>NC_133393.1:43106565-45606565 GCF_047511655.1 Castor canadensis
GAGGATCCATTTATATTATAGCACCCTCTTCGGTACTTGGGGAAAACCCTTGATGTCTACCATTAAGTTAACCTATTAATCTGTGGAACTGTTAAATTTGACAGTCAAAAACCTACTTGACTGGTATTGCCAACAAAGAGGCTTCAGTCGACTGTTTTAGCTCTCAGATAGCTGAAGGGATAAGAGCTGATAGCATCACAACAAGTTACCACCAACTCCCAAATAAAGTAGCTGTAATTTATTGAGCAGCCTTGACAGACAGCATTTTGGTGGGTTCTTTACACACAGTAGAGAGATCAGTGATTGACGGCCTAACCTTTGGAACCAGAGCTCTGGCTCTCTGCTTGCTTTACTGTGTGATCTTAAGTGATTACCTAATTTCTCTGTGCCTCAGTTTGCTGGTTAGAGCAGGAGGAGCCCAGATCCTCTCACCTCCCAGCATGGAGGTACTCATTCTGCAGTGGCTAGGAGAAGGAGCACTGGTTCCTGATGGCTCACAGATCATCTTCCCTCCCAGAGTTGCCTTGGACAAAAGGGAGTTGCCTCACCAAGGTTTAGGGCCTTCCCTGGGGCTGCTGCATCCAATGGCTGTTAAGATACACAAAGGCCTGCAGTGTGACAGCTGATTCCAGACATCTGTACTGGCCTTAGCCTCCTTCAGTTCCTCAATCTCAGAACATCCCTCAATGAGATTCCTGCAAGTGCCGAGCTGAGGCTCAGAATCCCAGCCTCTGCAAATGTCTCCTCCTTCACTTCTGTTCTTCTCATCTTCCTCTTCTTCATCTGCTTCCTCTTTTTCCTCTTTGGCTTTTTCTTATTCCTAATAAAAGCATATTAATTTATAGCCAGTTCTGGCTTGTATTGTGTCTAATCCAGTTTTGGGAACCTAACTGGCTCACCACAAATGTTGACTGAGTGAATCAATGACCATAACATGGCTAAAACAGCTATGAGCCACTTTCTAGGAAGCCCCACCTTACCTGTCAGATATTCTACCCCAAGACTTCCTACTGCTATGTCAAAACCAGTTGTCATCACTGTCCACACTGGCCAACCATTCTTCCATGACATTCTTGGTCTCACCTCATTATTCCAGACTGTAATGGTCACATTACTTCTCGTGATCTGTAGCTTATTCTCTTATCTCAGCTTCTTAAAGGCACCTGAGTAGTAAATGTAACTTATCAATTCAGATAGATTTGCACCCACTCTTCACGGCACTACCCTCACCACGTCATTAGATGAAACATTCCAGCCAGTTCTTATTTGCTCCTTTATTCCGGAATAGCCTTTCATTTCTGGGATTGCATCATGTTGAAGGAGAGGAGTAGAAAGTCCCCGCCGGGCTGAGTCAGGCCCAGAGCCTCAAGCTGGGCTCGACTCACCCAATAAGAGCCATAATGTCTTGCTCAGGGAACCCTTGGAATCTCCCTCTTTGGAACTATTTTTTAAATAGGAGAAATTCTCATTTCCTAGAGTCATTTAAAAGGGTTCTGACTTTAAGGCAAGGAAATAAGCTTGATGTCTTAGAAAGGCTACACTGCCATGATTTTAAGATTCTCATGGACTTGTGAACACATGGAAATGTAAAAACTAAATGTCCCTTAGCTATGGTTTCTTAAATTGCATTACTTATAAAAAAATGTAAATTCAGCTCTGTCACTGGTCATATTTGCCAGCCGGCAACAGAAATGAAAGACAGGTAGCAAATTTAGAACAGCAGCATTTTAGGGACAGACACAGAACACTCCAATGGAGCAGAATTAGGAAAGAACCAGTAGAAAAGATGAATCAGAGAGTAGCAGCTCTGAATAAACTTTGAGTAAGAAGACACCATGAAGTCTGCTTTTCCATACAGCCAAAATAGTTGAGAAATGGAAATGACAGTCATGTTGTTGTAAGATTCTTAAAAGACCAGAGGGGGTGGCAGAGTGGCTCAGGTGATAAAGTGCCTGCCTTGTAAGCAGGAAGTCCTGAGTTTAAATCCTAGTACCACCAAAACAAATAAATAAATAAAAGACCAGCTGTTGCTATCTTCTTATAATGCCATTGCATAATCTGCTTGTGCAGCCGTAACAAAGTACCACAAGGTGGTGGCTTAAACAATGGAAATTTCTTGTATCACAGTTCTGGAAGCTGGAAGACCAAAATCAAGATGCCAGCAGGGCTGGTTTCTTCTGAATCCTCTCCTTGGCTCATGATGGCTGTACCTTCCCTGTGCTAGTTTCCTCTTTTTGTCAGAACCAGTCATATTGATTAGGGCCTGCCTCTGTGAGCTCACTTTAACTCAGTTACCTCTTTAAAGATCATGTCTCAGGCCAGGCATGGTAGTGCACACCTGTGGACACAGTCACTAGTGGTATAGCATTTGCCTAGAAAGTGCAAGGCTATGAGTGCAAAACCTAATGTGGCCAAAATATAAAAAATAAAAAAGACTCTGCCTCCTAAAATAGCTACAGTCCGAGCAATTGATTTGGCCTTAGGACTACAACATACAAATTTGTGAGGGAACACAACTGAGTCCATGACAGTTAACGCTGTCTCCTGAAATTGATCTCTCTTGCACTATATTGTCCTTGAAGGATGAGCAGACCATTGGCTATCTGGAGAAGCTGAACCTGGACACCACCCTTAGTATCACTTTAGAGCTCATGGTGCTCCTTTATATCCTAGCTCTTGTCTGGGTCTTTTCCTTGGCAACAACCTATTGCTTCCCTCCTGAGCACTGATGTGGGGATTCCTCAAATATTACTTGTTCATACAGAGGATGCTATGTCAGCGTTGAACCATAAGGCTGCCTCACAAACTGTTGGCATCTTCAGACGCCAGGGTAGCACATGCCTGTGAGACGACTTATGATCTGGGGGTGGAGGGGGGAGGTGATTGGCAAATTTGCAGTGGGGAGACAATTTTTTATTGATGGAGAAACCCTGAAGGAGCTGAGTAATGTGTGTTCTTTTCTCTAATCTGATTTCTATGCTCTTTGACTGGAAAGAGGGAGAGAAAGAATGCACTGACTCATGATGACTCTAGGAAGTTCTGGAGTCAGGACAGCAGGTCACATGGACATCACATGCTGGGTGAGGCAGCCTAGCCACCAAAGAGGGAAGAGCTTACAGACTCTCAGTGTGTGATTAATTACTGTGTTGATAGAACAGCAGAGGCCTTTTCATCCAAGCCCAGTCCCATGGCTGCTTCTCCTAAGACAGAGGCCTGCTGTAGACTGAGCATCTGGAAGTGAAACCAGGAGTGAGATGAGAGCAGTGTGGGTGAAGAAGCAGACTGGGGAAGGAGTCAAGTTCTTCTATCATTCTTGTACAAATGACTGCACTTCCAAATTCTGCAGCCTTTAGGGGCTCAATGTTAAAAGCACCAATAATGACAGGTGTAGGAGTAGCAACCCCTGCTTAGCTTTTAAAACTGTGGCCAACTCCTTCCTGACATACCCTCTTCCGGTATGAAAATTCCTCTTCCTTTAGGGACCACAGGGTTCTTGTCTGCTTGTTCATTCTCTGCTACTTTGGCTATCACCTTTCCTGATGCAGTCCTTTAGATGAAGACATTTCTCCAGCATTTGCTTCCTACTTCTCTCTTCTTCCCTTCTCTCTCCTGAGTAATCTCATCTCTCCATGAGAGTTCAACACCTAGATCCACCTGACTCCACCTCTCTGGAGACCCTCCCATTCTCTGGCATGAATTTCTGGAGTTGCTCTAGGCAGGTGGTTCTGAACCTCAGCTACCAAAGATTAGAATAACCTGGGAGATGTTAAAAGAACCCTAGAGCCAAGGCTGTACCCCCAGGTCCATTAAAGGAGATCTCTGGGAGTAGAAATCAGGCATCACTATTTTTAAGTTGTTTTTAATTCTCCCACCTAGAGATAATGATCTCTCTTCTGACTGAGCTCTCACAGTGCTTTTGTTAACTGTTCTTAGAAAGCTGATAATTTTTCTAAATCTTGTTTAAGAATGAGATTAAGCCATGAAACTTTAAGCAAGTTTGTGAATCACTCTTTACCTCAGTTTCCTTATCTCTAAAATGGTAGTGGATTAATAATAGCACTTAATTCATAAGATTCTCACAAGAATTAGAACCTTAGTTCAGTGCCTGGCACATAAAAAGTGTTGAGCCAATGACAGCTATTACAATTTTGAGCAGTGAGTAGGATTTTTTGTGTGTGTGTGTGGCAGTACTGGGGTTTGAACTCAGGATCTCATGTTTGCTACGCAGGGACTCTACCACTTGAGGAACTCTGCCAGTCCATTTGTGTGTTAGGGATTTTTTGAGATAGGGTCTCATGACCTTTTTGCCTGGGCTAGCCTTGAACTTTGATCCTCCCAATCTCAGCCTCCTGAGTAGCTAAGATTATAGGCATGGGCCACCAGTTCCTGTTAGTAGGATTTTTGAATGATAAATTTATGTGTAATCCAGTGGTTCTAGAACTTTAGCCTACATAAGGAGTATTAGGAGAGCCTGTTAAAAAATAACTACTCTGATCCCTTTCCAGAGTTGTGATTTCGTGATTTGGGGGTGGGAGAAGTCCTGCTTTCTAGAAAGCTCCCAGATAATCTGGTACTGCTAGTCTGAGGGTCTAGCTGTAAGTAGTAGCTGAATCCATGTTCTGGCAACTCCTGAGCCCAGAGAGTTACATGAGGACAACTCTGCAAGATCCTTCCCTGAGCCCAGGCCTCAGACACTGTTCCTCAAGAGCCAACATGATCAATCATTAGTCTAGCCCTCTAAGTTCCAGAGCTTGCATGACTCACATCCTAAGAGCAGAGTCCAGATGGCTTTCCAGGTACCCATGCAGAACTTCCAAGAATCAGGAAAGTTTCTGACATGAGAATAACTCACAACCAGCCCAAACCCTATGTGGTTGTGACCCACAAAGCCTTAAATTAGAAGCCAGGAGATTATGAAAAGCACCAAGAATGGGCAAACTTTGCCTGTCATATTGCAAATTGAGCACCCCAAATCCAAAGACATTTGAAATGCTCCAAAATCCAAAACTTTTCATACCATGAAACTTGGCTTTTGCACAAAATTATTTAAAATAGTCTATAAATTTACCTTCAGGCTATGTGTATAAGTATATTTGAAACATAAATGAACTTTGTAAGTAGACTTGGGTCTTATCTCCAAGATATCTAATTATGTATATGCAGATATCCCAAAATCTGAAAAAATCCTAAATGCCTCTGGATCTCATTTCAGATAAGGGACACTCAACCTACCCTTTCCTTTGCTTCTTTTTCATCTTGCATCTAGGGACCTTCCAGAGCTTGCTAGCTCATTAGAGCTGGAGGCTTGCTTGCTCTGACCTGTGGATTTAAACACCTGCTTTGGCCAGATTGTCTCTGGAAAGGCCCATTTTAGGAAGAAGGTACAGTGGCTCCTCTCTCAGTTGAACAAGACACCATTGTGTGTATCTTTCTCAGGCTACCACAGTGCTCCAGCTGCTGTCCCTGACCCTATTCTGTCTTTCCTAGTGAGATTTCAGCCCTAAGCACTTCATCTTAATTTTTCTTCTCCGGAAGATACCTGACCATGCCACCACTGTAGCTGGCTCTTTGCCCTTGCAGTGTTCATCGGGTTCTTCTCACCTCTCTGCAGCCATGTTATCTATCTCATTACATTCCTTTTAAGCTGACTCTTTATTCTGTTTCCATTTTAGCTCAAGTCCATTACACTAAATACTGTACACATTATTATCCCCTAAACAAATTTCCTCAATCAGTTTTAGTGAGTGAGGTCAGGGCCCAATGAGCTGGAAGCCCAGCCCTTGAATTGGCTCTCAACCAAAACAGCCCAACAGCCCCCTCCTTCTCAAATCAACATTGTTCCCAGAGGCATGCAGGTTTACATCAGTGAGGAATGTATTAATTAAAGCAAATGAAAATGCCCTCATTTGTTGTAATGAATTTAGCTCTTGCAGGCCATTTTTTTTGGGGTCGCCTGCCTGGATGATGTGCTGAAAAGAATTAAAGGAAAAAAAGACATTAAGTTCGTAACTGCCTTCAGGGATCTGCTTTTCTCCACACTGGCTTTTCCTTTATCCATGGTAAGTTATCAAGTTTTACATCTAATACAATAGACATGTACAAATGAGCAGACACTTCTCTTGGGCGGTGAGTGTGTTGTGAATCCATTTTTGGAGACCAGAACAACGGCATTTGCATAAAGGTCCTGTCTGAGAACTGTATTACATTGTCCAGTGTCTTGAGAAAGAAGGGTACATTAGTTTTGTGTCTTTGTGAAGACTTGACGCAAGGTCCTCATTGGAGCCCAATGGGGAGGGCTTCTCCTTTTAACGGTAGGAGGGTTTGAACTCAGGGCGTCATGCTTACTAGGCAGGCACTCTACCACTTGAGACACTGCCAGCCCTTACAGGAAGGTTTGAAAGACCTCTTATGATCAAAATACAGTCAGCACTCTATTTCTATAGATTTTGTATTCACAAATTCAACCAACTGTATACCAAAAATTTTCAAAAAAGTAGATAAATGAAAAACAATACAACAAAAAATACAAATAAAAGTAACTATTATTATATTAGTTGTAAAAAAAACTCTAGAGGGAATTAAAAGTATACAGGGAGATGTTTGGGTGTCATATGCAAGTATTTTTTATATATAGGACTTGAGCATGCACGGATTTTGGCATATGTGGGAGTTCTTGGAGTCAATCTCCTATAGATATTGAGGGACTATAGAACTGAGACAGCCTTAGTTTCATCAGATGATGAAAATGGAGAACCCCGGTGTGTGTGGGGGGGGGTGACTTATTTCCTCTTTTATGCATCCTGCTTCACTTGTTACAATAAGCCTATGCTACTTGTACAAGTGGAAAATCATCAAATTCAAAATAAGAGATATGCAGCTTGCAAAGTTGGCACACAGAAGAGAAAACCTAGTAGAGAAAGACAATCCAATGTAGAACTCACAGTAGATGCCTCATTCCTTATATTGAATGAACAGACATCAGGAAAAAGCAAGACATGTACAGACCATAAGTTTGTTTGCTGCTACTGTCCACATTGCTATGACATAGTTCATGTTTCCATTGATTAGCAAAAATGGAAACAGACTGAAAAGCATGCTGGCTGCCCAGCAGGGCCTGTGATTAGAAATGACTACCTTCCTCCACCTGTCATTGTCCTGCTTTCTTTGGTACTGAGACTTCAAAACTAAATGCCACATTAAACTCTTCAAATACTGATCAGTTCTCAGATAGAGCAAGCACTTTGCAGAATACCTCTGCCTCTATACCCAGAAAGTCTTCTAAAGACTTCTAAAGGTCTAAAGACTTTCTAAAGTCCTCTAAATACCAAGTTTTAAAAACGAACAATGGAATCTTTTCATTTTGTAAGGCTTAGAAATTAAGTCTATAAAATTTCAGAAAATAGGAATATCAGAAGATTAATAGTTTCCTGTCCTCCCAATCTTGGCATTCACTTTATAACACAAAAGAGCGAGGCTTTGACAAGTCATCCAAGGAGTGCAATAGATGGAGATGAATTCAAACTTTGAGCATTGGAGAAACCCAACTCTCAGCTACATAGCTTGTGAATGATCCTGGGAGCTTGTCACTTCTTATCTTCTCTCCCTGCCTTCCTGCTTTCCCTTCCCATGGCTACTTAAAGGGTGGGCAGGAAGCTATTCCATGGGCCCACTCTCAGCGTTCTTGGTACAGGCTAAGAGGAGAAAGAAGCCATGGGTTATATTAAAGGACTTGTGGTCTGTGTTTCTTGTTTATTCATAACTTCTCTGCCTTTCACGATGACAAAAATTGATCCTCACAGCACATTGAAGAATCCCCAGAAAGAGCAGTTGTAGCAGTTCTACAATAATCATTTCCCTTTTATTCTACATTCCTACAATGTACGTATAAGATAATCTTAACACAGATATTTGCTTTTTGCTGTTGTTTTGATTATCTTAGAAAAGACTAATGATGCTACTTTTGTGTTTCACTTTCTAGTTTGTATTTTTGGCATTCTGGAGCCTCTTTCTCTATGATCGAGATCTCGTTTTCCCCAAGGACCTGGATAATATCTTTCCAGTATGGCTGAATCATGCAATGGTGAGTAGGGGGAAATTAGGTGAGCATAGAAAGCCAATGGCCTCTTACAATAAAAATTCCAAAGTGCTTTATTCATGTTTCCAAACTAGTCCTCACCCCCCCAACATCCAATCCACTCCTCCTCTTTACCTGGTCACTCTTTATTTAAAAAATGCATTAAGAGTATGAAGTGAACAACCTGTTGTGTAGCTGTGAAAGTCCACTAAAAGCAGAGCTGATGTTCAGACAAAACCTTGTCACATTGCTTGGGAAGTCAACAACACACAATCAGAAGGACAGACAACTTTTTGGTAGCTGCAGTCCTGACAAAGAAATTACTTTCACTGTAAGAAATAATGGGACTGGTAGAGTTGCTCAAGTGGTAGAGCACCTGCCTAACAAGCATGAAGCCCTGAGTTCAAACCCCTGTTGCACACACACACAAAAGCAATGAAATTTCTATCCTGGAATGGAATAAAGCAAACTTTAAACAAAATCCACCACAGAATCTGTCCTGAGATGATCAGGCCAGTTGAATCTGAAGACTAGTAATGTTGACCTAGACAATCAGGGCTGGAGCAGATCTCTATCAGAGGACTGAGTCTGAGTCCTTAACACTGCATGCATGAAGTCTTCTTTGAAATCTTAACATAGTTTCTCAATCCCTAAAAATGTATTTGTGTATTTATAAGGAGGTTTCAGATTCTGGGAAGCAATACATTTAAAAATCAGAGGAAAATCTCAGAGATTAGTACTTTAAGGCTCCAAGTTTACTCACAGACTTTTTCTGCCTCTCAACCCTTCCAATGTCTTAAAACTCACATGATTACCCAAGTGGAAAAACAACTCAGTTCACTAACAACACCCTCCTTGTCTCACTCCTCAGAAAAATCTTACCTTTAATTTAAATGTTTGGCTCCATGAAATACTAATCAGTGAATAAGCTGCCCAGTTCTAATCTAGTTTCGTGTTCAAGATAAAAAAAAAACTATGTGTTAAATAAGTCCCACCTCTCAAGAATCCCCTCCTACCACTTCTTGTCTTCCCAATTCCTCACTAATATTAGTCTGAGATGCTTACATAGAGAATATTCCACTTTTTGTGTCACATTGCACTATTAAAAGCATGTTCCTCAGAGGTCAGCTCACTTAATTAACATACCCTGCTAGATAACTACTATATATATATATTTTTTTCTTTTGGAGGTACTAGGGTTTGAACTCAGAGCCTCATGCTTGCTAAGCTGGCATTCTACAGCTTGAGCCATTCCACCAGCCCTAAATAACTACTATAATTTTGACTTTCGAAAATTAAAAAAATAGATGAGATGGTAAGTGACTTGCCTGGGGCCACCAGGCTTATAGATAGCCCAGTTAGAATTGTAGTCCAAGGCTAATTCATTTGTCAACCCCTTTTGCTACAGTTAAGTCTAGAACTTATGGTTTGATCTAATATCACAATTTAGCAGACAATCAAAAGGATGCCATTTTGCTTGACTAATTAATACAGCAAAGAGAATTTTCACTTAAAAAAATCCAGAATCCCCATCTGTATACTAATAAGCCAAAACTCTGAGAAAGCAAGGTGATTTGAGATAATTGGCTGAGCTAAATGTTACTAAAATAAATAAGGCAAGATTCTTAAAAGTACCTTTTATTTTGGGCCAAACACACATGTCAAACACATTCTCTAAGGCTTTGTGAGCTCATGTAGTGGTTTTCTTACAATGACTACAAGCTCCCTCCCTCTTTGGGGTTCCATTCTCCACATTGATGTGTGGTTGGATTTCTTCCAAATAGTTATGATGGTGATGCCCAATATTTGTGACCTTGCTAAATAAACAGCCATATGGATTGCTGATCATTTTGGAAGCAGAAAGCTGGATAATATACAACACACCCATGAGCTAATTAGCAAGGCAGATACTGTACCGTGGATATCCTCAAATATATTCTGTGTCTTTACAACCTGAAGGGTGCTGGTGATCCTGCCCTTTGGCCAACCAAGTAACTCAAGTCCCTTAGAAAGAAGAGGTAAGACTCATGGCAGAGGGAGGGGAGGGAGGCAGTGATGACCAGAGGAGAAGAGAAGGCTGCTTCCCTTGGGTCAGATGCCAATACATCAGTGTTTCTCTTAGCTTAATTGGAGAAATTCCCAACAGAGTTATCTTTAGGAAAAACACCAGTATCAGCAAAACTGGCTTGGGATGTCCCTAATGCAGTCATCTCCAAACTTCCTGCTTCTCTTTGATATCTGTTCCAAATCAAGTGTTTAGGAAGCTGCATCTCATCCCTGTCTTCCAGACTCTGACTCTGGAATGTCTTCTGACTCTGGACATTTTCTGTCCTCCATTATTGAATCCTCCTAATCTACTGCCTCAAGGAATGATTTTTGCCAGCTTCTCACATACTGGTGTCAACTGCTATAGAAAAAGTTGCTACTGGGTGCTATAATTTAGATGTAAAATGTTCCCCTAAAAGCCCATGTGTTGAAGATTTGGCCCCCAAGGTGGTACAGGTAGGTACTGGAATGGTTAAGAGGCAGGGCTTAGTAGGCGCTCTTTAAGTCATTGAAGGTGAGCTCTTGGAAAGCACGGTAAGATTCCAACTCCCTCCTCTTCCTCTTTTCACTTCTCTGCTATGAAGTAAGAGATTTTACTCCACCTCACATTCGTTGTCATGATGTGCTGCTTCTCTCTAGGCCCAAAAGCAATGGGCCAGTTAATCATGGACTAGAACCCCTGAAACTTTGAGCAAAAATAAAATTTTTCTTTTCATAAGTTGAATATTTCAAGTACTTGTCATAGTAAAGAGAAGCTGACTAGCATTGGATCAATTTGCTGACCCTTCCCACATTTCACCAGTGCCCTTCTATGACAACCCAAAGGAGTAGATATGATGTCAGGAAACTGCCTGTCTGGCACCCAGAGTGATGATGGGCAGTCTGACTGGACATTTGTACCAGTATTCTTCTGTGTGAGGCCAGGGCCAGTCTAAAATGAAATCTCTTCCTGAACTGTTCCTCCTTTTCCTCTCCACAGTCTAGTTGTTACTGCTTTACCTCATCAGTGTATCAGTGTTATGCTCTCCTGAAAGATTCTTTTACTTCACAACACTCCTTATGTTTGCTATTCTAGCACTAATTTTGGAATATTTTCTCTTGCTATTTGTGATGTTGCCCTGGATTTTATGAGTACCACTTCCCCTTTGACAGAGTGTGGTTCTAGACACTTCATGTCTTTGGAATCCTCCCAGCCCAACCTTCTCACTCATTGGAAACTCATCACTGCAGTAGAAACCTTACTGTACTGCCTAATAGACATTTTCCTACCCTTGTTATGTATTCAGCCCAAACAGTAACATCAGTGGGATATTTGTATCCATCACAGATGGACAAGCTGCTGGCTCTGATGACAGAAGAGTCCCATTTGGGTCTGGCTACCTTAGTTTAAGTAGATCAACCTGACTGTTTTATTGCTAAGCAGTTCTCCAGTCTTCATAAAAGATGGGAAAGAAGAGCAAATTATTCCTCCAGGTTTTGCCAGGAAAACATTAACTCCTCAGGTCTTATCTAAATGCTTACTAAAGATAGAACTGGAGCAGACAGATTTAAATTGCAGGAAGAGGACTCTTGGTAACTGAGAAAACCATCAGATTCTAACTGGAGGGGGGCCTGGGGAACTTTTTCTCTGGAAATCAACCTAAATTGTTCTGGTTGCCCCCAAAAGAAGAGAGAAAAAATAGATCAGAGCTCTCCCTCAGAGCCCCTCTGCATTTGAAAATAGTGAACAATTAGTGAGAATATGTGCCTAAGCCCTTTATAAACTGCCAAGGACTGCATAAGTGTAAGGCATTAGCATGTAAAACATAAAAATTCTTAGGCGGGATCCATTGTCCTGTTCTCCATCTATGATCAGAGTCTGAGAACCAAAAAAACCCTATTGATACTAATGGGAGCTCTAAAATAATCTGCTGTTTGGAGACAGTCCTTTCTCCTGCTCTTGAAAGCAACAAATACAGCTACTCAGTTAGTAAATGTGTGTCATTTATTCATTTGAAAAATAATTGTTAAGCAGTATTGTGTGTGTGACATTGTTATGGTTTACATATGGAGTCACCCGCCCCAAGTCTCCTGTGTTAAAGACTTGGTTTTCAGTTGGTGGGGTTACTGAAGGGTGATTGGACCATGAGGGTGTTGACCATCCACTCATCAGTTTGTGACTGAATGGGATATTAGGAGGTAGGGGCTGGGAGTGGGTCTATGTAGGAATGGATAAAGCAAGCAGATCTGTCAGCACTTGAAAACAAGAAATTTGAGGTCATTCTCCCTTCCCACCAGCTCCCCTGACCACCTTCCTTTTTCCCTCTCCTTCTAAACCCCCAGGGGAACATAACCCTCTCTTCTAGCATACAAGGACATGTGACTTGAAGTAACAAGCTATCAAAAAATGTTGCTGCTAAATATTCACATGGGGATGAACATTAAAATAGAGGGTGCTGGCTTTCCCATTTATCTAGCCAGTGGCAAATGCTATTGCATCATCCTCTAGGATGTTTTGTTTTTCTATGTTAGAGTTTTTCATTCTATCATTTTCAGAGGTCTGTGTGTATACATGAGTGTGTGTGTGTGTGTGTGTGTGTGTGTATTACTTCTAGTAGTTTTATAACACTGACATGTCTGGTTTCATATTGAATTTTACTCTTCATGAATTATATTGCAAGTAACAAAAAATCCAACTTAAACTAACTTAAACATAAAGTGGAAGTTTTTGGCTTCAGTGGTAGAAGACAGAGGTTAAGGATTGTTTATGGTTGTTAGTCCTAGAATTCAGTTATTATCAAGGACTTGTTTAATTATTATTTAACTAATTAAATTTTCAAATCTTTTCCTCTCTCACTCTCTCTGCTTTCTGGCTGTCATGATGTAAGCAGCTTTGCTCTACCACAACCTTCCACCATGATGTTCTGCTTCATCACAGGCCCAGTGGATCATGCACTGAAAACTCTGAAACAATGGGCCAAAATAAATCTTTCCTCCTTTAAATTGTTGATCTCAGATATTTTGTTATAGAGATGGAAACAAATTAACACAGATGCCGTTATCAATATTTGACAAAAGCTTTGGCATCCAGTATTTTTTCCTCTTTATTTTTTAATTTGTTTATTTCTTGTGTGAGACATAAGCTTCTAGTTTTGTACATTGTAATGGGTTTTCTCAAGAGACTTTCATATGTGTAGATAACATTCTTTGATCATATTTATTCCCCATTACCCTCTCTTTTCCACCACCTCCTTCCATTGGTTCCCTGGCATCTAATGATCTTGAATATGGTTGAGGGCAGTATACACACATAAAGTTGAATTAATAAAACACCAGTTAACACTAACACAGGACACTGACACAGGTGGTGGCATGCATTTGTATATGATTACTGAAAAATGTATCTTGGCTGGCTGTGACCAACAAATGGGGCACAAATGGATAACTTGGAGGCCTTTAAACTTCCCCCAGGGTGTGCTAAGGAGTCCAGGCACCCACATAGCAAAGCTCAGTCCTCTAGTTCTTCTCAGCACAGCAGGTAGGATGTGGTCTAGCACTAGAATTCAGATCAGTCTTACATTTTTCTCTCTCATCCATAAAGTTGGCATAAGATTTTTGTGCTACTAAGTAGATATAAATGAGCCCTGAGGAATGGAGTACACCCACCATGGACACATTAGCCCCAGATGATCACCCTTGGTCCCAGGAATTAAAAGTTTCTCCCTTGCAGATTTCTCACCCTCATCCCAGTTCCCTTCTGGACATAGGTCACCCATAGGTGACTACTTTGATCTGAGGAAATCTATGGGCCCTTTCCCAAGGAAAACACAAATACCCATTAAATTTTATGTATAATTTTAGGAACCTTGTGGGTCTTCAAAATTCCATTTATGGGCTTCATATACCTAAGCAGAAGGGCCCCAGATGATTTCTAATACTTGAGTTCAAATCACAATGACAAAAGCAGAAATTATTCATTTATAAAAAACAAGATTTAGGGCAGGATGTAGCTCAATTGTAGAGCGCTTATATAGTATGTATGAGGCCTGAATTTGATCCCCATCATCAAAAAGAAAAAAAAAATCAATAAGATGTCCTTGGTACTATTTTTATCTCTATGGAGTGACATGAGAAATATGAAATATGGTTCCTAATCTTAAGAAATTTAAAATATAGATAGCACATACCTAATCTAACTTATATATCATCTAGCTAACGTATATAGTAATTAATACACAAGACATTTGACATTAACATAAGGAAGTGCCAAAAAGTATTTATTGAGTAGTTTACACATGCATACTGGAGTTTCTTCTAAGAGCTGAAGAAAAAGCAATAAACAAGACATACCAAAAAAAATCTGCCCTTGTATAGAATACATAGATCCTAGTGGGGAAGATAGGCATTAAGCAAATAATAAAGTCAGGTAGTGAAATTTCTAACACCAACAAAAGTGAAGAGACAGAGTGGCTGTGTATGTGTGTGAGTGCACATGCATATATATGCCTGTCTGGAAAGGTAGCAGATTTAATACAGTGTAGGACAATTGAGGGGAATATATTAGTCAACTTTCTGTTATAGTAACAAAATATCTGAGAGAACCAATTTAGAAGGAAAGATCTATTTTGGTTTCTGTCTATGGTTGGTTTCTGTGCATAGCTCCACTGTTGTTGAGTCTGTGACCAGGTAGAACATGATGACAGGAAAAGACATGGAGCAAAACTGCTCACCTCATGTTGACTGGGAAGTGAGGGAAAGAAAGAAGGGGCCAGGGTCTCAAGATCCCCTTCAATGTTCTAACTTCCTTCCACTAGTCTCCACTTTATAAGGTTCCACCACTATCCAACAGAACCATCAGCTGAGATAGTCTTCAACACATGAGTCTTTGGGGGACATTTAAAATCCAAACCATAACAGGTGGTCAAGGAATGCTTCTACGATGAGCTAATATTTTAACAGAAATGTGGATAGAGTGAAGGGAACAGACATGGGACATTCTGACAGAAGAAGGGCTAGGGCAGAAAGAACAGCTAGTGCAAGGATCCTGAGAGGAAATGCTGGCATCTTCAGGAAACAGGAAGAAGGCTGTCATGGGTGGTTCAGAGTGAGTATTGAGGAGAATGATAGACTCTTGCCATAGCTCAGATTATCCTTCATATGACATGAAAAAATTGAGGATTTTATTCTGAGTATGATGAGGAAAGCCACCTTTTCAGGGAGGCCTGCCTTATCCCTCTTCAACACATGCATAATATATGCTTAATGCTATATATATGTGAAAAAAAGGGGAAGTAAGATTTTTAGCCTATGCCACAGGGAAGAGTATAGATAGAGATACTAGGAAGGTACAAGGGTTATGGATAATAAAATCAATCATTTAATTGGACACATTAGTTTGAGACACTTATTAGACAATGAAGGCAAGATATAGAATAGAAAGTTGGACACACTGTTCCAGGTTAAAAAAACATGGGGGAATTTCTAGGCTGATTATATAAATTTGTTTGTGTTCATCGTAAAGATTGTTTTGAAAGTTAAACTGAGTAAATCCCCTAGGGACTAGGTATAGCTAAACATGATATCCCAGGACTAAGTCTTAGAATATTCTAATTTTTAGTGGTTGGGAGGAAGGGAAAGAGGATTCAACAAAGGAGAGTGATAAGAAGACGCCAGAAGCTAAGAGGAAACCCAGTATTGTCTGGTCTCCTAGAAGTCAGGTAGAAAAATATTGCAAGAAAGCAGTAGTAGTTTATGTTCAAGGCTGTTAAGGAAAATGGCAGGGTAAGATGACTCAAGTCAGACATTTCCACTGGGCTTGGCATTGTTGAACTCACTGTGACCTGTACAAAAGCAGTTCTGAGGGACATCTTGGGGGTAGGTAGAACTTTGATTATGTTCTGTGTATTAGTTTCTTGTTGCTGCTGTAACAAATTAACACAAACTTAGTAACTGAAAACAATGTAAATTTATTATATAATAGTTCTAGAGATCAGAATTAATTGGTTCTCTTTAAATGAAATAAAAACCAGGTATCAGAAGAGCTATATTTCTTTCAGAGCCTTTATAGAAGAGTCTGTTTCTGTGCCTTACTAACTCTGCTTCTATCTTCATATCACCTTTTTCTCTGCTTCTTGCCTTCCTGACTTCCCTCTAAAGGCATCCTATGGTTACATTGCTCTCACCTAGACAATTCAAGGTTATCTCTCATACTTAAGATCTTTAACTTAATTAAATCTATGTATTAGTCTGTTTCATTATTTTAATAAGAAGCCTGAGATATAATTCTTATAAAGAAAGGTTTATTTAGCTTCTAGTTTGGGAGGCTGAATGTCCAAACAGCATAGTAAAGACTTTAGCAAGGGCTACATGAGAAAGCATGCAGAAGGAAGAATTACCATTGCCAACCAGGAAATCAGGGAGAGATTCAGCAATTGCCTTAGGCTTTTATAATAACTTGCTCTTGAGATAACTACTTTAATCCATTTCAAGGGTAGTGCCCCCAATAGCATAAGCACTTCCATCTACTACTAGGTCCCACCTCTTAACATCACCACATCACCACCACCACCACAATCAGAACCAAATTTCCAACACATGAACCCTTGAGTGACATATTCAAATAATATCTAAACTATAGCAACCTGTAAAGTGCCTTTACCATGTAAAGTGACATAGTCATAGGTTTCAAGGGGACCTAGATACCTTTGGAGACCATTAGTCATCCTGCTTCTGTACAGGATGATAACACCGATACACACCTAGGTTTCAACACTTTGTTCCTCCTATTTTGAAACATCTCATTCATACAGTACATATAATAAAGGATTCTTTTTGTTCTGTTATATAAAAGTAGCAGTAAGTTACTTAAGCTCATGAATAATGACCTCTTGTCTAAGCATTGGTCTTTTAAAATGTTATGCAGTACGTATCAACAGCAGGTAAGGCACTATGTAATTTGATAGTGATTGTATGATACAGATGAAAATCGTGGTACTAGAAGAAGAGGAAACACCAAATGGTTGGTTAGGGAAGGAGGTAACTTAATCTTGAAGGGTATTGATAAATAGTAATATGTAGGATATTGATAAGGGTGTATTCCCAAATACTGATATCAGCCCCTTAATTAGGTTTTTCCAGAAGTTCCTACTCTCCCTCTTTCTTTGACTTCCCTTCCCTGCCCCTATTCCCTCAAAGAGAATTATTGTCTAAGTGTCAGTCTTCCAAAAGGCCCAACAATGGCACTCTGCATGGCATCTCACTAGTGAACAGTAGGGTTCCCTTTTTAAATGTTACTTGATATGAGTCACCATACCGACCCTAGCTTCTCCCTCCTGACTTAAAGAATATTGAACTCAGTCTTCATCTCTGTGATACTTGCCTGAGCATGAGCAGGGGAAGTCAGTCAAAAGAAGAGAAATAAGTTAAAGCTTTACCCCAAGATATGGGAGAACTTGCCCTCTAAAGAATTACAGAGCACACCAGTGGACCATGGCTTTGGACCTGGTGTTACTCTTCATGGGAAGTCAAAATCCTCTCCCTTCTCTGTTTATCCCACACTCTACCCTGAAATCTCATGTGAGTATTCGAAAGCCACTTCTTTAGATAACATGGAGAAAACACAGCACCTATGTACTGTGTGCACTTAGGCATATAGGGCTCTTATTTTAAAGAATGATGCATTTCCATGACCAAGAAATCAATCCAGCAAGTAATGTTCACCAAAATCTCATAATATGCCAGGCCACAGGGTGCCACCAGTAAAGACAAGGTAAGGTCTAACGATGGTTTGAGCATAGTTTTAAAAGAAAAGACTACTTCCTGCTGTAAGGATTGGGAAAGGGTGATGAATGAGGCAGAGATTTAAACCAGATTTCAAAGGATGGATGGAAAAGAGGCAAATGATGTTTAAGAAGAGGGAATATTGAGCCAAAGCAGAGAAGTAGCCCAGCCCAGGCAAGCTGAGGACACCGTGAGTGAGGACATCAGTGTGTTAGTTCACTAGCGATTTCATAACAAAATGCACACTGGGTGTCTTAAATTGACAGAAATGTATTTTCTCACGTTCTGGACACTAAAACTCTGGAATCAAGATTTTAGAAGGTCATGCTCTCTCAGCAGTCCATATGGGAGAATCTGTTCATGTTTTTCTCTTAGCTTCTAATATTGCCAGTGATCTTTGGTTTGCAAATAAATCAGTCCATTTGCTGCCTCTGTTACCACATGGCATTTTCTCACCGCCTCTGTGTCTATATCATCTTCCCTGTGTGCATGTGCTTCTGTACCTTTTTTCTTTTATAAGGACATCAGTCAAATTGGTTTATGGTCCCACTAGTCCAATATGACCTTTGCTTAATCAATTAAATCTGCATCTATTTAAATAAGGTAGCATTCTGAGGAACAGGAAGCTTTTGAAGAAGGTACTATTAACCCAGTATAGTCAATGTGGCAAGAGCAGAGGTATCAAAGAAAGAAAGACAGGAGATAAGTGTGAAGCATGTGGAGTCAAATGCTGAATAACATAGATGTCAAGATGTTTTTCTATAGGCAAGGAGATTGACAGAAAGTTTTGAGCTTGGAATTGTTCTTTCCCAGAGTGTTAATAACTACAATAGAGAGTAATTTAGAGGGAGATGTTATCATATGTGGTAAATTGGGATTAAAAAAATTAGGAGCACTCCCTGAATTTTAGATTCTACCTTTTTATTAAAATGGAAATTGTAGAAAGATACAATAAATTATTTTTCCTCTATTAAGTCCTATTTTTCCAGAAAAAAAGGAAAAGAGATTAAAAACCTCTTTCTAATACATACTTAAAATACCTACTTTGATTCTATTTTTTAATGAATGTGGTATTTGCAAATTGTTTATGATCTGTGTTGATAGTGATCAGTTAGTGTTACAGTTGCTATCACATAACCCAAACTATCTTCCCTTGTGTTTTTTCCTGGGGAGATGAACATAGTCATAGAATCATAGAGTTAAAATGCCCCCATCTCTACAAACTGATCACCTTGCAGAAGATGAAACTGAGGTTCAAATAGTTTATTCAACTTGACCGAGACCAGAAAGTATGTCTGTGACAGACATGGGTCTAGACTAAGATGGTAAACCAAGATCTGTGTTTTCTTTAGTACTTGTATCTTTAAATACATCTCTCACTGAAGGAAAACCCAGGTGTGAACCAGAAAGAAAATGGATTTCTTCTTTGCATAGTCTTTATATGAACACATATACAGCATCTGCTATCTGTATAATTTTTCTTTTATCATTTTTAATTAAATTTTTAAATTTTGAGATTGCAGTAAACTGCATGTAGATGCAAGAAATTATACAGGTCTATTTTCCCCAGTGATAACATCTTACTGTATTTTTAATGTGACACTACTCCATTTCACCTCAAGTCACCCAACTCTGATCTCAATCTTAATCTATCGTGCCATTGAATTTTAAAATACACTCTGTTCATTTTCTACTCTAGATCAGTGTCTTAGTCCATTTTCTGTGCTATAACAGAATACTTGAGACTAGGAAATTTATAAAGAAAAGGGGTTTATTTGGCTCAAGGTTCTGGAGGCAAGGATGTTTAAGATTGGGTTGCTGCACCTGCTGATGGCCTCACGCTGTAACATAACATGCGGCTGGTTATCAGATGGTAGAAGTGCATATGTGAGGGTCAATAGGCATCTGAATTAAGAGAAGAGAGGACAAAGGGGACCAGACACTTTATAACAATAACTAATTCTCTTTAAAGAGCTAGTCCATCCCTACAAGAATCAATCTAATCACTTGACAAGGACATTCATCTTTCTTAAAGGTCTTATCTCCTGACACTTCTACACTGGCAACCAAATTTTAACATGAGCTTTGCTGAGTAAAAAACATATACCAACCATAGCAACTGGGTCTTCATTAGAAAGAGAAAGTGTGTCTGTCAAATAGGATCAGAAAATATTGCTGAAAAAATAACTTGTGACCCTAGGGAGAGTAGAGCATTAAGCCAGTGAATGGATGTGACCTTGGCACATCATGGGCAGGACCATTGCTCAGGACATCGCTGAATATATACTAAAGCTCATGCGGAGGAATGAAAATGGAACCATTCGCCATTCCCAGATATTTATTTGGAAATGACTTCAGGTTTAATCACTAAGATGTCATTTATGGGTTGACCCATTGTTTGGGATACTTTGTAGCCATCCTTTTTACCTTTTGTTTTTAATTTCGCTTACTTCCCAACCTAAAGGTAGGTTGGACTCTCCTCCAGCATTCACCTGGAAAACCCTGAGGAGTTAAATGAGTGCCTAAAACTCAGAATTGAAGTCAGAAACTAAGCTGGGATCTTGCCCTGCAGGAAGTCTTAAGGTAAACAGAAGAGCATCTAATAATCAACTGGCAAGGATTAACCAGTCCACTGAAGGTTTTATATAACCAGAATCAATCAAGCATTCACTGGGCCTGCTTTCTTTGTCTGGAGAGCAGGAACAAAGATGGCACAAGTATGCCTGTTTTGTTTTTTAATTTTAATTCCAATTCAGAGAATTTCCAGTGTGTACCAAGAGTAGCCTGCTTTCAAAATCCCATTACCCAGGGATTCTCTGTTGTTTATCAAAAGGCTGCTTTTAAATGGAAGACTACTGCAAAGAAAAAAATACATCTCATTTTCTAAATCAAGGTCAAAGATTTCAAAGGTGATCAAAAGAGTAGAGGTGTCTTCTGAGACGTTACTATGTATTTAAGTAATTGAAATCACTCAGGGCCCTTGAGGGTTTTCTAGTGGGCACCCCTGCTGTGTGAATCAACCAATCCTCACTTCCATGGTAACCATGTGTAATACCCCAATGGGAAAAATGACTTTAGGCTAGAGAACACCAAGAGGCAGAAACTCAGAGGTAGGAAAGAGCTAAAGCCCCATAATCTCAAGACAGAAGTAAAAATGCCCAAGAGCAGTCTGGTGAGTGGGTGGGGGAGAGTTCTCTGCCAGATTCCAATGGATACCCAGCAGCCTTCCCGTTTAGACAGCCAGCCCAGAAAGGCCCTCAGTGCACTTGAAGTTGCTTCATTACACCACAGAAAGACACTATGACAGCTGTGGAGTCTCGGTCTTGCCGTGAACAGATTGCTGCTGGCAGCTGGTGAACCAACCCCCATATCTCTCCTCTCCGGCCTCTTCCCCTCCTCTGCCCACCTAGCAGCACTTGTGCCTAATTGGGAATTCTATCTCCTTCCCACCTCCAGGTCCTTCTATTGCCAGCCAGTAGAATTATCTAGTTGTCTTCTTAATGGTGCAATTATGCTTGCCAAAGTATTACACGTTTCACCCGTGAATCTTTAGTTCTTAAAGTCTGGAGTTTCTGAATTCTCAGCTCATCCTTTCAGTCACCTCCCCTAATCCATGAATGAAGTCATTTATGTTTACATACGAGGTCTTGTTTTGCCATCCCCTTCCTGAATCTCACCAGCTCTTTTTAATCTACTCTTGGCCTTACCCCAGTGCTGTGGTTTGAATGTGTCCTCCAAAGTTCATATTTTGGAAACAATCCCAAATGTAATAGTATTGGGAGGTAGGACTTTCAAGAGGTGATTCAGTCATAAGAGACCCACCTTCATTAACGGATTTAATAAAAGTTTAATTAAATGGGTGTGGAAGTGGTTTCTGGTAAAAGGATGAGTTTGACACCCTGCCCTGTCCCTCTCCCTCTTTTCCATCCTGTCTGCCCCTTCATGGGATAGTATAACGAGAAGACCCTCATCAGATGCAGGCCCTCAACCTTTCTGAGAACTATAAAAAACAAGTCTCTGTTGTTTATAAGTTACCCAGTCTATGGTATTCTGCTATAACAACACAGAACAGACTATGACAACTAGCTTTGTCCCTTTTCACCATCGTCATGAATTTTCTGTTCATCCATTTTCTCTCCAATTTTATGCTAGAGCAAAGCTACAGAAGAGTGAGGAAAAGGGGATGAGAGCGATATTTCTCCAGGAAGCTTAGGCATGTTACCCTGTGTGAGAGACAGGATATCTGCCAGAGTCTATGGAAGTGTGAGCAAAAGTCTGCTCGGAGTTGTGATTCTGTCTTTAAGCTCATTATTTCTCCATCAAGGGCCCTGTGTATACTCGCATATTTTTTAACAGTGGCCAACAGCTACAAGTACCCCAGATACCACAAAGGAGCACCTCTGTTTACACATACTCTCCAGGTATGTTGGAGCGCACCCTTCTATCCACTATGGTGCCATTAAAACAGAATGAAAAGGTGATGCTAACAGGCCTACAAGGGAGAGTAGGCAATGACCATTGCTTGCACATGCTGCCTTGCCGCTGTCTTAGGACACAGTACGTGAGCATATGATCAGATTTCCTTTTTTCACCCATTGCATGCTTAACAATGAATATTCTTTTGTGGAAATGATTGGCAGAGATATTAAAATACTTAACCTATCAAATAGAATTTAATAAAGGTCTTTTGTCTCCATCCAGCACAGGGAGTCTTAAGTTTAAGGCTTATATATGGAACATTTTAATTAATATGCACACTTCTACTGACATATTTTAAAATAATACTTCACTAACCTAATGTCAGTGTCAGTAGCATTAAAATCATTGTGATCACTGAAATTATAAGCCTGACAAAGAAAAAGGTGCTTAAGAAATATTTGTTGAGTGATGGTTGAGAACTGGAGTGTAGAGTTACATGTTCAAGGGAATATTACTTAGTTTTAGGGACCTTCGTTTTGTTTCATTTTTTGTTTTGGGTTTTCTTCTGGGGGCTGATGGTGCTAAGATTTGAAATCATAGACTCACGCTTGCTAGGCAAGTGTCCTACCACTTAAGCCACACCCCCTAGCCCTTTAATAAATAGCTTTAGTTATTTTCAGATGGGATCTCAAGTTTTCGCCCTGGCCAGCACTGGACTGTGATTCTCCTACCTATGCCTCCTGAATAACTGAGACCATAAACATGTGCACCATGCCCAACTAACTTGTTGAAATGAGGAGGTCTCAGTTACTTTTTTGCCTAGGCTAGCATCGAACCTTGATTCTCCTGAGTAGCTGGGATTATGGCTATGAGCCACAGTGCCTAGACTTGCTTTCTTTCTTTCTTTCTTTCTTTCTTTCTTTCTTTCTTTCTTTCTTTCTTCTTTCTTTCTTTCTGTCTTTCTTTCTTTTTTTCTTCCCTCCTTCTTTCCTTCCTTCCTTCCTTTCCTCCTTTTCTTTCTTTTTCAGATGGTGATTTTTCAGAGCATGATGCAGACAAAACCAACAGCTCCAAGATCAGGTCATTAGGTCATTTGATGAATCAAATTTTATCTCCACAAATGTCACTTCACTAAAAAATTGAAAGGGATGAAATACTAGGTATAAGGGCAGTGTAGCTTGATACATAAAAGTCAGATTTGGGTGAGCGGTAGCAAAATTAATTAGCCAAGTTGCAAAAATGATTTTTTAAAAAAATCAGCTGTTGTCTCCGAGTTTATCTTTGATTTTATGAGAATTGACTTAAATCCTGTTTGGTTTTGGAAAAGTTGATAAGCTCTCTGGATGTTAGGCTCCTTAGACTAATGAAAGTGTGCTTATCCTCCATATGTGTCAGCACAACTATCAGAAACAAACATTGCTATCAAACATATGCAATGACCTCTGCCCAACTGTTGTTGATTGGAATCACTGTCACCTTCATTCTCCTCCACATTGCAAGGATGAGGCCTGAAACCACACACAGTTACTAGAATCCTCTTTTCCATATGGTTCCAGGTGAGAGTCAGCCAACAGGGGCTTTCTCAGGAGATGCAGAGGGGAAGGGAAAGCTGTTATTCTCTAGTGAAAAACACATGTGTGGGAAGGCTGTGGACAAAGTTAGCAGAGACTTCTGGACCCAGGAGTCACACACTTCATCCAATGAACAGCTGAGGCAATGGCAGCTGTTCAAGGAGACCCTGACATTCATTTGTTGCATCTTTCTGGTCAACTCCCACCAATCACTGCCTGTTAATACAAGTTTCTTGGATTGTCACTGCCCTACATTTTCCAACAGCTGCCTAAGCCTGGAAAACTTTCCTCCCTGGACTCCCTCGTGGACCCTTGTTTTTCTGAGTGAACCCTTATAATAAAAGTCATGACCATAAATTCATGCTTCCTTCTGAATCATGCCTACAACATTCAACACAAGGAGAAAGCTGTCCATTTCCAAAGGAAACAATGTCTTAAGTGACATTCATTTCTGGCCACATAGTAGAACAGAGGCCTGAAACATTTTTTTTCATTACAAGAAAAAGACACTGAAAATGTTGAATAAAACATTTTTTAAAAAATCTCTTTAAATGCTTGGCTTACAGACAAGAAAGTAATGGAAATTCCCCAAATCTCAAATGAAACAGAAGGAGAGAGAACAAAAAAATGAGGTAGAGGCAATATTTGAAGAGATAATCATTATGTTCCAGAATTTAAAAAAAAAGTTCAGATTTAAGACATACAGAGAAAAAAATCCACACAGAACTAAAGACAGACAAAAATCCCTCTTTTGTGACACTGCAAACACACTAAGTGACAAGAAGGTACTAAATGCAGTCAGGTTAAAATGAATTTCCTAAGAAACCACAGTCCCATCACAGTTTCAAATCTGTAGACTCAACTAATCGCAGATGCAGAATATTTGAAAAAAAAAATCGCAGATACACCAAACATGTACAGACTTTCCCTTGTCAGTATTTCCTAAACAATGCAACAACTATTTACATCCATTTACATTGCATTAGGCCTTATTAGTAATGTAGAGATGATTTAAAGTATACAGAAGGATGTGCAAAATGTTCTATGTAAATATTATACTGTTTCATAAAAGGGATAGAGAGGTTTGGGTGTTTGGGGTTGGGGGGATCCTGGAATTCCTCTTGCATATTGGGACTTATGGCAACAAAGAAGTCAGGAGATGAAATAATAGCTGTAAGGTGCTGAAAAAAAATATTAAAAAAAAAATTGTCAGCAGTTGCACCTGGAATCCCAACACTTGGGAGGCTAAGACAGGAAGACTGTGAATTCCAGGTCAGCCTGGGCTGCATAGCAAGACCCTGTCTCAGAACTACAAAAAAAAAAAATACTTTCAACATATTTACTCATGGAAAGAATCTTCTAGAACAAGAGCATAATAAAGACATTTCAGACAATAAAACAGACTTTATACCCTCACACCTTCTCTAGAGGAAATGTTAGAAAGCACACTTCAGGAAGAAGAAACAGGATCTCAGAAAGATTTCAGACACTAAAAGCAACAGCAAACAATTTGTCCAACCTATGATGTTTACAAAATGAGAACTAAAACTAAAGTTAATTAAAATACTGAGCAAAAATAGAGTGTAAATTTGGTGGGAGTGATCAGGATTAAGTGGTCACTGGTGGGGAGGATCTAGAGCTAATGATGGATAACATCCACTAAGTGGACATTATTGTAATTTGTAAAATAACCACAATCATAACGCAAGTGGAATATATGACTTCTGTAATAGTAGATGGAAAAGTTGAACAGGAAAAAGTGAACAGACAAAAAAAGAAACCTGATGGGAACTCAAATCCATGTTCTGATGTACATATAGCAAGACATGGTGGTCATAAGTGGTGTAGGCTAGATTCAAACCACGTAATGCAGGAAATGGTTTGTAGTGAAAAGGCTTATGTGGCCTCCTCACTGGAAGTACCTGTACTGTTGCTGAAGGTATTGGTGTCTACTACATGATTAAATTAATGGAGCTTTTCCATCAGTAACCCAGTCAGACTTGGAAGAACAGGGTGGACTGTCAGAATGCACTGGAGAAGAAAAATGCAATGCTTCACAAATACTCATTTTATTTTTCAGTGAGAAAAATTATAACATTTATTGGATGTCTGATGTAATTAAGGAATTTAACTTTTAGTTTTTAGACATGAAGATGGTGTATGGTAAGAGAGCAAAGAAGAGAGAAGAGGGAGAGAGAGACAGAGACAGAGACAGAGAGAAGAGAGAAAGCTAAAGTACTCATTTTAAAGGATTAAGCATGAGCAAAGAAAGAGAAGTAATGATTAATTAAGCCATTTCATTCATCCTTTTATTAGGGACAGGAGCCCTGTTCCCTGAGGCTTATTCCAGAGGCTGCTATTTAATAATGTGAATTGTGATTATAGATGAATTTTGTGGAATGCTCTCCTTCCTGGTCCTGGCAGCCATCCCCTGGAGGGGAGGCCCTTAGGGTTCTGGCAATTACAAAAAAGCTGTTTATCATAACATGATCACAGGAGGTGACCAAATTGCCTGCTTTCCATGCTAGAACATGTTATAGAACAATTAACTATAAATTTGTATTTCTCTATGGTTCTGGCACAGGGTGTGCACCCAGTTTTTGTGAAAGTCTCAGGATTGTGTTTTAATGTTAGTAAGCAGTCCCATCTGGCCTTCTTCCAAGGGAAGGGATGGGACGCAAGTCGTATTTGCTAATAGGTATTTCCCCGTTGAGAGATGTAACCAGAAATAAAGGTCTCAGATCTCAGGTTTCTCCCAAGCCTGTACCAGCTACCTAATGCCCATACTTGGAGACTGCCAATAAAGGTGCTATGCGCCATCCCCAAACCATCCCATTCTTGCAAATTATATTGGGCAGTCTTGTCCCTTTAACTTAGGCCTTACTGAAAGCAGGATGGTAGCCTGCTGTTTGATAGTTTTTCTGAGTCCTATTCTCTGATGTCCAGTCTTTTGAGCTGACCACTCTATGAGAAGTTGGAAGTCAAAATATTTTCAATGCTTCCTCCTACCACCTAAAGAAGATGCCCTGATTCTCACAATTTCTCTCCCAAGATGGAAGAGGGTGGGCTAATTAGGAGTTTTCTCACAGCAGATACCTTTCCCAGCATATGGGAAAGAACTAAGACTGCCTCTCAGAATGAAACAGTTCCCAAGGCAGTGCCCCAGATCTGTCCATATTATCTGTTTTTTTATTGGGCCTAGTTCTCTGATTCTGGTCACAGGTACCTCCACATTGCCAAATTTGGGGCTTCGGTTTTAGCCCCCCATTATTCACTGTCATTGGGCACAGCTTCTCCCTCCCTGGAACTCTGCTTCTTTGGTCCTTTGGTCCACACTCCTGTTTTCCTCCTGCTGCGAGGAAAACATTTGCTTATCCTCCAAATGATGGGCTTTCCATGGAGTTCTTTACCAACCCTCTTTCCCCAGGAGCACAACCATCCATTCCATGGCTTTCAGTCTCTCTAGACCTCCATGAAGTTCCAGAGTTCCACAGCTAGCTGCCTGCCTGACCTGGCTGTTACAGACTCACCTATAAGCATGGCACAGACATCTTTAATTGACATGTCCAGACTGGAAATATTATACTCTCTTAACCAAATCTATCCAGGGTTTCTCCAACTCAAGAAATGGAACTACCATCCCACATTGACCTTGTCACTTCCCTCCACATCCAGTCCATTAGGGAATCTCGTCCATTCTACCTTCATAATAGGTGGCAAGTCTGTTCAATTTCTAGCACCACTGCTAGCACTCTGGTGGCCATGTTTGTATCTCTCCTAAACTGCAACACCTCCACACTGGTCTTCCTGCTTCCATTCTCAGCAGCAAAACAGATTGGAAAACACTATCCTCCTTACTGATCCTAGCCCGTGGCCTCCCATTTCACTTAGAATAAAACTAAACTTCTGTGGCCAACCAGGACTAATAAACCTGGTTTTCAGACTTAATGGTGTATTATCAGATCGAACCTCTCTTCCAGGTACACTATATTCTAGATGTTCCTGGCTCTCCTCTTTTTCTGCAAACCTTGGAGCTCTTTACTATATCAGGACCTTTGCAAATGCTTTCCTTTTTGCTGGAATGTTGCTTATCTACTCTTTCATCATTCACTCTTGTTCTTTGTTCTTCTCAGAATAGCTTCCTTGACTACCTTCCATGAAGTGCATCCCTCCACTCATACTCTGATGCATAAATTTGTTTATTTTCCTTAATGCACATAGCACAATTCGTGTACATGGGTTTTCACCCATTAGACAGCAAAATCTACAAAGACGGACCTTATCTGTTTACCTCTTAAGCACCTCACTTAGCATCTGGCCTTTCTAGGCACCATGAAGATTTTTGCATGAGGAAATGAATAAGGGCTTTACTTTTTATTCTCATTGTTTCTTTATGACCTTAACTGACCCCAGTTCTTCCTAGAGTGCAGTATGCTGGGCCAAGAGGCACTGAAGGCAGCAGGAAAGCCCTTAGCTGGCCTGTTTTAGAGGCTGTGGTTTATACTTAAATGCTTTACAATTTGGGGGTGTTCTTTTGTAGAGAAAATTGTAAGGAAAATTCTAGAAAGTTCCCTGGAACCTTGAAAAACCTATGGGACTTTTGGTTGTTATATCTGAGACATGTGTATATTTGAGACTGGTGTATGTTAAAAGAGGAGCAGAGAGTCATAATAATCACATCTATCTTGTTGAAGGAGAAATAATGCTTGCTGTGACTCTGGCTGTGTCTCAAAGACAGATGCTCCCTCGCAGAAACTTCCAGGCTTACACTTTTCTCTGTCAGCCATGATAGACAGGTGTTAGTTAGCTAACTGTGTGTAACCAAAAAGAGTTCAAAAAGCTATTGAGTCAGGGAAGTAAGATGGCAGAACCTGAAATTAAGAAGAGGAACAAAGAAATAACTATGGTGGTAACCAGATGAAAGAGAAGTGGTCAAGGGAAAGGGAAGGAGAAATGGTTGAAAATAGAAACAACTTCTTTCTATCTCTATGAACATGTATGAAAGACCATTTCCTCTCCTTTTTGCTATGGCTGGTCCAGGGCTGGCCCTGGGAGAGGTACTTGGTAATATATCCAACCACTCCTTCCTACTGATGGGGTAATAGGCTTGTTAGTTCTATGTGTAAACAGTGAATTCTTGAATATATAAGAATAGAACAATTCTTTGTTAACTGCCATATAACCAAAAGTTTTAATAGTTCAATGGAATTTAAAACTAAACCCTGGGATTTAGTTTTAAATCAGGGGAGATTTCAGCATTTCATTTCCCTTAATAGGAACCGATGTTACCAGTGAGATTTCAGATTGAAAGCTAAAAACACAAACCTCAACACACACACACACACACACACAGGCTTTTGTTTTGTTTTGTTTTGGCTTTGGAAATCAAAAAAATACTCAAACATTTCAGAGGGATATTCCAGAAACCTCACCTACTACAAATTGGTCAGGAATAAAGGTTTGTGTGGTTTTGACTTTTGTGCCTCCAGACATGTCTATGGGCTCCTAAAGGCCACATTTTATTATTAAGTGGTAAAAAGGAATTTTATGACCTTTGCAAAAATTCTGTTTCTTCTTTCCCTAAGAAGACCATGATAAGGAAGCGAGCCAAATTCTGGGCAGTGGGAGGGTTGTCTCAATGCCCCAGTTACACATTCTCAGGAGTGTGGAAGATTCTGAGTAAGTGGACTCATTTGTCACCAACTTGTCCTGCATGTAGCTTCTGAAATTTTACAATTACAAACTTCACCTTTCTGCCCACCTTTGGGATTTGTGGAACATCTGGCACTGGCAGTGTGGAGATGTCTCCATTCTAGCCTTCACCCAGTCTCAAGCTCAAGGGTCCATACCTAAGAATACTCTAAACAAGAGGTTGAAACCCAAAGGTCCAGAGGACTGACAAAGAATGCAGGACTCAGCCTGGAAGTAAGGAAGGACAAATCATCTGAGAATGCAAGGGGCGAGCTGCAATAGTCTTGTCTTTGTACCTGGTGGATTTGGTACTCACGTCTGAACACGTGTTCTCAACTTTGGACATATTAGACCACATCTTTCTTGAAATCTCTTCTCATTACTTCCTGACCACTCCCATCAATTTCCTTTGCAAAATGCTCATCTTTAGTCAGTAGTTTAAATCAGGGACTCTCACTTGAGATGGGTTTTGTTCTCAGGAGGACATTTAACAATGTCTGGAGACAGTTCCAATGGTGACAACTGGAGCTGGGGCTGACATCTGAGGGATAGAAGCCATGGTGATGCCATTCATCTTACAATGAACAGGTCAGTCCCCTACACACAAAATGCAGTCTACTCTACTGCCAGGAGTGTGGAGGCTTAGAAACCCTGGCTTCACTTCTGGTTCCACAGTGTTTCCTCACAAATTTTTTATTCTCATTCTCATTCTTACACTCTCTTTGGGTCTTTCCTCTACTGCCACTTTAAAAAGGTATGTCTACACTCTGATGGCTCCCTCCCAAGTCGCTGTGTTCTGGTAGAGTTCCCTTCTGAGTGCTAAGTTCATGTATCTGAACACTGTCAGTTTGATATCTTAGGCATGCTCTCCCCTGCCTTTTGTCTTGGTTTTGGATTTTCAGCAAGAAAAAAAAAGTTCACAATTTAAAAAATAGCCTGTACTGGGTAGTTACTTAAAACTCACTTTTATTTCAAAATAACAAAGCACAGTTTGGTGACACACTGTGAGATAATCAGGCTTGGCTTAGGAGATCAACAAAAACTATTGAGAATCTTCTAAGAAAGAAAGATTTTAGCATAGTCAGCCTTACTAAGGGTGTAGCCCTCTGAGTTAAACAAGGATCTGTTCTCTTTTGTTGTGGACTCCATAGGCTTAACCTCTTGCTATCTAATGCGGTTTAATTTTCAGAACCTCTCCCACAACATGGTTTAGAACTGGCCTCATCCTGGGGTGATACTATAGAGCTGTAGGTTTAAATTCATTAATATTTCTGTGAGTGAAAATATCTTATATACTTTTTAATTGCTTATGTATTGAAACAGTGTCTTAGAGATGTTTGAAAGAAAGGTCCAGGCATTTCCCAAGTGTTTCTCTAGGCTCCACTGTCAGTCATGCCTTCTCTACCAGAAAGACCCCCATAGAGAGCTCCAGTGACCTCTAAAACACACACACACACACACACACACACAGAGAGATTGATAGAGACAGAGAGAGACTGACCCTACATCGACTGATCATGTACATTTAGGAAAACCATCAGTGAGAAACAGTCATTCTGTAAGAGCTGCTGGAGAGTCCCTTCAGTGACAGCAAGAGAGCAGAAGGACAAAGTGTAAAAATTGGCCTCTTGAGGGATCTGTCATGTGGAGGGCTAGTAACCTGGCCCTGGAGCTTGTGCACACTGGGTGCTTTCCTGAATCCCTAGTATGTCCCAGGGAAACCAGCTGCCTGAACCTCTGTGTCCTTTACCTACATGGTGATGAGATTTGGGAAAGGAAGCAATGGTGCCCTGAGATGCAGTGCCTCCAAAGCAAGACAAAGCCTAGTGCTCCCTAAACTTTCTCTATGTAGAAAAGAATAATCCCCTCCCTCCAACTTGGAGAAGCTTTCTAGATTGCTGCCTGTCTGTTTGTCTGTATAACGTCTCTGTGTGAGCCTTGTGGAGCTTGGCAAGGATGCAAGGTGGAAGAGAGGATGATAGCAGATTGAGGAAGATGAGAGTCTCTAAGAGAAGATATCCAGCCAAGCCAGAGGAGAAGGAGTTCCATCTGGCCCAGTCTCAGATGGAGGGCCACAGACCAAGGAGCCCCAAGATGGACAAAGTGTATCTCTGCTAGTTGCTTTCTCTTCAAATTTCTTCAGGACTGCAACTTCTATGTGGAAGTGGCCCTTTGTTGTGTCTGTTGTTTAATTGCCTTGCTGTGGGTAACTGCTGGTTGTTCTCAGGAGTCACATTTGCTTACAGGCTTCTCTGTAACTCCCTAAACCAAGTCTTGAGGTGCCATATCCATCCACAAGGAAAGGTAAAATTGACCATCTGAAAGTGAGATTGATTCTGCTACTGTGACACACAGTTGCCAGTGTCCATGGAAGCTGGCCTGGGTTGAGTTCCCAGGCTATGAAAAAGATGTCTTGTTCCTCTTTTTCCCTACTTTATTGTTTTATGGACTCATTCATTAATGTCACTGATGGTAAATGGCTTAAGTCTAGATCTTAGAGTCTCTGGAAGACTTTGATGGGTATTAGGCAAATGCACTGTGTGATGTGGGAGGAATGAGCACAGAGGGCTCCAGACAAGCCAAGGAAGGACACCTCAGGGGTTCAACCAAGGGTTGCTGAGGCACGTAAAGTGGGGAGAAGGTGAGGAGGGTGAAGGAGAGGAGGAACAATAAGCAATTATCAGTGGTTACAGAGGGAGCTGGTGCCTTAGATGAGAATGCAGAGTAATAAGGGCTGAGTGTGTGGAGCTTGGACATGGAGGTAAGAGAAGACAAGTATTCAGATCTCTAGATCTGCAGATCTCTAGAATTTCTGCAGGTCGTACTGTGGATTTGATCCTGCTCTGTTACAAGGAAATCAATTAAAACATGTATTAAGCAGCGACTGTAGGGGATTCCTGAAAAAAAAAAACCAGATACAAAATAGATGACAGCTTTGACCTCAAAGAGTTTATAATCTCATTGAGAGTAAGATTGCAGGAAAATCACATGAAAATTAAAGTGTGGAAAACAAAACTGAATCTCATGAAGCACTTTTGGTCTAGTATGATCAAAAGAGCCGGCCGAAGGGACAGGAGAAGATAGCATCTCAGGAAGGTAAGAGTAGAAGTAGCTTATAATTTTCAATAAAACAGTGTCAACATTGCCAGTGGCTTTTTAAATTTCTCCAAGCATACATCTCTGTGTCATCAACAGTAGACAGTACCTGCACTCTAGACTTTAAACAAAAAATAAACACTGACTGTGTCCAACTTACAATTGGAACAAAAACAAACACACCTGTAAGGAAAAGGGCACTCTGTCTACTGCTCTGATCACAAAAGGCTATGTAATTATACAACACAGTCACCTTAACCCTTCACTAGATTGAGTTTTATTATGCTGCCTTCAGAGGCTACTAGTTTATGGAATCTAGAACTTTGAACTATTTGCTATGGAGACGTTGAAATCACTGTAGTGCTAGTGCCTCCTAAGTGAAGTGCAATGGTAGAAATTTCTGTCCAGCCTTATTACTAGAGGAAAAAAAGTATTTTCTGTAAAAAAAAAAAAAAAGGAGCCACGTCAATTTCATCTCTTATTTATTTATTTTTTAATTTTGGCTGTCTGGAAACATACCACTAAACTTGGGTCTCACAGAAAGCAGCATGATAAGCCTTCTAGTTGGTGTATTTGCATTTGTCTTCCCCTAAGTCCTGATTTTCTTATATATCTTCTCATGTTAATGGATGAACTTTTTTGGAATGGTATCTTAAAGGCATGTAGGGTTAGCTGAGAGAGAAAAATGAAAGACCCAAGTTTAAAAAGGGGAAGAGTTCAAGAGAGGGAAACAGACTGCAAAAACAGGGTACTGAGGATGTTAGTTTGAGGGTTCTGAGGACACTGGGGAACCTATAGAGATGTTGTGGAGAACAAAATGAGACTGGAGGAGTATAGATAGTGGACAGAGGAAATAGGGAGCTCCAAAGGTTTTTGAGCAGGAGAGTAGCAATTTGAAAGTTGTTTTAGAAAGCTGACCTGATTAGAATGTACCAAAATATGCCCTTGATTGAGAAAAAACTAAGAAGGTGAAACCTGAGAAGCTCAAAGAAGAACCAGCTATTGGGGAGGAGCAAATGAAGTTTCGAATACAAGGAGAAACGTATGGGTCAGTGATTATAGAAGGTATACAGAGTGTCACTGCAGACAGTTCAACTACAGGAAGGGATATGGATTCTTGTAAGGGGTGAAGGGAAAGAAGAATACAGGAAGAGGCAGATACATTCCTGTTGGTAGGAGTCTAACATTTCTTCTTTAGGAGCTTGGGAAGGCATCTACTCATGTACCCTTGATGAAAGCATATTCCTTTTCTGTGGGGGAAGGTTGTCTTCTTTGACCAAGCATATAGCTTCAGGAGGGACAAAAGGAGAGTAGTGATAGAGGAAAAGGCCACTCCCCTTGTCAGCCAGATCAGCAAATCAACCCTGGCAATCAGTGGAGTGACAGAAGTCACAACCAGAATGGCCTCACAACCCAGATCTTTCTTTTTATCTCATCCTTAACTACATGGAGTCCAAAATGGTCACTTCTTCACCAGGCTGGATTCTTCCCAAACCAGCCAGCTTCCTAGTAGAACAGTGCTGCCATCAAACTACATCTTGACCCAAAAGGATAAGAGTATAGAAAGTTAAAGATCATGTAGAAACCCATTAGAAAATTCAAGAAGCTATCATTTAACCACCTGTACAATTCATAAATAATAATGTACTCTTTTTCCTTCACCCACTGGACCATTTATTTCTCTTTCCAGGTCAACAAAGACCATTTACTTCCCCCCAGTGTTTTACAATAAAAACTTTCCAACAAAAAAGCAAGGATTAAGGAATTCTACACTGAACGTCTCTGTCACTCACCACATAGAATCCACGAAGAATAGTTTGCTGTTTTTGCTTCAGCGTAAATCTGTCCATCCAGCCACACGTTAGCCCTTTGTTACTCTTTGCCATAAAGAAAACTTGGTTTTTAGCTTCAGTTTGCAGGTGGCAACCTGTGTCAGCCACCTAGGTAGATTGTTGGGATCAAAGTGAAGCCTGGGGCTTTGTCTATGGGTGGTTTATCTCACAACTCCCTCCACCCCCTGCCCCTGGCATTTTAACATTGACCCTTTAATTATAGTGGGAGTTTTATCAGTGAGTTCCTAGAAAGTAGAAAAGAAATTTTTTTACAAACCCAATTTCTTTTATAACTTTGGTATTTGAGACTGGAAAAGAGTCCCGCAGATACTATAGATGGAAGAGTTAAAGACAAAATGAAACAGAAAGAGAAAAAACACTTAGAAATACAAACTTTATAGCTTGTGTGTACATTTCTGAATTTCCCTATATCAGATTTGCTTAAAGCAAAACTGCACCTTTTAGCAGTGAAAGGGACATAGAGAATACAGGTGACCTCTGCTTTTGGATACAAAATATATCCAAGTGTATCCAAGACCTTCACCATTGTCCCATAGGGAGTTAGAGGCTGAAAGTACAGTGCAGAAGTTCCTGAGGAAAGGGGTTAACCTTGTTAAGTGGCAAACAGATGCTATTAGCAAAATCAGGGGTTGCCTTACCAGGATTTACACAACATTACTGCCTGTTTTTACTGCATGCAGAGTTCTAGCTTAAGAAACAAGATCCAGCAGTGTAACAAGCCTGCGTATAATGACACCCTATTAAGGTTTGTTTTGCCTCCATTTCTCTTCCATTTATGTTTAACACTGTAATTGATGTTTTGACCGTATTTTTGTCCCTAAGGAGCTTTAGTGAAGGCTTCCGTTTTTTTTTTTTAAATAAAAGAAGAAACATCTAATATTTCATAGGCATGAAAATCCTCCTTCATGTAACCCAAAAAGGAGATCTTGTTTGTGTACTAAAGCTTCAGCTTCATTTAAAAATATCTATCCATTCAATCCATAAACAAACCACAGGCATTATCTTTGAGACTTGGCAGAATGACTCTCCAAGTTAAAGGGATTGAACAAGTGGCTAAATGATACATTTCTGAATCTTCCAAAGGGTTTCTGCCTGATCTTTAACTTGCTTTACCCTTGTCCTTTGGTTTAATATGTAGTTTGGGAAAAGCCAATATCAGAATTAATTCTCAGATCAAAGTGTTACTTAAACAGCAGAAAGGGTTAGATTATACAGGGCATATGAAGTAGAATATGTCCACTCATTGTTAGAAAGGGTATCTGAAAGAGAAACCGCTTAGTGACTGGTCTGAGGATATACAGACTGATTTGCTCGTCTAAGTCAACTCAACTCAACACAAGAGATAGTTTGGAGGATTGGCATAATCCCAGCTACTTGGAATGTAGAGAGAGGGAGGATCAAGCTTCAAGTTGAGCTGGGGGAAAAAGTTATCTCAACAAATAATCTGGGCTGGGCACAGCGATGCCTACCTGCAATGCTAGCCACTCAGGAGGTGAAGGTAGGAGGATCTTGGTCCAAGGCTGGCCCCAGACAAAAGCAAAAGACCTTATCTGAAAAATAACTGAAGCTAAAAAGGGCTTGGGGGCATGGCTTGCATGGTAGAGCCTGTCTAACAAGTGCAAGACCATGAGTTCAAACTCCAGTAGCACCCAAAAATAAAAAGAAAGAAATAAAGAGAACAAAAATAAAAACAAACCAAGAAAACCAAAGAGAAAGATAGTTTTAGAAGGAAGTAAGAGGAAAGAAACAAAGATCATAGTTTCAGATGTTGTCATCTGATTTTTAAAATGTGTAGTTACCCTTAAGTTCTTTCACCAGGGAAAATTAAGCATTCTTGCTGCACCTCCTCCAGAACCTTAGAATAAAAGCTTTACAGGCCTACGCTATGGAGTCAGTCTTTGGAGCCTCAGTGACTAGGATAAAGAACAGAGGGCCCTAAGGATTATCTGAGGATTAAGCCTTGCCTCTTTCTTAAGAGTCAGGCAGAATGGCTCCACTGTAAATATGGCCAGAGATGCAGGGAAATTGTTTGTAACAGCTACTTATCTACTGGTATGAGATGAATAGAAACAAGTGCTCAAATCATTATCCTTATTTTCCCAGTTGCCACTCATACAACCTTGTAAGAATGTTCCATGGGCTGGTAACTTTCAGTAATTATCTACAAGACTATTTTGCAGCCAGAGAATTTAAAGTGCAATTATTACACTAATACTTAAATCAATATTTCGTGTTTATCATTCTGTCTCCATGATACTCAGATAGAAGTTGGCATTATACAAAGGATGGAAGAGGAAGATATAATGGAGGGGAAAAGAATAGGAAAAGAACAACTTTGTCCTTATAGCCAGTGCATTTGGAGAGAGACATTTAAATAAAAAGCCACCCAAATGCTGACTGCATTGACAAGGAAAGATAACTTCACTCCTTGCCCTCTGTTTCTGCATGCTATTCTTTCAGCCCATGATGTTTTGTTTACTTTGGAAGGAAATATTTTACCCCCTCTGAGATAATTAATTTTTGTCAGCTTCCCTGTTTATAAGGGAAACTGAGAAACTGTTAATTGAAATACAGAATGAGTCACTGTTTTCAGTAATTGTTGGCAGCATTCTAATTTGTGTCAATCCCAGCCTAATTATTAGATTTTTTGGAAGCAGAAAGCATGTTTGATTTTTGTCTTACCGAATCTTTTTACTTCCTATGTTTTTGAACTATGCGCTATCTGACAAAGGTTATATAATTTATGTCAATGTGAGGTGAAATATCAGTACATTTGAAATACCAGGAGTTTTATTGCATCATGCTTGGCTCTGCACAGAAGTTCAATATTTAGAAAGTTTGCAGATTGCAGTCTTTCTCCTTCACTCGTTCCTATCCCCAACCCCAAGCAGAAAATGGGACTTTTTTTAAAGACCTTTTTTTACTGGTATGGAGCCATAGTCTATGGCCCATCACTAATGACATCACAGAAGCGAATTTCCCAGAAGTCTTCAGGGAAAGTTCATTTAGAAATCCAATTGAATGTCACTTGCAGAGGGCAGGCGCCTGGTAGAAATGACCAGTCATGCATTCCCAAGTTGTTGATTGTAAAAGCATTAATCACCATGAACTCATTTAGTCCTGACGCAAACACACTGCATTATTCCATAGGAATTCTGTTCCAAATGGTCATTAATGGAGAGAACAGGGAGCTACTGATTGTGGGTGAGGTTAATAAAACCCATCAAATCAATGGCCAGCATAATGGGCCTGGTAATGGCTCTTAACAGAAGCTGCATCCTCCTGGCTGCATCAGAGGGAAGGCAGGAGGAGAGGCAGGTGGCTGTGCTGGGCAGACAGCTCCATCTCTTGCCTCCTGAGGTGGCCTCTGTGTAAACACAGCATTGAATTCAGTCACAGAGTATGATTGACGTTCAGAGGTGGCCATAGCTAGGAGACTCAACAACCATGGTGGGCTGGCAAGGGAGTCCCCAGAATGACCTAGGAGGGTTCTGCTCCCACACTCTAGCATGCCACAGCCTCTAGCAAACTGTTGGCCAAGGGACATCCAAGCGCCTGGAGTTGCAGATATACAAGACTCCTGCCTGCATCTCACCCTGGGTCCATCAGTGAGACAAAGGATGACAATCACACTGATAATAGTGACAACCACAGCAGAGGCTCACTGGAAGCTCTCATAAGCAAAGGACTAAGCATGCCACATGCACTTTACTGAAAGTCTCATAGTGCCCCAGGAAGTGTGTATTACCTATTGTGTCTATTTGATGGCAGGGAAGATGAAGTGCAGACATCTTCAGCCACCAGCCCAAGGTCCTAAACACTGTCCTAAAACACTGTGCTCCTTTATCAGAGAAGAGGCAGAAGCAGCAGACTCAAATAGGACCAGAGGAAAGTGCAGGCTATGAGAGTGGCCTGAAACTTTTCTGTTTGTACATCCAGCCCATCAGTACGTTCAGGACCAGCCTTGGGTAGTGTGTAAAAACTATGGTCTGTCTGCCATGCTACTCCTCTGAGCTTCACTACTAAAATATGAGAACCCCTGTACCCTTGGGATGCTCAATTGTTTAAATGCCACCCAGCTGTGGCTTTGGCCAGGGCACCCCAGGAAGTCTTCTCCATCCAGCTAGTACCTCTGTCCCTATCCTTAACACTTGGTCTTTCTTCTTCCACTCTGCCTCATCAAAACTTGTCACATTGCTTGTCTTCTTAAGGTCATCCTAACTTCTTGACTGTGCCCTAGCTAGCATAGCTGAGGTGAGAAAAAGCTACTGACTCCTGGGGACTCCTCCTGAGCACAAAAATTATGAGGCTAACAGCAAAGGTCCCCAGAGACAGGGACTGGAGTTTCAGTCACATAGGCTGGCAGAGTTGCACAGTGACATTCCCAAGCTCTAGGGACCATTGTGACTGAGGTCACAGCAGCCACTTGGAGGCCCAGGAATGGGCGAAGAATGGAGTTGGAATGTGGAGGCTTTAGTTGTGAGAAGCTGCAAGGGCTGTAGAAGCTGAGTGAAAGAGGAAGGACTAGAAAAATTAGAAACCATGACCACCATTACACATTATCAATAAGTTCAGAGTGTTTGAAGGGCTTCAGAAATGTTTTCAGTAAATGAAAGCACACTACACAGAGACCTTAGGGACCTTCCTCAGATCAGCTTCCATTCCCAAGAGGGAGCAAGACTCAGCAGTCTTCACATCTACAAGCACCACCGTCCTTAATGGTGGATTTCTGTGATTGTGTCACTTTCAAAAGTCTAGCTTTAAGGGTTTGGAGGATGTGATAGAACAGATGGCTGTAAGGAGGGGATGAGACAGGGAAGAAAGGGGCATAGAAGGTTTCAAAGGAGGTTTATGTATACCCATGGCGCCTACCACCTACAGCAGGCTGGAGTTCAGTCACACAGTGCTGTGTGTGATGGGGGACACATAGACTATAGGACATGTTCTCTGGCCTGCCAGAGTTTATGGAGATACAGGGTAAGTGCTAGACTGCATGGCACAGAATATAGTGGCAGTGAAAATGAGTGAGGGAAATTAACAAGAGGAAAATTCAGACAGCATCAGAGTACTACATTGGCTGCAAAGAACATAAAGGATCAGAATACAAGGAGAGGGAGTGAAAGCCAGGGAGAGGAGGCATAGGCAGGAGTCTAGAAGTGGGAAAAGCAATCAAAGTTAAAGGGGAATGACGGACTCAGCCTTGTTCTAGTGGAAGAAGAGGAGGGAATGGGGGTAGAAGGGGAAGAGCATGTGTGCTTGTAAGAGTATGTATTTGAGAGTGACTTTGCATGCTTGTGTATCATGTATGCATGTATCTGTGTATGTGGACAAGTGTGAGTATGCACATGTATGAAGAAAGGGGAGCAGTGGGCAGTAAGCAAGACCACTGTAGGTGATAGCTCATTTCCAAGAGGCCTGGTACCCAGACCAAGTTGTTTAGACCAAGTCATATAGTGAGCAATAGGGAACCATCGTAGATCCTTGGGGATCCAAGGGGCATGTTCTAAGCCTGGTTTTGGAAAGTTCTATCTGGCAGTGTGTGAGTAGATACATTGGAGAGGGGAGAAGGGCAGTGGGCAGCCGGGGCAGCCTGCCCTTGTAATTTGCCATCTTTGCTCTTACAGCACACTTCCATACTGCCCTTCATGCTGGGTGAAGTCATTCTTAGACCTCATCGCTATCCACAGAAGAAGACAGGACTCATCTTGTTGGCTGCTGGTGCTCTTGCTTACATCACCAGGTAAGAATTGCCTAGAGAAAGCCAACTGAAGCTCGTCATTCAAGACTCTGAGAAATATTCCATAAAAGCATACCATTCTGTCAGAGTCCCTTTAAGCTGATTTCATGGGGATTTAACCATTCTTAAATTTGCAAGTAAGAAGCAGTCTACAAAAGCACTCTACCACTTGAGGCACATCCCAAGTTCAGAAATCGTTTTGGTTCTAGGTTTGAACTTAGGTCTTATAGTTGTTAGGCAGTTGCTCTACCACTTGAGCCATGCCCCAGCTAGAAGGTTCTTATCATTTGATTTTAATACTCACATGCACAGGAACAAATGTGCACACACATGGCAGATCACAACTTCCTTTCTCCCCTTCATGAGGAATGAATCATTGCAAAGCCACATGTGTTGCTTTCCTGAGAAAATTTTGATCTTTGGTTCCACTTGCAATCAAAATGTTTGAATGAATGAATGATCTGAGACTTCCAAATATATTCCATCTGAAAGACACATGACAGATGACACATGCTGATTTCATCCATTCCTGTGGGCTACATCATTTCAGGCTTCTGTGCATCTGCATCTGGCATTAGACCCCACCCCCACCCCCCAGGTCATTTGGGTGGTTGCTCTGAGACTACAGGACAGCCTCACTGGAGGCATGGGAGCTGGATTAGCAGCTGGCCTGGATCTCATCATCCATCCACCTGTTGACAACATCACTCAGTAAAGTGGCCCAGTGGTCCAAAGTTGGGAGAATGAGCTTGACCCTCCACCTGGTGCCTGGGAAGCCCCTTTTCCTTCTCTAACCTTCCACCTAGCCCAGTGCCTTTGATCTTACTGAGAATGTCAGACTGGAAGCCAATCAGTGCTCCTGCTCTAGACTCACAGGAACCACTTATATAAGACATTCTGGATCATCCTCCAATCGCCCTCTGAGGGCAGGAGTTCAGTACAGTGCTCTGTCAGGGATGGAAGCTGAGGAACAGATCACATTTCAAAAGATGGGGCTCAAAGAAGTCACAGACTTTGTCCTGGAGCTTAGTGGCTTAACTAAGACGATGGCTCCTCTCTGGTTCTTCCTTCCCTTCTATGGCATATGTTGCCCCCACTCTTCCTCACCCTCTTTCCCTGAGTGCCCAAGGTCTTCTTTGTTCTTCCTTTCTTGAAGAAAGCAATTGCTCAATAAACCTATCCCAAGACCTCGGTGCTCCATACTGTTCTTCAACCTCTGGGGCCTTCACATTTTAACAAAGAACACTTTCAGAGAGCAAGGCTTAAACTGAGAACCTGCTAGTAGTTGAAATCTGGAGCATTCAAAAAGGATTCTGAGGCCCTATGGGGAAAAAGGTCTATGATTACTAAGCAATATCTTACAACAGCATGAAATTGGACAGGGGTGAGGTGTATGCTATGTATTTGCCATAAGTTGCTTCACTCAAAGGAATAAGTCCCTAAAGAGAGAGTATCTGGGACCTGGGCTGGGATAAAAGCAAATACACATAAAGATATTCTCTCTTTTGAATGGGTTGAAGAGAGGAAGGGTGGAGGATGGTTGACTAAGTACATGAATTTGTATACTCTTAGACTTTTGGACTTCAGTTTCCTTTGGCAAACATACATTTATTTTTCTTTTTTTTGTAATTCTGAGGTTGAACTCAGGGCCTTGGGCTTGCTAGTCAGGCACAGGCACTGTACAACCTGAGTCATGCCCGCAGTATACCTCAGTTATATTTTTCAAATAGGGCCTCCTGTTGTTGCCTAGGCCAGCCTGGGCCTATTTAGGCTTCCCACATAGTTGGAATGACGCACGGCCACCACACCCAGCTTTTACTGGTTGAGACAGAGGTTTCATGAACTTTTTGCCTGGGATGACCTCAAACCACCATCCACCTACCTCTACCTCCCAAGTAGCTGGGACCACAGGCATGTATCACCATGCCTGGCCTGATTTTGGAGATTTTAAATAAGTTAGCACCGTTGCCATGTTAACTTTTTTTACTTATGGACTAAAAAGTTGATTGTCATTCCCACATCTGACCCTGTGGTTCTTTTCCTCTTTGAGGACTGAAGAGTCTCTAAAACCACTGCTATTATTGACGAAAATTGTTGTGGCATAAAGTGAAAAGCAGTGGTCAGAAAGTCTTGGGTTGTTGGTCCCTGAGAAGGCGTTCCAATGATACAGAGAATTCAGAGGTTGGGGAAAGAAGGTGCAGTGATGGGAGTGGTGAAGCGTGAGCATCTCCTGTGTTCAATTCAAGTGCTTGTTAGTGCTGAGCTAAGATGCTCAGGATGCAATGAGGTAGAAGAATCCTACTGCCCTTAGAGACTGTCTGCATGACGGACAGTGGGAAGACACAGGGATGAACCTGTAATTGTGGGGAGCTCAGAGTATGGTGGACACTCAGAAACTGGCTTTCTAAAGGAAAGAGTTGTCTAAGCTCCATAGAAAGAGTAGGAAGAAGACAAAAGAGACATGGAAAAGCCTTCAAGCAGAGGAAACAGTCGTCATGAAATGCTGGAGGAGCTGAGGGTAGAGCTGAATCAAAGAACAGGGAAAAGTTAGGCCATGCATGAATCCATGTCAATGAATTTGAAATGCTAAACTAAGTGCTTTTCTTTTCTTTTTTTTTTGGAGGTTTGAATTCAGCCTTGCTGGGCAGGTGCTATACCACAACCCCAGCCTTTTTGCTTTAGTTATTTTTTCACATAGAGGCTAATACTTTTTGCATGGGGCCAGCCCTCTATCCTATCTCCACTTTCCACATAGCTGGGATAGGGTACCACTGCACCCCCAGCTTATTCTCTGAGATAGGATCTCACTAAATTTATTTATTTATTTTTTTTTGTCTATGCTGGCCTCCAATCATGATGCCTATCTGGGATTACAGAGCTGAGCCACTGTGCACTGACTAAACCAAGCCACTTTCTTGGAAAACAAATCAAGCCAAGACATTAACTAATATGGTTATGTAAGAAAAGTAATAAGATGATTCTGGCTGAAGCATGGAAGGTGGACTGATGAGGAAGGTAGGTGGACCCAACCATGGCATTTGTGGAAACTCAGGAAAATTGATGTTGGCCAACAAGTGACAATATCAGTCAACCTACAGACAACATCAGAGACTATGAGAGGTGGTAGGTGACCTAGAGGTCACTGGGCAATGGAAAACTGGGGAGCCAGTGGATTAGGCAACATGCCCATGGCCATAGCGAAGAGTGGGGGAGAGAACCAAAGCTAGAACTAAAGGCAACTTAAAACAAGGAGTCCTAATTCCAGACCCTGCTCTCTCTCCACTGTATGCTCATGGCCAGGTGTTTGTTCCATTCCTGCACTGTAAAACCACATTTCTGGATGCTGGATGGGTGGCCAGTCATAAAGCTTGCCCTGGTTTCTGTATTCTAAAATCTTCCATGATGTTTTATTCTTAGCTCTGAGCTTGAATGGGACAGTAAGTAATGGCCATGAAACCAGCAGAGAGAAGGGATGGTGACCTGTTACCAGCAGGAATGTGACTGGGTGGGTCCCAATGCTGGGAAGCTGTATTAGGTTCTTGTTCAAGAATGACAAGTAATACTAAATCAGCATTTTTGTCCAGTTACTCCATGTTTTGCTAGAACAAACTGAATATGAGTATATTTGAGGACATTTTCTATTTTGTTGGCAGAAGCTTCCCTTTCTGGGTCCATTCCCTGGTTAGGGGACCTGAGACTATGCTGTCTGCCACCTCCACCCTTTTACAACATCCTGGGACCCATGTGCCTTCAGGACCACAGACAGTCATCAGCAAGTTCCACAAATGTGGCTACCATGGATCTGCAGGGAGGTAGCTATGGGTCAGGTGCCAGATATGCCAATGTGAACAGTCAAATGGGGAGATAACACAGCCGGAGGGAGAACAGAACAGGGGCCTGGGCCAGCGGGAGCATGAGAAAGAAACACAAGTCACCAAAATGGCAGTCACTGAGTGGGAGAAACATTTTATTGCTGAAGGAATGTTTCAATGATCTAAAAATAGTCACCAAGACTGTGGGGACTGCCATCCATGCAGTTCTCACTTTTTGTTATTTTTCAGATTGCAGAATTGGAGGGCTGGCCCTAAGTGGGGAAAACACAGCTTTGCAGAGCAGCAATGCCTGCAAATCTTTCATTTCCTTTGGAAAGCATTAGTCACCTATAAATATGGTAGCTCCCTCACTCCTCTGACTTTCTCACCCCAAACACTTCACCTCACTGTCTCTGAGGCAGTGTTGAGGAGTTGGAAAATAGAACATGCCTTCTGGATTTTATTCCTTGTTTTATTGAACTTGTATTTCCCCTAACACAGGGCTGGTCCTGCTGGAAAAAAGCAAAGTCATATAAGGCCAAGCTGCAGCTGTAGGGCTTTATACTTAATAAGTGGAAATGAGCCGTGCATACATATTACTGAAGGCTGGAAAGTGATTAAATGTCATTAAAGCATACAAGTAGCCACTTGAATATGGAGAAGGTGGAGGGTACTACTGCTGAGTGGTGTGCAAAGGCATTATGGATGAGCCTGGGCCCTCAAGGACCAGCAGGATTGTTGCCCCAACAAGTGGAGAAAGTGAACACCAGGAGCCCATCTCCAAACTCAAGAAAGCATACAGCATGTGGAAACAGCAGTCAGCAATTCTCTTCAGCAGGACCTGTTAGTGAGAGAGTCCAATGGGAAATAGTTCTGGAACTACTCACTCATGGAGGCTTACAGATGGTGTCCTAGAGGAGGTGACACATTTACACATGCTCTTTAATTTATGCTAGATTTAGTCCTAACAAACTCTTCCTAAATTGAAACTATCATAAGTTGAAAATTCATTTAATATACTTACCCAACTGAACATCACGGCTTAGTCACACAGCACACTGTAGAGTGTGAGTTGCTCCCCCCTTATGATCCAAGGTTGCCTGAGAGCTGTGGCTCAGTCACTGCCCAGCATCTTAAGAGAGAATGGGACTTCATATCCCCAGCCTGGGAAAAGATCCAGCATTGTATGGTCAAAAAGTATTTAAATTGCACTATTGTAAGTTGAGGACCATCTGTATAGACAGACAATGAAAGTCTGCTGTTGCTGTAATCCTCTTCCTGCGGGGTGGGGTTGGGGGTAAGAGTAAAAGATATTAATAACTTGGCCAGAGAATTATGCTTCAAAAAGTTGATCTTTAAAATTGTGCCTAATGTGGATTGGAATGATAAGAGATGGGAAGCAATACAAAATAAAATAATGATATCAAAACTGAAAGTTAGCCAGGGCATTCATGACAGCATCTTATTCTTCATATATGGTTATTTCATAGTTCTAGTGGTTTTCCACCAATTATTGCTCAGAGCACTCCTTCCTGTCTGGGTAGGGGTGGTCCAGTTTTCCAAGCATTCCATCCCTAAACAGTTCTCAGTAAATTCAAACATGACCACATTGTATATTGTCCTAAGCATTGCTCTTCCATACACATGGCCAAGCCATAATTCCCAGCCCTTTGAGCAGGACATCCTTACCTGGCACTGTGTTAAGCTTACCACATTACTCCCACTGCCAAGGATGCCAACACTGCAATTGCTCACTTGCCCCTTTGTTGATAAGAGTAGAACAATGTTACTGGCCACCTGAACGGCCCCAGCTGGCCTGAAGGTCACCATCACTTTGCTCTTGTTAGACAAGAAATCTGCTTATACCATCCGTGTCTCTGCTATTGTGTAAGGTATTGCATGCTACTCAATGTCCCAAAGACATGCAGCCCTAACCCAGACTTGCTGGAGATGTTTGTAAAGTCACTTCCCCAAAGTATTTCTTATGAGGCTGCTCACTAAGGTGAGGTCTTCCAGCAAAGCTTCCTGGGCTCCTCAAGTATAACAATCTTTATATTTATGCCCCACTTACACAGACACTTACACATCTTACCCTGAGATTACATTAAAAATTTCCAGGCCTGGACTAAGCTGAATTCTAGACCAGCTACCTGGCCTTACCCAGCATCAATAATTCCCTCCCCTTACTTTGCTCTTTAATGCCTTATGGTGAACTCCCATAAAGAGTCACTGTTAATTTTTCCTGAAAAATGACCTTCATCTTGTACCATTAAGGTCAGCCACAGTTTTGTTTTGTTTTGTTTTTTGCCTTAAATCTCAGCTGGGATTGAAATACCAGATTCGTTTTCCATAGAAGTACCCCTTGTGTAAGTTAAGATATGAAAATAAATAGAAATATGTCATGCAGTGCATTTTATTTTCAACATTTGAAATCCAGCCCTTTGGGATGCACACTGAAGGGGGATGAAGGTAGAGGGGTGGCAAGGAGAGGAAAACATTATCTGTGCCTCTCATCCTTTCTGTTGAAGCCTGAGCTCCTGTCTAACCTCAATTCATGCAACAGAAATTAGAAACAGCAGCTGGAAGAGGGTAACAGCTGTATAATTAGAAATGGGGCACATTGTTGAAGTAACAGGTTTGTGGGTTTATTGACATGAAGTGGGAAAATACAAAGGAAAAATTAGAGATGATCTTAAAATTTAACCTGGTGGACTAGAAAGATGGGAAATCCATTAATGATGAAGATGATTTATGAAAGAAATAGTTTTGGATATAGGTTAAAAAAATCACTTTAAAATACCATGTTAGATCCTATTCATCCTCCAAAAATGCTAGTCTTAGTGGTTCAGGATATATCCTGGGCCTTGGAGTTTTTAAAGCTTCCAAGGAAATTCTAATCTTCAGTAAAGTTGGGAACCACCTTCTTAGAGGAGCCCCTATCTGGAAATTCATGCCATCCAGTCTGAAGAGGGATGGGGTCAGGAAGATGAAAGTAGTTGAATGTTCATGGTAGGATGAGATTATACAAGTTGGGGCAGCAGGCTGAGAAGAAGGAAAGAAGTAGGAAGCAAATGCGTGTGAATCTTTGTGCCTTTGTGGTCTCTTCCCCTCTTTATAAAGCCATTAGGGCTGAACCCTAATGACCTAATCTACTTTAATTACTTCCCAAAGGCCCCAACTCCATAGTTGAATAGTTTCCTCTCTCCTCCCCTCAATCTCTCTCTCTCTCTCTCCCTCTCTCTTTCTTTCTCTCTCTGGAGGTACTGGTGTTTGAACTCAGGGTTCCATGTTTGCTATGCAGGAGTTCTACCACTGGAGCCATGCCACCAGCCCAGTTTCCACTCTTTTAATCACATTTATGTAAGACTTTGGGGATTAAACTACTGCATCAGTTTCGTGGGACAAATCACACTTATTTAATTTGTTCTGATTGGCTAGAAAGATGTAAAAAAGGGTTAATACATTAAGAATTAGTGCCTTAGTCCCACAAAATTATTATTTACTTGCTAATCACAGCCTTCCACTATTTCACTACTGATAGAACAGAGAAGATCACATTTCATTTCAGACATGTTGATGCTGTGAGATTTAGAATGAGGAAACTCTACAGGAATAGCTTTTGGCTTCCATTTGGTGTCTACCCACAGATTCCCATGGTGGACAGCTTGAGAGCATGTAACACTGTTCTTATCTGACATGATGGAAGGGCACTGTATTGGTCTCGTCTAACTATTAATAAAGTGAGCTTCAGATGAAACCCAAACTTGGAAGGCTACTGGGTACATTGCCCAATTTTCAAAGCAGAGCTTGAATCAGGCAGCTGAGAGCTATCTGCAGTAACTACAGTGAACAACTTCTGAAGAGAGCCATGCATCCTAGCAGAGCCACCAAACAGCTGTTTATTTAAAAATAGAACTGTGTCCTGGACACTTGGAAAACTGACATGCATGGTAGATTTCATCCCTGGCTTTGCAGAGCTTCCATACTGGGAAGTGAAACACCAAACAAGCAACAAGGCTAAGGCCCATGGCAGAGTAGTTCCTGGCATAACAACCCAACTCAGCTGGGGCAGGGAAGGACCTCCAGGAGATCTTTTCTAGAGAAATGGATTTTTAAACTGGGATTCAAAGCATGTGTTCAGAAGACACAGAGCAAGGAGGTGTATGTTCCAGGAAACAGAAGGCTCAAAGGTGTTCCAAGCAGAGACAACCACAAGCGTGAAATCCCAGAAACTGTTGAACTTTCTTTGTTCAGAATTGGAGAGAGGATCCAAGATGGCAGATAGGGTAAGGAATCAGAAATCCTAAGCTCTGTGATTCCAGAAACCACCTTGAGACATCAGAGGTACACTTGGATAATTCTGATTGCTTCTAGCCAAAATAATAACCCACCAACATATTAGGTACACCTAAAATTCAAGGACTGACCCTTAAAATAGCTTTTAATTTCACCTGTCAGCCAGGAAAATCCCACTCAGCACAGCCAGCAAGGCATGTCCCACCCTGGGAAAAAAGCTCCCTGGCCGTAATTTTCTCTCTCTCTCTCTCTCTCTCTCAATAAGCAGAAGATAGACCCATCAATCAGAATCAAACTCTGTGACATCCTAGACCCCTAACCTGTGCAAAGCCTCTCTATGCCTCACCACACTGAGAGAAGCTGCATGCCATTTTTCCCCACCAGCAGGTTCCAAAGCTGCTTGCATGAATCTGCAGAATGAACAAGTGAGCATCACGTGACTCTCCTACCCACCCCCTGGGAACATAATCCAGTGCAGTCCTGGACAGATTGAATCCCCCCCACCAAAAAAACTGGAAAACATAAACAGTGAATTGTAATCTAACACTGACAGTTGAGGTGGGGTAGAACACTGAACCTGCCCTGAAGAATGGGGATGAGGCAAGGAGCTGAACTCTCAGTGAATGAACACAGAAAAAGCAACAAGCAACAAAGTCTAAGAGTGGGGGTAGGCTGACAAGTCAACCTCCCAGAAGGCCAAATTAGCACTGACCAGAGGTCAGAAAGACACAAAGGCTGAGAATGGAGGCAGGAGCAACAAGCCAACCTCCCAAAGCCGGGCAGGTGGTGGATCCCGCAGCTGGTCTTGTGGAACAGAGGGCAGTACTCAAAGCTGAATTGCCCCACCTTGCTGGGGGAGGAGCCTACCAAACAGACTTGCAGCTATAGGGCCACGCAGCTGCCACCTGGTGAAAACAACAGCTCTGAACACCCTGCCTGAACTGGCAGTGAGGTACCTCAGCTCCCAATTGCAACTTACCCTGTAGACAGAATGAACCAAATACTACTCACAAGCCAGTCACCTGGTGAGACCACATCAGAGCTCCCGCTTGTACACCAATACCTGATTGGATGCCAAAGGAATAACTCCAGAACTTTTACCAAACAGACTGAACTTTTAGTTGTTGAGATACCTGGTGTTTTTATTTATTTTTCATTATTTTCTCTTCTGTATTATTAACTTTACCATCACCATTTTCTTATCTCTATTCTTACCCCCTTCACTTTCCCTACTTTACCTGTGCTACAATCCATTGTTCTTCCTCCCAACTACTATTTTTCCCCTTTTAATTCACTCTTTCCCTCTGTCTTCACCTCCCCCTCTTATCCTTCCCCAACCTGTCACCACACTGCCCCTCCCTCCTACATACTCACCACCTGCTGACTGGCCCATTGTCCCAACTGTACACACCCTCCGCCCCCTACAGTCCCTGACACAGCACCCTCCACTACAACAACAGAAATACACCCAAACACACACAAGGGCCACAAAACACAACAGCCCCTATAGCTCTTTCTCCACCCACCCCTTTTTCTGCCCCCTCCTTTAGTGCCACCTTTAGCAAGTTTCTACCTCTAACTTAATAACCATTACTCCCCCAACTACCACTGTTTATAGATATTATCACCAAGGGGTTTGCTATATAATCTGTAAACAACTGGCTTGACATTGAACCTATGAATTTGTTATTGCTAAATTACACCTCCAGGCCAGGGACAGAAAGAGAACACCAACCTAGCTAACAACCAAGTCAATCACAACACAAAATTTAAATCAAGGGAAAGAAAACAGGCAATTAAAACCACCAACTAGACTATCAAGAACATAGTTGCACAGCACCAAGTGGAGCGATGGGAAGAAGAAGGGATAGAAACCACACTCCTCAAAAAAATAATTCAATAGAGGATTCAGTGGGAAATGAAGAAAATGGATACCCAGTTCCTGACCCCAACAAAACAATGATAAATGTCACTGAGGAGACCAGTGATGCCCACAAAAAAAATCCCTCAAAGAGGAAATCTTGTAAGAAATCATAGAGAAACTCATGGAGAAGATACTACACCTGGTTAACCAAAATGCACAAGATGCACTCAGAAATTTCAAGACACCAAAAATAAAGAACATGAGAAGACACAGAAACAAATGAACTCAGAGAGGACTTCAACAAACTCTGAAGTGAAACAAAGGACACCACAAAAAAAGAGATATATGAATTAAAGATGAACAAAGATATGGAAAACCTCAGTAAAAAGAATCAAACAAATCCTGGAAATAAAAAGTCCCTTTAGTCAAACAAAAAGCCTAGTGGAAGGCCACTCCAGAAGACTAGAACAAGTGGAAGACAAAAATCTCAGAGCTCAAAGATAAAATAGAAATTAAAGAAAAAAACAGAAGAACTCTTAGTCAAACAACTATGAAATTTTGTCATTCACAAGTAAATGGATGGAACTGGAGAACACCATCTTAAGCAAAGTTAGCCAGGCTCAGAAGAACAAAACTCGCATGTTCTCCCTCATATGCGGATTATAGACCTGAAACAAATGCAGTAATATTATTGGACATGGGTCACACACTAAGGGGAGAATGTGCACAGGAGGAATAGGGAAAGGGAAGGAAACCTAAAACTTGAATGTGGTTGATGTGCTCACTGTAGAGGAGTGAATACAGTAATCTTAAACTGGCAGAGGCCACTATGGGAAGGGGACCAGGAAGTAGTGAAGAGGTCTGGTAGAGATGAACCACTGTGGGTTGCATTGTGCAAGTGCATGGAAGCAATGCTAGGAATCTCTCTTACAGCTATCTTTATCTCAAACTAGCAAAAATGCTGTTTTTCTTATTGTCTCTTATGTTTTCTCTTCAACAAAATCAGAGAACAAGAGGGTGAAACAGGTTCTGCCCAGAAGTGGGGTGGGGGAGGTGGTCCACATAATGTATACACATGTAACTAAATGTAAAAACGATAAAATAAAATTTTTAAAAATTGGAAAAGGGCCTAATATAGGTATACTGCACCTCCAAGTGTGGACAGTGGAAAGGCAGGGTCAGGGAAGCAATGTTAAGTAAGGGTTTGGGTATTTCCCACACTCCCATTATTTTCAGTGGAGATCCACCGAATTAAGAGGATGTCATGAACAGAGTGTCTTTAGAAAGATAACTAAATTCCTCGTGACTTGCAGTGTGGAAAGTGGATTGGGGACAAGGCCAGAATCACAGATGAGATGAAGGAGCCTGGATAAGTACATGAAGTGTGTGCATTGGAGAGACAATTAGGGGTAATTTCAAGGGATTGAATGTGGGGACAAGAGTAAGTGAAGAGCTGGAATTCACTGAGATAGAAAGATGTATGTGCAAAACTCCCTTCCTCCTCCATCACTCTGTTTCTTTTTTCTCTCTCCTTCCCTCTCCCTTCTTCCTTTCTGTCTTCTCCCTTTCCCTATCTGATTGTTTTCTCTTCCTTCCTCCCTTCTGCCTCCTCCCTCCATCTTTTCCCCTCTCTCTTTCTTTTCTCTTTCTTCCTTCCTTTCTTCCTTTCCTCTCCTCATTCACGCTCTCTGCTGAATACCCTTCATTAAATTACTTCAATCTTGCCTCTTAGTCTTTTGTATATCCATTACTTTTCCTATTATCACCTAAAACATCTATAACTTCTTTCCCACTTTGTCTGAGAAAATACACAATCCATTAACTTACCTCAGGAACTTTCCTTTATAACCCTTATGCTGAAGGAAACAAAAAAGAAACAAATAGAAACTTTTTAGGTCCCTAGGGGAACTGTCTTGAAGAAATGTAAACAGGAATTAGGGAGCCCAGATTTCAGGTACATAAAGTAATCAATATGAACTAGTTAATATAACTTATTTGGAGCATACTCAGATCTCCTCACTGGTCCCAAACCCCTAGCTCTATCTACCGAGGGACATTTATATTTTGTCCCTTGTACCTTCTCTGCCCCACTATGAGATGCAGACAACAGGCATGTGAATATCCATTATAATTCATTCCTGTGATGGACATCTTAGATAATCCCAATATTAGTAATGATGATAACAATTTTTTTGTTATAGACATCTCAACCAGGGAGGAACATCTACATAGGTTTGGGAGAACAGTGATACCAGAAGGTACAAGACTAGATACCAAGCATCAAGTCTACTCTTGAACCCTAAGACTGATGCCTCTTCAAATTTACTTTAATTATGATGAAATGCACACAACATGAAATTCCCCATTTTAACCATTTTTAAGTGTGTGGTTCAGTGGCATTACATATGTTCTTATCGTTGTACAACAATCACCACCATCCTTTCCTAGAACCTCTCCCTTTTCCCAGACTGAAACTCAACCCATTAGATAACAACTCTCCATTCCCCTCTCCCCATCCCTATCATCACCATCCTTCTTTCTGTCACCATGAATTTGACGCAGTTGGTTCATCATTTAAGTGGAATTATGCAGTATTTGTCATTTTGTGACTGGCTTGTTTCACTTAGCATGTTCTCAAGATTCATCCATGTTTTAGCACCTGTCAAAATATTTTTCTTTCTTAATGTGTATGTATATGGCACATTTTATTTATGCATTCATCTATCAGTGGCCACTTGAGGTATTTCCACCTTTGGGCTTTTGTGAATCACGCTACTATGAACACATATGTGCAAGTATCTTTTTGGGTCCCTGTCTTCAATCTTTGGGTTATACACCCAGAGGTGGAATGGCGGGATCATATGATAACTCTATTTTAACTTTTTGAGCAATTGCCATACAATTTTCCATAGCAAACAGCACATTTTACATTCCCACCAACAGCACAGAGGGATCCAGTGTCTCCACATCATCACTAATACTCATTATTTTCTTTGTTTTTGATAGTAGCAATCCTAATGCTGTGGTTTTAATTTGCATTTCCCCAGTTTTTAGTGATGCTGAGCATCTTTTGGTGAGTGTGCTGACCACTCGCAGATCTCTGTAGAATGTCTATTCAACTCATTTGTCCATTTTAAATTGACTTGTTTAGGGTTTTTTTGTTGAGTTACTTATATAGTCTGAATATTAACCTCTTATTAGATATATGACTTGTGTTTCTCAGCCTTTTGGCTAAGATCAAGTATAGATATATGATTTGCACATATATTTTCCCATCCCACAGACAGCCTATACATACTGATTGTATCGATTGTATCTTTTGATGCATTGATAAGCCCTTGAGTTTCATCCCCAGGGGCCTTATTTGCCTCACCCTAGTGCTGGAGTTCAATATTAGACCCTGTCCCTTCCGCAAGACATTTACCAAACAAAGTTTTTTGCAAATAGAGAGCATACTGGGGTTTCTGAAAGTTTAATTAGGCACAGAACTTCTTTTTCCATTTGAACTCCTCTAACTACCCAGGATGGACACATCAGAATGTTGTTTCTGAAGCATAGCCTGACCTGTGTTGTCATTGTTACAAGACACCAGCAGACTCCCAAGAAAAACTGCTGAAAAAACTCCCATTGTGCCATCCCTCTGCGGAGACAGGAACTTTGAGATTGTCGTCACACGATTGTAATGTGTCAGGCACTGTCCTATGCAGCTCACACAGAACACGTGGATGTAGTTAGCATGTGTTAACTCCCTTAATTCTGACAACAGCCTTAGAAGATGTACACTGTTCAGATTCCCCACTTTGTACCAGCAAGATTGGGTAAATTGCTGGAGGTAGCATAGCTAATAATAAGTGCAGACCTAGGATTGAGATCACAGAAGCCTGGTTCCCACTGTAGCTGATACAACATCTTCTCTGTATTTTATTTTTCAAGTTAATTTCAGATTTTGGCATCTTCCAGTACAGTTGGTTTCCAGCAAACCACATTTAGGCTTCATTTAGACATCACAGTTTCTCTCCTAGCATTTTTTTTCCTTTTCTTGGCTCACAGAAATGGCTTACATTCTATGCTCATGTGATCAGGATCTAAGTTTCTCTGTAAGTCCATCCATTCCTGCTTAACTCTCTATCCCCAATTTTATCCATGAGCTACAATCAAGGCTAATATTTAACACCCCCCCACACACCCAACATACTGTATTACAGCAATGAGGCTTCATCTCTGTCTCTCCTACCCAAGAAGACTTGAACAACTAATGGAAAGTTGTCCCTTACTCTCTTAGGCACCAAAACCAAAACCAATACAAGCAAGCAAACAAAAGAAAGCAAGCAAGACTCATTTCTTGTCTGAGAGCCAGCAAATGAACATCATCTTACCAGGTTCAATGTGTCAACAAGCCATCCATCTTAGCAAAAGGAATAATTTATCATGTACTCACACACACTCCTTGGCTAAAATGACGTGTCCCACAATATTTCACTAACGTCGGATTTTAATAGATCGGGTGGGGAGGGGGAATGTCTCACCCACCCCATGAAACAAGATGTCTTATTACATCAAGTGCATTTTCCAGCACTTGTGTAGATTTGTGGGAATCCTTCAGCTATTTGCCTTGTGGCTGCTTTCACCTGCTGCTCCCAGTTACCTGCATTGATCCTGAGGACAAAATGGCTTTCTTAGCTCTGATGTCCTAATAGTTGTGACTTGTTCTTTTCTTCAGGATCCTCTGGGTCTACTCTGAGTCAGGTCAGTGGATATATCCTGTATTTGCAACCCTCAGCCCACTGGGAATGGCAGTCTTCTTCTCCCTCAGTTATATCTTGGTTGCCAACATGTACCTGCTCGGCCAGAAGCTCAACCACTGGAAATGGGGTTAGTGCATTTCCTTTATCTACAGAGATACTCCTTTCTTACCCTGTCTCTCCTCCTCCTAGAAACTGAAGGAAAAATTAGTTCAAATTTGAAGGCAGTGGTGTTTGATGCCTTTGACCAAAGGACTCAGATAGGTCCCTACTAAAGTTGGAAAAGGAAAAGTCTCAGAAAGTTGGAATTCTTGTGAATGACTTCATCAAACCATCTCCCTTCCTCCCCAAAACAACATTTCATTTAAATCAAAAGCTAACTCTTGTTTAGAAAACTTAGGACCTAAAGAACAAGGTATTACCATCCCAAGTGTGAAAAAGAATGGTATCAGAGTCTTCCCTACCCAACTGAGAACTTGAGGCACCCAAGTTGTTAAGATGTCTGAGTTTCCTTTCTGAAAGAAATGGGTCCAGGTGACCTCTTAGCAGTTCCAATGTCTGCAGTGCATTCCCGTATAAGTTCTCATTCCTCCTCCAGTGGGTTGCTTCTTAACCTTGATAAAGCATTTGGAATTCTCAGAACAGGGTCTTGGACTTTGTGCATAAGTCAGCATGTGAGATTTCTTGTTAGAGGTTGCTAGAACCATATTGCTTCTTCATAAGAATAATCCTAGGGGGGAGAAATAAACCAAGCCTTGTATGCACATATGAATAATAAAAGAAAAATGAAAAAAAAAAAAAAAAGAATAATCCTAACAGGTCATTTCAAAAGAGAAATTTTATTTTCTTCCTTGTTTTACCTCTCCTCATCTTACCCCCGAAATATATCTTGTTGAAAAAGTAACTACAGGTACTGGAAAGTCAGGCTACAAAATATCCATATTTTTCCCTACCCAGATAGATGTATAGGAACTTTGCTCTGATTTTGTATATAAGGAAGGCAAAGAGTCACTTGCAGTCTCCCACAACTACTCGTTCAGATGGCATTCTGTCCCATTGAAACAAAAATGGCCCCTCTGTCCGTTCCATGAACTGGTGTGCAGAAAGTGTAAAAACGTCACAGTTGCAGAGGACTCAGTGCCAGAGTGTGGACTTCCCAGGATGGCTGAGACTCTGGAGAAACAAGCATGCAGCTTGGACTTGTCACATGCTTTCTGCTCCTGAAGAGTTTTGTTTAAGAAACTCTCAAAGGCACTGTCCTTTGAAAGCAAACACTTAAAGACAGAATAATAAATAAAGAAATGAAATACTAAAAATCACTACCCAAATCAGAATTTCAAATCACAGGAAATTACCCAAAAATACATGGATATTTTAGATGTGTTGACATCTAATTCTATTTTTGGCTCCTGGGTAAAGATTTATGATGCCTTCCCTAAGTCTATATATAAAAAAGAAAGAAATTAATCCATTTGAAATTTAGAAGTTATAAAAACTGCAAACAAAAACCATGATTACTTAGAACTCCAAGAATAATTTTTTAAATCAGTTGTACTAAGTTTAACAATTATTAGTTTATAAATTGTTACCCTATAGTGAATTTTAAACATCCATTGAATTAAAAATAAAATTTTTACCATATTTATTATTCTTGAAATCACTACTTTTAACACAAAGCTCTTCCTCATTGTTTACATATCATATTGTTTTACTGCAGTTAGATCCAATGAGCAAATAAATCAGCTTCGACATAGAAAGCCTGGTTTGCATCATGCAAATGTAAGTGCTCATGTGAGTGACACAGAATATTGTGGCATATGCTTCTGTCCTTTAGCTCTAGATTTTTAATTGCTTAAGGAAGGATCAGGTGAAAAGTCCTATAAAGAATTAGCATATGCTAAATCATGACCAAATCTTTATTAATTGCAAATGGCTGAATAAGAATGAGAACATCATCTTAAACGCAGTTAGCCAGGTTCAGAAAGACAAAAGCCACATATTTTCTCTCATATGTGGAATAAAGACCTAATACAAATATAGCAATATTATGAAAAACAGGTCATGCTAAGGGGAGATCAAATATGGAAGGGGGAGAGTAAAATAAGGAAGTTAAGAAGGTGAATATGGTTGATGTACTTTCTATACAAGAATGAATATAGAATTTTTAAACCTGTTGAAATCACCATAACAAGGAACTAAGGCAGAAAGGAGAAAAACAGAGGGGATGAACCAATTCGAGTTATAATACATATATACATGAAAATGTCACAATGTGTATCTATCTTAAACAAGCAAAATTGTATTTTTTCAAAAGCAGAAAACAGAAAGGTAAAAACAGGTCCTGTGGGGGGAGGGAGTAGTAACTGAGAGGGGGAGGATGTAAGGAAAGGGTGTAGGAGGGTGAATATGGTGGAAATACTAAGCACTGCTGTATGAAAATGGAAAAATACGACCTATTGAAATTATTCCATGGATGAAGGGGAGGGGGATAAAGGAGAATGGTGGTGGTGGTAAATTCAATTATGATATATTGTAAGAACTTCTGTAAATTTCATGATGTACCCCTAGTATAACAATAATATGACAACAAAAAATAAAAAGAAAGGGAAAAAGAAAAAACGAGAACCTAGATCCCTCAAAATTGCAAAGGCAGTGGATGCTTTTAAATTGCTAGACGCTAAGGAGAGCACTGTATGTGAACACATCCCCATGCTCTCTTCTGCTTATCATGCTTTAAGCCTCCCCAAATTTGCAGAAGAAAATCTGAGTCCTTGGAATGACAAACAAGGGTCTCTGCAAACCTTTTCTTTTCCTTTTTTCATTTTTTGAGACAGGGTCTTGCTATGAAGTACAGCCTGAGACTTGAATTCGCTATATGGCCCAAGCTGGCCTTCATCTCTGATTCTCCTGCCTCAGCCTCCTGAGTGCTGGGATTACAGGTGTGAGCTGCCATGTGTGGCTACCTCCTTGATATTCATTCATCACCATCTACTAAATTTGTGCCCCAGCACCATCAATTTGCTTGTTTTCCTTCCACATTGATATTGCTTCTTATCTGCATGGGCTTATGTCCCTCTTATCCTCCAGATTTTACCTGACTCGTACCTACTTAATAATTTCAAATAACCTCTTCCAGGAAGACTGCCCTGGTCTGCCCAGGTTGGACTCAATGTCTTTCCAAGTGCTCTAATACCCTCCTTTCGATCACTGGACATATTATTTTATCATTACTGCTTTTCCAGTACTGCTTTAGGGATTTGGTTTTATATAAGACCTTAGGTTTCTGAAGGGTTAAGAGTAGGTCTTATCCGTCTTTGAGCCCCATCTCCATTTCCACTAGCTTTCCCAATGCATCTATGGAAGCAGATGGTGAGATACTCAAGGGCTTTTCTCTCTAGGCATGAAGTAGGACTTCTTACAAAGGTGTTTTGCAGACAGCAGACAAGGAGTGACCCTAATGACTATAGAATAAGGCATTAGGTCAGTAGTTTAGACTACAGTAGAGTGATGATATGGCATTCTGGTTGGACAGCTGTTGAAAAATGAAGGAAGAGTCAGAATCAAAAAAGCTAGGATATGTCCTTTACCTGGCCACAAAGCAACCATACAATTTATGGCAACCCACTTTACTTGACATGACATCTATGTAGGGTGACCACACAACCAAATTTGTCTAGGATGGTTCTGGTTCTGGTTCCTTCCTGCTATGCCTGTGTCTTTCTTACAATTTGATATTGTCTAGGTTTAGACAATCAGGCTTTCATTCCTATGAGTCTCTTTTTAAATTTTTATTCTGGATTAATGGAAAAATGCACACTCTGTATGCATCCAGAGCCAATCATTCCTTCTTTTCTCCATCCACAGCCTGACTTCCTTAGGATGAGAGAAGAAATTCAAAGGAGAGCTTCAGTAGGGCATGGAAGGTGATGGTTAGGAGAAAGTTCTGGAGCCAGGCTACCTGGGTTCCAGCCTTTGCCCTGACAGTTGTAGGTAGACCTGTGGGCTTGAGCAAGGCACTCAAGGTCTCTGGGCTCCAGTTTTCTCTTGTCACTGGGTATGTAATATTAATACCCTTCTAGGATCATGGAACTCCTTAGATGACTCACAATGCCTCGCAGGACTGGAGAGAGCCTTGCACATAGTCTCCATTGCTGCTGATCTCTTTCTTCCCCAGCAAAATCACCTCCTTTCTTCTTTGTATGTATACTTCCATCCTCTCCTTCAACTCTATGCATAAATTACCAATTCACCAGCTGAAGACAATTAAAAGTAACAACCACCTAACTGAATGCAAATGGACAGAAATGACACATTTACTCAAGAACTTACAGTGAAATAGAGGTTTACAAGTTGGGGCTAGAATTCATTGAAATCTGTGTCTGAAATCCTGAGGTAGAGTATGGTCTGTTAGGAGTCAACAGACAAGCATCAAGTGGTCAAGAATACCAGGCAAAATGTCAGTCACGACTTGTTAAATGTGCCAAATACATCTCTAACAGTAGTTCTTGACTTTGGATTGTGTCACATCATAAAAGCACTGAAGGAGTTTTAAAAATACCAATTCCCAGAACAATTACATCTTTACCTCTGGAGATGAGGACTTAACATAGGTCTCATTTAAAGCTTCACAGTTATTTTAATTTTCAGTGAGGGTCAACAGACATTGTTATAGAGCTGTGTGTCTCAAACCTGTATGTGTTTCTGAATCTTGATAAAATGATTATCAAGATTCTTGGAAAACCTGGGTTTTTTTTTTTAAATATAGATTCTCAGTAGCTTTCAGGTACAGCTGGAGATTCTTATCTAAAACATACCCAGACATATCAATGCTGATGGTCTGAAACCAGGCTCCATGTACCTCAGGACCTGTCCCTTTCCAATGCAGATAATTATATCTCCTAGTGTCCTTGTGCAACGTGGTGTTCTTCCGTGTTGGCTGCTGGACACAAAAGGGCATCAGTGTAGATCACCAACATTGCTGAATGTCTGCTGACCTTCTCCTACTCACAAGTAATGTCACTGGGTAAATACAAAGAAGAAAGCAAGAGGTCAGTAATAAGAAATAAGAGCAGGAATGCAATGGAAATTTGGAGCATTTCTGATAAATTCCCTGTCCCCTCATGACATGCAGTTGGAGGGATCTAGCCCCCACACCAGGAAAGCAAATTCTGTTTTCACTGCATTAGTTATTTAGGTCAATTACCCGTCAAGAAAGATTCCATTTCTACTTTGGAACAGGTAGGTGGAATGTTGGTTTCAAACAATGATAGAAGACAATGAGGGAGAGAGAAGCAGCAGTCTCTGGAAGGTCATTGTGAGCTTGGTTCCCCATGTCTGACAATCTAGAAGAGCTCCAGGAGGATTCTCCTCCACCTTGATCAGGAAAAAGGGCAATTATGAGGACATCCTATCAGAGGCCACTTAAGTTTTCTTGATGATAAGATACAAGGATGCTGACATAGAACACAAAGACCCTCAGCAAGAGACAACCAACTCACAAGACCTATCAGGCAAAGTAAAGGACTAATTGCTTCTAGGCCAAAATGGCAGTGCCTCTGATGTGTTGGGGAAGCTGGACAGACAGTCAGCTAACCCAAGCCCCATGCCCCTGAGGGACATGTGTCAGGGGTTATGCTATTCTTTATCAGGGTCTAAGAATGTAGGTACTTTTTCTCCTATGGAAAATTATAAGCTGAAAATGCCAACATGAGCAAGTGACTTTGTGATGGTATCTTGAACAGAATGACATTAAAACTTTCTTTAAAAAAACCCCAAAATTTACCTTTAATATTATTTGTCACCAACAATGTATTTTAAAAGATTTTATTGTTGAAAGCTTATTAGAGGCCATCTGGTCTACCTCTTTCATTTTATTCATGAAGAAATTAGGTAATACCATCTGTCTTGAATATTATCAGTAGTATTTCATAACAAAACAATGTTATCATAAGATGACCCCACATATCCTTCTAAAGCATAATCCCACTGGAGCATCAAAAACACATCTCCTTTCTCCTTACTTGTCCTAACTTCATCTCCCTAAACTCAGAGAATCACTAAAATTATCATTTCTCCCTCTTTCTCAGCCTGTCCTATAATGGTTTCTAAGCCTTGGATGTGAGGAGTCCAATACTGGGTGATCCCTTTGGCTTGGCCACTGGTGAGAGTAGCAGATGGTAGCACATCATGGAAGGAGTACATGAAGGAGCAAGCCAATGATTATATCTCGAACCAGGAGAAGAAAGGACTGAGTGGGCCACAGTCAGGCTTTTATAGAAACTATCAATGAGTCCCATGAGAACCACCTTCTAAGGATATGTTCCAATGATGTAATGATCTCCCACTAGGCCCCATCTCCCAAAATCTCCCAAGACCACCACCACAAGGTCAGCACTTTGGCTACAACTATGCCACAGCAGTGGATATGTGGGCATTTCTTAACATTCCATCTTGCTGCTTGGTTTTGGTTGGAGAAGACTGATCAAGCAAAGGGAGGCTCTTTCCCAACAGCACTTCACACCATCTCTTTGTCTTCTCTCTGAGCCTTCATGTTCTGCTGTATTTCCTAAGTGATGAAAAGAGTCTCTTATCCTTCACATCTAGGCAGGAGGTGGGAGGTTATAATTATAGATAGACTCAAGGGACTGGGAGGTTGGTAAACAACATGGAGCTCTTAAAGTGACTGCAGAGGGAGCAAATTTGAGAAGTTGATATTGACTAAGCCCTCGAATGTGAAGGAATTAGCTTGTTATTTTATTGGCAAGTAATTTGTTAAAGGCCCAAAGTATACACTGCAGAATAGAGAAGAAAGTGTCGTTGTGCTTACAGATGTCACATAACCAGTACTTAATGGGTGGAAAGTTTACATAGAAACTGGAAAATAAGTGGAGGCTTAAATGCAAAAAGCATGAAGCTTTCAAAGCTGGAACCAGGAACTAGAGAAAAGGTTAGTCCGAGAAGAATTAATTTAGAAGGTAACACACATGCACAGGAAAGCAATGCAAGTCAACTCCCTGTATAGCTATCCTTATCTCAACTAGCAAAAACCCTTGGTCCTTCCTATTATTGCTTATACTCTCTCTTCAACAAAATTAGAGATAAGGGCAAAATAGTTTCTGCCTGGTAGCAAGAGGGTTGGAGGGGAGAGAAGGAGGGAGCGGGGGAAGGGGGGGAGAAATGACCTAAACATTGTATGCACATATAAATAAAAGAAAAAAATTTCCTTTTATTGGAAAAAAAAGCTGGATGAATATTAAGGCTTCACTTAAGTGATTGAGGTAATCTGGGTTAATAAAGAGTAAAGAGAGTTTTGACCTTAAAAATGTTGAGAGGGATAAATACAAGGATGACCTTAAGGAAAGTGTGATCAGGAGGTGTGGTTTGAGTAATACAAGAAGAGGCCACAAGTAGGATATCAAGTCAACAGTCACCACAGCCTCTGAGAGAAGGAGTTCCAGCAAAATAAAACAAGTGAGAGATGTTTAATGAATTGATGGGGGTGGCAGGTCTACAGAGTGAATTCAACCAGGAATTAGATTCAACCATGAGATTGCTATGGTAATACCAAACCAGAACTACCAGGGCTCTAATTCACAGAATGAAAGAGAAAACACTGAGTTGAGAATTGTTTTCAGAGTACAATTGATAGGATTTGACAAACTATGGGAAAGATAATGAGGTAATGAAATTTTATCAATTTTAAAGCTTATGCAAAGATTTATGAGCATTAAATATGGAGGTACCAACCAACTGGAAGTCATTCTAGAAATTTAACGCCATGATTTCAGTAGAAGAATACCCCTATAATGTGCTTATAAGAAACAATCCATATGTCAGTAGTTTCCCACCCCAGTTGATATAAATTGATTTGGTGAGAGGCCATAGAATGACCTCAATTAGTGACCACTCTTCTATACCCTCTCTAATTTGATATGGTCTGTTTGTCTCCATCTAAGAAGTCTCAGCATCTGCTCATCAATCTGTGCAGCCTGCAAACACCAAAAGCCACAGCAATCAGAGCCTCATATACAGAGAGATATGGAGGCAAGAAATATCATTGGTTGACTGGCCAACCATGAGCTGAGCACCAAGACAGCTCATTGGGAGCAGATTGTTTCTTGTCCTTATAGCAGTAGTGGCTGTTGTTCTCTTCTCTTTTTGAGAAAAAGTGTCTTCAACTTTCCACTGCCCCATCAGGGTGAATCTCTACCACACAAGAATACCTGGTAGGGCATGGTGGTATATATCTGTAATATCAGCTACTCAGGAGATGGAGGCAGTCAGGTCTCAGTTTGAGGCCAGCCTTGGCACAGTTAGCAAGACCCTGTCTCAAAAACAAAATGAAAACAAAAGGGAGGGGGCTCAGGTAGACTAGTACTTGCCTAACATGTGTGAGGCCCTGGGTTTAATACCCACTAACACACACACACACACACACACACACACACACACACACACACACACACAAATATTTAGAGAAATCTTGAAAGCTGAGATAACTCTCTGTTCTTATTTTTACAGGTGACACAATGCAGCCATGGATGAAGAGGAAGTGATTACATGCCATTTCCAATTGCCAAGAAGGAAAAAAATAAGAGTTTTTTTCCTTATCTTTTTAATATTATTATTTCTGTTGTGGGTGGTGGTGGAGCAACATAAGAAGGTGAAAAGACAGAGAGTAATATTTAAACTTCATAAGGGGTTATGGAGGTAGAATAATTTAAGGACTCTAAGCTTCTGAAAGATTGAGTACATGTTCCAAGTACAACTCCTGTCATCCCAGAACTTGTTACCTCTGTTTGGCCTCCACAGAGGATGGTTTCTTGCCAAGATCTGGCCAAAGAAGCTCATATAAACTTAGTGTGATAGAATGTTTAGAGGGAAGGAGGGAGAGGAACTCAGAATAATCCAAACTCTTCACTTCACAGAGGAGGATGGTAAGAATCTACATGAGCAGTTGCATGCACCAAAGTCAGTGTCAAAATGCTGGCAGTGGCATCTGCCTCCTAGACCTTCTAACTTTTAGATCTGGACCATTTTGCCAGAATCCCAACTTCTCTAAAAAAAAAAAAAAAATAAGTATTTTTCTTAACCAGTTATTTTCACAAGTTTATCATCTATTTTTCCTCGACTTAGAAATTTAAGAGATGAATGTTACTGTCTATCTAATATGATAGAAAATTAATTGGGGTAATGAGAAAACAATTCATAACAAATATAAAAGACTTTGTCCCTTTTCAGAGCAAATATTTGGGGTAGGTATAAACATTGAGCATAATGACATTACCAAAATTTCTTCCATTCTAATGATGATTCTTCAATAATAGTGTACATCAAACCTGGGGAAGAATCTGGATGGGTTGCAATATAATTATGAAGCTATTGAATTTGCTTTGGTACAAAGTAGTTGACTGAGATTAGCATATAGTTCAACAAAGCTGATTGTCAGATGATTAATAAGGACTCATGAACCCTGCTTTCATTTTCCCAGTGGATTTGTTTTATAGGCACTCTTTTTTTACAGAACACAAATGTGCAGTGGTGGGAAAAATGACTGAGTCTTCTAATGTATCTGTAGATTCAAGTGAGTTGGGATATGGACACCATGGCAAATTGTACTTGGGCTTCCCAGCCTATTTGGTAAAAATAGACACCAAGAACGGTCTTGTAGGATTTAAAAAGAGAGAAGAATATCCCACTAGGACACACTTCCCCAGGGAAGACTTAGGGCAGGGTCCAGGACACCAGCTCAGTCCCTACTCCTTTTTGATTATCATGTAGATAGATGGTAGCTTCAGTCTCTTTTGGCTTGAGCTGGGAACTCCACCTCTTTCCACACCTGCTGCTGCTCTTAACTGCTCTCCTGAGCACCTGGTCTCAGCAGAGGTCCAGAAGCAGTTGTCACAGTGGAAATTCCCCAGATGTGAAGCCTGCAGGGGATCACCCAAGTTTTTCACGCCCCAAAGATGACTGGGGCTGCATACTTCTCAGAAGCATAGTAAGCTCTGGGCTGAAATGAGGCTACTGATTTCTATTTGTGGCTTTACTGTCCCCAGGACCAGATTAAACCTTGATGGCTGCATGACTGGCCACTGTTAGGTCCTATTCCAACACCAGAAGCACCTCAGAACTGTTTCCCATGGAGCACATACACAATATGAACATAAGTGCTTCCTTGGAGCTGTGGTAGCTCAAGGATGAGCAACTCAACAGCTACAAGAACACCAGCTAAACATTCATGCAAAGATCTATAGCATTTTCTCTCTGTGCTGTGTTAGGCCCTTAGTAGTGTGAAAATGACAATAATAGAAACCAAATGATGGTGCCAGCAATGATATTTGTATAGTATCATGTAATTTATAATCATGCTCATTCATCTTAGCCTCAGAGAACTATGTATTATGTCCTCGTTTTACAACGAATAAACTGACCTTCCAATAGTGATATTCTGATAAATGTTTAACAATCAACTCCGAAGGAAAAAAATTAAGGCCCAAATTAATAGTATTTGCCCCTTTCCATATTGTGACCTCTCCTGCTGTGGCCTTTTCCCTGCTACCATGTCACTGAATGAAGTTGAGAAAAGATGCACACAGATCTTTGGTCCTTGAGAGTCTGTATCCAGCATGCTTCTGTGCTCGGAGCAGGGAAATGACAGTGTCAAGTTCACAAAGTTGATTCAGGAGACTACCTTCCTTCTTTCCTTTTTATTTCAGAGGAAAGCAGTAACTGGCCATCAGAAAGCCTTTCTTAAAAACAAAATGTATGCATATCTTGCAAAACTGGAAAGGGGGTCAAGTACCCCCAAACTGGTGGAAACTGTTCCCCATCCAGGCAAGGGGTGGAGCAATAAGACTGCTCAGTCAGAGCTGGCCTATCCCCATGCTCTGTTCCTGGGTCACTGTCTCATGTGTGAAACCAATTTTGAATTTGGGCAGACTTATCTTGCTGCCTAAACAATATATTCAGGTCTTCCTCCCCACAGAAGGGTCATCCATTCCCCAAGCTATTTTGAGAAGTTCTGCGCCTACTTGCTTGCAATATTTGTCATAACAGGAAGCCAGTTTCATAGAATGTAATCCCCAAACACGTTGGCCTGCATGTGGGGAGCAGGAGGAGTTTGAGGCAGGCGTGGTGAGGCCAAACATCCTCCAAGGCTGTAGGCTGAGCCCATCCCAGGGCTAAGCGTCCTCCCCCATTCCAGGCCCAGAAACCAGATTCAGACAGCCTTGTTTTCCTTTCTCTTTCTCATTCAGTTGGTGGTGCCTTTTTTTTTTTTTTAATAAAGCATTTGAGTAGGCAGCAAAGCCAGTCAGAACTGTTTATTTATAGCTGTGGATTTTCAATGCTGTATAAATTAGAAATCATTGCTGAATGAGGCCTGCGCCCACTCACACACGCTGGGCCGCTATCTGGGAGTCCTTTCACACAGTTTGACTGTACACAGTCTAAAATGGGAGAAAATGACATGCTCTGAGTCAAATGACAGAGTCACAGCCAAACTGCAAAGCAGAAAACCAGCAATTATTTTTCCTCGGCACAATATGGGGAGTACGACAGGTGCAATTATCCAATATTATTTAACAGCATCGGTTTGTGGTGTAGGGAGAAAATAAAGGTTTCCGTGTCTTGGAGAGGGAAAAAAAAGAGAGAGAGAGAAAGAACCTTCCTCAAAGCTCCTGTTTCTGTGGATTTAGCTGTGTTATGTAAATTGAAACTGGCCAGGATTCCAAAAAGGGAAGGGAGAGCCACCTGGCACCAACACCCTCCTTCAGTCCCCAGAGTCTTGCAATCAGTGGGGCCCCCACACCCTCCTCCAGAGGCAATGACTTCAGGCAGACTGTGGTGAGGCCTGTTTATTCCTGTCCCCTTAAGAGGACATCATCCTGCTTGTGGCCCTCCCTCCCTCAGCTGAACTAGGAAGAAGTCAAAGAAAAGGAACTTTCACTCCCTTCATAGGTCTTACCCTTTTTGGTCTCTGGCCCACTGTTGTTTCTGCTCCAAGCCCTTGCTTGAACTAGTCTACCTGGACAGACCTCTTGTCTGCCAGCTATTGTGGCGTACACAGGTCGCTGTCCTTGGCTATGGACCTCATTGGTGGGCGACTTACACGCTCTCTGGAAAAGCAGTTTCTTTTTAACCCTCAAAGGTCTTTCTGGCTGCTTCTAAATTCCCACACAGACCACACCAGTTCTCCACTCATCCATCACTCTCAGCAATTGTCCCCTTGGTGTCTGTTTCCATAATGGTGTGGAGGACTGGAAAGAACTTCTACTTCCATCCCAGACGAGACATGAGTTCAAGTTCTGACTCCAAAGTGTCTGCCTGTGGTCAGCCTGGGGAAAACAGTTTGCTTCTCTGAGCCTTGGTTTCTTACCTGTACAGATAAGATTATATCTACCATGATTGCATAAAATTAGAGTAGAGTGGTGGATGTAAGTGCCTGCCCTCCAAGATTCCCCATCCTACCCTGCTTGATTGTAAACTCCTGAGACCAAGGGCCATGTCTACCTATATGTATCCCCCACAAAACCTAATTCTAAATATTTCACCAAATGTCTTCTACCCTTTACTTGCCCAGAAGCTGAGATCCCCAGCATTACAGACAATTATTTAAGATACCCTCTCCATTCTCAATGACAGGATCCCTTTAATAGTGATGAGCAAATTATAGTTTCATGTAACATGGCAACAAAAAGACCACAGATAGAATGGAACAGGAGCAAATTTTGATGATAAGAAGAAGAGGAAGAATGGCCCAGAGTGTAAGGATTGTGTGGAGGTGGATCTCCAGAATAGATGCTTAGGTGGCCCTGGTTTCCCAAAGGTGGGCCTGTGGAGTTATGGGGTACTAGCTTCCTAATCAGTGAGACTGATATTAAAAGTGGAAGTGAAAGGGAATACCAAAGATAAATCTTGTGTATATCATAATTTATTTTACTTTAAAGTAAAGCATAATTTACTTTATGATATGTGCTAGCATTAAGACCTAGTCTAGTCTGACCCTATTACATAACCTTCATTATGACTTCACTGGGAGTCATAAAAAGGCCTCTGCTTTTATTGTCACCCGAAGGATCTAGCTAATGTAAAAATACAACAACAACAATCCTTGGTTGGGGATAAAACCTTTCATTCTATGTGGAGAGACAGTTTGAACATGTACATTACTTAAACATGTATGTTCAATTGTCAGTGAAGGATGTTAGCTGGATTGGAAGTGAGATTTACTATGGTAGCATGATTTACATAGTGAACATGGGACTATTGTGAGAAAAGGAACAGGTACAGAAGGAGTCAGCTGCAGACACCAAGGGCAAACCTCATGTAGTCCATAATTTCCTACCTCATTAGTTGTCAGGAGATGGTTGGGTATGTGTCTTGGCTCAACACCCCTCTCTGAGAGAGCTGAGATTGCCAGTACCCAAACAGATTTGGTCAGTGATCTTGGTAACTGATGGGTCAACTGAATGTTCTGTGCCCTGGTTGGAGTGGACAAAGAAGACATAACTGTGACATGCTCTTCTGAGGCTCTAGTCTTGAAGGTCTGGCTGACAGACTTGTTTTATGCCTGGGGGGAGAAGTTGGTGTTGAGTTGTAACATTCTTAAGAAGATAGGGGACAAAGAAGAGAAAAATGCTAGATTCCATTGGATTCTGAAGAGCCAGAGGTAGCACTGAACTTCCCCAAAAGCTCTTCTTAAACAATGTCTACATTATAAATCAGTTATAGAGATCCCTAAAGTGCTGGAGAGAAATGGACACTGTGTGTTTCTTAGGAGACACGAAGTGTGTCTTATTCGCCATTGTATATTCCTACAAAGCACAGCACATAATATATGGCAAACTTTAAATACATATTTGATGCCTAGACATATTTAAGTAACAATCTCAGAGACTTATGGTGGTATCAGAATTCTAATCCAGATCTGATCCACATGCCCCAGTAGTTTCCTTTCCAACAGCTTTCACTCTTTCTTAACAGACACCCTCAGAAATGTCACATCATGACTCAGTAGAAACACATACCACATGTGTAAGCATGTATATAGACAAAACCAAATTCCATAAAGTGTTATTCACTCTTAAAATGTCTGGGAGACCTTATTTTTATCATAGTCTTTTACCTTCCATTATTCAAACTATACTGTGACTCTTAAACTGATTTCCCAATCGAAAAGTAGTGTTATTAAAAACAATACATTTTGTAATCTAATAATAGGGTCCAACATAACTCACTGAGCTGAACCACATTATACTGCATTACAGCGTAGAAGTCATCCACTTATTTATTCAACAAATAATTATAAACTGACTGCTGTGAATATGGCTCTGGCCACTTGCACCCTGTGGCTAGGGAGGGATATGGTGGCCTCCACCCACAATATTTGCATTAGGGTTGGAGGTGTATCTTTCTTCCAGCAGCCCCTTGGAGAAGGCAGAGGGGAGCCTGGTTTCCCCAGCTCGCTCTGTTAGCAGCTGCTCTGCTGGACCCAGCTGTGAGATGCTGACAGGAAGAAGAGAAAGATCACTTCCACTACAAGAGCTTACGAGCCTTCCGCTGAGGCTTAAGTCTGGCCTGAGCAGATATATTTTGTTACACTTTAGGGATTTGTTTTCACTCAACACTAAATTTTATTAAGATTTGAATGATGAAGTTAGATGACGTGGACTTAGGAAAACAAATACTGCATGACTTTTACCTTGCTGGGAATCTGCTATGTGATTCAGAAAACTCTCAAACTAGACATGCTTTATTTCATATGAAAAATTTTCTAACTACATTCTGAAAGGCAATTATGCTGTCATTTTATGTACATGTATTAACTCAACTTTGTCAATTTTAAAAATTGCGTGGTTAAATAAAATTCATTTTATTGTAAAACAGATTGCATTGGCACTGTCACTGTTTTCCTCTGCCAGACTCTTCTTGCAGTTGTGACCTTTTATTGTCTTCAGTATCACCAAACTAAGAGGAAGAGACCAAGAGAACTGTGAGCCACCAATGTGGTCATGGTTTTCCCAAGCAGCAGTGTGTGTTTCTGTGTAATCCTCAAATCAAGAAATGGGAAAGTACACTTGCAGGATGTGCTGACCGTGCACAGGTGAAGTTCCATAAACCTACTTGGAACCCAGACTGGTAAGACAGGGATTATCTGCATGGCAGTACAGCTGTTCCCGTTATCAGTAGGAGGTAAGTTCCAAGGCCCCCAGTGGATCCAGAAATTGTAGCTAGTACTGGACCCTGCATATGCTATGTTTTATCTATATATGCATACATAATACAAAGTTTAATTTATAAATGAAGCAGTAAGAGAATAATATGAATAACTAATAATAAAATGGAATAATTGTAACAATATACTATAATTAAAATCATTTAAAACTTATGAACTGTTTATTGCTGGAGTTTTCCATTTCATGTTTTCAGATAGTAGTTGATGATAGGTGCGTGAAACCTCAGAGTGGAAACCCAGATAAGAGGAGGCTTCTGTATTAATCATGCTGAAATACACCTGGTCATCCTAGTAATCCTTGGCTTGTCACAGCATCACTACACTCTCTATTGCCCCCTTCACATGGCCTTCCTTCCTATATGTTTCTGTTTCTCTTCCATTATAGGGAATCTAGACTCCATGTCCAGATCCACTTCTCCTTTCTCTTATAAAAACATCAGTTGTTGGATGGATGTAGGGTCCACCCTAAGTCCAGGATGATTCATTTCAAGAACTTTAACTAATCACATCTGAAAAGGCCTTATTTCCAAATAATGTCACCTCTGTGGTTCAAGGTGAATGTGATAGTGATGGGAGATAGAGGAGGGGAGATGCTGTTCAACCCAACACATTATTCCTATTTAACAGATGAGGGACTTAAGCATCAGAGGTCAGTAGACATCAAATGCCAGCTTTTAACTCTTCTCATTTGTCTGTCTTAGTAATGATTTACACTATTAGTGACTACTCGCTATGGAATGAGCATTTGCTATTCATGATCCTTAAGCCTCACCACAGTTTATAGACAGACATTATTATCCCCATGTCATGGAAGAAGAAACTGAGGCTTCATGAGGTTGATGATTTTCTCAATGAAGAAATTACTCTAGAAGAGTGGAGACCAAAGCTCGGTTTGACTGGCTCGGACACCTGTGCCTCATGTCCACCACACAACCTCTACTAAATCCAGATTCTGTTTCCTTGACGATGTCTAAAAAATCAACCCTTCCTTCCGTCTCTTCAAGGTCAAGATGTGAAACGTTTTCCATTTGAAACTTTTGGTCAACGTGTGAAGGGCAGAGGCTCTGGGGAAACTGTATCATTGTAGGAACACCTTCTTTCCTGAGCCCTAGCAACTTCAGCAGACAGAAAGTGGATTGTGGGTAAGGATGGTTAGGCACATGGTTAGATGGGTGAGACCCTGGGTTTAATTCCTAGCAAAACCAGAAAAACAGATTAAACAGACATTGAGAGGAAAACCTGAAAAAGAAAAAGAAAATAACAAATTAGTGCTAAGGGGTTGCTGTGGCTTGAGTGGGTTCCCTAATTGCTCATATGTTAGTAACTTAATCTCCAGATTCATATGTTGATGGTATTCCTTTGGCAAGTAATTAGGATTAGGTGAAGTCATGAGGGTGGGACCCTCATAGCAGCATTAGTGACATTATAAAAGAGAGGAAGAAAGTCAAGCTAGCACATTTCCTGACTGAATGTGTGATGCCCTCTACCAGGTTAGGATGCAGCATGAAGCCCTCAGCAGATGCTGAACAGATACCAGCACCAGACTCTTGGACTTTCCAGCCTCCAGAGCCATGAACCAAAAAAAATTCTTTATAAATTACCCAATCTGTGTTATTCTGCTACCACAATAAAAAATAGAGACGGTGGTGTATGGCAGAGCCATTTGACCTTCCCTGCACATTCAGAGTCACTGAGGAATTTATAAAAATACATTTGTCCAGATCCCTCTTCCAGAGATTCTGAATTGGATTGGGCTACAAATTGGGCATTGTGAGTTTTAAAACATTTTCCAGATCTTTCCATTATGCAATGAAGGTTGTAATCTACATTGATTTTTGATTATGAGAATTCTCCATTAACTTTACTTGGGAATGGAGGAGGTTTAGTTTTCAGACAATGTTTTAAACATCACCTGGGAGAGCCACTGCCTTCTTTCCTAGCTTCCTTCAGGAGCCACTGCCCAGCCATGCTAGCACTCAGAAGTATGGTGGCATGACTTTCTGCTTGGTCTCTTTGAGCACAACAGTAGAAGTGACTTTGAGGTAGTGTGGGACCAGCTCTGGGGGTGGTTCAAAAGCCTCTGCAGATTTTCTGCTACAGCTTCCTCATGCCTATCTACACATCAGTGCACTTCCCTAGCAGTAAGAACCCAGACTTCTGGAGCAACTGTGGAGGCTTTCTCTTTCTTTGTGCAGGGATTCTGCTGGCAATCAGCCTTTGGATTTGAACTGCAACTTGAGCTCTTCTTTGAGTCTCCAGTCTGCGGAGTGAACTTGCCAGACTCCATCATCACATGAACCAATTCCTTCATGAAATCTCTTTCTATGTAGATATACATCCTATTGGTCCTGTTTCTCTGCAGAACCCTGACTAATATAATCCTCTAGCTTTGCTCCCCCACCCTCCCTCCTTCCTCTCCTTTGCCTCCAGCTTGTTCTGCACCCGCTTTCACTCGCTCGCCCCATACCACATCATCTGCCTGCACTCCCTGTGACTCATAGGCCTATAATAATCCTTCAGCTTCCACTTGCCAAGCTCGCTCTCCTCTCTTCATTCAAGAGTCTCCCAAAATTCCACATCATCCAATCAAGGAAACAACAGCCTGTCCTCCCTCAGATGAACCTGTTCAGTGGAACAGATCTCACAAACAGAACCCTAATGTAGGAAAATGTTACCTTGAAAATTAAGTTTTGAGTCAGTTTCACTTATGACAATAAGGGGACCTGGTATTCCAAATGCTCTGTGGTTGGCCAATCTGAAAGGGAATCTGCCTGTGCCAGCTGCTCTTCCTATGTGGCTAGTGATGCACATAAGGCTACAGTCTTTGCTGTGGCTTCCTGATTGAGAGCTAAGTCACTGATCTGCATGGCTATAGATTTTACAGTCAACCCCATGATACTATCCTGCTCATAAGATGTTGTTTACCATGTGATTTGAGTGGGAAGATGTGGAAGAGTAAGAGAAAAAAACCCATTATAACCAAATGGACCACTGTACCTTCCTCCTAGGAGCAAGACCAATGACTATGCAAGCTCAATGTCAGTGATCAATACATTGATCATAGCAAAGAACCCACAACTGCACCTGCATTTGCCCGCAGGCATCCCAGTTCAGAGGATATCAGTAGTTGGAATGAGAAAAATAGTTATAGCCAAACCATGGCAGTTACTATAAAAACCTGCAAGGGTCTCGTCGCTGCCCCTCACACTGTGTATGATGGGAACTGGGAAGCACTACTCTCTCCTTTCTAACATATGTGGGGAAGAGATTTTGTGATATTGCTGCAGTCACCATTAAGCCAGACTCCCAATGGACTCTGTGGTACTAGAACATGTAATCTCAAAGCTCCACTAATAAGCTACTCTTCAAGCCATCCGGTCTACTGTAATAATCCTTCAAAGGATTTTGTAAAGATTCTGAGTGGCTTGAGGAAAGGGTGGTATCCAAAGAAGAAAGCAAATTTAAAGATAAGTTAACATTATAGGGGCTACTAAAAATGTCAGGGCAAAAGAATGCGAGCTTTATAGGCACTGTAAATTCAATTAGTCCCATTTCTACAGCACTTACAGTCATGGGTGACTCATTCAACCTTGCGAAGCTTGGTTTGTTCCTATGCAAACTGGAGGTGCAATACCTACTTTCTGTTATAGTTACTGTGAAGACAGATAATAATAATAATAGACCTAGAACATTTAGCTCAGTATCAGCTCTCAATAAACATTCATTTCTGTGCTCTCTTAACTTAAAGGCTCTATTAATCCAATGAGGAATTTTATAGGTAATAATTTTCAAGCCTGATTGATTCAGCAGAAAGGAGCTGATGGAGACACCAGGAGCCAGAAGTTATTAAGTGAAAACTTATATGTTGTCTGCATGAATTCACTCAATCACCAAGAGGGCTCCAAATTATGTTACAGAATCAACTAGAATAAAAATGAGGGAAGACAACAAAAATTACATATGCTATGAACTAAAATCTGAGGTTTTAGTCTTCATAGAGCACTAAAATTTCAACAAATAACAGTACTTTAGTAAGCTTACCTGAAGGGAAGTGGCTTCTCGCTCTTCCCACCTTACATATGGGAAAACCTTCAAGGTAGTCCTTGCATTACAGAGCACTAGAGATAAATTCAAATTGCAGTTAACAAAGACAAGGACGCCCTCCTCAACATTTGGAAATGGTGTACTTAAAGCACATTTGCTTAGTTTCAATTCCCTCATCCTGTAATAAGATGGCTTAGCAGGTTGTCCTTACAATGGTAGCATAAATTTAATGGGGAGGAGAGGAAATACACACATACACACATACATTCCCTCTGGTCTTCAAGTGCATTTTTTCTTATGTTTGGTTCTAAGACTTTAAATGGGAAGATGAGAGCCCTCTGGTGGCTAAATGGACTCTTCCCTTTTTAAAAAGACATTAACACAATTACCTTGTGTTCTGAAATTCCTATGACATGTTCCAATTAGCAATTTGCTACATGAACTCCATCTTTTCTCCACTTATGCCCCCTCACCATTGAATAAAGGAATGAGGAGAGACTATATTCTCAATCTCTTTGATACTCATAATCTCAATGGGGCAAATATCTAATCCACCTTGTAAAAGCATATATGTATTTTAGAAATTTAATTTTCAAACATTCATTGTAACAAATATTTGTTGGGTATCAATAAAGAGTCAGACAGTATGTAAGGAAACTTAAAATAGAGCTTCATATTATAAGAAGTTTATGGGAGAGTAAAGAATAACTGGCTTTTAAAAATATGATTTTCCTTATAAGATATAATTGTGCAAATGTTCTTAGTGGAAGGATGCTCCTGGGTTGCCAGTCTCCCATCATTCTGTCCCACCCTGCAATCCAATAATTTTCAATATGCTACCAATTCTACTTTTTCTCATTCCTATCAAAACCAGCTTACTTTAGGGCACCATCATTTCAGATTATTACAACATACATTTTAAAAATGTATATTATGACTTTTAAATTATTTTTTGAGTAGTTGCTATGGTTTGTCCCCAAAAGGTTCATGCACTGGAAGTGTGGTCCCCAACGTAGCAGTAATGAAATGTGGTGAGAGCTTTAAGTGCTAGGGCCTAGTGTGAGGTGAGCAGGTCATGGGGATACTGCCCTCATGAAAGGACTAATGTCATTCTCCAGAGAGAGATTAGGCTAGTTCTTTTGGAAGTAAGTTAGGTCTCTTGAAACTGGATCAGTTACTATGAGAGTAGACTGTTATGAAGCAGGTCAGCCTCCCTCATCTCTCTCCCTCTCTCACTCTCCCTCTCTCATGCATGCTTCCTCTTTTCATACACTTGCTTTTCCTTCCATTTCTCTGCCATATTGTGACACAGCATAAAAAGCTGATCAGATAGTAGTGTCATGCTCCTATACTTCTAGAACTATGAACCAAAATAAACCTATTTTATTTGTAAATCACCCAATATCAGCTATGTTTTAGCAACAGAAAACAGACTGAAATAGTGGTCAGTAGTTGTGTGTATTATAAAATTCAAAATGTTCAGTACAGTAGTGATGCATAAAAGTGATTCTCTTTTACCTTCTTCTACCCTAAGTCATCCAGTTCTTTTATACAAAAGCAACCACAAGTCCCAACTCTTGGTCATCTTTTAAAGATATTCTGTTAGGGCCAGGAGTGTGGTCAGGTAGTGGAGCCCTTTCCTGGCAAGTAAGCAGGAGGCCCTGAGTTCAAACCCCAGTGCTGCCAAAATAAGAAAAGATATTTTGTTGAAGTGTAAGCATATGCCTATTTTTCACAAATGATGATGTGCTGTTTGGCTTCTTGCATTTCTATCTTTCAAAACACATTGCTGAAAATTCTAAATCAGTATAAAGAGAGCTGCTTCATTCTTTTAAAAGAAACACATAGAATTCTATTATACGTATATTACCATAATTTATTTAATCAGTTTCCTGTTGATGGAAATTCAGATAGTTTCCAATCTTTCACTATTACAAGTTGGCGCTGTAATAAGTATCTTCATACAGACATCATTTTGCACATGTGCCAGGATATACTTAGAATAAATTCCTAGAAGTAGAATTATTGGATCAAAGGATATGTATATTTTTACTTTTGATGGTTATTGCCAACTTACTCTTCTCAGAGGCTTAACCAATGTCAATCCTCACTGACAAAATACAAGGTTCTGTTTTCCCAAATCCCCAGCAATAGTCAGTTGTAACTTTGTGTTTTCTCTTTACGAATCTTATGGGTAAAAATGGAATCTCAATATGAGTTTTAACTTACATTATTCTTGTTTTGAATGAGGCTAAACATATTTTTAAGTGTTAAGGTATATCTTATTACTTATTTATATGTCTTTTTTTGGTAATGCTGGGAATCTAAACCAGGGCACTTGACAGGTTAGGCAAGCTCTTCCACTGAGCCAGCATGTGGCAGGCATCTTCCATGGTAGCCTCAGCTGCCCCATTGAGCTGTAAACTTTGAAAATAGGGACTTATCTTCAATGTCTTATCTTCAATGTCTTGCACAATGAAGTGCACACAGAGAAAGCATTAACTAAGTATTTCTTTAGTCAATTTATTTAGGAGAAAATATTCTTTAAAAAAAGACACAAGCAAACAACACATCTTCAATCCATTTGTCCTTGGCTATATGGTACTGCTTCAAGGATATGATCAACTTCTTAAAAAGTCCTTTTGGTGGTTTGTACACTATGTCTCCTGGGAAAAGTCCATGAAAACTTGAAACTCTAATAATAATATTAAAATGGCTAATATTCATTGAGCCTTAACATTTACTAAACAGTTTAAAGCATCACATTAATTCCTTGTATTCCAAGTAGTCAATACAAGAAAACAAGTACCTTGTGTAATGTTACAGAGCTAAAAGTTAGTGGATCTACAATGGACACGAAGAGGAACTTTGACTTGTTGTTTGAATAAGTACCATTTTTTAAAGCAGTTGTCAGATCAAGTCCTCCCACACAGTATGAAAATAATGACAGCAGTATCCACATCACATACATATAGGGATCAAATGCAATCATTTATTTTAATTTATTCTGTCAACAGAAAAGCACGATGCCAGGTGAGATCTCATAGTTACTGTCATCACCACCATCATCACCATTATCATCATCAGTCATCATCATTCGACCACTTACTGTGTGGTAGGTTATTAGAAACTTATAAAATGAGAATAATAATACCACCATCATATAGTAAAGATGAAAAGATAGAACATATTTAAAACCCAGAAACTGAAACAGTGCTCATCACAGAGCTGTCGCTACTCACGCTCTTGACTTACTCGTTTCATGGTTTTCATTGCTGGCCAACTCTCACTCTCTGGCAGGTAGGAGGACTCCTAATGAAGCTTTGTGATTCTCCTGCTCCCAGCTATCCTTGCATAAAGCAATTAGCATGTCCCTTAGAGAAATCCCTGATATTGGCCACATTAGGTTCTAGCAATAGTCAAAATAATTGCAAACATCAGAGTTCTTTTCTATCTTTGAACCTCAAGACCTCAATTTAAACTTTGTACCTCTGACTTTCCAGTAATGTAAATAAAATGAACCCTGTGGATAAATGATCAACTTTTCTAAAAATAAAATATCTCACTTATAACCTTAATCATTTTTATGTAAACCAGAGAATATAATTTAAACTTTATTTAGCTATTGTTTTTATTATTTTCTGAGCCGTGAAACACTAAAATTATATAACCCTTTACTGGAAGCATCATTTTTACAGGAAGTCTTTTAAAAAGTAACACAGTCTCACTAAATCACAGTTCACATTCATAAATGGGGACATAAGGCACACAGTCTCAACTCATCATCAGCCAAAAGGGATGGATTGTTGGGTTCATTCTGATACTTTCATTGAGACTCAACCCTCATTTCCCACCAAGTTGTGCCTCTGAGACAAAAGTGGTCAAATGACCACATGACTGACTTAAGAGCCCAACACTACCAAGTATGCTGGCCCTGCCCTGCTGTCCTCTGCATGAAATGATGTGCCATTAATGCCGAGTCAACATAAGGAACGTTGGAGCAGCAGGTTCCTCCAGGACTGATATGGCTCTGCCTATATTCAGGTCTGGGGCAGCACCACAGACTGATCTTCTCTAGTGCCCACTCCCAGTCTGGGTCTAGTGCTGATAAGGTCAGTGCGTAGGTGTCCTGCCACTGCTCAGCCTCCCCTGTAGCTGTTGTTTACTACCAGTGCAATGCACTCTCCCCCTCCTACCATCACTTGGCTGTGTCTTTCTGGCAAGTTCATTCTTTCTGTTCCAAGTGCTACAGGCAATTGAAATAGAATTATATGTCATTTAATGATAGGAGCACATTTTGAAAAATGTATTCTTCGGTAATTTTGTGGTTGTATGAACACTGACCATACTTACACAGACCTTTATGTCTAGGTCATCACTTGATGTGATCTCATGATGCCATCAAGAGGTATGGTAAACAAGGTGTGTGAGGATGCTGCTGGTGTCACATGTCAGATTTTTTTACAGTACGCTTTCTTTTTTCTAAGTAGGAATGCGCTCTAAAATAAAGATCAGAAATATAGTGTAGTTGATACATAAGCTGGTAACAGTCATTTATTATCATTATCAAGTCTGGCGTTCCATCCATAATTGCATATCCTATATTTTTATGGAACTGGTAGCACAGTAGATGTGTTTGCATCAGCATCACCCGACACATGAGAAGTATATTGCACAGATGTCATGGCAATGATGACTAGGCAACAGGACCTTTCCAGTTCCATTATAATTTCTGTGGTACAACTGTTGTATATGCAGTGTGCAGTTGACAGGGATGCCTTTATGCAACACATGACCAGACTTGTACCCTTTCACAGCTTTCCCAACTAAGGTCTTATTGGCAGTATTTTCTCTACTTAGGAACCTAAATCAAGTGTCTGTGTCATTGTGCAGGGGAAGCTATTCAGCACAGCACCACACAAAACCTCACTCTGCTTCTTCTTACACATTCTCTGCACTCAGCTTTCTGCCTCACCCATGCTCTCCTCCCAGGAATCAGAAGCAAAAACCTATTTTCTCCTTGCTGGAGACTAGATGCAAATGTGACTGGAGAAAGTCATCATTATTGTCTTTTCCCTTAAAACAAATAGGTCTTTCTGCATAAGTAATCCCTAGGCTCCCCTGGGTTAGAAGGAAATTGGCCAATTAGCCCCAGGTTTAGATAATCAAAATGAATACATCTGCCATCAAACTTTCATGTTCTTAAAACCTCAACATGAAATAAACACCTAAGGGCAAAACTGCAAGGATTGAGTGTGGCCAGTTGCCTAAACCTCCACCTCTCTTTCCTATGCTAACCCTGGAGTCCCCTAGATAGCTCTGATGAACACGGTGGGATTTTCTTTATACTGTGCCTTGCAGTTATTTACTTTCAGAGATGTTGCTTCTCATTACATTTATTCCCATTCTGTACGCTTCATGGCAGGAATGCAGGAGTCTGCGAAGATGCATACAGACCTCTGTTATGGTTCATTGCAAGTGCAGATGTGGACCTGGGCCTGTCAGAATACACATTCCTGAGACTCCAGATCATTCCAAAGAGTGGTCAAGGAAACATCTTCCTTAGAGGCACCACAGCAGCGGCCACTTAGTTTTTTAAGTGATTTAAAAACAGAAACAGAGGTTTCTCTATTTGACCTTTGAATTCAACTGAACACAAGTACTTTCAATCTAAACAAATCCTTCAAACTCCCTGGAATGGTCCCTCCTCTGAGTCTCTAAATGTTCTGACTCACTTGATCTGCTAATGACCTTTTCATTTTCACACAGTTCACATGCTATTTCCATTTGTTTTTTCATTGGCATAAAGGGACATTTATTTATCAGAACAGCAGCATGCCTAATGACATCAAGAATTATAACACCTCAGAAAGGGCTTATGAGCATCCACATGTATATAAAGAAAAGTGAAAGCAGAGAAAACGTTAACACAGTATGTTTCATTTACAGTATTTGTCACAGTTTACAGAGCACTTTTGCATATCTGATCCATAGTGATCCAAGTTCTTGGTGACAAAGAAAAAAAGAAGCCATTTCTGGCTAATTGCAAAAGAAATAATGTACTGGAAGGATATACAGAGAGCACAGAATCCACACAGCACCAAGTCAGGAATTCAGGGAGTATGGTTCTGTGTAGAATGGCCTGAAAGCCATCAGCACAGCACACACCCCTGACACATACACACACACACACACACACACACACACACACACACACCAGGCATTGACCTCTGTTACCACTGTGCCCTGGAGGTCACCTCTGACAATGCCATTCCTCCAGATTCAACATTCCAGGTGGGCACATCTGATTGGCCAAGTCTGTGTCGTGTCATAGGTGTTAGAAGAACAGGAAGAGAGAATATCCACTTTCCTACTCCTTACTTCTTTGTGTGCATTCCTAGGTTACTGTGTTAGCTTTATATTGCTGAGATAATAAATTACTACACTTAGCAGCTTAAAACAACACAAATTTGTTATCTCACAGTTTCTGTGGGCAGAATTCTGGCACAGTCTCAGCTGGAATTTCAGTTCAGGTCTCACAAGACTGTCACCAAGGTGCCATCTGGGCTGCATTCTCATCTGGAAACTCAACTGGGTAAGACTGTTCCAAGCTCCCTCAGGCGGTAGTAGAATTCATATATGCTCAGCTGCATGCCTGAGGCCCCCACTTAACTGCTGTAAGCTGGGGACCTGAAGACTCAAATCTAGAGGCCACACCAAGGTATTTGCCCCATCCAAAGGTCCACCTGTCCATAGACAGTTCACAAAATGGCTGCTGACTCCTTTAGAGCTAGCAGGGAAGAGATTGCAGAGTATGAAAATCAGGGGATAGGAATCTTAAGGTCTATCTTTGAATTCTCATGACACTTACCAAGGAATGACAAACGTCCTCACTTTTGTCTCCTTGAATCAGGAGACAAAGTTTAAATTTTTCAGCTTATTGAGAAAGAAACTAAGTCTAAGAAGTCTAGTGATTTGGTTGTACCCATAAAACCAAAATGGCCAAGTGGGAAATTGAAATGATAACATTTGACTATGCCCTTTCCATAGGTAAATGGAAATAAGTAGTAATAAACTTTAACATTTATTGAAACAAATGACCTGACAATTGGCAGTACACATTCCGATGGAAAATATGAAAAAAAGTTAAGATGAGAAATTATGACTAATGAAACCATAAGTGCTGCTGGAGGCTGTTCTCAAGCTATGAGAAACAATGCCAACAAGAAAAGTAATTGATGGTAGAGAATGAAGGTAATCTAAGACATCATTGCTACTTTTCAAAGAAGCAGTTCAGAGCAAGTTTCAAAGGTGAATGTGCAAGGTGGAAAGGGATTCTGAAAGAAACCCATGCAGAAGCAGAGAGATCGCCACCAAGGCATTGCAGGCATCTCTCGCTACCTCTACCCCTCTGTGCAGTTTCTGCTTCTTGTATTTCCCTCCGTAGTCCAGACACCATTTTGTCTCCTTAGACAGGGTTATCAAGGAGAATTGAAGCATGTCACGCTATCCATTTTATTTCCTTCCTCATCATCCTGAAAAACTCCCTAAAGAAGCTTTTGAAATGCAGGATATATAGAAAGACAAAAGGGATGAGGTTACCAAGGATATAGTTTGATATTTTACAAATAAATATTTTTTGTCTAAGAATAGGTGAGTGAGAGCTTACTAGGTCTTTTACCCACGTATGTGCATGAAAAAAAAAAGTGTGGAATACAGAGAGCCAGGTTTTTTAAAAAAAATCATATTCAAGTGTGTTTAAACACATACATAATGTTTTAACACATATGATGTATTCTGTAATATGCTCTGTCACATGCAATGAGTGATAATGAAGTTGCTTCGTCAATTCTATCCTGCTACTGTCTGGATGGGTAACCTTAGAGACATCATTTAGTCTGTCTAGGCCTCAATTTTTTCATCTGACAAAATAAAAAAAGTTCAAAGATTTGATTTCTAAACAAGGCCATCAACTTCAAAATCCCTTCATTTGTCAACAGGCTGGATAATGTGAAATATTAAGGCAACCCAATCTTCCTCTCTCATCTTTAAGTGGCAGGGGGCGAGTTCACATTAATCATAGGCAACCATGAACTTGATCATGGTTCATTTCATGAACCATGAAATTTTGTATTACACTCAATAAAGAACCCGAACTCTATCCATACAAATAGCTACCTAAGAACATGCACATTTACACACACACACACACACACACACACACACAAAAGAAATACAAAGAATATAGTAATCAGGTCAGCAAAGAGGAGCAGCTGAGTTAACAGAGACCTGTAGCAGGAGAGAAGAACAGGTAAAACTGTACTCCTGCCCAGCTTTCACAAATCGGCACTTTTTATATGCATCCCCACTGACTATGACAATTGGTTCCTTCTCCTTCTATATTGAGAGAACTGCCTGTGTTTTCTTTCTTTCTTTTTAAAAATATCTCTTTGCTCCTTTATTTTCTCCCTTAGACTATTAATTAATTATAGTAAAGGATAAGGGAAGCCCCCATCACCTGGCCCATTTGGCCTGTCTCTGCTCTTAAAATCCCCAACACTTTGATAAACAAAAGTTCATTGCATCACGACAAAGAAAATACCCATCTCTCTTCTCTTTTTTCAGCCCCTCACTTTCCATTTCTGTTGCAGAAGAAACAGGAGCCCATATCAAAACTACCATATTATCTTCTTCATCAACATTCTGAAAAATTTCCCAAGAAACTTTTGAAAGGCAAAATTCTATCCTATGCTGTTTCATATTGTGTGCTCAGCAAGATGCAAATAAATTTAAGCAAAGCAGAAAGATGACTACAAAGCAGTGAGTTGGACTCCATACACTTTACCTTATAATCATTGAATTCAAACCTCCTTCCCTCATCCAAAAACCCTGGGAAATTGTGAAAGTGGCTTAAGTAGCAAGGTGGAGATGTCTTTATAAAAAAATAATTTATGTCTGCCTGTCTCTGTGCCCCGTCCTCAATCTCTACAACACAGACTTCTGGTGATAAACATAGGCTGTGGTAAGAGAAAATTGCCTAGGACCCTGACTGGCTTTAGATAAATTTGCTACTGGCACACTGGAAAACTCAACTTAGCTTTTTAAATGCATCTCTTTTCCATCTGCAGAATCTCCAGGCAGCAGACACTGTGAACTTAGAAAGCACGCACTGAACGTGTGTTAAGTAAATGCATGAGCTAACACCTAATGTTATAGTATAAAAGTGACCCATGGAGGCTACTTTACAAAAAAATATTTTCATAGAGAAACCAATAATATTTCCTTCTTCATGAAAATATATGTCCTCTCCTACATTCTTAATTACTGTCATGATTTCAACCATGACTTACAAATGTACTAGGTGAAAAACTGGCTAAGACTTCATTCCAGTGCACTTCATTAGTGAGCCAGTGATTAAGCTATTCTGTCAGATGCAAAGTCATGCTCCTAACACTTGGCTTTTGGAATCTGGGGCTGACTCTGCAAACCCCACTATTGCGTTGTCATCTTCCTCTAAGTCGGCTTCCTACGACAAGGAGTGATAGAGAATGACTGGAAGGCGAGAGTAAGAAAAGACTATCTCTTGCTCATTTACCATGGGTGTCATTGTCACCCTGCTCACTTCTTCACCTTGGCAGTGGCAGTTGGTTAAGTAGCACAAGTGGATTCCAGTTTGGAATCTTCCAACATTCATGCCCCCTCAGAAACACCAACAAGCTGGTGCTCTTTTCTTGGTGTTGTAGAGCCCAGATCAGTAGGCTCCTTCCTCTAAGCTGATTGCCCAAAGAGAAGGACTCAGACTTCCTCTAGCATCCTCTGAAGGATGCCCCTTCTCAGAGGTCTGAGGTTTAGATCTACAGGTACCATGCTCCACACTTACACACCTTAGAAATTCCCATCTCATCCCTTTGTTCTCCCAACTCTAGGAGAGAGAACTGCTTCCTACAGTTGCTACTGCTGGGATTCCACAATATTTTCTAGTTAATAATTACTTATATTGAATTATCTCCATTAAAAGAAAGAGAATATTTTTTCTCTCTTAGTGGGACATATTCAGAAAGTTATACAGAAATGGTCCCAGGAAAGAGACTATTCAATTACATTAAAGATGGAATTTGAAGGTTGCTTTGATTCTCTCCTGGGGTCTTAGTGCAGTGCAGAGCTCCCTGCCAATGGTGGATAGAATTTGAATAACTGATGACATGTAGTGGCATCAGTTAGTTAAATTAGAGCTGTGATTGACTACTCTAACTAAAGCATGAGACTTGGGAGAACCAAGTCACTGCTACACTTGACTGTTACACCACTTATGATAACTGTGTGGACTGGAGCACGGGATGGCTTCTTCTGAATGCTGCAGAACACTTACAGAAGACAAGTTCACATCTCTTTAAATTCTCAGCTGAAGTCAACGATACAAAACCAGGAAGCTTCCAGGTCAGTCTTTCCTAAAAGAATCTCTTGTTTCTTTCTTGTATTTATTGGCTAAAATTAAGTCACCAAAGTTAACTGTGCAGACTGCAGAAAAATTTGAAGTTGAATTCAAATTCTCAAGCTTCACAAGTGATGGTTGGAGTAGCATTTGGGAAAGATTAGAATGGAGATACCTGAGCCAGGTGCCAGTGGCTTGGGCCTGTAATCTTAGCTCCTCAGGAGGCAAGAGACCAGGAAGATCATTGTTCAAAGCCAGTCCAGGCAAATAGTTCACCAGTCCCTATCTCAAAAAAACCTATCTCAAAAAAGGACTGGTGGAGTGGCTCAAGGTATAGGCCCTGAGTACAAACCCCAGTAACACACATACACACACACACGCACACACACACACACACACACACACACACACCCTTTCTTGTCCTCTTCCTCCTCCTCCTCCTCCTCCTTCCCCCTTCCTCCTCCTACTCCTCTTCTTCTTTTTCTTCTTCTTCCTCATCATTCTTACTTTTTCACTCTTATTTCTTCTTCTTCATTCTTACTTCTTCATACTTATTTCTCCTTCTTCATTCTTATTTCTCCTTCATTCTTATTTCTCCTTCTTCCTCTTCCTCTTCTTCCTCCTCCTCTTCACATTTTTTTCTTCCTTTTTTTTTCATTTTGATAAAATGAACTCAGGGTTTCATGCTTGCTAGGCAGGTGCTCTACCACTTAAACCATTCTTCCAGCCTTCTGGCCTTCTCCTCTTAAATAACCTTTGGTAATGGAGATATTTCTTTGCCGTGAAATGTCTCCTTTCTTCAAAACCCAGTCTGAATGTTCCTTTTGCCACCACATTTATAATTAAGATAGGATCTCAGGATGCTCCCTAAAGGGGAAGGACCAAGTCTGGCCCACACGGAAATAGTGTGTACACTAAAGCAATTGTAAGAGTGTACAAATTTATTATTTCAGAAGTATGTGGGAGTGCTTCTAGGGATGTTAGACCAAGAAGAAAATTAGACTTTATTAAATTTATTGATATGGGTACGCATAATATAGAGTTTAAAGTGTTATCTCATGAAGCTAAATGTGATTGTAATGGTTTGCCTGGTTGGTATATTGACTGACCCATGACTCATGTTTAATGAGATTGAGGTGTCTGAATTTCTGTGGTAAAATCTGAGGAATCTAAAGGCTTAGGAATACAAGAATGATGCAGTACAGTTACAACATGCTACCTCAACACCCTGCCCCATGCTTCACATTCCAAGGGGGCCTTGCACAAAAACATTGAGAGATTCTTTGGCGAGAGAAGCACCACCATCCTTGAATAAGTTCTATGGTGGCTGTACTCTGTAGGCTGATGCCATCATTAAGGTTTCAGTGGGAATATGAGATCCCACAGCATAGGCTATTTGTTGGTATTGATTAAAAAGATAAGTTGAAATGCATTTACAGAAAAGCGCAGCAGAGACAAAGTGGTAGTTAGAAATATTTTAACCTGCACCGATCTTTGGTGACCGTAGGCCACCTTTGAATGAAATAAATGGACTACTTATGAAAATGTCACCTGAACTATGTTGGAGTTTACCAAACTTTTCCTCTAAAGGTCTAAGTGGTAAATATTTTAGACCTTGCAGGCCAAAATGCAAAAATGAGCATACTACAGAAGTGCTTAGATAACAAAATAAAAAATGAATTTTCACAAAATTTTATTAATGAAATTAAACATATAATACTATAATTGAGTATCTTTTTTGTAATACACATCCTATAATGAGGAATATGTAACTGGGGGTATGATGTTTCACTTAATTCATATTCAAAGTTAGTGTTCTCTATGACCAACGATGTCTGTTTGCCAGACTGGAGGCATAGCTCAAGCAGTAGAGCGCCTTCCTGGCAAGTGCAAAGCCTTGAGTTCAAACCCCATTTCTACCCAAAAAACGAAGCCAAAAAAAACTCTTATAAAATTGTTTGTTTGCCCACGTCATCTGTTAATGTCTTAATAAAGTTTAGTTAGTTAATCTAACCTTTCAAACTATCTTTTTACACAGTTATTGATGACTATTAATATCCATTGGGAAGCATGTAATTTTGAACTTATTCATTACTTAGAAGCTATTTTTGAATTGTGTCAGATTCTTCTTTTGTATAGTCACGTGTGGCTTAATGACAAGGACTTGTTCTGAGACATGTGCTCTGAGGCAATTTTGTGGTTGTGTAAATACCACAGAGTTCACTAACACAATCTCAATGGCAATGGCGTAGGTCATTCACTGACAGAGCCTCTTGGTGCAATCAAGAGATGACATAAACTCAATCAAGAGGTGGGATAAACATGAAATGTGGGAGGCTGCTGCCTCTGTTCATGGCACACTATTTTATAGGAAACCTCATTTTTATAAGCAGGAAGAATATACTCTAAAATACTGACAAAATACTGACTAAAGTCATAAACCAGTAACACAGTCATTTATTGTCATGATCAAATACTGTGACTGTACAATATCTGTGCGTGATATTTTTACACAACTGGACGTGCAGTATATTTGTCTAACTGGCATCACCACAGACACATAAGGAATGCATTGTGGTGTGACTTCATAATGTCTATGACATGACTAGGGATTAAGAATTTCCCAGCTCTATGGTCTTATGAGACGACCCTTGTACGTGTGGGCTGTCATTGCCTGTGATGTCACTACACACCACATGATCTCATTTGTCTTTTACAGGTTATCACATTGTAAATTGATCACTTTCAATGGATGGTTAGTTCCATAAATTCCATACATTTTTCATATCTTCAAATTTCCTTTGCCCTTGCGTTATGTTCTGAAAGACACTGCTATGGTGCAGCTTGAGCTTGGGAATGTATGTGCCACAAATACACGTGGCAATGGAGAGCTCACGTTTTCAGATATTGACAGTTCAGAAAGTGCATAAAACAGTTTGACCCTAACTGCAGCTCAAATAGCTGTCAAAGTAATTTTTGTGTAGTTAAGTTTCACCTAGTTAAGTGCCATTCACCTCATGATTTTAGGTTAAATTAATTAATCAACATTAGTAAGTCTGTAGCAAAGACTAATTTCCAAAGCTTTGCAGTGTTTGAAAATAGTGATTTAAATTCAGTTCTTTCAGAAAAAATTTAGTGTCAGCCCTCAGCTCATTGGCCACTGCTAAACTATAAAACATATGACAGGAAACCATATAATAGTGAGAATTATTTATATTTATGACAAAAATTCACTAAACTGACAGTAGTTCCAGCTGAAATAGCAAATGACATTCACCAGTGACTGTCAACACATGACAGATTCACAGTTTTTCTGCAAAGTATCTATTGAAGGATAATTCAACAAATAAATATAAACTTCAAAATTCTTATACTTTTATAAGCTTTGTAAATGTGTGTAAGTCTTGTTTTGCTTCACATGTATTTTTTGTTTGTTTGGAAAGTTTTGGCAGTACTGAGGTTTGAACTCACGACTTCACACTTGCTGGCAGGCGCTCTCCCACTTGAGCCACTCTGCCAGTCCCTTTACATGTATTTTCACTGCCTTCAATTGTAATGTGTCACGATGGATTCCACTTCACGTTATACTTAATCTCAACTTCTTTGAATATGTGTTGACCTGTGTTCGTTCCACATAGACTCTTCATAGAGGCTACTTCTTTAATCACTTCAAGCTAGTCAATCATTGACTTCTTGAATAAATAAATAATTGAGCAGTAAAATAAACATCTGTCAACTCATTAAGAGCTAAAGAAAACTACTCCAAATCATCCGCCTTATTTTTTAATTGACTATTGATGTTGCCCTCCATGTTCTCAGCTCTTCAAGCATCTTGTTGAAATGTTAATAATCTTAAATAAGCTCGTTTTCTCTGGATACATTTCTTATTCACCATTTAAGTGAATTTTCTTGATTGCTTGGCTAACAAATGAACCATTTGAGAACTATAGTGTCATTGTGTTATATACAATGTTTTGCCATTTCATTTGATAACAAAATAATCAACCCTTTCACTGTGCCATGAAGGCATACATGCAAAGTCCACTTTTTCTTTTTCTGGTCATGCATGGTTATATGAACTGGTAATAAAAATAAACAATATAGTAATATCTGTGGCACTCAAAACACAAGTTATAATTTTATCATAATTTGCAGTGTGCTGAGTGTCACCTTGTAAGTGATAAATGCACTATATTGTGAACTTTGTTGTATCTGCTCAACTCTGCCGTGGTAGCATGAACACATGTATATACCACAAATAACAAAATAAGCATGGCTATGTTCCAATAAAACTTTATTTATGGACATTCATAATAACATTGTCATTTGTCATCATATATTGGCTTTGCTTTGATTTTTTCCAACCACTTAAAGGCATAAAATCCATTCTTAGTCCATAGGCCATACAAACACAGGTTGCAAACCACATACAGCCATGGACTATGAGGTGCCTAGTCTCTGATGGATATGATAAAACTCAGGGTCTGGACCTAAGAACTTGACTTGAGTCATAAATCGTAGATAATAATGGTCTCTTGCTTAGTTTCTAGATCCAAGGCAGTTCACAGATCCAGGTCCCATTGTTTGAAGGTAAACCAGGTCTCCTTGAGAGCCCTGTAACATAGAACATTCTGTAAATCGTCTTCCAGCCCTTCTCCAGTGGGACCCTTGGCCATTTATTGGAGAGACCTGCCCTGGGGAACTAGAAGTTCAGCAATTTTCAGAGATTACTTGAAAGCAACATGCAGAAAACCAAGCCCCCAACTGGTGAAAATACTAGGCAAGTTTCATGTGTTTTTATACTTCATAATTTTACAGACTCTCATTCTTCCCCCATGAATGACCAAGAGCCCAGCACCAGCCAGAATTTTTGTTGTTTGCTTCTCTCACTTTCCCTGTTTATTCTACTGCAAACGAAATTCATGGCAGACTCTGCCCTTCTTCTCACGTCATCTGTCAGGCTGGTCTCTGCTCTCTCCTCTCTCCCTTTCCAGCATTGTCCATTTATAGGACAATTGCTAAAATAGCAACTGAGGTGAGACAGAACACTAGCAGCCAAGAAATAAATGTTTGTGCTCATATGCTTAAAAATAACCAATCTGGAATGACATCATAGGAAAAATCCAGATAAGACACAGCTGGCCCTGATATGAAGTCACCAGGGGCATTACCCCAGATGCACTTTTTCCCTTCTACACCACAAATGTTTCAGAGCAAAAATAATCTCCTTCATCTCTTAGTATTTCGTTCCTCCAAAACATAACAAAGAATTAGAATTCTTCATTTGGTGACCAGCATTATCTTCTCCCTTTGCAAGAGGAATAAATTGGCGGGGGAGAAAGGGAGGGGGCGGGAGGAAGAGGGGAGAAATGACACAAACACATACGAATAAAAGATAAAAAAAAAAAAGCAGAAATAACTCCGGATTAAATTTTTTTAAAAAGAGGAATAAATTGAGGTGCTGGCAGTTTAAATGATATCATGTCATTTTCAACTTAATCAAAAATTTAAAGGTTCACAAGTTTCTTAAAGAATTATGCAGAGTTTATGGAGGAAGAAAATGATAAAGAAGAAAGTAAAAAGCAGAGAAAAAAGTAGCTATTGCAGAAGTTGCCATCCCCACTCCCATCCTGACAGCCTGAGTCACTTATGACCTTGTGACCTTATTCTGCCACCCCCCTCTACCCTTCTGTGTTCTGGAAAAGATAATGAACCAGATGGATGACCTTCATAATGTTAGTAAGTGGTCTGATTGTTGTTCCAGAGTTAGCTGCAAAATATACTGTAGGAGTTTTATCAATTTGGAGGAGGTCAATGGCTTGAATAAAAACATTGATGATGTGCTGACCAAATTGTAATGGCAGGATGGCGAAATGCCAGCTAAAAACTTTCCATGGACAAATAAGAATCTAAAAAGATCCCAACAAATAGACCAAGGAGATTCATTAGGCTGCGTTGATGTGAACTAATATATAAAGAAGGGAAAGTTCACTCATGGGATCGAGACTGGGCATTTTTGCTTGCTGAAGTTTTCAGTGTCAGTCAGGCAATCATGTTGGTGCACACTTGTAATCCCTGAGGCAGGAGGATTGTGAGTTAAAGTCAGCTTGGTCTACGCAGCCAGACCCTGTCTCAAACACACAAACAGACCATCAAACAAACAAAAAGACTCAATGTAAATCATTCATAAAATGTAGTTGTCTTTATCATCACACATGATTGCATGTCAAGGAGCCTAAGCATCATTTGCTGAATTCTATTACAATATTCATTGCACAGTACTGTGGTTGCTTGCCTTCCCTCCTACATTGTGAGCTTCTTGAGGGCAGAGATGGTGTCATGGTTTTTTTTTTCCTTTTTTTTAATTCATAAATCTAGCGAAACATATAACCTTTGATAGGAGTTTACTGTTAATTGTTAAAGAGAAGTGAATCATAGTTTTTAACTATAAAATTCAAACCATTTACAAAAAATTACCTTGAAGTTATATGAAGTTTGAAATACTGTTCATATTTTTTTAGGATGAAGTTATTTGAGACAATATAGTAACTAAGGATGTGGTTTCTGGAATTGGACTGCTTAAGTTCAAATCTTGCCTCTGCCACTTACTGCCTGATCAACCTTGATCAATTTCCTTAAGAATTTCTGTAACTCAGTATCCTCATCTATGAAATGAAAATATAATGAGTACCTGCCTCACAGAGCCTTTGCCTTTGTGAGGATTAAATAAAGCAGCACAGATAAAATACTTCTTATAGTCCTGGCACATTGTAAGCACTCAACATCTCTTAATTATACCGTTTTAATCTGTTAAATAATGTAGTAGTATTAAATGATGATGATAATGATGACACCTCTGTAACTGGAGTTAAAAGACAGTGACATATTGGTAGACAAACTTCCCAATATATAAAACAAAAGATTAACATACAGGATATATGAATTCTTCAATTTTTAATTTAAAAAATACAAAAGATGGGGGAAAGATACAAAAGACAAATAAATCACTGCAACGAACTAACGAATAAGATCAAACTCATTAATAATTTGGAAACTATACACCATAAATACAAAAGATGGAAAATATGAAGTAAAATCTATGAAATAATATGCCCGCCTGCTAAATTGGTGAAATTTTCAGTCTGATGGTATCAAATCTTGGCAAGGATCTGATACACAGGTTGTAGAGATGTAAAGCAGCACAACCACATTGGAGAGGGGCCGGCAATGTCTGGTAAACCTGCACATGTTCAGATCTGAGCATCCGGAGGTCTTCACCAGTGTGAGCCAAGGGGTTCCCAAGCATGGAGAATTTGACCAGATTGGCCCATGAGCTTTATGCTCACCAATGGCTGTTCCACATGCACCCAGGTTTTATTTTGTATGCTGCTCCTGACTTCCAAAACATTTGGGTAATCCAAAAGGAAGTGCTTCCTTTAATTATTACTTAAGGTATGTAAAGACTTTGGGTTTCTAGACTGCCTGTATTGCATACTGTTTTTTTAATAGTGAAAGTTTGTGTAATGGAATATTTGGCTACATGGCAAAGAGGGGCAAAAGGGATGACTACCACCAAAAAATTGAAACTCTGCTAGCGATGGGAGGAGTACAAAAGAACAACTCATGGGTAAAATGTTTTGCATACTCTATGGCTTTATTAATATATTTAAGCGTAGGTAATTCCTTTTGGCTACCCTCAATATTTATGCCTTGAATGTATCATCAGCTAGAAAGAAAAGCACCTTGAAATACCCAAAGGAATACACATTAGAGACTGATATTTTTAAACTTATGTGGAATGTTTTCTGGAACAACCAAATTTCCCAAAGAAAATTGGATAAAATCCACAGATGAGACTTTTTCATATTTCTTTCTGATTTTTATACACTCTTTGACAAAGCAGTTAAAATGCACATTATAGAAGCATGTCATCAAGCATATAGCCTAATTAAAATTAATCTGTATCTAATTTTATTCTTAATGTTTTCTGCTTCTATGAACAAAGTGTAAATAAAATTACATGCTTATATTCAGACTGATGTTTTAGCAGTAGGTGGCTTTCTATTTCTTTAAGTACTAGGAAAAGTTTTATACTGAGGTTTATAAATTGTGACATTATTTAGGATATTTATACTTGGTTCTAATTTAGTTAACTCCCAAAGCAAAGCACAATCAATATATATGCACACTTTTACCAGAAAGACCATGCTTTCTGTCATATACCTCACTGCAAATATAATTTACAGTTTTAGGTAAACAGCAGAATTTATTTTAGAGAATGAAAACAACATGGTACCTTACTTTCTTATTTTTATAACTTATTAGAAAGTGAATAAATCAATTCCATTATATCTACACAATTTAAATCTCTTTATAATATGCATTCTGAAATTTCTCAGTTTTATTTAAATTTAATATTTACTCTATTAAATGCAAATTAAATTCAAGAAATGCTTCATGACATTGAATCTTGTATTAACATATTTATTCAAATTATAAATGAAGTTAGACTTTTTTTTCAGAAAAATATCATTTTGCTGGTAGGTTTTACAAAAGAAAGATTTTTTTAAATTAAATGAGATAAATTTGCAGCTTCAAATTTTAGTGAAAATATATTTCATAACATATTATGAAATAAAAATTTTTACTAAGAGTAAAATTAACAATATGTTCATTTTCCCAGCTATTACAGATACTACAGGCATCCAGCTCCAGCTCCTAGTAGCTCAACTTGTAACTCACTGTACTAACTGAAGGACCCAAGTCTTTCTGTTCTCAATGTAGAGAGGACTCTCCTCTCCTCTCCTATAAATGTCTTTCATCCAAGGCTTCAACTTAACATCTGCTTTATGGTGAACCCAAACTAAAGCACTAACCCAGTCTAATCAAGGTGCCTTTAAATGAAAGAGCAGTAAATATAATTAAGAACCATTTGGTAAGTCTTAGTAAACCCTTTTGGGTATACCTCCCCAAAATTAAGACTGTGAATATGCATTTAATTAGGCAGTAAAACTTCTGTATGTCAAGTGGTTTTCAATACTTTTACAAAGTTGAAGAACTTAATAGAATTTTTAGTAGAGACAGCACTAAAAATATTTTTGATGACAAATCATTAGGTGATGTTTGGCATATAATTTGGATGGAATTAAGGAACTGGATGAAATTGCTATGACAGATGCCTTTCATCCCCATTTGTTTGTTACCATGAATAAGTTCCTTCAGTGTTTATTTCTATTAAACTGAGGGGGAGGAATAAAATCAATGCAGAAATCTGCATAGTTCTAGCATTAAATCATTCACCAGTGGAGACATGAACTAACTGAGGAGAGAAACACCATTTATATCCTTAAAAGAAGATTTTGAAATGAAATTTTACTATTTCTGCTTAACTATAAAATAATTATTGCTTTGTAGTACAATTTGGTTATACTAATCAATTGTGTAACAGTAATTATAACAACTCAATCCAGAAGAAAGTTTTTAACACAGCCTCATGGTCCTATTTTAAAAGTTTGATTTCTATCCAAAATTTTGACAAAGAAAAGTAAGAGTACAATAGGGTGTTCAAAAGAGAGACTTCCTGGCTCAAAGATATAATATATTAAGGTAAAATCCCTTGAGAGAATTAGGATTAAAAAAGGAAAAATGACAGGTATAAAATTTCCATAGAAGAATGGGCCTTATTTTTTATAATGGATTATGATTATTGAATCAGAAGGCTATGGTATTTAAATTCCTCCAGATACACTTAAAAAGTGATATGACAATTTTAAAGTATTAATACAATATTTACAAAACACCAGGAATTTTACTCCTTGGAACTATTTGAACCTATGATTTAAATTATTAAGTGTCAATATTAAAATGTGCATGAGGGAACATACTTTTTCTAAATTCATTTAAAAGTTATATAAGAAATAAATCTGAAGATTTTCATGGGTTGAATTGTGTCTCCTCCCCACCCCCATTCATATGTTAAGGGTACATATACAATATTCTAAAAACTTAAAACTTCAACTTTGCCATATGTTCTGAAATTTACTGGAAAAACCAAGAAAAGATAAATGGCAGACAGAGAAGCAACAGTACAGACATTACAGAACACATATCGCTCAAGTGGCCAAGGTCAACACAGCACAGAGTTATGTTAATAACATGAATCCTTGATAACATTCTACTTACGTGATTTTCCTCCCAGAAATCTGTAACCCCTGTCTAATCATGAGAAAAGCATCATACAATTTCAAATTGATGGACTATCTACAAAACACCTGACCTCTAAATCTTCAAACTGTCACAATCATCAAAAAGAAGGAAAGTCTAAAAAGCTCTCTTAGCCCAGAAGAAACTAAAAAAACATAATGACTAAATGTACTGTGGCATCTAGGATGGGATCAGATCCTGGAACAGAAAGGGACACTAGTTAAAAACTAAGGATAGTTCAATAAGGTATGGACCTTGATTAATAACAATGTGACAATACCAGTTTGATTTTAACAAATTAATGTCACACCAGTGTAAAACATGACAGCAGGAGAAACTGAGTGTGGAGTAAATGAGAGCTCCCTATTCTATCTTCATACCTTTTCTGTAATTCTAAAACTCTTCCAGAGTAAAAGTTTCACTTAAAATACATAGAAAATAATTACCTAAAGTAACTAATGTTATTTTTTGTAATAATATTACAAAATATTGTTAGATGTGTAGTCCTCTAAATACAACTGTGAGGTCTTTACTTGTGTATCCTTATAGTGTAAGTGATTTTTATTTTCAATAATGACCACTGTCATACAAACTATAAGTGATGCCAAGAGCTAGAAGTTATGTGTGAATTTTAAATATCTAGCCAGTTCATTGGAATAATCAAATTTTGTGAAGTTTCTTTAATATGAGGAAGCAAGATGATGCAGTAGGATATTGTAGAATAAACAATTATATTAGAGTGGAAGTAGATTCGAGTTTATAATATGTGTTATACAGATGCAAACAGATCAATATAAAATATGACAACAGAGAGAGTCTTCTTATTCAGCTTATTTGTAATAGACATGCTCAAGGTGTGTAAATATACACATGTATTGACCGCAATGCTTCTGCTGAGACACTAGTCTTTATTTTATTTAAAGCTATAGAAATGTCTTTAGGGAGTCATGGAACCATCCTTCTCCTGCTCCATGCCTCCAACTGTTCACTTCACAATGGGTTCCTAAGCCTTCCCCTATCTCCTTGGCTACCTGTACTTTTGGTCCACTGGGCTTTTGTCCTCAGTTATTAAACTCTTGCTTATTCCAGCTCAGCTTTAGTTAGCCAAAAACAGCTCAGTTCCAAAGTTTTATGAGTTTTAAGAATAACATTTTACATTTATAGTGAAAATTACACAGCATTTCCATATACGTGACTTAGTTAGATTCTTGCAGAGTTGAAATACTTGGAAATATTGATGTACCCCTTTCTTAGCTAAGGAGGCTAGGGCATTGTGGGTAAGCTTAAGTCTTCACATTGATCCTCCTTTGTCTTGGCTTCCCAGCATCTGGTTACCCTTACAGCATCCTCCATCCTAGGAGGCAAACATGCACTTTCCCAGTCTCTAGTTCAGGTGGGCACATGACCCACCTATGAATCACCTCAGCCCCTCCCTGAGAATCAGCAATTAGAGGACCAGAGAAGCAGGGTACATTCTGGAAATGAGACGGAGGAGCTACATGTAGTTTAGGGGCAGCAAGAACAGCAAGTCCAGCAAAAGCATCTTTAGTACAACTCAGCCTTGGTACTGGAGCACAAAAATCCAACAAGTGGAGCCCAGCTGAGCAATGATAGAGTGCTCATCACACCTTTATTTATTTTTTTCATGTTACCAGGTATCGAACCCAGGGTCTTGCACGTGGTAGGCAAGTGCTCTACCACTGAGCTAGCTACTTCCCAGCCCTTGTTTTTTTTTTGAGAAAGAGTGTCACCATGTACCTCAGGTTGGCCTCAAATTAGGAATCCTCCTGCCTTCCAAGTGCTGGAATTACAGGTGTGTACCACCAAACCCAACACATCACACACTTTTGAAATATAACTGTAGGCACTGTTCCTTATTGGGCAGCCTCCAGACTTAGTGTTCTAGTCCTCTAGGATATTATCTGAGTCACTGATACTCTAGAACTTAAATTCCTTTTAAAAAATAGATTATGGAAGTATAATTGTATAATTGACAGATGGTGCACATATTTTAAGTATATAATATAATTTGATATTTTGATATATTTTGATATCTGTCTACACCTGAAAAACTACTACCACCATCAAGATTGTACATATAAACTGGGTGCCAGTGGCTCATACCTGTAATCCTAGCTACTCAGGAGGCAGAGATCAGGAGGATGTTGGTTTAAGGCCAGGCTGGGCAAATAGTTCATAAGACCCCATCTTAAAAATACTCAACACACCAAAGGGCTGGTGGAGTGGCTCAAGTGGTGGAGTTCATGCCTAGCAAGCATGATGCCCTGACTTCAAACCCTAGTGCCACCAAATTTTAAAAAAAGGTAGTAGTTATATCTCTCACTGCCAAGCATTTCTTTGTGCTGTTTTGCCAATATTCTTCCCCACCCATTCCCCTCTATCCCCAGACAACCACTTATCTATTATTTTTGTCATTCAAGATTCATTTGCATTTTCCAGAAATTTTATATAAAGTCATATAGTGGCATCTTTTTCCCAGCATAAATATCTTAAGATTCGGTATGTTGTTACAAATATCAATGATTATTTTTTTTGTTGCCAAGCAGTATTAGTTGTATAGTACACCACAGCTTAGCTGTTCATCTGCTGATAGACATTTGGGTTGTTTCCAGATTTTTACTATTATGAATAAAGCTGATATGAAGATTCAAGCACAAAGCTTTGTATGAACATACACTTTCATTTCTCTGGGTAATTCCTAGGGTAGAATGGCTGGATAATATGGTAACTGTTTATTTAATCAACAATTTTCCTAAGTGTCTATACCACTTTCTGTTTCCACCAGCAATTTGAGTATTCTAGTTCTTTCATATCTGTTGCAATTTTAGCCTCTTTAATAGATACAAAGTGATACCTCTTTATGGTATGTCCATAATAATAATATTGTTCGTATCCTTATTTGCCATCCATATATATATTCTTTGCCGAGGAATATATGTTTTAAAAATAATCTCATGACTATCTTTTTATTGTGTTACTTATTTTCTTACTATTTAGTTTCAAGAGCTCTTTACATATTCTGGAAACAGATATATGATCTGCAAACATTTTCCTTGCATCTTATTCTCTTAAGCATATTTTTAAAAGGCAGAAGTTTTGATTTTGGTGAAGTTGAATTTATCTTTTTCTTCCTCTTATACATTGCTTTCAGTGTCACATCTAAGAAATCTTTGAGTAACTCAAAGTTCCAAAGGTTTTTCTCCTGTATTTTCTTCTAAAGGTTTTACAGCTTTTGGATTTACATTTTGCCCTGTGATCCATTTTGATTTAACTTTTGGGTATGGTGTGATATGTGGACTATAGTTTGAATGTGTGTGAGTGCATACATGAACATGTTTGGATAGTCAATGGTCCTAGCACCATTTGTTGAAAACACTATTCTCTCTTCTTTGTACGTTTACCAAAAATCAGATGTCTAAATATGAGAGTCCATTTCTGGCTCCCTATTCTGCTCCATCCACCTATTTGTCCATATTTATGACAAGTTTTATTACTCTAGCTTTAAAGAAAGCAAAGATCTTTTGACTTTACTTACATAAACATTTAGTATTATAAATATCCCTTTGGGTACTCCTTTAGTGCCAGTCTACAAATTTTGATATAGTGCATTCTCATTTTCATTCATTCCAATACACTTTCTAATTTTCTGTTTGATTTCTTCTTTGACTTATAGATTATTTTAAAATATTTTCCCTAATACTTGGATGTTTTTCAGATATCTTTCTTTTGATTTCTAATTTAATTATATTGAGGTCAAATTACATTCTTTGCAGGATTTGAATGCCTTGAATTTATTAGCACTTATTTAATGGCCCAGAATATGGTATGTCTTGGTAGATATTCTATGTGCATTGAAAATAATATTCTACATGTTCCATCTTTTGTAGTGTACTTTATAAATATTAATTATGTCAAGTTGGTTGATCATGGTTTTCTTTTTCTTTTCTTCCTGATGGTACTTGGGATTTGAACTTGGGAACTTGCAATTGCTAGGCAAGTGCACTACCACTGAGCCACATCCCCAGTCCCCTCTGACGACTCTAACCCTTTCAGATGCTCCTTCTCTGTCCTCAGGTAGTTTCCTTATCCTTGGGTGCTGCTCATATTCAGCTGAACATTCAAGGTAGACCCTATGCATGTATTCAGAGCTCCCTCTTGTCTGATACTGCATCTGAAAACCCCAAAACTCCCTTGAACTCCCTAGAGGTGCCACTCAGGCTATCCAGCAGCCCCCCCCACCCCACCCCAGGTTCATCCTCCCTGCACTGCAGCCTAGAAATTCACACCAGGTGGCAAGGTTTTATAAGAGGCATTTTAAGGCTCACCTTATTTCCCCTCTCTTAGGAATAACTGAAGTGTACTGCCTAGTCTCCGACTTCTTGAAATCTATTGCTTCATATATTTTGGCGAATATTTTAGTGATTTCAGGCAGGAAAGGAAATCTTGTTTCTATTCCTGTATTTTGGCATGAAGTGGAAGTTCTGTCTGCCAGGACCTTCCTTATCAATTTCTTTCAACTTAAGACAGTCAGTACCTACTGCTTGCAAACAAGAGGTCTGGAAGATACACATCTACTTCTTCCTTAGCTTAATTAATTTATCTTCCAATCCTGTTGGTCTTATCCCTCAAATATCTACTTAAGTGAATAATGAAAGTTTGATGTGTTTAATATCTGCATACATGTATATAGTATCTAGTGTGTGTGTGTGTGTGTGTGTGTGTGTGAAGCATGTGTGATTGTAATGTTCCACGTACTTTTCTAAGCACTTTTTTCTATTAACTCAATGTACTCTTTTCAACAACCTTCTGACATAGGAACCATTATTATACCCCATCTTCTAGATAAGGAAACAAGTAAAGTAGGTTTTCAAGGTCAGGGCTAAGAGGTTAAAAACTGGCAGTCTGAACCAGATCCCACAAAAGCACTAGTGCCTCTCTTTAAGTACATTTGCTTCCTATGTCTCCACAGCACCACCCTAGTTCAAACCATTATCATCTCTGGCCTAAGATACCATGCATGTATTTACGAACTGTTCTCTTCGTTGTGTTAGAGTGATTTTGTAAAACTCAAATCTGATTGTATCACTGCAGTAATTAACCCCTATCAGTGACATTTCCCCTACTATTGGGATGAGACAAAACTCCTTAACATGCCTATGGCACTCTCTTAAGTTACCCTTCCTCACCCCATAGCCTAAGCTCCAATTCTGCTTGCCCCCTTTGCTGCAGTGGTCTTTTTTTTCAGAATACTTGCTAGCTTCTGCCAAATGACTCTTGGTCGCACTATTCTTCCCCTATTCTTTTCTCCTTTTGGCAAACAAACGCCTTATCTGTTTTGACTTACCGTGAGATGTCTAGTGCCTGATATGTGGTTAGTTACATACAAAACATCCCACAGCTTGTTAAAATGAATGAGTGAGTGGGTAGGTTCCTAGACTAAGGTGAGACAATAGGAAACTGGGAGATTGAAATCATACTTCTAATTCCTGGCCCCATCAGTTTCCAGTGACATTTGAATTAAAGCTTGAAATGACTGTCTGACTGCTCTCTACTTCAGCTCCCCACGGAGGCTTGTCAGCAGCAGTGCTCAGCCTACGATCTCTTGGAGAGGCAGCCCCTCACTGATGCCCTGAGACTGACTGCTCATGCAGTTGACCCAAAGAGTTGGTATGCTGGAAGATTATTTATGGGTGACTCTAGTCTGTAGGAATTTTGGTTGGTTCAGTACTGGCCTAAGAAATACTTTTTTGGTGATTTAACTGTTTCTAGTTAACTAATGATGACTGATGATAGGAATTTAGAACTGTAGTACCAGGTACTCAGTTGTTTTAAGTAGCATATTAAATAATACAACACTTAAAGTTCATTGAACCTTAAAAATCATGTCATGAAAACCCTGGAGGTATAATCATAAGTGTTGTATTAGTTGCATCAAGAGCTATGTTACAGCTCTAGACACGGAGCCCAAAGCAGGTTCTTTTTCTCCAAATGAGTGTGCTTTCACAAAGAATCCAGGCTTATGATGAATAACTCCCAAACGCCTAAGACCCAGTGCTTACAAGTAATGAGCACACATAACCTGAATTTAATCATGAGGAAACATCAGACAAACTCAAACAGAGAGTCAGTTCTCAAAAATATCAAAATTGTGAAAAAGAAAAAAGTGTCCCCCAGATTGGAGTCATGCAGCTAAATATAATTTTGGGAATACTGATTTGGATCCTAGATCACAGAAAGAACATTAGTGTGACAGCTGGCAAAATTTGAATAAAGTCTGTTGATTGTACTATGATTATATTTGCAGAGCTGGGAAGAGTGTAGTAAATCAAAGTTTTTTTTAACTACCTTTAAAACTCAGTTGTGAATCTGAAATTATTCCATAGCAATTGTTTAAAGTAACCATAAAATAAATAAGCAAACAAGAAAATGAAGATGAATCAACAAAAAGAGAGGAGATAATTTCTATGCAAAGGGAAAGATAGAATTGATTCATTGACCTATGGGTTGTCATGGAAACGGATTTCACAGCCCCCTCCACTAGGTTCAACAGCTGCAGCAGCATCTTCCCTGTAGAGCTGGTCCAGAGGCCCTGATGCTCATGGGGCCAGCTAGGTGGAGGCCTAAGTCTTAACTTAAGTGCCAGGCATCAAGGCTGGTCTGCTCAAGTAAAAGTGAACCATACTGCATCATTCTCTCCAGGCCTTAGTTTGACACTTTGCAAAAGTAGACAGTTGAGCTTGGTAATTTCTAACAGCTCTTCTAACTTTAACAAGCTGTAATTTAGTGAAAGAATAGTTATTCAAATGAAGAATACAGACTAGAAGCAATTGCCACAATTACCACTGCAATAAAAACTGTGGCATTGCTGTATGAAAGGTACTTCTCTCTGCAATTGAGAAAATCATCTGCTGTGTCTCTATGTGTGTTTTCTGGACCCATGGCCTCTTAGCTTCACAGTTACTGTATCACATCCTTTTACTTCTGTATTTTCAATCACCTTCCATTGGCATTTGTCCAGTTTTAAAGGTCTCTTCTCTTCTAGTCAAACTAGAAAACAAGAAAAAAAAAAGAAACCTTCCTTCATAGCTCTCTCTTCTTCATAACCAAACTTTAGGAAAAATTTAATGTATTTACTATCTCCATTATTTCCCCTTCCACTGTCTCCTTAATCCACTCCACTATTGTTTGGGATGGGGAGAAGCACTTACAGCCATCAATAACTTCTATATTATGAGACTTAAGTCATTTTCAGTTCTAATCTCCCTGCACATCTCAAACCATTGAGCACTGAGTCACACTCTCCTTGAAGTACTTTCTTTCATCAGCTTACCTGATAAAACCCACTTCTGATTGTTCTCCTATTTCTCTGACAACTCAAAGTGACCTCATATTTTTACTTTGGATTTTGAAAATATATGGATTTTTCTATACAGAAAGGACCTGTGTCCTATACCCAGTTTCTCCAACATTTACATTGTATGCAACTATGGCACAATACCAAAACCAGATATTTGATAATAATATGCTGTGTATGTAATTCTGTCATTTTATCACCTGTCTATATCCATGTTACCACCATTGCAGCAATTCATGTACAAAGCTAGTTCCTCACCACAGAGCTCCCTTGAGCAACTCCACTATAACCCCTACATCCTTCCTGACCCCCTTTCATCTCTAACTCCTGCAACCACTAATCTGTTTTCCATCTACGTAAAATTGTACTTTCAAGAATATTATATAAATAAAATCATAGAATGTGTGAATTTTTCAGACTGGCTTTTTTCCACTCAATATAATGTCCTTGAAATCCATCTAAACTGTTGCATGTATCGGTGGGTTGTACCTTTTTATTACTGAATAGTATTCCATGGTATGGACATACCACAATTCTATGTTGAGTAGCAGTTGTGAGAGTGGATATCCTTGCTTAGTTTCCAATCTTAGGGGGAACATTCAGAGTGTCAGCATTAAGTCTGATGTTAGCTCTAGGTTTTTTATGAGCTTTCTTTACTAGGTTAGGAAATATTTTTCTATTCCTTTTTTGCTAATAAGTTTTACCATGAGTAAGTGTTGAAGAGTGTCAAGTACTTTCTCTATATTGATTGATATAATTTTTTTCTCTTTTGTCCTGTTCATAAAGTGGATTACATTAACTGATTTTTCAAATATTGAGCCAGCCTTTCATTCCAGAGAGGTATCTTAGTTGGTCATGGCTACACTTTGGGTGTGGCTTAGGTGCCCTGTAAGGTTCACTGTAATTAGAGTTTTGGTCCCAGAGTGGTGCAATTAGGAAGTATTGGCACATTAAAGTTCTTGTGGGACTTCTTGGTCATTCTCACTAGAGGGTTGTTATAAAAGCCTACATTTGGTCTCAGCTCTTTCTGTTGCTGGTTTGAGATGTAATGGCTTGCTTGCTTTGGATGGCACTCTATTTCCCATTCACCATGAAGTCTTCACCATAATCGGGGTAATGCAGGTGCATCCAAAACTGTAAGAGGAATAAACCTATTTTTTCTTCATTAATTGGCCTGTGACAGGTATTTCATTATGGTGATGAAAGATTGGCTATCACATTCATGTGCATGACTTTTTATGTTGCTAAATTCTGCTAATTTTGTATTAATACTCATAAAGAATATTGCTCTATAGTTTCATTACCTTTGTACTATTTTTGGCTGGTTTAATATTAACCTCATAGAACACATTGAGAAAGAGTCCTTTCTACTTCCTAGAAAATATTATCTTGGTATTAATTTTCATCTAAATGTTTGGTATAATTTTCCATTGAAACCATCTGGGCCTAAACATTTCTTCTTTGTAAGTTTTTAAATTATTTTCTTGTGGTGCTGAGGAGCAAACCCAGGACCTTTCATATTCTAGGCAACCATTCTACCAAGAGCTATAACCCCAGCCCTTTAAGTTTTTAAATTATGTGTACAATTTGTACAATTTCCTTAATAGTTATAAGACTATCACTATTAGGTTAGTTATACTAGTTTGTACTTTTTGAGGAACTAATCCATTTCAAGGGTCTAATCTATTATTTTTCATTCAAAAACACCCAATCAGACAAAAGGCTCCTGTTTTAAAACCTGCTTTTTAAATAGTTTGTAAACCTCTTTTATAACTGAAGACCATATTTGATATCTCTCCCACAAATACCTCTGAATACATTCTATTTTTTAAAAGGAGGGAGTCCAGCTCTTCCTAAGATAGAGCTTCTTAAGCACTTCAAAGTCCACAGTTGTCCAGAGATGACCAGGGGGCTGCCTTCCCCCTGAATTCTTTAATCCTTGAAGGAAAAACTTCCCTATTATGTGATTCTTTTAGGGAAGCCAGACTCTGCCAGCTACTGAATAAGGAAAAAGGGATAGATATTTTTTCTCTAGCTTGGCAGCTAGGGCTGGATCATGTGACCCTGGCCCTGCCAATCAGATATTCCCATCAGAATATTATCCTGAGTGATTCAGAGATTCAAATTCAAAGCAGCAGCATTAAGAAGCACTGACATTCATAGAAGTGTCTAAAGTTGTGTTTTCCAATCTCTTTTTATTACGGCCCTTTGAAGGAGACTTTTTTAGATCAATTTCCATACATAAAATTATAAAACAACAGACCTAATGTACTATATATCTGTTTATGTATTATATGTATATCCATGTATAAACATAATAAACAGTAGTGGGTTTTTTATCTCTTCTCAAGAACCAGTTTTGCCTTCTTAGAGTGATATCATCACTGTTGGGGATGCATGGTCTGGAAGATACAGTGTCCAGCAGGGCTCTCTCAACCAGTTGGTCCTGTGAATTAATACCTTGTTTCCTGGTCACAACTGGATGTTGATCCATTGTGAGCTCCCTGGGATTCTTCTAAGGTCTATTCTTAGTTTGGATTTGCATGGAAGTGGATCTTGAGATAGGTATCCAAGTGCAAGTAGTTTATTTGGGTGTTGGTTCCCAGAAAACATCAGCAGGGTAGTGGAGAAAAGGAGAAAAAGGGGAGAGAAAAAAAGCCACTGAAAAATGCATTACCCAATATGTTAGTACTGTGAGCAACTAGAGTTCAATTGCATGAGGCATTATAGGGAAAAGAGCAAAACGTATACCTCAGAATTATCCTGTCCAAGGCACAAGGCAGTTTGTTTTTTCTGCACCAAGTCCCACCTTCCATTCACTGGGTGCTGCCCTAAAGGTACAGCTTCCCTGCCGTTATGGTCTGTTATGCATAATAGAGTAGGCTCTGGAGGCCAAAGATGGCCTTCAGATAGAGATGAAAGCATAGGCAGTTAGAAATCTGGTATGTGTGCACTGACATGAAAAAGATTAACAACCAAGAGTTGTGGTTGGGGCACTGACTTGGTATTAGTCAGCTTTCTGTCACTGTGACAAAATACTTAAGAGAATCAGTTTACAAGGGGGAAAAGGTTTATTTTGGCTCACAGTTCAGAAGTTTCAGTCCATGGTTGGTTGGCTTTGTAGCCTTTGAGTCTATGGTAAGGCAAACATCATAGTGGAGAGCACATGGTGGAGCAAAGCCCTTCACCTTATGGTGGCTGAGAAGCAGAAAGAGAGAGATTCAGACCAGTCTCCAAATATCCCTATGTCCCCAATAGCCCAATTTCCTTCTACTAGGCCATACCTCCTAAAAGTTCTACCACCTCTCAATAGTACCACAAGATAGGGACAACTCTTTCGACACATGGGCCTTTGAAGGAATTCAAGATCCAGACTACAGCACTTTGAGAGACCATGCGAGGCCTAAGCCATGGTCTTTAACAATGGATTTTTCTGACTATGCTGAAAAAGTGAGGCTCGGGTAGCTTCAAATCGAAGGCAATGTTTGTTCTGAGGTTACCAAATTATATTCTCAGTTGAATCCACGTCTTCGTAGTGTTTCTCTAGTTTGGGTACAGACACTGATCAGAAAGGAGAGAATGGTCTGGGAATGCATGGGAAGATTTGGAGATCTCCCATTGCCCCATCTCTCAAGCTGCACTAAGAAGTCTTCTTTGCCCCCCTCAACATCTTCCTCTTGCTCATCCAATTAGGTTTCAGTCTGACCTGAGGACACTACTACCTTCTCTCGGTGCCATTAGTTACCTTGAAAGAGAACTAGATTCTCTTAATGCTCTGTCTTCAGCCCCACACCCAGGCCTTGCCCACACACCCCACCCTCCATATCCTTAAGACCTGTAGCTAAAGTCTGACCCCTGTCTGCATTGACTAGGGGAGAAGGGTGTTCGTAAAGTCAAACCCAAGAAGATGTATAGGACTCTACTCAATTACACTGATAAAGACATTGGAATATGTAAAGAAAGGGATCCTGAGGACTATTGATGGAAGATGAAGGAACATCATTTTGATCAGGATAAGTTATGGGCATCTTTACCAATGATTCTGGATGTACAGGTGCTAGCTTGAGAAGTTGGGTGTGTTCCTGATAGTTTGCTTGATGGCCCAAGAAGATCCAATAAGAGTTCAATCTATGGAAAGTTGAGATATCAGAAAGGGTGACACTCAATAGAACTCAAAGGTGTTGAGAGACAGGACTGTGGCTATAGATTTAACCTTGTAGACGATCCTATCATCAAGACCTGGGATTGCATACTATGAGGGCAATGCCCACCTTTGAGAAGCACTGGAATTGCTATTCTCTGTGGGATGAGGATTGGGGAGGAAGATGCTCCCACTGAAAAGAACTGCTTGGTAACAATGAACACAGGAAGGTAAGGTGGCAAAGGGCACATAGATAAACTAACACAGTCAGATACAACTGGGCATGGTTACCTTAACAGACCTCAGGGCCCGTCTGAATGGACTGACCTGCAGGGATCTTAGTGTATAACAAGTTGATGGTAGGGCTTCCAGCACAACTTAGTATATATAATTACAAAATCTCCTGGTCTGGTGAGTGGTCAAGTCCTTTATCCAAAATGCTTAGGACCAAAAGTATTTCACATTTGAGTTTTTTTTCATAAAATAGTTGCATATACATAATGAGACATTTTGGGAGTAGGACCCAAGCCTAAACATGAAATTCATTTATGTTTCATATATACCTTATGTAACTTGAAGGTAATTTTATATAATATTTTAAAATAATTTTGTGTGTGAAACTTGTGATGTCATGCTGGTGTTGGAAAAAGTATTCTGATTTTAGAGAGTTTTGGATTTCAGATTCTCAGATTAGGGATGCTCAACCTATATTCATCAGAAATTTGGGGTCATGTCTAGACTCTGGTCAATTCACAGACCCACACTCCTTTAATGAAGGAAGGAAAGGAATGCTTAAGGAAACACTTTCTACAATATGTCAAGTATGCACTATGAATTTTCCTCTTAGCCTTCTCCAATGGTACTTGTGTCCACTTGGATGGGTCACTGTATTGGGAACAGGAAATGCCCACATTTTTGGAAGTACTTTCACACTGCCTCCAAGCCAACAATATCACAAATTACCTACAAAAGCATGGGATCCATACAAGTCAGGTAACTAGTAGAGGTTTGGGGTGTGTTGTGTGTATGTGTTGGCCTTAAGAGTGCAAATACTATAATGAGTTTTTACCATGTAACAGCATCCATTCCCCCAGTACTGACTTCATTTGCATCTACATCTCAGTGTCTCAAACACTCCATTCTCCCTCCCATCTAGGGCCTTTCAACTTGCTTTTTCCTAGTCTGAAAATTCCTCCTCCTTTGCCCAAGTCCTCTTCATCCTTCAAATCTCAGCCCAATCGTCACTCCTTAGGGAACCCTGCCTGCTGCCAACTTCATAGGTTCAACAATATCTTGGGACTATGTTCACTTCCTTCAAAGCATGGGTTTGTTGCTGTGCATTCCCATGGGTAACTTGATCTGGTCCTTGCACTAGACTAGAAGCACCCCAAAACTAGAACTACAAGTTCTAGCTCACTATATCCCTGGCTCCTAAGTACTACATACACAATGGTGGACACTCAGCAAATATTTGTTGAATGAATGAATGAATGAATGAGTGAACATACCTTTTCATTTTGTCTTTAGAAAGTCTTAACAGGATTGAAATTTGGCATAAATTTTCCAGTATTTTTTTAGATATCCAGTAATGGTAGCATTTTTCTTCTAATGACCTGGAGCAGAAAAATTCAACTGCTCATTTCTGAAAGTGTGAATGTTCCCCTCCAAAACTGCCTGGACCAGATAGTCCACTTTGGAGTATTCACTCTCTAAACAGAATAAAAATGTAACCAGACCATAAACGCTCACTTGGGATCTACAAAAAAAAAAAAAAATTTAATGGGAAAAATTAGTGACCCAGTGTCTCCCTGTGCTTTGTGTAAGTATCCTGTATGATGCAGGCCTAGAGGGCCAGATGGAAGAGTTTGTGTGCTGAAAGGATTTTAATCAGGCTGCAAAACTCAAATAGAGCTTTATTTCCAGTTTTTAATCTCATCCATAATTTCCTTTTAACAAACTTCAAGGAAATAACTCACCCCGAACTGCCACAGCGTACTGACAAAAGAGCTAGCAAATAAGAAAGGCATATGTTTCCTGAATTTGGGTGAATGAATGGGCAACAGTCACTTAAAAGGCTTATTTTTACTAGAAGAGAGAATGGAGTAAGGGTTTCCTTTAGCAATGCTGTTTTTCTAATGAAAACATTTGGTGCCATCTGGTGGCCAAACTTACACTGATTTGTAAGCATGCAAGTGCAAACACCTCTCACTTCAGTGGGATATGAAAACCCCTAATGAAGCTAATTTAGTAAGTTTCTAAGAATACAGAGAATTCTTGGTGAAAAACAATTACCCACCAATGATAATTGAATGATATTTCACCAGTTCACTTGGGGATGATGATTTTTTCCAAACAGCTGGTTTTCTTTAAGTGAAAATTGTGTCTAAGGTAATATATTTTGTACAGAGTTCACTTTTGAGTGAAAGGAAGGTTAAGAACTATAAATAATTCTCTTGGCATAAGAGAAAGAAAGGGAACTGCCTAGAAATCTAGGATCCCAAGAAAATCTGAGAACATTTCTCATACTAACATTTAGCCCACAATGCATACTAATCCACTTGGTTAGTTTTTACTTCGAGAAAAGTCTCACATTCCACATCCCTGAGTAAAACATAAACAGGCTCCAGTTAGTCTTTCTCATGTTTTTATGGACTGGAATTATACTTCTTAACCTTCCATTCCTGAGTGTGAGAAAAACAAGAGGAATGATATTTAATGTCTTAACAAGTCCATGCTAGGCTACTAATTTTAACTATCTGATATAATCAACACAAATTATGCTTTGGAGAAATCCACCCCCTACAAATCAGCTGTGTGTAACCATCTCCACATACTTATGTGTATGTGTGTGCAGATCAAGGAACAAAAAGCAATTCTCCTGAAATGCATGGTCTGTGAGCAGAGACAAGTCCTATCTGCCTCACACTCTGGAGGGAAACTGATAGTAAAGGCATTTCTTGGTGTGCTGGCCCCCTTGGCTGACCACAGATAGCACGGTCCTATCAGCCAAGGCAGAAAACACCTGAGACTTAGCAGCCTGTAACTACATGACTCATCACCAGAACTAAAATCAGCCTGAAGGGCTCAAAGATCATTTTATTCATTATATTCTTTTTATAAATAAATAAAGGAACAGAGGTTCCAAGCTCTTAGGTGACAGTCATCACGGGCCTGAATAGAGTTAGGGCAGAGCTACAGAGGGAGGTGAGGTCTGCTCTCTGCTTCCCTAGGGCTACACTGTGTTTGTTTTTGCTGACATCCTATAAGGTAATGCAAAACTGCCAAATGATGGGAGAGGTGGCAAATACATACAATATGCATAACTGAAGGTTTGCCTCCCTTGAAGAAATAAAGTCCTTAATGTAAATGAAGGAGAAAGGGAGTTAATGATAACACAGCTAAGCAGAGAATGTGTGGCGAAGCTAGTACATCCATACCTTTAAGCATCTACTATAAGCACCTGTTATCTTCAAGTCTCATCAACACTTTTCAAGATAGCAGACTGTGTCCATTTGGCAGACAAGTAGACTAACGCCCTCCTGTGGTACTAGAGAGGAAAAACCACACATGGAATCAGGACTCTCTGATCTTATCGTCATTTCATTTCACCAGCTGTCTCTTCTTAGCACCTACAACCTCACCAATGCAGAGAATTCTTATGAGAGCTGAAGAGTAAAAGGGGCAGAGGCACTACAGGGCCACTTAAGTATGCTCTCCTCCAAGCACTGAGCAGGTGCTGTTTCTAAGAAGCCAAATTAAGACACTTCACTCCACCAGGCAATGCAACCTCAGTAAATGTTGAATTCAGCATTTGCCTTTAAAATGAGAATTATTGTCTTAGGGGAAGATGGTTCAAGCATGAGTCATGCAGCCTAGCAGACCTGGTTTGTTTTCAGCCAAATGTGGGGTGTGTGTTCATCAGCAAAGCATGTCATGGAGGATGTACACACACACACACACACACACACACACACACACACACACACACATTACAGCTGCCTTAGGCATCACTGGCCTGACAGAAAGAAGTCTGTTTCCAACCACCCCCCACCCACCACCAAACACACATCTTTAAGGAATGTGGTCTTTCCAGAGATCACTGGCAGGAAATGACCTTGAGGAAAACCACTTGATGTCATTCCTTGAATAGTATGCAGTCATCTGCCAAAACTGTCAGACATGAGGTAGCGAGTGTCTCCCTCAGCTGCACAAACAGAGGCCATCAAAGGATGCCAGGAAAGAAAAAGCTGGTAATCAAAGTAATTTACATGTGGACCAAATAAATACAGCAGCACCCGTGCAAGGCACCTGGTGCTGTGACTCATACAACCTAAGCTTGAATCTTACTATGGTGATATTTTTGGGCCTGGAACACCGAACCCCACATTTGGCATCTCCGTTTCCTCCATCTGCTTGATGTGCCTATCATGCATGTGCCTGGCACAGTGTGTGATACGGGCAGTCAGTCAGCTCTTAATAAACACTGCTTCTCCATCTTCCTCCTGCTGTATGATGTTATTAGGAATCTCTGTGCACCCAAATCAAGAACTGTGGCCCCCAACATAGGCTAACAAGCCAGCTCCCTGACCTACAAGGTCACATGGACACTAATGGGGCAAATCTGCAAGCCTGACATTTCATGTAAAACCACTAGTATTAGAGTCTCAGAAAGGCCAGTGTTATCCCCAAAACGTTCAAGAACCACGGCTATCAAGTCTTCTCCTACTCAGCTCACAGAACTTGTTTCCTCTGCCATCTGCCTATTACCTCCCCCTGAATCCTGCCTTCCACCTGCCCCCGACTGCACCCTGTTTCCCCCATGGCTGCCAACATGTGTTGGAAACAAAGTGTCTCCAACATGTCGGTCTAAGGCAAAGGATATTATTGGCTGTCTCCCGTCAGCATTTTCCTTTCATTCTAAGAGAATCCATTTTCCCCCAGAAATTCTCCTTTGCTTCAAGGAGAGCTGTCTGAAGTCTCCATCTTCTTGGACAGGTCTGATTGATCTAAGAGCTGGACCATACCCCTTGCCAACTACTGGTTTAGCATTGATCCAATACTAGTCTGGCTAATGATATGCAATGAAAAGTTTATGGCTGTTTCTGGAAATGTTCTCACAATTCTTATATGTGAAATTCTATCTTGAACACAATCACTCTGCTTTATTCATGCATATGTTTTGGTCCCTACAGAATCTGTAAGCTCATAGAGTAGACTTTTTCTAATCCAATACCTGGCATAAAGTAGACCCTCAAATAACATTTGATGAATGAACGAATGATGGTTTAAGCCATCCAAAGTGGTATATTTTCCCAGCATGCTTCCTAATAGACAAAGGGACAAAGATCCTAGTCCACTGTAAAAGAATACCTATTTGGTGATGAAGTTTGGCAATAAAGTCTCATCTGTTATGGCTGCCTTTTCCAGAATCTGATGCCAGGCCAGGTGTTAACCTTCTTTCCTAATTAGGAAATGACTCTTCAGAACTATACACTAGGAGACATCTGTACTGGATATTATGATTCCCACAGAAAAAAAGCAACAAAACATGACTTAAGAACACCAAAACCAACAGCCTTTTGAACGCCCTGTCTTCTCAGCAGAGGGAAACCCCACCCACTGGCCTGAGTCATCAAAATACACAAGACAAGTAGTACAGGAGGTTATGAACTTGAAGCAGAAGGAACTTCTGGCATCAAAGGCAGGGCATTACAGCTTGAAGTAGGAATAAGGTAAAAGGTCTGCTACCCACATCACCAAAACATCAAATTAAAAATTCTGCCTGTCCATAAAAATCCCAGAGGACAAATTACTAGAGTGGTGTATGGACCACTGTGGAATCATTTGCAATTAAGAGCAGTAATTTAGCTTCTGTTCCTGTAATTATAACTTCTCTTGTGTGGACAAACAGATCCCTCATTGTGTCTGGAACAATCACAGCATTCCAAACACAAAGCAAGCCAAAGCAGCATATACCCCAGGGCCGGCTCTTTCAACAATCCATCGCTCAACAGCTCCAAGCTCCAGCCAGCTCCGAGGACCCAGTTTCCTGCCATTGTTAGTATGTGAGCCTGGAATTCCATCCAAATGGATTTGACCTCTTTACTAACAGCAGTGCATATTTCCCTGATTAGTATATTCCTGTATTTAGATGGGAAGTGGCAGGGCTGGAGGAGGTAAACAGAGACAGACAAGGAAAATAAGAAGGAAAAACAACTTCATACTATTCAAGTTATCATAACTTAGAACTCTGGCTTCCCCCCTAGGTATAATATGCACACTCACTTGTGCATCAATACACATATGTCTACAAAAATTCTCTCATATATCTGCAATTAAAGTAGCCAGACAGGGAGCAAGCAAACACACATGGTTCCATTCATAAACAGCTATTTCTATGGGGGCTCTGTTTATCCTAAACAGAAGCATGCAGAAAATTATAAACTTACAATCTCCTTGTGGTGGTCCTTTCTCATAGTTCTGTTGCTTAAGAATATTATTTCCCTTTCACAGTGTTGCTGAAGTGGGTCGTTCTGGTGTTAGGCAATCAGGGTGATTCCTAGATTACACAGTATTACAAAGGCCATTGCTTGCCTTCTACTACCACACCCTGCTTTCTTCTGTTTACTCTTTCCTCCAACACCACAGCTTCTACACATGTTTTTCTCTTCATACCTCGCTGAAACTACTTCATTCAGAACAATTCACCATATATTCTTTAGCAAATAATTTTATCAGCACATATATATTCATGTCTATTTGTCAATGACTGAAAGGCAGAGAAAAAAAATAATTCACCATTTAAAGTCCTATTAGGCTGTCAAAATTTTATGGTTATGTGCTTTTTAGAAGATACCATAAAGAAAATGAAAAGATGGTCCAAAAAACTGGACTTTTGCAAATCATGTACTTAAAAAGGGAATTTTATCTAGAATATATAGAGAATTAGTACAACGAAAGACAAGTAACCCAATTGGAAGTTGGCAAGAATCTGAACTGACATTTCTCCAAAGGAGATAAACACATGGCCAACAAGCACATAAAAAGATGTTCAGTGGCGTCAACCACTGAGAACAGGCAAATCACAACCACAATGAGATAGTACTTCACACCCATTAGAATGGCTATAACAAAAAAGACAGATAATGGCAGGCGTTGGTGAGAATGCCAAAAAATCAGAACCCTAATACCCTGCTGATGAGGATGTAAGATGCTATTGCCACTTTAGAAACTTGACTGGTAGTTCCTGAATCCCTTAGACATGGGGTTACCATAGGATCCAGTATTTCTACTTCTAGATGTATACCCAAAAGAACACACAGGTCCACACAAAAATTTTTACTTGTATAGCATACTATGTACAACAGCCAAAAAATTGGAAGAACTTAATGTTCATCAACTGATGAATAAGTAAACTGTGATAATCCATAGTGATATATTATTCAGACACAAAAAGAAAGGAAGTACTGAAACCCTACAACATGAATAAACCTTGAAAAAACACTAAGTGAAAGAAGCCAGACACAAAGGACCATAGATTGATATGATTTCTTTCTATACTGTAGCAGAATTGGGCTACTACAGAGAAAGAAAGTAGATTAGTTGTAACCTAGAGATAATGGGGTGAAACATCCTAAGTAGGGATTTCTTTGAAAGAAGATGCAGAAATGGACAAATGAAAGTATTGGGGCTAACAGCTAACAAGGACCACAGGGTCCCATTCTAGGCTAATGTACAACTTTGTGACTGTATGAAAGGTCTTTGATGTGCATACATTAAGTGGGTGAGTTGTATGTCATACTTCAACTCAACTGAAAACTACAAGGTTAATTGACTACTCATTGCATACTCAAAATTAAAATTAACTATGAGGCTGATCGATTTTGCCATTTGCTGGCAAATTTAATTGAACTAGTAGTAGGACTAAAACTCAGAATCTTTGTAATCTTGTCCTAACATTGACCCTACCCAAAATAGCTAAGTAATTGAGGCAAGTCCCTTTAGTCTCTGGCCACTGTGTCCCCACCTGTAAACTGAAGAGGGTGGACAGATCTTCTCTGAAGACCTTCTCACCCTTAATTCTTTCAAGACTACAGTGACCTCCAAAACAATTGTACTGATAAAATGGCCTGACTGTTCTTTGAACTCTACAAAAGTTATCATATTCTTTTCCCTGGTTTTAAAAATTCCACTCCAGACTCCACTGGGTAGTTAAAATAATAAGTTAATTGTGTTTGATTTCAATGAAAGCAAAGTCTTTTAAATTAGTGTGATGTGTTTATGTGCCGATAACAGCCTTTTCTATGTACTAAGTTAGGTGGCAGGGTGGTGAGATCTGCTCTATGGATCCTGTGCCAGGGAGCCTGGGAAGTCCCTTCCTACTAGGTCTAAGCAGAACATACCAATTCCTGAAAGTCCTCCTTTCTCCCCCATCCGTACCCCATATGCTAATTCTAATTTCTCACTTCCCTTCCTGGGTGGATGTGAACCCTTTGGGTCTCTGGCTCAGCACCACATAGACCTGTAGATTAATTCTGGCCTGCGAGTGAATCTCATCATAGCCTTACATATTTTGAATGTAAGTTTTATTGTTGTGGATCTTTTTTGACTTGATGATGGAGGGTACAAGGTATTATGTATGCTAAGCTGCTGTATAAAGTACTTGTAGATACCTGCATGACACATGTAATTGAGCCAAAACTGACCATGGTGTACTGAACAGAGCCTTTGTCTCTTAAGTCCTCATGCTTATGAGTGATATAGCAGCATCAGTGTAGAGATTGTTGGCTTTTCCTCTTCCTCATTCCTACCCAGCCTCTTGGCTCTGATCCAAAGGTTCTCTTTTCACTCTCAAAACAAGTATATGTGCTTTTAAAAATATAGCTTAGCCCAAATCCTGTCTTCTCCTCAAAGTTATCATGTCTCCCCTAACACTGATATTCCCATTCCCTGAATTCCATTATAGTGATTTTCTTAGTCTCTCTTCTGTCGCTATAACAAAATACTCTAGACCAGGTAATTTACAAAGAATAGTTCATTTGGCTCTTGACTCTGGAGTCTGGAAATTCTCACAGCATGGTGCTGACATCTGGTAAAGACTTCTTGCTGCAAGGTAGAGAGCATCACATGGCAAAATAGAGCAAGTGTGTTAGGTTGGTCCCTCTTTCTCTTCACATAAAGATACTGATGCCATCCTGGGGATTCCACTCTCATGAGGTCATCTAATCCCAGTTGCCTCCCAAAGGTCTTACTCCAAATAACATCAACAAATGAAGTTGGGGATTGTGTTTCCACACTTGGAGTGACACATTCAAACCACAGCAATAATCATACACATAAAATCCTCACCATAGGGGGGCTAGTTGTTTAAAGCCTGCAAAATCATCATTTTTAACTGGTTGCTGAGTTCAGAACTAAGTATAATTGATGTCTGCCACCACCATTCATGCCTAGCAGAGTCATAATAGACATTAAACAAAGCCAATCAATAAATTGGCTAAATGGATCTTGGAGAACATCTGCAATGATGTGGTCCATGTCATGAAACAAGGTAAGATGCTGCAGTTCTCAAATAGATCTGAAAAATGGAAGTAGAACATTTCCATAGATACTGTGTGGTCATGCTCTACTTACAATCCAGTTAGAAAATTTCTCAAGGTACATTTAAGCATTTCTTACATGAAGAATACCGATATCATCACCTTCTTCCTCTGGCTCTTCGATGAGGGAAGAGTGTACTTCTCTTCAATGTTTCCATTGCTTCCTTCCTGCAGTGGACTCCCATCCCTCTAATCTCCCTTAGTTCAGATCGCCCTAAGCCCTTCACCTCTCAGCTGTGTTCTAGCACTTGTCTTTTTGTCTCTTATTCTTCATCTCACTGATCCTCTTCCATGGCAAGCTTTATCCTCATACTGCCTTTGAAGAAATAAAAATATTCAGAAGACATGTATGTAAGTTCTATATTACAATTTATAACCCTCTGAAAAATAACATTATTATAAGTTGTCTAACTCAATTTGGTAATAGGCAATTTTTGGAGTTTGCTTGGCTTTGATTTTGTAAATCACAACAGAAATTTTGAGTGGGCAATAGTTTTCCCTACAAACTTCCCAGAAGGTCATAATGAAAGCAAGTCTCAGACCAAATTGACACCTCCCCCCCCGACACACACACACTTATTTGATAGGCATTCACTTACAAGCAGGCTCAAAACAGTTCACCGAATAATTCTGTAAACCTAATGAAATTCTAGTTCTCAGCATTCTGTTCTGTTAGATGCTCCAAGAACATCCTGCACAAGGTTTGCTCACTGCCGACACAGCAACATTCCTGGACAGAATCAAACCCTGTAATCTTTATTATCTCATTTTGTGGCCACCAATGGCCATACCTAGCAGTAACCAGGACTCAGCTAAGAAAATACCACTAAATGGAGCAGGCCCATGGTTGAGTGGATTCTTAGGTAAAGGACAAGAAGCACCTATAAACTCTAATCTATACATCATGAATCCCTTTAATTTCACCAATGAGGACTTAGTAGTTTCATCGATAAAAATCCATTGTTGATAAGATACTTCAATGTAAAAATTGGCAAATCAATGGTTGCACATGGAGGGTTTGTAAAAGATGTGTCTGACCTTTCTCATATAATCCTGGCTGCCCACCTTCTGGCCAGGCATTCTTGCATTCTTGATTAGCACCTGTGGTTGGCCTAAACTAAGGAATCACACCATATGTATGTATGAATCACTATATATATATATATATATATATATATATATATATATATATGAATCACTACATATATATATATATCTCACATGTTTAAGTATCTTATAGTAAGTAGCAGGCACATCAAGCCATTGAATGGCTTCAAAAATACTTTGTCTTATTTTTGCAAAGTAAAGGCCACTCCCACATTCTTCTTTTAAATTATTATTGTTTAATTCTGGTTTTCTTAAAGTTAGTCTTTCATGTGACAAAATGCTGGCACTGCACCAGGCAGGGATGTGTTTAATCTCCTCAGAGGAAGTGAACTGAATGTGACATACTGTACACTAAGTACATTAAAAATGGAAGGCTGAGGTTCACCAATCAGGGGAAAGTCCCTTTAAGCAATGGTGGGAAGGGAAGGGCTGTGACTCACAGCCTAGACTCCCACTTCACTTGTAGATGCTAATCCCTTCCCAAATCAGTGGCGCTTGGTGAATTTTTCCATGCTTCTTCAGTTACACACTGAAAAGTCTAAAGGTCTTAAACTTCTATGGTTTGAGGACCCCTTTGAGAAAATTGTGACATCTCTTCAATAGAAATTAACCTATGGACCTGTATAAACTAAGCTTTAAATAACATTTCAAAGAGTTTTTGAGACCCCACCCCACCGCTGCAATCTTACCCTACCACCTTTAATTTCATCTTTAAGTGTTTTAGGAACCCATGGAGTCAGTCAGGGGACCTCTGGCATGATGATATCAGGAAAGCCAGTAACCTCCCTAAGCAGCAGAGTTTCATCTTCCCAAGCCTGCTGTTCTCATGGCACTCCACTCTTCCCTATCAAAGCCCTTGGGGGAGGGTGAATTACCAATTATGGAAGCACCCTGGAAGTTGTAGATTACTATGTGAACACAGTGACTCGTTTAATGAAAACACAATCCATGGTGACATATAGATGCTACCAGGCTTCTGAGTCTATTCATGTCCTTCTGTGTTTTATCAACTCCAAAGAAGTGACACTTTCTCCCAGGGCTACTTTCTGCAATGATGGGATCAATAAATCTTGTCTTGGGCATATTTTCCTTCAAAGGTTACCTCTTGTCTTTTAGCCTTGCTGTTTCCTGTCACTCGGAGCTGTCCTGCAGCCTGGAGTTCCCTAACTAACGAATTAATTCACACTGAAGTGAGCGTGATTTAATGTGTCATTTATCCCAGCAGTATTTCACATTGCAAAATAAAGCTGCTGTGTTTGGACTTCCATTTCTAATGATGGAGTTCCAGTAAGAGCTGCACTAGTCTGAAGAAACTAAGTTTTTAGCTTCTTCATCAGTCATGTGGGCTGCCTTGTATTCCTCATCAGCTTAAAGACCAAATCCATCACTCACTCTAAATGTTTAGGGGGCATGAGATGATCCTCAAAGAAGAAGAGTAAAGAAATATGCCTCTCTTTCTACAAAGAACACAACTTTTCCTAAAAAAGAAGAGGAGAATCAGGTCTATTTCAACATGTGAATAGTCAGAAGTCCCCAGGGGGGAGAAGAAACAGTGTCAGGTGACACTGGTTTTTCCAAGGGTTTCCATTTTTCCACCTGTTCTGGGACATCCAGACTTCTTCTTGGCCACCCTGAGATCATGACCACTGGGGAGGGAGAGGAAGGTGTAAAAGGATGATCAATGGATCCTCCTGGAATGGAAGACCTTCACCTGAACCCACTTCTCATCTGAAAAGTGCTTGAAGACTTGAAGTTAATACCCAATTTACTTGCCCTCTCCTGGCTCTTTTAGGCCCAAGGCCTCTCTGTGAAGCTCTCACTTCATCCTTGTATGACACCAGACTAATGGTCTGACTCTTTCTTCCATACCGGCATTTTACCCATCCATGACCTCTCCCTGACCAGGATCCCACTTAATCAAGTCCTAGCATAAAGCTATGGGAGAGCCGAAAGGTTCTGATCATGCCCCCTGACAATTCTGAGCCCATTGCAACATTTCATGGAAGAAGCAGGACTCTTCCTGGCTGTTATCCTAAGCACATGTCCAGCTCTGCCAGTTCTTCAACCATGAACCTACATTCCAAAGGAGAGACTAACAGGATTATATGCTTTCCTGGAAACGAGCAGACATAGGACAGTGGTGCAATGTCTTCATGTCTTTTCGAAAGAGCGGAATCTGCATGAACATCATTTTTCATATAATCCATGCAAGAACCCTGGAGCCCTGTGTTTCCTATCCATCCTCTCTTTTAATTTTCTCTTGCTTCTCTGTCCAAGTTTTAATGGTTCAGCTGGAGTTGAGACCATATTTGCTACTCATGTTTGTTTGAATACTTAGGTTCTGTGAAAATATTTGCCTCCCAACTTCTCAATGACAGACAGATGTTCTAACTCTTTGCTGCTATTTTTTAAGTTTCTGGTCAGGGAGGGAACTGGCTTCACATTTCAAAGAATTTCTTTTCTACTAAAAAGTTCTGGTGTCCCCACACAAAAGCACTTAACAATGTGCACCCATGAAATGGAGCCATCAGGACTTCCTTATAAAGAAAAGCCAATTCTTCATTTTTTCTCTAGAGGGCCACTAATTAGCTTAATGACCTTGGGGTTGACCTCTCCCAATGTCAGTTTCCTCATTTGTTAATGAGTGATTTGTTGGATTCCTAAGGCTTCTTCCAGCCATGACCTTCTACAGTTCTATCAAGACAGGTCACCGCAAAGGAAACCATAATTTTTCTACAAGCACAAGGATGTTCAGAGGAATAGTATAAATCTACAAATAGAGTTTAAGAGCTCATCAATCTCCCTTCACTAACACAATGTGTTTCCATTTGCTCCTGCGGTCCTCCTGCACGAGGGACTGGGAAATAGCCTTGAGCAGTAGGATTTGATGGGCCTCTGTCACAGCAGGGTTACCCTCCCTTTAGGTTCCACAGTGCAAACACTTGAAACAAGTTCCTCTCAGCAGCCAGATCTAGCAGTGGTCATCTCAGTGGGTCTGCCTTCACATGAAAAGGGATGAATATGAACATGTATAAGGAGGACCCAGGCTCAGCTCTTTTGCTCTTCATTTGTTTCACTGGCAAGGTAAAGTTTCCCCTCGAGAACCAAAAGAAGTAGAGAAAACCCATGCCTCCAACCTAGTGATTTGTTTAGCAAGTCAGGGCTTCACTGGCCCCTTAAGTTCTGGAGAGACAGAGTTGCTTCTGTGTTCAGCTGTTAGTTGGTGAACAAAGCTACAACTGTCACTTTGCTTCTTCCGTTCATGATCAGCCCAGCTCTGAAATGTCTCAGCAAATGGGCAAGAACAACTCTGTCTAAACAGCCTTGATCATTTTAACTGTACCATGAGTTCAGTAAAGGCCAGGGGGCCAGTGATAAAGTAGTTGGCTGCAGAAACTGGCCTTTTGCCTGGAGCTGTTTGGCCTTTTCTCACCCTTATTTTCTGTATGCTGGGTCTCTGACCCTACTGTTCCTTTGGTTCCTACTCACACCTGCAGGCAGTGTTTCTACAAATGGATGGTAAGTAGCGATCTACAATGTCACTTACTCAATGTATCACTCAGAAGACACAGCTGGTACATAGGAGTCTGTAAAATGATTTTTGGCCCACAGTTAGGTTCTTAACCTCCACTCCTCCACATACCCATTTGCTAGTGAAAAACAATCTGAAACAAACAAACAAACAAAAATAGTTGTGTCTCCATTTTGTTTATTGTTTCCTGTGAAAGAAAATAGAGCTTTTCATTTATTCCCATTAAGTGTATGGTTACATATAGAGCAGAAGACTTGGAGCAGGCTCAAGATTTCTTACTTTAAAAACACTGCTGATGGAATGTGGAGTTCTCTCTACCCAACTATGAATTCAAAAGGGTTAGGAAAAGTTCACTGCCAGTGATCCATTTTATGAAGTTTCAGAGAAACATTCCATATGGGAAAAAATAAGGCCAAGGAAAGAGGAAAATGGCAGCTTCCTCTACCACAAATAGCTAGGGGCGTGGCCCTGGAAGAAACCAAGTGACAAGAGCATCTCAAAGGAAAAGCATTCCCAGACAGCAAAAGTCATGCACACACACATACATGCATACACATATACATGCATGTACACACACATACACACATGTACATACACAGGTATGCGTATACATGGACACATAAAAGTATTCCCAGACAGCAACAGTTGTGTGCACACACAGGCACACATACACAACATACGTACACATGTATATGCCTATACACATATAAACACATGTGCATACACACATATGCATGGACACATAGATATACATGTATCTGAACCTATGGGCTGTTACAACCGGGTTCATGTTTTGTGGGCTCCTTTTGCCCTTTGACAAGATAAACGGGTAATCACTAAATTCTGCCACGGAAACAAAGTTCTATAAGATAAAACATGATTCTGCAGGTTTTCTTAAAGCATAGAAATCCCTTCATACCATTCATCTATGAATGACCATCTATTCAACAAAAATATATACGGTGAACACTGACCGTGTTCTAGTAGTATGGATCTGGGATCACAGGATGCTGACCTTAGCCTTGGCCACTACTGTCTGGTGAGTGGGATGAGCATGCAAAGAGAATTAGAGTACCAAGCATGGTGTGAAGGAGGAATATGAATCTGTACACTATGTCTGGAAACCTAGATGAAAGAATGGCTAACTCAGCTTGGAGAAAATGCTGTGTTGAATGTGGAAGGAGGAGGAGCTCACTTAGGAAGCTAGAGGGGCATCAAAAGCAGAGGGAAGATCACAGATAGCAACATAGGTGTGAAAGGGCCTGGTGTGGTCAGTACACAACAGGAGGTCCTAAATGATTGGAGTTGAGGCATGGGTCAGATTTTAGAGAATACAGCCCAATCCCATGCTAAGACATTTTAGGTTTACAGCATAGAATGTAGCAGCACAGACTGATCCTCATTTTCTCTCTCTCTCTCTCTCTCTCTCTCTCTCTCTCTCTCTCTCGAGTTCTCTCTGTCTTTCTTTCTCTATCTCTCTCTCTCTTCCCCCTAGCATCAGTATCAATTTATGGATTACAGATTTTTTTTTTTACATTTTGTTGCTACAGAGTCACTTTGGTAACAGTGGGAAGAGGGGGCTGGAGGCAGTTTAGGCAGAAAAGCAAGTTAGGGTCTAAGGTAATGCTGCAATACTTCTCTTAAGAGCTGGTGAAAGAAGTCCTAACTTAAAAGAATGAGGACAGGAAGGAAGGCTCACAGATGCAGACCCAAAATGTCCCAGACAACCCTTGTGATCCCTATCAGTGTCCTTTGTTTTACCCATGGCTCAGTGGCCACAGCATGAACCATGAACACTTTTGGGAACAGCTGTCAAGGTCCCAGGGAAGGGGCCCAAAAAAGACCCAAATACTGATTTCACTTGGGCTGGGGAGGTCTCAGTAGAATCAGCCACCATAACTCCCACCAGACTTAGAGTCTAGAAAACTCAGGTGCCCTTCTCAGAAATAGCCTCCACCTGGCTCACCATAAGGGTGAAGCAAGCAATTTGACTCAGCTTTGAAATGAGTCTGAAAAACATCATGAAATTCCCAGGTTGTCAGAATGGTTTAGTACTGGGAATAAAGTGTGGGCTTAATTCTGAGCCGTTTGGCCCCTCCTTATCAGGATCTCTCCCACCTTGAGTAGTTGCTGTCAATTCATGGTTCCCAACAAGGTGACTCACTTTTGAACAGATGAGAAAATATCCAGACAGGTCATCCAACAACAGAGTGGGATGGCAGTGGGGGCAGAGCAGCCTTTTGTGAGAATGGGCTCAAGAAAGGTTGAAATTCATAGTATATCTGAAGGCAGCAGGCAAAAGAAATCAAGCAGGATCACCAAAGGGAGGTGAAGCAAACAAACTACTTGCTCCTGCCATCACCCATTGATTTCCACCTCCATGTAAAGCTACCTTCTGACATGCAACCAAAAAGAATTGCTGCCTTTCCATGTTGAGTTTTTCTTTTCAGTTCCAAACATGGCATACCATTGGTGCTCCAGGGTGAACTATAAGTCACAGTCTTCTTTTGCACTCTGTGTTGGTTAGAGTTTTGTCACTGAGACCAAACACTAAAGAGAAGCATTGATGGTGGTGGTGGTGGGGTAACTGGGGTTTGAACTCAGGGCTTTGCACTTGTCAGGCAAGCAGGTGCTCTACCACTTGAGCCACACCCCCAGTGTACCATTGATGTTCAATAAATGCTTTTGAAGTGGTTGTAATATCAAGCTTTATAAAGACCAACGGTTTTCCTAGAGAAGCTGTAGGCCCTGCTGTCATAAGTAGAGTTGCTTTATCTGTGTTCCTATAACTGACTCTATCTTATTTTACTTTAAGAAAAATTTCTACAACTAGAACTTGCTAAAGTTTCTTAAATGAGCAACAAGATTTTAATGAACTAATTTTAAGAGCTCAATATGCTCTAGTAGGTCATGTTTAATGTATTTTAATTTATTTATGAATGAAATAAACACCTGTCCTACTTCCTCATACTTGGGGGAAATGGAAATTCTAAAAGTATCCAGAGTTTAGGAGCAATGAGGTTGCCATCCTGGGCTTTGCCCAACTGGCTTTATAAACGTTTTTCTACCCCAATCTTCAGATCTCCAAACAGTTGGTGATTAAATCAGTGTTGCTTAAAATGAAAACCTCTTTGCTGCTGTCTGACCACCCCCTACTGGTCACCTCCAAATCTCTCTAGGGAACTTGGACTTCCAAATCAGAATCACTTCCTCCCCCACCAAAGAGCGGGGGCTGGATTTTTCTCCTCTTAGAGTATCTTTATAACTTGTTATTTCCATAATTACCTTTAATTACTCTCCTCCTCCTCTCTTTCTTTCTAAACAACACCCTATTTCATTCTTTGTGGGGGCAGCAAGGCCTCCAGGTTTTTGGCCACTCTCCCTTTGCCCAAGGTCCAGGGAAGAATTTCTGTGGGTCAGCTCTGGCACTTGTGAGAATTGCATGAGAAATGAGGCTCAGAGTGTGAGCAGGGACTGGAAAAGGGGACGAATAGAGAGAGAACTTCTCAGTGAAAAAAGAGTATATACTGCAAGCTTTACTATTCAGAGTTTATTACTCAGAGTTGAGATGTATTGAGGTAAAGCACCTCATCCAAGGTTGCCATTGTGGGGTCTCCAGGTCATGGGGGAGCATAATACCCTCAAAATGGGGTTCAAACTGAATGTCCCCAGTATGTTGTTAGAGCCAGTTACTAATAAAAAGTCCAATCTCAGCTCATTTTGTTAAAAGCAAACACACACTCAAAAACCAATATTTACAAAATGTCTGAATTTCCCTAAACCAACCCAGCCTCCAGGAAGAAATGGAGTCACTTTAATAAGAAGATTTCTGATTTTGCATCCCTTTGCTAATACCAGACCCATAACCCTCTGAAGTCACTTCCTAATAGTCCTGGCATCTCTGGAAGCACCGTCTATTGGGTTCATCTCCAGATCACTGGATCTGTCCAGTGGGGTCTAAGCAACATGAGAACAGTGAGGAGCAGAGCAGGAGGTAAACTGAGCAGTGTCCCTGGGTTCAGAAGCCCCTACCTCAGCATAACTGGCACTCCCTTGCTGGACCTGTTTTCTTTGTTGGGGGCACTTTTCCAGCCCACACCTGTTTTGTTCCTCATGCAAACAGGTGTCTAAGGACCCTCACCCACCTCGCTCAGTCAAACACATCTAAATTCCTCCCAAAATCAATCTGATGTTCAAAAGAAAAAACAAAAAATCAACACATAGACACACAGGAACAGGTCCAAAGTCAATGGAGAAGAAAAGCTTAGAAAATGGTTAGGAAAGGCTATAGTTATTTTCTTTTTTTTTTACTTATCTGTATTTTCCAAATTTTTCTGAGGAGCAATTTAATTACTGATTCAATTTGAATATCTAATAAATATATGTATGCTAATTTAAAGCTCCTTTAAAGATGAGTGAATAGGCAAAGTCTCTTCTTCATATAGATGCCTCATTCAACACTGCATTTAGTTCTCAGGGTAAGAAGACTAATAAATAGTTTCTGTTTTAATCTTCTATCAAAGAAAGAAGAGTACACTCAGGGCCACTAAATAAATTAAATATAAATCTAATTTGATATTAAAATATGACTAGACTATAATGAAAATGTTTGTGACAAAAGACTACTTAGCATCAGCTAATGAGTGGCATGTGACAGACCGAAGCAGTACCTTCCAAAAGAAGTCTCCAGTTCAACCATAAAGCCCCTCTGGGTACACTGAGTGATGAAATATGACCTGTACACGGCGTGACTAATCAGGAAATGAGGCTCAGCTTTCATTTCGCTAACTTATGAACACACCAGAACTCCTGTCTCTAAACAAACAGTGCCCTTCAAAAAAGTCACCATAGAAGCTATAGGCCCATTCAAACCAGCGTCCTTGTTCAGACTAGTTTTGGAATTTTCTTGAGGAAATTCCTTTATAACTAATCTTGCCAGTCATATCGAAAAATCAGTCACTTCTTTCATAGTCTACTGCAAAATTAAAATTAAAAAGAAAGGGAGGCATCTAGGTGTTGGGAGTTTACCTGGACACATAGATGCCAAGGGTGAGGGTGGCACCTCCTCTGAGGGCAATTGCAGGGTCCAGCATCCTCTGGTGCCTAGCTCAATACCTGGCCCACAATTGGTAATCAATAGATACCGGTAGAAAGAAATGGAAGGAAAGAAAACATTACGATCAAATCAGTACTGTGAATATATCGTGCTCACTTGTCCAGACCTTTGGAGCTGAGCTGCCACTGCCAAGAACAAAATAATAAGCTTTAATGCCCCTTTCTTCTCTTTTCATCTTCCCTTCTAATGAAGGTACAGGTTTAGGCTTTAACTAAACTGTTCTCAGATTCAATATTTATAACCATGTAAGACATGCTTCAGTACCCACAGGGCATTAGTTCCAAAACCCCCACCATACCAAAATCCCTGGACACTAAGGTCCCTTATATAAAATGGCATAGTGTTTGGATATAATCTATCCATAGCCTCCAGATTACTTATTGTAACAATACAACGTAAATGGTATATAAATAATTATTGTCCCTTACTGTTTAGGGAATAATAACAAGGAAAAGGTCTCTACATGTTTAGTAGTGATGCAGTTGTTTCAAATATTTTTGATCCATTCACTGTTGGTTGAACTTGCAGATGCAGAACCCAAGGTTAGGGTTGAAGGGCTGCCTGTATTTGACCCAAAGTCACAGATAAGCCAGAATCATCATAATAGCCAAAGGCAGACAGGTTCAAAACCAAGGGCTTCACACTCTCCTTCAAGATCAGACAGGCTGTCTTGGGTCTAATGACTTGCCTGAGTCTGCCTCTCATACTCACCTGCTTGCTTAAGGTCAGGACTCTGCAGGGTGTCTGCGGGTGAGAGACCAAATTATCACATGCTGGCCTTGCCCAAGGGCAAGGCAGACACCTGCCTGTAAGTGGCCTGTTTGCTCCTGCCTGAGCCTGACCTGACAGTCTTTTAATTTGGCCAAAGTTCTCTTAATATCCCATCTGCCAGGGGATTCTGGAATTCCCTGCTGTGGGAATCTCACTTTTTGTGGTGCTGGGGTTTGAATTCAGGGTCTACATCTTGAGCCACTCCACCAGCCCTTTTTTGTGATGGCTCACGGACTATTTGCTCAGGCTAGATTCAAACCCCAATACTCCTTATCTCTGCCTCCTGAGTACCTAGGATTAAAGACACAATCATGGGCATGGACGTGATCCACGCCCAGCAGGGATGGTGGCTCTCTTTGACCTTTTTTCTAACAGAAAAGAGATTTCAAAAGATAGCCCTCCCTGCATGGCAATGGGGATGCTGGGGACAAAGCTGAGGGTGAGCTTGGTCCTGTCAATCAAGAGCTGCTGCTATATTTCAATTTTTTCCAGAATATGAAATAGAAATACTTTTTCTCCCTCCATTCAAATAGCAGCACCTTAAAAAGAAAACAATGACTTGCAAGTGTGTCATTCTGAAATTGACTGATTTGATACCCCAAAAATCCCTGAAATGGGGCAAGGCAGTCTTATCTGGCTGCATCAGGAAAATTTTACCTCACTTCAGAAATTCCCACAGCGCTGTCTCCAGTGCTGTGCTCTCCATGGACATATTGCAATTTTTATTAGTAATTATATGGAATAGAATTATGAATTATACTATTGACTTGTTGTATCAAGGGCTAACAATGACCTGAACACTGCACTTTAAAGTCAATTATTTCATTTAATCCTCATGAAAACCTTACAGAGGAGGACTGATTCCAACTTTACAGAAATAAAAATAAGGTGTGTAGATGGCACCCAAAATAGACTAACAACTCCACAATCTGATGATGTTATTGGTATAATTAAGGTATACTGTTACAGGTTACTTTTCAGAGTTTCCTGTAACTAGCTTTTTTTCTGTATGTTTTGATCGTTGAAAGGCAATGTTACTAGGTAAGCAGAAAATAAGAACTGTGCAGGCAAGAGTGGAAAGTTGTGATCAAAATAAAATTCAGAAACAGGTCAGCTGATACCTGCTGAAGCTACACACAAGTGATTGGCTGAAAAGTAATTGATTAAGCATGGTCTATATACAAGGTAAGAGGCTAGTCATAAATTTCCTCTGCTTAAACTTTAGCTCTCTAATTATAGCTCTTTGTTTTCCAACCTGGGATCTCAGTACAGATTGGCTTGCCTGGGGCTCCTGGTGAGCTAGGATGGTGTAAGACCCAGAGAAAGTGATATTTAAAGTCTGATTCACTAGGACCTAGCATTCAACATGTAGATAGAAGTCACTGGAGGAGGCCCCTTCTAACACAAAGTGCAGAACCTTGTTAAGAGGAAGCTCCCTTGATCCTGCTCCTTCTTTCCCTTCCTATTCTCCCTACTGGTATAGCTGCCATACTAGAAAATAAGGACTGATAAGTCTGCAGGGGAACCTTGTGTGCTAAGTGCAGTACAGTAGGAAGACAGAAGTTCCCATCCCACAGTTGAGTCGTGCATCAGCCTTGCCCTGGCCTCCTTCAACTCAGACTTTGTAAGATGAGCAAACCTTTACTTCCTGAAGCCACCACTAGACAGTATTTCTAACGCTTATTGCCAAATATATTCCTAACTGATGCAAGAGAGAGAAATAACTTGGTCCTCTCCAATTGTGTCATAAATGTATTACCAAATAATGAAACTAGTAAAATAACTTTACTTTTCTATGCCTCAATTTTCTCCCAAGTAAAATAAGCTACTGTTCTTGACCGGCCTCCTTATTGGGTTGCTCTGATAACAAAATAAAAATATGTGAGAACACTTAGAAAACTATAAATTGTTCACTGTTATCTGTAAGTGATACCATTGTAGGAGCCCAGTCTAAGTGCCCACCTCCCCTGGGCTGTTAAGAGCAGCTACCAGGAGACCAGTTTTCATAAATCTTCTTACAGCTGCAACAAAGAAAGAGGAAGGTCAACCAACACAGAAACTCAGAATAAATATTAGAGTGGTGGTCACAATGGACCCATTAACAGTATTAGAGGAATCACAGACCTAATGGAAAATCAGAAATTTTCAGGTACCAACTTGCATACCTGGGGCTACTGCAACAAATTACCACAAATTGCCTAGCTTGAAACAATAGAAGTTGATTTCTCTCACAGTTGTGGGAGCCAGATGTCTGAAGTCAAGGTATCAGCAGGGTTGGTTGCTTCTGGAAACTCTAAAGAAGAATCTGTTCCATACCTCCCTCCCAGTTCTTCCATTAGTCCGTGGTGTTCCTTGGTTTGGAGATGTACCATTCCTCCCTTTGCATCATCAGCATCCCCATTCCCCTCTCAGTGTTCCTGTGTCTTCTCCTTTTCTGTTTCTTATAATGACACTCTTCAATGGATTTATGGTCTACTCTAAGTTGAGATGATTTCAATTTGAAGTCCTTACCCTAATTATATCTGCAAAGATGCTTATTCCAAATAAGGTTACATTCTGAGGTTCCCAGTGGGGGTCACAAACTAACTCCAAGAGTTACTCAAATGCTTTTTCTCTCACTTCCTAGGTATGGGCCACATCTACGCAAAAAAGGAAAGTGTGAGTTTTCCTTGTGAGCCCTAACAGTCTGTGGTTCCTGACAGGCCCTTGCAGCACTGAAAATGGAGAGCTGCAAGGTGAGATTCCATCAGCAGCATAAAAGACCATGAAAAATTCAGAAACAACAGCAACAGCTTCAAGAAATGATGCAACTACGTCTGAGGTCCCCTTGACCAGCCACCCTTCTGTCTTGCCCCAAGTTCCAGAACAATCCAACATGAAACACCAAGTACATTCAGTCCACCTCTCCTCCTGCCTCCCAACCCCAGTGTGGCAGTGCTTCAAATTACACCACTGTCCCTTTTTGGTCTGACCTGAACAATAGGATCCTAGGGCTTCCCAAACCCAGAGATCACCTTAGTCACAGTTCCTTCCCACAGTTGTCCCCACAATGACACTCTTCATTCAACTTCTTCACCCTGGTCCACCATAGAGTCAGGTGAGTGAGCTTCTATCTCGTGCTTTATTTCTGAGCCCCGGCTTGACTTCTGATGGAGCTCTTCAAAATGTCTTCTGGGACCCCCACCTTGCTCTTGCAAGGCTTCTTGAATCTCATACTTTCCCATCTGTTCTTGCTAAAAGACAATCAATATACCTTAAAGAATGCTGAGAAAAATGGAGGCACAGAAAGGAAAGTCAAGGGCTGCGGAGATACTTTCTCATCAAGTATCAAAGTCTGAGGTAACCATACAGTGAGCCTGATGTGGAGGGAAAAAAATCTATACCATGAAGTCTGTAGCAAGTGTCAAGGGGGAGGGATAGATAGGAAGGTCCTAGAGAAAGTTATGAGAAGGGAGCTACCACTTCAGGCATGACAAACGTGGAATTTGGTTTAATGAAGACAATGTTCTATGATAGTTCTTGGATACCTGCCCACACCTCTAACATCTTACCCAATCACATGGCTGGCAACTTCCCCATCTCTAGCTCAAAGCTTTCTTCTCAGTCCTACACCTATTCTCCATTAATCTACTTGGAATCCTCACATGAATGTCTCAGGACCTCACACTCAACATAGCTGACTTGGGCTCCTTCTCCTCTTCCTTGGGACCACCATCACTGGCTTCTCATAGCGAACAGCAGTGAATCACCTTCAACAACTCCTTCCCCTTTGTGTTCCTACCCAATCAAGTAGGCACAGACTAAACTTGTTTAAAGGAAGGGGGAAGAAAAAAGGAGTTCTAGTGTTGAGCTTCAATCACAAAATTCTCAATCCAGTGACTCCATCAGCACTTGGGGACATAGAGCCAACTCTGCTCATTGCCTGCTGATACTCAGGCTTCTCTTCTTGGTTAACAGAGTCAGGATTCTTCTGGGGAAGCAAAGTACCCAGCTAAAATTACTAGACTTCTTAACTCCCTTCTTAGCTAGAAATGGCCAGGTGACATGATGTTGGGCAGTAAGCTGTAGATGGAAGTGCCCAAGAAAGATGTCCTTTCTCAAAATGAAAACAAGCAAGCCCTTGACAGCAGAAACCTCTTTGCTCTTTACATTTCTTCCCTTTCCTCATTCCTGCTTAGAAGGAAACAGCCATGATGCAAGCACAAGGGATCAAACATGAGGGCTAGAAAGCAAGAGGATGCAGAAATAGGCAGAGCTCACATCTCTCATGCTTCATTTCCTGCTTGCCTACCTACAGGCTTCTTTCTGTATGAGCCATTCTGTGTAATTCACTATAGTCAGATTTTCTATTATTTGCATTCCCAATTTCTGCCATTATAGTTGGTCCTCCATATGTATAGGTTTGGCATCCCTGGATTCAACCAACTATGGACCAAAAATACTTTGCATAGCATTTATATTATTAGGTAAGTAATCTAGAGATGATTCTAGGTATTAAGAATATGTGTATAGGTTACATACAAATACAACTCCATTTTATGTGATGAATTTTGTAGATTTGAGGGGTCTGCAGGGGCTCTGAAGCCAATCTTCTATAGATAGGAAGAACGACTGTATTTTACCATTAGTGCTTATATGTATACAACTCCTCAATAATACTCCATAAGACATAGGAAATGTCGTGGATACTCTGCTCCTTCCCAGATGTCCCCTTCACAAGTGAAGGATTTGCTGCCCAAAGCTGTCAGTACCAGTTGAGAATTAGCTTTGTTAATGAGAAATGCTCACTTAAAGTCACACTCCTTCCTGGGGCAGTGTACAACCAATAGCTGACCAGTGAAATGCACATACATGTCTGGTCCTTTGCCCAAAGTCAGATATGTCTGAAGGACACTCCTCTTGGGAGTCAGATGAGGCCTCATGGTCACTGTACTGCATCCCAGCTTCTCCCTCTGCTCCCCCAGGTATGGGTCCTGAGATCCCTAGTCCAACCCTTAGGCAAATCTCCTTCTCCATCTGCTTCCTGAGAAGCCAATCTGCAAAGCATTGTCCCTAACTAAAAATGGAAGACCTCAGCCTCCACTTACAGCAGTCTAACATGCTTACATGAAGGCATTCTCAGTTTTACAAGGAAATTAATTTTTCCCTTAAGTAACCAAGTTATAAAACAGCTTTTAAAGTAGCATTAGCACCATCCCTGAGCTTAGGCAGCGCCCCATACCGGCTTGACAACAAGAGACCAAAGAGACTTGTCAGCCTACCATAGTCCTGCCAACATTTTACCACTTGGCTTAAATGTTAACAACCCTTTTCTGATTTTTAAACTTTGTCAAACATTGTTGCCAGCCCTCCTAGACAAGATCTGGTTTTGTCAGCAATTCAGGCATGAATATTGGAATTTGAAATAAACAAAAAATCTAGTAAACTCATGGGACTTAACTTTCTATAGGAAAACATTTCTTGTATATACACAATCCCCCATGACATTTCAACCCACCCTTCTATAACCAGAGGTATAGTCACAACCAGACATATTCTGTTTGGGGCTGGAGTAATCATGTATAATTGGGCTTTAGATAAAGTGACTTTGTACCAACATTTGTTTGAGTCATGGATCTACAAATTTAGATTCTACGCCTCCCACAAAAGCTGGGAACTCTAATTGTAGCTAGTTGAAGGAAAAAGTTATAAAGAGATTTAAGAATGTTACAAAGAACTATGAGCACTGAGAAAACTTTATAGTAAAGGACTTGAGCCCAGGAAGTGTGATCAGGAAAAAGGTGAGTTTGGTTCAGGAAATTCCATGAGCAGTTTCCTGGGAAGTCCCTGAGTTTCAGGTCTGGTAACTTAGACATAGGGAAGACATCCCCAAAGAAGTACCCTGGTCTTGGAATGGAGTCCAGGAGAGCTCTAAGAGAAAGACTTTGTGGTTGTGCTGAAGAGAACTGGAAACCGCTATGAAAGTTGCCTCTGCGAGCCAATCTTGAGAATTTTCTCATGTTATATTAAGTAGCAGAGAATTTTGACTGAGGAGGACAAAGTAGATAGTTCATCAGTGATGGGCAGGGGAACCATTATACTCTAGGGACCTGGTCAGAGATGGAGAAACTCTTCAGGCCCTAAGTGAAGGCAGGAAGGCACCCATGTGTGCCATGCATGGGGGCAGGAGGGAAGAGGGCCAAGGTGTAGATGTCTGACTTACTTCAAGTCCAGTGAGTCCTCCCTTCCATATACATGCACTCCAACCTATCATTTCCTTTGCATGAGAAAAAAACCCAGATCATTTCTGATTCTGTCCACAAATCTCAATTGACAATGGATACAGAACCCTAAGCAGAAGCTCAGGCCCATCCCTGACAAAAATGGCTTTTCTTTTTGATCAGGGGATCAGTATAAATAGCTCAGGCATGCATGCTTCCCTGTGTCCACACTATGGCCTTACTCAGGATTAGGAGGTGGAATTAGATAAAATAATTTTGATTAGTTATACAGATTCACACAAAATATTTCCTAGCAAGGTAGGCACTCAGGGAACAACCAATGATGGGCTGAACTATGTATCCTTCAAATCCAGATGTTGAAGTCCTAACCCCCAATATCTCAGAATGTGACTATGTTTGGAGATAGGGTCTTTAAGGAGTAAGTAAGGTAAGATCAGGTCATATGGTTCCTAATCCAATAAAACAAACATCCTTATAATAAGAAGAAATTTGGACATAGCCGTATATAGAGAAGATATCATGTGAAGATGCAGGGAGAAGACAGGTGTCTCTAAGCCAAAGAGAGGCCTCAGAAAGACCCAACCTTGTCCACACTTTGAGCTTGGACTATCAGCTTCCAAAATTGTGAGAGAAAATCAGTTTTTGTTGTTTAAACTTCCCAGGCTGTGATACTTTGTAATAGTAGCTCAAGCTGATGGAACCAGACTGCTGAGTGATGATGAAGGGACTGTGTCTGTCTCCCTAGGACCTCGCCCAGGGTGTGGCTTGTAGGAGATCTTTCAGTGTTTGTGGTGTAAAAGAGTGACTCAGGATACACCTACCAGGAATTGTAGCTCCCCACATGGTCTCGCTCTGGTAGAGAGTTTTATCAGATAACTACTAAGAATCTTGCTCTGTTTCACTAGGCTGTAAATGCATAGCACTAGTAACCTATCAATGACTCCAAGCTTCTGTGAAGAAGAGAGGTGGGAACAAACCCCTTCTATTTTGTTTTCTTCAACTCTCAGCACAATTGCCTGAAACAGGTCAATACTTAATTGTTATTTCTTCTTAGGAAGGTAACTATGGTATTGTCCCATGGGCTGATACCATCAATCTATTTAGTAATGCTAGCTCCCTTCGAGAATTTTCCCTTTATGTCCAGTTCCTCTAGCATTGATCCCATTTTATTTCTCTCTACCTTTTTCAGTGGTACAAGTATTAGCCAGATTCTCCAATGGAACAGAACCAAGAATGTATATATAATCATGAAAGGGGAGTCATTAGGTTTGCTTACACAATGAGAGGCTGGATGGTCCCACATGGCTACCTGCAGGCTGGAGAGCTAGAGGAAAACAGTAGCTGCTCAGTCCAAGAAGCTGGAAGCCTCAGAAGAGAAAGATCGATGGTGCAGCCCCAGCCTGAGGCTGAAACCTGGAAGCCCCAAGAGAGTCACTGATGTGTCTGCATTGAAAGACTGAAGAAGTCTGGAGTCTGACATTCATAGGTAATGATGACAGCACAAAAGCACACCATGCACGAGCTGTGCGCATGATGTGTGAGCTCCTCCCATCTCTACTTTCTGTTCCATGTGGGCCCCAGCTTACCGCACAGTGCTGCTCAGGTTCAAGGCAGGTCTTCCTCACTCAATTCGCTGACCCACATGCCAGTCATCTCTGGAAACACCCTCACAGACACATCCAGAATGTGCTTTACTAATTTTCTAAGCATTTTTCAGTCCAGCCAAGTTGACAACCAAGACTGACCACCACACTACTGATACCCAGCAAGGGTTCACTGCATGATGCACATAGAAGCCAATACTATGGCACCAGCTTTGGCCAAAAGAAAGAAGATTTATTGTTAGTTACCCAATAAACAGACAGGAGATATGCTCTAATCTATCTCCCTCATAGGTAGGTAGCAGAGGTATTTAAGTAGATGGTAAGGGAATTCAAACTGGGGTGTTTCAGTCTTTCCATTATCCTGGGTGCCCAGCCCTGTTCTTGGTTCTCAGTGTCCTATCATTGGAGAGTTTTGGGTCCATCAGGCTCTCAAGGTCATTTTAAGTCAGGTGCTAGAGTTCTGCTCCTGTGTCCTAAAATACTATTTATAGCAGTTGCTGTTTTATGACTCTACTTTAGTGTCCTCATTCTTCCATGGCTAAACTCAACCCCTTGGAGTTATACTGAGCTCTTCTTTATTCTTGAATCTCTAGATCAGTAACAACCAGTAACAACTCCTTTCCATTTTGCCTCTACCTGCCTCTCCATCTCTGAATTTCTCCCTATCATTGAATCTGTCACCATTATAGCCCAGCCCAGGCCTCAGGAAGTGGGAATCCTGGCTGGGCTCCCTGCCTCTAACTTTTTCACTCCATTTCCTGATGAGTTCTGCTGTCACACTCCCCTAGAAACTCTTTTGGGGGGCCCTGGACCAAGAATAAAAAAGGTTCGTCTTTGTCATCTTATGCCCAAAAGGTGTGGCTGGCAAGTTTTTAGAAGGAAGGAGCGTGTGAGGCAAATAAAAAAAAGTGTTAGAAATATTTACTACACTCATCTACAGCCGCTGCTGTGAGGTCCTCTAAAATCAGAAACCCGCTTGTAGCTGCTGCTATAGCACGTGGTCAGATCTCTGTATCCTCAGTTTCCATTTCCTGAATTCAACTAGCCACAGATTGGAAATGTTCAAAATAAATAATTGTACCTGTGCTAAACATGTACAGACTTTCCTGTGTTGTTCCCTAAACAATACATATAACAACGATTGACATACTGCTTATACGCTGCATTAGTCATTATAAATAATGATTTATAGAGATGATTTATAAGTGCTATATACAAGAGGATGTGTGTGGGTTATATGCAAATGCACATGCATTTAATTTAAAGGATTTATAATCACAGATTTGGGTATCCACAGGGATCTTGGAACCAATCTCCTGCCCATACCAAGGGACAACTATACAAATAACCAGCTTCACCTTAAGGTATTAGACACAAGATCTCAGCTTCTAGAACATACCAGAGTTCATATGTAAACTGTTAATTACATAATCTTTCCATTGGTTTATTTTTGCAAGGATTGTTGTAAGATGGGCGAAGAGGTGGGAGGAAGCATGTGCAGGCCAGAGGGTGTGGAGAGAGAAGATTGCTCCCAGGAACACAGAGGAATGGCCAAGAACTATAATTCTAACCTTTGCCCTACATGGTTCAGTGGCTTGTGGGCTGGAAGAAGGAAAGTGACATCTGTGATTTAGTCCATATGAGATGCTTGACCTCCCCAACTTCATGCTTCAACAGGCTCGGTGTGGGGCTGAGGCCAGCAGAGGAGAACAGGAAGTACAGAGCAGGGGAATGTTGACAGAAGAAACAATCTGTATGTTCTTCTCTAGATGCTAATTACAAAAAGCCTACCCTCCTACAGGATGTTTTGCGGTAGATTTTCTACTTACATTACTTTTTAAAACAAATTAATTTGTTTGGTTTGGTTAGTCACAGAACGATGATTTCCTGAACAACAATGGCACCATAAAAACACCCTTGTCTGTCCTGGATTTGTTCTGGGACACCATGTCCATGCATGCACCATGGGATTTCTGCAGCTGAGGCTCCTATAAGGGCCAGCAGTTGACTCCATCCTGGACATGGGATCTCTGTGCTTGACAAGAAAAGATGGTTTGGAATGAAGAAAGGACTTGTGAAAAACAGGAATATTTTCCTTGTTAACTTTTCCAAATCTAGGTCAAGGCAAAATGCCATGTTCACCCAACCCCCTGCTTCCTGGTCTCAGTCCCTTACTCAGCCCTCCCCCAACCTCGATCGCGATGCAGCTTTGAATACCCTGTCCTGGGATACCCCCTATCTTTGAGTCCCAAGAACTGAGACTTTGGAAAAAGCACCAAAAGATATCTCCATCACAATCTAAATTAAATCATCTAAGGAGAAGGCTGAAGAGCTCTTCTGACCAGGGCAAATTAATTTCCTTCTCTATCAAATGGACAAACACCCTAGTTGATGACTAGCATCTTTTCTAACACCCATGTCCGTGATTTTAAGCTATTACCTCACTAAACATTACTTAATTATGAAAGCTAACAAATATTATTTCTCTACTTAATTGACTATTTAATTTAATTGATTATGGTACCATACACAAATGTGTGTGTGTTGGAGATAATCAAATGCTGAGAAACTAAAGAAAAAAGTCCTAATTAATAGTGTTTTCAGATTTTCATGGTGTAAGTAGTCCTATGACCAATTTCAAGCTATAACCCTGATGTCACTAAAGAGAGAATTAGGAATGTCAATGACTGGAGGTGTGGCTCAAACAGTAGAGCATTTGCTTTGCAAGCTCAAAGCCTTGAGTTCAAATCCCAGCCACATCAAAAAAAAAAAAAAGAAAAGAAAAAAAAATGAAAGAAAGAATGTCAAGATTAGCTGAAATCAATATAAATTTCTGTACTATAGTTTTATTTTCTATTTTCTCCTTTCTATATTTGTGACAGAAAGACTTAGCTTGATAATAGACAGACACATATTTTGAAACTGAACTCCATGGGAACAGAAAGTAAGAGATGAAATTACTGAAAACCCAGGACAGGATTCAGCCATCTGACTCTTCAATCCACAGACTAAAGTATGGGGGAAGCTATACATTCCAATTCTCCTTTAACTGTAAGCCACTTGACCCCCTAACTACTGCAGGAGCATGTGCTGACACCAAACACTTATTGAACTATCTACCAGGAACCCAGCTCAGCCCACAGCCCATGACAGGTATTCAATACATGTTAATCAAATATGAATGTATTCTCTAATGGGGTCCTGGATGCTAACCATTAAAACACTCTATAGTTTCCAGTCTCATCAAAGTCAAGCTGATCCCAGAGACCATTGACCAATTAAGTGGGGAAGGAAAGTAATCAGAGATGCCCCAGAAAGCAGGATAAACACTACTCTCTAATTATGGCGGACTCATCCTGCTGATGGTCAGGATAAGACCAAGTTTACCAACAATAGAAGAGTTCCAGGAAGGCTGCACATGCTTTCTTCAGGGAAGGTAACTCCAGTTATTAAAAACCACATTCAGAAACACCATCATCTCTACTTACAAGCAGTGGTCCCTAAGCTCATATGTAGACTGAAATAGGTGCAAAGGTCCATTATAGTTATATAATTCAGTTTCTTCATCTTTAAAACAAAGACACTAATGCCTGATTTGCTGACTTTTGCATATTAAATGAAATAATGTAAGCAGAGTACCTAGCTCTGTGCCTAGAACACAGAATTTCAGTAAGTGATGGATTCTGTGATGGTTATTATATTTGTTTAAGTCTCCGCATCTTTTTTTACAACCTTCTCACTTCTTTATATTGACTCCTTGCTAGTCCAAACACAACTGTTAGCTCCATCAAAAGTATCACTCAAAACTCTATCAAAAGTACCATTCTACCTTTCCCTCTTTGTGCTGTCTAGAAATTGTTTTGTGGTGTGAATCTAAGCAGCTCAACCTATAGGCAGTAAGTACAATGTCCCTTAGCTGATGGAATGTGCTAAAGGGTTACAGCTTCAGTACTTTTGCCTTATAAACTGTGGTAGACAAATATGTCTACACCCTAATTCCCCAGAACCAATGACAATGTTACCTTACATAGCAAAAGGGAGGTGTAGGTGTAGTTCAGTTGAGAACCTTTATGTGAGGAGATTATTGAAATGATGCTGGATTATCTGTGATCCCAATGTCATTACCAGGGTCCCTATGAGAGGAAACAAGAAGGTCAAAGTCAAAGGACATATAATGAGGAAAGCAGAAGTTGGAGTGATGCAACCATGAGCCAAGCAATGAATATCTCCTAGAGCCCAGAGGAACCAGACTTGCTGATACCTGGACTTTAATCCAATGAACAGATTTTGGATTTCTGACATCCAGAACTATAAAACAACAAATTGCTTAAAGCCACTGGGAGTTTAGTCATTTGTTACAGCAGCAATAGGAAAGAAATGAATACAAAGGTAAACAATGGAACCTGGGTCATGAGTCCCACAAAGGGAACAATCTTTTCTCTACAAATCCTGCCTGTGGGAAAAAAGTGGATACAACCAGGTGTCGGTGGCTCACGCCTATAATCCTAGCTACTCAGAAGACAGAGATCAGGAGGATCGCGGTTGGAACCAGCTCAGGCAAATAGTTCAAGAGACCCTATCTTGCAAGAACCCTTCACAAAAAGAGGGCTGGTGGAGTGGCTCAAGATGTAGGCCCTGAGTTCAAATCCCAGTCTGCAAAAAAGAAAAAGAAAGGGGATACAATCTCCCTGATCCAAAGAATGTAGGGTGTGGGGGGAAGGAACAAGAAGATACTGGTCACTAGCAGGGCCTCAAATCTTCTAAGACCACAGATTAAGTCAGGAATATAAAAGGAAGAAGGCAGGCAAGTGGAGGTTAAATGCGCCAAAAAATTATAAGTCATCAGTATTGTGGAACTCAGGTAAGATGCGTGTGTGTATGTGTGTGCATTTTGTTTTCACAAAAGTTTAGAGAAATTGTAAGTAGGCCCAGGAAGCTGAGTAAAGGGTGTTTCAAATACTAGAGAAGGTTTACAAAACAATGATCTCAATTGAACTATGGCCTGATGTTTCAAGAAGGAAGAAAAGCTTCAGGATGGAATGCATGAAGGATTATTTTTAAGACATTGGAACCATTCGGTCAGATATAACCTCTCCTGGCAGCAATACTGGAGCTCCTTTATAACCTCACTGGGAGTATAGCCTGAGTTTCTCTAATCTCGGCCAGCGCAACCACCATGTTTGAGCCATGTTTATGAACTCCAGAAGGACAAGGGTCATTAGAGACTGTCTTGTGTGTCCTATTGCACTTGAGCTGGCAGAGAGCACTGAAGAGAGCAGAGAGGAAAGTACAGGGAGGTGGTCATCTGGCTGACACCCTGTACTCCCATTTGATTCGTGTTGTCTCACTTTGCACAAAGCCCTCTGCTCCCCATTCTTTAACCAAAATCTTTTTCAAATAGAGCTCCCAATAGGTTTTAAAAGTGGGCCTCTCAGGGGGCCGCATCTAGTACTATTCATTGTGCTAGCTTAGATAGCATGTAGAAAAAACAATACTAAGAACAATTTTTAATAGATGTGTGTATTGATAGAGATACAGATATAGAGATCCAAACATATAAGCATAAGGGACTTTGAAGTAAGATACAGGTGAAATTGGTTAACAGTGGGTAACTTTGTGGGTGGGGTTAGAAAGCTGGTTGGAAGAGTTAACACCCCTTATATGTTTATAAGTGGTGGTATTAAGGATGCTTTTTCTTTTTGGTGTGAATTGTCCCAGCTTTTCCCCACTTTAAGAAACCTTCCCTAATGACTACAAAACAGTAATAACACAGAGCAGAAAACAGAAAGGCTCTGATTGTCCTCCTTTGATCTTTTAAACTTAAGACCTTTCTTCTTATAATCAACTGTCCTGAGCCAGCCAATGGCTAATCTGTCTCCCAGATATGCAGGACAGTGTGACTCCATTTCAGGTGTTCCAGCACCAGGCTTCTAAAACTGAAATGTACAAATGAATCACCCCAGGATCTTTTTAAAACATACGACCTGATTTGGTAAGTCCAGTCTTCTAACTCACTCACAAGGATGTCAATGCTACTAGTCACATGGGTACCAAGGACCCAGACCAAGGTTGGGCCAGATATGAAACCATGCTTTCTGTGTTAATCTGCATTCCATTACTGATGAAATACCTGAGATAATCAACTTGAAAAAGAAGAAAGCTTTATTTTGAAATCAGAGTTTCAGAGTTTCCAGTCCATGATCAATTGGCACTGTTGCTTTGGATCTATGGTCTAAGAAGCATATGATGGAGCAAATCTCCCCTCATGGTGGCTGGGTAGCAAAGGGAGAGGAAGAGGAGAAGCCAGGTTCTCAATATCCCCTATAAGAGCACCACCCCAATGACCTAACTTACTCCCACTAGCTTCCTCCACCTCCCAATAGCACCACAGGCTGAGTCCAAGCCTTTAACATATGACCCTTTGGGGGAATATTCAAGATATAAACTATAACACTTTTCTGGTATAGGATCAGAACATAAAACTCCATAACTAGGTGAACTTCAAATCAGTAAATCAGAAAGCTTCCCAAAGCTAGGTCCAAGGACAGCCCAAGCTCACAAAGTGAACACCAAACCAGATTAGGCAACTGATGGTCATGATCCCACAGCAACTACAGTGAGGACATTCCCACTTTGAAGTCCACTAATTCCCACATTCGAATAGCAAGAACAACTGCTATAAGCACAAACTGTCTAAGTTTCAACTCCAAATCCCTGCTTCTTTACTGTCTTTTACCATAAATGGAAAGGCTTTTCTTGAGGAATCCCCAGGGACCTTCCATTGGCTCTTGTTTTGGTCACCGTTGTTATCACTGATATTACAGTAAGGGCCATGATGCCAACCAGCTGGAATGTCTGTTCCCAATATCAGGATATTTAATTCTTTACGATTACCCTTCATCGAGAACCTCTGGTATTTTGACAGCAGCAACACTTACTAAAAAAAATTAAAAGCTAGGTGATCAGCCAGAATACAAGGGCATTTCCCGCCCTGAATTGCACATGCCAAAACTAACCAAACCACTTGGTTGCGTTTTCCTGTTTTATTACTGGCATGCAAACAATACAAGCATCGAAGTTTATGCTGTAGATATGGCATCACTCCTAACCAAGACAAAGGATCAAAACAGGCTTTGTTCTAGGACTCTCTGTTCTGTGGCCAGGGAGTTCTTGTAGAATTTCTACTTGCTGGGTCCTGGGAGAGTAGGAATTTAAGTCCCCAGCAGAACTGTTCCTATAACCGAGACTCGTCCGCAATGTTGTCTGTGCCAATGCTTCCCTACAATTCCAGCCATAAAAAGGCACTGTCCATGGTGGGGGCTTAGACTACAGGGGGCAAGTCTCTATCTCCATATGTCTTTGGATTTCTCACTAGTCTTTTAGGGCCAAAAAGAGTTTCCATTTCACAGAAGCAATTTTTAACAGATTTTGGAAATTATTAGGTTCAATCTCCTTTGTTACAAGCAAAAGCAGTGAAGTACACAAGCTTATCCAGCCAGTTTAGAGCAGAGCCAGAGCTAAACTCCTGGTTTTCTGACCCAGATAAGCCAAACCTGGGTCATGGTTGACATCAATGGATCTGCCATCCCATACTGAAAAAGTGACATTTCAAAATGTGGCTCAAAGTCAAATCTATCCACAAGCCCAGAAGTGACAGAGCTGGCCTTCAAAACTCTTCCCTGTTTGGAGCTACGCTCACAGATTTTCCTCCTAGTTTTGCCCTAGTGCTGGGTCATTCATCATTTCTTCCAAGGTTCATTCTAGCAAGAAAGTCTGCTCCAGAGTTTTCCTGTAGAATTTTTTCTAACCATGTATGTTTGCTTAATTGGGGTGCCATTAAAAAGTACGACAGACTGTGTGGCTCAAACAACAGACATTTATTTTCCACAGTTCTGAGGCTGGAGTCTGACACAAGGGTGTCTCCAGGGCTGGTTTCTCCTGAGACCTCTCCCTTGCTTGCCGATGGTGTCTTCTGAAAAACTCGCATGGTCTTCCCTCTGTGTGTGTCTGTGTCCTAATCTCCTCTTATGAGTACACCAGTCAAGTTGGATTAGACCCTAAGTATATTTGATCATTTTAATATTTCCATCTTTAAAAACACCATCTCCAAATACAGTCACATTCTGAGGTACTGGGAGTCCAGATTTTGACTTATGAATTCTGGGCACAATTCAACACCATAACACTATGATTATCATCACAAATATATCTCTTCTTAAACAACTTCTGAAATCCAGCAGTCAAAAAAATGATGGGAAAGGAGGGGAAAGAGTAGCAGGTACAGTCTCTACCTAGAAAGAAGCATGCATTGCTCATGGACCACCTGTCTGTGCTCTTGGAGGACCTATCTGTGATTCCTTCCACACCCTGGAACAGTTTTATCATCCTCTACAGCATCCATATTCCTCAGTAAGTGCAACCTGCTGGTTGCCCCTTCTCTGGACCTCTACATACCCATTCTATTCTGTAGGCTTGCTTTGCCTGGAGATGCCAGACCTGGAGGTGAATGATGGCTGAATCCAGCCCTAGGCAATTACCAGGACAGGTAAAGACTGTCCCTTTACCCTTAGTAAAAAGGAGGTTTATTTTTAATGCAAACATGTGCATTTTTTTGTAATTGGTCTTTCCCAAATGGGTGACTTTCATAACTTGCCCAGTCTCCATTTAGGCTCACATGGCCCTGCACCCATTCTCTTGTCACCCTCAGTCCAACCTGTGCTTTGCTCAGACCCTAACTCACATCACTAGACTTTGCCTTCCCAAGCTTAATGCTCCTGACCTCCCAGCCCAGCTTTTACAGTTTAATTATACATATTTACAAGGCCACTTGTGCCTGTCCTGTGACGCCCATGTGGTGCATTCTCTTTTCATCTCTGTGTTTCCTTTTGGACAGTTTCTATTGATAAAGTCCTCAGGTTCATTGGCATTTCTTCCACAGTATCTAATCTGCATCCAGTGTAATTTTATCTCTGGCATTGTATTTTTCCTATCTAAATGGTTGATTCAAAATTTTAATATACGAATTTCATATTTCTCCTAATTTTCTCAAGTTTTCTTCTCTCTGCCTAAGTGTATGATTGTATTTATAATACAAATTTTAATGTCTCTGATAGTTCTCTCTCAATGTGCCAATCCTGTGAGGCCCTGCCATTCCTGTACCCAGGTAATCTCTTGGGGTTATGTGTGTAGTTGGTAACCTTGAGAAATGATGTAATGTTTCTCCTTGTGTCCTGAACAACTACCAGACTTGCTTCTGCTTGCTATAAAAGGAATGGCTCCCCAAGATCCATGCTCCTCAGCTGCAATGCAAACCCACAGATGCCATATTGTGTGGCTCTGTTGGGAGGCAACACACAGCTTGTTGTGCTATGATTAACAAAAGACTTTTTATCTGACCCAGGAGTCTCCTGGCTCCTGCCAGCATCCATGAAACAACAATATTAACTTGCTACCCTGTATACTTAGTAAAATCAAGCCCCAAGTTCAGCAGAACACAACTCTGAGAACTGAATAAAAACAGTAAGAGCAATCTGATCTTTAAAAAATCTCAGATGACATTGAAGTGTGCACATGTGCACACACAATCACACTTTGCTTAGTTAATATACACTCTCAAAGACAAATAGATTCAGAGTAATACCAAATTCTAAATAACATCATATGAACCAATATCATTTCACAAATACTACATTGCATGAGTGTACATGCATTTATGAAAAGCAGAGAATGAGAATTTGCTATCAAACTGCCTATCTATACATACATCCTCTGTTAACTGTTTGCCTAAGTTGATTTCATGTTCAAATACATTTGCAATTACTTATGCACTCTGGAAATCCTGTGATTAACACTTCACATCTATGGACTAAGACTTTGATCTCAGGAGAAAAATAAATGAAACTTGGAGTTGATCATGTATTCTGTCATAATTAGTTATTTATGTTAATCAGTCATTTATGCCTGAGTGAGGTTTTGATGGGGACTGGGAAGTACATTTCTGGCACCTAGATACCTGGAGAATTAGGAAATCAACAACTTGCTCAAAGTCATTAAAGACTAAATTTACTCTAAGATCTGAAGGTGCCTTCAGCAAGCTATATTAGCATAAAATTCTCTTTCTAGGCCTCCTAATAGACTCTATGACCTCTTTGGAAATTCTGTGATATCTACAGATATCCATTTGGAGCCCCTGTATTTCTCCATAGTCCCAGAAGTTTCATCTTCCATATTGCCAGAAACAGATGTGATGCCATCATTCAAAACATATCTGTAGAGTACTATGATTAGGTCTTTCTAAGGTCTCACTCAAACAGAGAAGATTTATCCTTCTTGTGTGTCTTATTTTGTGCTTTGGCATCTCATTAATCATTTTATTTTATTTATTTATTTTATCATTTTTACATTTATTCACGTGTATACATTGTTTGGGCCACTTCCCCCCACTTCCAGGCAGAATCTGTTCCTGTTCCTTCCTCTTGTTCTCCAATTTTGTTGAAGAGATAATAAGAAAGACAGCATTTTTGCTAGTTTGAGGTAAAGATAGTTATACAGAGAGATTCCTAGTGTTGCTTCCATGCACATGTGTATTACAACCAACACTGGTTCATCTCTACCAGCCTGCTTCACTACTTCCTAGTCCCCTTCCCATAATGGCCTCTGCCAGTTTAAGATTACTATATTCGCTCCTGTACAGTGAGCACATCAACCACATTCAAGTTTTAGCTTTCCTTCCCTTTCCCTATTCCTCCCATTCACATTCTCCCCTTAGTGTGTAACCCATGTCCAATAATATTACTGCATTTGTTTTAGGTCTATAATCTGAATATGAGGAAGAACATGTGATTTTTGGCTTTCTGAGCCTGGCTAACTTCGCTTAAGATGATGTTCTCCAGTTCCATCCATCTACTTGCGAATGACAAAATTTCATGCTTCTTTGTGGCTGAGTAAAATTCCATTGTGTATAAATACCACATTTTCTTAATCCATTTGTTGGTATTGGGGAGTCTTGGCTGTTTCTATAGCTTGGCTATTGTGAATAGTGCTGCAATAAACATGGGTGTGCAGGTGCCTTTGTAATAACCTGAGTCACATTCCTTGGGTATATCCCTAGGAGTGGTATTCCTGGATCATAGGGCAGAGCTAAGTTTAGTTTTTTTTAGAAGTCTCCATATTGTTTTCCAAAGTAGTTGTACTAGCTTACATATGAGGCTTCCTTCTTCCCCACATTCTCACCAACACTTGTTGTTGGTGTTCTTGATGATAGCTGTTCTAACAGGAGTGAGGTGGAATCTTAGTGTGGCTTTGATTTCCATTTCCTTTATGGCAGGGAAGATGAGCATTTTTTCATGTGTTTTTTGGCCATTTGGACTTCTTCTTTTGAAAAAGTTCTGTTTAGTTCAGTTGCCCACTTCTTTACTGGTTTATTGATTTGGGGGAATTTAGTTTTTTGAGCTCCCTGTATATTCTGATTATCAGTCCTTTGTCTGATGTATAGCTAGCAAATATTTTCTCGCACTCTGTGGGTAGTCTCTTCAATTTAGAGACCATTTCTTTTATGCAGAAGCTTTTTAATTTCATGTAGTTCCATTTGTCGATCCTTTCTCTTAGTTGCTGGGCCACTTGAGTTCTACTAAGGAAGTCTCAGTAATCATTTTAAGAGGTTGTCTTCAGTCTGGGTAGAATCTTTTGTCGCTTGACTATTCAGTAGATACTGATGGTACCCTGTCCATACCTGCAACACTCTTTCTCAGAGTTATTTTTTCTGGACATTGTAGCCAGGAGCAGAACAAACAGAATGATGGAGAATTGATGCCTCCAGGAATACCTCTCCATCAGCAATAGACGAATGTTCCAGCTTCCTTCTTCTTCACCTGGGGTAATTCTGGAACAATGCTACCTCCCAGGGATCCTGGCAGGAATGCCCCCCAGACCCCCCTCTTCAGAGCACTGTTAATGGACTTTCTCCACTTCCTCGTCCGTTTTTCCTCTCCCCTACTGGTCTTACAAATTTGATTCCTTATCCCAGGGTGGGGCTTCCAGGAGAACCCAAAGACAATCACTAAAATGAAATCCTAAGTAAATGTGGTGTAACATTAGTAGACATGAGCTGGATAACTTTGTTACCAAGATTGACCCTAACAACCACACCATCATGTGTTTCTGCAGAAATTCATACTTATCACCAGCAGGGCCAGCTATTTGTTTTGTGGGGCCCAATGCAAACTAAGAATTGTTTAAAAGCAGGAGAAGAAATTACTGTTCAAAGTACTACAATATAAAAAGATTTTTCTTTCTTTTGCAATCTCTCACCTTGTCAAAGAATTTTAAATTTGTTAATGTCATTCTCAGTAAATTAAAATTCTAAATTATTAGCATGAATTCTATCATTCAGCTTTCCATTGTGCAATGTCCATTTAAAAAATGTGAATATAAAGCTATTAGAATTATATACAGAGTCACTGAAATTACATAGCACATGACTCCTATTTGGATTTTTACATATGCACACATGTGAGTCATGTGTGCGTATGTATTTTTATTCTTTCTAAAATAGTGGAAATACTGCACAAAGTAGCTCAACTTTCAATTTCACTTCTAGATATACACACCTTCCACCAACAGTCACCTTTGACTTACCGATAAGTAAGGAAGGGCCAGGAAGAAAAAGAACTCTTACTTGCCCTCTCCTCTATCATTCTATGTCACCACTTACAGAGAACACGTTTGCCTAATTCAGGGGAGTAAAGTGAGTCAGAAAGGACATTATGAGGCTCCCTGGTTAATCATACTTCTAAGAATGCCATTACCTTCATCTTAATTCAACTGGAAAAGGGACCCTCTAGAGGGCATCGGGCCTGCCTTCTCCCTGCCTCACCTCACTCAGTCACAGAATTTGACTTTGCTCAAGAGCATCACAAACACTAAATGTGACAGTTAGCAAGCCCCAGTGGGTGCATTCATTGCATATGACTACTCGGCTCACGTGTGAGCTCACTTACAAAACATGCTCAAACATGAAACTATTAAGGATTTCAATGTGGCGACAGCAGAGCATTAAAGCAGGGAAGGGGGTCCTGTTAAGGTCACCCACCCATTATACTGGCTGATCAGACAGCGAGGGAGATTGTGGCATGGTGAACACTGAAGTGGGACTAACAATTGCGTACCTGACCAGGAGCAGGACACTTAGCTCCCTGGTCACCAGAGTCCTAGCCAGATGAATGTCTTCTACGTGATCATTACAAAGGTACTGCTTCTAAAAACCGTAGCATTTTATCAGGGTGGGCGGGCTGCTTAAAGTTCTTTATTATGTTCAAGCAGGTCTTGTTTGAGATTGAGAACAGTTAAGCAATTTATCAGCCCCTTACCTCAGAGTTACTTTGTTTTCACTGTATCGCTTAGAAAAGCCGTGGGAAATAGCCTGACAGCTTTAGAATATATTTGGTGCAGCAAAATTCTTTTTAGATTAAATCCCACAGTTATTTTTCTCTTAAATGCTGTAGACTTTGCAGGCATTTCTATAAATTTTATATAGAACGCACACACACACACACACAAAGAGAGAGAGAGAGAGAGAGAGAGAGAGAGAGAGAGAGAGAGAGAGAGACTCTGACACCCAAGTGCTGAGTTTTCCCTCAGGCCCACAGGGAATTTCAGTACACTTCAGCTCACTGGTTGCAGCTGTGGCTTTCCCTGGTTCCCACCTGTGTGCCTTCACCTCTGTTGCTGCAATATCTGCTGGTTTTCTGTATCAGGAAAATTCCTTTGGGGCAACACTGCCTTTTCCTAACAAGACTTCCAGTGTGTGTGAGTGTGTGTGTGTGTGTGTGTGTCTGTGTATGTGAGACTTCCTAGAAACCAGGGCTGTTTTCTCTTGCCAGGCGCCATAGCTGGCCTTCCTGTGCAGAAGGTCGTTTCAATAAGGAATCTCAGAGCTTAGTAAGTGGAGAAAAGAAGGCCACTCTCAAACAGGATGTTGGGAAGACGCCCTGAGTGAGCCTTGCTGGGCAAGAGACGCCAACAGGACGGAGAATGTGAGCCAGTACCCCAGGAAGTTATTCATGAGCCTGCACTGTATGATAAACAGGCAACCAAAGCTTTTTCTAAACAGCTAAAATAACAATGCTCCAAATTCCAGAAAGTCCTTGAACAATGACTGGACATTCCTTATCTCTCATTTGCTTATTTGTGCACCAAGGACTTTCAAAGAAAGCAGAAGCTAGAGCTCTGACTTGGGCTTCAGAGCAGAAATGAAGCTTCATGTGTGGGAAGATGTGCAGGTGGCAGCCCTGCTCTCTGTGCCCTTCCTCAGTCAGGGGTGTGCGACTCCCAAGGTGGTGCCAGCCCTGTCACCGAAAGCCCTCACTGCTTCAACCTCAGGGTGAAGTCAGTGAGCAGTAGCTTGAGTCCTGGTTGGCATGGCAGGACAAAAGTGGGGACAACCTTCTGTGGTTCACGTTTCCAAGAGATGTAAATGGGTCAGATTAGAAGGTTCTCCCTGAACAAACAGAAAGACTATTTGGGGAGCCAGAAATTTCCTATATGGCTAACTGATACAAAGGTGATACCAAAATGCCTTGAGGATGGGCCCAAAATTGTTAGCAATTCTAGTTAATCTGTAATACATATGTATGTATATATGTATGTGTGTGTATATAATTACACACAATATATATATGATTATTCATGTATGTACATATATAATGCATATAATTATACAATTCTGAAATAATATACTGAGTATTATAAATATAAATATGTATGGACTATAATTCTGTAAATAGTAAGAATGATGGGTATGTGTATATATGTAAATGTGTGTGTGTGTGTGTGTGTGCATATACATCTCCTTTCTCATAAAAATAATAAAACTCTCATTTGTCACTTTTTTCACTGGGTCAGTAAAATTTCGCTTGGAAAATGTATTTGCAATCCTCCCTCTGCCATCTCACCAGTCTGCTAGATTGTCCATTCTTGTTCTATTTTTTTGCAGTGGTGCTTATAACTTCCAATGTACCATGCAATTTATCTAATGTTTATTGTTTATAATCTACCTCCCTCGACCCCCTCTCTCCCTTATGTTGTGAGCTTGGTTTTTATTGTTTTTTTATGTAACTCAAGACTCAGAGGAGTAACTACATATCTAGATGTTCAAAATTAATTTTTGACAAATGAATACATCTACCTTCATGTGGCAGAAATGAAAGACCATCAGATAGGGGCTGGGGTTGTTGCTTAGTGGCAGAGTGCTTTCCTGCCCTGGGTCCCATCCTTAGCACTGCATAGGGGGAGAGAAGGAGGAGGAGGAGATGGGGAAGGGGGAAAATGATGAAAAGAAAGGTCACCAGATATTTATAAGGTACCAATGAAACTTCCAGTCAGTATGGACCTAAATGGCTGAGTTGAGTTGGCCTTGGGAGGATGCATTCTGGAGGATGGATGGCTCTCAGACACAAAATTAAAATGTAAAACAAAAACAAAACAAGGTTACAGGGACATTGGACAAACAGTATAGATTTTAATGGGACAAAGGGGAGAATGTGGACCCCCTAGAACAAAACTCAGATATGAGTCCCTGGGCAAGTTCGTGGGGTCTCTACCGTCTTTGATGTCTCCATTCTACCTGCTGAGAGGGGACAATCTGCACAGAGAGCTTTCCAGAATCTTCCTGTGCTTTCTTTTTCTGAGATACTGTGCATCAGGTTTCTTAAACAAGCACAACTCCTTTACAGCTCCCTCCATACACTGTGATATAGATAAAGAAGCCTGGGAAAGCCAGAGGTGGGTTTGAGACCAGCTCCAAGAAGAGCAAGACAGAACACCTTTTGGGCCTTAATCTGTCTTCAGGTTCTCTACATAAGATGTGCTCTGCGGAAACCTACATGTGGATCATTTTGTGTGTCAGTCACAAAGATACGTGGGCATAGGGTGGGTCCCAGTGGCTCATGCCTGTGGTCCTAGCTACTCAGGAGCCAGCCTGGGCAAATAGTTCTTGAGACCCAATCTCAAAAATACTCAACACAAAAAAAGACTGGTGGAATGGCTCAAGTGGTAGAGTGCCTGCCTAGCAAATGTGAGGTCCTGAGATCAAACCCCAGTACTGTAAGAAAAAACAAAAGACTCCCAGGTGTATGAAAAGTGTTGTTGACAAGCTTTGTAGAGAGGGGTAGAGCATGCTCTACATTTCTTATGTTTAAGACAGCAATTTCATCACAAATGAGACCACTCCTGATGAATTCATAAATCATCAGCCTCACCAACTGTAACAGGGAAGTCAATATAAACCTATTTATTTATAGTTAGTGATAGAGTAATAATGTCACCATTTTGTAAATCGTGGCCAAAATGGCAGCCCCACCCTTAACAGAAATTCCCGCGCTCTAAGACAGCCCCACCCCACCAGAGCCTACCGGGCATGCGCTAACCTCCTTACCCTCCCCCTTCTACAAAAGCCACGCCCAGCCCAGAGTCTGCACCATCTTTCCCCCGCCAGCCTGGTGGTTCAAGCCTGCCATTACACTTTGCTCTTGGACGTGAGACTTTTCTCGTGAGCTTTCTTTGTGAGCGGCATTTTTCCTTAACAGTTAGAGATACATTGGAACTAAATTTGGAGCAGAATTAGAGGAGGAGTGTCATTTCTGGTTTTCAAAAGCAAACCCGGGATGAAGAGCCATATTTCCTGTTGGGGGCTCTTTCCACCTTGACAAGGAATACTAAGTGGAGGCAGGTAGATGGCAGGTGTTTAAAATCTAAACCATTTTGCCTGTGGTGGGTGCTGATCCTGGCATGCAACCCTGGCACCCAGATGATGCAGTCCTGAGCGGGAGTCTGCAGCCAAGGGTTTCTGTTTGGAAAAGTTAGCAGGGCAGCCCAAAGACCTTCCTAGCAAACATCACGGATTAATTATACTTTAGTCAGAAGACCACGGCTTCTTAATGGGCAGCTTCCTTAAGTTTTTTCATCCCTCTGGCTTCACCCACAGCTGACCCATTCTTCTCATAGTTCAGTAGGCTCTCTTGGTGACAAGAGGGCAAGTGGCCAATAGAATCTTCTACCGGCATTATACCCTGTAAACAAGATGTACTCTAATTAAAGGAAGGTGGACAGAGGGGCAGAGGGGAAGAAGCTGTACATGAGTATAGAGTCAGTTGACTCAAAGGTCAACTACCCATTCAAACTGAATCTTTTTAAAAAGAGAAATAACTTTTCCCAGCACGGTTTTCATTAGATGCTTGGTTCGCAAAGAAACAGAAATACTGAGAGATACTGCACAAGATAAAGTCACTCCTTGCTAGCGGACAGCCTTAACTTGGTTCACTGGATTTCTGCAAGCTTGCCAAAAGAATCTGAAGGAGTGAGGGGACAGTGGCTGCCTTTACAGAAGAGACTTCAATGTAAAATAAATGTGCCAGGTCTCATTTTAGAAACATGCCCTCCAGAGCAGTTGTCCTGCAATCTTTCTGATTAAAAGGTCAGGATGACTCATTTCCAAGACCTCCCCTCCCCCGCTCCCCCTGTTCCCCTCCTCCCAGCTACACACTGCATTAAACCCAGGTTTAAGTGCTATGTCAGTATTAGGAACTTTTTCAGTAATCTTAACTCGGAAACAAAATAGTTTTAGCAAAATAGTTTTGCAAAATGGCCTAATTAGGATGCTTGCAAAAGCTTGACAGTAGTGGGGGATTTTCGAGGTTTGCTTCCACTGGGCTGTACCCCAAGTCTGTCTTCCTGGGAGGTTCAGGTTCTCTTTGTTGAGTGCTCCCTGGGAGGCCTCTGCTGTTTCCCCAGTCCTCAAAGCTTCAAATTCTGTTTCCAGCCTCTACACAGATAACCCTTTTGTTCTCTTTGGAGCCCTCATGCTTCCTCCTTTATAATCTGTCTGTCTTTCTGTATATTTATCTCTGCAGGAATGTAGCTCCAAAGAAAGAGGAGTCAGCTACAGCATTCATTCCCTGCAGTCTTGTGGGCTGTGTGTGTCTATCTCTACCAAGCATTCACCCCAGAAAAGAATGTGTATGAGTGGAGGCCATCTCAGGGAACAAACCAGCCTCACATCAGATACCTGAGTCAGGCACATAGGGAACTCATAGCAGATGTATTTTTTCCTTTGTTTTAGAACAAATGGTGCCATAAGTGCTCAGACTTGAGTGGGGGAAAAGGAGGATGTTAGGGAAACAAAACAAGTAGCATTGCAATCCTGTTTTTTTTCCTTTCCCAGAGTTCCCAGGGCTCCCCTTATACCCTGCCCTCAGGGCAGCCAGGTCAAGGGAAGGAGTTGATTCCTGACTAAAAGGCTCCTAGTGATGCCTTGTGTTTTGTTCCATCCCAGAATTCTCTGGAGGGGAAGGGAAGGGGTTCCCCCCCCCCGCCCCCGTGACCCAGAGGCCTCTTTGGTTTTCAGTGAGTTTTTTGTAGTCTATTATACATCCCAAGTCCTTAAAATAAAAATAATGCCTTCCTTAACAGAGTATTCACAATGGAAGTTTCTGGAAGCTGATGCAAACTGACTGCTTTTTAGACTGAGAGGCAGAATGGGATTTTATATTATTAGATTCTTCCATGGAGCCTTTTATATACATGTGATAAAAATTTTAAATCAAGCAAGGTCTAAGGAGTGTATAGTGAAAAGAGACCTATGCTTCCTACCTCTGAAACACCAAAGCACAGATGCTGAACCATTTGCCCCACTCCTCTCCATCTCTCTTCCCTCACTTTCTCACTTTATCTGTTAACTTAAGTCATCCTAGTGATGTTCCTTTTTCCAGGGAATTCAGTTTCTCACCACAAAAACTCTCATGGCTACCTCATGAGAAAGCACACATCTCATTCTTGTGGTCCATCTCTTACCTTGGGGTGGATTCCTAAGGAGAGCAATCAATGAGTTCACATAGACTGTGTGTCCAATCCCAGACAGAATGCCCTACACATATGATTCTGCCATGGTACTTTATGGGTCATTTGGCTGACCCCTTGTTTGATTCAGAAGGCCAGCTTCTTGGATATTCTGTTACTTCTCTCTTTCACCTCGTGCTTTGCCTCTTGACCAGTCGAAAAGTGCTCTGACTCAACTCTCCAGGGTAGAATTCTTATCCATATTTCTCTCTGACAACTCCCTGGGTATGGCAGCCCAAAACTTGGAATTCAAGGCCTGGTTCCTGCTAATAGCCCCACTAATGCTGTGGACAAACACACAGTGACTAGAACCTGGAGGTGTTGAATCTTCAGCAGGCTTCCTAGGACTCAGCCTCAGAGTGGCTCAGATGGGCTTGTTGGAATGACTTCAGAAGGGAAACCAGACTCCCCATCACCATTTTCTTTTCTGTTATAAGAACTTCTGCTCCTGAGATCCCTCTGCAGTAGGACTCAGTCCTAAGAAGTGACTCTAGTGGCACAGAGACCACAAGAAGCAGTCTCCTGGTCATTTCTAAATAGCAGCAACAGACTCAGGGTCTCAGTCTTCCTCTCCTGCTATCAGAAAAGAAATCACTAACTACACAGCTGCTGCCACCAGAGCTCACACAGGCATCCTCCAAGAAGCACAGCAGCTCAGATGAGTACAGAGATGCAATCAGGCCAGTGCCTTCTGTAGCAACCGTCCTAATTCAGGTGAATTCAGTTTCTTATGCCTGTTTCATGCAAGAATTTTTAGCCATCACTAAGAGGAATGAAAAACCAGGCCGGACTCAAGTGGCTTATACCTGTAATCCAAGGAGGGAGAGATTGGGAGGATTTCTGTTCAAGGCCAACCCGGGGGAAAAGTTAGCAAGACCCTATCTCAATCAAATACTGAATATGGTGGTACATGCCTGTGATTCCATCTATGAGGAAGGCCATAGGTAGCGAGATTATGGTCTTAGGCTGGCCCCAGGCAAAAACACAAGACTCTACCTGAAAAACAAAAAAAAAGCAAACAAGGTCTAGAGGCATGGCTTAAATGGGAGAACACCTGCCTAGCAAGCACGAGGCCCTGAGCTCAAACCTGAAAAAAAGAAAGAAAAAGAAACCAATAGTGATTGCAGTGATAAAAAAAAGAGATACACACAAATAACTATAAAAAAGAGCAGAGTGCTCAGCATTGACAACATTAATGTGTAATCACAGACCTGAAGTGCTGTGGCAGCACAAAGAAGGACGATGTGACTTCTGCTGGGAGGAGGAAGTAGAATAAGGGTGGAGACATGGGTTTCTTTCATCTGGGCCTCATGAGTGGAGTATTAAGAAAGGGTTCTTACTGAATGAACCGAATGAAAAGAATTTTAGGGTAGCTGTTTTTCCTGACCCATAGCTACTGTCCCAGAATAGTGCCGGGACAGCTTCTGTCCCTCCCTTTCACTGTTACAGATTTGGAACTATCAGGAGGAAGGACTCCTCGGCAGGACTGATAGTGTACATGTCAAATAACCAGGAAGGCATCAGAGCCATGGGGACGGATACGTTGTGAGCATCTGGTACAACTGGGCTGGTGAAAACCATTACTATTGCAGCTGGGGGAAGAGGAAAGTCACTGAAGAGGTTGGGGAATAGGGTCATGCATGGTAATTGTGGCCTTCACTCTAGTGCCTGGTTGCTTTTTCTTGCTTTTGCATTTAAGGAAATCTGAATTTGGTCTAATGGGTATATCTTGTTTTCATCATATATAATAAAGATTCAAAGATCACTATTGATTTTGAAAGACTGTAAAGGCTTGAAAAGAATATTGCATTATAAAAAAGAAAGGAAAAAAATCATTGGGAAGCTAAGATAAGAGGACAATGGTTCCAGGCCAGCCTGGGCAAAAGTTAATTAGACTCTGTCTCAAAAATAAGCAGGTGTGGTGGCTCAGGCCTGTAATTTGAGCTACTGGGGAGACAGAGAGAGGAGAATGGAGGTCTCAGGCAGGCCCAGGCAAAAGCAAGAGACCTTATCTGAAAAAAAACTGAAAGTAAAAGGACTGGGGGTATGGCTCAAGTGGTTGAGTACTCTTGAGGCCCTGAGATCAATCTCCAGTAACACCAAAATCCAAAGCAAAAATGAAATAAGTATTTGCAAGAATGTAGAGCTATTGAAAGCTTTGTACACTGTTGGTGGGAATGTAAAAGGATAGCTGCTAGGGAAAAATGCCTGAAAGTAAGTAAAAAATTTAAAAACAGAATTAGCATATTATCCAGCAATTCCACCCCTGAGTATATACACAAAAGAATTGAGAGCAGGGAGTTAAGGGAGATGTAGAGCTATGTCTATAGAAGCATTCAAAGATGGAGGGACTAAGAGAGGGAAGGAAAACATGGAGTTTGGAAGAGATGTCTTGAAGCACTCATTTAGATGTTATTCACAGAGATGTCAAATGAGATATGTAGAAAAAAAAGAAAAATGAGACAAAAGAGTACACATGAAAAATAGAATATAGGCCATGAGAAGGGTGACAAGAGGGAGTATGACAAAATATATTTCTGTGAGAAAACAACTTAAAAGGAGGAAAGATTATTTGGGCTCACAGTTTAAGAGGGGTCAATTCATGGTCAGCTGGCTCCATGGCTTTGGGTATAAGGTAAAGCAAAAACGTTATTGTAATGGGGGGGGTGTGTGGAAGAAGCTGCTTATCTCATGGCCTCCAGAAAGCTGAGAGACAGAGATTAAGGATTTGGGGACAAGATATACCCTTCAAAGCCATGTCCCCAGTGACCTACCTCTTCCAACTGGACCCCACCTCTTAATAGTTCATGCAGCTATAAACTTCTCCAAAGCCTATCAACTGACAATCATGCCTTTATCACATGAGCAATTTGCAGAAACACATTCATATTCAAACAATAACAGAGAGGAAAAGGACATAGTAAACAGGATGCATTCCAGAGTAGGAATAAAATCAAGAAAGCAAAGTGCTTCCCAAATTTGGCAAACAGGACACTTATGGGAGTGGATGCTAAGGAGAAGCAAGGAGGAAGAGGACCATGATCCACAGAAAGGGATTTGGACTCATTGTCCAAGACACCTGAGGTTGTAGGGGGCAGGGCAGGGTCATAAGAATGAGACCTGTGCAGGTACAGGCTGTGAGTGGACTTCTCCAGGATTGAAGGAGAGGAAGGACAGGGCAGCAGTTCGAAGACTGGAGTTTAGACTTCTTTTTCAGTGTAGGAGTCTAAAGAAATGTGATTCATAGCCTAAATTCATAAGGAGAGATTCATAATACAGAAAATCCTGACTTACAGTGGTTCACCTTACAATGTTTTGACTGTGCAATGGTGTGAAAGCAGTAATCATATAGCAGAAGGTGCACTGTGGATTTTGAATGTAGATCTTTTTCTGGGGCTGGCAGTATGTAGCCTGATCCTCCCCTGTGATGCAGGGCAGCAGCAGGAACCACAGCTTGTAGTCGACCCCATGATCAGGAAGGGACACAACCATCACTCTTCAGTGTGTTGTGTTGCTAAGCTAAGCTGGTCAGTAGGTTTGGTATATCTAATGCATACTTTCAATGCACAATAGCATATTAGTGAGACTTTTCATTGCTGTGGCAAAATAATTGAAAAACTTAAAGGAGAAAAGATTTATTTTGGCTCATAGTTCAAGAGGTTTCAGTCCCTGATTGCTTGGCCCTGTGCACCTGGGCAGGATATTTTGGTGGAAGAAGTATGTGGCAGATGAGTTTCTTCAACTCATGCAGCTAGGAAGAAGAAAAAGAAGGGGCAGGAAGAGGAAGGAGGAGGGGGAAATGGAGAAGAAGAGAAGAAGAAGGAGAAAGAAGAAAAAGAAGACAGAGAAAGAGGAAGAGAAGAAGAGGAGAAGGAGAAAAAGAAGAAGAAGAAAGATTGATGAAAAACAAAGACAAGACACAGCCCCAAAGGACATGACCCCTAGTGACCTACTTCCATCTCCTAAACTTTCCACCACCTCCCAAATAGCACCACCAGCTGGGGATGTTCAACACACAAGCTTGTGGATGATCTTTCATATTCAAACCATAACAAATGATTTCATCTGTACATAACCCCATCATACAGCAAGGAAAGCAAATGCACAAATGATAGACTGAGTGATGGAGACTGTAGGAGGACACAAAGTAAAGGTCAGAAACAAGAGCCATTTGCCTCTGTGAGGAAGAGGAATACATGACTTCTTGAACAATAAGGTAAGAAAGGACAGGTAGAAATAGTAGGTGTTTGAGATGGTAAGCGAATCTCCCCACACCTTTGCATGAACTAAAATCATTTTTGCTACCTGAGAGGGTCAGGTGCAGGGAGGTAGGAATGGTGGGTCAGGGTCTTGGTAAAAGTAAAAAAGGCTTGGAAATCACTTTCTGATTAAAAAGGAAAGAAAGTTAATATAAACAGGAGTCGACATCCCTCATAGAATCCTTAAAAGAGCAGCCTGAAGGCCCTGGAGACTGGCTAGTTTTAACACTCAAGTCCTGAGTGGCCAGGGGTGAGTGAGCACAAGGAGATTCTCTGAGAAGAGGAGAGACTGTGTCTATTTCAAGAATTGTTCCAAACAGCGAAGTCAGGCCACCAGATTGCTAGCTGCAAGGATGGCCACTCATTCCCAATCACCTTTCCTTGGTGACCTGACAGGCTGGCTTCTGTATAGCTTTTGGTACTGCAACCCCCTACACCTATCCAGTTGTGAGTCTTTTGGAGTCTCTGGTTGTGGCTTGAGTCAGACTGACCAAAAGGAAGAGCATGGAATTCCCCACATAATGGATATCACTGAAAGTGTGCCGGAAGTGTTCCTACTTCAAAACTGTCTATTTCACTGTTAGAGATGTACCTTTAAAATCAAAATAGGGAGAAATGGTAACTAGGTGAGTGATGAATAGGTCAGCTTCATGATAGTAATCATTTCAAAGTGTGCTTGTATTTTAAAACTTTACATGGTATGCCTTAAATACACACAATTTTTATTTGTCAAGTATACCTCAAAAATGCCAGGGGAGGGGGATCAAAAGGGGAAGAAAAGCATGGTAAAGAAGGAGGTCAGACATCTTGGTCATTTGTGCATTGGCTTAACCATCTGCTTGTTCCTAAAAATTTAACGGATATCAGCTGTGCCAGGAAACAAGACTGGAACAGACGAGAAGACTGTTCCAATATGAACTTTTGGGTGACAAGTCCTTTGGTTACTTGTGAATTTAGCATGGGAAGGAAAAGAAATAGAGAGTAGAAACCTACAAAAAGAAGAGGTAGAGAGGACCAAAATAAAACTAAACTTTTTCTACTCCATAATGTTACTGGAAGTAGACTTGATTTGGGAGATGGTAGAGTAAGTAAAGAACCAATTATTTTGCAGAACACAGACTAGGATCAGCTCAGAGCTTATTCAGGTAAAGCAGTCCACCCAGGTACAAGAGAATAAGGTTAGAGAGTACCAGAAAGCAGAAGGAAAGGAAAAAGGGAAGGAGGGAGGGGGGAGGCAGTTATGTGGGAGCATTTTGAGAATCCAAAAATGATTTCACAGATACATTCCAACTAATAGGGTCATGCAAGCTGAGTTCCTGTACCAGGTCAGAAAGATAAGCTGCTGAGCACCTCTGCCCCAAAAATGTATAACACAAGCATGGGTATTTTGACCTTTGGCTTATCCCCCTCCTGCCTCCCTTCCAAGTATTAGCAACATAACATTCTTTTGATAATTTTTCCTTTTAAAGGAGATACTACTCTTACTAAAAGGTCAACCAACTAAAAATATTTTGCCCGGATTTTCCATGTGCTTTTTCTGCATGGTTTCTTTGCTTCTAGTCTTGCCTCAGAGAAATGACTGAAGTATTTACCACCCACAGGGAAAAATTTCCAAGCACTGGTTCCAGTCAGTGTTTGTCTTCTCAACTTCCTTCTCTGCTTCACCCCCTTTTTGGTCTTATCAGTGGCTTTCAGAAGGACCAAAAGAATGACTTGATTTTTAAAGGAAGAATCAAACATTTCTCCGACATTTTTAAGCCAAAGAGTGAAGGTTCATTTCCGGTAAATCCCTTTCCACAGTGAAGGCAGAGCACTGTTGCATGTACATGGTTGAAATGAATTTTCCTTGGGGCAAGGCCCCCAGCTGCAGTAGAGTACCTAATTGCTGGTAAGCAGGTACAACTCACCAACCACACAGAATAATACAAGGGGTGTCCCAAAATGGTGCCGGGAATTCCTTATTTGCAGAATCACTTGTATGGGCAAGACATAGAATGTCCGTTATCTTCCTTTTCTTTTATTCTTTTTTTGTTTTTTGTTTTTTGGTGGTACTGGGGTTTGAAATCAGGCCTCAAGGCAAGGCAAGAGCTCTACCACTTGAGCCATGCCTCCACCCCCTCTCTTTCCTTTTCTTGCTTTAGTTCTTTTTTACATAGGGTCTCAAGACTCAAATTTTTGCCTGGCACTGGCCTTGGACAGCAATTCTTCTACCTACTGCCTCCAGAGTAGCTGAAATGACAGATGTATGCCACTAGCCTGGTTCTTTTCTTCATATCTTTATAAGGCAAAATTCCACTCATTCTTTAATATATAGCTTATGTTAGTCAGCTTTCTATTACTGTAACAAATGCCTGAGATAAGTCAAATTAATAAGAGGAAAAGTTAATTTGGCTCATAGTTTCAGTTCATGGTCACTTGACCCAGTTGCCTTTGAGCCTGTGACAGTACATTACATCATAGTGGGTGAATACATGGTAAAGCAAAGCTGCTAACCTCATGCTGGTGAGGAAGCAGAAAGAGAGAGAGAGAGGAAGAGAGAGAGAGAGAGAGAGGAAGGACTGAGGTCCCAATAGCTCCTTCAAGACAAACCCCCAATGACTTATCTGTCTCCCACTAGATCTCATCCTCTAAAGGTTCCACCTCCTTCCAGTAGCACCACAGGCTGGCCACCAAGCTTTTACATGGTAGTCTTTGGAGGTATTCCAGAACTATCACACAGCTCAAAGTTTACATGGTCGGGGTGAGTCATCTTGTAGATTCTCATAACAAATCACACATGCCACTGTTTCAGTATTTAACTTATCATGTGTTTGTTTACACATATTCAAGATTATTGCAGTAGAGTTATTACAATAGGAGAGCTCAATTGAGCTTCCCTGCAAATACAGTAAGGATAAGGAGGGAGTCACAGCAAGGAAGTATCAGGGTAGAGAACTCTTTCTGAACAGTCTTACCTAGCAGGATCTTTTGCTAAGATTTGGCTGGGTAAGCCAAAGACAGGTGAGGACAGGAAGCATGCACGGTTGAAGAAGAGTCAAAAAGAGGACTTAAAGGAATGTGACTAAAGTTTGGTTGGGTTTGGTATGTCGGTATAAAACAGTTTAGAGAATAAGAGTCTAATGTATAAAGATTAGTAACATTCCTGACATTCCACCCATCTCGCCTTCTTCTTCTGTATACAATTACTGGTTACTTGACCAGTATGCTCTCTTTGACCAGACTCTACACAGACTCTTCTGAACACCCTTCACAATTAGGCTCCCCTGACTTGGGGGCTTTCATGTCATTTTTAGATCACCTAATTTTAGCAAGAATTTTGCTTAAGCCAATGTATTCAGAAATCTATACTCTCAATATCTGATCAGGTTCCTCTTCCCCAGCAATCCCCAGGTGACACCTGATCACCCTGGTCAGCCTATTTCAGCCAGTTTAGCCAGAATGCTTCTTACACTGATGTTTCCTCTTAGTGATTTTGTACCTGCTGACCTCCAACCTCTCCCCCATCCCTCAGAAAAGCCCCATTGTTATGGTCCTTACACTTTGATTAAAGTATGCCTTATTGGATTTTTTTCTTTTAAAAAAAAAGTGTCATGAGTAGTTTTTCCTTAACTCATTCTTTTATCAAATCTAGTAGAGAGCAGGCTGCATCCAAGAGCACTGATAGGAAGCTGGGAGGGTAGACCTGGGTGGGAGGTTTTGAGGGTAGGCTGCAGCCCTGGGTCCCTGTCGCTGAGGGCCTGGGCACTGCAAGGAGGTAGTAGCTCCTGAAGACCAATCTCACCCGCATCACAATTGTGCCTGAAGCTAACCCTAGCCCTCAAGATGTCAAGTTCTTCTCATATCCAATTAAAGTTTCAACCTGTTATTTCCTAGTGAGAAGTTCTCTTTCTCTGTGTATCTCTTTCTGTCTCTCTTATTCATTCTTTCTTTTGTTTTTGCTACTTAAAAAATTTAAACACAATAATTAGCCTGTCCTTTTTGTTTCAAAAGTGTCTGAGACCATCCTTTAGCCTAAAAGCAGTTCCCATGGGAATTTCTTTTAAGATCACAAAGCATGAGAGACAGTTAGTGAATGGTAAAAGTGGACCTGCCCAGGACAAGGCAGAAGCAAAGGATAAGTTCTGTTTGTTTTTTACCTGTTCTTTTCAGGATCTTGTCCTACCCTAAAGAACTTTCAATTAGGATTCTGCTATTCTGCAGAGATTCGAGACAAGCTGGGCTTTGTGTTGAGAGCATCACTGTCCAAGGTGGCTCTGAGCCAAAAACGTGAGACCCTGTCTAGAAGATAGCTAAAGCAAAAAAGGCTGGGGTGTAATTCAACTGGTAGAGCAACTGCTCAGCAAGCATGAGACCCCGAGTTCAAATCCCAGTATCACCAAAAGATATGGAGACAACATAAGCATCCACTGATGGCTGCACATATAAAGAAAGTATGCTAAGTACACACAATGAAAACAATGGGGATACTACCCAGTCTTAAAAAAAGAAGGAAATCCTGTCATTTGGAGCAACATGGATGAACCTGGAGGACATTGTGTGAAGTGAAATAGCCCAGGCACAGGAATCCAAGCATGTCATGATCTCACTCATGTAGAATCTAGAAAAGAACATATAGAAGCACTGAACACACAGAGTTTGCCTGAGAATAAGAATACCCTCTTATGTAACCACAGTATAGTTATCAAGTTCAGGAAATTTAACATTAATACAAAACTGTAATCTACACTTCATAAAATATACAATGCATCTCAAAACTCTTAGGGTAGCTTTAAGCTGTTGAATGATTTTAATAAAACAAATAATTCATGCTTTATTCACCACAGAGGTAATTCATGAGAACCTGCCCTACAATTTATACTAAGAACAAATTATCTTCTTCATAAGTTATTTACTGACTTAGATATATTTAGTTTGTTTATTACTTAGCACTTAAAATTCTATACACATATTTTAAAAATCCAGAGAGACATTCAGATAGTCCTGTTAATATTAAGTTGATGTGGGCGGTCCGAGATGTCTTGATGAGTGCAGTTAGTCAGGAGGGAAGTTCAAGAAATAAATAGGACCTTTAAAGATCATAGCAAGATTTTGGCTTCTTGTATATAAGAATTAAAATATGGGGCTAGAAATGCTTTTTATGACAATCACGACAGTCCCCAGAGACCAGGAAATGCACAGTCAACAGGCTCATTGATGCCAATAGCTTCTCCAAACAAACATCTAAAACTTGCTTTGCAAGGGCAGGAAGAAAGTGCTGTGTGCATAGTAATTTCCTAATAATGCAACACAGACATAATATATGGATACCACCTGCTTGTCCTCAGCCAGACCAGGCTTTTCTGCTTTAGTTCCATGTCCTGTCAAGATGATGCTTCTCTGTTCCTTTCTTTTCTCCTTTGTCTGTCTGTCTCTCTCTCATCCTCTTTCTCTCTCTCTCTCTCTCACACACACACACAGACACACACACACACACACACACACAGACACACACAGACACACACACACACAACACCACTTTCATCTCTTTCTTCCTCTATTGGCCTCTTCCCCCATGATTCAAGTTTTTCCCAGGTATAGTCTCATCCACAGGAAGCCTCCATGGTTCTAGGAAGGTGAATGTGCATGGCTCAGAGACTAGAATCCCAGTGACACAATGGAAGAGCTGTCATATAAGAAAAAAGCAAGATGGTACCTTCCAGAGAAAGAGAGAGAGAGAGAGTTTTAATCTGTAAAAGAGATAGAGTGAGGGTAGAAGCAATAGAACAAGGGGCATAAGTACAGCTGGGACTTGTAATAACTACTGTACTTGCTAAGTGTCTGTTAAATTCTCTCTTTGTATGAGTTTACTTGTACTTATCTGCAACCCTTTGGCCCAAGCACTGCACAGATTAGAGAGATCACAGAGGATTCCCATCAGACTTTTGTTCCCTCAATTAACTAATTTTATAAAGAAGAAAGAGAGAAGCTACAAAGGGAATTTTTGTGTTGGGGCTCTAGGCCAAAACACAGAAGGCTGGGGTCAATTGGTTTCACCTCCCTCTGACTCACTTTTTTGCACAGGAGGTAATTAGGCAGATTGGGTTTCAAGAAGTCATACTCCCAAAGCTATCCCAGGTGGCTGCTTCTGAGTGTTGATGAAAAACAAAGAGTCAGGGTTCTGAATAGCAACCAAAACAAGAGGGGAAACTCAAGTTTAAAGGAACAGATACTTCAACAGCATCACTCTCTCTCTCATGGGCTGTCAGGGCAGTGTGGGCTCAGCGACTTTGGACATGGCAAACAGATGGCCAGGCAGCAAGCCTGCCAATGTGGCTGGGAAGTGGTGTTCTCACTGCACAGTACAATGACCCCCAAATTCACAGCTACATTAAAAGCATCTCTAGCTGTGTCGCACTCCCATATTTTCCAGGTATTGTACTGGTTATGCCTCATAATAACCTGGTGAGGTACTTTTGAAGTCATTTCACACCCAAGGAAACTGGGGTTCAAAGAGATGAAGTAACAGTCTCAGGATCATTTAGTGAAAGCCAGACATAGTGGTGCAAGCCTGTCATCTCAGCTATTCGGGAGCCAGAGGCAGGAGGATTGACTGCAGTGAGAGGTCCCAGGCAAAAGTTAGCGAGGTCCTAGCTCAAAACCAAAATAAAAATGAAAGGACTGGGAGTGTGGCTCAAAAGGTAGAGTGCCTGCCTAGCATGAGCAAGGCCCTGGATTCAATTTCCAGAAACACACACCATCTAGTTAGTAAGGGGCAAAGGTGATTGAGGAGTCTGACCCAACAGCCCTTGTTCTTTCCCACTAATACCCAGAAAGCAGACACTAAAATTATCTTAAAGAGGCAGTAGTGCCTGCTATAGTTTGATGTGTCCTCCAAAAGTCTGTGTTAGAAACTTAATCCCCAAATTTATTTGTTAATGATGTTTGGAGGTGGGGCTTTGGGATATAATTAGGGCTAGATGAGGTCATAAGGATGACACCTCATGGTGGCCATAGTGGTTTTATGAGAAGAGGAAGAGAGACCTGCGCTAGCTTGCTTGAGCTGTCTCACCGTGTGACACCCTCCACCATGTTATAATGCTTAAGAATGCCCTCACCAGATGTCAACACCATGCTCTTAGACTTTCCAGCCTCCAGAACCACAAGCCAAATAAACTGCTGTTCTTTCTAAATGATTTGATCTCAGATATTTTGTTATAGCAATAGAGTAACTTCACTTCCCTCTAACTTAGGATAGGGGTTACGCTTTTCTTTTTCAAAAACCTTTAAGTGGTATTCTTACGCCTGTAAGATAAAATCCGAATTCATTCTCCTAGTATTCTGGACTCATATACACTGCGTATTTACCTTTCAGACCTAACCCCCCCTGCCCATTTCTTATGCCAGCCTCTTGTCTATAACTCACTTCACACATGCTGATCCCCACGCTTGATTTCTGTGGCTCTCTCAACCCAAGGCATCCACTGTGTGCTGCTCATGACAGATGCCACTTCCGCCTCAGGAAACTCATCTTCCCTCCCAGGTCTGTACTACTGTCCAGTCATCTAGGAAGCTGTACCTGAACTTCTCATCCAGGGGCCTCTCCTGTCACCGAAATCTGACACACCGAGTATGCACCTCCCATTTGACAATTGCCAGGTGCAACTTTGGATTCCGCGCGGGTGCCACATTCACAGTCTACTGAGTGTGGGCATGGATAACGGATGCCTTCCATGGGGCAGCAAGTTAAGAAATTTCAGGGCAGGGATCTACCAAACATGACATCACAAGGCTTATAAGCTACTGGAGGTTAGACGCCAGACAGAGGATGAGGAACCAGAAGGTCAGTGAACACTAGAGGGCTAGAGAGAGCAAAACTGGGAAGAAGGGACTAGAAACACAGGTTAAAAATTAGAAAATGCAAGCCCTGGTTCAGATTTAGGGTGGTGGGCTAGGATGAGGACACCAAATTGAGCTTTAAAAATATATTTGCAAATGCTTTGCAGAAGGTCACAGAGTGAGCTTAGGGAGAGTTCTGTCACTGCTATTGACATTTTTTTTCTTTTAGAGAATTCATGGAAATTTAAACAAAGCCAAATAGATTTTCAACTTAGAGCTTTCCAAGGTCTTTAAAATGCATGTGTGAATTGGTGAATTCTGAGACAGGAATACAGAGGCATTTTTGGTCAAAGTATACTTTTCTCAAGAGTTCTCTCTCCCCTGGTGATCTTCGGAACCTACTTAATAAATGCTGTCTACATTTAGTTTGATGTGGGCTTCATTGTAGCTTAAAAAGTGGAAAGATTGGGAAATTTTAGAGAGAGATGGGGCCTTATTTTACTAAATTTTACTGTGTTGAGAGCTAGAATTTTGTGTAGTTTTGAACAAAAGAAGGAGACCAAAATGGATTAGGAATGGCCAAGATAACCAAAACATTCATTTTTTTCATTTATTCATATGTGCATACAATGTTTGGGTCATTTCTCCCCCCCTACCCTCTGCCTCCCTCTCTCTCCCCCCCTTGCCCTCTCGCTTCCAGGCAGAAACTGTTCTGCCCTTATCTCTAATTTTGTTGAGGAGAGACCAAGACATTTTTTGAGGTATACACTATACAACTGGAATCCTCCAAAATGATTTGATACTTTTATTAAATTGATATTTGTGATTTTCCAGAATTAAAAATGCTGAATGGATACTTAAGAAAAGAACTCTTATTATTTACTCCCTTACTTGGTTGTTCACATTTTAGCTTGTGAAAAGCCCTGCTTTCATGATAGAACCTGTTTCGAGGACTTCTTTGGGACTGTTGCTTTGAAAAACCATTATCTACATTATTCTTGCCTTAATTTTCCTTCTACAGTTATGCATCTTACATTGCATATAAAGAAGTCTCTGATCACTTCTGACCCCTTTAAGAAATGATGAGTGAAGTCGAAGTTTATACACATTCAAGATAAAAACATTTTAAAGTAGAAAGCAATACAGGTAAAAGGATACAAATTTCAACATCAAGCAAAAATTCTTTTTGGGTTATTTGCCAATGTATTATCTCTGCCTCTTGTCTCTTCTTTTGTGAAGCTGACAAAATGTTGAGTTGATCTTTATTTATGGACAGCATTGTAATATACACTTCAAATCGGGCTTTTAATAGTTGCCCTAATATAGTCTTGAACACCACAAACAGACGGCTGATACCATGGGTAGATGTGTTTTTACTTGATCCTGATTCTGGGGTTAATCAGCATGCTGTTCAATTTTCCACCATAGCCATGAAACCTGCTGCTGACATTCTCCAGACTCTAGTCTCCAGCTGTCCCTCACACACTGAGCTCCACTTCTATGGTATCACACCTTTCTTCTTTTGCCCATCTCAGACTCAGAATATTTAGGAAGACTTACATTTTGCTAGATAACTGGTGGTAAGCATTGAACAAGAGGAGTTAAAAGTCTGAAAATCATGCTGTTTTATTTATGAAAAAAATAGCCTGCTTACTTAAGCTAAATCGTCAACACCTTAACATGGCAGCACTTCTGCGGACACACTAGCATGTCATTCTTATGATGGAGTGGACAACCACATCAAACACCCTTCCCACACAAGTAGTCTGCATAGGGCTGCCAAGTCATGGGTCTGCAAACCCCACGGTAGCCCCCACCCATCTCTGTACATTCTATTTTTCACATCAAAGATGACATGGGGGTCTTCTTGAGTCACATCAGGAGTCACCCACTGACACCAATTCCCACAAAAGAAGCTTCATGACAGTATGTTGGTGCTTTCTCAGCTCTCAAGAGCAGTCCCAATGTGAGACCATGAGAGACAAGCATGTTTGTCTGCTACAGAACACACCATGGAATGAAACTTGTGCTTCCAAGAACAGAAATTCTGGATCCGAAAACACCAGCCCTTCTTCTGTGAGCCAGAGCTGCAGCTTGTCTCTGTGGAACAATAAAGAAAGCAGAGAGGCCCACTTGCAGCAGGATCTGAGGTGGCTGATGACTATGATCTCAGCTGACAGGCCAGTCATGCCCGTCCCTCGGGAGGCCCTCATTTATGTTGGCTGCTTTGGCTTCCTCATCTTGCACATATTTGGTTTGGAGAATGCAAGGAATTTGCTTGCTGAGTGAGCTTATCCAATTCTGCTTTCTAACCAGGCTCCTTCCTGCTGAAGTATGTTTCTAAAATAAATCCCTTCTGTGGACTTTGTTGCACAATCAGCACCCAGTTCAGAGGGACAGTTTCAATGGGAGACAAATCCTCTCTCCAAATACACTATGCTATGCCAGGACCTGGAATCTAGTTGACTTTGAAACAGAGGCATTTTCACTGGTTACTAAAACTTGCAAAGTTTCAGGACATCTTCCTTCTACATTTCAATCCAACAATACACAAGTAGCCCAAGGACAAAGAATATGTCCTGGACACTTGCTACACACAATGAAAGATGTTCTTTCTGTTTTATTGATGTAAAAACTGAGGGTCACAAAAGTTAAACAACTTGACCATTTTGAACTATCAGATGGCAGAGCAGGGATTTCAAGCCAACTCTTATGATACAGTAAGGCTGACTGTGTTACGTTTTGTGTAATCCCTTTTAACCCAGGAAGTTGACCAACTATGTAACTGTGCCTAAAAGTGTAGACTGTCCAATTTGATTAGACATTATTGTTCATTAATAGTTGGAATTTAAAGGCTGGGAACAGTGGCTCATGCCTGTAATCCCAGCTACTCAGGAGGCAAAGATCAAAGGATCAGTTCAAGGATAGCCCAGGCAAAAACCAAGACCTATCTCAACAAATAAACTGGGTGTTGTGGCCCATATCTGCAATACTAGCTATGTGGGAGATGGAGTTAGGATGATCTATATCTGAGACAGGCTATGGGAAAATACATGAGACCCTATGTGAAGAATACCTAAAGAGGGGCTGGGGGCAGGGATCAAGCCACAGAGAAAGTACGAGGCCCTCAGCTCAAACCCTAGTATTGCCCAAAAAAAGAGCTAGAACTTAAGAAAAATATATAAATCAAGTCAGGTTATGACTTATTAAAATCATGCTATTGTTATTTTCTTTTGTTTAAACCCTGAATTCTTAACACTCTTCAGTAAATTTGGTGATGACATGACAAATTTATTTTTCTCATGCTTATTCACATATCTTTGGGGAAAAATTAATGTTACATTTATTACATGGGAATGAGCCCCAAAGTACAGACTGAATTAACTGAGGATCCTAGGTAAGAACTAATGGCCAAGTCAAAAGGGGAAACATGGAACGACTGCACCATCTAGCGACAGAACTGTGGTCTTGCACGCAAACTACCCAATGTGATTAGCTCCATTCTGAATATCTGTTCCCAGAACTTCCTGAGCATGAAGACTATTCATAAAATTGGCTAGAAGAATGTCTGGGGACAATAAATAATGGAAAGCTAAAGGCAGAACATCAGGAGCAGAGATATTGGATCAATTCTTCAGTGTTCACTTGAAGCTGGAGGCAGACCCACCTTCTCTCCTGAATGATCTGCCATGGGTCCTCCTGCTAACTTCAGGTATTGTTCTATGAACTAATAAAGGCTCCAGTGAAAATACTGATAAATAAACACCTATTCAGTCAATCCAAGATGTTCTACATCTTCTGTTTCTACAGCCAGAACCTCTGGACCTGAGAACACTGGCCCTTTTTGTCTGAGAAGTTAATCTCCAAGTCTGACCAGGACTTGCTTTCCACGGCAAGGCTCAGTCTCTTCCTCTTGCATTACCTTTCTCTCTGGTCTCATCCTAGGGAGCTGGCAACAATCTGAAGATTAACGCCTTCTCAAAACACTCAGCAAATGTGAAAACAACCACATGCCCTGTTAGAAAACATTGCAAATATATCACTTCAACAGCCTAAAACTAGAAAATTTGTGATCTCAAGGTTTGCATTTTGTCCAAGAATTTAACATTTATGGCCATGGAAGAAATGTATTTAGTAATTTTAATATTTTTGTGGTGGGAACGAAAAAGCAATCTGGAAAAGTACCTTTCAACATAGCAATTTCATGAAATAAGCATGTCAGTGTAAGCAGAAGCATATTTACTTCCACGAGCTCCCCCAATGCTCAAAGTTAAGGTACTTTTTATTCCAGCAGGGTTGGTGACATTTGCCAGTCTTCTCAGGCAGGATTGTAGCTGAGCCTCTCTGGGTACCTAGCACCTCCCTTACACCTCCCTATCCAAAAATCCAAGTATGCATAAATTTGACAAATGCTGAGCTGGTCATTTTTTATTCCCCATAAAGTTATCTGACCTTTGTATATCTCATTACAGGTAGGAGCTTCCAGAATGTTCTGTAGAAACTAACATGGCATAGTGGGAAAAATATAGGTAACAGAGTAGGAAAACCCTAACTAAGCTGTTAGCTATGTGACCTTGAGAAGCTTCCCACCTTCTCTGAACCTCAAATGTGAAATGGGGGAAGAAAGAAGTTAACTGAAGGCTTAGTGTCTTGCAGATACTAGCCACTCGGGAAGTGGCAGGACAATATTCTGAAAATGATAGCGAGCTTCCTGATACAGTAACTCTCTGAAGTAAGTGCTGTGTGGCCCAGTATTGGCCACAAGCAAATCTACAGACTAGAGCAAATTTGTCCTCAGACTTCTTGCTTACTTCCAAAATCCACAAGTCAAACTGGCCAAATGACAAAAGGACAAAAGACACTTGGGTCCAGCGTGAATGAGCTGAGAAGACACATCACCAGGAGTCAAACACTCCATAAAGCTTTTAAAGACAGGTTTATTTATATATAACTGCATGAAATTGAATTACAGAAACTTTATTAAAATACTGTATATTACAAATTTTTAATCCAATAAATTCTGTGTAATGACATTGAAGTGTTGGATTCACTTTGAACAGATGTTTTGTGTGTTGTCAGTAAAGAGTTCACCCTGTGTATACAAAGAGGAGAGCCACATGTGGACTCAGTAAGGGTCCCGTGATCAGACACTGGATGCTAGTTGTGCGTCTTGTCTTTAAAGCAATGAATTGGAACCTAGATCTTTGTCTTTGTAGATCAACTTTCTATAAATCAGAAATAACTTGCATATGTTTATTGCTGCCCTTTGAAGAAAATGAGAGTGGTGAAAATCATTTAAAATAAAGATCAACATCCCTAACCTGATGCAATTAAAATACTTAAAATTCACTGCAAAATTTGTGTTCTCCAGGAAATTATGCTATTTACACAATGAAATTTGTACATGAATTGGGAAATAAAAAATTGCTTATACAAAATTAAAAATCAATAGTATACAATATTTACAGCTTGTTAGGCATTATATATAAACATAGTTTTTAAAATAATCCTTCAAAATTAAAACTGTACTATGTAAACATGCAGTGCACATACTCATACAGTATAGTGTGTAGGCTTAACAGAAGGGGGAATGAGTTCACATAATGCAGGTTACTTCATCAAATATCATTTTGTTTTTGTGTATTACCCCTCCAATGCTTTATTCTTCCTGTCTTTAAGCTTCACAGTACATTTAGTATTTCTATAGTAAAAATAAATCCCTGATGGTAAACATATTTCTAAAGGTTACATAAAGTCTCTGCCTTTGTACAACAATATAAAACTAACACTGTTCACACTAGAATCTAGTTTACAACAAAACTAAATCCCACATTTAATCTGTTTGACTACATTTTTCCCCATTTCATACTTTTTTTTTCCCATTTCATACTTACTTGGAAAACAAAAAACACAGAGGAAAATGCCATATCATGAAAACATAATGAAAGTAGCCATCATTAGTCCTAGTCAATGGCTGATTTCTCTTCAACTGTAAGAAGTTAGTAGCTAAGAAATCTTTCAAAGACACCCTTCCTAAACTCTGAATTCCCAGTCACAAGTGACATGCACACAGCCAGCTCATCAGTGCCAATCTTGAATCTCTCCAAATTCACTCTGAAGTATCTCAACTTTCAAGGCACCAAGGCATTACTTAGCCTTTAAAAATGGTACTGTGGCTTGACAAGTGACTCATCAGTGGTCTGAGAGTTACAACAATTTGAAAGTGAGTCTTTTAAATTAAAAGACTCAAGTAAACTGTACCTTTGCTATTTAAATAAAAACATTTTAGATAGCTAACTTTTAAGATAAATCTGCTCCCCTCATCCCAGAACAACTAGAGTCAGGAGCTAATACTTAGGTTTGAATGTCATGAGTTTCGACAACTTATATGACTGAAACAAAAAAATACCATGGAATTTCCTGTTTGTTCACCTAAACAGTAGAGCTCATGTCTGAAGGTGTGCGTGTGCTGGGGAGAGAATCAGAATATTTTTAAATTCCTCCATGGTAAATGCATCCATTATCATAAACCCTAAGAAAGTGTCGACAATTAAGCTATCAACTTATCCAGCATTGAATGTAAAACATTTTTATTACTATTTGCACAAATGCCTCTAATTTGCTTTCTTTGGAGAAAACTTAATAACAGTCTATCCCAAAGATACCTAATGATAAAGTGAAATACTTTAATTTTTAAAAAAGGGATGATGGTGGGGCAAGAGGATCGCTAATTTGAGGTCAGGATGGGTTACATAGTGAGATACTGTCTCAAATAAAACCCCAAAATAAAAAGCCTTTTAAAAGGAAAATTTTTATCATTAGTAGTACTCTCAAGCTAACAGTCATTTAAAACAGGGCTCTAAAAAAGTGATGATTTTTAGTAATTACCAATATACATTTAGGAGAAGAAAGTGTTGAAGTTATGGGATTCAGATGATCGTGCATTACAGTTCCTCTTTCTATGTATTTATGTCCTACTTCTTTCCAGTTTCACTTAAAGACCTAAAGATATACTGTATATGGGTGGTGCAGAATATAATCCAAAAAGGGTCAGAGGTTCATGAAGTCCTGGTTTGCCTACACTTACTTATTTTTCAATATGATAACAGATGCATAAGCAAAGGTGTTAAATATTGTCTTCTAAGCCAGCACCTCCACTTCTATCCCAACTGTCCATATGTTTAAACAATAATGTATGACATCTGTTTGGGAAGATTTTGAAGAAACTGCTAAATTAGTTCTCCAAATCAAGAAAGGTTGCTATGTAAGTTCAACATAGATGCAATAAAGAATGTGAAAATGAATTCTCTACACTCAGAAGAGATGACTAGAGTTCATAGCTCAGTTCTCTCAGGGATGTGAATGCTGCCACTAATTTAATAGAGAATTAACCAGTACATCTCCACATTTACTGAACATACTTTATATATTAAGCATTGCTTTACCCAAACAAATTCACAGCTAAAGTTTGAGATAACTAAATTCACCAACCTCCTATAACAATGTATTACCTATAAGGAACAGAGGTCCTCAAGTTAGAACAGCAAGCCCAACACACACACACACACTCACACAATGGAGTATGATTTCAAGCATTCCATGGTCAGTAGATCCCACGCTGAAAGCAACACAGCACCATGCACACAAGCAGCCTGCAGCCCGCACAGGGTGGTGCACAAGCTTAACAGAAGGGAGAAGTGTGTTCACATAATGCAGGGTACTTCATCAACTGTGCCTTGTTTTGTGCATTACTCCTCCAACATTTCTTCCTCTCTTTAAACTTTCATCTGCTACAAAATGACACCACATATTTGAAAAATGTTTTAATTTTTTTCTTCCCAGGAAAAAAGTTTTAATTTTTAATGATGTGATATCCTTTCTATCCAGAAGAGCTTCAGGAGGATGGGAAATTAAGAGAGATTGTGAGACCATTTGATTACTAGTCAATGTTAACCACCGACTCAAATAAATAGCAATTTACCCAGTCACCCAACACATTACCAAACTTCTTTGGAATCTATGTCTACCAGAATTTATTCAGTAATTTTTTTCATATTCCTTGTATCTTAAAAACAAAATAAATGTTTCAAGAGATTCTCTTTAAGCTTTGGAATAGCAAGAGTGAAGTAGTCTGAGTATTTCAGAAAGTGCTTTCAGCCTCTTGTTACTTTCTGAATTATAAAATGAACACAAATGTAAAATAATAGCATTTTCTTCTAGGCTAAACAAGAAAAACAGCAAATAAAGAAAACAACAATAGGACCCAACAACCACCTTGGCTCATGGAAAGGAGGACTTAAGACACTGAAGCCCACCTCTACGTTCCTACAGGATTGGCATCACACAGCCAAGCCAAAGCCCAGGAAAATGTATGGGGAAAGACTACCTTACATCTAAAACAAGGACAATACTTTGGATATAGTAGAGTCAATGAGTTTTCTGAGTAAATTCAAAGAAAGTAAAAAGGATATAGGAAAGAAGAAAATGCTTGCCACCTGTATGCTTTTCCTGTATTAACTAGTGGTAACCAGAACCTGTAATTTAATCCAGTTTGCCCCACAACTCCCAAGTGTTCTTAGATAAATATCTGTTGATTTTTAAAATAAAGGAGTAAAGAAGATGTGAAGAAAGCAAGACTATAAGAGAAGGGTTTTTTTGTTTTGTTTTTTAGTTTTCTTCATAAAGTATATGTAGGGAAGATGTGGGAATGGAAGAAAGCAGACAAGTTCTACAGAACAGTGGATTCAACTGGTATTGCAGAGTGCAATTTAAAGAACTCTGCTGACTGCTGAGCATTTATCATCAAATACATATTGCTTTGCCATTCATAAACAATCTCACATAATCCTCACAAAGCCACAGGTGGTATTAATCAAATTTCAGAGCACAAACTGAAGCTCAGAGAGGTTCATTGATTTGCCCAGACCAAACAGTCTGCAAATGACAAAGTCTGGATTCAAGCCTGTGTCACTTGGCTTAGAATCTAGTGTGCTCTCTGTGTCACAGCAATGGCATCTTGGTTACTGAAATTCCACTTAGTGGATTGAACTGGGTAAATCAGAATGCTGGGGAGGAGAAACTAGATCTCAACTCTCAGCTAGAACCAGGAAGCAAAAAGTTGACACAATCATTTTAGGATTTGAAACTTGTGTGCTAGCTCTTGGTGAACTCAAGTGGAGGATCCCATCTCGGTCATCTCTGTACTTACAACAGATAACACTTGGTGCTGTACTTTGCACACAGTGTATCTGCAGAAAGGGTTACAAAATCGAGTTAGCCAGCATGTGAGTGTCAGCTGGGCACTTGAATGAGGAAGTTTCACTTTCCACACATTAATGAGAGGTTCCCTAAAGACCTTTCCCAACAACAGTCTTTAATTTTAAATTATCCTTGTTCCTTACCTCACAAACAAAAAATATACAAGCCAACTCATTTCTTTATTTCTTTCACTTAAAGTACAAACAAAAACCCTTATGGGTTTGGAAATGGAGCAGTGGAAATGTATACTGTAAATACTAAGATAGTACTATAACGCTGTTTGGTAAACATTAGTATCTGAAGTAACAATTAAGCTGCAAGCACTGAACACAGGCATCATTTAGGCCTTTCCTTACCCCGGGCACCAAGCGGAACTGTGCCACCAGAGAATGAGTTGCACTTCTTTCTTTTACAGGTTTGCAGCTTAAGTGCAGCTTCCATGAGGCTCCCTGACTAACTCTGACCATGGACATTCCTAACCAGTATGTTAAGTAAGAACTTTGAGTATAAAGAACTTCCTTCTTTGAGGAACTGATTTCACTATCAGCAGTATTTTACCAAACATTTTTAAAAATAAAGGAGTGTCAACCACACAGGATTTTCCCCTTCCTTCTTATACTTGTTACAAAGAAAACTTACTGCTAAATCACATACAAATTTTAAGAAAGCGTAATCCAATTATATCTATAAGGGCTTTGTCACATCCCAAACAAGGGTCTCCGGCACTATCAAACCAAGAAAAATTTCCCCAAATTAAAAAAACCTAAAGCATCCTCAAATCTATTTCAAAGATAGTTCAACTGAACAAATAGCACATTTTCCACTAGAACATGAAAGTGTTCATTACACAAAAGCTTCCCAATTAGACCATATTCATATATAGTTCTCGATATATGTATATGACATATATACATATATATCATTTAACATTGTCTCTATAAGAAAACCAGTAACTTTTTAAAAATTTCAGCATATAAAGTTATTAAAACAATTTCATAAATTCACACTATTCAACTGCATTTCAAAACATCAGTGACTGCTGCACAAAATTCCAATGAAAATAACTGAGAAAAGCAAACAAAATAAAAATCCTCCCCAATTAAAAGTACACACACACACACATACACAATTCTCAATGTAAATCAACTTGATAATGAGATAACTGCAAGACACTCTACAAACTATTAACTACTCAATTATACTTTCATTCTAGAATAAAAACAGGAGCTTAAAATCTCTTTGGTCCATTCATTCATATATTCAATGTGTCCAAGTTATTTTCTAATTAATGTTGGCTTATGATCCATGTGCTCCGTATTACCTCACCATGATGACTTTCTTAAAATAATTGTATGTTAAAATAACTACTCATCTGTACATCTGAAATAATTTCCACACATTATTGGTAATTCCTCTGAAAGAATACAAATGCTTTAAATTATTGAAAGAACAGTGAAAGGACAAATATAATTCAAGTCTAATAGAAAAGAAGAAATCAAATTGACTTGGAAAGGGTATGCCTAAATTTAATTTGAGAAAACATCACGAACATAAGGAACACATGAAAATAATACTTGACTTGTACATAATAAAAAGAATCCATTTTTAAATTTATTCCAGGATCCCTAAGAAAGCATAGTTGCTCACTGGTTGTCTTTTTGTTAAAACACATTTCCATGCCACGGTGTTAGTAAATTCCTAAACTGGGCTCCAATAGTGGCATTAAAACAAAACAAATCCTTATTAAACTGATTATTTTTGGTGGAAAAAAAGGTGTGCGGATAGCAAGAATTTTAAATTTGAATGGGATCTAGAAGAAACCTACTTTCTAATCTAAATTAAGTTACACAGAGAGGCTAGGGTGCTAGATTAATTTTTAGTTTGTCCTTACATTTAAGATTTCTACTGGTACCAAAAAAAAAAATCTAAATTCAACCAGGATCTGTGTTTTTCCTACTTCTTGAAGTGTTTTATACAGAGTACATTTCCATTTTTAATAAATATGACCACAGAGTCTAGTAAAGTTAAATAACTTAAATAAACTTAAATCATACCAACATAAATCAAGACTGAACAACTGCAGCAAACCACTCAAACACGCGCTCTGTACTGTACTGATGTGCAGAGACTAAGTGTCAAATGTTAAAAATTACTTACTATGTTTCCCCTGCTTACTTAGCAGAATTGTGACAGGGCCACACATCCAAAATAAGACAGTTGATTATTCTTCCTATATAACTTACTTGTTATTCTTCTAAATATGAAGCTTTTTTTATTCCCAGAGCCTAATTTAGGCCACTCTTTAAATAATTAATACTCCAGAATAAGACTGTTTGTTTTGTTAAAACCAAGGTATATGCAACAAGTAATATAATCACACCACAACACTAACTACAAAGGTGTTTTTCTCTACGAGATACAAAGCAGAAACTTTCTTTAGAAGGGTCAAAGAATGCAACATGCATTTTAGACTTTTTTTTCCTTACAAATTTTATAAGAAAATTTTCAAATTATGTTTTTATGACATGTATGTGGCAATGGGTGTGACCCTTAAAGTTTTTTAATTTATATAAATAGAGTATTATGTATGAGGGAAACTATTAAAAGGGTGTTTAAGTTAGTCAACAGTATGCACCCTACAGATCTACTGAGTTCTTAAAACAGTTTAGCTCCTCTTCCATTAAGAAAACTGTTATTTTCCACATAAATTAAATAATAACACCTAAACATTAAAACCTAAATCCCAGAAATGCTCAGTATTAAAAACCAAACAATTTCTGTCATATTAAACAATTCGTTATTTTGCATTCATGTGGGATTTAGCATTACAAACAAAGATTTTACTACAGTACCTGAATTCGTGTCAAATGTCTTCACAGCACTCGGCTACATCTATACTGCAAATTGTCACATGATCAATGTTAACAAAAAGAAGAGAGTTTGGCACATATGTCAATTTCTCAAAACGTCCCTGTAACTTAACACAACACTGTTGAGAATGATGATTTCAACACCAATGTTAACCTGAATGGCAGCTAAACAAGGTGCTTTTTCTTGCAGCTTCACATAGCTTCTAGTGCACCTTGCCTGGGATGGAGGCACGTAAGGTGCAGTGCAGTAGTGCAATCAGTGAACGCCAGAGGGCAGGCTTTCCAAACAGCTCAACTTCTTCCTTGGGTTTTGACTTGCTGAGTCCATCCACACTCTTGTGCAATGTCATTTCCACTTGTTAACAATGCCATTTTCAGGGAATCTGTACATCTGCGTCCTTGTGTGAATTTAGACATTCCCTCAGAAACCTCAGAGCGTAGCGAGGATCCTTGAGAAGGAGATGATTAATGTCAATACGGTCTGCCCCACGCCCCACACCAGTGCTTCCAAAGGGGCCATGTTCTTCCCTGCCACTCTGTATATGCCAGCCACCGCAGCACCTGCATGACAAGCAGAGGGACAGTCACTCACTGCGCAGCCCCTGTGCTGCAGAGGAAGGTCGTACCTCACTTGTCACAACACAATACCCCACCCACCCTTAATAGATACATATGGACGGTACAGACTGCAATCACAATTCCAAATATGCTCCTGAAAAATCAATAATTCATTATCGTAAAACCTCCCCTGAGCATTCAACTGCCCAGACCTCATCAGATTGCTTATAAATATGCCCACATAATATGCAGATGATTATAAATGAAAAGCTATATAATTTAACAATTAATATTTTAATGTTAAAGATATCTTATTTACTTGAAAAAATTTTCAAATAGTATGTAAAATATAAGAATACATGACTAACCTATTTTATAATCTACCATGTAAAACAGTAGTTTACTGAACTTTTTAATGACGGATACATGTAAGTTATTTGGAGACTACTATCTTAATATTAATAAAAATGAAAAGTGAACTTGATGTCTCCTCTAGGAAAAAATGTTCAGATACTGGATTCCCAGAACAACGAGCCTGAGTTATGAAGAAGCTCTGTGCCTACCCGCAACACTTCGTCTTAGCACAGTATGTAGAATGATGTGGCATTTAAGCGTCTAATTTAAAAAGGACATTCAGAAATCACAAAGAAGGAAATATTTAAATTGTGATATGGTTTCTCACATATTGAGATGTTCTTAAAACTATTTCTGTAGAAAAAAACCTGTCTACTACATATTCTAGAATCGTTAAACAAAAGGAAATAAAGAGAACAGAAATAAATTATTCAAAAATACTGAATTGATAATTGCTTGCAACAGAAACCTATTAATAAAAATTAGCTAAGGATATCACTTTTACTTGTCAATTTAAGGACAACTTAACTTGGGATTTATTCTTTGTAATTTACTTAAAACATCCAAAACAAATCTATGCCAAGGGCTTTCATATACATGTTTTCAAATAAAAGCAAATTAAGACAGTATACTTACCACACACTAGATCTTGCAAGGACCTTTACAAGCATTCTCTTATTTAAATATCCTATCCCTCCCCCCTCACTGTTATGACCTAATTTAAAGACAGAAAACAGGTTCAGAGAGATTCAATTACTGGCCCAAGGAAATACAGCAAGTAAAAGAGCAGCCTCATCTGGCTACAAATCCCCAAATCATAGTATCATTTCATATTTATGTTAAGTGAAAAAGAATGATTTTAAAAAATAACCAAGCCACTGATCATAATCTCAATATTAAATAAAACTCTTAGTGGCACCAACATTTACCAAGTAATAAAATCAAGTACTTATATAACTGGTCATATACCTAAACTTTAGAATTGGATGACATTTTAAAAAATTTTAAAGAACTTTGGCTTACTGTGTTATCATGAATTATGTTAAAATAAACCCGAGGAACAACACTCTGTTTTTTCCTTGGATTTACATTACATTTTCGTCAATGTTAAAAAATACATTTGGCCTCCATCTCTCTGACACTGAGCTTTAAATTATGATCCAAGAAAAGGAAAGTCACAGCAATTAGTAGCTCAGGCTGACTGGGATATGTCAAATACAGTTGTCAATTCAAACTTCCCAAGTTTATAAAGGTTAAGAGCCTGGGTTTTGAACCTAGACTCATGGACTAAAATCCAAGATTTACTACTTAGCAACTGGTTATGCTGGGCAATCACTTAACCCCTAATGCCTTGCTTCCTCAAATATAAAATAAATGTAAAGTGGGTGAGTGTGAAGATTAAGAGAGAATACCATAAAGTGCTTAGGAACAGTGTATGGTCTTAGTACTTTGCCTAGTAGATGTCATAGTGGTAAAGGATAAAGGAAATTCTAACCAGTGGCTCACCACTTAACAGTGTTGGAAAAATTGGGCAGCCATGTGGAAGAAATATATTTAGGTCCCTGCTTCACAACATTCCACAAAATAAATTTCAGATGGATTAAAGAGCTAGATGGTAAAAATAAAACTACAAATGTAAACTTTAGAATATAAGTGAATATGTTTAGCATCCTCCGAAGATAGATCTTAAGACTCCAAGAGAATAAAACTATAAATGTTTGACATCCAAAGACTAAAAAAAAAAATTGTATGCACAGCAAACTGATGATTTACATTGAGAATATAGACACACATCTGCTTACATAAATACACAAATAATGAGTTCAGCACTTTTTGTAATCAAATAAAACAACTTCCCATTAATTGGAAAAATGGGTAAGCTATACAAAATCTATACCATGAATTCATATAATTTCAAAAGGAAAATATAGCTCCTTATGAGCTGACATAGAAAGAACTTAAGGCATACAATTTATTCAACAAGGAAAATAAAACATAAAACAAAATGCATTCCCTATCAGTACAAGCATACATGTATGTGTGTGTATGAATGTAATGCATAAATGAAAATCTGGGGAATACACACCAAACTCCAATAGCACTAGTTTGGAGTGCTAGTCAGAAACACTTTTCTTTATCCATATTTTAAGTTTTACATGGAGAATATAGTCATATATTACTTAAAATTCATTTTTAAACTTTAATTTGTATATCTAACTTGCCTAAATTTCCCTACAATGCCAAGATATATTCATTTTTAAAGGCCAACATCTTTCAAACAAAAATATTTGTATATATACAATGACAAAGTTCACTAAATACTTGATTTTAAGTAGCTGGAAATAAACTCCCTTGTATGTAGGTATAATTTAATCATTTTTGCTGCCATATAGAATTACAAAAGTATGAATATACCACAGCTTGTCCATTCTACTGCCAATAACATTTGTTCCCAATCCTCTACAATCACAAACATTGCTCCCATGAATATTCTTGATCTCAGCCCCTGGCACACAAATGCTGTCAAGAGTTTCTTCATGATCCATGGGTAGAAGTGGAATTGCTGAGCCCTCTGGTACAGGCATTTCTATTAGGCAATGCCAAATTGTTTTTCCAAATTAGTTGTACTGATTTATATACCAGGAACCCCACAGCCTCAGAAGCAAGTTAGTATATTTTTCCCCCAATCTGGTGAGTTAGAGATATTCTCTGTATGATTATTGATAATTTCCTAATAATTAATATGATCAAGCTTTTCTTCACGTACTATTGACCATTAAGTTTTCTACTTCTATGAAATGCTTGTCAAATCTTCTGTCCATTCTTCTATTGGGTTATCTTTTTCTTATTTGACTCAGAACTTTTAACAATATAGTTTAAGTATTAATCTTTTTTAATTGATATGTTAACAAATATTTTCCTCAATGCCATGCTTTAGTTTTCACTCTCTAAGGAGACCTTTGCTATACAATAGTCAGTTAAAAGAATACTTATGATCTTTACTTTCTTGGTGAAATATGAAGCTAAATTGATATGCAAAAATCAAGAGGATATAAAGTGAGATGGCAGCTTGAAATAAATGATGCATGTTTGGAGCTTCTATTGTGAACAATAGCAGAAAGAACCACTAAAATAACTGGAAAATCCCAAAAGTATTCAGGGTCAAGAGAAGACTGGTGGTATGAATATGAAGTGGAAAAAGCAGAGCGGGAGTTTGAGGGAGAGATGTACACCTAGGCTGGGAGAAGAGACATAGTAGGTAGAAAATATCACTCTCTAGTAGCACAAAGTACCTGCAGAGGGTACACTAAGGAAAAATGAAACATGTCCTGACAGATAATGGATAATACAGGAAAGGCAGAATTCATATTGACAGTGTGCTCATTCGAGTTGTGTAGTTAGATCAAGACTGGGCAAACTATAATCCATAAGCCAAATCTGGCCTACTACCTGGGTATGTACAACATGTGAGCTGGGAATGATTTTTTTAATTGTTGAAAAAAATCTGAAGAAGAGCATTTCATGATACATAAACATTATCCGAAATTCAAATCTTAGTGTCCATACATCATATTTTATTAGAATACAGCTATGTTCCTGTCTCCTATTGAATTATCTTTTGTAATTCCAGGAATAATGTTCACAACATACATGAGTCTACACTTTCCTGCTCTTGGGCAGTCTTTAACTTGTTTAGTAACAGGCTTACACTGGCCTCAGAAATAAGCTGTGCACAGCTTTCACTGTTTCTATTTTCTGTAATGGTTTGGATTAAAAAAAAAAAGGAGCTACCTGTTCTTTGAAAATCTGGTAGAACTGTCCTATAAACCCCATTTAAGTCTGGATATTTTTGAAAGAAAGGGCCTTTAACATTTCAAATGTTTATAAAAATATTCTATTTATATTTTCCATTTCTTTTATATCAATTTTTATATTAATAATGTAGTTCATAAAACTAATTTTGATGTTTTATCCTTCTTACTGAAAATTAGTTATTTCTTCTACTAGTTCACATTTTTATTTTTGACTTAACTCTTTCTTTTTAGTTTGTCAGCAGTCATCTCATTTCTTCAAAGAACAAGTTTTTATTAACCTTTCATAAACACAACTTACAGAACTTCATAGTATTTCTCCACACCAATAAGGTTAAAAATATAAAAAAAGATACCATGAATAAGTTATAAGACAGTAAGTAATCAGGAATTAACTTAATAAAAATATACAACCTTCCTAGTGAGGAAAGTATTTTAAACTCTAATAAAAGACTTTAATAAATGACAAAGAAGATCTCAATAACTAGAGATGTATTAACACGATCCTGGGTGGCATAATTTAATACACCCATGCTACCCAAGTGAACCTTTACATCCAATTAAATCCTAATAAAAATCAGTCATACTTTTTTGAGTGAGCCAACAGACATATTCTAAACTTTATATGAAAGAATAAAGGTCCATGAGCAGTTACGTTAACTTTAAGAAAAGTAACCAGAAGGAACGAGCCGTGAATTAGACATATTACAAAACCAGAGATATATGTATAAAAAAAAAAAGCACGGCCCTACAATGAGAATGCAATGTACAAAAAGATGGCATTGTCAATCAATGAGAAAATGATTAATTTTTTCAGTGGATAGTAAGGTAAAAATTGACTTATGATATGAGAGAGGGAAAAAAAAACCCACCCAGAACTCCATCTAGTACCAAAAACAAAGGTATCCTCTGGACCAGTGGGTAAATTATAGTCTGTTTTGTGAATAAAGTTTTTATTGCAACAAGTAGTCTCCATTGTTTTGGTCTGTCTATACCTGCTTTCATGCTCCAATGGCAGAAGTGAAGAGCCACTGATCTGCAGAGTCAAAAATACTACCTTCCCTTTTAAGAAAATATTTGGTGACTCCTGCTCTAGATGAAGTAAGGACTCTAATAGAAATGGTAAAACTATAAAATTAACCAAAGAATACATATCAGAGTATCTTTTAATCTTGGTGTGAGACAGAACTTCTTAAATAAAATTCTAAATTATAAACCATAAAATTAAAAACAAAACAAAAAACTCTGTAAGCTAATTACATTGAAATTAGGCACTTCTGCTCAATAAATTACTCCATGGATGAAGATAACTGATAAAGACTGAGAAAAGTTATTTGCAAACCCTCAACCAATAAGAGACTATTATCTCTAATATATAAGAAACACTCATAATTTATATATGTGAAGAAAACAAGAGAATTCAAATAAAAGCACACAATTTAAAGAGATGGTGTGCAGGAGAAAAGAAAAAAACCCTAAATATATAATAAGCATAGGAAGAGATGTTAAATCTCATTAGTAATCAGAGAAATACAAATTAAATCAACAGAGATGCCACTTTATACCTTCAGATTGGCTAAAATTAGGCACAGAAAATTCATTTTTACCAATTCTGGCATTAATTATCAGTACAAATTAAAATGGAAAAAATCAGTCTTGGAAATAAAATCTAAGATGTAGCAAATATAACAAATCTGTATCAATATTTCATCAGCATTTTATTGATGTGGATATTTAGCAACTATAGGCTGAGCTAAATAATATAGCTATAAGTGAGGTAGTACTTACAACTTGCATTAAGAAATACAGCCAAATATTCATATGGACTAGTTTTCTTAATTCGAGTCTTTGGCAAGTAAGAAAATTAGTCACGAGAAATTTAAATGTTTTATTACTAATTAGGGAACAAATTTTCACTTCAAATTTTACCATTTTTATAAGAATTTTAAAATATAACATTATAGTTTCTAAAATCATTGGTTTGTTTTATTCTTGAGTGATCTAAAAGTAGGTTATATATACATATTACATCATTAGAGACAAATGGAAGCAGAATTAACTTTTCATGCTTTCTTGAAAATCTTACAATACTGTACATATGTGCATACCACTTGCAACTCAGAGCAAGCTGCACCTTCTCTCCTCCTCCATTCAGTTCACCAGCTACAACAGTACAACCGACTGGCAGCCCCCTCAATGTCTGTTATTCATTGTCCATAGTGACTAATAACTAATTTGAAGTGGGTTACTTCTCCTTTGCCATAGTTCTTATATTAGTTTTTTCCTTCCTTACCCATAGTTATTACTCTAGCTCAGATCCTGATCTCAAGCTTAGATTCTAGTTAATGCCTCTTCATTCCCCTTTATTTGCCATTCCTTCCTCCCCCCTGTTCTTCCTTCTTTTTCTCTCACTCACTCTATTCATCCATCCATCTATCCATCCATCCAAACAATATTCTTCTAGAATCTATCATGTTCCAGGTAGTCTTATTATTGGAGGTGTAACTGCTATAAAGGTAGACAAGATCCTGCTCTTTCAGAGTTTTCTCTTGGTTCTTTACATACTTAATATATTCAGCTAAACAAATTTTCCCACTAAACTGCTTTGTCTCTTATCAACCACACTAAAAAATGTTTTCCATGGCCTACAGATCAAAATCCAAACTTTCTGGCTGGCCCTCTCGGATCTGGCTCCATTTTTTCTTTCCAGCTGAATCCTCCCCACCCACTTTACATATCACCTGTGCTTGCTGAACCCAAGGCTTTGCTTAAAATCCTACCTATAATATACTGATGAGATACCATATGATAAAGTTACAGGTTAAATGCAAAAAGCAATAAAATCAACTACAAAAACTAGTTAAGATATCCCAGAAATACCAAATTTTGAATGAAGAAGGGGTGAGAAAAGAGACTACTCACTATTTCTCACAAGTATTTTATGATTGTCATCTTAGGGCCACAGAGAGTCCAGCCCAAAACAGATCCGAGTGGTGGCCGTGAGCTGCCCCCGACATATGGAAGCTGTCCAGAAATAAGCACAACATTGTGCAACAATAGGCACATGATCAATAGCAGCAGAAGGAAGCAGCTAGGTGCTGCATATTAAGAAAGCAGCCATGGACTCTCTAGTCTCAACAGGATGCATCTAAGTTATGCTTGACCAGCAGCCACAGAAACCAGAACACTTTGATGCCAAGGCTGGAGGTGGGCCTAAGTTCAGTTCAGGAGAAGACCAGGAGGAACAAACTTGAGGACCAGTGAGAAAATGCATAAAGCAGCACAGCAGAAAACTTGCAGGTCACTAGAGGACACTCGAAAGAATCAAAGATCTGTCATAATAACTTGTGTAAAAGAAGAATTGCAATTACACATTGTAGTCACAGGCAGATGACACCAAGTACCTAAGGGCCATATTTTTATATCTCATTTCAAATGACAATTACCATTGTCATATTTTGTGCCCACATTTCTTCCTTACTAGATAATGAAAGCCTTTAATGCAGAAGCTAATTTACTATAAGGCATTTTCCCATTGAACTGTTATGCCTCTTGGCAATTTTTACAGATTCTTCTTTTTTTTTCTTGACAGTACTAGGGTTTGAACTCAGGGCCTCATGCTTGCTAGGCAGGTACACTATCACTGAGACACTCCACCAGCCATTTTTTGTGAAAGAGTTTTTCAAGATAGGGACACATGAACCATTTGCCCAGGGCTGGCTTCAAATTACAATCCTCCTCATCTCTGCCTCCCGAATAGCTAGAATTACAGGTGTGAGCTACTGGCACCCTGCAAATTTTTCTATTTTCCATAAAGCTTTGTGAGTCTTCACATAGTAAAATATTTGTTCAATGAGTAAATGAACTCACTCTTACCTTCTAGGTGCAGTGTATAAACTGTTGAAAAATATTCTACATTAAAGATTACCCAAATGTTTCATTTACAGCAAGAATAGTTACCAAAGTGATAAATGCATGTAAAATTAGGTCCTTAAACAGCACACAATTCACTTACTAGTAATCATTGCTCCAGTTACAGAGGCCAGAAATCCGATGCTGACTGCAATGACCGAGATCACTCTCCCCTGTCTGTGCCTCTGCAGCATCACAAACATCAACACACCTGCAGCACCGTGGACAAACAGGGAGGAGAAGAGAGCCCAGAGGAAGATCCAGTACCACATCTCTGAAAGGAAAAAGAGAGTGTTAACCAGTCCGCTGAAACACACCTTAAAAATTCAGTGAACACACAGTGCGCACCCATGGTTTAGGGACTATTAAATGAGGCACAGTGCCAGAAATGCAGTAATGCTAAATAAATCATGATTATCCTCATCACTAATGGTTCATGGTGGAAAGAATTCCTTCTATAATTTCAGAAGGTTAAGGCCATACTCCAATATCCTATACATGCCCCCATTATATAGCTATCATCCATCAATTTGTCTCCTAAATCCCTAACATAGTTGCAAGCTTCTTGGAGTGAATTATAAAACTTAATTAATTGCTCTTCAATATATATTTTTCCATTTTTATACCAAATAGCACTGTTAAGGTATTTTTAAAAAGTGCTCTAATTCAAATAATTCCAAAAATCAGTCACTGCTTATCTTTTATGACTTTTAAGAATTTCAGGCAATTTCTCTTGTGGCCTTCAATTTAATACTGAAAAATCAGTCAGACTTTTTTTTTTAACTTGTCTCCAGTCATTCTGACACTACTACCCTGGGACTTTTCAAGTTCCATTTTCAAGCCTGTCACATTACTATACTTAAATATGACTTAACACAGTTTCTCTGCAATAAAATCTTTTTATTTAAACTACAGGTAAAGTTTATTACTTATAACTGAAAGAGCTGCCTCCAAAATGTTTAGCTAACACCCTGAGGATCCCGCAGAATCATCCTTGCTATGCAAACACTCCATGAAGCAAAGTATCTCATTTCTATGTGTACTAAGTATTTACTCTCAGTCAAGTGTAAGACTCAATAAAATAGCCATTAAATAAGAAGCACAAAAATGAATTAAGACCTATCCAAACATCATTATGTGGGTGGGACTTTAAAATGGTATAGCTGCTATGAAAAACAGTACGATAGTTCCTCAAAAATTAAAAACAGAATTCCATATGATCCAGTACCTACACTTCTGAGTATAAGAGGATTAAAAGTAGAATCTCTAAGAGACATTGGCACAAACACACTCATGGAACATTATTCAATATAGCTAAGAGGTAAAGCAACCTAGTGTCCCTGAATGGATGAATGATAAACAAAATATTACATATACATATGATGAAAAATTATTGCTTCAAAAGGAAAGAAAATTTTGTCACGATTCAACATGGATGAACCTTGAAGCTGTTACGATAAGTGAAATAAGCCAGTCACAAAAGGACTGATACCATATGCTTCACTTAAATGAAGTACCTAAAGTAGTCAAATTCACAGAAAATATAATGGTTGTTGGCAGGAGCTGGGGGAGGTAGGAATGAGTTTCAATGGGTTTTTAAATATTTATTATGATTAACTCATATTAATTTTACAAATTAATGGGTTTCACTGTGACAGTTCTATATAGCATATATCATACTTTGATCATGTCCACTCTCTCTAGTACCTAAAGCCCTTAAAATGTCCTGATACAAGAGTAGCTTTCATTATTAAAGAGTCCCTTTTGGTTTTATGTGAGCATATGCTAATGAAGTGGCTTAGGTTTGGGCACATACACAGCTTCAGATGAAACTGGTCACCAGAAAGACCTCCAGATTATAAGGCTGGAATTTTCAGCCCCATCCACTTACCTCTAAGAAGGAGGGAAGGGGTCTGGAGGTTCAGCTCTGTAAATAAAAACTCCTGAACCACTAAGTTTGGTGAACTTCCAGGTTGCTGTACATGAACACAAGGAGGTTGGTGACCAAAAGGCATGGAAGCTCACTGCCCCAAATCTATTCCTTGTCCATTCATCTGGTTGCTCCCGAGTTGTATCCTTTTAATGAACTAGTAAATATAAAGTGTTTCTCTAAGTTCTGTCAGTCACTAGAGCAAATGGTCAAACCCCAAGAGGGGTACATCAGAATCCTTGACTTGTAGCTGGTCAGAAATATGGGAAATCCAGACTTCTCACTGGCATCTGAAGTAAGGGGCAGTCTTGTGGGACTGAGCCCTTAATTTTGAGGATCTGATGCTAACTCCAGGTAGAGAATTGAATTACAAGGTACCTAGTATTGGTATCCTGGAGAATTGCTTGGTATGGGAAAAAAAAAACCCCACAAAACACCAAATACACAACTCGTCAGAGACATCTTTTGTGAGGGCAGAGGAAACAGTGAGTAGGTTTCATCATATATGCTTTTTTTAACCACTACTATAAAAGATAAATAAGTAAAAATATGTAAAGCATGGATATAAACTTCAATTATTTCAAGTCAAGACCATAAGTGACAAAAAATTCAAAAAGAAAACAAAAACTGTCTTAAAAATGAAGAAGGGTATGGGTATATAATGGCAACAAAAGAGATCTCTGTGACAATGGAACTGTTCTATGTTTTGGATGTGGGAGTAGATATATGTATGTGACAAACTTGTACAGAACTAAATACACACACAAATGACTGCATGTATATAAGTAATAACGGTGAAATCTCAATAAGGTTGATAGATTGTATCAATGTCAACATCCTAGTTGTGATACACTTCGGTTTTCAAATAAATTCCCCTTGGGTAAGCTAGATAAAGAATATATAAGTTCTCTACATATTATTTCTTACCACTGCTATGAATCCACAATTATCTCAAAAAATAAAAAGTTTAATTAAAAAAAGGGGGAAATACAGAAAAAAATTTTTAAAAGAAATCAGCTTTACTCTGCCATATTTGTAAGATTTGGCACACAGAATGGACACAAAATTTAAAATCATTTCAAAGAAGACAATGCAATGTGTTTTACAATGTGTGTTTGAATAGGATATATGCTCCCCAACAATATAAGAGACAGATACCAGTGGTTAAGGAAAAATAGACAAAGCTTGCCTTTTATACAGGTTTTCTTTCCAGCTTTCAGGAAAATAGTGATTTCACATGATATTGTCACTCCTGAATAAACAGCTTCAATTTATAATAAGTGCATTAAAAATTAAAAAGCTTAACTTGCTCAGAAGATATTTATATATTAAAAAATAATTTCCCAGAGAGAAACTAAAAAGTGAGAACATAAGGAGTTAATAATGTAGGGAGTGGAAAAGGTGTAGGGAGCTCTTTGCATGTCCTACTCTGAGGAAAGGAAAGGCTCTGTGACAACCACATACTCTTCTGAACCACATACTCTTCTGGAAGAGAAGTTAACAATTTGCCTTGTATCTCAAGCCCACTTAGAAAAGCTTAACAAATCTAACTCCCACCCCAGGCCTTGTCTTTGTTGTCCTTGTAATATAGTTAGAAGGAATAATTTCTTGACTATATCAACTACTATGAACAAGGGATTATGATGTAAATAGTAGTATTGTTTGCCTATTGAATATATTATCGACTACAAAAATAAGTGTACCTAATAATAAGAAAAAAGTGAATTAAGTTTAATGTTTTATACAGACCCAAGGTATCAATAGAACCATACAACTAAAATGCAATCTTAAGGGGTCCTCTGATGCCAGCCAAAGTTATCTGTTAAGCAGACTGACCCTGAACAAATTACCTGAAACTCAAATTTACTTTCAGCTTTCTTGCTCTTATTCTTTAAAAAACAAACAAACAAACAAAAAAACCTACATTACATTTCATAGAAATAAAACTGAACTCTACCAAGGAAAACTTAAGTTAGTTTGTGAGCCACTACTATTATTCTGAATTACCAGAGAGATCAGTTATCTATCCAATGATCTCCAGAGGTCCTGACCACTCTGGGTAAGCAAGAATGTCTGAGGACACACTCACAAGTGAAAATGACCTGAAACCTATAATCGGTTCAGGCGAAGAGATGTGCAGGACCCTAAGAATACAGCAATAGGTGCTCACAGCTTCAGGGGAAGAGTTGGCTACTAAGAGGGCAGGAGGGAGTATGACAGCCCTTTTTGCTTTTTCTGTTGGATCCACTGAACAATCTTTCTCTAGTATGTATTTAATTGAAAAATTTGTCCCTGGATATCTGGACTAAAACCAAAAATGAAAACAATGTATTAGTTTAAAAAATTGTTCTGATATGTGCAGTAAGGGAATTGAACCCATTACTTCCAAATTGTGCCACATTTATTTGGCCAAAAGTGAGTCCAGCAGTCATGTGTTTTAGCTGACTTTTGTTCCAACAGGACTCTTATGTTTTTGCTAGGCATGCCAAAAAGTAACCCAAAAAGAAATTGGGATCATTATGGATAACTTAAGGATGTTGGAAATCATAGAGAGAGGCTGAATATTATTATTACATGCAGCCAATGAACCAATCCATGGTAAAACCAGACTCAACAATGCATTGCAAAATAGGCAGTAAAGCTTGACCAAAATGATCACTAACAACTTCCACATAATCAATAATTGGTGGAGGTAGTATCTACAATACCAAAAACTTGCATTTCCCTCTCTGAGAACAGCCAGAATGATACTTTATTTTGTGATTTAAACAGGACTTGGCTTGCAAGTAATGATCTGGACCATCAAGTTTTATTATACGCAGCTCAAAGTAACGCTTGCTTACTTTAGAGCAAGAAATTATAATTAACACATCAATGGAAGAGTTGGGAGAATTTCACTCAACTGATTAGGCTGCATAGCTAATGTGAACACTCAAAGGCCCCCAGTCTTCTCTGTTCCCCCATACCTCACCTAGTTCAAGATTTTCAAATCTGAACAATAAAGAAAGAAGGCCAGAGAGACATTGCTACTACTAAATAAAATACAAAACATACATTTGCAACACCCTCAAACAGCAGACACTTTGGAGCATCTCAGAAATTCCTTAATTCACTGGAAAGGACTATGCCTCCTACCTGGGCATAAAGCCCTCCGGGTCATCTTCCTCATTCAAGGCTGGCTACAGCCTTCATCTTAGGCTAATTTTGCCTGGACTATTGCAGTGTATTTGTTTACATTTGGTGAGATATGAGGCAGGAGAATTATGATTTATTCTACTCTCCTAACAATACTAGAAATGGCTCTGCTTACAATCTGCAACTCTCAGCAGCTCTGGTTATGAAGTCGCTTACAGACTAATTTCTGTGCTTTTGTTCCTGATCTCTGAACAAATATAGTGATGAGAAAGGAATTTCTCTAAATTTCTAGAAAATACTGAATAAAAGCAAGTCAAAGGATGGTCGATATTGAGTGTTCCCACCGTTTTACAAATTAAAGACTTAACAATGGCTATCATACAGATAAGATGATGTATGTGTGAAGCTATTTCACACATTCTTCACTGTTAAGTCAGTCTGAAATACTTTAAAAAAATTTACTGTAAATATTATTTTTAAGAATTCAGCAAAAGGAAGATAAAATGTTCTACTAGACCAGTGGTTATTCCTTAGAAATTACCGAAAAAGCAACTAAAACAATCTGTGGAAGTGAGACCACTATATTTTTTTTAATAAAAAACTCTGAAATAGTAACATCAACTTAGGTACACACAATCAAACCTTCAAACAACTAAGACAACTAAATGGCAGGAATCACCACATACCCATCAGTACTAACGCTTAATGTTAACGGACTTAATTCACCCATCAAAAGGCACCGTTTGACAAAATGGATTAAAAAGGAAGATCCAACAATTTGTTGCTTACAGGAGACTCATCTCACCGACAGAAATAAGCATATGCTTAGGATGAAAGACTGGAAGAAGATTTACCAAGCCAATGGTCCCCGAAAACAGGCAGGAGTAGCAATACTTATCTCTGACAAAGTAGACTTCAAACCTACATTGATCAAACGAGATAAAGAAGGACATTCCATACTAATAAAAGGGGAAATAGACCAAAAGGAAATAATCATCAATCTGCATGCACCCAATGTCAACGCATCCAATTTCATCAAAAATATCCTGAAAGACCTAAAAGCATATATAAACGCCAACACAGTGGTTGTGGGAGACTTTAACACCCCATTATCATCAATAGATAGGTCATCCAAACAAAAAATCAATAAAGAAATCCAAGATCTAAAATACACAATAGATCAAATGGACCTAGTTAATGTCTACAACACATTTCATCCAACCTCTAAACAATATACATTCTTCTCAGCAGCCCATGGAACCTTCTCCAAAATAGATCATATCCTAGAGCACAAAGCAAGCCTCAGCAAATATAAGAAAATAGAAATAATACCGTGCATACTATCTGACCACCATGCAGTAAAAGTAGAACTCAACAACAAAAGTAAAGACAAAAAACATGCAAACAGCTGGAAACTAAATAACTCATTACTTAATGAACAATGGATCATCGATGAAATAAAAGAGGAAATTAAAAAGTTCCTGGAAGTCAATGAAAATGAAAACACAACCTACCAGAACCTATGGGACACAGCTAAGGCAGTCTTGAGAGGAAAGTTTATAGCTATGAGTGCATATATTAGAAAGACTGAAAGATCCCAAATCAATGATCTAATGATACATCTCAAACTCCTAGAAAAACAAGAACAAGCAAATCCCAAAACAAATAGAAGGAGAGAAATAATAAAAATAAGAGCTGAAATCAACGAAATAGAAACCAAAAAAACCATACAAAGAATTAATGAAACAAAAAGTTGGTTCTTTGAAAAAATAAACAAGATCGATATACCCCTGGCAAACCTGAATAAAATGAGGAGAGAAAAAACCCAAATTAGTAGAATCAGGAATGCAAAAGGGGAGATAACAACAAACACCATGGAAGTCTAGGAAATCATCAGAGACGACTTCAAGAACCTATATTCAAATAAATTCGAAAATCTTAAAAAAAAGGACAGATTTCTAGATACATATGATCATCCAAAACTGAACCAAGAGGAAATTAATCACCTGAATAGACCTATAACACAAAATGAAATTGAAGCAGCAATCAAGAGTCTCCCCAAAAAGAAAAGTCCAGGACCTGATGGATTCTCTGCTGAATTCTATCAGACCTTTAAAGAACTGATACCAACCCTCCTTAAACTGTTCCACGAAATAGAAAGGGAAGGAAAACTGCCAAACACATTTTATGAAGCCAGTATTACACTTATCCCAAAACCAGGCAAAGACACCTCCAAAAAGGAGAACTATAGGCCAATCTCCTTAACGAACATTGATGCAAAAATCCTCAACAAAATAATGACAAACTGAATTCAGCAACACATCAAAAAGATTATTCACCACGACCAAGTAGGCTTCGTCCCAGTGATGCAGGGGTGGTTCAACATACGAAAATCAATAAACGTAATAAACCACATTAACAGAAGCAAAGACAGAAACCACTTGATCATCTCAATAGGTGCAGAAAAAGCCTTTGATGAGATCCAACATCATTTCATGATAAAAGCTCTAAGAAAACTAGGAATAGAAGGAAAGTTCCTCAACATTATAAAAGCTATATATGACAAACCTACAGCCAGCATTATACTTAATGGAGAAAAACTAAAACCATTCCCTCTAAAATCAGGAACCAGACAAGGATGCCCACTATCTCCACTCCTATTCAACATAGTACTGGAATTCCTAGCCAGAGCAATTAGGCAAGAAGAAGGAATAAAAGGAATACAAATAGGTAAAGAAACTGTCAAAATATCCCTATTTGCAGACGACATGATCCTATACCTTAAAGACCCAAAAAACTCTACTCAGAAGCTTCTAGACATCATTAATAGCTATAGCAAGGTAGCAGGATATAAAATCAACATAGAAAAATCATTAGCATTTCTATACACTAACAATGAGCAAACTAAAAAAGAATGTATGAAAACAATTCCATTTACAATAGCCTCAAAAAAAATCAAATACCTAGGTGTAAACCTAACAAAAGATGTGAAAGACCTCTGCAAGGAAAACTATACACTTCTGAAGAAAGAGATTGAGGAAGACTATAGAAAGTGGAGAGATCTCTCATGCCCATGGATTGGTAGAATCAACATAGTAAAAATGTCGATACTCCCAAAAGTAATCTACATGTTTAATGCAATTTCCATCAAAATTCCAATGACATTCATTAAAGAGATTGAAAAATCTACTGTTAAATTTATTATATGGAAACACAAGAGGCCACGAATAGCCAAGGCAATACTCAGTCAAAAGAACAATGCAGGAGGTATCACAATACCTGACTTCAAACTATATTACAAAGCAATAACAATAAAAACAGCATGGTACTGGCACAAAACCAGACATGAAGACCAGTGGGAACAGAATAGAGGACCCAGATAGGAAGCCACACAACTATAACCAACTTGTCTTTGACAAAGGAGCTAAAAATATACAATGGAGAAATAGCAGCCTCTTCAACAAAAACTGCTGGGAAAACTGGTTAGCAGTCTGCAAAAAACTGAAACTAGATCCATGTATATCACCCTATACCAAGATTAACTCAAAATGGATCAAGGATCTTAATATCAGACCCCAAACTCTTAAGTTGATACAAGAAAGAGTAGGAAATACTCTGGAGTTAGTAGGTATAGGTAAGAACTTTCTCAATGAAACTCCAGCAGCACAGCAACTAAGAGATAGCATAGATAAATGGGACCTCATAAAGCTAAAAAGCTTCTGTTCATCAAAAGAAATGGTCTCTAAACTGAAGAGAACAACCACAGAATGTGAGAAAATATTTGCCAGCTACACATCAGACACATGACTGATAACTAGAATATATAGGAAGTTAAAAAACTAAATTCTCCCAAAACTAATGAACCAATAAAGAAATGGGCAAGTGAACTAAACCAAACTTTCTCAAAAGAAGAAATTCAAATGGCCAAAAAACACATGAAAAAATGCTCACCATCTCTAGCAATAAAGGAAATGCAAATTAAAACCACGCTAAGATTCCACCTCACCCCTGTTAGAATAGCCATCATCAGCAACACCACCACCAACAGGTGTTAGCGAGGATGCGGGGTAAAAGGAACCCTCTTACACTGTTGGTGGGAATGTAGACTAGTACAACCACTCTGGAAAAAAATTTGGAGGCTACTTAAAAAGCTGGACATCGATCTACCATTTGATCCAGCAATACCACTCTTGGGGATATACTCAAAAGACTGTGACACAGGTTACTCCAGAGGCACCTGCACACCCATGTTTATTGCGGCACTATTCACAATAACCAAGTTATGGAAACAGCCAAGATGCCCCAGCACTGAGGAATGGATTAAGAAAATGTGGTATCTATACACAATGGAATTTTATGCAGCCATGAAGAAGAACGAAATGTTATCATTCGCTGGTAAATGGATGGAATTGGAGAACATCATTCTGAGTGAGGTTAGCCTGGCCCAAAAGACCAAAAATCCTATGTTCTCCCTCATATGTGGACATTAGATCAAAGGCAAACACAACAATGGGATTGGACTATGAACACATGATAAAAGCGAGAGCACACAAGGAAGAGGTGAGGATAGGTAAGACACCTAAAAAACTAGCTAGCATTTGTTGCCCTTAACACAGAGAAACTAAAGCAGATACCTTAAAAGCAACTGAGGCCAATAGGAAAAGGGGACCAGGAACTAGAGAAAAAGTTAGATCAAAAAGAATTAACCTAGAAGGTAACACACACGCACAGGAAATCAATGTGAGTCAATGCCCTGTATAGCTATCCTTATCTCAACCAGTAAAAACCCTTGTTTCTTCCTATTATTGCTTATACTCTCTGTACAACAAAATTAGAAATAAGGGCAAAATAGTTTCTGCTGGGTATTGAGGGGGTGGGGGGAGACAGAGGGGGCAGAGTGGGTGGTAAGGGAGGGGGTGGGGGCAGGGGGAGAAATGAACCAAGCCTTGTATGCACATATGAATAATAAAAGAATAAAAATAAATAAAATAAAATAAATCCTTCACAAAAACTAAAAAAAAAAAAACTCTGAAATAGTCACAATGTACAGTACAGAAATATCCCAATGTCCAATGTCCAATGTCATAAAAATAAAGTCTATCATTAGACAAACACTAAATATACTTTTTAATCCTCAAAAATACAGCATCATACTAATTAACAGAAAATTGTTCTGGTAACAACCCAGTTGATCTAATCTTTCTAATAATGTCACTAACAAGCTGATGTTGAAATTTTACTATGTATTCAACACACTTTATGCCTCACGATAAAGATACTATACCTGTAAGAGGCTGTATTTTGTAGCTATTTGAAATTTTCTGCCTTCTTTATAGGAATAATCCATGTTATATTTTTAAATAATCTGTGTTGAGTACTTTCATGCTACTATAGCAGGGTTGAGTAGTTGTGACAGACACCACATGGCACACAAGGCCAAAGGTTTTTACTGTATTTACTATTTACAAAAACTTTTTTCTTTTTTTGGTGATGCGATTGAATCCAGAGCCTCATACATGCTAAGCATGCATTGGGTATTGGAATTTTTTAGTTTCTCAGGTGATTTTCATGCACAGCCAAGAATGAGAAACCACTGCTCTAAGATACAATGTTCAAATGATGCAATTTTTTATAACTGCAAAAACTCTGATTTAGCCAAAGCTAAAAATTACAGATATAAGGATCTAGATTTTACGTGTGCTAGAACCAGAATAGCTGAGGGGAGGGAGGAGGGAGAAGAAAAGGTACGTGTTACAGACCATGAAGAATGTGGACTCCATTATGAAGGAGGAACCCAACTCAAGATTTTAAATAAGGAAATTATACAACAAAATTTACCTTTTAAAAATGTTGCTCTGACAGAGATAGGAAAGTGTGGCTTGAAGGAATTAGAGAGCATAAGATTGTATCAAGCCTCCAAAGAGAAATTAAGGCCTAAATACAGGTACTGGTTTTAGGATTGAAATGAATTTGAGAGGGCAACCAGTGGCTCACGCCTGTAATCCTAGCTACTCAGGAGGCAGAGATCAAGAAGATTGTGGTTTGAAGCCAGCCGGGCAATAGTTCGAGAGACCCCATCTCGAAAAACCCATCACAAAAATTTGGGCTGGTGGAGCGGCAAGGTGAAGGCCATGAGTTCAAGTCCCAGTACCGTCAAAAAAAAAATCTGAGAAGTATCTAGTAGAACTGCTGGCATAGCCTGGATGATATGGACAAGGAAGATGTGGTATCTAGCCTCACAAACTTCTGGCTAGGACCTCTGGATAAATAACAACGTAAGATTTACAAGCATGGAAAAGTATGCTTGGTCTAATACTATCCAGATGAGAGAAGCAAGAAGTAAGGATACTAAAAGGAAGAGAATGTCAAGTTGGAAAATGTGTTATTATCAACACATTTTATATCACTGACCATGTTTTAAAAATGAGGAAATCTCAAGTTTGTAGTGTCTGTATTTTTTTCCTAAATATATTATTGATTTGTTGATTTAAAAAATCTATGATTACAAAACTAGTTATATTTAAGTTCAAATCAGAAAGCTATAAAAGAGTCACTCCCACTCTAAGAGTGAGAAAGAAATCACAAATTACAATTTTTCCTTAAACCATCATGAGGAAGGCAAAAAGGCAACACTGTAACCCAAATTCCATAGAAAGACAGCATCTCCGCCCCCCCCCACCCCCCCCCCCCCCGAGAGGGGACATAAACTGTGTCACCTGTGGCAAAGCACAGGCACTGGAGGGGGCTGATGTTCTGATGTTCACAGGTTGTCAAAGGCCAACTGTGCGATAATGTGTCAGACTTAAGTGTCAGGAGTGGAGAGATAGAAGCAATGTGCACACACACTCACAAGCGCTTCCCCATTGCTCTCTCCTTGATTGTGGACAAGAGGCTGTAGAGAGCTACCTGGTAATGCAGACTGCCAGGGGAAACAGGGGCACTGTGTGGGATTCTAGGAAGCAAGCAAAGCAAGCTCCTTCAGCCATTGGGAAAGGCAGCAAATCAAGTCCCTTCAGAGGACAGACAAACATCCACTGAAGCTCCAGTTTAGAGAAGGGTAGAAGGAAAAAAACCTCTATTCCCTAGCAGAAAACCATCTAGGACCCAGGATTCTGCCCCAAGCAGAGGTCAGTTAGTGCATAGGGGAGGGCAGGAAACTCATACTCAAAGCCAATCACAAACCTAAAGAAGAGGCATTATTCACAAAAGCAGGAATGCTAAAGAGGCCCTACCACCAAAACCCCAGCACACAGAACATACCCAAGATTCCAATGGGACCAGAAAAGCCTCAACCAAGAGCCTAGCACTGAGTAACAAGCAATGGCAGTCCACCTGCTGTAGGTTGGCATGCAGAAATGGCTAAAAGTGGTAATGGAGCATTAACATTGAGACTTACCAGCAGCACCCAGCTCCCATCCCAAGCACAGGGTAACAAGAGCAATCTCCAGAGAATCTGAAGCATGTGGTGCACTAAAGGTAACCATAGCAAAAGCAAAATTCAAAACTCAGCTCAACCCCAACTCGATTAATTAAATCAAGTCCTCACACTACAGGTCTAATAGAAGCAGCTCAGTTCCAGGAATAAGTATCACATACCTCAGTCTCTATTGTTCAACATACCAGGTACAGCAAACAACAAGATGCACTCAAAAACAGGAAAAACAACTCATTATTGAGAGATAAAGCAAACAACAGAACCTAACTCGATAAGCCTAATTTGTAGAATCACTAGACAGAGCTTTAAAATTAGTATCACTAGCCCATTAAAGATTTAGTGTAGAAGGCAGGAAACAGATGGAGAATTTCAGCTGAGAGATGCAAATTCTATGAGAATCAAAAGGAAATGCTAGAAGTCAAAGAAATGATATCAGAAATGAAGAATTTTTGTCTCACCAATACACTTGAGACAGGGAAAGAATCACTGAACTTAAAGATACACAAGAAATTATTAAAACAAAAACAGAAGACAGAAAACAGTGGGAAAAGGAAGAAGAGGGCTATGGAACAACTTCAAATTGTTTAGCAGGTATGTCATTGAAATCCCAGAACAGAGAATGATGGAAAAAAAGATATTTTGAGATAGTGTCTGAAAACTTTCCAGAAATAATGAAAGACATCAAACCACAAACCTAAGACTCTCAGAGAGTCCCAAACAAGATAAATAGCCCCTGTCCCAAACAAAACAAATCCCTCCAGTCAACAACAGAACAAAAATAAACCACACATCTGTAACACATACTGACATATATCACAGTGAAATGACTGAAAACCAAATATAAAGAGAAAACATTGAAAGCACTCAGGGAAAAAGATATATTGTATACAGAGGAATAAAGATGAAGAAGTATAAATCAGAAAGAATCAAATCAGAAGACAACAGAGTAACATCTTTAAGAATACTAAAAGTGGTGGTGGTGGGGGGGGGGAACAAATGTAAAGCCAGAAATCTACATTCAGCATAAACATCTTTGAAAACTGAAAGCAAAACAAGACTTCTTTTCAGGAAGAAAAAGCCAGCAGAATCACCTCCAGCAGACTTATGCTAAAAACATATTTAAGAAAGCAGTTTGAAGAGTAGATGATTCTAGATGGCACTTTAACTCTACATTAAAAAAAAAAAGAGCAACAAAGGAGGTTATATGAAGGCAAATATAAAAGACATTTTTCTTACATTTTTATCACTCAAGTCCCTGAATTTGTCACTTGAAACCTCATTTAACATACACGTTAAAGTTATTATAGATATTTAATAGTTGTCTGCTTCTGCCTCTTAAAAAAGAGCAAAAACACTAGTTTTTAATCAACTGAGACACCTTCAGAGCTGTTTTAACATACTGCCTTTTAAAAACTTATGGCAATACTGTTTATTACTCACTTCAGCTAAATAACCCCCTTGCTTGATAAATGGATAATTTCAAATTGTAAATTACAATACCCATCACTGAACAGTAAAAGATAATTCTTAGAAAAATAGGGTTTTATTTTAAAAACAATCACAGTATCATTTGCTTTAAAGAAATCATGTTAAGGTTATTTAAAACAGCTCAAAAATGCTCTATATTTAAGCCTTAACATAATCCTCCTAAAAGATGCCAGTTAATTTGCTCTTTCTCATAATTGACTGCCTGCTCAGTTATAAGAGTATATGAATGTAAAGAATCTGAATCTATTCTGGTTACAACATTATAACTGTTCAATTATACAATACTTTTAATATTATCACTTGTATGCCCTCAAGCTACTTAAGTTACACATGTAATATAAACAATAGCAGTCAGTAGCAACATGTTTTTTGGAATCAGACACTGACCTAAAAAAACCTCAACAATGGGTAAAATGTTTTACAATCTCATCATAATATTCCTAGGGATATTTATATTGAATGGTGAAAACAGCTTTTACATAAGTAAGCCTAACTTATAATGAAACTCTTAATAGAATATCTTTCTAAAATTAAATTTAAATAAAGGAACAAATAAATGAATGACAAGAAATAAAAGCACAAGCAGGGAAACTTAGCAAGTAATACAGCAAGATTAGAATAAACACACCTTGAATATTCTTCTGAAGTAACCCTGAGGAAGCTATTACATCACACTGAATTTAAAAAGAAAAAAAAAAAAAAGATAATTTCAGAACCGGAAGGGGACTTTGGATACTGAATCCAGAGGTTTCAAAGCAAGTTACAAGAAGGCCTAATTAAATGTTAGGTTATTGAATGGTCTTAAGATAACAAAGATTTTCTTGATTCTGAACCTCACCCTACAAATAAGCATACTGAAGTTCTGAAGAAGTCCCACTTAAAAAATAAAGTTACAGAATTTCAAAGATTAAAGAAACAAGTTTATATGCAAATAAATACATCATTTCCTTAACTCCTAATAAAATCTCTAAACTTTTCTTAATTCATTAAAATTTCTAGGTCAATTTTTCCTTAATACAGGTATGAAAATTATTGGCATATATTTACAAATAAAATACCTAAACAATGAAGGACAGGAATGTCAAACAGGCTATATTAAGGGGAGGGCACGAGTGGGAGGGGGAAAATAAATGAAGAAAATAAAGAGGTTGACTATGATTGGTGTATTTTCTGCACAAGTATGAATATGCAACATTGAAACCTGTCACAATAAGAAAGGGAATGGGGTAAGAAGGAAAATAATGGAGGGGATGATACAATTTGGGGTATAATACATGCATATATGGAAATGTCATAAAGAAATCCCCTATCATAAACTATCAAAAACCAACAAAAATGTTCTTTTCTAATAAATGAAGGATAGGAAGGTAAAACAGGTCCTGTCTAGAGGTGGGTATCAGTGGGAAGGAGGAGGGCATAAGGAAAGGGTGAAGGAGAGTGGATAAGGTGGAAATATTTTGTATTCATGCATGAAAATAGAACAATGAAACCTGTTTTAAGAAGGGGTGATAAAGGACAAAGATGGAAGGGGTGAATCTAATTAAGATATATTATAAGCACTTAGGTAAATGTCACCATGCACCCCCTGTACAACTATAATATGCTAATAATTAAAAAAAGAGAAAAGAAATTAATTCTCGGCAATGGACAGTAAAGTGAGCAAAGTGAGGCTAGGGAAATATGTGGCTTGTGTAAAGTAAAAAGCTGACAACTAGCAGTCAAGGATAAAACTCGGTTTCCTGACTCAAATATGTTTTTGCTTTAGACTCTTTTTTGCAAACAAATACAGCAGAACCCCAATGATCCAAGGGAAGGAAATTCTAATAACTGTTAACTTATATAAGTATTTACATAAGCATTTTAACATTTAATTCTTCCACATGCTCCAGATTTAATAAAAAGAAATCATTAAGAATTTTAAAATGCAATAATAAAATAGGGATCATTCTCTATGGCTAACAGCCTATATAAACAAAGATTATTTTGTGATACTGAGGTTTGATCTCAGGCTTCACGTTTGCTAGGCAAGCTCTAGTGCTTAAGTCAGATCTTTTTCCTCTGGTTATTTTTGAGATAGGGTCTCACTTTTTGCCCAGTCTGAACCACAAAACCCGTATTTTAGGCTTCCCTCCAATAACTAGGATAATCACACCCAGCTTTTCTTTTCTTTTCCTTCATTGAGACAGGATCTTGTGAACCTTTATGTTTGACTGGACTTGCATGGAACGTCTATCCTCCCAATCTCAGCCTCCCAAGTAGCTGCAATTGTAAGCATGAGCCACCAACAGCCAGCTTAAAAGATTAATTCTAATATGATCTTCTAATGTTAAAACACAGTAACTTTAAAAAAAGACTGGGTTATCATATACTTGTGGAAATGGGTCATTTTCATTGAAATGTTAATGTCATTGACCATACGAAATGTTCCCTATTAACTTTCATTATGTATCACAACAGAGCTAACAAATTGGTCACAAAAATATCTGAATTTTTTTAAATAAAATATTCTCAATCCCGGAACACTCAGTAATGAAATTACCTAAGAAATGATTTAAAATGAAGCTTCTTCGGTCTATTTTCAAAGATCCTAATTCTACAGACAGGACTGGTGTGCCTTGTTCGTGTATGACCAGCCCCAGGTGATTCTCATACGGGCAGGCTTAGAAACCATGACTGTACAGTAGTAATTCATGGTAGAAGATGAAATAATTTCATAATGAAAACCCAGCTTCATATTACTGATGAAAACATCTCTGCTAGACCCAGACCCCCAAGAGCAGCGTAATACTTTTAAACTTAATCAAGTCCCGGAAGTAGTATTCCTGGACCATCTCATAAGCAATTCACCTCTCCTCTCTCTACCATCTCACACACAGGTTCTATCTTCACTCTCAATCTCTTCTTTTGGTCAAAATCCTATTGTCTGGTTCTTCCTGAACTCAACAAGCCATAAAAGAACTACGTACTCTCTAGCTTCTTTTGACCATGAGCTCCGTATGGATAATGATAGTTTCACTTTTGGTCATTAGCTTGTACCACAAAGACTGGCATAGGACTCATAACCAAAAAAAAAAAAAAAGTCAAGGTTAACCCTTAAAAATGCTAGACACCACTATTTTATATATCACTATGTAACAAGCAGCTTTTTTTTTCTAGTCACCTTGTTTCTCTTATGTATGTCATCTCCTTGCCCTCTATGTTGCCTTTTGTCTTTCCTTTAAAGGCCTTTCTCCTCATACCTACCTTTTAAGACTGTTACAGCCAGCCTCCAGCAGCCCCCTTTAATCCCCACCATGCCTTATTCAGTTCCCTCCCACAATGTACTGAAGCTAGCCGGTGTGACCAATGGAACATAGCACAAGAATTCGGTAACACCTTCAACATTAGATTATAAAAGATTCTGTGGCTTCTGTTTTGGTTTCTACCCCTGGGGAAATGGTTTTTCCCTCTGGGGAACACCATTCTGCATGGAATCCATGAGGCACCTGACACCTCCTATGAATGTGCTTGGAAGCCGGTCCCTTCCCAGCTGATAGCTGAACTGGAGTGCCATAAGACCTGAGCCACAATCAGCATTCCTCAACATCAGAAACTGTGATATACTGTTCCTTGTTCTAAGCTGTTAAATTTGAGCTTAACTGTTATTCAGCATTAGACAAGTAATACAGAGATTTATAAGCTAATGCTTACTAGAGTATAAGCTTGAAACTGTCATTGTGAGTTATTTACCTTTACATCTACAATAGTACCAAGCCCATGGTTGTTACTCAAATGTTTGCTGACTTGAATTCACAGTGATGAATTCAAGTCCTGACTTATAGCCTCTCTGTAAGCAGGGGCAAGATATTATATTCTCCATGACTGATGCCTCACTTTAAAAACTGGAGCTAGTAATGGACTAGATTATAGTGAGGATCAAATACATGTAATAGTCTTAGAATAGCAATGAGCACACTAAAAAGTGTTACAGAAATGGTATCTAATGAAAACCAGGATTTTGTTTAATTTTATTAGCATATAATAGTTTACAGGAGGATACACTGAGATATTACTTATGTGCTTACAATATATCTTAGTTAGATTGACCCCCTCTATTGTTCTCTCATCCCTCCCATTTCTTAGAACAATTTCAACAGATTTCATTCTTCTATTTTCATATATGGGTAGAAAATACATCCTCCATATTCACCCTCATTCCCCCTTTCCTTGTGCCCACGCATCTCCCACTATTATCACCCCCCCTCAGAAAAGACTTATTTTTCCCTCCTGCCCTTCATTTTTTATAAGTGTACATTGATAGTCCAAGGGGGTTTTACCTTGATACTTCAGGCCTGCATGTATCATGTTTTAATCAAATTAACCACCTCCCCCCCACTACTTACTCATTCTCTATCATCATGCTCCCCTAATACTCAACTTGCAGTACAGTATATTTTTTGATATATATATATATATATATATATATGGGTTGTTTCAATATTTTTCATTCTCTGAAATTTTCTTTACCTTTTCTGCCTCCCATAGTCCCCTCAGACAGACTAATTCAATTTTGTTCTCTCTCACTCTCTCTACACGTGTGTATATATGTATATATGATTCATATATGTACCTACACATGTACAAATATGTAGGTACATATATGATCAGATATATGTACATCTATATACATTTAACTTACAGGTCTAGCTTCTACATATGAGGGAAAACATGCGACCTTTGACTTTTTGAGCCTGGCTTACTTCAGAAAAGCACAATCTCTACGGAGGACATGTATCACTCTTCTTCCTTAGTACTGAAATCCTGCACACGAATTGTCTTATGTAAGAATTATTTATAAGCGATGAAGAATTAAGAAAAAATTAGATTATCAATGTACATTCAAGTACATGAGAAAGCATATCAAATGAAGAGCATATATTAATAAGCTAGTGTTAATTGCTCCATCCATCTACATTCTTCAAAACTATTTTCAATTTTTTCCAAGTCCTACTATAATAAGTACATAAATGCTCCTAAATTGCATTTGAAGATTTATATTATAGCAACAAACATTTGGACACAGGTAAAAAACCTGATTCTTCCTACTTGCAGTAAGTTTACTGAAAAGTATCTTTCTTCAAGGCTTAATCTACTTAGCTCAAGGTCACCAGATAGAATTAGATAGTCTAATGAGACCTCTTTTAAATGTGTTTTTGCTGCTGTGTGTCCATGATTAATTTTTACTGCTTAAATACTGGGTCATTAAAATACACAATTAGCCTACCACACTATACAAAATTTAAATAAAATAATAAATTATGTGGTCATTTTAATTATAGGACGTGAGATACACGTAAAGTGTTTTACACACACCTGACACGTAATAAGTTTTGAATAAATACAGCCATGATTAGAATTATGCCTCTGATATTATGTAAGCTCAGAGCTTACACTCTCTGGGCTCTCCTCTTATGTTTGGGCATTTTAATTCCAATTTTCTCCCCCAGTTCCAACTCCTTCTCCTTTCCCCTTTTGGCTTAAGCTTTCTTTCTTTTTGGTGGTACTGGGGTTTGCACTCAGGGCTTCACACTTGCTAGGTAGGTGCTCTACCGCTTGAGTCACTCCACCAGCTCTGTGTTCTGTGTTGGGTTTTTTCAAGATAGGGTATCTCAAAGTATTTTCCCTGGATGGTTTTGAACCTCGATCCTTCTGATCTCTGCCTTTGGAGTAGCTAGGATTATAGTCATAAGCACTGGTGTCCAACTTTAAGCTTTCTTTCTATAGGAAAAATAACTCTAGTAACTCCTGACTCATCTTTAGGATTACCTTACTTTTCTGGACCTTCCTTTCAATCACTAAAGAAAGCAAAGAGAAATGGATTTTTATTCTAACTATTAAACAGTCAGAATCACAGCTTCAGCAGTCCCAAGACTAATCAATTCAGAAACTGCTTTATGTTTAAGAAATGTCATCCAGGCCTCAGATTTCATATTCCCAGAGAATATGGAGTTATGTAGAATTCCAAAAAAAACAGGATGGGAATTATGAAAGTGAAAACCTAATGGTGATAAATCTGATTTTTAAAAACATGCAGCACCTTCCTTCAGATATACAGGTGAGACTCCTAAAAACTTAGTGGACATATGAAATAACTCTATCTACATACACCGCTAACTGAGCATTCCGTAAGGGAAATAGAACCTAATGTCAAGGCAACACTGTCAGAAACGTGCTTGTGCACACCTCTGAAGGAGGATGTTTATTGTACCACTCTGTAATCTGTTCCAAATATGTACAGTAAAAACCAGCTTTTCTCCCCTTTTTTTTTTTTTTGGCTGATACTCAATAGTGTTACTGCACTATAATGGCTTAGCAATTTTTAAGTATAAAAGGGAACTAAAATTAGTATGTGTATGAATATCCTAAAAAAGAGTAAGCACACATATACATATAAACAGTTCTCAAATTACCAATGGTTTGACTTACGATTTTTCAGCTTTTTAATGGTGCAAAAGTGTACCAATACAACCATCCCATTTTTCACTTTTGGTGTAATAAAACTGCATGAGATATTCAGCATTTTATTATAAAATAGATTTTGTTAGATGATTTTTCCCAACCATGAGCTAATGTTTTGAGCACACTTAAGGTAGGCGAGGCTACGTGGTGGTGTTAAGCAGGATAGATGTACTGAATGCATTTTTGACTTACAATTGATTTATCAGGAATATAACCCCATCATTAAGTTGAGGAGCATCTGTGCATACACACACACATCTACATATATAATATATATAATGTAAACACATACATACATACATATACGTATATAAAACTTTTACCCTCATTGCAGTTTGAATTCCAAACTTCCCAAGGCTTATTACCGACAGAAAGAAGGGAGCACCTGCTCCCACATTTGCTACTGACAGTGAGAGAAAAGATGAGTCTGATTCAGCCTTTGCCTTTTTTCCCAGGGGCCAACTATCCCTTTCCCAACACTAACGTGGCTCTATGTTTACCCAAGGATTTAAGAACTCTGCCTTTTTCTTAATAAAAATTCTTCTTTAAATCCTTAGCAACTAAATTTGGGTCAAAACATAAAGTTGGGAAACAAATCAGTCAAAAAAAAAAAAAAAGCTAATGCAAAAGGATACGTTTAAATGTAGGTAATTTAAAAACATCAAGTTACCCTAAAACTGAGTAAGCAGACACAATACTGACTGTAAGTTTAGATTGAGAAGTGGGAATTTAGAATATATCCAGAGAAACAAAAATTATTTGAGAAACTGAGCCATTTATTTATTTTAGTTAGCTGAAAAAACATGCAACCTATTCATAGCTAAACAACTTAAGAATCCTGAAATTACAAACTTCAAGAGAGAGATACGTAAGTGAAGGAGGTGCCATCTCTGGAGATTAATCTGCTGTATACAGAATCCTCATACTAGTGTCTCCCAAAAGGAGAAAAAAATGAAGAGTAGACTAAACTTGGTAGGATTTATAAAATTAAATATATAAAAAATATGGATCACTAACTTTTAATTCTTTTTTTTTGACAGTACTGGGGTTTGAACTCAAGGCTTCATGGTTGCTAGGCAAGTGAGACCCTAATAACTAAATCAAGAAACTGCCATGCCCCCAGCACTTTCTTGTTTTAGTTATTAGGGTCTCGCATTTTTTTTTGCCCTGGTCAGCCTAGACCACAATCCTCCTAGGTGAGGCCTCCTATGTAGCTCGGATCACAATCATACACCATCATTACCAGCTTACCTATCAAGATGGGGTCTTACTAACTTTTTGCCCAGGCTGGCCATGAACCACAGTACTCCTGGATCTCCACCTCCTAAGGAAGTAGTGTGAGCTACTGCACATGACCTGGGTCACTAACTTTTACAAAGGCAACTTAAAATTTTATCAGGCATTATGTTTCAATAATATCTTACATTTTCCAGCATCTTTTATTTACTGGACAAATTACTTGAGTCCCCCTTATTCTGTCTGTTATCTGAGTCAACTGCTATCCAAAAATATTAAACAGAAAATCCCAGGAATAACAATTCACAAGTTTTAAATTGCTCACCATTTTGAGCAACATGATGACATCCATGCTATCATCCCTTCATCCAGAGTATACACCCTGAATACCCTACCCACCTGTTATTTACTTAGGAGCCACCTCAGTTATCAGATCAACTGCTGCAGTACTGCAGTGTTTGTGTTCAAAGGAACCCTCATTTCTCTTAATAGCCCCAAAGTGCAAGAGCAATAGATTACAGTATAATCTACTGTTGTTCTATTTCATCTTATTATTGTTACCTTCTTACTGTGCTTAATTTATAAATTAAATTAAATTTGATCATAAGTATGTATGTATAGGAAAAAATAGTTCATACAGGATTCTGTACTATCTGTGGTTTCAGACAGCCACTGAGATCTTGGAATGTATTCCTATTATGGTTCCATTCACACATTACCAGGCTCACTGGGACAAATATGTGCCAGGCTAATCTTAAGTACCAGCTCTCATACCTGCCTGGATTAAGAAGCTAGTGGACTGAAAGGCACTGTAACAAGAGTCAAGAGACACTGGCTCCGGTATTGCCTCTGCCATTAAATGACTTTGATCCCAGACAGGCCAATTTACTAACACAGTGATACTTCAGTGTTTCTAAAATGAATTAGGTCTAGCTCTAAAATGTTTCTGGTTGTCATTACTTATTTTTAAAATTTTGTTTCTTTCAAAGTAATATCGACACAAGACTGAGTTCTAAAGGTTAGTCTCTAAGATAACACACAAAGAGAATAACACTTGATGGTTTGTTTAAAGAAAACAAAATAGAAACATTTCCCCTTTATTTGGAATTTAACTAACCAGAATTCCTATTAGCCAAATTTCTGTGATTTCTTCACAGAGTCATTTCTTAAATCCAAGTCAGTATGGGTTTATACTAGTTCCTCTGTATTATGTTTTATTTTGTGTTTATTATGATGACAAAAAAATGTCTTCTGTTCCAGTGATGTCTGAATCTGTAAAAAAAGGAAAACAATGATCTAAAGACTGTTGAAAAGCACAGTACCTACACAAAATGTAACTGTATTCAGTAAGCATGTGTGTTTTAAAGTTATGTATGACAATTATCTATAAAAAGTGCTTAAACGCCTCATTCCTCCTGAGTAGCATATTCATCCCAAGAGGTGTAGCTGAAAAACAATGTTTATTATGATGACAAAAAATGTCTTCTGTTCCAGTGATGTCTGAATCTGTAAAAATAGGAAAACAATGATCTAAAGACTGTTGAAAAGCACAGTACCTACACAAAATGTAACTGTATTCAGTAAGCATGTGTGTGTTTTAAAGTTATGTATGACAATTATCTATAAAAAGCGCTTAAACGCCTCATTCCTCCTGAGTAGCATATTCATCCCAAGAGGTGTAGCTGAAAAACAATGCAATGTAGAATGTTTAAGTTATGTAGTAGGTGTTTTTTTTAAAAATTCAACTCAACTGGCATGTCTTTAACATGTACCATGTGACAGGTACATGCTAGGATTTGAGAATTCTAAGATTAGTAAGACAATGGCCTCACCCTCAAATACAAAATTATAAAGATATATACAAATTATAATGTAAGTATATAATAAAAGTATGTACAAGAGGCATAAGTAGCAGGATGAAGCAAGAAGTTAATTCTGCCTGAAGGGAGTAAAGAGGAAACAGCTGAACAAAATACCATGGTTGGGCCAGGCATGGAGGCTCACAACTTTAATCGCAGCTACTTAGGAGGCATAGGTAGAAGGATGACAGTCTAGGCCACCACAGCAAAAGTTTGAGACCTTATTTGAAAAATAAGTAAAGCAAAAAAGGGTTAAGGGTATGGCTCAAGTGGCAGATGCCTGTATAGCAAGCACCAGGTCCAGAGTTCAAACATCATTACTGAGGGTGAGGGATGGGGGAGCATGGTAGAAGAGAAAGAGGAGGCCTATAAGCAAAGCCTTGGCTCTAAAGCCTAGCTTGCCATTTAATAGCTGAATGATTTGGGGCAGTTTAATTTCTCTCTCTGAGATTCCTTGTAAATATACTTTGGAGAGTTATACTTAAGATTAGAAGTAATGTATGTAAAGTGCGTAATACATACCAGGTACTCAATAAATGGTACCCTTGTATTGATTTGGAAGGAGTTGTGTCTCCTTGCTTGTTTTTAATATACTGAGTTGTAGGTAGCATCTCCTGACGAATGATGAAGCTACATATGTGACTGCAAAGGTCATGTGTGGTGAAGGGCTGTTACCACTTAAAGCCAGCCACTTTCTGTAACATCCTGCCTGTGATCCCCTGGGATCATCCAGCTGGGAAAGCATATTCTGTTCTTTCTGCATTTTCACCTTGACACTTAGAATTCTGCATATTCAGATCCTAGTTGTTTCCCAGTAGAGCTTTCTATATTCCTCCATCCCATCCCACTCCAAGTTTTGAATGTTCAGCATTTCCTTTATGCAATGACAAGGTCCAGTGAGAAACCGGCAATTATTAAGATCAAACTGGGAGATAAATGAAGCTAACCCTGGGTTAATAACTCTTTTCAACCTAATGGGGGTATGATAATGTAGAGAATCTAAAATAAATATTTTAAATAGTGGGAAATCTGGCCAAGAGGAAAGTTACATCTACACTTACTCTATGGCTCCCAAAACTAACTTTCTCTAAAAACCCTTTGATGATCTAAGCTGGTAATTAACATACACAAATATAAATTCTTGTAAGTCCTTACTGGCCATTTCACTCTAATAAAACGCAATTGATAGTTTTGAAATATGAAACAGTGGATAAATACAAGCAAAGTCAGAGCAAGATAAAGCAGTCTATCTGTACATCATGAAACGGTCTCATGTTGACTTAGTTTTTCAGAACTATAAGAACACATAAAGTGTGTTTGCTCCATGTTAAATAACTACATCTTGAAAGCGGACACCAGGGGTCAAACCAGAATCTACCTTAATTGTATAGTTTCCACACTCAAGGAAAAAAGTGCCCTTAAAGTTCTCTTGGAGTAAGTATATAACTCCATAAAATTTTTTGTGAATATGTGAATTCGGTATCATGCCAGATTTTACATATAAATATGTATTTATATATAATACATATACGCTATTAACCAGTTTGACATAATAGATTTTTAAATACTAATGCTCAATTAACAGGTTTTCACCACATTGCAACTCCACCTCTTCCTGTAAATACTGCTCTTAGAGGCTAACCTTCAGAACTCAGCGTATAAGCATTTCTACATTATCAAAACCAGAAATTTCTTCACAAAGCAAACCATCAGACTGGGTAAAAAAAAAATTGTGTATTATCACTCACTCCAACAAATAGAAATTAATGTTATAATGTAGTATGTCCAACTCCCAACAGCCTTGGTGAGTGACGAAGAACACCCAAAATTATTAAATGTCACAGAAGCAGCAGCTTGAGGCTGGAGATACAGGCAGACAAAAGGAAATGGGAGGGAGAGAAGACTGATAAAGCTAAAACGCTCCCAATGCACTGAGACCTTGTCTCAGCCCCCAGCCCACTGTACTCTCCTTAGCTATCTCTTAGCATCAAAAAGACATTAACGGACCAAACAAACAGATTGCGGTGGGCAGAGAATTTGCGTCCTGCAGTGGGCTTGAGATGTGTCAAAAGAGCAAAACCAGAAAAAGACCTGAGCGGAAAGCCGCGCGCGTGTGCGTGAAGGGGGCAGGGAAATGACCTACAAGTCCCGGCGCTAAGCTACTCCGCGCGCACTACGGCGGCAGGGCAGGAGGCGGGGGTCATGCACGCGCCCCGCGATTCGGGTGGACCGGATTAACACCCTCCTCTCCAGGACCTGGAGTCGCGCGCTCCCGAGCCAGGGGGCGCACGGGGGTGGGGCAGCAGGAGAACGCGTCCCCTCCGCCGCCGGGAGGAAGAGGACAAGGGGCGGCCCCGCATCCCTGTCCCCAGCTCGGGCGCATCAATTACCAGTGAGGTTCCTCAGCACCGTCCCATGGGCCCAGAGGCTCAGGACCTGCTGCACAGACAGGTTGATCATGGAGTGGTCGCCCCCCTCCGCCTTCATCTTCCCCGGGGGACGCCCGCCGCCCTCTTCTGGGGCGCCGGGCGGCGGCGGCGAGGCTCGGGGGGCGGCGGCGGGTGCGCGGCTCCTCCAGGCCGCCGCCGCCGCCGGGGGAGGCTGCGGGGCGCCGGGCTGGGCTCTGCTGCAGCTGCCGCCGACGGGCCTCCGGAGGGGACCGCTCAGCGAGTCTCCCAGGCAGCCCCCTCCCCGCCGGGGAGACATTGAGGACAGCGGACGGGGGGAGGGGAGGGGGCCGGGCGCTGTCCCCGCGCGGCCCCCGAGCGAGGACTCGGGCGGAGGAGGCCGCTGCCGCTGCTCCCGGTCAGGGGCAGCGCCGCGCCGCGGGGGCCAAACACAAGACGAGGCCGAGGTCACGCTGGAAGGCCCGGGGGGATGGGCAGCCAGCAGGTGCAGCCCCCGACAGGGCACCCCCGCTCATCCCCGCCGGAGGACGAGAAGATGCGGCACCGCGAAGACGCTGCGGCGGTGGCCGCAGCGGCACCTGCCGCCCGCCTGCCCGCCTTCAGGTCGCCGACACTCGAGACACCGCCCCCTCCACCCTCTCGTGCGTGCACGCGCGCGTCGCCTCATCCCGCCCCTCTTCGCCGTAGCAACCGCGCATGCTCAGTCCTCCCTCTCCTCGTGACCCTGTAGCCGACCAGCCCCAAAGCTCTTTTCCTTCCTCTCCCAACCCGCCGGAGCAAACGCAGCTGACAGCACCCAGCGTCAGCCCGCAGTGGGGCGGAGCGAAGCGCGCCTACGTCACTGGCGCCACCGCCGGGCCTCGCTGCTGATTGGGTGCTCTTAGTGACCTGCCCTCCCCCAACTCCGCCCCCGGACTACGGGCACGCGCCCTGGGAGAACTCGAGCCTTTGCCCTGGGCGGGCTGTGTATGCTTAGGTCCCTGACCCACCGTGGGGACAGTTAAACTCCGTGAGATGGATGCTGTGACAGTTAGGATCTTTGCCTCGAGTGAAATGTCTTTCACAAAGGTGTTTGCATGCAGATTTTTGTAGAGGTGTAAATATTTCAACACTTTGATTTAATTTGCAGGGTCCTTCTGACAGTGAGTACAATGCCTGGATAAGTCACTTACTTGCAGAATATAGGTTAAACCCGCTAAAACAGAAACAGATTCTCTGTGTCATTTCAGCCAGCTTTTCTATCTGCAGCAAGAACTTGGCCTCCCGTGGTTCCAGGATCTGAAATCACCTATTGCCGCAAGGCTCGGCAAGTGTCCTAGCCCTCAATGCTAGCTCTGGCTTTAGCGCTTCTTCCTCCGCAGTAGCATTCTTTTTATCTCAAGTGTAAGTCTCCATTACGTTCTCCCCCATTCCTTAAACTAGATCTTTCTCCTCCACCCCCCCCCACCCCCACAGGTTTGTTGTCTTTCTTCCAGTCCAAGGTGAATCCGCAAAACGTCTTAAGTCCCCCTATACAGGTTACACTCCTTGAAGCTTAAAACATCTAACTTTAATAATTAAGTTTTGGCAATAACATAATTTCTACTCACCCCCACCCACTCCATCTTTTTTCAACCCCCCTGCTGTCTGATAAAATTTACATGGGGAAGTGAAGAAACTCATGCTGTAGCTAAATTAAGTCTACCTGGCAAAAACTGAAGGATTGAGTTGCATGTAAGCTGATGTTCTTGATGAACACTTTTAAAATAATTGCATACGCACGTATACTTATTTACATATACTTATTTTTTATACATCTACTTATATGTATTCTTTTGATCTCATAGCAAAAGAAATGTTTTGGATTGTTAACAGAAATTGAGTCAAAACTCAATGTAGAGTTGATCTTCTTCCTAGCATTTAGATGTAATTAAACTGTGACCTTAAAACTATAGAATATTAGGCATAAAAGAAACTTGAACATTTTTCTCATTGATTGCGTTTTATAATAGGGTTTGAGGAATTAAATGAGAAACTTGTTAGTTTACATGGACTCTATTGGGTCCTTATGGGTACACACACCATGACTTAAAACATAGTAGCATACATTTAGTTTAAAAAGTATAGTAGCATACGTTTAAAACATGCAGAACCTGGGATAGTTCCTAGCACTTGATGCTCCACAAATATTTGTTAAATGAATAATTAAATAAATTTCATAGAAAAGTCAGCAATTTTCTTCTTTTCCATGTGATTTTTTTAAATGGAATCCAAGTGTTGATGTCAGGAAATGAGATGACAAGATACAACAATTAAGCCTCAAGTTGATAATGCTCTTTGCTCACCCAACAACTGTCCCCTGCATTTCAGTTCAGTTCAACTTAGTAAGCATTTCCTTGCATCGACTATCTGCAGTGTTCTATGTGAGGCATTTTCTAGAAGACGTGAATATTAATGAGGTTCCTACTCCCACTAATTCACTGCATTGAACTCACTTTTGCCTTGATAAAGGAAATGATATCCCTTATATTGGAAGTCTGTTTCCTTAAAGGAATTGAACATTTTCTCAACAGCCAGAGTTGTGAAACTGAGTCAACACAAATAAAAGTTTTAATTTCTTGTCCGTCCTAGCAGATTTTTGGTATTGAGATAATTCACCACCAGTGCAGGATTGATTAAGTCACATTCTGGCCAGAAGTCAGGGAACCCTGTCCTCCCCCCACCCCCCAAAGAATAGAATTCAAGTCAACCCAGTGCTCTTGACTGTGGAATGAACAACTTGCAAGCACTTAGTTGATTTCTTATGCAATCATGATGGAACACCCATAAGACTTAGCTATTTATTAATTGGCCAGGGACAGCCATAAAGAAAGGTTTCACAATCAACTCAAATATAAATGATATTGGGCCTTTGAGGAAAACATTGACTATCAAGGACATTTTTTTCTCTACCTTCCTTGCTTTATGGTAAAGTCACATTACATAGGCAACTTAATCTCATCTTGTTACATGTTTCTACAGTTCTTTTTTATTTTGGGGCCCCATGCTTGCTAGGCAGAGCACTCTACCACTTGAGCCACTCCACCAGCCCTATTTTGTGTTGAGTATTTTTCGAGATAGGCTCTCTCAAAGTATTTGCCTGAGCTGACCTCAAACCCTGATCCTCTGATCTCTGCCTCTTGGAGTAGCTCAGATTACAGGTGTGAGCCACAGGTGCCTGGATGTTTCTACAGTTCTTAATCCTGAATCAGTTCAATAGATTCTTATCTAGAAAATATGATTTGATCGCTTGCTCCAACACTTACTAGCTATAAAATAAGAATAAGAATAGAATCTCTACATTTTTTATGTCCTTTTAATAATAATAATAATAATAATAATCAACACAGTGCTTATTTCTCCTGCCAGCCATTATACTAAACTCATTTAAATTTTCATAAAGCTGGGTTGAAATTTTTACACTATGCCAATAAATTTTTTTCAAATGGCATCTCCACTTCTGCCCAAATTGTGTTCATTCTTTCTCTGTCTCTCTCTCTCTCTCAAACACACACACATGCAAAGAGAGAGAGAGAGAGAGAGAAATGAAAGCTATGTTGATTTTTTTTGAAGAAGAAGAAAGCCAAATTCAGTTTGGTGAAATGACAAAAATAAGAGGGAGGGTAAGCCTATCTATTTTTCTAAAACATACACTGCACTAAAATTTACATGTTGAAGTGTTTCTCAGAACACCTATTAAAGTCAAGAGAGCTTTCCATGATAGTATATCAACGAAATAAGGTAAAGAGTGTTTTCTTCCTATGAAAACTCAGATGCTGAAAAGGTGGAAATTAATGGTAATTTAGTCTACTACCAAAAGTAGAATCATTCCAAATTGCCCCTCTAGGGAGTTTCAGGAGCTGAGGCTTCTGGAATAGAGACATACAAAGGTAGATCCTATTTTATCTTTTTTAGCAGACATGCCCCACTTGAGGTGCCTGACTGCCATTATGGGATATTGCTTATCCCCAACCTTGGAAAATCAGAGACATATTTGAGTTGGAAGGACACATAGCTGCCTCTAGCTCCATTTTCATCTTCATTCTTGCGCCCCCTCCCCCCACTCCCATACATTACCTTCCATTTCCTGCCAGTTCCCTTTCACTCTCAACCAAGCTCTTTGCCAATTACCACAAGTACTAAAAAGGGAGAATGCATAGTAATACTTGAACCTAGTTATTTTATGCTCTGAAATCTGAATGTGAGGGTATGAAAAAAATTCTGCTTAAATCATATACATACACATACAAAATCCTGCATTTGACAATATACAAGGCACTTTTCTCCCTTAAAATGTGTATCTAAAAATTATCCTGCATCCAACCTGGTCATACTGTGGACAGAGGCCAAACACAAAAACATAACAGGTTGATTATATATACCACTCGAAGGGTTGTAACTCAAAACCCACACAAGTTTTAAATTACTTGAACCTTGAGCTAAACATAAGAAAACATTGAATGCCAAAAACAAAATGGCAAAAATTATATTTCTCTGATTTTAGCTGAGGTTACATTTTTTTTCCCGTGTGTATAGAAACCATTTCTAGGGACTTGATTTTTATGACTTTTTGCATATTTTTCTTTTGGGTAAGTTGTCTTTTAGAAATTATAAAGGAGCTTTTGTATTCCTAACCATTTGTGACAATGTGTTACATATTTGTTTTCCAGTCCATCAATTGCCTTTGTTTGTTTGTTTATTTGTTTTGAGATGAACTCTTGCTATGTACCCCAGGCTGGCCTTGAACTTGGAATTCTCTTGGCTCAGCCTCCCTAGTGCTGGGATTATAGGCATGAAACACCACTGTACCTGGTCATCAATTGCCTTAAAACTTTAATAAATTTTTTGTCATTAAGAAATTTCTGATATATATATTGTTGATATTTTATTTTATGGCGTAAGTCTTCTATCATGCTTTTAAAATTTCTTCCCTTTACTCAGACTTGATGTCTTGAAGTCTCTTGTGTTTTTCTAGAATGTTATGTTTTTCTTTTTCTTTTAAAAATTCCACCAGGAATTTTTTAATACAAGGAGTTTGGTAGAGATTCTGATTTTTTTTTTAGATGGTTACTCAATTGTCTCAAGACATTTATTGGATAAGCCATCATTTTCTAAATGATCTAAAATACCAGCTGTTTCATGGATAGAATTCCTGTATAGATTTGAGCTTATTTCTCAGCTTTCAGTTCTGTCCCATTTATCTGCATATGTTAGCAACACACATTGTTTGTGTTTTCTTTAGCAATATGCTGCACATTAGTGTCCGCTAAGATAGCTCCCCTACGTGTGCTCTTCATTATCAGATATTTTCCTGATTAATTGTGGGTGTGTATTATTGCAGAGGAAGTTTAAAATAAGCTTTCTAATTCTAAAAATATCACTGGTTATATTTTCATTGGAATCATGCTGAATTTATAAATAAATGTAGGAGAAATGAAGTTTTAATCTATTCCTATGTTGTTAAGAATTCTGATTTTTAAAAGTTGTTGAATATAACTTTTTAACTCTATAGACATGACAATGTGATCTTCCCCTTTTATTCTATATATAGTGAATAATATTAATACAGTTCCTTACCTACTTTCTTTCTTTGATTTAGTTAATTAATGCCACTTGATCATGATTCCTTATTGTAATACACTACTTAAATAAGCAGTGTGTGTGTGTGCGTGTGTGTGTGAGTGTGTGTGTGTGTGTGTGTGTGTGTGTGTGTGTGTGTGTGCATGGTGCCTGGGATTAAACCCAGGGCCTCCTGCATACATGGCAAGAGCCCTACCACTGAGCTATACTTCCCTAGTCCTTTATTCTGTGTCGTAATCAATTATTAGAACATTGCCATCAATATTGGCAATATTGGTTTTTTCTTTAGACTTATTTGATGTAGGTTTTTCATAATTAATATTGTGTTAGATTTATACAAAATAGAGAGATTTCCTTACTTACATTTATCCTTTCCTTAAATGTTCATGAAATTTAATGTTTATTTGTTCTCTGTACTTTGGGGAAAGCAGCTCTTTACCAAATTTTTCTGTTTTGTATTTTCCTTGTAGCAATTGGTTTATTTAGATTTTTTTCTCTTATTAAAGTCCTTTTAATATTTTTTTATTTTGATATTTTATCTATCAGATACAGTGTTTAAAATTATTTTCAGTGTTAATCAATGCCCTTGCAATTTTTAAACTTCAACATGTTGCTTATTTTGTGAATTTATATATTCTCTCATTTTTTGTTTATTATATTTGCTAAGCATTTTATACTATTCTCTATTAACTAGACCACCAATTGTTTCTCAGTTTTCCATTTTTCTATAGTCTAATGAACTATTTTTTGCTTTTCTCATCCATTTCTTCAGATTTTCTTTGCATTGTTTTGTTATTTTCTGTTAATGTTTGGTGTGCTTATTTTTTTCTTGTTTGCTAACATAAGTATTTAAGATTGGACTTGCAGTGAGAACTGCTTTAGTTGTATCTTACAACTTTTGAAACATAGGGTTATATTAACTAACATGTTATATTTTTATCGTGTAGAAATTCTGCCATTTTGGTTTTGAGTTCTATTTTGAAGTTATTTAAAAGTTTTCAGCTTTTAAAGAGAAAGGATTCTGTATTTGCCAGCAGTTGATAGTTTCATTACAGTTCAGTCAAAGAATATTATCTATACTATTCTACATTTTGGGATTTATTGAAGTTTTACTTGTGGTTTGCTATGTGGTTAGTTTGGATAAGTGGGTACACAAAAAATCAGGTGTACTCTCTGCTTTTAGAGAGTAACATTGATATAGATGAATAAGATGTACAACATCAGACTACTAAAAGTCTTCTGCAGCCTCACATATTTTTTCACTGTCTCTGACATAGGCTGTATATTAGGTTTCCACAGCCTGTCCTACATAATAAAGTAACTCAAAATCTCATTGCCTTAAGCCACAGATCTTATTTATTGTTCATGCTCTATGAGAACTGCAGGTGGCTTGCTGTTTAGCTAAAACCAGCGTGGCTTTGCTCAGTCTGCCTCTAGAGGTTTCCTTTCAGATCCTGGACTGAGGAAGTAGCTTCTCTCTGGGTGCATGCTGTTGTCATGATGTAGCAGAGGAGCCAGATCACACAGGGACATATGCATGCCTGCAAAATTTAAGGGGACTCCAAAAAACTCAATTATCAAGATAAATCATACTCTCATGCAATAATTTTAAAAATCAAAATTCATGGTGAACAAAATATCAAAATTTTAAATAAAACAGAATCTGATCTGCACTTCATGACCTGCTCACCCAATTCACTCCAGTCCCAGCCCTGGCAGGAATGAAAAGTACAAGGTCAACCAACACAGGTGTATCTGCAGTTCATGTTCAGATACAGTCCTTGCCACACATGACACAGGTACAGTTCTTTGGTTGAAAAGGAATGCCTAGAGTAAGTAGGATGAAGAAATCTATTCTACCTATAGGGAAGGATGGTGAGGGGGAAAAGAAAGGGGGACTACAAATACTGCAGTCCAACAGGCTGAATAAGGTAAATCGCCTATAATAATGTATTTCTACTATTTCTCCTTCAACTTTTTGTAGTTTGAACTCTATGAATTTTGATTCTGTCTTTTGGTGAACAGATACTCATATTTATAAGATTTTAATCATGATTTGACTCTTCTAATTGATATCAGAAAATGCTTTTTAAATTTAATTTAATCTTATCTAATGATCAGGTTATAACCCCTTCTCTCTGCATCTGCCTGGTATGTCTTTGTCCAGTAATTTTCTGTCTTTCTGGATCGCTGTCTTTTAGAGGTTTTCTTGTTGGGTTTCACTTTGGGATCCAATATAAGATCCTTATTTTATTACAAGAATATAGACCATTTCTATTTGTTGATGATATGTATGTGATATTCATTGCAGTGTAGTTACATTATTCTGTTTTTGCTGTTTTTTTTTAAGTATTGTTTTGGCATGCCTTATGCTTCCTTTGCTTTGTTCAAGTGTTTCATGCAATTTGGGTTACTCTGTGACCATTTGTTTTTCTTATAATTATTTTTATTAGCACATATGAATTTCACAAAAGGGTTTCATTGTAATACTTCTACACTTGCACACAATATACCTCAATCAAATACACTCCCTCTATCCCTCCCCCTCATCCTCCCTCCCTCCTTTTTAAAACAATTTCAATAGGTTTCATAGTTCTGGTTATACATGTGTATAAAATACTTCAACCACATTCCATTCATCCCCCCTCATTTTTTTCCTTTCATCCTTCCCCCTCCCACTGGTACCTAGTTCCCAAACAGATCCTGTTTTATATTATTGTTACTCATTTTTAAAAACTAGATCCTGTAAAAGAGAGCAAGTGATATTTGTCTTTCTCTACCTGGGTAATTTTGTTTACATGATGATCTCTCATTCCATCCATTTTCCGGCAAATGACATGGTTTTATTCTTCTTTATGGCTGAGTAATACATTTTCTTTATCCACTCATTGGTTGAAGGGCACTTATACTGATTCCATATTTGACTGTTGTGAATAGTGCTGCTATAAACATGGTGTACTGGTATTTCAACTGTGGATTGACTTAAATTCCTTTGGAAATATGCCCAGGAGTTATATATAATATCACGCGGTAGTTCTGTCTTTGGTTTGTTTTTTTTAAGGAACCCCCATACTGTTTTCCATAGTGGCTGCACTACTTTACATTCCCACCGACAGTGTATAACTATCCCCCCTGTCCTTGCCAGCATTGGCCGCTTGATTTTCTCAATGATAGCCATTCTGAGTGGGGTGAGATGGACTCTCAATGATGTTTGGATTTGTATTTCCCTTATGGCCAATGATGTTAAACATTTCTTTGTGTACTTATTGGCCATTTGTTCTTCTTTACAAATCTGTTCAATTCCTTTGCCCATTTATTAATTGAATTATTTGTCCTTTTGGTATTTAATTTTTTGAGCTCTTTGTTCTGGGTGTTAATCCTATATCCAGTGAATAACTGGCAAAGATTTTCTACCATTCTGTAGGTTATTCTCTTGATTCTGCTCGTTGTTTCCTTTGCTGTGCAGAAGCTTTTTAATTTGCTGCAATTTAGTTTTTCAATTTCTGCTCTTACTTTCTGAGCTTTTCTATTCAGAAAAGCATTACCTGTGCTGATACCTTTAAGAGTTTTCCTATGATTTCTTCTAGCAGTTTCAAAGTTTCTGATCTTACATTAAGATCTTTGATCCATTTGGAGTTGATTTTTGTACAAGGTGAGAGACAAGAGATCTAATTCCAGTCTTTTACATGTGGATACTCAAATTTCCCATGACTATTAGTTGAAGAGGCTCTCTTTTCTCCAACATAGGTTTTTAGTGTCTATTTTTAATGATAATCTCTATACCACAACTGACAGACACTTTATCCTCTGTCTAGAGTGTATCTATTGGCATTCACTTCTAAACTTGTACACCTCCACTTCTTCACTTCCTGTTTCTCCCTTTACTCATCAGATAATAGCAGGTTATATATTTTGTCTACTCTTTACCTTTATAGCTCAACTGCCTGAGCTCGAATCCAAACTTTACTGCTTTAGCAAATGTGAACATTTAATATTCAATGTGTTACTTAACCTCTCTAAGCTTCAGTTTCATCATCTGTAATATGAAAAATGTAATGTATTTTCTCACATATATTTCACATATATTAATCCATAAAAGAAATTATGTATTTCATTATATTTCTTGGGCTACTCTGAGATAAAAGTACTTAAGGACTTAGAGTACTTTTATTACTTTAGATACTTTTATTACTGTCATGTTTTTCTAACTGTATGGGAATGACTAACCTCTAAAGGATACATCTTCTGAAGAACAAACAAAAAGAACTTGTGAAGGATGCTCTTGATGGAAAGCACCTACCTCTATTTTCCTACTTTTTAAAGTACAGTATACTCACATGGCTTAAAACCCTAATCACATGAAGTGTGCTAAGTGAAAAGTTCATCTTCAACCTGTTCCCCAGCCACTTACTGCTTCTCATCCAAACATGGTTATTCATTTTCTGTGGATTCTTCCCGAGTTTTAGCCACGTTCAGTGGTATCGTTTCCCCTCCAGCCATGAAAGTTGAGACTATTGGCATGTTTAAACTTCCCCTCTCCCTCCTTTTCCTCCCAGATTCTGTTAGTTATGTACTATTTCATCATTGAGATTAAAAATGCCCATGTAACTACAATACATTCTTTGAAGTTTTGTTGTAACTGATGCTTTGGCTTTATGTATGAAAGAAAATTTGAGCAAGTATGAACTTAATGGGTTAAACTCTAGTTCAGGATAAGATTTGGTAACACTATTTTTTGTCCCCTACTGATTATAGTTACAAAACTTAGAATGCAAGGAGTTTGAAAACTTAAGAGTCATAGTAGGTGGATTGGAGAAAAGGATTAGAATTAAAAATGCTACTAAATAGGCCATGATGTGTTTGTTCCTGGCCAGGAATGACAATAACACATATCTTGGATGTGGACATAGTTGCCAACAACAGAGCTTGCTGCAACTTGGATCTGGAATGCCTCCAAAGGCCTGTGGGTTAAAGGCTTGGTCCTCAGCTTGGTACTGAGGTAGTGATGGAATCTTTAAGAAAAGGGATCTATTAGGAGGTCTATGGGCCATTGGGGACATGCCCTTGGAGCGGGTAGGGGAATCTCACCCTCTCTTCTTCCTCTGTCTCAGGTATATTCCCAGTCATGAGTTGAACAACTTCCCCTGCCAAGCACTCTTGCCATGAGGTACTACCTTACCACAGGCCCAAAAGCAATGGGACCTGCCAACCATGAACTGAAACACCCAAAATCGTGAGCCAAGAACAAACCATTTCACTTTATAAGCTAATTATCTCTGGTACTTGTTACCATACAGGAAAGGTGACTAACAGAGTGCTCCATGAGAAGTCCTCTTGTTTGGACTTGAGGAGTATGAAAAGGGTCTCCCACCATCCAGAAAGAGTTGGGGGGAATCTCCTGTTTTATTTTTCTTTTCTTGATGTTTTCTGTTCTAGCCCCTATCCCAAACCTCCATGTCTGTGGCAGCAGCCTATAAATCATAAAGCATACTGAAGGAGACTACACCTTTCAGAGGGCTTGTCTCCTGATTGAAGGAGCTGTGATCCCAAAAGGATGGGGCAAGCCTTGTTGCTTTTTCTTTCTTTGTCCTCTTGGCATTTGACTTGGGATGTAGGCATAATCATGGGTAGTGTGCTGCAAAGTGGGATAAATGAAATTCTACTCTTAGACCAAAGGCCTGATTAGGGGAGCCCCAGGAAACCAGAAACTAATTGGGGAAAAATTAAAGCTAAAAAATACGGTAACATTCACCAACGTAAATAAATGTACCACTCTGGCACAAGCTTGATAGTCAGAGAGACTGTGGTTATCTGAGGGCACAAGGCATATGAGAAGTGCCTGTTTCTTTCTGCTCAATTTTTTTGTGACCCTAAAAACCACCCTGAAAAAATGAATCTATTAGAAAGTATATATAAGTACATATATATGCAAAAAGTAAATAGCCAAGATTAAACCTTGCTGGAAGGACTCAATAGCAAAAAGTTTATAATTGATTTATTTATAAGCACCAAAAACTGAAAGCAACAAAGATGTCCTCCAGTGGGTGAATGATGGACAAACTGTGGTCCTTCCATACAATAAAAAGAATGACACTCAGCAACTTAGATGAAGCTTAAAGGGATTATGAAGAACAAAAGATAATGTCATTTAGTTTTATTTACATGACATTCTTCCATAGACAACACTGTACTAATAAAAACAGATCTATTCTCAAGTTGGAGTGAAAGGAGGGAGTGACTAGAAAGGAACAAGATGAGAGTTTTGGGAGGGGTGATATTTTCATTGGAATGGTGTTTATATGAAATATGTATGCATTGAAATTCCTACATCAGCTTGAATTAAACATCATAAAGCTTTTGATTCATAAAACTATACATCAATTTTAGAATATCTTAATTTAAAATATACTTTTTAGGGACTGGTGGAGTGGCTCAAGTGGTACACCACCTGCCAAGCAAGCATGAGGCCCTGAGTTCAAACCCCAGTACTGCCAAATATATGTACATATATAGAGATTTTTAATTAATAAGTCACATTTTTTATTGGATCATTTTAGATATTTCCCCATTCCTTTAGTATGGCTAAAGTGTCCTGTCTTCTTCGACTTTAAAGGCACTTAGTATTATTTGCCCATACCCAAAGAAACATTTTTTTATAATTGAATTTTAGTAATTTTATCAGGATACATCTCAGGATTAAGATTCTCTAGCAAATAGGTTGTATAAAGCAAGGCCACCCTGAGAGCTCGGCCCCTTCTATACATGGCCACTTCTCTTTCATTTTATCTGCCATGTTAGGATGCAGTCAAGGAGATCCTTATGAGAGACTGAACAGATGTGGCTACCTGATCTTAAATGTTCAGCTTCCGTAACTGTGAGTTAAATATAAATATATAAATATCCAGATTCAGTTATTTTGTTCTAGTAGCAGACAATAGACTAATACATATTGATGACTATATAATGTAACTATTCAGTAGATATATTATATCACATTATATATAGGTTTATAGGTATACATACATAATGTGTGTGTGTGTGTGTGTATTCAGACTGACACATCTTTCTATTTGCCCATGAATGCTGAGGATATTATAAAATAAGATAAAATAAACAGTCAGCCCATTGTAAAAGTATGAAATTGAAAGCTTTCCTCATAGCCAAGACCATATGACCCAATCCCAAGTGTGAGACATGGTCGGATCAACAAGAGCCAATAATTAACTACTTTCCTCAGTATCTCCATCTCTTTTGATGACCAAAGGAATGGAAGAGAGAATTTTAAAGTCAATTTAATATTTATTGAGCAAGGCACTGAGTTAGGCAATGTTTGAGTAAGTGTCATATCAGAATTAGGCCACGGGTTCCACATGACCCACAAATTGCCCAACAAAAATGCAATTTCCTCCTTGCAACAAGGAGCATTACTTGCTTCTTGGAGTCTAGCTGCCAAGGGAGCCTTCCCTTTTATGTTCGACCTCTTTGTGTTTGTCCTGGATTTTCAATTTCAAATAAAGTATAATGTAGTGTTTTACTGTAAAATATGGTACACAAAATGCAGTAGAAGGATAAATAAGGAATTTATTCCAGGATAAAGGTTAGGCATGAAAAAATTCTTGGTTCATATATGATGAGAGTCCCATTTAAAAGACTTACTTGTTTAAAAGGTAGATATTAAGTGTTCTTTGAAAAATGTTATAGAAATAATAAGACATCTCATTGTGATTTTTTTTTTGCAATGATGGGGGTCAAACTCAGCCTCACACATGTTAGGCAAACACTCTATCATGAAGATACACCTCTAACCCTCATTTTGACTTTTAATAATGACACTTCCCATTACCCCTGGAGCCTCTGGGGAAGCTGCTTAAAATGGGGACAACTTTTAAAAGTCCTTTTGCCCTCTTCTCATCCTCTTTCCTGTCTGGAAGAACATAATATGAATAGATGATTAAGCATTTTCAAATCAGTATATTCGTTTCTATTCCTGTAAACCTTGGAAAAGCAAAGCCACTTCCTTCTCAAGCATACTGAGGTCTAAGATATGAGGAGGAAAAAAATAAATTCATGTGAGGCTCATCATTTACATTTAAATTACTAAGTAGAACTTACAAACTATTCCCCTAGAGTTATCTACTTTGCTCCAGTCTGAGTAGCTGGATGAACTGTTCATGTATCTGTGGGGAAATAACAAATACTTTTCAAAGTTACATTGAATATGTCTTCTTTTAAGTCAACAAAATTGATTTTCCATTTAAAATCAGAATCTTTTCTTTCATATGCAGGTACTAACTGATAAATAATTGCCATACTCTTAAATAGACCTTTAATAACTGCTGTCTATAATTTGAGGAAGGATTTAGTGTTTAGAAACTCTGAGGTTGAGTGGCCAACTTAGAAAATATTTCTTTTTATCAAGAATGAGGCATCTTAGGAGATGAAATGTTTGTCTAAGTAGTTTGTAAGCTATATTTGAAAAAAATTGAAGTTTTAAAAATATTTGAGATGATGGTACCACCATTAGAATAAGAGTCTATCTTCCAGAGTATCTTCTCTGAAGGATAGTGTCAATTTGGAATTTTAAATGACACAAAATTATTTAACTACATAGTATTTTATGTTTAGTCATATCTCTTGAAATCTTTAATTTGCACCAGATTGGTCTTTGATGAAGTTACAGATCATTTCCAAATTCATTAGCTATCCCTCTTCTGATAGATCTTATTTATATTCTGTGTTTAAATATATAGTTTCCAAACTCATATTTGGAAAGAAACAAAAAGCACAAATGCAAACCTTATTCTCCATGTGGTTTACCTAGGATCATTTTTCTCTTTCACTCTAACCAAAGTCTTTAAACAATAACATAAGATATTTATTGATGTTCACCTGAGTGCTTATTATGGGGCAGACACTGTGCTAAGCACTGTTCTCCCTATAAGGAGAAATGAGTAACTGAGTGGATTAGTGTTCTGGGGCCTCCATAATAAAATGTCACAGTCTAGTGGCTTAGATCAACAGAAATTTGTTTTCACACAGTCCTAGGAGACAGAAATTCAGAATCAAGGTGTCAGCAGGGCCCTGATTCCTCTAAAACTCTAGGAGAGAATTTGTTCTATGCCTTTCTCTTAGTTTCTGGTATTGCCAGAAATCCTTGACATTCCTTGGTTTATGACTGTGTAAGCCCAGTGTCTACCTGTTATCATACGATGTCCTCCCTATGTGTGTCCCTGATTCCTCTTCTCAGAGGGACACCAGTCCTTTTGCATTATGGGCCAACCATCCTCCAGTGTAACTTCATGTTGATTAGTTAGATCTGCAGTGATGCTATTTCTAAATAAGACCACATTCTGAGGTTCTGAGAATAACATGAATTTGGAGGCACTTTTCAACCAGTATATTGAGATTTGGGTAAACTACAATTTAAGTTGTCCTTCTTGAGTATAACCAAGATTTGGGAAGAATGTCTGTCAGAGCTGTCCTCACAATGGCTTCATTATTCTGCTTGTGTTTGCATGGTCCATCAACTTTCCACTCCTTCCCTTCTTTATCCTGGAGTTTCCAGCCCCAGATCACTATTAAAACTCTCCAAAATGTTCTCATTTCTTGATCATTAAGCTTCTTCCAGTACTGATAATGGCATCCTGTCCCTCACCCATTCTGCTCCCTTAATTCTCTGGCAACACTTGAGTCTCACATTCCAGGAGGTGTGTTCCCTCTGATGTTAGCTCATCTTATTTGTCCTATGCCCTAAATATGAGTGTGTCCCTACCACATTTCTCTGTTCCTTCCTTCATATTCCCTTTCTGAGGTCTGTTCCATTCACTTGGCTTCAGTTATCATACCTATGCCATTGATTAGTTAATCTGTGTCAGTCTACACCTCCATGTTGTCCTGTCCCCTAAGCTGTATAACCCATCTCCAGACTCCTTTTAGATAAGAAGTTCTGTTGTCATCTCTAGCTCATCATGCTTGAGCCCAGATATTTTTCTTCTTTGCAGATTTCTGTCCTTTCTCATGTATGCACTATTCTAGATAAGGCCCCTACTGTCCCACAGGAAGATTACTGCAGCAATGTCCTACTTAGCTTGCCTGGCACAGTCTCCACCCTTCAAATGCATCTTGTGTAACTTGTCCTACTAGTCTTCCCAGGTCAATTTTCCCCATGTTATTCCTTGGCTCAGTGAGTCCATATGTTCTTCTGTTCCTCTGACATCTCTTTAGCCACTGTGCTCACCCAGCGCAGTGTCCTGATGTTCCCAGCTCTCGTGAGGTTGGCTGCTCCTCTGTAAAAACCCACCATGTTCTCCTATCTATGCTTTGGCTTACATTGTCCATTCAGCCCTTGATCCTCTCAAATCCATCTCTTCGCTCAGGCCCACATCAAACCTCACCTCTAGGAAGACCTCCTTGACCAGTTAAACTTGCATTCATTTCAACAGAGCCCCTGAAAGAGAATGATAGAAAAATTACCAGAAATGCAGAATGGGTCTCTGTCTCTGTGCCCTCTGTTCTTAGCTTCTGAATTTATGTTTGCTCAGTTTCTCTCTTCCCTGTTTCAAAACTTCTAAAATTCAGTGCACACATCATTCTGCACTTTCCTGTTTAGCATCGTGTTGCTTTATATCTCTTCCTCCTTCATAATGCAAATGAAACAAAGGCCACATCTCATCTTTTCTTATTTCTCATAATGCCGATAGCACTAGCACAATGTTGAATATTTATTGAATAATTTTAGCTTGATTCACTTAAGTTTTTCAACAGTTTGAGAGTGAGTTTTGTTACAGAAATGTAGAAAAAGCAAGTTTCTGAAAACTAATGGGCTGCCTCACTATAGACCTAAAGCATGAAGTTGATGGATGATGGATTGAAATCTACAAAACTCTGAGCCTTTTCTCTTTGTAAATTGTTTTTCTCAGGTATTTTGTTATAGTAACAGAAAGATGACTAACTCAATGAGTATTAAGGAAAAAATTTCTTTAGCAATATGAATTAATGTCATTCCTTTGACTTAATCACTAAAAATATGTTATTTTATGCTGAGCATAAGACAAAATTTTTGAAAACACAACTCATTGGCATTCAAAAGCCCAAAATTTCAAGTGCTCCATTCTTACAGCATTAAAATTATTGACTACATTTGAATTATTGACTACAAGCAAAACTTGATTTCTTTTCCAAGAACAAGGTGAAAGGATTAGAATTTTAAGGAAATAGTCCACTTAATGTCAAATTTTAAGCATTTTCTGAGAATCTACTCTTTGTATGCAATGTACACGTAAGAGCAGAGATGGTCTGGGAGCTCTACAGTCAGCTGTTAGGTCAGCAAACCAGGCAGTCTATAAATTCACAGCTGCCCTTAGATTGAAGGAGTGGATAAGGGAAAGGGCTCTTTCCAGGTATAAAGCCAAGGATGGACCATGAAAAGGCCTGATTAGTTGTTTATGGGCAAAAACCTTCGATAAGTCATTTTAGTTTTGTATTATTTGGGCTCCTTAAATCGAAACTCAACTTGGCAGGAATACTTAAGTTGGGAGTCAAGTATACAATGGTGAAGGAGTGGGGGTGAAACTGGCTCCAGAAGGAAGTGAAAGCAGCAACTGACAGCTGACAGATCAAGGAAACACTCTTGTCCTTCTCTGCTTCTTTCTCTCTCTCTCTCTCTCTCTCTCTCTCTCTCTCTCACACACACACACACACACACACACACACACACACACACACACATTCTCTGATTTTCAGTCCACAAAGTAGGCTGCAGGCCACATGGAGTAAACATGGAGTAATAAACTTTATTTTGGACCTAATTGTGAAATTTCTGAATGAGGGCATAATTGATTCATTTAAGTCAGGATGCCAGAACTTGAACAATGTGTACCTACTATAAATTTGGCTACTTGAAGACTGCTTCTGTGGCTTTTCTTGTAACAGAGTTAATGTAATGTCAAAATGCTCTGTTTTGTGACCATCCCAAATTTCATCAGGAACAAGGGAAGAATTAAACACACAAAATAAAATGGCCATAGATAATAAAAGATAACTTTGTCCCATAATTACTTCCTTGAGGCATGCTTGTTCAATATCAAAGGTACATTTTGGATAGGGGATTGTGAGATGGGCAATTTCCATTGAAGAAAAGTGTTTATTAGTGTGGCAGATATTTTAGACATAGATACTTATTGGAAGCATGAGTCGAACATAGCTTACACTTAAAATTTATGTTGTCAGAAAAATACAATTGTTAAGGCCATGAAATATAGAAATGAAATGAAATACTGTTTTTGCAAATAAAAATAATTGAATCTGAAGTCTCAAAATGAAAAATTATATGCAAATTAGGTTATACAAATTTTATGACATTGTATATAGAAGATTAGGAAGACTACCCCAAAATGTCATTTTTGGTGATTTCTGAATATGTGGTCATAGGTAATTTTTATTTACTTTATGTTATTCTTGGAGCCATCATTAATGAAAAACTGTTATCTTTATAATTTAAAAGATTATTTTTATAAAAAAGAAAAGAATACCCCTGAAATAGAAATATCATCATATTATTGGAAATAGTACTTTGATTAGCTGCTACTATATTACCAATGTATAAATAGAAAAAGACAACACATTATATTGCCATATTAGATAGATTTAATACTGAAAAACATTCCAACTACATTTTCATAAGATTTCTCCATTTACATATCTAATTGTTCTAGCATCTTTTGTTGAAAAGATTTTCTTTTGTCCCTAATAGATTTCTTTGTTGTGTCTGTTGAAAGTTATTTGACTGCATATATATTAGTCTGTTTATTTGGGGCTCTTTATTCTGTTCCATTGGTATTTGTTAGTTCTTATAATAGTACTCAACTGTCTTGATTAATGTACCTTTAGTAAATGTTGAATTCAGATAGATAGTATAAATCCTCAATCTTTGTTCTTTTTCTGGTTTGCATGTGTTTCCAAATCCATAAACATGGAATGCATCTCCATTTATTTGGGTTTTCCTTAATTTCTTTCACAGTGTTTGTAAATTGTAGGGTAGAGGACTTGTATGCTTTAAAAATTTTATTTCTAAGTATTTTATGTTTCCCTAATTGCTACTGTAAATGAATTTTCCAATTGTTTGCTGCTAGTATCTAAATGAATAATGACCATGTAGCCTGCAGCATTGTTAAATTTGCTTATGTAATTCCACTAGTAGCTTATGGGTTCCTTAGAATTTTCTACACTAACAAACATTATGCTCCTTACATCATTTAATTGCCCTATTCCATTGGCTAGGACCTCCATCACAACACTTAAAGGGAACATCTTTGCTCTGTGTCCAATGTTGGAGAAAATACAGTGATTCTTTTTACTGAGAATTATATTAACTATAAGATTTTTGTGGACCTTTATCAGATCCAGGAAGTTCCTTTCTGTTCGTACTTTGCTTAAAGGTCCTTTGAGTGACTTTTAATTTTTCCAAGTGTGTTCTACTATCTTTTGAGACGATCCTATGATTTTGCTTCTTTAATTTGTTAATTTGATGGCTTACTGTGATTGACTTTTGAATGTGAAATCAACTTTGCATTGCTCTTTGATAAGCTCTACTTTGTCATGGTTTATTATTCTTTTGGTATATTGTGAGACTAATTTGCCAATATTTTGGTATTTTGCATCTATGGTTATGAAGAATACAGCTTTGTGATTTTTCCCTTTAAAATCAAGTAAAACTCACATTTCATTTGGATTAAAACATATTGTACAAAATTCCTTTTCTTACCCAAAATTGCAGCTGTAATTTCTGTGTTATTCTCTTAAAAACAGCAAAATTCTAGCTTCACAAGTTGGTATGAGGTCAGAGGCACACGTTAACAACAGAGCAGACAAAAGAAGGACCACAGTTCCTGATAGGCAGCCCTGGACTAACTCCTCTGACTTTCTGTAAATTGTTTTTCAGGGCCTTGCTCCTTCCACGTTTTCAGAAGCACCTGCTCTCTTGTCCTAAAAGGATGAAGAGGTGTTTTCCAGCTGAGTTGGTAACCTGTAAAAAGCAAACTTATGTACAGTGAAGAACAAAAGAGAGGAAGAGCACTGAGATCCACAAAGGAGGGACAGGACAGCTGAAAAAGACAATGAAACAGAAAAGTGGCTGAGTAAATTGAGAAAAAGTTTGAGATTTTAGTCCCAGCTCTCCCAGCAGAGAGGGGAAACCAATCTCCACTCCAAAAACCACAGAGAAGGTTAGTGCTGGAGGCAAAATAGTTTTAAAATAATGAGTATCTCATGAGCATGCTTATAAATGTCAAAAACAAGCATCCATGTGGCCAAGAGCAGCAGCTCCTGACTACAGGAGAACCCAACCCAGAACAGGGAAGTTCCCCAGCACACAACCTCTGACAGAAAAACAGGCCGACCCAGTGAGTAGAAGGGGCAGCTCACAGAGGATCCATGGAACAGGGCATGTGGCATGTCCCAGAACAGAGAAGCTGCCTGAAGCAAATGGAATCCTTGGCTGCAGTGGCAATGGCAGTGACAATAGCAGAAGCTACAGCACAAGACTGCCATCTAGTGGACTGAAAGACTCAGCCACTGAGGGGGAAAAAAATCCTGCTCAGAAGAGCATTAGAAAATTTTGATTTTTTATGTTCAGTTGTTTTTGTTGTGGTTAAGTTTGGGTTGTATAGATTTTTTTAGATGTTTGTATTTTCTTTTTCTGTATATTAAAACAGTGATTTTGTATTCTCTCTCCCTCATTTTCTCTCATTCTGGCTTTCCCCTCTTCCCTTTCTCTGTAGTCATCATAGGAGAGCCGCTTTCACTATTCAGTCTTAAACCATTTCTTCTTCTCCCCTTTCCTGCCACTCTCCTCCATTTATACTTCCTCTTGTCTACAACCAAACTGCTCTCCAGCTCGTATTTTTTTCCTTTCTCTGTTTACCCACCCATGATCCTCATTTGTTAGCAGTACTTTTTGTGTGTAAATAGATTTCCAGATTATTTTTTCAAACTCAATAAAAATCTGTTTTATTTATGCAGTTTCAGAGCTTACAGTTCTTTCACATAATTTTTCTCATTTATTTCTCTTTTTACTTATTTATTTATTTTTTTTATTTTTAAATTTTTATTATATTATTGTACTGGAGGTACATTATGACATTTACAAAAGTTCTTAAAATATAGATAGTTGAATTCACCCCCCCATCATTCTTTATCTCCCTCTCCTTCCATTCCTGGAATAGTTTCAACAGGTCTCATTTTTCCATATTCATACATGAGTACATAATATTTCTACTACATTCACCCTCCTCCACCCTTACCTTATATACTACCCCCTCCCACTGGTACTAATCCCCAGGCAAAAACTGTTTTACCTTCCTGTCCTCCATTTTTAAAAAAAGGCATGCATTTTTACTTGTTTAAGATAGCTATACAAGGTGTTTCATTATGGTATTTCCATGTATGTTTGTGTTGTATCCTGAATTGGTTCATCCCTCTATTTTTTTCTTTTTTTTAATGTTGATTTCAACAGGTTTAAAAAAAGCTATATTCATTCTTAAATAGAAAGTATATCGGTAACATTCACCTTCTTTCCTTCCTTTTTTTGCCCACTCCCATTAGTGACCTCCCCTTAGCATGACCTGTTTTTCGCAGTATTGCTTGTATTTGTATTGTGGCTATCTCCCACTAATGAGAGAAAACATGTGGCCTTTGTCTTTCTTTTTTTTTTATTTTTTTTATTTTTTTTCATTTTTCTTTTATTATTCATATGTGCATACAAGGCTTGGTTCATTTCTCCCCCCTGCCCCCACCCCCTCCCTTACCACCCACTCTGCCCCCTCCCTGTCCCCCCCCCCAATACCCAGCAGAAACTATTTTGCCCTTATTTCTAATTTTGTTGTAGAGAGAGTATAAGCAATAATAGGAAGGAACAAGGGTTTTTGCTGGTTGAGATAAGGATAGCTATACAGGGAGTTGACTCACATTGATTTCCTGTGCATGTGTGTTACCTTCTAGGCTAATTCTTTTTGATCTAACCTTTTCTCTAGTTCCTGGTCCCCTTTTCCTATTGGCCTCAGTTGCTTTAAGGTATCTGCTTTAGTTTCTCTGCGTTAAGGGCAACAAATGCTAGCTAGTTTTTTAGGTGTCTTACCTATCCTCACCCCTCCCTTGTGTGCTCTCGCTTTTATCATGTGCTCATAGTCCAATCCCCTTGTTGTGTTTGCCCTTGATCTAATGTCCACATATGAGGGAGAACATACGATTTTTGGTCTTTTGGGCCAGGCTAACTTCACTCAGAATGATGTTCTCCAATTCCATCCATTTACCAGCGAATGATAACATTTCGTTCTTCTTCATGGCTGCATAAAATTCCATTGTGTATAGATACCACATTTTCTTAATCCATTCGTCAGTGGTGGGGCATCTTGGTTGTTTCCATAACTTGGCTATTGTGAATAGTGCTGCAATAAACATGGGTGTGCAGGTGCCTCTGGAGTAACCTGTGTCACAGTCTTTTGGGTATATCCCCAAGAGTGGTATTGCTGGATCAAATGGTAGATCGATGTCCAGCTTTTTAAGTAGCCTCCAAATTTTTTTCCAGAGTGGTTGTACTAGTCTACATTCCCACCAACAGTGTAAGAGGGTTCCTTTTTCCCCCCATCCTCGCCAACACCTGTTGTTGGTGGTGTTGCTGATGATGGCTATTCTAACAGGGGTGAGGTGGAATCTTAGCGTGGTTTTAATTTGCATTTCCTTTATTGCTAGAGATGGTGAGCATTTTTTCATGTGTTTTTTGGCCATTTGAATTTCTTCTTTTGAGAAAGTTTGGTTTAGTTCACTTGCCCATTTCTTTATTGGTTCATTAGTTTTGGGAGAATTTAGTTTTTTAACTTCCTATATATTCTAGTTATCAGTCATGTGTCTGATGTGTAGCTGGCAAATATTTTCTCCCATTCTGTGGGTGTTCTCTTCAGTTTAGAGACCATTTCTTTTGATGAACAGAAGCTTTTTAGCTTTATGAGGTCCCATTTATCTATGCTATCTCTTAGTTGCTGTGCTGCTGGAGTTTCATTGAGAAAGTTCTTACCTATACCTACTAACTCCAGAGTATTTCCTACTCTTTCCTGTAACAACTTTAGAGTTTGGGGTCTGATATTAAGATCCTTGATCCATTTTGAGTTAATCTTGGTATAGGGTGATATACATGGATCTAGTTTCAGTTTTTTGCAGACTGCTAACCAGTTTTTGTTGAAGAGACTGCTATTTCTCCATCGTATATTTTTAGCTCCTTTGTCAAAGATAAGTTGGTTATAGTTGTGTAGCTTCATATCTGGGTCCTCTATTCTGTTCCCACTGGTCTTCATGTCTGGTTTTGTGCCAGTACCATGCTGTTTTTATTGTTATTGCTTTGTAATATAGTTTGAAGTCAGGTATTGTGATACCTCCTGCATTGTTCTTTTGACTGAGTATTGCCTTGGCTATTCGTGGCCTCTTGTGTTTCCATATAAATTTAACAGTAGATTTTTCAATCTCTTTAATGAATGTCATTGGAATTTTGATGGGAATTGCATTAAACATGTAGATTACTTTTGGGAGTATCGACATTTTTACTATGTTGATTCTACCAATCCATGAGCATGGGAGATCTCTCCACTTTCTATAGTCTTCCTCAATCTCTTTCTTCAGAAGTGTATAGTTTTCCTTACAGAGGTCTTTCACATCTTTTGTTAGGTTTACACCTAGGTATTTGATTTTTTTGAGGCTATTGTAAATGGAATTGTTTTCATACATTCTTTTTCAGTTTGCTCATTGTTAGTGTATAGAAATGCTAATGATTTTTCTATGTTGATTTTATATCCTGCTACCTTGCTATAGCTATTGATGATGTCTAGAAGCTTCTGAGTAGAGTTTTTTGGGTCTTTAAGGTATAGGATCATGTTGTCTGCAAATAGGGATATTTTGACAGTTTCTTTACCTATTTGTATTCCTTTTATTCCTTCTTCTTGCCTAATTGCTCTGGCTAGGAATTCCAGTACTATGTTGAATAGGAGTGGAGATAGTGGGCATCCTTGTCTGGTTCCTGATTTTAGAGGGAATGGTTTTAGTTTTTCTCCATTAAGTATAATGCTGGCTGTAGGTTTGTCATATATAGCTTTTATAATGTTGAGGAACTTTCCTTCTATTCCTAGTTTTCTTAGAGCTTTTATCATGAAATGATGTTGGATCTCATCAAAGGCTTTTCCTGCATCTATTGAGATGATCAAGTGGTTTTTGTCTTTGCTTCTGTTAATGTGGTTTATTACGTTTATTGATTTTCGTATGTTGAACCACCCCTGCATCCCTGGGATGAAGCCTACCTGGTCGTGGTGAATAATCTTTTTGATGTGTTGCTGAATTCGTTTTGCCATTATTTTGTTGAGGATCTTTGCATCAATGTTCATGAAGGAGATTGGCCTATAGTTCTCCTTTTTGGAGGTGTCTTTGCCTGGTTTTGGGATAAGTGTAATACTGGCTTCATAAAATGTGTTTGGCAGTTTTCCTTCCCTTTCTATTTCATGAAACAGTTTAAGGAGGGTTGGTATCAGTTCTTCTTTAAAGGTCTGGTAGAATTCAGCAGAGAATCCATCAGGTCCTGGACTTTTCTTTTTGGGGAGACTCTTGATTGCTGCTTCAATTTCATTTTGTGTTATAGGTCTATTCAGGTGATTAATTTCCTCTTGGTTCAGTTTTGGATGATCATATGTATCTAGAAATCTGTCCATTTCTTTAAGATTTTCAAATTTATTTGAATATAGGTTCTTGAAGTAGTCTCTGATGATTTCCTGGACTTCCATGGTGTTTGTTGTTATCTCCCCTTTTGCATTCCTAATTCTACTAATTTGGGTTTTTTCTCTCCTCATTTTATTCAGGTTTGCCAGGGGTCTATCGATCTTGTTTATTTTTTCAAAGAACCAACTTTTTGTTTCATTAATTCTTTGTATGGTTTTTTTGGTTTCTATTTCGTTGATTTCAGCTCTTATTTTTATTATTTCTCTCCAATTTGTTTTGGGATTTCCTTGTTCTTGTTTTTCTAGGAGTTTGAGATGTATCATTAGGTCATTGATTTGGGATCTTTCAGTCTTTTTAATATATGCACTCATGGCTATAAACTTTCCTCTCAAGACTGCCTTAGCTGTGTCCCATAGGTTCCGGTAGGTTGTGTTTTCATTTTCATTGACTTCCAGGAACTTTTTAATTTTCTCTTTTATTGCATCGATGATCCATTGTTCATTAAGTAATGAGTTATTTAGTTTCCAGCTGTTTGCATGTTTTTTGTCTTTACTTTTGTTGTTGAGTTCTACTTTTACTGCATGGTGGTCAGATAGTATGCACGGTATTATTTCTATTTTCTTATATTTGCTGAGGCTTGCTTTGTGCTCTAGGATATGATCTATTTTGGAGAAGGTTCCATGGGCTGCTGAGAAGAATGTATATTGTGTAGAGGTTGGATGAAATGTTCTGTAGACATCTACTAGGTCCATTTGATCTATTGCATATTTTAGATCTTGGATTTCTTTATTGATTTTTTGTTTGGATGACCTATCTATTGATGATAATGGGATTTTAAAGTCTCCCACAACCACTGTGTTGGCGTTTATATATGCTTTTAGGTCTTTCAGGGTATGTTTGATGAAATTGGGTGCATTGACATTGGGTGCATACAGATTGATGATTATTATTTCCTTTTGGTCTATTTCCCCTTTTATTAGTATGGAATGTCCTTCTTTATCTCGTTTGATCAATGTAGGTTTGAAGTCTACTTTGTCAGAGATAAGTATTGCTACTCCTGCTTGTTTTCGGGGGCCATTGGCTTGGTAAATCTTCTTCCAGCCTTTCATCCTAAGCATATGCTTATTTCTGTCAGTGAGATGAGTCTCCTGTAAGCAACAAATTGTTGGATCTTCTTTTTAAATCCATTTTGTCAAATGGTGTCTTTTGATGGGTGAATTAAGTCCGTTAACATTAAGCATTAGTACTGATAGGTATGTGGTGATTCCTGCCATTTAGTTATCTTAGTTGTTTTAAGGTTTGATTGTGTGTACCTAACTTGATGTTACTCTCTACTGTCTTGCTTTTCCTTATCGGCCTTTGTCTTTCTGAGCCTGATTGTGAGATTATGTTTGCATTTTGATGTGCTTATGTTTGCTTGTCTGCCTCTTCAGTTTTTTTCTATTTTCTTCCCCCCCATCTTAAAATATCAACTAGATCTCTTCTACCTATCCCAATCTGCTTTTACATTAACCTTCTATTAGCTTAGCCATCACCTCTTTCTGCAACAAAACTATATACTTTATATTATTCACTAGAGTTATCCCTTCCATCCCATTACTCCAATAGACATCCAAAGATATGAGAACAGTAGGAGTACTTGATCTTCTGTAGGGATTGCTGTAATTTCAATGCTACAGCTTAACAACTGTGATAGCTTTAGCTGCTAAGCTTCCTCTCCTTCTGTGGAATAAGGGATGACACACAACATCTTGAGTACAGAAGCTGAAAATTTAACTACTGAGCCAAACACTCTCCATTTAAAGACAAGAAAACACTCCACAACTCAGCCACTACCCAGTCTTAAATAATCTTTCAGAAATCCCCAACTAAAGAGACATGGAATAATGGAATCTCCAACCAAAAATGACCTCAGATACATAAATCTCAATATAGAAACATGAAGCAATGAGGCAACAGCTTCATGTTTCTATGTTCCAGACAGCTGTCCCTCAAAAGCCAACTCTACAAATAAGGATGTAAACAATAGTGACAAGGCAGATGTATTGAGCATTGAATTAAAAAAATAATAGTAAGAATGATCAATGAGCTCAAAGAGAAGACATATAAGCTAGTGAATGAACTCAAATAGGATATGAATAAACAACTAACTGACCTCAAGGAGAATTCAATAAACATATCAATAAAATAAAGAAGACAATGTGGGATATGAAAGAGGAAATCAATAAAAATATAGAATCCTGAAAAACATTCAAATGGAAGTGAATAGCTCAATATCCTAAATAAAACTCTCAATTGAAAGTTTGGCTAATAGAATGGAGCAAGTTGAAAAATAGAGTATCAGGAATGGAAGACAAAGAAGAGGAATTAGCCAAACCCCAGTGGCTCATGCCTATAATCCTAGCTTCTCAGGAGGCAGAGATCAGGAGGATCATGGTTCAAAGCCAGCCCAGGAAAATAGTTCCTGAGAACCTATCTTGAAAAAACCCATCACAAAAAAAAGGGCTGGTGGAGTGGCTCAAGGTGTAGGCCCTGAGTTCAAACACCAATACTGCAAAAACAAAAAAAAGGAATTAGATCAATCAGTAAAAGACCATGTGAAAATATGAATTGAATATGCATTCATCAAAAGACCAAACCTATGAATCATGGGTGTACAGGAAGGAGAAGAGATACAAACTAAAGGGATAGACAACTTATTCAATAATATGATAGCTAAAATCTTCCCCAATCTCAAGAAAGGGAGCAACAACCAAGTATAGGAGGCTTACAGAACACTAAACCAGCAGCATCAGAAAAGAAATCCCCAAGACATATTATAATTGAGACACTCAATATACAGAACAAAGAAAGAATATTGAAAGCTGAAAAAGAGAAGCAATAGGTCACATATAAAGGCAAGCCTATCAGAGTAACAGCAGATTTCTCAACATAAACTCTAAATGCAAGGGGGCAATAGGAAGAAATATTTTAGGCCCTAAAAGAAAACAACTGTCAACCTAAACTAGTCTATTCAGTAAAAATATCCTTCCTAATTGAAGAAGAATTTAAAACCTTCCACAACAAACAAAAACTAACAGAATTTATGACCACCAAATCAACCCTGCAAAAAATACTTAAAGGAATCCTGAACACAGATGAAGAAGTTAGACTTAGCCAGGAAATGCATGAAAGAATAAATCCACTAACCAAGTAGATTATCAAACAAGGAATAGGGGAAAATAAACATCAGAAAAAAACCCAACAAAATGACTAGAAATACTTCATATCTCTCAATATTAACACAGAATGTTAATGGCCTCAATTCCCCAATTAAAAGACATAGAATATCAAGTTGGATTAAAAAACAAGACCCAAGCATTTGTTTCTTTGTTGCTTACAAGAAAAACATTCCACTGACAAAAACAAACATTGGTTTAGAATGATAGGGTGGAAGATCTCCTAAGCAAATGGACCCCAAAAACAAGAACAATAGCTATACTCATAGCTGACAAAGCAGACTTCAAACTACATTAGTCAGAAGAGACAATGAAGGTCACTTCTTGCTAATAAAGGGAGAAATTCATCAGGCAAAATTAACAATTCTTAGCATGTATGTGCCAAACATAAGTGTACCCAATTACATTTTTAAAACACTACTGGACTTAAAAGTATAGATAAGCCCCCACCACAGTGATAGTGGGAGACTGCAATCCCGTACTATCACCAATAGGTCATCCAAACAAAAAATCAACAAAGAAACATCAGAAGTAATAGATACAATAGACCAAATGGACTTAACAGACATTTACAGAGTATTTCATCCAGCTACCACAGAGTACACATTCTTCTCACATGTAACAGTCTCCAAAAAAGATCATATTCTAGGACACAAAGCAAGTCTTAACAAAGATAAGAAAATTGAAATAACTCCCAGTATCATATCTGATCACAATAGAATAAAACTAGAACTCAACAACAAAAGAAACTACAGAAAATATTAAAACACATGGAAGGTGAACAATATATTATTGAATGACTGGTGTGGGTCATTGAAAAAACAAGGGGAGAAATAAAAAAGCTTCTAGAATCTAATGAAAATTATAACACAATAGACTAGAACCTATGGGATGCAGCAAAGACAGTGCTAAAGATTTACAGGTAGGAGTACCTACATTAAAAAAAAAAAACAGAGAGATCTCAAATAAAATAAAATATCTTAAGCTTTTAGAAAAACAAGAACAAGCTAAACCCAAAACTAACAATATAATCATGATTAGGGCTGAGATCAATGAAATTGAGATCAAAATAACCATACAAAGAATCAATAAAATAAAAAATTGGTTCTTTGAAAAGATTAATAAGATCAACAAACCCTCAGCCAATCAACACAAGGAAAGGGAAAAGATCAAAATTAATACAAATAGACATGAAAAATGGAATGTCACAGAAAATACCAATGAAACCCAGAGAATCATTAGGGAATACTTTGAAGACCTATATTAAAGTAAACTGGAAAATCTAAAAGAAATGGATAAGTTTCTAGACACATTTAACCAACAAAAATTGAACCAAGAGGGTAAAAACCACCTAAATAGATCTAGAATAAGCAATGAGATTGAAGCAGTCATAAAATCTCCCAATAAAGAAGAACATAGTACCCAATGGCTTCACTGCCAAATTCTACCAGACCTGTGAAGAACTAATACTAATACTCTGCAAACTTCACCTGGAAATCAAAAGGAAAGGAACACTACCAAATTCATTCTATGAAACCAGCATTACACTCATTCCAAAACCTGACAAGGATGCAACAGAAAAAGAGACTTAGAGGCCAATATCCTTAATGAACATAGAAGCAAAAATTATCAATAAAATACTGACAAACCAAATTTAACAGCATCAAAAAGATCATACACCATGACCAAGTCAGTTTCATCCCAGGGATGCAAGGATGGTTCAACATACACAAATCGAAAAGTGTAGTACAACATGTAAACAGAAGCAAGGACAAAAGTCACATGATCATCTCAGTAGATGCATGAAAAGCCTTTGACAAAATTTAACATCCTTTCATGATAAAAGCACTGAAGAAACTAGCAATAGAAGGAATGTATCTCAACATTGTAAAGGCTATGTATGAGAAACCTACAGCCAACATTATACTAAGTCGAGAAAAACTGAAAAAATTTCTGCTTAAGTCAGGAATGAGACAAGGGAGTCCACTTTCCTCACTCTTATTCCATATAGTTTAGAAATTCCTAGCCAGAGCAATAAAATAGGGGGAAGAAATAAAAGGGATTTAAAAAGGGAAAGGAATAAGTCAAATTTTCAGTATTTGCAGATGATATGATCTTATACCTAAAAGACCCTAAAAACTCCACCAAAAAACTCTTAGAAATCATAAACACTTTGTGCAAAGCATCAGGATGTAAATTCAATATGCAAAAATCAGTAGCTTTTCTATATACTGACAATGAGCAGACTGAGAAAGAAATCAGGAAACCAATCCCATTTACAATAGTCTAAAAAAATACCTAGGAATAAACCTATTAAAGGAAGTTAAAGACCTCCTCAATGAAAACTATAAATCACTGAAGAAAGTAACTGAATAAGACATCAGAAGATGGAAAGAATTCCCAAGCTCATGGGTTGGCAGAATCAATATTGTGAATATGTCTATACTACCAAAAGAAATGTACATTGTACAATACAATCCCCACCAAAATTCCAATGACATTCAGTCCTAAAGTTCATATTGAAGAACAAAAGACCTTGAATGGCCAAAGCAATTCTGAGCAAAAAGAGCAATGCTGGAGGTATCACAGTACTTGACTTCAAACCAGACTAGCAATAAAAATATCATGGTATTGGCACAAAAACAGATATGTAGACCAATGGAACAGAATAGAAGACCCAAACATAAATTCACACAACTATTGCCTTCTTTTTTTTTTTTTTTTTTGACAAAGGAACCCAAAACATAAATTGGAGAAAAGACAGCCTCTTCAACAAATAGTGCTAGGAAAACTGGATCTCCACATGTAGAAGACTCAAACTAGGTCCCTGTCTTTCATCCTGTACTAATATCAATTTGAAGTAAATCAAAGACCTTAATGTAAGACCTGAGACTTTGAAACTGCTGGAGGAAAGAATAGGGGAAACTCTGAAACATATAGGCACTGGCAAAGACTTCCTGAATAGAACCCCAATAGCTCAGACAAGTAAGGATAGACAAATAGAACTGCATCAAACTAAAAAGCTTCTGCACAGCAAAGGAAATAGTCACTAGACTTAAGAGAGTGTACAGAATAGGAGAAAATCTTTGCCAGCTATTTGCATGATAAGCAACTAATAACCAGAAATTATAGGGAACTCAAAAAAAAATCCCAAAGAATCAACAACCCATGAAGAAATGGGCACATGAATTGAACAGACAATTTGCAAAGGAAGAGGTACAAATGGCTAGTAAATATATGAAGAAGTACTCAACCTCTTTGGCTGTAAAAGAAATGCAAATCAAAATTACATTAAGATTTCATTTCACCCCAGTTTGAAAGGTCATCTTCATGAACACAAACAACAAATGTTGATGAGGACACAGGTAAACAGGAACTCTTATACACTATTGATAGGACTGTAGATTAGTACAACCATTATGGAAAGCAGTATAGAGATTCCTTTAAAAAACTAAAAATAGAACTGCCACAGAGTCCAGTGATACCAGTCTGAGCATAGACCTGACGGAATGTAAGTCAGGATACAATAAACCACTTGCATACTCCTCTTTTCAGTCACAAATGAAGACAAAAGTTGCACTAAAATCTGTTTAGTAAGGTCACAATTTCTGCTGCTTATTGGTAATTTCTTAAACTACTTATTACAGATTTTTAACAACATACTAAAATACCTACTAGTCAATGGTTGAACCTATGCTTTATCATAATATTTTATAAAATAGTTTTCCTTCTTTCCCTCCACCATCTCAACATTTAAACAATAGATAATTTAATATTGGATAACTGGCATTATGTTCAAAAGGAATGAACTAAAATATTGCAAAAAGCCAACAATAGAAATTGCACAGAAATGGAATTGCCTTTTAATGCTGTATTCTGAAAAGAGAAATATTCAAAGAATAAAGTTCAAATACCAGACATTTACCAGAAGGCATCAACATTTAACACATTCAATGGAAGTCCTCTCAAAATTAAATTTAAAGGGAAAACCTATTTCTTACCATTCTCTTAGTTTCAGTGGTTTCTGAAGTTCTCATAGGAAGTTATGACTTAAACATATAGTGTGATAGATGTATTACATTGTAATGAAATTTTATACAAGTTATGTTAAGCAAAGTTAAATTACTCGATGTCCTATCTGTTGAAGTATTTCTTAAAGATGTTTTGAGATGCTTTTATCCAATTCCATAGCTTTTTTACTGATACTTCAAGGAAGAATACACAGGACCTTCAGTAAAACATAGACACTAAGAGGAAAAACTTGAAGTGAGAAAAGTAGGGAACTAATTGAATCTTTTATGAAAATTTGAACATTTTTATGGAAACAATGATAATAATTAAATCAAAACATTTTAATTCACTCCAGAAATAGCAGCTCAACCAACTATAAAATTATTTGTGTCATCATTTATCCCATTTTTCTTAGTCCATTTTGTGATGCTGTAACAAAATACCTGAAGGTGAGTACCTTACAGAGAAAAGAGATTCCTTCACTTCACAGTTCTGAAGGTTAATGGCATGGTATTAACCTCTGCTTGACTCTTCTGAGGGCCTCATGGCAGATGGAATCACAATGGCAAGAGCACTGTAGAAAAGGGATATGGGGGATGTGCCAGGCTCCTTTAAAACAGGCCATTCTCACAAGAAGTAAACCAATCACAGAAGACCTGCATTAGTCCGTTCTGAAAGCAGTGCCCTTGACCTAATTGCCCTCCTCTAGGCCCTACCTCTTCTTAATTCAACACCCCCATACTAGGGACCAAGCTTTCAGCGTATTTGGAGTAAATCATATCCAAAGCATTGCACTATCTAAAGTGCTTGCAGGAGTTCTGAAAAAATTTCAAAAGCATCATGCCTTTCTATACATTGGATTCTCTTTGGGTCATTTTACTTTTCTCTTCATGGTTCTGAAAGAGGAAGAAAATGCACTGTCAAGTTTTGAAGCAATTTTGACTTATAGAGAAAAGAACAAACATCTTTCACTGGTCTCAAAGGAATAAATATTCCCATGATAGACAACTCCTTGTAACAAATACACGCGTAAGGCAGAGGGACAGCACAGTGTAGATACCTTGGGGTTATGTCTCTAAAAGTCTAGTTGTTAAAACTTTCATTTTGGAGGAATGTCCACTAGACATAGTCTAACTCAAACCACACCAGCCCTCCCTGTTCCTTTTCCATTTCTCAGTTTCTGTGGTGTAAAATTTCAGAGTCAAAGTTTCTGCATCACCATCAGAAGCCCATTTTTTCCTCTCCCTCGTGTTGAGGGTGATCAAAAACCTCATCAGTCTCAGTGACTGCTCTTCTCTGCTGTACCCACCATATGGCCAGTGGCAGTGGAACAGAAAACACTCATGTTAAGCTTGGTCTCCACCAAAACTCATGTTAAGCTTTGATCCCTAACATGGCAGAGGTTGGAAGGCAGGGCCTAGAGGGAGGTGTTTGAGCCCTCGTGAGGGTGATGCCCTCATAAATGAGTTAATTCCTTTCTCTTCTGGGTAAGTTCTCATTCTCAAGGGATTTGATTAGTTACTGAGAGAGCGAGCCTACTTCTATGTTTTGCTTTTTTATAGGCACCTGCTTGTCCTTCTGCTTTCCACTATGAGATAAAGCAGGAAGGGGCCCTCTACAGAGACCATGCTCTTAGACTCCTCAGCCTGCATAACTGAGTGCCACACTAAACCTCTCTGCTTCATTAATTACCCAGTCTCTGGAATTCCATTTTACCAACAGAAAGCAAACTACTTCTCCCCAATGGAACCCTAGCAGATTGTTAGCACCTATTTCTGTGGTATTTGCAAACGGAATGGTGTGTTGACTGCTACTGTCTCACAGCTGCCTCACTAACATGGACCCTGAACAACAGCAAAACTTGAGTGTTTTAGGAGAAAAGAGAATTTAGGGGGATTCTGCCAACCTCATGTTCTTTCTTTATAAGAACCAAAATTCAAATAAAGATTTTAGGTAATCTTCGTTTTAATTTTTTCCTAAGTTTAAGGGCAAAGCATCTTCATCTTTTTCTTCATTTTCTTCCTCTGGATTAGAGATTTTTTTTTTTTTTTGGTGATTTTGGGGTTTGAACTCAGGGTTTCTTGCTTGCTAGGCAGATGCTCTACCACTTAAGCCATGCCTTCAGCAATTTTTGCCCTGGTTATTTTTCAGATAGTGTCTCTCTTTTTGCCCAGGTCAGCCTGGACCACGATCCTTCCCACTGGAATGACAGAAGTGTAATACCCTGCCCAGCTTTTTTTCTGTTGAGATGGGGACTCCCAAACTTTTTGCCTGGGCTTGTCTCAAATCATGACCCTCTCAAATAGCTAGGATTACAAATGTGAACCACTGTGCCTTGCTTGCATTAAAGTTCTGAGTATTGCTATTGTTATTTATTTATATATTTGTTCCTGTTCAGAAGTTTTGTCATTTTTTTCTATTTGTATTTTGATTTCATTGTCACTCAATTATTTATTTTTAATGTCTATCTATGGATTGTTCAAATTACTGGTAAACTCAGCTATTGTTGGCATAGAATAATCTTAAAGAACTCTCCTTTAAATACAAGTTTTGCAAATATAGATGTTTAACAATAATGATTATTCAAGGCAGCAGATGGGTATTTTGTCTTCTAGGTCAGTTTTCTCACATTTCTTCACCCATGTTGACCTGTTTAGGTCTTATAGGAACCTGATGGCCATCCTGAGCTTCATTATCTTCCACTGCAGCTGGAGTCTACTTGAAAGCTTGATATTGTAGCCCATCCATCAGCCAGCCAGCCTTCCCCTCCCTAAATGCACTGCCTGCCTGTTGGGAGTGGAGAAAGGAAACCAAAGTAGACACCAGCTTGACATGACCAGTGTTTTGATTTTCTTTCTTTGAAGTGTCTTTGTTCAAGGTAATATCAGGGTTTTGCTGGCCCTACAACACACACTGGAATGTGTTTCCTCCTCCTCTGCTTCTGAAAGCATTTGTGTAAGATTGCTATCTTTTCTTACCTAAATGGCTAACAAAGTTCACCAATGCAACCTCTTGAACCTGAAGTTCTATTTGAGGGAAGATTTTGATAACAGACTCAATTTCTGTAATAGCTAGGTCTAGTCAATTTTTTAATTTTACCTTGTGTCAGTTTTGGTAGTTGCATTGTTCAGAATGTGTCAATTTCATCTAAGTTTTTAATTTGCTTGTAGAAGGCTGTTTATAATATCTATAGGCTCTGTAATATATTCACATATATATTTCTCAAGGCATTTCTCACATTTTTTTCTTTATCAGTCTATGTAAGATTTACCAACTTTGTTATATTTTGTAAAGAAACCCCTTGGGGTATTTTATGTTTACCCATTTTCTCTATCATCTTTCTGGTTTCATTGATTTCTTCTCTTTATTTCCTTCCTTGGATTTACTTTGCTTTTCTGTCACTAGATCTGACTGTGTAATCTAAAGTTGCTGATTGATTACCTTTCTTCTCCTCTATCCTGTTGGAGTCAATTTGGCCATTTTTCTGGGATTTACTGTGTGTCTGGAATTTACCTTGGTTTCCCCATTCTGAGTCTGCAAGCAGCTTTCTGCTAGCTCTGCAATATTGCACACCCCCAGCTAACCCTGCAATGTTCCCTGTAACTGTACCTACATTCTGTAGGGGGGGTGAGGGGGCAAATTCTGTAACCAACTTGTTTTCCTGTAACTGACCCATACACTGCAACCCCACCCCTGGTTGCATAACCCTCCCAGAGAGTATATAACTCATCTCCTGACGCTGATCAGAGCTCAGGGCTTTGAGACCTTATCTCCCCTGAGTCTGCCAGCATAATAAAATTCCTGATTCCTGCAAAGTGGTCTTGGTGACTTTGTTTCCCTCTCAGTTTCCCACAACAATCCTAAGCTCACATTTCAAAGCTACAAATTTCTTGCTATTATGGTAACTTTTTCCCATAAATTTCAATAGGGTACATTTTCACTATCATTCAGTTTGAAATACTCTCCAGTGTGCCATGTAAGTTTTTTCTTTGACACATGGATTATTGACAAGCATGTTGTTTAGTTTCCATTATGTGAATTTTATCCCTGCAGATAGCTCATTGTTCTTGGTTTCTAATTTAATTGCATTGTCACCACAAAACATAGCCTGTGTTATTCTAGTCCTTTTAAATGTATTAAGACTTGTTTTATGGCCTACCGTATGGTTTATCTTGGTACACATTACATGCGCACTTGAAAAGGATGTTTATCCAGCAATTGTTGGGTATAGTGCTCTGTCAGTGTCAATTAGGTAAAGAGATTGATAGTGTTGCTCAAATCTTTTGCCTGTTTCTTCTATCAGTTGCTGAGAGAGTGCTGTAAAATCTAATTATCATCATGGCTTTATCTTTTTCCCTTTAATTATGCTACTTTGTATCTCATGTGTTTTGAACCTCTTTTACAAGAATATATACATGTATGATTGCTCTGTTTTATTGTAAATTTCTCCTTTTGTTGTTATAATATGTCTGTTTTTAACTCTGATAATACTCTTTGAGTTGCCATCTATCAGACCTCATGTTAAAATAGCCATTCCCGTTGTTTTAGGATTACTGTTTGCATTACATATCTTTTTCTTTCAATATACAGGGTTTTTTTATTATTATTTATTTGGTTGGTTGGTTTGTTTTTTTGAAACAGAGTCTCACTATACAGCTTGGGCAGGCCTTGAACTCATAATCCTCCTGTCTTAGCCTCCTGAATGCTGGGATTACAGATATGTGCTACCATGCCTAGCCATATATATATTTTTTATATTCAAAATTCATCTCTTACCTATGTTAGGTCTTATTCTTTTAACTCTTCTCTGAGAATTTCTGAATTTTTTGGCAATTCTGGGACTTGAACTCAGGGTCTTGTGCTTGTTAGGCAGGTACTCTCCCACTTGAGCCATGCCACCAGCCCTTTTTGCTCTGGTTGTTGTTGAGAAAGGGTCTTGCATTTATGCTTGGGCTGGCCTAGACAATAATCCTTCTATTTACACTTCCTGCTTAGCTGCAATGACAGGTGCCCACTACCACACCCAACTTTTATTAGGTGAGTTGGAGTCTTGCTAACTTTTTGCCTAGGCAGGCCTTGAACTGTAATCTTCCTGATCTCAGCCTCCTCATTAGGATTACAGGCATGAACCACTGTACCTAGGAGAGAATTTCTGACCTCTAATTGGAGTGTTCAGTTCACTAACATTTAATCTAACCATTGATATGTTTGAGTTGTGACCAACCATGTTACTGGTAGTCTGTTGGTCCCATCTGTTTGGTTTTTGTATTTCCTTAATTTATTTTCGTTTAATTGAATCTTTTTGACAATTCCTTTTCAGTGGATTTTGGACTTTTGATTATACCACTACATTGTTTCAGGTGGCTCTAGGGATCCCAAAAACATCCTTAATTTTTTCATATACTTTAATATTGAACCACTTCATGTGAAGTATGAATATATTATGAAAATATAGATTCATTTACTTTGTTTTTTGTTTTTCAGTTGTCCTATTTAATTTACCTAAAAATGTAATCTACCCCATAATGCAACATGGGGTTTAAGGCAAACAGAAATTTCACTTTACATAGTCATGGTTAGCTATAATAATTAGGAGCAAGAAACAATCTTTTATATTTAGCCATGTATTTATTTATAGCACTGTGTTCTTTTCTGAAGATTCACATGTCCACCTGGCCCCAATTCCTTTCTCCTAAAGTGCTTCATTTGCATTTTCTGTACTGCAGGTCTGATGGTAAAAGTTATTTTGATTTTCATTTATCTGAAAATGACTATTTTGCTTTCATCCTCAAATATTATTCTCACTACACTGAATTAATGTTTTTCCTCCTGTCATCGTTTTAGAAATGTCAAGCCACAGTCTTCTTGTGTTCATTGTTTCTGGCAAGAAATCATTTTAATTCATCTCATTCCACTTAATCTCTCGTTAATCTATGTTTGCTTTCAAAAGTTGCTCTTTAATCATGCTTTTAGAATTTGACTCTGGTGTGCTACAGATGGTTTTCTTTGTATTTTTCCCACTTGGGGTTCAATCAATTTGTTATATTTGTGAGGAAATGCCTTTCACCAACTTCATGGAGTTTCCAGCATTAGTTCCTCAAACATTTTTCCCTCTCTCCTTTCTTCTGAGACTACAACTACACCTAACCTTTGGATATCGTCCCCATAGCCCACTGAGATTCTTCATTTCATCCAAACATTTCTCTTGATTTTTCATACTGGATACTTTCCATTAACCTATCTTCAAATGTACCGACTCTTCTCATTTCAATTTACTGTTAATGTCATCTTGGAAGTTTTTAAATTTCAAGTACTATATTTTTCTCTTTTTGATTTTTATTTGGCTCTCTTTTGTGATTTTGATTACTAATATTTTCTATTTGTTCATTTACTATAAGCCTGTTTTCCTTTACATCTTTAAGATAGTTATAATAGTTGTTTCTTCATCCTTATATACTAATTCTGACTTCGGGGTCATTCTCTACTTATTTTTTTCCTGTTGATTTGACTTTAGATTATATTTTCCTGCTTCTTCACAAGCTTCTTCATATTTTAGATCATTTTGATCTCGTGAATGATACATTTTAAGGACACTGGATTCTGTTATGTCCCCCTAAAAAGTATATTTTGTTTGTTTTTGAGCAGGCAGTTAATTTAACTTCAAGCTACAATGTTGTTTTTCCTGTAATGGAACAGCTAAAAATTCCATACAGATCTTTTACCCTTATTAGGCTTGTTTGGAGTACTCTCCATGCATATGTAGTAAAGGGATCAGTAAGAAATTTGCGCCAGGTTTATACACAGAATCTCCCCTCTCTCTACCTGCCCCTGACTTTCACCTTTCCAGGGTTTCCCTGATTACATTCTAGCTGCCGTGGTCTCACAAATTCTGTACAGTGGCCAAGCCAATCACCATCATGACAGTTCCTTATGCATATGAAGGACTATGTTTGCACCAGTCTCAGGTCTTCTGCTGGGCTATTGCGGAAAGTCTTCCCACTGTGGCCTGGGAGGAAGTAGCTGCAGGGTCTTCTAGAGTTCACCCAGGCTTGTCATGGCATCAAGTCTGGCATTTGCTATTTGCTGGTACAGTGACTTCAGCAGCTGGAGTTGTGTTTGGCAGCAAGCAATTGTTGCCATGAAGTGTTCCAAGTAGCCAGGATGGCATGAGGACAGTCTGACTGGCTGCTTGACTGATAGTCCTTCACCCAAGGCAGTCAGGACACCAAGAAAGGTCAAACAGGTATAAATTGGGGAGTTAAATCACCTCCACCTAAATAGCTTATTTAAAAGAAAAATAAACATTAAAAAGAGTACTTATAATAACAACTATCGTTAACACTAATACTTTACAGTGGTGTCACAATGCTTAATTCCTGCCCCAGTTCCTCAAGGAAAAGTTGGTCATTTCTATCTGTTTCAAGGTCTGTCCACAGACAAAATCTGTATCCAACCAGAAAAAAGTACACTGTGTCATTTCCTTCTCTCAAGTGTAGATTTACTTCCAGTTTCTTTCAGTTCTTCTAACTGTCTGCACATTATTGTATTTTGTATTTTAGTTTTTGTGTGGAGTTTGTATTTGTTATTTGACAGGGGGTTGACCTGAGAGGAGCTACTTCTCAATTATTGGAAACCTATTTGCAGTAACATTTTATTTATCAATAAAGCAGTGTTTATCATTTTCCCTAGTAATTACATATAGTAGTTGCCTGGTATTTATATTAAGTAAGCATTATCCTACTTTACCAATGTAAAACTTTTATGTATTTATTAATTCATTAATTTTCCATATACTTCAGGGGATCTTTCATGTTCTAGTCATTGGGTACATATAAAAGTAAACAAGATGTAGTCTGTTCACTCTCTGAGTTCAGAGTCTAGTGTTACATTGCATATTATAGAAGTTGCTAGCCATGTCTATTATATTAAATATAAATAAATACAAGTAAAAACTCCTCAGTTACACTATCACGTTTCAAGTGATAAATTGCCATTTGCAGCTCCTGGCTGCTAGCAGACATCGTCTATGGAGAACATGTCTACCATCCAAAAAAACCCCGATGGGTTGTGTAGGAGAAAAGATAATTGCAAACATTTACCACTAAAATATAGTATGATAACGTGTAAAAATAGTCCTACATAAGGTATGGTATGAGACTTCAACTGTGACAATACTTAACTGATATCACAGAGATCCAAATTGGACATGATTGGGAAGATTTGATCAGTCATTACATGGGGTATAAGCACCATATCAATAAGTTAGGGAGGCATAAATAAATCAGGGAGCTGCAAGAAAATTCTGATTTTCATAGTATATTTTAGGTAACTGCATGAATGGTAGACTCACTCACTCATTTGGGACCACAGATGGAGCTTGAAGGGAAACAGTGAGTTTGATTAGTCATATTGAGTTTGAGATACCTGTTGGGCACTTGAGGAAGGTGGATGTATGGTTCTTGAGCTTAGAGAAGGGAGGTTTTAGATGGAGCTGCAAATTTGATGGCATAATATATTTTAGATGGCAATCAATTTCTTTTTCCTTGTAGCACTGGGGATTGAACTCAGGGCCTTGGACTTGCTAGACAAGTGCTCTACAACTTGAGCTATATCCATAGTCCTTATGCTTTTAGGTTGTTTTTCAGATAGAATCTCTGATTACTAATATCAATGCCATCCTTATTTAGCCTTCATAGTTAACTCATTGTTCTTCATATAACTGAAAGTGTTATGCCTCGTCTAAGGCATCAAGTTGACAAGCAGATGATCCAGACCAGAATCCAGATATTCTAATTTCTTTCCAAGGTTCTTTTTATAAAATTGCTCTGCAGTAGTTTCTTACATGAAGTCAAAGCATGCAGTTCATTAATTATATTTAAAAGTTCAATAATTATATTTAATTATATTTATATTTTTGTTGTCATTATTATTTAAGGACAAACCAAGCAACTCAAGACATAAATTGAAAGAAATTGAATAATCAAACTTCAGAACAAGTAGTCTCTCCCTTTGCCAAGATAGTTAGTGGCATAGAATTAATACTTGTCTGTTAACAGATTTGATTATCCACTGCTTTTAGACAACTAAAAATAAATCTCAGATGTCAAAATATCAAACACAAACTGCAAAAAATGTTCTTCTTCATTACTTTTGGACAGGCAACCTGTGTTTACTTTTAAATATCTTGCTAAAACTGAAGATCTGAATTTATAAATTCAGTGGAAGTAACTTGTGCCACCCACCACTCACAAATTTCAAAGGCTAGTTGATATATGATTAAAAGAGCTTTCTGTCTCTGTAAAGAGTTATGGGAATGGAATGATTTATTAGCATTCCATACGCTGTGTTCTGTTTCCTTTCCTGTTTTGACAATTGTTGACATAACTCTCTTGGCTGGTGACTTAGTAGGTATAACAAGCAGACCTTAACTTTAAAATTAACACAGATCCCTTATTTAAAGCTATATGCTATTTGTTTTTATATAATTCTAGTTATTTAGCAATCACTTTTTTATGTACCAGCCACTGTACAAAAAGACATCATCCCTTTCTTTAATGAGTTCCCAGATTAATAAACACATTCTTTTTTGTTTGTTTGTTTTTTGGTTTTTGGGGTTTTTTTTTTTTGGTTTATTTTATTTTTATTATTTTTTTTAATTCATATGTGCACACACTGTTTGGGTCATTTCTCCCCCCCACCCCCTCCCTCTCCCCTCCACTCCCTCGCTACCCAGCAGAAACTATTTTGCCCTTAGCTCTAATTTTGATGAAGAGAGAGTATAAGCAATAATAGGAAGGACCAAGGGTTTTTGCTAGTTGAGATAAGGATAGCTATACAGGGAGTTGACTCACATTAATTTCCTGTGCATGTGTGTTACTTTCTAGGTTAATTCTTCTTGATCTAACTTTTTCTCTAGTTCCTGGTCCCCTTCTCCTATTGGCCTCAGTTGCTTTAAAGTATCTGCTTTAATTTCTCTGCGTTGAGGGCAACAAATGCTATCTAGTTTTTTAGGTGTCTTACCTATCCTCAAAGCTCCCGTGTGTGCTCTTGCTTTATCATGTGATCAAAGTCCAATTCCCTTGTTGTGTTTGCCCTTGATCTAATGTCTGCATAGGAGGGAGAACATACGATTTTTGGTCTTTTGGGCCAGGCTAACTTCACTCAGAATGATGTTCTCCAATTCCATCCATTTACCAGCGAATGATAACATTTCGTTCTTCATGGCTGCATAAAATTCCATTGTGTATAGATACCACATTTTCTTAATCCATTCATCAGCAGTGGGGCATCTTGGCTGTTTCCATAACTTGGCTATTGTGAATAGTGCTGCAATAAACATGGATGTGCAGGTGCCTCTGGAGTAACCTGTGTCACAGTCTTTTGGGTATATCCCCAAGAGTGATATTGCTGGATCATATGGTAGATCAACGTTTGGATTTTTAAGTAGCCTCCAAATTTTTTTCCAGAGTGGTTGTAGTAGTTTACATTCCCACCAACAGTGTAAGAGGGTTCCTTTTTCCCCGCACCCTCCCCATCACCTGTTGTTGGTGGTGTTGCTGATGATGGCTATTCTAACAGGGGTGAGGTGGAGTCTTAGTGTGGTTTTAATTTGTATTTCCTTTATTGCTAGAGATGGTGAGCATTTTTTCATGTGTTTTTTGGCCATTTGAATTTCTTCTTTTGAGAAAGTTCTGTTTAGTTCACTTGCCCATTTCTTTATTGGTTCATTAATTTTGGGAGAATTTAATTTTTTAAGTTCCCTGTGTATTCTGGTTATCAGTCCTTTGTCTGATGTGTAGCTGGCAAATATTTTCTCCCATTCTGTGGGTGTTCTCTTCAGTTTAGAGACCATTTCTTTTGTTGAGCAGAAACTTTTTAGTTTTATGAAGTCCCATTTGTCTATGCTATCTCTTAGTTGCTGTGCTGCTGGGGTTCCATTGAGAAAGTTCTTACCTATACCTATTAATTCCAGAGTATTTCCTACTCTTTCCTGTAACAACTTTAGAGTTTGGGGTCTGATATTGAGATCCTTGATCCATTTTGAGTTAATATTTGTAGGGTGATATACATGGATCTAGTTTCAGTCTTTTGCAGACTGCTAACCAGTTTTCCCAGCAGTTTTTGTTGAAGAGGGTGTCTTTTCTCCATCATATACTTATAGCGCCTTTGTCAAAGACAAGTTGGTTATAGTTGTGTGGCTTCATATCTGGGTCCTCTATTCTGTTCCACTGATCTTCATGTCTGTTTTTGTGCCAGTACCATGCTGTTTCTATGTTAAATAGAAGTGGAGCTAGTGGACATCCTTGTCTAGTTCCTGATTTTAGAGGGAATGGTTTCAGTTTTTCTCCATTAAGTATAATGCTGGCTGTAGGTTTGTCATATATAGCTTTTATACTGTTGAGGTACTTTCCTTCTATTCCTAGTTTTCTTAGAGCTTTTATCATGAAATGGTGTTCGATCTTATCAAAGGCTTTTTCTGCATCTATTGAGATGATCAAGTGGTTTTTGTCTTTGCTTCTGTTAATGTGGTTTATTATGTTTATTGATTTTCGTATGTTGAACCACCCCTGCATTCCTGGGATGGAGCCTACTTGGTCGTGGTGAATGATCTTTTTGATGTGTTGTTGAATTCGGTTTGCCATTATTTTGTTGAAGATTTTTGCATCAATGTTCATTAAGGACATTGGCCTATAGTTCTCCTTTTCACAGGTGTCTTTGCCTGGTTTTGGGATAAGTGTAATACCGGCTTCATAAAATGTGTTAGGCAGTTTTCCTTCCCATTCTACTTCATGGAACAGTTTAAGGAGGGTTGGTGTCAGTTCTTCTTTAAAGGTCTGATAGAATTCAGCAGAGAATCCATCAGGTCCTGGACTTTTCTTTTTGGGGAGACTCTTGATTGCTGCTTCAATTTCATTTTGTGTTATAGATCTATTCAGGTGATTAATATCCTCTTGGTTCAGTTTTGGATGATCATATGTATCTAGAAATCTGTGCATTTCTTTAAGATTTTCAAATTTATTGAATATAGGTTCTTGAAGTTGTCTCTGATGATTTCCTGGACTTCCATGGTGTTTGTTGTTATCTCCCCTTTTGCATTCCTGATTCTACTAATTTGGGTTTTTTCTCTCCTCATTTTAGTCAGGTTTGCCAGGGGTCTGTTGATCTTGTTTATTTTTTCAAAAAACCAACTTTTTGTTTCATTAATTCTTTGTATGGTTTTTTTGGTTTCTATTTCATTGATTTCAGCTCTTATTTTTATTATTTCTCTCCTTCTATTTGTTTTGGGATTTGCTTGTTTTTCTAGGAGTTTGAGAAGTATCATTAGGTCATTGATTTGGGATCTTTCAATCTTTTTAATGTATGCACTCATGGCTATAAACTTTCCTCTCAGGACTGCCTTTGCTGTGTCCCCATAGGTTCCGGTAGGTTGTATTTTCATTTTCATTGACTTCCAGGAACTTTTTAATTTCCTCTTTTATTTCATCAATGACCCATTGTTCATTAAGCAATGAGTTATTCAGTTTCCAGCTGTTTGCATATTTTTTGTCTTTACTTTTGTTGCTGAGTTCTAGTTTTATTGCATTGTGATCAGATAGAATGCATGGTATAATTTCTATTTTCTTATATTTGCTGAGGCTTGCTTTGTGCCCTAGGATATGATCTATTTTGGAGAAGGTTCTATGGGCTGATGAGAAGAATGTATATTGTATAGAAGTTGGATGAAATGTTCTGTAGACATCAAGTAGGTCCATTCAATCTATTGTATATTTTAGATCTAGGATATCTTTATTGATTTTTTTGTTTGGATGACCTATGTTTTGATGATAATGGGATGTTAAAGTCTCCTACAACCACTGTGTTGGAGTTATATATGCTTTTAGGTCCTTCAGGGTATGTTTGATGAAATTGGGTGCATTGACATTGGGTGCATATAGGTTGATAATTGTTATTTCCTTTTGGTCTATTTCCCCTTTTATTAGTATGGAATGTCCTTCTTTATCTCATTTGATCAATGTAAGTTTGAAATCTACTTTGTCAGAGATAAGTATTGCTACTTCTGTCTGGTTTTGGGGGCCATTGGCTTGGTAAATCTTCTTCCAGTCATTCATCCTAAGCCTATGCTTATTTCTGTCGGTGAGATGGGTCTCCTGTAAGCAACAAATTGTTGGATCTTCCTTTTTAATCCATTTCATCAAATGGTGCCATTTTTGGGGGAATTAAGTCCATTAACTAAGTGTTAGTACTGATAGGTATGTGATGATTCCTGTCATTTAGTTGTCTTAGTTGTTTGAAAGTTTGATTGTGTGTACCTAAGTTGAGGTTACTCTCTACTTTCTTGCTTTTTCTTTTCCTGTAGTTTGGTGCTGTCTGCCCTTTCATGTTTATGTTGGGTTTCACTTTCTGTGTGCAGAATCCTTTAAAGAATCTTTTGAAGTGGTGGCTTTGTGATCACATATTGTTTTAGTTTCTGCTTATCATGGAAGACTTTTATTGCTCCATCTATTTTGAATGATAGTTTTGCTGGGTAGAGTATCCTGGGTTTGAAGTTATTTTCATTCAGTGCCCAGAAGATCTCACCCCAAGCTCTTCTTGCTTTTAATGTTTCTGTTGAGAAGTCTGCTGTGATTTTGATGGGTTTACCTTTGTATGTTTGTTTTTTCTCTCTTATAGCCTTCAGTATTCTTTCTCGGGTCTCTGTATTTGTTGTTTTAATGATAATATGTTGTGGGGTAGATCTATTTTGGTCTGGTCTGTTTGGTGTTCTGGAGGACTCTTGCATATGTATGGGAATAGATTTCTCTAGATTTGGGAAATTTTCTGTTATTATTTTGTGAATATATTATGCATTCCCTTTGCTTGCACCTCTTCTTCTTCTTTAGTGCCCATGATTCTCAGGTTTGGTCTTTTGATGGAGTCAGTGAGTTCTTGCATTTTCTTTTCACAGGTCTTGAGTTGTTAAACTAATAGTTCTTTGGCTTTTTTTCTTTAATTACCTTTTCATCTTTGAGATCTGGGATTCTGTCTTCTGTTTGTTTTATTCTGCTAGATTGGCCTTCCATTTTGTTTTGCAATTCTGTTTCATTCTTTTTTCTGAGGTTTTCCATATCCTGATTCGTTTCCTCTTTAATGTTGTCTATTTTTGTCCTGAGTTCATTTATTTCTTTATTAATCATGTTCTTTGTTTCACTTTGGTGTTTATACAGTGCTTCTATGGTTTCCTTTATTTCTTCTTTTGCTTTTTCAAATTCTCTATTCTTGTAGTCTTGGAATTTCTTGAGTGTCTCCTGTACATTTTGGTTGACCATATCCAGTATCATCTCTATAAAATTCTCATTGATTACCTGTAGTATTTCTTCTTTTAGATTATTCTTGTGGGCTTCATTGGGTTCTTTGGTAGAGTTTATCTTCATTTTGTTGGAGTCTGGATCTGAGTCTCTGTTTTTTTCATTTCCCTCTGGCTCCTGTGCTAATTTTTTGCTATGGAGAAACTGGTTTCCCTGTTTTTTCTGTCTTCCTGTCATTGCCCTTGGTGTTGTTACTGTCCCTGTACTGTGTGCAATTAAGTATTTTCTAGCTTGTGATAATAAACTGGTGATATCTAGAATGGAAGGGTGAGAGGAGATGGAAAGCAAAGAAGTTAAGGAAAAAGGGAAGAAGAAATAAACAAACAAGTAGAAAAACAAAACAAAGAAACAAACAAAAAGTTTCAAAGATATAAATAGGGAGAGACAGTGTACTAATTAACAGTAAGCTGAACAGGCATTAGAGAGACAGAGAGAGGATTGAAAAAATAAAAATAAAAAATAAAAAATAATAATAAAAAAAAAGAAAAGAAAAATCTCCAAGTTCAGATGCAATAAAGTTTCAGTCTTAATAATTTTGGTGTTCATCCCTCAGCCTCCAATCCTGGAGATGGTGTCTCAGAAGTGGTTCTGTCATTGTCTCATCAAAGGGGAAAAAAACCAAACAAAACAAAACAAAATAACACAAAACAAAAAAAGCACCACAAAGTGTCCCAAGTTCAAATGCAATACCATTTCAGTAAGTTTTTCAGCATGCATGTGTAGTTTGGTTGTTGTCTCATCAAAGGAAGGGAGAGAAAAAAAAAAAAGAATCTGGAGACAGTTCTGTGAATGGCTATCTGAGGTTGTGTCTCACCTGCCCACTGCTGTCAGCCTGCTTTTGCTGGGGGCTTTATTGATTGCAGATTTCAGGAGTGAGCTCAACACTCACCTAACCCCACAGGCTTTGTTCACTTAGAGTTCTCCTGTGTGTGACCACCACTGCTACAAGCTTTCCCCTTTCCAAGCACACTGGGGGAGGTGACACTGCACCGGCTTTCTCAGGCCAGCATGTTTATTTACAGCTCTTGTGGGAAGTGGGTCTTCCCCCCTCTCCTGTGGAGTTTTCCTCCCTCTGCCACTTTTACAAGCTTTCCTGCTCCTGGTTGCTGGGCATGTGCCACCACTTCTGCCCTCTCCGTCCAGCTTGTTTATTTACATTTCTGTGAGGGATTTCCCCTCCCCCCATCTTCGGTGTTCATGGTGCCCCACCCTCTTTGCTACATGTTTTTTTTGATGTTATTGCTTATTATTCAGTTTTTTTTCTTTTTTCCCTGGGTGGGGGTCAGTCTGTCAAGGGGGTTATGCTGATCTGGCCCAGCGTTGTCTGTAGGAGTACCATGTGCCACTTAGCTCACCTTGTGGTCCATGTCTTCCCAAGCCTTCTGGGTGCTGGCGTCTGGCAGTGGCGCAGGAACCCTCCTGGTTTCTCCATTTAACATGAAGTGGAGATGCTCTGCGCAGGCTGGAGGTGTGGAGGAGTCAAAGTTTTGCCCCTTCTTGGTGGTTTTTCCTGTAAGGTGTGTCTCCAGTGTCTCTCCAAGATTTTACTTTAGGAGGCACGCTTTCCACTTCCTCCCTCTAGCCGCCATCTTGGAATCCCTAATAAACATATTCTACAGAGAAATAATTGTAATAGTTTTCTAATAAGTGGATGTCAATGTTGCATGTGAAAGTTAGCCTAGGCAGTCTTCAGAAAAGGGGTTAAATTTAGTATAATATTAGAAGCATGTAAAAAATTTAAATACCATTGATCACTTTTAGCATATGTCTTGCAAGGTATATAAATTTTACCTAAGAAGTATAGATAAATTCTGAACTTTTGTTAGGTTTGCTTTTCCGGGGCATGGGTTGGCAACTCTGAGATACCTTTCTATGAATTTTAGACATAATTTAGGTATATGAATTGTATATAATGTGTGTGCAAATGCTATATCATCTATATTATACATATGTATATATTATGTACATACATTTTATATGAGGTAATGAGAAAATGAGTCAGGTTTCCCATTACTACAAAGGAGCTGGCTATACAAATATGTGATGTAGCAGTGTACCTTGTGGTATTTGATTGTGGGAAATATTAGTGTAAGCTCATGTTTTTAATAGACAGTGAGACTTACTCTGATTTTAAAAATCAATCTTCCAGAAAACTAAAAACATCATTTTCAACATAACAAGGAAATGCTAGATGAACTGCAAAATTATACTTCTTTTGAACCCATCAGAGAACAGCACATCTAAGAAGCCTGAAATTTAAAGAAAAACCCTAATCAGGAGGCAACCTCTGTCATACTTGAGTCAAATCATGAGAAAAAAGAAGTTAGATATCATATAAACAGAATGAGAAGAAAGTCTAGAGCAGGGAAAATGTTTGGAGAGCTAACAAAAACAACGAAAGACTTCAAATATATATCTGAGAAATACAGGGACCCCCAGCAAGGATAAATATGAGAAAAATATTCACCTAGAAAAATAATGTTCAAACTGCTGGAAACCAAAAACAGAAAAAATTGAAGGCAACTCAAATAAGAATTGCAATAGATTGTTATTAGAATGTCTGCAGTCTAAAAGGCAATAGAGCTATGGCTTTCAAGCATTGAAAGACAAACAGACCTACCAACCCAAAACTCTGTATCTTTCAAAACTGAAGTCAAATAAATTTTTTTTAACAAAAAATAAAAATTAATTATCAGCAGACCTTCTCTGAAAGAAAAGATAAATAAGTAATATAACAAGAGGAGTGTGATACTAGAAACTCAACAGTATACAAAGAAATAAATTTATAAAAACTGTAAAAAGAAAATAAATGTAAAAGATATTTTAAAAATGGTGCTTGCTCTAAAAGATCATTAAATGTCTAAAACAAGAGCAGTAGCCAGAATCTGTGTGTTTGTAGAACATTTAAAATTACTATTTGTGAAAACAGTAACACAAAGAAGGAAGGAAGACTTGAGCACATAGCTGTGAATTGTGAAATCCCAAAACTGAATGTGAAATAGCTTAAAGGTAGATTGTGGATAATTATAAATATATATTAGCAAACCTAGGGCAACTATTAAAAAAGTTACAACAGAGATAAAAAAACAAGCAGTAGTAGAGCTAAAATAGAATCACAAAACATTTCATGAATACAAAAACAAAGGAAGAAGGGGGGAAAGGAACAAAATCTAGATGAAATAAATGTAAAACAAATGCAAGATTGGGTATTTAAATCTATTCATATGAATTCAATGTAATCATTAAACAACCACATTAAAAGGTTATCAGATTAATTTTTTCAGAAGTAAGATCAGTAAGTTTGGTGGGGGAGATGCCGAAATTGTAAAGGTGGTTTTCCAAAAGCAAGGTGTGTGCCTTGCCTCTCAGCTGTGCTAACTCCTACACTTCCCAACATTTAGTCAATTGAATGGTATTTGTGCTAGTTGGGGATCATGGGTTCATGCTCTTTCCTGAAATTTAAAAAATTAAAAATAAAAACGAAAGATCTGACTATATGCTGTCTACAAAATAATTCCTCTATACATAGAAAGGCAAAAATATATAAAAAGTGCCAAAGGAGGACATTGCATAATGAGGAAGGAGTAAATTCAGAAGAATATAAAAGAATAAATGTGTGTGCAACTAACAACAGAGCTTCAAAACACATGAAGCCAAAACCAAGAGAAGCAAGCAAATAAACAACTAGAGTCAAAAGATTTCTACACTCCTCTCTCAGTAATCAATCAAATAGGTAAAAGAAGATGAAGATATAGAGACATAGACATCATTGTTAAACAACTTGACCTAATAAATGTTTACAGAATATTCAATCCAATAATAATAGAATATGAGTTATTTTCAAATAAATATGAGACTTTTGCCAAAACAAGACTGTGCTTTGGGCCACTGAACAAACCTCAACAAATTTAAATAGAATACAATTATGCAAAGTATCTTCTCTGATTAAAACAAAATTAGGCTGGAAATCAATAATAGAAAGATTTCTGGAAAAATCCCCATGAATTTGGTAATTGAATGACACACTTCTAAATAGCAAGTGAGTCAAAGAAATGGTCAAAATAAAAATTGGAAAATATTTTAAATTTAATTAAAATTAAAAAAGCATTAAACTGTTTTCATTAGTTAAAATGAGCATCAGTACTTGTGACACATAGCTAAAGTAGTATTTAGAAGAAAGTTGGTAACATTAGACAAAAAGAATAAAGCTCTCATTTCAATGACCCTCAATTTCCACCTTAAATTTTACCCATGATAAGTAAAGAAAGGGAATAATAAACATAAGAGCAAGAATAAATCAAACAGGAACTAGAAAAACAGTAGAGGAAAGGAATGAAATGCAAGTCAGTTCCTTCAGAATAGTGAAAAAGATAAACCTTTAGCCGGATTGATTAGGATATAAAGAAGATACAAATTGCCAATATCCGAAGTAAGAGATAGACATCATTACACACCCCACAACATTGAAAGAATAGTAAAGGGCACATTACAAACAACTTTATGCACATATATTTGATGGATGAAATTGACAAATTCCTTCAAAGACTCAAACTACCAAGATTCCTTCAAGAAGGGAGATAATCTAGTCGTATGTCTATTAAATAAATTGACTTTGTAGTACAAAATTTTCCACACAGAAAACTCCAGGTCTTCACTGTTGAATTCCTTCCACTTAAGGAATAAATAATACAAATTCTCCACAAGCTTCCAGAAAATAGCAGAAAAGAAAATACCTCTGTGCCCTTTATCAGGTCAACTTTACCCTGGAACAAAATCAGACAAGGACACTATAAGAAAAAAAATGCAAGACAATATCCATCATGAACATAACTCCAAAATTCTAAAGAAAATTTAACTCCTTCAGAGGTGAATTTAACTAAGATATTTGTAAGCACTTTTGTAAATGTCACAGTATACCCCCAGTACAACAATAATATGGTAACAAAAATAAAAATCAACTCCTTCAATATGTAAAAAGGATAATATATGATGGCCAAGTAGGACTAATTCTAAGAATATAAAGTTGGTACATTTAAAAAGCCAGTCAATGTAATCCAATATTTTAGCAGACTAAAAAGGAAAAATATATATAATTTTCTCAATAGATAAAGGAAAAGCATTTAGCAAAATTTAACATCCATACTTGATTCTAAAAAGATGAAATATTCAGCAGTCTAAGAACAGCAGGAAAAATTTCAGAATTAGATAATAGTGCACCTACCACAAACCTAAGGCTATCATACTTAATTGTCAAATATTGAAAGTCATTCCTTCTAAGATTGAAAAAAAGCAAGACATCTACTCTTAATACGTCTACCCAGCATTGTACCAGAATTTTTAGCTAGTATAATAAGTCAAAGCAAATGAGCTAAATAACACATAGATTGAAAAGAAAGAAATAAAACTGCTTCTACTTGAAAATGATATATTGTCTACATACAGAATCTTCAATCAAGTGTGTGAAAAAATCTTGATGCATTTTAATGTTTTTAGCAAGATGTCAGGATACAAGGTGAATTGCATTTCTATACATTAGCAATGAGCAACTGGAAAATGGAATTTTAAAACTAGTGTTATTTATAGCATTCCAAAAGAGAAATATTTACCCAGAAATTTAACATAATGCATACAAAAATTCTATTTTGGAAGCTAAAAATTTTAATAATATATACCTGAAAGAAAACCTGATTTGTTCAGACTTGGTCCAATACCAGCTCTTCCACTTACCAAGTGCTTAATAGGAATATTATATGCTGGGCATATAATAAATGCTCAATACATGTTAGTTCTTTTTACATTTTTTTTTAAAAGAAAAGTATCTAGAAAGTCAGTGTTGTACTGATTTTGCCTAACATTATTCCACAATGGTTGTTCCTCTAAAACAAATCATGGATGTCATGCTTTCACCATATATGCTACATGGGTCTACTGGGTCAGAGAGCATAATTGACTTACAGCCCCAGCTGCTGCCCCTTGGGATGGCCCACCACCTTCATGCTGAAGCCACACTTCCTGCAAGCTATGCCTAGCCAATGACTGAGTGAAAATGCCTGAGTTTCCCTGGCAGATGGTAGAGGAAGGAATAAAGAGATGAGAAATACTAGACTATTATGTGAGGCCAGAACTCCCACCAAAAAGAGCTCCATCGGAAACATCATTCAACCAGACATCAGGGTAATGTCTGAGGGGGCTTCACAAAGTTCAGCGATTGCTCTCACAAAGTTAAGTCTCAGTAATACTCCTGAGGATAACAAGGCCTGAAGCCGGGTGTCATCATTTAGCTGCCCAATCACTGTAACAACTGGAAAGGTCAGAGAGAGGCATCAATGGAGGCTTGACCATCAAGCAGGCAGACATACAGACAATTGAGCATGGCATCCCCAGGGACAAAATAGACAAGTTGCCAACAAGGGTGATGCTTAATATTGACAGCCAGAGAAGTGTAAGGAAGCTGAGAGTAGTCACTCCAATAAATATAGCCATGATCCATTTCTCAGTACCGGGACCTGAGTATTTTTCAGATCTGAAATGCATTGGCTGAAGAGATGGCCAGGTCCTAACAACACAACACAAAGTCTATATTGTGATGATTCATCCTACCGTTTCTTAAATAGACCTAGGGCCATTTACTTAAAAGACTTTGCATTAGAGCAAAGGAAAGATCCAGACCATTGCACACAAATTTGGAATTGACTTCGATGCTTGGAGATTGAAAAACTCATGGACCTCTTGTTAGAGTGGGGCTTACAGGAATCAAGTAGTGAATGGCGTCCTGGCAAAGTCTTGCACATGGTGGGCCTACTAAATCTGTGAGCTGGTCCAGAGGTCTTTCCTCCCGTTTCCATGTGTAAAAAGAATGGATACACTTGGCAGTGGCAGCTGAAGTGAGCTTCACATTGCTTCCTTGGTCTATGAATCAGGTGGAGATGGACAAACAGAAACTTCTGAAACTGTTCTTCTGCCAAGATGATAAACACAAAACAAAGATTGGTGGTTCCTGTCATACCTCCTTTTTCCATTTTTTTAAGGATATATTTATCATACAAAAGGGACAATTCCAAATAGAGTTACATTGTACATTGGTTAGATTACCCCCACCATCTCCCCACTTAACCTCTCCCCACCTCACTTAAAGCAATTGCAAGAGGTTTCATCGTTCTATTTCATATATGTATATGAAGTCCATCAACCATATTTACTCTCCTTCATCTCCCCCATTAACCGTCCCCCTTCCACAATTACCCCCTCACACTGTACCTATTTTATAGTCCTGTCTTTCGTTATTAATCCGAATGTCAATGTTTAAAGGGGTTTCTTGACATATCCCCACCATGAGTATAGTTTACTTTGGTCAGTTCAACCCCTTTCATTACTCTCCCTTACACCTTCCCTCCCAGCCCCCATTATTCAATAGCTTTTAAAACATATCATTATGTCATATCATTTTAATAACCAGCCTCTTCCTACAGGGACTAAGTGGACCCTGGAAAATGATGATAGACTATTATAAGATCAACCAAGTAGTAGTACTGACTTTAGCTGCCATGCCAGAGATGGGATTATGACTGGAGCACATTCACAAGGCCTAAGGTATCAAGCATGTGGTCAGCAATTTGGTGATGTGCCCTTTTGTATCCAGACTAGAGACAGACTAATGTTCATTTACTGTTTTTTCTGAGGACTATGTTAACTCGGCCACCCTCTACCACAACACAGTGAAACAATCGACACTTCTGAATACCCTGATCATCCAACTCATCTATGCTTATGGGCCCGCAGAAGCCAGAGGTGACCAGTGTCCTGGAGACCTTGGTAAAACACACGTGCTCCGTAGAGGAGATAAACATCATCAAGACAAGGCACCTGCCTCCTCAGCAAAGTTTTCAAGAAACGTGGTGGTCAAGTTCATGTTGGAACAGCTCCTCCAAAGCAAAAGTTTAATTATTGTATCTTCTATCCCCATCTCAAAGAAGTTCTGCAGGCAACGCATGCCACTTCTAAGAATGCTGTTCAGCCCGTGCATTGGGTGATATGTTGGATGCCAGCTTGGTGTGGTGCCTGAAGCACAAAAGGGTGATGCAGGTCTGTCACCTGCGAAAGGGGAGGGAGAAAGATTAGCTAGGGAGAGTCTCAAATTGCACCGTTTCCCTCCAAAGTCTCTGTCAGCCAAACAAGGAGCTTCAGAGCCAAGATTGCAGTTCCATGAAGAACAGAAGTGGCCAAGTACCACTGTGCTCATTTGTTTGTGTGGGGATGTCTAGGAAAACCATGGCCTAAGCTCAACTGCTGTGATTGAGTAACCAGGGGAACTGCAACCAAATCTGTCACTTAAGTGCATCCTTCAGAGTTGATCTGCAAGTTCTCTCTTGAAGGAAGCTCTGAATAGCTGCCATATTCACCCTTTGGGAAGAATTCTTACTCTACCAAGTGTGTGTGTCACATGTGGCAAGGACTTATTTAGCTCACTAAAGGCAGATCAATATGATAATGATGAAGCTTCTAAGGACAGGAAGAAATACTATATGTAGTCAATGGACAAAAAGAAGGCTGGAACAGGGTTGCAAATCAGACTGGAATTGGTCAATGATAAGACTGTAATCTTCAAGCTTTACATTGTTTCCTGGACAGAAATAAATTGCAACATACCCTTTGACATGATAATATTAACTTTATAGAGGCTCACCTTAACCATATTAAATAAACAAAATTACCTTCTCTTAAAACTGGGGATGAATTTGTCCCTCAGAGATATTGACAACTGTCTCTGGAGAAGACCATAGACTTAGTGAGTGCTCTGTGTGCCAGACTTTAGCCAGGACACCATTGTTATTTGACTCCTACACGCCCCCACTCTGACAAGGTGTCCAATGATGTCTGGAGACATGTTTGACGATTACAACTAAACGGATGAAGGTGTATGCTATAGTTTGGATCTTGAATGACTTCCCAGAGCCCCTTGTGTTGAAGGTTTGATCACCACCCTGCTAATCAGAGGTGGTAGAAACTTTAGGAGATGGGGACTAATAGGAAGAAGTTGGCTCATTGGGAACATGTCCTTGAAAACTATTAGGACTTTGGCCTACTTTTTTTCTTTGCTTCTTGGCTGCCAAATGAGGTGAACAGGCACACACTCCTGCCATGATGTACTGTGCTGCTCTAGGCCCAAAGCAACAGGACAAAGTGACCATGGACAGAAACCTTAAAAGCCAAAATAAACCTTTCCTTTGTACAATTTGATTATTCTAGGTATTTTGTCACAGTGATGGAAATTTGACCAACACAGGGTGCTTTTGGAATCTTGTGGGCAGAGCCAGAGAAGTTGCTAAATAATCTACAATGCCCGGGGCAGCCCTCTACAGTGAAGAATTATCCAGCCCAGAATGTCAGTAGTGCTGAGACTGTAAACTGGGTACCACTGACACTAAACAATGCTCTAATGTGGTAATGAAAGGATGTGTGAAGAAGATTTTTAATATTTCTTGACCTCATTCACTGAAATGTAAAATTGGGAGAGTCACAATAGCAACCTTATGATTTGGAGAATTAAATCAAACAACTGTACTTAACTGTATTTTTATGCAGGTGATCACACAAATAATCTACTCTGTTCCATATCCTCTTCATCCCATGGGACACTGACATTTCTATGTTGAGGGGTAGGTGGGGCCATGTTCCCTGTCCAAGAAATTTGATGACCCTCTATAACTGTTTCTATCAATAGCACACAGTGGAAGTGATATTTCATGACTCTTAGGGCTGGGTCATAAAAGCAATGCAGCTTTCTCCTAGCCTTCTTTCTTGGGACACTGCCTTACGCAAGCAAACACGGCTTTGAGACTGCCCCAGACACCATCAGTCTTCTAAGAAAGGAACCTCTAGCCAGGATTGCCCAAAGTAGCCTGTTCTGGGCCCCTGGCTCACAGACGTCATGGGATTATATAAATGATTATTGGTGTTTAAGTCCCCATATTTTGGGATGACTTGTTCTACAGCCATAGACACTAAAACAATAATGCACACATTTCTTTGCACAATGTTTGGCAATTGGTTTCTTTTGTCTTAGTATTTTGTAACTTTGGTATTTTACATTAGTGTTTCAAATTAATATTTAGTATTTTAAACTTAGTGATTTAATTAGTAGTTAGGATTTAGGGTTTATTATTATTATTATTATTATTTTTTCTTTTGGTGGCACTAGGGTTCGAACTCAGAGCTTCAAACTTAGCTAGGCAGGCACTCTACCACTTGAGCCACCACTCTGCCAGCCTGTTTTTTTGGGTTTTTTTTTTAACCATGTCTGCATGCACTAAAGGGCAAACCATCCATCCACAGATGGATTAAACCAATCTGATCATAGGTGGAGGTGTAGTTTTCCAATCAAAACACCAGGAGGAGCTAGCCCCTAATTAATCTCTGTCCCTTTCAGAAAGTGAATGTGACAAAACATGAAAAAAAAAAAAATTAAAAAGGCTTCAAATCCAAGATGCTAGCATATATAAGGAAGGCATGTTAAAGAACACTCCATAAACAAATTCTAAAACATAAGAAGTCTTATTTTCATGACTAATTCTACCTTGAGCTACGTGTGCAGACAAAAGACAGAAAATCCTCTTATTTTGTTTTTCTGTTCTAAATGCAGCAGAGCAGGTTGTTTTCTCTAATCCCTGAAAAGGAGAAGGGATCTGCAAATCTTCAATTTCTTTACAATGCTGTCCCTAATTTTTGTCCTCTCTAGAAACATGGCAAGTGCCACATGTGTTGCAGGTAGCTGCTGACAATGAGATGATATTTCTGAATATTGATAAACATATATTTTTGTTGTGCAGTATATTTATATATTACATCAATATTGATAGGATCCCAGATAATATTTTTACCACTTTTTTAGCTTAAAATTTTTTAAGTTTCTATTTTTTCTAGTTCTTTGTTTTTGTATACAAAGGGATTTAATGGTCCAGTGACTGTGAAAATGGGTTGCGATTCCAGTTGCAGGAAATCTGGGAACCAAATTGCTTACAATGAGTTAATTGCATGAAGCAAATGCATTGTAAGCCTCCAGCTTCTCTGACAGATTCAGAGCAGACTTTACTGGTAACCATGCACAGTAACCTGAGAAGGTTGGCAACCAGCACGTAGGATGACAGTTGGCAGGCTTCCATGATGAAGGTTGCTGCTGCTACCCTGCCATGGCTCAAGAAAAGGAGGGACTTTACCACAACAACAATCTTGAGAAGGAGGGACATTTTGTGCTCAGTTTATCTGATTGGAGCACCGCACTATGACATCAAGACTTTGTAACCTGGGAGAATATAAATCAAAGATGGGCATTGGCTAGGGGCGACTTGAGCTCTGAAGGATATCCTATAACTTTGACTCAACCTCGACACCAGGCCACTTGCCATCTTGCTCATGAGCCACAAGGCAAACAGAGGGAGAATTGATCAGCTCAAAACCTATCCATCCTGGGTTGGCATTAAAACAAAACAAAGCCAAACGCAAAGGTCAGGGAAATCAGTGGACTCTGGTTCCTACCTAATGTGTGTCTACAGGCTATAAGATTGATTCCCATGTTTACTTTATGGCAATGCTTCATTGCTTCATGCTCACAGTGGATAAATAGCATCTTTCCCTCAGACACTTTGCTAGTACTAATATACTAGCAAAGGCTGTCCTCTGTGGGTTAACCACAATGTGGAATATGAGAGCCTCACAACATCTCCAATCCCCCCCAGCCAGTTCTAGAAATTCCCAGGGAGTGTCACACACATACTCCTAAGAAGTCCTGGCTCTCAACAAAGACTTGTGGATCTGAAGGAGCAATGGTGATAAGCCTTGTACTCTTTAGGGGCTCCTTGGCTTGGTCTCCAAGGCACTGATAATGCTGCAGGGTTGTCAGGTCACTGCTGGAATGTGTTTTAGCACTTCCCTCATATGGCTGCTTCTCCATCCCCTGCTGTCAGCAGCCTGTCAATCTACAGTCTGGACTGTGCTGAGGTAGGGGAGCATCCTGTGCCTTAACATCTGTTGCCTTCCATTCCTAGGCTGTCTTCTACAGGCTCATCTTTAAGAGTTCTTTTCCAAGTCTACATTCAGTGATATGACCAATAGCTCATTTCTCCCAGACACTCCAAAAATGGCAAAGGACCATGTTCTGTGGCTTAAATTTGTGTACCTTTATCTGATGATGACTGACTTTTCATAAGCCATTCACTCTTCAGGCAAACAAAAACCCACAGCGAGCCTCCTGAATGGGCCTTTCCTTCCCTTAGCTATGCCTCAACACAACTGATTTTATGATGGTCATCTGGGGACTTTGGTTTCATAGGTGAAAGACTGAATGATTACCCTGTTTTGCAATAATGTAATCTGGAGGAGATTATAACAGTTTTAGAATCTTTAAGCAGATAGTACATTTTCAAATGAGTGTGTTTCCAGGGGTTGGAGCCACTGGAAGGAGTTTTCTAATGTGATAACCCTGTGGGATGGAGGCAACTCACTGAGATTGGGGAAAACCATCAAAGCATCGAGGCTCTGCCCCTTTCTACAACAAATTAGCATGCACCCCTCTCCCTCTACCTACCAATGTTAGAATGTCCTCAGACATAAGGCAATCCAGTCTCTTTCTGAACATCTAAATTTCCAATCAGATCTCTGAGCTATGCCCTTTTCCTATAAGTTTGTAAAACATGATCTTGCAAAGTTATTCTATCATATAAGGAATTTTTTTGACATACAGAGGTGCTAATGAAATAGAGTAGACATTGAACACCTGGAAGCAGAATGTTTACCCAAGAACACTGCAATCATCTTTTCCTTGCTTGGTCCCTTTTCTCACATTCTTCCCCTCTTCACTTTGAACACCCCCTCCAAACTAAACTTTGCTTCTCTGTGGTTGGATAACGTATGAAATGCATCTATCACTTACTCATTAAACTTGCCAAAATGGCCTTTTTGAACTCTTATGGCTTGAGAAGACTAGATCTGGTAGGGCAATATACATTTGGTATTTCTCCCCTGCTGTTTGAAAGTTCAAATGTCCTGACAAGCATCAAGAGGAGGAGGAAAAGCCAAACATGGTAATGCTTGCTAGAAGAATCTGTCCTCCATGATTATAATCAGGAGGTACCAGGGGAGGTTTGCTAGACCATAAGTGAATGCTAACCAAGTACTACAGTCACTATATCAAACACAAAGAACTCAAGTGAGTTCTTTATAACCAGGAAACCTGTTTTGTGTGCTATTCCAACAAGGACCATCTCTTATTCTTTACGGAACAATGTACCAATAAAAGGAGTGAACAGAGCAAAGGATTATATACACTCCAACACCCTTGATATCCTGCCTCATGGTAATGAGTAAATTTTAATTATTGCCATCTGGAGAAGAGGTTCCTTTCTTGGTTGCCTAATCAGGAAATCCAGAAGTTTGGAATTTTAGATAGGATTTTACAATGTGGGATGGCAGAGGTACTTAGAGATGGTGTGGTAGCAGTGTCTCTCAAATTATTCTGGAGAAGCCGTTCTCATTCTTCCTATCCTTTCTGCTGCTCTATTCTCAGTTTTACTTCACAAATTTATTGCAAATGTCTATGAAGCCCCGGTTCTATATCTAAACAATTTCTCTCCACACTGTCTTTCCCTTCCTAAACCCGGGACTTGCTCATCCCCACACCAGCAGCCTCAGCCTATACTAGTTCTCAAACCAGCCTTGGATTAATTAAGCAACTTTAAACCCCAAACTGGCAAATCTAGTGTGCAACTCAGGATTTGAAGAGTGAGCAATGACTCTGATTCCTGACTACTGCATTATATTGTAAAATGCCCTTACTGTGACTTGACTGGGATGGAATAGCCCAGAACTGTCCACTGAGATTCTGTACCCACAGCAATAGCTGCCTTCTAATCTAATCTAATCTTCACAACAGGAGCTTTTACCAGCTTCATCGTAAAGATAAGACAAGAGGGCCCAAGAGAAGTTGCACAGTTTCTCTAAGTGAATGTCAGGTTGGAACTGGAAGACAAAATATTCTGTCATAACACTCCACCATCTATGACTCAACCTCAGGAATTATGCTTGGGGCAACAGTCTGGGTTTTAGCCTTAACATCTATCCTGACCTTTTAACTCATCACACATGCAATCCTACTTCAACCAGGCTTGTCTTTGGAAATTGGCTCCATGGCTGGGACCCTGAACACCAGGTTCATCTTGCCTAGACTTCCATACATTGCTTACTGGACATTCCTATTACAATTTTACCCAATGAGGTGGATCCCTGACATCCACCTTTAGCACTGAACCTTTAGCACTAGAAGATGCCCTAGGCAAGGAAGAGACCAATCTCATGATGCTTCTTGCTTTCTTCCTTAAACTTCGGCTGTCAGCCAGTCCTGCCTTTCAGTGTGCCCTACCCTCCTGAGCAAGTCTAGGGCTAGTCCTGATCCCACTCTCTGTCATCTTTCTCAAAAATCATAGCCATAACTTAGGAATTCAAAGATCCAGTCACAGGCACTGGTCCTTCTGGAAGTTGTTTCCCATTAAACTATCACAATATTGGTAGGAGTTAAAGAATAATATGTAAAGAGGGAGGCTGAAAGTCCATTCTTGTTGTTTAGATGTGTGATTTGCAGAAATGGCAAGTGATAGCAGGAAGCTGGGCCACATAACAGTTTCCCTTAAGGATGCTATTTTGGCTACTAACTGTGTGCTTAAAAGGGCTCCATGAGCACTGCTAACATGAAAGCTCCATGCTGTATCTGTGAGGGCAAGGAGAAAGTAGAACACTGGCGTGGAGGCCTGTGTTGTAGCAGCCTTACAACTGGGGTCAACATGGCTCAGGGAGCAGCCTGGCTTTTGCCATGCTGGGGGTGCAGCGACATGTGCCTTTGATGACTCTCAGTAACACACACACACACACACACACACACACACACACATATACACACCAAACACATTTAAACACACATATACACATACACACACACCAAACACATTTAAACACACTTATACAACCAAACACACAGACACCATGCACATATACATATATACCACACACAGATACACACATGTGCACATGCCAAACATACATCATGTGCATATACACATACATATTACACACATATACATACACACCATGTCAAAGCCAACACAAAACCCTAAGGATGGGTCTGTTTAGAGATAATCTAGGTTGACAGTGAGTATTCAATTTCAGTGGATCCCTTAGAAATTCTCTAGTACCTAATATCTTTTGGGACAATGCATCCACTAATTGAACAATTATACACATACACATCACATATCCAACATATGTGTCCACACATATATACACATATAAACCACATGCATCCCACATACTATACATACATATACACACCACACACACAACCCTACACCACACACCACAGTTGAAAAACTATTGATTGATTGCCTATGTTGGGTCACTAAGGATGACAGACATCAATGACTCAGGTGGCCTCAGTCTTCAAGGACTTGCTTTCCAGTTTTCCAGGTGAGGGAGAAAATGCAGTTGATGGCCTATTTGTGCTACCTCGGCATTCACTAGTGCACAAGAAAGCCTTCTTGCTGCCACTGTCTGCAACTCTCTGCAGGGATTTTCTTTTTTGGCCAGGTGTGCTTGACCTAAATGTAGCACAAAGTGGAAATGCCCAAGAATTATATTTAAATAAATAATGGGAAAGGCACTGGTAAATAGCCTCCTAGATCTTGCTTGGGAAAAGGCTGTTTGTCATCATTCCCCAATGAGCTTGAAGTCTGGTGCTCCACGGTGGTAACTGAAGTGATAATGGATTCATGATTGACTTTCCCCTCCTTATTTTACCAACACTCTCCCCTATTGGTGATCCCTGGGATCACCTCTCAACTATAAGACTCACATTTGAATCCTTTCTTGAAATCAGAAGAAAGTAAAAGTGACCTCTTTAAATGGAGAGGTAATGACAGACCTTGCCAAGAAGACACATCACTTTCTTGTCTTCACACTCATGGAAGTCCCCAAGGACTCTCCCTGGAATTCCCAAGAGTACCTCGGAACTCAGTCATTAGGTAAAATCAAAGGGAGTGAGGATTTCTACCAGGGTTGTCGGAATGAAGAAGAGGAATAAATCTGGGAGACCTTTTGGAAATGGAATCAATAGGTTTTGGTATTTAATCATGTATAGGAAGCAAATTTTGAGCATCTGCAGATTTATTCTCTCATTCCTCTAAGCCAAAACCCAGTGTTACCTGCAATTACCTCAACTATGATAGGTGCCCAAAATTAAAATGTATTGAAGTGAACAGAATAAGCATGTGCACTGCTACATAGTGTTGGGAAGAATCAGGATCCATGCCCAGGTCCACCGAGGCTAGGGTTCTCCCTGTGGTTTGCTGCCCACCTCTCCCACCCCCAGATAGGGATCTTTATAAGCAGGGATTGTCAATCAATGGCTTAAAACACAAATCTGAGGAAAGAAAGAGAAATGGATGTTAATTCATTTCATTTAGCGTTAAGAAAAGGAAGGTGGGGTGGGCACAAAGGTCAGAGAGCCAGGATGTCAGAGATTTAGAATAATAAGGGATGAAGGTGAGAAAGTGAAAGCAATGGACATAAACTACTTTTTAGCTTCACTTTACATCTGAAAACTTTGAATCCAGAGTCACACAGCTTGTGTCCACGCTAAGTCCAGGCCTGAGGCAGCCTCATTCTCAGCCCAATATCCTTCTCCCTGGCCACACCCCTACATTTGACTTATGTGGGTTTCCAGAAAGAACAGAGAAAAATGGTGGAAAGATCGAGGACAGGGTTGGAATCTGATACGTCATGTGAAAGGAATGAGTAGGGAAATTATCTTTGATTCGATAGCTTCGTGTAAAGTCCTATGACTCCTGGTCTACCTTATTTTTTAATGGCTTTTGGGTTTTTTGCATTCTTATTCCCATTCCTAGCTTTGTTATTAAGAGGAGAAAATGATTGGTTGCAGACATTCCAAAGTGACTTCACCATGATATTTAAATATGTGAAACCAAGTTAAGACTAATGGATCCAAACTTAACCAAGAAGATCTTATTTTATCCTTTGGCATTTACCTCTCTGATCTGTTGACTCTCTTTCAGAGCTTCTTTTGTTGAGAGAAATTCAGAACAGCAGGGAAATTTATGAGGAGAAGGGGGTATGTTTAAATACCTATAATTAAATTTTATTTTAGTTTTAGTTTCTGTTGTTTTTTAGGAGCACATTGGCTTTTTAGTTTTCCCTTTAACACTAAAGCCTCAGAATGCCAAACTAATTTTCCCACTCAATACCCTGTCAGTTTCAGGTGACAAGCTTTTAAAAGCACAGCTCTATTTTAGGGAGCCTTAGGACTCACTGTCTTGTGGCCTCCCTGTCCCCTACTACACTCTTGTTGTTGTCATATCCCAGGGTGTCCTAAATCTCCAATTTCCCTCTTTGAGTAGTTGTCTTCCATTTATTTTATTTAGAGATTTGGCATTGAGTGAGGTGTGGCTACCTGAGCTGAATTTGGGGAGAAGTAATCTCTGAATAATCCTGATGTCACAACAGAAGGGGAAATTCCAAAAGACCAATTTTTCCTGCCTTAGGAAGCCCATCCTTTTCTCCCTGATTCTATGGGTGAAATTCAAGCTTTTTGGCTTCACTTTTACAGGTTCATGTCGTTGACACAAACAGTGCAAGGCATTATGCTATAAGGACCTAGACTCCACTGTGCTAACACAAACATATGCAACAGAGACTCCCGTCCAGACTGCTCAGATTATCTGTGACAGCTCCGCTTGTGAGTGCCACAAACCAGAACTCTGCTGGCCATGAAATCTGGACTTTACATTTACTCTTCGTGAATGGAGCAAAAACAAAAACAGCCCTGCTTCATAAAGACCAGTAACACAAAAGGTAGTGCTCACTTGAAAACAGGGTCCAAAACAAAACATTCTAATCAACTCTTTTACGTTGGCACCATAGAATAGTTTTCACGGCCAGAAAGGATGCATTATTAGAACAAAATACCAGGTTTAATTGGTGGGAGTTTTTTCTTGGCAGCACAGTGGATCAAACCCAGGACTTCACCCATGCTAAGCATGTGTTCCATGCACTGGTTAAGTACCCAGCTCTTGCTTGTTTCCATATGAACCCTTAGAGCATGTTTTAATCTAAATTCTTCATCCTGAAAATTTTTCTCAGAGAGCTACCCAGGTGATATCCAAATCAAACATTAATATTAAAAAGCAAATGAGCTACTTAACAATAATAAACAAATGCTTTTTTATCTATTTAGGAGTAGAGACTCTTTGTACTGAATTTCTTTAGAAATTAGATACAAAAGCACCCAATTCCTTATTAGTGTATGAATTACTCTCCAATAAAGTGAAGTTATACATTAAAGGAAGAAACTGCCGTTCCCTGATTTTTTAAATCACAGGTCTTGAGAAAAAGACAGGCTAAGTTCTTGTTGCTTGTCTTTCCAATCCTTTAAAGCTCTTTTGGAAAACTTTCTTCAATGCATGGCTCAACTTTTTGGATCTCTGGAGAGCATTCAGGAAAAGAGCACAGAAGTGATAAATAATTTGGAAATGAGGATCAAAAGGAAAGCAGTGGAGAACTGGGAATGTTTAGTCTAGAGAAAAGGAGAACGAGTGGAGACATACTATTCCCAACTATCATAAACAGGACGAGAGCAATTCTTTTTCACCACAGAGTAAGGAAGTCAGAACAAGTGAATAAAGGCAGAGGCAAGAGGTTTGACTCTAATTAATATAATTTTTCATTTTATGAAAAGTACTGGAGGAAGGGCTGGCGATGAAGCTCAGTTGTAGAGTACTAGCTTAGCATGTGCAAGACCCTGGGCTTGATACTTAGCACTGGAAAAAAAAAAAGCTAAAATAATGGAATGATTAGGGATCCCAAAATTTGCCCTAGCATAATCCAAGGCAATCTGGAGATTAAGAATGTAGCAATATCCAGGTTGGGTGTGGAGGTTCATGCCTGTGTCACAGCTATTTAGGAAGCAGAGGTAGGGGGATCATGGTCAGAGACCTGTGTGGGCAAAAGCATGAAACGCTATCTGAAAAATAAACTAAAGCAAAAAAGGCTGAGGGCATGGCTCAAGTGGTAGAAACTTCAGTAAACTCCAGGTTGTCAATTAAATCCCAGTACCACTACCACAACCACCACCACCACCACCAACAAAAACAATTAGCACTCTCCATCAAGGAGAACGGAGAATTAGTGTCATCCATGTAACACAGAATCAGGAATATTTTTCATTGAGAACTGAATAAGGACAATACATACTTCTAATAGGAACTTGACATCCTTCACACACTGATCAAATGTCTTTGCAGATTGGGCACTGAAGGGCTCCTGATGGCAAAGATGGCTTGTCCAATACGTGAGCACCACTCTATGTGCTTTATACTAAGGATTTTGTTTACTTTTCACAACAGCCATATGAAGTAGGTTGTGTTCTTTCCCTATTTTTGAAAATGAAGAAACTGAGGGAAAAAAGCTGTTTAATTATTTGCTCAATGGCACACCCTGAAGTTATAAATAAAAGCAAGGACTTGCACCTGAGTTCTCTGAGAAGCAAACACCATGGTGAGATAACATGCATGAGATTTATAGAAAACAACACTTGTGGAGGATACAGGGGAACGGGGTAGAAACTGGAGGGTAGGCAGGGAATGGCAGCCAGGTCAAAGGATGGGGAGTCAGATGAATGGAAGAAACCCACCCTGGGCATAAAATGGACTAGTTTAGTACCTTATGTTGCCTAGTGATTAGCTGGCAGCAGTCTAGGAGGAGTGTGGCCTGCTGAATACTATGGAGGATCTAAAGCAGATTTGGGGGCTCTGCCCTCTATAGTAGGCTTTTTTGAAGGGAGATCAAATGGGGAAACCCAGAATCCATGATGTATGCCCCCAAGCCATCTTCTTAGTCATTCTGTTTTGCTTGTCTCCTGGGCCTCATATTTTAGGGACATGTGGTGAAAGATGTAATCCTGTCATAATGCAAGGTCTGGGTAGTGAAAAGTGATGCTTCTTTGGGAAGTTCCATTCACATAGATTACAGCATTGTAAACTCTGGTAGTAAAGGGGTCTATTGCAATCTTCCAATCCAAACATACTTGTAAGTGTTGTTCTGGGACACCTTCATCCTATAAACTATCATAAAACTTTTCAGCCAATATTTAAATATTTGTTCAACACTTACCAAATACAAGGCACTGTAAGCCTTGGTACTTCCATCTGATGGTTTGCCTGGTAGGTAAGATGTCACTGATACATATAAAACTACATAGGAGAATGAGGGAAAAAACGGCCACACGAGGCATAGAGTTGGTGCTATAGGAGGTTAGGAAATGGAGGGGAAAGATTAGGGAAAATTTTATAAAGCAATGATAAATGAAATGAAAAAAAACAATGATAGTGATTCCTCAAATGCAAATAGGGTAGCTGGAAGGATCTTAATATTTATTGCAGTGAGAGGAAGAAGCATAAATCTGTCACAGAAGAAGGAAGCTGAATATTATAATTCTCATCAGATATAAGAAATCCCTCATTTGAGAATCCAAACCCCACAGGAGCTATAAATATATTAATTTTTATTATAAGAAGCACACAGATTTACTTTCTAGCTCTATTCATTTTTTAGAGTTGTTGGACCAAAGTCCATAGGTAAGGTGGCTTAAAAAACAGAAATGTATTGTCTCAAAGTTCTTGAGGCCGGAAGTCCAAGTTCATCATATTGGCAGAGTCATGCTCCCCCCAAGGCCTATACAAATGATTTTTTTCTACCTCTTCTAGTTTTGGGTAGTGCTAGGTGCACCTTGACTTACAGATGCATCATTTCCAGTCTTTGTCTCATCTTCACATGATGTTCCTTTTGTGTGTCTGTAACTTCACGTGGTCATTCTGTGTCTCTGTCCTTTATAAAGACATCAGCCATTTTGAATTAAGGGTCCACCATAAATAAGTGTGAGCCCATCCAAGTTAATTACAACTACAATGTCCCAGTTTTTGAAAAAATTCCTGTTCTGTGGTACTGAGGATTAGGCCTTCAACGTATCTCATTTTGAGTTCACATTTTAATCCATAACATTATTCTATTAACTAAAATTTTGGTATTATTCTTTCCAATCTTAGTGAAATTTTACATGAGCAATAATTTATCCTCAGATTTACTAGGTACTGAGAACTATGCAAAGAAAAGTTTAAATCCACACATACTCATACCTTTAAATTAATAAACATTTCAATGCATTAAAGCATAATATTGAGATCTCTTAATAAAGTATATGTTAGCTTTCAATTTCTTAATAAAATACATGAGATAATAAATTTAATAAGGGTAAAGGTTTATTTGGGTTCATGGTTTCTGAGATTTCAGTCCCCAGTCACTTGGCCCTATTGCTTTTGGGCCTGTGGTGAGGCAGAACATCATGGCGGCAGTATGTGACAGAGGAAGCTGCTTATCTTATGGCAACTATGAACCAAGAGTGGCAGAATCCCCTTCAAGGGCATGCCCCCAATGACCTAACTTCCTCCCCTTAGGCCCTATCTCTTTAAGAATCTACCACCTCCTAATAGTGCCACTGGTTGGGAACCAAATCTTCAACACATATGCCCTAGCAAAGTCCTATAATAATAAAGTACACAAATCTATGTGTATATGTTTTTTTGCATGTATATATTTTGACATTGGTTGAAAACATGTCTTCTTTTCTGTTTCTTGGTCTTCATGAATCAATAGACCCTCATGATAAAAAAAAAATCTGGTAATGTGTAGTATAATATCAGGTCAGACTCTTCATGTAGAAATTTCCAAGTTAATAGCTGATGCGCTAATTCCAGGTTCAAACTCTCCTATCACCAGGATCTGTCCCTTTATCTTTTGCTACACTAGCTAGATGAAGGACAATAGGAGCAGTGTCTGATGTACCTGGGGAAAAGTCATTTAATTACTTTAAACATGGAGTTAGTCATGTTGGGCAGGTTACATTTTCCACAGAAAAAATTATATCCTACCCCACATGCTCTAATTATAATGTGATGCTGACAGCACTCCATCAAGATGTGGAAGTCTAACTTCCTCCTTTTGAATATGGACAGGGTTTAGTGACTTGCTGCTAATTAACAGAATATTCTGGAAGAAAAGCAGAGTGGCTTCTAAAACAATCACAAAAAGCAATACAGCCTCCGCTTTGGTTTTTCTTAACCTTTTTTTTCCTTCTCCTTCTCCTCCTCCTCCTCCTCCTTCTTCCTCTTTCTCCTCCTCCTCTTTCTTCTCTTCTCTTCTCTTCTCTTTTTTTCCTTCTTACTCCTTCAATGTACTCACCCTTGGAAACTGAGCCCATATGTGGGTATTTGAGCCAATAACCCAGATATATTCTTGATCAATATCATATCAACCTGAAAACTAATGCACGAAAGAGACTTCAGATGATTCCAATCAGGGACCCAGGCAATGATACATTAACATGGAATTTAATAGTTCACTTTAAGTTACTAAACTTAACGTCTATGAGGCCATTCGCTAAAGAACCATAAAATGATAACTCTTTAAAAAATGGTTAAGAACTAAGAGGTATCTAATTAGCTCCCTTTATTTTACTATCTACCAAAGTGAAGTTACTTTCTGAAGATGAGAAATTTGAAGATGTTTTAATTCTGCATCTATCTAAGCCTCCCATTCCAACCCCATGCATTGGTCTTTGGGATAAAGCTTTAGATTAGAAAATGGAAATTAAAGGGCCAGAACTGGTCGTACACAACTGTAATCCCAGCTACTTTCAGATGAAGGATGATCTCAGTCTGGGGTCTACAGGAGGTGGGGAGGAGGAGTAGGAGAACCTATCTAAAGAATAAATAGGATAGAGACCTGGCTCAAGGGATAGAGCACTGGCCTACCCCTTGCCTACTCTCAGGGTTCAAGGCCCTGAGTTCAAACTCTAGTACTGCCACCAGAAAGAAAGAAAGAAATGGAAAGGGAGGAAGGGAAAGAGGAAGGAAGGAAAGGAAGAAGGGAGAGAGGGAGGGAGGAAGGAAGGCAGGAACGAAGGAAGGAAGGAAATGGAAATTTAGGTCATATGATTGAGAATAAAGACATTCTGGTGATGGTGGATGGTAGAGATATAGGAGATGGGTGTCTAACCAATGAATCCACTTGAACCTCCTAATTAAGCTTAAGTGCCAAGTTTAATATCTGCTGTATTCAAAGTGTACTGCTTCAGTTTTCTGTATATTCTTTAGTCCTTGTACAATTCATTTACATGTTGTCCTAATGGCCCAATGAGTTTTCTCCAGACCCAAATTCACTCTTTTTGTTGTTGCAGAATCATGACTTTAAAAGTATACTACTAATTTGCCAGTTTCAGTAATTGTTGTAAAAACGTATCCATCTACTTTGCATTTTATTGACCTTTTCTGCTTTGAATGTCTGTTTCCTCATCTGAGTTGGCTGATAGTAAACCATTTTCTAAACTTAGGCCATTTCATTTGAGAAAAATAAACGCTTTTACTTTCAGGCATTTCCCCAGGCAGGAAGAATTCCAGGACTCAAAGAATGTGCTTTGTCCCTTGAGCTGGATTAAGCTTTGAAAAAGCTTAAATGCATTTTAGACTCTCCTCTCATTAACAGCAGCTACAAATAGTATGTAGGAGAAACAGAAACAGAAGCTGTAAAGTGTTAAAGATCTTTCTTTATATTCTGGCGCTGAGACTTAGGAACTATAGATAACAAATTGCAACATTTTTATTATATTTTATATTTTTATATTACAAAATTCAAAAATTTTTCTTAGATTTAAGTGTCAAGCTTGAACTTTTCCTTGGCCCAGGAGTCCCTGCTGTCACTTGGGAGGGTCAGTTGGCTCTGTGACTGAGGACTGCCACTTCCATAATTACATACCTTCCCGCTTCAGTAGGCTTACTAATGCACTATGCTTATAGCATGAAACCAGTGTTTTAGAGCCCAGGCCCAAACTCCTGGCCAAACAAAGAGATGCTACTGGTGACGGGCAAAGAAAGATTTATTAAACAGCACTGGCAAAGCCATGGGAAGAAAGCACTTCAGCCCATCTTCAACCATCTTTGGGATACAGACATAAGCTTTAGGTCTAAACAAAAAGAGTTAAGGCAGAGGGCAAAGGTATGCATAGTTAAACAGTCCTAGTCAAAGTATGGTCTGGTTGAGGGGTTCTGGAAGAGTATTTTATCATTAAGGGGAGCAGTCTGGTCAAGATAAGCAAGTTCATTGTTGCCTGATGGGCAGTCTGTCTTCTGGAGGCTCTGCTGTTCCTTTCCTTGGGGACAGTTTCCTACCTCCCTCCTTGTAAAGATGTTCTCAACTCTGTCCTGTCCTTGCCGGATTCCCAGGTGATTGCAAGGTTAATAGCTCAGCACAAAGACAAATACAAAAATGGAGTCAGGGATGCCTTTCTCCTGCTTTTAGTTAATTTGTGGGCTGAAGTAAGGAGTCAGTGTTTTTCAGAAAAAAAGCAGTTTAAATACATTTATATTAATATGCTTTACTGTCTCTCACTTTAAGACAGAACAAAACATACCAACAAAGACAAATCCTCTTTTTCCCCATTGCCTCTTCTTGCTGCTGCCTCGTTTCTCTTCAACCTTTTCTACAAAATTCTCAACAGAGTCATCCATGGTCTCTGTTCATGTACTCACCTACTACCAGGCTTCCATCCCCAGGGGTCTTTCTAAGATATTTTCATTCACATCCTGGATAATTTCCATGTTGTCAAATCCAATTATAGCCATGTGCTATTCATGTCATTGGGTAATTTTGTTGTGTGAGCCATTTGTTGTTGAGTGCGGTCACACAATCTTAGAGAGTTTAAGTCAGTCACTCTGTGTCTCCTATAGACGTAATCAAGAATTAAAATAAGTACAAGATGTATGAGGCCACTACCATGGCAAACCTACAGTTACTTTTTAAAATAGAGGTAGAAGGAACATACTCTAAAATCATGATTAAAACACCTGTTATACAGAAAACATACAACTCAACAACACAGTCATTTATTATCATTATCAAGTATTATGTGCCGTTCATTAGTGTGTGTGCTATGCTTATATCACTGGCCACACAGCAGGCTTGCAAACACATAAGGAATACACTGGGCTATGATGTCCAATGACTAAGATGTCACTAGGCAATTGGGATTTTTCAGCCTCATTATACTCATATGGGGTCACATTGCATGTGCAAACCCTCATTGACCTAAAAAAATCCTTATGCCACACATGACCATATCTTCTTGAATCCTCATCCTAGGCCTCCCTCAGCTACCCATTTCCTTCATTGACTCCTCTTACTTCTTTCAGTCCTTATGTACCTGTTTTTTTCTCATTCTTCTCTGGCAATTCTTTATGTCTTTGCTGCTAGAGTCTCCTCTTCCACTTCATCTCTAATTTGTTAGAGTACATCCAGAGCAAAGTTCTAGGTCATCTTCTCCACCTACATTGGAAAAAGGGAAATAATCACAACCTTATGTTAGAGATCCTTGGTATGCATGTGCTTTATGCTTCCTTTTTATCTCTGACCTTTCTTTTGAGCTCCAAACTCTAGAGTCAAGTTCGTATTCAATATCTCTGTTTACTCTCTAAACAGAGATATCTATCTCACATATAAAGTAATTTTCTCCTGTCCTCCACCTATTCCTTCCTTAGTCATCCCAATCTCAAATAACAATATTAACTACCCACCCAGGAACTCAAGAGAGCCTGGTGGCTCCATCTTCAAATATGGAACAAATTCATTCACCTCACTTCATCTCTATTGCTAATAATCTAAACCATCACATCATCCCTTGCCACTTCAGTGGCCTCTGCATGGGTCCCTGCTTTCACCTACAAGCCATTCCCACAGGGCAGCCAAAGGGTTGTGTTAAAAATACAAATCAGGTCATGTCATTCTCATACTTAAAACCAACAAGGTATCATCTTCTCCAAAAGAACTTAGAATAAAATGCACCACTTTCTCCCAGTGTTACTTGGCCCTTACTGAATTCCATCTCATCTTTTACCTTTTACTCCCTCATCTCTTATAGCCCAGTCATTTTGTCTGTCTTTCTGCTTCTCCAATACACATGATGTTTTCCATCTCAGGGTCCTTGCGTTATAGCTCCCCTTTGTGCCTCTGCATAGCTGGCTCCTTCCCACCTGTCAGGTTTTAGTTTCTGTGTTATTGCTGGCCCAGCAGAGCAAACATCTCAGCTGAACCTTTCAAAGGAAGACTTTTCTCTCTACACCATGGCCAGTTTGCTCTCTTAAAGCTGTCACCATGGGTTGTGATGATAAGCTTGCTTGTTTTCTCATTTATCGTCATTCATTCTCTGCAAGAGCATGAGGTCCAGGAGAGCAGAGACTTGCTTAGTGGTGTCCATACCTGCATCACTGAATGCCCAAAGTAGTGCCTGCTCACAACAGATGATCCGTAAATATTGAGTAAATAAATTAATCACATTTTTAGATTGTTCTAGCAATTTGATTTTCCTTGGTAACGTATCCAACCATTACAGGGAGGAACTTGTTTCATTTTCAGTTTAGACACGTGTCCAAAATGGACAGAATTTTACCACATTGGAGAGAGAGTTTTGCTTTGAGATCTTAGTTTTAAAGCACTATATCCTTTAATGATGAAAAATAATTAAAGATTAAGTTATGACATCAGTTAGATAGCAAATGGTTCCACATCTTTTCCATTTTCTGTTCCTCCTGTGAATTTTATTTTATCTGAAACTAGAATGTAGTCATAACTATGGAAGCTATTGCTTGGATATAATTTCCACTTGTTGAAATTCTAGAAATGCTACAAAATTAACATTGTTGTTTATTTCAAATACATTGGTTCCAAGACTATGTCATGCTAACTCTTTTGATTCTCAAGAATTACAAACTAAAGATGTTGATATGGAATTTGTTGCTACAATGCCTTGGAATATGAAATTATAACTATAAAACACTGATGTAATGCTATGAGCTCATAATATAAATGGATACTAAATCATTCTGTGGTGTATTATATCATTAAAATATTTTTGGTATAATTTCAAAAGTAAAAAATAAAACAAAGTTGCAACTAACAGGTGTGTGGCTTCAACAATCCTAATTCCTAACTTAAGGAAATGCCTCTAAAAACTGATATTTAACAGTCTAGAAAATGGAAATTCTAAACATCTTAGAAGAAAAATAAACACAAGCATTGCTGATCACGATCCAATGTAAAAATGTCTTTTTTTTTTTATTGGAGCAAAGAAAGCAAAGGAAAAAAGAAAGGGCAAGAGAAGGGAAGATAAAGTTTAAGAGGTGCCATACCCGAGCTAATACAAGGGCCTGAAATGAATCTCTTGAGCTGTGCAGTCAAGAAAATAGTAATCAGTGTGCATTAACCATTTACTCTGAGTTTTCACACTTGGAGCATGCTGCAGCCATGAAACGCACAGTAAGGACAGACAGAGCTCTGGAACAAGCTAAAGTTCCATGTGGACTGGAGAAACTGGGGAGCACTTTTTGAAAACTGAGAACTTCAGCTAAATCTTGCTGAATGCACAAGAGTTTTGATACAGAGAGATAGGAGCAATGAGGAGAGTGGGAAGAGAGTGGTATGTACAAAAAAAAAGTTAGAAGACATAAATTAGACTTCCTCACCTCCAGGGGAATAAAGTAAGTTTAAAAAGGTTCCCTGACTGAAACAGAACTTTCAGTAGAGTCACAGAAATGGAATGAAGCTATGGTGGGTTTTGACTGCAGGTTGCAGTGTGGGTGGGTAGTAGAAGCAATTGGAAACCCCAGGCGAAGCTGGAGGCATGAAGAGGTGAAATTTTAGGAAGGGAAACACTTGTGGGCCTTGGTCTTACTGCAAGGAGGTAAGCTTGGATGCTACAGCTTGGATCGGAATGCCCCTCAAAGGCCCATGAATTAAAACTTGGTCCCCAGTCAGTGGTGCTATTGGGAGATGGTGAGGCCTTTATGATGTGAGGCCTAGGAGAAGGAAGTTAGGTCATTGGGGGCATGCCATTCAAAGAGATGTTGGGATCCTGGCCCCTTGCATTTTCCGTTTTGCTTCCCCACCACCATGAGGTGAACAGCTTTGTCCATCACATGCTTCCATCATGATGTGTTGTCTTGCTACAGGACCCAAAGCAATGGAATCCTTTTCACCCATGGACTGAAACCTCTGAAACTGAGAGCTTACAAAAATAAACTTTCCCTTCTTATAAATTGTTTATCTTGTGTGATTTGTCACAATAATGGACATATGACTAATGCATTAGAATCATTCCATGGTGATGATTTCTGCAACAATGATATAATAAATTAAGGATCTGCTGGTGTAGAGATAAAGGAGTAATCCAAAGTAACTCCAAGGGAGCAGAAACAGAAATCCATCAAATATTGTAAAAAAATATATAGAGAATTTTACTTAGTTATCATAATAAGCTCTTCTAAAATGTATTGTTATTCCAATCTGGAGATTTGTGTTTCAGTGACTTATTAAATGACTTACTTAAGGTCAAACAGTGGAACCAAAGAAGACCAAATGGGTGGTGGATTTGGATGAATCAAAGTGTTTTTATCTTTTGTTTCATCATTTTGTTTCAGTCTTATACAGGTATGTTTATATTTTCATTCTACTTCCCACCAATCTGATTTGTGTGCTTGTCTGTGAAAGACAAGTGCTAAGTGTGTGACACTGAGAGAAGATGGTCGGTTTTGTTTTAGATTTTATTTTTCGTACTTAAAATGAAGAGTTTGGTTTTAGGTAAATGAAAAATAAGTTAGTAAGACAACAGTCTAAAAAAATTAATAAGGAGCAGTTACAGCTAGTTTAGGCAAATGCCTCTTACTGTTCACTTCAAATGTGTTCTTTTGGATAGTGAGACGCAGGGATAAGAGCAATGACACACCAGAGGCCTCCAGGGCACAAGGAGTAGCCTGTATGATCTAAGGGATGTCCACGTGCTCAGGGGAACCACAGTGCCCACTTGGACAAATTAGAACAGCAAAAAATAAACACACAGCACCAGCGCTAGAAAGCAATGATGGGCTAAGATTTGAAAATACAGCCCAAGTTTTAGATTTGAATTTTAAAACCTGGGACACTGAATTTCTAAAGAAAACAGAAGCTTGTAGTCTTATTTCATTACCCACCGGTGCCTTTGAGTCATGAACTTTCCCCCACTTCGGAAACTTCTCTGGAAAATTCATTTCATGCTTGTCTACTCCAGTAAAACCCTCGACTGAGCTGTTACAAAACAGAAGACTTGGCCAGTGGAATGTGAGAGATCACTTGATATGGTGCAGCCAGTTGGCGTCCTCCAGAGCCTGGTTCTTGTGACCTTTGGTTTACCTGTGATCTTGGACTGTGAACTCCACCAGAAGAGGGGACTTTCTGATGAGTCCTGTGCCAGGTGACTGGAAAACAGAAATAGCACACATGTCACGTTCTTTAATACACTAAAAAATGTCTCAGGCTGAGGGAGGGATGCAGGTGCCCTGGCATCAGAGATCTGCGTTCACTAGTGTCTGGGTGGCTGCCTCAGGAGACCTGCTTGGTCTCCATCAAATCTCATTGAAAGCCTCAATTTGGATTTATTCCCTTATAAGGCCAGGCCTCCATCAGTTATCTTGCTGCTGCTGATGCTGCTCTTAATCCAACGTGATAAAATACCCTTGCCTCCTCTATTGTAGATTTTTATCCAAGAATCTTTTTATGAATCTTTAGGTAACCACCCGTACATTTTCCACCATGCTTGCTTCAGAAATTCTTTTCTCAGTTCTCAGCTTCTTGTGCTGATCTCATTTCTTCCTCCCCAAAGAAAGGGTTTGTATTTTCAACAAGAATTTATTAAGAAAGCGTTTGCATTTTCAAACCCGTTAGTTGTCTGCATGTATAGGCAAAAATCCCACTGACCAATGAACAGACAACTAAACAATGAAGGACAAGAATGAAAAACAGGGGAGGGCACTTACAGGAGGGGGAAGGTAAAAGAAGGAAGTGAGGAAGGTGAATATGGTTGATGTACTTTCTATGCAAGAATAAATATAGAATTTTTAAACCTGTTGAACTCACCATAAGAAGAATAAAGTGAATACGGTGCAAATATTATGCACTCATGTATGACAATGGAAAAAATGAGACCTGTTGAAACTATTCTAGGAATGGGGGAAAGAGGGAATAAAGGAGAATGATGGAGGGGATAAATTTAATAAGATATATTTTAAGAACTTTTGTAAATGTCACAATGTACCCCCAGTACAACAATAATATAATAAAAAATTAAAACAACAACAAAGAATTGTGATAAATTTTTGGAACCTAAAGATAAATAAGGCATCATCTCTGCCATGGATGGGCTTCTATGACTTGGTAGAGGAGAATAAACACTGAGGTAAGTAGGTAGTCAACCTTTATAGGTGAATTCCATGGACAGAGTATGGGACAAAGGTAGTGGTCAGAAGACATCATTTCTACTGAGGTGGGCAGGAAAAGTTGAATAAAGACTACCTAGACTATTCAAATGTCTTGCCACCATAAAAAAGGTACACAAGGTGATGAATGTTAATTAGCTTGATTTAATCTTGCCACATTATATGCGCTGTGCTTCATAAATGGTAACATTTTACTCCATAAATGTGTACAATTATGACCTATCAATTTAAAGGCCACCTGGGATGAACCTCCTAAATTCCCTTCCCTCTGCTCTAAATCATTTACGCCTATAAATATTTTTAACATCTTTCTTCCTACCTCAGGAAAGGCATCTATTTTCTCTAAGGATAATACTTTCTCTTCCAATATTGAAAGTGAAGTAAGAGAAAGATTTAGAAAAACAGAAAAAAAAATTAGAAAGAAAAATATTTCCCATTACACAATCAACTTCTGAACAGTCCTACCATCATTCATTTTTGTTGTGTTTTAATCTTTTTTCTTTAGTGATTTTTAAGTACTTGTACAATAACCACTTGTTTTCTCTATCCATCCTCCTATCCTCCCCCTCTAGGAACCGGCTCCTTCCAATTCTATATCTTGACCTTATCCATTCATATCCCTGCTCCCTTACATCTCACAAAGCCTAAAACAAAAGAAGCCAAGTAATTTCCTTAACATTCATCCTACAGATTCCTCAGTGACCCACTAAAGAGGCTAACCTGCTTTGCTTGTTTATCTCTTTGTTCTTCCTGAAGCTGTCTTCCTTCCAGTCCCTTAGCGTCTAGCTGAATGTTCCATCTGCCCACCCACTTCTCCAATAATGCTTTGACTTCAATCTCTTTCTTACATACATTTCTCCTCTGTCCACCCTTGAAGGGTCTCAGCCTCCACCAATCTCTCTTCCCATCTGGAAAACTGTTTGAGCCCTGTCCATGGCTTTGCATATTCCCTTCCAGACTTCTTGCCTGCACTTCAGTCTCCTTAGCTACTTATTAATGGACATCTTTACCCTGGACACTTCCAACTCTACACTCGTACATGGGATTGTTCTTCTTGGTCCTTAGTTTCAGTCAATCACATCAAGAAAATTGATACTGTCTTCATTTCCTCCTTCTTTAGTCCCACAAGTTCTTCCTGCAAAATTAATCCCAAATCTATCACTTATTTCACTACCACTTTGTAAAATCAAATCCTGAATATTTCTTATCTGTCCCTTAGCTAGCCTACTAATGAGAGTCTTGCTTTCCTATTCTTTTTATATGTTTTTCTCCCTTGCTAGTTCACAAATTGTGTTTCTAGGATACAGTTGTTTAAAATATCACTTCCCCTTAATTAAAAATTGCTGGTGATTTTCTGCTACCTGCTCCAGCATCCACGTTTCTTACATAAGCATTCAGACAGTGTGTAATTTGTCCCCAATCCCCCACCATCTCAAGTCCTTCCCACACACCCCCTGAGGTAGCCACTTGCAATTACTGGAGGCTGCTTTGCTACCCTAAACATGCCATGAATTCCTACAGCTCCTAGGACCTATTGTGGTTTTCCCTCTGCCTCAAAATGCCTTGCTCATTGTTTGAAATCATGTCTAGGTTTCTAGGCCTAGCTTAAATGCCACCACCTCTATGAAGTTCCCTAGATTTTGCTGTCTCCTGCATTTGAGGAAATCAGTCACTCTCACCTCTGTTCCTAGACCAAAGTGGTTCCCAAATCTGATTCTGCACCAGAATCAACTAAAAAGTTTTGAAATGATTGTGATACCTGGATCTTATCTCACACCCCTTATTATTAGCACATCTGATAATAAGCCTTGTACATCAGTCCTTTTTTGTCAATATTTGTCCCTCTCTCCATTCTGTTGGTCCCTTTCCTCTTCTCAAATAGTTCCCCTTTGACTCTCATGTCCCTATTTTAAATATAGAGTCCACATAAGAAAGAAAGCATATGATAATTATTTTACTAAGTCTAGCTTATTTCATTTAATATGATCTCTAGCTTCACCCATTTTCCTGCAAACATAATTTTATTATACCTGAATATTACTCCATTGTGTGTATATATGCCACATTTTCTTTATACTGGTCTGAGTCCATAATTTGCTTATTGTGAATAGTGTTGCAATAAACATGAATGTGCAAGTATCTTTGATATATACTAATTTTGATCCCTTTGAGCATATGAGAGGTCTAATTTTAGTTTTGTGAGAAACCTCCATAATGATTTCCACAGTGGCTTCACTAATTTATCTTCTTACTAACAGTATATGAGAGTTCCTTTTCCCCTTGCATCTTTGCTAGCATTTGTTGTTGTTTGTTTTCTGGATGACGACCTTAACTGGGATGAGATGGAAACTAAGTGTAGTTTTAATATGCATTTCCTTTATAGTTAAGGATGCTGAACATTTTTCATGTATTTACTTTGAGAACTGTCTGTTCAGATCATTTGCACATTTATTGATTGGATTATTTATATTTTTGGTGTTTAATTTCCTGGGTACTCTATATACTCTGGATATTAATCCCCAGTTAGAAGAATAGTGGCAAATATTTTCTCCATTTTTAGGCTATCTCTTCACTTTGGTAATTGTTGCTTTGCTGTGCAGAGACATTTTAATTTGATGCAATCCCATTTGTCAATTCTTGCTATTATTTCCTGAGCTATTGGAGTCTTATTTAAAAAGTCATTGCCTGTGCCTAGATCTTGTTTCAGGTGTTACATTGAAGTAGTTGACCCATTTTGAAGTGATTTTTTATAGGAAGAGAAATACAGATATAATTTCCATCTTCTATTTGTGGATATCCAGTTTTCCCAGCATGATTTTTGAAGAGGCTGTCTTTTATTCCAATGTACGTTTTTGGCACTTGTGTCAAGAATCAGATGGCTGTAGCTGCCTGGGTTTATTTCTGGGTCTTCTATTCTGTTCCATTTGTCTATGTGTGTCTCTATGTGCAGGTACCATGACAGTTTTGTTCTATGGCTGTGTAGTATAATTTGAAGTCAGGTATTGTGATACCTCCAGTTGCTCTTCATGCTTAGTATTACTTTGGCTATTTAGGCCCTCTTGTGCTTCCATATGAATTCTAGGATTGTTTTTGCTAGTTCTGAGAACATAATTGGAGTTTTGATGGGAACTGCATTGAATCTGAAGATAGCCTTGGTAATACAACCATTTTCACAATATTAATTCTGACGGTCCATAAACATGGGAGCTCTTTCTATCTTCTAGTCTCTTCTTCAATTTCTCCCATCAGTGTTTTAGAGTTTTCATTGTGGAAGTTGGGCTGGTGCAGTGGCTCAAATGGCAAGAGTGCCTGCCTAGCAAGTGTGAGGCCCTAAGTTCAAATCCCAGTGCCACAAAAAAAATTTACTTGTTGTATAAGTCTTTCACCTCTTTGGTTAGGTTTTATTCCTAGCTTTTTTTTGAGGATATTGGAAATAGAATTGTTTTCTTAATCTGTTTTTCAGTCTCTTTGTTTTTGGTATACTAAAGTTACTTATTTTTGTATGTGGATTTTGCATCTTGCTATTTTGCTGAATGTGTTTATCAGATCTAAGAGTTTTCTAGTGAAGTTTTTAGGGTCTTTTAATATAGGATCAGGTCATCTTCAAACAGAGATAATTTGACTTCTTCCTTACCTATTAGTATCCCTTTTGTTTTCTTTTTCTTGCCTTACTGCTCTAGTGAAGAATTCAACCACTATATTGAATAAGAGTGGAAAGACCACCCTTATCTCATTCCTGATTTTAGAGGAAATGCTTTCAGTTTTTCCCCACAAGGGATAATGTTGGCTATAGGTCTGTCATATGTCGCCTTTATTATGCTGTGGTATGTCCTTTTTATTCCTAGTTTCTTCAGAGCTTTTATCAAGAAGAGATGCTGAATTTTATCAGAGTCTTTTTCTGTATCTATTGACATGATCATGTGTTTTTTGTCATTGATCCTATTTATGTGTTGATGTATATTTATCTGATTTTGGTATCATGATAATACTGGCTTCATAGAATGAGTTTCAAAGAATTCCTTCTCTTTCTTTTTCATGAAATAGTTTAAGGAGCATTCGTTTTAGTTCTTTCAAGGTCAGGTAGAATTCAGCAGTGAATCCATCTGGTCCTGGGCTTTTGGAGAGAGGGTTAGAGGGTACTTTATTACTGCTTTAATCTCATTGCTTATTATTGATCTGCTTAGGTTGTTTATATCATCTTGGTTCAATTTTGATAGGATATATGTATCTAGAAATTCATCTGTCTCTTCTCTATTTTCTAATTTATTGGAATATAAGTTATCAAAATACTCCCCAAAGAATGATGAGGGGGTAAATTCAATAATGATATATTTGATATATTGTAAGAACTTTTGTAAATGCCACAATGTACCTCCACCCAGCACAACAATAAAAAAAAATACTCCCTAAAGATCCTCGGGATTTCAGTGGTATCTTTTGTAATATCCCTCCTTTGATTCTAATTTTATTATTTTTATTAGTTCCTCTTTCTTAGGTTAGTTTAGCTAAAGGTTTGTCATGCTTGTTTATCTCTTCAAAGATATTTTGAATTCGTTCTTTCCTATAATAATATTATTGGAATATTTATGGAAATTTATAGGAATATGGGCAAATTCCATCTTTTCACTTTCAGTCTCTGCTTCATTAATTTCATTGATCCTTTTTACTGTTCTTTTAGTCTCATTTCACTAATCTCCATGATTATCTTTCTCCTTTTTTCTGGCAGTACTGGTTTTTTTTTTAACTCAGGGTCTCATGCACTGTACCTCCTGAGCCTGGTCTTAAGGTCTCGTGTTTTTTCCTGGGGCCAGCCTCAGACTGTGATCCTCCTATGCTTGCTTCACCCATCGCTGGGATCACATGCATGCACCACCACCACACTGGCATATTTGGTGAGATGGGGGTCTCACTAACATTTTTGCCCAGGCTATCCTTGAACTGCAATCCTCCAGATCTCTGCTTCCCAAGTAGCTGAAATTATAGGTGTGCACCACCACACCTGAACCTCCATGCTTGTCTTTATTATTTCTTGCCATCTCCGGATTTTGTGTTTGGCTTGCTCTTATTTTTCTAAGTGCAAGAGAAGCATCATTAGGTTGTTTATTTTATGACCTAATGTAGGCACTCAAACTTCCCTCTTAGATCTGCTTTTAGCTGGGTGCCATTGGCTCACATCTATAATCCTAAATTCTTGAAAAGGTAAGATCAGGAGAATTGCAGTTTGAAGCCAGCCCAGACAGGGTGTTCTTGAAACCCCCTCAAACGATAGCTGGTCATGGTGGCCCATGTGTGCTATCCAAGCTACATGGGAGGATGCAGTTAGGAGGATCACAATTTCAGGCCAGGCAAAAAGTTTGGGAGACCCCATCTGAATGGGAAAGAAACTAGGATTGGTAGTACACACCTGTTATCCCATAGACAGCAGGAAGCTTAAAATAAAAGGATGGTGGTTCAGGTCAACCTGAGCAAAAAGAGAGACCCAAAGTCCAAGATAACTAGATCATAAAAGGCTGGAAGTGAGGCTCAAGTGGTAGAGCTCCTGCCTTGCAAAGCCGTGAGTTCAAACCCCAGTACCAGCTTCCACCCCCACCCACCAAAAAAAAGAAAAAAAAAACTTCCAGTGCTGTAATGAATTATTTTTATGGTTCAAATGAAAACTATTGTAACAGCTTATGTTTTGTCTCAGAGATCTTGTTTGAGGACTACTGAGACAGAAGTTTACTAGAGTGGCCTGGAAATGACCACTTGTTTCCAGGAGATAAGGAAACTGTCTTCTTGGAGATTTAAATGTATTTAAAATTCTAAAACTCATTCTTGGGTCACTCAGCCCCTTGCACACCTGATACTTGGAGTTGTTAAAGCATAAAGTATTTGTGTGTTCTGATGTTAGGTGGTACAAGAGCTCTGCATTTCTCCCTCACACATATGCCCTTTGTATGGACACACTCCTACATTTACTCACACAGCTGGCTTGTCCACAGCCTGGCTCTAAAGGAGCTCTGCTTTTAAGGTTGCTGGTTTTTTTAAATCATCATCTTATTATTGAATCCAAAGCTCAAACAAATGATGTCAGTGAGAGGCACAGCAGGATAGTTCAAGAAGATTAGAGGTCTCTAAATTATAAGAACAGTGAGAGCAGGAGGCCTTAAAGTCATTTAATAACCTGAGTCATGCTCGTAGTTTTGTTCCTTTGCTTGGAAAAACAATATCATGTGAGTTGCCTTAAAACCTCCCCAGCAGTGCACAGCACAGCTGGAGAGAGGTGTGCAAACACCAGGTAGCACCTAAGAAGGGTCCTCTTGCCAGTTGGACTCATGCCAAAGCTGAAGTTCTGATCCTCTAGAGAATAACCTTTACTTTCTTCACTCACAGAGAAATATCTCAATAAGGACTGTATAATTAAATACTTTTTTATTCAGTTGTTTGTTTTAAGGTTCATGGTTCTGAACAACAACAAAAAGAGGATGAGTTATTAGATCTGCATCAGTCCCCTAGAAGCAAGCTTGTGTGTTAAGCTTCACAAGCAGTTCCCAAAATGAGGTCTCAGCACCAGCAATATCAGCAATTGTCAAGACAAGTTAGAAATGCCCATTTTCAGGCCCTACTCCAGCTTGCTGAATCAGAAACTCTCCAGAAACAGGTGCTTAACAAGCCCTCCAGGTGATTCTGGTGCAGGGTCAAGTTTAAGGAGCATGGGTTTCAAACTATTTACTATGCAAAAGACCAGCAGGTATCTGAATATAAGTCATATAACCATATGCAGTTGCTCCTGATGAGACAGATAAACCAGCATGTGAACGGTATTCCTAGCATTTTTCTCATGCTTAAGGAGAGGAATGTAATGATAAATAAATGGGCTTTTTTTCAAGTCAAGGGCCATTGATGTAAAGAGCATAAAATCAATTGTGTGTCACAGAAAGATGTTAAAAACTCATATGGATTATGTTTTTGTTCTTTACAATAAAATATAACATATTTAACTTTCTCTGTCTTTTTCAGTGAACTACAAGAAACATAATAAAAATCCAGGAAAAATAACTCCATATTCTATTATAGCTAAAGTTTCTACTATAGTTAAAAGAGAGACACAAGATTCTAGAGAGGAGCTTATTTTCTGAAATGGCAATGATTCTCATTATATCTCTCTTGTACCTAGCCCACTCCTTAGTCTGAGGTAGATGTCCAATAAATATTTATTGAAATTAAGGCACATGTAAATAAGGGCAAAGGAAAGAAGGAGGAGGAGGAGAGAAATAGAAAAACAGTCCAGGAATCAATATGAACATGAAAGAGAAAAGGAAATATACACAAATGTCTGCTGGCCCAGAATCCATGGATTCAGCCAACCACCAATTAAAAGCAAGTTTTAAAAATTGCATCTATATAAACGTAGACAGACTTTTTCCTGTCCTTATTCCCTAAACAATAGAGCACAGCAGTTACTCTGTATTAGGCATTAAACATAATCTAGAGATGATTTAAAGTATGTAGGAGGATATGCACATTTTATGCAAATACTATGCCTTTCTAATTTTTTTACTTTTTTAAAATTATCATATTATTTCTGTACTGGAGGTGCATTGTGACACTAACAAAAGTGCTTAAATTCACCCCCTCCCTCATCCCTCATTCTCCTCCTTCTCCTCCACTTTCCTCTTTTCCTTCCTCCACTATTTTAATAATGGACCTAAGCATCTGAGGATTTTGGTAGCCCTCAGGGGCTTCTGGAATGAATCCCCCACAAAGATTCCCCTTTAAAAATTATTTATGAAAAGTCTTGTCCCTAAATCCTGGACATGTGTCAAGAATCAAGAAGCAGAATCTGCGGTATGCAGGAATCTCCCTAATACAAAGGACACCTTTTTCTCAAATAGAAATATTTGAATGTGTGATGAATTGCTTGTGAGGCAGTGGAGGAGGAGGTAGGTGTGAATGGGACAAATTCTTGTATCAAGATAAGAGAACAGAGGGAGAGTCTGGTTATTTTTAAATCTTCCACTTTTCTGAGAATATTTCTCAGAATTGCCAATCCAGCAGCTTCTTCACAGATAGGGGAGACATGGCTCAGTGGAGCAGGGTCTGTGAATTCTCACCTTGAACCACACTTCACTGTTCACCCCTCCACCAGGCAGTGCCCTAGCTCATGGTTGCTTTCATCTCTGAAACAGGAATAGAGCCTAACACTTTATAGTGTAGTGTAAGAAAAGTGTCCCTGAGAAGTCAGAAAAGCAAATGCTCAGTAACTACATTCAAAAAATTTGTGAATAGGCTAGGTGTGGGTGGCTCACGCCTATAATCCTAGCTACTCAGGAGGTAGAGACTGGGAGAATTGCAGTTCGAAGCCAACCTGGCCAAATAGTTTGTGAGACCCTATCTTGAAAAAACTCATTACAAAAAGTGTCGGTGGAGTGGCTGAAGGTGTAGGCTCTGAGTTCAAGCTCAGTATTGAAAAAAAAAAAGTGAATAGCGTGTTAAAACAGTAACCCAGAAGTTGTAGGCAGAGTTAACCTACAGGAAAAAATGATTCAATGTAAATGTTGGCAGGAGACATCCACCCATTCCTAAGGAGGGATCTGCTTGTTCAAGGAAAGACACTGGAAGGGGTAACCAACATTCAAAAAGAGTTTGGGCAGCCACATCTTCAGTGTTACCCATTCAGAATACCACAAGCCCTCCATGCAGCTTAACTTGAGGGTGGACATTCACTTTGTCACTTCAGGAAATAAACGAGAGGAAAATGAAAGAAAGCAACACATAATTCCATTCCTAATTTTCAAACTCAATCGAATGTTTTTTGTTTTCTTTTGATTTTTTTCTGAAAAAAATTGGAGGCTAGAAACTTGAATAATGTGTTTGACAAGGTATTTAGTGTACAAATAGGAAACTAGAACCCATTTTACAGATGTTCCAAAACCTCCTATGCTTGTTTGAACTTCCATTCAGTTGATATGTGACTTAATGGTAATCATTCACTAAACACCACATACAGAAAAAAATTGAGGGAGTTGAACTTTTTGTCCCAAAGAAAACATTACAAAGAAAGGAAAGCAGACACAACATTTAAAAAATAGGGTTTATCTATATATGTGTACAGATGTAATTACATCCACATAAGAACACTTGCTGTCCTTTGGTTTCTATGAAGAAACTCTTTCTCAGTCTTCCTTCTGAGAGTGGGTGATCTAGATTTGAGTGCACCTCTCTTTGGTCCAAAGACCACTGGAGTGAGGAGACGTTTTTTCCTTGGACAACACTATCCTACCAAGACTGATTGTTCTTGAATCAGCTGAACTCATGGGGGTTATTCTTGAATCAGCTCAGTTAAATGAAGAAATAATATGTAGGCTCCCACGTGAATATTGTTGTAGCAATAAAACACTAGACTTAATAACATTTCCTATGTCTGCCAAGACATGTTTATACAATGATTGACTTGGGTCAACATAGAGAGATTGGGATATAAGTTAGCATAAAGGGCTGACTTATGACAGGTCCTCAACAGTGTGTGATTCTAGAGATAAAAGAAGGGAATACAGGTACAGCCCCTTAATAGTGTCCCTCTCTGCTTGAAGTTAATACAAGGTTGATTTTAGCAGAATCTATCATTTGGTTTCCAGTCAAGTATGTCCTTGTATTTATGAATAGACTCTGACAGAATGCAAATGAAAGAGGAGTCAATCCAATTCCTAAGGGCGTTTCTACACAAGAAAATTTCAAGTGGTAATAAATGTGTTTATTCACTAAATGCCTTCATAAAAACACATTCCTGTTTGTTACAACCACATTCTTTTCTTGCCTAATAAGAGTCAGGAGAACTGACTTTGGACTACCTACCATGAGCTAAGTACTTAACAGACATTATTTCCTTAACTTTTCAAAACTAAGTCAAATAGATATTATAATAGTCTCCATTTTCAGATTAAGAAACTGCAGCTAAGAGGATAAAAAAAACACCTGGTTAGTGTTACCAGCCTGCTGATGGCAGAGTTGGGACTCAGTCTCACAGCGTTCAACTACAAAACCAGAATACTTTCTATCAGATGCTGGTGCATCATTTTCTAACCATATCATGGAATTCTAATATATCTTCTCCCATTGCTGATTGTCAAAAAATATATACCCCACTTCTATCTGTGTATATATCCATAGCACAGTGATCTAGTGAATGAATGCTGCAGTGAAATAACCTGCCTAAATTTTAATCTCAGCTTCCATACTACTAAGTTTTCATTGCCTAAACTTCAACACCAGCCCTGTGTACAGTGGGCAAGGTGTTCATCCACTCTGACTCCATTTCCCTTCTGTAAAACAGCTGCAGTGATAGTGTGCAAAGCTTAAGGGTAGTGTCTGAACAAACACTTACTCTATTTTAAGAAATAAAGAGCTGCCTGAGTCAAGGATTTAAAAGAAAGCAAATGAAGATTTTTAAATTGTAATCTTGCCCTTTGACATTAGGATAAAACTTACTAAAATGCTAACAGTCAGATGATGGGGTCTGGAACATCTTAAACAGCATGCAAGTATTAGTCCTGACTATTATATCAGCCAGGATGCAACTTTTGAGCAATACTGTTCATTCAATGTACCTGGGATGGTACAGTTTGGGCAAGAAAAACTAAGTACTAAAGGAAGCCAAGATTAAAATGTAGGTCAAATTTTAACTTTATTTCTGCTCCAAGCTAGTAGCTTCCCTAATTCCACTTGGCTATATTGAATATCATGAGCCATTATGGCTTCCTAAATTAGAACAATTCTATGCTTTGCAAAAAATACAATGTACTGATAATCAGGGAGCAGTTTACCTATGAAATGAAAAATGACCTTTTTATTGCTATAATCAAACTCACCAATTTTATGCACCCTTGTTCATAACAAAAATTATTCACAATAGGCAAAAGGTAAAAGCAAGTCAAATGTCCAAAAACAGATGAAATGAAATTTGCTATCTACATAAAACAAAATATTATTCAGCCTTAAAAAGGAAGGGAATTCTGACACATGCTACAACATAGGTGAACCTTGAGACTAAAACAGTCACAAAAGACATATACTGTATGATTTTATATGAGGTAATAAGACTAGTCAAATTCACAGAAACAATAAGTAAGTGGTGGCTGCCAGGGGCCAGAGGAACGGAGAGCTACTTAATGGGAACAGAGTTTCAGTTCTGCAGAATAAAGACATTACGGAGATTGGTCACATAGCAATGCAAATGTATTTTACACTACTGAATTATACATTAAAAATGGTTAATGTATAAATTTTACATTACACATATTTTTACTATAATTAAAAGATTTAAATACTGATTTCAATAAAACCAACTGTGGCTACCAAGGTGGCCACAATTTCGTGAGAGGATGTTCTATTGTTACTGATCTGTCAGAGCTGACAAAAATTATCAATGCTTTTCCCTCATCAGCAGCAAATCTCAATCATGGCCGTGACCTATGCTCCAGCCTGAACAAGAGTCTGGGCCAACCACCCTTGGCCTTTGATTCTTTCCTAGGAGATCTATAAATATGACTCTTGAATTAAAGGCTATGTGTGCAACCCTAGGGGGCTGCCCTGCTGGACCCCTTTACAGATGGGAGATAGGGGGCAGTGCTAAAAATCTTCCTCGTAGAGCAGTTGTGTTAAATCTCATGGTTGTCAGAGGTTGTAAGGTTGTTTCTGATGACATTATTGGAGGTCTCAGTAATATCCCTGGGTGTCAGTATTTTTATCCCTGTTTTTGCCCGGTGTGTCAATATTAAGTCTGTAGTTTTTAATACCAAGGGAATGGTTGAGCCTTTTTTTTTATTAACGGGACTTACTTAGATTTCTATTTTCAACTCTTCAGATTAATATTATTATCCATTAATTATTTTAAAGTATGTTTCAGTTTCACAAGTGTAGGGCCTGAGGCCTGAATGTCCTTTATTTTCCTTAGGTTGGAGGAAGAAAGAGAGAAGACAAACATGTAGTGTTTAACACAAGTGAGAGTGACCGTCATGTCTAGCATATCAGTAAATTAGCAAATGACCACACTGTGAAGTATTATAATGGTCTAAACAGGAATCTATTTTACCAATAATTAGTCCTTTATTTAGACATCAGCATACATTCTTTCTTCTTTCTTCTATGTCTGTCTACATACTATACTTCCTCATGCATACATATCTGAAACATATGTGAGATAAAGTGTGTGTCTTTAGCACATCCATTACACAGTGTAATGAGATGTAATTTGAAACAGCAATGTGTGTCATTGCTCTGATCCTATGGCATCCGCTATACAAGATTATTTCCAAAACATAGCCTTCAAAAAGCTCAAAGCTGAGTCTACAGAAACTAAAATGCAAAGTAATAGCTTCCACTTTGAATAGCGCACGACTGAAGCCCTCTTGAAAAGTAGAGGCGACTCTGAAGACTAAGTGCCACCTGTTAGACCGGAATTGGGCCAAGTGACCTCTGATCAGACTTACACGGGGAATTTTGGCCACATCTGTGATTTCCATCAGTACCCACCATCTTCCATAAAGAGCCCGGGGCCAACCGTGGTTAAAGTGAGGAAGTTGCTTCCAGAAGATTGAGATGAAAGCAACACTGGAAACCAATGGCTTAGTGCAGTAACGAATTGCTCTTTGAACAGTCCTAGGAAACGACCTGTCCTTGACCTTTTCAAATGTTCCTTCCAGAATATCAACCTGTCAGGGGACGGGAGAGAAGCCACAGCAGGTGAGACCATCAAATGTGACCTGTGGGTCTGGATGGCAAAACAAGCAATTTCAACCCCCAGATTCACAACTACTCTAGAAGACCAGCGGGAGCCAGCCTTTGCTGAGGTCCCTGAGTGCTGGTTCTCAGGCACCTGAACTGAAGAAACCGGAAGTACTCTTGCTGGGAACTATTTTAGTAGGGGGTCGTAATACGTTTAATGAGAGGGGGAAGTAGAGACTTCAAATCAAGTTTCTCTTTTAGGTTCCTCCAAGAACAGGTGTATGCTTTATTCAAAGAAAGATTTTACATGACTGATTTCATGCATTGCTAAAAGTAGTTCTTTCTTGGGGGGTGGGGCTGTCAAAGCTAGGGTTGACTCACAATATCAGGGCGATAGTCACTCCAGTTGCTTTCTCTTTCCTTTCTTTCTTTATTCTTTCCTTTCTTTCTTTCTCTCTCTCCTCCCTCCCTCCTTTTCTCCTTCGTTCCTTCATTCCTTCCATCCTTCCTTCCTTCCTTCTTTTCTTCTCTCTGTCTCTCTCTTTCTCTTTTTTCTTTTGACAGGGTTTTACCACATAGCCGGGTCTGAACTTGAATTCATGATCCTCCTGCCTCAGCCTCCCAAATGCAGGATTACAGGTGTGTGAACCAGCACAGTCGACTCCACTCCAGTGACTTTCTACATATATGATGTTAAACATGCACGTGCGTGCATGGGTGTGTGTGTGTGTGTGTGTGTGTCTTCTGAGCTCTGGAATCAAGTAAAAGAAGCACCCACAACTTCCTCAACTTTCTTAGGAAAGTTAGCGTTGTCAGGATGACTCATCTTGTGAATGTAGTAACAGAAGCACTTTATGGGCATTTTTTTTTTTCAGTACTGGGGTTTGAACTCAGGGCCTTCCCCTTAAGGCACTCCGCCAGCCCTTTTTTGTGATGGATTTTTTTGAGATAGGGTCTCACAAACTATTTGCCTGGCCTGGCTTGGAACTGTGATCCTCCTGATCTCTTCCTCCTGAGTAGCTAGGATTACAGGCGTGAGCCACCGGCTCCTGGCTACTTTATGTGCATTTCATTTAGTATTTATTACCATCCCATGAAGTTGGCATGATTGTCCCCACAATGTAGATGGGAAGACTGATGCTTAGTGAGGTTGAATAACATGCTAAGGTAGCATAACCAGGAAATGGCAGAGGCAGGTTTGAGCTGAGGAATTCAGAGCTTTGCTTTCAGTCACATTCCCACAAGATAAATAGCACATGCTGCACAAAGTCACTGAGAAACCCTACGTCACCATCTACAGCACTTACTCTCTAATTTTCCTCTCCTTTCTAGGAGTGTCCCATGACCTGGAGAAGCATAGCATGCCATTCCTCCCTCTGCTTCAACCCAGAGTCCTCCTCCTTGTGCTGATTTCAGAACTTTCCAACATTAACATTTGACTGGCCTCTTCTCCATGGCCCTGATGGTCAACCCTCCCAACAGTGTGCCGTGAATACTAGACTTGGGTATATTTGTGCTTGTCCATCTTTCCTAGTAGAAAGGCTATCCATCTACGAACTTCTGAAGATGCATCATTTGTACAGTCATAACTAACTGCCTAGTAACTGTTTCCACCAGAACCTCACAATACCAAATCTTTTCCATAATTACATAAGGAGGAAGATAAAGTCAGTTTAGCTGGTCATTAGCAATTTCCCCTTCTACCCACCTTCTCTTCCAGCTCTCTAATTTCTGGATTCTTTAAGAGGATGTACTATGTTGCTAAGTTCCAGATAGCTAGCTATTTGGATAGACAGATGTTTTTCTCACTTTGGGTTTTCCCCAGAATCACCCTGAGATAAGAATTCACATACAAGTAGGAAACACTGCTAGAGGAATAGAGAAGTGAAAATCCTGGAAGTGAAGATAATAAAGGCAAGTGGAGCCTAATTCCACTGGGGCATTCTGGAAGAACGCATAGAACTCAACTCAAAGTGGATTGTTGTCATATCAGTGCTGTCCTCATCATCGTCTCCAGCTATGCCCCAGACCCACTGAATTGGAATGTAAATTTTCAACATCCCCAAATGATAAACTACTGTAAATTACTGGGATAGACTATGCTTCAAAGTTAATCAGATGAAAAACCAAGACAACTGTGATATTCACCCACCAACTCCCCATTTGACATAAGTTGTGAGCTATTTCTGAGGGTTTGGCTCTTTGACTTGGTCTTTGTGTGGGCAGAACACTCATGCTCCAGTGGCCAGAAAGAAAGTCCCCAGGGAGAAAATCAAAGATATTAGCAGAAAGCAGCTCACCATGGAGAGTTATTATAAGCCCAGCTATTACGTTAGCTACAACACGATGTAGCTGAGGTTAAGTTTCAGTAATAATAACAACCACAACTGCAATATTGCTTCAAGGTTAAAGACACATTAAATACATTAAAGTACGCAGGATTTCATCCAGGCTTTTATTCTAAATAAAGCAGTTAATTTATCTAGCAGAGAAGTACTATTATCACATTCAACTTTAGAGACATAAAAATAAATATAGCATAATTTCTTAGCAGCTATTTCAGGCTATCTCAAGTAGACCACGAGCGAGGTCAGAAGTAAGCTCCTAAGATTCATTTCTCATTATAATTCCTAATATCAATCCTCAGGAATGGTGGGGAGTTGCATGCCCAATGTTCTTCATTACAGTGACAAAGTGCACTACATTTATACTGGAGTACATTCAAAAGCTAAAATTATAGTGGAAAAAAGACTCCTATTATAATGTTAAACACTGGTAAAGACATTTGGGTAACAACCAGAAAAATCTATGAGTGCTTCAGGCACAATAAAATATCTGCATAAGAAAAGCAGTACTCACAAATATGTTAGCTTTGTTTTTGAACCCAAGACTTGTATTTTAAAAGAGTATCAGAGTATTATACAGTATACCAGAAAATCTATTTTATTTAAAAATGTTCAAGATGCATCCCAAGTTTCTAAATTGGCTTGGAAAAAAATAACAGAATAGTAACTTGTTAGAAACACAAAATTAGAAATAAAATTCTAACAGACTTTAGGAGAAAAGGAGTATAGAAAATTGTGACTCTAAAATTTTTGAACATGATAGGATATATTAACCAAATTATAAGCTCAATACTGGAACTTCATTAAACATAATTTACAGTCAAAATTAATTAGTTGTATATCCTTTTATAACTTTTGTTCAGTAAAACATCAGATGAATTTCAAAATGTTCAGAATACTTATTATTCATTTATTAACCAACTACCAAAACCAAAAACCCTTCATTTAAAAAATGAAAAGCTAATGTCTATCTTAATAAAGTCCTCTGGAATATATTCTTATGCCTCTTGTCTCTCCCTTTATCTTCCCTATTTCCTTTCTCTTTGCCTTTTAGCTTATAGGAACAAAACCAATTTATATTCTTTAAATACATGTCTCCTGAGTCCATTAAACATAGCATTTCATCACATGGCAAGTTAGTTGACTTGTTTTTTTTTTCTTTTATTATTCATATGTACGTACAAGGCTTGGGTCATTTCTCCCCCCTGCCCCTACCCCCTCCCTTACCACCCACTCCACCCCCTCCCTCTCCCCCCCACCCCCTCAATATCCGGCAGAAACTATAGTTGACTTGTGATGAACAAAAATTTAGTTGAAATTTTGTTTTTACCCAAGTCATCTCTCTCTCTTCATGAGCTTTTTCTGCTCTGGCCAAAGTATTTAGATAGACTTCAGAGGCTTTAAGTCTAATTATTTATTAGTGTTTGATTAACAGACTCAATGATATGAAAATGAAAAGCTCATCCAAATTTGATAATCCAATCATTACTCTAACAAAAAGTTTTGGTTTTTAAAACAATATTAGGAATATCAACTTGGTTGGGGAAGAGAGAGAGTTATTTTCCTCAGAGAAATGAAATTATCCTCTCTTCACCTAAGGCATGTGTAGTGACAACTTGAGCGGAAGTTAAGGCAAAACTCACAGGACTAGGCTGAGGTCACTTACTACAAATGATGCCAGAAGTGTCAAATGTCCTGAACCTTGGGGTGAAGACAGATTGGAGAATACAAGCCTACTTTGTATCAAAAACTAAATGGCTCCAAACCAGTAATAGAAATCAAAGTGAGCCACAAAAGCAAGTCACACAAGCAATTTCAAACATTCTACTACCCTGTTAAAAGGCTAGAAAAAAGGAAACGAGTAAAATTCATTTTAATAATACAGTATTTAGCCCAATATGTATAAAATGTTATCAATGCTAATATTTGGCATTCCTATTTTATACTAAACCTTCAAGTGCAAATTTTACATTTGTGGCATATTTTAAGGGTCCCAAAATCACCACTTCTGGTCAGCACAGGTCTAAACAACATATTAAGTGAACCAAATTGCTTTTAAAACATTTTTAGAATTTTTAACATCCAGATCAAAGCACTGGCTGAAATGATGAAGCTGGAACTCTATTTTTATTATCATGACTTCTGCATTCTTTCAATTATGTTTAGAACTCCAACCACTTAACAGTCTTTTCTTTAAGGATTATTTTGCCCTCCAATTCAATTTTCCATATTCTCGTTATGATAATCCCCCCACCACACACACACACACACACACACACACACATACACAAAGCACATATACTTTCTCTCCCAAATGTTCCATCCTTGCGTCCCTGGAAGTTACTTTGAAAATTAGGAAAATATTTTAATTGTGATTTACTTTTAATTGTGTCAATGTGTTCTGCTTTAATGTGTGATCTGCCTAAGGATACGGAAATATCCTCACGTTCAAGCCCTGTCTGGGTCTTTGTGTGGCCAGAGGAATGACACCAGCAAGCAAATGACTCTGTCATTTGAAAAAGTCATATATGCAGGAACTCATATATTCATGTGCTGAGGGCCTCTGGTTGAGTTTTAGAATTAGAAGACCTGAGGTACCGCATAGTTGTCTCTGTAGAAAATTCAGTGTAGACTATAAGGAAGCTCTTAGAACAAGTGAGTTCATCTAACAGGTTTGCAGGGTACAAGATCAGTATGCAAAACTTAATTCTATTTCTAGAAACTGGTGATAAACAATTAGAAAGTGGAAATTAAGAAGTCACTACCATTTATAATAGCACAAAAGATACAAAATGCTTAGGGATAAACTTGACCTGGTATGTACACTAAAAATGATGAAAATTTGCCAACAAAAATTAGAATTAGAGGATCAAAATAGAGAGCGAGATGCTTTGCTCATGACCAGAAGGTTCAGTATTGTTAGGAGACCAACTTGACCCAAATTTCTCCCTTGTATCAATGCAATCCCAATAAAAATCCCAGAGGCTTTTTTCACCTGGAACTTCAAATGATCTACTAGAATATTCAAAACAAAGATGAGTTGATCTTGAGGTATCAGGCATTATAAATGTAAGTGAGGACAGGGAAAAGCCTTAATGGCAAGTTTTCCCAAAGTATCTTCAAGTAAAAGAGTATAAAATATCTGTTGTGTTGGGATGCAGTAAAAGACAAAAAAGATTAGTGTAGCATCATAGACTAGTAAATATTAAATGACTAAGCCAAGTAAATATTTGCTAAGTGTGAAGGATCTTAAATGTTGGGGACATGTTAAAAATAAGCTGCTGTGAAACTTAATAAATGTAATTTTATTCATTTATTTATTTTTATCTCACTACTTCTAAAAAAGACTCGAAGTAGCTAGTAATGAATTTGGAAAATAACCAAATATATTTACCTTCCATATATATACTTTATATCTTTGTATATACCCTCAATTCTCCTTTACTTAGAAGGGAGACTGTTCTACATTACTGAATGATGGGGGGAAACCCCAAATGGCTTGTACACCTCTTGCTTATTTTAGATCCATTTAATACATCAAATACAGTGGGACATTTTCCAAGACCAGGAAAAGCAACATGTAACTGGAGCTGTTGTCATAGCCCTTCTTGCATTAGGACATTTCCCATCATTGTTCCAAGAAGGCAAACACCTGGGAACCACACTGCAAGAAACAAATGGTTTTATCTAAATGGCCACTTGCCACGCAGACCACAGTGTCATAAAATGTCCTACAACAATGGTGTCTTCTATTCAGCACCTTCTCTTCCTGAGGAAATTTTGACTTTTTCTAGAAAAAGAAATTGGTGACTGGGGATTTACATTTTCTCCTTGTCTCTGAGAGCTTGTTTGGATGTTCTAGCTACTCTCGTATACCCTTGACCTAAGAACGGTCCTCCTCTATTGGGGATGGTCGTCCTCTTGGACTGAGTGTGCAGCTTCGGGAGGGACTCACATGGAGTGTTGAGGGAGGAAAGGGACACCCGCCTAGCCAGCCAGATCAGCCAAATCAACCCTGATTGATGACCTGATCAGTGGGGTGACAGATGTCGCAGCCAGATAGCCCTCACATCCTCTCCTTGTCTTTGAAAAATAATAGCAACAATAAGTGCTACTTAGCTTAAGACCTTACACTGATATTTCAGGTAAGATACTGCTTTTTATAGGAATCAGAAAAAACTTATATATTTGAACCTTCCATGTTGAGGAGTAGAAGGAAATGTAATAGTGTCTGAGTCTGTGAGCCTTCTTTGGGATAATAAGGAGAACTTTCCATTTAAAAGTTTTAAACAAAAATAAGAGTCAAAAAAAGCACCATTTACATTTTCTTCACTACTGAAATAAGCATCATTGTCTTTTCCAGAATTAGGATTTTTGAAAATTAATAACTGATTGTATTTGATTTACATAGTCATTTTTGTGTCTATCATATCCTTCCCAAATACAGGTGACATTTTCTTTCTGCCTCCCACTGGCTATTGTTCAAACTTCCTAATAAATTTCACCAGAACTTCATGACCTGGCCCTTATTTACCTCTTCTCTTCTTCCTGTTCTTTTTTAAGTGAGTCTCTTTTTAAATTTATTGTACAAAATAATGAGTTTCATTATAATGTTTTCATGGATACATAAACTATACTTCAATCATATTCATCCCTCTTCCTTTCTTTATGCTTGGAAATATACATACACACGTTTTGTATTTTCCTCTAGTTCTCCTGAAGTCCCTCTCTGGAGAATGTCTGTAAACTCTAGTCATGCCCTAATGGGACTTCAGGAAATTTGGCCATGAGTGTTTACAATGTGCCTTTCACAGGATATTTCTTTATCCTGACACATGGCCCAATGCCTAAGTAGCCAACCATAACCAGGTGTCCTCACAGAAACTTCTTTCTACTGCAGACACATTTATAACTTTTGTCTGACCTGTTCTTAACTTATTCCTATCAAGATAGCCATTCCCTAGTTGAGCTCTGGCTGGAAAAGAAGTTTGGTTCAGGTGTTGGTCTGGCAGACCATCTAGTAGGCAGCATAAGAAAACACATGAAATTTCAGAGGCAGTGCATTACTCACAGATCCTGGGGAGCAAAGGAGAGTACATCTCCTAGCCACTCAAGAACAGTGGGAATGGAGAGCTGACGGCTATACTCATACTCAACACTTGGGTAGAGAGCAAGTGGGTAGGAGACTGGTAGGCTCAAGCCTTTATTGGGGCACAGAATGTTATGCAAGCAGGTTTCTCTCAAGGAGTGTTCTTTTTTCATGATAGTTATTCAATCATAGTAATTGTACAAATTAATGGATTTCACTGCAACCTTTCCATTCATTCACATATCATAGTTTGACTGTATCCATATTCCCTACTTCCTTCTTTTGCCTTCCCCTCTCCTCTACCCAACCCAGATCCTTTCCCATCCCCTAAAAGTCTATTCTCTATTTTCCAGCCACATATGAGAGAAAACATGCAATGCTTTTCTTTATGTCTGGTTAATCTCTCATAACACGATAACCTCTAGTTCTACCTATTTTCTAAAGGAAGTTCTAACTAGGTTCAAGTACTAGACTGTGAAATGGTCCCCGTGGCACACCTCTACAGTCTACATTGGGGTTAGGGTCAGTGGGCAGTCAAGTAGGCTATATCTAGCTGTCCTATGGGGAGATGGTCACCAGGAGGCAACTATTTAAAGACAGATAACTTAATTGACCATTTTGGGGAAATGCAAAAAGGCAGAAAATTAAAATCTGTTACAGATAACTAAGCCCTCTTCCTGGGATGAGAAAGTTCAGCTTTCATATTCAAAAATGGATGCAGAAGCAACATAACATTGCAAGTACTTGCTATAGCATGCTAACATCCCTTCCACCAACTCAGTGCACACTCCATGACTAGGTACTACACTCACACCCTACAAGACAGCCATGTGGAAATCATTTCAGTTCTATAAATGGCCTGGTCTCTCAGCAGACTCTGGACCTTTGCCATGTTCCATTTGCTGTAAATGCCATTTCAAACAAAGTCTTTGTTTGGCTAACTTCCACTGAAGCTCAGCATGGTGGGCATGTTCTTTGAAACGTTTCTGATTGACTGTGGCAAAGAGGATTAAGTTCTCTCATCTATCCCCCACCTCTTCCATGACACTTATTTTGCTGCCATTTTAGCAGGTATTTTCTAAAAATTCCAATAGCTGTGTTTACATCCTACATGCTCCTACCTAGCCTCTTCCTCATCAAGAATTGGAGGAACAGGTTGGAGGACTCTAATTCTCCTCCCCTGGAGTCTAAACTGGCCTTCAGCGATCAGTGGAATGGGGAGGAAACAATGGCCCATGATTCAAAGTGAGGGTCAAGAAAAAGCATGCAGCTCTTATTTGTTTCTGTTGGAATGCTGGCTCTGGGGGAAGCCAGTTACCCTGTGAGAAGTCCATAGCCTACAATTGTTAATCTGGAAGAGATATGTACTGTAGGTGTTCCCAGCACAGTCAGGCAGGGCTCCCAGATGAAAGCCTTTAAGAACTCAGCCAAGTGAATGGAAACGGCCATTCAATGTCCCCAGTGAGCCCTAGATGTCTTGGAATCCTGCGCCCTGTTTAAATTCAAAATATGCAGCAGCATGAATGAATTAAAATGGTGGGTTTGAGTTGCTAAAGTTGGGGATGATTTGTTACACAGCACCAGTAGCTGAAATACTGTTAGACAAAAGATGTCTACTTACTTCATGAGTAAGTTAGGTCATAAGATCCAGACTAAGAAAACATGAGGCCAGGGACTCCATTTGATTTGCTTACCAGTATAACCTCAGCATTAAGATGAGTGTGGTGGTGCACATCTGTAGTCCCAGGACTCAGGAGGCTGTGGTAGGAGGATCATGAATTGGAGGCCAGCCTGGGCTACAGAGTGAGTTCAAGGCTAGTTTGAGCTGTATAGTGAGACACGATCCCCCCCCCAATTAAACAAGCTCAGCATTCAGCCCCATTCCCATCATGTAATTGAGATTTAGTGAATAAGCTTAACTAAATGAATAGATGAAACAGTGGATGGATGCTTTCCTTCTCTACCTTTACATTTATCTATCTCTTTCTTACAGCTTAAATTTTGAAGACTAGTTAGAAATAGTTAGAGATTACCTGCCAGTTTCTACATCATTAATTTATCCTGTGTATCTCTTGACTGGTCCTTGCCCCAGTGAAGCGCCTGACATCATGGATGCTGGGCTCTTCAACTTCCTAAGCTGCAGAGCCATGAACATCACGGAATGTCTGGTTCAAGTTGCTAAATTGTCTCTGTCGCCATGCTCTGGAAGTGGGGGGTATGTGGAAAGAAAGAAGCAGCATCTTTCTGGTGAATGGTTTCTTCACCCTCACAAAGACTGCTTGTATTAGTCAGCTTCATGTTACTACAGTGAAATGCCTGAGGCAGCTAACTTAAAACAAGAAAAGATTTATTTAGCACACAGATTTGGATGTGGATGCCCTGTAGAGTCATGTGGGTCTCAGAAAACCCATGTGGTACAGCCACTGGAGTGGGACAGAAAGGGACTTAGAGAGGTAAGGGTGTTAGAGGCAACACTCCTCCAAAACCCCTGAACTTGAGAGGATTGCTATGGCTTGGATGTCACATTGGGCCCCAAAGGCCCATGTGCTGAGGGCTTGGTCTCTAGCTTGGTGCTACTGGGAGGTGGTGGATCCTTTAGGGTGTGGGGCCTACTAGAAGGTCCTTATGCCATTGGAGATGTCCCTCAAAGGAGACTGTGGGAACCTGATCCCCTTCTTTTCTCTACCTTTGACTCCATATGTAATTATTTGCACAGCCACATTGCCATCCACACCAGGAGGTGATACAGCTAAGGAGCAATCTCCATGCCCCCAGCCTGTGCTATGCCACTTGGATTTTCAGCCTCCAAACTGTGTGCTAAAAAAACCTTGCCTCATTAGCTGCCTTGGGTATTTCATTGTGGTAATGTGAAACTAATACAGTAGCCTTCTTGAGGATACAGAATCATTCAGTAGAAAGATGATACGTTTTTCTTTCCACATTACCCCCCCCCAACCCTGGGAGCTGAAGAGACTGCAGAGAGGTCACACTCACCTCCATGCTACTCAAGGAGTGTTAGCTGGAGGGGGGAGAAAGTGAAGATGAGGTAGGAAATTGAGATGCTGTGCTATATGAGCTGATATTCTTGCCTTTAAAAGTCTGACCCACTTCCCCCTCTACCTCAAACTCTTTTCCTGCCTCTATATAAGTGCATGTGAACATGTGAGCGCTCTCTCCCTTTCTCTCTCTCTCTCTCTCTCTCTCTCTCTCTCTCACACACACACACACACACACACACACACACACACACACACATACGCACACACAAAGTCTATTGGTGCCTTAGTCATACCTGGTTCTAGGGAGGATGGATGTGCCCTTCCATGATGGAGTAATTACCTAAGACAGAGACCAAATAGGAGAAAGAAGACGAAGAGTAAGAACAAAATAAAGGGAGAAAGAGGAGGAAGAAGAAGGGCTCTTTTATTTGGTATTTGATGAATTCTATGAATTATGTTAGAAACTTTTTGCATAATCCTATTTTGCAATCTGAAACAATAGCAACTCACAAGTATAATTTCCAATAAGTAAGGGAAGTAATGCTCAAAGGCGTTAAGTTGAAGAAAGAAGTTCATGTAGTCAGTAAACATTGGAGCTGAAAATTTTAGACAATGCTGGCTGGCCCTAAATTCCATGTTCTTCCCTTTCAATTAGGCTATGGGGTTCTGTGATCACCAAGAAGTATCCAAATAGCTCACAGGGAGCAGTGTCAAACAGGATCATGACCTTGGGTCACTTTGATTCTGAGGCTACACAGAATTGAACCTCCTGTAATAAAAAGAACCTGTTTGAATATGACTCCTTCACATGCTCCTCTATGGATGCCTAAGCATGACCTCCTAACTGACCTGGAATCCGATGTCCTGGCCATTCCTTGAAGTTCAAGAATTCAGTCTATGGGATTCCAACACAGCTTATTGCACTATAGAGGAGACAGTGGAGTAATCCAGCTGATGGCTCTCAGCCACACATTGCTTCATGCCCAAGAATGCATTTGTTTTTTGGCAAAGGAAAAGTGACTCCCTCAGATCCATTCTGGTCAACCACATTAGTTGTACTGCTCATAGCAGCCACTGTAAATTGAGTTGGTTTTGTTAACCTCTCATGACACAGTGTATGCACAAGCTCTGTTTGCTAAGGCAACACAGAATCAGTGATTTCTTCAATGTTTACAGTAAGTGATAAGGAAATGAAGGGCCAGAATCAAGTGTCTGGGCCCCTGATCAAGTTACTCTCAGGTTGTGAGGAATTCTCAGAAGCATTTCATAGCTTCAGGAGTATGCTTTCTTGAAATCAGGCTTGGGCTGCTGAGAAACCAAGGTTCTATAACTGATAGCCACATTCCAGAATTGCAAAGCAAAGAATGGCCCTTCAAAAACTCCTTTTAATTGTTTTGTTTCATTTTCCTATTTTAGCAAATATTTCATGATCATCTGTTACTACAGAGCACTCTGCTTAGCTGCCTGGCCCTTTGGAGGACACCAAGAAATAAGAAATAATCACTACTTTTAGAATATTACAATTGACTGAACAAAAATAAATATTCAATTAACACAGACTCCAGAAGGAGAGATTTGCTGGGTCCTAAGGATGCTCCCAAAATACAGGGAAGTGCAGAGCAGAAAGAAGTTTATTCCAGCAGGTGGTTACATATTTAATTTTAATTATAGTTTATTATCCTATGGTTTGATTCAGTATAATCACTGAAGTCTCAGTGTGAACTAGACATTAAGCTACAAAGCAGAAATAATTGTTCTTATAGCCTAAGTTTAACTAGTTTTTGATACCTAGTGATTATAGAAAAGTTACAGCTTTCAACAAATTGCTTTATCATTTACTACTCTTGGATGGGTCAGGACATAATTGTTCATACATAGTTGAACATGTAATTATAATAGATGATAATTTACATGTAAGCTACTGTGCCAATAAGAGATACTTGCGCCCTTCAGTTTTAATATACTTCACATGGCCATCTGTCACATTGGAGGAAACATATCTCTAAAAAAATTCTATTGTTTAGAATATGATATCAAATTGCATCTTTAGACCTGCTTGGCTGAGTAGCAGAATGCAATCTTCAGGATGGAAAATTCCAGACTCTCCAGTGGTAATAATTTACATTCATTCCAAAAGAGAAAGAAAAAGGGGAAAGTTAGAGCAAGCAAAAGATAAATAAACTAAAGGAAGCAAAACATTAGCTCCAGAATAAAAAATAAAGAACTTTAGGGAATTGAGAAAGAAGGTAAAAGAGAAGAGGAGAAAAGATGGACTGATCACTGAAAAAGAAAAATATCTGGGCAGCAGCCTGATTTACTATAATCCATTGTGTCTGACATGCCAAAAATAGGATTCAATTTAGTTCCCAGCAAATGGCACCAAACACCAAAAAATGAGAGACTCATAACTTAGAAAATCAGTTGAATGGGCTATCAAACTGGATCCAAGTTTATATCCAGTATTAATAGAGCTGTTTCCTTTTCTGCTAATAATAGGTCAGAATATACAATGATCTTCTCCAAGTCCTAAAATATATATTCAAAAATATACTGAATTCTATTTTAACATGATACTTTCCCCTTTTGATTTTTTTCTAAAGTAAGTACAGAGAGCATTACAAAAGCACCTCCAAAAGCTATTAAATCATGTTTGTAAAAGAACAATGAGGTATAATTGAGGGATGACAGTATGATGAATTACAGAACAAGTCAGACTAGTAAATATGTCTTGAAGTTGGTGCTTCTCAACTTTAGTACCTTAGTACTTCTCCAGTCTTCAAGAGTTCACTGTCAACACCCCCAAAAGTGTCCACTGTACTGGTGGTCACATTTTAATAGGCCTTACTTTATTAAATCTGTACTTTTATTTCTCTATCAGTGCCTTTCTCAATTGACTTTCAGCTTGTAGTCATTCACCACATGAAAATACCAGAACTAATAAGATGATTGGATGAAAGATTCAGAACCATAACCATGTAGTATGAAATGTGTTGTGAATGTAGCATTCACATAGTATGTATTATGGCAAAACCTTGGTAATTGCCTGTCTGGTTTGATTTTCAGCTGAGTAAAGGGAAAAACTTCTGTGGTTGTTCTGTCTTTTCCTCTATTATTGTTATTATTACAAATATCTGTATTTGGGAACCACATAAACTCAATGTGTTGAGTTTTAAAGTTTGCAGAATTTCTGGAATTGGAAGCTAACGTAAGGTAAAACAATTACCCGAACTTGGCTTTTCAGAGTTGTCTTCCTTTTATCATCAGAAATGAATTTTAAGTAACCTTTAGATAATAAGAAACAAAAGTTCCCTATGAAATTGTGGGGTAGCTAAACCCCAGGGGAGGGAATGAGGGAATGGAGTGACCCAAAGTAAGAACACAATATTCTCAACCATTTTGTTAACAGATGGCTTTACATAAAAATGGCCTTGGATCTTGCAGTTTTTCTGGGGCCTGTCTACCTGAAAGAAAAGGCAGCACCATGATTTGTGTTGGGGAGTGGACAGGGATAGAAAATGCCTGGGGAAAGTTCTGGTGTGTACCAATTCCAGCCTCCCATTTTTCTACCTGCTATAGCCACTCCTCTGCAACTGAAAGTCCAAGGGACACTCTATTGTGTTGTATTCATCTTCAGACTTCTGCAGACATCTAGTCTAGTGTGCATGCCAGGTGCTAGAGAGTTCATTACAAACACCCACATCCTTGTCTGCAGGGGATTGACAATCTAGGGGAGGAATTTGCTAGAGTTGTCTTGCCAAATGACCACAGATGGAGTGGTCTAAATGACGATATTTATCATTTTATGGTTCTGGAGACTACAAGCCCAAAATGAAGGTACATGTAGGGTTGGTTCCATCTGAGGGCTGTGACGGAGAATCTGTTCTGTGCCTCTCTGCTAGCTTATGGTGGCCTCAGGTGTTCCTTGGTGCCTTGTAGATGGAATTCTCCCAGTGTTTTCATGTCCTCTTCTCTCTGTATGTATCTATCTCTATATCTAAATTTCCTCTTTCCATAGGGACACCTGTCTTATTGGACTAGGGCACACCCTAATAGCCTCATCTTATCTTGACCATCTGCAAAAACCCTATTTCTAAATAAGGCCATTTTCACACCTGTAATCCCATCTACTCAGGAAGTAAACACAAGAGGGTTGTGGTCGGAGGTCAACCTCAGCAGAGTTAGCACAAAATAAACCAAAAGCAAAAGGACAGCGGGTGTGTAGCTTAAGTGATAGAGTGCTTGCCTAGAAAGCGTGAAGCCCCTAGTTTAATCTTCTACAGCATACGTTGTAGAAGAACCATCTGGCAAGTCCTCCCCGGATGCTCATGGACTGGCTTGCTATAAACCACAAGACTCTTCTTACTCAATATAACCCATGATAGGGTAACAGGGCTCTAATAACAGTCCACCAGATAATGTAAGCACAGACCTATCTAAGATAGTCTTTTATTATTTAATCATGTAAATAGATTCTTCTCCAGAAATCTACTGACTTGCCCCACTCATGGCTGCAGAAGGGTGATACAGCTCTTCCTCAGCAGGGGGGTCAACAGTCATGGCTCGACCTTGGGGAATTGTTCAATTTCTTCCCTGCTGTCATGTGATTCATGGACTGCTATTGTTCCATCTCTCTTATCACCTGATGTCCTGGGGAAAGAACTCTTCACCGCCAACACCCTAAAATGTATAAACCTGCCTTTTGACTAAGTGTAAAAGTTCAAGGGCTGAAAATTTTGAGTCTATAGAAAACAAAATTGACTTTATTAGTTGCACCAGTGTCTTTTTATCAACAAAGCCTCAGTGTTCCTTTAAAATAGTATAGTTATTAAGAAGGAAGTAGCTGAGGTCATTTGTTTTTCTTTTAAGTAATCGAGAGCTTCAACCATGTTTTAAACCATAGGAAAGTATGGTTTAAATATGATGCCATTTGTCCTCTTTTGGCATAAACTGTCTCAGTGGGTAGAAGGAGACTGACTGGAAAATGAAGAAGACACAGTGTACAAGTAAGAATACATGTATCAAAGAACAACGTCAATAATGAAGTGAAGTGGTTAACCATAAGTTGGCTTCTAGAATCAAGATTCTGTGCCATGAGCAATTTTGTTCCCTTTGCTCCATGTCTGTCTGTCTTGTTTTCATCCCCTTGCTGAATAGTTTGAGGGCTGAGATCACATCAGCAGAGTGTAAACACATAGAGGCACTTGGAGCTTAACTTCCATCCCACCAGAGGGAGAAGAGAGCTGGTATTTCACAGATCAGCCTCTGGAATTCAGCACTGTCTCTAAACAGGAAGAAAAGTTGTTTACAACTGGTGTCTAGCTTGGGGGTTGGGATGTTTCTCTGAGATATGTTTGGTGAAACCGGAATTCTAAATTTGATGAAGAAAAGAATCACTCAATATTTATAATAAGAACTAAATGCTTTCCTCTTCTTTCCACATGCAGCCTTAGCTATTTAGAGGGGTCACTTATAGTTTAGATTCAAACTCTACATGAAAAATAAATAAAGTATGCATTCATTAGTTAACCAGACCAGTAAATTCTATGGATTACTTACTAACTTCTGGGGGTTACTGTTAGGCCCTACAAAGAACCTACAAGGTCACAGGACAGAAAGATTATTCATGGTGTTCTCTTCATCACTGTATCTTCCACACAGAACAGTGTTTATTTATTAAACTCTAGGTGTTCAACAAATATTTGTCAAATAAGTGAATGAGATCAACCTCTCATGAGGAGCTGAGAAGGGGCACTCTTCACTTAGGTTAGTAAGAAAAAAATCTTTGTAAAGCAGACAGAATTTCAGCAATGCTTTCAGGAAGGGGTTAGACTTTGTGCAGTTGGTGGAAGTGTGAAGGAAAAGGGGTAACTTCTTTAGGTAAGCGGACATCGGTGAATTAGGCCTGGACACTGGAAGATCTGGGGCATTTTTAGGAGACAGAATGACTGGAGTAATAGCGGTTGGGAAGTGGAAGAAGAGGCTGAGAAGGGTAGATAAGAGTGAGATTGACTGGGAGAGAGTGTGCTAAAAGAACAGGCCATTGGAAAACACTTCCATCACTCTGTAATCACAATTGCTCACCACGCAGTTCAGCAAAGAGAACTACAGATAACTAGAGAGATGTAGCCAGGGAAAAAACACAGAAACCCAGACAGGGCCTGGTAGACTTGGGGGGCTCCATCTTCCTGCTTCTTCTTGCTTTAATTTTAACCTTCAGGAAAAATAAAAACAAAATACCTGACTTCCTATGTTCTTTTCCAAGTGAATCGTGGTGTTATTATGATCACAGCCAATTTTGATGTAAAGATACGAATAAGAAGAACAGATCTCAGAAATCCCAGGAGGCTGCTCTTAGCCAAAACCAATGTCTTAGGAAAGAGAAACAAGGTCCCATTTGCCCTCTCCTTGTGGTCATGTCACAAGCTAGAAGACCATGAGGAGTTCGATAGGCACAGAACATTGTATTGCAAGTCCTTACAGCAGAAAGTCCATGTGTGTGTGTGTGTGTGTGTGTGTGTGTGTTGAAAGGGCTTGAAAAAGACTATTGGGGGTTCAGGAAAATGACACCCCAAATATGCCCTCCTGAATTTCAATCTGAGAGCACTTGTGGGAGTGACAAATGTAGGGAGGGCCTTTCTCCGATGTTCCCTTGTCACCAGATCCACCAAAGGAACACATTGGCCTTCAGACTTCTCACTGAAATGTCATTAATTACGGAAGAGTCAACTCAGACCACAGAGGGAGAGACTGGAAGTCAAATGTCATTCTCAGAGCCTAAGGAATTTTGTCCCAGGCTGCTTATCTGTCCTTCAGGCCCTTTCATTCTCCTAAAAATTATTTGCTCTTCCTCTGAGTTATCTGCAGCCCTCACCTCTGTCCCCACTACAAAGAGGGCACTGAAGCTCCCTGTGATGCTCCCATGCATGAGAAATGACTATGCGCTTCTCCCATTAATCTGTCTACAGCCAGTTTATTTCCCAGACATAAATATGAAAGGGGAAAGATAAGAGCAAAAGCAACACGGGGCCCAAACTCTGCTCAGTTTCTCCCAGGCTTTGGCTATACAGAGAGCTGAGGCTTCTCTTTCCATCGCTGTAGAACTACATGATCTTCAGGGAAGTTCAACAATCTGAAAGAAGGTTTAAGAAAATTGGCCAGGAGAGACAAAAAAAAAATACTCATTAGATTAGATTTCTCAATAAGATAGTTACAGGAAATTGTTTATACTGTAGGCAGAAGAGATCGTTTTCCTATAATTAGCCTTTACATCAATGATGCAATATTATTCTCTAAATTGCAGCAATCACTCCCCTCCCACTCCTCACTACACTATGGCTCCCTGGGCCTTGGCCTTTGTCAAGTTCATTTGCCTCGGGGCTGTGACTCCTGGAGGATAGGATCTGATTCATTTCCCAGAATGATACTTGGCACAGAATCAAACTTTTCCTTGCGTGGGATCTAAGAGGGACTTTGCAGTGCAATCTCCTTGGGGGCCTCCCTACCAGCATGAGTTGCAGAAGAGGACTTGCTTGGTATTTCACAGACATCTGTGGAATCCAATGTATGTGTGTATGTGAACAGATGTGTCTCTCACACATGCACAGTCTTCCAAAAAACAATTACTACCTTTTGAAACTACGTGGCCTATTTCAATATCAAGAAATAACCATGTTTTCTTAATATTGTATAATCTATGGCATAAAAATACAGCATAATTTTCTCCCATGGAGTTCATTCTTTATTTTAATGTATTGAAAGATGTCATGGTCACCTGCCTCTCCTTCCTCCTCTCCTCCTCCAACTCTGGTCATCCTCTGAAGAATTTCAGGCTATTTTCTAGTTCCTAGACTCCTGGTTACTTTGGATAAAAAACTCAGGTTCAGGCAGGACTGATGCTATATTTCTACAATCCCAGCTATTTAGGAGGCAGAGATTGGGAGGATGATAGTTCTAGGCCAACTGGGGCAAAAAGTTAGCAAGCCCCCATCTCAACAAATAAGGCAGGTATAGTGCTTCATATCTGAATCCCAGCTACTTGGGATACATAGGTAGAAGGATTTGGGTCCAAGGCAGGCCTGGATAAAAAGTGTAACACCCTATCTGAAAAATAACTAAAGAAAAAAGGGCTGGAGGTACGGCTGAAGTGGTGGAGAGCTTGCCTAGCAATGCTATGAATTCAAACCCCAGTACTGCCAAAAAAAGAAGGAAGGAAGGAAGGAAGGAAGGAAGGAAGGAAGGAAGGAAGGAAGGAAGGAAGGAAGGAAGTCAGGGCAAGTTAGAGCCATTGACTTTGTGATGGTTACACGACGAGCCGTGAAGAGGCTTCCAGAGGTTGTTTTTCTAGCTGTTGGGTACGCCACTTTCTTAAGGAGACATTGAAGAGCCTTTCCTTGCATTAGGGGAAGAGGATAGGATTTTAACCTTTCTGGGCAAAAGCCACATATTCCCTACCTCACTGGAATGGGGGCAGTGGACCAAGTGGAGTGAAGGGCATTGGTTTACTCCACTCTTCCAGTTACAACGACAAACTTCCCCTTCTAAAAACAGGACAGCACAAACATGCCACAGAAATTTAGGGAAAGTAGAATGTAGGTCACTATGGATGGTTTAGGACAGATTCTTCAGATGCTAGTACTGGAGCCCAGAAGAACTAGCAAGATTTGGGCAGGTGGGAGTGTGGAAGGGGGTCATTCCTAGCATTCCTGAGTGAAGAAGTAGCAGAGGCAAGAGCTGGAAAAGCAGTTTGTGACTCCAGGGCTCCCATATGACCACTCTCCTCCCTGTTCAGAAGTCCAGAGAGGAGAAGTTAAGACATAGGAGCCTTGCAAAGGAAGTATGTGGGCAAACACGTTTGTGTGCATGTGTGCAAATGCAGGCATGCATACACACTGTATTTGAATTGAAATCTTTATTTGCAAACTCCACCCTTAAATGCTTCTACCCTCTTTCTTTAATCAGAGGGATTAAGTAGTTATAACAATAAAAATATCTTGCATGTCTGAAAGTCTAAAGAACTTAAAAGGGGCCTCACTTATGACATTGTATCATTAACTCATTTGAGGCACTCTACATATACCTACTCCTTGAGGTGTGAGGAATGCTTACCACTTTAATACTGCATTTTTAAAATGCCGTTTACTGAAAATAATTGCTAACATATTCCTTCACTCCTCCAAGGAGCTGATAAGATTCTGCACTTCACACTCATTTGCCTCCAGAAGTATGTTCCCCGCCCCAACACTTGGGGAGGAGAAGCGAGAATGATTTGGTATCTTTTTCAGAAGTCCAGGGGCTGTTAGTCAGCTGTCCACTCTCAAGCTTCTATTTCAACACTAAGACTGGGAAAGAGCTGGTAATCAGGGGTCCATGAATGTGACCTCCCCCTTCTCCTTCCCACCCTGACCAAATAAAGGAAAAGCACATCAAAGCCGACTTGACAACCCCTAGTTAAAGGGGCCTCAACCCACCTTTTCCCCTTCTGTTTTTTGAAGCCCACGTGCTGTGGGATGTAATGAGCATGTCTTCTTTCTCAGAAACTGTCCTGATTGGACTGGGATATGAGCAAGCCTGTGATCCCTGTGTATGGAGCAAAGTTTTCTTGAAGGCTGTATTGAAATTTTCTGGGAACCTGCTAAGCGTTTTCCTGCTGCCCTTGAAACCGGGGAACCCATGCCCACACCAAGGTCTTTGCCCCTGGTTGTTGAAGGAATGTGACTTAGACTGGAACTTTGACCTGTGTGGTTGAAGAGAGTTGAATTCTAACTTCCCAGGTGAGGAGCCAGTGGAAGAGTAAAGTCATTTTTCCAATACCTTTTTTGACTGTCTAATGTAACCCAGGTATGATACTCAGCTGAACATTTGACTTCATTTAATCCTTAATCAACTTGTAAGATATTTATTATTATTCTATTTCAACCCAACAAACATAAAACCAAAACATGTTGAGCAACTTGCTCAAGACCTTACAGCTAATAAACTACAACACTGCAGTTTTCATATAGTTTTATATAATGCACCCTAACTATTTGTAGGAAGGTATGATTCTTATATGCAAATTCACTCTTTTGTTCGGTAAGTACTTCCTGAGCTCCTATTAAAAAAATGTCTGGTTCTGGAAACACAATTGTTACTACAAGCTATTGCTTTCATGGAGGTTGCATGCTGGTATATAGAGAAAAATCACAAATGTGTACATGGTGTTACTCTGCTTTCTGTCACAAAATACTTGAGAGAAGTAAGTTATAAAGAGAAAGGCTTACCAATGGAACAGAATAGAAGACCTGAAATAAAACCACACAACTATAGTCATTTGATCGTTGACAAAGGAGCAAATACATACACTGGAGAAAAGACAGCCTCTTCCACAAATGGTGCTGGGAAAACTGGCTATCTACATGCAGAAGACTGAAATCAGACCCCAATCTCTCACCCTGTACAAAAGTGAATTCTAAATAGATCAAAGATCTTAATGTAAGACCTGAAACATTGAAACAACTACAGGGAAAATCAGAAACACTCTGCAAGATACAGGCGTAGATAATTATTTTCTGAATAGGACTCAAATGGCCCAGGAAATAAGAGCAAGAATTGACAAATGGGACTGCATAATGAAACCCACCAAACATTATTTGTAAAGGGTGGAGGTAGAAGAGAGGAGGAATGGAAATAAAATGAAGGGGGTGAACTTACTTATTCAAGGTTCAGCATCCGCAGATATGGAATTATCACAATGAAATCCCCTTGTATTATTAATGTATGATAATTAAAAAATAAAATTTAAAAAAATTTAAAAAGGAGAAGCTTCATTTGTCTCGTGGTTTAAAGTTTCCAGTCCATGATCAAGCAGACTCATTGCTCTTAGGTGTCTGGAGGTGGGATGCCAGATGGCAATGGTGGGACAGAGAAACCTGCTCAACTCATGGCCAAGAAGCAAAAGAGGAAGAAGGATCTTGGGTCCCACGATCCCTTTCAAGGGCACAACTCCAGTGATGTAAGGATGTCGCACTAGATGCTACCTCCCAAATGTTCTAGCATCTCCCACAGAGTCAACCTAGGGACCAAGCCTTTAACAAATAAGCCTTTGAGAAGCATTCAACATCCAAACTACAGCAAGTGTCACAGATAAAAATAAACCAAGAAAGAAGAGCTAGTGGTGGGCCCTTGCAATCTACAAGGAAATGATGCATTTCTGATGACAGAACATAAAAATGCTTCTCTTCGTGTCAAGAACAATTTCTAAACTCCTGGAACCTGTCACAGTCAGCTGTGATGACAATATGGTGGCTCCCTAGCCTACATAAGAGGAGCCTCTGCCAGATAGGTGTATTTCAGCTTGTTGGACTGGAAAATGTTGCCAGAATGGAAATTTTATAACACAGATGGACTGAATGATGCAGGATAATGGTTTGATTCTGGGAGCCTTAATAACTCCTAGCTTGATGGGAAATGAAACCCCTTCCCTTCTTTCTTCACAAGGAGGTTTTGAAAACTGACCCTCACCAATCTGGAAACCATCTGGAAGTTCCCACCAGGAAAAGGGTATGTACTGATGTGATCACTGGTGTTGTTTTCATTAAATATGACATGATTGGGAATTACTAAGAAAAATCACTACTAATGAACAAATAAGTTTTAAAAAGATGTGACAAATTAGCATGTCTAAAAACTGGCCACAAAATCAAGAGGTTGATGAACTATCAATGCTTCTAAGCTGTGTAAATAAGCAGTTTTGTAAAGTAGTGTGATTTAGAGATCTAGAGAGAAGGTGGTCCTTTGCTTCAGAAAACAAGTGATTTAGTAATGGAACAATGTATGTTGAAAGGATTATTTCCCCAGAAGTAGCAAGGTTTGTTAATATCCAGATGATGGACTGGGAGTTCTTGCATCCAAACAGATCTATCTCGCTCCCTGAGATAGCTGGAGCATCAGACTGCCATCTACAAAGTCATTATTAGAACTCTCTGTAAAACCAAATATCCTTTGTCTAGAAGAAGATGAATAGTAACCTGAGCTGCAAATAATTTCATACTAATCCATAAAATTCTATCATATTTTACACTGCTGACTCCTTTATATCTACCCTTTCTTATACTTTACAAATGGTTTTGGTAGTAAATAGTTTGTCCTTAATTAATTTATTACTACTTAACGAAATGGCCATATTTAAATCTTACATATTTCCATTTCAGGGTCACTTGGGAAAAACTAGAACTTTGAGTTTTTGGAAGCCAGTTTTTCAGAATTGATCATATTAAAGGTCTTATTTTTGTTGTACATGTGTACATAGAATACTTCACAATTTTCCCTCAATTCAAAAGAGACACTAAGGAAATTCTCCAAACTTGCAAACATTGTAATTATAGGTATAATACAGAGCAAAACAGAACTGCTAAGGTATCTAAATTTTGCTTTCTGTGTCTTAATTGTTTAATGAAATTATTGAAACAAAAGTACCCAACAAGATCCAAAATGGCAGCAGTAGTGTTTAAATTTACTATTGTTTATGAAAGCCCTAAATCAATACCAACCAATAGAGAAGACAGTAGTCACATGTGACTATGGAGCATTTGAAATATGTCTTCTCTGAGCTGAGATGTGCTGTAAGCATCAATGCACACCAGATTTCAAAAACTTAGTATAAAAAGATAATTAAAAGTATCTTAATAGTTTTCACCAGTACTGAGGTTTTGAACTCAGAGCCTCATGTTTGCTAAACAGACACTCTACCATGTGAGCCACTCAGCTAGGCCACTTTTCACCATTTTGAAATGGTAAGATGTAGGAAATTGGGTTAAATAAAAAGACAAATTTGATTTCACCTGTTTCTTTTTATATTAGTGTAGCTGCTAGGAAATTTACATATGTGGTTTACGTCACATTTCTATTCTTTCTAAAGCTAAAGAAAGTAGTTTTTGACCTAATATACATGTTGTGTATATATAGCTACCTCTGCTATGTTTTAGTTTCCATTAGTGTGGAATAACTTTTTCCATCCTTTCACTTTCAGTCTATATGTGTTCTTAAGGGTAAAAGGATTCTCTTATAAATAGGGTATAGCTAGGTCTTGTTTTAGCCACTCTGCCTTTTGATTAGAAAATTTAATTCATTTACATCCTATCAATAACACATCAGGACTTATTATGGCTGTTTATTTTTTCATTGTATTCTGATTGCTTTGTAGACCTTTTGCTCCTTTCTTCTTCTTTTTCTATCTTCTTTTGTGATTAGATGATTTTATCTAGTTCTATTAATTTCTATCTTTATGTATCCACATATATCTTTTCTTTGTGGTTATCATGGTGATTACATAAAATATCTTTTCATTATAATAGGCTATTTTAAGCTGACAACAACTTAAACTTGATCATAGGAAATAATATCTCACTTTTGCTCACTCACTCCAATTTTATGTTTTGGTTATCACAATTTACATCTTTATATAGTGCATAACCTTTAACAAATTATTGCTGCTATTATTATTTCTAGTTGGTTCATCTTTTAACCTTTATACCAAAGATGTGACTTACACACAACCACTATAATATTAGATTATTCTGGATTTAGCTGTGTACTTAGTTTTACTAGTGAGTCTTATCTGTCATATTTAAGAATTCTAATTAGTGAATTAGCATTCTTTCCTTTCAGCTTGAAGAACTTCCTTTAGTATCTCTTCTAAGACAGGTCTTACGATGATGAACTCTTTCAGCTTTTGTTTGTCTTGAAAAGCCTTTATCTTTTCTTCATTTCTGAAGGACAGTTTTGCTGAGTACAATATTCTTAGTTGTCGGTGTATTTTTTGAATATATTATTCCACTCTCTCCTGGCCTGTGAGGTTTTTGGCTGAGAAATCTGCCAGTAGCCGTATGACAGATCTGTTATATGTGATTTGCTTCTTTTTTTCTTGATGTTCTCTGGACTCCTTCTTTGCCTTTGCTTTTTGACAGTTTAATGTTATGTTGATGTGGTCTTATAAGAATCTGATTAAAGATCTTTAATCTTTCTGGATCTGGATATTTATAGCTTTCTAAAGATTTGTAAAGTTTTCCATAATTATTTCTTTATATATGCTTTCTATCCTTTTGTCTCTCTCTTCTTCTGAACTTCTGTAACTCAAATATTTACTATTTGAAAGCTGTCCTATAAATGTAACAAGCTTTCTTCAGACCTTTTCATTTTTTGTTTTTCTTCTTTGACTGTATTTTTAATTAACCTGTTTTTTTAGTTCAAGAATTCTTCCTGCCTGATCATTTCTCCTATTGACACTCAATCTCATTTTTCATTTAACTAATTTTTCAGTTCCAGAATATCTTATTTGTGTGTGCATGTGTGTGCGTGTGTGCATGTGCACACACATACTAGGGTTGAACCCCAGGCCTCACATGTACTAAGCACATACAACACATAGAGCTCAACCTCAAGCATTTGTTGGAATTTTTAAAAAAATAATTTAATCTCTGTTGCATTTTCACTTTGATTATTTATTGTTTGCTGATATTGTCAAATTATTTATCTATATTATCTTAAAGTATGATGAGCTTCCTTAAAGCAATTATTTTGAGTTCTTTGTTAGGTAGTTCATACATCTCCATTTCTTTAGAGTAGGTTACTGGTGCTTTATTTTGCTCCTTTGGTGAGGATGTTTTCCTGATTATTCTGTCTTCATGATTGAGTGTTGGTGTCTGAACACTTGAAGAAGTAGGAGCTTATAATGGTCTTTGCAGATTGGCTTTATTAGGGAAAGCCCTTCACTAATCAGCCTGTTCAGAGATTTATGGGCAGGCCAGGTTCATGAGCTTGCCATTGGAGAGCTCAGGCAGGCTGACCTTGTGCCTGCACCTGTGGAATTGGGCTTGGAGCCTGGCTCCACTGGAATGAGCCTATTGATTTGATCTATGGACATAGACTTGAAGCCTGGGACTTGATCCTGTATCCACATGGGACTGACCTGAAGCCTGAGTCTATATGGGCTAACCAGGTGTTAGATAGTCCTTAGAACCAAGTGTGTAGAAACTACCTAGGTGCTAGGAGGGGCCTGGTGCTTGGATCCACTAGACTTGCTTCCACAAAGACTGGCCTGGTACTAGGGCATGACTGGACCCTGAGATCATGTGGGTCAGACCCTGAGACCATGGTCCCAGGTCTACAGAGACTGGCCTGGAGATTGAGTCTGAAGTGGTAGTCCTAGATCCTGGGTCTGCTAGAGCAAATCTGGACCCTAAGTCTACTGGAGCCCAGGACTGGCTTGGAGCCTGGGGATTGCCCAGCAGTCATGTCTTTTGAGATTGTGTTGATAGGTGTTGGTCTGGTGGGTGGACCTGAAGTCTGGTTAACCTGTCTTTGGGCTAATCTGGAACCTGGGACTATCCTTTTAGGTGGGCCTGGAGCATATACCCATAGGTTTCAATCTGATGACTAAGGCTGCATTTTCTAACTTGATACTGAAGCATGCATGAAGTCTGGAATAATGGGGTTGGTGGAGCAGTCTGGTACTAGGGGTACTGTGCAAACCTGGCTTGTGGCAGAGCCCAGAGACTGAGTCTGTGAGTGTTTCCCTGGCTCTGGGGTAGGCCTAAAGTCTGGATCTACTGGGGCCAAGAGCACTGGGGTTGGTCAAGGGCCTTGGGCTGCTGTATTTGACCTGGTGATAGAACAGAGCAGGAACTGAGATAGGTAGTATTGGAACTTGGGGTTATGAAATCTGGCCTGGTACTGAAGTGGGCCTGGAACCTTAGTCCTCAGGTATCAGCTTGGAGTCAGAGGCTGTGGGGTCTGCCCAGCTCTGAGTTTTACTGAGCTAGGCCCAGTGTTGGATGTGAGGCAAAGTCAGGTGCCTATACCTCTTCTTTCCTCCAAGAGGAGGGTGTTCTTCTCTGTGCTGCCCAGGGCTGGGGAGGAGTGACACAGGTACTGTAAAACTGTCCTTCCTGCACTTTTCAAAGTGCCTTTTCCTATTTCTGTGTTACATGTAGATGCTATTATATCTCATCTGGTTTCCTAGCTCTTCTGAAGGTATTTTCATGCATAGATAGTTGTTCAAATTGATGTTTTGGTCAGGGGAAAATCGCTGGAACATTCTATTCTGACATCCCAATAAAGAAAATGTCTAATTCAGATGGTCTAAAAGAATTTTTAAAGCAATTTGGAAGTTATACTTAAAACTCATTTTAAGGAGGTATCAAGATTAGTAGTACATGCTTTGTATATCCTTTCTGCTTCAAATAAGAACAAGGACAGGTAAAATAAACAAGTAAAATGATATTAGCAGATTCAAAATAAGATGAGCATTTACATGGACCGGGTACATGGACTGGAAAAGAAAGTTATTTAAAGCAAACAGTTCAGAGGTTTTTAGTATATTCACATAGTTGTGCAACTACAATCTAATTATAGAACGTTTTCATGACCTCAAAAAGAAACCTTGTGATCCTTACCAATTACTAAACAGTCACTTCCTAAAGGTCATTAGACAACAAACTATCTCCTTTCATTTTTTTCTCTACACAAGTAGTAATAAAAAAGTTTTCTCCGAAATAAAAAGTTTGGACCCACGTGGTTTCACTGGTGAATCCTACCACATATTTAAAGAAGAACACTAGTCCTACATAAACTTATGCAAAAAATAAAAGTATGGGGATTTGTTCCATGAAGTCAATCATACCTGATACTAGACTCAACAAAGATAACACAAGGAAAGAAAATTACATGCAAACTGTGTGATATAAGACAAAGTTTTTGTATCATTCAGCCTTCAGAGTCAAATCCATAACTGGCAGCAAGAAAGTCAGCCACAAGAAATGGACAGTACATACAAAGTGTAGATATCTTGATGGCAGCAATCTTCAATTTGCCAACATTAATAATGGATTGGTGCATGCCCCACAAAGAGCCTCCAGAAATGGGAGACGATCATAGACTTCTTCCGTGACACTATATACTTCATTCCTATTTGCAGAAATGGTGCATCAAAATTTGGAAGCTCCTCTTATTTAAAGGAATTGTACTAATTTCCAGAATGATGTCAAGACACTCATGTACAACTGTTGAATGCAGCAAAGTAGGGATTTTTTTCATTTATGTCTTTAGAGACTCTTCTTTCATTACCACTCACAGTAACCCAGTACCTTGAGCTCTCTACACTACTCCCTATCAAATCCCTGGGACTCTTCAGTCACATTAAAGAATAATGAATGGTAATAGTATAAAAATATTGCAGTCAGACTATGTGCATTTTAGCACAGATTCAAAGATAAAGCTGAAGAGTACATTTGATCATTTCTGACCTCAGACAATTTTATAGAGAATAATTTAGGTGGCAAGATCTTATGAGAACAGAGAGCCTCTGAATTTAGTGCATTTATCAAGAATCTGCTTTAACTCTGATGCCAAATTCTAGGCTGCTAGAAACATAAAGAAATAAGAACTCAAAGGATACCTGTATTAGTTCCTGAAACTTGTCCAAGATGTACATAGAAGAGAATATGTCAGCAAATTAAACAGGAAACACATCTGTATCTAGGTCATACTTTCCAGAGGAAAATTATGTATCTATATGATCATACATGTATATATATACATATGTCATATATATCACATGCATGACAAAGATTATTAAAATCCTCAGTAGGTCAAGTCTCAGAAGTATACATAAAGCACTTTAAAACTCCTGTTAATTTTAATGGCAAGGGGCTCTCAAGCAGACCTTTATAATCCTTTAATGGTTCAGAAGACATTTCTAGTATCTGATAAACAGTCATTTTAAGTCCCTAGTATTTGGTCCTATAATCACTGGGGAATGTGTAAGGAGGCCTCCAAAAGCCCCATTTCCCTCATTTGCCCCTGAGATTAAGACAGCCAAATGGCAGGCATTGTGTTTGCTCTGGGACCTTGCAGCCCCTTAAGTCCCACTGGCACCATCTGGACTAATTCCATTTTAAAACTGACTGGGTGAGGTCTTCTAATCACTGGCAGATCTCTTATCACAAAGTCAGATCTCTGTAATTACCAGTGGCTTGGTCCTTCCTCCTTTCCAATGCCATAGAAAGTGTTAGTCCTCGACTTTTAAACCCTTTTTCCCCAAAAAATAGCAGAGAGCTGTAGTATAGGAAATCTGAGGCATCATAAGGGTGAGATCATATGTTAAAAATAGGGACAACTAAAATACTAAATGAATGGTGGAAAGAACTTCTATTTCTATTAGTGTCTTTAGGTTGCAAAAGCAGAGCAAAGGGCTCATATTAAAGGCAAATGCGTAGATAGAAGCTGACCAAAAAGAGCTTTCAATTGACAAGTGCTTCCAAGACAGCACTGGAGACTGTTCATTTTATTTTATTACATAATAAAAAGGAAAAATGGAGACTTTTTTTTCCAAAAGGACCAGACCAAAGTAGTTTGTGGCCTGTGCTATGAACTCATTCACAGAAGAACCGACATAGTTTAGAGCAAAGTTTTCTAAAAATAACTTGTTTCATTGGTTCTGGAACTTTTTTTTCAGTCTTTTGCCAAGAATTCAATTAATGTGTGTGGCTTTTTTTTCCAGACAATTTTATCTGGCTTTTATATCTCTTATTCTTTTATAAAGAAAATTCATATGTGAATAATATGGGAGAAGTTAAGATGCTAAGGCTCAAATTGCAATTAAAATTCCTGTAGGCTCTGTGTGTTTAAAGATCAATTAATTCAGTTAAGCTGTTCCTAGAGTTCTCCTCTTCTCTATCCCCAGCTTCTACAATGGCTCACTTCTACAGAGAGCTGGGCCTTATATCCTGCCTCTGGGAGACTGGCAGTGAAGAGACCCACAGATCCACAGATTTTCATCCCTGCTCAGAGTTTCTGCAGGTAGCTAGCAGGAAATATTTAAATCTAAAAGGTGAAGCTGGCCTATCTTCATGGGAAACCATTGGACACTAATAAAACCATATCGGATATATTAAGGAATAAGATGCACTTGAACTTTTATGGTAAAACATGGTTGACTTCAAAGACAGTTTATGTTTATTTGTTTGTTTGTTTTTCTAAGTGGTCCACTTTGAGCTGAGCTTTTAACTTCCTAAATGTTTCTCACCAAATGTAGTAAAGAAAGACTTCCAGAAACATTTATGTTGGATTATTCACTTAGAGAGTATCATTATTAATCTACAAAACGAGACATCACCATCAGCAGCTGTTGATCATCCCCCAACACATCACTGTGTCTTTGCTTACAATCTTCTTTCTTGCATGTAATGCTTTCTTCTGTTGGAAGAGTGTTACTTTATTCAAGACTCAACTCAAAATGGTCTTGGGGAAGCCTATCTCTACTATCCAGGGAGTTAACTACTTCTTCCTGTGCGCTGTAATAGATGTGTAAAATTAATTGTTTATTCCCTTTCATCCTAAAAAAAAAAAAAAAAAGCAAAAAACAATATCCTTTCCTGAGCTCCTTCTTCAACTGCCATTTCCCATTTTTTCTCTTTCTATAGCCAATATTCTTAAAAGAATTGTGTCCCTATTTACTTTCTACCTCTTTTGCACCTCCATTTACTCCTCATTTGACTCCAATGGACTCTGACCCCTCTGCTTCACTGAAATTATTTGTGGTAAACGTAGCAATGATCTCCATTCTGCCAGTTCAATGGGCTCCTTTTCAGTTCTGATTGCACTTGTCCTCTCTTGATCATTCTGCACAGTTGAATGCCACCTCTTTAAACACTTTTGGCTGCAGGGACACCATACTCTTCTGATTTTCCTCCAATGACTTGGGGACATTTCTCTAGATCTTCTTGGGAGTTCATCCTGCTCTCCTGCCTCTAGTGTTACAGTTCCTTAGCACTTTGACCTCCACCATCTCTCTCTCTCCTCTCCCTCTCTCCTCCCACCCCATTCTGTGTGTGTGTGTGTCTATCTGTCTGTCTCTTTCTCAATTCTAGATTGCCATGATTACAAGTGATAATATATCCCTGAAAACTAACTAAAACAGAACAAGACAGAAAGAGACAAGGAGATAATGAGTCTTAGCTCATATAAGCAAGGCAGGGGCAGAAGACGGAAGTCCTTACATTCTCAGGACTCTTTCTGCTCTTCTCTCTTTGTGTATTATCTTCATTCTTTCAAGCCAACATATTCCCTGAGAGGGGACATATTCATTAACAGCTCTGAATTTATACACTTACAGCTCTGTGACCAGAGTATAAAAATCTCTCCTCAGCTAGGCGCTGGTGGCTCACACCTATATCCTAGCTACTCAGGAGGCAGAGACCAGGAGAAGTACGGTTTGAAGCCAGCCTTGGGCAATTAATTCCGCAAGATCCTATCTCGAAATTACCTAACATAAAAAAGGCTGGTGGAGTGGCTTAAGGTGTAGACCCTGGGTTCAAGCCCCAGTACTGCAAAAAAAAACTTTCTTCTCCCCTTTCAGATTAAGAGAAGGATTTGATTAGTCCAGTGTAACCTGTGATCAAGATGTTGTGATTAACTTAGATTGGGCCATCTCACAATTCCTGAAGGAATAATGTCGGACTAGGCAGTCATCCAAATCCACTGAACTATTGGACATTCCCACTTAGATCTCTTATCGGTAGCGTAAGTTGTTAATAGTTGTAATAGCATCCAAAACTTAGTAATATTCTTTCCACAACTGTGATCTTAAGTCAGGAATTATGGTATGCACCTGAAATGTCAGCTACCAGAGAGATGGAGGTAGGAAAATCATGATTCAAGGCCAGCCTGGAAAACAGAGAGATGCTATCACAAAAACAAGTCAGCGTGGTGGTGTATGCCTGTGGTCTTAGCTACTTGGGAGGCAGACACAGGAGGCTCATGGATTGAGGCAAGCCTGGGCAAAGTTAGCACTTTTTAAAAACTAAAAAATTGCTGGAGGGCTCAAGTGGTAGAGCATTTGCCTAGCAAGCATGAGGCCATGCATTCAATCACCAATACTGAAAAAAAAAAAACCCACAATTCTTAGGAAAATGCAAATCAAAACTACAATGAGATACAATCTCATTTCATTTAGAATGGCTATTTTTTTTAAAGTGCTGCTTAGGATGTGGAGAAAAAGGAATTCTTACACACTGTTGGTAGGAATGTGAGTTAGTACAGTCATACTGAAGGACAGTTTGGAGACTCCTCCAAACACTGAAAAGAGAATAGAGCCAGCTATTCCACTCCTGGGCATATTCCCAAAGGAAATGAAATCAGCATATCAGAGATACCTGCATGTCCATGTTTATTGAAGCATATTAATCAAAACTAAGATTCAGAATCAACAGATGAATGGATAAACAATATGTGATATATATATATATATATATATATACATAATGGAGTATTATTCAGCCATAAAGAAGAATGGAATCCTGTCACTTGCAGGATGAAACTGGAAGACATTGTGTTAAGTAAAATAAACCAGACATAGGAAAACAAGCACCACAGTTCTCTCTCATATACAGTAGTTTGTTTTTTTTAAAGCAGATCTGAAAGTAAAATGAAGAGATTGGAAAAGGTGAGGGAAGGGTGGAAAACAGTTGTTGGGTTTATCAGTGCATACAGTGTACACATATGAAATTATCACACTGATCCCTCATTAATATGTACAATTAACATGTTAGTATATTTTTAAAAAATATTCTACACCAGTACCTTCACTCTCAAAAAATAACATCATTTGACAATACCTGTCCCTATTGTTGCCATCTGCTCCACCAACCAATTATCACAGCCTGTCCTACATTGGAGATGTATTTTGGATCTGTCCACTTCCTTTCTCTCTAATGTAACCCTTGTCATTTAAGCTCACCCTAGCTTACTGCAATAGCATCCCAATTGGTCTCATGTTATCCTCTCTTGGTCTCTTCACATTCTTTATCCTCAAGCATTCTCTAAAAATTAAAACTTACCATACCTCAATCTTACCTAAAACCTTAGAAAAGCTCCCTGTTGCTCTTAAGATAAATCCCCTCTCTTCAATGTGCCCCTGGTTTCCAAACTCTTCTTTCTTTCCTAACCTCATCTTTTTCCATTCCTCCCTTTCCCCCTCACTCAAAATGTTCCAACTGCATCAATCTTTTAGCTTTTCAAAAGCAATTTGACTTTTTTTTGGAGGCTACAAGGATTTTACAGGAGCCTGGCAAATATGTTTTGTCCTGTGCTCTCTATATCTTACATCTCTTTACGTGGCTTATCATGATCACAGTCCTTCTTTGGGCAAATTTGTGGCTGTGAGGATCATAAAGAGTAGAGACTTACATCTGTTTCTAGCACCTAGTACTAGAAAGTCTCAACCTACAGCCTGTGAATGAGTGGTCATTCCATTTTATTATTGGATCTGTCCATGTCTGTCTTTCCCACCAAAATGTCAGTTGATTCTTTTATTTCACAAACATTTGTGTCTACCTTGTGTTAAAGAGTAAGTTAAATATCAGGGACAAAGGCATGAAGAAAATAGAGGATTTTAGCTGTGATAAATATTTACTGAATGACTACATGAATGATACTCAGAACTTGAGCATCCTGTCCTTACTGCTATTCCTAATCTCTGTGTTTGGAATGACCCAGTGGTTCATGGTATAGAAAAATGGATGCGACACTGTGATATAATAAGAAATATATTTTTGGTCTCTGTCTTTGGTTTCTGGCATGCAGATCCTAAAATCCTTGAAATCTCTGGAGTGATAAGAGTGGTTGTTTTGTTTGTTTAAATGATTTTTAAATTTTATTTTATTAGCATATACATTTTGATGGGAATATAAATATAACATGGAGATACATGTGATATTTACACATGTGTTTATAATATATCTTAGTTGGATTTATCCCCTCAATTGTTCTCCCTCTTCCCCCATTCTTAAAATAATTTCAACAGGTTTCATTCTTCCATTTTCAAAATACATCCACCATATTCACCCTCATTTCCCCTTTCCCACACACTTCCCATTGATACTCACCCCCAGAAAAGACCTATTTTTAACTCCTGCTCTTTATTTTTTAAGTGTATATTGATAGTCCAAAGGGATTTCGCCTGTATATATCATGCTTCAATCAAATCAACCCCCCTGCCATTACTTACTTATTCTCTATCACCATGCTCCCCAATATTCAACAACTTACAATTTAGTACATCATATTATATTCATATATTAATGGATGTTTCAGTATTTTTCATCCATGGGGCATCTGAGGTGCTTCCAAAGCTTGGCTATTGTAAATAGTGCTTCAATAAACATGGGTGTGCAAGTGGCTCGATCATATCCTGGAGTACATTCTTTAGGGTATGGGCCTAGGAGTGATATTGCTGGATCATATGGTAGTTCTCTTTTTAGCTTTCTGAGGGACCTCCATATTGCTTTTCATAGCAGTTTCCCTAATTTACATTCCCATCAACAGTGTAGAAGTGTTTCTTTCCCCCACATACTCGCCACCATTTGTTATTGTCTGTGTTATTGGTGATAGTCATCTTGACTGGGGTGAGGTGGAATCTCAGTGTAGTTCTGATTTGCGTTTCTCTTATGACCAAGGATGTTGAGCGTTCATATGTTTGTTGGCCATTTGTACTTCTTCTTTTAAGAACTGTGTGTTCAGTTCATTTGCCCATTGATTCAATCCATTGTTGATTCTTTGAGATGTTAGTTTTTTGAACTCCCTCTACATTCTTGTTATTAATCCCTTGTCAGATGTATAGCTGGGAAAGACTTCCTCCCACTCCGTAGGCTATCTCTTCAGTCTGGTGGCTTTCCTTTGTTGTGTAGAAGCTTTTTAGTTTAAAGAAAGAAATCAACAAAGACATCAGAAGATAGAAGGACACGCCATGCTCATGGATCAGCAGAATCAATACTGTAAAAATGACTATACTATTAAAGCAATCCATATATTCAGTGCAATCCCCATCAAAACTCCAATGACATTCTTCACTGGCATAGAAAAGTCAATCTTAAATTTCATATGGAAACACAAAAGACCGCAAATAGCCAAAGCAATCTTGAGCCAAAAGAGCAGTGCTGGAGGTATCACAATACCTGACTTTGAACTATACTACAGAGCCATAGGAATAAAAACAACATTTATGGTACTGGCACAAAAGCAGACATGAAGACCAATGGAATAGAATAGAAGACTCTATCACAAACCTATACAACTATAGTCATCTGATTTACCACAAAGGTGCCCAAGATACTAACTGGAGAAAAGATAGCCTCCTCAACAAATGGTGCTGGGAAAACTGGATTTCTACCCACAGAAGACTGAAACTAGATCCCAGTCTCTCACCTTGTACAAGCATCAATTCAACATGTACTAAAGATCTTAATATAAGATCAGAAACAGTTAAATTAATCCAGGAAAAATAGGGAACACACTGGACCAGCTAGGCATAGGTAATAACTTTATGAATGGAACCCCAATAGCTCAGCAATTAAGAGGAAGTATTGACAAATGGGACAACATGAAACTAAACAGAGTGCCTTTTGAGATGAGTGGTGACTGGGGTTCTTTAGATAGTTTTAGGATGGGGGCTGGCTGCCAGAAAGGCCAAGGTTCTATTAGAGAGTTTGGACTTTGGGTCCCAACCCCAACCTCTGTGCAGAGGAGAAAGACTGAAGGTTGAGTTGATCACCAATGGTTAATAATAACTTAATCAATCATCCCTACATAATGAAGCCTTCATAAAACCCCAAAAGCACAAGGTTTGGAGAGCTTCCTGTTTGCTGAGGATGTGGAGATTCCCAAAGGGTGACATGCTAGAGGGGTCCTGGCAGTTCTGCACCCTTCCCATATGTCTTGCTCTATGTATCTCTTTCATCTGGCTGTCTGTATAGATCCTTTGCAGCATTCTTTAAAATAAGCCTGTAAATGTAAATAAAGTATTTCCCTAAGTTCTGTGAGCTTGTCTAGCAAATAAACCAAACCCAAGAAAGCAGTCATGGTATAACAAGTAGTTAGAAACTGCTTTTGCTAAAGACCCTGACTCCTTACTGTGCCCACAAGTTAACTGAAAGCAGGATAAAAGCCTGTGCATGTATCTCCTTTGTCTTAAAACTTTGGGTCAGACTCCTGCTTAACTCTGCAGTAGGCCTGATAATCATTCTAGGGATGTTTATCTAAAAACTGGTGATATCTAACTTATCTCATCCCCCTTCAAGGCTGAAGGCTCAAAGATAAGAGTATTGTCATCTTTTACAGTGTTCAGTTCCAGACCCCCAAAATGGTGCATGAAAGTCTCTAGTCATTGTCCTAAACTTGCAGTCACCTTGGAATCCAGGAACAACAGAGCTTCACAGACAGATCACTCCCTACACACATGCCACCAATCAGGAACAATCATCTCATGGAAAATAGATTGTCCCCTCAAACAATAAGGATTTCCTTAAACCACCTTGCAGGACCAGGTGAGATAGGGTCACCCAGACCACACTTTTGACCTCAGACTACTTGATTATACAGACCTCTCACACCCTGTTCCAATTCTTCCTTTACTAAACTAAATCTCATGTCAGTACCCAGAGGGTGGACTGAAATGCTTCCTCTTCCTCTTTCCATGCATTAATAAATCTCCTTTCTCTGCCCTTCACCACTATTAGTCTCTTTAATTAGCATACTGAGTTGGGTGGCCAGACCTGACATGTTAGAAACACTGGAGTTGGGCCTCTGGACTAGGACTCTGAGTACAATGGGCACCATGACTTATAGCCTTTATCAGAAGCACAGGCTACAACCTGGGGCTTTCATTAGCAGCTGATGTAGGGGGCCATCTGTGGGGCTGAGCCCTTAACCTGTGGAATCTAATGCTATTTCCAGGTACTGTCAGAATTGAATTAGACACCCAGCTAGTTTCCACTGGACAATTGGTTGTTGGTAGGGAGAAACTCACATTTTGCCCAAAGATGAAACATTCTCTGTTATATTTAGTGAAAAACAATTTTTTCTATCTCAAATAATGCTTTACTAAGTCATGAGCCATGGCCACTGGGCTGTCAGTAAGCAAGGCCAAACATGATCATCCTCCACTAAGAGAAATGAAACAGGGAGGTACCAAAAAAGACACTGGCCAGAGAGGGAAGAAGAGTGTAGATTCAGAGCATCTGGAAGCCTTGGGGTAAATAAGTATCAAAGGAAGAGAAAGGAAAAGAACAAATAGGGAATAATGCTTGCTCATTTTTCATTGCAGATTTTTACTCAATGCCTATCTTCCACTCTGCACTGTAGCCCTGAAGCAGCAGGAACAAGGTCTGTCTTGATTATCAAAGTCCCAAGTGCCAATCACAGCAATCACACATCCTGACAAATGGTCCACATTTCCAGCAGCCCGTTCTGGAACTCACTCTGTCCAGATACATAATAAACTCTTAAAAGGAAGCTCCTATACTCAGGTATTTCAAGGTACCCTAAAACCATGGTCAAGAGACAAATGGATCTGCTGCTTGGTAGCTGAAAAGAAAAAAAATTCGCACAGATGATAAGTCCATAAATGTATTTATGACTAGAAAGCATGGTAGTAGTGTGAAGGAGTGAGCTATACTGGGTAGTTTTTGTTTTTTCAGAAAAAAGGTAGTGAAGGTGAAGGGCATATAACATGAGAAGGCCTTGGGTACCTAAATTGAAGAGGGGATGCCTATAGAGAGAAAAGGGAGGCAAAACTAAGAAGCCTGAAGTCCTCAAAGATAAATTCAGGACAAAATTTTACCCAAAGAGTTTAATTTTACGTCTTTCCTAAATAAAAGGTGACATTACATAATGGTTAACTGAATGAGCTTTACAACTGGTAGCCCTGTTTTGATCACAGCATTATTGATTCTGGGCAAAGTCACGTACCATCCCTAGGGATCAGTTATCTCATCTGAACATGAGATAACTCATGTTATCTTAAGGTGCTAAGAGCATTAAGTGAATGCTCAGGAAAGCGCCTGGCATGCCTTACAATGATACATATCAGTATCAAATGACCTGCAGGAGGTGTTTGCTCCAGGAGACCATCTGACAATCCTGGAGATTCCAAGGAAAATGCAAAGTCTTTGAGATAACCTATATGGGTGACACCAAGCAGAGCTAGGCACACAGTTGGTGCTCAATAAATGATAACTTTCTTTCCTTCTACTTTTGTCACCCTCTATTTCTACGAAATTGGATCTGAAGTGCACAATTTCCCCTGCTATGCCTCGTAGCTTTGCTGGGCCTTCAAAAGCTTTTCTGATCTAAAGATGGCAGAACACAGCCCAACAGCTACATCAGGGGAAAGCAGTCAAAAATGCAAACCAAAGTCTTTCTCTTTTAAAGAAATACATCTTTTCAGGCAACCATGCAGATGCATAGCTCACATTAGAATCTAATCAAGTTACAGATAATGAAGTTATGAAGCTAATTTTCTTCATCATTCAGCAACTTAAGAGCCCTCTGCCCAGGAAGGGGGCAGGGATGGCTTGCTGGCCCTGGACAAATGTGTGAAGGAAACCAAGTGCAGTGCCTTATGCCACCTTCTTCCCCTTTCCCCTTCCCCATTTGACTCCCCCAAGACCTTTGCGCCCCACTCTGGGACCAGAATGTCCAGTTTCCCAGCCAAAATCTTCTCTCAAGAAGGATCTGAAACTCATTTACATTAAAATACAAATGAGGATTGCAGCTGAAAGCCTTACCTCAAAGTCTGCCTGTATCTTAAATTTTGCAGCAACACTGCCAGTCAACCCAGGCAAGGAACCCCAGAGCACCCTAGGAACCACCATGACCTTGATTGATTGGTATTTTTAAGGTAGATATGTCTTCCTCAAATTCTGGAAATCTCACTACTTGGGTTGTAAATGAATCATCAGAAATTTTTTAAAGTGCAAAGAGTAAAGGAGGTTTTTTAATACATTGGTATTCAAAACCAGATAGACATCATCATTTCTTTTGGCAGAAGAAGGTGGAGACTGCTTAGGAATCCCAGCCTCCTTCTGGACTTAAAAATCACCTGAAGCATTTATATATTGACAACAGATGTTCTGGGAAATGTCAGCATTAAACCCCTGGAAACTGATTTTTGTAACATGCATTGTGGGATCCTGGAGGAAATTAAATGAAAGAGTAAATGAGAGGCTCCTCACCTTCTATGTCTGGGGCAACAGAGTTGGGTATTATTTGAAGCTGGTATCTTACTTCCTTAAAGCCTCGTGTGGGAGAGTGAGTCAGACTTCCCCGCTTCAGTCTCTCCTTAAAGTCAATTGAAAGGCATTGCAAAAGAGCTCCTCTTTCCTCTCTGAGCCATTGTGTATGTCTCCAACAGTCATCTTCCTATAGAACAGTTCTGAGCTTGCCCAAGGAATTCACATTCTCCACCCAGTCTTCACACAGCAACAAGAGTTGTTTTTGTTTTAATTGGATGCTTCTGTTCTCACATTGGAAAGGAAATGCAAACCCTTTATTGCTTTATTGTTTTTAAAAACCCCTTGACTTGATCGGGGCTGGTCTGTTGACCTAATTTTGTGCTGTGTCCCCTCTCCAATAACATTGACTCAACTGGTCTTTCCTGTTGGCCTCTGCCTCAAGGCTGAGATTTTCTCTGCCCAGAATGATCCCCCCACACACAGTTTTGCATGAGGAGCACCACTGCCTGGTTAATTCTCTGCTCAAAGTTACCTCTCACTAGCGCAGCCCCCTCTCCCATGCTCAGTCACATTACCTTTTTGATTCTGAATTTATTTATTTTGCAGAACTTCTATAGTCTGAAATGACTTTGTTCATTTGTTTTCTTGCTATCCGCTATCCAACTCCCTCCAAGATGGGAGTGCCGTAGTTTTCTTGTTCACTACTCACTGTTGGATCTCTGCAGTTGACCAACATTGTTGGCTTTCTATTGGCATTTTGCACAAAGCCAAGTCATTGCTCTGTTAAAATCCTCCTGCAGTTCTGCATCTTTTTCAGAATTAAGTACACATTCCCTGCCCTGTCAAGTGGACAATGACTTTAATCCAGTTGCTAGACTGTTCCTCTTGCTAAACTATATTCAAGTAGCTCCCTTATTGTTATAAAAACTGGCACATTTTAATAAATTAAAATTATCCACATGGGCCTGTCTTCTAAACTTTCATCCTCAAGATGAAGTCTGTGGATCAGTACTCCATGGCACTATCTGTTTTCCTCCCTGGTACTAGAGTTTGAATTCAGGGCCTCACATGTGCTAGACAGGTGCTCTATTACTTGAGCTAGCCTCCCCAGCCCTACCTGGGAGTTTTTTTAAGCTACAGAATATAAAGCCTAGCACTAGCCCTACTAAATCATGATTTAATCATGTTTTTCACAAGAGCCAGGGATGAATTTGTGTGCAAGGACCATGCACACATATCAAAATCACTAGCAGAATAGTATCAGGCCATATAATCACCCAATGCATATCAACTAAACTATTCAACATTTCCACCTGAATCTTTCATGGACATCTCAAGTTTATAGTGTTCAAAACTGAACTAATAATGATCTTCCAAACATTATGATTCTTCTTCCATGTTCTCAATCTCAGAAAATAAGAAATATTGTCCAATCGTAGTTTGTGAGCTGTTTAATGGCACAAAGCAATTCTTCATTATCTATATTCATTTCACATAGAATACTCTCAGTGTTTGTAGAAGTGAATTCTACAAATTTACAGTCTAATGAGAGAGAAAGCCTAAGAAATAACTTAACGCACCCAGTAAGAAATGGTGAAGTTCTTAATCAAGGAGGAAAAGTTAAGAGACACTGAGCAAGTAGAAATGACAGACTATTGTCACCAATTGGCTAGGGATGGGGAACCAGGGATGGCTCCCAGACTTCTGCTTTAGAAATTAGGCGCATGGAGGTAACATTCTCAAGAGCAGACTGAGCTTAGAGCTAAGGAGAAATTTCAGGGCTCAAAAACAGACTATAGAGCAAAAATATATTAGCCAAGGTTGACTCAGTATTTACTGAGCTATGATCCCACCACATTCTCCTGGCACATTCTCACCCTCCCAGATGGTTGTTTTACACCCAGTTCTTTCTCCTTAACCTATGCCTCCTGCTACACAGACTGCAGTCTTACATGATAACCTGGTCTGCTATTTCACTGAAAAAGCAGAAGCGCTGAGAGGAGGGTGCGCATGTGCGCACACTCCCATGCCTGAGTCTTCCCTTTCCTTTGGTGAGAAGCCAACCTCTCAGCTAGTTCCTGTGCCCCAAGGCCCCCATTCCAACAATCCTATCGCCTCTTCACTGCATCATTAAACTGTCAGTTTGGGGGATTGGGGGAGCAGCTAAGTGGCGGAGTGCATGCGGTTTCTATTTGATTGTTTCTATTGCCATTCAAGCATATTAGATCTCTTGTCTAAGGAACAAAAGATTCCTTTGACTCTACACCCTCTTTTGGCTCTCACATCACTCTTCTGTTCCCCGTTACAGCAACACTTCTTGAAGAACTTGTCTATACTGCTGCCTCTAACTTCCTTCTTCTCATTCTCTCTTGTGCCCACAACTGAAATTGGCTTGTCCAGGTCACCAGTGACCTCCCTATCACTCGATCCATCACACCGTTTTCAAGCCCATCTTATTCTGTTTTCCATTGCTAAAACAAAATACCTGAGGCCAGTAATTTACAAAGAATGGAAGTTTATTTAGCTTATGGCTCTAGAGTCTGGGAAATCTAAGAGCATGGCACCAGCATGCTCTTAGATGGTGAAAAAAAATAAATGAATAAGTAAATTATTGTTGAATAACAGATGAAAGTAATATGTGTTGAATGTTTCATAAATTTTATGAACATATAAATAAGAGTTAAAGGTACAGGAATGGATGAGTTCTCACCTTGGGAGATGACACATGTAATTGAAGCAGGGGTGGAGAACACAGTTCTAGAGAAGTCATAAAGGAGGAGGAGATGGAGAAGAGAAAGAAGAGAGGAAGAGGAAAAGAAGAAGAGGAGGAAGAAAAAAGATCAAGAAGGACTCATAGGGAAAGAAGAAGAGGAAGAAGGAGGAAGAAAGGTGGAGGAAGAGCAACCTGTAAAAGAGTAAGAAAAGAAGTTGCCAGCAAGGAGGTTGGAGGTAAGCCAGGAGAAAGCTGTTTGGAACACAGGGCAAGGGAGAGTTACAAAAGAAGAGGAATTGCCAAGAATAAAGATGCTGCAGAAGTGCAAGGTAAAAGAAAGTTGGAAATTTTCCACTGGATTTAGCCGAAGCATTTTGGGGACCTTGGTACTTTGTAGAAACTGTGAGAGCATCATCTCTCCCCAGGAAGGTGTTGGTGCCCATGTCAAGGTACTCGCTGAACAGAATGTGGACTGATTCACCTGTCGGTTTTATCCATTCATGTGGACTGCCAGCTATCCAAGGGCTTTGAATAAGAAGATGATATTTGTTGGACAGTTCCTATGGGCTAGGCACTGTGCTGACTATTTTGCATATACTAATATATTTGATCCTCAGAGCCAATCAATGAGAGAGGTCTGATTTACCATTTTATGTATGTGGAAATTGACATACCAAGATCTTATAACTACTAAGCAGCAATATAAAGGCTGGAAATTCAGTCTTCCTGACTCTGAAATTAGTGAGGTGAAAGGGACATTGTCCCCTTCCTTCCTGTGTCATTTGGAAGCCTGGTCTTATCCAGTAGCTGCTGGTTTCTTACCCAAAAGCTTTCCATTCTTCCTCCTAAAGGACCTGAACTGTGTTTCTGTATGGAACCACCTGTGCTTCAGGAAAGACTGAGCCCATTCTCAATCCCAAAAAGCAAAATTTGACTGACTAAAGACAATGATCATCATTTCATTTGCTTTCTTGTTGATTGGCCTAGAAACAGACTTGTGATGCAATTTGGCTTTTTAAGACTTGAGGACATACCTGCTGAGAGTTGGGGTTGTAAGAACAGAGTGTCTAGGAAAGGAATCATCTTTCAGAAAGGCTCAGTGATCCAAGGAGAAGAAGGTCTCCCTTTTGGCTTTATGTATTTATTTATTTTCATTTAGATATGGTTGAGAATGCACTGCCAACAGTTATTGCAGTCACTTTGCAATCATGAGGGAACTCAGAACTTGAGAATAAAGTTAATATGAAGACTTTAATGGTAGTGCTGAAGTAATGCATCCCAGGACCACTGCCCAACCCCAAGCTTCTCACTTGGTCAGGTAAGAAATATCTATTGTTCAATTCATTATAAGTTTTGCTCTTGCACTATTTGGAGCTAAGACATTTCATTTATACACTGTATTATACTAAGGATGTTTTTACTCACCAGTTTATCTCTAGTCCTAATAATTTCTCAACAAATGCATTTTGATTGACTGCATGAAGACCTTTGTATTTCAGAGTAAAAATGAATGAATTTCATTAATTATTACAATGTGTGGGAAGCCCAAGAAGCAATAGGTCGTTGAAATTCTCTATAGAAGCACAACAGGGGGCTGGAGATGCAGCTCAGTGGTAGAGCACTTGCCTAGTACTTGGAGGTCCTGACTTTGATCCCTAGCATCACACACACACACACACACACACACCATCAAAAGCACAACAGGAGGAGAAAATATTGCATACCACATAGATGAATCCCTGGTCCTGGTCCTATATAACAGGGCACCCTCCCAACACTGTCTCCACCAGGGACACTCTGTGCTATGTCAGTCAGATAGCATTTTCACATGTAATTAATTAAAATTGTCCCCAGCTTTTGTCCCCAGTTACTAAGGTTCAAACTAAAAACATCCTGGAATGTATTCTCAGTCAGGAGGGAGCTGCATTTGAGATTTGTGCTGGCAACCCTGAGCTATGACCACAGCACACATTCTTGTGGGAAACAACAGATGAAACTTCTACAGCAGGATTCTTCCACTAGGAAAGTGGGAGTGGGGCACAAGCCTCAGTGTACCCAAGGGAGGTTTCTCCTTCTGAAACATAGTGAGACTCATTCTTCCCAGTGAAGGAGATGCTTTTCCCCCTCCAGAGTAAACATAGCTGGAGGAGCAAGTGGGTGCAACATGGAGACACAGCTGAGTTCTCTTTCCAAAGCTTATTGCGTAAGGCTGTATGTGGTTTGTGAGAGCAACTTGAGGTCCTGGTTACTGATAAAAATGATATAATTTTAGAACTTTCATAAGCCTGTGTGGCCTCTGTTAAAGATACCAATTAGAGTCTTGAAGTACTGAACACAATTACCTAAACTGTTTTCAGAATGCCCAAGGTCAGTATTGGCTCTGTGCCCCATTCTCCTCCCCTTCTGCATCCAGCTGGATTATTCTAGTTGTGATTCTCAGCCATGGTTCAGTTTCTGTATATGCAGCAGTGTGTTGGGAAGGAATTCCCAACCTGGCCCTATTCTGAAGGAAGTGGCCCTACATGATTTCCCATATCCAATACATTTGGTCTACTGTGCAGCTCAAGTCAGATGTTTCTTTGTTGACTGCCTGTCTGGATGACCTGTCCATTGCTATAAGTGGAATGTCAGGTCCCCTACCACAGTCCAGTTGCAATCAATTTCTCCATTTAGTGCTATTAATATTTGTCTTTTATACTTAGATGCTCTTATGTTGAATGGGTAGATGTTTATGACTGTTATATCCTCTTTATGGTTTTTAGTTTAAACTCTATTTTATTTGACATAACTGTAGCTACTTTGTAATTTCTTTTTTTTTTTTCATTTTTCTTTTATTATTCATATGTGCATACAAGGCTTGGTTCATTTCTCCCCCCTGCCCCCACCCCCTCCCTTACCACCCACTCCGCCCCCTCCCTCTCCCCCGCAATACCCAGCAGAAACTATTTTGCCCTTATTTCTAATTTTGTTGTAGAGAGAGTATAAGCAATAATAGGAAGGAACAAGGGTTTTTGCTGGTTGAGATAAGGATTGCTATACAGGGCATTGACTCACATTGATTTCCTGTGCGTGGGTGTTACCTTCTAGGTTAATTCTTTTTGATCTAACCTTTTCTCTAGTACCTGTTACCCTTTTCCTATTGGCCTCAGTTGCTTTGATCCTGTGATCCTGGAAAATGACAGTTGTTTTTGAAGCTAGCCATTCATAAACTGTCTGGCAGCCAGTGAGATAACCCAATGGGTTATTTCTACACAATAGGGATGCTCAGTGCCCTGCAGCCATTAACAGACTGTATCATATCCTTTCAGAGAGCTTCCCAGTGACACACAGAGAGAAATAGAAATGGCAACAGGGTCCAGAAGCAAGAGACTCACGCGGAGGTAGCAGTGGGTGGAAGTCATGAGATAACCTACATGGAAAAGAAGGATATTGGAGAGAGCTAGGTGGGGGTGTGAGAATTGAATTGTCAAGAGTGGCAGAAGAAGCATGCAGTGGCCTCTTGTGCTGCCATGGATCCCCACTGTTAAGAAAGCCACAAGATCATGGCATCTGTAGACCAAGAATGAAGTCCCAGTTTCTGAGAGGCTCATTCACCTCTCTGCAGTTCTTCTCTATGTCCTTCCTATTCTAAATCTTGATTAATGAAGAGTCCAATTGCAACAGATCTTGCAATCTGAAAGAGTTTAACAAATATCCCCAACATTTACCAGCTTTGTGACTTTAGGTAAGTCCCTTCGCCTCTACAAACATTATGTCATAGGCAGAATCATGGCCCCAAATACACCCATGGCCTGATTCCCAGAACTTGAGAATATGTGACCTTCTATGGCAAAAGAGATTTTGCAGATATGACTAAGTTAGGGACCTTCAGCTGGGCTTTGATACTCATTCAGGTCCAGTCTATCGCTGGATTCTTAATACAAGACAGAACTTTTCCCAGCTCTGGCCAAGCAGAGATGTGACTGGGAAAGACTGGTCTGAGAGGCAATGTTGTTGCCTGTGAAGATGGAGGAAGATGACTGTTGGAATGAAAAAAAAGCATGGAAGGACAGGCGGGAGGCAGCTCAACATCAGCCTAGGCTTTATTTTGGAAAGAGAGTCTGTGGAGGGGGTCTCCAGCAAGAAAGCTAAGCCCACTGCCACACACAGGCTTGGGGTCGATATAGAGAGAGTTGGTGGAAAAGTACCAGGAAGATTGCTGGATGGGGAGAGTTTTCTGTGGGTCACTAAGGAGTGCTGTTGCTGGGCAACTAAGGAAGATAAGTTGTGGTTAGGTCACTCATCTGCTCAACTGTCCTTGGTGCCCACTTGGAGATAAAGGTTAACAACTATCCCTTTGTCAATCTTTGGGTTTGTCTGGGGAGTTTCCAGTAAGCCACCTGTGAGGGGGAGTGGGTCTGGTGATAAATTTGTCTTAAACTATTATGTTTGTGGTAATTTGATATAGCAGCAATAGAAAACAAACAGTATACTAGATCACTATATACATGAGAAAAATATATAGACCAGGTGGAATGGCTCACACCTATAATCCTAGCTATCAGGAAGCAGAGATTGGAAAGATCACAAATCAAGGCGAGCCTAGACAAAAAAGTTCACAAGATTCCATCTCAACCAATGGCTGGCCACAGTAGTTCACTGCCTGTCACTCCAACTACACAGGGAACACAGCAGTCTAGGCTGACTTGAGCCTAAATGCAAGATTCTGTCTCAAAAATAACCAATTCAAAAAGGGCTGCAGGTGTGGAAGAGCACCTAGAAAGTGCAAGGCCCTGAGTTCATTCCCCAATACTGCCAAAAAAAGAACAAATACTCCAGTGTAATATTAGTTATATCACCTTTTTGAATTACTATTTATTTTCCTGGTTTCAACAATGAGTATGTGCTATTTGTGTAATAAAGAAATCATGGAAATATTAAAGAATAAATAGTATGTACTAAAATAAAACAGAGAACCTTTAGTGCTCTGTTCAGCTGAGCAATCTAGGAGATGGCTCATTTACCAGTCTATATCTTGCCTCTTCTTGAAAGCTATATACAGACCTCAACGCCTGCACAAAGGGACCACAAAAGCTGGGTGTAATGGTACATGCCTCTAATTCCATCACTTCGGAGGCTGAGGCAAGAGTATTTCAAGCTCAAGGCTAGCCTGAGCTACATATCAATCCCCTGTCTCAAAAAGATTGGGGGGGAACCACAAAAAGCAATTTGAAACCACTCTGTCTGCTGTCTTTATTTTCTTTTTTTTCCACCTCTCAGGTATATTTGATTGTGTCGTATTAGTATATTTCTATACTTTTGTTCTCTGCACTTTTTTCTTTTATTTTTGACAAATTATAATCATATATAATTATGGAAATACACAGTGATGTTATATAAGTATACAGTATAGAGTGATCAAGTCAAGCTAATTAGCATATCAGATACTTGAAATACTTAGAATTTATTCTTCTTGTTTAACTATAAATTTTCTACCATTTGACCAACATCTCCTAATTCCTCCTTCCTTCTAACATCCTCCTATGCTCTCTGCTTCTGTAAGTTCAATTGTTTTAGATTCCAAGGATAAGTGAGAACAGGTGGTTTCCCTGTCTTTCTGTGCCTGGCTTATTCACTTAGCATACTGTTTTCCAGGTGTATCCACGTTGTCACAAATGAGAGAATTTCCTTCTCTTTTTTAGACTGAATAGTATTCCATTGTGTTTATACACCACATTTTCTTTATCCATTCATCTGCTGGTGGACACTTAGGGAGATTTCATGTCTTGGCTTTTGTAAATGATGCTTCTGTGAACATGGGATACAGATATGTCTTCAACATACTGACTTCAAATCCACAGGCTATGCAACCAGAAGTGGGATAGCTGAATCTGTATGTATTGCCTAGAACAATTTGTTCTTTGATAAATATATATCTAACAATTTTTTAGTATACATTGTGTTATCCTGAGGCCATTCACACACTGCATATTTTGTAAAGTCTTCATTAGTCTTGTTATGGCACATTAAGATCGACCTCAAGAGTGTGTTGATAGGGCTTAAAATTTAAAAGAACTATTCAAGAAGACAGTTTAGAGATGTTGTGATCAACAAAAGTCTTGTTAATCTTCATGGTAGTTCTTTAGCCTCACCCAAAGACTGAAAACCCCTAAAGCCCATCCACAGTTCACTCAGAGTCAGGAGAGGAATGTTAACTGATACTACAGTTCTCCACATTGGTGATAAGCACAAAATAATGGAGCAGTGCAGCTCATTAGAAGATACTTGTGGCTCACTTAAACTTAAGAACTTGGCTTTGGTGAGTTAAAAATGCAGAGTATGCTTGCAAATACTAGTTCCCACTTGAGCAAAAATTTCTTAGTCCTTATCAGAGCCAACCATCTTCTGGACTCTGAATAACCCTAAATGTAATTTGGCATTTGGACAAGACAACAGATACTTTGCAAGACTTGGTTAGAGAATAATGCAAAACTGTTTCCCATTAAGTTACTTTGATCTATGCTGAGCTGAATACCTGGGTTGGTCCCCAACTAAGCTACACCCCAAAGGAATGAAGAAAATAGAGCAAATTTCTAGGAGTAGAGATCTCAATTCTTACCATGTCTTTATCCATCCAATAGTTGCTGGACACTGTGGATCTGTTCTCCAACATTCACTTGCATGAGGCTATCTGGGGAGTGTATTCCACTCCGCAGAAAATCAGGACTTTGCAGTTCATGGGGATGGGACCTGGGAGTCTATATTTGTCTCATATGTGATTCTGATGAGAACCTCTCAGGACAGCTTTGTAACCTATTTAGTTTGAGACTCCAAATGAATAAGCAGCAGCTCCTTGCCTTTCAGGAGCCTCAAAGTAATGATACCTACTATTGTGACATTTAATGATAAATGCTATATAGAAGTCCTGGTGACAGCGAGAGGGGAACAGATAACTGGGAAGGACATGCAGTATAGAAGGACAATGCTAAGTATTGTCAGGAAGAAAAGGAGGAAGGAACTCTAGTCAGGAGTCAGCCGTTATAATCTGAGAAATCATGAATATGAGGGAGCAGTGAGTACTTCCATGTGATGGTAAGGTGAAGGGCACTATGACAGTGGACATGGCAGGAGAGAATCTAAGAAGACAGCATGGATCTCAGCTCACTAAGTCATTGCAATTTTATTTTGTAAGTAACAAAATAAAAGGTGGAAGTCTGTAAGTAGGCTGGGGAAGGGGAAGATTTGAAATTTGTCTCTAGAAACATCTCATATTACAGAGATGTTCATTCAATTAATATCTCCTGAGTACCTACTCTCTTAGTCATTTTAGGCTATGGCAATGCCTTAGACTGGGTAGCTTATAAACAGCAAAAATTTATGGCTCACAGTTCTGAAGGGTAGGAAGTCAAAGATCAAGGTGCTGGCAGATTCAATGTCTGGTTAGGACTCTCTTCCTCACAGATGGTGGAAGGGGCAAACAAACTCCCTCAGATCTCTTTTATAAGGGAATTATTCCCATCCATGAGGGTGGAGTCCTTATGACCTAATTACCTCTCAAAGGCCCAAACCTATTAAAATGATCACATTGGAGATAAGCAATTAGACCATTGTACAAGCCATGTACTCCTCTAATATTCAAGGTTCAAAGAGGACAGTCACAGTTAGGAATTGTTTTGCTAGACCAAGCAGTGAAAGTCCAAACCAAGGTATGTACAATGATTCAACAATATTTGAGATTAAATAATTTATTAAAAAATGGAATTTTGTGACCATGTAAATGGACTTAAGAGTGGTGATGGTAGGAGGATGCTTGAAATCTTTTAGGTTTGAAAGCCTAAGTCTGAAAGATTTAGAAAGTCTAAAAGACTAAGTGTATGATATTGGCATAAATGAAGAGTACAGGCTTGTCCCTGGTCTAAATGAGATGAGATCACCCAAAGAGAACAGCAGAATGAAAATATGTAAGGTCCAGCAGTAAAACTTGGGTAGCAATAAGCAAAAGAGTACCATGAACTATGGTGGAGGTGAACCAAAACTAAATGGTGTCTTCCAAAGAAATAGAAGGGTGTGAGAGGAAAGAAATGATCTACTTTTTTTTTTTTAAGTATAAGGATTGAACTTAGGGTCTCATGTATCCTAGGCAAGCTCTCTACCATTGAGCCACAGCCCAACCTAAACTTTTTTAAATTCAGCATAAAAATACTACAGTGTCTAATGGCTTCATCACCTAGGTTACCAAAGATAACTTTAGAAAGAACAATGTTAGTGGAGAGCTGGGGATGGGAACCAAAGGTCAATATGAAAGGACTGTAGTGAGGAAAGGGATATGGAAGTTGTAGACATGGAGGTACAAAATGTAGGCCAACCCTCTAGAACAATTGAACATGAAAGACAGAAAAGAAGAAGGTAAAGTGAGTATAGATGCAACCAAGGGATGAGCTAGGGCTTCCATGAAAATGTGACCATAAAGCTCTTATTTATATAACTGGAAATGTTGTAAAAATTTGGGAGGGGTAAGTTGGATTTCCATTTTACTTTACTATTGTCTTAGCAATTGCATAAAAACTAAAGTAAATAAACAGACACAGTGGGGTTTTAACTACTGGAGATATTAAAAAAAAATCCTAGATTCAGAAAGTAGCAATCCCTTAATATGGGATTATGATAAGGGAGTCAGAAAGAGGAAAATGTCTAATGAAAAGGAGAGGAAAAGAATTGTGGAAAAAACTAGATGTAAATGATCACAGTCAATGGCAGCGTATGCATGTGTCCAAGAAGAGGTATGTGAATTGACTTGAGGTTTTGATTAGTTATCACATAGGCAAGAAAGATTTTCCCTCCTATGTAGAAGCTAGACCTTTATAAAAGAGAACAGATACATAAATACATACATCATATGTGTGTATGTGTACATATATACATACATATAGATAGAGAGAGAGAGAGAGAGAGAGAGAGAACAGGATTATAATAGTAGGTTGGGTCTGTCTGAGAGGACTACAAGAAGGTGAGAGAGGAAAAGAGAATGATAAAGAGTGAATAACATCAAAATACATTGCATCTGTGTATGAAGATAATATAATGAAATGTGCTGAAAACAGTATAATAAAGAGTAATAGCAGCAATTAATCTGATTAAAGTACAATATATACACACGTGAAATACCAAGGCAAAACTGCCTTGAACCATCACTATACACTTAAAAATGAAGAACAGGAAGGTAAAACTGGTCAGGGGGGTTGGTACCAGTGGGTGGGGAGAGGGTGAAAGAATGTACGTTGTATACATGTATGAAAATAGAGCAATGAAACTTGTTGAAATTGAAATTGTTCTAAGAAGGGAGGAAGGGAGATAAGGGAGAATGACAGAGGGGATGAAACTAATTCAGATATATTATAAGCACATATATAAATATCACAATGTATAACCCCTGTACAACTATCATATGATAATGTAAAAAAACAAGGAAAATCCAAAACTTCACCTTATCAAATGGAGATGGACTATTAGTAGTTGATGTGGAAAATGTACTCAGAGGTAAACCAGTTGGATGTAAATCTAGGTTTGTGAACATTTAGGAAGCAAGTGAGAAAAAGTCAAGTAAACTAAGGAGTCTAATCGTTCAACTATTGAAACTAACAACACAGTTTTTTCTATTCTCATGAATAAGACATTGTTTTTAAGTTACTATTTCATGTGAAACCAGAGTGGCAGTTTATGTGGTTCCCTCAGAAGTAGAGCACAATGGTTTCGGTGTCATGCTTTGTGCACACAGCATATTCAAGGTCAGGACTGCAGGTGTGCACAATTGCAGACTGATGGTGGCTGCATGTATTTATACAAATGCCCAGAAAATGTCTTGGTAGCATACAAATCAAGCAGAAAGCAGGATCCATGGGCAGAGCAAAGGAGGGAACTGAATTAGGTTTGATGGTCAGTAGGTACTTAAGCTTTACTTGCAATGTTAGTTTTATACAAGAGAATCTTGCTTTTTTGTAGATTTTAAAATTATAGAAAAATTAGTAGATATTACATTCATTATTAATCAAGTAGTAATGTTAGAAGCTGTAATTCAAAGGATTTACGAATATGCAGAGGATGGGAGCAGTAGACAAATTCTGCAGGGACCATGAAGAATCCTAAAAGAGCTCATGTCAGGAGTACTTACCCAGATGTAAAGTAAGGACTGATCTCCGAGCTTCTGAAGAATGAGAAAACCTTGTAAAGGATGCTGTGGAAGACCTGACATAATGAGAGATGACTAAGAAGCTTCTTGAATAGCAGAAAGGCCTCGGTTGAGGTTTTGGGGGGAGAATTTGCAAAGAAACAAATTGCCCTTTGTTAACTTTGCACAGTGAGTCTGGGTAGCTCTGGGGCATGCAAGAAAGCAGATTAGTCTTCCATTTAGAACTGGAGATGAGCAAGATGAACACTCAGAATAGCAGAGCAAGGAAATCAGCATCCTATGTGCTGCTGAAATAGCTGGTCATGGGGGTCTGGTAATGTGAGGGCTGAAGACTCCAGGACACTGCTGACAGACTGGGAAATAGTATAGGCAAAAGAGAATATGCTCTCTAATGAGGTAAGGGAGAGTATTTGCAGGATTGTACAGACTAAAGTAAAGCACACCCACAGTGGGCATATATTTGAACTTCAACTTAACTATTAATAATGAAAACCAGGACTGTCAAATAGGCACAGTGTGTGGGGGCATACTAGTGGGAGAGAGAAGGATGAATGAAGGAGATTAAGGTGACCGTATATGGCAGATGGACTTCATATACCTATATGAAACAGAGCTAAAAAACCTCTTGCAATTGCTTTAAGTGGGGTGGGGAGGGGGCTGAGGGGGACAGATGATGGCAGAAATGTAAATAATGTACAATATAAGTCTAATTGGAATTGTCACTACAAATCTCCCCTTGTATAATGAATATATTCTAATAAAAAATTTATATTAAAAAAAGAGAGAGAAGAGGCTCTCTCACAAAGGAGAGAAAAAGATTGTAGCTGGCAAGAGAAGAGATGAGGGAGGTAGACGAGGCTCATTCTTCCATGCCTACTTTTCTTAGTTTATTTTCTGTTTCTAAAACAAAATTGCTAAGACTGGGTAATTTAAATTTAATGTAAATGTCTTAGTGGGCTGATGATTCCCCATGGCTAATAATGAAGTTTATTTGGATCATAGGTTGGGAAGCCCAAGAGCAAGGTGCCAACATCTGCTGACATCTGGCAAGGGCAAAAGAGCACAAGTCTCATCCTGACATGGTGGAGGGCGTCATGTGGCAAGATGGAGCAAGTATGCTAAACTGGTCCTCCTTCCTCTTTTTCTTCTTCTTCTTTTTGGAACTGGGTTTGAAGTCAGGGCTTTGCACTTGCAAAACAGGCACGTGACTGCTTGAGCCCTACCGCCAGTCCATTTTGTTCTGGTTATTTTGGAGATGGAGTATCACACACTATTTGTCCCCGTTGGCCACAAACCATGTTCCTCCTGATCTCACCCACCCAAGTAGCTGGGATTATAGACACAAGACACCAGCCCCTGACTCCCTCTTCTTATAAAAACACTTAGCACCATCTTGGGGGGTCCATCCTCATGATCTCATCTAATATTAATTACCTCTTAGATGCTTCACCTCCAAATACCATCAACATATGAATTCAGCTATAAGTTTTCCAACATCTAAATTCCAGGTGCTATGTCCATACTATGACACTACTAGACTGAACTCTTCTAAGGAGAGCACTGTTTCTCTTTCACTTTTTTTCCCACTTATTAAAGTTTACACTAAGTGTTTTTAAAATCAAGAGTGAATCAATTAATGGGAACAGTTATCTCACTAGGTTGTCTCCCCACTATACTTTACGTTTCTTGAAGCTGGGCCTGTGTCTTATGGATTGATGTATGAAGAATGCTCAGGAATGCTCCCGGGAGTCTACAGATACACATAGTTGTTCTATAAACTGATTTCCTCATATAAAAATGAAAATCACAAGACTTGAGTCCCATTCCTGAGCAAGGACGAAGCATGCCTCAAAATACTAGAGAACTTTGCTCTTAAAACTTGCCAAACCAACCCTTGAGCATATTCACTTAAATGCCTTAGTGGGCTGCTGATTCCCATGGCTAATACTGTTTTCAGTCATGGAAGGAAATGAGTCGAACACATGGAATCCTAATCACACATGCACACCTTGGCCTTAGAATTTTTTCAACCATTTCACTTAACATTTTCCTCACTTCTCCCTTTCCTACCCCTCATCCTCCACCATATGCAACAGTTGCTCCTTAGACCAAACATCCATGACAAATTCAAAGCAGTTGCCTGGGGTTTGACCATTGCTTAACAGGTAGTTACAAACCATCTTGTGGTGCTAACCAGGATTCCAGCTAACTGAGATGGAATGAAGGAGCTAATTATAGCAGTCAAGAAGACTGTTTAAATGAAGATGAAAATATAAACACTGCCTTCATTGGATAGAGTAATTAGAAATTACAGTCGTTTGTTTTTTGCCAGAACCATCTGTGGTTTGTCAAAAATTTTGACAAGCAGAATAACCTGCCACTAATCAAAGAGAAGAAAAGAAAGAAAAAAAGAAGAAAAACATCCAAGATTGTAAGTAGGGAAACAGACATTTTCCCTGTTTTCTAAATGAGAAAAATATTTAACTTGTTTTTCTAAAATAATTCTGATCTGATTTTGGACAAGGTCTCAGCTTCTCATTTGCCTTAAAAAGATGTGCTTTCTCCGTTATGAAAACTTCAGCAGTAGGAGAATCAGGCAACTTGAAGTGGAAAAAGAAGTCATGTAGATAAATAACAGAGTTAAGGACAATTAAGCTGTAAAACTCTAGTACTTTATATAAAAGGAGACCAACCTGAGCTTTTTTGGTGTTTTTTTTTTTTTTTTAGCATATTGGCTTACAGGAAAAATTTAGTAGTACTTATATTTGAGTGTAAGCTACAGAAATGTAAATTATATTTTTCTAGTTTATATATTTAAATTATATATTAAGCCTAAAAGCCTGATGAAGGAAATAACCATTTGATATGGTATAATGGAAAATGCAAATGTGCTATCTGTACTTTTCCTTTATTTGTATCAGTTTATTGTGAAGACTCTAAGCTATAAAATAAACACTTGGCAAGAGAATAATTCTACGTAGAATCTAGAAGAGATTCTGACACTTAACATTTGTTTAAGAATGGTTTTGTAAGAAAGAGAGGAAGAGGGAAAGAATAAAACAGGTTACCATTTGATGGATATTGCTAATTTCACTTATGGATGCAATGTATGTCTGAAAATAGACATATATGTTCCTGTTATTGTTGCATCTCTAAATCTCAACTAGAGAAGGCTTTAATCTGATTGTTTATTTTCTTTATTTGTTTAAAATGGCATTGTTTTTTCATTATTCCATTTTGCATATGTATATAAAGCCCATCAACCATATTCCCTCACCTTCATCTCCTTCATTCACTCTCCCCCCTTCTACAAGTACCCCCCCACACACACTGTACTATTTTACAGTCCTGTCTTTCATTGTTAATTCCAAAGACAATGTTCAAAGGATCTTCTTGATGTATCCCCATTGTGAAAGTGGCATCTTTTTATGGGCAGAATATCCTTTACTAAGATTCATGCCAGCTCAAACATTTTAAGATAAATGGCATGAATCTGAATTTCAGCAAAGTCTTACAGGAAATAAACGAAACTAAGTAGGAGCTGGAGGAGTAGCTTTGTAATATAATGTGTGCTCAAGGCCCTGGATTCAATTCCTATCACAAAAATAATAATAAAAAATAGAAGTCACAGGAATACAACACGCAGCCTGGGCAGAGTGTGATAAAGAGGGACAGCACCTTCCCTGTCTTCATGATGGCGCTAAATCAAAGCATAAGGAATCATTGGATTACTTAGAAGCATTCGTTGTTCAAACCATCTCTCCTCTCAACTCACTAGGTCCACAAGTCATTTTCTAGGCACCAGAGAGAAGTGGGAAGCAGAAAATGAAGGGAAAAAGCAAAGGCATCAGCAGATAATAATACAAATTTGCCATTGATAAATAATAGCAAACACTTACACAGTGCTTATTTTATTTGTGCCAGACACTAGTTCATTCAATTCTGGCAACACCCTTATGATCATTTCCATTATACAAATGAGGAAGCTGAGGCACGGGAGGCCAAAAGTATGCAAAGTCTAGAGCCATAATTCAAACCCAGGTGGTTCACCTCAGAGCCTATTAACTGCTCACAAGTGCAGAAGAGGACAAAGGAATTGGGGCTAGGTGGCTTTTGAATTCCCTTCCATATCCACAAATCTAAGCTTCCATACCACATTACAAGTAAGAGAGTCTCCATTTGCGTACCCAGTCCCCAGCACCACGCTTATTACAGTGGACAAGCTCAATAAACACTTGTCAAATGAAAGAATGTTTCAAGTCAATTTATAGTGAAACCCTCTGGGACAAATCAAAAAAAACCTAAAATATCAATTCAGTTGGCCTTTCAATAACCTATATTTTGCCTCAATGAAGCTCAGAAAGGGGCTTAAGGAACTGAGAAAAAAAGTCATCCTATCAGAATTTCATTGCAATGTTAATTTAAAGATCATTCATCTTTCTAACAAAAACAAATGGGCCCATGAGAACTAGATTTCTTACCTAAATGGCAAAGTGTCCTCAGCCTATCAGAAAGTCTGACAGAGGAAAGAAAAAAGGGACACAGAGAGGAAATGAACCGAGACAACATCACCTCACAGAAACAGGAAGGAACCCCCCCAACACACACACACACACCACTGACATCCTACGGGTGCAATTGCACAGTCGAGAAGAACTTACAGCTGCCTTTAGAAGCAGGGCTGGTGGCTGCAAGGGAAGACAAGCATAACGATGCATTAGGACTAGCGGTCACCTCCGGCCTGCCTGCCCAGGGAAAGGGCGAGAAGACCAGGGACACAAGAGGCTCCATCCAGTATGGTTCTGCCCTTGGGTGAGTGCCAGCTACTTGCTGTGGCCAAAAGTGAGGGCAGGGCTGGGTCTCACTCAGACTAACTTCCTGAGTTGGTGTCAGACATCCGGCGATGTTCCCCACTGTTCACACCCCTTAACCGGGGCTGGAAGGGTTCAACATACCCTGAAGAAGGAATGAGCAACTCCAGGTCTCCTTCGAGCTGATCTGGAGATGTTAGTTCTGGTGTAATTTAAAACTTCCCGTGATTTCTGCTGTTAAAATCATCCTGTGGAGGTGTTTCTTGGGGTGTAAGTGCGTGGCTCTGTCTCTCTTCCCACTGTCGTCACAAACCTTATCTGGGAAGAACTAAACTTTCATGTTCTTTAAGTTATCTTAGTACTACAAAGTGTGGGTTACAATCATTTACATCTATATTGCTTCCAGCCTCTCTAGGAATGGCTCCTAGTGGGCAAGAAATGGAGACAGAGGCCTGGGCTCTGTGTGTGTCCTAGCTCTACAGAAAATTAGTTCTTTAGCACCATATCTAAAGGTCTGGGATGATCCACCCTGGATCATCCTGACAGCTCCATTCATACTTTTCTCTACATCTGTTCGTTCATTTAACTCATTCATTCATCCAATTGCCTTCTGTCCACAATGACTTCGATAAAGGGGGACAGGTTCTATGTATTTTAAAGCTATGATGTGCTATGGTGACAGTGAGAATGGGTACATTAGGTTTTGCCTCCTGCTTGGAGCATCCCTCCTTTTCCCTTCAAAAGCTGTTTTCCCATTCAGAATGGAGCACAAAGAACAATCATCCCTGACAGCATTCTGGGACCCAGCCAATTGGTTTTCCTCCTTGTTTCTGCTTCTTTCCAAGCTTGCATGTTTTCAAGGATGTTCCCATTCTCGTGGGGAAAAAAAGTGATGGAAAGAGAAGTATATGAACTCAGTTTTGAATTAGAGCTCCACCATTTCTTGTTATGAGTTCATTAATTTAACAGCTATCTAGAGAGTATTGCCCTTCTGGCTGTCACTTTGTAAGTTAAAGCCTACAGAAAAGGCAACAAAACGGACATTGCTCCACTCCTCATAAACTCATAGTCCAGGGAAAGGCAGACATTAATTAATAGATAGGAGGAAATTTTGCTTTCTTTTAGCCCTCTAGTTTCTTTGGTTGACTGGCTTATTAGTTAAATTGATATCAGACAGATTAATGAGAGGAAAAACAAGTTTCATTACAGGTATACATAAAACTAGAGACTCAAAGGTATGGTTGGTTGATTGGGGCTTTTGTATTATCCTAAACTGCCAAAAAGAATGGGGATGGAGGCTGAGGGGTGAGTGGAAGTAAATTATGAGACGGTCAAAGGAAAAGCCTGGTATGACCTATACCTCCAGGTAAAATCCAGTAAAAAGATAAGCTTTTTCGTGCAGATTTACTTCGGTGCCTTCTCCATCAGTCAGAGTCTGTTGATCATCCTCCTCTTCCTGGTGGGGAGAGGGAAACAATCTTATAAATGGAGATATCCTTTACAGATGTAAGTTTCTCTGACAAACAGGCAGCTTTCAAAGCTTCTGTGTCTGTGGTTTCTCAAAAAAATACCAGTACACTATAGAGGCATATCTTAGGGGACCATATTCTAGTTTCCTATAGTCATATTTTGGGATGTTGTGTCCTGAACCCCATTAATAATTGCATGAATGTGGTGAGGGCCAGAAGATGTCATGGGGAAACTTGATCTTATCTTCAAGTTAGGGAGGTTTTATAAAGAAGACAGAAATGAAGACTGGAAGAGGTGAAGGGGTTCCTGAGGCAATGGGCTGGCAGAGGGATCAGACATATAGAGCCCTGAAGTAGGAGATCTGAGGGAAAATGAGGCCAGTGTGGCCAGAGCGAAGAAGAGCGTGACTGAAGGCAAGCCTGGGGTGGGGAGGATGAACAGTCATCCTTAAGGATGTTAACCCTCCTGGCTGATCTGCTTTTATTCTTGTTTGGTGGTATGGAGGACTGAATTCAGAGCTTCCTGCTTGGTAGGCAAGAGCTCTACTGCTTGAGCCAGGCCCACAGTACTTTAGCTTTTTAGTTTGTTTTTCAGATAGGGTGTCACACTTTTGCCCAGGCTGGCCTCAGACTGTGATCTTCTGCCTCCCAAACAGTTACAAAAAAAAAGAGGAATCTCTTTTACTACAGTGTAAAGAGTTGATCAGAGAGTCCAGAGGAAGGTTTGATGCAGTTACCCAAGCCAGTGTATCTATGAAATTATAAACAGGGTGGTAGTGGTGGAGAGAAAACAGGACAAATTAAAGGTCCTCTAGAAAGTCAATAGGAATTGGTGAAGGATAGGAAAAGGGAGGGGGTGGTCATCTTGATTGGGGTATGCAAATGGATGGTGGTGCTACACTGACCACCACAGAAACTGGTAAAGCTGGTGGCTTTACCAGTTTCTTTACCTGGAATTAATGATTTTGGAGGGTCTGACAAACAAGGACAGAGGTCAGGCATGTGGTCCACAGGTTGGTCTAGAGCTCAGAGTAGAAGCCTGGAGATCCTTGACATTTTGATGGTAATTAAAGCAATGAGTACAGATGATAGGCCTTAAGATAGAGTATCAATGAGAAAGGAGAGGGCAGCCAGGCTTCGAATCTCAAGAAATATTAACATTTAAGGATGTAGAGGAGAGGAAACTCCCTGAGAATTATTCTAATAGTTTCTCAAAAATATTAAACACAAAATCACCATATGACCCAGTCTTTCCAGTCTTAGTTGTATAGTTGACCCTCTATATGCACAGATCTCACACCTGCAGATTCATCCAACTATGGATCAAAAAATACCAGGGGGAGAGCCAGGTGTGGTGGCATGCAGCTTTAGTCTTAGATACCTGGGAAGTTGAGGGAGGAGAATTACTTGAGCCCAAGAGTTGAAGACCAGCCTGGGCAACACAGTGAGACCCTACCTCAAAGAGAAAGAAAGAGAGTGAGAGAGAGAGATAGAGAGGAAGGAAGGAAGGAGGGAGGGAGGGAGGGAGAGAGAGGAGAGAGAGAAAGAAAGAAAGAGGAGAGGGGGGAAGGAGGGAAGGGGAGAGAAAGAAAGAAGGAAGAAAGGAAGGGAGGGAGGGAGGGAGGGAGGAGGCATAACTAGGGATGTGGACCAGCACAGGTTGCATGACATTGGACAAATGATGGACCTCCTAGTGCCTCTTCCTATCCTTCTGAGCCTGGCCTACTTGGTGGGAGAGGAAGAGAGAATAATAGAGAGTGAGTAATATTGAAACACAATGCATTGATATAGGAAGATAATATAAGGAAATGCACTATAACTGTTGAATAATAGGGGAATGGTGAGAGAAAGAGTAAGAAGCAGAGGGGCTCATCTGACTAAAGTCAGTATATACAGCTGTGAAATACCTCCTCAAACAATTAATATACACTTTAAAAAAATGAAGGACAGGAAGATAAAACAGATCCCATCCAGGGGTGGGTACCAGTGGCGGGGGGACAGTAAACATAAAGAGTAAAGAGGGCAAAAATTGTGGTTGTACTTTGTATATCTGAAAAAATAGAGCAATGAAACCTGTCGAAGTTGTTCTAAGGAGGGGAGGGAGAATGAAGGAGGATGATTGAGGGGTGACTTAATTAAGATATCTTGTAAGCACATATGTAAATGTCAAAGGTATCTTATCTGTACAGTTACTATATGCTAATATGTAAAAAAAAATTTTAACAAAGAAGGGAAAAATCACTCCCTTGAAGGGCTGTGGTAAGGATGAAATCTGATAACAACTGCTTTACCTGTGTGGTAGAGAAAGGGTATCTAGGAGCAATTGGTGCCCTGCCTCTGGCCTCTGGCCTCACCATACTGTGCTGATCCACAGCCTAAGTCTTTATCTTACCACCTCAGGACTTTCTCCAGGCCTGGCAGGGCCAACTGTAAGCACCTGAGAGGTGAGGGACTGATGAAAATGCCCTGGAATTAATTCTCCACCTCCTCTGTCCTGACTTCAGTTTTTCCTGAAGTTGAAAGAGCTTTATATTTGTAATAAAAATCCAAATTTGGGGAAGGGCAAAGTTTGAAACAGCAGCCAAGTAGGGAAGGGTGGGGAGAGGAGAGTGACTAAACAGGCACGCTGGAACTGAAGGGGTATATAACTGACCACCGTCAAGCCAGTGTAAGTTTCTTGGTTTCATTCAGAAAATATTGTATACACCTAAGTCTCTCAGTGTCCAGGTACATCTGTTCCATTTTTGTCTTGCTTTATTGGTGGTATTACAACATAATATTGCATTTCCACCAATTCCTGTCCCATGTGGAAAAATTAGGTGATTCCAAATACTTTCTTCAGCTCCACAGTAAGCTGTCTCTGAACTATTTCTTAACCTTCATGTCCTCAAATCCTGCATCAGAGTGTGCTCGGAAGGAACCCATGCTAAGGCAATTTAGATGCTCAAATACAGCCAATCATGTGTTGCTTAAAGACAGGGAGATTTTCTTAGGAATGCATCGTTAGGCAACTTTTGGTGGGAAGGGACAATACTGGGGTTTGAACTCAGGTCTTCGCACTTGCTAGTCAGGGGCTCTACCACTTGATTCATGCCTCCAGTTCTTTTTACTTTGGTTATTTTTGAGGTAGGGTCTCGCTTTTTGTCTAGGCCAGCCTGAACTGTAATGCTCTTCTTTTAGGATGACAGGCATGCACCACAACACCCAGTTTTAGTTTTTTCTGTTGAGATGGCGTCTTGTCCGGTTTTTTTTGCCCAGACTGACCTAAGACCATAATCCTTCTGATCTCAGTCTCCCACATAACTTGGGATGACAGGCAGGTGCCATTGAGCCCATCTGTTGGTTAAGTTGGAGTCTCATGAACTTTTTGCCTGGGCTGGCCTTGAACTGTGATCCTCCTGATCTCAGCTCCCCAGGCAGCTGGGATTACAGGCATGAGCCACCTGGCACCTGGCCATCATTAGTCAGTCTACTGTGTGATATTCACACAGTGTGCTTACACAAACCCAGACCGTATAGTCTACTATTACACAAGCTAGTATATGTCTGTGTGTACATTTGTAGGTATATATATATATATATATATAAAATATAGATATATACATATAAGTATGTAAGTATATATATTCTTATATATATATATAAGTATATATATATATTCTTATATATATATATATTCTTATATATATATATATTCTTATATATATATATATTCTTATATATATATATATTCTTATATATATACTTATATATATATATAAGAATATATATACTTACATACTTATATGTATATATCTATATTTTATATATATATATATTCTTCTATCAGTTGAAAGTGTTAAGTAGCTGTCGAGGATAAAGGCTCAGAGTTGTGAGTTCAAGAAGGCACAGTGGCCCTCAAATTTCTCCCTCTCTCATGCACAAAATACTCCCAGCAGGGATGTGAAGTGAAGCTTCTAGAATCAGATTTTAAATGGTCATTAGAAGTGAATGAATTACAGGACGGAAACCCAGAAGAAGGAGACATCAGAGGAAGGATGGGGCCTTAAACGGGAGGGGAAGAAGGAATAAAACGCCTCCCTGAGACAGAACAGGTGAAACTGGGCCCTGGGCAGCCCATGCTGATTATGGGAAATGAAGCATTTCCTTTCACCACCCACTTCCCATACCACACAAACCTTGGTGAAAGAGTCCACAAGGATGCTCCACTTACAAAAGCTTCGTCGGTGGGACAAGCAGATTGGGCTCGAGTGTTCAGCACTCTGCCCGACCCTAAGGAGAGCCTCCTTTCCAGGGTCATTCATCCATTCACCTGCCCTCCATGTGTTTCCCAGAACCATCTTTTCCTTACAGTACAGGCTATGTAGCTATCCCACGGTCATCCAATGGCAGTGTCACCGAATCTCCAGTAACCTTTGGACTAGTTTCCATGACTCTGAAGTTCCCCACCCACAGCTTCACTCGTAGTGAGTGGAAATATTTAGAGGAAGTGAGACTTTCGGCCCGTCACCATGGGAAGCATGGGGGAGCCAGCACTTGTGTTCTCTCAGCACCTGTTCCTCATGCTGGTGATTTGCAGCTCAGAAGAAACAGAATGTTGTTGGGCGTGGTGATGCACGTCTATAATCCTAAATTCTTGGGTGGCTGAGATGGTTGGTTCATGGTTTGAGGCCTTCCAGGGCAAGAACTATGAGATCCTATCTGAAAAATACCTAAAGCTAAAAAGGCTGGAAGTGTGGCTCAGTGGTAGAGCACCCAAGTATGAGAGTGTGAGGCCCTGAGTTCAGCTCCAGAAATGGAGTTGTTGAGAAGATAATGTGCTCAGTCCCTCTGCCAGAGTGGAGAAGTTAGGCAGGAGTGGACTCCAGTGCTGTGTCGTGGTCTGGCTTTGTAGCTGTGAGGCCCTGGTGAGTGAGAACGATTCCCAGTAAATGACGTCTATTGATTGGCTCATTCAGAGAGGAAATGAACAGGGGCTCATTTACTCTCCAGACAAACAGAAGCAACAGTAGTGTATATGTGTGTGCGTGTGTGTGTGCACACACACATATACACACGCATGCTGTAACCAGTAATCACATAAATTGAAACTACTGTAAGTTGAAAATGCACCACCAAACCAAACTCACTGAACATCCTAGCATGGGAGCACAGCACACTATAGAGTGTCAGTTTTGTCACTTTGTGACTGGCGCCGAATGGAAACTGTGGCTTATTGCTTCTGATGCTTCTGAGATAGGGTCTTACCATATAGCTCCACTGGCCTCAATTTGTGATCCTCCTGCCTTTGCCTCCTGCAAAGGTGCCAGGTCTTTGAAGTATGGTTTCTATTGAACGTATGGGTTTCAAACACATCATAAAGTTGAAAAGTCCTAAGTGAAAGCACTACATGTTGGGGACTGTCATATACATATACACGTGTGGGGGGGAGAGGGGGAGGGAGAGAGAGACACACACAGAGAGAAAGGGAGAGCGAGCGAGATTTATTTTGTAAAATTAACTCACAGTTATGGAGGCTGATCAGTGTCAAGCTTGAGACCCAGGGAAGAGTGGATATTGCACTTCAAGTTCAAGGCCATCTGCCGGCAGAACACTTTCTCATTGTTCCACTCTGGGCCCACTCACATTATGCAAAGCCATAGCTTTTACTCAAAGTCACCTGACTTAAATGTTAATCTCATCTAAAACTAAAATAAGATAGCCTCATAGCAACATCCAGAGTAATGTGTAACCAAATAGCAGTATTCAGTGTCTTGACCTAGCCAAGTAGACGCACAGAATTAGCCGTGACAGATTCAAGCCTCGTTTCAGAAAATGATTTGGTAGTTATTTATCCACATTTGTTAAGGGCCCAGTGTGGATACGGCACTGTGCTAGGTGCTGGGGGTTCATCCTGAAGCAAGCAGAGCCCCATCCTTAAATAGCTCGTGTATGGAGGTGGAGGAGGGGGTCCAAGTAAGCAAAAATACTCACACTATGTTTCATGCTTTCCAAAAGTCATGCAAGCACAACTCAAATTGATCAAATCTATTTTTTTCCTTTTAAATATGGTATTGGGATATAGTAAGGAAAGGAACAAAGATTTTCACCTCATGGACCTTATTATCTCCAGAGACCTCAGATGTAAATTATATGTTGATCATAAACACATTCTAACAAAAACACATATAATTCAGTTATAAAGGATGGTGAGGATGAATAGATTCCATACAACTGCATTTAAGATGAAATGACCAGAGAATTTTTTGCATAATTATCTCATTTTCTTCATTATTTCTTTATTTTTATGACAAGCTAGTGAAAGGAACATTTTCATCCAGGTATTATGATTTTAGAATAATAGCTTTTTATCAATGGCTTGATACGATGCTTTGTTTCTCTGTGTTGTTTATTTTTATTGGCTTTTTGTTTCACTGTGCTTCACGGGTTTGTGTGAAGAAAGATGAGGCACTGGAAGTCAAAGTATTAATTCGTGTTGTTTAGAACTGAGAGTCTATTGTCTTAAAATGAGTGTGTCCATGATGGCTTGCTGGAAAGTAACCAATATGGCCATGGTATCAGAGTATTAGCAAAAGAACATCAGACTTTTATTAGAATATCCGAGGGTTGCAAACTGCAGGTCATCCTATGATATGGTTTAGATAATTGTCCCCCAAAGGCATCCATGGTGCCATTGAGAGGTGGTGAACTTTTAGGAGGTGGGAAGGAAGTTAGGTCATTGGGATGTGCCATTGAAGACACTTCTTACTCTATTGTTTCCTGGTATGAGATGAGTGGTTTTACTCCACCATAACTTTCTGCCATGATGTGCTTCCTTACCACAGGCCCAAGGCAACAGGATCAACTAATCATGAACAGAAACTATAAGGCAAAATAGACCTTTCCTTCTTATAAGTTGATTATCTCAGGCAAATTTGTCACAATAAAGGAAAGCAAACTAGCACTTCATCCAAAGTTTTCAGTCTCAAGTGGCAGAGTGCCAGCTCAGCAAGTACCAAGCCCTGAGTTCAAGCCCCAGTATCACCCTCTAAAAAATGTCCAATTATATTGTTAAGTGAAACAAGCCAAAAGACTACATGCTCCACGATTACAAATATATGGCTCTCTGGAAAAAGCAAAACTAGGCAGGCACTCTACCACTTGAGCCACTCCACAAGCCCCAGAAAAACAAAGCTATAGAGAGAATAAAAGGTTCAGTGGTAGACAATGGTCAAGTGGAGGAATACGTGAAACTACTCCATGTGACGTTAGAGTGGTGGGCACGTGTTATTTTGTATCTCTTTAAACCCATAGCGTCCACAATACCAAGACTGAACCCTAATGTCATCTGGGGATCTGGGATGACATTGATGTGCCAATGAGATCCATCCATTGTAATGAATGCATCACTCAGGTGCGGAATGTTGACAGTGGGGAAGAATGTGCATGGGAGTGGAGGGTAGGAGGTATTTAGGAAATCTCTGTATCTATCATTTTGCTGTGAACTTAAAATCACTTAAAAAAATTTTTTTTAAGTAGCTAAGTGGCCTTCTTGCAGTTCTGTCAAAAGGCCAAGAATGTGCCTCATCGGCTTATTGGCACTTTGGATTCTCTGTGCCTGGAAGGACCTCCGGGAGGTGCCTGCAAGGTTCCCTTCCCTTCCTCATCTGTGGCCACAAGTGGCCCTGCCATGGCAGTCCTTCCTCACCATTCTATTCCCACATCACCGCCTCACATACCCTCTCTGTGCCCATAATTCACACCACCTGATAGTAAACACACCTGTGCGTTAGCTTGTGGTCTGTTACCTCCCTGGTCAATCAGTTATGGGGGTGCAGAACTCTGTTTTGTTCCCTGCTATGTATCTAGCATGTGGGAGGTGCTCAATCCATTGAATGAATGAATGAGCAAGTGAATGAGTGAGCTAGTGTTAGAGACTGACTGAGCTAGCAGCAGGGGAAGAAGGCCTTCCTGCTTGGAAGAGGGCAGCTAGGGATGGTCTGAGGTGGTACTGGAAGGAGGGACAGCTGGAGCAGAGATGTGTGCACTCTGGGGACTTGCAAGGGGATTGCTGTGACTAGAACACAGGCTGTGGGAGGGCAGAGTTGGGACCATCCCTCCTGCACCCTGGACAGGAGGACAGAGACCTGGCAGTGGCTGTGAGAAGTGGGAAACTGCCCCCCTGCAGAGCACACTGCAGGCAAAGACAGACTTTTCCTCAGGAAAGCCAACTTGGCTCTGCTCCTGTGTTTGAATAACAGCCTAATTGAAACACAGAGTTCTACCGAACATAGCAAAGCAAATAAGATTTTTTGGCCTATGCATTTTTCAAAGATAATGTTGCTGGCGGCTTGCTTCAAACATAGCAAAACTTCAGTAATGCTTCGTGTAGTGTCTCACTCAAGCAGGCCTGGGATGCAGTGACTGGCCTCCTCAGTTCCTGCAAGGATGACTTAGCAGAGAAATGTATATATTTCTTAAACTGTGTTGCAGGGGAAAAAATTCTTTATATTCATTATTTAACATCTCCAACAATGTTCCCTGAATACCCAGTTACAGAAGCATTGGCTGAATAGTTTTAGCCAGTAATTTCCTCCCTGCTGAATAGTTTCTTTCTTAACAACATAGAAGAGTGACTTGGCTTAACACTCCCTATTTGAGTTTAACCCTAGCATGGGTTTCTTCCTTTTAAGTCTATGTGAAATGCAGTTGTGCATAATACTGAAAATGTCAGCATGACCTGAATGTCCACCGGGAGGGTCCTAGTGATTCTTCTACATTGGCAATCCACACTGGAATATTACACCGTGGTTAAAAAAGAATAAACAACAAAAAATAACCCACAAAGATAAGGGAAGATGTGGACCAAATCCAAAGCAATAAATACAATAGCACATGGATTGTGAACCCAGGTTTAGCAAAACGTTTCTTTTCATTTATCTCTTTATGAAACAAAGATCTATCCAGCAAAATATAGATGCTAAAATATTTAATTTTAAGAAGTTTTATCTCTGGGATAGTGATTACCAACCAGGTTAACATCTTACAGTAGATACCATCAGTCTTTGGTATTTTCAAATGAATTTATATTAATTTCATGATTAAAAACAGGCTCAGACATCATTTACTACTAGGTTGGTGCACCTGAGTGTGTGTGCATGTGTGCACACTGTGTACATGTAAGCAAGTGTGGTGGATACCAGCAGTGGTTGGGGAAGGGAAATGTGTTTTCAAGATAGTCTCAGCTTAAAAAGAACAATAATTCCATCTTCATAAGGCTGCCCTCCCATTTGCTTTTGTTTTGCCTTATTTGCTTACCTAGTGCATTTGTTAAATAATTGACAAAAATAAACAGCACAGTGAGAACACTTTCTAGGAAATGTGAGGAGCAGTAAACATGTATACCATCTAAGAAGAGCTTTTCCCTGCCCAGTGGGAATAGTCACAAAGCAATTAGCAACCACGTAAAACTAGAATTCAGGAAGTGGGCAGACCCAAGAGAGCTGGAGGAACTGGTGGAGTGATTGAGTGGCTCTGCAGCCAACGCCTGCATTCACATCCCACCTCTGCCAGCAACTTGCCCTTGTTCCACAGCAAGTTACTTTCTCATCTGCACAAAGGAGATGATGACAGTCCTACCTCACTGGGTGGTTTTGAAGGTTTTGTGAGTCCATAGATGGCTTTGACTATGATGCAATCAGTAATCACAAAGCACCTCTAACTATATCTAACACACTAAGTTCCCATTCGCATTGCCTGGTAAGAGGAGGAGGACAAGGAACAGATTTCATAAAAGAGAAGGAGCTACATTTGCAGGAAAATGAATGGAGCTGGAGTTCATCATGTTAAGCTAAGTAAACCAGACTCATAAAGACAAATAGCACATGTTTTCTCTCATATGCGGAATGTAGATCTAAAAAAATCAGAACAAAACGAAACAAAAATAAGGACATGAGTGTAAAAAAGGAACTTCTGAGGAGAACCAGAAAGAGGATAGGAGGGCAAAAGGAGAAGGTGATTATACGCATTATGCAAAATACATTATAGGCATTTATGCAAACAGAATAATGAAACAAAATAGAAGGGGCTAAGGAATAAGAACAATTTGATAAGAATAAGGAATTCCCAAGAAAAGAGCATGGAAAAAATAAAATGAAGCCCAAAGGCAACCATCCTGTTCACTTCAACCTCTGTAAAGAGTCAAAGTGACATTTCATTACCTAGGTGATAAACTGGTGCAGATGGTGGAAGAATTGAAATGAAATAGAAGAGGATGTTTTAAAGTCAGCCTTTGTTTGTTTTCACATAGACCAACCTGCGTATCAGTCTTGGTCACCAACTGTGTACAGAGTGTTGCACTGATGGGACCAGGCCAGGTATGATCCCCACCAGTGGGAACTGTGTTCATGTGTAGGAAAACTATTGTGATCATTTGTTTCATTGGTGCTGTCTTATACCCAAGTGTTGTACTGGCCTCAGCCTGACTCACTAATAAATAGAAAAAAAGCACTGTAGTACACTCTTGACACTGACAATTCTTGATTTTCTGTGTTAGTGAGGAATCATGGGAATAAATAAAGTCAGTGTAGTCAATTATGTTCTTTTTATCTGTAAATTAAACAAGTCTTCATTGCTGTGCCTTTTAAGTTTAAACCCTTTGTCCATCTGTTTGGATTTCTGATCATCCATCCTCATCTCAATCTCTTCCACTCAACTTGCAAATGCTTATCAGTGACCAAGGGATAGGGAGAAAAGCTGACTGTCAGGTTGTCCATGATACATTCTAAACAGACCTTGGTCGTTGAGCTGCTTGACCTTGGCAAACACTTTAACTGTCTCCCCGACTATAAGACATGTGAATTGGTCTCTGAGACTCTGATACTTTTGCTTACTACCCCTGACCATTCTGAAAAGCCATGAGAGCCAAGGTCCAGTCTTGTTAACTCCTGAGAGTTTAGACAGGAAGGGCAGAATCTCACAGCTCTGCAGAGTTCTATTTGCAAAGAGAGCTGGGCAGAAGGTGCCAAAACAGCCAGTAGCTAAGTTCAGGAAATTACAGTGATTAGTTGGTTCAGAGGGGTATCATTCACTTTTAGAATCATGTTGCCTAGGATTGAGCTGAGAGCTTGGTCTCCAGGGAAGAGTTAAAAGTCAGACAGGAACCATAACAAAAATTTCCACTGAAAAGTAAGTTCCTTCTAAGAGAAACTGACAGACTTGCTAATTGCAGCTTACTCTAAATCTAATGACAGTCTGCAGCATTTATGAAGAAAGCAAGAGGTTGGAATGACAGCTGTAGGTGTAGGATCTTGCAGCAGATAGATGTGAATACAGCAGGCATGGTGGGCTCTTTAAAATGATGATCTCTTTAGGCTTGAACTGCATCAGAGATCAGGCAAATTTCCTTTCTCCAAGATTCTTACAAACATTACAAATTATTAAAACACATTTGTGCTGCTGTATCTTTTCAAAAGTTCAACCATATAATAGCTCTAACAGGCACATCATACTACTCTGCCTAAATTTCAAACATTTCCTTGATGTAGGATGGTCACAGTAGAAAGGAATGCTATTCTTATTCAGCCATTGGTAAGGGTCTGTCTTTCTTTATCCCAGAAACTAAATGACTGGCTACTTTGGAGGCTCTGACCTAAATCTTAATTGATGCCCACTGCCTATTTAGAACACTGTGTGCAATTTTAACCAGACAAACCCAGGGAGAAGGATTAAGGCTGCCACAATAAGAAAAGGCTGATATTTTGACCAATCATGCAGTGAGTTTATGGCATCTATAATTTTTATAAGTGAGTTTCTTTCCACCTATAATTTAGCTTTATTAGGCTCTCCTCTTTGGGTAACCCTCCTTTCTTGATGCTCGGTAGAGAGAAAACTAGGTTACTATTTATGTTTTTCTCTTCAGTCTCCGTCTTGGTATACATACATCATCACTGAATCAAAATCTTAATAGCCAACATTTAGCTATTAATTTACAACTCGCTCAGCATATTCACCTGTATCATCATATTTAATTTCACCATGGTCCTAGGAAGTATTCTTTGTATTCCCCATTCTGGAGCAATGATATTGAGAAGACCAAAGGGATAGATGAGGGTATATACATACAAATTTGGACAACTGATCAAATGATGCACCTGTGACTGAATCCCAGGTCCTCTGACTAGGTCCGTTGCTTAAAGGACTTTATCTATTGACAAAGTCCTTCCTTGTGGTGATTCCTTGCATCACTCAGATCTTTGGTGTGAAGACACTGGCTGTCCTCAGACTAAAAAGCATTTCATTTCAAGGCAGGAGATTTTTCTTTTTTGTTTACACCTCTCACACATTATTTTTTAAATACTGACCTCCAAGGACTGTGAGGTGGAAAAATCTCAGATGTGTGAAGTGACCCTTTGATGCTCGCAGCTTTTCTTTCTAAATCCCTCAACCCCACCCCGCCCCCTGCTTTTTTTTGGCACATATTACGATGACGGTCTCTTTTCTAGTACTTAGCATCCATAGGTTCACAAAGGGCTTGCAGTGAAGGATTTGATTTTGTTGATTTCAATCACTGTAACTCCAAGTCACAGTGCTCCTGTGTTTTCCATTTTAAGCACTATTTCATACAGTGAATAAGAAAATTTGCTGTTTAAGTAAAGGAAATTTCCAAAAGTACATGTAGAAGGTGGGATTTTAAATCAAGAACATCTTGCTTTCCCCCTCTTCCCTTCTACTACACAGATGCCCTGGGCTTTAGCCAGCTCACCTATAACTAGAATGTCTCGATCTACTCAGTTATGGTTTATCATGGACAGACACTCAGCAAGTAGAGCTGGGGTCTTCCTTTGAAAGTAGTGAAAGAATAGGTCTGTAGAATGCTTGGGTCAGTTGGTTTGCTCCTTGGAAAGAAACGCATTAACTAAAAGATGTGAAAGGTAAGAAGGGGTGAGGGTGATTGAGTAATAATAATTTCAGCAAACAGAAACTTAAATATTCTGCTGTAAGATAATGTGTTCAACATGCACAGGAAATCAATGTGAGTCAACTCCCTGTATAGCTATCCTTATCTCAACTAGCATAAACACTTGGTCCTTCCTATTATTGCTTATATTCTCTCTTCAACAAAATTAGAGATAAGGGCAAAATAGTTTCTGCTGGGTATTGAGGGGGGGAGCGGGAGGGGGTGGAGTGGGTGGTAAGGGAGGGGGTGGGGGCAGGGGGGAGAAATGACCCAAGCCTTGTATGCACATATGAATAATAAATAAATAAATAAATAAAGATAACGTGTTCAGTTGGAGGATGGGTCATAGAAAATGTAGCCACTATAATGAGTGGGGACCCCAAAAACTACTGCCCCCTCCTTCTACTTCTGCTCTAGTCAGTTCCAAACACCCAGCCTGCTATTGCTATTCTGACTTCATCACTGACCGGCCATGCCTAGTGGACCCTCCAGGCTGGAAGCCAGGAGGCCACAGAGGAGGTCAACTAAGAGGAGAGGAAGTGTAGAGGTTCTATTTGTCTTATGAAGAAAAGGTATTGTAATAGATAATAATTGTAATTTTTTTAAAAAGTAGGATGAGTTCCATACCATCGCCCTCCCTTTTCCACATAGACATTTCAAATTCTCAAGGACATTCTGCTTGTTAGTGGTGCTGTGAAAAATTCTAGGTAGTTTTTCTATTAGTAGGTGGAAGGGAGTGGGGACGTGCATAATGATGGACCAATAGGGTATTCAGTACTTAGCATGTTCTGAGCAAACACACCTCCTTTGATTCATAATGAGGGAGGTAGTAGAGCTGTAATTTTAACCCTTCCATGAATCACATTTAAAATGAAAATAATACCAATGCTACACACCTGTAAGGAGGGAGGGTATTTCCAAGCCTACTCTTAGGTCCAGTGACTCATACAGGAGTCACTGTTTAGCAGGGTTTAGCATTCAGTCACACCCACAACTAAGTTCTGTTGCATCAAAAGGGCCGTCAAAGGGAAAGGCACATGGAGAAAGCTAAGCATGAGCTACCAAGAGTCCTGTCCCAGTGAAGTCACGCAGGATGTATGCGACTCCTCCAGCAAGGACAGGTGTGCAATAGTGTCTACCTAGGAAGCTCATTAGAGACTCATTGCCAGGGTTTGATTGGGGCTGGCTACTTAGACAACCTCTATTAGCACACACCACGGTTCCAGACTCACAGAAGGAAAGCAGGTGTTCAGCTTGCACATACAGCTAAAACACAGGGAGCCACTCTTACCACAGGATAATAGGAATCCTCTGCAAGTGCTGGGATGCTAGTTAAGGGCCAGTCTTGCAAGGCCTTTCTGAAGACAACATTCTCAGGCCTGCTAAGTTAACTCTCTTCTGTGCACTGTCTCATTGGATTATTGTAAGAGTAGATGAAGTAAACATGTATCCATTGCTTACATCACTGCCTTACACTTGGAAAATCCTAAAAAACTTTTAGTCATTTCTATTAAGTGGGAAAAAAATAGATTTAGAATGAATGAAAAGCCAGTTTTGGCCAACTAGAATCTAAATTTCCAAATCCCTGTCCAGAAAAATCCATGTCTTCACTTTAAACCACTGCTAGAGTACTGGAGATGGTGGATACCTTCCTTCTTGAGTCTGCAGTGAATGGGGATTTCAACTGTAACTGATTATATAATGCATAACTTCTTCACACTCTAAGCAATATCACTCTACAGTTCAGACTCCTCATTAGTTAAACCTACTCAGAGTAGATTCATGGTCTAGTATTTTAATGCCTCAGGGAGCATATTTTGGACTTTGGATAATCTTTCTCTACTACTCACAAGAGTCATACTTTCTTGATGTCTTTTATTTCTCAAGATACATATTCATTATCCCCTAAAGAATTTCCTTCTGTTAGTAGATCTTCATGTGATAATTAAAATCACTCAAGTATAAGTCATTTTTAGGTTTAAAATTTTTATGACAAAGAACTTTCTCTGGCCCACTCCCCTCCACCCTTGCCATGGGAATCAGTTAATGAATCTCTTCAATCATGGAATTGTATCTTCTCAGGTGACACCAGGTTTTTAGATCCTTGATTATGTTGATTGGTAGCAGAAGAACCCAACAGCTAGCTGCAAATGTGCTCTAGTCAACTATGATACCAGTCAATTCATTTATACCACAGAAATCTTTTCACTGAAATGAAATAATTGCACCCAATTGAGAAATATCTTTAAGTAAAAGGGGTGGTGTTAAAAAGGAGGGAGGGTTAAAAGAATCCTTTAGATTTGAAGCTAAATTTTTAAAAAAGATTCATTACTGATGGCCATGTGATCATAGGTGTGATGAAACAGTCTTAGAACCATACTTTGTTTCAACATCAGCATTGCTAGTTGCTATGCCTCTGTTTATTCATTCCAATAAATGAAGACTTCATAAACTTCTGAGTAATTTCTATCTCCATAGAATTTATACATGGTGAATGTTCAATAAAGTTCTGTTCCATTAACACACAAATGCTAATGAATTTCCACTGAATAAAGAGATTCATCTTTGGGTTTAGTGGTTGATGACATATCCCAAGTGAGTAGGTGGTACTTCCTGGATGACTATAGCCAACCAGTGCCAGATCTTGACACCTACACAAATTTCATCCTTTGGTGAGAAAAGTGAGCAAGAGAAGGGAGCTTTAATGAAAGAATAATGTGACTAAAATTATTTGATATCATAATTTGAGGAATAAGTAATGGGGATCTAGAAGAAATATGGTATGTTTGAGTTCATGGAATATGAGTTCAAAGTATTGGTTGCTAATAGCTGGGCCCATGGATGATACTGAATGATTTAAGATATGCAAAGGAGAAGCAAGAAGGATAACACACAGAAAAGAGAGAGAGATGAGAAATGAAAATGGAACAATGCTAGTGGTTTAGTCAGTGCAGACTGCTATAATAAAGTACTGAACTGGGTGGCTTACAAGACACAGAGTTTTATTTCTCATGATTCTAGAGGCTGAAAGTCCAAGATTACGGTGCCAGCGCGGTTGAGATCAGGTGGCAAATGTTGCTTTCTCACTGTATTCTCACATAGTGGCAAGAGGGCAAGAGAGTTCCATGAGGTATCCTTTTGTAAGGGATCCCACTCATCAGGATTCTACCCTCATGATCTAATCATATCCCAAAGGCCCTACCTTCTAACACTATCACATTGGGGGTTAGGTTTCAACATACAAACTTGGAGTACATAAACAAACATTCAGCCACTGCAGCTAGCATAACACAATCCAGTAAGACGTTTTCCCTACATGGAAATGTCACAGTAATATACCCTGTACAATTATCTTTGACAAAACATTTTTTCAAAAACAGGGAACAGGAAGGCAAAATGAGTACTATCTGGGGGGTTGGTACCAGTGGGGGGAGGGAAGATATAAGGAAAGAGTGTAGGAGGGTGAATATGGTAAAAATATTAGGTACACATGTATGAAAATGGAAAAATGAGACCCGTTGAAACTATTCCAGGAATGGCAGAGAGGAGATAAAAGGAGAATGATGGAAGAGGTGAATTCAACCATGACATATTATAGAACTTTTGTAAATGTCACAATATACCCCCAATACAACAATAATAAAAAAATTACTCCATAGTGAAAAGAAAGACTTTTACTGCTAATACATCTATCAAATATTCCTTTAATGTCTGTTTCTGCCACTTTTGCTCAAACTAATTCCTCCCTCCTACCTAATGTGCCAGGTTAGCTCACATGCTCCCTCTTTCTTGATACCTTTTATTGAACATTCCAGCCTACTTCAGCCTTCAGTGCTTTGTCCTTCTTCGTGTGTCACACCCTCTTCACCCTAATGGGGTATTCTAGAACAGCCCAGCCCCAAGGAATGAGTGCTGCCAGAGGTACTCTGTGAGATAAAAGAAAAGAGGCAGGCATCCAGGAGTGCACAGAGTACAATCTATTGGGAGATTTCCTGATAGAAGCATGGTCCTGAGGAGCAGCAAGACCTACTGCAATTTGGGTCAGATTAGTACAAAAGTGACTTCATCTAAGCCACTGTACCTGGTTTATCATAAAAAAATATCATTCCCAGTGCTAGGGTTCAGTTGTAAAATCTACATGCCATTCTAATGATAGGGTCTATTTATAGTTTGCTGGGAAGCTGTGCCAAAAAATAAAGTCAAGTATAGTTACTCTGGGGGCAATCATGCAGTTACCATTCAAGATGGCTGCAGTCATGTCAAGCTGAATCCAGTTTCTTTTTTTTTTTTTGAAGAGTCCTATTTACTGTTTCTTTCCCAGCGTTTGGCACACATCCAAGGCACATTAGAAAAGTAGAAATCATAAATTACTTTGTAGAAAAATAATCAACCCCTCCCTTCGATACACTCACAAGAACTTCCAAGAACATGCACAAAACCGTTTCCCTATTGTAAAGTTACTGGAAAATTCTCAACAAACGCATGTTTGCAGCTCCAGACCAGTAACATAAAAAAATAACAGTAATCTATATAAATTTATAAAAAGGAATAAGTGGCAAATTGTAACTCAGTAACTTTGACCTGGTTTGTACTGTAAATTCTGAATGTTTCAAAACGGTGAAGAAATGGTGCCAAACCTACTGTCCAGTAGACATCTGTCGGGAGGCATCAGGGAGGCCCTTAATGGAAAGGGATGTTTCTAGAAACTCTGCTGCAGGTGCACAGACGCAGAGACCTCCAGCTTTTCCAGATCCTGGGTGCAACAGGTCTGATGTGTCCTCCTTGCTGAGGTGAACGTCAACATGACATTTAGGCATCTTTTGGTTCAAGCTGAATCCAGTTTCTTTGCTAAATCTCTCCTTAATGTATCTGTACTTTCCCTTTTGAATGGTATACTTAGTCTTGTTTCTTTGGCAATGCCCTGGAATGACAGAATTTGTAGCTGGAAAGGACTGTCATCTCTATTCAACTAAAACCATCAGAATCTATCATCTGGATGGTTTGGTAGGAATACCACACTAACCTCTGCTAATCAGACAACATCCTCCTGTTATGATATAGGCAGATAATGCAGAGGGTTATTTTGATAAGGTCTTTTAAATATATATACAACTGTCGACCACGCTGCTTCAAGATGTGGTTCATCCTTCTGGTGGCATGAAATGAATCTCAGGAGACAAACTATCCGGCAACAAAAGGGTTCACCAACATGTGAAGTGATCTCACCTAGACAGCATCTTTGTGACAAAGATGATAGCTAATGGACTGGAAGCCCACTTTATATGATAGATGTCCTTGTAGTCCAGGGTACACAAAACATGGCGATTTGTTTAGTATATGAGGAAAGAGAAGAATTTTCAACTCTGCCTAATAATGGTTGAAGTAGCTCTTGAGTATCTGCTGTCATGACTTTATCACATGGAGCAAGACATCTAGGATGTGAGGCAAAGGTGAAATCTGTACAGAGTGAGAGGAACTTACAGATTACACTTTGAGCTGGTGTTTATGTAGTTATTTCTATTGAAGTGAATTTACCTGAAGTTAAATATGAATAGGTGGGAAGTTGTTCTCCATTTTCATGATACAGAAGCTTCTTCCATTATCTTCCTCAGAACACAGCAAATGACTTCCGTGAATGCCTAGGCAGACCTCCATTTGCTTCTGGATTCTTTCAAGTTTAAACAAGAAGGCTTTAGGGAAAGCTCCAGCTTGTTTCTGCAACAATTTCCTTACACAGAAATAAATACATACCCTCCTGCTCCCTTGCATCCATACCCCTCCACCTTTGTACTAGTTGAAATTCATGTTCATTCCTTCTTTATATGAATATGACCTTCAGATTCCTGGCAGCTTGCCATACCTGTAGTGGGAACTTTCTATTCTCTGTTACCTATGAAGTACTTTTAAGTTCTTGAAGCTTTTGGGATTCAATGCATCTCTTTTATAATATTTGTTCAATGCGTCTCTTATATAATATTTGTTCAATGCGTCTCTTATATAATATTTGTTCCAGACCCACCATTAGAAAGAAGAACTTCTAGGACTGTCTAGTTTCTATTCTCATAATGACAATATACATTGTAGGCCTAATAAATCTGCCTTTGTTATTCTCTGTTGTTTGCAAGTATGCGCTGGGCCTCTGTCTCAGTCTCTATGAGTCATATGAGTTGTTTCAAACCTCTCCTTCCAACCCTTCTCCCCCATCATCACACAATCTTTCATATATGGGACTATGCACATTTTTTACATAAAAGAAAAAAGCTTCTTAATTCCAAGGCAAAAGGCAATTATTAAGAGTGACATGGAAAGCATTTCCCCTCCCTCCTTGAAGTACCTGGTCCATCGTCATGCTTATGAAAGCCCACAAGGTCCAATACCAGAAAAATACCCAGCTTCCCAGGAGGGCCACTTGACCTTCCAAATGTCTTCCCTCCAAATGGCTTCCAAGGAGAAAACTTTCCAAATGCTCCATTGTACTATTATCTAACATGACATATTTCAGCCAGGTTCAGAGATGTTTCCTGAAACATGAATGTTAACATAACAGCACAAAAGATTCTGGGACTTTCTAGAGTGCACATGGCCAAGCTTTCCAGCCTAGTTCAAACTAGAGGACAGTTCTGCACTATGGGCACCCCTGCCACTTACAGCATGAGGGAGGCATGTGTCCTTTCCTGCAGTGGGGCGGCCCCCACTGTTATGCCAAAAGCTCAGCTGAGTGATAGCCCCCTGAATTGTAGAAATATCACCTCTAGACTCAGGACCCATGGTGACATAGAGGAAATCATTTCTCCATCAACATTGTGCTGGTCAGAACCAGATCCTCTCTCCAGGGAGAAAGAGGGAAGACCCTCTGTTTCCTGCCAGCTCCACACGTCTTGTTTCTTGGGGGTCATGGGACTGTATGCCAATGAACTGTCTGCCTGTGTCACCGCCACAGAAGCAGGATCTGAAATAAAGAGAGGGAAACTCATTTCAAATTCTATTATTAATATATGAGTTTATTTTCAGGACTCTGTTTCTTATTTCAAGTAGTTACATAAAAGTCTCAAAGCCACTTAAACACCGTCTGAATGTTCCTTCAGAAGTTGGACTGAGTGCTCCCTGTTTAGTGGCTAATAATGGTCAGTGGTTTCTCTTCCTTTCTAACCTTATTTGGGGTGTGTCTGGCCTTGAGGTCTGGGCTGTGGCCATGAGTAGGTTTCTGTAGTCCAAGAAGCATTTCTTATACTAATGAAGATGGGTGGAAAGACCATGCCAAGCTGCCTGCAGCTGTTCCAGCATCTACAAAGAACAAAACCCAGCCAAGGTTTGTGGGGATGGTTAGGGCCCCTGGTACAGCCTGAGCAAGACTGGAGCTCAGAGGGATAATGACAAGCTTGTCCTCTGGGCTTCCAGAGGGATAATGACAAGCTTGTCCACAGAAATAAAGAGTTAGAGCAACCAGAATATGCTTGTGTAATGTCCCAGCAAATTGATTTAAAAATTTAAATATGACAACAAGCTAAAGAAAGCCAGAAAGGAATTGATGGGTGAAAAGTAAATCTGCTAGCCTTAGAGAGTGAAAAACAGTACAAAATGGAGTCTTTAAGAAAGTCCAGCAGACTTGGCTGGAAAACTCAGGACACAAGGCAGCAGTTGCTACCTTGTGTTCAGCACAAAGTCCCTAAAGCTAAGAGCAGGAAATCCTGTTGTTCCCACCCATGTCCTTAACCAAGGTCCCCTGAGACAATATGCCTCTGATAGCCAGCAGAAGTCTTTCTCCCATGCTACAGAGTATAGATCACAACATTCTTTAGAAAGTTGGTTGCAAAAAAAAAGGGAAATGTTTAAGGTAATGGATAAACCAATTACTCTGATCTGATCATTACATATGGTATATATATATTGAAATAATCACGCTGTACCCTATAAATATGTACAATTACTTAGCAATTAAAAAATTTTAATTTAGTTAAAAAGAATGTTGGTTGTCAATGAGGTCAATAAAAGCTTTATCCACTCTTTTATTTATTTATGGTGATGGAGATCAAACCCAGGGCCTTCTGTGTACTAGGGTAGTGGTCTAGCACTGAGCTATAAGACAACTGATTTTATGATCTAAAATAACACTACTAAATGTAGCTGACACCCTCCTGGAAGCATTTTAGAAATGCAAATTTCTGGTCCCACCCCAGTCATACTGTAACAAAAACCCTGGGGGTGGGACCTGGTGATCCCTGTTTTAACAAGCCCACCAGATGTATGGAAAGTTTGAGATGTACTGGAACATGGTGTCTGGAATAATGGTACACCTTGGCCATTTGTGAGGTGTGTGGAAAGTAATTTATTATTAACGATAGTTAACATACCAACATTTGTGAATAATTTATATGTATTTCACCTGCAAAGAATTTTTTTTCAAACACAGATCTCTGGCTCTACCAGAATTGGGTGGAGCCAAAATCTGCAGGTGTGGTGGCCAGGAATGTACATGTTTTAAAGCTCCCCAGGTGGTTTTTAGGATCAGCCAAGTGTGGGGACACAGGTCTATAAGAGCCTTTTGCCTCTTATTAAAGAAAAGAAATCATGGAATTTTAGAGCAGGGGCCCCCAGCAAATCTTAGGTAGAACCCAATTGTTTAAACATAAAGAAGAGACACCTGACTGCAGTAGAAAGGGAGGCTGCTGGGCACCATTCCCCTTTGGCAGTGCTATTGTGGCCTTTTATGACAGCCTGCAGGTCCCCAAAACATGGTTTAAAACCCCTGAGGCTTCCACAGTCACTCTCTCCCTCTGTCACACCCCCTCCCCGCCCATTCACTGATGGAGAAACTGAGTCTCTGAGAAGTAAAATGATCTCATCAAACTAGAAAAGCACATGACTGTCCATTTAGATTTGCCAGGAACAGGTTCCCAGGACAAGGATGTTCTGTTTTAAAACAGGGACAGTCCCAAACAAACCAGGATCAGTTGGTTGCCCTAGGTCAGAGCGTATACTAATCCCATAGTTCTTGCCTTTAGGATGGTTCTTTATTATAGCACATCATTGTGGAAGAATTCAGATTACAGTTATTTTCTTTTCCAAAAAAAAAAAGTTTCAATTCCCTTACTCCAGTAGGATTTAAAGGAGTAATACCATCCTTTTACATAAAAAAAAATACCCATAGTACTCTATTTCTGTGCTCATATCTTCACTGTCTCACAATATGCCACATGAACACAAATTGTATCGTTTCTCTGGCTTTAATGTATTTTTGTGATATTTGTCATTATACCTTACCAAGACTATTACTTGAGTATTTCCATTCTTTGGGTTGCCAGTAAAAGATATCTAACTCCCAATGGCTTAAGTAAATTTTCTCTTGTAACAGAAAAATGCTTCAGGCATAGCTGGATTCCAGGGCTCAGGCTCATCAGGTCTTGGTTTCTCCTTTCCTCAGCCCACTAGATGAATCTTTGTACGTGGTAGGAGGATGGTTACCAGCAGCCCTGCACTCCCTCTGTCCTCTCTGCAGCCCAGTTGACTTTGTTTCACTCCTGATAGCTTTTGTGAAAGTTCTTAGGATTAACCTGTTGACCTAAGATAAAATCAACCTAGTCATGAAAACAAAATTACATTTATTTTGGGCTAATTAGGATAAATAGCCTAAATCTGGGGAAATACAAATGTAAGCAGTCTTGAAATGTGTTCTGAGATTTTACAAAATGGCAGCTGTATAGTTTTAAATTGCAAAGAGTTTGGAAATTACATCATTTGATAGTCAGGAGTTAAGATTGGTGCTGGTAGAAGTTAAGCTATCTTGTAAGAAAGAGACTGGGTGAGATCTCAAAAGCTCTGGGAAGTTTGAGGGAAGGGGTCTATTGTACAGAAGATCAACAGAGGTTAACAATGTTTAAAGTCAACTGACATTCGGGGGTGGGGGGGTATGTCTGCAGCCCAGTCCACAGGTTCAGCTAGGGAGATGCCTGAGATCTGATTAACAATGTCCTCCTGACTCCATTTTAAGTGCTCCAGCCCAACGTTACTCCATTCTTTTTCCTTAACAAACTCTCTTTAGGTTGAACTGTACTGTGTACCCATCCCTAAACCAATGACTGTTGGCAGAAGAGTGGAATACCCTGATTTTAAAACATAGACAGTCTCAGATAAACCAGGATAAGTTTGTCACCCTGGGTCAGTTTAAAGTCTATACTAACTCCATCAGTTCTTATCTGTGACAAGTACTTTATTATTTTATTATGACAAGATTTTTAATATGACATTAGTGCAAGAAGACTTCAGACTGCTGTTGTTTTCTTAAAAACAAAAACAAACATATAACAACAGCAACACGCACACACACAAAAGAAAACAAACAACCTTTGTTTTCAATTCCCTAGCTCCAGAAGGTCCGGCCGTGGTCATATGCCCACAACCAGAACCAGGGACTGAGAATAAGAGACAGTTGAGTCCCCAAAAGAAAGGTAGAATATAGTTCCCCAAAGCAAGGGAAGTAGAGATGCTGAGTATATGAAAACAGCAGATGCCCTGGGAATCTTCAGTAGATTTAAATAGAGCCACAACCATTCTATCAACAATATGTGGCTCCATTTCTTTCTCCATCTCTACCCAGCTAAGATCTAAGTACTCCATCACTCTGAAACACAGGTTTTATGACTCCAGTGTTACCATTGTCCAGTCTAATTTTTAAGACATACACATTTGGCAGAAGCTTGCAGAAGTCCCAGGACCAAAATGGACTCCACCAGAATAATGATGAGTCTGAATGGTTCCCAGATATGGAGCTCCTGAAAGTTAGGAGCAGATGACTCATGCCCCTTTGCCTTTGGTTGGCCCTATGTTTTCCAGCTGGGTCTGTGACATGTGATTGGGTCTTTTCTTCAGTGTACCCCATAGAAAAAGAATAAATAGCCCTGAAGCTCTTTCTTTTTCTTCCTTCCTTTCTTCCTGTAATTCATACACAGGCCAACTCTGCTTTGTTTAAACCATAGCATTTCATGTTGCCTGGCAAGTTCTGACAGAACTATTTGCTTTATTCTTCCAGTCCTCTGTTAAGCCAGGGGTAAAGTTATACCTTGTGGCTAATTTTCAGTCTGTAAACCCTATCCCTTGTTAAAGCTGAAATCTTAGATTAAATCAGCATGAAAATACCCTCTCCCCTGAGATCCTTGAGTTATAGCCCTCTGTTACTCCCCTCTCCCCCTTACACACACCAACGTTCATTTAAGTCTTTTCCAACCTTCACAAGTTGCTTTCTCTTATCCATTAGGAAGGGTTTTTTTTTTTTTTAATCTTTTGAAGCAGTTTTCTTTCCTTTTCAATCACCCTAACCCTTTCTACCCCTCCCTCTCCCCAGTACTGGAGATCAAACCCAGAGCCTTGCATATGTTAGGTAAACACTCTATCACCGAGCTACAACCCCAGCCCCCATCCATTGTATTTCATACATACTGGTAAAATATATTTCTAGTTTGGGTAACCAAATTGTCTATTTTAAAGGTGGGCTTCAAGAATTTCACAAATTAGTAAACCTTTCAGTAATGTGAACTCGAACTAATAGTGGGGTCACTAGTGTGTTAGTGTCTGAGGGTGCTATAAGTTCCAGAGTTGTGGAGGCCAGAAGTTTGATGCCAATGTGTGGCCAGGGCCATGCTCCCTCTGACGTTTCTAGGGGAAGACTCTTTCTGGTCTCTTCCTTCTCCTGGTGTCCCCAGACACTTTGGGTTGTGACAGCATCGCTACAATCTCTGCCTTCAACTGTCTTCCCCCTGTGTGTTGTCTTCTTCACACCATGTTCTTTCCTCTTACTGCAAGGATGACAGTGTGACAGTCACACTATGTTGGGGCTGACCCTCATGAGCTCATTTTAACTTGCTGAAACCTGCAAAAACTTTGTCTCCAAATAAGATCTCTCACACACACACACACACACACAGGAACAGGGGACATCAATATAGCCTTTTGGATGGGGATGGGAGTGGACACAATTTATCCCATGACAGCCAGAAAGGAGAATAAGAGAAAAAGCAGGTGACAGAACATTGATGATTCAATCTTGGATAGCCAAAAATCCTAATGTTCTGAGAGGATGTTTACCCAGAAATAGCCTAAGACTCTGATAGGAGCATCTTGAGACAGAGGGAAGGGGCCTAACCATGAAGGTAGTAACTAAAGAGGAGGGCAACCTGCTAAAGGGCAGAGAAGCCAGGACAGGCACATGCTTCAAGATCTCACTGTTTGCTTTACATACTTATATTGGATCCTCAAGTATCTACCAAAAAACTGCTGTGATTCTCATTTAGCAGATGGGAAACTGAAGCTCCAAGTGGATAAGTAGGCCCAGATCATCCAGCTGTAAATAGAAGAGCAAGATTGTCATCAATACTACCATTGTCATTTGCATTTTTAACAGCTCTCACTTCTTACAGACCCACTGTGTAGTGTTGGGACTCAGAAAATGATAGCTCACAGTGAAGGCCTCAGAAGGAAAGTGTCTCTCTGCCCTTCTCCTGCCCTCTTGCCTCTCACCCCCCAGTCTTCCCTGTAGCAGGAAACTAGAATCCCTCTTCTCAAATCCAGCCATAAAACCTGAAAATATTACTCTAACTTTACCCACATTTATGTGTAAGACTTGCCATAAAGAAATTCTTTACTGTATCTTACTCAATAGGCCATAAGATCCTGATTCCAGAAAGGGTCCCCTGCCTCATGCCAGGGAAGAAGGACTGCTGTACAGAGAGGTCAAGAGAAATCTGAACTAACAGAGAGGTCTCACTTGGATCCTCTTCAGCTTGTTAGCATATTGGATCATACATACTGTGCTTATCCAATCACGTTTCTGATTGGCTACCTATGCTTCATGAAACCTAAGCATAAAAGTAGATAGTTCACCTAAGTCTTTGGGTCCTTAGTCTGAAGGCTGTAATCCTGGTCACATAAAACTGTGATCAAATAATTATGTTAAGCCTTTTCTCCTATTAAACATTGTTTTTTGGCATACTCAAATAACATACCTTCAGAGGGAAAGTTAGAACTCTTCACTTCAATACCAAAGACACTGCCTAAGTATCTTCGCAGTCTGGAAAGCTAGATATTGTAAGCAATAGACATACTAAGAAAAAAAAAGCTCAGAGAAGTTAAGTCACTTGCCTGGGGTCACACAGTTATTCATTAGCTAAGCCCAAATCCACGCTTCAGGTCTTTCTAATTTTGTAGACCATTCTTACCATTTTTCCATGTTGCCAATGGACATGAAGACATCCAAATGAAGGTTTTCTTAGCTTCAGAGCAAAAAGTTGTGAAAAGAAATTGAATAGTTGCACTTGGGATTTTATAAAGCAAGCAATATGGAAAGAATATGCTCCAGGAGGAATAGTCAAGAGAGAAGATAAAGAGTGGCAGTGGAGAGTGAACTAATCAAACATGCATATGTGAAAAGGCAAAACAAGCTAGGTTCCTGGGGAACATCCACACTGCTCCCCAGGAGAGGATTCACCTGTTCCATTGATTACCCAGAGGCTGATAGAACATGTGTGGTGTAGAAAACTCACTCTGGAAAGGAAATGCAAGAGGGGGAAAGTGGGCTTTCCAAGCCCCATGCTCTGAGGAGATGCTCTCCTGGATGAGGGGAAGAGTGGTATAGGGGATAGGGCTTGTCAAAGTTGAAGGAGAGGAAATGGGAGAGGCTAACAGAGGGTCTTCAGATACTGAGAGCATTGCTGGAGGAAGAGCAGAGACATGACTGTGTTCTTGTGGTGGCAGCTTTGGGCTCCATTTGGAACACATTTTGCTTAAAACTAGACTTGCCTCACAGTGGAATGAACTGTCTGCCAGTAGGATACTTAAAGAAACCTTAGGACTCACCTAGCATCCTCTTAGGGCTATGCTGTTTACAACCCATGAAATTTCCTTGTCTTTGGGATTATAGTCCAAGAAAGATTGTGTTTCTTCAATCATTCCAGGTTTATGACTGAGGCCCCTATAACAAAAGACAGACTAACAAGAGAAAATCATGCAAATTTATTTGATGTAAGTTTTATATGACATAAAGCCTCCAAAAGGAAATGAAGACCTGAAGAAAGTGGGAAATCTGCATGTTTCTATGCCTTGATTTGATGAAAAGTGGACAGCCATGGAGAAACATAATCAGACAAGTGGGTTATCTAATGGTAATGACTAGGGAGGGACTTAGCAAAGTCTGTACATATTCTTCTCTGTGTCCCTCCATCTTCAGAGGTAAGGATCTCTGTCCTCTAAGTGTAGGAAGTTCATCTTTCATGAGGGTCTATGATCTCCTGAGAGCTGGGGGAGGTGAAAGTGACATTCTTGCTTTTGGTACGTTCTCAAATGCCAAGATGCCATATTTTGGAGAAGCGTGTCCTGAACCTTATGGAGATGAAGTCCTAACTCCTTAAGGGCCATAAGACCATGAGACCCTTGATAACTGACCCCTGCTTTCTGTTCCAGCGCCCCCCACCAGCACCCCTCACCTTGATCTTCACACTCCAGCCTGAAGACTACTGGCACTTTGCTGAGTGTGCATGGAGTTCAAGTGCATTCCTCTGACCCTGATTGTCTTCTATTCCTTACTTGCTTCTCTCTCTTCTTCCCATGATTCTTCCTTTCTTGCCTCCATGCCTCATACACACTTGCTATAAACTCTTACTGGAACATCTTCCTTACACTTTTGGTTATCCCTCTGGCTCACTCCCTTTTTTCCTTCAAGGCTCCATCTCTCAAAAGTAAATGGGAACTATGGAAAGTGATGGACATGCTAATGAGTTGGTAGTGGTAATTGTTTCATAATGTATCATATATCAATGCATCAAGTTGTACATCTTAAATATACATTAATTTTTATTTGCCAATTATATCTCAAAAAAGATGAGGGTGGGAGAAGATCCCACCTCCCCCCCTCCCTGAAGCCTTTCTGATTCCCCCAACTCTGGATGACATTCCTTCCTATAAGCCTTACAAGCTCACAACTGTACTATATTTGTCAATGCATCTGGACTGGTTGTTAACTATCACCCTCTTGTGATATTAGTGGCAGGTCACATCCCCTCCAGCACCCTGTGTAGCATCTTACACAGAACAGGGGCTCAATAATTCAACAATCATGTTGACTGACTGCAGACATCAAGATCCCTTTCACTCTGGGAGCCTAATTTCTGTTCTCACAGTTACTCATGGAGGAAGTTGCCAAAGCCAGGTGATAAGACTTCCTTTTGGGGTTACCCAGGTCTACAATTTGTAATCAGGGTATTTGAAAGAGAAACCAAACCAAGAGAAAAGCATAGTTTTGATGAGGCAAGCGTTGCAAAATAACAAATTGTGTAACAGTGATGAAAGCCTCTTGGGCCACCTTTGGCTCTGCCCAGATTCTGAGACTATGTATATGTGAATCAGCCTGTGCACAGGCACAGCTGTCAAGATTGTAACTTGAGTGTTCAAATGCCCCTTCTTCCTCAAGGTATTGCCTCTAGAGGTCATCCTGACACCTGTCATCCTTGCCTTCAATGATGTCTTCCTCAAGACTGATAAAAATGTTAGCTGTAAATGAAATTATGTTACCTATGTGGCACAACTCTTGATTCTTTGGGGCATGAACGCCAATTGTGAATTAGTGTATTGTTAATTAGTTAATTAGTTTCTGAGCAAAACTGGAGATTTTTTTATAATTCCACATTTACAAATAAAGAAACCTAGTGTTCTTGACCAAAGTCAGAGTTAATAAAGATAAAATAAATGGCCTGGCATAACAGACTTTTGTACCCTGGCACCTGCTCTTCTGGTAGAGACACAGGAGCCCTGAGGTAAGGTTGGGGAGTGGAGGGGGAGATGGAGTGGAGACTAGATCAGGCTGAGTGAGCGGTGCTGTGGACCCTCGGGTCCTTTAGAGATGCATGATGAGCTATGGAAAGGGGCTGGGCATAGAAACAGAGTTCGCTGTGGGGATCAGGGAACAGGGAAATCTGATTGGCTCTTGGCAATGCCATTGGTGATCAGGCCAGCCTTGAAGAATTAGCTCTGGACTGAACCTGGCTGATCTTGGGCTTCCACAGAGAAGAAGATTCACACCCTCTCCACATGGGTGCCTACGCACTGGGACCCTACTGAGTACAAACTCAGGCCTGCCACCTTTAGCTGGTACTGGCCGAGCAATCAAAGAAAGTCATGGAGGCTTGAAACGCTGATCTCTGAAACCCAAGCACTGCCCATCCGACCCTTCTTCCCCTTGGGCCTCCAGGGCTGCCTCAAACAGATGACCACCAGTATGGCCAAAAAGAGAGCCAAGCCCACTGTGCCTGTGAATTCTAGTGTGTCTGCTATAATAAGATTTATTTTACTCAGTAAACAAAGGGGACTTTGAACTCACTGGGGGCCTCTGAGCCGTTTTACAACCACACAACAAAAGTGAACTCAGATATTTACTTCCTTGTTGAAGAACATTGCTCTACTGGGCGGGTCTCTAACTGCTTACACTGGTCTCCTTCATTCTTTTGTATTTTGAAGGCTGTCTCCATCGTTATATAGAACAGTAGGCCAGAAAGAGTCTGCTGAATGAATAATAGTACAGAAAACTTCCTTCTGAATAATATAAAAGATACAAATACTGCATTAACAGGCCTATTTGTTCATTCAGTGAACATTAACAGAATTTTCTATGTGCCAGACACTGTGCTCAGGCTGGAGAAAATAGACAAGTTCCCTGTTCTAAAGATGGAGACACAAATAGGCCAAAGCAATGGATAGGTACAGCTCATGTCAGATAGTGACAAGGGCCATAAGGAAGCTAAAAGTGGTGAAGCTGTATATGAGACACTAAATAAGGAGATCTTGATGGCCCTCGAAGAGGGAGACAGAGCACTCAGGTGGAAGAAACAGGGGCAGAAGTTGAATTTGAGGAGCAGGAAAGAGGCAAGTGGACCTGCAGGGCATAAGCCAGGGAAAATTGGCATGAGATGAGCCTGTATTGTTTATGCCTCATCTATCACGCAGACTTGGCCTTTGATCTCAACTAAAATTACCTTTCACTAATGCATTCGCTTCAAACCACATGATGTTTATGACACAATGCCTGTCTTGTTGTGCACTTTCTACTCAGAGAAAAGTCCTTTATGAACATTTATGAGATTGAAAAGAAGATAATTCCTCCTCCAGGAAGTCTTCTTGGAAATTTGGGATCAGAAAACAGGAGGACTAAGAGCAAATTAAGTCCTGGGAAATCAAACATTCACCTGGAAATGAGGCCATGGTCCTCGGTGGCCATCATAGCAGAGAGTAGGAAGATCCTGGCTGCACGTGAGAAGCTAAGGTTGACAAGAGGAGGGATTCTCCTTTGAGGTCTTCAAATGTAGCACACACAGGTGGGCACATACACAGCTCCCACCCTCACATCTGCTGCCTGGCATTGAGGTCTCCATGTCATTTTCTGCTGTCTTATAGCTCCTCCCACGAGTAACTCAAAACCCCGAAATTCCCTTGCACTGCCAAAAACAACATATTGTCAAAACAAGTCACAAATGTCCTGGTCTCTCATTAATCAGAGAGTAATGAGCATTAATCAGCTCATCTCTGTCTCTCATTCCCCTCCTGAGTGCTCCCCATGAAGTCTTAAGTGTTCCTTCAGTTTCTCCCTCTTTCTTCATCCAGAACCTTCAAGTTTATGTTTCTTTTCACTCCCTTCTCATCCTGCCTAACCCTGGCCCCTCTTTCCTTCCCTGTCACTCTATTCCAAATAAGACCATCCATTTACAAAATTATCTCTTCTTAATACACTAAATATATATGTGTTTTCATATGTGTGTGTGTGTGTTTTCATGTATATAGTTGAAGATAACATAATGAAACCCTCCACTGTTTAAAAAGGAGAAAGGAGTACGGGAGATTAAGGGAACAGAGGGGATGAACTTGTTCAGAGTACACTGTATGCATCTGTGGAATTATCACAATGAAATCCCCTTGTACTATTAATGTATGCTAACAAAATTTTTAAAAATTATGTTGTCTCTATTTCCACAAGAATTCCCCAAATTCCTTTCCCTTGCACGGAAAGGGCTGACTCCTGCCACTTACAATTCTAGACGTCTGAAGGGCTTGGAATGAGAAGTATGAGTACTCCTCGCTCTTCTCCCCTACCCCCACCATGTCCAAATCCCCAGTTTTTATTAAATACTGGCTCTCTAACAGAGAAGAGCAGGAATATAGGAAAGGAGAAATTAAAAGAAGAAAAAAAAGTTTTTAAAATGATAAAAACGACATAGAAGACAAGGAGCTTCAGAACTAGAGAGCTAGAGGAGCTAAGATTCGTGATTGGGTTGGGGAGATGGGGCACAGGACCAGTTAACAACCAGAGCACAGTCCCCAGCAGAATGGGGTCCCATGTTGGGATGCGGGGTAAGCCATCTAAGTGCAGTAGAGAACAGAGAGCATTCCCCTTAGAGGAGATGGCCTGGATCACCCAGAGTCACCCACCTGGTTTTTTGTAGGTTGGAATCTTATTTTGTCAACTATTTACCTGCCCTTACCTGATACCTGGAATTCAGTCTTCTCTTTTCTTTAGAAGCATGTGACACTTGGGACAGGAGTGTGTGTGTTTCCATGGGTTACTGTTGCTATTTTGTCTATACCCCCTCTGCACTTGAATCCCTCTATCTCCAGGACAAACATCTTTAGTGGGGTGCATCTTCTAGCATAGTAGACCAGGTGGATTTTTTTTTCAACTGTCTGAAATTTGATGCTAAACCAGTTGCCTAGCTCTGAGGCCATATTTATAATCTACTATTATGTCTATTGCAAGTGTTTACCGGCATATTTTTATAGCCAGAGACATGATAGACTCAAGAGTCATGCAATACTACACTTGAAAGAGTTTACACTTATTAATTCCTTGAGTTAACCAAAAAGGGCCCTCAAGGCAGTATGTCACTAGTAACAGATAGTTGTATACTCAACCCTATCTCCTGCGAGATAACCCCACTTCTCTCCCTTTTATTACTCTAATTCCTTAGTACAATGCTATCTTCTAGTGGGTAAAGTACAGAAAGATATCTCTGATTACCTTTATTGTCAACATGTATGGTTCATCTCAGAACCTAGCTGAAGTGTCGCACATAGCATGTGTCAACTGCTATTATACTACGTGTAATATCATTTCCACTCAACTTCCTTGCCTTCTGACTTTGAGTTAAAATAAACGCTGGTATTTTGGGTTTCACAACTTACTAGTACTGCATAATTTTAGCCTGCCCACTCAATCTTACATGTGATAACAGGAAAGAAAGTAAATTCATTCATTCATTTATTCCTTCATTCATTTATTTATATAAGCCTTATTAAGCACGTATTATGTGCCAAGCACTTAATATGTATCATAGTGATGAGCATAACAGGCAAAAGGTCTTGCCCATATGAAAGTCACATTATATAAGGAAGATAAATAAAATATCTAGTGTGTTAGAAATACATGCAAAGGAGAAAATGAAAGATAAGGAGTGTCGGTGCAGTTTCAAAAAGGAGACTTCAGGAAGTCTTACCAAGAAGGTAACATTTTTAAGATTTTTTTTAAACCACCAATTTTATTAAGATATAATATAGCTGCTGTAAAATTTACAGATTTGAAGTATACAGGTCAATGACTTTTGAAATATGTATACAGCTACTACTCTAATCAATCCATAGGAAATTTCCACCTCCCCAAGCTACCATGGGTATTATTATTTCACTATAGATTAGTGTTTCCTGTTGTAGAATTTCATATGGAATCATATAGGGAGAACATGGCCTCTTTAGGTCACTCCAAGCCATGCTATCATATCTATTAATAGTGCCCATTTTTAAATTACTGAGTAGTAGTCCACTGTATGAATATAACTTATTTACTTATTCATTCATTTGTTGTCTTTGCTATTCTTCATTCTTTCTGGAATTATTCTCTGGAATTATTACCCTTTGGCCAAAGACCATCCTTTAGTACTTCTATTTCAGATCTGCTTGTGAAGAATCATCTCAGGTTTTGCTAAGAAGAAGGACATTTGAAAAATCTCCTTATTTTGTCTTCCACTTTGAAGGCTATTTTTGTTCCATATGGAATTCTATGTGGACAAGATTGGAGGGGTGGAGCTATGGATTGATCCCAGAGCCTTGCACATTCTAAGCATAAGCTCGATGACTGAGTTACCCTCCCATCCCAATAAATTCAACACTTGAAAGATGTTTCATTGCCTATGGTCTCTATTGTGTGTCTTTTGCTCTGCCTACTTGTCTTTATCTTTACTATTCAGTAGCTCAACTTGGATGTACCTAAATAGGATTTTCTTTGTCTTTATCCTGCTTGTGTTTGGATTTTTAAGCTGTCTTCAAAAAAAAAAATTAGAAAGTTCTTGGCTACTCTTCCTTAGGTATTTATTTGTCCTGCTCTCATTGTCTTCTCCTTCTGCAACACCAACACACATATGTTAGACCGTTTGATGGTGTTCCACTGGTCTCCTGCCCTCTGTTCATTTTCCTTAATGTTTTTCCCTATTTTTCAGCTTTGATCATTTCTACTGATCTATCTCCAGCTTCACTGAGTCTATCCATCTCTACTCTGCTAGTAGCTCCCCTGTGAATGATTTACTTTGGGTATTACCCAATTTTACAATTCCCATTTGCTTCTTGTTATGATTTTAGTTTCTCTGCTAAGAATTCCTTATCTGTTCACATATTGGGGCCATTGTTCTTCAACCAATGAATACTTTTCAATTATTGGAATATATAATATAAAACATATGTTTTAAAGCCTATTTTCCCCTAATTCCAACACTTGGTTCATCATAGAACCAGTTTCTTTAGACTGCTTTTATTTTACACTTAGGACTACACTACCCTGGTTTATTTATCATTGGTCTGCATGGTGACTGATGATTGAATAATGGGCATTGTGAATGTTATATCCTAGAAAATTTAAATCAGCACTGTTCAATAGAACTTTCTGCTCACCTCATGCTTGCTACTCACAGGTATTACAAAATAGAGTTTTCTACTTATTTTATCTTCTGTTCTTTATTTTCCATTGTCTGAAAAGTATCTTACCTCACAAATCTTGACCAGTTTTCTAATTATTTACTGGAGTTGGGCAAGTCTGACAGTAGTAATGCCATCACGGACAGCACCTGTAAAGTATCCTTTTAAATAACAATGTGAACATTACGAGGAATAGCTGCAGGAAAAAGGCGTGGAGCAGAGTTTCACTGGAAAGGGCTGGGAGGCAGAAGCATGCCTGACTTGTAGGAGAACATGGCTAGAGTATAGTGAGCAAGGGATAGTGGGTGAGACAGGACGGTGGAGAGATGTGAAGGTGACAAGATACAGCATAGTTTTATAAGTCATTGTGAGAACCCTGGCTTTCAATCTAGTGAGATGAGCATCCATCAGAAAATGTTGGACCAAGAACTGATTTGTATTCTAATAGGATCACATTAGCTGTTGAAAACAGACCCCAAAAGACAAAAGCAAAGAACTAAGTTACAATGTCATTGACTTTATTGACTAAACTTTCAAATTAACTAAATCTGTGTTATGTTGATGGCTGGGTTTTTCTCATTTCCCTAGAGTTTGTAGCTCAGTAAACAATAAACATCTTCATGTGTAAGAACACATCAGCTGAAGCTGGATTAACTTTGTATCTTCATTTCTACAAAATGAGTACAATAAAAATAGTTATTACATAAAGGACATTGTAACAATTAAGTGAGATAATCCATGTAAAACTCTCTCGATGGTGCCTAATGCATAGGTAGTAAGTGTTCTATAATTATTAACTGAGAATCTGCAGGTCTGATTACTATTATATATTTGCTCTGTGGACATTGACTCATCTTCTTTCTATAAAGAGAGGTATAGACAACCAGTTCTTGTCTGGGTGTTTGCATGTAGCTTAGTGAAGAAAGCTGGCAAAGGAACAATATCTCAAAACAACACAAAGGAAGCACGAGCTAAGTGGAGGCACACATTGTCAGCTCTTGAACAAGGATGAAAAGCTATTCATTTAGACTGGGGAGATCATTGAAGACTACTGAGCGGCAATCGGAATTTGAGGGATGGATAGGATACAGACACTCTGAAAAGGGAAGGGAGTTCATATCATACACATGTGCTTCCTGGCCCATTTGAAAGTCACAGACCCATTGTGGATGATGTTCTATGTAAATCAGCTTCTGAAGATGACTTGAATATACAGCTATGGCTAATATTTAAAGAGCTTCTTAGATTCAAAGTGAAAAATTGTGATAGACATGGTCATTATCTCATTAAGCTCACATTCAGAATCAACCATGTGAGGTAGGTAGTTCTATTACAGCTGACTAGCTATCTTACCTTATTTTGGGATATTAGATGACAAATGCAAGTACAGTCCTGTTGAACCAGAAGCACTTCCCAGTTGTCTCTAAGAATTTAAGAAGGGTTTGAGAAATGCAAGCAGACAGAATGCAGGTGAGTCCTGAAATCACAGCACTGTAGCATTTAGGAAGTGAGCAATGGTACACGGGCCACAGGAAGGTAGTGGATATGCTTCTCAAAGGTTTTCATTAGTGCGTGGTGTCTCACATTTTCTCTGGCCCAATCCGTGTCCACTTGATCATTTCTAGCAAAGCCTACTGGAGGAGAAAAACTTGATGAAATACAACATACGGAGCTGGGACAGGCTGGTTCCACACCAAACATAAGCTGCTCTGCTTGGGAGACACCTGTACAAAGCATGAGGGAAACCAGCTTTTTCTGAGTTTAAAACATGTTTATGCAAATCAAAACTACACTGGTAAGAATGGCTAGGAGCTTGCAACTCACAGCCAGCCACAAGGTTATGAGGAGAAACAACCAGGACTCTACAGGGTGTTTGTGGCAGTATGTTCTAAAACTTATCTGGTCTGTTCCTGCGAGTGTGTTACCAGATGTGAGATCTCTAACCTGTTTGTGGATGTAGGTCCTAGGATTGGAGGTTTATGTCTCTGATCTGTTTGTGGATGAACTTACCAGAATGGGAGAAGGGCTGCTTCTGGTTACCAGGGATGGAGACAGGAGTTGGAGATGCACTTGAGTAGCGAATGACTTTCTCAAGAGCTTTAGCTGGAAGATGTGGGACTTCTTTATCCTACAGGGAACCCAAGAGGATTTAGAGGAGCCATTTATTCAGCTTTTCTTTTTAGGAAAACTCTTTTGAAAGAGAATGAATGATGGGGGCGGAGACTGAAGAGAGGAAGACCGCAAGAAAATTTTTAAATGAGTAACAATAAACTAAACTATGATAGTGCTGTCAGGGATAAAGAGACAAAGGACACTTACCTCCACCTAGTTGCATATATTCCTCTTATTTTACCTGTTTATTTGTTTACTTATTTTGATGGTACAGGGGTTTGAACTCAGGGCTTAACATTTGCTAGGCAGGTGCTCTACCACCTGAGCCAAATCTCCAGCCTTTTTTACTCTGGTTATTTTGGAGATAGGGTCTCATTTTTTGCCTAGACCAACCTGGCCTGCAGTCTTCCTACTTTATGCTTCCCAACATATTTGGGATGACAGGCTCACACCACCATGTCCAGCTTTTTTCTGTTGAGACAGGGTCTCACAAACTTTTTGCCTCTACTGGCCTCAATCTGCAATCCTCTCAGCCTCCCAAGTGGCTAGAATTATAGCAGTAAACCACTTCATGGATATATAGCTCATTTTGTTTCTTAGAATTTTGTTTTATGCTTCCCAGATTACAAAAGTTACATACTTTTGCTCACTGTAGCAATTTGGAAAAAAAATGTAAATGTGTCAGGAAGAAAGTAAAAATGCCCCTTAATTCTAGTCTAGGATAAGCATTATTATTTGTGTGTGAATCTTATTAAGTTGTTTTGAAAATCACATTCACATGTACATGTAGTCATTTGCACAAACTGTTTCATAACCAAATCTTTGCACTTTATATATAGAATAGGGAATTATATATATAATTGATGTGCCATGTGTATCTCATGATCTAGGGGACAGATTTGAAAACTGTTAAGGTAAAACTGCAGTATGAGGCAGGTGATTAGCTATGGGTTTGGAGGGAAAGGAAGGAAACTAGGCAACCTCACTTTGGGGCTAGAGCACCTTTTCCCTTGAGTTTTCTCCCTGTTTGGGTCAGAACTGGAAGACCCATCCTATGAAAGACATGACAGAAGGATAGGTGAACATACATCATATCAACATCAACCATGATGACAGAAATCACCGATCAGGACATGCAGACACAGCTCCATGTTCAGAAACTGCCAGAGCATTCATTAAAGTGGATTAAATGGCCTACAGTGAAATCCTCAAAGGATGTGGGAGATAAGGCAAATGCACTCTAAACACAGCTGCAGGCTGCCAAAATCCCCAACCGCACCTGATGAGCAATTTCAGAGAGTAGCAAGTAGAGACAGCCTGCCCTCCGGGAGGAAGAGCTGTGCAGGCTGGGAGATGCTGTCCAAGCTGCACCTGCCACTCACCTGCTGTCTTCCCCACATCCTGGGTGGGGATGTTGGTCCTCGTGCTCTGTCTCCCTCAGTCTTTCCACCGCTAGAGGAGAAGCAGAGAAGTGATGTTTTCCAAGAGAAGTATCAATACCTGCAAGGCATATAAATCCATCTGAGGTGAATAACAAAGCTTATTCATTTCTAAACAATTAAAAGGCAGCTTTAGGGGAGGTATTGGGAAATACACTAATTAATCAAGCCCTTCATGTGAGCTTCCATTTGGTTTCCACTGCCTAATGCAACTCCCTACATCCCCGATCCTCTTCAGAAAAGATTTCTGGCTGAAATGCAAGTTGTGGGTTTTTTTGTTTTTTGTTTTTTGTTTTCCTTTTGACTGATTGAAAGCTAAAGAATGTTCCTTTTTTAAACTCATGGATGGCACTCAATATATTTTAGCCAGTTTCTTCTTTTTTGTGTATGGAACAAGCCTCAGAACAAAATATGAGTAATTTCTGTCCTTTTACCTGAAGCAGACTTGCAGAGGGAAAACTCTCCCTCCCTCAGTCCCTCCTTCCTTCCTTCCTTCCTTCTGTCCTTCCTGCCTTCTTTCCTTTTTCTGACTGCTTTCTTTTCACTTACCTTAAGGGAAACCACAGGGTTTATTTTTTATTTTTGTGGTGCAGCAGATTAAACCCAGGGTTTCATGGAAGCTAGGCACAAGCTCTACCACTGAGCTACACCTCCAGCCCAACCACGGGACTTAGAACACAGTCACCCATAGTGTTTGCAGGGCAATTGATTCCAGGCCCTTCTGAGGATATCAAAATGCACGGGTACTCACATCCTTTATATAAATAGTTTGCACAAAACTTACACACATCCTCCCATATACTTTAAATCATCTCTAGATGACTTATAATACCTAATACAATGCAAATGCTTTTTAAAAATAGTTGTTACACTGCATTGTTTAAGAAGTCGTAACAAGAAAAAAGTCTGTATGTATTTAGTTACAGATGCAATTTTTTCCAAATATTTTCCACCTAGGTTGGATGAATCAGTGGATGTAGAACCCAGGAACAAAAAGGGCTGAATGTTCGGCTATGTAGAGCCGCCACAGAGGGACAATTTTCTATGCAGCATTTTCTACTGAGCAGAAGATATGGATGAGCCTTACTTTACTGTATTTGTACTGTTTCTGAATTTGTGCCTGGCACTGTGATAAGCACTGGGAATTCAGGGGCACTTATGACAAAGCACCTGCCCTCTGGCCTCTGAGAACTCACAGTTTGGCTGGGAGGTCAGATGAACAGACATTTGTGTGCTGTCATAAAGTCAAGCACAGAGTGCAAAGAAGAATCAAACTCAGATTATTGAGCATGGTTTCTCAGAGAAGCATATGATTTGCACATGAGGAAACAGCTTGTGAGGGGTGTGACATTGTAAGAGAACATGGAGCATTTGGGGAACTGGAAATAGCTCCCTATGACAGGGGCAGAGGTGAGCCTCCTATGTCTGCCCTAACAAGGAGACTTCTCATTTTGAGTCAATGGAGAGCAATGGATAAATTTTAAGGACTTTAAGTATGGGAATGAGCCAGTCAAGTTTGCACTCAAAAAATACTCCTTGAGGTCTGGGCTGTGGGTTCCAGACAAACCTACACTACTTGTTGACACCCTGTCTTGAAAAACCAACAAAACAAAAAGCATTCCTTTTTTTTTTTTTCTGTACCTGTTTGTTTTCTCTTAGTGTGATGTCCACCATGTTAATTTAAGGTGCTTTTAAAAAGAAATATAAGAAAAGTTTGTTATGATTTTTTTAAATAAGATTGTTTTCATTAGTATATATTAGATTTTACTTAGTAAGGGGTTTCATGACATTTCCATACATGCATACATGCATGTTTCCATGTCCCTTGTGTTATGCTTTCCTATCCCTTAACCACACTACATTGTAGTTATAGTCTTATTAAGTTACGGTTGAAAGTCTGATTGGAAAACGAACCCTACTGTTCTTATAATAGAAATACAAAGATAACACAGGACTTTTAACTCTGGGTCAAAAAAAAAGATCAAGGACGTTTTTAGATCTTATTGCCTTACTTTTCTCTTAGGACAAAACATACATTAAAAAGCCCCTCAACTGGTGGTCACTGTATCAACATTTTAAAAAAAGTCTTTATGCCTTTCATCCTAAATGCTCGTGAAAGACATGTTGCTTCTGGTTCAATCTTGGGCCAATGACAAAGCTTTTCATGTTTGTTGACCCAATAATCAGCCATCGCACACAAAGACTTAGAGAAGATCAGTTTAAAAACAGCTATTACTGCATTTGAACTACAGCTCCCTCCCAGCCCCGCCCCCATTCGTCTGGGCTTGCTGCAACGACAGGAACTCCAAGTTCTACCCAAGGAGGTGACATGTTTCTGGTGTGTTTCAACACCAACAGGTAGAAACTTCTTATGCCAAATATCAATACATTGCAAGCTCACCCAAGAGGTCCGGCACCCCCTCACTGCATAGCACAAGTGTGAAATAAAACCAAAGAATTGTGTGCGGCCAGATCAGCATGGTGAACCGTTTTGAAGAATGGCACAAGTGTCATTTTGGAAAGGCAATGAAGATACTCTCAAGAAATTAACTTTAAATGTCCTCATTCTCACCAGTCAGTACTTCGTTATGAATTGTCACTATGTTTTAAGCACTTTTGAGCTCTTGATTATTTCTGCTTTTAAGCATTGGTGGAAAAGGCTCCCACCCCCTCCATACTGTCTTCAGTGCAGTTGTTCCTCCACTTGCATCCCAAAAAACCTATATAAGTTGAAAATATCTTCAGGTGAGAAAGCAATAACATCACCTAAGCTACAGAGCATCTGCTCAGCAGCACAGCACACTGTGGTGTCAGTTGTGTCCCCTTGTCTGGGAGTTACAGTGGCTACCTCTGCCCAGTGTCATGAGAGAATCTGACTGAATATCTCTAGCCCAGGAAAAGATCCAAATTCAAAATCCAAAGTATAGTTTCTATCCAATGCGTATGGCTTTCTCACTATCATAATACTGAAAAATCATTAAGTTAAACTATCCTAAGTTAGAGACTGTTTGTAACACTTTGTTTTACTGTTCTAAATTACTTATCTTCCCCTCCCGATTCTACTCACCCTTTTTTTGGACTTGGTGGTATGACAACAAGTTAATGCTTTCAGCCATCTATTCTCTCAGTCCTCCACCTCTCCCAACTTTGTCTTTCTAGGCAGAAAAATCTTTATCTTTTTTAGCAGTTCTTATAATATACTTCCCCTTTGCTGTCGTAATTTTGGTGGACTTACTCTTTCAAGTCCATCTCCATTGTTTACACCAATCAACAAAAGCAATGACACCAGGAGCTCCAATTTGAACCCTGGGAACATCTAGGGGCAAAGGGTTTGGGATTTGGTTTGGTTTGGCTTAGCTGCTCTTCTTTCTCCATCTCTGGAAATGATTAGATGTGGAAGTGATTAGATGGTTAGATGTGGCTCACCAACTGAGTTGGCGATTTCTGCTCCACAAATCTTTAGGTAGACTATCTTGACGATACTCTGTCTATAAAAATGTGTATGATAGCCTGGCTATACAATGGATTAGGGAGTAAACAGGTCCTAATGCTCAGGCTTTAAAGCAATGTTAGGTTAACAAGGTTAACTGTTTGGTATCTTGGCACCAGTAAAAATTGAACTGGATGTAGCTCTATCATAGAGTGCTTGTCTGACGTGTATGAGGTCCTGAGTTTGACCACCAAAACACACACACACACACACACACACACATACAATAAGGCTTTGGTGGACTTATCCAGTATTTTATAATCAATGAATGCAGAAGGACATTTTGTAGTTTACTTTTGCTTTTATTTGGCCTTTTATAATGGGAGGGGCATCATAATATTTCAGCGTTTAAGGACCTGGCCTGAGAGCTACAGCAGAGAGCGAGAGGAAACTACTCCTGTTTGTAGGACACCTTACTTTTTCTGCCTCCCTTTAGCTCCAATTTTCGTAGAGATATGTTTGAATAGGAGGAATGTTGAGTATTTGACTTCTGTTCTTAGCAGACTTAATGTGATTAAGTTAAGCACAGATTGCCTTTGCTGTCTCTAAACCATGTCTCTACCTCCTCCAGTTTTTTCTAGATACCCCCTCCCCAAGCCTACACTCTGCTCCATTTCATGGTATCCCCTTTTTCACTTCCAGGTCCCCAGTGCCCTCTGCTCCTGTAAAAATAGCTTTCAGATCCACTTAGTCATATTAAAGTAGCATCAGGTCTTTCTAATTCAAAGGTTATCTCTGTCCCAGGGATAGTGTCATATCAATATAGATACAAATCTTAGCTAAAGAAATAGTGTCTATAAATTCAATTATAAAACAGTTGAAGAAATAGCTGACTGGATTTAGGCTATCTCAGTTCCCTTAAAACCCTATTCTGTGGACTTTCACTGTCCAGTTTAGTAGCTATTAGTTATATGCCATAATTAAAAGTTAACCAGTTCAAATTACACAAAACTAAAAATGTAGCTATTCAGTCACACTGGCCATATCTGAAATGCTCAGTAACCACATGTCTAGTGGCTACCATATTGGGCAGCACAAATATTAACACTATGTCACAGAAAGTTCCCCTAGACAGTACACATTTAGACAATGACCTTGGTCCTTGCAGAAGCCAGGCCTACCTCTTACTTCAGTGCAGGGTTTCTCAATTTTGGCCCTATTGATTTTGGGGCTAGATCTTTATTATAGGAGGCTGTTGTGTGCTTAGCCGTTCTGTATCCCCTCCATGCCAGCAATCCCTACCCACCCAACCAGTTGTGACAATCAAAAATGTCTCCAGACATTGCCAAATGTCCCCTAGAGGATGAAATTGATCCCAGTTGAGAACCTACTAAAGATGGCAGAAGCTCTGGAGGTCAGAGAAGACACTGTGAGCACCCTTATGAGCAAGATGAATTCAGAAAGTTGTGATCTCCTAGCTGGTGGGGACATTGCAGGGGGCAATTCAGACATAAGAACATAAATGTTCTCAAAACATAACAGAGAAGAATTTCATAGTGACATTTATAACCAAGAAAGATATTCTTGCCCTGACTTGGGGATTCCTGGATGCTAAGTTGTTATGTGTGTTAAAGCCCTAAAAAACTGCAGGAAGGTTGTAAATCCAAAGAAAAGCAGAGAAAAGGCCCAAGGGACAGATTGTGGGGTGAGTTAACTTATTCCAGCAAAGGTGAAGGGCCTGCTCCTCGGCTTCATTCTGAGATTTCCAGCCTGGTGCACTAAGCTCCCAGTTCCCAGAGTGGCCATTCACACACTATATGGCCATTACCTCCTCGTCAGCAGCTTATAGACTGTAAATTCTAATCCCAAACCAGGTCTGTCTTCCCAGAACCAGTCATAAAGATGTTTGCCCTTGCACTGTCTTTGACATGTGCTAGGCCACATTTGTGTATTTGTCCTTAGGCCCTCTTGAGAGCTTAGCACTTCTCTTTGACCCAGGCAAGATTTTATGTGCTGTGCATTCCTCCCAACCATGATGTCATGTTTGTATCTCGCCATGGAATTCTGAAGCAAGACATTGGGGGTCAAATACAAAGACAGGAGGACTTGAAAGTCTTGAACAAGCAAATGTTTCTCATTATTTAAGATTTTAAGGAAACCAAATTCTGAAATATTTATAGTCACAGCCTCCTTTGTGACTTGTCACTGACCTCTTTTCTTGCAGAAGGTATCTCATGAAGAGCGAGCCCTTAGCGAGCCCTTGGCCTGCTCCCCTAAGGCCACTAACTCACAGCAGAGCTGAGTCAACCATTCCATGACAAGACTGGTGAAAAGTTTATTTATCACACACTTCTAGCTGAAATGAATGGAACTGAACTCAGGAGACGTCCAAGTTTACCACGGAACGGGGATGAAGGCCCTCCCTGGCGGCTACATGCCTGCATTTTAGACTTAGTTCAAGTTTTTCTTCCGCTTTGAGGGACAATGCCAGTGATCTCATAAGCAAATAAAGACAATGATTCGACAATTCTGTTGACACTGAGAGAGAAAAGAAGCCATCCCACAAACTACTGTGTGCACTGGCGCTTGTGGTGGGATGAGTTGTCTTGAGCTTTCTGGGATGACTTCTGTTCATTCTTTTTATCTGGGACCTATGGAGACCAACAAACTCCACTTGAGAGTTCTGCCAATGGTCTGGTGTCCTAGAAAGTTCTCAGGCTGCAATCTGGACCATCTTTGAGAGTCCAAATAGTCCTTTATGTGGAAGAATTAAAAGGCAATTCCTAGTTCAGTGTTTTTCGATGGAGGGGCTTTTGACATTTTGAGCGGGGTGGTTCTTTATTATAGGAATGTTCCTGGCTTATGGAGGCATTAGCATCCCCAGATCCTGGGAAGAAGATGCTAGTGATGTCACTGTCACAACCATCTGCCCACCTACACACACATTTCCCAATTCTGCTGAGTGGGTAGCATATCACAAGCTTATTGCCTTAGAAACTCGAATGTTAGTAATACCCTTGTGGTATTCAGCAATAGGTCTGTCCTGTATTTTCCTCTCCAATTGTGCAGACAGATCAGCTCTTCTAGAGCTATGGAGAGGTAATAGTTGCTCATTCCTTACCATAAACTGAGACTACATGGAAGCAAGGAGGCAAGAATGACCAATTACATAGCTATTCTATTCCTGTTCCCTGTTTATCTCCTAATGTTGTGAATCCATCTTAAGAAATCTCCCAGGTATGGAGCAATAAGCCTTAAGTAAGGAAATCTGCCCCAGAACAAGCATCCTCTTCTGCCTCTACAGGAACATTTTCCAGGTGTCCTGAGATAAAGGAACATAGTCACCATCTAATATCTGCATATAGTCCCCTCCCTAGACCACATTAGTGCCAGCAGCTGCAGACGCCCAGCTGGGCTGCTTTCATTTTCCATCTTCTTTACAAGTCTGTATGTCACAGAGTGAGTCTCTTCAGCCATCAAGTGATCAGAGAATGTTAGAACTAGATATGAGTTAACAGAGAATCCAATCAAGTGGATTGCAACCTCTACATTCAGAGGTCTGCTGACTGTATGTAAAGAATACTGGAAGTAATTCAAAAGCCATTACTATTTCCAAAAGTGATATCAGGACTCCTAGGTTTACTTTAATAAAGACTCACAAGAATAGTAAAGTGTCAGGTTTTTTGTTTTCCTTTCACCTAAAACTGCAGTAACTGTTTATGTCATACTGACCAACATTGTGATGGAGAGAACTACTCATTACATATCAATCAGCACCGTTTCACCTGATCATCATGAAAACTGTGGGGAGAAGTTAGAATGGGATTCTTGATGACAAAAAACGCTGAGCAAATCAGGGTCCAATTGTCTCTTTCTTTAAATGAAGTTTAGACCCAGAGACACTGAGTGACTTGCTGATATGGTCAGGACAGTCTCAGTTGGCAGCTGTTGTTACAGCATAATTATCAACAATAATCTTGTTGATCTCAAAAGAGTTCCAGATTGGATAGTAAATTTTACGTAACTCTATCTAAAACCCAAGTTTCCTAGCTGCCAATTTGTTACTTTTCCCATTACATGACTCTGCTTCTTTCTCTCCTTTTTGTGGTTCACAAAACATTTCCTCCTAGCTGGTTCCATCTCTGATGTTTTTTTGCAAGTTAGTCATTCTAAAGTGCTGTAAATGACAATTCCATATCCAGACTGTCTGAACTATGGGAACTTTTGTTCCCCAGAGGAAGAGGAAGCAAGATATCACAGGGGTGGAGTCCTTCAGAGGAGCAACAATAGGGAAGCCCACACTCTTGACCACACCTTACATAGCCGCCATGTGCTCCTCTGTTCTCTGTGACAAAGGCCAGGATGTTTAGGTGGCAGGGAACACTGAATTTTTATGATTTTTTAAAATGAATCTGCACTGGATTGAAAAGAAATGCAATATAAAATACTTCCCATTAGGCTATGAAAGTCCCATGTGTCCAGATGACTCAAATATAGACTTTGGTAATACTTTAAAATTCTCTGTGAACGATAAAAGCTAAGCGTAAGAAAGAAAGGGTTCCCATAAAATAAATGAATAAATAAAACCCATTTCCTTGTCTTCCCCATGGGATAGAACGCACCAGTGTCTTCAATTAGAATATCAATACTGCCCTCAAAAATTCCTTATATGCCATAAACGTACAATGCAATGTTGGTGGAGTTCCACAGCCAGCTATAATCATGAATTTGGGAGACTTGGGGGTCTGCAGCTGTGCTTTGGTCTCTGTATTGCTTTTGATTTGCACAGCTACATGTGTCACAAGACTTTCTGATAAGAAAGTCTGGTGGGCATGGGAGAAAACTTGTTAAAAAGAAAATTGGTTCCATACATTGTTGGGAGATAAAAATGAGTCCTTTGTTACATGAGAAACTTTGCAGTGCTGCTTAATTAAAAGGTTGTTGTACAGAGGGAATGTCTTTCTAATGAGCACTCTTTCTGACAGCCTTGGAAATATCTACTCACCAATATCATTTAGTCCACAGTTAACAACACAGGCTTTGGTGCCAGCAAACTCGGTTCTACTGGCAGGGAGAATATGAGATCTTAGATGAGTTATATAACCTTCCTTAATTTCAGTTTTCCCAATTATAAAAAGAAGACACTAATGCCTGCCTCACAGATACTCTTACATAGTTATGAAAAAAGAAGACAGCAAATAACACATGTGAAGTACTCAGCACTTACACTATTATTATTATATCATCAAACACTGTTGCAATCATGTGCCAAGTATGACACAAGGCAACAGGGCTTCAAAACCAAGTAACACAAAGATTGTTACCAGAGTCCCTGGCCACAAGGCCTGGCTCTGGATCCAAATGCTCACCTGCATTAAGAAACAATGACATATACTGAAATGGAAAGCTGGATTTATTTACTGTTTTGGCCAAAACTGGGAAGAAATTCTCAATCTGTCTCTGCCTTGTCCACCGTAGTGTCAAGATTTATAGAAAAAATGAAACAAAAGTGAGAAAATATGATATGCAGGTAGCCCTTCTCTTGGGTGATGAGTCTTCTGGCACCAGGACTCCTATGGGTGGCAGTCTTCACACCCAGCAACGAATTTTCCTAGAGGAATCCTAATTCCTGCCCTACTTCTGTTATAATTATGACTTGAGGACCAGTCCAAGAAAGGTAGCAAATAAATACGTGAGTACTTTCATTAGGATTCTATGTGGCATGGGGGAAAGAAACCATCTTTGGAGAGAAGGATGGCCTTATCTTAGCAATTGGATTTGCATTGAATTCTGAAGAATGGGAAAAATTCTCCAGGTAGAGTGGGTGCACAGGCATCCTGAGATTACTCAGGTTGAACCATCTACCTTGATGGGTGGAAAAGACTGCATGACTGGTTTTGGTGCCAGCCCAGCAATTGCAAAATAAATTATGACTAACTTGAAAAGGTAAAAACAAAGCTTCTTGTTGGTTAGTTTTCTGTTCTTTTCCCCACTGAAACATGCAGAGCTGGGTACACTGTGGTATTAGGGGCTTGTTAAGGAAATAAAGCATATTTTCCTGATGTCCAAGCCATCTGGCCTTTACTCATTTCATGATTGGCCAAGAACTGTCAAGAATATTGTCCATGATGGGGCAGCTCTTCAAACTGCTTCCCAAATTCCTTTTGACTTGCAAGGGCCATAATTTTTGTATCAAAAGTTTCAGTATAAATTTTAAAACACAAGTTTTATAGAAGCTACCATTAAAAATATCCTTAGTGTTGGGATTTCTATACACAACCTGATCTTCATTTGTGTTGACTCCTTACAAAAACAATGGCCATGGCAGAGAGAGATTACAGAACTGGAAAGGACAAGTGAGTTTGTTCTCAGCACCACTCAACTGACTCAACTGGTTGTGGTCCAGACTTCTGGAAATGTAGTCATGGGGTTTAGGGCTGAGCAAAGATGATTGCTTAGGAAATAGCTCCAGAAAAGATCAAGAAAGAGGAAAAATTAGGATCAGGAGGGATAGGAATGGGCAAAGATGCCCTAGCAAGCATGGTTGCCTAGAACTTGACTTTGGGTCAAGCCCAGGGGGAGCTTGGAGCCAATGTAGGCCCCATTCCAGGGCTGTCCTGGCAAGTAACATGGGAGCTGGAATATTTATCCCTCTACATCTCTTGGTCATTGGTTCCATACTGCTCCCAGGGAGCATCAGTTCCCAGGTGTTGCCTGCTTTCTGGACACCTTAGACAGTGGCTCCTCCAGCTAGGACGGTGTGTCAGCAAAGATACACAGGTTCTGCCTGTGGTAGTGAACACATGCAGGCTGTGACAGTGCAGAATGAAAATTTGAGCACACTTTTGTAAAAAGCAGGAAAAATATGTCATGAGAAATACTAAGTTTCCTCTTTTCTCTTGACTTGTCATGTGGGGTTTTGTTTTGTTTTATTGGTACTGGGAATTGAACTCAGGGCTTCTCAGATACTAGGCAAGCTCTCTGCCACTTTAGCCACACTTGCAGCCCTTGTCATGTGGTTTTTAAAATTATTTGCTATGCAATCCCAACTCTAAGTAAGGAAAATTAAATTGTTAAATTATTAGCATGAATCTTACCTTTCTTCTGTGCCAGTTTTAAATGCAGATAAAAGAGCACTGAGATCATATGCTAAATAGCCATAAATACATGAGTTACATAGTTCATTCGTACTGAAACAGTATAAACCCTGCACAGAACTAATTCAAATACTTTTATTTCACTTTTTGATACATGCACATTCTACCAATATTCTATACAATTGACTTGTTGATGAAAAGGAAGAATTGAAAAGAAAGTAACTGTGAGTTTCCTTCTTTCTGAGTCTTCATTTCTAGGCCTAGGCTTTACAAAGTCAGGAAATAACTTAATGAGAAGAATGTCATAGGGTTCCTTCGCCATCAGTGTATCTCAGAATACCACTGCCTTCTTTGTGTTTGAGGCAAGTTTTGGTTCCAAAGTGGAAAGTGTGGTATCCTGGTGTTATCAGCATCCCTCTCCCTCTCCAACATACTCAGTAATAGACCAAACAAACTTATCTTGGATTCTTTGAATCTCCATGCACACATTGTGGACACACTAGAATTCTGTGTTCATGGTAAATGCTCTGTGCAAATGGGGTAACAAGAAAGCATGGACACACATTGTATATACCTCCACTGTTCTTACACATGATGTTCCATCAGAATTCACATACTAAGTACAAGTTCAAAGAGGAAATTAAGAAGAATGCTAATACTGTAGCAGCTGAACCTTGAACCCATCATGGAGTCTTTCTGAACATGGTATGGGTGACCCACCATGAAGCTTGCCCTACACATGGAATGACATCATGCATGGAAATGGTAGCGATCCTGGAGGATATGGAAGATGCCCTGAGAAGGAACACTGGGCAGTCAGACATGCACACGGGACAGTGTATATAGCAGAAGTCCAGGCAACCAAAGATATTTATTACCAGAGATGTAGCCCAAAAGCAGACAAGCAGAGACAGGAAAATCAAAGTGTAAGGAAAAAAGCCAGAGAACTGACTAACCAACACACTAAACTGGAGGTATCAGGAGGGATCCTTGGAATAAAGACAAGGATGATGTGAAGCAAGATCCAAGTCAAGCATCCCTTATTCAAAGTGCTGGGGACCAAAGTGTTTCAGATTTTGCACATTTTCAGATGTTGGAATACTTGCTTATATGTAATGAGATATGTAGGGATGAGACCCACATCTAAACACTATTTACATTTATGTTTCATACATTCCTTATGTCCATAGCTTGAAGGTAATTTTATACAATATTTTAACAATTTTATGCATGAAACAAGGATTCATGGTATGAAATTTTCCACTTATGGCATCACATTGGCACTGAAAAGATTTCAGACTTTGCAGCATTTCAGGTACTTGGTTTTTCAATTAGAGATGCTCCACCTGTAGTACCAAATGGTTATGAGCAGTCCATGGCCATTTCACTCATCCCAAGCACTGACTGCTCTCCATGACATCCCTCCAATCCTGCAAGGTACACTGCACACATCAGGACACTACTCCACAGGATGTTACACTACTGACCAACTCAGCGTCCAAGACCCCAGACCCCTCTCATTGTTCTACCAATTTCTAGGAATGAGTTCCCCTTCTCCCTCCCCTGTGGAGAACAACGCCTTCTGCTCTAGGGATGCTTTTCCTGATTTTTCATTGTGAGAACAAGCAGGGAACTGGCAACATCAAACATGGGACCTGGAAAGTGGTTAATAGTATCACCTTGCTAAACACCAGGACCTGTTGTCTATGTGAGTCTGCAATAAACCCTGAGGCTGTCCCTCAGGAAGCTACTCACAGGCTTCCTTCTATCACATAGACTGTCTTTTGTGTTACCTTAGAGCAGGCGTTCTTGGCACTGTTGACACTTGTGGTCAGATCACTCTCTAGCGTGAGAGAGCATCCCTGGCCTCTGCTTGCTAAATGCCAGTAGCAAACCCCTTGACCCACTGTATGACAATCAAAAATGTCTCCAAACACTGCCAAATGTCACTCTGGGTAAGACCAAGGACAGGAGTCCCTGCTGAGGAAAAATCTCTGAGGGCACATGTTCTTAGCTAGTTATTTACCTGCTTGTAAGGCTTCAGAGAATAATAAAGCCATGAAGTATCCTTGCTCTGAGCCCACCAAAGAGAGTTATGTCAACCTTTGAAATGGCTACGAAATATGCACGTATCTCGAGGCCTACAAAGACTTCTGCTACCTTACCACACTTTTTCTAACTCCCTAGAGTATATGGACTAATATTTAGCAAGAGCTCAGTGTTCGCCAGCCTTGTCATACATCTTGTCTTATTTAATCCTCAAAAAGAAAGAAAATATCTTCTATAAAATAGCGTATTTGTCTTTACAGATGGGAAATGAGGCTGGAGTTAATAAGTAACTTGCCCGAGACCACCCAGGCAGAAGTGGATTTTAACTCGGATCTTTTGTCTAAGACACTTTCACTTCTCTTAATGCTTCACAAATTGAGTGGTATGCAAATCATTGTGGGAGGCAAGGGGGTTGTACACAATGAGGTTCCAAGGCCTCAGCCCTAGAAAACAGGTAGGTAGGGCAGCCCCCAAGAGTGGGGTTCTGATGCAGGTGGTCTGTGACTGTCACTGAACAAGCATTGAACTCCGTTCCACCTCATGATGCTTTGATTCTTGGTGAACCACAGGAAATCAGTGAAGGAGATTGGGAGAGGTCCACAGTACTCTGGTGGTGTGGGCTTGAGAGGAGCTGGTGCTTTCTTTCCATCCCTATCCTCAAAGCCTCAGCCACATATCTGACTGTGGCAATTCCACACTCAAAAATCCACTCCAACTTCCAAAAAAATCCACTCCCCACAAGGTGCCCCTAACCTCTCCTGCTTCTGTCCAGCAAAGGAGAATTTGAACAGCTAGAAGTTTCCCAGCTCAAGCTTCAAGGGCCAGGACCCAGGCCACTATCAGCTCCTGTTAGTCATTCACAGAACACTTTTCTCAGTTTACTTTAATTATGAGAAGTAGCTCATAACATGGCATGTGTTTGTTCACAGATACTTTCAGAAATTCTTGGCCTTTCCTGGAATCTTGTCTCTTCTGATTAGATTATAAAAAACCTGGATCAGCCCAGAAGTTGAATATCTGGCCACTTCCGCTTTTACCAAGTATGGTAAATCAGGGGACGTAAGACACCCTGCATAGATGTGCTTTCTGGTGAAAACTATTAGCAGAACACTGTAGTGATATTTGGAGGGCTCAGTCCCCTTTAGCACACAGCCAAGAGTCCAGAGTCCTCCTGAAGTTGAGTAGCCACGGCAGGTTTGAGTTCCAGTTCCCTTAAGAGACATAACAGAAAACCTGCAGATTAAAAAAAAAAAAAAAACCTTGTTCAAGGTGCCGCTACTTGTTTATGTCTGCCCTGCAAATTTTACCAAGGCCATGGCCTTTTTAAATAGGTTTCTGCAATGTGACACACCCAGGTTTTCACCCACCCTGGGCACAGGGAATTCAGTGTCTCTAAATCATATTTTATTCTCTCTTCTCTGCTTCAGCCATCGCTGCTGGTGACTTTGTCTTTTATTTGGTGCATTGTAGCTTCAGTAAAGAGACAGCTCCTTTTCTGTGGCCCAGATTCGAGCACAGTTGTTGTCTTTATTCGTTCTTCCATGAGTTCACCTTTTCCAGAAAGCCAAATTCTGTTCACCACTGAGCCACTAACCCAACAGGCCATTCTGATGGAAGACAGACTGTTGACTCACTCAGAGCAGGAGCCCAGGAGGCCTAGGCTCAAAGGAGATGATCCCACCAAGTGTCTGTCTGGGCATCTCCTCTCTCTCTAGGAGGTGGGGAGCTGGGAACCATGCTTTCTGTCATTATGCCACCTGTTGTTGGGCATGTTGTAATTCCAGTCCTGGCTGCATACTGTAGACTCCATGTAACCCAAGAGCCTACTTTCCAAGAGGTCTTTGCATGTGCAGAATTTTCTTTTCTTTTTTTTTTTTTTTTTTTTTTTTTTTGTGCTATGCTGGGGCTCACACCCAGGGCCTCACACATCCTAGGCAAGCCCAGTTTTCCTTGTTGATGAAGGAGGAAGCCTGTACAATTTGCTATTATCCATGATCTGTGTCTTAAGTTGTAGTGCAGATAAAGGGCCGACTTACCTCTTTGGACAAACTGGCTCTCTTCCTCTGATCAGGGTCAAGGAGGTTGCCTGTGCAAACTACTTAAAAGCCAGAAAGATGGTCTTTACAGTGGGGAGGAGCTTCCTCAGACCCTCTGTCAACACACTGAGACAAAACAGCTGTCTCGGTCCATTCTGCATTGTTCTAACTCTGTTCACTGCATGATCAGTTTCTCAGCCTGCCAGATACCTTGACACCTGGAAGGGTCGGACTTCGGCTCGTTATTAGAAGATTTCTGGACTCAGTTTAGTATACAATCATTCTGTACTTTTAAGTCATGAGAATGCAGCACTGGGTGAGAAAATTTGGTAGGGCAACATGAAATCATATTTGCTATAGAAGCACAAAGTCAAATATACATCCTTCTAGTGGCAGGGCAGTAAACACTGGTTGTCCATAGAGAAGAGGGAAGTACTGTTTTATATCTGCATCCCAAGGAGTAGCCTCAGACTGGGTGGTACCCATGCGTTAGGACTAGAGGTGGTAGAAAAGTTGGCATTGATGGTCGTGCTTGGAACCTGGCAGCAGGGACATTGGATTGACTCTTGGAGGAGAGAGTGTTGGGTGGTTGTTATGTCATTAGAGTGATGGAGACATTAGGCCTCCCACTTGTGACTTAAATCTTGAGACCAGAGCCTACTCTGACAATCCAGTCCCTGCAGCCAGCCTTGCCAGATTTAGCAAAATGTGAATAACGATTAGTACATATATGTAAAATAGCAATTGAAGTTTCTATATTTAGTATGAGTTTTGAGTCAGTTCTCTTTCTCTCACTCTCTCTCTCTCTCTCTCTCTCTCTCTCTCTCTCTCTCTCAGACATTGTGACATTTTAAGCCTTCTCTCTATTATGGAATAAGAAAAATAATAGGCTTTATCCCCAGGGAAGGAATTTCTGGTCTCATGTCCATGGTGCTGGAGGTTTTGACTCCCCTCTTCCCTCAAGGAAAAGGTGGGGCTGGTGGAATGGCTCAAGCAGTAGAGCAACTGCCTAGCAAGTGTGAAGCCCTAAGTTCAAACCCAAGTACCACCAAGAAAAAAAAAATCCTCATGGAAAAGGTGGCTGCTGGCTTAGGTGGATGTATATGGAATGGTTGAGATTCTTGTTCTACTTGGTTCCTGCCATTTAGGGGACCAATAGGAACAGGAGAAATGGCACTGCCTATCTACAGTGCCAGTGTTTGTTGGCCCACTAGCTGCTCAAGGGTGAGCAGTTTCAAATACTTTCTTTCCTAAGAAGAATCAAATAAGAGTCTGATAAAACAAAGGTATCTAGTGGTAATCACTGATTCCCTCTCTCTTCCTCCTTCCTTCCATTTCCATTCTCTCTCCCTCTCCACACACACACACACACTCAACAACTCACTTTAACGTTTTTTAAAACTTTTTAATGTGCATACAGTTAAAGTCTCTTTCCTAGTCCTGTCTTCTAAGCTCTGCCCCATCCCTGCTATATACATGTCCATACACACAAGTAAACTACTGGTACTAAGTTATTTTTTTCTCTTTTCAGAGTTTTTCCGTGTATAGGGAAGCAAATTTGAATATATGTTTTAGCCCACAAATGATATATAATCCTTTAACAGACGTTTTTCTTATCACTTGCTATTATGTCTTAGAGATATTTCCATAAAGATCTTATTCATTCTTTTTTATACCACAATAACAATAAATTGGCATAATTTATATATTCTCTATGAACAAAAGTGCAGGTTTTTTTCTGATGCTTTGCTAGTACTAACAATCCTGCACCAGTTAAAACTTGTTCTGTCTTCTTGCTCATTTGTAAGTCCATGTGCCACACAAATTCCTGAAAACGGCCTTGCAGATTCAATATGTATAAGCCTGTGCCACCCTGATAGATAGGGACAAATTGCCTGTCACAGGCATCATACTTTCACCAACAGTGTGACAGGCTGTGGCAGGCCCTGTCATGACCAATTTCTGAGGCTTTCCTGGGTTGAGGAGGGGGTGAGAGCACATGGGAAATTACTTCATTAGAAGACTGGGTTCCCCCTTGCACTCCCCACAGCTCTTGTCACTGAAATCCTTAGACCTAAGTTTTCATTAGACAGCCCAAAGAGGGACTATTTCTATTTATTAAATTATAACTGATTTTTGGCTGCAGGTAGTAAAGTACAGTTCAATTCAGTGTGGTGGTAGAGAAGGAGACAGGCAGAGGGTGCTCAATATAGAGGCAAGAACACATGTCATGGTGCCAACACAGCAGGAGAGCCTTGCTTCCAGAAGGGACAGTGTCCAAGAGCCAGAAGACTACAAGGAGTCCCCAGAATGCTTTTCCCTGCCGCCCATCATTGCACCTATCTGTTTCAGTCTTCTTTCTTAAAAGTCACATTTCTCTCTTTTCCTCACCCTTCACACCAATAACAGACAATGGCTCATAGCTACCAAGTTCACACTTGGAGAGGGAATGAGTGACTGTGTGCACATGGACACATGCACGTGCACGCACACACACGCACACACACAACACCTTTCTGCATGAGTTCACCATTCCTAGCAAATAGCTCTGCCCCTGAACTTGGGGTCAGGTGCCTACTCCTGATCTGAGGATATCTGAACACTAGAGTTTGAACTGTCATCCAAACTAATTGAGGACCTGCTGCTCTAAGACAACAGAGTATATGGGAATCTTTTTGAGCTAGATAGATATTCTAAATGGCTTCTGTGCAACCACAAATAAATGGTTTATAATCATCACTTCAATATGATAAAAAAGATTCTAAAGACAGAGCAGAAACTAAATGAAGTCTAGGCGTCCAATGAATCTATCATTTCAGTACCTTTAGTGGGCTTTGGGATTATCAGCACACCACGGCAGAAATGAATTAGGTGTGAACTGGACAAACACTCACCTTTGCTGTTGTCTGTTTCCAGAGGGGCTTTTTAGTGGGAAGCAATAATTTTTGTTGCTTATTTTTCTTTTCTTTTTGGGGGGGAGTGCTGTACTGGGGGACTAAACTCAGGGATTTGCACTTGGTAAGCAGGCGCTCTACCACTTGAGTCATACCTCCAATCCTTTTTGCTTTGGTTATTTTTGACATAAGGTCTCATATTTATGCTCTGCCTAACCTGGACTGTGATCCTCCTATTTATGCTTCTCCTTGTCGCTAGGATGACAGGCACTCATTATCACGCCCAGCGTTAGTTGAGTTAGAGTCTCGATAACTTTTTGCCTGGGCTGGCCTTGAACTATGGTCCTCCAGATCTCTGCATCCTGAGTAGCTATATTATAGGTATGGGCTACCACACCCAATCTTGCTTTTTACATTTTTTAGACAAAAGCTTCTTTTTACAAGTGTTCAAAATGACCATAGGTTTTAGGGCTGGCCCATAGGACATTTTTCATAGTGATGTGTAATGTCATTCTAGAAGAGTGAGCTGTTTCTTTGCTCAACTTAAAGACAAAATGGCCAGGGGAAAAGCTGCCAGTTCTCTGAGTAATCTTATTGAAGGTTCAGTTTTCTAAGTATGACCTTATGCTAGCAACAGCTCCTGAATAACAGGAAAACAAGCCAAGCTAGGAAACCCCACTAAAACAAGACAAGAAACTCCAAGACAGCAAGGTCTGAAGGCTAATCCTAATTACATAATACACATGAGTCACCCATGTCCTCAGAGATCACAGACAACAGAATAGCGACCCGCCCACCCCCTACATCCTCAAAGCACGTAGGCTCTAGACCTCACTCCCCCACCCTTCCTTTTACCCTTTCTTCCTTCTTTGCTGTTGTCGTTTTCTTTTCTTTTTCATTTTGTGTTATACTAGCCAGAGTAGTCCACAATTTCTCCTCTCTCACTCACTGTTCAACTCAGTGGCATTTTTCCATTGAAACTGATCTCCTTAAGAACATCCATAATCTAATTGTCAAATTCTTTCCTCTCTGGCTTTCTGTTATACCACACTATCCTGAATTTCTGCCTACTTGTCTGGCCCTTTCTCCTCTGTGTGCCCTCCTAAGAGTGTGTCTCCCTTTCCTATTTTGTAAGCAATGTCTGGCTGATGTCATAAACATTCTTGCTTTGAAGCTGTGTTCTCTAAGCACAAGCCCAAAATCTGTATGCCCATCTTCATCTCTCGCTGGACCCCAGATGGGCCATGTTACTGCCTAGATTCCCAACCTACATGGCATCCCCACATGAAACGTGAACTTCACATGCCACTTAAATTCACTATTTTTTCATAATTTTCTTCTTAATTTCTTCTTTTTTTCAGAATATTAACCTCCACTGAGACTCCAATGTCCTGAGAGACATTGATTACAAATAGTTCTATTCTCTCACCTTCTAATTCTAACTAGTTACTATATTTTTTCTATTCTACTTGCTAAATATCCATTTCCTCTTCCCTTCATTGTCTCTGCCACCAGCTTATTCCAACCCTTCTTATTTCTCTTCTGGATTCACCAGTTTTCCTTATCTGTGGATGATACAATCCAAGGTCCCCCCCAATGGATGCCTGATGCTATGAATATTACAAAGCCTTTTATATACTATGTTTTTTATAAATATACATATGATAAAGCTCAATATCTAAGCCAAGCACATGAGGAGATTAATAGCAATAACTACTAATAAAACAAATTGATTATACTATAAAAGAAGTTATTTAAAACTTATGGATTGTTTATTTCTGGAACTTCTCATTTACTATTTCAACATTTTGACACTTAGATTGAAACCACCCTCAACACTAGAGAGCTATTGGACTAGCATGCTTTGTAAAAAAAATTCCTTCTACCTCTGCTTCAACAAATTGAGTATTAGGTAGGGCACTTCACTGTCTGGGGAGGCAAGGCCTTCAGGAAACCCAAACGTCTGGGCAGAGGTGAGTCAGAGACCTAGTAAAAGAAGAAGAAATAAAATTAATATCAGACAATTGGAGCAGTTGCAAGTCCTTATAAATAGTCACCATCTAAGAACTCTACAGGGGTAAAAGGTGCCGCAAACAATGTCCTCTTTTCTGCCTTGAGAGTCCTAAAAAGATCAGAAAATGAATCAGATCCACGTACCCAGCAAGATGCTAATTAAGTGCAAAAGTGTTTAGAGGTATATGTGGGAGGCAGAGAAGGGGAGGATAATGGTTCAAAGTCCGGTGGAGAAGGAGCAGGGAGAGGGAGTTCTATTCCAAAGAACAAGCCAGGAGCAATGATGCATGCCTGTAACCCTAGCTACACAAAGGGTGTAGGTAGGAGGATTGTGGTCTGAGGCCTTTCCAGGTAAAAATTGTGAGACCCTATCTAAAAAAATAACTAAGGCAAAATAGGCTGTAGGTGTGGCTCAAGTGGTAGAGTGCCTGCCTAGCAAGCATAAGACCCTGAGTTCAAACCCTAGTACCACCAAAAAAGGGGAAGGGTGGAACTCTTAAAGGATTTATAATCTATGACTTTCACTCTCAAGTGTTTCATGATCATGACCAATTGCCTCTTCCTGGTCAGGTTTTTGGCCCAGTTTGGAATATCTTTCCATTTGTAGGAAATGTTAAAACATGAATTATTTTGTTACAATGCCTCTAGGGCACACAACTGGATGCCCAAACGGATGAAGTGCTAGCTCATTTCATGTCACTTTCTTGAGTCTTACCCACTTAAACAAAGGAAAGCCTTGTTTTGTAGATCCTTAAAGCACACTGGAGGATGTCCAGTTCACTTAAAAGCCAATCCTCTCCAAGGATCATTCTATAAGAACTGAGGACCTTGGAAGAGCTACACACCAACAACATTTTAACCTGCTTACATTGGGCCAAAATGCCGAATTTGACTGTTCAGCCAAATTGAAGTGTGTCCAATGCATTAGGTATTAAATCTTCAACAAATTCTCCTTTCGCATGACCTGACAAGATCACTGGTATTTATTTATCGTTTTTATATGAATGGAAAAAATTATAGCATAGCAAAGAAGCTTTTACAGGTAGCCCTGTTAGAATTCTGAATGGGACCCAAGAGAAAGCTAAAGAGCACCATCTTTCCTGCCAAAGAGCAACAAAATGTCTGACTTTGTGCTCTGCATGTAGGTGGTTGATGGACTGTTTTATGACAGGTTTAATTATCTGTCTTTCTGTCTTAGTTACCTCCCAAAATAAACTGCAAATCCTAACACATTAGAAGGGGTCCCTCATCAACTGGCAAGCAAGACCTCAGCCAAGTTCCATAGCCTGGGAAAATGAAATTGCTAAGGAAGATAAATTAGTAACTCTGTGGTCCAAGAGATCTCCACTTCAGGTACAGTTAGAGACCAGAGAAGAATGTGCTTCTGAATGCTTGGTCCTGGGTCCAGAATTGCCCTGGGCAGAACTGTAAGTTGGGGGACAGAGTTAGTTTTAGCCCCTGTATTCTGATCTTTCTTCTCTCCTAGGTGAACATTACCTGCCCGCTGCTGAGGGTCTTTCTGACATATTTGTGATAAATCTGACAAAGGTCTGAACTCATCTCCTTAAGATGGCAGTCATTTGATAACAGGCTAACAAGAGACTTTCACTCGATTTATGATGTTAATGACTGATAAACTTTGTGCCTTTTAAATAAACAGCATTGCATGTTCACTATGAGATCCTCCAGTGTCTTGTCACATGCACATATGTCAAGTGGAAATATCACCCAATATGACAGGGCCACAAAGAGAGACATGGCCAATAGTGCTTTTCCTGGTGTCCCAACCATTATATATCCAGGCAGTAACCTAAATAATATACAGAATTGATGACGCACTTTTGTCTGAGTCCTTCATTTAAAATGTGAGGAAACTGAGGCCCAAAAATGGCTGCAATGCCAAAGTCACACATCTGGACTAGAGCCTGGGTGTCCTGACTTAGAGACCAGGGTTTTCTCCTGCAGTGATTATCTTCACCTATTGCCAGTTGCACATGGCTGAAAGGGGATAGAAGGTTAGAGAATATGGCTTATCTAGCAGCTACCTGTATTCCTTCCCATCAAGGACCTTAAATATGAGGATCATATACCAGACTAGAGAAACATCCAAAGAGATGGGGAAAATTTAGACTTGGTAGTCCACAAAACCTCAGTATAAGAAATGAAGTGGGTAGACAGGAAACCAGGACTTTAGCCATACTGTCCTGAGGGAGCCATGAAGCCTACTTTCCTCAGTTTGGCTTGGTCCAGTCCACAGAGAGAACCATTCTACAGGGTAATACTTGTCTTTTTTTTTTCTGCCCACCCCCAGGCAAACAGTACTGTCCAGTTCTTAATCTGTATTTCTGGATTCCTCTCCACTCATCCCTTTCTTTGGAAGGAAGTTCTTTTCTTTTCCAGTCACTAAGATTTCTGACAAAGTCCTAGTAAGAGTCCACTTTATCTTATGTCCTCTTTCATCAAACAGTTACCAAGTACCTACAAAGTACGGGTACTGAGCTAGGTCCTCAGGAACCAAAGCCAGAGTACTCATTGCCATTATCCTTGATGTTCCCATTGTCTGATTGCATGCTTGCACATGGGTGTCATAGCACCATGTAAACAGTGAGCATACTTCCAAACCCCATAGCCCAGCATGTGACCTAACACAAGACTGATTTTCTAATTTATAAATGTTTTATATGTAGCTAAGCCTTTAAAGGCTTACAAATTAAATTGTATTAGTAAGTCCTATGACAAATTGCCTTTATTGGAAAGAAATTGTATTAAATCAGGCTTTTTTTGAGAAAATCTGTGTTAAATGTTCACTAAACCCACATATTTTATCTCATAAAATCTCCTTATAACCATAATCTATCACAGTTAGAAATGATCTGAGATATTGTCTGACCCAGGTTTGATTTTTTCTGTTACTTGTTGAACAATGAAACAGTTGGAAAACAAATATTATCAAGAGTTTCGAAATATAGAATAATTAGAACTGAAGCGGTTTGGCCAAAGGAGATATGAAGACCTCAGAGTCCCTCCTCTACTCTCCCTCCATCCCTCTGCTTCTGTTCCTCCCCAGAACTTGGAGCAGATCACCACAAAAATGGTGGCATGTCTGCTCTTCATGCTGCGTATGAAGAAACTGAGACCAAAGGGAGGTTGCAGGTCTCAAGGAAAGTTAATTGCAAAGCAAAGGTAGCCTCCTTTACTATTCTTTACCCATCCATCCATCCACCTGCCCATCCTTCTATTCAAACATCCATCCAAACATAACCATGCCCATCTGCTCATTAATCTGTCCACTCCACAAATATTCATTAAGCAACAAACATCCTGCACTTGAAGTAACAGCAGTCAATGACCAGACCATGAAGTTTCTTATATGTCATCTTAAGAATTTTGGACACTGTCTTCAGGACAATAATGATAACATTCTAGGGATTTTTTTTTTGTTTTGCTTGAGTTTGGAGAGATGTGTTTGTATGTTACCACTACCACACTTAAAGCATTCCACTGTAATTCCTTAATATGAAATATTCAGTCAGGCAGTTAAAAAACTTTGGTGAGAAGGAAGTTGTTGAGGGGTTGGAAGGATAGCTTGGTGGGAGGATGCTTGTCTAGCACATGCAAGGCCCTGGGTTCATTCCCAGCACTCCAGAAAGCAGAAGGGAAATGGTTAGTAGATCAATAGATTTTAGGAGGGAAGGCTTCTTAGTTAATCTCATACGGAATAAGTATCCGTAATGTACTACTGCTCACCACATTTTGGGCAGTCCATAGAATGGATACAGCTGCATTTGGAGGTAGATTCTCTAAAGGAGTAATTATGGTTGAATGGGTCATGAGGGTGAGGGCCTAATCCAGTAGGATTATTGTTATCAGAAAAAAGAAATCTCTCCTTTTCCCTTACCATCATCTGCCAAGAGTACACACCAAAGAAGGGCCATGTGAACACACAGAAAGATGGCGGCCACCAACAAGCAAAGAGAAGGAGGTCTCAGAGTGAAACCTACCTTGCTGGAATCTTGGCCTTGGTCTTTCAACTTCCAGAATTGTGAGAAATCAATGCCTGTTGTTTAACCCACTCTCTTTGGTCTCTTGTGCAATAATCCTGGCAAATTAATACAACTAGGCAATATGAGCATCATGTTATCTGCTCTTTTATTTAATCCTCAGAAAGATGTCATGAGGTAAATGCTCCTGTATCTTTGATGGAGGAAGAGATTAAATCTTAGAGAGTTAAATAAACCAACCTGCATACAGTAGCAGCTAGTAAGTGGCAGAAGTTAATTTCTGCCACAGATTTCCCAGTTGTAATCTCCCTCCTGCTTCCAGAAGACAGCAGGCGCCATCTGAAATAAACTTCCTCAGCCTCCCTCCTCCACATCTGTAGATCCACTTTGCATCCAATCTTATTCCTTTCTCCTCCCCTACTCCTCGTGACCATAAAAGACCCATCTCCCTCATGCCCATCTACTTCTTCACCTGCCACTCAATGCCATTTCTTCTCCATTATTGGGGACATCTCTCTATGAATTTTTTTCTCTCTCCTTTTCAAAACCTGGAGTTAGGTGCATTCTTGGCTGACAAAATCCTTCTGTTCACAGAGCCTTCAGGCAAACAAGGCACAGGCAACATTGTGGGTTGAATTCTGCTCCTACTATCTCCACTCATACTCACGTCCTCACCCTTCAGCATCCCAGAACAGGGACTTATTTGGAAACAGGATCCTTACAGATGTGTTTGTTAAGATGAGGTCATACTAGAATAGGATGAGCCTCTCACCCAATTATATGGCTTATTTTATAAGGAGAATCTGAACATAGACATAGAGAGAGGAAGTTCATATGAAGAAACACAGGGAGAAGAGGACCTGGAGGGGAAAAGCTCCTTCCCTCCAGTCCTTCATAGGGGACCAATACTGCCAACACCTTGATCACACATTGCTAGTTCTGGAGAACTGTGAAAGAAGAAATTTCTGGGGTTTAAGCCACCCACTCTTTGGGAGTGGTACTTTGCATCCTTGTGAAATTGTATTAGTGCTTTGCTCATTAACTTCTGCTTCTTATTAGCTGCCACTTTATGCAAATTGGTTTATTTAGCTCTCTAAGATTTAATCTCTTCCTCCATCAAAGATACAGGAGCATTTGCCTTATGACATCTTTGTGAGGGTTAAATAAAAGAGCAGATAACATGATGTTCATATGGCTTAGGAAAGTCATGCAGTTAAATCAGAGATTTTGAGGAGAGTGGAGAAAGTCAGAAATAGTCACAATGTATAATTTACTACAGGCTACTGTGTCTAGAATAGGCACTCAATGTATCACCATAAAGAGGGTCTATTATCATCTTAATAGAAAAATAGAAGGATGGAGGGCAAGCTGACCAGGGAAGCAGAGAATGGTAACATGGGCCACCATGGATTTATAGTGTCACCATCTACAATGTGTGTGGTTTTTCTGGAAGTGCTCAACAGCTGTACAATTGATGTAGAGAAGATAAACAATTGAGTTTATACAAGGCTGGGCTTCAGTTAAGTAAAAGCTTTCAAAGGACAAAGGGGTAAGGAGGTGGAACATTCTGGAAAGACAAAGTGAAGTGAGGGAACTCGGGACTTAAGTAGATATAGAGGAACTGGGCATCTGAGCCTGTCGCTATTTCTACAAAAGAGGTTTGTGTGTGTTCTCATTTTCTAATGACCAGAGCACATGGAAATTGCTGCTTCCTGGGGAAACAGATGCTGCCAGATGTGAGTGCTAATGAGCTACAAGCTGATGGTCCCCCTAGCTGGTCTTCCTTCTCTACAGCAGTCCTGATGGCCTCAACTACCAGACCATACTCTGGGACATGCTCATCCCTGTGAGAGTACACCCGTATGCTTGTGTCCTACAATGAAATACCTGAAGCAGGCTACTTGGGAAGAAAATGAGCTTATAATTCTGGAGATTCAAGTCTAAAATCAGGAGGCCCCACTCATTTGGGCCTCTAGTGAGGGCTGTATATCATGGCAGGAGCTTATGTCAGAGTGAGTGCTCACAGCTCTAGGCAGGAAGCAGAGAGAAAGAGACGCACACACCAGGACACCTCTTTGAGAGTACACCCCCAATGAACTAAGGATCTCCCAAAGGCATCACCACCTACCTGTAGCACTCACTCTAGGAACCAAGTCTTTTCATGTAGACTGTTAGGAGACATTCAATATCCAAACTATAGCAGAGGGAGTGCTATGGCCACCAACTGCATACATAGCTGGCATGATGGTTTACCCCAGGTTAATCTAATCCGTGGTACTTTAAAATATTGCCCTGGCCAAGTCTGTTCAGATCTTTGGGTTTTATTACTACAGTCTTCCAAATCTTCTCTTAGTTGTCATATTTCAAATAAGAACTATGGATTTGGGGCCAGAAGTGTGGTACATACCTATAATTTCCAGAACTCAGGAGGATCATGAGTTCAAGATCAACCTGAGATACATGGCAAGACCCTATCTCCAAAAACAAAACAAAACACAACAAATGACCAAAAAACTCAGTGGATATCTTCATCATCATCATCCTAGTTACTATAATACTTCAGTGTCTCCAGACACAAATAGTGATGGGAAAGAAATCTAGAAGTTTGGAGTGATGGCATACTATAATTATTCCTAGTTTAAAAAAATGGTTAAAACTAAAGAGAAATAGCAAATATAATCACAAGCAGTGAGGACTATGATACCATGCTGTTGAGAATGTAAATTAGTACAATCTCCTTGGAAAACAGTTTGGTATTTTCCACATGGTTGAATATATGTATATCTATCATGTAGCAACTCCATTCCTAAGTATAAGCACAACAGAAATAGATAAGGATCTCCTGAGCAGAAATTACTCATAATGGACTAGTGATGGAAGCAATTGCATTGCCCATCCACATTAACATGGATGGATAAATGTTCCGTTGTGTGACCATATAGCAATGAAAACTATAAGCTATAGCCATAGGCAACAACATAGATGAGTTTCACCAACAAAATACTGGATGTCAGCCAACACAGAAGAACACACACTGTCAAATCTGTTCACACCAAATTCAAAACAGGGCAAAGTGACTGTTTAGGAATGCAGACTTCAGTGGGTCCCATACAAAGAACAGCAGGGAAAAGCAGACCATGACTCAAGATAGTTATCTTTCAGCAGGCCCATCCCTCACAGAAAATAGCCACGACTGCAAACTGTGGACCCATGGATATACTTTTAGTAGTATTTTTATTTGCTTATGCACAAATAAAAATATGTAATAGGTATTATATGCAATAAATTTTCTTCTCACTTTCATTTCATATATATATATATATGAAATATATATATATATATATATATATATATATATTCTGATTATTATCATGAGCTTTAAAACAAAGGGTCAATATTCATCCAAATAATAAACTTTCAGGCTTCACTGACACATTACCAAAAAAGGTGAGGTAAAAGTACAAATCGAGAACTACATTTATAATCCTAAACACTTAAGGATTATAACAAACTAATAAGGTGTTAAATGGAAGCTATTCTATCCTCCTACCTGACAAATATCTCATCATGACAACCTGGAAGGTCATGTTGGACCGTAGAATTCTCGGCCCTCTTGGAGCTTCTTGTTGGAACATGGGACACAAGTAGAAACTAGCCCCCAGACTCAGCCACCCACCTTCACTTTCCGCCCCTTGGGTGCTCACATACTGTGCTCATCAACCCTCAGATCTTACCTTCACCCATGGCCTTGCACAAATATCTGCTCCTAGGTGACCCCTCGAAGGTGGGCTTGAGGAGAAGGCATGGAGGTGAACCTATCATCATCGACAAGGGGTCCCTGTGTCCCAGTACTTGCACAAGATCTAGGAAGGGAAACATGAATTCCAGGTGCACTGGCCTCTTGGCCCCACATATTTCTTATCCCTTGAGAAGGTACATGGCTGAGGATAATCAAAAGCCCCAATGCTCAAGGCCTCACATTGGGTCCCCCCTTACATGGGGCTCAGGGCAGTACTGCCCTTAAAGGAAAGCAAGAGATTGCATAGGAAGAGCACGCAAAAGGTTTCTTGGGGCCCTGGCACTATTCCACATCTTAATCTGGGTGACAGATAACATTCATAAACAGCGTATTAAGTTCTGTCTTTGTTTTGTATAGTTTTCTGTATGTGTGCTATATTCCCAATAAGAAAAAGGGGTGTGTGTGTGTGGTGTGTGTGTGTTTCCTGGTGCTGTAGTTTATGGGATCCCCAAAAAGAAATCAGCGCTGAGCGGTTGCCTCATAACTGCAGACACCTTGGGGCAGTTAAAATGCTTCAAGGTGTGAATGCCTAAAAGGGAAATGAACAGACTGCTGGAAGCAGTAACTCTCCCTGCTGGGCCCTGGGCTGTCTGGGGTGGAGACACTTGGGAAACCATGCATGGGTTCAGGCAGAGCAAATGAGTCATGGGCCCTTGTCCTCTTGCCTTGCCACTGCAAGAGCCTCACAGGAAAATTCCTTTTCCGCCTTTTGCCAAGAATTATAAATACTATATTTATCAAACCAAAATTACAGGAGGTTGTTCCCATCTTGGTAGAAGCAAAAGGAGACCAAAAGGGGACCAACTCCTATTACCCTCTGTTTGGAACACAGTTCTAGGAAGGCCTCTCTTCCTCATAAGAGCAGTTGGATGGGTTCATCACATCTTTTGCTAAATGTCTACTATGTTGCAGACACAATCCTTGTTTTTCTGTTCCACCATCCACTTAGTTTCATTCTCGACAGGGAAACAACTCTCCTTTTATAAAGATTCAGATTGTCGATTCTCAAAAAGATTTCCTTGTATCCCACATGGTTTAAATATCAGGATTTTTCTAAGAATACATATTTCAGTGATAATTCAGAAACACACACACATATACACACACACCACCTCAGATCTTACAGCCATGAGAAGATGAAGGAAAAGTGAAAATTTGGCCTATGCTTGTCCTCTGAAAGCCCAGTCAATTTTTCTTCCAAAAAAGAAAATTCTGAGCTTTGCATCTAAGCTATTTAAAAGCCACACATCTAAAAAACACACCAGTTCCTCCCCCTTTGGAGGAAGCAAGGAAAACATAAGATTCAAGTGACCTTCAAAAGCTGCTGGTGGGAGGTAGATCAGGTACAAAGGGTGGCTTCAAACTGATAAAAGCAGCAACATGTAAAATTGGTTTGGAGGGGGAAATGAAGGAGCGTTGGGAGAGCAGAAAATACAGGCTAAATCCACAATTAAAGCTGTAGATTATGGACTAGAAAGGATCCCACTCACTCCCACTATTGACAACACCTGGCACATATGCCCCTGTCACTCAAGCTCCACCTCACATCCATCTTTTCCCTCCTTTATGTTTTCTCTTGCTCCATTGCATATGTGACAGAGTACCTGCAACATTTTATAGCACAGCTTTATTTTTTTACCTTACCCAACTAGACTATGAGCTCCCTAAGGACATGACCATATTTTATACATCATAAAAGTTAAGTTAATGTAGCATGAGTGCCATAAATACTTTCTATGAATGAATGAATGATGGATTCCATTCATGAGACTATGGATTTGGCTTTTCTAATCGCTATGATTCAATCCTTAAATGATGGAAGTGTCTTGACCCCTTCCAGAGTTTACCCACCTTTCTGTTTCTAACTTGTGTTTTCAGGTTCAGCGAACTGTGAGTCCCATAGTGTCAGACACGGGCAGGAGCACGTCCTTCAAGTAGAGTTATGACAAGAAGTAAACTGACCAGCAGTACACTGAAACACTGGTGGGATTGTTCTCCGATCCAGAGCTCCAACATTCCTGGGGAGAAAATGTGGACGAGGGTGAGTAGGAAAAAAAGCACATTTTGTGATTCCCTTTTCTCCAATTCCACTTGAACTAATTCCTCCAAAATAGTATGATGAATGGTGTTCTCTTGTCATACAGCCTGCAACTAATATTTGAAAAGAAAATACATTCATTTCAGGCCACCAGATTTTCTCTGTTAGGTGAGTTTGTTTTTTTTTTTAACATGGGTTGATGCTCACAGAGAATCTTCTTTCATCCAGAAATCTCTAGGGAAGAAATCTTCTGGATACAGGTAGCATTTTGCACTTAGTAAAACATACCTGAGCAAGTCAAAGTGTAGAACTAGTCAAAGCTGATTGGCCAGCTAGGGATTAGTCTATTCTCTGCCAATTGCTTTAAACTACTTCACTGCCATTTCACCATTCCAGAAGAAAATCACCTTGGCCTGGGGAGGAAATTAGGGTTAAAAGTCAATTCATCTATGTAACCACAGCTTCCTCATAGTCTTATGAAAATTAAATGGAAGAACTTACATGTCATTTCACCTACTAATGGACTTCCAAAGGAGTCAGGCGTTATGCACAGTGTAGTGGCCTTGCAGGGAAGCACGTGCTGGGGACAGGGGTGGAGTCCTGTATATATGTCCTCACTCTTTTGCTTAGTAGTAAGTAGTACATTGGGTCATGAGCTAGTTACTTGACCTTTTTAAATCTGTTTCTACATTTATAAAATGGTGATAGGAGGGTTATTTACAGGATGAAATGAGAAAATGTACTTAATGTGCTCACAAGATAAAGGTTAATTCCCTGATGATTTGAGACCAGTCGTCTGCTGTCTGTAAGAGAACCAACCATCAACTGCCCACAAATACAAAAGCACCGAGCAGCCAAACCAAGCCAAAAGGGTTCTATTTTATTTGCAGGAAAAAGGCTATAAATTAAATTCAATGACAAATGTTTTCTTTAAACATTTTGACAAGCAATAAAAGGTTTACCTGGAAGTCATTAAAGATAAGTTTGATTTTCACACCACTGTGATGTTGTAAGGTAAAGTACTGAACTCCTAAAAGTTTCCTTTAGTTCTAGGACAAATATCTGTTACAGAATTAGATACTTCAGAGACTTTGGTCAAACCAAATTACCAATCCATATTGAAAAGAATTACATTTATTTGTGACTCATATGCCATTCAACATAAATACTAATTTATGTATACTGAACCAAAACTCATCTCTTATTTGTTTATAATGACTCAGCCATGCTTACTAAACTGAGACAAACACAGAGAAAGGAAAAAGTATTCTCTAAAGCAAGCCAGCATTTCATCCCATCTGAATCCCTGCAAGAGACATTAGCACCATGTTCTTTTCAATACATGTGGATCCTCAACATTTGTTATTTGAGCCCTAAAAACCAGACAGTTCCTCCTTCTGAAATCTTCAAATTGCTTTAGCCAAAATGTCCTTTGAGATATATAATTCCAAGACTTCTGGGTGATATTTTTCCCTCATTATTGAACTTTATTTCAATATCACACACACCACCACCACCGCCAACACCACCAGTTCATTTCACATTGGAGAAAGTAATAAATATTTGGAAATTATCATTATCACCAATGGCCAAGGGTATTTATTCCTTGTCATCAATGCTTCCTATGGATATATTTCTTATGCTTTTCGAGGTACAGCATGTTGCTTAAAAATATCAACTTGAATCCCAGCCATGCCATTAACAAAATAATAGGTCCCTAAATGAGTTAATTAACTTCTCTTCACCCATAAGAGGGGGTTGAGAATAGCCTCCACCAGGAAGGGTTATTATGATCATTAAATAGATGAATTGCTTAGAATTGTGACTGCCATATACTAAGCCCCAACACGTGCTTCCAAATTACCAATCCATAATGAAAAGAATTCCATTTATTTGATTCCTATGCCATTCAACATAAATATTAATTGATATATACTGAACCAAAACTCATCTCTTACTTGTTTATAATGACTCAGCCATTCTTACTAAACTGAGACAAACTAAGTTACGTAGGGAGCACATAAGAAGAGCAGTCAGTGCAGCTCACAGAAATCGCTGAAGGGAAAGCAGAGTATAGGGAAGGCCTGGTGAGAGATGGGCTTGGGATCGGGTTTGGGCTAGACTCAGTGGCCCTAAGCTTCCAGTAGCATCAATGAAGATACCAGGCGTGAGGGCCTGGCCAGGACAATCCTTTGGGGAAACCTCTGCTAAACTCATAAATACTCTTAAAAGCAAGTCCCTTACACAAACCTCAGCAGAGAAAAGCAAGGCCTGAAATCATAGTACAAATATAAACCCGAAGAAAAGGTAGAGAGGTCATGCCACACCTGCAGGGCTGCAGAGGGGCTGGGCACCAGCGGCAGTCTTTTGACAGAGTTGTTTGGTTTGGTTCCATTTTTAGAGAGTTGGTAGTTAAACATTTACCCAGGCACCACTGGGAAGGATGAAGAGGCTGGCTCAGAAAGACTGAAAGTCTGAAAAAGAAATACTTTAAACCGCAAACCTGTGTCTTTGACATTCATACTTGTCCACCTCACATGAGACAGGAAACTTCCATTTGGGCCTGGTGTGTTCTGGTTTATCCAAAGACAAAAAGCCAAATTGAACTCTTGCTCCACAGAACAGCAAAAAGTGTTGACTGACAGAATTTGAAAGTGTTGCTCTATTTTCCTACTAAATACTAGTTCAATGTAGGTCCAATGTAGCTATCTACACCGTGTATTCACATCTACTGTAAGTTTGTGGTAAATGTCCTAAAAAGGGGGGATATGATGAAAAGGGGGTAATTCACATGCTCTTTAGCCACCCTTTTTAAAATATAATTATTCTGACATCTTGTAAGGAATATGAAAACTCTATCTAGTGACAATTATCCCTCTGCATCATTATACTTAAAAGACAATTTGAGTTGTTCAGCTTTCTAGGTTGTTCCTTAAGTATAAAGGTGAAAGAGTCAGGATCAAAATAAAGAAGCACCCCTACATCTGCTTGTGTTAGTGTGCTTGGGGTGCCATAGGAAAGTACACAGACCAGGGGGCTTAAACAACAGGAATCTATTTCTTCACAGATCCGGAGGCTGGAAGTCCAGGGTGAAGCTCTCGGGAGGGTTAGTGTCTCTCTTAAGGCCTCTCTCCCTGACCTGTAAGTGTTGCTGTCTGTCTGTGTCATCAGATGGTCTTCTCTGTGCCTGTGTCTGTGTCCCATCTCGTCTTAAAAGGCCACTAGTCATACTGGAGAAAAGCCCAGCTTCTGGAAAGATCCTATCTCCAAATATAGTCCCATTCTCAGGAAGTATGGGTTTGGACTTTCACATATGAATTTGGGAGACAAAGGGGACACAACTTGCACTCTCACACTGCATAAGCACAAGCATAATGTACCCATGAGGACAATTTGACTTAATAACATCACACATCAAGTTCTTGGGAAAACACCTTCTGAGATGGAAACTGAGGTTTCTGAGGAGTGCTCCAAGGAACACTGTCCAGGCTGAGGGAGAAGGCCGCAGCTAAGTGCATAGGCTCTAGCTGGATGGCCCTTCAGAATGGCCTGGAATTGATGCAAAAGGGGCTGCTGGGGAGGATGCATGCCGTGCAGATGGAAGCTCTCTCTAGCTGAAGGGAATTGCAGCAGTGGGCCACCATGAGTTGCCATTTACCAAACCTTTGGCAGTTGACAGAATGAATAGCTGCTCATTCAGAACCTCTGGTCAGTGCACCTCCGTGTCCACTATAAATGTGACATTTACTTTCCTCAAAACCTCCAGAATGGGTCAAAATATTTACAAACCATACATGTAACAAATAGATAATGTTCCAAATATGTAAATGACTCATACAACTCAGAAAACAAATAACCTAGTTTTAAAACTGGACAAAGGACCTAAAGAGTCACTTCTCAGAAGAAGATATACAAATGGACAACAGGTATATAAAAAGGTGCTCAAAATCACTAATCATCAATGAGATGCCAGTCAAAGCCATCGTGAGATATCACCTCTCATCTGTTAGGATGGCTTTTAGTCAAAAAATATCAACTGCTGGCAAGGATGTGGAGTAAAAGAGCTTGTTGGTAGGAACACAAACTGGTGCAGCCATGATGGAAAATGATATGGTGGTTCCTCAAAAAATAAAACAATGGAACTACTTATGATCCAGCAACCCACTTCTGGGTGTATAACCACAGGAATTAAAGTCAGTATGCTGAAGAGATATATGGCCTCTTGTGTTCACTGCAACACTATTCACAGTAGCCAAGAAATGGAAACTACTTGTGTACCCACCGACACATGAATAGATGAAGAAAATGTGGCATGGATAGACAGAGGAACACTGTCCAGCCTTCAAAAAGAAGGAAATCCTGTCATTCACAAAAGCATGGATGAAACTGGGGGACATTAAACTGAGAGAAATAAGCCAGGCACAGAAAGACAAACACTGCATGATCTAACTTAAATGTAGAATCTAAAACAGTGGGACTTAGACTGGGGATGTAGCTCAGTGGTAGAGCGCTTGCCTAGCATGCACAAGGCCCTAGGTTCAATCCTCAACACTGAAAAAAATGTTGGGCTCATAGAAGCAAGGAGTAGAACAGTGGTTACCCAGGACTTGGGTCTGGGGAGATACATTGGTCAAGGGTAAACACTTTTAGTATAAGATGAACAAGTTCTGGAACCCTAATGAACAGCATGACTTACATAGTTACATAGTTAATAAGACTGTGTCATATACTTGACATTTACTAAGAGAATAGAACTTAAGTGTTCTCATCACACACACATACATATATGTTCTTCATTATGAGAGGGGGTAGATATGTTATCTTAGTCGTGGTAATCACATATAAATACATATATATATATATATATATATATATATATATATATATATATATATATACATATCTCAAAATATTATGTTTTATACCTTAAATATATACAATTTTATTTGTCAATTATACTTCACTAAAACTGGGAGGGGAAAATTTCTCATAAATGAAAGGGCAAACCCTAAAATATTTGGCATAACACCAGTCCCATATAGAAAATGCCCAGCCAGGCTGGGCATGGTGGCTCACATCTGTAATCTTAGCTAGTCCAGAGGCGGAGATAGGGAGGATCATGGTTCAAGGCCAATCTAGGCAAAAACTTAACAAGATCCCATTCAATTAATAAGCCAGGCATGGTGGCATGTGCCTGTGGTCTCAGCTGTGTAGGAGGCATAAACACAGGTCTAGGCCAGCTGAGCATAAACTTGAGACACTATACAAAAGAGTAACTAAAGCAAAAAGGTCTGGGTGCATGGTTCAAGTGGTGGGGAGCCTGCCTAGCCAGTGTGAGGCCCTAAGTTCAAATAAATAGTTCACTGGTGGTAACTGATTCCTAACTTGAAGGAGAATGTTTCACAAATCTTACGTGTTCAAAGTCACCTGTTAAGATTGTGCAAATACAAGGCCCCTGCCCCAACCACACTCTGTGAATCTAACTCAAAGGGTCCAGGGTAGGGCTATGGAATATACCATTTTATCAAGTTCCATTGGGGTTCTAATTTCCAGAAAATCTTGAGGCTTCCTTCTTGAGGCTGTTGAGTGCTGATACCAGTAAGAATACCTATGCCCAGAGATACCTATGAACATTTCAACTGCTCTCATTGTCATGAGTTCTGTGGATGAGGTTTTACAAATCACAGCTCATCTCAAAGACCTCTCCCCCTTACACAAATACCATGTATTCCAAAACTAAAACATGCACAAATCATGTTTTTTATAGAATTCTCCTTTTTGACATGTACTTTTATTGAGGTATAAATCAGCCCTAAAAGGCAATTTGATGCAGAAAGGAATTTGCTGGAGGATGTGGATCCCCAGGGCTTGTCTGGTAAATGAGAAGCAGTTTCAAAGACGAAGTGTCCTCCAGGTGTAAGAGGCTGGACTGGATGGAGGCTTCACTTTCTCATTTAAATCAAGTACAAGGGGACCTCAGATGGGATTGCAGAAGGGTTTCTGACTGTTGGTCACAAAGTCCAGCTGCCTTGAAGAAATTACATTGACATGAAGACATTGACCAAGAGCCCCAAAATAAATAGGATTTGTAATGCAGAAAGTGACCCCAAAGTTTAGACAAGCTTTCCTTTCCCTATCAGGCACTTTCCCTAATTTAACACTGGGTCATGTGGTTTTTCAGTATCATCTGTGGCTTTCTTTTCCCATGAATAGGCCTCATTTATTCTAAAATATGAAGCTTTGGGGGGTTCTTGAAAATGCTACTTTTACTCAGTAAAAATCAGTGAAGATGGAAACCTATCTGTGTGAGAATCCATTCTGCAAAAGGAATAAAGTAAGAACAGACAAAAACAGTCTACTTTCTGCAACCGATCAGTAGCCACCCAGACCTGATCACCTTCCGATGATGAAGAAAGATGCTAGAACTAACAGAATCTTACAGTCACTGAAAGCTCTGAAGTAACCCTGTGCTCACCAGCTCCATAAGAACATCACACATATGGGGATGAGTGAATCCTCTTGTCCTTGGGTTTACATTATCCTAACAAAATCTATTCCACATTCTCTTCTTATTGGCAACAGAGGTTTCCATTATTGTTTTCCCACGATTTGAATTTATTCTCTTTTAGAACTATCTCTCCAGATTTCTCAGGGTGTTGTAACACACACAGTCACCATTACACCTCCCTTATCCTTTAAGTGTCACCCAATGCCTTGTTGGTTTTTCACTGGCTCTGTATGTAATTTACATTTAGTGCTTCTTGCCCATGTTCTAATATCTTTCTCCCTCTGTGCTGTGCTATTCCTTGGTGTTTAGAATTACAGAGCTGGAAAGCACAAGAGTCAGGAGCACTTCAATAAGCTGCAGTAACAAGTAAGCCCCACACTCTCAGTGGCTCTGCACAATATAGGTGTGTTCTCCCTCCTGAGACAGCCCATGACTCTCCTGGGAAGCTACCCTTGAAGATATGGCTTTCTTCTATCATGTGGCTGCAGCATCTTTTGGTTCCTCACTTCCAGCAGTGTAGATGAAATAGATAAAAGGTGTGGGACATGACAGAAGCAGGCTAGAAACTGGAGTAAATCGTCCATACCAGCATCTTATTAGCCAGAACTGTTACACGATCAACCTAACTCAAAGACAGAGGAATGTGGATAAGTGCACAGGGGAGCATAATGTCTGCACAGGACAGATCTTAGATGTCCCCTTTCTTTCAACCTCTTTAGACTTTTTAGTTGAAGCAACTGAGACTCACAGAATAAAAGTTACACACAGCCCATCTGTGACAGCTCAGCTCAGTATTTGCGAAGAAGCCACCATTTTGAGTGATTCTTGTCAACATATTAAAAAATGCTCATAACATGTCAAATATAGTCAGAGTCTTGCTTCCAGACCTTTCTATTCAGGACTCCAGGCCAAGGAGGATGGTGATCACCAGTTCTGAAACCCACATTTCCGGGGCAGTGCCTCTAGGGCTGAGATGGACGGGTGAAAGGTCTAAGGAGTCAAATGACAATAGCAAACCCAAATTATGGGAAATGCTTCCTGGTTCCTATGAAATGTAAAGTTACTTTGGGGAAAGTCAAGAAAAATAGAAACAGAATACCCATAATGCTTCATTCCAAGGTCAAACGTGACGACACCTCTGACGCTGTGTTTTGTGCTTGATTCTATCAAGATAACTTTAAAGGGTGGGGACAGCATCTATGGGAAAAGAAGTTCTGGAGGTGTCAGCTTGGTTTGCAGCCATCATGACTGCTCATAAAAAATGAGACTTGAAAGGTTGTCTTCAGTTCAGATCAAATGCAACAAGAAACAGAGGTGTCCAAAAAACTCCAGGTAAAGAGGAAGAAGTGGGTATGGGCAAGGGGTCTCTGGTAGATCTGAGAGTGGTCTGAGAGAGCAGTGGTTTCCCAGTGGAAAGAGGTGGTAGTGAAAGCACACAAATACCAGCGCACCTCTCACTGTCAGCATCAGTGTGAACAGGGTAATTACTTATGTTTCTAAGTTCTGGCTTTCCCATTCCACAGATCACATAGCTAAAGGATCTTTTGCCTGAATTTTAAAATTTTCAATTGGTGATCTAGCATTGACTAGTTAAAGACTACATGTTATGCTCCTATTTTTTGTTTTGTTTTGTTTTGAGACAGGGTCTCACTATATAGCCCAGACTGGCCTCAAACTCATGATCTTCCTGCCTTGGCCTCCCAAATGCTAGGATTATAGCCATGCACCACCACCCTGCTTTAGAGTTCCTCTTTTTATGGATCTTGGAGAAATTATTTAACATTCCAAGTCCCCACCCTCCCAAAACAGCTAGGGAAAGTAAAAGAAATAAAAATAATATCTGCCATTTGGCTACAAAGTATACTGTTGATTTAATTTAAACATTTAAATGAATAAAATCAAATAGCAATAATAGAAAATTTATAGCAGTACCAGAAATATATTATTTTATCTTTTCCCAAAAAACCAATGATTTTTCCTAGACTGCAGACCAGCTATAAGAAATAGTGAAACTATAGAAATAGGTGACAGGCTTCTTCATCTTTCAATTTTTCATTTCATTCGTTTCCCATGCCACCTGCTCCCCTCTTTTGTTTATCTTCTAAGTTGAGGAAATATTGTGCCCACTTTATTAATAGTCATTTTGAAACCAACAAGATGAATGGATATTTTTGAACTTGGATAAGTTATTGTCAAAGCCTGGGCTCAAGTCAGTGGTCATTATGGGGAATAGGAAAGGGAGGCAGGCCAGGTAGCTACCTCCAAAGAACTTGGAAACAGGTAGTTTTTGGAGGTAAACTCATAAAATATATACACAAAGTGTAAACACACCAGCAAAACAAAATGGATAGAACTTATAAGTCTAGAAGCTATCCATCTATATGTAGAAGAGTGTGGAACACTTCCAACTTTGATTTAGGGGAGACAGAATGAGAAAGATCTGCATGGGATTGAAAGTTAGTGAGCAGAAAGTCAAGTGGCTGCCTGATTGGATGAGTTGGGTGAAGAGGAGTTGGTCAACCAAGAAAGCAGCTCAAAGGGAGAATCAGAGGCCGTAAGTGGCCCTGTGGAAGTGCATTGAAGTATCTAGAGAAGACAGTCTTGGCAGTGTTAACTAGACCATTATGGTTCCCCTGATGAAATATTGTACTGCCACTGTGGGCAAGAGTGCCTCACATCATTGACAGAAGCATTTTAAGGTCCATTAAGAGCCCTTGTTCTGATTCTGTGGATACACCAACTGTATCGTATAGTGAGCCTGTCAGTAGAGCTGCCTCAAAGCCTCCAAGTCTAGTTGCTGGTTGTATTTATTACTGTAAATTAACATAACTCTGGCTCATGCTGTGTGCTGGTTCCTTGGTACATATGCCAACAAAATCACTTCCAAGAACCTAACAGATCTTCAGCCATGGTGAGCTCTTCAAGGTAAACACCACCCTGTGGAATGCACCTGGGCCAGCAGAATGTCGCCAGCAATGTCTTAGCCTCACTCTATGCTCCTGAACTATAGTTGAACCAGCCCTGTGTAACTTGGACCATATAAAAAGCCAAGATTGAGTTCTAATAATATGTGTGTTTTTGTGATCTGAAGAGACAATTGCCATATGGTAAACCAGAAGCAGTCTGCAGACTGAAGAGATGGGAGAACAGGGCCATTTTAACAAGCCACATGCTGATATTCAACTGTAGCTGGGACCCTGCCATAGACAGCCTCATCAAAGAGACCAACACGGTTGACAGGGTAATGTCTCCCAGGTTTTTCTACACCTTCTTCAGTTGCAATAATCGCTACGTGATAAATACAGTGACCGCTCATTACAAAATCCAGCTTCCAAGGGTGGAAGGTTATGTGGCAGCTCTCATCTGCTGTGTGATACATTGGCATCTTACCTTTGTCCCTTCTCTACTCTCTGTCCCCAGTCCCAGGTCTGTCTAGAGTCCTGTGCATTTGAGACATTGGATTTTACTCTAAACTTGGGAAAGTGAAAATTTAAGTCATAAGGCTCACTGCAGAACCTCAGGTAGAAATATGCGTGACAGTACATAAAGGGCAGTGGATGAAGGGAATGAAGACTATGTCCTAATATACACAGTGGAATACTATTCAACCACAAAAAAGAGAATGAAGTTCTGTCCTTTGAAGTAACATGGATGGAACTGGAGGACATTACATTAAGGAAATAAACAATGCACAGAAAGACAAATACCACGTGTTCTCATTTATATGTAGAAGCTGAAAAGTTGGTCTCATAGAAGTGTAGAGTAGAAGAGTAGTTACCAGAGGCTGGGAAGTGTGAGGGAGAGGGGGCATTGGAGAGGGATGGTTAATGGGGACTGGGGTGCAGTTAGACAGAAGCAGTAACTACTAATTGTCTACAGCATATGAATCTATAGTTAGCAACAATTAATTGAATATTTCAAAATACCTATTGGAGAGAATGTTCCCACCACATTTATCAACGAAATGATAAATGTCCGAGGTGAGACATATCAATCATACTGATATGATCGTTACATGTGCACATTACTGACATTGCTCTCATGAATATAGACAAGTATATGTGGATAAAAATGAAAATATATTTTTAAAATATAGGCTAAAACTCAAAAGCTTTCTCTGTAGTTCCAATAAGGTTTCTACCTGTGTTTTGTGCCCTGTGACTAGGACAATTTCTAAACTTCTGCACCCTCATACAGTTTGTCACACATGTCTAAACTCATGTCCACAGACATTAGTTACTTGGTTTTCCTTAAACAGCTTCATTGAAGCATAATTGGCATACAATAAATTGCACATAATTAAAGTGTAAGTTCTGATAATGTTGACATACGCATCCACCTGTGAAACCATCACCACAACCAAGATAATGAACACATCCACCTCCTCCAAAAGCTTCCTCACACCTGTTTATGATCCCGCCTTCTGCTCCTTCCTACCTCACCCCCATCCCTAGGCAACCACTGTCATTATAATTAACTTGGATTTCAAAGAAATTTATATGAATGAAGTATGCATATGCTGGCTTCTTTTTTGGCATAGTTATCTTGATTTCCATCCATGTTGTAGTGTGGTCAATTGTCCCTTCCTTCTCATTGCTGCTGAATAGCATTCCTTAGGTGAGTGGACCACAATCTGCTTATCTGTTTGTCTGCTCCCCAGTTTGGGGCAATCAGAAATAATGCTCTATGAACATTTATGTTAAAGTATTTGTATGGATATATGCTTTCTTTTCTCTTGGGTAAATACCCAACAAGAGATGACTGGGTCATATGGCAGGTACATACCTAACCTCAGAAATTGCCAAAGTGCATCCCCATCAGCAGCCTATGAGTGTTCCAATTCCTCCATACCCTTGCCAACACTTGGTATGGTCAGATTTTTCTTCTAATTTTAGTTACTCTAATAGGTGTGTCATGGTATCGGCTAATGGTTGTACTTTGCATTTCCCTAATGACTAATGATGCTAAGGCAACATTTCATGTGATCGTTGGTCATCTATATGTTCTCTTAACAAAATATCTATTCAAATAGTCTGCCCGTCTTTAAGTGGATTATTTTCTTATTATTGAACTTTGAGAATTTTTTATCCATTCTGGATACAATTACTTTGCCAAATTTATAGACTATGGTCATTTTTTTTTCAGTGTCTGTTTTTGATTTTCATTCTGTTAACAGTGTCTTTAGAGGAGAAATTTTTTTAATTTTGATAAAGTCCACTTTATTAATTTATTATGTTATGGATTGAGCTGTCAGTGTAGTATCTAGGAAATGTTTGCCTAACCCAAGCTCAAAAACATTTTAACCTATATTTTTATAGTTTTATCTCTGATCCATTTTGTTAGTATTTATGTGATGAAACATATGGATTGATGCTCATTATTTTGTGAATCTTGAAATTGTATAGGAGTAGGCCTCCACATTTACTCTTCTTTTATAAAGTTCTTTGCTTTTGGCTTTCTTTGTTTTATTCTGTTTTTGCTATTGTAGGTCCTTTGGGTTTCCATGTGAAGTTTAAAATCAGTTTTATCAATTTCTACAAAAATATGTCTATTAGGATTTGCCTTGGTAGGCTGTTGAATCTATTAATTTAGGGAGATTGACATCTTATGATATTGACTCTTCTAGTCCATGTGCCCAGTCTACCTCTCCATTTATTTACATCTTTTCTTAATTTTTTCAGTGGTGTTTATAGTTTTCAGTGTATAGAGGATTGTCAACAGTCCTCAGCCTCAGAGAATAAAACAGAGTACTCAATTTCCCCTTCAAGATGAGTCAAAGGTCATGGACATTTGGGCTTCTTAGAGCAGCACAATTCAGGAACAGCAAGGAGAGGATGATAGCACCAGCTTCCTAGACTGTGAGTGCTCAATGAGCAAGCTCAGGTGCACAGCCTAACACAGCATGGGTTGTGGGCCCAGGCGCCTGAGTTCAAATCCCACCTCCACCACTTACACCTGAGGCCTAGGAAATTCATCGTCTCTCTAGAATTCAAGTTTTCTGATTGACACAATGTAGAAAAATACCAGCACCACCCTCCTAAGGGATTCATGAGGATATAGTAAGCTCATCAAACTCTTAGCACTAGTTGTGTCATATTCTAAGCAAAAAATAAATATTAGACCAATTGTTGATTTTATTACCAATAGCACTTACCATGGCATCTGGAAAATAGCAAGCAGCTAATAAAATTCACTATTATTAGCTTACAGAGCAAATGAGCTCACTTGGTTCACAACTTCAGGTAGGACTCTCATCTGCCTTGACTATTCCAGGCTGACCTGAATTTGTAGGACAAGGCCTGACTTGGATATAGAACACTCTATTCTTTGGCTTCTGTGTTTTCAAGCCTACATTAAACACATCTCTTGCAGGATCTCACTGTGATAGGCAAATCTCCATATATTGTTGACTTCCTTCCACTCTCTCTGTCCGCCGTGGGGTCTGAAGATGAAGGAGATTGGATAGATCATTTTCCCTCCTTACTCCTGTAATCCTTAAAGACTCCCTCTCTTATGAAGATGACTCTACTCTGCCACTGTCCCTTGTAGCAGAGAGGCCTCTCTCGCAACACTGGGGCTGGAGGAGGCAGAGGACTCTAGGGAGGGCCACTCAACAGGAGCAGAGGCCTTTGATGGAAGGGCATAGTCAGCCCACGCCTACCCAGTAGAAGTGAGAGTAACAGGGGTTGTAAAGCTTAACTTCACCTCCCTCCTCCAGCTGGAAGTCAGGGGCAGGGAGGCAGGGATGGAAGGAGTTTGCAGGAATGGCATTCCAGGGTGAGGAGGCAAGAGGAGGCACCCATTTATTTGTACGAGGCATAGTGATTGTGGACCTTCCCCTTGCTCCTGCCCCCCTTGGCTTCTGAGCTCATGGTGGGGGGAAGGGCCAGCCCCTTCTGGCAGCTTGCAAGCAATCTTCACATCACACCATCAGCTCTTGCATAGAAGCGTGTAAACAAGAGGACCAGCTATGAGAAACATATGAAAGAAATAAAAGTTGTTTGGTCTGCTGTCAAGAACGGATTATTGGAATATTCCAGCTCCAGTCCAAAAGTTACCACCAACAATAACAACCAGGAGACCACATCCCATGCTTAGATCCACGAAACCTTCATCTTTATCATTCCAAGAGAACAAGCCACTGGCCTGTGCTCTGCTTTTACCATGGTCCTCTGTGTTCTCGTCTGTCCAAGCAGACACATGAGGACCAAAAAATATGAAAATGTCATCTGTGGCTTAACCAACAGCAGATGAGCTTCAGTTGTGCTGAAGGTTACCAGGTGCGAGTATATTGACAAATCTTTGCTGTCATAAAGCAATCCATAATTTATTTGGCATCTTGAGATCAACTGGAAATGTCATATTTTAAGTGAATCTTCCAGACCTAAGTTAACCCTACTTAAGAATATCCTTAGGGGTTGGGGTGTAGCTCAAGTGGTAGAGTGTCTGCCTAGCAAGTGTGAGGTCCTAAGTTCAAACCCCAGTACCACCAAAAGAAAAGAATAACCTTAATCCTTAATGAAGCAGTCTTTTGGAATAAACAAACTTCCTAAAAGGTATATATTTCCTTTGCTTCAATAAAGTATATGGAAAATAATTCTATATATTTAAGTGATTCGGAACAATGATTATAATGTAAGTAATAAAATATTAAGAGGTCCACATACCTAGGAGCAGTTTGTCCAGGCATTAAATGAACCCAGATCATAACTGCTGCTTTTTTTTTTTTTCAGTTCTTGCACAGACTCTCATAGCTCCTCTTGATCCTTCCTGTGTGGCTGTTACTCTACTTATACCACCAGACCTGTCCATCTGTAATCTCTGTCTTCCAGTAAGAGCTGACATGGGCTAGGACAGTGGTTCTCCATTATAGCAGCACACTGAAATTTTCCTGGGACATGAAAGAAAGTGTGTGTGCTGGATCCCATCTCCAGAGTTCTGGTTTCATTAGTCTGGGCATTAGGACAACTCAAAACTCCCTGGGTGCTGAATGTGACAATGCACTCCTGTAATCCTAGCTACACAGGAGGCAAAGGAAGGAGGACCAAGAGTTCAAAGCCAGTCTAGGACTGTTTCAAAACCAAAATACCAAAAAAAAAGGACTGGAGATATGATTCAAGTAATAGACTACTAGCAAGTACAAGGCCCTGAGTTCAAGTTTTAGTACAAAAAAAAAAGACGACCACTGGATTTGAGGCTGAGGACCACTGGGAAAGGAAATTGGATATCATATCTGTTAAGAATTCTGTATAAGGAGCTGATGGAGTGGCTCAAGAGGTAGAGCACCTGCCTAGCAAGAGTGATGCCCTGAGTTGAAACCCCAGTATTACCAAAAAAAAAAGAGAGAAAGAGAGAGAAAGAATTGTGCATAAAATGAGAGTTAATATGATCTGAGAGATGTTCCTACAATAAGCTTTAGTGTACAAATGTTTTGGGCCTGTGTTTTAGAGCTCTTTGTCCTACCATCTTGTTCCTGCTATGGTCAGACATACTGATCTCCAGCTAGAGAAAGGCAGAATGGATCAGTGGTTAGGTGCTCAGAGTTCAGAACTCAGCTGCCTAGTTTCAGACCTTGACTTTGACACTTACTGCGTGATTTTGCGCAAGTGCCTTAACCTTTCTGTGCTTCAGTCTCATCAAAAGTATTAGAATAGAGTGTGGCACATAATAATACCTGGGAAAGTTATTTCACCATTCAGGGCCTCACAGGGAACAGAATTTGCTTCAGGCAGTTAAGGTAGAGAGACACAGGTGTGGACAGTGATAAGAGAACAATCCAGGACTTTTGTGACATGCAGAGACTATGACAGTGGGAAGCTGTGCCTGGCCTAGGAAGGAAAGAAATAGTGTTGTGAGAACTCAGAGAAGGCAGGGGCTGTGGAGAGACACAGCAACTGTCAAAAAAGAGGCACAGAAGCAGCAAGGGTGCAGAGAAGAAATGGCCCACCTCCCTTTCTCTTTCTAGCCTCCAGCTGTCTCCTGTTGGAGGTTCCCACTAACACAGTGAGAAGCCAGGGAGAGGGAGAGAAGCTGCCCTCGGGGCCAGTCTCTCAGGAGCTGAGCAAAGCCCAGAACAAAAGAAGGTGGGAAGGCAACCAACTGGAGGATAACCAGCACAGTTAGCTGTTATTAATTATTCCTGATCAGAGAAGGTCCCTGTTGGGGTTGCCTCGCGTTGGAAAACTTTACAAAGAGCTGCAGAATCTGAAACAAAATTGCCCCTCAAGCTGTACTCAAAAGGAGATGGTTTAACACTGCCATGTTCAATTGAAAAGAAAATTGTCAGGCTCTTGTTGGGTACTGAGGGCTCAGTGCAGAGCACCTCAGTGCTTGTGGGCAGGCCATCCCCTTGCTGAGCCCCCTCACCTGCTCCCTCCACCCCTGCCCCTGCAGATCAGAGCACAGACCTCCCAGCTCAAGGCCTTCGCTAATCACAGCATTCCTGAGCCTGACAGCAGTGTGCTGGGCTCTGGAATGTCCTCCTCCACCTTCCTGCCTCCAAACGCCACCTCTTTCTTCTCACTCATGAATTTTGACCTTTAATGCAATATAGTCTGAAGTTTTCCAACCTCCCACTATCTACTTAAGTAGCCATTCCTGGCAGTATTTACATTTGCTCTACAAAACCTTCCTGGGAATCTCAATACTCATTCCATAGTGAGTGATGAAAGCAGAGGCAGTTCTTCTGGAAGCTTCTAAGTAAGAGACAATGCTCAGAGGAACTGATGGCTCTTCCAGTAGACATCTATGCAGCTGCCAGTCCCTCTCCGGGCTTTGTCACTGCACATAGAGCAAATGAGAAATATTAATTTCAGAGTCATGATGGGGTGCATTGAACCTTCTCGTTCTGTGCTGACACAAAGGTTTGGTTGCATCAGAAACCCAGCAGTGACCCACCTTCATCTCCAACATTGGGGTTTTTTCCAGATCCTATAACCAGATGTTCCTTCACTGGATTTAATCAAACTATTCATCTTTGTTACTCCATTATGCTCCTTCCAAATGCCCCTGGAGATGTGCTTTCCATCATTGTGTGCCCCATGCTCTAATAACAGCCATTATTCTGCTCTATTCTCCCTCAGAAGCCTAGAGAATGCTACTACAGAACATGAGCCCACTCTTCTTCCCCTTCTAGTACTTAGGTGCCCTATGCACCCTAATCAGACAGCCAAGAGCTCCAGAAAGAGGCTGGTATTGAAGGTAAATGGGGCCTGGTGAGGTTGGACTTGGTAGGATTTTAACCATGGTTTTGGTTTCTGCTTGGACCCAGAGCCTTGGTATCAGGAACATCCTCAAATCTGCAAAAGATTGATCTATTAGTGTCTGAAGATGGGTTTTGAGATGACTTCTTATACCTAAGACATTTTAAAGTAAGGATTAATCTGAAACTTTCTCCCTAATGGGGAGGTGGAAGTGTGTGCTTCCTATTGTCAACTTGCATTTTCTTCAGCATGGGTGCTGCTTCAAAAAAACCAAAAACATCTTCCCCCCCGGGTCACCTGTGTCACGAGAGAAGGAAAAACAAGGTTGAGATGAGTAATCCTGAGTGATTCTGAGGAAGGTCTCAGTTTCAGCTCACACTGCTGAGCATGTGTACAAGTAAACCATTCACTTCTCATGGTGGCACCTGTGAGGCTCGCCTGTGACTCTGACCTGGCCTCTACCCTAACTCCATTGATGAGTGTTGAGCTTGTTACCATAGTCACACCTACATGCCCACCTCCTTGATGGACTGTACCCTCAGTAAGAATGTGCAATGAGTCTTTTTGAAATTTATTTAACTTTAGTTGACAAATAAAATTATATACATATATATGTGGCATACAGCATGATGTTTTTGAAATATCTCTACATTGTAGAATGACTAAATCAAATTAATTAATGACCTCATGTTAACATACTGATCATTGTTTGTGGTAAAGACCCTTCACATCTGTTCTTAGCAATTTTCAAGTATATAATACGTTGTATCAGCTACACTCACCATGATGTACAATAGACCTCTTGAACTTCCCCCTCCTCTCTAACTCAAGTTTTGTATCCTTTGACTAACATCTCCCCATTCCCCTCACTCCCAGTCCCTGGAAACCACTATTCTATTCTCTGCTTTTTAAAGATTCTACTTATAAAATGGGATCAGATGGTATTTTGTCTTTCTGTGTCAGGTTTATTTCACTTATCATAGTGTCCTCCAGACTCATCCATGATGCTACAAATGACAGCATTTCCCTTTTTTAGTTATATTCCACTGAGTTATATTCCACTGTGTATGTATATATATATACATACACATATATCTGTGTGTGTATATTTATTTATCTCTATTGTATTTTCTTCATTCATTTACTGATGGGCACTGAGACTTTTTCCATAGTTTGTCTATTGTGAACAGTGCTGCAATGAACATGAGAGTGCAGATAGCTCTTTGACATTTTTGGCTAAATATCTAGTCAAAATTATTTTAATTGGTTGAGGAATCAATATACTATTTTCCATAATAGCTGTATAGTTTACATCCCCACCAACAGTATACAAAGCCTCCCTTTCCTTCACATCCTCCTCAAACATTTGTGACTTTTTGACTTTCTGAATGTTAGCCATTTGGACAGGTGTGATGCAGTGGGCCTTTTTCAGCATGGCATGGCCAGCATGCAACATGGTGCTCTGCCCAGCAGGCCCAGGACCTGGTAGACTAGTGCATTGATCAAATACCTGATCGGTGGACCATGGGAAATCCTAGACACTAACACTCTTGGTAAACAGGGACAGACTTGGAAGTAATGTGAGAAAGTGAGGCTCACCAGTGCCCACACTGCTTCCTTGGCAAAAGGGCCCAGTGAACGTGGCACCAGCTGTTACACCAAGGAATTGATGACTAAGACGTGACTAGGGTATCTCTCTTAGGTCTGAGGAAGGATCTAAGGGCAGAGCCCACATCACCTTCAGAACTGATGACACGGACACTCCCTGATCACAAGGACAGCCCAGCTAAGGACCAGTTCGCTTAGCCACATACCATAACCTTGATAATAAAACACTCCTATTGTTACTACCATAAAACTTGGAGACAGGGATACGTGCAAACTAGGGCTGTTCAACAAAGTCACGTAACAAATAGTAACTCCAATTCTAACCTGGTTCTTGGCCTTGACCCAGGGAGAATGGAAGAAGAATTTGGTCTCAAAAGAATGATTTGGTTTTGCTTGGAAACAATTTCAAGAAAATTGTCAAGGACAATAAACCTGTCGTGTTTTCTGACTTCCCCAGCACCTTGATGAATGCCGTCATTAGAAAGGGGAAAAGCACATTCAAATACTGAAACATTATTCATATGCTGCATCTCTTGGTTCAAGCTGAGAATGCTAATGCAGAAGAAACCGGCCATACAATAGAGGTCAAGTGTTTCTGTGTGCCTCATGTCTCCCACAGGAGGGTTCTCCACCTGTGAAGACTGAGTCACTTCAAGGAAGTGAGGGTCTCTGGGTGGATGGAAGAACTTTCCAGGGAAGCACCTCACAGTGAGTGATGTACTGAAGAGACTTGTAGGAGCCCTGTGTGTCACCGGGGTGTTGTTTCCACCTTCAGTTGTACAAACAATACCTCGGGTAGTTTGAATCTTGATAACATTGATTCAAAAGCCTCAAATAAATGAAGTCATACTGTGAGTCACCAGCAGGACAGATTGTGCCAGCAGGAAAGGGAGCAGCAGCTTTGGCCACAGGCGGGGTCAGTGTAAAGGGCAGCATGTGTGAGTCCACACAGACCGCAGTCATGAGGAGGTCACACCTCAACCTTGGTGGCCCTGTGCATGGCAGTTGTCATGACTCAGGTAACCCTTGCTTTAAAGAAAATTCAACTTTCGTTTTGCACATTTGTTTTTATAAAAGCTAAGCCAGAGAGGGATTATTCATTTACAAACTAATTGGCTCCCCTGTGCTAGCTACTTTTATAACTTTTTAAAAATTTCAACCTCAATACATTTCCAAGAATAAATCTGTTAGATGAAGTTCACTCATGCAAGGAAAGATATATAGGTAATCACATGGGTGCTTAATTCTCTGTATCATGATCCAGGTCATTCTTTTCCATACACCTTAGCCTTGTGTACCCTCAAGAAAAGTGCTTCCGTGCCTGAGTTAAATGAGGCAACAGTGAAGCAATAGGGATGTCTTTTTTCATAAGCCATTACCAAGCTCATCATCCCTTTGATGAGCTAATAATGAAGAGGAGAAAACAAGCAGTGTTGTGTGGTGGATATGTTCCCCAGGCCCTATCACTGTGGGAAGCTAGCTTTTGGCTGACAGTTTCAAGGTCAAGAAAGAAGTGATTAATCAAACCAGGAAGAATAGAAGGAAAAAAGTGAGCAGACAGTGATGAAGACCAAAAAAGAAGAACAAGCCAATATTTGTAGGGATAAGCAATGCTCCCTTTCACATGGTAGGGTAAAATGTGTAAGAAAGTGTGACTAGGAAGACACCAGACACAAAACAATGGGACTCTTCCCCTACAGCTCCCTGGCTTTCCTCTCTTGAACTTGGAGACTCTGCGCAGTCTCACCATTTGGGCTCTGGACCTTGACACACACTTCATGCGTCTGTGGAAGCCAAGGGCATGGAATGGGCAGCCAAGGACCCAAGCAACCTGAAGTTAGGTTCTGCTATCATAAAAGAAATGGGACTTTCTAGGTAATATCTTGAAATAAATTCATTAGTCAATATTGCCCAATCTTATGCTCACAGCCTCCACTAATTTAAAACACTGCAAAGAGAGACAAACTAGCAAGGCAAATCTAGACTGACTTACATTCAATTATGCTTGTGACAAGAAACTTTAAAAGTAGGAGGCAAAGCTAGGCACAGTGGCTCAAGCCTCAAGCCTTTAATCTTAGCTACTTGGGAGGCAGAGATCAGGAGGATCACAGTTTAAGGCCACCCTGGGCAAAAAAGTTCATGAGATCCCATCTCAACCAATGGCTGGGCATAGTGTCATGTATCTGTCATCCCAGCTATATGGGGAAGCACAAATAGGATCACACTGCAGGCCAACCTGAAATACAGCAAGACTGTATTTCAAAAATAACCAACAGGAAAAGGACTATTGGGGTGTCTCAAGTGGTACAAGTGGTAGAGCATCTGCCTAGCAAGCACAAGGCCCCGAGTTCAACCCCCAGTACCACCACAAAAAAAAGTAGGAGGTGATCATTTTGATATGTTTGAATATTTTAAAGCAAACATCTATAAAAGTGTTGAGTGTTGACACTGCACCTTGCACCCAGTCTCTCCTTTTTTCTATGAAGCATTGGCAGATGGAAGGAACCAGAGTTTGTGACTGATGAAGGATGGAGTAGTGACAACATTGATTTGTGTTCTGCACATAACAAGTAATCCTTGAGATGTGGAGATTTCTATTTTCAACTTTGGCAGAAATGGTAAACCACGTCTCCAGGCTTGGGACCCAAGGGAGAAAACAGAGAGATAGAGTCTCCTGATTGGCCAGTTATCCTTTCAAAGGACAGCTGCCTCCTGAGGTTGGGCCACCTAAGAGGTGCTTGGGAAATACCTCAATACAAGAAACAGAAATATGCCTCAAGGGAAGGGATGCACCTTGTTGCTCATTGTGGTTTCTCAGTACACAAGCCCAGTTTACATAGCAGTAGCACGAGTACGGTCATACTTCAGCTATGGGCGTGTCTATTTGTTCCTTCCCAACAGCTGGGGAAAGCAGCTTAGTTGGGGAGAAGGCACAGGAGGTAGAGAGGGAGTCCAAACATCAGAATGGGTGACCTATACCCTCCTTTTATGAACGAAGCTCCAGGTTCAGTCACAGATAACTAGTGTTTCAGTGCATGACTCTACATCTACTTCCAAACACAGAAGTAGGTGTGGACTGGAAATGAAACCAATGAGGCCAAGGTCTTTATGTCTTGGTATCTTCAAGTCCTCAGTCTATTTACTCCCTCCCACACGGGCCTTCGATTTTCTGCAGGTGCAACTGCTTAACCGCATAGACTGTACCTACTACCCCTTCTCTTGGATTGCTGCCTCCTGAGAGTACAAGAGCTCAGAGTGCACCTGCTAACTGTTAAACCCAGATGCAGCCATGCTACAGAATCCTTCAGCAATGGACACCAGCCCACCTGAGCATGTTTTTCTGCCCTGCAGAGTGGGGAAATCAGATCAAGAAAGGAATCTGAACTCTTAGGATTGGGTCAACAAAGGGTAATGCTCAATTGTCACTTATCAACAGCTGGTCTTTGCTCATGCTATCTCCTCAGCTTGGAATGCCTTGTCTCCCACTCCACTATCCAACATCCTCAATTCTCTTCTAATCCTCTCCTTCCTCTAGTTCCCAGCTAAGGCATTGCCTCCTCCCAGAAGCCTTCCTGAAATCTTCAAGCAATTCTCTTTCTATGTTTTCCCTCTTTGACTCTTAAGTGTGCCTTTAGATTTGTCTGACCAGTTAGATTGAATGTAAATGACTAGTGAGGGTCACTCTCCGGACTCTACCCCAATGCCTTGTTAGTCAGGTAACTGCTCCTCCCTGAGTCAGATGACAGCTTTGGGGAGCTGTTCTCTAGGGTCATGCCAGCTGGTAGATGCAGACGTGACACTCCTGGGACTATTGCTATTCATGCTGAACTTAAGAACACAGGAGTTTACTTGCTTCACAACTACGTCATTGGAAACTGATAAGCCAAGTTCGTTCAAGGTCTCTGCTGTCCTGAAAGTGTGTACTTGTTCATTGTGGATAGATAAATGTGGCTATTATTCCTGGAAGGGAGAAAATGCTGGGGGATGGAGCTCACTGGAGACTCTAAATTAGAACAGTGTGAAGATATGTGAGAATGCCTGGCGCATTACAAAGGGGAGGAGGAGAAGTCACATGGTCTCCATTTGGAGCTCCTGTAATTCTAGCTCCCTTTAATAGCAGTTAATGACTGCTTACTGTTTTGTAATCTTAGGGTAATGAATACTGTAGCCTGGCTTGTTAATTGAAGTTGACAGAATGCTAGAAAGAGCCCCATGGCAAAGCTCTTCCTTAGGGCAGTGTTTTCTGTGTTTATCAATAAGGGAGTGTTTATTTTTTTATGGCTTATTTAGATGTAATACAGAGGAAGTTAAGAGATTATTCTTAAGAAAATCCTTGGGGGGGAAGTCCAATCATTTGCAGGGAACATTATCTCTGGAGTAAGTTGACACAAACCACCTTACAAGTGACCTATTATTTTACCACCAGAAGCTGAATTTATCCCTAAGAAGGACTAGAGACCCAAACAACTGGGATGACTAGGATTCTCTCACTCCTCTTCCCAAAATTCTCAGCAGATCTCTAAATGGCCCAAGACACAAGAGAAGATCATCTAATTATTAAGTTATTCATAGTAGCAAAAATGTCCTATTTCCCAACTAGAGTTCAGACTATAACTACAAGAGTGGAAGTTCACAGAAGGTTCATTACAGAGATCCAAGGGTTTATCTTCAATGCCATCACTTTCTTGCCCAGCCCAAAACTTTTAGCAGATACTTTTAACAGTTTATAGTGAACGGTTTACATTCATTGAATTACAGTTAAAATTCAGGTGCTCAGGCTTGCACTAAGTATTTTAAAGCAAGAAGAAAACACCACTTTGCCTGATAAGGAAATTTGGGAATTTAGGTTTCTCTAAATTCACAAATTCTAAATTTGGGATTTTCATGTTTACTGAAATTTCTTATAAACAAGTAAAATTTCAAGCAAATTTAAGTATCTCTTGTTAGGAAAAACGCCGCTCACAAAGAAAGCTCACGAGAAAAGTCTGACGTCCAAGAGCAAAGTTTAATGGTAGACTCAAACAGCCAGGCTGGCCGGGGAAAGATGGCGCAGCCCAGACTCTGGGCCAGGCATGGCTTTTACAGCCATGTAGCATCCTGGATTTCACCTGACTTTCCTAGACATTCTTTCTCATCTGATTTCTATAGGTTATCCATTAGTCTTTTATGGATTTTCTTAGCTTAAATCATTTCCAGATAGTCTGGTTAGCTCTGGGAATGAGGGTGGAATTTCTTTCTTTTTCTGGACTTTCTAGGGACATGTCCTAGGATTTGGTGGCCATACCTGGCAACACAAGGCAAATAGCTCGGTCAGCTCATCTCCCCACAAAAGCAGCTCTGTTTCTTTGATTCTCAATGAAATGTGGCAAATGAAAAAAGGAGAAAGCATATGTTTGGAATATAGACAGCAATTGAAGTAGTTGTGGATTTGTTTAGTGAAATATGATGAACATTAAGGTAGATCTTAGTTAACTCATATTGAATTATTCCCTGGTTTGTAATCTATCTGGTAGTAATTTTGCTGTTGATTGTCGGTGAACCAAGGTAAACAGTACCAATCTACTTATAAAAGGCATTTACTGAAAACACAACAGGAATAAAAGAGCAAATAAGGCAGAGTTCAAGTTGTTGGTTCTTAATGATAACAAAGAATTTGCTACTGTTTGGGAAAAAGGGCTAAATATGACCAAAAGGGTAGCACTATATTATCTTGTAGGCCTTTACCCTGATTTCAGAGATGATAGAACAATAATGTCACCATTTGTAAATCCAGGGTCATTTTATCCTAAGACCTCACTTGAGAAACTCCGAAGGACAGCCCTGCCCTTAACAGAAATTCCCACGCTCTAAGACAGCCTCACCCCATCAGAGACTACCACGAATGTGCTAACTTCCTTACCTTCCCCCTTCTGGTTATCCAGAGACTCACAAATGCTGAAAAGCACTTCAACAAGGATATCTAAGATTGCCTTTCTTGCACCTGCATGAGAAAAGCCTTAGAATAGGGTGACTGCCTAATCTGAAGTCAGGTGTATTTGCCCAGGATGAACACCAAGGCTGGTGGAAAGAATGGGGGATTATTCTACCTTCCCCTCCTTGACTTCCCATACCCAAATTCAAAATCAGTTCATAACATCCAGTGTGGTAGTGCTCCCCTATAATCCCAGCACTCAGGAGCTGAGGCAGGAGAGTCATGAGTTGGAAGCCAGACCTGGTCTCAAAACAAAACAAACAAAATAATGAAAAAGCAATCATATCATAAAGAGGCCTTTGTATGAACACACTTTGTAAGCAGTACACAGTACAGTGCTATTTGAGAGTTATATAATAAATAACAACTGGAGTCTTTATTATTAATAATGTAAACCTCAAGTGAGGTTTCAAATATCATACATGCTTTACATATGTAGTACTAAAAAATATTTCTTCTAGTGCCAAACAGGCTATTGAAAATGATGAGAAATGAATCCAAATTATAGATAATATCTGGAATAGTTATCCCCTTAGAAAGCTAGTGAAAACACAAAATGCATGGATAGATTCATGTTCAGGAATAGCCAAGTTTAAGCTTTATAAATGTGCACTCAGGGAGATTTAGGAAACACCTATGTCCCATCAAGGAGATTATCATTTTGCAAGCATTTGCAATTATAGTCCTAACTCAATATTCATGGGAGATTGGTCCCAAGGCCCACCAAAATACTGAAATCTGCAGATGCTTAAGTCCCTCATATAAAATGGTGTAATATTTGACTATAACCTGTGTATAACCTATGCACATTCTCCCATAGACTTTTTTTGGAGGGAGGAGTTACTAAAAATTAAATTCAGGGCCTCATGCTTGCTAGGCAAGTACTCTGTCACTGGAACCATTAACCCAATCCTTTTTCTTTTAGTTTGTTTATTTTTTTAGATAAGGTCTCATGCTTTTGCCCTGCCACCCTCTGACCACAATCTTCCTACCTCTGTCTCCCAAGTAGCTGGGATTACAGGTGGATGCCACCATGCTGGGCTGTTTTTGAGACAGGATATTGCTAACTTTTTCCCAGGCCAATCTCAAATCATAACCTCCTGTCTTTGCCTCCTGAGTAGCTAGAATTAGAGGCATGTACCACCATATCTGGCCCTCCTATAGACTTTAAATCAAGTCTAGATGACTTAAAATACCTCATACAATGTAAATAGTTGCTGTACTGCATTGTTTAGGGAATAATGAAAGAAAATATTCTGTACAAATTCAATACAGACACAATGTTAAAAAAATATTTTTGATCTATGTTGGTTTGAATCACAGATGCAAAACCCATGGAAATGGAGGGTCCACCATGTATTGCAACTTGTATGGGAAAAGGCTAGTCTACAGGAGACCGATGGACCACTTGCAGTTTAGACAATAGCAGATAAAGAATATGCCCACATCCACCCATGGAGGCAAGGGAGGATACTGGCCCTAGGGAGAAGACAGAGGAGCCTTAAGAGTTTATGTTAAAGTTCTCCTCTGAAGCAGGGCTGGAGGACACTCACCCAGTACCTTTCAGACTTTCAAGTATGAGGACTTTCTTTTTAATCTTCAAGAAAACTCTTAAGATTCTCCCTGCCATGTAGTACAAATTTTTCCCTAAAAATTGTATGCAAAATTGTCAACATTGCACTTGCATCTTGTAAGGTTTTTAAGAAGCCAAAGTGTATCTTAAAAATCCTTATGTAACATTTTAGCCCATGAGTTGATAATGTGTTCTTAGCGTGTCATGTATGTTCTATAATTTCATCCTTTCCCATTATTAGCGAGTGTAATCAATAGACTTACATCTCATGAGTGTCTATTTGAAACCTGAGACTTGCCCCTTCAACTGCATCAGGTTAATGAGATCTCTGTTGCTAAATATAAATATTTATCACTTTGTTTTCCACTTATATTTATAAAATTGTAAGTTAAAGCTGGAAAAGGTCAAATCACTGCACAAATACAGGTGAACAAAGGTGACAACATTGAAATCAACCGTCTGCTGACAGAAAATGTCATCTGTTGAAATTGAGCACCCCAAGGGAGGTTCAAGAGTGCCAAACATGATGGAGAAAAGAAGAAGCTGACCCAAGTATGCTGTTAGATCTACTGGTTGTGAAAAGTCTGTAAAGGAAAAAAAGCTACAACTGCAATAATTCCTCAAAACAAATTCAGGTAGATATATCTGTGAATAAGTCGAGTGCGCATGTGTGAGACATCCAATCCACAGGGCTGATGTACTCATAGCTCATGGGTTCCATGAAAATACGTGTTCTAACTGTCTTGGGAGTAATACATCTCGTTCTTACTTAATCCTTGTGCTGGCCGCCACTGCAGGAGACCCTTTGGAGTTAAATCTGTAAGGTTTGTTTGTCTTCAGAGCCTCCTCGGCTCTTGATGAACTAATCATGTCAAGTTCCAGGTCTACAAACCTGAGGCGCAAATCACAACGGTCCATGACTGCTATAGGATAAATCTTGGGGTGAATAATCCTCCCCTCATCCATTTCTCCTTTCCTCTCCTTAAATTCAATCCATCCTAATGGCATATACTTAGAAATAAGCTTTACTATAAACTCACACATCATGTTGAAATGTGACTTGTTGTTGGAGAAAACTAGAGAAAGGCAATTTCCCACCCCCAGGCCAGATCCATAAACAAATAGATGGCAATAAATCCATATTGGTTTCTTTCCTTGCTAGCTGATTAGCACCATACCTATTGAATCCCACATGCCCACATCCTTGCTGTCTAGGATTTTGGTTACAAATTGGTAATATATGCAACAATTATCATAGTTAGTTGAAAACCGATGCCTCTCACAGCTCTCAAACCTAACTTTCTCTTTCATTACCAAAGTATTCTATTTCACTATAGTGCCATTTCTTAAGTTATATATATTTCCTGAGCTATATACAATAAATCAGAGTATAATTCTTAAGGCATTATGAAAATATATTCAGGAAGTATGTCCCTGTAGCCCAGAAGTTGTAACTTCTTATATCTGCAAAGACTTCCTAACTGCCAAAGATTTGGACCAAGAATTTAATCCATCTGCTATCTAACAAGCCCAAGAGTCATTTGTCCTTTGCTTGATAAGGTCAGTGGTATGTCACCAGCAGTTTCCAGACTCAGTTTAATGAAAAGACACTTTAGCAGGAAGCACTCCAGAGAGCAATGGTTGGGGCTGAAATAAAATAATCTTCATCAAGGGATACTGATTTCAGAAAGAGCAGCTGAAAGCAGCAGCCAAAACACTGAGATTTTCATATGAGGTCTGTTTGTAATCATAAGCCAGACAGGTAATTCCAGCAGGTGCAGATTTTCTATGACGTGGTGCTGTAAACACTGTTGGGCAGGGAGCAAAATCCCTACCTGACTGAAGCAATTCCCGTTCCTATCAGTCGGCATTTTGCTCCTGATTCATGGTGTTGAATGGTCCTTAATAACTCCCTCCCTCCATACTTACACACCAAAATGGGTCCAGTCTTCCTGCATTAACTTCCTGCTTAATGAAACAGACCCAGACATCAGCCAGTTTTCAGAGACTTCAAATAGCATGACTGGGCTTGCTCTGACTAAGGATTGAGCTTGGAGACCCCAAAGTTACCATTGGAAACCACAAATGCCCTTGGTTAGATTTACACTATTGATTATAATTACAATTCCTCATTCTTCACCCCAAAATATGAATTGATACAGTGGTTAAAGACTAATTGGAGGGTAATATAATATGTTTGTGTAAAAACTCGCATGGCCAGAAAGAATAAATCCAGCCTCTTAGCATTTTTCCCCAAAATAGTATCTTCTGCCTCCACCTTATTCCTGTGAGTGAATTAATTGTTTGCACTATGACTTCTTTTTCAAGAGCGTAGGGCAGGATTTCTAAGCTTTAGCACTGGAAATTTTTTTTAACATTTTTTATTAGCATATATTAATTTTTTTATATTAGCAAATACTAATTTTGTGACATTCTATAAATACTTAAAATGTACCTTAGTTACACTAATTCCCTCCATCATTCTCCCTCATGCCCCCCTACTGAAAATGATTTCACCAGGATTTATTGTTCTATTTTCATACAAGCATATAAAATGCACCACCCTTCTTCACCTGCTCCATTCACCCTCCCAGTACTCACCCCTGAACAGGACCTGTTTTACTTTCCTGTCCTTCATTTTCTGAAGTGTATATTCATTGTTCAAAGAGATTTCACCATGGTCTTTCATCTGTGAATATATTGTACTTAATCAGATTAGCCCCGCTATTACTCTCCCTTATCCTTCCTTGATCCCATTATTCAACAGCTGTCAGTGCATTTGGTTATGCCATCGTCCTACACAGACGCAATGTATTTCGATATTAGTCACTGTCATTCTCCTCTCCCTCCTTCTCCTAGTTCCCTCAAACAGTCCCATTATTGCAAACATGTTCTCTGTGTGTGTGTGTGTGTGTGTGTGTCTGTGTATTCATGTATATCTGATCATGTCTGTACTTATGTATACATTTACCTTTGGGTCTATCTTCCATATATGAGAGAAAGCATGCAACCTTTGTCTATCTGAGCCGGGTTTACTTTGCTTAACATGATCTTCAGTTCCAAAAATTCTTTGTGCAGGGCTGTCCTGTGAATTGTGATGTTCAGCCTTATCCCTGAATGCACCAGACTCTGGTAGCACTACCACCCCCCTCCCCCACCCACCCACCCCCACGCACCTCACCCCAGTTCTAACAATCATAAGTTCAGGATGGGGAGCACAAAGCAAAATACCCCTCTGTTGATAACCACTGATTTATGGCATATTTAATAAACACATTTCATGTGTATCAATGATGCCTCTTCCCCAGGGCCTCACTCCCAAGCTTTCAAAAAAATTGTTCTGTAAAAATATGACCAGCTTTAAACAGTCTTTCTACCAAAATCATTGGTCCTAAGGATGATACTTAAATTAATTAAATTATTATTCCAGGAGAGGATTCTTGGGGAACAGTGTTTCCATCCACACATCCTGGAAAACTAAAATTGAAAATTTTAAGTAAAGTGTTGATATATAAAGTAAACCCAGAAAAATACTATAAAAATTCAAGCAATAAAGTCAGAATACTTAGAACTCACTCAAAATCTCATCACATAGAAAAAAATGTTATTGATATTTGGTGAGCATTTTTCCAGATATCCCTCTGTGTCTATAGGTATAAAGCCTGGTGTATATACAGAAGTTATTCTACAAAAAATGATTAATTATTGCATGATTACATATTGACATTCATCATGATATTATGCTAATGCAATTTCAAACTAAAAGTACTCTAATTTTCCTTGAATTAACAAGTGAGAAATAGCCAGGCATAGTGATGTACACCTGTAGTCCCAGCTACTTAGAAGCTGAGGTAGGGTGATCACTTGAGCTCAGGAGTTCAAAGCCAGTCCTTAGCAACATAGTGAGACACTGTTTAAAAAAAAAAAAAGAGCAAAGGAAAGGAAGGGAGAAGAGGAGAGGAGAAAAAACTGAACTACTGATGTTTCTTCACTGCTCAAGTTATTAGATTAATTCTTAAAAGGGCACTTTACTACTTTTCTCATCACTGTGACAAAATGTCTGACAGAATAACTTAAGAGAGAAATTACTTATCCTGTGGTTTCAGAGGTTTCAGACCATCATGGTGAGGTGGGAGTGATAGCAGAGAAGCTCACACATGGCAGAAAGCAAAAAGAAAGAATGCCTGGGCTTTCTCCTTTCTCTTATTCCATCTGGGCCCCTTAACTGTGGGATGGTACTACCACATTCAGGGAGATCTTTTGCCCTTAGTCCTCTCTGGAGACACACACACTCACACACTGGGTGTGTGTGTGTGGGGAGAGAGAGAGAGAGCGAGAGAGAGAGAGAGAGAGAGAGATGTGCTTTACAAATCTCCTAGAGGCTTCTCAATCAAATCAAGTTGACAATCAAGATGAACCATCACAATCCCCGTAAATGGAAAAAATGTTTATGCAAAACTTCCAAGGCTGCTAGACATGGTGGCACAAAATTTACAGCATTCAGGAGGTGGAGATAGGAGGAGTGTGAGTTTCAGGTTAGCCTAGGCTGCATAGGGAGAACCTGTCTCAAAAAAAAAAAAAAGAAGAAGAAGAAGAGGAGAAGTAAGAAGAGTCACTCTAAAAAAAATTTTTTTAAGAGATAAGTTTATTTTATCTTATCTTGTCTTGCCTTCTTATCTTACTTGTTTTAGATAGGGTCTGATAAGGCGGCAATCTTCCAGCCCTAGCCTCTTTAGTACTGGAATTACAGTTGTGTACCACCATGCCTTGCTAGTTGTTTTCATCCATTACTTTCAATAATTAGATGGTATCTATTGACTCCTTGATAGGAAGGATGAAGTTAGTTAACTGGTGTCTTTTCCTTCCTCTTTCCTTCCATTGCTAATGTGATTAGTTATATTGTGATACAGATGCTCCTTGTCTTGCTGTGGGGTTACATTCCAACAAACCCACCAAAAGCTGAAAAGCCCATAAATTGGAAATACATGAATGCACCTATCTTACCAGCCATCACAGCAAAACAGCACAGTGCACTGGAGGGTATTGGCTGTGTCCCTTGCCACAGCAGGGCTGACAGGGAACTGTAGTCACTGCTGCTGCCCAATAGTGCAAGTGAGAATTGGACTATATATTGCTAGCCCAGGAAAAGATCCAGATTCAAAATTTAAAGTACAGTATCTACTGAAAGTATATCAGTTTTGTACCACTGGAAAGTCACAAAAAAAAAATCAAACTTCAAACCATCAAAATTGGACTGTCTGCATTTACATGTGACCTTTATGCTCAGTCTTGATTCTATTTTAAATAAATCCATAGCTCCGCAGTCCTGAATTCTTTATTTGGAGTCATTTTTTATTTGCCTGGATTGGTTCACAAGACAGTATGCACACAAAGGAGCCAAAGGCGCTGTATTTTTTGAGCTTATGAGTCCATGATGATCTCTGCCTGCTTCTCTCTTATTAAAGGGACAACCTGACTAGAGACTGAATTTTTAGTAACCCTCTCTTTCCCTCAAGCTTTACAGATGCTGCTTCACCACTGTGACTGGCCAGGTCCTACAGCAGTGACCTCTGAGCCTATGCTGAGTGCTAGGCATTGTGCCTCCTCATACCTCCCTGTTTTTTAACTCTCAGAGTCCTCTGCATGTTTATGTCACCTCAGGGCCACTTCAAGAGGTGACAGAAATCTAGCTCTGTGTCCTCTCTTGTCCTTGCCCAGCTCCTGGGCCATGCCCAGAGGCACCTCTCCATCTCTCAAAATGACAGCAGGAGCAGATCCTTGTTGCTCACCCTATCCCTCTTCCACACCCAGGGGACTCAGGCAGCTTTCTTCCCCCGCTTCCCATTCTCTCCCCATTGGGTCTAGAAAGCACAACACAGTCACATCTTCCCCCATTCCTTGAGGAAACCACCATTCCTCTTTCTTCCCGTCTTCTTCCTGCGTGGTTATCTTGCTCAGAATCCTCGAGTTAGTTCTTCCCTTTGGGGGCTCCTAGTGACTCTAGTGAGTAGCAGAGAGTCTTCCTGTGTAATTTTAATACCCACACTGACTTCAAAGTGTGCACATGAAGTAACTAAGAATTAATTGTTCCATGATTATGAGGTTGGGATGTGCTTACTCTTCTGGACAGGAAAGTATCACCCAACTTACTCTCACCTGCCCTCCCTTCTCTAAATATTGACTGTATTTTTAGTCAGCTTTAGCACATGAAAAAAACAGACTGAATGAGTAGTTATCATTTTTAGATTGTATCAAAAAGCATCTCAAAACAGAATCCCCTACACAGAGAAGTGTTCAATAAATATTTGTTGATAAAAGGGATGAATTAAGAGCCAAATTAGTGTATTCCAGGGCTTGGGGCTAAAGGATATATAAGGGAAGAGCAAAAATAAGTGAAAGACTGAGACACAGATTTTAATAATACAGCCATGGGCTACTTAAGAATGGGACACATTCCAAGAAATACATTGTTAGGGCGAGTTCATCACTGTAGGAGCATCATAGAGTGCATACACAAGCTAAGATGACTATGATGTCATTAGGAGGCAGAATCTTATGTAATCCTCATTGTATAGGTATATGTAACCCTCATGGACTGAAATATTGTTAGGAAGCTTGTGACTGTGATCATTAATGTTAACTGAGTACCTGGTGAGTGGCAATGCTTTTTGTGTAAGTGATCTTGTTCGGTCATACTATCACCCTAAAGAACTATTTGCCCATAGTCACACAGCTAATGAGTGGCAAAGTCTGGACTTGAACCTAAGCATAGGAGGTGTTAGGTGCTCTGAGAGACCACCTAGACCAGGAGAGCCCTCTATGGACCATTATGAAGGACTAAGGTTTGTAGGGACATTGGCTTATGAAAGCACAAATAAAAATTTTGGTTTGGACTACAAATGAACTTCCTTTTTTGAAAGTGATAGGGTTCCATCAACCAAGGATTGCCTCAACCAAGAGAGGTTATGAGGTCCCTGTGTAAATGTTCCAGACAAAAATGGCACCTATCCATGTGTGACCTTAACTCTCTTCCAGTCCAACCAAACCATGACCTCATGATGTCAAAGGCCAGGAATGTGAGTTGGGAAGGTGAAAATAACAGCTTGCTTTCACTTTCCAAGCACAGTCAAGCCAGCCCAAGACAGCTCTCTGCAGTTCATGAGGGCCACCCATGTGCCAGATGGATTAAACACTGAGGGAACTTGATACCCGCACTCCGGGGAGGGCTTTTTCCACTACTCTCTAATCCAGTGAAGCCTGGCCTGGCAGAGACAGTTGAATTGAGAGAGTGACTAAATATGCAGAGTCCTTGGGGGTTAGAATCCAGCCTGTCTACAAGGCAAAGGCATTTTGCCTTCAGTCTGTCTGGATTTCTAATATCTACTACAGACTATTAATCATGCAGGCCAGACTCTTGAACCTCTTTGAATCATTTTACATTTAATCAAAGTCCTATTCCTTACCAAAAAAGAAAAAAAAATGCTACAAAATCCAGCCTGGTTATCTGGTTTAAATGATTTTAAACTTTTAGACAATGGTTTATGTGGAATATATCTCTCACATTGGGTATATGCTTAATAGCTTTCAAACAGACTCAAAAAACCCAAAATTACAATTACTATCATATCATGAAATCAGAATGAAAAGCTTACCATGAGTTTAGTGTTCATTTTCTTTAGAGTTCCTGTTAAAACATTGCTTACCCAGGTTTTTCACCATCAGGAATACTAATGGAAAAAAAGGAATAATTCATTTTCTATAAGTCAATTTCCATCAAATTTTATTGAGTGAGAATTTGGCCTGGAGTTTACCCTTGAATGTGCAATTTTGCATTTTAAATGTCATCTGGTTTTATTTGTGACCTTCCCATAAAGTAGATGTCATGATTTATAAAACCACACCTACCTGAAGCCTATAGTTCTCTCTCTTTGCTCATCCAAATACCTACTTTCCATGTGCAGTATGTCCTGGGTTTGCTGATTTTATTCTTCTAGCAAATCTATACAGTTTAACTCAAATTTCCTATTTTAGTTTTCTGGGATGCATAGATGGATGTGCTTTTCTCTAAGAACCCTACCCTGGGATGATGACTGAAGCCATATGTAGGTCCACTCTGCTGTCTAGATTCCAGAACAGTCATAATTCCCTATTCCAACCACACATAAATTCCTAAACTTGCTTCAAGCAGAGAATTTGGGAAGTGAACAAAGTCTGTGTTTTCTTTCTTCTCCACTCAGAAGGGCAGGTTGTGAGTTTCCACCTCTGGGCAGAGACAGACTCAAGACCCATGAGCTCTGGATTCCAAGAACTGAGAGGCTACAGTCAGGGAGAGGAAATATTTAGCTAGGCCAGTCAAATGTTGCCACCAATCTGTCACCAACATAGCTGCCAACATTTTCAAGGTGCTGAAAAAAGTAAGCTTTTAAAGCAGAGCCTCTTTGGTGCAGTCTTTTTAGAAGTTTCTTGCTAATTCCCCCCTGTGCTTCCCAGGCAATCTGAGAGCTGGAGTTTATGCATCATAACACAGCAAATAGAACCCGGGCTAGCAAATAGAAACAAAGGGCCTCATTACACCATAGCCCTTTGCAAATCTGATCTGGGCACATCCTCAGCACTAATGTTCCACGGTGGAGAATGTTCCAGAATACTTACAGCTTTTGTCTTCTCTTTCTTTAAAAGAAATCCTAAGAAGTCAGATAAAGTTGAGAAATTTGAGAGATACTTATGGTGGAGGTTTTCAACAGAAGCAATTCTTCCAAGATGAGTTCCAAATTTGACATCCTCTGGGCAGGAAAAGAATCTTCCACATCACAGCAATAACAGTCGTGATGGTGAGGAGGTCTGCCAGCTTCGCCACAGGGTCAGTGAGATCTTTCACTGCACAGAGTTTACTGGTTCGGAGATCTTAGTGGAGCAAGAACAAAGAGAAGCAGAGACGATGAGGTAAAAATGAGGTACAAATTGTCAGTGGCAACCTTATATTCTAGATTTTCCATGATCCAACTTTGCTCATATAATCTCTCTGGTTGTTCCCATAAAGGCAATCATCCTTGATAGATTGTGTGTCTCAGTTTTTAATTAGGAAAATTAAACTTATAATCTAGGTGTAGTTTGCAAAAACAAGGTTCAACTTTATTGCACTCGAGGGTAATGATTGCGCCATATTTATCTTTGTTATTTCTAATGATTTACATGACACAAGGCAAATAAAAAGGGCTCAATTTATTCATGTTAAATGAATAAATTGAAAAATAATCCTGCTGATGAAAATCAGGAGAAATGAGGGGAGAATGACAATTATTAAGTTTATTTTCTGATTTTTATCATAAACTAAGAAAGCAAGGACTGAGGACCTAATTCTGGCTCTGCAGAGTGCCATGGAGAAGTTAATAAACCTCGGAAAGGCTCGGTTTTGCCATCTATAAAATAGAGATAATAACTTCCCTTACCTCATTGATGCTATGGAGTTGTTACACAAACAGACATTGACTAAGCATATGCGAGGTAAACTGAAAAGGTCTACACAGATGTCCATTTTATCATGATCATCATTACACTAATCACTGCTCACTAGAGTTCTATTTCTGGGAGCTCAGCCACCCCAAATCCTGCCCAAAAAAGTGCTGGAAGTCACCACAAATCACGTGCCACATCTGAGCTTACTCTTTCAAATGGCTTAGATTTTACAGTAATTAAATAATAATTCATAGCATGTCATAATTTGTCCCCACATAATCACATTTGGGGGTTACAGAGCACCAGGAAGAATCTTTTGCAATACACACAATACCACGAATCCTTTTAATCACTGAAAAATGTTTGATGTTAGGTATGAAAACTCACGCCATTAAACTGAAGATATAGTTTGTCTTCTGTGGCTAAGTAACTTTCTGTGTCTTTTTCTTCTTCAGTACTGTCCCTATTTCCAGATGCCAAGAATCCTCAAATTGGTTAGGATCCACCATACCTGTTCCTAAACTTCTACCACTTCTGTTGTCCCATGATTTAAGGCCATTCACTCAATACTGGACTGGGTGACAATGAGTGGGACAAAAGATCATTATCTTCCTTAACATCTTGCTATTCCTTATCATGTAATGAATCACATTTTCTATATGGCTTTACTTTCACTGTCTCTTTCAATCTTTTTTTTCCTAAGTATAATAGAACTTAAAAACACTTTATTACAAAATGTAAATAAAATTGTAGAGAATAATGAAGACAATAATAATGACATTCACCACCCACTTATAACACATTTTGTCTCTTTCGTTCCTTTTGTTTGTTTTTGGTAGGACTGGAGTTTGAACTCCAGGCTTCACACTTTGTCCCTTTCTATCTCAACAACACTTTATAAAATAAATGTTAACCCCATTTTACAGATGATCAAACTGAGATTTAGAATGATTAAGTCATCTTCCCAAAGTCACACACCTTTATGTGGCAGAGTCTAAATGTGAAACAAAGTCCACCTGAATCTAATGACCATATTTTAGCTCTGTCACTTCATTGCTTTCTGAAGTGTTTTTATCACAGAAAAACTTTGGTGTGCTAGAATAGAGATTTCCCAGGAGAAAGAATCATTCTGGGAAGTATTCGGTATACATTCTCTACACTGTTATTTACTGCCAATCTACCAATGCATATTTTTAACCCATTTCTAGGCCTGGGGGAATATAAGGGACTAATTCGTCTATAATGTAAGTGACTGGTGGTGATTTAGTTCCCTTTTCCAGGATTATCTATATTTTAAAAGTTGCATAGTATAAGCCGAGTGGTATAATTTCTGTACCAAGGCACATGGATAGGGAAGAAGCATTGTTTCTACAATAGTCTGTGTGCACGCATGTATTATGTGTATTTGTGTGTACACATGTGCCTATGTGCATATATGCATGTGTGTGTGCATGTGAGTGTGTGTTAAGCAGTAATCAGTGCACTATACCTATGCCATTTAGACAACCATTTATCTGATCTCTCAAAAGCTTCGACCTCATTGGCAACATTCTCAAAGTTCTTATCCTAGATATAAAAAATAGCAAAACTAGCTAATTAATACTAGTAGCTGGTCAATTTATCTTAAAACAATATCTACCTCTGTTATTAAGAGCATCAGAATTATGCTGATTATTCCTAAAGATATAACTTGTTTTTCTAACTCCAGTCAGGATAAAGGAATATATTTCAGACACATGTGGCTGTATATAATTTCTATTGTTTTTATTTTTTGCTTTGAATTGCGTGCATACAAACAAAATTCTGTTATGTAAACAGTCAGTTTTGCCAATAACAATGTATACATAGAGCTCTAAGATGACATTCTAATAAAACCCTTCAGTGGTGCTCCTTCATAATACTGCATGAGAGTCAGAACTAAAACTCCCCTCCAAAGTCCCCTCTATTATGCCAGGGTCTTGTAGGGTCCTGCTGCCATCAAGGACAACACGTGATGCTTCATTTCTGGGAATCTGCAATGCTTTGCTTTTTAAACAACTTGGGACTATCCATTTCTGCCCCACCTGCCCCAGGTGGGCCTTTGGAAGTGAAAGGTCTTTGGTAGGTGAGCTGCAGGATTCTTCTAGGGCTCCTCCAGGGAGAATTGCCTTCCAGGATACCTGCACTTGCGAAAGACAGAGCTCCCTGTGAGGTTAGCAGACAAAAGACAGAGGACGGAGCCCGCATGCTCCCAGAGGCTCATATTTTGCAAGGCTACTCAGCCTGCCTTGGGTTTTGGGTGAGGAGAAGAAAGGGCACCTCCTCACCTGCTGAGCACAAAGGCCAAGCAGGGTTCCCTCGCGGTTGGGTCTTCTTCCTTTACAGGAACTGGCTCAAGCTTGCTCCTGTTTCCTGGTCAAGTCCCCCCGAGCCCTGCCAACAGTGACTCCACTGACACCTCCTCCAACCCCCAAAAAATACCAGCAGCACCAAGTGCTTTTCTGTTTTTGTATAGTAGCCTCTCTAGCTCCTCTTAGGACACAAACAGCATCTGCCATGCCAGAGACCTATGGAATAAGAAAGTACTCTTCCCCAAGCCTTTGAGCAGGGCTTGGAGACACAGTCAGCTCTGAAGATTTTAGGGATCTGTGTACTATAGCCTGATGACCATCACCCTCTGAGGGTTCAGTCGCCTCACTCAGCCTCACACGTGCTGCCAGGAAGGCACTGGCACAGTCACCAGGGTTGTGTCCTGATTCACGTGACTTTAGGTCACTCAGAACCTACAAACTTTGGATCCAGATAATAAAGAACTCACAGTGAACTGGTTTCTAAAGCAGGTCAAACAGCAAAAGAACTCCTTCAAATCGATAATGAGTGACTTCAAGGTTAAAACAAAAAAACCCACAAAACCACTTCCCTTCAAATTCCTGATACCAAGCAGGTGAGAGCATTAAGAGAGACTCACTCTAAGCTAAATTCAGAGAAAAGCCTTCACACGTTCTCCAGCAGAGTCAGCCCAGGCGGGCTCTGGGACCCAGCTCTGACACTGTTCACAGAAAAATGCTGATGTTCCGTACATGATGGCTTCATGAAGGCCTGGGCCTCTCTGCTAGACATGGCCACCTCAGAGCAGCCCCTAGCTTAGTGCTCTGACTCCTGTCAAAATGTAGTCTGGCGAGGAACCATGGTTCATGTGCTGTGAGGGATGCTGGGATGAGATGTAGCTTGCTGCCTTCCATGTGGACTTTGGTTTTAGGTGGCTCTAAATTTAAACAGGGTCCTTAACTGTATGCATCACAACTAAAAGTTCACCTACCTAGGGCTCAGGGGAACTTCCTCCTTCTGTGCTTTGCTTCTATTGGGATAGTGCAGCTACATAGAATATTTCTGTGCGAGTGAAAGCTTCAGAGCTGCTTATAAAAGCAACAGGTGGGAGAGCCCTGCCTGAAATGGCTCTTGTCTTAGACTGGAATCTGACTTTGCAAATCTCTGAGTGCCTCTAGGGAGATCTCAGAGGCATGAGGACCCAAGGAAAAGTTAGATCAAAAGCAAAAAGGAAGGTGCAGTGTTCGGAGTGGGGATATTGACACAAAGGAGAAAAGTGCAAAAAAAATAGTCTACCTGGGGACCTGGGAGACAGAGCAGGATGAGCATTCCTGAGCTCTGAGGGCTAGTTTCAGAGTTGTTCCCTGCAGGGGTGGCCCTCAGGAGTGCCCTCTTTTCTTGTGATCCTAGTCTTCCCATTAGGTAAATATATGCCCTCCAGGGATATTGACCAATGTCTAGAGACATTTTGGGTTGTTAAAACTGAAGGAGATGGGATGGCATCTAATGGATACAGGCCAGGGATGTTGTTAAACTCCTAAATGCACACTCTCCTCCCACCATCACCCCCACACACAATTATCTGGCCCAGGGCATCAATTGTGCCAAAGTTGAGAGATACCAGAGTATACCATTTGAAGGGTCTCTTACTCTCTACTAAGACTCAGCGGGTCGATGGCCTGACCAAAGAGTATCAGTCTGGAACCAAGAGTCCAGTGGCTGTAAAACTCTGCATTTTTCTAGAGCCTGGGAGCCAAAGTGATCCATTGTGCTTATAAATGGCTATTCACAAGCATGGGTCCAACGTACCCAGTGACTGACCAGTGTCACTCAGTGGAAGGTTTCACCTGCAGTAAAGGTGCACAGGAGTGGATCAGACATCAAAGATGCCACCCACAGGGGGCTTTTCTGCATTTGCACAAAAGATAGCATGTCACCTAAAAACATTTGCATTGATTGATACTGAAAGTCTATTGCAAAGATGCTGTTGAATCTAGGTCTGTAGTAAGTACATAATATAAAAATTCAATATCAAGAATATTCTGAGGCTCAGTAAGGTGGCATCCATCTGTAATCCCAGCTACTTGGGAAGCAGAGATAAGGAAGACCCCAGTTGTAGGGACAAAAAAAGTTAGCAAGACTCTATCTCAAAAAACAAGCCACACAAAATAGTTCATGCCTATAATCCCAGTTACACAGGAGGCAGAAACAGGAGGGTCATAGTCTGGGATGGGCCAGGTAAAAGTGTGAGACCTTATCCAAAAATTAACTAAAGCAAAAAGGGCTGGGGGCATGGCTCAAGTCATAGAGCACTTGCCTAGAAAGCAAGAGGCCAAGTTCAAACCCCAGTATTGCCAAAAGAAAAAAGAATACTCTGAAAGCGACACCACCTATACATCTTAGTAATTGCTTGGTGAATACAGCCAATAAGGGCAGAGGAGCCTCTGAGATATTGGAGTGGACTGGGGAGTTTCCAAGTGTTACAGAACTATTCTGCCCACCTGCTTCAGGTAAACCTGGCAGAAGAGGAGCCAATGGGAGAAGGTCTCAGCAGGAAGACTCCAGCAGTTGGGGTACCTCACCCAGGAGAGGGACTGTGAGGAGCCAAGGCCAATGACTGGCAAGCTTGCACTGCCCTAACCCTTTGAGGCTTGCCATGGGCTTTCAGGACTGCTGAGCTGCCACTGGCCCCACCACCCCAGCAAAAACCACACAATGACTTGTGAAATTCATACTGTGCTAGGCCAAGGCCCAGAAGCTGTGTGGAGCTCTGACAGGAGGCCCATGGTGATACTCCCTCAGCCACTGGAACATGCAGCAAAAGAATAGGATTAGGAGAAAAGGAGATGAAGTTTCCCCTCAACTTCTGCCTCAGCCTCCGACCTGGTCTCCTTACAGCAATCTGGTTGCTTCTGGCCTCTGAGGATCTCTGCAGTCACACTCAGAGCTAATCATGTTACAGTTCCACTGAAATACATGGGATGGTTCCATGGTGCACTGAAGATTAAGATAAAATTCCTTAACAGATCTCCAAAGGCTTTGCAGGGATTTAACAGTGACCTACATAATCTCCTGCCACACTTCCTGTGCTCCAAGCACACTGGCTTTCTTTCAGTTCCCTGAGTGCTTCCTGTTTCCTGCTGCCACCGGGCCTTTTCACAGGCTGTTCCATCTGCTATACATTCTGTTCCTCCCAGACCCTCATCACCCCTTGTCACCCAATTAATTCTATTCTCCCTTCAGAACTTCACCTAGTCGTTTCCTCCCCCACAAAGGCCTTATCTAACCTCCTGTACTGGATCATTCCTCATAAACTACCCTTCGTGGCATCTCAAATTTCCTCTTCACAACTCTTTGCACAATTACAGTTTTACATTAACTTATGTGGAAGTTCAGTAAGTGTTTGCTGAAGGGACAAATGAAGGAATCATTTCCTCCCAGGGTAGAACAGTGACTCTGGCCACACATTCTTGTTTCTGTCTCCTTGGTGGTTCTGACCTCTCAGAATGGGAAGTTATGGACTCATATCTCTGTTTCTAAGAAGCTACGCTCCTTGCTAAGCCCAGTTCACTCGCTCCTTCGAACACTCCCTCTCTGTGATCCTGTGGCGTTTCATTTGCATTTGCATCTTGTCATACATGGCCTTAAGTCAGCATCAGCTGTCGATAATGGATGTCTTCCCTTGTGGATGCTAAGTTGCTTGGAAAAAGACACGGAACCCAGTGTACCATTTTACAAAGTAGATTAGTATTTGCTTAGCTGAAATACCACTAGTAAAAGCCGAGGCAACAGTAAAAACCTCAGTTGGATATCAGTGACATGCCACCAACTTGAGCTTCTGAGAGAGGATATAGAATGCAAGTGGGAAGATGAGAAGCCAACTTTACGTGAAAACTTTCTAACTAGCCGTTAAGTTACCACCATCTTTGGGGCCCAAATGGGGCTTCTCTTCCTGGTCCAGTTAATCATGGTGGTAACCATTTCTCCACATGTACGGTGGTCCTATTTCAAAAATAAAAATGTAAGACTCCCAGTTAAATTTGAATTTCAGGTAAACAACAAATAATTGTTTTATGAGTAAGTCCCAAATATTTCATGGGAAATACTGACATATCTGGAATTCAAATGTAACTGGTCAGCCTATATTTTTAACCAACAAACTTAACCACTTGTTTTTCACATATGCTTGAAGATTCCATGATAATTAACTGGCAGTTCCAAATGACAGTCCTCGAAAATGCAAATACCAGTACCCTATTTCCCATGTATATATTTGTCTTTACACCCATAATATCACTGCCTGAATTGTTACTGTCTCAAAGGGCGGGTGCTGGATCTACTTCACTCTCTTTATAGAATCCTTGGAACTCTGCTCTAGTCACACTTGCACTTGAAGCATACATGAATCCAGGATGGTGATGGATTTTATGATGTTCCCAGAGAAGACTTAAATTTAGACATAATGCCATAGTTCCCACACTTAAAACTTTACATGCAAACAGCAACAAACACTAAGAAAAAAGGGTAGAAACCAATTTTGGACATTTTACATCCATTCACGTGAAAGCTCAGCTTTGAGTTCATATCAAATGTCTGTCCCAGGGCACTGGGTTGTGTGGGGAAAGAACAGTCATGTACTCTTCTGCAGTGTTCCAGGAGACATGGGACTACTTTTCAAGCAGGAGGAATGAAAGAGAAGAACGAGATGTTCATACTGTTTGGACTTGACCTTCAGAAATGTCAGCTGCTGCAGTGCCCTGCAACCTCATGGAGGAGGCAGATCCCTCCAAGTGTGGAGGCCTTGATTATTTCATTAAATCTTTTCCTCCCTTACAGTTCTGCAAGGTGACACATTCTCTTTTTTATTAGCAAAGATGAAAACTCAGTTTTATCTGACAAGTTGGAGTAAGTGACCTCATATATGCATGAGTGTAGCAAGCAGAGATGAACCAGGTAGGAGACATTGATCCTTGTCTGCATGTTCTGGAAAGAAAATGACCTGCTTCCTTCTGACTCAGCTGTTTGTAAGACTCTGAGGTCACTAAGACAAACTCAAACATACTCTTGTTCCTCCTAATTCCCTAGAAGATAATGTTTTGCTCCTAGGCGACCATCAGTAAAGCACTGAAAACATCTGACACAAGCCTAGTTTTCCCAAAGGAAGGATTTCTTGGTGGAAATTTAGGAGATGAAAAAAAGAAGAAGAAGAAAAGATGCATCCCTGTCACTTCTTTCTCTATCTGGGCAATTTTTATTTATTTTTAGAATATACACACTATGGATTATTTCTTAGAATAGTTAGACCTTGGAGTATAAAACCAGTTAACTCACAGAATAAATTTGATATTTGAAAGATGGAGCTTTGGGTATTATTCATTTCTGAGAAAATGGAGCCAGAAGGTAGGAATTAGTTTCCTAAATGTATAATTTCCAGAGCTGCACATCAAGATAATGATGTTTTGCCTGTGCCAAACTGGAGCTAAACGGAATCACGTGATGTGGCACCTGTGTGTCTGTGTCTTGCCAGCTCCTTTCTGCTGTCTACAGTGTTGCTCTGACCATGAAAGGAGTGCTTCCAAGAGGCATGGGAAATGGTCAATCATAATTTCCAGGATCTCGAATGCCCATCTGCAGCAAATCGTGTTTTACTGTGTACCTGAGAGAGTTTGCAGTGGCAATTTATGTGACTGTCTTTAAAGGAACCCACTCAGACCCGCCAGGAATTCAATGGACACAGATTTTGCAGAGGCGCTTAAAACCCACGGAGACAATAAGTGAGTTACCATGCAACAGTGTTGTGAGAGTAGGTTTGGGTATGTCCTCAGGTGATGTTTTGGTATGTCCTTGGCTTGATTGACACCCTCTAACCCTTTCTGATTTTTGTGTTCATCTGTGTTCTCAGCTGCCAGAGGGCCAGAAAGTTCATGGCATGCTCAGGCTGGAAGAAAATGAGAATACCAGTCCCCTCTAGGGAGGCCTCCTGGCACTGCTAAAAGAGTCCTGGGACAGATCTAAAATGGGGAGCTAGGGGCAGGACTGAAGGGCTGAGGCTAGAAGTTAGGATCTACCTCACATGTGGAGGGCAAAATACAGTCTGTTCAACAGTGGCAAATAGCATGTCCTCAGATCCCAGGATGGATAGAACAGAAGCTCACAGACACACTTCTGCATAAGAGCAAGCAGAGGGTGAGGGGATAATTTTGCATTCCCCCCAAACACAGACAGATTCAGAATGAGGCCCCCAGGATGGATGGGCTGGGTGTGCTGGCCCTTCATCATCCCAGCTATGCGTGAGGTGGAGGAGGAGCATGTGGTCCAGCCCACACAGGCAAGCAGCATGAAACCCTCTCTGAAATAAAGAAAACAAAAAGGGTGGCTGTGGAGTTCAAATGGTAGAGTACCTGCCTTGCAACATGGAGGCCTTAAGTTCAAATCCTAGTACAGAGGGGGCACGAAAAAGAGCCTCCCAGCAAGTAGGCTCATTTCTGTTTTAGAAACACCATTCCTAAATCCCTGCTGAGATCACTGACCACCATCCATAAGCTCCTGTGTGTCACTAGAAAAGAGCCTCAGGAGCAAAAGCAAACAGTTCCAATGGGGAACCTGGCATTGGGTCTGAACCGCTTTGCTGCCTTGGCAAATCACTTCTAGAGAAATGAACCAGCCTCAATATTTGTTCACCTCCAAAACTGGGGTTGCATTTTGAGTCTGGCCCTTCTTACAGGTGAAGAAGAGAAGCATGAAACATACAGACACTCAGGACATGACTTCAGCAGAAATGACAAATGTTATAATTTTCCTCAGCAATTTGAAATTAGGCTCCTCTCTTAACCATCCTGAACTCCAATATTCTTACCTATTTAAAGCTGAGTCCTCTGTGAGTCCCCAACACAGCTGTCTTATTAATATGGGGCAAGAGACAAAGAAAGGTGACTTAAACAAAATGACAACCACTGGCCATGACAGAGCAACTTTATTGGTCCCTAAACCATTACTTTTCCTAAAATGTTTACTATGGGGCTGACTATATTACTTAAATTTCAATTGACTTTCCTTGTTGAGAGAATTAAGATCAAGAGAATGTAATAAGAGCCAATTAATTTTTATCCAACTTTGTTTTCTATAGGATTGGATTTAGTCTTTCCATGGCAGGTTGTATTTTTTTAAAAGCCCAACTGGCAGCCACTTACCCCCACCCCACTGTCTTCTTAAAATCGGTTTTCTTACATCAGTGAACCTCAAGAGCTGTTTTCCCAGTACCCAGGCACAGTATCTAGAGAAATTAAATTATGGCACATGATTCAAAATTTACCATTCGAGTCAAGAGGTAAGGGATTTGCAGGTGTATGGTTTTATTTCCCACTCTAATAAGAAGGACCACTTTAATATTGGTCACCAGAGAGTTCAGCCTGGGGCCTGGTTAACATGATTGCAAATGAGGACTTAGAAACATCCCGAGATGGTAAAGGGTAGAGGAATGAAAGTTAGGGTCGGGCAGCTGTGCCCAATTTCAGAGCAGAAGTCACAATGCATTCCCCACACCTCGATTCCAAGGGAACAGTCATAGTCAAGCTAAAAACTGGTGGCTGGACTCAGCTAACTGGTCTCTCCTGGAGACCTGGGGAGGGACGATCCCCCTTGGGTAAGTGGGGAGGGAACAGCGTGAACCCTTTGGTCATGGGTTCCACTAGTAGGTTGCTATTCTGGGCAATTAGTAACCTCTCTCCTCCTGCTGTGTATTGAGGATACTCAGTGTGTTTTTCCCTTAGCATTTATGATGCTAAGGAAAAGAATTGCTGCTGAAGTCACCCTGGAAAAGATACTAATGGAGGGTGACATGCAGGGACCCAGTAAAGCCAGCATACAATTGTCTCATTTTCATGGTGTGTCAAATTAGATTTAGGTTCTGACTACTGTGCTTTTCACGAGGCCCTAACTCTTCTCCAAGGCCAGCATCTCACAATGTGACCTCCAAGACTATGACCAACAGGGAACAGAGCCAGTTAGGAGAGAGACCAGCCAGAGCTCCTTCCTCTCTTAGTCTCAACCCTTTCCTCCCTCTTCCTGTAACCTGTGCTTTTGCAGTAGGTATTTACTCTGCCTTTGGCCATACCCTTCATTTGCACATCTGCTCATGTGAAGTGTTGAAAACTGAGACCAGTTCAATTTAGCAATGTTTACTTGAGCAAGAAAAGATTCTAGGACCTGACAGTGCTCAAGACAGAAGATAATCAAGAATACTCCCTCTTATAATTCTATGAGCTACTTTTATAGCCAGAAAGACGGGAAATTGCATACAAAGATTTCCTGATTGGAGCAACATGGCATTTGTCTTATTGGGACATAATTTGGCAGCTTTGAACTTGTAATAAGTAAGAAGAAAATGAACTCCTATCTTGTTTAAGTCCATTCATCTCGTTTCTCAGTCACTCACAGTCAAATCTAACCCTATAGGACTCCGTGAGTGTTTGTTTATTAAGGCCTTCATTTGTTTGGATGAAGCCCACCCCGACTATGGAGGTCAGCCTGTTTTACTAAAAGTGCACAGATCTAAATATGAATCTCATCCAGAAATACTCTCATAGAAACATACAGAATAATGTTTTATCAAACATCTTGGCACTGTAGCCCAGCCACATCGACACATAAATTAACCATCACAGGGATGGAAACAGGGAAGTCACTGGTATGGGTATAAGGGACATGGAAGCATCCTGGGTAGGTGTAGGGCTATAGGAGAGGGAGGATGAAAGCTGAGTCCTGAGGGGCATTGGCACTTAAAGATCAGGTGGAGAAGAGACAGGAGGCTTCCATGAGAGACTGAGAAAATGCTTTTCCAAGTCTCCAGAAACCAACACATCAGAAAGAGCCAGGCACAGATGGCAGGGCCTCCCGGGGACCAAGTGGGTCCTCATTCTCCCACTGAGTAAGTTGCCAGAGCTTGGGGGTTAGAAGTCAGAGTGGTATTCAAGGGCCACTCCGTGCTAAACAGATCCTGGCCATCCTCCTGTTCCTTAGCAAGACTGAGCTCAGAGACGTGGCAGGCCAAGGGTTCCAATGACTTCCACAGTGAAGAACAGATAGCCCCTGAGGCCACCCCTCTACTGTGCAGCGTGTTTTTCAAGGGGAAAAAATGTAATACCTGTCGCTATGTTCTGTCTATTTTCTGCAGAACAGAATTCTATTTCCTTCTAGTGTACGTTTTTTGGAGCATTTTGAAGATATAGTGCAAGGTTGGGGGTGGAACCCAGTGGTAGAGCACTTGTGTGCATGAGGCCATGAGCTTGTTCCCTCCACACAAAATGATGTAGAACCACATCATTCATCAGTGAACATTCACATGTTCAAAGGCAACAGCAGTTTATTAAGCATGAGATTTAAAGCCAGATGAGCCTCAGTTAAAATGTTGCTGTGTGATACTGGGCAAGGCAGTCACTTTTCTGAGCACCAGATTCCTTGTCTGTGACAAGGATAACTAACCTGATCAGCGGTTATGGAAAAGCACTTTGCTGTATCTGTCCATGGTAAATAGAGGAGGAACCTCCCTGTCTCTGTTGCATTGGTCCCTCCTCTCTTTATAAACACCTTCTAAAGCATCGCCAATACTGTCCCCAATTTTGATTTCACCATGTTTGGGCTATTGTCGTTTCATATTCTTTGGCAAGTGTTAAATGTATATGTGAGCTCATGCAATTGGATAATACCTTGAAATACATAGAAACTTTTAAAAGCCAATCTCCTGTTTGTGTTAGCCTCTGAAATTGGGTGTAAAATAAGATTATAAATCACCACTAATAGACAGAAGTACACGAGTTTCCAGGGGCTCGGGAGTGGGGAGGAGGAGTTGCCTTAATGAGCATGGGTTTTCTTTTCTGGGGTGAGGAAAATGTGCTGGAATTAGACATGATGTAGGTACAACTCTGTGAATATACTAAAAATTACCAAACATTACACTGTAAAATGGTGAACTTTATGTATGTGGATTATAGCTCAATAAAAACAAATTGCTATTACCTGAGTCAAATAGGAGACTACCTATTTTTCAGGTCAACTGCTATCCAAAGAAAGGGTACTTACCAAGAAACAGGCACTGTTGGGGTTCACGATGGTATGCAATGCTGTGTCCCAGACTCATACAAGATAGAACTATGAGCACAGCACTCCTTCTGGAAAACAGCTTATCAACAAAGGCTGGAGTAAGGAGGTGAAATGAGCTGAGGATTCGGGAAGGAATGGATGGACTTGAAGAAGTGTAAGGCATAGACATTCCAAGGAAGAATTCAGGAGGGAAAGATATGGTGTTCTCTTTACATTGTTGTTACTGTTTTAAATTTGCCTTTCTTATTACAATGTTTCCAAGGAGAGATGGAAAAGCTGGTTGTTTTCATTGCTATAACAAAATATGGGAGACTGAGTGATTTTTAGAGAAAAGAGGGTTTTTTGGTTCACAGTTCTGGAAGTCCAAGTTCAAGTGGCTGCCCCTGCTTGGTTTCTGGTAAAGGACTCATACTGGTAGAAAAGTAAAAGGGTAAGTGGGCTCATGCAGAAGACATAAAAAGGGGGCCGAACTCTCACAACAGCTCACCCACTCCCATGAGGAAAATGCTGATCCATTTGTGAGGACCTCCTTCATACCCATGGGTCTCACCTGCACCCTAGGTCACAGCACTTGAGATCAACAGACTCTGTTGAAGAGACAGCATTTTGACAGCTGGGCCTTTGTAGTGCTTCTTTTGTAAGAATTATCTAAACCCTGTTGGAGAGAAATGAGATTTCTCTTTTAAAGAAATAGAATGCCACCAGGCACAGGAGGAAGGGGAATTTCCTAGGCAGCCATTTTGTTTTATGTGGGTGTGAAGTGAAAAACCTCATTTCTCGTAAGCCCCACAAAGCCTGGGCAAAGCAGGAACAGAATGAGCATGCACTCAGACCCTAAACACCACTTTGAAATTTCAAGGCAGGCTTCTGGCTAAGCCACAGCATGTCTGGGAACCTTCAGTTGAAAATGTCAGCAGAACCCTTGATTTTTCTGTACAAAGTCACAGGATAATGGGCAAATCTCACACGAGGGAATATGGTAGAGTTCAAGACCTAGAAGGCCATAGAAAGATGGTTCATTCCTAGGACCTGGGTGGGACTGCTCTGTCCCTCAGTGGAACCAGGGCTTCTTGTGAAGTGGCATGACAGAGAGGATGGGGACATGCAAGCAGCATCACAACAATCCCAGCCCAGGGAAGGCAGTGCCACTGCCCAATGCCAGGCCCTGGGCAGGACACAAACACAAACAGAACCTATGTGGATATTCTTTAAACTGTCCTATTTTACTGGAGTATTCTGTAAGCTGCCTCTGTGGTGTGAAAGAAGTCTGGGTCAAAGCCACTCGTTTTTCCTTTGGCATCAGTGTTCTTATTTGGTTAGCAGTATAGCACAGTACAACTTCTATTTAAATATCTACCCTACCCCCCTTCCAAGAAAAATACTGTCTGCCTTGAAAAGAAGTGGTTTGGCATAGTGAAAGTTTCTAAACATCCACTTCCAGATGAATCTTTTTGTTAAATTTTAAAAAATGATAATAATAAAAAGCTAAACCATGTGAAATGCTCCTAAGTGAATATTACTGTTTACTGGACTTATTCCATTGTTTGGCGTTTTATCATAGAATATCAGCAAACTCATAAAGAAAGCTTTTTTTTTTTTTTAGGTCCTTAATCTTCCTAATCATAACAAAAGGGCAGTAAATATATTGTACAAGAGCATGATGGAAAAATGTGCTAAAGTATTTCCCTAAATCAAATGTAGAACTTTGGCATTGACTCTAAGCATTAAATTTAGTAAATTAGAACCAGATGATTTTAAAATAGAAACTTACATAACTTGACGGTGTGATTTTTTTTTTTTTTTTTTTTTTTGTTTCAACACAAGTTTATCTTCGTGAAGTTGCTTTGGCTGCTACTGTAATCGGTACTTAAGAAGGGCAGGATCTGGGTATTATTCATCTTTGTAGCTCCCACGGTGCCTAGATTTATGTTAGGCAATTAGTAAGTAATGATGGATGGAGGAATGAAATCTCAGCCACGATTAACAGGTCTGAGTTAATTGGCAAGGAAATGTAATACAAACATTTAAATGGACTTACAGGTAGACAAAACACTGCTACTCCACACGTAATAGAAATAATATGTCTCATTCTTCCTTGCATTGTTAAAGCTGTGTGTCTAAATCAATGAATTTGAAATAAAAGGTTACTTCTCATTTGGGTCACCATGCTCCAAACTACTGTCACCTTGGAATTTTCCTAATACCCGAGTCTCCGTTCTATTTCTGCATCTCAATGGCCACAGTGGCCCTGTTCTGTCATTTCTTCTTCTTCTTTCACTCATAATTCACAATGTAGCTGGTGCCTTAAAGTCTAGCTGGGAGTTCAATGCAGTATATTGAACTGAATACCAATAAATCTTCAAGATCTTCTATGAAATGCCACAGGGAATACAAATGAATAAGGTGCACACATGGGTGGAGTCATATACTTACTCGAAGTCTACTGATTTAAACATTAATCTCATCTATACAATATCACAGCATCTAGACTAGTGTTTGGCCAAATAGCTGGGTACTCTGGCCTAGCCACATTGACACATAAAACTATAACAACAGGTGAACATGAGGTTTTTATGAGATGCTTCCAGAATATTTGAATGCAGTAGGACATGAGAATCTGAGATTCAGAATTCAAGTCAGGGGATGTGGTTATTATCAGGGTAGAGTTTGTGACAGAGAATAGGGAAATACAGAAGGAAAAAGTGGTGAGGATGGAGCCTTTGAGAAAGCCCACCTGTAAAGGAGACTGAGAAGTATCAAGAGAAGTAGGGGAATAAAAATAGGGAGAACTCATTTCAAGGTAGAGGAGGCTGTGGAGACAGTCAGGGGCTGTGGAGACAGTCAGGGGCTGCAGAGGCAGAAAGGAGTTGGCAGATGTAAAAGAGCCTCCAGCTTCATCAGGGAAGGTTAGGGGCCTCACTGGAGCAGGGCTCATGGGACTAGATACTGGACAGACCCACGGTGAGGCCAGCACAGAAATCAAAGAAACTGACAGAAATTCAACAAGAGTCCTTTTGTATCTGTTGAATTCATTCATTGTCATCATCACCATCATCACTGAGGCTTATATTTTGTAAGTGTTTTTCATCTATTTTTCTAGGAGTATAAACACTAGCATTGAATTGTGGTCACTAGCTTGGTTGGTTGTCAGTGGAGTGGGGACAGAGGCAGAGGCATGGAGACAGAGTAGCAGGTCAGGACATGAGACCACTCACTCTCTGGCCATGGCCGGTGAGAGACACAGGCAGAACCTGGTCAGTGTTGAGGAAAGAGAGGTGGCAATGAGGAGACCCTGAAGACCTAGGGAACGAACTCGTGTCTGTGTTCACTCATCCACAAGTATAAAATGTAAAGATCTAGAGTAGTCACATAGCTCACTTGGCAGCAAAACCTGGCCAGACAGGCCCAAGGTGATGTGTCTTCTTCATTTGCCCTTCTTGATATGAATCTCCATATATTTCACTGAGAAAACATGAATGAATCTGCCCCGGGTCCCACAGGGAGCATTTTGTAATCTGTGGTATACTCTCTAGTCTCTTCTAAACTATGGAATATTCTGAATTCTTCTGCTCATCTGACTTCCAGGGTTTTTAACAAGTTGCTGAGAATCTGTAGTCAGGGTAAGGAAGACCTGAGCTTATTCATTCAGGGTATGAAAGTTTAGGGACTTGAGACCCCCCCAAGTGGGCTCAAGAGGAAAGAATAAAAAGCACAGCATTGTCTGGGTAAGGAGGGGGGACTTTTTTTTCTAATGACCAGAACTATATAGGTGGTGGCCTTTGAAATAATAGTCAGCCCTTCTGACACATAGGTTCACATTCTCAATTCAATCAACTATGGATTGGAAATATTCAGAGAAAAATTGCCTCTGTACTGAACATGTAGACTTTTTTTCTTGTCATTATTCTCTACATACTACAGTAAAACTGTTTGCATAGCATTGGCATTGCATCAGGTATTGGAAGTCATCTAGACATGAAGGAAAGTATGTAAGAGGACTACGTAGGTGCTATGTAAATACTGTGCCATTTTATACAAGGAACTTGAGCATCCATGGACTTTGATACCCATGCGAGGTGCTGGAACCCCTTCCCCACATATACTGGGGGAGGAAAAACTGTGTAGAGTGATTTGAGGGTGACAAAAATCAAAAGCTGTGGCCTCTGCCTTCTGGGGTCCGCAGTGCCCTAGACCTTGCTTCTTGGCACTTCTGTCTATCCTTTCTAAGACCAGAAGTTCAAGCTTAGCGAATGAGTCACAAGAACCACAGGCACTGAAGTTCAAGAAAACCCTTATAACACCCCCTTGCCTGCATCTTTAAGTCTGAAATCACAGGGTGCCAAGACTTCAGCAAATTAAGGACCTTATAGTTAACATCTGTAAACCTCTGCGGTGTGAGCGTCTTGTGCATGCTTATTAGCTCCCCACCCCCACCCCTGCTTCAGCTTCTCGTACCAAGGAGAACTGCCTCTTATTTCTCAGCTTCAGTGGGCAGAAAGGAATGTGCCATCCCCACTCCACTCAGCAAGTCAAGGGTAGATGCTGCCTTCTCCACCACTGCCCAGTCTTTGGCCCACATTGGAAAGGCATTCTTCTAGCAGACAAAATAAAAGATGCTGATAGCTGGAAAACTCTGTTTGCTTTCTGAAGTGAATCAAACTCTTCAAAAGCTCTGCTGGAACCGTGCAGGGTGTGCTGTGTCCCCACACCACATTCCTCTCCTTCTGCCCCCTCCATCAGACCCTGCATTGCTTGGATTCCTTCTTCTCGCTCATCAGCGCCAGCTGGCGGCAGCCTGGACTGGTCAAATAGGCCTGGAGGCAGGCTTTCTCCAAAGACTGGGTGAGGTGGGCTTTCTGAGGAACCCCTAAAGAAATGGTTGACCCCAGGAAAGTGGTCGTTTGGTGTTTCAAACACTCTTGTATCTCTTCTCCACTCTATCACACCCCACCTCTGCCCCTGCAGTTATGTTGGAGGCCAAGTGTGGGAGGTGACTTTGAGCAGTCAGTGTGCCCCCAGAGAATGGCAGAGCTCAAGAGGGGACTAGAAATGTGTCATTCATCTCATCCAGCAGCATCAGGTCTTGTCATATCATGCCATCTCATATATAAGGTGACACTGTGCATATATAAAGGAGAAGTCAGGAAGACCTCACATGTAAGGATGTAGAAAGAAAACAGTGTGCAAAGTTGAGTAATATATAAACAGTAAGCAAGAATGTAGACATGGGTGCCTTTGTCCCTTCCCAATTAACAAGTTCATGTGCCACTGTTACAGTGTTGGGAGGTGCCTCCAGAGAGAGAAGACCGTCCTCCATCCAGTTGTGGAATTCCTGTTTATTTGGTCTTGGCAGACCACCTTGACCTGTGTCAAAATCCTCCGTCTAAAGTTTCTACAAGCAATAGAGGTTCCTGTGAGAGTTTCATGTAACAAGTTGTTTATTTGGACAAATGAAAGCATGCAATAGCAGTATACCTCACAGCTCAAGAAAACAGGAGAGGCTCTTGTCAGGCAGCCTGCACACTTTCACAGTTAAAACCCTATTGTTCCTCTAAACTCTATGCCCTTGCCTGGCTAGATGCACAGAAACAGTAGGAATGCTAACCTTTGCACATTTATGGAGTTCGATAAGCCTAAATCTTTATTATTCTTTGCCAAATTCTCCTTATAATGAAGCTAATTTCCCAAACCTTTCAAAGAAAGAAAATACTAAATGCTAAATGGTGCCTCACCATCACTTGTCATCTTTCACTAGAGCTGAGTGAACTTACATAACATGTAATTTAATCTGTCAACGCTTTTTTAGTTCTTTGTGGGGGGGGATGACAAAAGGCATTAATTAAGTATTCCAAAGTTATAATAACAGTAAACATCAAAACTTCACAGTTGCACAGGTTTTTAAAAGTCAAGTCAAGGTACCACCCACAGTCACTCCATTTATAGTGGTCCACCCAGGCTGTAGAAATTTGGTAGTAGCACGATATTATGTGTACTCTTTTGTGATTTATCAAGGACTAAGATGAGCCTAAGACACAATTTTAGCACTTTGCCCTTCAGTAAATTGAAAGCCACCTCAAAGCATCCAGCAGGGAAGACAGAGGCAGCAGGAATTAGAGGAAGTGGGGGGGGGGAGGATTTGGGGTTTTTTTTCAGGACTGTATAATATCACATTGCTTAAGCTTAGCTTAGTATTAAGAGACAGAGAAACCTCATAAATACTCATAGTGTGGGACATACCATGTCAGGCAATAATCTAGGGAATCTAGAGAGACCATTTCCAATCTCCATAGTTGAGAGCACCACCTGGCCCCATGTGGCTTATCACTGAGTGAGCAAAAAGAAAGACATTGAGGAACCAAATCAGAAGTAATTCAGGGACCACAAGTCAGCAAGTCTTTCTAGTAAGCACCCCACTCTATCTGTAGAAATAAGTACTTTAAAATATTACATTACCAACTCCTTCAGAAAACAGAATTTATTCCTAGGACACTGTTGTTAACAGGGGTAAAAGAATGAGGAAAATACGACTGGAGGAAAAGTGAATGAAAGGTCTGGGTCACAATACATTAAAAAGAAAAAAATTAGAGACATCCTCTAATAACAGACTTCATTTATTCAAAAGGTTTGATCAGTTCAACAGATAAAAAGAGGGTTATTGCCTTAAAGCGGGAGGAGCTCTTTCCCTTTTCTGCTGGAAAGTGATATATTTTTAAATTTTTCTCCCTGTTGACATCAGTGAAGGCAATGTATCTGGATAAGACTTAGGACTTTGAGATGATACAAGATGAGATAGTTACCTACATAGATGCAACAGAAAAAAAGACAAGATCCTCATCTATAAGTTCCTTAAAATCTCATTTTGGAGAGGAAATGCTCAGAAATGAACTATATAAGGCAATAACTAAGCACTAACTGGGATGCTCCACCCATACAAGGAAGTACAGATCATATGAGACCCTTTTCAAATGAGCAGAGTCCAAAGCTCACACCAAACCTACTGAATCCAATGTGTAGGAAAGAGGAAGACTAAGACCTAAGCAGTCATGATTGTTTCTTAAGGGAAGTTGGATTAGGGAAGCATTGCCCTTGGCCATAGGACATGGGAGAGTCCAGAGATGCAGAGGAGGATTGGGGGTATAAGCATGATGGATTTTCTAGGAAAAGTTCATGAAGGAAATAGGATGCAAGCTGGGGGCAGCTGGAATTTAGATAGGTGGAAAGAAGAAAGCAAAGCAGGGTAACACGATGAAAGAGGAATTACATGTGAACCAACTAGAAAGTGCCAGTGAATTGGTACATGTGTGCATGTTTGTAGTTTTTGTATTATCCCTCATCACCAGCTGGAGAACAATACCTGCTTCTCAGCTAGACCTAGTCCTACTAGCATGGAGACTTAACTTTAAAGAAATGCCAAACAGGAGTTTATATAATAAGTGCGTGGAGAGGAAGCCAACGGGCAGTGAAGTGCTGTGATGAGGGCCACACAAGCTCCGAAATGAGAAAGCTTGAGTTACTATTCCAAGCCTGTCACTTGCCTGCCCTGTAACTTTGTATAAGTGGCGCCTCAGAGTCTCCATTTGTGACATATAAAATAAGAACAACACAACCTACTTCCTGGGCTTGGTATTATGAGATGAATATGAAATGAAATAATGTTTGTGAATCCCTAGCACAGGACCCGGCACCTAGGAGGGCTTAGGTAAAGGCTGAATGAACCAAGGGTCAGTGCACCTGGGGAAGCCTCTGTGGCTCATCTTTGTTTGGAAGGTTTCTGGAGACTTGCAATCCAATGGAAAAGTTGGTGCCTCTAATGATTATTTAAAATAATTTTACTATGCATAGATTGCTTTTAAAACCTGGTATCAAACTACAAATGGTAAAACATAGTTCTAGAATGCTTATTTTTTAGGGATGGGCTTCATTCCTCTGACCTACTATTAATTCAATTTCTAGATTGTTTCTCTGTGGATATGGATCTATATATTAGACTGAACTCAGGGGCCAGATATAACTTGCACTATTCTATAACATGGGTCAGCACATTTTTTCTCTACAAGGTCAGATAATGAACACTTTTTGACTTTGTAGGTTTTACTATCTCTGTGGCAACCACTCAATCCTGCCATCATGACTCAGAAGTCAATGTAAATGAATGAAGATGGCTATTCCAACAAAACTTTATAGACACAGAAGTCTGAATTTCACATAATTTTCACATCTCATCTTCTTCCCTCCCACTCCACCCCTCACCATTTAAAGCCATTCTTAAGTTGTAGATACAGATCTGAGAACAGACCCCACATTGGTTCTAAAAAGGTGCATCCTATGTCCTGTTTGTTTTCTTGAAACAGAGTCTTGCTACATAATCCAGGCTAGCCTTGAACTTGTGATCGTCCTGCCTCTGCCTCCCAGAGTGCTGGAAGTGTAAGCGTGTGCCAGCACGCTCAGCCCTGTGTCTATTTTTAATAAATGTAAAGTTCACACTGCTCTCAAACATGTTTTCCCATTCCTTCCCTGGACACTAAGCAGAACACAGTGGCAAACATATGTACTCTGAAATTCTATTTATCTTCTTATTCATTCAGAAAGCACGTAAGCACCTGTAAGGTAGAAGGGACACAGAGATCAACTCAGTCTCTCTTGAACCCACACCAGTGCTGGGTAAACAGACATCAACACATCATTACCATCCAGTGCGGAAAAGCCCTTATAATAGAGTGGTGTTCCAAGTACAAAGGGGGCATAAGGAGGCGTGATTATTTCTGAAAGGGCGAGGTGGGCAGGGTGGGGGTTGTTGACAAGGACACACAATAGAATTAGTGTTGGGATGGGTTTGACAACAGAAGACAGGAATTAGGGCCTTTTCTGCAGAGGGACCTGTCTGTGCACTCAGGAAGGTACAAGTCTGTCCTGGAATCAGTAAGTTCCCCATCCCACCCCCATGTGACTAGAAGGTGGAAGGAAGGGAAGGAGAAAGGGAGGGGAGGCCAGAAAGGGAGGGTAGCTCCAAGAAGTGTTTTAGACTCTGTTTTCTAAGGCATTAAAGTGCCTTAGAAACATGGCAGTAATGTAATCAGCTTTGTGTTCCAGGAATTACACAGGTAACGATGTTGAAGACAGATTGGGATGGGAGAGATTTCAGGCAAGGAAACTAAAAAGAAATCATTGGAACAGCTCAGAGAGTCAGAAGACTGCCCCGACCTATGGATTGTCATTTCTGATTGCAGCCCCCCTGAGGTTGAACGGCAGCTTGGTCCCCTCTCTGAGGGACTGGACTAGAAGATTTCTGAGGTTGTTTCCTGTCCTTACTCACCTGCCCTGTGGCTTTGTCCTTCACTCTTAAAGAGCAAACACATGGGTTCTTCCTAAGTTCTGGATAGACTCATCTTTTCTTCAGGTACCTTCTTGATTTGTTTCTGAATTTCTCCCAATGCCCAGTGTCTGCAGAAAAATCATTTGGATGGCCATTTCCCTTGCTTCTGCCTCCAGGAAGGTCCAGAAAGATGAGCAAGCAGGTGGCAAGGCTAGCAGGGAGAGACGTCTGTTAAACAGAGTGCTGGCAAGTGCAAGGTCTGAGTCCCAGAGCCCTGGCCCATTCTAGGAAGGTACCCATGGGAGTAGTAGGACTGCAGCATAAATCAACTATATTTAAACATCACATTTGCATCCAATATCTCAGACAATGGATGGGGAAGGAGCTGTTTCTCTATCCATTGAGAGAACTCATATTTCTCCAAAGAGTTTGAAGGAGGGAACATACCAAAGAACACTAAAGTCACAACTACCTGCATTCCTTAACCCCATTAAGACGAGAGTTCAATATTTAGCTAATAACCTGAGTGTTTAAATGAACAGGGAAAACAGAAGGAGATCATTCCTTGCTCAAAACACTCCAGTGATTTCTGTCACACTCAGGAAAATATCCCAGCTCCATTCTTTCTACTTCTCCCAGCATGTCTTCTCTCTGTGTCCCATGTACCCCATGCTAGCCACACGGGGCTGCTGGCTGTTCCTAAACACACACCAAGCTCATGCCTCCTTCAGTCCTGCCCATGGGTCACTTCTTCTGGCTGGAATGTTCTTTCCCCAGATCACAGAATGGCAGGATCCCTCAAATTAAACCTTTACACACTCTGTTTTTTGCTCCCTGGCTAAAACCAGCCGGCATTAACAATTCTCCAGCCTCAACGCTTGAAATTTCCTCTGGAAAATTAATTAGTTCCTTACTTTTTAAATTCAGTCACACTCGAAGTCTCAAGACAGGGACAAAATGTAGACAGATTCTTTGCAAGTCCCTAATAGAGTCCTCATTTCCACTTGAAACCTCATGAGCGCAGTCCTTACTATTTTCATTTCTGTCATCATTCTGGTCTTCTGAGCTCCCACCATAATTGCCCACTAAGGAATTGCCCCCTAAGCTCTACTCATGTTATTCTATGTTTTCTCTAGCCTGTTTCTCCAAACTCTTCCAAATTCCTCCCACAAACCAGTTCCAGATGTTTAAGAGTCACATTGTCAAATGTAATCACAGCAATGACCCTACTTCTCTGGTACCAGCTTTCTGTATTGTTTTATCATTGCTATGACCAAATACCTGCCAAAAATAACTTAAAACAGAAAGATATTTGATGTCCTTGGCTCTATGGATTCTGGGCCCATGGTGAGGCAGAATCTCATGGTGGCAAGAGCATACGGAGAGGGAGGCTATTGTTGATCTCATAGTGGACAGGAATCGGCGAGAAAGGAGAAGACCCAGGACCATGTATAACCTTTCAAAGGCATGCTTTCAGCCACCTACTTCCTCCAGTGAGTCCCCACCTCTTAAATAAGCTCTCAGAACCTCCCAAAATAGCACCACTGGCTGGGGACCAAGCATTCAACACAGGAGCCTATAAGGGGCATTTCAGATCCAAATCATAACAAGTACTCCAGTGATATTTGCTAAATTAGGAAGGTGCCTATGAAAGGATGGCACACAGATAAAGGGATTCCCCCACCTATTGCAAAGTTACACTTACAATGTCAACAACAGTCTAACATTAATAATAGTCATAATTAATACATGTGATAATTAAATATTACTGACTCTTATAGTACAACAATAATGTCATTTATAGTAAAATAATATACAAGAAGTCTGACATTAATATAAAAAGCATAGGAATAGTAGTAATAAAAACAACCACTTATTAAGGCCTTACTGTGTACCCAGTACATTATCCACATTATTTTATTTAATCATCATTAAAATGCTACAAAGTAATTACTATTATTTTCTCTGTTTTACATTTAAGAATACTAAAGCCAAGAAGCAATTAATTGAAATTCCAAAATAAATTTACCTAATCTCAAAGCCCTTGTGTTTTCCTTGATGTAACTATACACCAACCTGAACCATCTTGAAATGAACTTCAGGTGAGTTTTAAGTGTCTTACCACACAGAATAGAAACAGAAATACAGGATGGTCACTTGATAGGACTCAAGCTCTCTAGCTGGAGAATGAAATTACAAAAATCCCTAGCACAGGTTTTGGGAAACTGTTTGGAAACATTGAAATGGACTGGTATAGTTAGTGTTCACATGCTCAGTGGTCCTCATCAAACAAAACAGAAGGAGGAGTCCTCTTCTCTGCTTAGGAAGCCAAAGGAATGTTATCTAGATCTCCCGAAGGTCCTAAGACTCATCTTACAGAGGGTAGGCCTTTGACTCATTGTCTGTTCTTATCCAGGCAGACACAAAAAACAACTTCCTGCAAACCAGTGCCTCCCGTGAGTCTGCAGGACTGCTAAGAATATCCTTGCAGTGCAATATGCTGCATGCTTAATTTGTGTTCAAAAAGACCTGGCAAAATCACTCAAGTTTGCTTTTGCTTTAAGGCCAAATGAGGAAAAAGCAAGGCCTCCAGGAGTCCTGGACACAGGTGTCTCAACCTCATTATGAACAGGCAGGGTCATGTCCAAAGTATGGGGACCATTCTAAACTACAGACTCAATTACAAACCCTGTATCTGGAAACCAGTTTTGTAGGACAGCTGCTCTCCTATTCTTTTGGTTTAGATCATAAAAGTAGAGTTTTAATCTATTGGGAATTTGGAGAGTCAAAAAAAAAAAATGAATCTGATTCTGATCCAACTCAGTCAGGAAAAAAAAGAAAATAAGGGCTGATTTTTCCATCTGAGTCATGAAGTCTGGTTGGAGTACATCCCACTCAGGCACAACTATTGTCTGGATTCACCAAGTCTCAATTCTGAGGCCCAGGAAAAAGGAATTTTTCGCCTCACTGAAGGTCGCCCCATTTCTGTCTTCTCTTGGATAATTCTCTTTCTCTATGGAAATCACAAAATGGAATTTCTATAGAAATCATGTTCTGGGCTTCACTGATGAGAGATGGGTCTTTTTAACCAGGCCTATCAAACACTGGCCATTTTTTCTTGTTCTTGGGGATAATAAGTGTTGGCAGGTTAATAGGTCATCTTTGGGAGAGAGGTCAGAAGGAAAAAGCCCCAATGTTCAAAGCTGGAGCTAGCAATGCCAGCCGTCAAAGAACAGAGGACTCTGTGGATGCTGGTGATGTATATAGAACATGCACTGGCCAGCCCCTTCTGAGGAGGTCACATCTAAACTTAATCCTCAGCAAAGACAGCGAAGGTTGCTGAATGTGTCTGACACTCAACTCTGGGAGGCCCCAGTGAGAAGTGGTGGCCAGGGAAACCCGGGTGCCTATGCTAGGGAGTTCCTTCTCACTGAGGAAGAATTGTATTCCAGCTCTTTGCAGACTGACGTTCCAAAGTACTTTGAACATTGAAAAGAACAAAAAAAGCAAACAGCCACGGAGAAGGGAGGGCGGGGGGGGGGGGAAGGGGAAAGAGAAAGAGACAGACAGACAGAGATATCAGCAGGGGTGGTTAGTAAAAAGGGGCCCGAAGACAGAAAACCTTTTGTTCCCCGCGTTCGTTTCATGTAGAGACTGTGAGGTGAATGGCTTTGAAATGAAATGGGTTTATGAACTAGTTGCTAGGTCACAGGAAGCACGACTGTCAGACTGCTTTGTGAATTCGGATTCTTTAAAATTTTAGGTTAATCTTGAGAAGAATGCATTTCCATCCCCCCCCCCACTTCCTGGTTTCTCTTTTCTTTCCTTTATTAATTTTTATTTTGCGTGCGGGAGTGTGAAGGTTTGAGACGGTCCCTCGCTTTCTGTTTTATTTTCCACTCTTTGATAATGTAAAAAAGAAATGATCACATTACAAGTTCTTTGTCGGGAGTTTTTTTAGAAGTGGAGGGTGGGCGGAGCGTGTGTATTACCTTACCAGCCAATGGTGGGGCGGTATGCAAACGAAGTCGGTGATCCTCCTGCCTCAATCAAAACAGTGAGCTCAGAGGCTGTGTTAGGCGCGCTGTAACTGACTGCGCCGGGACCATTCCCACTTTCATCCAGCACTGCACTCAATGGAGGGGCGGACACTCCGGTGCTTAATGCTGTCTAACTAGTGTGGGGAAACCGCTCAGTTTACCGCCGCCGAAATGAAGTATAAGGTAAGAGTCCTGGAAGCTGGAGGCTGTGTGCCTGCGTGTGAATACATGCGTATTTCTCCCTGTGACAACTTCTCTGCACCGACCCCTTGTGCATCCATCTGGGAGAGTTCTGAGATGGGTCTGGCTCGCTGGGTTTGGCAGGCAAGCAGAGACGCTCTTTGATGCCCAGTCTAGGACTTCACAGCACACCCCAGCCCATCTGCTGTGAAAGTTGCGGGGGAAATGGCATAATGAGAGGTGAGACTGGAGCCTGCTTCTCAGCAGCCACTGTTAGATTACAGGGTGTATGACTTGGTTCTCTGCACGTTTTACCTCAAGTCTCTCTCTGGGCTCCCCTAGGCTGGCCTCCGTTGCCCTGGGGAGCAGTAATGAGAGAATCAGAACTGCTGAGGTTCTCTCGCTCTTAGAGTTTTTCAGCCTTTGCCTTTAGCATTTGGTGTGGGAAGCCATTTGCCATATGTACTTTTGGTGGGAGAAATTAAAAGCCCAGATAATCTCACAGGGTGATGATGGAGAATTTCAACATCCTTAGACGGCGTTGGATGTAAGAATAAATGAGTGTTAGTCATTTCTGGAAAATACTTTTATTGGGATTTGAGTGGGCTGAGAGTATGAGGCTCAGGGTGGCTTCTTTTGCAGAGGCTCACAGAGTGTCATAGTCATAATACTTGGGCTGCATTATTTTCCAGTGCTTTTTGCATGGTGGTTTGTGTGTGTATTCTTGGCAAAAGAATTATGACTTGCTCAGCATATCCCATTCAAGAAGGCCAGCAGTTTCCAGGGGACCTGATACATAGCAGATTGCAATGAATTGATGATGAACTTTGTGTGTGTGTGGAGGGGGTCAGATAATGAATAGACAAGAGTCCTAGTACTTTTAAACAAAAGTGCTATTATTAAAATGAATTTTGGCTATCTTTTGGACTGGCAAACTAAACTGTCTGACCTTCAGAATTGTGCTAGCTGGGAGTTACTTTGTTTTCTCTCTGAATTGTGTTGCTTCTGGCCCATCCCTTTTTTTTTTTAATGTAAGCTTGTAAATACTTGCTGTACCTAATGGCCACTGGCTAACCTCAGTGATAAATCTTCTTTCAATAGCTATAAATCTTGTTCAGAAGCTCTAAATCTAAATGTCCACAGTCTTCATTGTAATGCATGAGTTATAGTTCTTGAGAATGTTACAACTGTCTGAAGACACAGGTATCTCGTTTACACTATACTGACCTTTCAGTATCCGCATTGGTAGGGAGAATGAGAGGAAAGGATGTGCCCTAATATTTGACTTCAGGATGCAACTAGGAAAGTTCTCTTTCTTGAAGTGCCTCACCCATATTTCCACAGTCTCCTTTTTGAAGACCATATGTTATTCAGCCTGGAGTGACTTTTTTTTTGGTGGGGGGGGGTGACGATACTCTTCCTCTCCCTGAAGCTGAACAGAAACTGGCTTACAGAGAAAAGAGGAAAGAGAAAAGAGAAAGTTGTTCCTATACTTATTATTGGAAAGTTAGATGGCTGAAATTAATATTGAGTGTTGCTCTCTAGAAAGTGACCAAAGTGACAAAGTCTAAAGTCACTTTTATTCAGTGACCTCATCAAGTTTCGCTTTACTCTTCGTGGAAAGAATGTATCATGGTGATTGATAACATAAATTTCAACTGACATTCATAGAGAAAATCTGCCTCTTGGCTGGTTCTTACCAGTGCCAAATGATATAAACACATGATTTTTATTTGTTTGTGGACACCTTCACTAAGAAAAATGCTGAATTCTCCAAGGAAACAAATGATAGTGTTGACTACAAAATAAGCCAAACAGCTAAAGCAATCCACTTTCCCTTTCCTATAAAGTCTATTTTCTCTCTAGTTGATAGCAGATAACCTTATTCCAAGAGAGAATTAACTCTTTTAAGTAGAAGAGAAGACACAAAGTAGTGGGGGGATAACATTAACAGAGACTTACCCTGACAATACAATGTCATACTTAACTCTCCCAAAAACTCTGAGCTGAGAGTTATTTTTATAACCATTTTCAAATGTATAAATTGTAGCACAGAGAGGCTAAGTGATTTATCCAATACCATGCAGCTGGTGAGCATTGGATTCGAGCGAAAGCAGTCTGGCTCCAGAATCCATGATTTAACAACTATTAAGAGAACCATCTTTGATCTCCCTAAAATATCCTTCTGATCAATTTCTTGTCCTAGAAGGTTCGAGACTATTTCTCCCCAAGTATTCCTGCAGTATAGAGTTTTCTGTAACTTTTTTAGACAGTAATTCTATAGAACAAAGTAAAATACATGTTTGGTAGTTATTTGTTTAATTTGAGTCACTTAAGTAATAAAACCAGATAATTATTAGATTGTAAAATTCAGGAGTCAGGAATTATCTCTTGAACACTATGTTGCTCTGTAAACTATAAACTTAGCATGGACTTAAAGGTGATTATTGAGAGATTTATTAATCAGGCCCTAAAAGGTTTTTGGCTGTTGTTTAACCAGATTATCTGGTTATGCTACTTCAGGGATCATAACTAGAGAACAACCAACCTTCACGCATTTTGTCCTTAAAATATGCAACTCCAGGCCAGCTTGCAATTACTTATAATAATAATGAGAACTAATATGTAAGCTATTACCGTACATAACCTTTCTGGTTAGCACATGTCTACTTTTATTTTTCTGTATGTTTTTTATCTGTGTGTTTTTTATTTCTTGGGAAGACTGCAGTTACTATCATACGTACTTAATCCATTTCTCTTAGGAGAGATCAGTGTGTATGACAGTAAATTGTGAGAGCTTCGTTAATTAACAGTTCTTCACAAAATCCCTTTAATATACAGAATATGTCCCAAATAACAGGTGGAGGGATGACTTGGGCAGTCTTGGTTTGCTTGTCCAGGGAAGGCTTCCTCCTGAGAATCTAGACATGTGCTGCAGTTCCTCATGAGGTTGATTGACAGGTTCCTGAACTTCATTTTAAATAGAAGCCCTGTGGCCCCGCCCACTTGGTGCAGGCCAGAACCCTCAAGGCCCTGCCCACTTCATGCCCAGGCCTGTCTGACCTCTAATGGCTGACAGCTTTTGTGGCTGTGCCAAATTTCTGAACCTTTAAGTGCCTACAGTTAAAGTCTAAATTATTTATCTAGTCTACCCTGCAGCAAATTTATTCTTAAGCGTTTTGACTTAAGAAAAAGTACAGATAGAACTTGAGATACAATTAAGAAAGCTACAATCTGTAATTCAGACCTTTGTGTTCTGGTTGAATTGGGGCAAAGTCGGTCAAGGAAAGGAGCATGTGTACAATAAAGAGCTCCTGAGGAAAACTTTGAAGTTATTTTTATCTTCTCAAGCACGCTTAATGATAGAAGGTCTTTGATTTACCCAATATGGCCATTTGTAACCTACAGAATTCTCAATTCTCTCTTTGCTTTGCTATTTTGGCTTTAATTTGTTTTCTCTAAATGGTTTATTGTTGTGCTCTATACAAACTTGGGACTCCTACCCCACCCCCTTCTTTTGAAATCTTGTATGAGGTTTGTGAATTTAAGAGCACCAAAAGATGTTTGAAAAATATTAACTTCATTATTGCTGTATTTACTTATTTAGCAAACACATTTTCAGAGTGAAATGATTCACCTACACAGAAATAAATGTTTTTTATAGAACTGTAGGTGTTCTGATAATACCAAATTTTACAAGTTGCACAGTGTGAAACATACCAAGAATTCCTAATTCCTTTAACATCCTTTTCTTGCTGGATTATGCTTCAGTCCTGTTCTCAGGATTTTTCAATGGCTCACTGTGTCACCCACTCCAGTATTAATATATATATATGTATATGTATATCCTTCCACTCTACTTCCCAAGCCCCTTTGCAAGCTCTCTCTTCCCTTCGTGACGACATGCGGGGTCTTATTTTTTCTCTGCAACATTCTTTACGCTTCTCTAATACCAGACTTCTGTAGGAGGCTCCCCCACCCTCCAACGGTCATGACACTGTTACTGAACATCCTACACCTCTGCTCTTGTCCTCTCCATGGACTCTGCTGTAGGAAATCCTGTGCCCCCTCTGCTCCTTTTCATTGGCCTGTGACCCTGTGCCTATGTGGTTCCAGAAGATTGTCACTTCACTTCCCACTAGTAAAGTCTCCTCATCTGTCCACTCTATAAAGCAATGAAAAGCCTAAACCTTTACCTCCTACAATCGCTTAAGAAGGCCTTATGTTTTTTCACCTCTGTGCTACTCTATTGACACTACCTTACCTATTAACCCTTTCAATCAAGTTACTGTCTAAATGACACCTGTAACTACCTTGCAGGGTTACCTACTGGGGCTGTACAGTTTTAAGTTAAGTCACATTGAATATGAGAGACCCATCCTTTATTTGTATGTAGGGGCAGAGGAATAGAAAAGTCCTTGAACTTAAGTTTGATCTGGGATCCGTAAGCCTTAAAGGAACAGGGACTTGGTTTTATATGTTCTTGTATTAGAGGCAAAATGAGAGTATAGGCCTTGGAAAAGATATTTCTGTTTTCTTATGGCTTAAAACTCTGTGATCTTGGGCAAGTTAAGCTCTCTGAGCCTCATATTTATCTGTAAAATAGAGACAATAATAACTGTCTCATACTATTGTTCTAAGGTGTGAGCTCATGTATAAATACAAAATGTTTACCATGGCCTATGGTAAGTAGACAGTGCCACCTGGCCCCAGCTATTCTTGTATAGTAGGTGTTCAGTCGATGTTGAAGGGGGTGTGTGGAATTGGTGGCAAGATTACATCCAAGTCCCAGTTACTAAGTTAATATGGTTGAGCACTCCACGAGTCTGGGTATGTATTGTGGAAATGCAGGCCCCAGACATAGGACCTAGCAGCATAGCTGTAAGACATGGCCCAACTTGCTAATATATCATTAACTTGGTTTCTTCATTAGTATTAATAAGATTTGATAATCCTGAAATTACAGGACCTTGCCCATAGTGGTTCCTCAGGAAGTATTAAAGTCAGTGCTGAGTTACAGAAAGCATATATACAAAATGTCATTTTAAAGGGTGTTAATGCTCTGTGACATAGTGCAAAGAACATGGATTTTGTTTCAAATCTACCTTTTGTTTCTTTCTACCAGTGTAGTTTTCAGCAAACTACTTTAGACCTTACTAGTTTGTGGGAATAACAGCACCTGTCTTATTGGATAGTTACAAGAATATATGACAGTCACCAATTTCTAGAACATAACAGGCATTTGATAAATGGCAGCCATATATTAAAAGATATGTTATATACATATATATAAAGAAATCCATGAATAGTGAGGATAAATGACAGCAATTTCTCATGGCTAAGTTGAGGTGTGGGGGCAGCCAATCATGGAGATACCTATATACCTATGCGGATACACAAATATACAGAGACAGAAAAAAGTTTAAGAGGAAGCATTCACTAGAATATATGTTAAACTAATATGTTTAACAAACATATTAGTAAGGAAAAGAGAAAGACATCCCATTTTAAATATGCAGTTCAAGAAAGGTGAATTGGGGACTTCTACCCCTTGTCCTGTTCCTGTCAGAATGACGTCAATGTAAAGTAAGAAGCCTTGGATATCTATCTTTAGATCATTTTAGGGTTAGAAAGAAACAGACGAATTTGTTTGGAATGCCAGCCACAGGAACCATGGCCCTATTCCGCAGTAACATATAGACTTAATGAGCAGGCCTCACTGCCAAGACAAACGCACCAGGGCTGTTGGGAAGAAATACAATATTTCCAACTTAAAATGCCAGAGAGGAGCTGCCTGTTTCCTAGGCAATAGACGATTGCAAAGAGCATGGGCATGGTCTTTGAAGAAAAAGAAACCCCAAAGCCCTGCTTACACGCTGCCCACAGCACCCTCCATGGTGTTTACTTTGAACATTCCAGTCCTCTCCTCGCTGTGATTCTGACCAGCTAATGAGGACTCCGCACGCCAGGAAACACTGCAGCCTGGCTGCAAAGACTCTTCCTGAAGAATCTTCATTTCAAGATAAATGGCCTTGTTAGCCACCTTTCCACCCCTACTGGAAAGGGTAAATCTTTTACAAGATGCTTAGTAAATGAAGCAATCTAGGTGATTTGAGGCAAACCATTTGATGAGGATGGATAATGATGGTAAGTGACACCATTTTTCATGGCTAAAGAGCAGCTGATCGTGGAGATATCAAAATTGCCAGTGGAATGCACCCCACCATGGGCTACTAAACCCCAGTATATTCTTTAAAAAGCAGATAGTCCCTTTCCGCCAATCTCCCTCCCCAACCATGAATGGTGTTTAAGTTAAATGGTTCATGATTCTTACTCAAGGTTAGGTCCAGGAGGTGTCATAGTTCTTGGCAAATCTTAGTGTTACAAATTAGAATTCCTCCTGATATTTCTAATACATCAAGGTAATAATTATAAGATGTTACCAAAAAATATATCTTATATGAAATATTGATATTTCTGCTCACCAGAAATAAAGATGGAGTGAGCTTAAATATGTAAAAGCACAAGCATTAAAAAGCACAACAATGTTTAATAACTCCTTTTTTTTTTAATTTTTATTTTATTATTCATATGTGCATACAATGCTTGGGTCATTTCTCCCCCCTGCCCCCATGATAACTCCTTTTCAAACTAATTTTAATTTCTTCCTTTACTTTTGTGTAGGGGTGAGGGAGGGGACTACCTATGGAGCTCAGTGGAAATTTGTAGTAAGGTTAAGATTTGAACCACATCTTCCCTTCCACTATGGTGTCACATGTTCAATAGAACGATGTGCCATTCAGATTTTTCTCAATTTCTCCTTGTTAGGCAGAAGCCCTATGCCACCTCTTGTACTTAACGAGTTAGCCATTTGTGGTTGTTGGTTTGTTTCCCTTAGCACCTCACCCCGTAGGCGATGTGGGGTAGAGAGTCAGCTAGGCCTCTCAGGCCTCACTGATGAAGATGAGCTAGGCTTCTCTGCCCCTATCAACACATCCCTCCCCAAACAGCAGTAACATACAAAGCCAGCACACAGGCAATGGCAGATTGTAGACCCTTCTTGGAGGTAGTTATCTAGTGTTGGGATTGCCATTCATCTGTCAATGAGTATTTTCACTGTTCTTGTTCCTGATCACTTGTTCCTGGTCAGTTTGGCAGGAAATGGGTCTGTAAACAAGCACAGGCATAGAACTGTTTGGAGGCCCAGTCTCCCTGAAATGCTCCCCTGGGATACAACTTCAATTTAGTCTCTGATTCTCTGAACTTCTTTGCTCAGAGCTCAGGATGATTAGCATATCTTAAATAGGACTCAGGTGGGAGGCAGAGATTGGGAGGATTGTGGTTTGAGGCCAGGAGGGGATGGAGGATGTTAGCAAGACCCCATCTCTACAAATAGGCTAGTAATGATGGCTCAAGTCTGTAATCCCAGCTGTAAGGAAGGCTTAGGTAGGAGGATCAAGGTATGCCAGCCCTGGGCAAAAAGCACCAGATCCTATCTAAAAAATAACTAAAGCAATAAAGGTCTAGGGGGCTTGGCTCAAGTGGTTGAGCATCTGCCTAGCAATCAGGAGGACCTGAGTTCAAACCCCAGTATGGCCAAAATAAAAGGGGGGAAGGGGACTCAGTGAAAGGAACAACAGGAACACATGTAAGAGCCTTCTTCCTTTTTGATCCCAGTAACTGTAAGTTAAGACTTCCAAACAAGCTCCCAGATGCCCAGAGGCCCTGGCAATATGTCTCCTTTCCTTATAAACATCACCTTGTCAATCAGAGAACATGTTATATTACCTAAATCACAGACTCTTACCAGTACTATTTTTCTCTCGAATCCTAACTTTAAAGAAGACAGATCGATTAGCAAGGGATGTGCTTGCATGCCTAGCCCTTGTTTTTGGTTTAGAATATATATCATTTCTGTGGCTATGTGTCTGCCTTTCACAAACCAAACGATAGGACATATGGTCTGACAATGGGGAGGATATTTGAAACTGGGGACTGTCTTGGAAAATTCAGGAACACATGGCCACCCAATAGCTGGTCAACAAGAGCCCTCCAGAGGCCAGTCAACTGTCCAGGAAAGGAACTATGCTATCTTCCCATGGCAGCCTTTTGCAGGAAACCATCAAAGTGCCTTTGACAAAAGTGGCTTTGGGGAAATTCTTCATAGAGGGTCCTCAGTAGCACTGATTTGGAAATAATAAGGTGCTTCTTTTCTTTTTCCCTGCAGAAATTGACATCTTTGGAAATGAGAGCAAGCCCATTGTGAAATATGAAGTTGTTTGGCACACCTGAGAGTGTGAAGTGCTGGGGCATGGTATTTCAATTGTTCTTGTTTTGAAGCTGGCCAGGTAGCTCCTGCCCCATAGCCTGCAGCATCTGCCTCAAACCTCCCACCCCCCTTATTAAGATCTTAATTACAGACGCAGTTTAGTTCATTGCTGAAGGGAAAGAATTTCGTTTCTATAAACCGGGTCTGCTGTTTGGTGTGGCAGGTGTAATCATGATGAGATCATTTCTGGTTTGTTTTCTTTTCCCAGAGGAATTTTTTTTTTTTCTGAAGGGAAGGAATATGATTCTTGAGACACAATTTCATGAGCTCATCACAGTGTGGTGGTAATGATTCTGCTCTGATTTTAAAGAGGACCTTTCTTCTGAAGGAATCAGAGCCTTTCACATACATCATGTGTCCTCATAATATTTTTCCAAAGAACATGTTTGGGAAACTGAGGTACAAAAGGCAGCGAGTGATTTCACTGTCACTAGCTTTACAACATGAGGACTGGGACTAGCCGCTCCTAATTCAGTCTAGTGCCGGTCTCTCCATCCATGATCTCTGGACCCCAGCTCAATTGACACTTGGGACTGGATAGAGTTTGGTGTGGAGGGCTGAGCTGTGCATTGTATGACATTTTGCAGCAGTCCAGCCTCTATCCACTAGATGCTACTAACACATACATGTACACACATACCGTAACAAACAAAAGAACTGTCTCCAAGCATTACCACATGTCCTCTGGCTGAACAAAATCCCCTCTACTGGAGAAATAGTGTTCTAATCTCTCCTACTCCCTTCTGCTTAAAAATAATTGCCTTACTGGTTGTATACAATGGAAACACAAAAAATAACCCCTGGAAGTGTCGGCCATAATTTTATCATAGACTGAGGCTGAGTTTAATGGAACACATCTTAACCAAAAGGTAACTTCCTCTTTCAGGCTTAAACCAAATTTGTTCAGGAGAATACCACAAAGTGCTAAGAAGTAGAATGTCCTCCTCAGGTCAAGTGTAAAACCCTCAAACTATCTCTGGCAGTGAGTTTTCCAAAGTCTTCCTGGGGCTGCTCTCTCTGTACAAACCTAACCTTGGAATATGCATTTAGAACTTGGCCCTTACGCAAGCTTTTTTATTCTCATGAACCAGTAGGGAAGACACTGTAGCTTCTAAAAGTTTCGGTGTCAATGCTGATAGCATACTTGTACACAGCTCTCAGGAGAGGATGTGGATCTGTTTGAAAAGTCCTCGAGGACTTCACAGGATAAATAGATGATAGCAATCAGGTGCTAAAACCAGGTCTGGTAACATCTAAAAGAGTCCCAGCAAGAGGTGGAATCCCAGTCTCACCACCTGAATTCTGACTGGGTGACAGGCAAGGCTCGCCAGTAGGTACATCTGGGCTTAGCTCTAACCTTGGATGGATACCTTGTTGCAGCAAGATAGATGGAAATTTAAAAACAGAAGGAACTTTTCCAACTTCCAAGCACTTTCTTAGATGTTATAACTTGTGACTTTTGAGAAGTGATATCATTTTTGGAAATGTACTATAATAGAGTGGATTGGAGTCTCCTATTCTTGTATAACTTAATTCTTATTTCTCTTCCCCAAGTACCTGGATGTAAGAGGGATTTGTCTAGACAGGCAGATAGATATGACTTGGTGTCAGCATTATAAAAGTTGGCTGAAGTCCAGATGGTTGTTTTATTGTTAATAAAACCTATCTTTTGGGTGAGTGGGTGTCAGGACTTCATCATTATATGGCGCCTGTCAGATTTATCTAGGGGCAGAACCCTGAAAAGAGGTTGGTGTCTGCCTCGTGGTTTTGATCCTTTGCCAACACACCGCACTGCAAGCTATCAAAACCCGGCGACCTAAGACAAACACTTATAAATTCCAAGGCTCAAGGGCAACAGTGCTGAATTCTAAGACAGAAGAGATTGTCAGGAAGGGTGTCCTGGTCCAGGGTAAATCCCTAGAGGAGGAGGGGAACCAGATGTGATCTCTGGCTCTGCTGCTAATCTAATCTAAGATCCTCTGGGCTACAAAACAGACTGGATTAGATTGGTCCCCCCACCCTTGCTCTAAAATTCTACTGTATCAGTTCTGGTCAAGCTATGGCTGACTTCTGGTTCTAATACCCATAGGAACCCAGGTGCCGGTCCACCTTCTTTAAGGCCCTCGGGAGTTGCTAGGTAAATCTCAAAGACCACAGATGAGTGGAAAATTGAACTTTTAAAGATTATATAAATCACATATGTATTACATATTATATATAGTCTTTAATTATATACATTATACAATCTTTAAAAGTGAAATATATAATCTTTAAAAGCTCAGTATGTAAATATATTGATATATAATATTTAAAAGTTCAGAGTATGTATATATATACATACGTACACACACACACACACATATATATAATTTAAGATCATCTTCCTTGTAAAAAAGAAGCTAATTCATTTTTCTTAAATATTGTCAGTAATCACATTCACATTCCACCATGAATTGAGAAATAATGAAAACTGGCTGGGTAGACCCCTGCAATCCAGTTACTCAGGAGGTTGAGATCAGGAGAATCATGACTCGAGACCAGTCCAGGCAAAATGTTAGTAAGACCATATCTCAACAAATAAGCCAAGCATGGTGGGGCACTTCTGTAATCCCAACTATGTGGGAGGCATAAGTAAGAGGATTGTTGTCTGAGGCCAGCCCTGGGTAAAAACTCAAAACCCTATCTGAAAAATAAGTAGAGCAAAAAGAGGCAGAGGATTTGGCTCAAGTGACAGAGTACCTCCCTAATAAGTATGAGGCCCTGAGTTCAAACCCCAGTACTGTAAAAACGAAGGAAGGAAGGGAGGGAGGGAGGGGAAAATATGGTAGAAATTGGCCACAAAGGCGCACGCCACCTACTAGCCATTTGTTGTGTTTCTTGTAGAAGTGAAGATCTACTCTAGGCTTTTGTTGGTTTCATGGTAAACAAATCTTAACCTATGATGGTTTCTCAACCTTAAATGGGGAAAGAATAGAAGGCAGTCACTCACCGGCAGGGAAAGAGAGGAGCCCAGCATTGGAGGAAACCATCTGCAATCTCACCGTTCCACTGTCCATCTTGTGTCACCAAATCTGGTCTGACTGAAATTTCCCATGAGCATTTGATCTTTCACCAGCTCTCAAGAAGTAACACCGCTGTAGTGTGTAAGCCGTCAAAATCGCGCTCAGGTCTGGAGCATCCCTCATCAAATAGGATTAGGCCAGTGTGGAAGAGATGTTAAGATCCAAATCCAGGAGCCTCTGGGACAGTCACACACAGGGTGCTGCCTGCAGTGCACAAAGTTGGATAGCAATGGTGTTTCATGCTGTGTCAAAGAGTACCTCTGGGAGGCAAGTGTGTGTCAAATGTCGCATTTCTTTAAGCACCTGCCACTAAAAAATGCCCCAAGGAGAGTCCTGTTGCTAAATTCCACAAAGGTGGGAAGTCTAAGAAAATTTGAGGACTGGGACAAAGTGAATGACGTGAAGGTCCAGAGAAGATCCAAGATGCTCATGTAAGCCTTGTGACCATTAGTGGGGCTCAGAAGAAGCCCTTTCCAGAAAATAAAAATCAGTGACTGAAGAGCACTCCAGATGCTAGATGAATCTTTAGAGGGAAATGTTAAACACAACTCCTCAGAGGTCTGAAGTCCGACGGGGCTCTATGGGACCTAGTGGTATCTGATGGGTGCCTTTCTGTGGGCTATTCAGATCGTCATGGAAAATGTGTTCGAATGCAGTCAACAACCATTACTCAGAAAACACTCAGATCGTTTCATATCATATATCATAACCCCTGCAACTTGGAAGTTTTCTGTCTGCTACTTAGTAATATATAGATGATCCAACTCCAAAAATTTTGCATTTAGGATCTTCATAGGCAAGATTGTAAGTGTAAGCCAAGTATGCCAAGACTCAAACTCCTGATACTTGTATATTCACATTTTCTGACTGTGGCACTTTCCTTCTTCGCAGAAATCCCATATCCCTCTTTATCCCAAAGGCAGTGATGAGAAGGGGAGGAGAAATGTAACCAAAATGGTTTGACAGCCCTCACCTCACACCACAGCTAACTTTTGTCTGTACACACAAAAGCCCAGAGCCTTTCTCTCTCTTCCCCAGCATGCCCCGAGGCTGACCTTGATGGTGTCCATCCTTAGTGGCTTCCTTTACACCAATCTCCCTGACAATGGCCATTTCCTTTGAGTGGGTCTGTTTCTCAGAGTCTGGCCTCCTGTGTGCTGTGCATGCAGGCACAGAAGTCCACCAGAATCCAGGGCTAATGTTTGAGGGGGTTGAGCACAGGAAAGTCATGTCGTCAAGAATGTGGCAGGCCTGAGGCCTTGGCAGGATCTCCTGCATAAATATAGAATGAAGCAAAAATAATAAGAGGAAGCAGAGCCATTGATGATACCATCGGTCTTGGTGAGTGACACACCAGCCATTGTGTCTCATTTCTCTTCAAAGGACAACATGAATGGTGATGGAAATTACATGTCACACCTCTCTACACACTGGGAAAAGCAAATCATTTCCCTGGCAAAGTAATAAGCTTTCTTGACATTTTGATAGCAGTGGGGGGAGAAAAAGGCAGGGGTGAGTTGGTAAGGGGAGAAGATGTCACGTGACCTGAGCTTGGTCTGGCAGGTCTGGCTGGTAGAACAGTGTTTTCTTCCCTCTTCAGGCATTGCTTGGGAACCAGGGAGGCACAGCAGAACTGAAATGTGCTCTGACACCTCCACCAGATGCAGCAAAAGGGAAAAAAGGCTCTTTAAAGAGACCATTGTGTTTCATCTTGCTGGGATGGTCAGTTCCTCCCGGCCTTCCTGTTTGCTCAGTAGTTGTGAACACTAGGTTCAAGGGGGTCAGGCTCCCCATCTGCGTCATTGCCCTGTTTAAACAGGGAGGGGCAGGCACTTTGCTGCTTGCTGTTGTCCATATTCTCTGGCTGTCAGGCTTGAGTGACTTGGACACATCTTTTATCTCTCTGCTTAGTTCACCTCCCTTCTTCATTTCCAACTGAAAATTTTAACCAAATGTCTTGTTGAATTCGCTACAAAAACAATTTCATCTTCCCTGCAAAGAACCAGGAAATCAGAGGACAGAATCCTTTTCTTTCTTTCTCCCTTCCTTCCTTCCTTTTTCTTTCAGTCTCACTCTTGCAGGTGCTCTACTACTTAAGCCACACCTCCAACTCTTTTTTTTTTTTTTTTTTTTTTTTGCTTTAGTTATTTTTCCAATAGGGTCTTACATTTTTGCCAGGGCCAACCCTGGATAGCAATCCTTCCATTTATTATGCTCCCCTGTTGCTGGGCTTACAGGTGTGTGCCACCATAAGATGGAGTCTTGATAATTTGGAGATGGGGAGCAGGGCTGGCTTCAAGCTACAATCCTCTCACTCTATGCCTCCTAAATAGCCGGGTTTACAGGTGTGAGCCACCTTGCCACACCAGCATCCATTTCAATGAGGTGACTATTGAATGAGTATGTATTTTGTTTCAGACACTGGGATAAAGTTCTGGAAATGCAAAAGGAATCAGACAGTATCCCTGACTTTAAGGCATTCACAGTCGTGCATGGGGTCTACAAGCCATTACTATAAAAAATGGTATGACAGGGAACTGGAAGGGAAGCAATCAGATAAGTTTTGGCAAGATAACCATTCTGGTTATACAGAAGAAGGGTTTTGAGGTGGAAAGGGGTTACATTCAGGAGAACCAGTTTGAAAGCAGTTGCTGTGCCCCAGAAAAAAAAAGTTGTTAAGGACCTGAAAGTGGCAGTGAGCTGGATGGGGGCCTGATGGCTGGGGTTAGGTTGTGAAAAGACTCTACAAACCTCAGACTCCTGCCTTGGACAGCAGACTGCATGCTGTGCTAACCTAGACAGGTAAAGAAGAGGAAAGTGTTTGCACTTGTCGGGTTAGAGATAAAGATGCCCTGCCCGTTAGATGCAGAAGGAGCATCTAGTTGAGCGTTGTGGATTTGAGTGTTTAATGTGTTCAGGTGCCTTTGCAAAAATGAGCTTTCGTTTAGAGAAGGGTGTGGAGAAGAGAAGTGCAAAGGAGAGCTCTTAAGAGATGGTGGCGAGTGGTCAAAATCATGGAAGCCAAATGAAGTTTCAAGAAAGCTTAGGGCAGGGTCGATGCTAGTTTGCTACACACAGAGTTCCTCAGATGGTGTTTATGACCCTAAATGCCAAAATTCAGTCACCATTAGAGCTTTTGTAATCTAAATACTAAATACTGTCCTGATTCAGAAGCTAGTGACTGGAGGCCTGGCTTCTTATTCCCAGTTCTAATTCCTTCTTGCCAGTGATTTGGCAAATCATTAACTTCTTGAACCTCCCTTTTCTCAATTGTCTGGTGAAAGGATTGGATGCTAACTGTTTAAAGTTTCTCTAGCTTTCAAGTTCTACGTACTGCTGCTTGGCCCGGCATTCCCTGCGTCCCTAAGTTCCAGGCTCTGGAGGCGGACATCCCACTGGATATAGAATTACACAGCTGCCTTATCTCTCCTTGATTTGTTTCTGTGTCGACCTTCCCTCCCCTGGAGATAAATATCCAAGGGACTTGGGGGTTGAGAAAGAGTAGATCTTGAACTGACAAACTGCCTCTTTGACTTCTCTGTCAGTTATGTTTTGTTTTGTTTTGTTTTGTGTTTTGTTTTGTTTTCCCTAAGTTATTCAGATAATCAACTTTTAACTTTGTGGCTTCAGGGAATCACACCTGTCCTCTAAAGGAGATCTCTCCACTTCTGCTTGCCAGAGCAATTAACTCTTGATTTGCCTACTTGTAAGTTAGTGCACTTCTGAAGGAGATCCTTGTGTTGTGAAGGTGATTTTATCTTCTTACTGAACTCTTGCCCTAGCACCAAGTACAATTCAAAAAGCCCAGCTTCTTGCTCCTTGCCTTTCCTACTTTCAAATGTATGTACACTGCTGGGATCTGATGGGATTTATCCATTAATAACAAGTAATATTATTATAATTTTGTCTCAAAAGGTCCCTTGGATACAACCTGTGGTTTTGTTATTGGTGTTTGTAGGGAAACGTAGGTGAAGGTGACCAGAACTCGCTATAATTTCAGAGACATGATGCTTTGAGACACAGTTCTTCTGAAATGTAATTGTGATCTAGAGAAATAGCAGATATGGTCTAGGTGTGGTGGCACATATCTGTGGTGCCACCTCCTCAGGAGACAGAGGTAGGAGGATCAGCAGTTCTAGGCCAGCCCAAGCAAGTTAGTGGGCTATCCTATCTGAAAAACAAAAAAAAGTAAAGAACTGAGGGTGTGGCTCAAGTGGCAGAGCACAAGCATAAGGACCTGAGTTCAGACCCCCAGTACCACAAAAAAGAGAGAAAAATAGCAGATATGTATATAAATTATTCATATAAACCTCTATGTATACATGCATAGAGCGAGAGACAGAGAGAGCTACATATCTAGATATAAATATATAACATCCTCAGAATAAGACTAACTCTTAATTGAGAACTGAGAGAGGAAAATAAGTAAGCAGCCTGAAGCCCAATTCTATCCATCAAATTAAACAAAAAAAGTAATAATTGCTTCCGAATTCTCCAGCAAGGCTGAAATACTTTAATTAACTCACTCCATCCTCCTCTCAACCCCCCCCCACCACCCCATTCTCACCGTATGGATGAGGAGGCTAAGGCAAACAGGGAAAGGTAATCAGCTGAAGCAGCACAGCTAGGATCCCAAACCCCAAGAACCCATTTTCTCCATAGACATGAAAAGAACCAGTCATCTTCCAAATCTTTTTTTTCTTTGGGTGTTACTGGGGTTTGAACTCAGGACTTCACACTTGTGAGGCAGGTGCTCTGTCATTTGAGCCACATCTCCAAATCTCTTTTGCTCTGGTTATTTTGAAGATAGGGCCTCACTTTTTGCCCAGGCCAGCCTGGACCATGATCTTCCTATTTTATGCTTCCCACCATCACTACTGGTGTGGTATGACAGATACCCACTACCATACCCAGCTTTTTTTCCAGTTGAGATGGGATCTTATGAATGTTTTTGCCTGGGCTGGCCTGGAAGCATGGTTTTCCCAATCTCAGCTTCCTGTATAGCTGAACAGGGTGTGTACTACTGTGCCCAGCCATTATTTGAGATGGGGGGTCTCAGGAACTTTTTGCCCAGCCTAGTCTTGAACCATGATTCTCCTGATCTCAGCCTCCTAAGTAGCTAGGATTATAGGCATAAGCCACCGGTACCAAAACTAGAACCTTATAAAATGGTATTGAGCCCAACTGAAGGACCTTGTAGAGAAGAGCTGAAATAGCTTAGTGTTCTGGAAAGAAAATTTAACCAAAGAGTTCATTTCTGATTCCATCTGTGACACCAGCAGTGTGACCTTGAGCAAATGATGAACTGTGTCCTCATCTGTAAAGCAGGGACACTGGGCCCAGATGATCTCTGCAGGTCTCCACAGCTGTAGCTTCCTGCTTCGGAGAGTGGCCGGGTATAGACATTGGCTCTCTGTGGCTTGCACAGAAGTTAAATAACTCAAACTCAGTCAGCCAAGACTGAGAATATCTACAAGTTTGTGAATGGGTGTTAGGCTGGTGCTAGGGTTGCTGCCACCAACAACTGTGTCAAGATCTCTCTAAGTCCTGATTTCTATGGGCACTGGGGAAGAGTAGAGAGATATCGTGGGCAAATGGGCAGAAAAGACCCCTGCAGTGCCCACCTTAGCATGGACTGGGAGGCTCTGAGGATCTCCCCAGAGCTGCCCGTGAGGCTGGTATGGAAACATTAGCAGGCTGCTTGCCAGGTGGTGGGAAGGTTATGGGGACAGAAGACAAAGACCATCCAGCCTAGTTCTCACACAGGGATTTTTATCTGCCTCTAATCAACTGTGGTCAGGTGCTCTACTTAGTGCCTCGTGGTGTTCCAATGCCTCCAGCTGATTTATGCTGATTGAGTCTGTAGCCCTTTGCCTGTCTACTGTTTTCTGTTGATCCTTTTTCCCTTTGAAGCCCATATGATTGCTATGATTGCATAGCTATCAACTCTATTGCTTCTGATTTCATCTAGGGACTTCCTTACTAGCTAGTCCCTGTTATTGATTGGGCTCAGAAGAAAGGGACAGAGACCAGAGTGGCTGGCCCCTTCCCGACTATCATCACAATACAACTTTGTTGGCATAATTTCCCTGAGATCATTTTGGTACAAAGGATCAGAACTTATCTTCTGTAACTTTATGGCTTTTCTTTTAAATGACACAACACCCAAAAGACAGAGGAAGAGAAACAAAGGAGAATTTAGGACTGTAGAACACCCTTTAATGGTTCCACAAGCTAGAAAAGAATGTTATCTAATTTTATCTTTTTGTACTTTTCATTGTTAGAAAGAGTCCAATGCTCATTGAAACCCTCAGCTGAAACACAAACTCCTCAGTTCCCCTGAGCTTACCTTATAGCTCACTAGTCCCCAGCACAGAATCCCTGGACACATAAGGATTTCAGTCTGTTCTTGAAGGCCATCACAAAGCTTTCTGGGGACTGACATTTGGAGCCTTCTCTCCCCTCCTTGAGTTAAGTAGTTGCACAAACTAAAAGAATTGGCAAGCCATGCACAATGGCATGTGTCTATAGTCCCAGCACTCAGAAGGCTGAAATGGGAGGATTCTTTGAGTCCAGGAGTTCAAATCCAGCCTGGACAACATAACAAAACCCATTCAAAAAAAAAAAAAAAAAGCTTGCCTAACAGTAGTAATTGGATCCCTTCCCAACTCCTGACCAGAGGCAGATTCTGCACATATACAGCCACTAGATAACAGAGAACAGCACACCAAACAAGTTCTATGGTTACAGGCATAGTCCAGAGGAAGAAGATTAATGTATGTCTGCTTTAAGGAAATGAAAAGCATAAGGCTGAAAGATCAACTCACATTTCTGGGGAAGACAACAGGGAGCAAAAGGCCAAACGAAAACAGCCCCAAATTCCACAAATATGTTACATTAAATAGTCTCAAGTATGCTCTGGACAGACGGCAGTCCTCTCTTCCATAAATGATCCCAACTGCAATGACATTAAGTGCCTCCAAACATTTAAACGAAGCCCTAGAGAGGTCACTTTTAGTTTTCCCAGTGCCTGCAATGAATTCACTAGGTTCCCAACTTCCCTGTGTGCTGGGAAGGGGGTAGGATGCGAGAATGGTTGCCAGCTGGGAGACATGATGGAACGCCAAGAAGTGAAATCTCCAGAGCCTTTGAAAGGCTTCCAGGAATGTCAGCACGTCTGCCTGCCCGCTCTCTGCTGAATGCCTACTTTGGCTGTCTGCTTAGTACTGAATGTGCCAGACAGGCCTTCTTACAAAGAGCGAGAGTGTTTTGGGCCCATGAAAGGGGAAGGCACAGCCTTTCAGATGTGAATGGAGAGATTCAAGAAGTAAGTGATAAAGTGACAGGATGAGGAAGGCCCTGGGGACAGGAATGAGCAAAAGACCCAGTGAGAAAGAGTTGGCCTCCACCTACATGGGAACATATTCCTGGTAGCACCCCACTGTCAAATAAGGAGGTAAAGCCTACTGTCACACTATCTATGCTTGATTTTCATGGCACTTCTATAGGCCTTGATTTTTCCTGGTTCCAGGGACCTCTTAATCATAAAAGATTTTTTAAGCCCTGCCAAGGCACATTTAAGTGTATTTTTGTTTACATTTCAATGCTGAATATTAATGTCACTTGTAGTGTATGTTATTTAGGATTTTCTTTGATTGTTTTTAACTCTAATGTAGGGGGAAAAAAAAGAAAGAAATGTCCATTGTGTTACATCTGAATAGCTCAGAATATTTTTTCCCTTAAGCTCACTTTTAAAAAGGAAGAAAAATGCTTTGTGCAGTGAACCATTCTCTAACTCTTTAGCAGTGCTGCTCATAATTCCTTGGCACCATATCTGCTGCTAGAGGAAAGATCTCTTCTGGTGTCTTAAGCTTTTCCGAGGAGGCAGTCTGATGTCATTGGTGGCAGACAAGTCTGTATGTATCTGTCTTTTGTCAGCACCATCTGTTTTTTTCCTTACAGGCTATTGTTCAGATTTCTTCTTCACTTTTTCCAGGATTTGTGCCTATCCCTAAGAGTATGGACTGTAGGTGTTAATATTCTAACATGATTCCCCTCTGTTCTTTCCTTCCTAGAATCTTATGGCAAGGGCCTTATATGACAATGTCCCAGAGTGTGCTGAGGAGCTGGCCTTCCGCAAGGGAGACATCCTGACTGTCATAGAGCAGAATACTGGAGGACTAGAAGGATGGTGGCTGTGCTCCCTTCACGGTCGTCAAGGCATTGTCCCAGGCAACCGAGTGAAGCTTCTGATTGGTCCTGTGCAGGAGACCCCCTCCAGTCATGACCAGTCTACTTCTGGACCAGTGCACCAGACCTTTGGCCAACAGAAGCTCTATCAAGTGCCAAACTCACAGACAGCATCTCGTGACACAATCTACCAAGTACCACCTTCCTACCAGAATCAGGGAATTTACCAAATACCCACTGGCCATGGTACCCAAGAACAAGATGTGTATCAAGTGCCACCATCAGTACAGAGAAACATTGGAGCCACCAATGGTCCTCACTTAAGTAAAAAGGTAAGCAACTAATAGAATTTTATTCTCACTTATTTTTTCCATTGCTTTTGCAGCAATAGAAATATTCCCCGAATAATAGCTAGAAACAACCTCCCAAAGTAAATACATTAGATGCCCTAACACTGACATCATTTTTGAATTATTTTACCATTCATCAATCAACAAAATAAAAAATAATTGAAAGGGCTAAATTGTGGTCTTATTGGTCTGGCAGAACAAAGAACCCACCAGAAGCAGAGGGAGAAAAAGCTGAGAAAAGTTCATGCCCACCAACTCATTGTAAGCTTTAAAGTTTGACTCATTTAAAATATAGAGATACCAGTGGATTTCGAAAGAAGTCATCCCCATAACCTTGAAATCATTCCTATGATAATACCTGAGGCAGGAGCTGAAAATAATGGAGCTTAAATATTTAGGAAGACATGAAGTTTAAATAATACAAGAAAGAGGTGGTATATTATTCAGTATTTCAACACTATAACTAAATACCCAAGGTAAGTAACTTTATAAAGAGGAAATGCTTATTAAGCTCAGAGTTTTGGTGGTTTTAGGCACGGCACTAGTTCTAGAAAAGACACAACTAGCTGTAGTCACATCATGGCTGAGCCACATATGTGTGGAAGACCTTACATTGCCAAAAAGGAAGTTAGGGAGAGACTAAGGTTCCACAGTCCCTTTTGGGGGCACTCCCCCAATGACCCATTGGGAGCCACCTCCTACCCTAGAGATCAGGCCTTGAATCACAATGGACCTTTAGGGATAGTCACATCACACTGGCAACCATTGCGGGTAGAGAGCTCTTTGACATCTGTTAAAATCCCAGATAACATAGAAATTTGAGAGAAATAGAGATGTGTTGATTTGGTGATGAATATTGAGCATCCAGTGTATTTTTGATGCTTGTGATACAGTAATGGATTAAAGAGTGAACAAAGCCTCATGATGCTTACACTGTAGTGAGGCAAACATGATAATGTCACATGGGTATATGCACTGTGAAGAAAACCATGTCGGTGACTTACAGAGGCAATGGCCAAAACCAAGATGGTGCTATCGTGTGCAACAGGAGGGAGCGGTTTTCTCCTCCATTTAGTAGCAAATTCCAGTAGGTTCTTCAAAGTTTGGTATTAAGAATGAAATAATTTAACACAACAAGAAAGTATCTCTGAATTACAAGAGAAAGGATGAAGTTAAATACTGGAAAGCACTTGTTGACTCTTAGAACACTAAATATAGGTGTGTCCCATTTCAAGTAAATTTAATAAGGTCTAAATTTATAAACCTGTATAAATTAGGGAATATCTACCTGCATAGTACTAAAATCTATTATTGAAAAAAAGTGGAAGGGGGAATTTCTTGTTGGATTCCTAAAAATAACAAAACCACAAATGCACTTTCTAGTCACCTCTTATACAAAAAGTATGTCTTAACAAAACACTTCTCAAGGACACATAATCTGAGTATACATCTCTGAGGAGGAATTCTTCAAGAAGTGGTGAAGAGCTTTCTGACCTGGATTCCCCAGGAGAGTAATCCTTGGCTAGAGGCAGTAGACTGAACCATAACCTCTCAAAGTCTTCCTTACCCCAGTGGTTTTAGATTCAAAGGGAGAGCCAACCCTGGCCTCTATCTCCAGAGGAGGAAAAGAACAGTTGAAAGGTGTAACTATAAATAAATAACTTCTCTCATTCTTAGTCTTGGTTGCATGTACCTTAAAAATAGCTCCCCCTCATCTGGTCCCAGGCAGACTGGGGAGGCCACAGCAGGAAATGCCTGGCTGAAAGGTGGTGGGTCCAAACTTTCATCACAGTTTATTTTGGCAGCAAGGTGACATGTTTTCCTTTTTAGACTCAACCTCTTCAGTTCCAAGTCTGAGCAGTCTGGAAGTTCAGACTTCTTCCCATTATACATGCTGTGACTGCACTGTGGCTTTTTGACGTGGTTCTCCTTCTTTCAGAGGGCCGAGCCTCTGCCTTCTGGTGCTAGGGGGCTGTGATGCTGAGGTGGCTTTTGGACACTCAAATTTCATGTGTCGTTTTGTGTTGTTAATTCTATACTCCATGGAGCATTCTGTGTTAGCAAAAGGCAGGAGCAAGCCAACTTCTGAAAAGGAGCTCTGCCAGCCCTTCCCAAGATGAAACAGAGCAGAAGCATGGGTGATGATGGCTGGAGCAAGAGCTGCAACAGTGAGGGTCTGAGGTGGTATCATGGCCGGGATGGGAAGGACAGGAGGGGTGGACCTGACCCCTTCCCTACCAAACAACAAGCACTCTCCATGACACCCTGACCTCCCCTTGGGAGTATGTTAGTGCCAGCCTCCACTTGCTGTCCCCTGGACCCAGCTCACACTTCAAAGGGAGTAAATTTGCTTCTTCCTTTCCTTTCAGCCTCCCTCCTTCTCTTCCTCCTCCTCTCTCTTTCTCCCTCTGTGTCTCTTCTTCTTTCTCCTCCTCCTCCTCCTTCTCTCTCTCTCTCTCACTTATACTCTCTTTCTAGCACTCTCTTTTTCTTCTTCTATCCCCTTTTACTTCCTCTCTCCTTTCCCTCTTTCCCTGTCTGCCCTCTATCTTTCCTCTATCCCTCCTTCTTTTCCGAGTGGGAATGGTTTAGCTGAGACGTGATTCTAACCTTGCAGGTAATAGCAAATGCTTCCTTCCTATCACGTTTCCAGTGGGTGGGAATCATGCCAGTGGCGTAAGCCAGGACCCTAAGAGATAATCTCACTGCAGAGAGGGATCAGATGTGTTTTTTTGTTTTGTTTTGTTTCTGTTTATGAGCTCTCATTCTATTTTACTTACTTGTTAAATTTGCTTATTTTCTCTCTTAACTTGTGATTTGTTCACTTTTGCATTTTCTCTTCTAATTTCCCATCTGTAAAATGTTGGTAAATATAGGACTAGATGTTCCTGGTAGTTTAAGTTATGGTCTTTAAACGTTTTTCAACAAGAAAATGAGGACGCAGTGGAATCTTGTTCTGAATCACTGAAGTATGGTTTGAAATTTTTAATGAGAGAGATAGGAAAGGTAAATACATGCAGATTTCCGGGGCTTTCCCCTCAGAGATTCTCATCCGGTAACTGTGCAGGGGCCCAGGAACCTACATTTCATCGAGCCCCTGCATATTTCTATGGGAGGTGGCACAGGATCACACTTTGAGAAACACTGCAAAGGCTAATGAAGGGGCTTGGATATGTTCCAATCTGATTGTGATTCGGGACTTTCCATAGTTCAAAATTCCCTCAGTGTTGCTGCAGAGTGTGGGCTTTAGAAGTTTTATCCATCATAGTTTCTTCTACCAATGAATCACTGAAGGAAAACAAAGACAGTGAATTCTGCCTTCTGTCACTTCAACTTTGCTCTCTGGGAAACTCCAGCCTCTGCCCACCCTCCTGCATCCCATGCATATTAACTGACATTCATTACTCATTAAATCAGCATTGACAGTGAGAAGTGATCCCATAATCCCTGCTTTGTCAAATAAGAAGACAGTGTGAGTTTTGTGGACAGAGCGTAGACTCTGGGTTCTGTTTCTTCAAGGCTTTGTATGCCTTGACAAGTTACTGACGCTCTCCCAGCTTTGGCTCGTTCATCCACAAAATGGGTATAACCATTTTTACCTCAAAGGGCAGTGAGGAAAACTAAATGGACCAATGTATTAAAAGCACTTGGCATAGGGCTTAACAGAGTGGGAGCTTTAAAAATGAGTCTCCCTCCCTTCTTTCCGTTCTCAGAGTTTACTTTGTACTGTACCCACCTTGTGTGTGTCTCTTACGACATACCAAATATACTTTATTGCTAACACCTACTGTGTGCCCTTTGAGCATGTGGCTCTCTCTATTTCTGCAAGAATTCTGAAGAGGGTGGAAAAGAACTCTCATAGTTATCTGTAGACCTTCTATACTGGCACCTTTACTTAATTTCATTGGTTTTTTTTTCCACTCTGGGTTTTATGTGCAGGGCTGTTTTATCCATTAGGCATTGTAGGCAGGACCTACAAGAATGTTTGAGAGCTGAATAAAAAGAACTTTTGGATCTAAAACATGAAACACAAAATCTTCATGCTAAAAATTAATGACTGTTTAGACCAATACCTAGGAAAGAGCATCACGTTGACATCAGTAATTATTATTCTTAGGGCTTATAACTATTCCATTACATTTGAAAGCAATTTGCAAGTTAGATTTTTCTCACTTGCAAAGATTTCTAAATATGCATTGTGATTGCCAAGAACTCATAGACAACTCTAAATTAAATGAGTTACTCATAGTCAAATCATTTGAAAAGCTGAATTATAAAGAAAAAAGTTTTCAATCTTTTAAAGGCAAAAATTCTACTTAATGTGGGAGTCCAGTTTAGATACAGACTACAAAAGCCCAAAAGCCAAAGGCTTATGAATGGCTGAAATAGTCTCATTTCTCTACTTCAAAACTCAGTAAAACTGCCACACTAGTGTACTCATTTTGTGCCTCATTTATTCAGGGAATTGTGTGGTTCTCTGATGATTCTTTGGGTCTGATGCTTTAATTTTAACTGGCGGGGGGGATTTGATTTGCTTTGCCTTCCTCTAAAGATTTTTTTGGAACTAGAGCATAAGCTCCATTAAGCCAGGGGACATGACTGCCCATTTACTGCAATAGGCAGTTTTGGTCATAGACCCAATATCAGTAATAGGCCCAGGGAACGAATGAACAAGGCAGAAGAAACAAACATTACAATAAAAGCTAAGCTTTAAGTTGATCACTGAAAGATGGTTGTGATCTGATCAACTACCCCCCACCATCCAGATCCAATCCCATGGTCCAGCTCGTAACCATGTGGTGTGACAGACCCGAGATTATGTGCAGTAGTTTCCTGCCAAAAGGGCCTTTGAGAATGTCACCACCCAGTGATCACAATAATCGATGCACAACAAATGCTAGAAAAGCAAAGTATGATTGATATAAAGTTGAGCTTGTCTGAGGGCCTAACTTTTATGTTTTTTGCCCAATACGGATAGATTAGTTAACTCTATTATAGTTATTGAAAGAGAAAGGTCTGGGTGTGATGACATCTATAATTCCAGCTAGCTGGGAGGTGGAGATAGCATCACAGTTCAAGGTCCAGTCTAGGAAAAAAAAAATGTTCATGAGACCCTATTTCAAAAACCAAACCAGGTGTGATGGCTTACTCCTGGGATTACAGAGCAGCTATAATCCCAGCTTCTCTGGAGGCAGAGGTAGGAGGATTGTAGTCTGAGGCTGGCCCAGGCAAAAGCACAAGACCCTATCTCAAAACAAACTAAAGCAAAAAGCTGGAGCCATGGCTCAAGTGGCAGAGCACCTGCCTAGCAAGCTGTGCCTAGCTAGGCCCTGAGTTCAAACCCAGTACCATCAAAGAAAGAAAGAACATACTGAATCTCAGAGCTTGCTTTGCATGTACTGTAATCTACCTAGAATGCCTTACCACATCTATTCTACCTTTGAACTCTTATTCATCCTCTAAAACCCACTGAAAAATCTCCTCTGTGAAGTTTTCCCTCAGAAATCCAGCAGTTTCTTCCTTCTCTCTGGTCTCATACTATGTTGCATACTTCACTAACATCTAGGGAGCTCATGGCCCATTAAAAAAAAAATGTAACCGCTTTCTAGTGCAATATATATGATGACCTAGGCTGGGACGAGTGCTGATTGGAGAAGACACTAAGGAAACTCAATTAATATTAAGATTTACCAAAACCCCATGGCATCATCTTTAAGGAGCATTTCCTACCTTCCAAAATAGGACACAGCCAAAAGTTGACAGGAAATGATTCAAAGGTTTTTAGCAGGTCTTCCAGGCTCATTCCTGAAAGGTAATATAAGAACCAGAAATACATTAACTACCATATCTGTACCTTCTTAGACACTGAGTCATCACAGATCACACACAGGCATACACACGTACACACATAAACACCCATAACTGTTGGCTAAGTAACCAGGGACTTCCCTTATTGGAATTTGAGACATTGTGAAATCTGGTTACCAAGTTACCAGCTCAGATACCAGCCAACTAACTGCTATATATATATTAAGCAATATGACTTGTCTACTAACAAGTAAAAAATAGATTTAGAGGAAATGAAAGCTCCCAGAGAAGATAAACTCTGACTTCATCTCACTTTCTTTTGTTCCCTTTTGTCATCTTCTTTCTTCTTCTTCTTCTTCTCCTTCTCCTTTCTCCTTCTCTCTTTTTCTTCTCCTCCTTCTCCTCCTCCTTCTTCTTCTTCTCTCCCTCCTTCACACACACACACACACATGCACACACATATACACATGTAACTTAAAAATACTTTCAGGGCAGGGAACACCACCAGCTTCTCCACATATAAACTCAACAAGTACAGCTATGCTCCAGAATGCTGCATTTCTATATAAAGATAACCCTCATTTATTTACATGTTTGTTTGATTGTTTATTTATTTATTTAATGGACTGCTTCACAAATTTGCTTGTCATCCTTGCACAGGGGCTACACTAATCTCTGTATCTTTCCAATTTTAGTATTATGCTGCAATGAGCACAATAATCCTAATTTAAATAATTTATTCCTCAAAATGTAGCTTGTGGGACTATGTGGAGAACTGAAATTTCATCTACAACTGTGCCCCTGAAGAATCAAAATGCACCTTAAATGTTACACAGAACCAGAAGTCCTTAAGCATTGAAGGGCAGGACGTCATGAGCTCAACTCTTCCCAGTTGAGTCCCCCACGTCAGTGGAATGAGCAAACCCTAACACCTCCTTAAAAATGAACAAAGGTCCTTTTAGTTTGAGGTCAATGCCAAAGCTTTAAACTCAGCTGCACTTTGTCATAAAGCTCATAGATAACGAATATTTCTTAAGAGCACATTAGTAACTCTTATAAACCCCACAGCAAGGCAAACACAAGCTAATCTTTCCAGTGATTTCATGATATGTAACTAAGCTTACCGCAGTGAGTAGGTGAGATCCTGTGTGCAGTGTGATGTTTGACTAAGTGGATAAGGCTCTATTTGTGAGGGAGAAAAAAGCAAAAATTTGCTTATTTTATTTATGATAAAATGGATACAATATTGGTTGAATGCATCTGAGTACATGTTACAAAATGCAGAGTTAGAGAATGTCAGAAATCAAAGCACTTGGTAATAGTCACACTCTAAACCTAGTTGTCAACCTAGTGGTCAACACCTGGAGAGGTATGTCATGCCTGCGTAACGCCTATATAAGGAGTACAGGTGTGATGCACATAGCATAAGTATTCTTTCTCAAAAGTCAGATGTTACTGCAGTCACATCTGGAGAGACCTATAATATTTGGTTTTCTTGTTTGTTGAAATAGTTTTTGTTTTCAAATTAACTAGCCATTTACTGTGTAGCTGTTAAGTCAGTAGTGTTAAGTTATTCACTGTTTCCATCTTTTTCTGCAAGATGGCTTCAAAACTAGACTATAGGAGTGACCTTAAAATGTCTCTGAGTCTTTGCTCCACATTAGGGACATTATGAACAGGGTATCATCTGATCTCCTCAGTAGCTTGGGAGGGGTGCATTAGAGCCTTCCCTTGACATAGGAGAGTCTGAGCTCTGAGACATAAGTCAGCCTGCAGAGTTAACTTGCTGCCTCTAGCAAGAGACAGCATTGATATTTGAGCCACGTCTGTCTGACTCCAACACTAATGATTTCTACATCCCAGCTAAAGGTTGATGTTGCCAAGCCCTAAAATAAGGGCTCATTTAGACACTTCTTAGCAATTCCAGCTCACCAGAATCTTGGGTGCCAAAAAGCATCCTGTTGGCCAGGAAGAATTAAAGTTGCTGCTGAAGGCTGCCACTTTAGATCCAAGGAGGAGCAAAAATGCTGAGGGAACCTGGCTTAAGAAATGTGGACGCTCCTGCCACCCAGCTGAAGCGGTCATTTTCAGAGCATGCTAATCCAAAAGTCCCCAGCAGATAAGTTAAGAGAAGTCGAGACTGAAAATGTTGTTGTGTTCCCTTTCTCTGCCATATGGAAATTCTACCTTCTCAAAGAGACTTCAGATTATTCCAAATAGGTAACTTTGTTTAATGGGATGTAGTTGAATCCTGAGAAGGGGAACCCCAAAAAACATAAGATGCCCAGTTTTCAAATTGTGCTTCTTATATATGGCAGTAGCTTTTTTTGCGAGAATTTCCTTGTGAATTTCTAGTAATGTGCAATGTGTGTGACTCATGTAGGCAATAGGGCATTGAAAAAACAACAGTGGGCAGCTGGACCCCTAACCCAAGTTCCTGTTCCATTCTTTGTCACTAACAGACTGAGTAACCTCCCTGCACTTTATTTCCCTGCACTGTGTGTGAAATAGTGAGACTAGATTCTCTCTAGTAATCCTTGATAAAATTTTATGATCCAGACATCCTATCTGATTCTTTCCCAGAATCACTTGAAAAGTTTCATAAAATGACCTGACTTCAAATGTCTTTAATATTTATTTATTTATTCATTCATTGACAATACAGGGGCTTGAACTTGGGTCTCCACGTTGAGCCACTCCACCAGCCCTATTTTTGTGAAGGGTTTTTCAAGATAGGGTCTCCCAAACTTTTTGCCCAGGCTGGCTTCGAGCCATTATCCTCCTTATCTCTGCTTCCTGAGTAGCTAGGATTAAATGTGTGAGCCACCAGCACCCAGCCTCAAGAGTCTTTAAAAAAAAATTTTTTTTTCAACTTGACCCCTACATTTTGGCAAAGTCCTTCCTATCTTTTCTTTAGGTTCCAGTCCACCTTCCCACTCAGAACCACAGTGTCCTTTAGAAGACAGAACCATGCCAAAAAGATGGCAAGACCTGGCAGGGAAACAAGGAGGCAGGGGTTGGGATGTGCCAAGTCAGAGAGAGAATCAGCTTTTGACAGACCCAGGGCCAAGACCCAAGAAAACTTCCAGAGTTCATCGAGAACACTCCTCTCTGCCCCATCATCAAAAGCTAAGAAAGCACTTCATCCTGAAACCCAGTTTTATGTCATTTTCCCCATTTACTCCTTTGGGACTTGACAGAGGCCCTTTGTGGATCTGCTGTCTCTAAACACAACAGCTACCTTGAGAGCTGGCACCGAGTTCTGCCACACGAGCCGTTTATTCCATCAGCCATTGTATCTTTTTTCCCTACTAAACTGTGCTCACGTTTAGGAGAAAACAATACCAATAGGCATTTGGATCCTCGAATTCTCATTCTGTACCTCCTTTCCATAGTCACATCCCCCTTAGTGCAGTCTACAGACATCTTTCTAAAATCCATTTCAAAATCTAGACTTAGTGCTCAGTGCCCTGCTGAATTTATTTAGATATCAAAAGGGCCCAAATGTGCCTTTATAGTTTTTATTCAAAAGAACATTTCAGTCCATTGGGATACAAATAATGGCTCTCTGCACCCAACTGTCACAGGCTGTATTCAGCTTTGTCCCGAGAAAGACCTCAACCACTTGAGGAACCCAGACGTCATTTCCCATCATGCTCTTTCATGCTAAATGCTCCTCGCTGCTCTTTGGCACTAGGTCATCCATAACTAAATATTGCTTTAGTACTCACTGCACAAAATGCTTCCTGAAGCAGCAGGGGACCAGTGCGAGGGCTGAACGGTCAGGGCACCATTTCCACTAAGTGCTTTGCTACACAATGCTGGGTCAAATAAAAGTGACCCAAGAGCCCTGTTCCACTTCTGAGTTTTCACATGAGACTTCTTCCTTGTTTGTAGAAAGAGGCTAACTGTGATTTAGATGGGGCCAAAGAAAGGCTTAGCTGTAGCATAAAATTAGGCATCAAAATATCTTTGAAAGAAAGTTAATCACTTTCCAGAAAAAGAAGTTATAAGAATCTTCATGAGCTCAAAAGAACCATTGGGAAGGGTTAACCCCGGACATGGCTAGAGAGGGTGTATTTCTAAGGCCAGACTCAGTTTTCATTATATTGTTGCTATGTGAGTAAATAAATGAGCTCACTGCTACACCCAAGCTGGGCAGAGAGAATTTATAGAGAATTAATAAATCCAGGGCAGGCAACATGTGGTTTTTTCCTGTGCTTGTAGAAAAGCAAGTCGTATTCTTGGATTTTAAACAGACAAACTCTGTAACTTTGCACTTTCTGAAAACTGGACCTCAGTCCTAGTGTGCAGACAATGATGATGGTGATGTTTCTTTTTCTAGGGCTTTTTCTAAAAGGGAAGGGGTCAGATAGTTCACCTATGACAAAGAAGTTCTTACAAAATCTAGTAAGTGCTGTGGTGGCTCTATTAATGCTTTTTAAGGGTATGTAAGTGAAATAAGTCCTTTCTACTAAGCAGTTTTAGAAATCTAAATATTCTTGTTAATGCATGAAATCCAAAGAGAGATAGTATAAATAAATCAAAGAACTGGGAGGGATTGCAGAAAGCCAGGAAGCAGTCTAATTATATTTTCCACGTATGCCAAAGAAACAGCAAATAGATGGCTACTAGTCAGGGAAACACTTTCAAAATCAGATGACCTCAGATTCAATTAATGGCAAAGTTCTAAATGTATAGGTAATCATTATTGTACAGTGGCACTTTTTAAGTCCTCATCAATTACCCATCATACATCCTCAAACCACCTGGGTTGCCTAGTTCCTGTGACGGCCTTAGGTCAGAACACCTGAGGCTGGTTATACACACTTCTCTGTCCCAACCATGTGTCAGCTCGGCTGGTCAGTAATCCGGGCATTATCCAAATATCAGAGGCAAAAATTGCATGATGGGGGCCATTCCTAATGCTGCTTCGTCCTGCAGAGATTTAGATGCAGAGAATCATGGGACATAGAAATTAGCTACAAAATCAGAATAGGTACAAAAGTTATGGCTAGAACTTTCCTAATTTCTGTGTCCTATGATTCACTTGGAAGAAAATCCTACCAAAGGATTCTTTATCATTTTCATTTTTGTTAAGATTATAGAAAAATGTGTTTTATGACTTTAATTTTTGGTATATACAGAGATAGAGAAAAACTATGAAAAATACTAAAGCACTTGAGCATGACCAGTGCTGTTTTTAGTTTCTTGTGCCCCTCCCTTCCCATCTCTGTGCCTTCATCTACTCCACCCAACTCTTTCTTTTAAAAGCATATTTCTTTGTTATGGTTCTCTTTTATTGATGGACAAGTAGTGGGTGTTTCTTAGAAATGGCCAGTTTTTATTGAAATATTTCTGAAAGAAAATTTAATCAACAAATATAAAAGACATTTCTGTTCCCTCTTAAAATATGTTATTTTTTAAATAATCAAATTAATAAATGTTCATATTTATGAAATAAAGTATAATATTCCAACATCTGTATACAATGGGTATTGATCAGATCAGGGTAACTGACCTACTCATCAGCTCAAACATTTATCATTTCTTTACTTTGAGAACATTTGAATTCCTCTCTACTAGCTACTTTGAAATATACAATTAATTCTTGTCATCCATAGCTACCCTGCTGTGCTGTAGGACATTAGAAATTATTGTTCTTGTCCAACTACACTTCTGTACCCATTAACCAGTCCCTCTCTACTCCCCTTCCCTCCCCAGGTTCTAGTAACCACTCTACTACTCACTACTATGAGATCAACATTTTTAGCTTCCATTGCCTTCTTCAGGCTTACGACCGCTGACAGCAGGTAGAAGGAGGGAAGGAGTCAAAATAGAGTGTTGGAGGAGAGAGTTGAGATAAGTAGGAGAGCCATTGCCTTAGAACGAAGAACAACGAAACACGGCAGGACTCGAAGATGCCTGGAGGTGAACAGAATTTGCTTTCATGAATGGTTGAAGGCTTCTTGCTTCCCTCCATTGATCTAGCAGCATGCAGCAGAGAAGCTGAGTTTTTCTAACCCTGTGTTCTCTGCTGCTGGTGTGTTTCCCCAATCCTAGAAACCTAGCCAGCTCTGTATTAAAGGTGAGGTGAATGCCCAGGTAGACTTACTGAGAACTGACACACATGACATAGTATGAAAAGAAATTGTTAGGAAAAATGCTTTGCTTCAACACCTTCCAGAGAGATGGGTATATGCTCTACTTCTTGGTGGTATCTCTTGATAAATGCAATGTGTGGTCTTCTACTGAAGGGAATTTTAAGTCTCCTGAGCTGGGAGCCTCCCCTTCTTTCTCTAGGTAATTGTACTTATTACTAAGACTTATGAAAGTGTATTTTCCCTGGGCGTTTCCATTGGAGTATCTTGACCTGCAATAGTAACTGTGATAATGGCAATGTTGGTATGACCAGCAAAAATAATAAGCCAAGTAAATCTACTGATGGTTATCAGGGACCAAAGTCTGCCGTCATTTATTGCTTTGGTTTGAAATTCCTAGTGTCTCTGCCTCTTAGACCTCATTTTCACCACTTTAGGCATTTGTGAAGATGAATTTCATTCTACCTGACTTAAATCTGAGAATGATTACATTTTATTTTCTCCCATGGTTTAATCATGAAACATGTTGAAAACAAACAACCTTGAGATTTGTGATTACTAAGATATAGATTACATCCTTATCAGAAAACAAGCAAGAATTGATGATTTGTTCTGCTCCTATTATCTTTTCTCCCACATTCCTGGTTGTCTTTGATTGTGTGTTGGACATTGTTATTTTTAAAGACTTTGAAGAAATAATTTGAAGCCTATAAAGATGCTCTCTACCTACAAAGAGGATTTTGTCTCCTTCTGCCAGCCTAATAGGCACACACAAATCTAGTTTCATGTTGTTAGATGTTTTGGACAATGCTGATAACTTAAAGTCTGGCCACAGCCTGTGTAAGGGTGGGTTTAATTCCCTTGTTTCTGGATGCCGTTCTTAGGGTTCCAACCCAAAGTGGTATCTGGTTTATAAGGGTTATTCCTGTGTTGATCCTTAAAGTCCAGTGTTCTCCCATCCCCAAAGAAGCTGTGAAAAATACAATATAGCCTCTCAGATACCTATTTCACATCAGCAAATGCTCCTAAGGAAAAAGTAGCCTCACCTCTATGAATTCCTTCTCTTTCAAATTTTGGCCTATTAATTCTTTACTATCTTTTAACTCTGATGCTATTATAAAGATCTTCCTATCTTCATCTTTTTTAGTTGTCTTCAGCAGGATGGTTAATCTGGATTGCCTAGTTCATGATTTGTGGAAGTCAAAGTTCAAAGGTAAAATCTACATAGTCTAGGTGACAATTACAATAACTATTGCTGAGGCTTAAGGATTTACTCTATGCCAGAAACTTTACATTCATGAACTTATTTTTCACAGTCACAATAGCCTAGGATATAAGTATTTCTGGTTCCATTTTACTGATAAGAAAATAGGGTTAGAATGAATAAGTACTGTAGTCATGTTCTCATAGCTACTAAATGCTAGTAATGCTAGTAGAGCAGGGACTCTGATCTAGCTCTGCCTGAGCCCAGCTTATGTCATCAATCACTCCCCTCCTCAGACCTAATTCTTCCAGTGAGCCCAATGGAGCCATGGCCTTCGGTACACAGCTTCTCTTGACACAAGATTATCATATGTTCCTGGAACTAATGCCAGCATAACACTGATCCCTTTATATTGTGTTTTATTTCTGATGTCAAGGTAGAAAGCAGGGCTTGCTTTGGTTTCTTTTTCCCAAAACTCCCCCCATCTGCCTCTGGCTTGTGGCTGGAAAGAATCCAGGTGTCATGTCACATGCAAACCCAACAATTTCAAAGGGGGCTATCTAGAAGCCCTCAACCTTCCAGATGGTTTAGCCAAACTGCTGGTGGGTTTCCTCCATGATCTCTGCTCTCTCATCCATATCTAACATTCACTCTGCTTTCTGGGTTCCCTCACTTGCCTATGTCACTCCTTATGTCTGATAAGACAGAATTCTGCATCATGTCCCATGAATCCCACTCAACTCAGAGCTTACCTATTTGGAAACTCAGTTTATTCTACATAGGCAGAAATTGTTTAGTATCCTCTCTAGGTCCACACCCTCTTGCTTAAGACCTACTATATTCAAGGCCCAGTGGTAAGCCCTGCTATTTGTGACTAATGAATAAGAAATGGTCTCTGATTCTGCAATGCTAAGAGAAGAGACGAGATACACTGCAACAAGACAAATCACAAGTGTTGAGCATCATTAGAGATGTGTGGATAGCATCCTCAGGAAATTACAAGGAAGGAGATCATTCATCTGTCTGGGAGAGGTTTCTTGGGAGAGACATTGGCCTTGAAAATGGAGTAAACTCTGAATATGAAAAAAGAACAAAGAGCATCGTAGACAAAGATTCAGCATAAATGAAGGTGCAGAGGTGAGGGAGATCATGCAGGACATTAAGACAAACAGAGTAGTTCAGTCTTGCCAGGGATGGAATTGGGAAGAGCTTGGGGCCCCAGCCCTTACAGCAGTCAAGGTCCTAAAGAAGGAGGGAAAAAAACACACAGGTGAAGGTCGAGGTGAAGACTGGCAACCTGGAGGCTAGAGATGTGTTTAATTTGGCCAAGACACTTTTAAAATTTTGAGCCAATTTTTGAAAACCAGGAGATTTCACATAAAAATCCAGATTTCTGGTTTCCCCTGACAATTTGAAAGATCTGACAACACAGGGAGCATTTCTTTTGGATAGCAGATGTCTGAAGCAGAGGCATGGCTACCTTCTCAGTGGGATGCAAGTTGTCTCCTCAGTATGAAAGCTTGGCTGTTTCTCCCCCACACATGCACACCTCATTAGCTTGTCCTCACAAGCATCTGCTGCAAGTACAAGTCCAGGCAAACTCAACCTGGAAACATCCATGAAGAGCCCCAAGGGCCTCTCTTCCAACCCCCTGACTCTCCCAGGTGTTGGTTTTCAGTCCACCCCAGCCTTGTTGCTATCTACAGACTCTCTTCTTTAAATTTCAGTGTGCACAGTACTCAAAATTTTAGATCATGAAAGTAATCATCCTCTGAAGTCTTGGGAGATTGGTTCCAGGACCCCAAGGATACCAAAATCCATGGATGCTCAGGTTCCTTCTGTAAAAGGACATAGTGTTTGCTACACACATTCTCCCGTAGACTTTAAGTCACTCTAAATAACTTATAATACCTGATGTTATGTAAATGCTAGCTAAATAGTTGTTAGACTGCATTATTTGGGGGAATAATGACAAGGAAAACAAGCCTACACATGTTTAGTACAGATGTAATTTTTTTCATATATTTTCCATCTAAGGTTGGTTGAATCCATGAGTTCAGGACCTAAACATACGAAGGACCAAGTGTATCAGAAACACCTCCAAAAACAGCCCACATGGCCAGGGAGCCTCAGATCACCATCAGTGTGATGTAGGGCACAGTAGGGTTGCTTTCTGCTTCTTATGTGAACAGATTTGTTAGAAAACTAACATACCCCCAGTATTTGGTCTTTTAAGCCTATGCTGCCAGGACCCAGCCTTGGAAGATTTATTCAATGGACTCTTACTTTTCTAAATGCTTAGCCAGTGCACACCCTGGGCATGTATGGGAATACCACACTGAATGAACCCCATCAGTATGTGTAGTTCATATGAGTTAGTAAAAAAGTTAAAGAGGAAAGCAAATAAATTGAATAAATGAATGAATGCAAGAGAACTCAGAATCTGCCCTTCTTCTCTGCTTTGTAGCTCTTCTCAAAATCTCAGCATTGGAACTTTCTTGTTAGTTGACAAGAATGGCAGACTAATTACTAATATCTGAGTAAACTTGGATTCCTCATGGAGCAGGGACAGAAAATCCACGTCTAAAAGTGCAAATCCTCTGCAGGGCAAGCAGGAGAGCACTTGCAGTAGCATTTGGCCTTAGGGCCCCAGCAGATCTCCCAATTTAGCCCCTTGGGTAACACTAATGAATTAAGAGGTCAGTTTGGTAATTCCTGAGGCTAAGCCCTTGTAACTATAAATAAATACGTAGAATGAAAAGAATGCAGAAAAGAAAAACAAATGGATAGAAAAAGGAAATGAAAAACCTGACTTGATTTCATTGAGAAAATTAGTTTAAAAATGCCCTTTCCATAGCAATTCCCTTAATGCCTCATCAAACAAACGTCCAGAAGAACTCTTCTATCCTTGAGGTCCCCTTAGCCAGATCTTGTTGTGCCTATTGGGCTGAGATCAGTGGGTCTAAGACCTAGGGTGAGGAGAAAGAGTTAGAAAGGTTTTTGTGTGTTCCTGTCAAGCAGGAGGAAAGAGTAGAGCCTTAATGAACCACAGAACTGGAGACTAGGGACAACTCGGTCAGCACTTTCCTCTGAGAAGAGAACGTGAAAGTGATCCAAGCCATAGGTCTAGGTGGACAGTGTCCAAAAGGAGACTTCCAGCACCCAAACATTCTGAGATAACAGCATGGATCACTAAGTGTCCTGGATGTGTCCAAACAGATGCAAAATGCTGGTCCCACTTAAATGTCATTTATGGACCCATGTGAATTAGATTGTACCATCAGGAATGCTGGAACTGGGGGAGCTTGTGTTTTGTTGGCTTTTTCCCCTCTGTGGTTTTCACCATCTGTTTCTTTAACTGAATAAACAGGGAAAATGACTGGTTTGGAATGCAAAGTTTTTAAAAACCAGATGACCACAGGAATCCTCTAAATGAGAAAGAGAGAGCAAGTTGGGGTTCTGTGACATTTGTCAGGAAGTGAAATGTTAAATACTGAGAAGCATGAATGCCCTCTGCCAGGGATGGACCAGAAAGGCAAGGAATAGCTTTGTCTGTGACCCTTTCTGAGGATCATGCCTTCTTTATTTGTCCCCTAGTCCCATTTTCAGACAACAGCATCACTCTTGCTACCTCCCGGCCCCAGTTACACTGGACTTCAGCATAACGGGCTTTGGTCCTCCACTAGCATTATTCCTAAATTGGCAGCATTGCATAGAATCCACTCTTAGGAACTTTTAGACAGAACAAAAGCTGCATTATGAGCAGGTTCTCTTATAAAGCCAAAATAAAGAGCTATAAATCGAGGCACTGATGAGATAGACTACAAGAAGTTCTTCATTTCTCTCCTGGACAAGAGCAAGTGCAAAAGAAAAAAAGTCCACACAGGCACTGGGAACACAGGGTGTTTTGCTTTAACAAAGGATGCCTGCTTAAAAAAAGGACGATTTGCTGTGCACAATACAGTGGTCACTCTATCAAATGGTTCTGATGCTCTGTCCCAAGAAACCTTAAAGCAATAGGTTCCTTTCTAAAACCCCAGACAGAGGAGGGACTTGGTGTTGGTGCTGACTGCATACTAATCTCTATTACCTTCATTGCAAGAAATAATCAGTTGTAAGCACCAGAGATTTTTAAATAAAATTGAACTCAAGCGTTTTGGAACCCCTAGGGAGAGGGGCATTAGCACCTTTGGCTGTGTTCCACTCATTTCAGCAGAAGATGCACATGGAGCATTTTTCTTATAGTTCTGGAGGCCGTCTGTCACCATTCTCCACATCAGAGAAGGATAAAGATGAGGCTTCTCAGGGAGCAATCAACTCTTCCTAATTTCTACTGTGTGTTCTCAGAGACATTGTCGACAGTGCTTGAAGGGAACACTGTAGATGATTTTGGGGGGGATGATAGGAAAAAATGAGACCTTGGCAATTTAGAAGCCCTGGGAAGATAAAATATATTTCAAAATGAAATAAGTTCTAATAGTGTCTCTCCTCATGCATAGAACACCAGGGCAGCATATAGATATGAACCTAGGAGCCCGCCAAATCAGATTCATTTCACTGGCATTGGTTCCAGGTGTCAGGGTTGTGGTGAGTACACTTGACTTCTGACATCCCTGGGATGCAGGACCTGTCAGGGATGTTTGGTTCCCTGATGGAAATGAGAAAATGATTTGAGATCAGAGGTCAGGAGACCTGAACTCTGCTCCTGGTGGCTTTCTGCACAGCTACAGTTGAGGATTCAACCAACTACAGATCAAACACATTTAGGAAAAACTGCATCTGTTCTGACCATGGTCAGGCTTTTTCTTTCTTGTCATCATTCCCCAGACAATACTCTGTAACATCCATTGGCATAGCATTTACATTGTAATCTAAAGATGATTTGACATATATCAAATAATGTATGTAGGTTATACGCAAATGCTACTCCATTTTCTGTAAGGGACTTGAGGATTTATGGAGTTTGGTATCTGCAAGGGATCTTGGAACCAATACCCTAAGATACTGAGGGGCAACTGTATTTCATTTGTTTCATAAGTTCAACTGAGAGCTCCCAGAAACTTATGAGGTCAGCATTGTTCAGCATTGGCTTTCTGAAAGTATTTTAGTGACCCATGGAATTTCAATTATAATCACAAATAATAATATCAGATGAAGAGGCACACTGGGGAAGGCATGAGAGGAATTTTAAGTACCCAAACTATTTGTATTATGTACTTTACAAAAGTTTCAGAACCTTAAAAAAATGTCAGTATGCTGTGCCTTTGGCTGCTTCAAAGGACTCATCTAGGACTTTCATAATTTAAGCACAAGTCTTCCTTAAAGCATGTTTGGGGAATTGAGACTCTCTATCCGATAAACTTTGAGATGATTTTGTTATGAGAAAAGATCATAGAGGGATCAGGGACTTGCTTCATACTGGGATCCAGGAGAGATTTAAAATTTCACTAACCTGGTATCTTCCTGTCCCCTTCCTTTTCTCTCTTCTTCCTTTTTTCCCTCCCTCCCTCCCTTCCTTCCTTTTCATGGGGGAGAGAGAAAGATGCCCATCTGCTTAGGAAGCTATAAGACTCACTGAAGGATTGGCATTTTTACACCTCAGTTTGTTTTTGCCCACAGGTGATAACCCCGGTGCGGACAGGCCATGGCTATGTGTACGAGTACCCATCCAGATGCCAAAAGGACGTCTATGATATCCCCCCTTCACATACCACTCAAGGGGTACGTACTGGAAATATGGCCACCAGGAGAGAGGAGCTCCTGGTGTAGCATTCCTTCAAGACTGTAGAGGAAAAGCAGCTCACAAATTGTGCATATTTCATATGAAACTTCGTTCAGGTTAGCCAATGAATGCTATTTAAATTATGTTTTTTGGATTTGCCTTCTCAGGAAATCCCAGACTTTTACCTGAGAAAACTCTTGTTGTTATATCAGTTTATCATTTTGTTTCAAGAAGTATACATTTTAAATTACAATCTAAAATACAGAGTAGATATTTCACTTAAGAGCATTTTTGTATTCAATCTAAATTAAGGAATACAAAATTTATAAAGAAAAATTCCATCAGCCCCCTTAAGATATGGAGTACTGCCAAAGATCAAGTCTGCACATAACCTGGTAGAGAAATCCATAATAAAAGCATAGCATAAAACATGACCTACATAAAATATTTCCATTCTGGGTAATTCAGGTGTTTCTCTCCAGGTCTATGACATCCCTCCCTCATCAGTGAAAGGTCCTGTGTTTTCCATTCCAGTGGGAGAGATAAAACCTCAAGGGGTATATGACATACCCCCCACTAAAGGAGTAAGTGCATGGCCAAAGGGTGTGCATGTGTGTACGTGTGTGTGTGAGAGAGAGAGAGTTAATTGGGATAAAGCAAGAAGGCAAATTCCATAGTGGGGAAACTAGTCTTAGAGGAAGGAAGGGAGGGAGGGAGGGAGGGAAAGCGGGCAATAATTAAAGATAAATACCTCTAGAGATTCCAAATTTAAAGTCTCCTCTAAAAATTTGGAAATTCAACAAGGAGAACTAATTGGAAGGGAAGATAATTTGTTTGGCAAGATCTAATATATCTCATATTTATACAGGGTTTTCCAGTTTACTCAGTCCATACATAAGAGGCAGCTCCTTTGATTCGCTGTTGCCCTCTGGGATATGCTTGCACTGCAAGTACAGTTTCCCTTACTATATACATTAGGGAACTATGGTGCTGGTTGAGGGGATGTCAACCAGTCACCGTAAGGCAGATGACTCAGGCAACTTTCCACAGTGGAGTGATGATCAGGGAGAGCAGGGAGATACCACAGGTTTCCTGGCCCTCAGCCAGTGTGCTAATGTGTCACCTGCCTCTCAGCATAGGCCAGTCCAGGAAGGATACTCAGAAAGCTGCTGCCATGAGCCAACAGAGTTCTGCCCTTTATGTACTTCTCAGGTCTATGCCATTCCACCATCTGCCTGCCAAGATGAAGCAGGGCCTAAGGAAAAGGAATACGATTTTCCCCCTCCAATGAAACAAGCTGGAAGGCCAGATATCAGACCTGAGGGGGTTTATGACATCCCCCCAGCCAGCACCAAGCCAGCAGGGAAGGACCTTCACATCAAATGCAACTGTGATACTACATTTGCCCCTGAACCCGTGGCACGAAGGCCCCAGACCCTTTCCCCACACCATTTGCCCCTGAAGCTGGGACAGTCCTCAGGCACTCAGAATGATGCTTATGATGTCCCCCGAGGAGTCCAGTTTCTGGAGCCACCAGCAGAAACCAGTGAGAAATCAAACCCTCAAGAAAGAGATGGTGTTTATGATGTCCCTCTGCATAACCCAGCAGATGCTAAAGACTCTCGGGATATGGTAGATGGAATCAATCGACTGTCTTTCTCCAGCACAGGCAGTACCAGGAGTAACATGTCCACGTCTTCCACCTCTTCAAAGGAGTCCTCACTGTCAGCCTCCCCAGCTCAGGACAAAAGACTCTTACTGGATCCAGACACAGCCATTGAGAGGCTTCATCGGCTCCAGCAGGCCTTGGACATGGGTGTCTGTAGCCTAATGGCACTGGTCACCACAGACTGGCGGTGTTATGGATACATGGAAAGACACATCAATGAGATCCGCACGGCGGTGGATAAAGTGGAGCTGTTTCTGAGGGAGTACCTCCATTTTGCCAAGGGAGCTGTAGCCAATGCCTCCTGCCTCCCAGAACTTATCCTCCACAACAAAATGAAGCGGGAGCTCCAGAGAGTGGAAGACTCCCACCAGATTCTAAGTCAAACCAGCCATGACTTAAATGAATGCAGCTGGTCCCTGAATATTCTGGCCATTAACAAGCCCCAAAACAAATGTGATGATCTGGACCGGTTTGTGATGGTGGCCAAGACAGTGCCCGATGACGCCAAGCAACTAACCACCACCATCAACACCAATGCAGAGGCCCTCTTCAGACCAGACCCTGGTAGTTTGCATCTAAAGAGTGGACCCGAGAGTATCATGAACTCAACCGAGTACACACACACCAGCTCCCAGATGCAGCTGCTGAGGCCTGGTGACTATAAGATGCAGGCCCACAGCAAGCCATTGCTCCCTATGCTGGGTAAAGACCAGCCTCCAGACTGCAGTAGCAGCGATGGCTCTGAAAGGAGCTGGATGGATGATTATGATTATGTCCACCTACAGGTAAGGAAACTAAGCTCATGGACCACCTGAACTCACATTCAGGGAGCCTGGCACTAATGCCTGTCAGGTTGTCAGGCTGGACTACCAAAGGAGATAGCATGACTAATGCTAATCCAACTGGTGTAAAACCTAGAAGTGATAGTGTACAGGTGGAAGAACGCTGGGCCAAGAGTCCTGAGACCTTGGCTGTAGACTTTTCCAAAGTAATTGTGTGACCAATTTATTCAACCTTCCCGGCCTTCATTTCATTTGCAAAATGAATGAGCTGCAGGGTTGGAGTAGATCCTATTGATATGCTGCGGGCAAGCAGGAGCCTCACCAAAGAATGGTGTGTCCTCTGATAATCCATCCCAACTCAACTTTTACTTACATTTTATAATACAGTTTCATATAATAGTTTATAGTTTAAAAAAAGTGAAAAGAAAAATTTCACTATTAAAATAAAACTGAAAGCTTCTACTCCTAGAGAATTTCTAAGGCACAGCCTAGGTTTACAGTATGTGTGTGTGTGTGTGTGTGTCTCTGTGTGTATGTGTTTAATTACTTACAGAGACACCAAATCCCATCTCAGACCTACTTACAGGACCAGAGGGCATTTACCAACTGGACTAGAGCTTACCTTGCATATGATTGTGCAATCACAATCTGCCTCCTACAAGTGGAATTCTACCAATTTTCAGGTTGACCTGGGATCTTGACAGCTTGTCATTGCACTTGGAAGAATTAAAATGTTCTACCAAAACCCATTATTTAGAATTTGGCTTACTATCTTTTATTCTGCCAGTTTTTTCATTTGACTGAAAGCCATGACTTTTACTGAAAACTAATAAACTACCAAATGCCCCTTTAGTGCAAGAGAGCCCACTAAGCCATAACTGGTGCTGAGGAAGTTTGAAGGGGGAGGGTAGATGGAGGCATTGACGCTTGCCTCACTGGCTGTCCAGCTGTGCACATTAGGAAATAGTACTTTGGAGTAGAGAGATATAGGTGACTCAAAGAAACTAGAAGTGAATGTGAACCACACTTAGACCTGAGTTTGGAGGCTTCTGGTTCACATATAATCTATTAGAAAAAAAAAAATAATAATCTCTTAGAAAAGAACCATGAGAAATAATGCTTCTTAAGGAAGTTTAAAGGGGGTTGTAGGAAGCTCTCTGAAAAATGGCAAAGTAGAGCTTCCCCATGAAAATAGCCCTCAGTTTTCATCCTCAGTCTCCATGAAAATTCTGAAGTGTGACAGAGAAAGAAGCCTGTTGTCCCTGTCTGGGGTTCTTAGGCCTAAGTGGACATGCAGGAAGAGGCCCTGGGTGGGAGAAAATGAGTATGTATGTATTTGTCAATGAAATGGTCACCATCAGTGACTCTTGGTGATGAGGTAATGTGCTCTTTGTGTTGGAAAACAATAGGGTAAGGAGGAGTTTGAGAGGCAACAGAAGGAGCTGCTGGAAAAAGAGAATATCATCAAACAGAACAAGATGCAGCTGGAACACCACCAGGTAAGTTCAATTAGAATAAAAACTCTTTGGTGGTGAAAAGGGCTCCTGCTTAGTAGGAAAATTATAACTTCAAAAGAGCATGATTTCGATCTTGCCAGCACACTGGCATAAATAAGCTCCCAGGCATAGAATAGAGTATAAGAACAAAGAGAATGTTTATGGCCTTGCTAATACAGCTGAGTGTACCTGGATTACATCCAAATGACAATTTTTTTCAGGCTAAGCCTGTTAATATATAACATATTAGTGGTATTTGGGTTAAGCTTTTGGTCTGAAGACACAAGACCCAGTCAAGCTCACCAAAGCAAATTGGTCTTACATTGAGGTCATTGTAAGAAAATTTAAGAACAGAATAATGAAGATGTGGTGGAAACTAGTACTGCACATTTTCTGTCCTTTTGTACTTTCTTTGCTTCTATTTTCTTTCCTATTTTCTGATGTTTCTCTGGTCACCTGCTCATTTGGTTCTCCTCTAACTGTATAGAACCCATAAATGGCTAAAGCCCTTTCTATAGGAGATATTTTGTTTGTTTTGTATCCCAGGCTGGCTTTTAACTTTGGTACCTCCTCCCTCAGCCTCCCAAGTGCTGATTAAAGAACTAATGTGCCAGCTCCAAAGCCTTTTCTATGATGGCATTTCATGTCAGCTAATGGTCAACTCCCTTCTGTGGTTCAAATTCCAATGAGAGTCTGATTCTCATCCCTCTACCTGTCTGTCTTTTGCCAGCAACACAAGCCTATCGCTTGGCTGTGTGTGGTCCAGTCTGAGGGAAGGAGGGAGAATAAAACACAATGTTTTCAAAATATATCCAAGCCCATTAACCAAGGCCCCTGGGCAGAGTGTGTTCATTCAGAGGTTAAGTATGAATATGGCAGATAATAGTGGGTATTGCTAGGACAAAGACATAAAAATAAAGAGAAATGGATTAAAGATTTGAAAGCCTTTTAAGGTGACATGAAGTGGCATGCTGTCTCTAGGAAGCCTGAGTTCTAAACCTTGCTTTCTGACCAGCCAAGTATGTAAAGTTAGGCAAGTCATGGAACCTCTCTGAGCCTCAGTCACTTCTCTAGAAGATGGGAAAGTACCCCCCCACTTAATGAGAGGATATAATGTGAACACATTTGCAAAGGCATGAGCTATATGAAACAAAATTCACTGTTATCAAATACCTCAGACCATCACCCTGTGTTTGCTTATGTTTGCACTGACATTTGGCCAAGTAAGACAGTGGGAATTTAGGGAACTTGCGAAGACCATAGTGATTCCTGAGACGCAAGCATTTTCCACAGAACAGTAAAGCTGGCTGTGCATTTCTCAGGGGAATAGAAAAAGGTCATGGATTGCCATTTCGTTTAAGCATCTTGAAGAGAGAGCCAAGGCTTTCCCCAAGTAGTAGCAAACTGTGTGATTTATTTGTCAAAAAGTTACTACATATGGTTTTCCCTTGCCACCACTCAGCATTTAATAGACATTTACAGAGAGCCTACCATATACCAAACACTCGTCTATGCACTTTGTGAATATCAACTTATTTAACCTTCGTAAAAGTACACATCACAAGGTTGGGGTTCAAACCCTATACTATTGTCTACACAGAAGGCAGAAGAGACAAGTGGTGTGATCATAGGTATGAGACGATGGATTCCTTTAAGATCATCTTTCCCAATATCCACAGTGTAGGAAGCAAGGCAACTTGACCAAGGCCTCACAGCTTAATAAACATCTGACACTTTTTAGGACTGAAGCCTGGTACCTGTTAAAAGGCATGTCCACGTTCATTTCCATTCTAGCACACTGCCTTGCCTTCAGTGAACTCTACTTTTCTCTTCCTTTCAGCTGAGTCAGTTCCAGCTGTTGGAACAAGAAATCACCAAGCCCGTGGAGAATGACATCTCCAAGTGGAAGCCCTCACAGAGCCTCCCGACCACAAACAGCAGTGTGGGTGCTCAGGACCGGCAGTTGCTTTGCTTCTACTATGACCAGTGTGAGACCCATTTTATATCTCTCCTCAATGCCATCGACGCCCTCTTCAGTTGTGTCAGCTCAGCCCAGCCCCCTCGGATCTTCGTGGCCCACAGCAAGTTCGTCATCCTCAGTGCACACAAACTGGTGTTCATTGGAGACACGCTGACAAGGCAAGTGACTGCTCAGGACATTCGCAACAAAGTCATGAACTCCAGCAACCAGCTCTGTGAGCAGCTCAAGACTATAGTCATGGCAACCAAGATGGCCGCTCTCCATTACCCCAGCACCACTGCCCTGCAGGAGATGGTGCATCAAGTAACAGACCTGTCCAGAAATGCCCAGCTGTTCAAACGCTCCTTGCTGGAGATGGCAACATTTTGAGAGGAAAAAAAAAGAGAGAGAACTGAGAGAATGGGTTATTAAGGAAAACTGGAAATACTATCTGGTTTTTGTAAATGTTATCTATTTTTGTATATATTTTATATGAAAATGAAATATTTTAACATTTTATAAGTTAGATAACGTTCAGCGATTCAGGGAGCTGGAAGGGGAAATCACTTTTCCCTGTGTGGTTCTTATGTATACACATAAGTATCTAAGACATAAGCTGTACAGAAACTTGCCCATGTGCCTGTGTACGCCTGTATACTCATGTTTGTTTGTAGATGTTTGTCTGATACATTCCATTAAAAAAACATGAATTAAGAAGCACCTTAGTAAGCACCCCCCCCAAATGCTGCATTTCGCTTTTTATAGAATATATTCCAGCTGGTTATAATATTGCTCTGTATGTATTAGTGATGATTCTGAGCCTGACACACCCAGATTTGCAAGTGTTCACCTCCCACATGAGGCATGGTATGGCTTATTCTTGTTTCAAAGCATCTTTCAAAACTGACTGTCCTGTACACATTATAACAAAACATCCCACTTTTGGTTGAAAAAGCCCTTTTGGAGAGCATGTGTCAGGAGTTAGAGAGAGGAGAGACACATGTACTGTGTTAATTGGCCATGTCCACAGTTGAGATTGGGTTGTTTCAACATTGAGAGGAAGCTACAATAAGAAGAGAACACCCATGTCCCTAGGCTATCGGATCTGCATTTGGGAGTGATTCAGCCATGAGGTTTTCCAAATGATGTTTTTAGAGTTGTTTTTAAAAAAAACATATTGTTTGCAGCAGGAATTCATAAAGACACATCAGACTATGATTATCCACAAAAAGGAGGGACTGTTCCTTCTGCCAGTTTTAAGTAGAGGCTTTTCTGAGTCTTTCCGTTCTCTTAGGTACTTCTACTCCCATTACCTGAGGGAAACTGGCCAGTTCCTCTGTCATAGAACATTAAAGCCACCAGGCCATAACCTGCTCTCTTCACTGCTTAGTGCAGCTCTGACACTCAAAGCAGCAGCAAAGTCCATCCAGTCTTTACAACTGTGTGGTCAACAACCTTATAGATAAGCCCTACCTCTATCTTATAGCTAGCCACAGCATCTGGCCACAGTCTGTCTCCTCACACCTGTTATGTGGACAGAGCACAGGTGCTAACTATCACATTTATCATGGGCAGGTGAAGTACTTCATACCCGGTAGGTAGATGCATCCCTGTATAGCCAAGTCAAGGAGCATGTTTTCAGTAGTCTTTTAGTCCATGGAAATGGTTTCCTTTCGGCCTACTTGAAAACATATTTTTATCTGCAATATATGCCTCAACCAAACGAAGCTTGCAAATTATCATAGAAGGTGCTTTCAAAACAACTGCTATTGTAATTCTCAATGTTCTGCACTGCAAAAGATTATTACAGTTGTATTGTTCTATGACAAGTAAGTGTGTGTGGAGGAAGAGGGTTGCTGAACAACACTTGAAGAAGTAAAAAAGTGTGTCCTTGTAAATTTCATTGTATGATGCATTTTTCTTAGGAGATGATGGATTTTACTAAGCTAAGTGGTGACATTTCACATTTTCAAAACCAAATGTTCAATCTCTATCATTCTCTGTCATCTTGTATGTAATGGTTGTTTTTAAATCATTAAATTTTTAGATCCTTGTTTTCATAGCCACTGCGTTTTCTTTTCTATATTTGTCTTTGTCACAGATTTATTGGCTGCTTTTGTCACTCCTAAAATAGAAAGTTAATTATGGTCATTCTATCAGTGCTATAAATCTGGAATACTGTGTGTGTGTGTGTGTGTGTGTGTATGTGTGTGTGTGTGTGTGCATGTGTGTGTGTGTGTGATTTCATTGTGCTTTTGCATGAAAATTATGAAACCCATAGACATTATCAAATTCAAATATATGGGACAAGCCTTCTCTTCACCAGAAAGCTTACATAGTTTGTGGTGGGTAGCATGATCTCTGTTTTTGTAATGTGGATTTTTATCAGCCAAGGATTTACTTGAGAATAAGATAAAGAAATAAATTTTTAAATAGGCAAAAATTTTGAGAAGAAATGTCACAAAAGAGTCATATAAATAGCCAATGTAAATGGCTAAGACCAGTGGTTCATGCCTGTAATCCTAGCTACTTAGGAGGCTGAATTGATAGGATCAAGGTTCAAGGCTAGCCTAGGAAAATAGTTCATGAGACCACCATCTCCAAAATAACCAGAGCAAAACAGACTGGAGGCATGGCTCAAGTGGCAGAGCTCCTGCTTTGCAAGCATGAAGCCCTGAGTTCAAACTCTAGTCCCACCAAAACCAAAAGAAGACATAAAAATGCATAATTTCATATAAATGAAATTAAAACCACACCAAAGAAACTCTCTAAAAAGACAAGCCATGCCAAATGTTAATAAGAAAGGGAAGAGAATATAACTCTCATACACTGCTGGTGAGAATGTAAAATGATACAAACACTTTGGAAAACAGATTGGAAATCTCTTAAAAAGTTAAAACTATGCTTGCCACATAACTTAGCAATTCCTCTCCTGGGTATTTGCCCAAGAGACACAAAAGCATGCATTTATATAGAGACACACATAATAATATTTGTGGACTAGAGATGTGACCCAATTACAGTGCTTGCCTACAATACCCTAGACCCTGGGCTTGATCTCCAGCACACACACACACAAAATTATTATAGCTCCATTTGTAACATCAAAAGCTAGAAACAAACAAAGTGTCCATCTTTATGAAGGGATAAAACCATTGCTAATATATCCACACAATAAAAATATTACCCAGAAATAAAATGAAATAAAAAACATCATGAATGAATTTCAAAATCTTTATGATAAGAAAAGCCAGTCAAAAAAAGCAATAAGATGATATGTTTCCATTTATACAAAATTTTAGAAAATGCAAACACCAGGCTGGGTGTGCTGGTGAATGCCTGTATTCTCAACTTCAGAGGAAGATGCCGGAGGAGCATCAGTTCAAGACCAGCCTAGGCTACACAAAGAACCCATTTCAAAAAAAAAGTGAAAACTGATCTCTAGAGTCATAAAGCACACCAGTAGATGCCTGGAGAGGAGAGAAGTGGGAGAAATGGATTCCTAAGGAGCCCAGGGAAGGAGTGATGGGAATGACCACTTTCTCGATGGTGGTAATGATTTCACAGATGAATGCATGTTCAAACTCATCAAATTGTATACTCTAAATATGTGTACTTTAGTCCACATCAACTATCTGCTTTTAAAGTAAATGGTCTAGACCCTTACATTAAAAGTTAGAGATTCAGCCATGCATTGTTGTCTAACACCTGTAATCCTAGCTACTCGGGAGGTGATCAGGAGGATCACAGTTCAAGGGCAGCCTGGGCAAAAAGTTCACATGACCCTAACTCAAGAGAAAAAACTGGGCATGGAGGCATGACTCTCATCCCAGCTACTTCAGGAAGCATAATAGAAGGAAAATAGTCTAGGCTGGCCAGGGCAAAAAAGGAGGCCCTACCTCCAAACTAACCAGAGCAAAAAGAGCTAGAGGTGTGGCTCAAGAGTAAGAACACCTGCCTAGCAAATTTGTGAGGGCCTGAGTTCAAACCCCAGTACTGCAAAACTAACCAAAAAAAGTTTCAGGCCCATCTTGCTTTTAAAAACCATATGCTATTTAAAGACATCCAGTTTAAATGAAAACACACAGATAAGTGTTGCAAAGGGATGTACAATGCACATTCTAATTTTTAAAAATCTGGAGCGGCTTTATTATTAACAAAATAGAATTCAGAGCCAGGCAAAGGGGTGACTTCCATGATAAAACGGTCAATACATGAAGAAGATAAAGCATTCTTAAGTGTAAATGCACCCAGTCACAAAGTCTCAAAATATATGAAGCAAAACAGATTTAACTAAAAAGAAAAATGGAAGATCTGAATGATCAGTGGAGATTTTGACACACCTCTTTTAGAAATTAATAGAACAAGTATACAAAAATTTCAGTAATAACTGATGAGACTAGAACTCTCCTACATTGCTGGTAGGAATACAAAATGACACAACCACTTCAGAAAATAGTGTATACTCCATATAAAGTTGAACATACACTTTCCATATAAACATAACAATTCCAATCACAGATATTTACCCAAGAAAAATAAAAACATGTCTACATGAAAAAATAACTGCTTTATTCATAATCATTCCAAAGTGGAAACAGTCCAAAAGTCTTCAACAGGTGAGTAGATAAATTATGGTATATCCATACCATAAAGGGGAATGCTATTCAGCAATAAAAAAGGAGTAATATACATATAACAGCATGTGTGGATCAATCTTAGCCACTATGCTGAGCAGAAGTAGGCAACTGGGTACATACAGGGTTGGGAGCATGTAGCTCGAGTGGTAGAGCACCTACCAAGCAAACTTGAGGCCCTGAGTACAAATGCCAGTATGACCAAAAAAAAAAAAAGAGAGAGAGAAAGAGAGAGCATACATATATACAAAGCTCTAGAAGGCACAAATCTAATTTACAGTGACAGAACTCAGATTTGCAATCTGAACCCCAGGGTTGGGTTTGGGAATCACTGAGAAGAGCACAAAGGATGTTGTGCATATGTTTAATATTGGTGCAGTGTAACACTGCAGAACCTTTCCAATGATAGAACTATCTTATCATTTGCACTGTTTAATATGGCAGGCACTAGTCATATAGGTCATTGAGCATTTGAAATATGAGGAGTGCAGCCGAGGGACTGTTTATTTGAATTTAAACAGCTACTTATGCTTATTAGTGGCCTCCATATTGAACAGCACAGTATCTAAATCTTTATTGTTATGGTAATTATGTGAGTGCATAAATTTGTCAAATCTTAGCAAAGCATATGTTTGAAATAGATGCATTTTCTTATATTTTAGCTTTACTTGAATAATGTTTGTTTTTAAAAGAGGTAAAGCATTTCTAATTAACTTTAAAGTCAGTATTATCATTGATTCACATAAACATTGGAAGAGCCATAGAAAAGGGTCCAATTGGAGGTTCAGCTTTCTAAATCTGTATCAGGTGATTGCTTTAGAGTCAATACTGAGTTAGATCATGACCCATTGTGAAAACAAATGTGGTTTTCCAATGCCTAGTCAGTAAATGTTCATCTGTACTGTAGATCTTACCCCATAAACCACATCTACTGTCTTAATATTTTTGAGGAATTATAACACAAGAAATACTGTCATTCACAGGAGAACATGAAAAACAAGGATTCATTTATTCACTGGACATTTCCTGCCTGGCCAGCCAGGGCAGGCAAATCTGCTCTGCCTGTCTATTGATAGGTACCAGCTGCCCCAGCCAAGAAGCCCTCCTAGCCTGGCAGCCAGGGTCTTGATGCTCAGCAATATGCAACAGATCAAAGGGACAGAAAAGAAAGGGAAGACCTGACTCCTGCCTTTCTTTATTTGAGACAAAATTAAGTGGCCTTTAAACAATTTAAGGGATAGTATTGACAAATGTCTACGTGAAAGCTATAGGTAGACTTTTCAGGGTACAGAAAATGAGAAAAATCAGTGACGTGGGCTGGTTAGAAATAGCCATATGTAGCCAGGCATGGTGGCTTGTGCTTGCATTCCCAGAACTCAGGGCATGGAGGCAAGAGGATAATGAGTTTGAAACTAGCCTCAGCTGTGTAGTGAAATCATATCACAGAAGAAGAAGGAGGGAGGGAGGGAGGAAGGAGGGGGAGAAAGGGAGGAAGGGAGGGGGGAGGAAGGAGGGAGGGAGGAAGGGAAGGAGAGAGGGTAAGAGGAAGGGAAGGAAGGGGGGAGGGGAGGGGGGAGGGGAGGGAGGAAGGGAAGCCCAAATTGCATCAGGAGAAAATGAAATTACGCCCACCTTACTTCCTTCTAGATTGTAACATATAGGGACATGCTTATTCTGTGACTAAAATTTTTTTGGAAAAAGAAACAAACTTGGAATGATTTTAATGAGTAGAGGCCAGACGCAGGGGAGAAACCTCTAGAAATGGCAACTGAAAAAAAAAAATGAGCACAGTCACTTTTATCTCAGAGTTCACTATTAACCAGTCTCTAAAACAAATTCCTCTGCAGCCTGGGGGGTAGAAAAAAAATCACCTCCACACCTCACCACATGATATAAGTTATCTCCCAACTACTATAATTACAGAAAACTGAGTTAACAGAAAGGGCACCTTACTTTGCCTTCTCACAGACAATTTTCCAGAGAGACAAGAGTCAGCAAAGAACAATGTTAAGTGAAAACACACCCCTAATTTTCTCTGGCCTGCCTGGCAGTCAGGATAGCAGACACCAGTCACGGTCTATGCCTCCCCAGCATCATCACCCAAAAGCCATTTATGAGTCTCCATTATGACCTAGGCAGCCTAATAGGGGGTTTTTCAGAACCACCCTAGCCCTTTGTGACTTAGTCCTATAAAACAGTTGAAACCTTGAAGAATAATGATTGCTGGGACATTTTAAACATTGGTCAGAGGAGCAACTTATTTCTGAGTCTTGTCTAGTGTTGAAATACCAAGACAAAGGACTGGTGTGGGAGGAGGATGTAAAAATGTAAATGGATAACTAAGTTAAGGTTATTCTTGCCCTCTGGCAATTATTTCTACCTATCTGTCTAGACAGCCGGTCAACACTGGAAAGGGCCTAAGATTTGACAAAAGAAGGTTTTAGTTAAATAATGGGTCCCCCGATTCTGTTTGCAACAGGAAAACCAACAAGCAAAGACACAAAAGCCCTACAAGGATCTTGCAGGGACTTGTAGGGCCCTTGTAAGGTCCCGTTGTGTGCAGAAAAGCTTGCTAGACACAAATCATTATGTCTTCTGTTGTTTGCAAAGGGAGGTGAGTTTGGAGGCATCTACCCATTCCAGATGGCTGCCCTGGTTGGAAGGGGGCTCCCAAGAGTCCTTTATAGCCTTGGCAGTGAAAATGACCAGCACCCAGTAACAAGTCTGCTATGGTTTTACCCCCCCCCAGACTCATGTTGAAGGCTTGGTCCCCAGCAGGTGGCACTCTTTTGGAGGTAGTAGAAACTTTAGGTGAGACCTAGCTGGAGGAAGTGGGTCACTGTGGAAGTGCCTTTGAAGGCTATACCTTGTCCCTGGTCCCTTTCTGTGTCTCTACTTCCTCTTTGCTATGAGGTGAGTGACCTCTGTGCACACTCCCACCACCATGATGTTCTGTCTCACCACAGCCCAGAATCAACAGAGCCAAGGACTGTGGCCTGAAACCTCTGCAACCATGAGCCAAAATCAATCCTTCCTCCTTCAAGTTGTTTATGTCAGGTATTTTGTTTGACTAACAGCAGGTCTTTGGGTTCTACCTAGGGTATTTTGAAACTTTCCCTTTAGTATGGAGCATTTTGCTCGTCTAAAGTCACGTTCTTTTGGAGCAATTCAGGGATTCTTCAAACAGTGCCCCTTTCTAGTTTTGTAGGAAAAACAACCAGCTAAGGAGGAGAATTTGACTTTTATAATTGATTCTACCACCAATCTGCCTGAGAAACAGTCATACCAGTGAAGACTTGGCTCAATGCTATAAAATGAGGTTTTACAATAAATTTTATGTGCTCTACAAATACACAGGGATACTATACACATCTCCCTAGTCTATTGTATATTTCAGATCTAGGGCATTTTAGACTGAGTTCATCTCCATCTCAAGGCCTGATTCACCCAAGGAGATTGTTTTATTTGTTGACTGACCAAATGAATGGATCCACTCCCCTAGTTCCAACTCCTCGCCCCCCAACAATCCCACATTGGAGGAGACTTTTAAAGCAGAAAGGACTTACCAGGATCCTTAAAGATAATAAATAAAAATTAAAATCTTTCAAAGGACAGGATTTAGAGGGTCCATAAGTAATTGTTGTATGATTTCCCTTTGAATAAGTCACTTCCCATCATCTACCTTAGTGCACAGCTATGTGATCTCTGTGCTGCAAGTTCCCGAGGTTGGATTTCATGGTTGAGAGCTCCCTACAGACTCAATGCCCTCCTTTGCAAAGATAGTGTGACCAAACCAAACCCTCTTCTTCGATTTAGAATTCATGGTTTTAGATAACACTGGTGTCAACTATATTTTCTCTACATAACTGACATTTTTGTTACTTCCCCATCTTGGTACTAAGGCCTTCTGCACGCCACAGCACTGACAGACCTTTGAACTGTGGTACCAACAGGTAAAACAATTACAGAGAAAATTGGCAAGAGTCTAACTGGAAGAAAAGCTTTATTACCAATGAGCAAATCATAGGCAGACCTCTTCATATTTAATCATCAGAGGATGTTTCATTTCCCCTAAGTAATTGATAAGCTTTTCCTCATGGAAATTAGATTTTTACAACTAACTAATTGTTTTCTTTCTTTTGACTTTTGCTGCTAAGAAAGTCAAATACAAATTGATGTTCAATGTCTGTATTTAGAGTACAGACTAAATACCTGGGTTCTAACTTTTCTCTGTATCTAATCTTTTCTACCTGTTTCATATACTTTCCTTTTAGCCCCCTGTCTTTGATGACATGTGATTAACCATATCACAAGAGCGCAGATGCTCACTGAATATCACTGAGTTTGTAAAGAAGCATGGGTCTTACTTCTCCTTACCCTGAGTCAAGGTGTTTTGTGGTAGAGTGGGCTAGGCCCCAAGGATTGCAGCTCACAGCCAATTTTCTACCTATACCCATGCCAAGGGTACTGGACAGAGCACGCTCTTCTCTTTCTATTTTTCACATCTTCCATCAATCCTTTCCTTGCAGCTTCTCCCAGCCTCTGGTATAACATCAGCCAGACTTTCCTCTTGGCTACTATCAGTCTCCCCTCATGGAACTAATGCCCTTTCCTGAAATCTGCCTTCTTGGACATGTTTTAATATGTTTGACCCTCAAAGATAGTTTTAAGGATTGGGATTCCTTTCTTTTTTCTTTCAGGAAATGCCTCTGCCACTTTACAATCTCATGAATGTGAGCTTGGTTTGTCAGAACCTTGTCATGTGTAAGTCCAAGCGCTGCAGCTGAAACAGTGTCTGAGTGCTAACCAGCCTGCCCTGCATGGGATGCATGGGATGACTGGGAGCCCATCACTAAAGGGTGTACATATTTTCCAGCTGCAGGTTGAGGGCATGCATCCCCCATCTCTTCCACTCTTGAGGCCAAGGGATCGCTGATTATTGGGCCTTTATAGATGCTAGGAAAAAAAAAAAGGACCAGATCTTCAGACAAGTTTCTACAACTTCCAGCAGTAAGGAGATACAAAAGCTGGGGAAAATATCTGCTAGACTAGATATGAGTATTTTATCAACACCCTATCTCAAAAACACCCAACACAAAAAAAGGACTGGTGGAGTGACTAACATGGTAGAGCATCTGCCTAACAAGCATAAGGCCCTGAGTTCAAACCCCAGCACCACCAAAAAAAACAAAGGATTTTACAACAAAAATCTGAGGAATGAAAGCCTCATATTTTTACTTAGCATTAGTAAAATGGGGGGCAGATAGCAAGAAGAAAGGAAAGTTTGCTGCCAGTCCATAAGAAGTACTTACTGCTTCTGGATGGGTTGGGGTTAACAGCCCAGAAAGTTCTTATGTAAATAAGCCCTGGTGGTCACCATGATGGTATTTAAGTCAGGGTTTCTGCTAACATCTCAGAGGGTGACTGTCTTCTGTTGGTTTCTCTGTGCTATTAACTGATTCACTTCCCTTCTTTCCCCCTCTGTCATCCAGACTTTCTAATTAGATTTGGTACATCACAGAATGCTTCATCACCCCACCTCCTCACCTCTCCATGGCAGGGAAAAGCTTCTCCCTGCCCTCACCTCACCCAAGCTCTGCTCCCTGGGGCTGGCATTTCTGCCTGGCAGGGAGACTCTTCATTCTCCAACAAACTACTGCTTGGTTGCAAGGAATGATAGAAATCACACAGTTGGAAAACCAGTCAACCCCTTAGCCAATTCCTGTGGTCAAAATCAACACGACCAATGAAGGACAGAAAGGCACTGTGGGCCTCCAGAAGTGAGACCTTGAAATGGTCATAGTGTCACCTCCTTCTATAGTATTTCATTTCCTCACTTAATCATGAGGAGCGATCAGACGAATGAAAAACAAAGTATGCTTGTTGTATTTTTTAAAGGCAGAGAAAACATATTCTGTGAAAGTGTCATTGTTATAAAGGATAAAGGAAGGCTGTGGAACTGTTTCTGATTAAAGCAGACCAGAGAGACATGACAGCTGGAAACAAATACCTGACCCCAGACTGGATCTCATCCCAGAGGAAATAATCGAGGGCATTATTGGGTCAACTGTCAGCATGGAAATACAGATGGTAAGCTAAACAAATTGAATCAATGTTAGATGTATTCAAGTTGATAAACACTGTGTGGTTCTACAAGAGCCTATTCCTGTTCTTCACAAATAAACCCTCAAGTATTCTAGGGTAAAAGGCCAATATACAGGCATGAGTGTTTCAGACAAATGATTAACAGTAAGTGGATCTCAGTAAATGGTGTGTGCTATTCTTATTCTTACAACTTTTCTGACATTTTGGAATTATTTGTGAATGAAAAATAAAAACAACAACACCTCCATCTTTCCTATAAGAGCTCGGTTCCAATAACAGAATCTGGTTCTCAATTTCATCTCTGCCTCTTAGCTGTGGGATCTTTTTTGGGGGGAGGAGGGGTAGCACTATGTTTGAACTCAAAGAAAGCCTTATGCTTGCCGGGCGGGCACTCTATGGCTTGAGCCACTCCACCAGCCCTTTAACTGCAGGATCTTAAGCCACTCATCTCTCTGCCTGCCTTCACATCCTCTTCAGTAACATGGAGATGATCACAGCAGGTAAGCCAGATGCAAATTAATCTCGGTAAGGCATTTTAACAGCAAACAGTATCATCTAAATGGGTGTTTTAAAAGAATTTTAGGGGTTTTTCTTTTTATTATAAATTGACAATTTATAATTGTCTAAATTTATGAGGTACAAAAGGATGATGTGATTTATGAAGACAAGGTGTCATAATCAAATCAAGCTAGTTAACATCTCCATCACTTCAAATACTTCACACTTCTTTAATGAGAATATTTGACATTTATTCTCTTAGCAATGCTGAAATACGCAGTTTCTATTATTAACTCTATTCACTGTGTGTGTAACAGAACAAAGAAAACATTCCTCCTGTCCAACAGAGATTTTTCACCCTTTCATCCTCTCTCCATTCCCTTCCCCCCATACAAAAATTTGATAAATATACTGCTACTATTCTGAAATTGAAAAACAAAACAAGCACAAAATTTGTCCAAATCTAAAAATTCCCTCTTGAGATCCACTGATAGATTAAAATAATGTGAGCCCATGTTATTACAGACTTAGCATGAACTGTGCTAGCTGCTAGGTGAACAGTCAGAATCAGGTAGGGCTGGAACTGAGGGAGAATTTAAGCTACTCATGAAAACCTGCTTGTTCTAAAGTACAGAGATTTTAACTCAATAGCAGATATTGAGATAAAATGACTACTCATTATTTCTCTAAACATATCTTTGGGATTATTTGGAATTTCCAGGAAATATACGGAGAAATATGATGATATATGGTGTACCTTACGATAGAATACAAAGCAATTGGAAAATCAGAAACAGTCTTCAACCTTCATAGGAGTGTATCTTACTACATACCAAACACCTGATGAAACAAAGGTAAAAACTTTCTATCTTTGGCCTCTACTATACTTTCTCCTGGAAGACAGTATAGTTGGGGTAACTAAGAGTCTTTTTGTCCCCAAAGCTCCTGAATTCTCTTGTCAGGAAAGCACTATGTCAGCAGGACCTGAGCAAGCACTGATATAGACCACCTCAGGATCATGTTGCAGAGTTCCTTGAGAAACCACAGGCGTGGTCCCCCATGTTCCAGGATGATGGCCACCTGCATCCAGGTAGGTGGCTGTTCACAGAGGCAGTAACAAACTTCACAGATCTGCAGTCCATCCATCCCTGTAGCTATGCTGAGCTTTTTCTCCTGATCAAGCCAGTCTCCAGGAAGTTGTGTACCTGGAACACACTGTCTTGACCTCCCTAATTCTCTGATAATATCATAGCCTTTTCTTGAAGGACATGTTATAAAAAACAGCAGCTTCACTATTTTGTTGATGTAGTAAGGATCTTTTTTATGTTATGACTTTGAGCGAGAAGTTCATCTAAACAAGACACTTGAAAGAAAAACTCTCTACAACTTGTTCATTGTGGAGAAATTTATCACAACTTAGAAAATGATTGTCATATCTATTTATAGCTATGCACAAAAAAGTTACATGATTGTCTGTGGTTTTATGATGATAAATGAAACATATTGAAATGGTCTAATCCAATAAGGTATGCCAAGGATTGTGTGATTGTTGTTGCTACTGTTTGCCAAGCAATGAAAGTAAAACAGCATATAAAAATAAAAGTGGAGCCGGGTGCCAATAGCTCATGCCTGTAATCCTAACTACTTGGAATGTTGAGATTGAGAGGATGGTGGTTCAAGGACAGCTCAGGCAAAAAAAATTAGTCAGACTCCACCTTATCCAATGGCTGGGCGCAATGGTGGACACATGTCATCCCAGCTATGGTGGGGAGATTAAAATAGGAGGACCACAGTTCAGACTGACCTGGGCAAAAACTGAGTGCCCATCTCCAACCAGAGCAAAAAAGCACAGGCAGCTTGGCTCAAGAGGGAGAACACTTGCCTACCAAATGCTAAATCCCTGAGTTCAAACCCCAGCACTGCTGAAAATTTATTTATTTTTTTTATTTTTTACAAAATTTTTATTTTTTTATATTTACTATATTCTTTTATTATTATTATTATTCATATGTGCATACAAGGCTCGGGTCATTTCTCCCCTCTGCCCCCACCCCCTCACTTACCACCCACTCCGCTCCCTCCCTCTGCCCACTACTCCCTCAATACCCGGCAGAAACTATTTTGCCCTTATCTCTAATTTTGTTGTAGAGAGAGTATAAGCCATAATAGGAAGGAACAAGGGTTTTTGCTGGTTGAGATAAGGATAGCTATACAGGGAGTTGACTCACATTAATTTCCGGTGTGTGTGTTACCTTCTAGGTTAATTCTTTTTATCTCACCTTTTCTCTAGTTCCTGTTCCCCTTTTCCTATTGGCCTCAGTTGCTTTTAAGGTATCTGCTTTAGTTTCTCTGTGTTAAGGGCAACAAATGCTAGCTAATTTTTTAGGTGTCTTACCTATCCTCACCCCTCCCTTGTGTGCTCTCGCTTTTATCATGTGCTCATAGTCCAATCCCCTTGTTGTGTTTGCCCTTGGTCTAATGTCCACATATGAGGGAGAACATACGATTTTTGGTCTTTTGGGCCAGGCTAACCTCACTCAGAATGATGTTCTCCAATTCCATCCATTTACCAGCAAATGATAACATTTCGTTCTTCTTCATGGCTGCATAAAATTCCATTGTGTATAGATACCACATTTTCTTAATCCATTCATCGGTAGAGGGGCATCTTGGCTGTTTCCATAACTTGGCTATTGTGAATAGTGCCGCAATAAACATGGATGTGCAGGTGCCTCTGGAGTAACCTGTGTCACAGTCTTTTGGGTATATCCCCAAGAGTGGTATTGCTGGATCAAATGGTACATCAATGTCTAGCTTTTTAAGTAGCCTCCAAATAAATAAATAAAAGTGGAATGAAAGTACCAGGAATGGATCTTTTTACAGAAAGCTTCTTCTCCATTCCATTTCCTTTTGTCGCCAACCAGCTACACCACTGACCAATTAGTTAGAAAAATCATAGTACAATAGCTCTGTCACATGTACCAGTTACTTTATGTACAAGGAAGGAAGAGGGGAGGGGAAATGACAGATTAGAAAAAACCTTGTGTGCACTTCAGGCTGCAGTGGAACCCAGTGGTTGTTTTCTAACTCAGGATGTTTTCTTGGGGCTCTGATGTAGTGTGGTACATCATTTGCAGTTTCGTCCTTCATTTCCAGCTGTGCTGGTTTCATTGATTATCTGCCCAGGAAACTGGAATTGGATCTCCTCAGTGACAAGCCCTGGTCTTCAAACTGGTTTTGTTCAGTTCCTACACTCTCTGCCTGTAAGTCTTCAACGGAGTGATCCTGCCCTATCTCCCACAAATTAATTTGATCATTCTTCCCAGTCATGACTTTTCCTTGTTTTTTTTTCCTCCCCAGCTTAATTGATGTTTAATTGACAAGTAAAAATTGTATAAATTTGTGGAGTGCTATGTGATGTTTTGATACATATATGCATTGAAAAATGATTTCCATAATCAAGATAATTAACATATCCATCACTTCACCTAATTGGTATTTTTCGTATGTGGTGAGAGTATGTAGATCTGCTTTCTTGGCAAATTTCCAATACATAATACTTTCATATTCATTATGGTCTTTCAGCTGTGCCATCCGTCCTATATAACGAGTAGCAACAACTCACTTCCTCCACCCTTCTACTCTGTTTCTTCCATGGGTTTTGCATCAAACTAAGTGAAAGCTGGAAGTTCCCTGGCTGCCATATCACAAAAGAGGTGGCACATTGATATGGCAGGCATAGGAGGGGCCAGGGGAGGGGAGGTACAGAAAGGAAGAGAAGGTAGTGACATTTTTCAAGAAAACATTCTTTTGTGGTACTGGGGCTTGAACTCAGGGTCTATACCTTGAGCCACTCCCACCAGCCCTTTTTTGTGATGGGTGTTTTTGAGATAGGGTCTCTCGAACAGCGATCCTCCTGATCCCTGCCTCCTGTGTAGCTAGGCTTACAGGCGTGAGCCATTGGCACTTGGCAAGAAGACATTCTTCTGTACATGATTGTCGCTTTATAAGGAACCCCTAAGAAATTTCTCTCAGGTCTCAGAACCTAAAAGCTAAGCTCTTCTATTCATAAGATGTGGAATCAATCAGCATATCCATCAATAGATAAATGCATAAAGGAAATGTGGTATTTAAACACAATGGACTATAATTCAGTCATTTAGAGAATGAAATCCTGTCATTTTCAGCAATGTGGAAGCAACTGGAGGACATTATATTCAGTGAAAATAAGCCAGGCACAGAAAGGCAAATATCCATGTTCTCACTCATTTGTGGAAGCAAAAGTTGATTACTCTGGGCATCGGGGTGCACAGCTGTAATCCCAGATCACAGGAGATGTGTGGCATTGGTGGTATAGTGGTGAGCATAGCTGCCTTCCAGATCTCAGGAGACTAAGGCAAAATCACTGCAAGTTCAAGACCAATTTGGGCTACATATCAAGATCCTGTCTGAACAGCACAGCAACTAAGAGATAGCATAGATAAATGGGACTTCATAAAACTAAAAAGCTTCTGTTCATCAAAAGAAGTGGTCTCTAAACTGAAGAGAACACTGAGTGGGAGAAAATATTTGCCAGCTACACATCAGACAAAGGACTGATAACCAGAATATACAGGGAACTTAAAAAACTAAATTCTCCCAAAACCAATGAACCAATAAAGAAATGGGCAAGTGAACTAAACAGAACTTTCTCAAAAGAAGAAATTCAAATGGCCAAAAAAACACATGAAAAAATGCTCACCATCTCTAGCAATAAAGGAAATGCAAATTAAAAGCACACTAAGATTCCACCTCACCCCTGTTAGAATAGCCATCATCAGCAACACCACCAACAACAAGTGTTGGCGAGGATGCGGGGGAAAAAAGGAACCCTCTTACACTGTTGGTGGGAATGTAAACTAGTACAACCAGTCTGGAAAAAATTTGGAGGCTACTTAAAAAGCTAAACATTGATCTACCATTTGATCCAGCAATACCACTCTTGGGGATATACCCAAATGACTGTGACACAGGTTACTCCAGAGGCACCTGCACACCCATGTTTATTGTGGCACTATTCACAATAGCCAAGTTATGGAAACAGCCAAGATGCCCCACCACTGACGAATGGATTAAGAAAATGTGGTATCTATACACAATGGAATTTTATGCAGCCATGAAGAAGAATGAAATGTTATCATTCGCTGGTAAATGGATGGAATTGGAGAACATCATTCTGAGTGAGGTTAGCCTGGCTCAAAAGACCAAAAATCGTATGTTCTCCCTCATATGTGGACATTAGACCAAGGGCAAACACAATAAGGGGATTGGACTTTGAGCACATGATAAAAGCGAGAGCACACAAGGGAGGGGTGAGGATAGGTAAGACACCTAAAAAATTAGCTAGCATTTGTTGCCCTTAACACAGAGAAACTAAAGCAGATACCTTAAAAGCAACTGAGGCCAATAGGAGAAGGGGACCAGGAACTAGAGAAAAGGTTAGATCAAAAAGAATTAACCTAGAAGGTAACACACATGCACAGGAAATTAATGTGAGTCAACTCCCTGTATAGCTATCCTTATCTCAACCAGGAACACTTGTTCCTTCCTATTATTGCTTATACTCTCCAACAAAATTAGAGATAAAGGAAAAACAGTTTCTGCCGGGTATTGAGGGGGTGGGGGGAGAGGGAGGGGGTGGAGTGGGTGGTAAGGAAAGGGGTGGGGGCAGGGGGGAGAAATGACCCAAGCCTTGTATGCACATACGAATAATAAAACAATAAAAAAAAAGATCCTGTCTGAAAAAAAAAAAGTTCACCTTGTAGAAGAGAGAATCGTGGTCACTAGAGGCTTCAGAAGGGTTTGGGAAGGAGAGGTAGGGGGACTGGGTAACAGACATCAAAACAGACAAGAGGAATTAGTTATAGTGTCCTATAACACAGTAGGGTGATGACAGCTCACAACATCATCTATTTTATAAAGAACTAGAAGAGAGGACTTTGAAAATTTCTAGGACAAAGAAACAGTAACTGAGGAGAAGGGAGTGCTAATTGCCCCAATTTAACAACTGCAAGCTATATTCATGTACTAAATTATCACATTGTGCCCCATAAATATGTGCAATTATTATGTACCAATTTAAAAAGAAAATTGAAGTTGTCCAGAACAGCTATTTTGGTTGTTGGAGGGCCTAGGGCTTGGTTCTGTGCCCCTTCTCTTCTCCCAAGAACCAAGAGGTCCCACCAACCTGATCCAGTCAACAGGCATCTCACTCCCAGACATTAGCTAGGGCCCCTGCTGGCCTGTTTCCACACTCATACATGTACAAAGCAATCATCGCATAGAGTCAGAGCAACCTTTTAAAAACATAAATCACTCCTGCTCCTTGGCTGCAGGCAGCCTGCCAGTCTTAATCTTTGCCCTTTGAATTGAACCCCGACTTGCCCAGCCCCTCAGGATTATGCTGACCATCACCTCAGGTCAGGTCCCCTCCACCTCCCATGCACATTCCAACCACCTGACCATCTTCTCTGACCCTCAACCTTTGCACTTGCTGTCCTGCTGCCTGAAAGTCCCTTCCCATGTCCTCAGCACCAAACTGTGTCACCCAGACCTCAGCAATGTTCACCTCCCAATCCAAAATCACCTCCATCACCTTCTAGCACATTCACCCCTCCTGAACCTTTCAGCGAACTTACTTCTTGACTTCTTTCTCTTTCTACTTCCATGTAAAATATGGCCCCATGTAAGGAGAAACCCTGCCTATCATATCTGTCCACTGCTGTGAAACAGTGCCTGGGGCAGGATATATGCGAGCAAGTGGGTTTTTTTTTCTGGGCGGGGGGAAGTTTGTTGTTGTTGTTGTTGTTGTTTTGGAGGTACTAGGGTTTAAACTCAGGGCCACCTGCTTGCTAGGAAGCACTCTACCACTTGATTCACTCTACCAGCCCTTGCAATGCAAGTTAGGGTCTCTCAAACTATTTGCCCAGACTGGCTGCAATCCCACTGATCTCTACCTCCTGAGTTGCTAGGATTACAGGTGTGAGCCACTGGCACCCAGCTAGCAAGTGGTTACTGAATGAGCCTTGGGAACGTGGTAGACCTTGCAATCATGGATGCAATCCCTAGGACTTCCAGAGTCAAAGGCACAGCTCACTTCTCCTACGTTATAACATGAGTTTCAGAGACCCATTCTTAGCTCTGGCCTTATGGTTTTCTCCTTATGTTCCTTTTGTACTGACTGCTCATCTTTGTGGTTATACTGTGACAAAATAATTGAGGTCGGTGGCAGGGTACTTTGTTTTTTTCTGTGCTGGGGATTGAACTAGGGCCTTGCTCGTGCTAGGCAAGTGCTCTACCTCTGAGCTATATCCCCATCCCTGGATAACTTATAAAGAAAAAAAATTCATTTAGCTCACAGTTTGGGAAGTTCAATGGCATGGCATTAGCATTGTTCAACTCTGGTGAAGATCTTAGGGCAAAATGGTAAATGGCATCACAATGGTGGCTGGGCTGGCAAGTGGCTCAAGTGGTAGAGCACCTGCCTAACAAGTGTAAGGCCCTGAGTTCAAACCCCAGTACCACCAAAAAAAAAAAAAACAATGGTGAGAGTTCATGCAGAAGGCAGCAATCACATGGTGGAACAAGAAGCCAAAGAGGCTGTGAAGGGGTCAGGCTTTTATCTTATAATACTCCTCTAGTGATAACCAACTCAAGTCCCATGAGAGAACTACCTTAATCATCTCTTCCAAGGGTACACCCACAAATGACCTAAGGACCTTTCACTAGGCTCCCTGTCTTTGTGTGTGTGTGTGTGAAAGAGAGAGAGAGAGAGAGAGAGAGAGAGAGAGACAGAGAGAGAGAGACAGAGAGAGAGAGAGAGAGAGAGAGAGAGACAGAGAGAGATTCTGGAGATCAAACCCAGGTCCTTGTACATGCTAGGCAAGTGCTCTACTACTGATCCTCATCCCTGGTCCCAGGCCCCACCTCCTTTCAATAGCATCGCAGTGGGGCCCAAACTTCCAATACATGAACCTTTGAGGAACACTCAAATCATATCCAAACAACAGGAGAGCTAAATGCATCTGGTGTCTTAAAAAATGCATGTACATGTAATGTATAAATAACTCATAGTGGGAGCCTTTTGCTAGCTAGTACAAAATAGATATGTTTGGAGAATAAGAGAAATCAGTTCCCTATGTTATTCACTGCAAAAAGTTGATGAGAACAAATCCAGATGACCTCCCATCTGAGACACTGCTGGACAGGCCACAGCAAACATCAAGTTCCCTGCAGGAGGCAGATGTGAATCCTGTTCGTGGACAAAATCAATCTCCAGGTGTCAGGAGAGCAGATAGGATCAGCCTCAGGACGAGTAAAGACAAGGTGAGAAGAAAATGGGACCATCCCACTCAACTACATGAATGGAACTTTCATCTTTAATTGTAAGTCAAGCTACAAGTCTTTATTGTCTATACTATGTTTTTCCACAGTTAAAAAAAAAGAGTCTCATATGTATCCCAGGCCGACCTGGAACTTGCTGTGTGCCTAGACTGGTGTTGAACTCATGCTCCTCTTGTCTCAGCTTCCCCTGTGCTGGGATTATACAGGTGCCACCCTGCCCAGTCTACATTCTTAATTGTGGTAAAAACACACATGACACATCTCCACCTTTTTTTTTTTTGAAGTGCTGGGGTTGGAATCAAGGGCCTTATGAATTCTAGGCAAGTGTGGTCTACCACTGAGACACAACCCTAACCCCATCTGTACCATTTTTAAGCATTTGGGACTTTGCTGTTAAGTATATTCATATTGTTGCACAATAGATACCCAGAACATTTCCATCTTATAAAACTGAAACTCTGTCCCCATTAAACAGCAACTCCCCACTCCCCCTCCTCCAGCTCTGGCCAGTACTCTTCTCCTTTCTGTTTCTATGAATTTGACTATTCTAGGTACCTCACGTAAGTGAAATCATAACATATTTTTCCTTCTGTGATTAGCTTATTTTGCTTAGCATAATATCCTCAAAGTTCATTCATGTTATAGCTTGTGTCAGAATTTCCTTCCTTTTTAAAGCTGAATAATATTCCAACATGTGGTAGACCATACTTTGCTTATCCATTCATGCATTCACTGATGGACATTTGGGTTAATTCAATGTCTTGGCTGTTGTTGGATAGAACACTTTTGTACCTAGGTGCATCCTGCTTTTATTTGAGGACATCTGCCCAAGCTAGGGCATCAGTTAGCACCCACTTTTCTTGCAAGCCAGGAGGAAAAATCGTACACCCATGCAGACTGTGCCATTCCTGGTCCTCACACTCAGCTGACCCCAGCCCTGCTTAGCCAGTCTCTGGTCAGTCTGATGTTTTCTATTTAGCTGTCTCAAGTCTTCTCCACTTTTCTCAGCCCTTCCAGCATAAAACCACTGTGCAAGCATTTTACAGACAACCTCTGCTTATATGGTCTAGCTTAGCAAGTAGCATTACTATCCACCCAGCTGGTGAAACCAGAAACCAAAATCATTCTAATCCTCCAGGCCCCAGATCCAGCCACTGACAGCAATAATAGATGCTGGCTTCTAACACACAGAACCTTTTCACTTTTTGTTATCTCCGTGGCAGGTCTCTGAGTGCCAGATACAATCACTGTCAGCTGAACAACTACTACCAGAGATTTGTGATTGGCCTCCCTGATTCTATGCTCCCCCCCCCCTTTCACAACTCTAGTGTGGTCATGCCAGCCCTCAGGGGTAACCTGCACCCTCCTGGGTATGGCATACAAAGCTCTCCTTGTCCAGAGCCCCTCTCTCACACCAGGTCCTGTCCACACTTGCTTTGGCCTCGTGGGCCTCTCCTCTTCCCACATCAGCCCCTTTCTACTGTCCCAGCTTTGCTGCTGCTGTCTCTCCCACCCGACACACAGTTACCATTTTCCTTACTGGCTTAATTCTATCATCATCCATGAGTCGCCTCAGGCCTCTGTTTAATTCCTAACCCCAGGCTTCATTCATGTTTGTGCTTCCCGACACTGAGCACCTTTTCAGATGTTGGAGAACAGCATCTTTCCCCAACTTCCCACAGGCACACTGGGTTCTTTGCAATGTCCTCAGGGCAGAAGGTCGTATTCCCACTCCCCTCCGACTACCACCATCATTTCCATGGCAAGGAGACGTCTCAAAGTATAACTTCTCAAAAGCCCCCAGTGTGAAGCCTGAGTAACACATAAACAAACACACACAGAAGAATGCTTACATTGTGAATTATAGGTACAAAAGGAACTATAAACAATTTAAATTAGTGGAGAATTGCCCTGCTGTGTGGCTCTGCTCTGTGCAAGTATTCGTGCACCAGGGTTGAGTCACAAAACAATGAAGAATGGCCACTCAGTTCTGTGGTAGGAACCTCGAGTGGCTAAGGTCATAGACAGGCACTCATTTTATGTCCCCTGTTTTCAGTAGATTATGAAAAATTAGCCTTTCTGTCTGAAGCTTTCTTTGTCTAAGCTAAAATTTCATTTAGGAAATTCTGAACAAGCTCTCTTCAATTAAAATGAATCATTTTTCCACATTGTAAAAAATTTTAAGTGTTTCTGATCAAAGTTGGTGGAACTTGGAGTACTGGTTGGTGAAAAAGGAATGAGGGCTGTCAAATAGTTTCAGTTAAGAAAGATTTTGGAAAAGTGAAAAGAGGGTTTTAAAAGAAAGATGTTTCTTGGGTCACATACTTTTTCAAATTAGCAGTTTTAGGAAATGGATTTTGAATGATCCTAGCTCACTTGAGTAGGAATAATGGAAGAGAAACCATGTTCTTCCATATTTCCTAATATTTTTATGGAAAGATACCTTTTCAGTTCTCACAGATCTAACTTCATTTTATAATGTGAATTCTCTCAGATTTATTCCTTGAAGAGAATAATATAATTAATGCAGTGCCATTATTTGGAAGTTGGAAGTAATGTTTTCAGGTCTCTTAAGAAGATATTTGTCCTATCTGGGCCTGATGGAGGTGTACACCTCAGGAAGCAGATGAATCATGAATTTGAGGCCAGCCTGCTACATAGTGAGACCATCTCAAAAAAAAGGCTTCTACCTTCATACTCATATTTAATTCTAGAACAACACCCCAAAAAAGGAATTACAAATAAAAGAACTAAACTGAATACAATTTGCTCAAAAAGAAGAAAACAAACCAAACTTTCACTCAAAATGAAAAGACAAAATTAAGTAGATGGATTAGTAGAGATAAAAGTAAAAAGTAATGAGTTAAAAAGCAAACAAAAAGTAGAATTTATGGGTAAAACCAACACTTTTTTGCTTTAAAAAGTCCAATAAAAAAGTTAACCCCTGGCAAGTGTGTACAGGGGGGAGAAGGATGAATGCCTGAGTTGGTAACATCAGGATGAGATGATCACAGTGCCAAAGAGGGACCACCACATGCAGCTCTACAGTAATGCATTTTCAAATCTGGATGGAATAGGCCAGTTCCTAGAAAATTTAACCATCAGAGCAAGATCAGAAAGAGCTACAAAGATCTACAAAGAAAAGATCAGAAAGATCTACATGAAAAATAATCTGTACATGAAAACACTGAAAACGTTTTCAAAGAACTACACCCAAAATAAGATACTAGTCTTAGATGAATTTTAGATAGAGTTCTACTGAGGCCCTGAGAAAGATATAAATGTTCCCTCCCTGAGTTATACTATTCCAGAATATAGGCAAAGATGAGCGGTTTCTAATTGCACCTACAAGGATTGCATGGTCTTGATACCAACAAGAGAAAGAAAAAACATGGTCTGGTCTAATTAAACAAATGTAAAGATTGTAAACAATAAGTATGAAAGGCTGTTTTAACTCAAATATTGTCTTTAAGTGCTGTTGGTTAGAGAACTCTACCACTGAGCTACATACTCAGCCCTCATGAGTTATTCAAAACCTGATTTATCTTGTATATCCTCACAGCTAAAAAAGTTTTCCAGTGCAAGGGGGGAGGATATAGGGAAAGGGTGTAGGAGGGTGAATATGGTGCAAATACTGTGTACATACTGTCTACATACTGTGTGCACATGTATGTAAATGGAAAATGAAACCTACTGAAACTATTCCAGGAATGGGGAGAGAAGGGATAAAAAGAGAATGGTTGAGGGAGTGAATTCAAGTATGATATACTTGATATATTATAATAACTTTTGTAAATGCCACAAGGTACCCCCAGTATAACAATAAAAAAATAAAGAACTTTAGAACTAAAAAAAATTTAAAAGATTGTAAACAATGCCAGTAAATAAATAGAATAGTATACCTACCATGCATCAAAGAATAATATGCCATAACCAAGTGCTGTTAGGTAAGACTAGCATAATAGCTGTGAATCTTTTAGTATAAATTATCACAAAATAAGTTTGGAGCAAAAGAATCCATACGATCATCTCTATAAGTAGCAAAAAGATTTTCAACAGACTTCTACATCCATCCCCAACATACAACGCACTTCATGTACTGAAATAGAGAAATTCTTCTACAATCTGAAACTAAATGCAAACATCATAAGTATTAATGAGACAATAGTATAACTTCCACAAAAGTCTAAAACAAGATTTATCTAACCGGTGGAATATACTAATGAAAAGAGATTGGTTTTTGTTTTTAAAAAAACACTGAAAATAACAAACTCAAGAAAAGTTGACGTCAGGACTGGACATAGTAGCTCATGCTTACCATCGAGGCACTTAGGAGGCGAAGATCAGGAGCACTGTAGCTTGAGGTCAGTCTAGGCAAAAAGTTAATGAGACCCGAATCTCATCAAAAACAAGTCAGGTGTGATGGCACGTGCCTGTTATCCCAGCTATGAGGGAGGCATAGGTAGGAGGATTGGGGTCTGGCAGCCCTGGGGCAAAAATTCAAGACTCTATAAAAATAACCTGACCCCTAACATTGGGGTATGGCTCAAGTGATAGAATGCCTGCCTAGCAAGTGGCAGGCCCCAAGTTCAAACTCTAGTACTGCCAAAAAATAAAAGTAAAAAAGCTTAAGTGAAGGTGAATTTCTTGTAAAGATATAGACACTCAAAGAACAGAAAACATGGGAGGACATCACAAGAGACTATAACTAGGACCTGAATGATCCAGCGCACAAGGTAGTCAGCTACTGCCTTCAAGTTTCTGCCTCTGTCTCTCTGTGAGCAACATGACCCTGACTTTGATTCATTCTCTCCTCAGAAAATCTACTAACTTATTCACTTGTATGTGGTCCATCATGCTTATCCAACATGTCAGTCCTAGCCCCCACAAGGACACATGACCTTCTAGCTATTCTCTTTTAAAATATTGTTATGCCCCATTCTCTGTCTGTTTTTGCCCCCTCCTTCCTGTAGAAGAATCAATTAAATGTATGTTAGAGTTTTTCACTTGATATGTGAAAAAGTATTACCTTTTTTGTCTCTCTGTGCTTCTTTCTTCTGATCTATTGTTCACTTTGTCAATTCTCTCTTTGGCTGTATCTAATATACTATAGAAGTTCTTAATTTTGGCTGTTTTCTTTTTTCAGTTTTGTAATTTCAAGTTGGTGTGTGTGTGTGTGTGTGTGTGTGTGAATGTGAATCATAATGTTTTAGTTCCTCATTGAAATTATTTCATGATGATTGTAATATGATAGTTTTCTAATTTTATCTTTCATTCTGCCCTTGTTAGTTGTAATTCTTCTATAATGAATAGCTTTTCCTCATCAACTGTTTTGCTACCATGAAATATAGTTTAAATGAAAAAATTCATTCCAGAGTAATAATAAATAATAATAAATCTCCGAAGGAAGTCAACATGTTTTCCTTGATTTACAGCTTTTTTATGTACTCACAAATTTAAAGGCAGTTTTATTGAGATAAAAATATACATACCGAAATGCTCACCATTTAAAGCATAACATTCAAGGGCTTTTCATATATTTACATAATTGTGCAACCATCATCATAATACTTTCAGTTAAGACATTTTCATTACCACCCAAGGAGATGTGTCTATCAGTAACTTTCCCATTCTGTCCCCCTTCTCCCCCACCCCAGTCCTAAGCAACCACAAATATACTTCCTTTCTCTGTGGATTGACTTATTTTAGGAATTTCATCTAAATGATACCATGTATCTTTGTGATTGGCTACTTCTACATAGCATCCTGTTTTTGAGATTCATTCATGTTCTAAAATGTACAAGTACTTTAGTTTTTTATTGTGGAATAATACTCTATTGCATGGATTTTACTCCTCCATTTCATCAGTTCATGTATCCTCCTTCTGCCTACTGTGAATAATGCTGCTAAAAATTTTCACATACAGCTTTTGAGTAGACATCTCTGACATTTTGACCCTTCCACTCCAGGTTGCCTCAGTGAAGCTCTGAAAATTTCATACATACCACTTTGAATTGTATCCATCTTTTTTTCTATTTTCCTCAATGGAAGCATCAGTTTTCTTGGACTGGAAGAGCGACTCAAGGGGTAAGAATGCCTGCCCAGCAATCATGAGACTCTTGAGTTCAAACCCCAGTACCACACACACACACACACAAAAAATTTCTACTAACTATGCATCATATTTGGAAGAGAAGATAGATGTCTCCTTGTTTCTTTTTATAAGCATATACTTGTTTCAGTTATACTACAATTTATTCAGCCAATTCTCCACTGAGAAACATTCGGATTATTTTGTATTCTTTTGCTCTGACAAATAAGACCTCAGTGAATGGCCTCTGCACATGTCTTCATATATTGCCATTGAACTAGAAGTGTGATTACAGGATCAAAGGGAAAATGCATAATTTTGCTGGATTTTTTTCTTTTCATAAAGGTGGTACCATTTTATACACCCACAGTGTATAAAATTTTGACATGTGTTTCTCTTGTGAATGAGGATGGTGAACACAATTCTGTGAGCTCTCTAGTCATACCTTTTCCTTTTGTGAATGGGGGGACCTTTTTCTTCTCAATTTTTAGGAAAGATGTATTATATTGATCATATCCATACTTTGTGATAAAAGTTGCAATTTTTTTCTAGTCTAATTATCTTAGGACTTTGCTTACTTTTTTTCCAGTGTCGTCAAATTTATCAATCTCTTCTTTGAGTCCAAATACTTCTTTTTTAGTCAGAGTTGGAAATTCCACTTTTGGTTTATAAAAATAAGAGTCATTTGTGTTTTCATCGAGTATTTGTGGGTTTTTTTTTTTTTTCATTTTAGACCTCTAATGCATCTGTAATTTATTCTGGATATACTGTAAGAAAAAGATCTAACTTAATCTTCTTTATAGTGGTCTAGTTGTCCCAGTTCTATCTAGCTAGCTATCTGTCTGAGCTGGAAGCATGGCTCAAGCAACAGAGTACCTGCCTCATAAACACAAAGCCCTGAATTCAAACCCCAGTACCATCAAAAAAAAAAAAAAGCATAGCAATATCTTGTGGCGCTGGGAATTGAATCCAGAGCCTTGTGTTGTGCTAGTCCTGCATGCTATCTAAGCCACTGTGCTCCTCTGGTTTCAGTGTTGTTTTATCACACGCTGAATTTCCCTTAGACACGTTTCTGGACATCCTACTCTAACACATTGGTCTCCAAGTCTTTTCCTCAGCCAGTACCTCACTCCTTACAGTGCTTCACTATGTTCTAATAGGATTAGCCCTGCACAACATTGCTGTTATTTCCAAGTATTTCCTGGCTATTGTCACTTGTTTATTCTTCCATATAAACTAGACAATCAACTTGTCTAGTTCCAGGAAAAAAAAATATTGGGGGAAATCTGTATGGAGGGAACATTAAATCTTTAACTAATTTGAGGAGAAATAACATCTTTATGATGCTGGGTTTCCTATTTAGTAATAAAATATGCTTTCAATTTGTTCAAAATTATTTTCATGTCTTTCAAAATGTTTTACAGCTTTCCTATTATTCTTGTCTATTTCTTATTAGGTTTATGTCTAGATACTTAAGTATTTGTTATTGTATACACACACATTTTACAGGTTATATATGTAAAAGTTATTGATTTCATTGCTCTAATTTTATATGTTACTATCCTATTATCTAATTTTAGTTTCCTTGTAATGCTTTTCTGCTGTTTCTTTGGAGTTTTCCAGATAGACAATTACATTTTCTGCAAATGAGGAGTTTGCCTCTTTCTTTTCAAAATGTTTATACCTCTAATTGTTTTCTCTTATTTAATTGCATTAGCTAGCATTCCAATGTAATGTCATGCAACTATAGACACAGGGACATTTTTATCTTATTCCTGACTTCAGGGGAATGCTTTCCTTACATTTGACATTTGAAGATTACTTATGAGGCTGGCTTTTGGATTTTCAGACACACACATTTTATAAGTTAAAAAAGTAATGGCATGCTATTTTTCTAATTACATGCTAGATATTTGTTTTTGAATAATTATTTGTAGAAATAATTTGAGGCCTAGGATTATGTAGCTTGCTCCAAGAAATTCTTGCTATTTATGCCATAGTCCTGGGGTCACTACTGGCAATCCAGATTTGCCCTATTAATTTTAGGGCATGGAACCACTTGGCTAGAAGCCACGGTCCACATGAAATCTCATTTAGTTCTAATTCCCCCTTCCTTCTAGGGCCAGCTCATCAGTGTTCCCATGCCAAATTGTGGAGTGCATCTCAGGACTTCCAACCTGGGCCATAGCTTTTTCTCCCTTGCTCCAAGGGATTTTAAAAAGTACAGCTCAATCTTTTAGTTTCCTTTTCAAGATCTACAAATGCTTCCTAGGACAAAAGTAGCCCCAAACAATAGGCTGTCTCTCTTGATATGATCTCCCAGGTCCTGGTCTCTAACTTCTTGTGACCTTTTCAGTTCTTAACTCCCCCTACCCACTCTGGTCACTCTGTCCATCCTACTCTCTTGTGAGTTAAACACCATCCAGCCTTCTAAAAGCCCTGGAAAAGCAGCAGCATTAGGGGGGGTTCCCATCACCTACAGCCCCTTTCCTACTTTTAACTTGCTGAAATTACTCTCAGGGCAAAGAGAAGAGGGGAAACACTTTTCTTCTGAGCAAGGTGTGGCTGGGCTGGGCAGGACTGGCATTACCTGATTAAATCCACCTGCTGGGGTCCTGAGAGTGACTTCTGGTAACAGGCTCTGGGCTAGGGATGGCTTATTGTGTAAAGGGGAATTATAAACTTGACCGTCCAAGTAGAAGTACTATAACCCACTGCTCCAACACTTTCCACAGTTCTGGAAATCTCAGCCTTTACCTAGGAGAAAACCCCTGACCCAAGTATGTAGCATCCTCCCAGGGGCCCCAAGACCATCGTACCTTGGTCACTTTTCTTCCTGCCCTCCCACAGCTGCCTTCACCACTGGCATTATCTTAAATATTTTAGAGCAATTTTATTTCACCTAGATTTATTGGCTATCTTTAGCAAGAGAGTTGGTCTGAGTTACTTAGTTCTTCATTACCAAAAGTGGAGCTCTTGCAAAGAGGCAACTTAAAAATAACTTCAGAAATTAGTAAAGAGAAAAAAGATTTTTTTGAAATGACACTTTTGAAAATTTGAAAGATTTCCAGATGTGTGCAAACTACCTTTAGAAATAGGTACTTCTCTACAAATAGCTAACACACCACAAAATTTATATGACTAAAAAAAAATCCCACAAAATTTATTTCCATAAGCTATCCTTCAAAAAAGCAAAATTTTATGGTCACGCCTAACATTTTTCCCATTTTACATATTATCTAGGCTCCCCTAGGCTTGCTTTGTGGCTCAGAAAATGGTATGCTTTCTTTAAAAAGAAAAAAAAAAGACCTTAGAAAATGTAAAGTTATTCCTTGATTCTTACGTTGTCTAAGAAAAATTTCCTAGAGCAATCACTCTCTTCACAAATGCAATAAAAACAAATATACAAGAGGGAGAAAGAGAGAGAGAGAGAAAAAAGACAGAGCGAGAAGGGAGAGAGGGAGGAAGGTACATCTGACAAAAGCCATGCAAGGTCTTCTAGTTTTTTTTTGCGTACAGAAGAAAGCGCTTGGTGCTTGTTGCTCTCTTATGGTCCTGGCAAACAATCTGAAGTAAACTTCTTTAATGGAACTGCTCGCTGTCGTGGAACACTGTCCTCAGGCTCTTTGGTGCAATTTCTTTTGTGCACATTAAGCTCACTCAAAATCATGCCTCATAGGTTTCACAAGAGTACTTAAGAATCTGAACTACTTTTGCTCCAGTATAAAAAACAACTATCCTGAAGACTATGAGCCCCTTGGGCAGGAGGCTGGCTAATGTAATTGGAACAGGATCTGATATTTAATAGGAATTGGCAGGGCTGAGAAAGAACCTTAAGGCCACAATGGCAGAGCACCTGGGAAGGGTAGAATATGGAAGGAGCCCCACTTCTGTGAGTCCCAAAGATGCTGTGTATTTAATTTCAATGTCCAAAAACCCACATGTATTATCAGGGATCTCTCCAGGCAACACTGCCACCTACAGTGATGCAGCCAGGCTTCCCTCCCACCACTAACACCCAGGAGAGCTGGACAAAAAGCAGTGTGTTAATCACTGTATTTATAACTGAGCTAAAGAAAGTAAAAGAGAAGGATGATCAAGAGCCAGAGCTATTCAGCTCTGGTAGGTCACAGTGGTCATGGAGGCTGGACCCTGGTAGAGGCCTCAGGTGTGGAGTAGTGAGAGTCCACAAGGACAAGTGTGGCCTCCACACGCTGAGACAGACAAACTGGAACTAAGCCCTGGCAGGAGTCACTGAGCCTTGTTTATAAAAGAGGGACTAGAAATTTCCACACACTGGCCCAAGAAAGAGAGAGGAAATGTGGTGAAATGTGCAGGAACCAGGATGAGGGCTGGTTGGGGGGGTGGTGAGAATCACAGCTCCCAAATGAAGATTCTCAGGCATTTGTCATATGTAGATGAGAAAGGATCCAAATCCAGATTGCTATATCCTATTTTATATAACCAAACAGAATGGACTAAAGACTTAAATATGCAAATAAAATTTAAATCCTGCAAGAAAATCTAGGCAGCAATGCATTTAGTCTAAGGGTGACAGAGACTTTCTTAGCCAACCTTCAGGGCTGTTTAATAAATACTGCTCTGTTTGGCTCTATAAAGACCCTTTTAAAATGCTTTATGACAAAGATATCATAAACTAACAGACAAAGTAGATTCAGAAAAATAGTGTTGATGCAGAGACTATAGAAAGGGCTAATATCTACAATACATGAATATTCCTTCTTAATTGAAAGGAACAAAGACCAGAACATTGACAAATAATATGAAAATAATTCACAGATGTCAAAAATTCAAGTTGCCAAAAAATACATGAGAACATAGATAAACTTACTAAGAGTTAAGGAAATGGAAATCAGACTGATCTAGCACTCTACCAGTCAGACTGGCAAAATTAAAAATACTCATAATACCCATTTGTTGCTGAAATGAGGGAAAAGAGCATTTTCAAAGATTGCTAGGGAACATGTGAATTATTATAGCATTTATAATAATCTAGTAATTATTTAAACATACAATACATCCTACTCCTAATAATCTTCCTTGGAGAATGCAAACTATGACCTGAGGGTCAAATGCAGCCCAGGTTCATTTGTGTGCATATTTTCTAAAGCTACTTGGAGTAAAAGCAGTAGTAAGTCAAGTCTGCATGACCCACCAAGGCCTTTCCTATAAGACCTTTTACATGAAAGGACAAACCCAATCTATTCCATGGAATTAAAAGCATGAGTCTATACAGGTATTTGTACAAGAAAGTCTATAGCAGCATCGCTTGTAGGGACAAGCAAAATCAAAGTCCCTTATTAGAATGTGTCTGAATAAATCATATGTCCACACTATGGAATAGTAAGCAAGTCATAAAAGAATAAATCAAAGTTTTTACCTGCTGGTTTTGAAGGGTTTCCATGAGGTTATCTTTAAACAATATAGCAAAAAGTATATATATGATTTTATTTTTGGAAAAAATTAACTGAAACTATATCTTTTTTTATGTAGTATTCACTTAAGATTATATGAGCAGCCAGACATGGTGGCCCATGCCTTTAATTCTAGCACTCAGGAGGCTGAGGCAGAAGATTACAAGTTCAAGGCCAGCATGGGCTACATAGCAAAACCTTGTCTCAAAAAAACAAAACCAAACAAACAAAAAAAGAGCAAAAATAAATATGATATTAAGAGAGGGTGAGGGTGGGGGGAGGGGGGGGAGAAATGACCTAAACAATGTATGCACATGTGAATAAATGAATAAAAAAATATGACATTAACAAAAAAGATTGGATGAGTGCCGGTATTCTCCCTCCTTCCCTGTCTCTCTTTCCCCTACTCACACTCTCCTCTTCCTCTCTTCTCTTCTCTCTCTCTCTCTCTCTCCTGTCATCCATAATGTAAGCTGATTTGCTCCACCAGCCCTCTCCAACATAATGGACTGAAACCATTTAGCCAACTGTCCATTTGTATCAAATTGTCATAGATTATTAAATTCACTGTAAGAACCCATCTATTTGTGATTTTGATCCTTATATTTTGATCTTCCTGTTCAAGGGGATGTATATTGACTTTGAGCCATTGTAAATGAACATTTTTCTTAAGCCTCTGCATGATTACGTATTCTGCCTCAGAAATTCTGGCAGTGGACACCACTTTTTAATGCATCTCCAGGACTGGTCTTTTCTTCAAGTAGTTCATACAGTATTTTTCAATCTGCCATGACAACATAGTTAAATGACAGAATGACATATTAAAATTCAAATTTTAAATAATTTTCTCAATGCTTGAAAGTGTAACTCTATTGCCAGCTTTCATCAAATGTTAAAATTTTAGATGGTAAATTGATTTTGTTCTTTGCATATTATTTTAGTCTATGCCTTATAAATTTCCCTCTATATATGAAATTCTTAAAACTTTTTTTAATAAAACAGATTTCCTCAGAACCATCAAAAAAAAAAAACAGGTTATATGAGAAAAGTGAACACATAGAATACACATTGCCTTAACATGAGTTTCTTAGGACAGGGAAAGGGTAAAGTGAGTGGAGAGCTGGAAGAAAGAGCCAAGAGAATAGGAAAAGAAAAAAACTACACACACAGACACACACATGCACACACACACAAGTGCATTTGACAAGGCCACATTTACGTATTTATGTAACAATGTAATTACGGGTAAGCATACAGATAATGAAATGAAAAATTAAATGCAACTCAATGAAGAGTCAAGCCAACTGGACCTGGATGAAGAGAGAGATAATAATCTAAAAGGTAAGTAGGAAGAAATCCAGTAAAAAGTAGCAAAGACGGATAAAGAATTTAAAAAGATTAGTCAACTTGGAGGCCCAGGAGCCCCTAAGAGAATGGAAGACAAGCTTAATTTCAAGAGAATGCTTGAAAACTTTCCAAAATTGAAGAAAAACCTATGAAAAACACAAACCCCAAACCATATGCATAACATGAATCTACTCCTAGAAACACAGTGATAAAGCTTTAGGAGAGCAATACAACCAGTGTGGAGGGAGGAGGGTGCAGGCATAAACAAAATAAAAGGGTTTTCAAGCTCTTATCATGCTTGGCAGACATGGGCTATAGGACAGCAGTCATGTCCCCCTGCATTCCAAAGTCTCATGGTTCATCTAACCTTTAACCTCTTCAACTTAGTTCCTAGTGAACGGCACTATCACCAACGGTAATAAATTACTTGCAGGATGCCTTGTTTCTGCTTATTGTAATTCTTACCTGGAAAGTATAATATAAAGTGAGTGACAATCATCAATGATCTTGGCATTCTTGTCAACTGATGCAATTAGATAGACAGCTTGCTGTACCACCCCCCCCCGCCTTTTTATTGTTTTGTTTTGTTCAATCTATAAAATCACACCCCTTGGATACTGTTTCAAGAGCATTTATTCTAGGCAACTAGAATTTAGGTTTTCTCTTGGTGGCCATCTCACTTTGGTTTGAATAAATCCTTTGTTCTCACACTCAGTGTGGCTCAACTTGCCCTTTAGGTGGCCAGGGGAAAGACTGCTAATAAAGGGATGATAATTGATAGCTTTCCAAATTTCTACTCACCAACAATAGAAGTCAGAAGAAATGGAATAACTTGAAAGTGCTAAGGGGAAATAACTACAATCTAAAATTCTATATCCATTTCATCCCAGGAGGAAGGGTGAGATAAGGACACATCAGACACAGACTAGAAGTGCACTGAGCAAAGACCTCCACCAAATGCACCACCATAGGACGCTCTTGATGAAAGGGAAACTGAAGCCAGAAGAAACACGGAGAGAAAAGAAACTGGGGAAATGTTGGTATAGCTAAATAAGCACAAACTCTTAAAATGCAATAATGACAGTAATGGTGATGACTAATTAATGACTAATAACAATTATTTAGTTAAAATTAAGGTGGAACCAAAATATCCAACCACAACAACATGAAAGACCGACAAGATGAAACACTTACTGCAGCCTAAGGTCCTGAAACACATCCTTGTTTAAAAAAGAAAAAGAAGAAATATGAATGCTCTTGCATGACCAACCAACTGGTGCTGATTTCAGCAGGAAAGAGGTTTATTCAAAGAACATAGACATAGGGACTGAGCTCACAGGCAGCTAGAGGAGGCAGACTGCAGAGCTTCCTGGGTGGGGGGAAACTCAAGCTGCCCCTGCTGACATAGAGGGAGAGCTCCCTAGAAAACCACTAGCATTGAGGAGAGCTCAGTGTTGGGTGGACCTGTGGCTAGAAGGTGTGGGCAGGTGTGGGAGGGCAGGCGATGTGTTTGCCCAGTTGCTGCACTGCAGGCAGGGACAGCAAAGGCCTGGAATTTTCTTAATTTCACTGAGAGATATGGGATCAGTTTTAAGACACAGAAAGTAGGGAAAGTCCCCAAAGATATCACTCACTGGACTGCCAAAAAATATTGACATGTGTTCATGATAACACTGAACTACTGACGTAAGAAATATAACTTTGTACAGAAGGAAATAAAGATAATCAAGACAGAAGATTTAACAAAAAAAAAAAGTAAACCAAAAAAAGGGATTTCCTAGGGCTCCAATAACAGAGTATCACAAAGTGACTTAAAACAACAAAATTTGAGGCCAGATGCGTGTAATCCCAGCACCCAGGTGGCTGAGGCAGGAGGATCACAAGTTTGAGGCCACCCTGGGCTGTGCAGCAAGACCTGTCCTGGAAAAACAAAACAAAACAGGATTTTATTCTCTCACAGTCTGGACACAAGTAGTCCAAATCAAGGTGTCAGCATGCTTGATTGTGTTTTGACAGCTCAAAGGGAGAATCTGCTCCAGGCCTCTCTCCTAGCATCTGATTGTTGTGGTCATCATTGTTGCGTTCTTTGGTTACAGATACATCACTCTAATCTCTGCCTCCAGCTTCATGTAGTGTTTCTGTGTCTGAATTTCCCTCTTATAAAGACACTAGTCAAATGCTTAGAGGTGTATAGCTCTGTGGTAGCATGTGCAAGGCCCTGGGTTCCATCCCCTACAAGAAAAAAATAATGAAGACATTAGTAAAATAATAAAAGAATGAAGACACTAGTCATTGGATTAGGGCCCAACCTTATTCAATATTATCTCTTCTTACGGTGTCCACATCTGCAAAGACCCTATTTCCAAATAAGGTCACATTCACAGGGTCCAAGTAGACATGAATTTTGAAGGGTAAACTATTCAGCCAGCTTAGGGGATAAAAAAAAAAAAAAAAGGACTGTAATCACCCCAGAGAAAAGATGTTAAAAACATAGATTTTTAGTCCTGACCTCCCAAGATTTTGAGTCACTGAATTGAAATAAGAAAGGGCGAAGACTCTGCAGTTAGTGAGCACGCTGGTATCCTAGAGATACCAAGAGAAGGTTACAGAACCATAAGGTCCAAGGAAGCCTGCAAGGAAGAGATGGACCTTGAATTCAAGGTAAGAGGTGAGCAGGCAGGGTGAGAGGCATTTGCAGCAGCATGCAGGCCCAGTGGTGGGGGACAGTGAGAAAGCTGGCTGAAAAGGCTTCTTTCTGTGCTTCATTTTCTGGTATGGGGAGGAACACTAGGACTTGTTTTTACATGTAATCATGAGTGCATATGAATTAACTTGACAACATTCAGTGCAATATTTGCTATTTATAATTTTTGCTTCTAAATCAAATTAAATGTGACTCTGAGTCTACTCACCCAGTTGGTGAGTATTAGTCATTGTTGGCAAACCTATCTCTCTCCCTAAAAGCCCAAATGGTCCTTCCACAACCCAGAAAGCTCAGCAACAGCCTTTGCTCTTCAGGCCATCAGTGCTGCCACTGTTGTGCTCATCATTTGGTCCTGTGAGGCCCACAGGAGGCGCTCCCTACAGCTCACACCATCCCTGGGCCCAACGTAACCACAGAAAACATGGCTACATTTTCCAAGGGCGAAGTTAAGCGTTTAGACCCCAAGGGTCAGCAAGACACCACCAACAGAAACCTGTTACATTCTAGACCAATGAGAGCTCAGGGTGTACATTTCTATTATGAATCCTTAGCAATGCAGACACATTTCCCACAGGGTACTGGGTCACTCTCTCCCAACCCTCTGCAAGTTCTTTTCCTTGCCAGACAATCCAGATTTAAACCTCAGTGGGCTGAAGCCTATTAAGTACCTGTGGAGTGAAGGAAAATCAGCACTAGACAACGCAACGACTAGTTGTCCTTTTTGGGGAATGGGAAAGAAGCAAAAGAAAATAAATATCACAGCTCTCAGTGTATCATTCCACACATGCCCACTTAGGTTAAGGTCTCATCTTCTGTTTGCTTTGAAAATGTGTTTATTTTCCTCTGTACTGAATGACATCAAGTGATTTGGAAGATTCCAATAAAAAAAGAAAATATATGTCCCTCCTCTAAGTGACAAGGCAGAAGTCCAGGGTTTGACACTACTTTACCTCTTGGCACCTCAACTTCCTTACCTGTAAAGTTATTTCTTTCCCTATCTTCATTACCCATCATGAAGCTGTGAACCAATGAAGACAATATATGGGAAAAAATCACAAACAAAAGGCACTGTTCAACATGTAGCCTTTTTATGTCTGTGATATTCCCACAAGTAAATATAGGAGCCTTTGGATAAATTACCTTTTCACTTCTCATATTCGAAAATTGCTTTTCTGGTGTCCCACATTGGGAGGTGATATTCAAATGCTATTTGGGAGTGCTCTTTTTCTGACTTCAGCCATCATTGGTGGAAATATTGTCACCTGACTTACTTCAGCTTTAGATGTCCCTATGTGGTCAGAACAGTGCTGGTTTTCTCTATTGTCCTGGCCCAATGATACATAATCTGTCCTCCATCCTTCACTGAAATTGTTCAACTTTGAGCAATCTTTGAGCATCTTAGCTGCTTTAGTTAAAAAGGATTAAATAATATACCTACAACCCAGTGTAGGGTGCCATATAATTACCAAACTTCTACCCATCAACACCCTTTTAAAGCACATACTCCTGACTCCAGAGGAATAGAAGCAGCACTCACCTGCTAACTCTTGAAAACTGTCGCCACCTTGTGGTCGAAGGCTGCTGTTCTGACAGCATGGGACAGGATCTTTTGACCTTTTCAGAAGGGATAAGGAGTAAAATGGACACATAAGATGCAGAAAGAATTAGGGACTTTCAAAATAAGCATCTCACAAACATACCCTTTATTTGTTGATTAAGGAAGATGGCATCCATTTTTAAGAGATGATACGACTGGAATCAGACCACTTGTATTTCAGACTCCCAAGATTCCAACAAGAAGGTTGGATATAGGCAACTTGCAGGCTAAAATTCAATATAAATGTTACCTTACATTGAAATATTCATTGATTAGTTCAACATAGTGGGTTAATCAAATCCACCAACAAATGTTTAATCCATGTCTGGAATCAGGCCACTGAAGGAAAGGAAGTCTGGTCTACGAGAATATATAACAAAGGAAATGTCTGGAAAGGATGTGGGCATGTTCAAGAAAGCTTCTCTGATACACTGATTTGTGACCTGAAATCTGGAGGATGACTAGAAAATGAGAAAAGAGGAGGCAAATGCTCAAAGCCGGTGGAAGGATCCAGGGATGGGATGGGTGTCTGAGTGAGGACCACATATTTGTGCAAAGAGATAGCTGTAAATGAGGAGAGTGAGGTATAGCTGATGCTGGAGAGGCTGGTAAATGCATGCAGGCAGCAAGTCATAGGGCACGGGAAGGATTTTCAACCGTTTTTTAAGAGCAATGGAAAACCATTCACATATTGCAAGCAAGGAGGCAACAAATTTGAGTTTAAAAATATCATCTGGTGACAATGAGGAAAAAAGATTAGGAATGGACTGTAACAATTTGAGACGGCCACTGTTGCCATAGTCCAAGTGAACATTAGAATGGTAGGGAATACTTAAAATTCACTGAGCATAATTGTAAATGCATCATCAGTGCAAATTTACAGATGAAAAATGAGGCATATAGAAATCTAACTCCAAAACCATACATGTGACTACTATACTCATCGCCTTCGGACAGTAGTGAGAAAATTGAGTAAACTGTATGACTTCAGCTGTATGACTTTCAGAGCTATTTTTGAAGTAGAATCAACAAAGCCTGATGATGTGTTGGACACCAGACAGAGAGTTGTCAAGATGATACCTGGGTTGTTGACTTAAGCAAAAATAGGGACCCTGTGAGAACACCAAGTTGGTAGGGGGGTCATAAATTTGAACTTGCAGATGTTGAGTTTGGCCATAATTTAAGATAGCCAAGAGGAGATACTGAGAAGGCAGTTGGTTCAAGAGATAGAAATGTGGATCACACTGTGAAGAGATGGTAGCTGAATTGCCTGCAGAGATAGCACAGAATAAGTACAGAGCTAGAATTTAGGCTTAAGGAACTCTGATATTTACTTAGTCTCAACATAAGTCTGTTAATGAGATGGAAGTGTGACCAGAAGAACAGGAATAAAATCAGTGAAACCAGGAGAACTTTGTTATAAAAGCTAAGGAAATAATGTTTCAAGGAAGGAAGGAGCAACCACAACAAATACTCAGGAAAAGTTGAGAAATGGAAAATGTTCTTCAGATTCTGCCAGTGGAGTCATAGAGATTAACTACTTAGTGGGGTCTGGCATGAAGTGGAAAGGAAAGAAAAGGAAGGCTTTTCTTCCATTCTTTCAAGACAGAATTGTATAGCTAGGCATAGTGGTACATGCCTGCAATAAGTATTGAAGGGAACTATCCAATTGATGGAGAGTGACTGGATTTATAGGAGAAGTTATTGATAGTGTCAGTTTGCTGAAAAGGTGGGGAGATGGAACCCAAGGCACAGGAGGAGGAATTCACTTGGACAGGCAGAGGGTCCAACCTCTAAACATGAAAAGGAAAGAAGAGAGCAGTAGATACAGATAGGAGTGAGCAGTCTGTGAGATTTGGAAGAATGACTGAATTCAAGGCTGAAGTTTTGATTGACTCTGAAATAAGATGCCCAGTTCTTGTCAGAGTGGTGGGGTGCAGAATGAAGGATAAGAAGTTAATTAGTATCTTGTATGTTCACATTGTTCTGTTCTCACCAAATGACTTCTATATTTAACTAAATTAATTCCCAAGCCTGCTTATTCCAGTTGTCTGATACTGTAATTCCAGAAATATTACAACGAAATGAGTGTGAAAAGAGGGTTTGCTGAGTCCATGAAATGACTGAATGCTTTCAAACAAACTTCCTAAAGGCAATATGCTAAATATCTGTCCATCTAAAGTGAAGCTACTATAAAATATACATATAATTTATAACTATAAAATATATGTATTATACATACTGTAAAAATAATACTGTAAGCTAGAACTATACTACCATAAATGATAGAGTAAAAAATCTTTGCAGGATTTTTTGTTCAAATTTCAAGAGAACAAAACTATGAATCACAGAATTATGTCTGACTTTTGCAAAGAACATGAGATGCAATTCTAGTGAGTCTATATTCAGTTAGAAAGTAAAAAAAGACCTTACTCAGAAATGGTACGGGATGAATGTATGTTCCTGTGACTCTCCTTTTCAACTAACTTCTTCAATGAACTGAGTAACTCCTGGACCAAGCTGTCATGAAGAAGACTTCTATCATTATTTCTCTTTAGAAGGAAAGGAGGGTGATTAAGTTACTAGTTGTCTACTACATATCAATATGCTTAATTGGTATTCAAAAACATCAGTCTTAGATATTATCATTCCCATTTAACAAATCAGGAAAAACAGACAGGCTAAATAAATTGCTAACTACTAAATTATAACATTTAGACAAGATTTTATTCTCGTAATCTTTATCCAAGATTAAGATTGACCATTTCCACTGTTCTTATGTGCACCTGAGCTTGTCACCAAACTGTCACCTCCAATGCGTTCCACTCCAGTGTCCTCCATCAGTAATCCCCCATCGACTCTTCCCTGTCCTTTACCTCCCACGTCTAAGCAATCACCAAATGCTGCCAAATTGACACCCACGATTTGTCCCTATACTCCCATCAACTTCTGCATGGACTACTACAATACCTTCCTGTTACACAGTCTCCTAACAGTTGGGTCTGAGAAACATCAATGAATACTTGCTCTTCAAGTTCTTTTCTTGTTTTGTTTTTATTGTATTATTATCCTATAGGTATACAGCCTTTTCTTTTACCCATCCTCCTTAGTGCCTATAATGGACTTTTTCTTTTGGCAGCCTCATAAATATTAATGCTCTTTAGGGACCTGTCTTACTCTATTTTATGCTGCTATAACTGAATATGTGAGACTAGGTAATTTTATGAAGAACAGAAACTTAGCTCTCACATTGTGGAGCTTGGAAAAGTCCAAGGTCAAGGCACTGACAGATTGCATGTCTTATTCCAAGATGGGGCCTCCCTGCTGTGTCCTCACAGTGGGGAGGAATATTATGTCATACCATGGCAGAAAGAGAGTGAATCCCCTCCTGCAATCCTGTTAGAGAGACGTTAATCCCTTTATGAGGGCAGCATCCTCATGGTCTGAACACCTCCCAAAGGCCCCACTACCCAATACTGTTGCACTGGGAATTAAGTTTGCAACACAAGAATTTTGAGGGCGACAAAAACATTCAAACCATAGCAGTGCCACTCATTGGGTCTCTTCTCTCAGCCTATGTTTTAAAATGCAACCAACTCCTCAGAGTTTCTGGGATTGTTTTCAACTCATGCCCCTCATACTAGTTTTACAACTGGTTAGTTCTTTGTAATTGTTTAACAGTACTTCAAATTTCACTATGCATGCCTCAAACTGGACTCCCATCTCCAGCTCGCTATGTCCAATCTCAAATCTACTTCTAGATGCATCATTCAGTGTTACCAACCTCACACTTATATGTGGAAGTCATTCTTCAGCTGTCCTCTTTCACTTGCTTCACAAAATCAAGTCCTGTTGATTCTTCATTCTCAAACTGCCCATGGCTATTACCCTTCCTCAGTGTGCCACTAGTTGTCTATTTTCTTGCTTGGACCTGTTAAGAGACACCTTGTTTCCCTTGGGCTCTATCTGTCCTCACTGATGGTAGCATGAACTTTCTAAGCCATCTGCACCTAGTCTGGATGCCTGAAAGATTAGTCACTAGTAACATTAAGTAAATGAATCTGTGCTCACTCAATTTGTAATATTTCAAGCTGGACATGGTGGCACACACCTGTAACCCCAGCACTTGGGAGCCTGAAGCAAGAGGATCAAGAATTGAAGCCAGCCTGTGCTACATAATGAGCTGTCTCAAAAATAAAATGTTTCAATATTCCACATTACATATGACTTGAACTTTAACACCTTCACTGTTGCGTACGAGGTCTTTTGTGACCTAGATTGTTCATACATCTCTAGCTCTAAACCAGTGTCCATTTGTATTGTGTATTCCAGGAATAACCAACTATCTACAGTTCTCCAAACCAGGCATCTTCCTGTGACTCTACCTTTGTACACGCTGTTTCTTCATCTGAGATCCTCTATCTAGGGAACTCCTATTCCTTCTAGGATTCTTAGTGAAGCTTGTACTCTTCTTCTCACCCCCACCAAGTTCTCCAGAAACAGCATTGCTTTCAGAATCCAGCTGAAGTACTTACTCCTACCTGAGTAGGAGTAAAAGGCTGCTTGCTGAGCAGCCTTTCCTCTTCCAGAAATTCCTTTTTCCAGCAAATTCCTTCCTCCTTTTAAGTGCCACCTGACATCTAAAACCTTAGCATCAGTCCTTCAAGTCCCTGACCTGGCCCCCAGCTCAGGGGCCATCATATAAACTTTAGCCATCATATAAAAGTTATTGGTGACCATGCTGATAGTTCATACAACACCCAAGAATGAGTCATAGTTCTGACTCCCCTTTTGCTATGGCTGGAGGCAGTGTCCCCACCCAGAAGTGTTTCACCTCTGAAGTCCCAATCTCCACCCCAACCTTCCTACTCTATCTATACCATACAGACTCCACTTTGTTTTCAACCCATACACTTTTCCATTCATCCAGTTTACCAGTGCTGTACTGATTTTTTTTTTTTTTTACAAAAGGTCTCACTGTGTAGACCAGGCTAGCCTTGAACTTGGAATCCTGCCTCCCAAATACTGGGATTACAGGGATGTACCATGGTACACAACCAATTCTTCTCACCCAGTCAAATCCCAGGGACAATCTCCAGCAATCTCTAATGAACCTGTTCTTCTGTCTTACAAAGCTAGACCCCAGCAAAAGTCACATTTTCCTATCCTATTCTTGGCAGCTGAGCACTGCTGAAGAAAAATCGTTAACTTGGGCCACAACTGCTGAAATTCATGGTTTCCTATCCCAAATGGGTCTCCAAGGACTTCCTCAATTGTTTTACTTGGCATTGTTCAGTTTCCTCAGTCTTCCTAGTAGTTAATACTTTGAACAAAAATGTGAGACATGATCTATGGTAAACATTAACACAAAAATCTTGAAGGTTTTGGATGAGAAAGCAAAAAGGTTGACTATGGTAAATGCAATAAACATTACAGCTCCTAAATATAAGTATTCTACATTAATTACTTTCATGGCCCTAAACGAAGATATTGCTAGTCTCTTAATTCTTACAGATTTGAGTTTGAAAAATGAGGTGAAATGAGACCCATTAGTGATGGTTAATTTGTTAACCTGATTGAGGAATGCCTAGATTAGTAAAGCACACCTCTGGATATGTCTGTGAGATTGTCTCCAAAGGCAATTAGATCATGAGAGTTCTGACCTAATGAAAGGTGTTAATTCATAGATTCAAAATTCAAATAGATTAGGAGGTGGTGGAACTGTGGAAGGCGGGGCCTAGTTGGAGGAAGTAGGTCACTGGAGGCATGTCTTTTGGGGATACATCTCACCCTGGTCCCTCTCTGTAACTACTCTGCTGTTTCCTGCCAGCCATGATGAAAAATTCTCTACCTTACCCACCCACCATGATGACACCTCTGAAAACGTGAGCAAAATAAATCCTTCCTTGAGTTATTTCTAGTGGGCATTTAATCACAGTGACTAGAAAAGTAACTAGAGTAGACCTTTGTTATTCAAGGATCCATGATTCCAAGGAGCCCGCCAATGAAGAAAAACCATGCATCTTACCATGCACAGAGCTCAGTGCTGTACTGTGGATGCTTTATTCATTTTTCCTATAATGCAGCCCCACATCCACTAAACACATGGCACCTTTCAACAAATCTAAATTTTCACTCTATCACTCATGTTAAGTGCATTCACTTTTACCTTGCTTTGGGGCACCATTTGCTTGTTGGGAAGCAGATTTTCACAAAATGATGGGCAGGGAACCACTGGACAGATCACACAATGTGAGCACAGCTGACAGTGACGTGAGACTGACTGAGGCTCCTCCACACCCACTGGCCTACACAATGTGCACACAGAACTTAACATTGGTTTTTAAAGTTTTTTATTTTTGAAATTTTTTATTTTTTAAAATTATTTTCACCATGCTTGATCAAAACTGTGTGTAATAAATCTACAAATAAGGCAGGCTCACTGTAGTACAATTAGTAAAAAAGGTTGCTTTCAAATCCCTTCATGTCCAAAGTGCCTTTCATACTTGCTACACCCTTTATCGACGAGACACACACTTGTTTTCAGTTTAATTTATTGTGTGCATTTTAAAGTGAAAGTTAAAACACACAAACCACAGAAGCTTCATAGTACTGATAGTACTGACCAATTTTAAAACAAAAACACTGATCATTTATGCACATTCCTCATCTTTAATTTTACATCGTGTTATACAGAGGTACTAATGACACACACACACATTCTAACTCCTTATAAGCTTTTTGTGAAGCAGCGAGATATTGCATCGCAGCACAGCACAGACGGTTCCTAAGAAACCACAGCAGCAGTATTTGGTGAATGGTTATGCATAGAACTGACTTGGAGGGATGTTAAACATCCCTCATGAAACAGGTAGCACACATATACTAACATAGAAAATGTAACTGTTATTAATATAACGCTTTATGCTTTAAGTTTAAAACTCTGGGATACTTTAAAAGCAGACAACACAAAGTGCTTTACTTGAAGACTCCATAACCAAATACTAACCTATTAGTCCCCTGAGAGTCTCTTAAGTTTTGAGGACTGGTCATGGGCAAGTGAACTTTAAATACATACAAAAGCACTTAATTTAACAGTCACAATCTAGTTAACATTGGCTACATGTTCACTAAAACATACCTGTGGAGAAAAACTGACTTTAAGATTTCATTGTTGACTTACAGTAACTTCAAAAATTGTTACAGAAAAAATTGTTAGCACGGAAAAAAGCATCACTTTCACGTCTTTCAACATGTTTCAGATGCTGTATTTTGTGAATCCATTACTTTAAATATTCTAAACGTTCAACAAAATAGTATTTGAAATTGTTCTTAACCCTAATACCACCTAAGGAAAAGGGCCAGCCTGCCTATGAAATGGTTATCCGATACAGAACGGTCTGTTTCCACTATGAAAATCCATTAAGTTCTATAGTTAATTTGAGGTAAATATTTAAATCCTCACTAACACTGTTACACAGATATTTAGTGTCTTGGCATTTAAATCTCAGCAATGCTACTTGCCATACAGGCAATCTTCACAAAAAATGCCAGAGGCAAAAGAAAATGGATTTGGGAATGGCTGGCTGAGAAGGAAATGAAAAACTCTACCCTGAGTCCTCAATTGTAGACTCCTCAAAAAGATGGCATACCTGATCACCATCATTTTGTGGAAGGGTCCAGGCAACATTCTAATGTTTGTATGTGTTTTTAATGCTCATAACCTTTTAAACTTAAAACTAACCAAGGGCTTATCCACTTCCCACTGACAGACGGAAAACGCACTTGTGATGTAGTTAAGCTCAGCTACAAAAGCATTAAAACAAAACAGGAAAAGAGACAGAAATACCATACCACATAATTCTGAATTAACCACTATTTCTCTTCCCTTTCTCAATAGCCTTAGAAATACATACAATGGTAAGTGGAGTACACAAAAAGTCTTAAACGAAGAATTAGTTTGTGGCATGAGTAATTTCTCTTTACTCTCCCCACATGAGCAAGTATAAGCTATTAATATGCTTTTCAGGATATGTCTCAAGTTAAGCAGAACATTTAGAAAAATTCTGTAAAATATGCTTGAACCCTAGCTGCCAGTAAGTAATGCCCGCATGTGTATCTTTACATGGATTAATTTGGGCGTGACTACAGATTTCGGGGTGGAGGGTTATACCAGCCTTCTTTAATACTGACACAACAGGAAATTCTCCAGCTAAAGTTTTTCAGCAACTATAAGCATCTAGACCTTAGATATCCACCACAAAACACAAACGTAAAAAAGAACCCAGAGCTCAAAACATTACACTATGAAAAATTCTAATGTAAATATCCTCCCAGTACCAAGATGCTTTTGGGCATTAATCATTTTTTCTAACTAATGGCCATTTTAATGTGGTATTTAACTTGTATTTGATACGTTAAAATTAACGCTAGAAATTACATCACTGGTTTTTATGCACACAGTCACAGTACATCCAATAAGGAAATGAAGACAGAATGACTGCGCCCCACCCTCGGCTGCTGGGGATCTTCCCCCAGCAAATATATAAAGTTCTGCTCTGAATTCCCTTTCAGTATGTCCAAAGAACCACAATATCAGCAAAGAGGTGTTCAAGGGGAATACAACCTGGGGCAGAGCCAGTGAACTATCAATACAAAAGGTGTCAAACACGAGGAATTGAGGTATCAAACATAGTTACACACCACCAGAAAAGAGAGGTGATGCCTAGCTCTTGAAAAACAAAGATTAAAAATAAAGAACTTTGATTAACAAAATAAATTGGCTTTGCATTTCATTTTTGTACAAAGCAGGGAACACTAAACAGGAAGGCTTGCTAATCCCTATCTCTGTTCCCTAGTAAACACTCAGTCCAAAGATCAGTTTAGATAAATGTGGAAACCTGGCAAGAGTCATTTAACAGTTCAGCAGGAATTGTCGCCCACTATTTTTTCAATACCTAGTTATCTTTGAGGTCTTGTCACTGAATTGTTGTTTGTGAAACCACTGTTGTTTCTCTACAACACATGCCTGGGACATAAAGTCCTCCCATATAAAGGAAATGACTAACCCTACTCTTCCTACACTAGAAGACAGCTCTTAGATTCCTATTACTATTCTCAAATCTTGAATAAGTTGCCCCAAAAAGTATATTTCATCAAAGAGAAATGTCTTAACATTATAATAGCAGAATTAAGTTCCCCAATAAATAACTGCTACCTTGAAAAGAAAAATAAATTTACATATTACCGTTTTTACTTAATCTAAGAGCCCATCAATTAAGATACACCATATGTATCACTAAGAAAAAGCACTACCCATTAAACTATGACACATGCCTTGTATCACAGAAAACATTTATTTTATACTTATTGAAACAGTGCTTTTAAAGTTAAACAGATTTTTATCACACCTATCTTGTGCAAACTAAAGAATGTATGAAACAAATTAGTTAAGTTCATATAACTTCATACTCTTCTGAATCACTTTTCAAATCACAGTCAAGGATGTCTGCATTTTCCCATACATGGCCCTCGGTGTCAAGAGAACTAGTGATGCAGCATTTCTTGAAAGAGTGCTCCAACCCTGCCTTCTGTCTAATGGCAGTGGGAAGCTTTGGATAAAACGCTGCTTGATGTCTTAATGACAATCCTGCTCAACACATGAATCGGTCACACCAGACTTTTGTTGCTTTGAATTTTGTTTCATCAATTCCAAAGGTCTTGGCAATTTCTTTGCCTTCAACTGCATCACTTGGCCTGTGATGAACAATCCTTTTTGAGCATGCCTCACTAACAAAACATAGTACAGCTTCATCTACTTGTGCTATCTTTCTTTCTTAGGTCCCATGAAGCGTTTTGTCGTTGCCTTGCAAGAAAAGAGGGAATTTTGATCATTCCCCCAATGGCAAACATTTGCTTCACTAATATCAAACATCCAGCCGGCTGTGTTTCCATGCTCTTCTGCATATGCAATAACCTCGTTTCAATGCTGAATCACAGCGTAATGTTCTTGAAGGCATTTTTAAATGCCAACTCAACCTGATACATTTGATACCAATAACACACACCAGTTAAGGAGACGATAATATGACAAGCTGTAAATTCACACATGCACAAGCTAGGTTGAGGACATGGCTATCACCTGGTTGACAGTAATGAGATGCATCCCAACTTCAGACAAGTTAAAATGTCAAGAGTACATTTTATGACTAATAAAATGTTTTTTTCAAGCCTGAAATGCTTAACAGAGTCACATCAGTGCAAAACAGTAAGCGCAAGAGCCAAGGAACAAATGTGTTAAGCAGAGAGCTAGAGAAGCAAAAAAAAACAACAACAAACCTTTAAGATGAATTTTTCAGTGGTCCAATTTGGTTTTAAATTCCCTTTATTTCTATATGGCTTACATGTAAATCTTTTTTGAATTGGATATGAAATCCAAGTACAAATTTTTTCCAGTCCCTTTGTGAATTTCTGTCTTCACTGACAGGTTCGCAATTGCCTTTTGTCATATATGGTGGCTGGGGTCAGTGGCCTTCATCCACGGGAGCCCTACGCTGGCGAACAGATCTTATCCTGTGTGGAGAGGCTGATGGGTCTTCTTCAGTGTCAGACCCTGAAGGCTCGTGGTCTCCCTCCTGGGATCCTGTGTCTCCCACCAGTTCCCGTAGAAACTTGAATTTAGATAAAAATAGATGCCATACAAAATACCAGCCTAAAGAAAGACAAAACATTAAGAAAAATTATTACACACAATGTTATCGATTCAGAACATTACAGTTAATTGGAAGGCATATTATAAAATAATATACATATAATACAAATAAACTAGACAATTATAACGTGTACTTATACAACAAACATTAAGCATTTATGATGTACAAGGCATTCAGGATAAATTCAGACAGATGCCAGTGGCTCATGTCTGTAATCCTAGCTACTCAGGAGGCAGAGATCAGGAGGATAGCGGTTCGAAGCTAGCCCAGGCAAACAGTTTGTGAGACCCTATCTCAAAAAACCCTTCACAAAAATAGGGCTGGTGGAGTGGTCAGGGTGAAGACACTGAGTTTAAGCCCCAGTACCGCAAAAAAAAAAAAAAAAAAAGGGGGGGGTAAGTTTGGATTATACAGTAAGGGAAAAAACTGTTTCTGCTTTCACAGAACTTAAGTTCAATCTTATATTCTAAATGACAAATGAATTTGGGTGTGGTGGTTCATGCCTGTAATCTCAGCACTCAAGGAAGCCAGCCAGGAACTGTCAAAGTATGGCAACACCCTGTCTTAAAAATGAACAGATAAAAAACAAAACTAAAAATCCTCTAACAAGAGTATGATAGCAGAACACAATGAATAAACGGATAAATGAACTCAGGACAAAAATAGACAACAATAAAGAAGAAAACTGCCAGGATATGGAAAACCTCAGAAAAAAGAACGAAACAGAATTGCAAAACAAAACGGAAGGCCAATCCAGCAGAATAGAACAAACAGAAGACAGAATCTCAGAACTTGAAGATGAAATGGTAATTAAAGGAAAAACCGAAGAACTATTAATTAAACAACTCAAGACCTGTGAAAAGAAAATGCAAGAACTCACTGACTCCATCAAAAGACCAAACTTGAGAATCATGGGCATCGAAGAAGGAGAAGAGGTGCAAGTGAAGGGAATGCGTAATATATTCAACAAAATAATAACGGAAAATTTCCCAAATCTAGAGAAAGATATTCCCATACAAATGCAAGAGGCCTCCAGGACACCAAACAGACCAGATCAAAATAGAACTACTCCACGACATATCATCATTAAAACAACAAGTTCAGAAACTAAGGAAAGAATATTAAAGGCTGTAAGAGAGAAAAAACAAGTAACATACAAAGGTAAACCCATCAAAATCACAGCAGACTTCTCAACAGAAACATTAAAAGCAAGAAGAGCGTGGGGTGAGATCTTCCGGGCACTGAATGAAAATAACTTCAACCCCAGGATACTCTACCCAGCAAAGCTATCATTCAAAATAGATGGAGCAATAAAAGTCTTCCATGATAAGCAGAAACTAAAACAATATGTGACCACAAAGCCAGCATTACAAAAGATCCTGCAAGGGATCCTGCACACAGAAAGTGACACCCAACTTAACCATGAAAAGGCAGGCAGCACCAAACCACAGGAAAAGAAAAAGCAAGACAGTAGAGAGTAACATCAAGTTAGGTACACACAATCAAACCTTCAAACAACTAAGACAACTAAATGGCAGGAATCACCACATACCTATCAGTACTAACGCTTAATGTTAATGGACTTAATTCACCCATCAAAAGACACCGTTTGACAAAATGGATTAAAAAAGAAGATCCAACAATTTGTTGCTTACAGGAGACTCATCTCACCGACAGAAATAAGCATATGCTTTAGGATGAAAGGCTGGAAGAAGATTTACCAAGCCAATGGCCCCCGAAAACAAGCAGGAGTAGCAATACTTATCTCTGACAAAGTAGACTTCAAACCTACATTGATCAAACGAGATAAACAAGGACATTCCATACTAATAAAAGGGGAAATAGACCAAAAGGAAATAATAATCATCAATCTGTACGCACCCAATGTCAACGCACCCAATTTCATCAACATACCCTGAAAGACCTAAAAGCATATCTAAACGCCAACACAGTGGTTGTGGGAGACTTTAACACTCCATTATCATCAATAGATAGGTCATCCAAACAAAAACTCAATAAAGAAATCCAAGATCTAAAATATACAATAGATCAAGTGGACCTAGTAGATGTCTACAGAACATTTCATCCAACCTCTAAACAATATACATTCTTCTCAGCAGCCCATGGAACCTTCTCCAAAATAGATCATATCCTAGGGCACAAAGCAAGCCTCAGCAAATATAAGAAAACAGAAATAATACCGTGCATACTATCTGACCACAATGCAGTAAAAGTAGAACTCAACAACAAAAGTAAAGACAAAAAACATGCAAACAGCTGGAAACTAAATAACTCATTACTTAATGAAGAATGGATCATCGATGCAATAAAAGAAGAAATTAAAAAGTTCCTGGAAGTCAATGAAAATGAAAACACAACCTACCGGAACCTATGGGACACAGCTAAGGCAGTCTTGAGAGGAAAGTTTATAGCCATGAGTGCATATATTAAAAAGATTGAAAGATCCCAAATCAATGACCTAATGATACATCTCAAACTCCTAGAAAAACAAGAACAAGCAAATCCCAAAACAAATAGAAGGAGAGAAATAATAAAAACAAGAGCTGAAATCAACGAAATAGAAACCAAAAAAACCATACAAAGAATTAATGAACAAAAAGTTGGTTCTTTGAAAAAATAAACAAGATCGATAGACCCCTGGCAAACCTGACTAAAATGAGGAGAGAAAAAACCCAAATTAGTAGAATTAGGAATGCAAAAGGGGAGATAACAACAAACACCATGGAAGTCCAGGAAATCATCAGAGACTACTTTGAGAATCTATATTCAAATAAATTTGAAAATCTTAAAGAAATGGACAGATTTCTAGATACATATGATCATCCAAAACTGAACCAAGAGGAAATTAATCACCTGAATAGACCTATAACACAAAATGAAATTGAAGCAGCAATCAAGAGTCTCCCCAAAAAGAAAAGTCCAGGACCTGATGGATTCTCTGCTGAATTCTATCAGACCTTTAAAGAAAAACTGATACCAACCCTCCTTAAACTGTTCCATGAAATAGAAAGGGAAGGAAAACTGCCAAAAACATTTTATGAAGCCAGTATTACACTTATCCCAAAACCATGCAAAGACAACTCCAAAAAGGAGAACTATAGGCCAATCTCCTTAATGAACATTGATGCAAAAATCCTCAACAAAATAATGGCAAACCGAATTCAGCAACACATCAAAAAGATTATTCACCACGACCAAGTAGGCTTCATCCCAGGGATGCAGGGGTGGTTCAACATACGAAAATCAATAAACGTAATAAACCACATTAACAGAAGCAAAGACAAAAACCACTTGATCATCTCAATAGATGCAGAAAAAGCCTTTGATAAGATCCAACATCATTTCATGATAAAAGCTCTAAGAAAACTAGGAATAGAAGGAAAGTTCCTCAACATTATAAAAGCTATATACGACAAACCTACAGCCAGCATTATACTTAACAGAGAAAAATTAAAACCATTCCCTCTAAAATCAGGAACCAGACAAGGATGCCCACTATCTCCACTCCTATTCAACATAGTACTGGAATTCCTAGCCAGAGCAATTAGGCAAGAAGAAGGAATAAAAGGAATACAAATAGGTAAAGAAACTGTCAAAATATCCCTATTTGCAGACGACATGATCCTATACCTTAAAGACCCAAAAAACTCTACTCAGAAGCTTCTAGACATCATCAATAGCTATAGCAAAGTAGCAGGATATAAAATCAACATAGAAAAATCATTAGCATTTCTATACACTAACAATGAACAAACTGAAAAAGAATATATGAAAACAATTCCATTTACAATAGCCTCAAAAAAAATCAAATACCTAGGTGTAAACCTAACAAAAGATGTGAAAGACCTCTATAAGGAAGACTATACACTTCTGAAGAAAGAGATTGAGGAAGACTATAGAAAGTGGAGAGATCTCCCATGCTCATGGATTGGTAGAATCAACATAGTAAAAGTGTCGATACTCCCCAAAGTAATCTACATGTTTAATGCAATTTCCATCAAAATTCCAATGACATTCATTAAAGAGATTGAAAAATCTACCGTTAAATTTATATGGAAACACAAGAGGCCACGAATAGCCAAGGCAATATTCAGTCAAAAGAACAATGCAAGAGGTATCACAATACCTGACTTCAAACTATATTACAAAGCAATAACAATAAAAACAGCATGGTACTGGCACAAAAACAGACATGAAGACCAGTGGAACAGAATAGAGATCCAGATATGAAGCCACACAACTATAACCAACTTGTCTTTGACAAAGGAGCTAAAAATATACGATGGAGAAATAGCAGCCTCTTCAACAAAAACTGCTGGGAAAACTGGTTAGGAGTCTGCAAAAAACTGAAACTAGATCCATGTATATCACCCTATACCAAGATTAACTCAAAATGGATCAAGGATCTTAATATCAGACCCCAAACTCTTAAGTTGATATAGGAAAGAGTAGGAAATACTCTGGAGTTAGTAGGTATAGGTAAGAACTTTCTCAACAAAACCCCAGCAGCACAACAACTAAGAGATAGCATAGATAAATGGGACCTCATAAAGCTAAAAAGCTTCTGTTCATCAAAAGAAATGGTCTCTAAACTGAAGAGAACACCCACAGAGTGGGAGAAAATATTTGCCAACTATACATCAGACAAAGGACTGATAACCAGAATATACAGGGAACTTAAAAAACTAAATTCTCCCAAAACTAATGAACCAATAAAGAAATGGGCACGTGAACTAAACAGAACTTTCTCAAAAGAAGAAATTCAAATGGCCAGAAAACACATGAAAAAATGCTCACCATCTCTAGCAATAAAGGAAATGCAAATTAAAACCACGCTAAGATTCCACCTCACCCCTGTTAGAATAGCCATCATCAGCAACACCACCAACAACAGATGTTGGGGAGGATGCAGGGAAAAAAGAACCCTCTTACACTGTTGGTGGGAATGTAGACTAGTACAACCACTCTGGAAAAAAATTTGGAGGCTACTTAAAAAGCTAAACATTGATCTACCATTTGATCCAGCAATACCACTCTTGGGGATATACCCAAAAGACTGTTACTCCAGAGGCACCTGCACATCCATGTTTATTGCGGCACTATTCACAATAGCCAAGTTATGGAAACAGCCAAGATGCCCCACCACTGACGAATGGATTAAGAAAATGTGGTATCTATACACAATGGAATTTTATGCAGCCATGAAGAAGAACGAAATGTTATCGTTCGCTGGTAAATGGATGGAATTGGAGAACATCATTCTGAGTGAGGTTAGCCTGGCTCAAAAAACCAAAAATCGTATGTTCTCCCTCATATGTGGACATTAGATCAAGGGCAAACACAACAAGGGGATTGGACTTTGAGCACATGATAAAAGCTTTAGCACACAAGGGAGGGGTGAGGATAGGTAAGACACCTAAAAAACTAGCTAGCATTTGTTGCCCTTAACGCAGAGAAACTAAAGCAGATACCTTAAAGCAACTGAGGCCAATAGGAAAAGGGGAACAGGTACTAGAGAAAAGGTTAGATCAAAAAGAATTAACCTAGAAGGTAACAGCCACGCACAGGAAATCAATGTGAGTCAATGCCCTGTATAGCTATCCTTATCTCAACCAGCAAAACCCCTTGTTCCTTCCTATTATTGCTTATACTCTCTCTACAACAAAATTAGAAATAAGGGCAAAATAGTTTCTGCTGGGTATTGAGGGGGGGGAGAGGGAGGGGGCAGAGTGGGTGGTAAGGGAGGGGGTGGGGGCAGGGGGGAGAAATGAACCAAGCCTTGTATGCACATATGAATAATAAAAGAAAAATGAAAAAAAAGTAGTATGATAGCTAAGTAAATATGATTATTGTATTTCTAAGAGCACTTCTCTGGGGAAGAAAAACTATACTGGGCTACTCACTTGGACACTCACACCTCCACGCTAGTGACTAAAAGAAAGCTTGAGTCGGTCAGAATAGAAAGACAGTAAACAGCAGAATGGTGAACTTTTCAGTCAAGACCTAGCTATAAGTTTGTAGAGACAATTTTTACAGAAAGTGAATAAGCTCTCTCTAATTACATGACAAAGGAATCAAGGCAGAGAACCAATTTCTAGATACAAGATTTCTAAAATACAGCATATTCACATCAAAGTCATTAAGGATCAAACATCAATCAATAAAGAACAAGCAGGCTGCCAAGCCTGTGGTGGTAAGGTATGAAGCTGCCCGTGTTTGTGCGTTTTCTAACACTCTGGCCTCCCTGGGTCCAATGGACCAGTCTCATGACTCCAATGGGCTTTTTAAAAAATTTTTGTAAGGATATATTAATTGTACAGAGGGGATTCATTGTGACAATTCCAAATAGGCTTATACTGTACACTGGTTAGATCACCCCCATCTACCCATTCCCCACCCCACTTAAAGCAATTGCAAGAGGTTTCAGTGTTCTACTTCATGTAAGTATATGAAGTCCATCTATCATATACCCTCACCTTAATCTCCTTCATTTGCCCCACCCCGTCCCATAAGAACCCCCCCATATACACTGTACCTATTTTACAGCCCTACCTTTCATTATTAATATCTAAGTCAATGTTCAAAGGGGCTTCTCAATGTATCCCATACTTTACTTTGGTCTATTCAACCCCTTCCATCAATCTTCCTTACCCTTTTGCCTTCCATCCCCATTTTTCAACATCCTTATATCCTCTACTTACACAGGTGTTGTGTTTTACAATATTACTGATGCTCTATCATTCCCTTTTCCTTTCCCTCCTTCCCAGAGTTCCATAGAGTATTTCCACTATTACAAACATGTTCTACATGAGTGGGTACATGATCATGTTTGTTTTTGTGTACGTTTATCTTTTCCATCTATCTTCCATGTATGAGAGATAACATGTGGCCTTTGTCTTTCTAAGCCTGGCTTACTTCACCTAACATGACATCCTCTAATTGCATCCATTTACCTTCAAACCACATGTCATTATTCCTTTCGGCTGAATGAAACTCCATTGTGTATATATACCACATATTCTTGATCCATTCATCAGTTGTAGGGTACCTGGTGTACAGGTGTCTCTATTGAGACACACTCACCACGACCCTCTACCCTCACAAGCTGAACCACTGGTATTCCAGGCTTCTGCAATTGTCAGCCCCAAATCTGGAGATAAGCAAACTCAAAAAGTCTGCTTATTTCTCCCTATTCTTCTGTGTGTAGACAGGGAGGTTGGGGGAAGGATATGGATAGTGACACTGTTTCCCACAAAAAGCTATGAGGTAGTGAATTCCCCTAAAATAAAGACAGAGTTCATCTGGTGGGCAGCCAAAAAGAACAAAGATCCACTGTGCTTGGTTTTTTACAATGACTTGTATGACGGTGGGAATGAAAGGAGAGGAAAAAATTGTAGTGTTGATAAGAACTGCAGTGGTATTCACTAACTTGAGGGAAGTTCAACAAGTTGTCAACCAAGTAAAATGACTGAAGTTCTTACCAACCTGTAATTTTGAGACTGGGAGAGGATTGGGAGGGAGGGGGGATTATGAATCACAGTACATAGGATTTGCTAAGATCTGATGCTTCTATCTACAACAGACTGTTTATCAAAGAATGTTAACAGTCTGAACAAAGGATAGTACTAAAAATGCCAAAAAGGAAAAGCAACTACCCAGGACATTCACTTTGGAAAAAGAACTATTATAAAATCCCAATGCATATATACCAAGAAAAGCACAGCTTAGCAAAGAAACTGAGAGATACTACAGTACCAATAAAACTGCTAGTAAGGAACACTGCTCAAGAGCTGTGTTATTTAGACATAGAAACAATAACTAACATTTTTAATGTTTGGGGTGGGTACTCTGAGGAAAAGTTTTGTTCGTATCATCTAATGGCCAAATTGTTTAAATCAATTAAACTAAACTATCCTGTGCTATTTCTGGTATGTCACACTCCTATAGCTACAATAGGCTCTAATCTATTCATCTGTCTGTGAATTTATGACAAATGTAATATGAAATAGAAAGTCTCACACACACAGTTAATCTGCTATTTTAATAAAGCAGCTTTTAATTCACTTAACAGAAACGAGCACCCTTACCAGGAACTAGAACTAGGAAACGGTTCTCATGAACTGAAGTCATTCTCTCAGCATTGTTTCTGCACGCTTACTTCATTGTTCTCTGCTTCTTTTTGTACACTGTTACTCCTTCACCCATATTCTGTGACTTTCCAGCTTATACCCTCCAAAAACAGCCTAGAAGCTCTGCCCAAGTTGGGACAAGCATCTGCCATAGGACCAGTGTAAATCACCTCAGAGCAGGGGCAGATATTTTGAACATGGCTGTAAGCCTACCCCTGAGAGAACAAGGGGTGGTTTTAGAGCCGAGAGGGGAGTGGATAGGCTGGCCTGGGGAGGGAACCCCAGTAAAAAGTCTCTTCTACCTTCATTAGAAGACCATCTCCAACACAGGAGCCACCCACAACACCCAGCAGGCAATGCTAAAGTCTAACCAAAACCTTCTTGGGCTCTACCCTGATTCCTTTCAGACTACAACACAAAGTGTCCATTGATGAATGTTCACACTGCACGAGGTCCTCAACCTTTGGAGCAGAGGAACTACTTGGGGTAAAGGCAAAGCAGGGTCAGAGGAGGTTTTAGGGAAAAGCACATGTAAAAATGGAACAGAAGTTCAAAAGCATTTATTACCCAATAGAATGACCACAGTTAAAAACACATGATTGCCCTATTGCAACAATTCTTAAGAAGGATCACTAAAACTGGCCACTCATCAAACTCTTCAAGGAGTTTTTAGAAATGAGACTCCCAAGGGCTCATCCAGACATCCCCAACCAATCTCCAGGGGTGTGCTTATTCATTTTTAAACTCCCCAGATGACTATAAAACACATGCAGGTTTGGAAAAGATAGAAATGGGAATGAAGATGCAGCATGCTTACTTGCTCATCGGTTCCGGAGACTGGGCAAGGAAAAGGAGAAAGGGCTCACAGTGGCATAACCGTGGGGAAGAGATGGAAAAGATACGCAGAGAGCCTGCCTGTTGCCACTAGAGAATGGCAACAAAAGCCACGTTACTATTTACTAATGAGACAGTGTGAGTGTATAAGCAGAGCTATAAAGGGACTGCCCAGACATCTCTGATTAATGGGGTGATGCCACAGGCAAATTGTGGATTTGACAAATGATGTAATGGACAGTGCTATGTTTGAATGTCTCTTCCAAAAAGACACGCTGAAATTTATTAACAGGGGACACCTTTAAGAGGTGATTAGGTCATGGGGGCTCTGTCCTCACAAATGAATTAATGTCATATTATGGGAGTGACTTAAGTATCACAAGAATGGGTGTGTAAAGAAGTTCACCCCGAGGTCTCATTCCAGGCTTGCTTCCCTTCTGCCATGCTATGAACACTGCACAGAGGCCCTCCCCAGACACCAGCACTGTGTTCCTGGACTTCCCAGCCTCTAGAACTGGGAGCCCAATAAACTTCTCTTTTTTCAGTTTTGGGGATTATAGGCATGTGTCACTCTGCTTGACTATCCAATAAACTTCTATTGTTTATAATTTACCCAGTCTGTAGTACTCTGTTGTAACAGCAGAAATGGACTAAGGCTGATAGTCAAAGTTGAGCAAGGGAAGGGAGGTATAAAGGAGAATGGTGGAGGGGTGAATTCAAGTAATATGTATTTGATATATTGTAGGAACTTTTGTAAATGCCACAACAATTAAAAAAAATTCTATGCATAGTGAAAAAAATAAAGATCTTCTGGACATACACAAAAAAATTTGTGTACAAATCATCGTGTACAAATGATTACATCTTTGTACTAAGTAGAACTGTATTGTGTCTGGATAGATGGTTTAATGTAACACTTTTGTATTTAGAAGTCACTCTCTTATATACTATGAAAGCAAGAGAAGACCAAGTGGAAAGTTACCTGATATAAAATCGATCATCGTCCTTTGCACACTGTAGTAGGAGAAAATCAAGTATAAGAAGAGCAGTGTGCATGTGTGTGTGAGATGTAGGCACCACAGACACAAGGACAGAATTACCAGTTCAAATTTATAATGTCAACTCACATAAAGCTAGAACAGCCTAAGTTGGACTTCAAGCCCTAGAGTGCTTTCTCAATGATGCACTGGGCAGTTGGAAACCCCTAGAATCACCACTACTGAGTAACACAATTTTGAATCATAACACCTCCACGTCCAAAACTTTTACCCAATAAGTGTAAGACATTTAAAATGTTGCCTTTAAATCTTTTCTCCTCTATTGTCTTCTCCCTTGGGTGATTGCAACACTCCTGTTGATCCAAACTATCACCTCATTACACGTGACGACCAGATTGTTTATTCACACCCTCTGCTTTTCTTAAACCCCAAGAGACAATCTTTATAGTTGGTTTGACAGCCCAAAAAAGCTTATGTGTATATGTGTGTGTGTGTGTGTGTGTGTGTGTGTGTCCACCCAACAGCTCCTTAAGGATACTGTGCCTTCATCAGCTTATCTTTCCTCCCTCACTTACAGCAATCTTATAGATTCTACTTTCCTAGTACCACTCTATGGTAAATCAAATCCTTATTACCTGTCAACAAGAGTATCACAGTTTCTTATATCTCAGAGGTATGTCAGAACCACACCACTCTGCCACAAATCCTAATTCAATAACTTATTTGTGACTGGGGCTTTTTCTTAATCTTTCTGTATTATTATTTTTCTAATGAGAGCACTCTTGAGCAATTGCTTTAACACCTCAGATTTACATCTATCTTCCATTGTATTAATACTGATTATCTCCATGAATTACAAGTTTCTTATGAAAGGAAGTGTGGGATTTAACCATCCTTCCACTGTGGACCCCATTCCTTAAAACAGCACAAAGTATATATACCACCCACCCACCCACCCATCTCCCCCTAGAAAAACTACCCGTCAATTTAAGGATTTAGTGATGTTCCCCACCTGACCCATTTCGGAACTCAATGTTAGCTCTGAAGAGTCCTATTATATAATAGAGTGACTAGAGTATGAGGCCAAACCAACTGCTGGAGTCCTTTCGGAAAGACACTGAACAGTTCTATCAAACAAGTTGACCTAAGCTGTATGGAACATCCCACTCAAAACATATTGATACTGCTAAAATACTGCACATTAATTACATCCCAGGAAAGCTGATTCAAATTACAAATTAGAATTTATTTGTCAGGTGTCTGACAAACCTGTTAAAATAATTGAGAGGCCATTAGTTCAGACAGCCTTGGGTTTCTATACAAGCAAACCAAAACCCAACTCAGTGTAAACAGTAAAACTAAACTTAAAGCTGGGGATGTAGCTCAGTGGTAGAGCACTTACCTAGCATGCACCGGCTTATTCCCCAGCAAAGCAAAACAAAACAAAATTTAAGCTTAACCAATCAGAAACAACTAGCCTCTAACTAGAGAGACTTTTCACTTTAATCAAGTATGCTGTCTTGTATCCATAAACCTTTTCTCCTCCTCAGGCCCTCTTGGTGGAGCCCCAGCATCTTGTGCTGTCCGGTTTATGAATCAATGTTTGCTCAAATAAACTCTTTAAAATGGTACTGTACCTAAGTTTATCCCTAACTATACCTCTGCACATCAATGCATATTATTCTTCTCGCATATTGCAATAAAGATAGCTTAAATTTTTTAAATCAGATTTAATATTTGAAAATCCATTTTCAAACCAATTAATTCCTATTTATTCACCTGTATCTCAACGTTAGCTAGATAAGCAGAAATAGAGTCAATCATCAGTGTTCCTAGACTCTTATCTTGAATTTGCCTACTGGCTAAAATTAAAGAGGTTGAGTGCACTGCTGAAGCCACATAGCGAGTAGGTGGCAGTGCGAGCTGTGACTTGATGGCGGCCACATATCAGCCACTGTGTTCACTCTCACCTTGACTTTGCTAGGCACAGCAGGAACTGGGACTTTGTACTACATCAAGTCTATAAATTAGTCTTCTCAGGGTCTGTCAGGTTAGGTTGAGCTAGGGGGCACAACCAAGTCAACCTCTGGAGACAAGAGGGTCTGACCCTACCTAGATTAATGATGATTCCCAAGTCTCACACAGACACATTTTCACCTTCTCTGCAACCTATGATGGGGACTGGATTCCAATTCTGTCTAAAATCTTCAAATCCCACATGCTCTTAACAGGAACAGAATACAGAATTAGCATCACTGTTGCTGGCCCAAGCTACAACTGGAAAGACAACTATTCCCAACCCCTACTACTGTCACCTTAGTTCAAATTTTCATCAACACTTAACAAAAACCTCCTCATTGCTTTCTTTGCTTCTAGCCTCTCTTTTCCCACATGCTGTATCTGTAACAGCCTATGGGTTTAAAAAAGCCCCATTACCTGTGCCCCAATCTAGATGCTTCTTGTTCCATCTCATCCTATCCAATTATTCAAGGGCTAAAAATACACTCATTTATTTACTAATTCATTCAAATATTTGCCAGCATATGCTATGTTTCAAACATTATCTCACTGCCACGTATCTGCCCAATGATAATGAAGTACCATAGGAAGAAAATAAAGAGGGTAGGGAGAAAGAGGCCATGAATGTGCAAGGGAGACTGGTATCTCACAGAGTCAGGGAGACCACACTAGCAACTGAAATAATAAAGCTGTCACTTAGTGGACGAGAAAAGCTGGAGAAGAGCAAGATCAGGAATGGTGGTGTGGGGCTGAAATGCTGAAATTTCCCAACCTCTAATCACAATCTGGTAAGCAGCCAGAATCCTGAGGCACCTCACTGGCAAAAGTTCAGGTGTGGTTGAATGGGTCTATAGTGAGAAAAGACACTCAAATCACTCAAGACATTCCAAGGGGATTAGGGTTCCGAGGCTTTTGTGCCAAAGAAACCAGAGATAAAGAGTAAATACATTTCTTACTCTAGCACAGAGACAAGCTTAGACTGATTGCTCATGAAGCCTAGGGTAAAAGAAAGTTTGTTTCTGCTTGAAAAGCAGGTAATAACAAGAATGAATACATACACCAGATTGATGAATTTCACGTAAAGTTTAGTAGACCCACATTAACAGATTTTTTCAGACTCATGCAATGTCATCAAATGCCAAAGCTGGATCCCCCTCCAGAACTTGTGGTTTAGTAACAGAACCAGATTTGAGCCATCTTTGTATCTCAGAACCGAACTTACAAGAGATGCCCACAGTCACTGAATGAATGAGTATATGACAAGTAGCCCAATGTATAGCAACAAATAAGGAAGGTAAAATTACCCAGAAGATTTTTTGCATATGCAGAAAACAAGAAGAGCCAGTTTTAGATGATTCTGAGCTCTATGGGACAACCAGAAAAAGAAGTCTCAAAGAAGAAGCCTGGGTTTACTAGAGTCTCCTGTTACAGGAGTGTCTTCCCCTACTGGAGTATAAGGTCCTAGAGGGCACAGATCGTGCTTTATTAATTTTTGGACATCCATCACCACCATCTACAGCAAATGTATATGAAAGTTCAAGAAGCATATTTTACCAGTGTAAGGGTTAGTCATCTTGAGGCAACCCTGGTTTGTACCACACTTAAGACATATTTGAAAGGAGAATTTAATTTTTTTTAAATTTTATTTATTTGCAATACTGGGGTTTAAACTCAGGGCCTCACACTTACTAGGCAGGCATTCTACCACTGGAGTTATTCCACCAGCCTAAAATTTAATAATTTATACTAAAGATTTTTCCTCATTCTTCAGATGAGGGCCTACTATGTTGGCCAGGCACTATTCAGGGACCTAGGGATTGAGTAGCAAACCAGATTAGGACCCAGACTTCACAGAGCTTACACTCTGATTGGTAGTGTTAAATTAAAAATTACAGGCCATCGTTTTGGACTAAGTTCAACAAACCAGCCTAAAAATCAAAATGGAGTTAAGCATGCTTAAGCGCCACATCACAAGCTGAAACTAAGACATTTATCTGACCTTTCAAGAAACGAAGACTAGAGAGACAGCAGCCAAAACCCCCAAGAGGCTAGATGCAATTGACATGATAGTGAGGTTCCTTCTGCCCCAATTCTTACACAACAAAAGGTAACCTGATGTTAGCCAATCAGTTATTTTTGAGGACAGGAGAGTAACTTTGAAATGAGCACCTGCTGTTTGTTCTTTTATTTCTGCTTCCTTCAGTCTTTATCTATAAAACCAACCACTTCTGCTAAGCCTATCAGAACACTTGTTCTATTTTATGGAATAAAGGGCTGCCTGCTTCTAGAATAAAAATAAAGTCAACTGCGATCTGTTAAGTCTTTGTGAGGAAGATGCAATCATGCGTACAGCAGAGCTCTGTCCTGTCCCTCCTGCTCCTGACTCACTGCTGTTCTCTTCAGAGGAACAAGTCAGTCAGTAAGCCACACCAGAGCCGTGACTGTAAAGACACTGGAAAGATGCCCATGAAAGCAGAAGTGGTAATTCACTGAATTAGAAGTGGTAATTCACTGTGAAGCTAAGCTAAGCAGCTTCACAGTGAGGCCTCTGGAGAGAGTGTGTGCTGACTTGATCACAGAGGCACAATGGAAACGAGCCTAAAAGTGAAAGGCCCAGTACACTGCCTATGAGGACTTTGAGAATCACTATTAAAAAAAAAAAAAAAAAAACACCTTGTGGTGAAGGTTGTAAGACATGGGATCCTTTCAGGTGAGAATCCACAGGCAACTTGTTGTCTTACACAATCCTTCTGAGACTGTTAAGCAGATTACTTTCATCACTATTGAACCAGGCTGAGGTCATCGTTGCAGATGCTTAAATCAACTCTTAACAAGCTACCAGTTGTTTAAAACAAACAAACAAAACTGATGAAAGAAAAATTCTGAGATGTCCTAAATGTCATCACAAAAACCAACAGGATGGATGAGGAGGAGAGTAGAGAGGTTAATCAGTTAGCATTAGCTATGGGCTGAAACCAGTAAAAGACTCTCCCACATTCCTAAAATCTTTATGTAAAACCCAGGACTTAACAGCCCTGTTAGGGCCCAGCATGGTAGCATAAACCAGCTACTCAGGAGGCAGACAGGAGGATCATGGTTCAAGGCCAGCCCAAGCAAAAAGTTATCAAGAACCTATCTTAAAACAAGCTGGGTATAGTGTTTCATGGCTATAATCCCAGCTACTCTGGAAGCAGAGGGAGGAGGACTGCAGTGTGAGGCCAGATGAGACAAAAGACAAAAGTGTGAGACTCTATCTGAAAAACACAATCAAACAAACAAAAAAACAAAAACTTGACAGCCATCTCCCAGGTGCCACAGACTCCTGTTTGCATATAATATCTCTGAACTTACTAGCCCAAACCAATAGAGAAGCAACAAGTACTTCTCCTGATACAGACTGCCTCCAATTGCAAAAAAAACCCCTCTTTATGTTCTCCTGTCCCTCCTACACACAGCACGGTAAGTTCAGAGTGAACGATGTATGGGTCTTTCCCCAAATTTTCACCGTAAAAATGCTCTTGGCACAAGGATTTTGAGTTTCTAGGCCACAAAGCAAGATCCTGGGAGGGAGGGAATGTGGGAGGGAAGGAGGAAGAGAGATCTTGGATGTTAGGTTCAGTGGACATATTTCTAATTGTCAGCTAGTCTTGCTACTGGTAGTTGCAGAACTCCCAGGACAGGATCTTTTTCAAGCTAGTATCTGTAACTACCCTTTTATTTCAGATAACCCTTTTCCTAGCCAGGTATGGTGGTGCATGCCTGTAATCCCAGTACTCAGGACCAAGAGGAAAGAAGCCTAAGCTACATAGCAAGTTCCAGATCAGCCTGGCAACATAACAAGACTCTCTGCCTCAAAAAACAAACAAAAACAATGACAACCCTTTTCCTCAAGAGTTTTGGTTGAATATATTAAGCTAAATTATAATTTTGTCCTTTGACAGAGGAAAAGACTCACTAAATGACTCATTTCAGATAGTGCAGAGTACTCTAAGGGATTGAACAGGCTACCATAGATGGTCAGGGAGGGTGTATGAGATGACATTTGATATGAAACCTGAATGATGCGGCACCAGCCATATGAAGAGCCAGAGGAAGTCTGAGGACACAAGTGCTGCAGGAGGTACAAGATGGGCCTGTTCTGGGCTGCTGTAAGTGAAGGAGAATGGAGACCAGAGGTCAGAAAGGTAGGTGGGAGCTACATCACACAGATCTTTATTGGCCACAGTAAGAAATGTGGAAATGGGAAGCCACTGAAAGACAGACATCAAGCAAGGAAGGACATTTTTAAAAGATTACTCTAATGGCAAGTAGTAACTAGTTTAGCACAGGAAAAAAAGTCTGGATGGCACAAGAAGGTGTACCAGTTGGAACCCAAATACAATAAAGAACCACAGAAAAGGGTAGAAGGAGTAAGGAGGGCTAGTTGAAAGTCTACTCTGAAAGACAGGCAAGTTTACAATACCTAGCCATGGTATGAAAGAATTCCTCTCTGGAAAAAATGGAATACTCTCCACTATACCTCCAGATAGTAGTAAGAGGGGCCATCCTTAAAGAAGAGGCTAAGTCACTGTCCAATGACTCTGCTGTAAGCCCACAGCTGACAGAGAATGCATCACTTATTGCCTCACCCTTAATTATGAACACAGAATGCATCTCTAGACATCTATAGATTTTCCGCCAATCAAGAAAAGAGTCTAGATGGTGAAGTGGCTCAAGTGGTAAGAGTGCCCACCTAGCCAGTGTAAGACCCTGAGTTCAAACCCCAATGCCACCAAAAAAAAAAAAAGCAGAACGGAAACATGGGAAAAGAAAGACAATGCAGGGAGAACAAAAACACTGTGTGTGTGTGTGTGTGTGTGTGTGTGTGTGTGTGTGTATAAACCAATATGCTTAGTGAGATAAGGCATATATGTAGCAAGAACAGGCACTAAAGTGGTGTATTGGAAAACAAAGCTGTGAAATTAAAAACTGGACAGCTACAATAAAAATTCAGTATAAAATATAGAATATAAAACACAAAACATCTCTCAGAAGAAAGGAAGAGGATGGGCATGAAAAGGAAATAGGAGATACAAAAGATAAAAATTAAAGAATCAGCCCAAGAAGTCCCACATACAATTAACAGTGGGTGGAAGAGGGGGACACACACAAAGAAAACAGAGGGGAGATAACTCAAAATCTAGTAGAAAGTATTTCCAGAAATGAAAACAAACATCTGAGTTGAAATGGACAAGGAAAATGAAAGGTGTCTGGCTCTGGTAACTCACGCCTACAATCCTATCTACTTGGGAGGCAGAGATCAGGAGGCTTCACAGGTCAAGGCCAGCCCTGGCAAATAGTGTATAAGATCCTATCTCAAAAATACTCATCACATAATAAAAAAAGAAGAAATACCCAGCACAAAAAAAGGCTGGAGGAGTGGCTCAAGTGGTAGAGTGCCTGTCTTAGCTAGTGGGAGGCACTAAGTTCAAACCCCAGTACCACCAAAAAAAAAAAAAAAAAAGGGACATATGTGAAAGTATGTCACCATAACATTTCAGAATACCAATGATCAAAAGGCTATCCAAAAAGCATCTAGAAAAATAAACCAAGCCAATTATAAGGACAAAGAATGGAAAGCACTGAATTTCTCAAAATGAGGTCTAGAAGTGAATAACCAATGGAGCAATTATTTTAAAATTCTGGGTGAAAATTTGCAAGCCTAAAACTATTCAAATTAGTAGTCAAGTACAGAGGTAGAAAAAAACATTTTAAATCATGCATCAGCTCAAAAAGTTATTTCTGATGCATTTTTTTCTTAGAAAGTTACTAGAAAACATGCTCCTACAAAACAAGATGATAACTGAGAAAGACATGAGATCCAGAAAAGCGGGTAGAGGCCTGGGCAGCAGGGAACGCATAGTGATCTAAGAACGACAGCTGTGCAGAAGGAAGGAGGGTCCTTGAAAGGAGGGGTTAGAGCAATTCACTTGAACATATGGGGAATATCACTCATGCACATGTGCAAGAGATTATGGAACAATGGAAAAGGAAGAGTAACAATAAGCACACATAAAAAAGTAATACTAGGGAAATTTAAAAGGTAATTATTAACTACAAGAAAAAAGTGAAGAACCATACAAGAAATTAAGCGTGGCCAGGTACCAGAGGCTCACGCCTATAATCATAGGTACTCAAAACATAGAGATCAGGAGAATCATGGTTCAAAGGCAGTCCAGGCAAATCGTTTGTGAGACCCTACCTCGAAAAAACCCTTCACAAAAAAAGGGCTGGTGTTGTGGCTCAAGGTGTAGGCCCTGAGTTCAAGACCTAGTAACACAAAAAAGGAAAAAAAAAAAAGAAGTGTGGTCACAGTACACCATTTGACCAGCAGAGTCCAATATTTGCACACAAATACTGACTATTAAGTTAGTCACAAATTGTGTTATTAATGGCAAACAGGAAAAAAACAAATACCTCAGCTAATGTCTAAAATTACAAAATCAGAGATAAAAATTAATATGATTTCTAGAAATATGGAGGTGATGGTGATGATGATGGGGAAGAAGACATATTTCAGGTTTATAAAGGATATAAAACAGAAGACTGAGCCAGGTACTGGGGGCTCACACCTGTAATCCTAGCTACCTGGGAAGCAGAAATCAGGAGGATCACAGTTTGAAACCAGTTGGGACAAACCGACCCAAATCTCGAAAATACCCAACACAAAAATGTCTGGAGAAATGGCTCAAGTTCAAACCCTAGTACCACCAAAACAACAACAACAACAACAAAAACCAGAAGACTGACACAGGAAGTTAAGATGCCAAGGGGGGAGGGAGTGACGATACAGGGAGGCACAAAATCAAGACTGATACCTAAGTCTTTGGTTTGAACCACTAAGGGGACATGGGAAACATTTTAGATAGGAAAGACTTGGGAGTCTTTCTCAAGGTGTGAGAATCAAAAGTTCTGTTTAGCTGTATTAAACCTGAAAAAGAAAAAAAAAGCAAGAAAAAAATAGATGTATTAAATTTGAGATAATTATTAGATCTCCAAGGGGGTGGGGGAGTGGCAAAAAGTATGATGCATAAGCCTGGAGCTCAAGGGAGAAGGGAGACTTGGAAATATAAATATGGGTAAGTATTTAAATCTCTAGGATTGGACATCATGTGGAGAGAATAGGTAGAAAATGGAAACATTTGTAGGGGCTGAGAGGTGTGGTTCAGTGGTAGTGCCTAGCATGCAGCAGACCCCAGGTTTGATCCCTAGCACCGCAAATATATATCTATCTCTACCATTGAGCCACATTTCCCAACCCCTACAAACGTATTCCTATTTTCTACCTATTCTCTCCCTATGACAGCTTATAGATACATGCATTTGTACATTACAGAAATATAACAGAAAATGCACTTAATGGAGTAAGAGCAAGTACAAGGCTTCAAACTTTGTTTTTAGTGTCTCTGGGGAATGTTTCTTTTTAGGGTCTTTGGGGAGTTTGTTTCTTTGTTTTAAAACAGGGTCTCAGCCGGGCACTAATGGCTCATGCTTGTAATCCTAGCTACTCAGGAGGCAGAGATAAGGAAGACCAAGGTTCAAAGCCAGCCTGGGTAAAAAATACAACATAAAAAAAAAAAGAAAGCGGGGGGGGGGGGGGGGGGGCTGATGGAGTGGACCAAGGTATAGATCCTGAATTCAAACCCCAGTACCACCAAAAAAAAAAAAAAAAAAAAAGACAGGATCTCACTACATAGTCCAGGCTGACCTTGAACTCACAATTGGATTACTGGCTCGCACTATCACACTAACTAGAAACTTGTTATTACAGAGTTTCTATAATATTACAGGTACATAGATTATATGTAAACCAATTAACACATATAATATACTTATAAAATTATTTGGGATAATGTCTTTCATAATGTAAATTCTGGCAAAAGAACGTTAAGAAATTCTAAGGAATGAGAAACAAGAAAAGAAAATTAGCCACTACACAAAAAACACCATGGAAGTACTTGTACAAAGACAGTTAGGTCGCTTATCAATTCCCTTAGGATTGATAAGTGACTAGCAGCCAGTAAGGTGAAGGCCATTTGTTACTGACCTTGACAAGGGCAGCTTTAGTGAATGGTGGAGGTAGAAAACACAATGAATGAGGGGTAAGAAAACAAGAACAATATCCACTACAGACAAAAGGAAAACCTGTACTAGGACAGACACAGAGGAAAGACTGCATGGAGACACAGAAGATGGTCAACCACAAGCCAAGGAGGGCCCTCAGAAGAAAACCAACCCTGCTGACACCTTGACCTCAAGACTTCAAGCTTCCCGGACTGTTAGAAAAAGAATCTGCTGATGAAATGACCCAATCTGTGATACTCTGCAATGGTATATTATATAATATATAATAATTGGGCACCTCAGTTGCTCAAGTCTAAGCAACTTCCCTCCTCTCCTCGCTCTTACTCAAAATAAAAGGGTACCCTACCCCACCATTAGGTTTCCCAACAACCTGTCTAGCAAGTGTGAAGCCCTGAGTTCAAACCCCAGTATCTTCAGAAATATTTTTAAAAAGCCAGGTGCCAGTGGCTCACACCTGTAACCCTAGCTACTCAGGAGGGAGAGATCAGGAGGATCATGGTTCAAAGACAGCCAGGGCAAATAGTTTGTGAGACCCTACTTAGAAAAAAACCCTTCACAAAAAGGACCTGTGGAGTGGCTCAAGGTGTAGGTCCTGAGTTCAAACCCCAGTATTGCCACTGCAAAAAGAAAAATATTTGAACTACTTCACAAAGTTCTTGAACTCTCCAAACACAATAAGATGTTATTCCTCACTTCTTATCCCACAAGGGGTTCTGAAACTAAAAGCAAGGCAATTTTAGAAAAATGAATAAAAAATAAGCAGTCAAATAGCTATTGAGCAATGAAAAAGCAATCAAGAATTCTGATGTCTCAAAGGAGGCTTGGTGAACATTTTATCCAAGGTCTAGTATGGTCACATCCCCATCCATGATCAAAGTAGAAAGGATAACACATGCTTTTCTCCTTTACCACATGCAAACAGATCACAAGTATTCCTTATTTCAAGAATCTTAAAATGCTATGCACAGTGGCTTACACCTGTAATTCCAGATACTAAGGAGATGAACACAGTGAAGATCAAGGTTCAGTTCAAGGCCAGCTTGGACAAACAGTTAACAAGATCCCATCTCAGCAAGATCCTATTTCAACAAATAAGCTGGGTGTGGTGGTACCTACCTGTAATCCTGGCTATGAGAGGCATGGGTGGGAGGATCAAGGTCCTGAGGCCTACTCAGGCAAAAAGCTTGAAATCCTATCTGAAAAAAAATAACTACAGCAAAGAGGGCTGGGGGCATGGTTCAAGTGGTAAGCACTTGCCTAACAATCAGGGGATTGAGTTCAAGCCCCAGTAACTGGGGGGAAAAAAAAAAACTTAAAACACCTATAATTAGTCCAAAATGCTGACACAGATCACATGCAGAAAAGCTGTAAGTTAGAAGCTTTAGCTCTGGTGTGGCAGAACAAAAATGAAATGTTAGGTCTGGGGATTAGCTCAGTGGTACAGAATGTGCTTAGCATATGTGAGTCCCTGAGTTCTACTCCCAGCACGACTAAAAAGATATTTAAATATACATGCAAATATATATGCACAAGGGCACACATCTTCTCCGAACACAGCATAGCTCTAATACTGAGCATTCATAACTGCAATGAATAAAGCTCTATAGTATTTATTAGGAATGGTGACCAATTATTCTAGCAACCTAAACCCAAACTTCAGTCTTGTAAATATGAACGCTCACTGATACCTATTTGAAATACTTTTCTAACTTCCACAACTACTCAGCCTCTTTGCTGAGAACTGTAGTCATCAATTACAGTGTATAAAGAAATAAGAAGGATCTAAAATTGCACTAACACTGCTCCGAGGAGAGAGTTCAATGTCCTTTCATTCCAAGAAAAAAAAAATATCCACAACAAACAAAACAGCACCGTTATTGCAGAAGAATTAGGTTACCAGACCACGGAAGTTTAATATAGCCGGAGTTTTTAAGTTCTGTTTGTTCTCAACATCCCTGCTTGGAATTTAGTGGATGCCTGGACTCAAGTAAACAAACAATTCCATGTGTGTTGAAAACCCAAGTGTGTCCCAACCCCCTGATTACTGAAACCTCCCTTCACCATGAGGGTCAGGACCTGAAAATAGAAGCCGATCACTTCACCTTCGAATGCAGGCCACGGGTAAAATCTGGGCAACCCGCGGCACTGGAAGCGATCCAGGGCACTGCTGCAGGAGAGCACTGTGTTTCACCTGCAGTCAGGGAGCCCAGCCGAGTCCTGTCCTCTCCTTCTCCAGGATGCCGGGGGCCTGCCGTGACCGTGGCCGGGGCAGGTCTCCCGAGCTCCCTGCTGAGAGGCAAGGGGACGGGAGGCCACTCAGGGCGCCCGTGCACCCACGCCTCTTCTGGTGGCTGGGAAGGGGGTCGACCGCGCAAGCCCGAAACAGCCCCCGCAGCCGACGCGCACTCACCGCACACCATCAGAAGCAGGACGATCAGCAGCGTGGCCACGAACACCAGCAGCGTCAGCCCGACGTTGTGCCACATCGTGAGGACAGGACGGGGGTCGCCTCCGGGCGGCAAGCAGGAGTGCGGCGAGTGCCGGCTTCAGCGGCAGGCGCCGGAGCGCCGGGGCGGCATGGGCGGCAGGCGCCCCTCGGCAGCGCCCTCAGGGGGCGGGGCGGAGGCGGAATCGCGGCGGGGAGGGAGGGGCGGGCGGACGGAGCGCCGGAGGGCGGTGGGCCGCGGGGCGCGCCTACCCGCTCATCACTCGGGTGAGCCGGGCCCGAGGCGCCCGGAGACCCCGGCGGCGGCGGCGGCGGAGGCGACGGCCGGATGCGCTTCCATGGCGGACGCCGCACGGATGTGGAAAAGGGAAAGGCCGAGCGCAGGGATACGCGGGAGCTATAAAGCCACTCGTTGCCGCTTGCCCAAGGATCGCTCGGCCCCCAGAGATGCCAGATGTTAACGTCTCCCCTCGGCGGCCGCAACTGCTTCTCAGCCCCAGGCCCCCTCCCCCGCGGCGGCGCATCACCAAGCGCCCCCTCCGCTCGCTTTCGTCCCTGCGCGTTGACTGCTGGGAAATGGAGTGCAGCGCCTGATGGGAGCCAGAGACGTCGACCCCGGTTGGACTGCAACTCCCAGAAAGCATCGTTGCTCTCCTTGGCGTCCCCAGTGCCTTTGAAGGTTCTCTGATCACCGCCTCTACATGCGGGGTGCGGGCCCCTGTTCTCCCAACCTGCGCGGTTACCTGCCCTCCCTCTCGCTGTGCCCACGAAAGCACTGAGATTTCAGCCACTACTCCGCGTACATAGTCGGTTTTAGTACTCGAAGGTCGGAAAGAGGAGGAAGCTGCCTGAAAAACTGGTTGCACTTGAATCCAGCCCTGATGTTACGGAAGCGGGTTGGCTACTTGGGACTTTTTTGGAAAGTGTTCTCGTCCCAGACTGAAAAAGGTCAGGGTCGCGAAGTTTCCCCAGTAACAGGAGTTGTGTTCTGTCGTTTCATAGGCAGTGCAATTCAGAAATGACTGGCAGGTCACTTAAGGACATCTGTTGTGCCCTTAATTCACCTACCTGAGTTGGAAGTTTTATCCAGGTGATTCTTTGAACCAAGGGACATCTGACCCACAACTGAAGCCACACTGGCTTGAACAAACTTGGTGAGATACTTTAATAATCTCAAATGCTTAGAATTAAAATTCCCATTTCTGCCAGATTGCATTAATTCGTGAAAGCTGTGCTCCAGGAAGAGGATAAATGTGGCCCTCTAAGGAGGAATTAGAGCCTTGACTCTGTTGTACCCTGCAGTACCTTTCTAGCCTTGTACAAATTCCTGCTCCCTGTCTTGTCTCCAAAGTAAAATAAAAAAATAAGTCTAAACAGTCGCTTTATTTAGCAATTCCCAGTTGTCCCACAACATGAGTTATATTCCCTAAGAAGCAGCATTGTGAACAAACAACTGTGTAAGAAAATACATCAAGGGATAATTTGCATAAGATAATAGACTTCCTGTGAAGAGAGAATGAACCAGTATCAATTTATACTTTTTCATGTATGATTCAATTCTGTTGCTTTAACAGAACCCATTTTATTTAAAACTTGGACAGAAAGAACTGAGTTTAGAGTTTTTATTTTCTCTTCCAGTCACATGTATTGAACACCTGTACATGCCAGGCATTGTTCTGGGTGCTAGGGATACAGAAGATGCCTGTGCTCAAGGTGCTCGTATTGTACTTGGAAGATACAGGCAATAGCATAACTAGGGAAAATGAAAGAACTGCAAATTCCCATAAAGAAAACAAACACGGACAGTATGATAAAAACGGGGTGTTTGCATTGGGGAGGATTAGGGAAGGCCTCCCCAGGAAGTGACACTTGATCTGAGTCCTGAATGAAAAGAAGAATCCAGCCATGGAGCACCAGTGACTCACCCCTGTAATCCTAGCTATTTGGGACAGAGATCAGGAGGATCATGGTTCAAAGTCAGCACAGGCAAATAGTTCTCAAGATCCTATCTCGAAAAAGACCCATCATAAAAAAAAAAAAAAAAAAAAAAAAGGCAGAGTGGATCCAGTTGTAGGCCCTGAGTTCAAGCCCCAGTACAGAAAAAAAAAAAAAAAAGAATCCAGCCATGGAAAGACCTAGAGGAAGAGCATACTAGGAAATAGGAGCAGCTTGTGCAAAAGCTACATGGGGCAAACAAACTTGGCCCTTTCTCCAAGGTTTCACAGTGCTTCTCAACCCTGGATGCACATTTTGAACCACCTAGGGAGATGTAAAAATTACAAATGGCCAGATCTTATCCTCATACTAGATGAATCTGACTCTCTGGGGGTAGGATCGAAGGGCCACAGTGTTTCAGAGCTCCTGGGTAGTTGTGATGTGCACTCGTGCACCCCAAAGCTGTGGTTCACAGAGCGCAATCTTGGAATCAACAGGATCATGTGGGAACTTAGACATGCCTCAAACCTCTTAACTTGCAAAACCTTATGGTAATCCAAGTAAAAATTGGTGGCTTGGATTAGAGCAGTCATTGCTAGATTTGGTAAAAATGGACAGGTATGGAATATATTTTGGAAGGAAAACCATGTCCCCATCAGGATTAGCTAATGCATTAGACATGGGGTTGATGAGAAAACAAGAATCCAAAAAAGACTCAGATGTAGAGAAAAGGGAACCCTTATACACTGTTGTTGGGAATGTAAACTGATAGAGCCATTAAGGAAAAAATGTGGAGGTGCCTCAAAATTTTAAAACTAGAACTACCATATGATCTAACAATCCCATTAATGGGTATATGTCCAAGGGAAATGAAATCAATAGGTAGAAGAGATATCTGCACTCCCATGGTCATTGCGGGTCTATTCACAATAGCCAGGACACTGAGTCAACCTAAGTGTCCAGCAACAGATGAACGGGTGAAAAAAACAGTATATATACACAAGAGACTGGTACTCTTTAGCCATAAAGAATGAAATCCTGTCATTTGCAACCTGGAGGATAGTATGTTACGTGCAATAAGCCAGACAAACAAATGTGGCGTAATATCATTCTAAAAATACTGGTCTCGCAGACAGTAGAGTAGTGATTACCAGAGAAGGGTGTGGCTCCCAAGAGTTGGGGGACAGGGAGATGTTATTGGTCAAAGGATATATAATTATAGTTAAGTAAGGAAGAATAAGCTCGAGAGCTATTATATGCATGGTGACAACCGTTAACAATGTTTTTAAAAAATGTAAAGATAGTGGATAAGTTCTAATCTCAAGAAAGATAACCATGTGACATAATGCATCTCTTAATTAGGCAGATTTAACTATTCTACAATATATATATTTCAAAACATCATGTTATACACAATAAATATGTGCAATTTTATCTGTCAATTCAAAAAATAGTAAGTTGGAAACAAGGATTCACAGCCTGAGTTTCTAGGTGAATAATGGTGCAATTTCTTGCCATGAGTAAGACTATGCAATCATCTCCCCAGAATGCATTACAAATGCCTGTCTTTATGAACTTCGATCTTTAGAATCTCCTTTAAAAGGAGATTGTAGGACCCAGGTCTCTCCTTTCTAACCCCTCCCCTAATCTTTGCTTTCCTCCCCTCCCTGCTCTTGTCCTCTCCTTTCCTCTCCTCTCCTCTCTGATCCTCTCTCCCCACCTGCTCTTTCTCTCTTTCCCTCCTGCTGTCCATCCAACCCTCCTCCCCTCCATTTAGAGATGTGACTGTTCCTACACATAACGCCTACCATATTGTGCCACAATTTGCTGCGTCACTAGAACTGAGTCAATGCAGGTGCTGTGCCTTTGAGCCTCCAACTGTGAGCTAAATCTGATTTTGCAAGTTAGTTGCTTCAGGCATTTTGTTGTGGTAATGTGAAACTATCACAGTATGTCTTATGACTTGCTTTATTAGCATAGACCACTTTCCCAAGGATAAATTTTGTAAGGATTTTCAAAAAGAAAGTCACACTGGTGTGGTGGTACACCCTTGTAATCCCAGCAGGAGGATCAGAAATATGAAGTAAGCCTGACTACATAGTGAAATCCTATCTCTAAAAATCAAAAGGGGAGGGGAGTGAGGGAGGCATATTGAGGGTTTTCAATTTTATTTCTTGAGACAAATAGGCCCCAAGTCTTACTACTACCACATTGGATATTAGGTTCCAACATATGAATTTTGAGGGGATACCAACATTCAAACCATAGTGGCAATTCCTCACATGTATAGAAGCATGCATATAATATAAATATACTTTTGTAAATATAAATTTGTATTGGCATATAGGTCTTTATCAGTTATTGATCCAAATGTTTGATATCAAAAAACTAGCAACAAGCCTGAATTTTAGCCATTTGGTCTCTAAATGCTGTGGAAAGAATTATGCTAAGTGTGGGGAATATATAGGAGTTAACATGAGATTGCTGCCCTCAAAGAAAACCCAATCCTACAGCAAATACTTGCCAAAACAACAACAAAAAAAAACCATTTCAAGTGAAGCACTGTGCTTTCCAGTAGCAATAAAAAATAAATGTACTTCCTGATCTCAATATTATGTTTCAATATTTGTCAGCATTGAAGGGCTGAACATCAGGAAGTCTACTGAGCACTATAAGAATAGAATATATCAATGTGCATCACAAATAGTAATAGCCAGAACTGTTTATGGAACTTCTGTTTCATTTATCCATGTATGTGGGTATATGTATTTGGGGTGTGTGTGTGTGTGTGTGTGTGTGTGTGACTTGCATTGCAATGCAAAATACATTCTTACTGTGGATATAATTTTTAAAAAGTTGAAAATCCAGGCCAGGCATAGTAGTTCATGTCCGTAATCCCAGCTGCTTGAGAGGCAGAGATCAGGAAGATTGCACTTCAAGGCCAACCCAGACAAAAAGTTAACAAAGATAATGGATCTAAGTAGATCTGGGTGGCTGAGACAGCTGTTAAAACAGAGAGGGCCATCCCCCAGCCTACCAAAACACTGGGACAATAGGTATGCTTTAGAACTTCCCTCTGCTAGACAGGATTATTCTCCACCCATCTAAGAAGCCTAGAAGCTTTTTAACATCTCAAAGAGAAAAGATGAAGCAGATAACTACTTTATGTCTCCCTGTTCCTGTGACTTAGCATCCAAAAGATAGGGGAAGGGCTCTGGACAGCATGAGTGGCTCACACATGTAATCATAGCTACTCAGGATGCAGAGATAAGGAGGATCAAGGTTCGGGCCAGTCCAGACCCTACCTGGAAAAAAATCCATCAAAAAAAGGACTGGTGGAATGGCACAAGGTTTAGGCTCTGAGTTCAAACCCCAGTACTGGGAGAAAAAAAAAGTGATGATGGGTGGGGGCTAGCCGCTCTGGATTTTCAGTTTTTATTTCCTCATTCCAATGTCTGAGTCTGGTCCTTCAAATATTTATTGAAATAATTTCCCTGTTTCCTCATCAAGTTATCCTGCCTCCGTTATGTTTGCAAAGACCCTACTTCCAAATGAGGTTACGTTCTGAAGTTGCTGAGATGTTAGAATTTGGAAGGAACACTACTCACGCCAGTGAGTGACTGGAGAAACTGTGTCTTCCCACGCCTGGCAAGCAGGCTGGCTACGAACCAGCAAGTGTGTACCTAGTAGTCTGCACCGGCCATCAGAAAATTTTGTTTTGCAGAGTTTTTTTACTTTTTAATTGACAGCTACTTCATTGCTTCCTCCTAAATATCAGTCCCAACGTGCTCCTGTTGGCCAGCACTGATCCAGAAAGGAATTTGAGGGGATTCCAGCTTCACTAAATCATGAAGCACAGTGGCCACACAGAGTCATCAAGGATTTTTTTTTGAGTAGGGAAATGACTTGATGGGGATATTGTTTTAAAAATAACATTTTTAATATGTGGGCTGGGCACATGCCTGTAATCCCAGCACTCAGGAGGCTGAGGAAGGAGGATGGGAAATTAGAGACCAGAGTTGGCTTCATAGTGAGACTCAGTGTCAAAATAATGACAGCTAAAAATGTTGGTGTAGGAAAGTGGTATGGTGGTTCCTCAAAAAATTAAAAATAACCTTATGATACAACAATTCTGTTTCTGTGTGCATATCCAAAGATTTGAAATCTGTATGCCAGTGGTGTTAGAAATAAGACTTAAGAGTCAGTCAGCAAGGCAAAAAGTTTTACTTCTGCAGAAGGTTTTGCAACCAACAAAGGTCTGATAAGCAAGCACACCAAGCAGGAAGTCTGCTTGGGTTTTTATCCGTAACGCAACACTGCCCCTTCTCTTACTGGTAGGAGTCAGGGCTCACAGTCTTTCTCCATTAACTATAGATGAGGTAAAGGGCAAGGTTAACATTTAACATTCCAGGAAGCCTAGCAACCATAATGGGCTGCTGCTTTAAAGTGCATTTACCTGGCTTGTTATTTCTTTGAAGGAAAAGACAAAGCAATATTTGAATTCATGTTTTCTGTGTGTGTGTGTGTGTGTGTGTATGTATGTGTGTGTATATTACAGTTCACAGTAGTAAAGCTATGGAATCAACCTAAGATTCCATCAACAAATGAATGAGTAAAGAAAACATGTTATCCACACACAATGGAATGTTACTCAGGCTTATAAAAGAAGGAAATCCTGCCCTTTGCACCAACCCCAATAAGCCTGGAGGCAATTATGTTAAATGAAGTCAGCCAGAAACAGAAAAATAAATAAGGCCTGACATCTCTTGTATGTGGAAGCTAAAACAGTTAACCTCCCAAAAGTTAGGAGTAGAACAGTGGCTACCAGAGGGTCGGAGGGAGGGGGGATGGGCATAGGTGGGTCAAGTAGTACCTGTTACAGTCAGGTAGGAGGAATAAGATCTAGGGCTCCACTTCACAGCAGGGTCAACAGGATTGTGTGGTATATTTCAAAATAGCTGCAAGAGAGGATCTTGAGTGTTGCTATCACAAAGAATTTTTTTTCTTTTTTTTTTTTTAGTAGGGCTGAGGTTTGAACTCAGGGCTTCACACTTGCAAAGTAGGCTCTTTGCCACTTGAGCCACACCTCCAGACCACAAAGAAATAATATACATTGAAGGTGATGGGTATGTGAATTGCCCAGACTTGGTCACTAACCAATGTATCTACGCATCAAAACATCACATTAGAACCCATCGATATGTACAATTATGTTGCAAAAATAAAATTAGGGACTGGCAGAGTGGCTCAAGTGGTAGCAAGAGTGAGGCCCTAAGTTCAAACCCCAGTACTGACAAAAAATAACAATAAAACTAAATAAAATCAAGGACTGGATGTATAGCTCAGTGGTAGAGCATTTGCCTCACATAGACAAGACCCCAGGTTTGATTCTTAGCACAGAAAAATTTATAAACAAATAAGTAAATAAAATATTGTTCTGAGAAGGAAAAAAAACCTGAGAAAACAAATAAGTAATATTGTTTTAGTAGCAAAGTGGAGGAGAGATTGGGAATGAGTGAAGACTAGAGATTACTTAAGTGGTTCTTGCATAGACTAGTAGAAGGGTGTCTTGATATGCTTTTGGCAGTGCTAGACTAGAAAAATCAGGCCAACCCTCTGGCTAAATATGATAAAAAAAAAATCTTCCTACTGATACCAAATAGCCAATAGATAATGAGGACCAATTGGGCCACTTCCGAGAAAACGGAAGTGGAAACCCAGAAATGAGAGCGAGGCATGCAAAGGGCTCCTTTGCTCAGGAGGGCAGAATCCCAAGAGAATGTGGGCAGGACTGTGCTGTCCTCTGGGGGCCACAGGTGAGCTGAGGTCCAGATTGGAGCACTGCAATGGCAAAGGGGACGGGGCACCAAAAATAACCCTGCAGCCTGGGCCGGTTTTATCTGATTCCATGACCCAGAAAAGTTCAAATCCTGAAATGGGATTAAGGAAATCTCAGATTAATACAGCTCTAAGGCTGGTGGGGACCAGTGAAGACTTTCATTATCCCAGGCCTTAAACAATTCCCACAAACAACTGCAAGAAGGATAGTTTCCCACACATACTCAAACTTTGCTTTTTTTTTTTTTTTCCTTTCTTTTTTACTATGTAGTCCAGGCTGGTCTTGAACTCTCAGTCCTCCTGCTTTCACCTTCCAAGTGCTGGATTACAGGCACGTGCCACTATAACTGGCTTCAAACATATTTTTAATTGCATGCCAATTTTAATTTAAGACAGGGCTGGAGGTATAGCTCAAGCAGTAGAGCACCTGCCTAGCAAGCACAAAGCCCTGAGTTCAAACCCCAGTATAGTCAAAAAGAAAAAAAATCTTGTTCAATCTAAAACAAAGAAAAATTTGAACATACACATTTATACGTTTGTTTACAATTTATCTTACTTGTTACTTTATATTGTAAAACACACAGAGAAATTTAAAAGGATAAAATGTTTAACCTTATAAATTGATTTCTAATGACAAGGAAAATGTTTAATGTCATCATGTCATTGTATTCGTTTGTTAGGACCACAAAGTGCAAAGCACCACAACTTTGGTGGCTTAAAACAGCAGAAATTTACTCCCATTGTTCTAGAGGCTGGGAAGTTAAACTCAAGGTGCCATCAGTGCTGGCTCCCTCTTGAGGCTCTGGGAGAGGACCTTCATTGTCTCCTCCAGATTCTGCAGCCCCAGGCATTCCTAGGCAGGTAGGACACAAAGCCATCTCTGACTCCTCCTCCCTACCTGTCCCTGCCCTCTTCATATAAGGATACCAGTCACCTAAGAGTAGATAAGGCCCAACCCTCAGAACCTGGCGCAATTGAACTAAGCACATCTACAATGATCCTGTTTCCATTAAGGTCACTCTGAGGTACCAGAGTACTAGGAGCCTCTCTTTCTCTCTCCTCTCTCTTAACATTTTTATTAGCATTATAAGTCACACAGACAACTTCCTTGTGATATTTCCATATATGCTTACAATGTACCTTGATTAGATTCCTTCCATCATTCTCCCTCACCCCCTCCTCCCTCTTACAACTTCAACCAGCTTCATCATTTTATTTTCATACAAGTGCAGAAAGTTCATGGACCATATTCACCTTCCTTCATCCTCTCTTTTCATCTTCCCCACCCCACTGCCACCTCTGAACAGGACCTGCTTCACATCAGCAATCTCTTCCTTGTAGGACACAATTTTACGCTTAGCAATCACTAAATAGCCTTTAACACTTCAAAAAATATTTTGAATATGTTTAATACTCTGAGGTTCAGCAAGTCAATGATCTAAATTCAGTTTATCATTTTGGGGAGAGGGGAGTGGTACTGGGATTTGAACTCATGCTTGCCAGGCAGGTGCTCTACCACTTGAGCTGTACCCCCATCCATTTTTGCTTTAGTTATTTTTCAGATAGGGTCTCATGGTTTTTGTCTGGAGCCAAACCCTATGTACACCTCCTGAGCATACATATGTATGCTGTGCATACCGTGCCCGGCTTCTTTATTGAGAGGGGACCCTGCTAACTTTTTGTCCAGGCTGGCCTTGCACTTTGATCTTCTAGATCTCTGCCTCCTGAGTAGCTAGAGTACAGGTGTGTGCCACCACATCCAGCATCCAGTTTATCTTATTATTATTATTATTTTTTTTAGCAGTACTGGGGTTTGAACTCAGAACTCAGGGCCATGTACTTGCTAGGCAGGCGCTGTGCCTCTTGAGCAATCCCACCCAGCCCTCTCAGTTTACCTTAATACTTAATATTTGTCATATTTTTAAAAGATATATATGATGTACTTACCTCTACTATTAAAGTACCTTACATACATATATGAAAATGACACTATTTTGTACAATGCACACTCATAAAAATTATATTAAAAAGGTATCTGTGACATAATTAGAAAATATATTTGATTCCCCCTCTACTTCCTGACATAGAGCTTCTAAAACCCTTGAAGTTTCCTGAGCAATAGGGGTAGTAGAAACATCTTTCGTTCTAATATTTGGTTTTTTATTCCAGTTCCAGAAACAGAGTTCCTCAAAGCTTGGAATTTCCCTGGTGATAGGAGCGCCTTTCATTCTAATGACTCTTGGTTGGCTCCCAGCCAGGCAGTGGGCAGCAGAAAGACTGAGTGACGATTCCAAGCTTGGACCACTCAGCTCTAATCCCCATCTCATAGGGAAGAGAGAAAGGCTAGACATGGAGTTGATTTTCAATCATGTCTATGTGATGAAACCTCTGTAAAAAGCCCTAAAGAATGGGTGTGGGCCATGCACCGGTGACTCACATCTGTAATCCTAGCTGTTCAGGAGGCAGAGAGCAGGACGATCACGATTCAAAGCCAGCCTGGGCAAATAGTTCTTGAGACCCTCTCTTAAAAAAAAAATCACAAAAAAGAGCTGGTGGAGTGGCTCAAGGTGTAGGCCCTGAGTTCAAACCCCACTACTGAGAAAAAAAAAGTATGGGTGGAAAATTCTGGATTATTACAGGCATCCATGTGGCAGGAGTGGCACACCCCAATCCATGGGGACAGAAACTCCTATGCTCAGAACCCTCTTGGATCCTTTATCATAAACCAGTAAAGGAGAGTAAATTGTTGCCCTGAGTTCTGTGAGCTGCCCTAACAAGTCATGGAACCTAGGAGGGGATTATGGGAGACCCCATTTACAGCCAGTTAGCAAGAAGTACAGGAGCCCCAGACATGTGACCAGTGTCTGAAGTAATAGCAGCCACATGGGACCAAGCCCTGAACCTGGGAGGTCTGCACTAATTCTGGGGAGTTAGTGTCAGAGTGCAATTGTGGGGCACTCAGTTGGTGTCCAATTAGAATGGAAACACTACACACGTAAGAGGTGCTTAAACTGCTTTTGCTGAAAAACACTGACTCCTTCTTGGGCCCACAAATTAACTAATAGCAGGAAAAGGTTGGCATCCCTTATCCATTTTCTGTCTTTGCTCTATGTCATTCTCTTTGCAGTCACTTTGTGATCACCTTGGAATCCAGAAAGGACAGAATTGATAACATCTTTATGACAAGTGATTGAAACTTCCCATAAGGAACAGTGGATCCCTGCAGGACAGACCACACCTCCAAATGAGGACAATTACCTATTAACAGTGAGGCTGCATGCAGCCTGGAACAGAACTAATCATCTCATAAAAAACAGATTGCTCATAAAGGAAATGCAAATTAAAACCACGCTAAGATTCCACCTCACCCCTGTTAGAATAGCCATCATCAGCAACACCACCAACAACAGGTGTTGGCGAGGATGCGGGGAAAAAGGAACCCTCTTACACTGTTGGTGGGAATGTAGACTAGTACAACCACTCTGGAAAAAAATTTGGAGGCTACTTAAAAAGCTGGACATCGATCTACCATTTGATCCAGCAATACCACTCTTGGGGATATACCCAAAAGACTGTTACTCCAGAGGCACCTGCACATCCATGTTTATTGCGGCACTATTCACAATAGCCAAGTTATGGAAACAGCCAAGATGCCCCAGCACTGACGAATGGATTAAGAAAATGTGGTATCTATACACAATGGAATTTTATGCAGCCATGAAGAAGAACGAAATGTTATCATTCGCTGGTAAATGGATGGAATTGGAGAACATCATTCTGAGTGAAGTTAGCCTGGCCCAAAAGACCAAAAATTGTATGTTCTTCCTCATATGCAGACATTAGATCAAGGGCAAACACAACAAGGGGATTGGACTTTGAGCACATGATAAAAGCTTTAGCACACAAGGGAGGGATGAGGATAGGTAAGACACCTAAAAAACTAGCTAGCATTTGTTGCCCTTAACGCAGAGAAACTAAAGCAGATACCTTAAAGCAACTGAGGCCAATAGGAAAAGGGGAACAGGTACTAGAGAAAAGGTTAGACCAAAAAGAATTAACCTAGAAGGTAACAGCCACGCACAGGAAATCAATGTGAGTCAATGCCCTGTATAGCTATCCTTATCTCAACCAGCAAAACCCCTTGTTCCTTCCTATTATTGCTTATACTCTCTCTACAACAAAATTAGAAATAAGGGCAAAATAGTTTCTGCTGGGTGTTGAGGGGGGGGGATAGGGAGGGGGCGGAGTGGGTGGTAAGGGAGGGGGTGGGGGCAGTGGGGAGAAATGAACCAATCCTTGTATGCACATATGAATAATAAAAGAAAAATGAAAGAAAAAAAAATAAAGTAATTAGGGGTCTTTGAAAAAAAAAAAAAAACAGATTGCTCCCCTCAAGTGATGACAGCAATAACATCTTCTCTGGAACCCCTCTTTGAACCCTTGGACTGAGATAAAGGAAAACCAGGACACAACTGTGACTAGGACTGTTTAACTATGCACGCCCTTGTCTCCTGCCCCCAGTTGTCTATTTAAACCTATAGCTTATGTCTATACCCCAAAGATGGCTGCAGATGAGCTGAGTGCTTATTCTGCCTCTTCCCACAACATGTCCCAAGTTGTGTGCCTTCACCATGCCTCCTTATTTGGTGTACAAGGACGAGTAGCCGGACCTGGCATATGGAGTCTCAGGAGTTTGGGTCTTGGGTCCAAAACTCTGGTTTCAAGCACATTGGAGCCCACCCCCCTCCCCACACACACACACACACACTCATGCACACATTTGCACATGCGCACATGCACATGCACATCTGTAGCGAAACAGTTTTTCTGAAACTCAAGTAAGTACAGAAATCCAAACAAAAGCAGTGCATTTCTGTCTGACTTTGGCTTTTTGCTTTTTGTGCTGATGGGATGAGGAAGAGTTCCAGGCAAGAGCTCTATCCTGGGCCATGCCCTCAGCCCTCTATTTCTGGCTTTCTGAATGTGGAACACATTTTTTTCAGGCTCATCCACTTACTATACAAAGATTTCTGTTAAAATTCAGCTAAGAATTTTCCATCTTTCTGGTGTTAATTAGTTGTTCTTGAACACTAACTGGGAAAATGTTGCACATATATTGTTTTTGTGAGCAGGTTAAAACTCTGTAGAAACTCTGTTTAGAACAAGCTCAGCAATTCTGTGTCCTTGCACGTGTGCCTGTGATTGGCACTGTTGTGCAGGTTCTGACAAATTATATAACAAATTAAGTTATTTGTTATAATTTATAACAAATTATAAAACTATTTCCAAATAGTTTTAAATATTGCTTTCCAAAATGCTCTTTCCATGAGGTGAATTTCTTTCTAAAGCAATGACTTAATCATTTATTGTTAAAACATTCTTTTTTTCTTCTCTTTTTAAAATTTTTGAGACAGGATCTCACTATGTAGCCCAGACTGTCCTTGAATGCACAATCCCCCTGCCTCAGCTCCTAAAGTGCTAGATTACAGGTGTGCACCACCAGACATGGAAAGACATTCTTTTCTTTCCTTGAGAAAACATTAAATGTGGTTGTTTTTCCCTGAATCTCTATTATATGGTATGTGATAGTCTCTCCATCTTTTTGTTGCAGAAAAGCTCAGTGTCTTAGTATACTCCAGCTACTGCAACAAAATACCATAGACTGGAAGACTTATAAACAACAGAAATTATTTTCCACAGTTCTGGAAGCTGAAAGTCCAAGGTCAAGGCACCTACAGATTCAGTGTCTTCTAAGGGCCCACTTCCTGATTCACAGATGGCCCTAATCCTACTCACAAGGTCCCACCCTCCTAACCTAATCACCTCTCAAAGACCCACCTCCTCATCACGTTGGGTATTAGATTTCAGCATATGAATTTGGGGGAGGGGACACAAACATGTAGACTTGTCCTCTGGGATGAACGCTGATCCATTACCTTGACTCATGCCCCCTTTGATGTGGGTCCTATTGCTCCAGCTGTGGGGAGTGCTGGTGGCTCTTCAGGGACTGCTGGCCCACAGCCTTGCGTGAGTGAAAGGAGCATAAACATCTGTGCACCTCAGGACAACCTGAAGGGCCACTCTAGCTCCAGAGCTCCCATGGAATCAGCCACAGAGTCATCCACCCAAAATGTTCTTTGACCTCTCCCTCATTTCAGTGTACTTTCTTCCCCTTCCATCTATGGTGAAACCAAGGATGTACTTTACTCATGCTGCAGGATTTATCTTGAATTTTCCTTTCCATAAATCCAACCCATTTAAAAGAAGAAAAAATGTGTAACTTGTTTTTAAATATTTTGCCCTGAGAAAAGCCAGAAAACTCCTGTGATACAAAAGGTTTTCTTGGTTGTTGAAATGATGACTTGTTACTTTATATTCTTGCTATTATAAAATTAGGACCATTGGCAAATGAACTGAACAGAAATTTTTCAACAGAAGAAGTATATGTAATGGAATATTATTCAGCCATTAAGAAGAATGAAATTTTGTCATTTGCAGGTAAATGGATGGAACTGGAGAACATCATGTTCATGTTGAGTGAAGTAATCCAGGTCCAGAATGTTTTCTCTTATATGTGGAAGATAGATCCAAATACAAATATAAGAATTATTATGTTTCCAAAAGTGAGACAGTTAGAGGCAACTAAGGGAGGAGGAAAAGAAGAACAGAATGATAGTGCATAATATTGAAATACATCACAACTGTGTAGGAACAAGACACAAAATACATTGAAAACTGTCAAACAACACAGGTTAGAAGAAAGGGGTAAGGAAGAATACTAGAGGGGGTCAGACTGATTAAAGTACAACATATTTAAAATGCCAAGGCAAAACCCCACTCAACAATGAACAGACAAACAATGAAGGTTATGTTAAAGAGAGGGCGATAGTGGGGGGGAGAGGGAATGAAGAGGGTAAAGGAGGGTGAGTGTGGTTGATGCACTTTGTATACCTGTATGAATGTGAAACATTGAAACCTGTTGAGCTTATTTTAAGAAAGGGAGGAATAATGGAGGGGATGAACGAAACTGGGGTACAATATATGCATATATGGAAATGTCACAACAAAGCCCCCTGTACATCTATCATATACTAATAAAAATGTTTTTAAAAATAGGACCATTTAAAATGACTCATAGGGCCAAGTGTGGTGGCCATGCTGGTAATTTCAGCTGCTTGGAAGGAAGGAAGATTATGGTTCAAGGCCAGCCCAGGCAAAAAGTTACTGAGACCCCATCTCAACCAATAAACCAGGCGTGGTGGTTCATACCTGAGATCCAGCTATGCAGGAGGTGGAAACAGGAAGCTCATGGTGTAAGGCCAGCCCAGGCAAAAGAAGGGAGACCTTTAAAACAAAACAAACAAAACTAAAGCCCAAAGAGTTTTGGGCATGGCTTACACGGTACAGTGCCTGCCAAGCATAAGACCCTGAGTTCAAACCCTAATACTGCCAAAAAAGAAAAAAGAGAAAGAAACATCACAGGGAGAAACAGCAATACACAGTAATACTTCCTATTATTCTATTTGACACATGACGTAAGGACCCAGTGAGGGTCACAGCGTCAGTCTTGATGGCAACCGTCAGGAGAGCTTAATCTCCACTGTGTCAGGCAGCTCTCCATCACTGCGCTAATCAGTGAGGCGGTACATGTGGCAGGGAGCAGATAGTAAAACTAAATCACTTAGCTAATGCCAGGACACAAAAAAGAGGAAGAGTCTGGGGTCCCATAGTCCCCCTCAAGGACACTCCCCCCCAACAACCTGAAGACCTCCCACTAGCCCCCACATCTTCAGGGCCCTACAGCCTCCCCCAGCATCACTCTGGGACCAATCTTTTAACACATGACCCCTTAGGGTACATTCCAGATCCAAACTGTAGCACTTACCTTTTAAATTAAAAACATTCCAAAAAAAAAAAAAAGATTTAAAATAGAAGAAAAGAGAAACTAAAACCATATTTTTCCTCATCTTTCATTTTTATGTCCTCAATGTAGCATACTGCACACTCCACTCATGTGGGGAAAAGGCACAGGAGCCATACCCAGGGAGGAAAGGACAGATGAGAACAACTGTGGAGACCTGCCAGAGGCGCTGTCTGTGCTGCTGAGGACTCAGGAGAAGCTGGTGGTAACTTCTAGATTGTTAGCCTGAGTGACTAATGCAAGTTGTTCCCCGAACAGAAAGCTGAGACTTGGAGAGGGAGTCAGGTGACCTTTGCCTCATGGGATTGAATGACAAAGGTGCAGAAAGATTCCACGTGCGTGTGTGTGTGTGTGTGTGTGTGTGTGTGTGTGTGTGTGTGTGTGTAGGGGGGGAGAGAGAGTTTAAAAGAGGACTGAGGTAGTCATCTGCACATTTGGGAAAGTTAAGGCCACATGAGTGATGACAGCAGGAAGGATTAGGTAAAAATGTGGCCACAGACCAGCAGAGTGGGCATTGCTGAAGCAGTCTCAGTCCCTCCCAGGCCTCCATGGTCCCCAGCTGATGCTCCTGTGCTAATCTCAGCTTGGCCTCCCTACAAATCTGGGCTTTCAGAATTAGCCGGAGAAGCAATGTTCTTCCATTTTCCCAAAGCAGAAAATGGGGAAGGAGAATGGTAAGAACACACTGTATCTTGTCTTATACCTGGAGACACACAGTACAGCCACTCTCTGTATCCACGGGTTCTGCATCCATGGAATCAAGCCACCTGGTTCAGACCTTTTCTTGTTTTTATTCCCTAAACAATACAGTGTGCCAACTATTTGCACAGCGCTTCCATTGTATTAGATGCTGTAAAACATCTAGATATGATTTAAAGTCTCTGAGGATGTTCATAGGTCACATGAGCAGGAAGGGATTTTGGTATTGAAAGAGAGTCCTGGAACCAGTTCTCACTGGACACCGAGGTATGTTTGAACATCTCAACTAGTTTTGAAGCAAGACTCCATTTTTAAATGCTCATGCCCTCATGCCTACCCCAACTCACCTTCTTTTCATTCCCACTTTCTCCCTGCCCCCCTCCACCCCAACCCATGCAAAATCTTACCTGCTTTCTCATTCTGTGCTTTAAGAGGTTTTTTTTTTTTTTTTTTTGGTGGTACTAGGGTTTGAACTCAGGGCCTCATACTTGCTAGACAGGTGCTCTACCACTGAGCCACTCCCCCAGCTCATTCTGTGCTTAGGGATGTGCATCTAAATGTATTTCTGTGCATGAACAGATTTATGTTAGTTTAGATCTATGGGGACCTAAATGAAATTTATTAGGGAATATAACGAAATTTCACTTTTAACCACATTTATTGCAGAGAATGGTGACAAAAACTTCTGAAATACCGAGGCAGGATAGATCAGGGAAACTGAAGCATGGGAAGCAACTCAGAGACAAACACTGTATTAATGAACAACTCAATATAAAGTACAGATACGTCTTTCTTTGCTTTAAACTTCACAAGCTGCAAAAACCAAAAAAAGGAAAAAAGAGCAATTCTCTCCTGACCTTGCCTTCTTTCCCACATAATTAGTGTGTGTTCTGGGAACTGAGCAAGGATTTTTTGGAGGAGGGGTGGGTAGGACTGGGGTTTGAATTTAGGGCTTTGCACTTGCAAAGCAGGTGCTCTACCACCTGAGCCACATCTCCAATCAAGTAAGGATGGCTTAAAGAGAGACACTTATCCAGAGAAAACACACCTGGGAAAATGACTCCTCTGGGCACAAAAAGCATTTTAAAAACTGGACATGTCTTGAAGGGAGAATGTGGCAGGACCCATCCTTTGCTCAACCTTAAAATCTCTGGGCCCAATTGATAAAAGTGTGAAATGGCAAGAATGATGGGTATACCAGGTGTCAGGACAAAGGGGTACACTTTTCCTAAGATGAGTTGAGGCAACTCCCAATCGACTTTTTCATCATAAATACCCATGATGTTAGATCATTCACTGCACCAGTTATCAGTTATGCCTGCACACCTGTCTGGGCTGTGTACTATCTTTCTATCTATCCTTTGTTTTGCTTTACTAATAAACTTTCTTACTCTCTACCTTAATACATACTAAAATTCTTTTTTTGTGACATCATGAACTCGGTGTCCTAGAGCCAGGTGGAGACCTCCTCCCTTTTGGAGACCTCCTCCCTGGATATCACCAGTTCTGGCGACAATCCCAGAACTCAGGAGGCTGAGGAAGGAGGTTGTTGAGGCCAGCCTGTGCAACGCAATGAGATTTGTCTCAAAACAGAACAAAAAAAGCCGGTACTTTTTAACCACTTACTATTTATGTAACTTTGGCATTACTTTTTTTTTTTGGGGTGGTTACTGGGGTTTGAACTCAGGGCTTCATGCTTGCAAACTCTACCGCTTGAGCCACACCTCCAGCCAAAAGTCAATACTTTTAAAACCCTATATGCTGAGTTTCTTTTGTTGTTGTTTTTCTATTTTGTTGCTTTTGCTTTTTTTTTTTGCAGTACTAGAATTTGAATTCAGGACCTACACCTTGAGTCACTCCACCAGCCCTTTTTTTTTGTGATGGGTTTTTTTCGAGATAGTATCTCAACTGCCGATCCTCCTGTTCTCTGCTTCCCGAGTAGCTAGGATTACAGGCGTGAGCCACCGGCGCCAGGTCTGTTTGCTGAGTTTAAAACAGCAATGTAGGAAATAAGGGGGAGATGGTTGAAAAGATGACTGGGATCTTGTCTCTCTTACTCTTTTCCAATCTGTAAATTCATGGTGGCGAGAAATACAAAATAGTTGATGAGAACTGCAGATCCTATAGTATGAAAGTGCAGAGGAAGCAGAAGTAGAATTCATCTTGATGGGTAATCAGAGAAGGCTTCCCAAAGGAAGTGTTTTCCCATTGGCCTTTTAAGATAAGGAATGGCATGTCTCTAGTGGAGAAAGGAGAAGGGCGGGAAGGGCACTTCTAGTGAGCTTGGTGAACAGATGTTCTCAGGGATGTAATCATAGGTAGAGCATGAGGAAGGATAAACTTGGAAAAATGACAGATCCGAGTTTCAGAGCCCCAAATGCCATGCTTAGCACTAGGTTCAATTTAGCCCCTTCTGTTACATCCGACTAGTTTTTCCTTGTATAAAACACAGCAAGAATAATTTTCTTTTGAAATACAAATCTGATGCTGTTCTACCCTCCCTGTCTCCCTTTTTACAGCTGCCATCATTTTTACGTTAAAGAGTCAAGCGCCCTATTGTGACCCTCAAACTCCCTGAGTCTATCCCAGCCACCCTCCCTCTCCTCTCCTGGATCTTCCTGGGTGAACCATCCAGGCTCCTCTGGATACACACTAGGATACCTGCAGGCTCCTGTGCCTATGGGAGCTTCCTGTCACTGCTGGCCCTGCTTCTTAGTTGGTTACTGTCTGTCAGAACAAGTCATCTCAGCTCAGTCCTGGTCTTTTCTTTGTCCTTTTCCCTCTTCCTTCTTTCTTTCCCCCTCCCTCCCTTTCTTTCTTTGGTGGTATTTGGGTTTGAACTCAGGGTCTTGCACCTACCACTTGGAGCCATACTCCCCAGTATCCTCCCCTGCCTTTTAAAACAGATTAATCCCTATGTATCCCAGATTGACCTCAAACTCGAGATCCTCCTGCCTCAACCTGGGATTACAGGTGTGTAACACCACACCCGGCTTTGTCAATCTGCTTTCTGATTTAACCACCCTAAACTGGTTCTCCCTCACACAGAGCCGTATGTAGCCTTTCACAGCACATACTTCAGTTCATAATTAAACACTTAGCGGTCTCTTTATTTGATGAAAGTCTGCTAGCAAATAAAACTGTGTACTCCCCGAGGCCAGCACTAGCACTGTGTTTGCCACATGGTTTGGTGAAGGAATGAGCAGGATGACATAATTTAGACTGATAATTCAGAATACATGCCTGCTCATAGGTGTGTATACAGAGGGGCGTTGTGAGGGAGAAACACATAATATTACAAATTTCTCACTTTTCACCAAGTTTTTACTTTTCAAAGGTATAAATTACACACTTTTTAATGATAACATGCGCATCTAAATTTTGTTTTCTATGGGCTTTTCTAGGGACAAATGCCATTAATGCGAGAATAGTTCAGAAGGGCATTTGTGTAAGGGAGAGAGGTCTTTTCAGTACAGATTTTAAATAATATCTTCTCCAGAGTTTATATTTTTTATAAGGCACAAGTCAAAAAAAAATCGTGTTAGTAATCCCAGCACTCGAGGGGTTAAGGCAGGACCACATATCCAGACCCAGTCTCAAAAAAAAAAAAAAAATAAGCCGGGTGCTGTGGCTCACATCTATAACCCTAGCTACTCAGGAAGCAGAGACCAGAAGGATGGCAGTTCAAAGCCAGCCCCAGCAAATAGTCCGTGAGACCCTATCTCGAAAAAAACTATCACAAAAAAGGGCTGGCAGAGTGGCTCAAGAGAAGGAGTGCGTGCCTAGCAAGTGTGAGGCCCTAGTTCAAACCCCAATACCAAAAAAAAAAAAATCACTTCAGCAGGAATCAATCACCTGGATTTATCAGAAGTGTACATAATTACTCCAGCAGGGGGTGCTAAAACATAACTTTGGCCCAGTGAAGCTTAGCACAGGTTTGTTGCATACTAGATCTGCCAGTTTCAGCCTTGAGTGTCAGGTTCTTGCAGGGAGCACACCCAGGAAGGGCCAGTCTTGAAGTATATGGGCAGAGGAGGCCCACAAACAAGGTTTAAAATTCAGAGGTTTTCATCTTAAATACAAGAGCAATTTCCTCCATGGAGACTTGCCACTCTATAAAACTTAATGTTTTTGGAAAAAAAACAAGAACAGAAGATGTTGGCTTAATGAGTCTAATTCCATTATGCATTGTGTTATTAGACACATACTATATACAATAAATATACATGATACCATAGAGAATGACACTTTTTAGAAAATGACAAATTATTGTTTGTTTTAACTTGTAGAGAGTGGGTTTTTGTTTTATGGTACTAGGGTTTCAATTCAGGGCTTCACATTTGCTTAAGCAGACTAAGCAGACACTTTATCACTTGAGCCATGCCCCCAGCCCTTTTTTGCTTTAGTTATTCTTCAGATAGGGCCTGGTATTATAGCCTGGGGTCAACCTGCAATTTCCCTACCTATGCCTCCTGTGCATCTGGAAATACAGACATGAGTCACTATGCTTGGCCTGTTTGTTGAGATGGGGTCTCTTTGCCTGGGTTGACCCTCAACTACTATCCTCCCAATCTCTGTCTCCAGTATAGCTGGGATTACAGAAATGAATCACCACACCCAGCTGAGAATGAGTGTTTTACATCATACTCAATAAGCCAACATCTTTCTGTTATTAAAGATTATTCACAGCCTTCTTTTGAACTTCAGACGCTTTTTTATCCCCCTCTCTTTTTGGTGCTGGGGATTGAACCTGGAGCCTCATGCTCTATGGCTGAGCCTCATCGCAGCCCTCAGAAGCTTTTCAGAGACCCTGTGAGGTTTCAGAAACGTAAAACATCGCATTTTTTTCCAACTCTGCTGCACGTCCATCATACAGTTGGCTGGGGACTCTGCCCCGCGTTGTGGGGAGTGGTTGCCTCTGGCAAGTCGCCAGCACCAGCACCGTGGCAGGGGCAGGCAAAGCACACACAGCTGGTGGTGTTTCCCCACTCACGTTTGTCGTAATTACAACCAACCACATGGCCACACCTGACTTCTGGAGTTCAGGAAATGCAATACTGGTGTGCATCTGAGAGAAGAACCAGAAATGTCCCACGGATCTCACTCACAACTGCCATATGCTATAATGTAATGATTTTTTTTAAAAGTCAAAATAAAGTTTTTATCCAAGCCATTATAGCAATATTGATTTTGAAGTTATTCTTATATCTTCAAAGTAAGGGCCTATGGCTTGTATTATTAAATCAACTTTCCTGCTCTGTGACAAGAACTACTAGCATGGATAATTAAAATTGATGTATTTTTTGGCAGTCTTGAGGCTTTGAACTCAGGGCCTCACACTCACTCAGCAAGCACTCTACCACTTGAATCAAGCCTCCCAGCCCTTTTTGCTTCAGTTATTTTTCAGATAGGTTCTCATGCTTTTGCCCAGAGCCAGACTCAGTCCTCGATCCTCCTACCTTTGCCTTCTGTGTAGCTGGGATTAAAGGTGAAGGCTGCCATGGTTGGCTTTTTCCTTGAGATAGTCTTGCTAATGTTTTGCCCAGGCTGGCCTGGAACTATGATCCTTCTATTCCTGCCTTCTAGGCAGCTGAAGTTACAGGCACGACACTGCACCTGGCTGCTTTTGGCTTTTGAATTTGTCACTAAGTTCAGTTTGGAGGAGCAGAGAAGGTGGTAGATTTCCTTCTCACCTTAGGTTTTGCTTTGATTCATGTTAAAAGCTACTTGTCTTTCCTGAGTGCACCATAATTGCTGGATATGCAGGGAGCTTTGGGGAAAAGAGTCAGGGACTCTAGGTTGAGCTTCTGCTGCTGGTAGGTGACCAAACAGAAATAAAGCCTTTGCCACTCAGCATACACTCTTTGCTTAGCCTCATAGACCAGAGTAGTGGGCTTCTCTAGTGAAGATGTAGATGTAGGAGGAAGTGGTCCTTCCAAGCACTGAAGCAGGCCTGAAAGGAATCTCCGCCAGTCTGCATGGAGCGTGGAGCCTCCTGCAGACATAGCTTCTCACTGCTCACCAAGAGCAGTCCAGGGCTGTCATCAGCATGTAATCAGAGAGGCACAAAACTGGCTATCTTGGGAACTGAAGCTCTCTTGCCAAGACAGAGCTGGCAAGTTGCCTGAACTAAACAAAACCAGAGGATGTGTTATGTCAGCATGTTGGCCTCAGGGTCAAAGGGGTCATGACCACTATTGATCCCACACAATCCTGGTCTTTTTCAAAGGAACTGGTGAAGAGGAAATGACCATTAACATGGAGGGGACAATATGCTGTCACCCTGGCAGTGAAGGTAAAGTCAGGGCCTGCTTCCCACCTGTGTTGCAAGAAAGCAGCAGTGAGTCTTTGTGCATTTGCATGCAGTCATCTGGGGAAACCCAAGCTCCAGATGACCTTCAGGACAAGGTGGTCCCCATGCCCCTGAATGAACTCTGCTTCCTAATCTCCTACTCGTCAAGACTTGCCACATTCTCCAAAAGGAAAAGGTCTTCCCTCATCCTCCAAATTAGAGTTAACCTGTTTTCTGCCGCATCCACTTGTGTGCTGCACCGTTACACCACTCTGTAGCCCGCTTCTAAGTGCTTCACCTGTGTGTCTGTCTGTCTTTCTATACCCAGTCTCAGGGCTGTGAGCATTTGGGAGACAGTGCTCATTTATGCTTTTGACCCAGCCCTTCTTGTCTCACGTGCACAGAGGTTGCTCAGCGCATGCTGTTGGTTTAGCTTGTCTACCTGGCCGTTTTGTGATAGCATGCAATTTCCTTTTTAGCCTAAGAAACATGTCAAACACCCACAAAATATGGAGAACCATACAGTGCTCGCTCAGTACTGTATGAATTTCTCCCGATGCGTTTACTTAGGTTGTAGAGCCTGGAAGTTAAAGACATGGACTTTGGAGTCAGAATGACATGGCTTTCAATCTCTGCTCTGTTTCTTATTTACTGTGGGCTCCCAGGCAAATTGCTTCGTCTCTCTAGCCCTCAGTTTTCCGTCTGTAAAATGGAGTGGTAATAACTAGCTCAATGGGCTATTGTCAGGATTAAATGAGATAGGAGGGCGTAGAGATGTAGCTTAGGGGTAGAGTGCATACTTAGCAAGTGTGAGGTCCTGGGTTCAACCTCCAGCACTGGAAAAAATAGTCAAAATGCAATAAAATATGCAAAGTACTTGCCATAAGTGCAGAACCCTAAAAAAGGCCTTAAAAGGGAGCTATCATCGTATCATGCACCCTGCTATACACTCATGGGACTAACACTTCAAAGCACAGTAATCATAAACATTAAAAAGTACAGTTTAAAAACTGTCTAAGAAGAGAGAAAGAGAGAAAGAAAGTATAGATCAAAAGAAAATTAGAAGACTTGTCAGCCAATTGCAGTGTATGGGATTTTATGTAGATCCCGATTCTAACTAACAAAACACTGACTTTATTGGATGGTATGAGGAATTACTGTTAACATTTAAAGATGTAACAATGGTATGTGGTTAGAGTTTTTAAGAAGAGTCCATACCTTTTGCAAACAGATCCTGATACGTTTACAGATTAAAATTTAGACATGTGGGATTTGCTTCAAGATAATATAGGATGGAGACTAGGGGAAAGGTGGGTTTAGATGAATCAAGGTTGGCTGTTGAGTTGATGTTTTAGTCTGATTGGGCTTCTACAACACAAACTGCATGGTTTATAAACAAAAAAAAATTCTCTCATATAGTTCTGGCGGCTGGGAAGTCCAAATTCAAGGTGTCAGTAGACTTGGTAGATGGTTGGAGTCCCCCATTGTAGTTCATAGTCCATACCTCCTTGCTATATCCTCTCAGGCAGAAGGAGTGAGAGAGCTCTTGGGGGTCTTTTTTATAGACAGACCCAAATGTGATGACAGAGTCATTATTACCTAATCACTTCGTAAAGAATCTACCTCCTAAAACATTGCCTTGGGGATTAAAATGTAAACATATCAGTTTGGGGAGAAACCTACCTGAATGTATTTGTTGTGGGTTGGTTTCCCTTTGGGAAAAGATCTCTGAGATGGAGAATACTTACTGATGAATACTGTGAGGACCACCATTTGTGAGGGAGAGAAGAAGGACTGGATCAAAATGGAGAGGGACTTATTCCATTCTGTGGGGTGCTCAGAAGAGGCATGCACCTTCAGAGCTATCTGAACTAGGGCAAGAGCACTGGGACTTCCTAGTCTCATCTGACCATCCTCTGGATGCAGGCATAACATAGGCAAAGAAGGGGGTATGACTTGATCAAGGCAATAAGGCTCTCCTTCAGCCTAGGACAAGTCCACAAATACACTCAGCTATCCAAAGCCAAGACTCACACCAATGAGGGGAATAAGTGAATCATGAACACTGATAAATATTGGCCAGTTGTCAAAAGCTTTATCTATTCTATATGAAGTAAGAATGGACACACTTAAAATACCATTAATAAGGACTGCCTGATAGCAGGTATTTTATTTTTGTATGTATTTCAGGAAGTCATCTTTCTCTTTATTACTAGCTTGAGGGGAACATTTCTATCATTCTACAAAGTGTGTGTGTGTGAGTGAGCCATGGATGCTTATTGCTTCCCTGGGTTGTGCTATGGTTTGGATCTTGAGTGTCCTCCAAAGGCCCATGTGTTGGAGGTGTGGTCCTCAGCTTGGTGCTATTGGGGGGCAATGAAACCTTTATGAAGTGGGGGTTTTAGGTCATTAGGGGTGTGTGCTTGAAAGAGATTTGGGGACCATGGTCTCTTCCTCTTTCTTTTGCTTTCTGGTGTGCTTCCTTTTACTTGCTAAGGTAGGCAGCTTTGATCCACCATTCACTCCCCACCATGATGTGCTACTTATCATGGACACAAAAGCAATGGGACCAACTAAACATGAACTGAAATCTCTGAAACTGAGGGCCAAAATACACCTTTCCTCCTTATAAGTTGATTAACCCAGGTATTTTGTCACATTGATGGAAAACTGACTAACACAAATTATTTTCTTTGCTTTGTTTTACCTGGTAACTGCCCTTTATTTTTTTTTGACATGGGGTGAGGATTAATAAGGACCTTAGTGGGAAAAACTCAACTTTGAAATTAAAATTAAAATGACAAATCTCACAAACTTGACTAGGAGCAAGCAAATTCTAAAATCTAAGTGATCTAACACAAATTATTAATGAGTATCTTTGTCTTTAAACCTTTTTTGAAAGGACAAGAAGGGAAGTACATAAAAACATCATTGAAAATTCCTTGATAACCATACTACTTAACACAGTATCTTAGCCACTTGCTTTCTCCTGAGGCTGAATGGCAGGCTTGCAATTTCAGCTCACAAGAGTCTCAGCTTGCTAAGCTCAGGAACAATGCTTTGGCCATCTGTGGGCATCCCCAGCTAAATGCTGGTAGCCAATGAGAAATGACTCAGTTTCGCTGAGGATAAAACAATATTTATTCTTTTTGCCACAAACCAGAACCACTTGAAAATCGGAATGAAGAGAAATCATAGCTGAAGCTGCTGGTGTTCTGAAAGGCAGGACTCAGAATTGAAGGATGAGAATGACCTTAGATAAGACACTGGAAACCTTACATAAATATGGAACAGGCAACAACTGAAAGGATTCATTGCCTGAAGACCCATGCTTCAAGAAATGGTCAAGGAAATTTTACAAGCAGGGAAATATAACGGTAGGCAGAAAGTTGGATCTACACAAAGACATGCTGCTAAACTGGTCGACCTGGAAGTATAATCTAAAATACACTTTTTAAATTGCTCTGAAAGATAATTGGTTATCTAAGGCAAAAATAGGAACAGTGAATTATAGGATTATGGCATACATAAAAGTAAAACAAATGCCAACAGCGCAAAAGATAAAAAATGGAGATGTCTTATCCTACTTGAGAAGTAGGATAATATTTGAAGGTAGCTTATGACTAACTAGAGATTAGGGTAACCTTAGTATACGGAAGACCTAACACTGTGAAGAAACTTGACTTAGCGGACATTGGATGAAACCAACATCTCACTCAACAACGGAATGTACATTCTTTTCAAGTACACACGGAACAGACAAGGATAGGCCACACTCTGGGCTAAATCAATAGATTTGTATTCTGAAATAGTTCCACAAATTTTAAAGAATTAAAATCATGCTATATTCTCTAATCATAATAGAATTAATCTGCAAACCAACAACAAAGAGAGATCTGGAAAACTGCCACACCTTTGGAAATGAAAAGGTACTCTTCTAAGTTATACAAAGTCCCAGATGAAATCCTAGGGCAAGCAGAAAATCTTTTGATGTTGTGTTTTGTTTTCTTTTAAAACATTTTTTTATCATATTATTACCGTACTAGGGGTACATTGTGACATTTATAAAAGTGCTTAAAATGTATCTTAGTTAAATTCACTTCCTCCATCATGCAGAACATATGTTGAATGTAATAAAAATAAAATTACAGCATACCAAAATATGTGGAATATAGCTGAAGCACTGTTCAGAGGAAAATAATTTATAGCATTGCATGCTTACAAGGGAAAGAAAATCCGTAATTGCTGTGGTATAAATGTTTGTTCCTTTCTCAATTCATATATTGGAACCTAATTACTACTGTGATGACATTAGGAGGTAGGGCCTTTGAGAAATTAGATCACAAGGGCTGTGCGCTCATTAATGAGATTAGAGCTCTTATTGAAGAGACCACCGAGAGCTAGCCCACCCCCTCTCTCGTGGAAAACACAAGTGAGATGGTGCTGACTATGAACCAGGAAGTGGAACCCCAATCTACAGGTTCTACGATCTTGGACTTCCAGCCTCCAAAACTATGAGAAATAAATTTATACTGTTCATAATCCACCCAGAGTAAGTGTTTTGTTATAGAATGAAGTAAGACAATAATCTAAGTTTCTACCTTAAAAAATTGGGGGGAGGGGGAAGCAAATTAATTAAAAGCAATCAATGGAGGAAAATAAAAAGGTAAGAACAGAAATCAATGAAGTCAAAACCATGAAAACAATAGACAAAAACAATGAAACCAAAAGTTGGTTCTTTGAAAAGCTCCATAAAATAGTCAATCGGTAGCCACACTGACCACATATATAACAGAGATCTCAAATTACCAGTATTGGGAATGATAGAAAGGATATTACTACAGATGTGGCAGACATTTAAAAGACAATAAGGGAATATGATGAACAACTTTATTTCAACATCTTTGACAATTTAGGTAAAGTGAAAAAATTATTACAAAGACACAAATTACCAAATCACTCAAAAAGAGAGCTCACCTGAATGAGCTATATCTATTAAAGAAATTGAATGTGGGGCTGGGGGCATGACTCCTAGCAAGTGTGAGGCCCTGAGTTTAAGCCTCAGTGCTGCCAAAAGGAAAAAAATTGCATCTCAAATTTTTCTAAGAAAGAAAACTTCTAGTCCATGTGAAAAACTTCTAGTTCTAGTACTACCAAATATTTCAAAGGAGGAATAACATGAATTATACGCAAACCACTCCAGAAAATAGAAGAGGAAGGACTCCCCAACTTACTTATTGAGGCAAATTTTATCCTGCTACCAAAGTCAGACAAAGACATTATCAGAAAACAGCAGAATAATAACACTCAACAAGACAGATGCCAAAAGTTCTCAACTAAATATTAAGTGGAATCTACCAACATAATAATACATCATGACCAAGTGAGCTTTATCCAAGAAATGAAAGGCAAATTCAACATTCAAAAGTCAATTAGTTGGTAGAGTGCCTGCCTTGCAAGCATGAAACCCTGAGTTCGAACCCTAGTACTGCCAAAAAAAGTCAATCAATGAAATTTACTTCTATGAAATAAAGAAAAAACATAGATTGACAATCTCAGTAGTTACAGTAGAAGCATTTGACAAAATTTGGTACCATTTATCACAATAATAAATAAAAAACCTCTTAGTAAACTAGGAAAAGGAAATTTCCTCATCTGATAAAAAACAGCTATATGATATAAAAGCAAACAAACAAAAACCTACAACTGTTATCAAACCTAATGCTGAAAGACCAACATTTTCCAGCTATGATGAGGCAAGGCTGTCTGCTCTCACTCCTGGTCAGCACCATAGGGAAGGTCCCAGTCAGTATAAGGAGTCAAGGAAAAGAAATAAAAAAACACAGAGATGGGGAAGGAAGAAATACAACTGTCCCTATTCACAGACGACTTGATCATTTATGTAGGAAACTTCAATCTATGGAAAAATTTCTAGAACTAGTAAGTTTAGCAAGACTGGGCACCATGGCTCACGCCTGCCATCCTAGCTACTTGGGAGGCTGAGATCAGAAGGATTCAGTTCAAGGCCAGCACAGGCAAATCATTCATGAGACCCTTATCTCCAAAATAACCCCAACAAAATGGATTAGAGGTGTGACTCAAGCAATAGAGCACTTGCTTTGTGAACATAAAGCCTGAGTTCAGACCTCAATCCAACCAAAAAATATTAATTTTAGCAAGGTCAGCAGATACAATATCAACATTTTTATTTTTTTAAAGTTTTTCTTATTGTTGTACTTGGGGTACACTGTGACATTTACAAAAGTTCTTATAATATGTTATTGTTAAATTCACCCTCTCCTTTATCCACCCTCCTCCAATTCCTGAAATAGTTCCAATAGGTCTCAGTTTTCTAGTTTCAAAAATGAGTAAATAATATTTCTACCACATTCATTCTCCTGCACCCTTTTCTTATGTCCCCTTTCCACTGGTGTCAACCCCCAAGCAGGACCATTTTACATTCCTGTTCTCTGAATCAAACTATTTTAGTCAGACTTCTTCTCTCACTGTTATGGTTTGGATAAAGTGTTTCTACAAAAAGGCTCCTTGCTGAAGGCTTGATCTCTACTTGGTGGCAGTACTGGGGGGTGACTGGATCATGAGGGCACTAATCCTATCAATGGGTTAACCCATTGGTGCGTGCACAGCCGAATGGACTATTGAGAGATGGGGCTAAATTGGAGGAGGTAGATCACCAGGAGTTTCCCATTAAAGGGTATATCTTGTCCTCAGACCCTTACCCTCTGTCTCTCCACTTCCTGGCCACCATGAGGTGTATAGCTCTGCTCTGCCATGTCCCTCCCTATGATTGTCACAGGCCCAGAAACAACAGAGCAAAGTGGCTATGAACTGAAATTTCAAAACTGTGACCCAAAGTAAGTATTTCCTCCTTAAGTTGATTCTCTCAGGTATTTTGTCACAGTGATGAAAGGCTGACTGACACAGCCACTGTGACCAAATAACTGAAAAAAGGAAAAATTGAAAGGGGGAATGATTTATTTCAGCTCACAGGTTTCCAAGGTTTTAATTCATGGTCCATTGACTCCATTTTTAGGAACCCATGGCAAGGCAGAATTTTGTATTGGGGCACATACAGTGAGGCAAAGCTGCTCACCTTCATGGCAACTGGGAAGCAAAGGTGTAGGAGGGAGAAATAGGATCCCAATATTCCTTTAAAGGGCACACAACAATGACCTAACTTCCACCTACCTACTAGGCTCCACCTCTTAAAGGTTCTACCACGTCCCAATAATACCACAGGCTTGCTATCTGTCTTTAATACATAGTTTTTGAAGGAAACATAAAATATGAACAGTAATACAAGCTTTCAGCAAGATTTTTGAAGAATTTTGGTAAGCATATTTTAGATTCTATAATGGAAAGCAAAAGAGCTGGAATGTCAAAAAAACTTTCAAAAAGAAAATGAGTAGATTACAAAACTCAATTTTAAGAATTACCCTGAGGAAACATTAATCAAAACAGTGTGACATTTATGAAAAGGTAGACATATAGATCAAGGGACACAATAAGAAGTCTAGAAATAAGCCCCTACATATATGGTCAGTTGATTTTTTTTTTTGGTACTGGGCATTGAACTACTCAGGGCATCACACTAGCTAGTCAAGTGCTCTGCCACTTGAAGCATGTCCCTGTGTTTTGCTTTAGTTCATTTTTCAAGATAGGGTCTTGTGCTATCTTTTGCCTTGGCTAACCTCAGACTACGATCCTCCTATCTCCGCCTCCTGAGAAGCAAGGAACACAGGCATGCACCACGATGTCCTACTTGTTTTTCCACAAGAAAACTCTCTGATAAACAGTTTCAGCAAGATGAGAGGATTAAAATCAATATAAAAAATCAGTAGCTTTTCTATATACCAATAACAAATATGTCAATAAAGAAATCAAGAAAACAATCCTATTCACCAAAACTCAAAAAAATACCTAGGAATAAACAGAACCAGAGTAAAATGGACTGGAAGTGTGGCAAGCTTTACCACTTGACCCACACCCACACCCCCAGTCCACTTTACTCTGGTTATTTTGGAGATAGAGTCTCTCAAACTATTTGCCTGGGCTGGCCTCAAGCCATGATCCTCCAGATCTCAGCCTCCCAATTAGCTAGGATTATAGGCATGAGCCACTGGTGCCTGTCTGGAAGTAGATTTATTTATTTATTTATTTATTTATTTATTTATTTATTTTTAAAAGATTTATTTATTTAAATTTTTAAAAGATTTATTTATTTATTTATTTTATTTATTTATAAAGAGGACTATTTGGGAAGAGGACCCATGGGTTGGGGAGGTGGACATTAAAAGATAATAGGGAAGACAGTAATGATCAAAATACATTATATACATGTATGAAAATGTCATAATGAAGCCTATTAAAATGTAAAAACAAGTTTGAAGGTGACCTGTCTGGAATTTCTCTACTAAATGGTTGGAGTTTTGATGTTTGCCACTAAAATTTATTGTCATTCTTTGCCTTTCTTTCTTTAAATGTTTATGGATGGGATGAGAAATTAAAGCAATGATTGTCTCCTTAAAAAAAAAAAAAACTTCAATGAGAAGAAAAGCAACCCATAAAAATGAGCTAAAAGAGACTCTACCAAAGATGTACTGGTGACAAAAACACATGAAAGGAGCTGAGAAGTATGTGTTAAATCAATGAATGTATGAGGTTTGGCCTTCCTCACTTGCTTCTTGATTAACTCTTTAGAATTCATTTTGAAGATTATTCCAGTAACTAGAGCAATTGAAAATTATTCTAGTACAAATATGTAATACATTCTACACAAATATACTAAAGCCAGATGAGAATATGTTGTATATCTGTGTCAGGTCCATCCTAGTAGTAGGGCAAATAATAATAATAATAATAATAATGATAATAAACTACATTAAGAAAAACAGAGGCTGCAGAGTGGTTCAAGCAGTAAGAGTACCTGCCTAGCAAGTGTGAGGACCTGAGCTCAAAACCCAGAGCCACAAATTTAAAAAAAGGAAAACACAATAAAATATTTCATAGGCCTGTTTATGGTATTTTGTTATATAAAATGATGGTATTTTGTGCAAAGTTCAATTGAATCAATAATTGAATGGGGACCAATTTTATTTGGTTCATGTCTTTAGCATTCTAAAGATCTGGTTTAATTTAGGGATGGGTGTAGGCTATTTAGATAGAACTATGAAAATGACAGATGCCCATAAAAATTAGTGATTTCGTATGAGTGTGTGTATTGCTGGGGATTAAACTCAGCTCTTTACCTCTTGAGCCACAGCTCTAGTCCTTTTGCCCTTAGTTTGTTTTTCAGACAGGTTCTCCAATTAACTTTGCCAGTCCTGGCCTCAAACAATGATACTTGTATGTCTACCTCCTCAGTAGCTGGGACCACACCTCAAGTAGGTTTTGATGGATACTCAGTCTCAACAAGTTAAAGAAAATAGTATCTGACACACACTCAGAGTTCAGATGGGCATCCATTAATGACACTAACAAGGACATGCATCTCAACAGAAGACTATCCCACCACCACAACTTGAAAATAGTAGGAGTTTCCACTTTGTTTCATTCTAATAATGTGACATACTGTGAAGATGGCAGAGTAGTAAAGCTTTCTCTATGGATCCCATGAATAACAGTCTGGATAACAAAGAACAGATTACATATGGAAAAGCAAAAGACAGGAAGAACAACGAGAACCACAAAAGAGTGACAAGACAGCTGAAAAACTACATCAAAACAGAAAGGTGATAGAGTAAGTTAAGAAAGTTTGTGACTCCAGCTCCAGCTCTCCCAGCAGGAGCAAAGTTTCTTTCTATCTTTCCACTCCCTTCTCTTCCCCATGACCATCCCCTACATTACTCAATTTCCAATCCTTATACTTTTCAACCAGTGTTAAGCTCCCTAGAAACCAGAGTTTTGCTCCCATACTACCTCAATGGGGAGACAGATAAGGGTTCCAGTTGTTTTTACTCATTCAAATACTTGGTTTATTGCTGAATCCTTAACCTTGTTAGTACAGTAGTTTCTCTACTTACACAAGGAAGTAAAAGAGAAACTGACACCAACAAAAGCACAAATCACAGTGTAAAAACTTAAATATAAAAAACCAAGACATTATCTCCCCTCTTAAACCCCACAACAACTGAACAAATGAATCCAAAGGTAATGAATTGGCCGAAATGTCTGAGAGATAATTAGGAAGACTACTGTCAAAAATGATCAATGACCTCAAAGAGAATTCAAATAAACAGATTAATAAAGTTAATTAAGAAATTAATACAAGACCTAGAGAAGAAAGTTAGCAACTTTGAAGAGATATTCAGCAAGGAAATGGAAATTATGAAAAAAATTATCATTAAAAATTTTAGAAATGAAAACCTCAATAAATAAAATAAAAACACATTGGATAGTATTATCTGCAGAAAAGATCAAACAGAAAAATGAATACCAGAGATGGAGGACAAGATCGAGGGGATTTTGCATGCAGACAATCATAAAGAAAAAACCATGTATCTATGATTATAATATAAAAGAACTCTGGGACATGAAAAAATTTTCATGGATGGAAGAAAGAGCTGAAATACAAACTAAAGGCAAGGAAAATGTATTCAATTAAATCATAATAGAAAACTTCCCAACTCTATGTAATGATATAGGCACCCATATACAGGAGGCATTTCAAACTCCAAATAGACATGACCAGAAAAAAACAACCCTGCATCATAACATAATTAAGATGACAAAACCAGAGAACAAAGAAAGGATACTGAAATCTGCTAGAGAAAAATGCCAACTTACATACACAAGTAAACACGTAAGAATCACCTCAGACCTCTCAGAATAAACTCTAAAAGGCAGGAAAGCACAGAGCAATATAATTCAAGGTCTAAGAGAATAACTACCAACCAAGAACACTATATCCAGCAAAGCTGACTCTCAATCTTAATGGAGAAATAAGGACCAACAAGGATAAGGATAAGCTGAAGTGGTTTATGTCCACCAAGTTTGCATTACAAAAATACCTGAGGGAATAATTCACACAGAAGAGGAAGAAAAACAATCACAAAAATGAAAGGTCAGCAAAGAATAAAACTCAAGAGGGTATTGTTGAACCCGCGACAGCTAGGAAAGTATCAACCATGATCACTCGGTAAACCATCAAGACCTGAAGATGAACCATACCAAGTCAAGAATAATCAACATCAAGTTCAACCAGGAAAAAAGGCAATAGAAACACAGGCATCAGTTCTACCTCTCAACCATAACCCTAAATGTAAATGGATTTAACTCTCCAATCAAAAGACACAAATTATCTGATTGGATCAAAAAGCAAGATCTGACAATCTTCTGTCTGTAAGAAACACACCTGATAACCAAAGATGCACATAAACTACAAATGAAAGGTTGGAAAAAGATATAGTAGGCAGGCAAAAATCAAAAAGCAAGCACAAGTAGCTATTCTTATATCAGACAAAGCAGATTTTATGCAAAAAGCAGTCAGAAAAAATAGAGAGAAAAGGTCATTAATGCTAATAAAGGGACAATCAAAGAAGAAGATATAACAATTCTAAATATATATGAGTGGAACATACATGCTCCCAAGTTCATAAAACAACCACTTCTGAGCATAAACAGATAGGCCCAGATACAGTAATAGTGGGAATCTTAACACCCCACTCTCATCAATAGACAGAACATCCAGACAAAAAATTTTTAAAAATCCTAGAAATAAATGACACCATGAACAAAGTGGACTTAACAGACATTTATAGAGTATTCCATCCTAAAGCAGAAAATTACACATTTTTCTCAGCAGCCCATGGAACTTTCTCCAAAATAGATCACATCCTAGATCATAAAGCAAATCTCAATAAATATAAAAAAATTGAAATAACCCCCTGTATTCTAACAGATCATAATGGAATAAAATTAAGATCAATGGCAAACCACAAAAACAATTCAAACTCATAGAGATTGAACACACACTTTTGAACACTCAATGGGTCATTGAAGAATTTAGGAAAGAAATTAAGAAATTCCTAGATTCAAATGAAAATGAGAACACAACTTACCAGAACCTGTGGGACATAGCAAAGGCAGTCCTGAGAGACAAGTTTGTAACCATCAATGTCAACATCAGAAAATAAGACAGATCTCAAATAAGCAATTTGATGATGTACCTCAAACCCTTAGAAAAGCAAGAATAAGCCAATCCCAAAAGTAGTAGATGGAAAGAACTTATAAATATTAGGGCAGAAATTAATGAATTGGAAACAAAAAGAATGATACAACAAATCAATGAAACAAAAAGTTGGTTCTTTGAAAAAATAAACAAAAACAACAAAACTTTAGCCAAATTAATCAAAAGAAGAAAGCAGAAGACCCAAATTTTAAAAATCAGATATGAAAAAGGGGATATTACAAAGACACCAATGCAATTGAGAAGATCATATGGGAATATTTTGAAAAGCTATACTTCAACAAACTGGAAAATCAAGAAGAAAAAGATAAATTTCTTGACACATATGGCCCACCAAAATTAAGCCCAGAGGACATAAGCAAATTTAAACAGATCTATAACAATAAATGAGATTGAGACAGTTATAAAGAACTTCCCAATAATGAAAAACCCATGTCTGGATGGATTCACTGCTGAATTCTACCAGACATTTAAAGAAGAACTAACAACAATGCTCCTCAAAGTATTCCATAAAATGCAAAAGGAAAGAATACTACCAAACTTATACTATGAAGCCAGTATTACCCTAATACCAAATTCAAGTAAAGGTGCATCAAAAAGTTATAGCTTAATATATCTGATGAACAGAGGTGCAAATTCCTCAATAAAAAATACTTGCTAACAGAATCCAACAACACATTAAAAAGATTATACACCATGATTAAGTAGGTTTTATTCCAGGGATGCAAGGATGGTACAATATATCCAAATCAAATATAATACAACACACAAACAGAATCAAGAACAAAAACCTCATCAACTCAAAAGATGTAGAGAAAGCCCTTGACAAAATTCAACAAACTTTCATGATAAAAGCTCTGAAGAAACTAACAATAGAAGGACCATATCTCAACATTATGCAGGCTATATATGACAAGCCTATAGCCAACATCATTCTAAATGGGAAAAACCTGGAACCATTTCCTTTAAAATTAGGAATGAGACAAGGCTGTTCACTTCCTCCACTCTTATTCAATATAATTACTGGAATTCTGGCCAGAGCAATAAGACAGGAGAAAGAAATAAAAGGGATTCAAACAGGGAAGGAAAAGGTCAAATTATCCCTATTTGTAGATTATATGATCTTATATGTGAAAGACCCTAAAACTATTCAAAAACTTTTAGATCTCATAAACATACTTTAGCAAAGTAGCAAGATACAAAATCATTATACAAAAACCAGTAGCATTTCTATACACAATGAATGGTCTGAGAAAGAAGTCAGGAAAACAATACCATTCACAGTAGCATCAAAAAGTTAAAATACCTGGGAATACAAAACGAAGGAAGTGAAAGACCTGTACAATGAAAACTATAAATCACTGAAGAAAGAAATCAATGAAGGCATTAGAAAATGGAAGGACTTCCCATGCCCATGGATCAGCAGAATCAATATTGAGAAAATGGCTATACTACTGAAAGCAATCTGTATGTTCAATGCAATCTCCATCAAAATTTCAGTGATATTCTTCATAGAGGTAGAAAAATCAATCCTGAAATTCATATGGAAGCACAAAACACGTTGAAAAGCTAAAAGAGCTTTTTTGAAAAGCAAAAAGAGTAATGCTAGAAGTATCACAATACCTGACTTCAAACTATACCTCAGAGCCAAAGTAATAAAAACACCATGGTAGTAGCACAAAAACAGACATGAAGACCAGTGGCACAGAATAGAAGACTCAGACACAAACCTTTTTCAGCTGCAGCTGTTTGATTGTTGACAAAGTAGCCCAAAACATATGTTAGAGAAAAGATAGCCTCTTCAACAAATGGTGTTGGGAAAACTAGATACCCACCTGTAAAAAATTGAAAGTAGATCCCAGTATCTCACATTGTACTAGAATCAATTCAAAGTAATCAAATATCTTAATGTAAGATCTGAAACTGTAAAACGACTCCAGGTAAAAATAAGGAATACACTTGAACATATAGGCATAGGTAATAACTTTATGTATGAATAAAAGGCCAGTAGCTCAACACTTAAGAGAAAATATTGACAAATAAAACTGCATCAAATTAAAAAGGCTTCTGCACAGCAAAGGAATCAGTCACTAGACTGAAGTGACAACATAAGGAATGGGAGAAAATAGCCAGCTATACATCTGACAAGGGATTAATAACCAGAATATACCGGGAGCTCAAAAAACTAACCCTGCAAATAATCAACAACTCATTGAATAAATGGGCAACTGACTGAACAGACAACTCTCAAAGAACAAGCACAGATGGCCAGTCAATACAGGAAAAAATGCTCAGTATCCCCGACCATAAAGGAAATGCAAATCAAAATGACCCTGAGATTTCACCTCACTCCAGTCAGAATGGCTACTATCAGTAACACACAACAAAACAAATGCCAGCGAGGATGTGGGGTGCGGGGAGAGACAAGGGAAGGAATCCTTATACATTGTTGGTGGGAATGTAAATTAGTGCAACTGCTAAGGAAAGCAGTATGAAGTTTCCTCCAAAAACCAAAAATAGACCCACCATACAATCCAATGAGACCACCACTGGGCCTATATCCAAAGGAATGCATACTAGGTTACAATTGAGCCACTTGCACTCCCACATTTATTGCAGCACTATTCACAATAGTCAAGCTATGGAAACAGCCAAGATGCCCCACCACTGACGAATGGATTATGAAAACATGGTATACATACACAATGGTGTATTAGTCAGCCATAAAGTAGAATGAAATTATATCATTTGCAGATAAAAGAATGGAACTGGAGATCATGTTAAGTGAAGTAAGCCAGGCTCAGAAGGACAAAAGTCACATGTTTTCCATCATATGTGAAAGCTAGGCCCATAAGATCAATGTTTACATAAATACATCAATGATCTAATAATACAGACACACACATAGACATGATTGTAACAGTGGGTCTATCTGAGGGGACTACAGGGGAGGAAAGAGGGGGGAGATTAAAAGAATGGTAGTGAATAATACTGAAATATGTTGCACCTGTGTAGGAAGAGAGTATAACAAAATCCACAGAAAGCTGTTGAATGATAGGGGAGCAAGGTGATAAAGAAAGTGTAAGCAACTGAGACAGTTAACTTGATGAAAGTACAATGTGTGTGTGTGTGTGTGTGTGTGTGTGTGCATAATACCAAGTGTATATTGAACAATCAATATACACTTTAAAAAATGAAGGATAGGAGGGTAAAATAGGTCTGTCCAGAGGTGGGTACCAGTGCGGGGTTGGGGGGAAAACTAAATGGAGAGGGTAAAAGAAAGCAAATAGAGTGGATATATTTTTGTATCTGTGTATGAAAATAGAACGAGACCTGAAGAAAATGCTAATAATATATTTCCACTGCAGAGAAACAGACAAGAATTAAAAGTCACTATTACCTGTTTCCTTGAAAATTTTCCCAAATGAATTTTAGAGCCCTTTAAGATTATATACTTGTTTTCTACTAGTTCATATTTTACTCTCTTACTCTCTGATATTTCACATTTTATTTTTTATTTTGTATCTTCTGCCAAAATGAAGATCTGAACAAATCTCTTTAAAATATGGGCTGGTTTGCTTTTTTTTTCCATATTTGCTTTTATCCTTTTTCTGGAGCTATTGACCTGTTCCCCAACCAGTTCCAAAGGATCCAAGTTTGTTTTAAACTGTTTGTAGAAGGGATTCAAAAGGTGGTTAGACCTTTGCATGTGTAAGTATGCTCTGAGTAATGTTATAAGAGAGCATGTCCAAAAGACAGTCTGGCTACTGAGTATAGCTTAGGCTGGGTGAAAAAATTATTTACAATCAGCAGCAGAGGTTCATTTAGCAAGGTCCAAAGTGATGCTATGCTTGCTAGAGAGTTGGGAGGTGAGATGAGGTTTGAGGGAGCAGGGTAAATTCAAAGTTACATGGTGAAAGAGGTCATCCTCTAAGTGCAGGGTCCCTAATGACTTCTCTGTGTCAAAGGTCAGGAATCTAGTGATTTCAGTTCACTAGAAATGATGCACCACTTACTACACTGATTGAAAGCCGTGTGGTAAGGTAAAAGAGCAAGTGAGCAAAACTCAATAGGAAGCACCGCCACACTTCATCCGGTTTCACTGCTGGGAGAGTGATCAGGACAAATACATATGAATTCAAGTACATGTCCTTTGAAGGACAGAAAGCAGAAAAAAATGAAAGGAGCTGAATCTTACTTCTTTCATGGGTAATAAGTTATAGCTTTCTTACCCCACTCTTGCTGGCTAACCTTATCTCAGGCTCTAATATAAGTAAATTCCCTAGAAGTGAAGCCCTGACTCCGGGAGTTGCAGGTATGTAGCATTAGGCAGGTGGCCTGGTGGTTTCCTTACTGCTGGCACCATGCTTGGAACCCCTATTAGAAATACGGAGGAAAAGCTAGAATCCACAAAACCCAAACTCCAAATGCAGCCATGAGATAAACAAGTGTGGTTATTTTTATCTTTAGGTTATTTAACTGTTCTGTGTATATGTGTCTTTTCTTTGTGATAGCTGAACCTATGTGTCCAAGGTTTTCTGAGAACATCTCAGCTCTTGTATTGTACAGGTCATTCAAAAGTGAATGACCATATTCATTTCATGATATTGTTTATAAAAATGATATCATTAAATTAGGATTCATTTGGGGATTACATTTATATTAGCTAACAAAAATTATATACTTTTCAAAGACCCTTGAGTCTACCGAAAGTCTTTTTAGAATGTCACAAGAAAATTAGGTGGCATGGAATAAAAAAATAAAAAGAACCAGTCTGTCTCAAATACTAATTGAATGTTTACTATTTAATGAAAGTTACAAAGACAGTTTGGGATTAACATTTTAAGTAAAGTGCTAAGCCTAAACTGAAGTATTTATGGAATTAGCTGCACTAATTAATTTAAAGGTAATTAAATTGACCTTTAACAGAACTAACATAGACTGACATTAGACTATAGTTTGCCTCAAGATTATTCTCCCATGTACTTTTCTATCAACTAGTTCAATGAAGTCACCAAAAAATTTTATTCAAAAAATTTTCTATGGCTCATTCACCTGAGCTCTGACCTATCCTCTTGAAAAGGACATGAAAGATGTAAAAACAAATTGGGTAACAAAGTTAACGTGGCATTGTTGATATTGGCAGCTATTTTAACTATTTCCAAATACTATTTCTTCTTTTTTTTTTTTTTTGGAGACAAGGTCTTGCCTTGTAGCCCAAGCTGACCTCAAAATCTTGATTCTCCTGCCATAGCCTCCCAAGTGCTTGGATTACAGGTATGTGCCACTATACCTGCCTATTCTGACTACTTTGAAGTTTTCCATAATTAAGAAAAATAGTCTGTAGAAGGCTTACACTTTAGCTGCTCTTCTAGACCTTAATACCCACAGCTGAAGGAGACCCAGACACATGAGTTTACATTTTGTATCCCTCAGCAAACACTGCAGAAGAATTCTCCCTTCACTGTAACTGCAGAATGAATCTGCAGATCTGTCAAGTTCACCTTTAGCAATTTGATCGAGCTGTCCATTTACTTCAATTCAACCCTTGTAACAATGCTGTGAGGCTCTCCTACAGTCACTGTGGACCCACATTGTACAAGCAATTCACCCTCAATAAATAGACAAATGACCTGAAGAAAGTGAGTTTTTTCTGCCAAGTTTATAAGGTATTTTAAAGATAGGATCATTCCAAACAGCATGGTGATCCTGTCTCAGAAAACCAAGGGCTGGGGATGTAGTTCACTGGTAGAGTACTTGCACAGCATATGCAAGGCCTTGGGTTTGAACCCCTGTACTATAAAACAAATGAGCAAATAACACGCCATCCCCTCAAAAAAAAAAAAAACCCCTAGCATGGTATCTGTTTCCTTACTGTACAATGAGACTGCTGACACTGGACTGTTGTGAAAATTAAATGAGCTACTATTCTAAGTCACTTTTTAGGCTAACATTAGATACTTAATAGAAGCCCGTGAATATCACATTTGAGCTAGAAGAATGATGAGGGTTATGAGGTGAGGCTGCCTGCTGTGAAATCTTGGGTTAGTTTTAGATCCCTTTAGTCTCTGCTTTCTTGACATTGATGAAGTTGCTTAGGTTGTAACAATGCACATTGTCCAAACATGTGCCAAGTAAAAAGCCATTCAAACTCTTCACCATTTAGGTTCCTCATTTCTATCTGGTCTACAATGTTCATTGACAAACTTATTGGAAAATAAAATGTTAACTACATTGAAACTATTCTTCCTTTCGTTTCCTATTAACTACCAATTAGAACAAATATAATACACGAGCTCTTTTTTCTAGGAGGACCATATGTTCTGGTCCTGCTGTTTGAATGCATTTGATGTCCTTACTCTCATTTAAGTGAAGTTGACAGAATTTTTGAGTAGAGTTGTACTGCAGTTTGGGTGTGATCCTCCCACCCCACTGGGCCATGAGTGTTAGTGTGCTGGAAACTTGGTCCTTCGTGTGTTAAGAGGCCTGGTATGAAGTTATTAGGTCTTGCTGGGGTTCCCGTCCTTGGAAGAGGTTAAGGTAAGTATCCTGAATTTGTTCTTTTGAGAGCATTACCACAAAAGAACTAGCCCCTAAGCCCAGTCACTCTGACTTCCTGTCATGACATGTGATCTCTCCCTGTCCATCCCCCTGCCATGAAGCCAGTCAACATGAAGCCTTCAGAAGAGCTGAGTAGTAGTTGGTGCCATGCCCTTGTCTCCATTGCTTTGATCCAAATAAACCTAAGTATATAACTTCACATATCAAAATGGCAAATGGGCTAATGCAAGTCAAGTTTTCTTGGCATATATGAGTGCCTTTTTTCCTTGATAGACTAAAAAGAGAAGATGCAGTGCCAAACAGTCTAAGATGAAGCAAAACGTCAGGGAGGAGTTCTGTCAAATTTTATGCATCCATGTAAATTTTCCCTTTGCCTGTGTTCACATTAATATCCTCAATGATTTATAATCAGGTTGTGAAAAATTCTCTTTTATAGATCAGCTGATTTCAGACCCAGTTTTAACTTTAGTCCAGAAAACCAGCAGCTTTAAAATGATTAATTCCAAGGCACTAGTCTAGTCTCTTGCTTATACTACTCTCATTTCAGGCATGAGTACTTCTGGCAGGGGAGAATGTGTGGCCAGACACACCCCACACCCCTACACACACTCACACGTTCGCACTTTCAGTGGGGATTGAAAGGAGGAGTTTTTGCAGTAACCTCCTGGAGACCCTGTCGTGTTTATCAGCATTCCCTTTCTTTCCTCAGTTGATTTCCAAGTTTGATATAAAATGTGTTTACAGCAAAAAGAGGCTGGGGGACTCTTGCCTCGAGTTAATCTCAAAGGACACACCTGAGAAAGGGATACCCAGTCTACGGTGTGGGATGGGAAGGCCTCTGCAGGTCACACTGAGGGATGTAGCACCTCACTTTCCCACTTTACATCTGTGCTACTTGCCATGTACAAAATCATTTTTTAAAAAAGAACATCAAAAAAAATTATTAAATACAATTTAAGTAAAACAGCACCTGTGAAAGACAAAAGGGCAAAGTTAGTGAATGTGTAGAGTAAGATCAGGCAAAGGAGAATAAAAAGACGAAAGTTAAAGTCCAGGATCTCTCAGAGTATAAGGCGATAGGTCCTCCTAATTGCTGGGATCCCAGCAGGTGACAATGTCCTCCACATCATGTGAGAATGTCCTGCCAGGACCAGGTTGCCTGGGGCTAATGTCTTTAAAGGGTAGGGCCTCAGGGCAGGACTGAGGGCCAAGGTGATGACAGACATACCATCTACAAGAGTGGAACAGAGGAGTCACGGATTTGCATCCTCACTATAATGCTGACTCTCACTTCCAGACACTCTGGCCCCTTCCTGTCCCAACTTTTCCATATCAGAGCATTTTTCATTGCTATTTTCTCTTTCTGGAAGGACTCCGCCTAGGTCTGCTCATGGTATTATAACTGGCTTGTTTTCATCATTGAGATCTCAACTCAGATATCTGCTTGGTGAGGCCTTTTCAAGCCTCTATTTAAAGCTTCTATTTAAAATGCTACTCACTTTTTACTATAACACTATTTCTTCATAACACTTCTTTATCCAAGATTACTTTGTTTCTTGTCTTCCAAGCTTCAGTAAAAAATAGAATTGATTCACATTTTCTACTGCATTCACATCACCTAAGTTCTACAGAGACCTGCAGACTTTTTTCCTAACAGACCAAATTGTAAATATTTGAGGATTTGTGGACTACACAATTTCTGTCAAAATGACTCAACTCTGCTATTGTAGAGTGAAGGCAGCCATGGACAATAAGCAAATGCATGGGCATGACTGTGTTCTAATAAAACTTTATTAACAAAAATAGAGTAGATGTTATGTCCTGCAGCTGTAGTTTACCAACCTTTTGCTGAAGAATATTGTGCTAGATCATAGCACTCAGTATAGTATTTTCAAATCAATGATTTTTTACGTGGGTTGATATGAGGTAATAATTGTCTACCTGATGTTCCATCCCAAACTAATGTGTCAGTGTTCCTTCATCTGGGTTGACTCTTCATATTACTAGTTTTCATTTCTAAACTCATAGGTACAAAACTTTGTGCTCCACAGAGCAGAATACATGGCCAAGGAGAGGATCTGATTTCTAGACTCTGTTTCTACTATTTCCCTAAAGACACAAATATTCTGAAGAAAAGTAGTAGATAGACTGATTTAGAGTCACAGCAAATCATCAGTCTTTTTCTTGGGATAAAATACAAAGAAGCTGGGCTGGGGCTTAGCTCAGTGGTGCAGAGTGTGCCTAGCATGTACAAAGACCTAGGTTCAAACATGCTACATGTGAAAAGAAGGGATACTTCAGAAGAAAACCATGCAAAAAATGAGATAGTCTCACCAACAACAAAGTGTGTTCACTTTGTAATTTTGACGAGGGCTGAGAGGCTATCACTGGCTGGCAGTGGAGACAGTGAGAATAGAGGCTCAGGCTCTGGGCTTCAGCACTCATCCCTTATCAGTCGTCTCTAACTTCTCTGAGATACCTTTTCTTCACATGTAAAATATAAGACATATTTTTAAAAGAGATAGGGTCGAATCTCTATTTTTAGATTTAAGATTCTTAGCTTTTACTGCTGATACTTTATATAGCACCACATCCATGTAAGTACCTCATACACGATTACCCCATAGTTATGTTATTGTACATATTCTACAGGGGTTTCACGACAGATTGGAAACACAAGTAAATTACAGCTTTAGTGTACTACATAGAAGACAAAAAAAAAAGTCATGGGAGTGTGGCATATTAACATTTTTTATTGATAAATAAGAATTCAGATTATATCCAATTAGGCCCTTTCCCAGTTCTGTGTTTATAGAGATAGGCCACTTCTTTGTTTTATTTAATGAAATATTGGTGGGGGAAAAAACACCCTCTGGCATTTGCTATCTCTTTCTTCCTTTATTCTAGTTCAGGAAAAGCCATAGAATATTTCAAGAAATAGGTAAGATGTAGGTGGCTTTTTATACCTTCTGGCCCTGCAAATTGGTGTGTTTTTAGACAATAAAGGTAAAATAGCAATTATTAGGCTAAATGTGTTAATTTGGTGTGCTTTGCAAGGTAGAGATGACATCAGTGGTACAGTTCCTGCAAGCAAACAGCAGCAGAATGCCTGAAGGGAGGTGGTCACCTAAGTTTTTTTTTTTTTTTTTTTGGTGAGGTTCTGGGTTCAATCCTGACACTGAGAACAAATTTCCTTGCTATTGTTAGAAAAACTGACTCAAGCTTTCCCTGAGCACATGACGGCATTGGGTTCCTCAAAATGTGGTGCATGGTCCAATCAGCATCATTTATGATGCTTGTTAAAAAAATGTAATCCTTGTACACACCTGCATGGGTAATTGTGCAGTGTAAATTCCCTGGTGCTATTTATATCCAATAATGTCTGAGAATCACGATTTGGATGAAGAACTCATATTTTACTGCATTAGATTAATGATATAATGAAATTCAGATCTGGGATTTTTGTAGTTCAGTATCCCAGAAATGTGGACATTATTTTTAGAGCTTTAAAAATATAAATCAGACTGGGCATAGTGACTCATGCCTGTAATCCTACCTACTTGAGCAGTGAAGATCGGGAAGATCAAAATTCAAGACCAACCCATGCAAAAAGTTCATGAGACCCCCATCTCAACTAATAAAAAGTTGAGTGGGGTCGTGCATGTTTACTATCCCAGCTATGTGAGAAGCATAAATACAATCACAGTCCCGAACAGGGAAACCCTCTCTCAAAAGACCAAGGGCTGAGGATGTCATTCAGTGGTAGAGCACTTGCTTAGCATATGCATGGCCCTGGGATCCATCTCCAGCACCACAAGAATGAAAAAGTAAATATCAATACACATAAAATGTGAAAAATAGGGGAATATAAAAAAATCCCATAATACTGTTATCCATGGAAAAGATACAATTTGGTGATGATTTGGGTGATTTTCCTTCCAGTTGCTGGATATCATAGGTCATCACAGGTTCTGGAAACTTCCAAGGGCAGGGGCTGTGCTTGTTTATCACTCTACTCCAGCTCTTACCACAATGCCTAGCACATAGCAGGCACTCACACACCTGCTGAGCAAACCAAGTGAATACATAAAGCTGGAATCAACGTGTAGATTTAACTTTGACCCTGTGGACACTTTTTATAAATATGTGGCAACCCTAAATAGAATGTCATGCTCTGATTCACACAGGTATCAAATCAGTCACAAATCAATGACCGGTATTTTTTTTTGCACCCAGCATTTTTCTAGAGTTTTACTTCTATTAATTCTAACATGTAATGTAAATACTATTTTATCTCTATTTTACAGATCAGGAAACCGGGGCACAGAGTTAGGAAAGTAGCCCAGTACCACACCGCCAGTATGTAGCAGAGCTGACGCCTGAGATGCTTATGGGATTTAATTAGCAAATACCAACTTGCTTATGATTGTAAAGTTAATGACTTTTTATTGAGAAATGTGTACCTGATGCTTACCACTCCAACTAGAGGAAAACTCTAATACATATATATGTGTATATATGTATCTTTTATGGTGGTAACTAAACTCTGGGCTTGAATGGGGCACTGCTGGCTCAAGCTTGACTCAGGTTTGGGCGTTTGAACTTCACTTGCTGGGCAGGTGATCTAAGAGCCATGACTCCAGCCCTTTTTGCTGTGGTTATTTGGGTGCTCTGGTTATTTTGGAGATAGCATCTTGCTTTTTGCCCAGGCCAGTTTGGACCACAATCCTCCATTCCTTATATTTTATGCTTCCCTAGTTCTAGGATGACAGACAGGTGTCGCCCCATCCAGCTTTTTTCCCAGTGAGATGGTCTTTTTGAACTTTTTGGCCCAAGCTGGCCTGGAACTGCCATCCTCTGGATCTCAGCTTCCAAACTAGCTAGGATTGCAGGTGTGATCCACCAGCACCTGGCAAAAATTAGGTAGTTATGTGAGGTTAAGACTCGGCACTGTGATCTGTGGTTATTCTGCTACTTTACAAAAACATGCGAGAGCACATCCTCACTGTATCAGGTGTGTAGTTACCTGTGTGGACGCTCAGACGTTTGCAGCATTTCCAACTCCAGTAGACATGCTCGCCTCTGGGTGTATTTCAAGTTTACCACATTAGCCACATTAAAAAAAAAAAAGCACACATTATTAAGGCTGAAAAGATGCAAATGTCAGGTGACACATGATATCTACCCTTCCTGACATCTCTCATCTTCACTCCTCACCCTACCCGCCCCCCAGGCCCCAGGGTCTTAGATCCCCTTCGATTCATTCATACACAATGAATGCTGAATAAACTACCGGAGTCACCAGCTGAGAGTGTTCTGAATAAGATCCTCCTGAGAACGCATTGGGTAAGATGGTGTCCTGCTCAGAACGTTTATTAATAGTGATCCGCTCAATTCCTCTTGTAAAAAACCTACATCCTGCATAAATAGAAGCCATGCTTGAAATCTATGAGGCCCCACTTAAAGCACGAGCCCTAGGCTCCTCCTTCCCAGCGCTCCGGTGGCTTGGCCTGGTAATCATTGAGCAAACGGCGACAGCTGGGCCTGCAAATCGCCGCCCGGCCTGTAGGGGGCGCAGTGCCCGCGCGGGACACTCCGTGCACGCGGAGGGGGCGCGCGAGGCCTCAGGGGCCGCCGCCTCCCCGGCACGCGCCCTCCCCCGCGCCGTCTTCGCGCCGCGACCCGCTAGGCTCCCAGGGCGAGCGGAGCTGGGCGGGGCGGAGCAGAGCGGAGCCAGGGAAACGGCTCTGAGCTCGGAGGCCGCGCGGCCGCGGCGCGAGCCCGAGGGGGCGGAGAGGCGCGGACGGCGTGCGCGCGCCGGGCGTGGGTGTGGGTGACTAGCGCGGGCGCCGCGGAGCGCCAGGCAGAGGGACGCTGGCTACCCTGGACAGCGCATCGGTGCCCGCGCGGGCCATGGTGAGTGCGGGCCGCGCGCCGCGCTTCCTTTCTCTCCTCCACCGCGCACTCGGCGGGAACGGGCCCGGCGGGGCCCCCATCGCGGTGGGTGAGACCGCTAGAATCCGCCGCTCGGCGGAGGCGGGCCGGGTCCACACCGGCCTGGGGAGGGGGCTCGGGGACCCGCGGAGTCGGGAACTTTGTCCTTCTCGCTGTTCTGTCGGGACCTCGAGGCGCCGGCTCGCGTCCGGCCCCTTGTTGCATGCATCGGCCGTCAGTCACTCGGTCCGTCTGTGCGCGGGGTGTCGGGACGTCGCCCCCTTCTCCCGGGCGCGAGGCCCACCCACCCTCAGCCCCTCGACCCGGACTCGGGATGGAGAGCCGCGCTTCCCGCGCGCCCTGCCGACCCGGCCTCGGGAAAAGCTAGGTCTCGGCCCTAACGGCCGAATTCCCGCCAACCTCCCCGCGCTGCGCCGCACTCGGGGGTGTGTCCCCTCCCCGCTGGGTGCCTCGCCGCCCTGCACCCCAACTCCTCGCGCTGGCTTCTCTGCCCCAGCTCGGTTCCTGGAGAACGAGCGTTGTGTGTCCCTGAGTCCCGCGAGCTAACTGGCCGGAGTTTCAGCGGCTACAAAGGCAGCGATTGTGCCGCGCTCCCAGGCCCACGGCGGGGGCGTGCGGGATCCGCTGGTGTCAGCGCCTCGCTCCGCTGCGGGGCTGGTCACACACACGCTGTACCAATCCCCACCCATCTGCGCGCACTCGCGCTTTCCACCTGATTCCACGTGAAGCCTTCTCTGATCTTTAAGTCTGTGTTTTATCCAGTCGTTCCTAGCCCACCCTCCACGTTCGTGTTCCCCCTGCCTGCTTCACTTTGTTTTTTGCCTTTGTTAGGATGCTATCTATGTATCTTTATGTCTCTTTCTGTGTATTGCTGCTTTATATTGCCCATTGAGCGTCTCCCCCACCAAAATGTGAGTTTCAGGAAGACAGATTTTTGTCTTTTGTTCACTGCTGTGTTTCTGGTATGAACAGCAATGCCTGGCACACAAGTGCTCAATAACACTTTTAAAAATTAACTCAGTAAAGCAAAGTACTTTGTGCTCATGCACAAGTGGGAAGCAGCAATAGTGATTGGGTAAACACCGCAAGGACTCAAGTGATGTTTGGGACGAGGCAGATACTCTTCAACAGGAGAGACCGACTGTTTGGTGACCCTCGATGCTGAGTATACAGAGCCGTCTCCTATACTTGATCTGTCACTTTATGCTCTTGATATCTTGTCATCAGAGTGAACAAGGCATCTTTAGGGCTCCCTCCTGGGGGCCTGAACCTCTGTTCCAAAGTATAAGTAGGAATTTTAGTAAGGGAATATATGTCCTTAACTGAATGGAAAAGAACCAAAATCAAGGGCCAGTTCTTACAAGCTTTATACAACAATCTTGATACTACTTTTGATAACTGTTTTTCAAAAATCGATCTTAAGTCCAAATTATATCACGTTTTAAAAATGTGGGGGAGTGCTGGGAGTTGAATTCATAAGTTAGTGGGTCAGGGCAGTGGAGGAGACCAGTATGAACTACTGTCCCTTTAGATATGGCTCCTAACTAGTCTGTTCTAAAATATTTTTCTTCACATTTCATTTTCCTTTTCCATTTTCATAGTGTAAGTTATGGCAGTGGTTTAGGGAAGTGTGTTTATTATAATTGGAGACAAACTGCTTAATAAAATGTACATGAGCAAGTTTTTGGAAATGATGTAATTATTGCTGTGACTGTACAGTTCAGTTCCACAATAACCACCTTGTCCATCTTAGTAGAAGTTTAAAGGCAAAGGGGTTGGTGGAGTGGCTCAAGCCTTGGAGCATCTGCCTAGGAAGAGTGAAGCCCTGAGTTCAAACCTCAGTACTGCCAAAAAGAAAAAGAGAAATTAATGGTAAAAAGGAAAGAAAGATAAGTTTGTCTTTGAAATTAAAACCAACTAAAAGTATACATGGAATATTCCTTATTCCTTTGATTTCAATTTATATTTGTAGATTTTCCTGTGTTATGAGCTTAGTAAAAATACCGAATTCTATGCATTGAAAGTATAGTAGTTTTTTTTTTTTAGCTTACAGCCTTTAAATTTTAAATAGTACAATAGCATACAGTAGATACTATTTTTCACAAGACAAAGTTTCACTATGTAACCCAGGCTAACCTTGAAAATGTGCACCAGCATATCTGACTTTGTATATAGTAAATTTCTCATGTAGCTATGCCTTCATCTTTCTTTTGCTTTGTTTGAAGGCGTCTCTGGCAAGAACTGCATAAAACAAATAAATGCTATTTTATCAGTCACTTTAATCTAGATACTCACCTGCTTTTGTGTTTTTCTTGCGTGTAGAGGGAAGTACAGTATTTTTAAAGAGCATAAAATTCTTTTCTTTTGAGACAGGGTCTCCCAGTGTAAAATAGCTTGAAATTTGTTGTATAGTCTAGGCTCACCTGGAACTCTTGCTCCTCCTGTCTCCCCTTCCTGAGTGCTGGGATTATAGGTGTGTATCACCACACCTGGCCTATAAAATTCATTTTTAAAATACCTGAGTAAGCTTATTTTTTATTCTAGAATAAAAAGTTGCAGTATAATCCAACTTGCTTAAAACATTTTTCTCAGTTTGGGAGGTTCTCTGTAAGAGACCTGAAAATTTGTTAAGTGGATCCATATCATATATCTAGGTATGTTCAGAAAACAGGGCCGTGGTTGCTGTCAGGGTTGTAAGATGATCATTTCCACTGGACAGTTAGATATGCACCATTTAACTTGGGGGGTATATGTGGAATTTTTTTGGTTTTGGAAGTACTGGTGTTTGAACTCAGAGCAGGAGTAGGCAGGAGCTCTACCTCTTGAGGCACACCCACAGCCCTTTTTTACTTTAGTTTTGCTTGTTTGGATAGGGTCTTGAGTTTTTGCTTGGCTCCAATTTAGGCCTGTGATCCTCTTACCTGACACCATGTGGGTAGCTGGGATCACACACCTGACTTGGTGGTTGAGATGGGGTTCTCAGTATCTTTTTGCCCAGGATGGCGTCCACCCTTGATCCTTCTAATCTCTACCTCTGAGTAGCTGGTATTTCAGATGTGAACCACCACACCTTGATTTTGGGGAGCTGGACTTTTTAAGAGCAGATGCTGATAAAAGGAAAGTTGCAGTGAAGATCTTATTTGGTGACCTAATATGGAGAAAATATACCAGTATCAGGTCGTCAGAATTCAAGAGTTATATGTGTACACATTTCCATTTTCTTCTTAATTGGATTAGGACATCACTGATGTATCACTGATTATGACAATGAGCCTGTCTAGTGAATTGTTGCACATAGCCATTTAAAATCTAACAGGTTAGTAATTCAATAGCATAATTTACTCTGAATCATGAGCTTGACGCTCAACACCAACACTTAGCTGTGTGACCTTGGTCCCAGGATTTTCTTCTATTAAAAATGATGATATTTCCTAAGGTTATTGGTAGGAATCAATGAGACAATGCACTTTATGTGTCTAGCATAGTGCTTAGAGTGCTCAGTGGATGTTATCTCTTAAAATGATGTGCTCTTTTGAGACACTTTAGAATGTCATCTCCAGTTCACTTCGTACTTGTCTGTCCCTTATGGGATCCTAGTACATATCTATTATTGCTCTGTATCAGCGGTGTCCAGTCCAAACATAAATGTAAACCACATTATAATTTTTAATTTTCTAGTAGTTACACTAAAAATGGAGACAAGTGAAATTAATTTTAATGTTATTTTAACCCATCCATGTAAATATTACTTTAACATGTAATCAATGCAAAAAAGTTAATAAATATTCATCTTTTTCATACAAAATTTGGTGTACATTGATGTTTACAGCACATCCCAGTTCAAGCTAACCACTTTTCGTTTGCTCAGTAGGTAACACTGCATCGGACAGCACACCTCCAACAGCACACATCTTCCAAATTCACCTCTTATCTCCCAGACCCTTTCCACTCAGGAGAACCTTACTGCCACCTAAAACCCTGCTTTACACAAAGAAAGTACTCACCTTTCAGACTCCTTCTGTTCCCTCATGCTACTGGTAATTCCACCAGCTCTTTCAGTCTACTGTGTCTGAAATCGAATTCTTGGTCTCTCTTTTTCATTTGTATTGTTTATTGTCCGATACTCTCATATTTTCAATCTCTTCTCCCCTCATCTTCGGCCCCCTTTCTGCCATTTTACCTTTTCTACAGGTTTCCACTTCTCTAGTCTCTTTGTCTTTAACTTTCTGACTTCCTGCCTGTGTTGGAAAGGGAGCACCGACCAAATCACTGGGCTGCTCCCTCGGCCCTTTTGCATGGTAAGCCATAAATGGTTTGTATTTTGAAGCTTACTCCTATGCTTAATAGCTTTCATTTCTCAAATATCCAAAGATGAATAATTACTTTCACTGGTAATCTAGTATTAAAATGATCTACCAAAGAAAAAAGAAAATTAAGCCATAGAAAGAAAAAGTGAAATTGTTCTTTGAGGCTTCTCTACCTTCCAGGAGGCATTGGTGGAACTAGTTCGTAAAAATAATAGCAACAACAACCACAGCAGTGATGAAACCTACAAGATGTAGTGCTGTATTAGAAACAGGGCACTGTTCTATGGACCTGGTGAATAAAGGCCTTGAACCAAGAGTCAAAATGCCTAGTTTCTGGTCCTGGCTTTATTACTTGCTAGTCCTGTTCCCTTGATCACGTCACTCTTAAGACAGTGTTTACTTACCTGCAAAATGGGAATAGTATCTTTTACACAAGAGTACTTTATTAAAATCAAATGGGGCCTCAGTCTTGATCCTGGCTAAGCAGGTGCTCCACAACTTGAGCCACACACCAGCCCTAAGAACACAAATCTCAGATGGGCACCAGTGGCTCACACCTGTAATCCTAGCTACTCAGGAGGCAGAGATCAGGAGGATCACAGTTCGAAGCCAGCCCTGGCAAACAGTTCAAGAGACCCTATCAAAAAAACCCAGTTACACACATTAAAAAAGGACTAGTGAAGTGACTTAAGGCGTAGGCCCTGAATTCAAACTCCAGTATGGCAAACAAATAACCCTCCCCCACACAAGTCTCATTGGTGCTGTCCTGTAAGATAGAGCAAGTATTTGTGTAATTTCTACTACAGTCTTTGGAATTAATTATATTCTTTTTTTTTTTTTTGACAGTAATGGGGTTGAACTCAGGGCCTCGCACTTGCTCATCAGGCATCTTATCACTTGAGCCACTCTACCAGTCCAGTCCTTTTTGCATTGGTTAGTTTTAAGATAAGGTGTCAGTTATGCCCAGGCTGGCCTAAACCACTATAACTCCATAGCTGGGATGACAGATGTGCACCATATTATCCAGCCATTGGTTGAGATGAGATCTTGCAAACTGCCCCCCATACACTTAACGCCTCAAATCACAATACTCTTATCTCTGCCTCCTAACTAGCTAGGATTACAGGCTTGAACCATTGTACCCACCCTGTTCTTTTTTTCGAAGGAAGATATGTTCTCTACATTGAGTATCTTATTCTTTAAAATTGCTCTCAAAGCAGCATGCCTTAACATTGCTTCAGTCATCTTTCAAATAGATGTACTCATTGATTCATTCATACAGCACATACTCTGTACTGATCAGTTACAGGCAGAGTGTGGGCACTATCAAATATAAAACAGTTTCTGCTTCAGGAAACCTGTAGTACAGTGGAGATAGATTTCTTTTTCTCCTCCAGTGGAAGTGGTGAGTCTTCACATCACTTGGGCCAGTAAATGTGCTTCTGTGGCTGTACCATTTCATCCAGTAGAAAGACTTAGTCAAGCACAACATCAACTAGTTATCAGCACACAAAAATCTAGAACTCTATGGTATGGGTGACTTCTTTGTCATTCCAAGAATATGGTCAGCACCTGGAGGTAGCTGGTAACTGAAGAGCTGTAATCATTAGGATTGGTAAAGATTGTGTCTGTGTTGCCAGGCATGGTGTCTCATGCTTGTTATCCCAACTACTTGGAAGGTGGAAATCAAGAAGATTATGGTTGGAGGTCAGTCCAGGCAAAAAGTTCGTGGGACCCCATCTCAACCAATAGCTGGGTGTGGCAGCATGTACCCGTTGTCCCAGATAATAAGGGAGGCATCAGTAGAAGAATCACAGAGGCCAGCCTGGGCAAAAATTCAAAACCCTATCTGAAAAATAACTAAAGTAAAAAGGGGTGGGGGCATGACTCAAGTGTTAGAGCACCTGCCTAGCAAGTGTAAGGTCCTGAATTTAACCCTCAGTTCCACAAAAATAAAGAAAGAAAAAAGATTGTGTCTGTGTGACCCCAGAGCACTCAGCAGAGTAGACAATTCAGTAAGGAAAGGAAAAAAACCCAACAAATCAGTTGTCTGCCTGTATGACAGAAATCAAGTGCACACAGATTTGAAATATAATGCTGCAGGGGTTCTAGAGATGAGCCATATTTCCTAGCAAAAATGTTCAGTGTGTGCTTGATGAAGGAATTGGGATCAGTATGGATCATGACTGGGTTGGATTTTGATATTTGCGAAAAGAAGGGAACATCCCAGCTAGAGGAAATAACTGAGTAAGACCCAGAAAAGCAGTAACAGATAAATTTGAAAAACATTGTACTATGAGCATTTTAGGGTCAAGGCTGTGTATCATGGAGCCTAGCACAATTACTTGACCCACTGAATTCTGGACTTTATGAACCAAGCCAGATTTTGGAGAGTCTTGAGTTTGAGGCTCTGTGGTAGAAAATGCTTAGTTTTTTGAGATGGAGAGTCAAATATTGAAAGCACCTTTTAGAAAAATTAATCTAGTTTCTACACTGTATGGGGCTGGGAGAGCCTGGTTAAGGTTATAGAGGGCCTTAGTTAATAGGTTAGTCTTTTTCACTTATTTTCATGTCCTGGCTCCAGTTCCCTGCTCCATGTCTTGCTACTAGTTTAATCAAGTAAACAGCAGTATTCTCATCTATAAAATATGAAGACTGGGTCAGATCAGATAATACATATAAAGCGCATCCTAATATACAAGCTAGCTGATAGTAACCTCTAAAAACTGGAGCAGTTATCCCCAGAAACATAATCATATTCATCTTTACAAGCCTAACTTTTACATATGCTTGAATTAGAGATATTTTTAATTATCTTGGTTAGTCTATATGTATTTACATTTTTAATCTTCATATCCCTATGGTTATAGATTTTAATTTTAGCATTTTTTGTGGGAAGAATAAAAAGTGTAAAGGTTTCATTCTCTGATTTTTTGATCCTTTAGGATACATGAGTTCTGTTAGAACAATTAGTGAAAAATAAAAGTCTGAACTATAGTTCATATATGTTTGTTTTAAAGCCCTTTTGCGTTTTGAATGGTTCTTACCTTCAGATGCACTGATGTCATAAAAGTGAATGTTTTTAGAAATTTTTCATGGATTTAAATAGCAGCTTTAGAAAATTCTAAGAGCTCCACATAATCAGATTAAACCCAACCACCTGCGTAAAATTGCCTGTCTTGGAACTGCTTAATGGTGCTTAATCTAATGCCTTAACCCCTGGGGGCGTGACTCCAGTAATAGAGTGCCTGCCTAGCAAGTACAAGGTCCTGAGTTCAAACTCCAGTACCACCAAAAAAAAAAAACTTACTCTACAGGAAAGTATATCTTCCATTTTCTCCTTTTCCCACAGAATCTATATTATTTCAGTTACTAAAATCCTAAATATAGCAGATAATTGGATTTGTATGTATTGGAAATGGGGAGAGTGCATATAGCTTATTTTTCTACTCTTGCCCATCATCTTAGAGTGTAAAGTGATTAAAATTTAAGTAAATGAGTGAAAACTAAGTGGAGAACAGGGGACTTTGCATTAGCTAGGAGGGGACAAGATTAGAATAGGCTAAGATTAGGTAGGGAAAGTAGGAAATTCAGGTTGGGTGTGTTTTTTGGGTGCACGGGGGAAAAAACAGCTGGCTGGAGCAAAGTTACTATATAATGGACTGGAGGAAGACAAGGCTAGGGGTATGCTTTGAACCAAACAGAATGGTGTTTCTGGTTCTCTGGTCAAAGTCCATAATACCCTCTAGCATAAAACTCTTTCCTCTGAGCAGAGTGACTCCCTGTCAGTTCCTTTGCAAGTAAAATAGACAAATTCCACCTCCAGTTAGTGATCATGTTTAGAGGAACTTTATGCCATATCCCTAATGGTGGTAAAATCACTAATACAAATGTCTATCTAATGTGTGTCAGTTTACAGAAACACATGACAGCATCATCTTAGCTGCATGTTGCTTGTTTAGTAATTATCTGTCTCCACCACCAGCAAGGTAAGTAAACTCTGTGATAATGAGAACTTTGCCTTCTTTACCACTATAATTTCAGCACCACAATGGTAGCTGCACATGGTGGATTCTCAAAGAATAGCTGTTTGATAAACAGATGTTGGAGGAAACAGACTCAGATTGTTTTATTCAGAATCCTAAAATTAGTAAGTGGTGGATTGGGTACTCAAACTGACTTTGTACCTGTTTCTTGTCTTCTGTTCCATTGTTTGTGGCATTACGCAAATCGACTTTCCTGATGCTTCCATCTGGGAATATTCAGTTTCTCTTTGTTTGATCATTTTTTCCATAAAAATTCTCATAGTGAACTTTATCTTATTTGTAGGGATCCTGAATTGCTTGCAGCTATTTTAGTGCTATTTTCTATTTGATACTATTTTCTTAGAATTCATTTATTTGTCAAATATATTTGTTTGCATATTTACTTATTCACATACTGAGTATAGTTCTAAGTTCCAGGAATGCATCAGGAAAGAAAGCTTTCAGCCTTTTTTGGGGGTGTGTTGGGGGGTAGGGAGTGCACTTTTTTTTTTCCCTGACTTACAAATTGAGCTCAAGACCTCACACTTTGCCAGGTAAGCACTTTACCACTTGAGCCACGACCTAGGCCTTTTGCTTTTACAGGTGTGTACCATCCCACAACTTGTTTTTGAGTTAAGGTCTTGCTAACCACCACCCTCCCCAAGCTGTCCTCAAACCGTGATCCTCCTATCTTCATTTCCTGAGTTAGGTGGGACTATAGACATGCAGCACCACATCCAGTTTATTTTCAAGATTTAAGTCATTTTATCTTTTTACTTGATGGGGTTTCTACACAGGGATATTTTTGTTTAGTAAATTGCTTTATAGTAACAAAATAAAAGGTAAACTACTTTAAGGAATGCAGAATCAAGTTTCTAAATACATATGTATATATGTTTATGTATTTTTGCACTTCTGGGGTTTGAACTCAGGGCCTACACATTGAGCCACTCCACCAGCCCCCTTTTTGTGATTTTTTTTTTTTTGAGGGGTTTTACGAACTATTTGCCTAGGCTAGCTTTGAACCTGGTCCTCCTGATCTCTGCTTCCTGAGTAGCTGGGATTACAGGCGTGAGCCACTGGTGCCCACTTTATATTTTTAAACTTAATTCTAGATTTCCTGTCTCTGGCAATGCTTTCTTAGTTCAGTAAGAAATTACTTGGTTTAGTCACTTCAAAAGAATATATTAACTCTGGGCCTGAGAGGTGCTATCTCCGTATCTTCCACTTTTTAATATTTGGAGATAAAATTATACTCAGATTATATAAAGAGATGTGAAAATTAGTTTCCGCAGAGAACAAGTTCTGCAATTTAATATATGATGAGAAACTTACAGCCTTGAAGTTCTTTCATAGATAAGACTGACTTCTACCTTGTAAGGAGCCAAGTGGACAAACACTATCAGAATCCTGCAATACAGATGGCAGAAAAAAAATTGCTTCTCCAGCACTTCTGTGGAAAGTAAAAAACCAGAGCCTGTGTCTTTGACTTATGGTCAAAGTGTTTACTTTGGTATTGCTATAGTAATGTGGAACGTTCTGATCATACAACTAGATCACTGAGGCAGAAGGAGAAAGACTGGTGCAAATGTGGGACTTTGCTTCGAGAGAGGTGGAAGGACTAAGGAGTGGTGCTGGGACAAATTAGATCTCTATTTGATGCGGTGTACAAAAATGAATTCCAGATCATTTTAAAGCCTAGGGAAAAATGAAGTGTTAAAACTGTCAGAAAATAGAGGTTATGGTAGGAATAATTTCTTAAGCAAGACTAAAAAAGCACAAACCATAAAAAAAAAAAAATGACATGTTTCAGCAGGGGGTTTAGCTTAGTGGCAGAGTGTAGCTCTGTGGTAAATTGTGTTCCTAGTATGCATGCATGAGACCCTGGGTTTGAGCCCCAGCATCACAAAAAGCGGGAGGGTGGGTATAGTTTTTAACTTCAAATGAAAAAGGTTTTAGATGATAGAAGACACCATAGGCCATGATTTAAAAACAAAAAAAGCAAGACTAAAAGAAGGTATTTGCAATGAATATAACAAAGAAATGACTATGCTACAGAAAGATGACATCTTGCATTGTATATAAATCCTTAAATCCTACAAAACCACTTTTTTGTAACTATCTGTGTATAAACATATAAAAACATGGGATGGAAGACTTAACATCAAATTTATCCCAGGGGCATTGTATGTCCCTTGTTACTTCACATTTATATGAAGGAAAAAGGGACATACAATCAAGGAAATGTACAAAGAGAATGATAACTTTATCAGTTGTGAATGCTCAGCACACAGTAGGTGCTCATAAACATTTATTGAATTAATTTTGAAAGATTTAAAGCAAATATGACACAGTTTTAACACTCAGTAATATATTTTATCATTTACATTTTTATACTTTTATGTCTTTTCCCCCAAGTTCACATAGGTTTGTATTTAGGATCTGCATTAGAGTCTCAGATCAGAGGTAGGATAGATAAGCCACTGGGCAGGCATCTTTGGTTGTTTTCATAGACCTGAATCCTGTCTTCTCTGCTAACTAAATCACCATCTGAAAGATCTTACCGGGTCAGACTGGTATCCATGCAGTTTGGAGAACTACAGGATATATTGTCAGAATGTATTTGTCATTCTCAACATCAGTGAAAAGAATAAGCCAGCAACTAATCACATTTGTTGGGTTTTTATTAACTTCCCAGCAGTAATAGGAACCTTCTCTGCATTCATTCATCTGCACAGCAACCCTGGGAGTTGGTTTCAGATAGGGAAATTGAAGTAGGCTAGAAAGAGAAAAGGAATGAGGAAAGCACTTTTACTCAACTTGTATACCAATTAAGAGCCTTTGAACCAACTGCAGGTAGTGTCTTCTCCCTTCTCTTCCACATACTTACCTACTTTGCCCAGTGTTGTCTTTGAGAACATTTGTGGTAACTGTCCCTCAGATCAATGTTAAAACAAACTGAAGGGCAGGGGATGTAGCTCAGAAATAAGAATGCTTATGTAGCAGGCCTGAAGCCCTAGGTTTGATCCTCAGCACCACAAAACAAAAAGACAAACAGCAACAAAGGCAAACAAAAAGCCCCTCAAACTAGACTATCCCTCCTCCCTTTTTACACCACTGCATTCCCTTTTTCATTTTTTTTAAGACATCACTCTTGACAATAATTAAAGGATGCTTCTTCTCCCTGGTGCCACTCCCTTAGTGTATCCAAGTTATGGCAGTGAGTTGTAAGGCTGACAGTAAGTACATCCCTGCACTGGGAATTGAAAATACAGAATGCTGAATAAGTAACCCAGTGTCTATTCAGCTTCTGCTCTGTGTCCAGTCCATCCTATGCTTTGACAAATATGAAACATGAAGCTAGAATGATCGTCTCATAGAGAATGAAAATATTGCTCAGAGATAACGCTTTACCCAGGATTATGCTCTGCTTGGTGTCAGAGCCAAGATGAAAATCTGTGTAAACATCCCATTTGTGCAGTAAGTCACACCAGATATCATGCTAGCTCTTTTACCATAGCCTGAAATGATCAACCTACACCTATTAGACTCAGAATGGACTGAAACTAACCACTGCTTGAGTGAGTGGCAAAAAGACAAGTATTCCTCTAAACAGCAGTTGCTCATTTGCTAGCTGTATGAATTTGGGCAAGTCACTCTTCTGTAAGCTTTGTTTTCCTGATCTATCAAGTGGGGGTAGGAGGGATGAAAATGCCTATTTTGTAGAGTAGTTGAGAGAATTAAATGGGGTAATAGTATATAAAATACCCAGGACAATGACTGGTGTCTAGTAAACACATTGTAGCCACTTTCATTTATTATTATTATTATTACCATCATAATCTGTCATACATAAAATGAATAAGTGACAGGGTAATTCTGAAATTAGGAGGTTCTTGATTTGATACATTGTTTTAAAATAAAAAAAGAACAAACTTCATGGCAGCTGTAGGTTGCTACTGTAGGAAAATTTAATCTTTTTATGCCAATTAATAAGTTGGAAAGGAAAAGAGAGCCTACAATCAGTATCACACCGTGGAGGCATTTTACTCCTCTGGTGGAGATCCTTGCTCTGGACTGAAGCACTCAGTCATAGAGCAGCCTGTTTGTACACACCTGCCCTTAGTCAGTGGTTAAAGCTCTTTATAAGTGGCCAAACTGAAGCTCCAGAGAAACAGAGTAAGTCAAGCAGTGGTTTATCTTGGCAGTCATAGCAAACGAGGCATACCATATTCTAGGATAACTTATTTTTATCTATTATGGATTTAATAAATTAAATTAAATTTAGATTTTATAGATTAATCTATTATAGTGCTAAATCCAAATCTAAAGCTAGGAACCAAATCCTTGAAGAAAAAAAATCATCTTCTAACTAAAGCAACTACATAAGGAAACGCTACATTTGCTTAATGGAAAAAGAAATCTATGCTTTGAGCCACATTGGGTGCTATGCTACCATAGAACATCCACCCTCTCCCCTCCCACCCCAAGTCCTAATTAGACACATTTGGAGGAATGATGTTGGGGAAACGTTTTTAGCAGATCCCAGGCAGAAGAAATTGGTTATATCAATAGAAACATGGTGTTTAGAGTAAGAGATATAATTCTACCACATTCTGAAAATGTTCACTTCTGAGAGCTCTGATTAAAAAGAGATGTTAACAAGCTGGAATAAATCCCGAAGAGAATGCTGGCCAGGTGTGGTGGTGCACACCTGTAATCCTAGTACTCAGGAGGTAAAGGCAGGAGGATCCAGTTCAAGGCCAGGCTGGATCTATAGTTTATGTCTTTTAGATATTAAATATATTTATATATACGGCATGTGTCTTAATTCCTAGTACCCAGTAGATACTCAGTTAATGTTTGTGAAAGAAGGAAATTAGGAAAGGTCAGACAACAAAGTAAGGTGGAGAGAAGGGAAAATGGGAAAAGCTGGCCTTCTGGAGGCTATTTGGCTAGGAAAGATGAGCTCTTATGTGAAAGAAAGATAATATTAGTTTTATATGCAGCTTTAAGTGGAAAGTTGAATTAGGTGTCTGTGACTCTCTGATAGACTAAAAAAATCACAACTTTCGAGCTTCTTTCTGTTGACAGCAAACTCTGGACAGGAGCGCTAGCTCTTATGACTACATAAATATGGCTTTGTATGGTATAGTTTTTAAAGTCAGGTTTTGTAAAACATAAAAGAAGTTTAAGAAATGGAGAAGTATTCACACTGAAACTTTTTGAATATCATCTTATCTAAAGATAAAAATCATCTGTTTGTCAAGGAATACAAAATTTCAGTTAGACAGGAGGATTAAATTGAAGAAATCTACTGCACATCATGGTTATTATAGCTAATAATGCATTTGAAAATTGGTGAAAGAATAGATTTTTAAGTATTTTCACCATAAAAAATTACAAGGATAAGGTCATACATATGTTAATTAGCTTGATTTAGCCATGCTATAAGGTATATATATTTCAAAACAACCTTTTGTACACTATTAATATATACAATACCTATTAGTTGTAAAGTGATTAAAAATATAAATACTACATATAAAGTTAATGTTTGAAGAAATTGGCTGTAATCAGCAATAAATTGTTATTTCTCTTATTTTCCATATGCTAGATACATACAAAGCTAGAAGCCCTTTTACTTGAGTTCAGAGATTGAATACAGATTTTTTTGATCATTAATCCAGTGATCATGTTGGAATTTCACATGAATAACAACACAAAAGAATACTTATTTTAATGATTTTGAGAAGTAATTGGGTATCTTGATATATATATATATATATATATATATATATGACATCATTGAAGTCCAGGACCACAGATTTGTTTAAAGATTCCATGAAATTGGGAAAACCCATTTTGGTTAAATAACATTTTAATTAATATAGAAGACTGAGTTCCCTCTGCACTCTGACATTCTGCTAAATGCATGTAAACTGCTCTTACAGGTTTAATGTAAATATGCTTTATTATAAAAGATCTTAGTCTAAGTTGAAGTAACCATTGCCAGCATGGGGTTAAAAAGCTTCCTTTGTTAATGTATTTAAGTGACTCCTATATTAGAGAATTATACAGACTGAGAAAAGTAAACTAGAGTGAACAATTAGGTGAAAATCAGATTGTATCTGTATATAAAGAGAGATTTCATTGTAAGGTTTTCCTTTAGGACTGTTACCCGGTGCTATCCTCACAGTAAGTCTCCTAGTACACTTGACTCCTTCCTATACTAATGAGATAGTGGGCACAAAAAGCACTAATGAACAGCCTCAGTTTTCCTGTGTCCTAGTTTGTCAGATGAAACAAAGGAGGCTGTCTACTTAAAAATCAGTTTCCACATGTGTGCAATGTCATCTTTCACACCAAGCCCAAGCTTCACATGTAAGTTGACTTGGCCAAGGATCACAATGGATGACCTACCATGTGCTGCCCAGCCTTGTCCTGGCAGTCCAGGACAATATCGGTCAGTCCAGCCCGATCTTTAAGTCAGACTTCCTCCTGGCTTCAGGAGCCATCTACATTTTCAGCAGTGGGACTATATTAAAGCTATGCAATGAGCTGGTCAAACTTTCTTTTCTAAAAACCAATAATAGTTTAAAACAATATTTATAGTCTAACAAAATCTAAAATAGCTCCTATGTGAGGGTTGGCACCACTGGGAAGGAGAAGGATATAAGGAAAGGGTATAGGAGGATGAATGTGGTAGAAATATGATGTACTCAGGTATGAAAATGGAAAAATGAGAACTGTTGAAGCTATTCCAGGGAGGGGGTAAAAAGGAGAATGATGGAGGAGGTGAATTCACTTATGATATACCGTAAGAACTTTGGTAAATGTCATAATGTTCCCCTAGTACAGTAATAATAACCTTGCCAATATATATAAATCCAGTGTACATTTATTTTTGCACAACCAGAGCAACAAACTTTGTCTTTACTTCTCCAGAGACTAATTTTGGCTACTGTTGGAGAAACAACCAAAGCCACTGATCAGGCTGAAACCACTAGCAAAGTTCATTGTCCTGAAAAGTACGTGCTTAAAGAAACCTCAGTAATGAAACCTCGCTCACCCCACTTCGCCACCAGAGTCACTACCTATTATCGCTACTGAATTTGTCTTTCTTTTTTCCAGGTTGAAAGGAAAGTACCCCAAATCTCTCATAGCTGCATTAAGTGCAATAGAGATTTTCTGCAAAGATGCAGTTAGAAAAAGCTGTATCTAAAAGGAAAAAAAATATTAATTTTTGAGAGCTAAAAGAGTAAAACGAGGTGAAAACGTCAGACAGAATATTTTAAAAATTATAAAATCATGAAAATAGCAATTTGTGTTAATTTAATAGAAACCAAGTAGTTTCTAATAGATAAGGGAACAGATTAGGGCACACATTTTAAAAAGAAAATTTGGTAATACTCTCTTCAATTATTTATGTGGCTTTGGCTGTGCTTTTCTAACTGAAGTTTAATTTTTAGAATACGTTTATAATTGTTTCAAATAGGTACTTACTCATTTAAGCTTTCCTTCCTCATTTATTAAAAGTTACCCTGAGAATAAGCATTCTAAAGAAGACCTCTCTTGTGTGCAGTTGAACTAAAACACTGTTGAATGAATGAAATGCTTGTGAGTAACCCACTTATCAAACAGACATCACCGAGTATTCATTTAGAAGGCTGCAGATTTTGATCTCACCTTCAGCTCTGTCTGCCCAGTTCATTTCCGCATCACATGTCAGTCTTACATACTTCAGACGTTGGCATCATATATGATGTCAAAACTGATTAATTTGTTCATTATGTGTGTTATACCTTCATTTCTAATAGTAACTTCAAATTTTTTGTATGGTCAAGGAATAGGGTGGCTAGAGGGTGGAGGCTGGGAGAGTGGACTTGAAGCTGCTTTTACTTAGTACTTCAAAGAACATTGAGAAAGTATAAACTTTCCTTTCTGAAGAATGGCAGTGGAGGGCAGTTGCTGGAAGTTATGGGAGGATGGTGAAGCCCCTACAAAACCTTTCTTTGTGCTACCTACCATTGCATATTCCAACTGCTTCACTTTAACAAGGTGGTTGAAGTGTTTCCTTTTGGAGGGGCTGAGCTCTCCTCTCTCTGAATTTTCTGAAATATGAACACAGAGGAGGGACTGGGTAGCGATTTCTGTCAGACGTATAGGTGGGCAATTCAAACAGATTTGTCCATTGAGATTAGGAATAAGCTCCCCGAAAATATTTGCCAGCTATACATCAGACAAAGGACTGATAACCAGAATATATAGGGAACTTAAAAAACTAAATTCTCCCAAAACTAATGAACCAGTAAAGAAATGGGCAAGTGAACTAAACAGAACTTTCTCAAAAGAAGAAATTCAAATGGCCAAAAAACACATGAAAAAATGCTCACCATCTCTAGCAATAAAGGAAATGCAAATTAAAACCACACTAAGATTCCACCTCACCCCTGTTAGAATAGCCATCATCAGCAACACCACCAACAACAGGTGTTGGCGAGGATGCGGGGGAAAAAGGAACCCTCTTACACTGTTGGTGGGAATGCAAACTAGTACAACCACTCTGGAAAAAAATTTGGAGGCTACTTAAAAAGCTAGACATTGATCTACCATTTGATCCAGCAATACCACTCTTGGGGATATATCCAAAAGACTGTGACACAGGTTACTCCAGAGGCACCTGCACACCCATGTTTATTGCGGCACTATTCACAATAGCCAAGTTATGGAAACAGCCAAGATGCCCCACTACTGACAAATGGATCAAGAAAATGTGGTATCTATACACAGTGGAATTTTATGCAGCCATGAAGAAGAACGAAATGTTATCATTTGCTGGTAAATGGATGGAATTGGAGAACATCATTCTGAGTGAGGTTAGCCTGGCCCAAAAGACCAAAAATCGTATGTTCTCTCTCATATGTGGACATTAGATCAAGGGCAAACACATCAATGGGATTGGACTTTGAGCACATGATAAAAGTGAGAGCACACAAGGGAGGGGTGAGGATAGATAAGATACCTAAAAAACTAGCTAGCATTTGTTGCCCTTAACACAGAGAAACTAAAGCAGATACCTTAAAAGCAACTGAGGCCAATAGGAAAAGGGGACCAGGAACTAGAGAAAAGGTGAGATCAAGAAGAATTAACCTAGAAGGTAACACACACACACACACAGGAAATTAATGTGAGTCAACTCCCTGTATAGCTATCCTTATCTCAACCAGCAAAAACCCTTGTTCCTTCCTATTATTGCTTATACTCTCTCTACAACAAAATTAGAAATAAGGGCAAAATAGTTTCTGCTGGGTATTGAGGGGGTTGGGGGGGCGGAGTGGGTGGTAAGGGAGGGGGTGGGGGCAAGGGGGGAGAAATGACCCAAACCTTGTATGCACATATGAATAATAAAAAAAAAAAAAAGGAATAAGCTCCTCATGTTTTCCCTCCCATTAACCAATCTGCACCCCAGAAAGCCATTTTAGGTCAAGGTGACTTTGAGAGTTTTGTACTTTTGTTTCAGAATTCATGATGGTTCTATATTTACTGATTTCTGATGTTTGGCCAGCAATATTTTAGAGATGATTTCTTTCTCTTTGTATGAATCTGACACTGTCTGCCAGTTTTGAGATTGTGGAAGAGAGGAGAAAAAGGAACAGGGAGGATGAGAGAACAAAAAGACTAATTATCACTGACTTTTTAAAATTTTAGAGCTAGAGAGGTCCTTAGAGATCATTTTATTCAATAATAGTAATTTTTGTACTGTAATTATAAAAGGTAGCGAGCTCTCTCCAGAGGCCTAATAATAGGGAGAATAAAATGATTGTATTTATTTATGGAGCATTTCACATTACAAAATGCTTCCTATTGCCTATTGAATAGAAATCATTTATAGTAAGAAAAAAGAATAACATTTCATCAAAATACTCATTTAGCTGGAGTCAAAATAAGAGCCAAGAAGAGCCCAAGAGAAGATTGTATGTATGACACAGTACTAACTTTTAAATATGAAGGTCAGAACCCTACATTTACTTAATTTTCTGTACTTTTTTTACATATGGGGTTTACATATTTAGGGCCTTGTGCTTGCAAGGTAGGCATTCTACCACTTGAGCCACACCTCTAGCCCTGTTTTCTGTATTTTGACAAAGGTATTGGCTTATTCACACATGGTATTTAGCTTGTAACAAATAATTTTCTTTTATGCCTCTCATTATGTATAAAATAGATGCTTGTCATTCTTTCTTGCCACCTAGAGTTGTATCTTTTCCATTGGACAGTCCTATGTTGTGGGAGAATAGGTTGGCTGTATGATTGATCATTGATGAGTGAACGAAGGTGAAGTAAGGTGATATTCCAGATGCCTAAAATAACATGAAATTTGAACATCTAAAATTAGTTTGCAACATTCTAATCATCATAGAAGCCAAGTGGAATATCCTCCCCAATTTTTGCACACAGAATGACTTACTTTCCTCATAATGACCATTAATGATGCTCATTTGATTTGACATTATCTGGATTAAAATGCAAGGGAGGCATGATTTTCCTTCACCTCCTAGAAAAGACTGTCACTTTAGTGACAATATACTGCCAAACAAAAAGTGTTTGATATGATTTCATTCAGCAAGGATAAAAATCTAGGTTGCTCAGTCAGTTCCTGAATAGGTTAGTTTTATAGCTTAAAAGTCTATTCATGTGACTCAGATTATCTTTTGTTTAGTATTAACAGTAAAAAAATATATGTCTTTTGGCTTTATCATAAATTGAAATACTGAGATATTTTGAGAATATGTAGATACATAGAAATAATATAGATGTGAACACTGCTTTAAAATTAGGAATAAAACATCGCCCATATTTTTTTCTCAAGAAGTCAGTAAAAGCTTTATTTTCATATTCAAAAGGATACCACTTGTACATGCAGAATAGCCAACCTGCTTCCCTTCTGGTCAGTGCTTGATAACCAGAGCACACACAAACAGAATTTCCTTTCATTGCTGCTGTTAATTGTGAAAGAGTCTTATTCTTCCCATGTCCCCAAATTCAGAAACTGGTACAATTCCAGTTGTCTTGAGCACAGATATCTGGCTTTGGATTAAATCTCCAAGGAGTTTTATATTCACTCACCACTTCCTGTGGAAGCAGAAGTTGTAATAATCATTAAAAATATCTTGAATTGAAACTTAGTAGAATTGTTAGCTTTTTGCCCCTCACATTTTCAGTATTGAACACTGGATAACTTTATTTTCTAATTGTAAAATTGAAGCTCTTTTTTTGTTTGGCAGATTTCATTTTATTAATGTTAGGGTAAGTTATTTAATATCTTCTAATGAGACCAGAGTATTATGATATAAATATGCGTTTGGGTTTTATTTCCATACTCTTGTAAGAAAGGCCATAACTTTAAAAAAACTAGGAAGAAACTAATTATATTCATTTTTAAGAATATTCAGATAACAAAGTACCAGTTTCCTTAAATTTGGTAAATAACTATATAACCAGTGCATTAACTCACAAATCATTTAAGCTTTGTAGGTATTTTTTAGTGTTTAAAATCTACTTTTGGCTGGGGGTGTAGCTTGCCTAGCATATGTGAGGCCCTTGGTTCAGTCCCCAGCATGGAAAAAAACATATTTTTGAGACTTGCCAATAAGATTTATTTTTGATAGCCACACACCATTCTGTGCACCACAAGTACATAACTGAGTGTTAATTCATGGTACTTTGCAGTTTATGTTTCACTAGTTCTTACTCCAGCTTTTCAGAATTCCCTGCACTACTCTCGACTCTCTACACACACACCCAGCCAGTTCCTTTCAGCAGTTCTCCCAGGGTTATTCATGATTGAGTCTGGTCTGTTATTTCATGGCATCTGTGGGGACAGTCATCTTCTCTTGATCAGATTCCCTTTGCTGGACGAAGCACCATATCCACTGAACACCCTCCCCTACTTCTGTGGGATGCTAGCTGCCTGCTGAGCTCTGCTGCATGGCAGTGCCATTGTCCTGCTAAGTGTCCCATTTCTGCTAGGAGCTGATTCGTCCTGGACCATTTCTGATACTGTGGAACCCTGAAGGTACTAGACTGCAGTATTCTGTAGAAAAGTTGAGAAAGCCTATCTGTTTTCAGAGAAATTGAAAAACACTTCTATCTTGCAAACCCAATCTCTTTATAGTGTATGGTATATCATTCTTTTTCATTACTGCCTGCTTTCTGTCTGGGACTCACAAGGGACTGAGCTATGAGGAATCACAAGTAACAGACTCTTAGGACACTCGACATCACTTTACTCCTCTCACATCCAGCGCTCTGTTACTGAGATAGCCTTGTCAGTATCTGCCCACTCTACCATTGTGCCTCCTTAGGACAAGCTCCCCCTCAAGACAAGACTTTGTACAGGTCTTGTACAAAGTGAACTGTCCCACCAGTTTGTAGAGGATTCTGAAGCCAAGAGGTAATCCAACAGCACTGTTCCACTGCATGAGATGGAGGAGATGACCAAATGTGTGCATGTCCTGAAGCAATCCAGAAAACTGCTATTTAACAGTTTTAATGTTTTGTTGAAATTATACTAAACACTGATATTTATCATTTTAAAAATCTAGAATAAAAGAGATTTTGGGAGATAGGGACGTAGCTCAGTGGTAGAATGGTTGCCTAGCATGTGTGAGGCCCTGGGTTTGACTAGTGGTTTCCACTGAGTCATGGTCTCTGTATTAGGGTGTCACTGCTGTCTGACTATCTCGAGATACTTTGCAAGAGTTTTCCCAGTGATATCTGTGTTCTCACTACTGTCGAATGCTCTTTACTTGCCAAAGATAGATTCACACATTTTCAATTGTGATAACCCTCAGAAGAGTGTTGTCAAAGGAAAAAGAAGTCAAAAGTTTGCTGAGCTCCAGTCCTGATATGATTCTGGCAAACTCCTTCATTCAATAGAGGCATTCCACAAATGCTTACTGAACCATGATGTATGCCATGCAGAGATGACCTTGACTGGTTGGGGAGACGATAAGCAGCCAGGGAAAACAAAAATGGAATTAGGAATCAAGGCAGAAGAATAACACATGTAATGGTGTAGAGGGAGAAACAATGATTTAGGACACTACTGGAATTGGATATGCCTGGAGCAAAGGAAAAGAGGCTTAGAAAAATGGGTGGAAGTCACTGAATTCCGTCCTGGTCAACCAAAGAATTAATAATAAATATTTGACTTCCCAAAATTCTTCAGATTTTATGCCTAATCAGAATGCTAGTTCCTGAGCCAAACATAGTGGAACCTGCCTATAATCCCAGCATTTAGACAGGAAGATGGGAAGATTGCAAGTTAGAGGCTGGTCTGGGCTACATAGCCAAACCCTGTCAAAGAAAGAAGGAGAGGAGAGAAGAAAAGGGACAGAGGGAGGGAGTCTTTTCCTCTTGAAATGTCTAGTTGGATGCCAAGAAATTGAGATTAAGATGTATACTGTGTACATTTGGATTACCTTAGTATGGTTCACTGAGTTCTGTATTACATTTTCCCAATTTTATTAAAATATTCCTAATAGTAACAGTAACACTTGTAATGATACAAATAATGAGGCTATTACAAGGCTCGGCCTGCTTTGATTTTCATATAATTTTAACCCACTGGGGGAAAATCCTGTTTTTCTGTTAGCAAAATGATAATCTGACCAGTCCTTACTACTGCTGCAAATTCATGGAGGGAAGCCCTATGTGGGTTTGTTTGGTTTGAAGGAAATCCTTCTCAAACTGTGGGAATAGAGCCATTTGTCACTCAGACATCTTGCTCCTCTCCCCCACACACCAAATTACCAAGGCCAGCCCTGGGAAAAACACGAGGCCCTATCTGGAAAAATAACTAAAACAAAAAAGGACTGACTCAAGTGGTAGAGCACCTGCCTAGGCACTGAGTTCAAACTCCAGCACCATGAAATAAAACAAAACAAAAAACAGGAAGTGTCTTCTCATCATTTGAGATGCCCTGAATTGTGCTTACCTCTAACTGGAGCAGTTAGGGTTTGGTGGGAGTCCCAGTCTACAAAATGGTGGCAAAAAATAACTCTCCTGTTTCCCAAATACCCACAAGCTGGTGGCTGAGATGGAAGTGTGGTGGAAGTTACATACCCCATAGCCAAGAAGAGACTTGCTTGGATCTCTGTAGTCTGTCCATGGACCTGCTCAGATGGAGAGAAGACCACCCCTCCAAGTGGTCTTCCTACTGGCAGTAGAAGGAACAGGTGCAGGACTTCACTGGGTATTATGTCAAATAGTAGGAAGAGCATGGTGTTACAGGTGGTGTTGGCAGTAATAGTGGATGTGATGAGGGAGGGGGAAGCCAGCTTGCTTGTAAGGTACTCTTACTGATGGCTTGTCAATTAGATAGATCCACTTCTGGTGCTTTTGATTTTCTCTAAATTCTACTTTCCATATGGAATCTTCTCTCTTTGGCAAGAAGAATCTTTAGCAGATGACATAGTCAGTTCTGCTTATGCTTATGTGTAAATGTCCTTAACTAACCTTTATTTTTGAACGGTGTTCTGGCCTCCAGCAGTTCCCAAGCAACCATGATGGCTATCTATAAGTTAGCTCTATTTCCTAAATTTCATATAAATGGATACGGTATTCTTTTGTGTAGCTTCTTTCATGCAGAATAGTAATTTTGAGATCTGTCCATGTTGTATGTATATCAGTAGTTCATTCTTTTATATTACTGAGTAGTGTCTCATTGTATGGCTAGACCTTATTTATTACCAGTTCAGGGACATTTGGAGGTTTCTGTTTTTTAGTTATCACAAATAAAGCTGCTCTGAGTATTTGTGCATGACTTTACCTAGAAGTGGCATGCTGGATCTGTAGCAGACGTATGTTTATGTTTCTGCCAAACTGTTTTGCAAAGTGGCTGATCCATTTTCCATACTCACCAACTGTAGTCAGTAATCAGGGATACACAAATAAAACCCTCCACGGGCTGCGAATGTAGCTCAATGGTGGAGCACTTGCCTTAGCATGCACAAGGCCCTGGTTTTGATCCCCAGGAAATAAGCCTGTTTTATGTGCAGATTTATTACACTCAGTTTTGGCCAAGCACGGTCAAAAAATAAAAAAAAAAATGTCAAAACCAAAAAGGTTAAATTCCCATGCACATTCTGCAAATTAGTTGAGGTGCAGAAACTCTCAGTCCCACATTATCATCAGTTGTGTTTAAATCATTGTGTGGCCAGTTGAGTGTTTCCATGACCTTAATTTTGTGAAAATATTCCTCCCAAAAAGCAAATGGTGCCCCAGAAACATGATAAAAGTGAATGTGCATGTAGAAAGGCATGTTTTTAGTGGAAGTTGTGTGGTGTCATGGGAAAAATGAATCAGGCATCTGCAGTAGTTGAGATAAAGAGCATGAAATAGGATCTGGTGTTTGGTGAGCAATATTAATGTGTACAGCAGTAATTTTGTGACAGTAATGTGGCCTGCTGTATGTGGCTTCAAGTTTTGGATGTTCAGGCCTACTGTACAGATGGTACAGGTAAATTTGAGTCATTTTAGAGTATGGAGCTCTGTGCATCCTGAACATTTACAATTTCTCCTCAGTGGAAATCTCCTTGGAACTGTATACCAATGGATATCAAGGCTCTACTGTACTACCAAAAAAGACCCTCATTGCTTCCATTCTTTCCCTCACTTATTTGCTGTACACGATCACAAATTGGATTCCAAGTCATAAAACATGGGCTTTTTGTGGGGCAAGGAAGTTTCTGGAAATATGCTTGGGGTTATTTGGCAAAGAATGCTGTGGCCTAGGGAATTTGGAACAGTCTGGAGCATTGTGGCCATTGTATGTATGTTAACTTGGCTCAAAGGATTGTTTTTTCTGTGTGGAGAGGTATAGCCAAAGGATGACAAGACATGAGCCCTCTGAAGTACAGAGGTCAGGAAAGTATCTGTTCTGCTTGGATGAAAGGGCAGTACTTTTCCCTGTTTTGTAATCCATCCAGATTTTTGCAATACTTAAAAACCCATCTAAGTTTTCACTCTTAAGTTGTCCATCACTGTGGCAGTACTAGGTATCCCCTTCAACTGTTTGCTATTTGCCTTTCTATGTCTTGCTTTCTCAATTTGTCTGTAATCTTTTGAGCCAACCATTTGTCTGTTGTTCTTCAAATATCTGAATATATGTACATATATGAATATATGCATTATATATAATATATTATGTATATATAAGTTCATTGAATCAATGAAACATAGATTGGAATTTGTTGGTTTTTCCTCAGCTTCTAGGTTATGGTGCAAATCTTGGGAATTGTTCAGGATGCTTTTTCATTTACACATGTAGAACTTAGTATAGGTATAGCTGCTATTTCCCTGCCTAAGTTCTACTCCATTTTCCTTGGGTAGGCATTCATCCTCAACTGACACACTGTAAACTCTATGTACTTCTGCTTGCATTTACTAATACAGTGTAATCGTGTTCTACTGATCTTACCATTGATGTTAGACTGCTCCCTTACCAACTACATTAAATAACCAGAAAGACAGAGATAATTTTTATCAGAGTCTGATTGTCCCAACATTGGCTGTATTTCTGTCTGTCATATAGGTCACTGGAGACCTCTGGCTATGAACATTTCCAAGAGTCATTCTTTGTTATGTTTGTGTTTGTAACTCTTTCTCCTTAATATGCTCTTTCTTTCCTCCTCCATCTAGACAGTGTCTGAGTACCTCAGAATTCAGCTACAGCCTCATCTCTTTCTGGAAGCCTTTCTTTTTAAAAGATCTAATTAAAGTGCTCTTCTTCATTCTCTTCCAAAATATCTCTGTAAGCTTTTAAGTACTGGCATTGTGACCTTCGATTTTTTGTCTGTTGCTCTCTAGACTGAAAACTATGTGAAGAACCATGTCCCATTTGACTTTGCACTTCAGCATCTAACATCCTGCATTAAATTAGTGTATACTAATGTTCCAGTAAGCAAATAAAATTAATAAAAAATAGGATACCATTTTTATTCATCTTTTTCATTTTCTTTGTATTCATATGGTCCCCTTTGTTTCTACTCTTTCACTATAAATTTCTACAAGTTTATAGAAATAATGATTATTGCAAACTTTGAATTAGTTTTCTTCTCAAGTGTTGGAAAATGGATTTTGAACTTTAGTAAACAGACTGAAAAGGTTTAAACATCTGTTCATGGATGTGGCAATGGAAAATTTCACTGGCATTTGTTGCAAGGGTGAGTACATCTGTGAGGCTATTTAACATTCTTTGTTAAAGAATGAGAGACCTCTGGACAGAACAGCCTATTATGACAGCCACACAGATCATATTGTTAGGTAACTGAGTTTTCTCAAGTCTTGAAGGTCTCCTGTCCTTACATGGAAATCAGAAATAGAAATACTGTTTACAAACCTCCAGGCTTGATTTAGTGAAAATGCTTGTGATAGTGATACTATAAAATAAGGAAAGTAGAGTTTCTAAGGCAGTGCCAGCAGTGTGGGTGCTAATAAATGTCAGTCTCTAGTCCCCATCCTCCCAAGCTTCCCAAGATTGCCAAAGGCCTATTTTTCTTGAAATTTCTCTCAGGATCAAAGACATGAATAAGGAATAAGTCCAAGTGGCTCATGCCAGTCAGTCTTTTCAGATGCCAATGATTAAGTCTCTTCCTTGGCACTAACACTATCTGTGAGAGTGCTTTTGATGTCCTAACTGGACTCCAGCTGTTGAATCTAGAGGTTATTCTAGGCAGGAGCATGCCTACCATTTGAGCCACGCCTCCAACCTTATTCTATGTAAATTCCAAGGCTTCACACCAGCCTGCTGCCCAGAGTCCTCACAACCACTGAGTCGTGCTCTGTCTTTGCCTCCCCTTGTTTGAAGAGGGGCTCTAGTCCTCTGAAGGGGGCAGGATTCTTCAGCAGCTATTTTGAGTGGTAGTAGCAGACAGGCATAAATGGGAACTAGATCAACTTGGCACCAGCCAAGTTACCAATCTTAAGATTCTTAGCAGCAATTTTACAGCCCCAACCTGAATCCAGTTAAAGTGACAATAATTAATCTGGTTCACCCAAGTAATACTCTTTATTTTATATTAATGTATAAGACAGCTTGAAGACAAAACATAAAGGTGATAGAAAAAATAGCTGTTGCATTCAGTTCCCATACTTAAACCCTTTTAAAGCTTTAGATTTGGCTCCATAAAATACAATGCAACTGAATTTCCATTTAAAAATTGTGTTTATATTCTACAGTCATAGACTTTCCCTGTTGCTTACACACAGCTTCTGTTAACTGAGGCAATGGAAGTTGATTATGGAACAGCTTTGCCTCTAAGCATATTAGAGGTAAATGGAATTGAGGTCAATAACCCTCATGTCTAATGCACTGAGACTGTTTTCCAGGGCTCCTCTGGCCTGGAAATGAAAAGAGGAATTGTTTGCTTCCAAATCTTTGCAAGCTTGTAAAAGATGAAGTTGTATATCCTGACCACAAACAGCCTTGCTGTTTCACTTAAGTCTTTGCAGTCCAAAGTTCTTGAAGCTAGAGTCTTTGGAGATTCTGTAACTACATGTTGGTGGTGGCTTGTTTTGAGTGTTTTTTTAAAAAAACGCTTAAAAATTTTTTTCTTTTTCTCTTTAGGAGCATATAAAGGCCTTTGATGATAAAGTCAATACTTTTTTGGATTATATGTTTGGACCTCGAGGTGAGTAAGCTACTTGAGAACTTAATGTGGAAAGAGCACAGGAAGAATGCCATTCAGTTATAGAAGAGGGTTATATCATCTCTGGTGTCTTGAAAGTAGTATGTCTATCAAAGTAGTATTGACATTAGGCAATTTAACCTCCTTTGCCTTTGATATCCTTTCCCCAGAACACCCAGAAGGCCCCATTTCTCCTCTTGTTTAACCTCTCCTGGGATTAAAATTCTAAAATTCAAATTTACAGTATTTTCCTTCTGTGTCTTGGCTGCAAAGCAAGGTTGTGGCTTTTCTCCTAAACTGTGCTGCTTTCCTTTCCTTTCTGTACTGCCCAGTCACCCTCCACCATCCTCACATGCATAGTCATCTGTAGAATTCCTACCTTTACATGCCTGCATAAACTCCTTCTAACAATGTGTGAACTTTCCCTGCCCTGGGCCACTGGGATTTGCTTATAAGTCCCTCAGTGGTCCCTCCATCATCAGTCACTCAGGCTGCAGAAGCCTCCTAATTGGTCTCCCCTCTTCCAGTCATTTGAGTATCAGCTGCAGCAGTATTCTAAAGACCTAAATCATACTGTGTGGCACTCTTAATTTGCAACTCACACTATCTTCCACTGCCCTTACGGGCAAAGCCACACTTCTTATCATGGTGTACAGACCCTTGCCCTTTTTGACTCAGTCAGAGCCTGTCTTCACTTAATTTTACAACCACTTGAGACATCTTTTAATTCCTCAAATATGTAAAATTCCTTTACATGCTGTTCTTGAGCCTGGGATTTTTCCCTACTGTCTCCTGCTTCATCCCACACCACTCCCCAAAATCGGGTCAGCTACTTTATATACTTCAGCTATCAGCCTGGGTGTTACTTTTGCAGACAGGCTTTCTCTATAGCCAGCCCCTTATTACTGTGTTTCACCCTTTTCTTTCCTTTTAGGCTTCATGGTTACTTATAGCAGTTTCTCCCCTGAGGACAGCAACCAGGTTTATCACAGTTCCCAGAACATATTAAGCATTGTATATTTTGCAAATAAATGAATTATGAACAAAATATTTTGTTTCACTTGAGCCTTGCTGGTTCACAAACCTGTGGAAAATCCACATTTCTCTATAAGGTATTTCCTCAGCACTGTTAGGGGTAAAGAGGGGAGGAGGGAAATGAGACTTTCCTGTTTTTGAAAATCTTTAAATAACTACTTAGAGATTGGACTATTCTCCAGTTTCCATACAGACTCTGTAAACCATTCCAACTGAATGATGATTTACATAGTCTTAATATAATGATACTCTATGTACAGCTTTAAAAATACTTTAAAAAATGTTTGGGTTTTTCCCCCCATTCTTTTGTTTCTGATGACTGTATGGAGTAGGCGGGTAATGCCTGTGTTCCTTGCCTTGCAATTCTAGTAGGTGGGAAAGAGATGATCTTGGTGTGGAGGTCAGGATACTGGAGGAACTGTGATTTCTTGATGACTGTGGCTTTCGCTTTGACACTTCCACCAGAAAGTCAAACAGCAGTGTCTCAGAATCAGATTCACACTGAATTTTGTCACCAGTAAAATCAGTGTGATCTGGAATTCTGCAGCTATGGGATTAATTTAAAGAAGAATTGCAATTGTTTACTCAGCTTCAGTCATTCTTGTGGAAATTTTCCTTTGTAGCAAGGAGATTGTAAAGTTAACACCTGACATCCTCTAATCTTATGACCTCCACAGCTGCCCAGTGTCTACTATTTAAGTCATCAAGAACCCTTTTCCTTCCTAAAGGAGACCCAAGCTTACATAGAGTGGCAGGGCACCTGGTGAGTTCTAGGTTTCCTAGTCTCTTCTGACTTTGCACATACTACGTTAGGAACATCGAGGGATAGGGTTGACACAGAAGCAGAAGGAAAACTGCTCAAGTGCCAAAGAGAAGAAAAGTTATTGCGAGTATTCCTGTTTTGGTTGAAACGATTTTGATTATTTTTAATAACTGCAGCAAACATTTATAGAGACTTGAGAAAAGAAAATGAAAACTTTGAGGTGTTACAATGTTTTGTAGTATGTGCTTGACTCACTGTGCCAGTTGACATGTTCTAAATGACTGTTTCCTTCGAACTCAGCACTAAGTGAATGTTATAAGTAAGACAGAAAAAAGAGAAGACCTAAGCACATCTCATAGAGCATATGTGGTAGTTTAGGAGGTAAAACTAGCACACCTAAAATAGGAAAGCAGTTGAATACTAAACTACATGCATTCACTTTCTAGGGCTGCCATAACATTGCCACAAACTGGGTGGCTTAAAAATAACAGACTTACTCTCTCACAGCTCTGGAGTCCAGTAATCTAAAATCAAGATTTGGGCAGGGTCCTGCTCTCTCTGAGGTTATTGTTTGTGCCTCTCTCCCACTTTGTGGGGGTTGCTGGCAGTCTTTGGAGTTCTTTGGTTGGTAGATGCATTACCCATTGCTGCTTCTGTCCTTACACTGTGTTTGCTTCTTGCTTCTGTGTCCCTGTATCCAAACTTCCTCTCTTATAAGGACAACATTCACTGGGTTAGGGCCCACCCTGATCTAGGAAGACTTCATATTAACTTGATTATATTCGCAGGGACCTGTTTCTAAATAAAATTGAAGTCACAGATACCAAGAGTTAGGACTTAAACATAACTTTTGGGGGAATACAGGTCAACCCACAATACCACCACAAAAGGTAGGGTAGCAATTTAATGCAAGTTATTTAACTTTTTTGTCCTCTGGCTCAACTTTTCTGGAAAGTGAACTGGGGATAGTATAACCTAATAGAATTGCTTTGAGAATGAGAAATAAGTTAACACATGTAAGAGGATTTTGAGCAGTGCCTGGCACATATTATAACATTATAGCCATAATAAAAATGCAAATGATAATTATTTTACTATGCAAATTAAGCTGTAGTTATGAAAAAACAATAGGAGATGGTTCCCTTCAGAAGTCAGGACTTTATTTGAGCATTAATGGAGATCAGCATCAGGTAGTGCCATGTAGCATTCTTGTGAAAGATGATCCCTGTGAGTAACCTGAATGCAGAACTTTCTTACCTTTTTATCTCTGTCATCAGTAGGAGACGTTTACAGAATAAGCAAGAGGACAATTAGGACTCAAGAAGTACTTTCCTCATAAAAATAGTCCCTAGGTTTGGTGTTCTAAGGAAAAGTTGGGGTACACAAGATGTAGGATATACCAGAAAGAGGGACTGAGACTGTGGAAAAACCACAGAGGTCAAGAAAAAGACACTGCCTGTTGAACCCAGCTCCTTTCCACTGTATTTATAGATTAAAAACAGCAAGCAGTTTTAATAATTCTAGGTATACTATTTTTTATTTACCAAAAATAATCATTTTGTGTCTATAATTATTATCAGGTATAACTAAGTACATTGTAGCTCTGTCATGGAGGCTTTATATGAGCTGTTAAATTTTCACTTTCTAGAGTAAGGGGCACTTGGTTTATCAAGGTTCTTGCTTCCCTGCCATTCATACTTTTAGTCCTGTGACCAAGTCTGGGTGTTTCACTTTATTTTCTGCTTTCATTTCTAAATAATCAGCTCCTAAGCTTTGGTTTTGCTATTTTCTGCTTCCCATACTTCCTGTACTATGATCCCATTGCTCTGCTGGTATCAGTACTCAGTTTATTGCACAAAGATATTAGGCAAATTCTGGGCAATGTGGGTTTTAGGAATTACAGTACAGTATCATTATGTCCTCTCTCCTTTCATTATCTAGAGCCATCCCATGAGAGGGAACGAGCAAAAAAGTAGATGTGAATTCAAATCCTGACTGCTGCCAACCATTTTATACAAGTTACTAAAGCTTTCTGTGCTGTTTTTCATCCATAAAATGACATAACAGCACTTCATATTGAGTTAGAATAATTAAGTGCAGTAATTGTTCCAAATTAAGCATTTGCCTACCTTTCTTTTCCCTGTCATTCAGTGGTCAGCTTAGCCCCTATTTGTTCCATAAAACATTCCTTAGTTTGTTCATCCCCTGAAGTCTAACCCCAATCCAGCTAGCTTGATGCTGTCATATTGTTCTCTGTTGTGTTTACGAGGTATCTCTTATCTGTAGTTTCATCTTCTGTAGTGTTAGTTATCTGCGGTCAACTGCAGTTTAAAAGTAGTAAATGAAAAATAGAAATAACAGGTCGTGTGTTTTAGATTGCATACCATTTTGAGTATCATGATGAAATCTCACCTTATCCTGACTAGTACATGAATCGCCCTATTGGCCAACGTGTCCATGTTGTTTATGCTGCCTACTCACTAATTGCTTATTAGTCACTTCTCAGTTATCAGATGGACTACACAGTATCACAGTGCAATGTTCAGTTAACCCTGAGAATGGCTGCAGTGTGCAAGCATAGTGATGCTAGAAACTTGCATATGCCAAAGAGAGCCTTTTGTGAGAAAAAGCGAATGTTCTCAACTTAATAAGAAAAATCCAATGTTGTATTCACTAAGATGTACAATAAAAATAATTCTAGCCATGAAATGTGAAGAAGGAAACCATTCAAGGTGGATCATGGAACAAATTCCCCAAGGATAAGGGGACTGCTATGCAAATGAAACGTATTTGTCAGTATGGCTAACTGAACCAGAGGCATTTCTTCACAGGACTCATTATTATACATTATTATTATACATTATATGTATTTCTTTCCAGATACTCGAGTCAGAGGATGGTTCATGTTGGACTCTTACCTTCCTACCTTTTTTCTTACTGTCATATATTTGCTGTCAATATGGCTGGGTACCAAGTATATGAGGAACAGACCTGCTCTTTCTCTCAGGGGAATCCTCACCTTGTATAATCTCGGAATCACACTTCTTTCTGCTTATATGCTGGTAGAGGTAAGTGTTTATGTGACCAAATCTGGAGTCAGTAATTGAGTGAGTTTGAGACTGAATCACATGTAGCATACTAGAACCATGCAAGGTTGCTGTCAATACCATTCTTTAAGAACTCATTCCAGCATTTGCTATTATTCCTTCCCAAAGACCTGTTTTTAACTTGAATTTTTCTCTTCCCAATGTAGACCTATTCCTTAAGTCCTTAGTCTAACTGAAATTTGGAATCACAATTTAGATTTGAACAGGCTTTTAATGATCATGTGCTATAATTTTTTCCTTTTACAGATCAGGATACTGAGGCTTAGAAAGGTTACATAATTTGAGAGTATACAGTGATTAACATTATTTTAAAAATTAAACATCAAATTCAGTTAGTTTAAGAAAAATCCAAATATTCCCCTAAAAATTGCTCCCCATGACAGGTGCAATGGCTTACACTTGTAATCCTAGCTACTTGGGAGGTGGAGATCTAGAGGATTAGTTACATGCAAGCTTAAGCAAAAAGTTACTGAGACCTCATCTCAACAAAAATCAAGCATGGTGGTGTAGGTCTGTGGTCCCAAGTATGTGGGAAGATTGTAATCACAAGCCAGCCCAGGAAAAAAGCAAAGACCCTACCTGAAAAATAACTTAAAACAAAAAGGGCTCAAGTTGTTGAGCACCTGCCTAGCAAGCACGAGGCCCTGAGTTCAAACCCCAGTACTGCCCCCCTCACCCCCACCAAAAAAAAAAATACTTCTCACATCTTTGGAATGCTTTGGCAATGGCAGAGCTGTTGCTTGGAACTGATTTCTGGAAGCCAAGTTGAAACCCTGGTCAGCTCAGGCTGCCCACATTACAGCCTACAGTCACATTCTGTTGTGAAGCACCAAACCCAAGTAAGCTTACAGAAGGAAGAGCAAGTAATGATTGCCTGCCTGTACAACCAGGCGTTACTTTGCTATAATTCAAGGGAAAACCTAAATGTATTAACTTACTGTAGCAGAAATAACTGAAAGGAGAGAGAGAAACAAAAGGAACAAAAACAAAACAAAATTCTTTTTAAGGAAAAGTTAGGATAAAATCAAAGTTACGAAAAGAAAATAAACCCTTAAGTTAAAAATACAGGTTTTCTCCTCCAGTTCATTATTCTAATTAGGCATCATTCTAATAATGGTTAATAACTCTTACCCTAAAAGATGAGAATGAAGCTGAAGTGGAATCCTAGGCAAGAGCCAGAATGTAGAGGCAGAATTTACAATCAGGAGAGCCTTGCTGACAATTCCAAAATCTTACATAGGCCCCCACTAATTTTCCTGACTCTGACAGGATTTATTTTAGCATGCTAGATAAGTAATGTATGAGCTTAATTTCTCTACACAGCGAAAGAAAAGAAGCCAGGTGCTGGCGGCTCACGTCTGTAATCCTAGCTACTCAGGAGGCAGAGATCAGGAGGACCAAGGTCCGAAGCCATCCCCAGCAAATGTCTATAAGACCTTATCTTGAAAAAAACCATCACAAAAAAGGGCTGGTGGAGTGGCTCAAGGTGTAAGCCCTGAGTTCAAGCCCCAGTACCCCCCCCACCAAAAAAAAGAAAAGAATCTCTCCCTGGGGTGAATTGGGGCAAGCTTAGCAGAGTCCAAGTAGGAGAAGACTACAGTACTGCAGGCAACAACTGCTTGCAGCTTGGGGAGAAACTCATGTACTCTAGGTATGTTTTGAGAAATTTAGTCCACACCTGCTTAAAGCTAAACCCTATTTGACAGCCTTGTTTCCATCCATCTAAAGTTGCACATCTCCAGTACTCAGTCCAGTTAGGGGATTAAGAATGACCCAGGGCAAAGCTTCCTATGATTTGGCTACCTAATTCTGTTATTCAGTTATTAAATTATTAGGTAGTTGTACACAGGTGCCACAGGGATGGTTAAAGCAAGAAATGTCACGATAAACAGAATATGCCCTGTCCTGTCCACACTTGGGTTATCTGACAACTGTTTTCTCAGTGTATGAAATAAGAGAGTAGAGCTCCTTACCATGTAACTGTGGCCTGGCCATAGGTGTTGTAAATTAATCCTTGTGCACAAAGTTAAACAATTTTCTTAGTTTGAAAAACGCACCAGCACACAAAAATTTAGATAAACTTTCAGGTATTCCCAGATGCCCTCTAGCCTGTCACTGGCTCCCAGTTGAGAAAGAGCTAGAAACATTAGAGTTCAGACATCCTAATTCACTATCTTCTGTCCTTTCCACAACATGAGAAAATGAGCTTTGTTGAAAATTCTACAAAAGAAGTTCCCCATAAAAATTTCACATTTTTTGGTTTGGGGACATAGCTCAAGTGATAGAGTATTTACCTGGTATGTATAAGGCCCTGGGTTCAATCCCTAAAACTGCCAAAAAAATTTAAAAAAGAAAACACCCCTAAAAATTTGAAATTTAAGGTATTTGGTGGCTTTGATTTACATAAGATTATAGGGAAAAGTCATAATATTTTTTACTGCCTTAGAGATGTATAAAGGCATAGATCTGTTAAAACAAAAATCACTTACTCATCATATATAGTGAGTGCTTAACTGTCTACTAGGCATTAGATAAGAGACATAGATTTTATGGAGCCTCTTGTTTTTGAGCACAATGGGGAAGATAGGTATACTTAATCACACAAATTGATCACCAAGTGGTATAACCACAGGGAAGAAAAATGTTTTAAGAACTTTTCTGAGTCCTGTTTTCCCTATCTGTAAAATGGCAGTAAATATTGAGATGATCAAATCTAAAATTGATGTAAGCAATACAAAATGTTAAGTTTTAGTGTAGTTTTCTCACATTTGGTCATATTCAATTAATTCTACATTTTATTTGTAGAAATCGGTGACTAGATAAAATTTTGTTACTCAAATGATAGCTAGATTTGGTACTTTGGCTGATACAGATGGCTAGAAGTAAAAATATTAAGGGGTATAACCACAGATTTCAGTTCAGAGGCAAGAATTAAATCCTTTGATGTATGTTTAAAGATAAGATTGGTCAAATTCAAATTCTGGGATGTTTCTACTCAAACCTTGAATAGATGCTAGTCAGGGATATAAATGGGAATTTGTTTGTGTCCATTTTCTTATGTCAATCTTTTCCCCTTTCTTGGTGCTTTGGCAGCTCATTCTCTCCAGTTGGGAAGGAGGCTACAACTTACAATGTCAAAATCTCATCAGTTCAGGAGAAGCGGATGTCCGGGTGAGCCATTAGAAGATGTCAGCCATCTAGAACCAGTTCCCATTGAAAAGGAGCAGATGTTTTTTCCCTCTAGAAGCAGGACAGGGCTGGGACCAAATAACAAGGGATTCCTGTTCCCACAGAAATGCTTGGTAACAAAGACGTCTTCCAAATGTCCATATGAAGGGGAGTGAGTGAATAAATGCTGGCATATCCATGTAACGTGTGCCTCTGCAAAATGGAATGAAGGACCACCTGTTTCGATTTAAATGATAAAAAGCAACTTGCAGACTTGTTTATCATAACTTTCGTGTAAGAAATGACTTATGTATATTCCCTACATTTTTAAAAAGAATGTCAGGAAATTCCAAAAGTTAGTTACAATTGTCTCCTTTGAGGGGAGGAAACAGGACAGAAGGGATAGGATAGAAAGCTAGACTTCTCTCAGTGTACCTAGTGCTGTGTTTGATTTTGGAATCACTGTTTTACCTAATTATAAAACAAAATCAAGTTTTGAAAGAAAGCAAGGCAGCCTCTCCCCTTCCAGACAAAAAAACTGGAAAACTAAAATGAATTTAGCTATATTAAGCCGATGACATAACCACCCAACAAGAATTATTTCAAGTCATTTTAAAAACCTCATATTTTGAGTGGATACTCATAGTTGGATATAGCTTAACAGAATCTAGCATTTTTTGTTGCTTTTGCTAAGAATACTGATATTGCTGTTTTAAGACTGTTACAGGGACACTGTAGGATAAAGTAAGTACATACCAAGTTAGTATCAGTAGTAACTAATACTTGAAAAAAAAAATACCTACAAAGTTAAACTAAGCCATAGCAGCACCTCATGCCTATTATCCTAGCTACTCGGGAGGCAGAGATTATAAGGATCATAGTTTGAGGCCATCCCAAGCAAAAAAGTTCACAAGACTCCATCTCAACCAATAAAAGCTGGGCATGGTGGTATGTATCTGCCATCCAAACTACACAGGATATTTAAATAAGAAGATCTGGTGAAAAATACCTAAAACAAAAAGGGCTGGAAGTGTGGCTGAAGTGGTAGAGTGCCGGCCTAGCAAGCATAAGGCCCTGAGGTCAAACCCAGTACTGACATTAAAAAAAAAAAAAAGTTAAACACGCAGTTATCATAAATTCAAGTTAACTTTATCCTTTCTTTTAAAAAGAAAAAATTTATTTCTTAGCTTTGTCTGCCGAAGAAGCCTAGTCAGTCTGACAGCCCAGGGCAGTGAGCCATGATTATTCCGAGATGCTTGCAAACATAATTTTCTGTGAGAAGGGAAGAGGGTTTTTAGAAAATGGCCAATATCTGGTTTGGGGCAGAAAGTGTATTTAAAATGAACTGGGCAGTTAAGAAGTGGCCACCACAGCAAAGAGGCTATCCAAGTCTATTTGGATCATAACAAAACTCTGCAGCACAGGAACCACTTTGAAAAGACTACCTCTGGCTAAAGATGGGGCAATTTGTGTATCAAAAAGAACACCTCCAGGAATGGGTTGAAATGCACATAAAAGAATGAGTTTAAAATACTTGAAAATGAAAAAAACCTCATTGTTAATAGTACAAGAGGATTTCATTGTGGTAATTTCAAGGATGCATACATTGTATTTTGAACAAGTTCTCTGCCTCATGTCTCTCCCCTTTTCAAACAGTATTTGGTGGGTTTCATTATACTGTCTTCATATATATGTAACTTACTTTGATCTTCAACTCCCAGTACCCTTTCTTTCTCTTCCCCCACACTAATTTCTCTTCCCCCACACTAATTTCTCTTCCAAGACAGTCCTCTTGTATATTCATGTCCTGTTACTATTTTAAGTCTAGGGTCCTCATGTGAGCAAACCATGCAATATTTCACTTTTTTGAGCTTGGCTTATCTCATGTACCCATTTTCCTGCAAATGACATAATTTCATTCTTTATGGCTGAGGTATTCCATTGTATGTGTGTGTGTGTGTGTGTGTATATATATATATATATATATATATATATATACATACCACATTTTCTTTGTACATTGATCAGTTTTTGGGCACCTAGGCTGATTCCATAGCTTGGCTCTTTTGAACAGTGCTGCGATAAACAGGTGTACATGTTTATATGGTGATTTATACTTGGATATATACCCAAGAGTGGTATAGCATACTCATCAGGTAGGTCTATTTTTAGTTTTTATGCATCTCCATACTGGTTTCCACAGTGGATGCCCTAGTTTACATTCCCAACAATAATGAGGGTTCCTTTTTCCCTGCATCTTCGCCAGCATGTGTTGTTTGTTTTCTTGATTGCCATTCTGATTGGAGCAAAATGGAATCTCAGTGTAGTTTTGATTTGCATTTCCTTTATATGAGGAGGTTGAACACTTCTTGATGCATTTATTAGTCACATGTACTTCTAAAACTTTTAATTCATTTGCCAGTTTACTAATTGGATTATTTTTTCTTTTGTCATTTTCTGAGCTCTTTGTATATTCTGGATGGAATAGTTGTTGGGTAGCTGGCAGAAATTTTCTCCCTTTCTGTGGATTGTCTCTTGATGATAATTGTTTCCTTGAAGGACATAATTTTTTTTAATTTGATGCAATCCTGTGTGTCAATTCTTGCTCTTATTTCCTAGACAATTGGAATCTTACTCAGAAAATAATCACTTATGCCTACATCTTCCAGTGTCTTCTCCCCTATGTTTCCTGCAGTAGTTCCAAAGTTTCAGATCTTAGATCCATTTTGAATTGATTTTTGTACAAGGTAAGAGAAAGGGATCTAGTTTCAGTCTTCTACATATGGATAATCACCATTTGTTGAAGAGGCTGACTTCTCCAATGCATGGGTTTGGCTCCTTTGTCAAAAATCAGATGGATGAGGGCTGACAGAGTGGCTCAAGTAGAGTGCCTGCCTAGCAAGTGTGAGGCCATGAGTTCAAACCCCAGTACTGCCACAGGAAAAAAAAAATCAGATGGATGTAGCTGTGAGGGTTTATTTCTGGCACTTTGATTCCAGTGGTCTGTGTGTCTGGTTTTTTGCCAGTACCATGTTGTTTTGTTATTATGGCTCTATAATCTAATTTGAAGTCCAATATTGTGGTACCTCCACTGTTGCTTTTTTTTTTTTTTTTTTTTTGCTCAGGATTACTTTTGCTATGTGGGGTCTTTTATGTTTCTATATGAATTTTGAGTGTTCTTTTTTTTTCTGTTTCTGTGAGGAGTGACATTGAGACTTCGATGGAGATTGCATTGAATTTGTAGATTGCTTTTGGTAGTAATAGCCTTTTTTTACAATATTCTACCAATCCATGAACATGGGCGGTCTTTCCATCTTCTGGTGTCTTCAGTTCCTTTCTTCAAGGTTTTATAATTTTCATTGTAGAGGTCTTTTACTTCCCTAGTTAAGTTTATTCCTAGGTTTAATTTTGCAGGCTATCATAAATGGGTTTTTCTGATGTCTTAGCCTGTTCGTTGTTGGTATACAGAAAAGCTACTGATTTTTCTATGTTAATTTTATATCCTGCTACATTGCCTAAAGTATTCAACAGATCTAGGAGTTTTTTGGTAGAGCCTTTAGGATCTTTTAGGTATAGGATATTATCTGAAAATAGAGATAATTTGACTTCTTGCTTCCCTATTTGAGTCTCTCTTCTTTCTTTCTCTTGCCTTAGTACTCTGGCTAGGAATTTCCCATACTATACTGAATAGGAGTAGGGAAGGGTAGACACCCTTGTCTCGTTCCTGACTATAGAAAATGATTTCAGGTTTTTCTCATTTAGTATGGTGTTGCCTATAAATTTGCATATTTAGCCTTTATTATATTGAGGTATGTCCCTTCTATTCCTAGTTTCTTCATCCTCTCCTCCATGAAGGGATGTTGAATTTTGTGGCAAAGGCTTTTTATACATCTATTGAGATGATCATGTAATTTTTTCTTGATTCTGTTTACATTTATTGATTTGTGCATGTTGAACCATTCTTGCATTCCTGGATTAAAACCAATTTGATCATGATCTTTTAAATTTGTTGTTGAATTTGGTTTGCAGGTATTTTATTGAGATTTTTGTGTCTGTGTCCAAGGAAATTGGTCTATAATTTTTTTTTGTCCTTACTGGGTTTTGGTATCAGGGAAAATTCTCTGGCTTCAGAGAATGAGTTTGTTAAGTGTTCCTTTTTATTTTATAGAATACTTTGAGAAGCAGTGGTTTGAGTTATTTTGAAAGGTCTGGTAGAATTTGGCAGTGAATCCGTCCAGTCCTAGGCTCCTTCCTGGGAGACTTTTTATTACTGCTTCAGTCTCATTGTTTGCTATAGATCTGTTCAAGTGATTTATATCCTCTTGGTTCAATTTTAGTAGGTCAAATGCATCTGGAAATGTATCCATTTCTCTAGATTTCTCGTTTATTAGAATGTAAGATTTTGCAGTATACCCCTGATGAATCCTTGTATTTTTTTAGTCTCCATTAATTTCTGCCTTAATCTTTATAATTTCTTTCTACCTTCTAATTTGGGGTTTGGCTTGTTCTTGTTTTTCTGGCACTTGAGCATTAGGTTATTTGACTGGCTAGAATTGCCAGTCTGTTCCCAGAGCTATATGGTTTACCCTGTGATTGCATCTTCAGTTTCCCTTCCCTGTCCTGGGACACCTGAAAGATCTCAAAACTGTTTGCTGGTTTTCTCTGTTTCTCTGTGCTCTTCTGCTGCTGTGCCACCTCTCTCATGATTTCCCGTGCTCTTTCTCTCTTCCTCCTGTGTTAACCTGACCCTTCTCATTCACAAATTCAAAACAGTTGATACTTCCAATCTGCCTTCTTGCCCTCCCTCCTCACTGTTACCATTTGAAGGTCACCAGAACCCCAGCTCATTCTAGAAAAAGAGTATTTATGTTGTGTTTCATATGTGAGTTTCCAAGTAGATGAAGATGGAAAGTTCTCTATAGAAGGGGAACATGCATAAGTAAAAATAAAATCAGAAAATCACCCTTTTATAACACCTAGTGAAATAATGCATATAACAGCAGTCATCTGTAAATGATGAAACTACTGGATGGAAGTGGAGTCAAAATAGTTTTCAAACTCTGAACTCACTGTTTGATCAGAATATCAGTGGAACAGCCAGATACAAAGTACCTTCTGTGCTGCAGTGGGAAATATGCAGAACCACCTCAGAAGTACTCTTGCCAAAAATCATTAAGCCAGACTCTAGTCAAGTCTCTAAATTGCTAGATTCAGAGAATCTGGGGTTAGAGAAGTTAAATAACACAAGGAAGAAATAATCATCCAAATCCATATTGTAAGGAATTCCATACAACTGACAGTTTTGACATGAAAACCAGGAAGGAACGAGTGGGGATTATTATTGATCAGAAACTGAAACCATATAAAATACAGTATGCACCTTATTTGGATCTTGATTTAAATAAATTAGTGGGAAAAAGACATCTGTGAGAGTTGGGAAAATCTGAACATTAGATTGATTCTTAGAAGATAGTAAGGAATTTTATTGGATAAGGAAATGACTCAGTGGTTAAAACAAGTCTCATCTGTCAGAAGCTTTACAGATAAAATATCTCAGATTTGCTTATAATAATCTATACTTCTCCCTCCCCTCAAAAGTGGTAGGGATTGGAATCATATTGAAAACTTTTGGAGTTCAGTGATTGATACACAAAGAGTTCACTATACTTATTCTCCCTGTGTTAGTGAATGTTCAAAAATGTAAATATGTGGGTACAATTAAAATACAGTTATCAACAAGTTAGTGGCATAAACCATTAACTAAAATCAGTAAGATACACATTTTTTCATCTTTAATAGCTTCAAAGCTATAATACAAATAATACATCAGTTTCTCTATACTGTCTTGTTTCTAATGCATTCTTGCAGAATGGCACATTTTGGGATGCCATATGATTTCTAAAGGTTCTGGTTTTATGTTTAGTTGTGGTTAAATATTTCTGAAGGTTAATTATTCCATCAAGCATAAAGTGAATGCTACCATGATAGGATTATCCTGGGAAGTAGCCCGTACAGCGTGCCACTCCTGTCTCAAGATTCCTATTATGTAGCATCTCCAAACGTGTCTCAGTTTAAATGTTAGTGTTAAAAACACTTCTGATTATAAAGAAGTGTTTCACTGTAGACGAGACCGTGGGAGTGGTAATCATGACCCAGCACTGTTAGGTTAGTGAGGATGAAGAACATCTTGCCTTTTAATCTTTTCATTGAGGAAGAGATATAAAAGATACAGTCATGGGCTGCTCTGTACTTATACCTGTTGAATGTAGAGGTGTAGTCAGAGTAATCTGAGAATACAAATGAAGCTGGTTCTGAGAAAGGAAAGAAGGCTGGGTAAACTTCCAGAGAGTATATGGCATTAAAGAGGAGTCTTGGGAAAGGGTGGCTAGAAGTGCCAGACCCAGAGTAGTAAAGAAGTGCTGGAGGCAGGGAAAAGAGGGTTCAGTACTCAAGGAGGATAAATGGACCACTTCAGGGCCTGAAGGATCCCTTACAGGGCTTGGCAGAGAATGGTGGAAACAGACACTAGTGCAAGACAGAGAAATCTCCTGTTCTCCAGCGAGGAATCATGGGCTCAGAGCAGTGGGTGCAGAGAAGGACATGATTACGTACATATTTTGAAAAAATAACCCATCTTTCACTAGACGAGGTTGAATTTCTTGGAATGAGAAGAAGCAGGAGGCAAAAACACCAGATAAGGAGCCGTAAAAACATACCAGGAAAATACAGAAGTGACACGAAACCGGGCTGAGAGAAAGGCAACACAGGAGCATTTTCATTTCTCACATCTTCCCCCTTAAAATTTTTATAGGTAGCCAAGGTATTATGGTGGTACTACTTCTCCAAATTAGTGGAGTTCCTGGACACAGTTTTCTTCGTTTTGCGAAAAAAGACGTGTCAGATCACTTTTCTTCACGTCTATCACCACGTCTCTATGTTCAACATCTGGTGGTGTGTTTTGAACTGGATACCCTGTGGACAAAGTAAGTTATTTTGTTGATTTTCAATTGTATGGAATGGTTCTAGTTTGCCTCTTATGTCAAGCAGTTTATACAGATTAGGCAAGAGCCGAGGGAAGCTACAGAGTAGCTACCCTTGTCACTACCAGAAGCATGTGTTTGCCAATGGCCGTTTAGTTTCTGACCTTTTATGTCAGCAAAACCACAGTATATCTTTATAATTTAAAAATATTTCCCATGCACCAGTGTCAGATGGGCAGGCACAGCCCCCAGCCGGAGCTGACTGACTCCAGTGCAGATGATGTCTGACTCATGTGGAAAGGTGGCTTCTTCTTGTCACCACCTCACTGTGATACAGATGTAGTCATTTCAGCTTTTAGGGCTTTTTGATTATTACGTTCTGAAAAACTAAGGCAACATCTGTGTGGCCCCCCCAAAAAAAAAAAAAAGAAACATTTTAAATTCTTTTAGCTCAGAACTAGAATAGCAAATACATTTTAGGCCTGGGGACATGGCTCGAGTTGTACAACACTTGCCTAGCAAACACAAGGCCCAGAGTTCAAATGCTACCACCACCAAAAATAAAATTACATCTTAAGCCAGGCATGGTAGCTCACATCTGCAGTCCCAGCATTAGAAGGCTGAAGCAGGAGGTTCAGGAGTTCAAGGGTAGCCTGGGCTGCCTAGCAAGGCCCTGTTTCAGAACAAGAGAATACATTTTATATTTCAACCCAAGGCATGCATTCATGTCACACATATCGTATGAAACAAAACTTTTGTGAAACAGTGTTTACTGAAGCACTGTGGTATCTTGTTTTAAAATAGACTTTTATAAAAATCTGCTGACACCTCTCATGATGTTGACTTCACAGTTCAATAATGGGTTGGTTGTGACCTACAGGGAAAGATTCATCTAACCCAGGAAAAGATCAACACTCAAACTTGGAATTATGGTTTCTTCTTAATGTGCATTGTTTTCATAGCATTATAAAATTGGAAAATCATTAAGTGGAGCTATTGTAAGTCAGAGACTGTCTGTGTATCAACTACAGTGCAAAAAAGGATGTTGTTATGGGTGCCATAAGCAGAAAAAGTGCTTTTTACCCCCATTGGATGGAAAGAATAAACACATATGCTAGGTGGTCAGGTGGAGTTTCTTAAGTTTGGTTGGTAAGGAAGACTATAATCAGTATCAATGGAGAATTCCCAAATTTAAATATTTTGTTTTTACAATTTTCAATAGTTTCATTACATATTACTGAGCATCTAAAACTAACTCAAATCGTCTCTGTAAAGATAGATAGTTCTGTGAATAAAATACTGTATTTATGATAATTTTCATTCAAGAGCATTACCAAAACACGTAACTAATCATTGTTCATTAACTGATGGAAATGAAAACTCAGGTGGGTAAATAAGTATCATAACATCATGCTGCACTCTGAAACTGAACCTGTGTTTTCATAAACATTCAAGTGCTGTAACAGCTTATTCCAGCCATTACTTGTCAGGAACTTACTGTATATGTGGTATTGTTCCTTTTCTTATTCATAATTTTGCATTTGTCTAGGTTACTAATGAAATACTAGAATACCAAGCTAAAGAATTTAAATTGATTAACTAGCACATGTGCAGTGCTCTTTAGTTCATACAGTATTATATCTCAGTTAATCCCATCATAGCCTTCACAGTTAGTTATACCCACTTTCCAAATGTGAAAATAAAGATTTATAGTCAAACAATATTTTCAAGAGCTAATAAGTGGTCCTCTGACCCCAGTTTCTCCCACCCTAGGTCTTATATCTCACTGACCTACACGTCTGTGCTGAGGGCTGTTCTAAGCACTTCTGTATTGATTAGTTCTCACATAGTGAGCTCCCTACTTCTCAAATCATCCATCTGTGACACCTCCCTCTTGCAGCTAAAACCTCTTGGTAGTTTGACACAGAATGTAGCTCTTTCTCCTTGGTTTCCTGAGGCCATTCTTTCATGTCTGCAGCAGCTACAGACTTTTCATAATGATGATGGCAAGGCACTGGATCTTAGATATCCCTGTCCATAAAGCCCCTGTGCCAGCTAGTCACCAGGCAGGTCTCGCTGGCCAGTTTCTTCTCCACCCATCCTCTCACCGAAATTCTCTTTCCCCGGTTCTCCTGGTTCCTAAGTCTCTTTCAGGTAGAATTTATTTACTTTTTAAGGATAATATTCTTGTCTCTTTAGCCCCTGTTCAATTGTATACAGGTGTTTTTGTGGTGCTAGGGATGGAACCCAGGTCCTTGAGCATACGAGGCAAGTGTTCCACCACTGAGTTACACCCCCAACCCATGAGAGGCTCTTTCTGCAATCAAAATGACTTACCCAAATTAAGGACAGTTCTCTTACTGGAAATGCGCTAATTTTAAGCTAACATCTTTTTCCTACCTGATTAGCTGATGGTAATTAGAGACAATAAAACCCATGCAAATAAAGAATTACTTAATTCCTTGGCACTCTGGCTGAAAGCCTATCCATTTTAGTCTTTCTGGGAATTTTTTTTCCTGAATCCTAGAGTAATGACACAACGATCAGGGAATTAATCAGTGTGAATTTTGTTATGTGATTGTCCTCCTGTTACTCATTTTCAGTTATGCAGATAATGTTCTAAAAGTAGTAACTTGTATATGTACTTTTACAGGCTTCTTTGGACCAACACTGAACAGTTTTATCCACATTCTTATGTACTCCTACTATGGACTTTCTGTGTTTCCATCTATGCACAAGTACCTGTGGTGGAAGAAATACCTCACGCAGGCTCAGCTGGTGTGTTGTTCCCTCTACAACTCTTCTCCCTGTGGGTCACACATGGAAGGAATAGAAATCTCATCATCTTAGACCTGGCTTCTGTGTGATGGATGAAGCTGCCTATTTTTCTCTAAAATGGCCTTTTACGAATTATACTTTATGCATTAAAATGCCTTTTGTATATGCAAGAAGTTTATAATAGGAATTTCCTTTCTTTGAAATATAAATGAACAGTTTTTATGTAAGATCATTTTATTTAAATAATTTTTTTCCATGAGAAAATTAATAATGGGCTTTATATATTTATTAATGTAATTTCAGCAAACTACTCTAGCATTTTGCTTGATTTGTTCCTGGAATATGTAGCGAATAATAGTTGTTATCTAAACTGATAAGACTTGGCTGTGGCCTTGGTGGTGTGAGGCCTCATTCACTCATCAGCTGTCCTCTCTGCCCCTCTAGGTACAGTTCCTGCTTACCATCACGCACACGCTGAGTGCCGTTGTGAAGCCCTGTGGCTTCCCCTTCGGTTGTCTTATCTTCCAGTCTTCCTATATGATGACACTGGTCATCCTGTTCTTAAATTTTTATGTTCAGGTATGTGAAATGTAAATGTTCAGTGGTAAAGCACAGAGTGTGCACTTGTGTATTATATACACATATTTGTGGATAAATTCAGATAACAGATTTACAAAGGAAGAGATAACACTTGTGTTCCTAACTCCTCTCCCCACATCTTCCTCCTCAAAGAATAACCACAGTTAATGGAAAACTTTACACACATGCACAATATGCATGCACAAAAATGTTTACCAGAAATATCAATGAGTCATACATGCAGTCCTCAATTGCATCATATATTTGCACCATGCTACCAAAATCTGACATCTGAAAGCTAAACAGGTGTATGGTAAAACAGGTCCAGGAAACACAAATGGATAAAAAATAAGGGAACTTAATTTTTAATATGCAATTCAATAAGCCCATATCTCCTACTCAGATGTTGTACACTCACTGTTCATTTGGAAAAAAGTACTTTAAGGCAAACCAGTATGGAAAAGTCACATTGGCTTTTTCTTTTTTTTTTTTTTTCATTTTTCTTTTATTATTCATATGTGCATACAAGGCTTGGTTCATTTCTCCCCCCTGCCCCCACCCCCTCCCTTACCACCCACTCCACCCCCTCCCTCTCCCCCCCCTCAATACCCAGCAGAAACTATTTTGCCCTTATCTCTAATTTTGTTGTAGAGAGAGTATAAGCAATAATAGGAAGGAACAAGGGGTTTTGCTGGTTGAGATAAGGATAGCTATACAGGGCATTGACTCACATTGATTTCCTGTGCATGGGTGTTACCTTCTAGGTTAATTCTTTTTGATCTAACCTTTTCTCTAGTACCTGTTCCCCTTTTCCTATTGGCCTCAGTTGCTTTAAGGTATCTGCTTTAGTTTCTCTGCGTTAAGGGCAACAAATGCTAGCTAGTTTTTTAGGTGTCTTACCTATCCTCACCCCTCCCTTGTGTGCTCTCGCTTTTATCATGTGCTCATAGTCCAATCCCCTTGTTGTGTTTGCCCTTGATCTAATGTCCACATATGAGGGAGAACATACGATTTTTGGTCTTTTGAGCCAGGCTAACCTCACTCAGAATGATGTTCTCCAATTCCATCCATTTACCAGCGAATGATAACATTTCGTTCTTCTTCATGGCTGCATAAAATTCCATTGTGTATAGATACCACATTTTCTTAATCCATTCGTCTGTGCTGGGGCATCTTGGCTGTTTCCATAACTTGGCTATTATGAATAGTGCCGCAATAAACATGGATGTGCAGGTGCCTCTGGAGTAACAGTCTTTTGGGTATATCCCCAAGAGTGGTATTGCTGGATCAAATGGTAGATCGATGTCCAGCTTTTTAAGTAGCCTCCAAATTTTTTTCCAGAGTGGTTGTACTAGTCTACATTCCCACCAACAGTGTAAGAGGGTTCCTTTTTCCCCGCATCCTCGCCAACACCTGTTGGTGGTGGTGTTGCTGATGATGGCTATTCTAACAGGGGTGAGGTGGAATCTTAGTGTGGTTTTAATTTGCATTTCCTTTATTGCTAGAGATGGTGAGCATTTTTTCATGTGTTTTCTGGCCATTTGAATTTCTTCTTTTGAGAAAGTTCTGTTTAGTTCACGTGCCCATTTCTTTATTGGTTCATTAGTTTTGGGAGAATTTAGTTTTTTAAGTTCCCTGTATATTCTGGTTATCAGTCCTTTGTCTGATGTATAATTGGCAGATATTTTCTCCCACTCTGTGGGTGTTCTCTTCAGTTTAGAGACCATTTCTTTTGATGAACAGAAGCTTTTTAGTTTTATGAGGTCCCATTTATCTATGCTATCTCTTAGTTGCTGTGCTGCTGGGGTTTCATTGAGAAAGTTCTTACCTATACCTACTAACTCCAGAGTATTTCCTATTCTTTCTTGTATCAACTTAAGAGTTTGGGGTCTGATATTAAGATCCTTGATCCATTTTGAGTTAATCTTGGTATAGGGTGATATACATGGATCTAGTTTCAGTTTTTTGCAGACTGCTAACCAGTTTTCCCAGCAGTTTTTGTTGAAGAGGCTGCTATTTCTCCATCGTATATTTTTAGCTCCTTTGTCAAAGATAAGTTGCTCATAGTTGTGTGGCTTCATATCTGGATCCTCTATTCTGTTCCACTGGTCTTCATGTCTGTTTTTGTGCCAGTACCATGCTGTTTTTATTGTTATTGCTTTGTAATATAGTTTGAAGTCAGGTATTGTGATACCTCCTGCATTGTTCTTTTGACTGAGTATTGCCTTGGCTATTCGTGGCCTCTTGTGTTTCCATATAAATTTAACGGTAGATTTTTCAATCTCTTTAATGAATGTCATTGGAATTTTGATGGGAATTGCATTAAACATGTAGATTACTTTGGGGAGTATCGACATTTTTACTATGTTGATTCTACCAATCCATGAGCATGGGAGATCTCTCCACTTTCTATAGTCTTCCTCAGTCTCTTTCTTCAGAAGTGTATAGTTTTCCTTGTAGAGGTCTTTCACATCTTTTGTTAGGTTTACACCTAGGTATTTGATTTTGTTTGAGGCTATTGTCAATGGAATTGTTTTCATACATTCTTTTTCAGTTTGCTCATTGTTAGTGTATAGAAATGCTAATGATTTTTCTATGTTGATTTTATATCCTGCTACCTTGCTATAGCTATTGATGATGTCTAGAAGCTTCTGAGTAGAGTTTTTTGGGTCTTTAAGGTATAGGATCATGTCGTCTACAAATAGGGATATTTTGACAGTTTCTTTACCTATTTGTATTCCTTTTATTCCTTCTTCTTGCCTAATTGCTCTGGCTAGGAATTCCAGTACTATGTTGAATAGGAGTGGAGATAGTGGGCATCCTTGTCTGGTTCCTGATTTTAGAGGGAATGGTTTTAATTTTTCTCCGTTAAGTATAATGCTGGCTGTAGGTTTGTCATATATAGCTTTTATAATGTTGAGGTACTTTCCTTCTATTCCTAGTTTTCTTAGAGCTTTTATCATGAAATGATGTTGGATCTTATCAAAGGCTTTTTCTGCATCTATTGAGATGATCAAGTGGTTTTTGTCTTTGCTTCTGTTAATGTGGTTTATTACGTTTATTGATTTTCGTATGTTGAACCACCCCTGCATCCCTGGGATGAAGCCTACCTGGTCGTGGTGAATAATCTTTTTGATGTGTTGCTGAATTCGATTTGCCATTATTTTGTTGAGGATTTTTGCATCAATGTTCATTAAGGAGATTGGCCTATAGTTCTCCTTTTTGGAGGTGTCTTTGCCTGGTTTTGGGATAAGTATAATACTGGCTTCATAAAATGTGTTTGGCAGTTTTCCTTCCCTTTCTATTTCATGGAACAGTTTAAGGAGGGTTGGTATCAGTTCTTCTTTAAAGGTCTGATAGAATTCAGCAGAGAATCCATCAGGTCCTGGACTTTTCTTTTTGGGGAGACTCTTGATTGCTGCTTCAATTTCATTTTGTGTTATAGGTCTATTCAGGTGATTAATTTCCTCTTGGTTCAGTTTTGGATGATCATATGTATCTAGAAATCTGTCCATTTCTTTTAGATTTTCAAATTTATTTGAATATAGGTTCTCAAAGTAGTCTCTGATGATTTCCTGGACTTCCATGGTGTTTGTTGTTATCTCCCCTTTTGCATTCCTAATTCTACTAATTTGGGTTTTTTCTCTCCTCATTTTAGTCAGGTTTGCCAGGGGTCTATCGATCTTGTTTATTTTTTCAAAGAACCAACTTTTTGTTTCATTAATTCTTTGTATGGTTTTTTTGGTTTCTATTTCGTTGATTTCAGCTCTTATTTTTATTATTTCTCTCCTTCTATTTGTTTTGGGATTTGCTTGTTCTTGTTTTTCTAGGAGTTTGAGATGTATCATTAGGTCATTGATTTGGGATCTTTCAATCTTTTTAATATATGCACTCATGGCTATAAACTTTCCTCTCAAGACTGCCTTAGCTGTGTCCCATAGGTTCCGGTAGGTTGTGTTTTCATTTTCATTGACTTCCAGGAACATTTTAATTTCCTCTTTTATTGCATCAATGATCCATTCTTCATTAAGTAATGAGTTATTTAGTTTCCAGCTGTTTGCATGTTTTTTGTCTTTACTTTTGTTGTTGAGTTCTACTTTTACTGCATTGTGGTCAGATAGTATGCATGGTATTATTTCTATTTTCTTATATTTGCTGAGGCTTGCTTTGTGCCCTAGGATATGATCTATTTTGGAGAAGGTTCCATGGGCTGCTGAGAAGAATGTATATTGTGTAGAGGTTGGATGAAATGTTCTGTAGACATCTACTAGGTCCACTTGATCTATTGCATATTTTAGATCTTGGATTTCTTTATTGAGTTTTTGTTTGGATGACCTATCTATTGATGATAATGGAGTGTTAAAGTCTCCCACAACCACTGTGTTGGCGTTTATATATGCTTTTAGGTCTTTCAGGGTATGTTTGATGAAATTGGGTGCGTTGACATTGGGTGCGTACAGATTGATGATTATTATTTCCTTTTGGTCTATTTCCCCTTTTATTAGTATGGAATGTCCTTGTTTATCTCGTTTGATCAATGTAGGTTTGAAGTCTACTTTGTCAGAGATAAGTATTGCTACTCCTGCTTGTTTTCAGGGGCCATTGGCTTGGTAAATCTTCTTCCAGCCTTTCATCCTAAGCATATGCTTATTTCTGTCGGTGAGATGAGTCTCCTGTAAGCAACAAATTGTTGGATCTTCTTTTTTAATCCATTTTGTCAAACGGTGTCTTTTGATGGGTGAATTAAGTCCATTAACATTAAGCGTTAGTACTGATAGGTATGTGGTGATTCCTGCCATTTAGTTATCTTAGTTGTTTGAAGGTTTGATTGTGTGTACCTAACTTGATGTTACTCTCTACTGTCTTGCTTTTTCTTATCCTGTGGTTTGGTGCTGCCTGCCTTTTCATGGTTAAGTTGGGTGTCACTTTCTGTGTGCAGGATCCCTTGCAGAATCTTTTGTAATGCTGGCTTTGTGGTCACATATTGTTTTAGTTTCTGCTTATCATGGAAGACTTTTATTGCTCCATCTATTTTGAATGATAGCTTTGCTGGGTAGAGTGTCCTGGGGTTGAAGTTATTTTCATTCAGTGCCCGGAAGATCTCGCCCCACGCTCTTCTTGCTTTTAATGTTTCTGTTGAGAAGTCTGCTGTGATTTTGATGGGTTTACCTTTGTATGTTACTTGTTTTTTCTCTCTTACAGCCTTCAATATTCTTTCCTTAGTTTCTGAACTTGTTGTTTTAATGATGATATGTCGTGGAGTAGTTCTATTTTGATCTGGTCTGTTTGGTGTTCTGGAGGCCTCTTGCATTTGTATGGGAATATCTTTCTCTAGATTTGGGAAATTTTCCGTTATTATTTTGTTGAATATATTACGCATTCCCTTCGCTTGCACCTCTTCTCCTTCTTCGATGCCCATGATTCTCAAGTTTGGTCTTTTGATGGAGTCAGTGAGTTCTTGCATTTTCTTTTCACAGGTCTTGAGTTGTTTAATTAATAGTTCTTCAGTTTTTCCTTTAATTACCATTTCATCTTCAAGTTCTGAGATTCTGTCTTCTGTTTGTTCTATTCTGCTGGATTGGCCTTCCATTTTGTTTTGCAGTTCTGTTTCGTTCTTTTTTCTGAGGTTTTCCATATCCTGCCTGTTTTCTTCTTTATTGTTGTCTATTTTTGTCCTGAGTTCATTTATCCATTTATTCATTGTGTTCTCTCTTTCACTTTGGTGTTTATACAGTGCTTCTATGGTTTCCTTTATTTCTTCTTTTGCTTTTTCAAATTCTCTATTTTTATTGTCTTGGAATTTCTTGAGTGTCTCCTGTACATTTTGGTTGACCCTATCCAGTATCATCTCTATAAAATTCTCATTGAGTACTTGTAGTATGTCTTCTTTTAAGTTATTCTTGTGGGCTTCATTGGGTCCTTTGGCATAGTTTATCTTCATTTTGTTGGAGTCTGGATCTGAGTTTCTGTTCTCTTCATTCCCCTCTGGTTCCTGTACTAATTTTTTGCTGTGGGGAAACTGGTTTCCCTGTTTTTTCTGTCTTCCTGTCATTGTCCTTGGTGTTGTTACTGTCCCTGTACTGTGTGTAATTAAGTATTTTCTAGCTTGTAATAATAACAATGGTAATATTGAGAATGGAAGAGTGAGGTGAGATGGAAAGCAAGAAGTTAAAGAAAAGGGGAAAACAAATATACAGACAAGAGGGAGAAAGCAGAACAAGGTATCAGACAAGAGAGATTCAAAGGTATAAACAGGGAGTGTTAGTGTGCTAATCGACAGTAAGCTGAACAGACAATAGAGAGACAGAGAGAGGATTGAAAATCAAAGATAAAAAAAATAAAAAATAAGTATATGAAAGTAATATCTATATATAAAAATGAATTAAAATAAAATGGAAAATAGAAAATTAAAAAAAAAAACCAAAAAACTTCCAAGTTTATATGCAATGCAATTTCAGTCTTAATAATTTGGATGTCCGTCTCAATCTCCAGTCCTGGAGTTGGTGCCTCAGATGTTGTTCTGTAGTTGTCTCATCAAAGGGGATGCATAAAGTAGAACAAAACTACACTCACACACACACAGAAGAAAAAAAAAAAAGCCCCACCAAGTGTCCCCAGTTCAAATGCAATAGTTTCAGTAAGTTTTTCGGCTTGCAGGTGTAATTCGGTTGTTCTCTCATCAAAGGTAGGGAGAAAAAGAAAAAAAAGCGTCTGGAGGCAGTTCTGAGAGTGGTATCTGCAACTGTGGCTTGGCTGCCTGCTGCTCTCAGCCTGTAGCTGGAGGCGTTATTTATGCAGATCTCTGGGGTGAGCTAGCGCTCACCTGGTCCCACAGGCTTTGTTTGCTCAGAGTTCTCCTGTGCGGGGGCCTCTGCTACAGGCTTTCCCCTTTCCAAGCACTGGGAAAGGTGACACTGCCCCGCGTTGTCAGGCCTGCGTGTTTATTTACAGTTCACGTGGGAAGTGGGTCTTCCCTCCTCTCACAAGCGTCCCTGCTCCTGGTTGCTGGGCGCACCCCGCTCCCGCCAGAGGCTCTCCGGCCCGCCCGGCTCGTTTATTTACAGTCCCGGGAAGGCTTCCCTTCCCCCAATCTTCAGCGCTCAGGGCGCCCCACCCTCTTTCCAGCGTGTCTTAACTGTTCTTATTGCTTAGTACTCAGTTTCTCTTTCTTTCCCGGGTGGAGGTCAGTCTGTCCAGGGGGCTATACTGCTCTGGCCCAGGCTTGTCTGTGGGGGAACCGCGGTACCGCGAAGCTCACCTGGTCCGCGTCTTCCCAAGCCGTATGGGCGCCGGCCACTGGTGGCCCGGGGGCCTCCTCGGTTCTCCGTTTAACGTGAAGTGCAGATTCTCTGCGCCGGCTGGAGATGTGGAGGGGTCAAAGTTATGCCTTTTCTCGGTGATTATGCCTGCAAAGTGTGTCTCCAGTGTCTCTCCAAGATTTCACTATAGGAGGGTCGCTTTCTGCTTCCTCCCTCTAGCTGCCATCTTGGAATTCTCCTCATTGGCTTTTTCTTTATCTGGTATCTTTTTAGTCAACAATTTAAGCAGGTGAGATCTTCAAAATGCAATTTCAAAGTCACTTTGTTATGTGAGAACCTATAAAAGCTATGACAAGACACAGGCTTCAGGTGGTTGTAGATTTTAAATTGCTTTCCTTTATGGGCTAGGAAAATGGAAAGCTCCATCAGAAAGTCTGAATATACATTGATATTCAAAACAGTACTTTTGAAATTGTATTCATCTGTATTTGCTTCTTTAAACAAGAAGTGCTCCTTATTTTTTGCTTGTGTTTGCTGAAAGTTAACCCATACTAGTTTTATACAAACTACAATTGGGAACTGAACCCTTGACAGCTTTTAAGATCTTGTTTTTCTGAAATTGGATTGTCCAGGCTTTGTCTTTTGTAGGAGATAAAAATCTCCTTTGAGAACTTCTACAGGCATCACCATAGACAGAACCAAGCAAAGCCATGCACGTGTGCGTGTGTACACACACCAAGAAAAATCAGAGGCAAGCCAAGGGAGTCCTTTTGGTATTTAGTGTTATCCCCAGAAGGCAGGCAGGTATCCCAGCCGGGAATAGGGAGTGACACTGAAGGCTTTAACTCTACATGCTGGTTCAAATTGAATCCTAGTCCTCAATTGGAGCATGGCATTTTAGTCTTGACCTTCATTAATACCAGTGTTTAAAAAAAAAAAAAAAAAGTAAAAAATGAGAAAAGATCAGAAATTTTATCAGACTAGGAAGGATATGGCAGGCTTGGTGTGCAGCTTAGTGGTAGAGTGTGTACCTAGCATACATGAAGCTACAGGTTCAATCACTAGCACCAGAAAGAGACAATATACCAAAACAGAATCCCGGTTGTTGGTTCTTTTAAAATGACAGTACCTTTTCTCTTGAATTATACTTTTTAAAAAATTGTATACTTTCCAAGTGAACAACTAATACACAATAATTTGCTTATGATATGCAAATCCTAGACTAATATAAAGTGAAATAGCCTTTGTTGATATTTCATGCATTTGTTTTGGTTTTTGACCTGGTTTTATCTTCAACCAGAGGCTTTAAAATGGTCAAATTAAACATGAATTTCCAGTACCCAAGAAAATCATGTACTGTTTTAACTATATGCAATAGTAGAGACAAAGTCTTATGAAGGAGTGTTTTCCTTTTTTCTTTATCCAATAGACATACCGAAAAAAGCCGATGAAGAAAGATATGCAAGAGCATCCTGCAGAGAAAGAAGTCAAGAATGGCTTCTCCAAAACCTACTTCACTGCAGCTAATGGAGTGGTGAACAAGAAAGCACAATAAACAGAGAAGCAGAAAAGCATATGCACTGCAGTAGCCTAACAGATTCGCTTGTTTTAAAGCAAAGACTGAATTGAAAGTTGTATGTTTTAGCATAAACTAATTTGAGTTTAAAAATCATTTGTACTCAGAATGTATTAATATATTGGTATTAGGTTACTCTGTTAACTGAATGCTGTGGTCAGCAATGAGGTGATAAACTCTATAGACCTCATAATAGGTGCAACATCTCCCTCCACAGACTTACCCTCCCCACACAGTGTCTTTAGAGCGCCTTAATCACACACAAAGCCAGGAAACATGGAGCATTGGTTTTCATGGCAAGTCTTCAGATAGAGTTTTGTTCAGATTAAAATGTGTACAACAAAAAGGTTAATAATAGTGTAAATAATAGGGTATGTTGCAGTCTACATTAAGCAATAATTGTCAGTTCATAAAGCAGTCCATTTATTCCTTTAGGAATCAACCCCAGAAAATACTAAAATAGGATCATAAATAGAAGACAAAAATCTACCAAAATCTCTCAAGCCAGAGTCCTGTTGGTCAAATTCTCACAACCACTTCTAAACTTAATGATGCTATAATGAAATTTGTTAATCTTCAAATTTTTTAAGATAGTTATTCTAAGAAAAAAAATTGTCATGTTGGGCATGGGGGTGCACACTTGTAACCCCAGCACGTAAGAGGCAGGAGGATCTCAGGTTCAGGGCCAGCCTGAGCCACTAGTGAGACTCTCCAAAAAAAAAACAAAAAACAAAAAAAAGATCTTCTGCCAAATCCTCATAACTCAGAGCCTTTGGATAGGAGTCACCCTCAGTTTTAATTTGGCTTCCTTATTGATACTCTTGTCTCACTCCCATGTCAGTTGGCATACTTTAATAAAGATACATGCTCCATACTAAAAGTTGTGTCTAGATCTGGCTGCCCACTTCCTTTCTGAACAAGGACTAGACTCCAGTCTTCCCTTTTCCTTAGCACATACGTGCTACTGGAATATTTATAAATCAAAATTAACAGAGCCATGGGAAAACAGATGTTGAGTTCGTCAACTGTTTCTTGTGTGCTTTCTCACAAATATCATCCTAAATACTTCCTATCCATCTTTGCAGGTTAAGTTTTGAAGGCAGAGAGAAAAGATGTAGTGATGTGAAAAGATTCCAACGCTGAGCCATGGGGTCATGATGAGTCACAATGAAAATGCAGTTTGGCAGACACAAATTACATCTTTTCCCTGCTCAGACATATGCTCTCTTGAGAAGCAGATACCGAGAAAGAGAAAAACATCAATGGTCTCACCTCTCTGCAAGTGTTGGACTGTTATTTACTATTAAACTGTACCAAGAATGCAAAGAATATTTTCTGAAGATTAATTTATGCCATATAAAACACTTGCCAACTTTGACACTTTATCCTTTTTTTAATGTTTTTGAGGCAGGAATATGGCAAAAGTTTTTCACGTTTTAAAATCATGACATTGACATCAAATGCATGGGCACTGGAAAGGCATTTCCTCAGTCCCCCAATAACTGTGCTTTTCTGTCCCTATTTTGCTCTCCTAAGCTCGTTTTACATTTTCATTAAGAAAATTATACTTTGTAAACTTTTATTTCATGTACACTACCCTTTCTCATTAGTGTGGTCTTCGGGGTAAATGCACTGTTCCTGTAACACCCTTTCTGTACTGGCTGGGCATTTCTGTTGAGCAGAACTCTGTCTGATGCCACTTACTCTTTTTCTAAATGGCTTTCTAAAACTGACTTCCCTTACGGTACTTCATCACCACTGGCCTCTCATCTCTCACACCTGTATTCAGTGTATTCTCTGTCATGGGACTCGATAAAACAAGGGCTAGCTTGAGTATGACCGCTACTGCTCTTCTGTGACAAGACACAAACTGAACAAAGGAGAAAGTGGATTCAAGTTCAGTTTTAGTTCTCAAACACTGGCAGAAATGGTTACCAAAGTGCATTCTGGGTAAAAATGAGGCTGAGAGAGGAGGCAAGCATTACTGGTTAATGTACTCCACTTCTTCCTAATTGCAAATGAGGCCCTCAAGTCTCCTATGCAGTTGGAGACGTTTTCACAGGCCTCGCATCCGTATAGCACAGAGGGAGTCATCCTGTAGCCCACCATCATCAGGCAGCTCTGCACACCAGGCAGCTTAACCCTCTCAGGTCAAAGTGAGAACTACTACTGGCAAAGTCCAGTGAAACACTTGGCCTTAAACATTCAAGGGCTGACAAAAAATACAGCTGTGACACCTGAACCTCAAAAACTGAATCAGGTAAATATTTTAACCTGTTACTAAGTATTGTAGCTTAAAAACCAAAATGTTTACTTTTAATGTGATTTTCCTAAAAATGTAAAAAAACAATTTTTATAATCTGTTTTTAAAAAGTGGAGACTGTTTTCTCCCAGTACTCATGGGAAGGAAAACACTAATGAATTGTAAAATCTGTTAATTTCCCGTTTTTAAGCAAAATGGTGCATTTGCTAAATGAAATTAAACATCGAAAATGTCAACACATCAAAATTATATTGACCTTTTTTCGCGTATTGGTGGATAAAGTGCTGTCCATCCCATTCAAAAGCATTTCTTACTTAAGGAAAAATAGTATTATGGTGGACAGAATAGCATTTTGTATGTAAGAAACCATTCTAGTCCTTCTCAACTTCTCTGTCATTTTATGAATGTTTCTGGAGGTCACTTATTTGGAAAATGAGGACATCACTTTTTTGTTTTCCTGTGAAAGTACTTGGATCTTAACAACATAGTATCCTGATTAGGATGGACATGAGAAGCCATTTTTCTTTTAGATAAAAAGTATTCTGTACAATTGTTGTATAATAAATTGATTTTTACACTAAAGTAAAACATGTTGCAATTTTTTTCTTATTTGACTTCAAGAAGTTAAAAATGTGTATATGGCATTCCAAATGACCTTTCACTCAGGGGCTTTATTTTTACCAATAAAGTGATATTTTAGCAATTAATTTTAGATGCTTAATTGTTCCTTTATTTCAGTAAGCTCAAGCGAGGCATGGTGGCCCACACATTTGTAATCCTAGCACTCAGGAGGTTGAGATAAGAGGATTGTGAGTTCAAGGCCAGCTTGAGCTACATAGACCCCTGCCTCAAAAAAAAAAAAAAAAGCGCAACGGGCTTTCATGTGTCATTATTAATAACTACTTGTATCCCCATTCACAAGAAAAAACGAGACCAATTAGATAAGCAGAGGATATAACAATTATGACAAATTTACCATACAGTATAGAATACTGGGGGCAGGGCACTAGGTTTGTTTGAAGGGAAAATACTAGGCAAAAGCAACACTGGGCAGTGGCACCCAGGACTGTGACTTTATGGAGTGCCTCGCCAGGTTGGAGAGGTGGCCATCACAGCTCAAGGGCAGGGATGTAAGTCAAGATGACTGTGTTGAAACCTGAGAGAGATTTTAAGTTAACGGTGGGGCAGGGTCACAGGCCTGCCTTTTGTCAGTGTAGAGTCTGAGTCTTGAATGTGGTGTTAATAGCGAGGCACAAGTCCAAAAGCAAGCTACAAGTAGGGAACATCGTAAAGCGCCTTCTGTAACTTTACGATTCCACTTGAAACCAGGGTGGAACCAACCCATTAACACTGTTTAGAAAAAAAACATAAATCTTTGTCTCATGAAAAGATCTAATAACTTGCAAATTAAAGGAAGTGCTTATACATGATAAATGTTCCCCTAAAGCGGTGTCTTAATTTCTTTATATAAAGAAGAGTTCAGCGTATGTTTTTACTACAGCAGGCTTTCTCTTAACTAATCTGTACTCACATAGTTAAGGAAGAGTTCCTCTCCAGGGCATGTGATGAAACAATCTCAGTAAAACGTGACTCGGCCATGAGGAAAGAAAATCCAGTGGTGTATATGTCATTTTCCTATCCTAACTGCACCAAGGGAACATGGATGACTAGGAAGATCTGAATCCACACCCTCACTGAGCAGTTTGTAAATGCAATCATGATGGCGTCTGTGATCCATAGGGCTCCCCCTGGAATGCCATCATCAAAGTGATGGAAACGGGTTTGACAGACTACGTGAGCGGCAGCCTGGCCATCACAGTGCCCCGCAAACTGCACACATGATGTCTGCACATACCACAGTCTGTCTACTTGGATGTTTTGAGTGGATCTTGAGGTCTGGTGTTTGCAGCAGTTACTATCTTCATCTTTTACATTTGGTCAATTAGCCTGGCTGGCCTGGAGGGCATTTATTAGAATCATGGTTTCTGAGCACTGAACAACAAAGGGAAAAATTTTGAAGTGTTCTGCTTGGGCTGATGTCACACTTAGAAGGAAGTGAGCTTAGTCTTAACCAGTTGTAGCCTAGCAACAAATGATAGATGTTGCAGAGTCCTCTGTGAGATTAAAGTTCCAGGTGTCACTAGCCTTTAGTCTTTCAAAGTTATAGTAGGAAATCCAGGTGTGGTTGTGGTACTGCACCCTTAAGAGCATTGCTGCTTCTTTGGGCAAACTTGTCTGCTAAGAGGCCTTCAGCTGACTGAATGAGGTCACCCACATGCTGGAGGATAATCTACTTTATTCACATCTACTGATTTAAATGTTAGTCACACACAGAATCTCGACTGGTATTTGTTTGACCAGACAATTGGGCACCATATCTAGTCACATTGACACATAAACCTGACCATCCCATTCTCCCTTGGTAAAATGCCAATACCCCACAGTTTGACCCTACCTTTCTCGATTTCACTGCCAGAGTTAACAGCCCTAGTTTCAGGCTCCTCTTGCCCTTCAGTTGCTGAGACTTTGAAGGAGCCTAAAGGTTCCCTTGTTCTGTCTCCTACCGATAATGAACTAATTCATTAGCATTTCTACGAAGGTTGACAAGGCTTGTGAAGTACTCCAGGGAAGAGTCACCACAGACCCGTATGTTAAACAGCCATCACCACACCATGAGCTGAACACAAAGTGAGCCCAGGGGAGGAGCTGGCTAAGGATGATCTGGGATGTGGTGTGGGGAGAACCTTCTGTGAGGAGATGGAGCTGCAGCCATGCCTGGAAGCACAATGACAGGCTCACTTGGGGGAGAACTGGGCAAAGGGAGTTTCTAAGCAGGAGCCACAGAGGCATAATGACAATGCTGTGATGGTACTTTCTAGAAATGTCTAGTAAGGGCAGAAGAGAAGGCTGAATATGTCTAGCCCTGAGTTTCATATTAACAGGAGCTACTTCATTATTGAGCAGGGAATTTAGGATAAATGGGAGATGGTGGAATGACCAATGGACACAAATGGGAAACTGGTTATTGGGGAATAACCAGCTAGGAGAAGCCAGGGGCAAGGCACATTCCACCTCAGAATTAGGTGAGTTCTAGGCTAGATAGGTAACATATAAGCAGTTTCACTGGAAAATGATGCAAAACCTCAAAGGGGAGAAAGCCAAATGTAAGACAGTGAGCTCAGGAACATGAGTGGATGGTGGTTCTGTGGGATTAGCTGGGGAGTGTTTTGGCTGGGACAGGCTGGGCAAGCAAGAGATAAGAGCAGGATGGGGAACACATTTGGTTTGAGGTACAAGATTCTGCCAACAGGCACGTGAAAATGCACGGGGATCAGAAAGCCATCTGTGCTGAGAGTAGACAGGAAGACAAGTAAAGAAGACGGGCACTTCCCAGATGGGAGCACACATTTAAGAAAGATGCATAAGAAAACTGACTAGAAACTGGGGCTGAGGAAGCAGCCAGAGACAGAAGAGAAAAGGGTGTCCCAGAAGCCAAGGGAAAAGAATATTTAAACAGCAAAATGCTGTAAGGAATTCAGATGACAACTGGGAAAAAAGGCAGTAGGTTTGGTCCTTGGAGCAGCTAGTAAATGAGAAGTCAAGGAAGGCAAAAAAAAAAACCCAAAACCAAGCTACATGAAAGTCATTGCCAGGGACTGGGGGTATAAAGGCATAGTTTTTGGAAGGGAGGAGCAGCTGAGGGGAGTATGGATTAAACCACTGCAGGGAGAATACAGGTGACAGTAGGGCTGGGTAGGCTAGAAAGGTAGAAGCAGTAAGAAAGAGAGGGCTGGGCATGGTGGTACATAGCTATAATCCCATCTACTCAGGAGGCTGAGGGAGGTAGGATTGTGATTGGAGGCCAGCCTGAGCTAAAGCACAAGACCCTATCTGAAAAACAAACTAAAAGCAAAAGATCTAGGGCAAAATACTCACAAGGCCCTGGTTCAATCGCCAGTACTGCCAGAAAAAAAAAAAATAGCTGGGAAAGACGCAAAAGACACCGCAGGTCCTTGGTTACCAAAGGAAAAATACTCAGAATGATGTTCTCTGCTTAATCACTCTGTAGTCATCTTCCATCTCAAACAAATTCCACACAGAAAGCAGCCCATTAGAACGCTGAGCCAGTGAACAAACAGGCCTCTCTTTCCTTGTCACAGGAAGGAGTGCAGAAGGAGCCAGGAGCTGGGAGAGTGCGGGCAGGACAGGGCCCTTCATGCCAATCTGATTGGCCTTCTTTCCAAAGTTCAAAACCCAGGAGCTGTCCTGGTGCACAGGAACAGGACACGAGGACAAAGCAAATACTTAAAGGACTCCTGTGGAGGTCGGGAGGTCAGAACAGAGGAGGCAGGTGAGTGAGGGTGAGGTCACAGATGGTCATGGAGCCCACCAGGGTGGGTACAGAGCAAGTCCTCCATAGGAGTAAAAAAGGAAGTGACCACCGGCCCAGAGGAGGGAATGTGCTCTCCAAACGCACCAGGACAGGGTGAGGCCACCACTGCTGCAATGCCTCTCCCAAGATGAATGTCAGCTCCTCCAAGCTATCTAGTGCTGCAGCTTCTCCTTTTGTTGCCCGAAAAAGTGTTGCCATGCCAGCATCCTGTCACCTAACCCACCCCTCTCCAGGCCAGCCAGGACAGGGCAACTCACACACCACCTGGCCCAGCACTCAACAAGCTTTAATTTGTGTAACTGTTTGGTTGACACCCATCTCTCCATCAGACTGTCTGCTCCTTGAGGGCCGAGACACCAACACTGAATCCTCAGGGCCAAGGGCAGTGTACGGCATATGGAAAACATTCAGCAGAGATCCACCAAGTAAGACAAGGTTGAATAAAGACACCAGTGGATATTTATAAGAGCCATCTCCCACGTAGCTCAAGTTCATGGCTTTTGCACCTTGCATCAGCACATCCTCAAAACCAGTTCTTTAAATGCCAGCCATATTCGCTCCTACGTGTCTTCTCCTTTCCATTCCTGGTGTGTTCAAGTTGAGGCCTTTACTGTTGAAATAATCTCCCCCAGCATATTGACCTCAGCCTTCTTACTGCTACCAGATCTGGCTTCCTAAGCCACTTTCCTGACCAAAAGTCCTCACCTGCAGATTAAGTCCTTCCAGTCAAGATAGTAAAGGCATTTTAATTTGATTCTCACCAACACTCCACAGTATTATGGCATCAAATGAACCTTGCATTTTTCTGTTTCTGTTCCTATATTCATATTTCTCTTCATTCTAGAAAAATCCTCCTCATCCTTCAAGAACTATTTCAAATGGCCTATCTCCCATAGGAAGCCATCTCTGCTTGTCCAACAAAAGTGACCTCTCCCTCTTCACAATTCTCGCAGGCTTGGTTTACACCTGATAGTGTATGGCATATGCAGCCTTGGGTACAGTTACCTGGATGTCTGAAGGTCCTCTCTAGACAGTTCTGAACAGCTAAGAGCACATCTTACTCATCCTAACATCCTCCCCATAAGCTACCTTGAGGGTTTGTAGAGAATAGGGCTCCAAAACACTTTTCCTAGGAACTGGAAGGTGTATAGATTCTTTACACGTCCTTAAGGGAAGACAATGGTATGGCATTGAGATCCAGGAAACACTAAGTCACCAGATATGGTAAATCTTGAATTAGATAGACCCAAATAAAGTGAAGTCACTCAACCTCATTCACTTTTTGGACTTAAAAAAGTGCTCTTATACTCTAATGTGTACCACAATGTGCTAAACACAGCTCATTAAAAAAAAATTCTGAAGAAAAAATTCTGAAGAAAACATGAGAATATAAAATTGTGGTTGTGAATACTTGTTTTAGGCAAATTAAACTATAAATTAAGGTGACATAATGTAATTTACTAAGCTATACAGTGAATAGTCTTTTCTTCTCTGACCATAAACTCACTTTGGAGAAGGCCCCAAATTATGTAGGCCTCATTTTTCTAAAATTAATTCAAATGTCCAACTACTTATGCAACACCAAGCACTCAAACTTCCTGAGAGCATTCAGTAATTATCGCATGGTGACAACTTCTCCTTTGGCAAAGATACACCTAAAAAATTAGCTAGCATTTGTTGCCCTTAACGCAGAGAAACTAAAGCAGATACCTTAAAGCAGCTGAGGCCAATAGGAGAAGGGGACCAGGAACTAGAGAAAAGGTGAGATCAAAAAGAATTAACCTAGAAGGTAACACACACGCACAAGAAATCAATGCGAGTCAATGCCCTGTATAGCTATCCTTATCTCAACTAGCAAAAACCCTTGTTCCTTCCTATTATTGCTTATACTCTCTCTACAACAAAATTAGAAATAAGGGCAAAATAGTTTCTGCTGGGTATTGAGGGGGTGGGGGGAGAGGGAGGGGGCAGAGTGGGTGGTAAGGGAAGGGGTGGGGGCAGGGGGGAGAAATGACCCAAGCCTTGTATGCACATATGAATAAAAAATAAAATAAATAAATAAATAAAACCTGAAGGAACTAAAATGTCTGCAGATCAAATTAGTCCTCCTAATAACTTTATTTTCAAAATATGCCATCATTTTCATAGGAGCTAATTCCATCATTTTCAGTTTTAATTTTTCCTTCAAAGATATTCACTAAATCACATTTGTATGGATGCTACCCAAGTTTTGGCTTTCACAAAACTTGAAGACATTTCCCAAATTTCAATTTTACTTTACAGGTATAAGAAAAGCAATATCACTTGAAATTGCCAAACATCCTGAACTTTCTATTCAAAAGTTCAGGACCAAATTTTAATCCAAAAGTCACCTTCTGGGAACAAATGGACAATAACACAAGTGCAAAGCACTCATATATTCTGTTCTAGCTCGGCAGGGCTGTTCGAACAGATCACATTGAATAAGCACTGGGCTCTACATCGTGGCTTATGTGACCTTGAGCCAACCAACTCCAGCTTTATCTTCTTCTTCAGGAAGTTCAGACTGGTAGAAAGGGAAACAGAAAGCCGTAATTAGTCCATGCTGAATGGTCACCTCTTGGTCCCTCAGAACATCACTCCATTTTGTCAGCTACGTCATTAACACCGACACTCAGTGAAGTTGCATCTTAAATGTAATTCTTCAGCTCTTGGGCTAAAGTCAGTATCAGTATCCTAGGCTCAAAATGCCTGGAGTCAAAATTATCTTCAAACATCTTTTAAACATGTGCTCCTTGGGAGGCATACATGCCATCTCCCAACCATCTTACCACAGCAGGTGTTTTTTTCTTTCTGGTGTTGGAAAAAAGGCAGTGCCTTCTTGGTTAGAGCATCAGAAGTGGCTGGCCTAGTTTAGGGGTTGTGCTGTATGAAAACTAAATGTTAATAACTGTATTGCATTTGGCTCAATCAGCCACTCATAAACAGGAGGGAGGTAGGAGCTGCTGTCCATCAACGGAGGGAGCAGACTCCCATCCCACCAAAACCCCAGGGCACGCCCATTGAGAAGACAGCAGATACACACACTGCCTATGACATTTAGCCTCCATTTTTCGTTCTGTGTAACACATGTCATCTAATGCAGGCATGGCAGACAGCACTCGTTACCTACCTGGTATCTATTCTCCCTGCTTCCTTGTTAACAGAGCCCCACTTTGAGTGACAGGTACAGTAATGCACTCAAATTTCCACTTCCCAGGATTCCTAGCAACTAGGGAAAGCCAATAACATAAGGACAGAAACCTACTGGTTTGGGCTTCCATGAACATTGCTTCACTAATTTAAGAAGGGAGAGCTGGCACACATCTTTTGCTTTTTACTCATCTCCTTCATCCTGCCTGATGTATAAGAGAGATCTAGCAATAGAACAGCCACTCTGTGACTATGAAACCCAAAGTCACACAAAGGATGGCAGATTAGAAAGCTAAAAGAACCTAGGTCTCTAACAACTACGTGCAGCTGCTGGCCCACTGACCTGGATTACCTCACTCTAGGCTGCTTGTTACAGAGGGACAGTAAGACCTCTATGAGGCTTAGCCACTGAAGTCCGATTTCTATTACATGTGACCAAATGCTGCACATACAATTAATTCACATTTGATCCAATCTTCCAGCAGAGCAGGGATTATTCCAACATTCTTAGCCCAGATTAGTCTTTTCTCCATCTTCTCTTTTAGTCTTATTTTGACTTGGAAACTTGTTGATATTGTTGTTTACTCCAAAGAAAATAGTAATATTTTACCAATAATGTAATTTGAACTACACCCACAAAGTTGTTTACTACAAGTTTATTTGTAACAGTTAAAAATGACCTGGATGTAAATCCATAGGGAATCCCACACACTAGAATATTTTGCAATTATAAAATATATTACTGGCTTGAAAACAATCATCAGAACGAAATCAGAACAAATGCCTGGAAGAATATGTCCCAAACTATAAAGAGTTATCTCTTGATCACGGATACAAGGGAAGGTTGCAGAGACAAAAATGTTGAACTCTTTATAAACTTCCGTTTCTTCTGTTTTCAGTGTATTACACACAAGTAATTCATATCTAGCAATGAACTGTGAACATGCAGGACCATCTAAGATAAAGTAAATTCACCCAAAATATTACCACTCAGAAATAGCCACAGGCAATGTGTTAATAAGCAATGTATTCTAGATTCAAGTTTTACATGCATGCAAGTAATATGCAAACACTCTCAACTCCTAAATATCCCACCCCTTGTCACCTTATTGGTCACTCCTTGTCATCCTGTCATGCTGGCTTCCTCTCCTCTATCTAACTTCATGTTGCAGAGACCCAGGAATGTTGGGTTGTCCTGGGCTACCTTCTTGCTATGCTGAGTCCCTGAGTTGACTCACCAGTCTCAAAAGTACAGCTCATTGCCCATGGCTTCCATAGCACATAGCCACTTCCCCAACTGACAGCTCCATTCAAATGCAAATCCCTCCCCACTCTACTACCCTCCCCAGCCTTCCCAAGTCTCACTCCAGCCCCTCCCACTCAATCTGCCCACAGCGAGCCACGATCCTCAGCCTCTTCTGGAAGAAGAGGCCACTTTGGGTACCACATTCCTTGGCACCCTGTCTCAATTATCTTTCTCTTGTAGCCCATTATAGGTTGAGCACCCTTAATCTGAAGCTTAAAAAATTTCAGAGAATTTCAGATTTTTGGATTAAAGATGCTCACCTGGGCAAGTCCATGCAAATATTCAAAAATATAAAAAAATTTAAAAACTGAAATCTGAAACACTTCTGGTCCAAGCATTTCAGAGAAGCGATTTTCAACCTGTACTTCCTGGCCAGGTGGAGGGGGCAGGCACTCTCTTGGCTCCCACTGCCACATGCAAGTCATTAGAGTCTCTCATGAAGATGTTCCTGGGACATTTCTGACCCTGATTCCTATCCGCCTTAACAGCCATTACAAGGTGGTCCCAAAACATCACACAGACTTCTCAATTCCACAATGCCTCACCTCCTCTGGCATTTTCTCCACCTCCACCACAACCGGTGATCCTGACAATGTCACGATCACAGACTTCTGGATTCTTAACACCCCAAATTCTGACCACACTTTTCTGGCTGTTCTAAGTCACTTGCCCTTCTGGCTTTCCCTAGACAACTTTCATCCAACCAAGAATATCAATCCACTGACCTCCTCTTAGGAACAGCCTTCAATTCTTACTATGTAGGCTGGCTTCTAAAGCATCTTATTCTAACAACCCCTGAGCAAATCTCAATTTCTTGTGCCTACATTTCCTCTGGTTTCTAGTGAAACCATACCCTGAGATAAAACCTACACTCTTTATGTGCAAGAACATTGCTGGAAAAAAAATCGTGCAGGGAAGCTGATCAAGTTAAATTTAACATAAACAAACCTCACAGAACACCAAGGCACACCAGAAATTACTAGATTTAGCACTACTCTAAAACAGAAGAGAAAGCCTTGTGTTGTTAATGATTTAGAATGCTTCACCATCAACACAGTGTGGCTTGCAGACTTGTGGTAAATCCCTGCATCCCCTCCATCACCAATTCTCCTACGCTTATTGTTCATTGGCTGAGATTCTGAATTCTTATCAAATGCTTTTTCTGAATCTACTGGGTTATTTATGTGGTTATTATATTAATGGGGCAAAATTAATTAATCAATTTTCTAAATGGTAAGGCCGTCCCTTGCACATTAAACTCACCTACTTCAAAAGGTTTTTTTCTTCTTCTTAGTACACAAACACACATAGCATATGGCTGGATTAGGTTTGCTAAATCGTTAGTGGTTTTCTTATGCTAATTTATGAAACTGATCTATAATTTTCTTCTCATGATTGTCCTTGTCCTTGACCGTGGATGCTTCAGAAAATCAACTGATTTCTCTACTTCTTTGGACTCATTTTCATAAAGATGATTTATTCTTTATTTTCTTTTCAGTGCTGGGAACAAATCCAGGATTTCCGTTATATTAGGCAAGTAAGTGGTCTATCACTGAGCTGAACCCCCCAGCTGATTATTCCTTTTAAGTATGACAAATCTTCTGTAATAAATCAAGATCTGATATTTTAAATTATGGCTTTTTAAAGTTAATTTAATTTGCTTAATGATTATTCTTATGCAGCTTCTAGAAATTTTCAAGTTTATTGACATCTTGCTGTTTCTAATACAGTCTTAGAATTTTTAAGATCTCTAGGAATCTTGTTGCTATGTTTGATTCTAAGTTTCAGTTGTGTCTTCTCTACTGTTTGATTTTCTTACCAGTCTGACTAGAAGTTTGTTCATTATATTAATATTTTCAAAGAACCATGTTCAGGTTTTACTAGTCCAATAATTTTCTTGTTTTCTATTTAATTTCAGGTTTTAAATTGGTTCCACTTCTAGTTGCTTTGGGCTTATATAGTACTTTTTTTTTCAAACTTGTTTTTCAGTCATGTCTTAACTTCTTTTACCCTCTGATTAAGCTTACAATTTAACTTGTCAGTTATAAGAAAAACCTCTTTAGGTATTTGAGAGGAGTGTATTGAATTTCCCTATTAACTTAGGGAGACTGACATCTTTATATTATCAAGTCTCCCATCCACTGGTCCTGATTTTAGTGAAAATGCAGAGTTTCCCATTGAACAGAATGCTAACTTTTTGACTAAGATTTATCATATTACAGAATAGTTACTACTATCTTATTAGGTTTTATAAACATTTAAAACAGGATTTCTTTTTTAATGTATGGCAATAACCACAATTAGTGTTAATATATTGACTGAGATGATCCAAGATGGCTGACGGGAGGTCCCTGCATGCAACTCTGCCATAGAGAAGAACCAGGGCAGTGAAGGAAAAATTTTATTTTGAGGACAGTGATTGAGGGAGAACTCTAAAAATCAGAAAGGAAGTGCAAGGAGCCCTGGACAGCATAGAGTCAGAAAAGCAACCTAGAGGAAAAACAAAGCAAATTGCAACTTCAACCCCAATTCTCTGGCAGAGGGAGCAATGAGGCTAGACCAGACTCTACATTGCCAGGAAACAGTAGGTAGGAAAGGGGTGGCAACCTCCACCATAGCAGCAGACTGGCTGGAGAATTCCTCAGTCCTCATAGATGGAGGAGCTGGCTGGTCTAAGAGTCTGATCCAAAGAAGGAACTCGCGTTGGGGTCTCCCAACCCCCAAAACTCAAGCTGCTTCATCAGCCATTACCAGAGGCCATCTTGCTTTGGAGGCCAGCAGCCAGCCTGTGACATCACCAGAAGCCCTGGGCCTGTGCATGCCTCACAAGGCCAAGCATAGCCCCCTTAGCATCCTGCAGCGCCAACGCCACAAACCTGAGTCCCATCCATGCTTACCCCATGGGAACTCGAGAAGGCCTCTGTCAATCAACAGCCTTGGAACTAGAGCTGCTGGTGGAAAAGGTCCTGGTTTCACATGCACTTGTCCCACAGATACTGGGAAAGTCCCTTCAGCTCCAGGTATGAGGCTAGCAGTGCCACAAGCCTTGGCCCCACCAGAACTTGTGCAGCATGACCTAGGAATGTTCAGTCACATTCTGCATCTCTAGAACTGCAGATAACAAAGCCATAAACCACAATGCCACCCACACTCATCAGAAATATGTAAGGGAGATCTCTCCCACAGTTTACACATCCAGTAATGGGGATACCAGTGTCACAAGCCCAAACATTACTTGCACACACTCCAAGGAACCTAGGGAAGGTCTCCTCTATAGCCACAGTATTGGGACCAAGATGATGGTGCCAAGAGCACCAGCATCACTTGTGCTCATCCCTTGGAACCTCAAAACAGTACTACCTGGATCCCTCAGCTCCAAAAATGTGGCTACCTGTGGCCAGCAGCAATACAAACCCAAGCACCATTCACAATCACTAGGCAAGACCTAGGGAAAGTCCCCTTTGCATCCTACAACCTCATGGTTGAAGTTACTAATGCCAAAGAACTCAGCATCACCTGTGCTCACCCTAAGGGACCTGGGAAAGGTCCTCTCCCACACAGAGGTTCCAGGCCTGGGGCTGCTGGTGCCACAGCCACAGACATCTCCCACACTCATCCTTAAGAACTTAGTGAAGGTCTCCTTCACATCTTGTGGCACAAGTCTGCTAATGCCAACCTTTGGTGTCACCTATGCTTACCCCCAGGGATCTTGGTACATACCTCTCCACACCTTGTACCACCGAGTTTGTGGTATACCTCATGCCATCAGTACTTGACTCTGTGGGGCCTGAGGACCTGCAACTTTGGAGGCCATATTCACTACAAAGTCAAACCAACACCTTAATGAGTTGTTGCAGTCTAGACTATTAAGGTACACATAGATCCTGCTGACAGAAATCACAGGTGAAGAAACTACACAGAGGCTATGCATTTGAGCTCATTTATAACCAAACAAAAGCACCTACCCAACCAATACCCTACACCCCATTTAAATGAAAAATTTTCTTCAAGATTTTCCAAGCAGGCAGGAGCAGTTATTCTTACTAACAAAATGGACTTTAAACCTAAATTAGTTAGAAGAGACAGAGAAGGTCACTTCATATTAATAAAAGGAACAATACAGCAAGAGGAAATAACAATTGTAAATATATGTGTGCCTAATGTTGGTGTACCCAACTTCATTAAATACTTCTGGACTTAAAAGCACAGATAGATCCCAAAACAATGATACTGGAGACTTTAATACCCTACTATTACCAATAGATAGGTCATCCAAACAAAAAAAATCAACAAACCAACCTCAGAATTAAGTGATACTATAGACCAAATGAACTTAACAGACAGATGTCCACAGAGTATTTCATCCAGCAGCAGCACAATATACATTCTTCTCAGCAGCCCATAGAACCTTCTCCAAAAAAGATCACATTTTAGGACACAAAGCAAGTCTTAACAAATATAAGAAAGTTGAAATGATGGCCTTATCTTATCAGAAAACAATGGAATAAAACCAGAACTCAATAACAAAAGAAACTTTTCAAACACACAGACAACAAAACACAGTTAAATGACCAGTGGATCATCAAGGAAATAAGGGGGAGGGGATTTTTTTAAAAGGCCTAGAATCTGATTAAAAAAAAAACACACACACAATCTACCAGAACCTGTGAGCTACAACAAAGGCAGTGCACAGTGCTCAGGATTTTATAGCTATTTAAAAAAGAGAGATAACTCAAATAAGTGACCCAATGCAGCAGCACCTCAAATTCCTAGAAAAACAATAAACTCAAAACTAGCAGAGAGAAATAAAAATGAGGCCCTAAATCAATGGAAACAAAAAAACCCCAAAAAACTATACAAAGAATCAATGAAACAAAAAATTGGTTCCTCAAAAAGATAAATAAGATTGATAAACCCTTAATCAATCTGACTAGAAGGAAGAGGGAAAAGACCCAAGTAATAAAATTAGAGATAAAAAAGGGGATATCACGACAAATACCAATGAAATCCAGAAGATCATTAGGGAATACTTTGAAAACCTATACTTAAATAAACTGAAAAACCTAGAGGAAAGGATAAATTTCTAGATGCATCTAACTGTGGGGAGCTGACAGGTGTATTGAATAAGCTGCATGTTTGAGTTTGGCACAGCCCCAAACCGAAGAAGGGAGCAAGTATAGTTATGCCAGGTAAAACTGCATGCTTGATTGGCACAGCCTCAGCTGCAGAAGTGGGCAAGATGCAGTACAGCTGTTTTTTCCTTTAACATTTACGTTTGGAGAGAAGCTGTCACAGGTTCCTCCTGTTCCCGAGGATCACAGTGTCACGCCCCCTCCCCCTGAGAAATGCCTCTCCACCTGGTGTTGCTACTGTATATAATAAATGCACTGGAGGTGGGGGATGCTGGTGTGTCTCCTTCTGAGCACACAAGCCTACCTGGCCCAAGCTTTATGCATGTTTTTCTGCTGTCGTCTTTTCTACATCTCCCATTGCCCTCAGGTTTCTAGGACCAGCTCATGCAGGACTCAAGATCTAACCAAGCAAAATTGATCCAAGAGGATATAAACCATCCAAATAGATCAATAAGATTAAAGTAGTAATAGTCTTCCAATAAAGAAAGTCCAGGACTCAATGGATTCACTGCTGAATTCTACCAGACGTTTACAGAAGATCTAATACCAGCACTCCTCAAACTTTCCCATGAAATGAAAAGGGAATGTTTACTAACAAATTCAGTCTGTGAAGCCTGCACTACACTCATTCTAAAGTCAGACAAGGACATGATATGAGAGAGAGAGAGAGAGAGAGAGAGAGAGAGAATGAATTATAGGCTAATCTCTTTAAAGAACACAGACACAAAAATTCCCAATAAAATACTGGCAAATGGAATTCAACAACACATCAAAAAGATCATATACCATGATCAAGTGGTTTCATTCCAGGGATGTTCAACATATGCAAAGTGAAATGTAACACACCATATATACAGAAGTGAGGACAAAAATTCACATGATCATCTCAATAGATGCAGAAAATGCCTTTGACAAAATTCGACATCCTTCCATGATAAAAGCTTTGAAGAAACTAGCAATAGAAGGAATATACCTCAACATAATAAAGGCTGTATATGACAAACCATCAACCAATATTATACTAAATGGGGGAAAATCTGAAACCCAGTTCCTCTATCTAAAGTCAAACAAGACAAGAGTATCCACTCTCTCCACTCATACCATATAGTTTTGGAATTCCTAGCCAGAGTAATAAGACAGGATGGATAAATAAAAGGAATTCAAATAGGAAGAAGACAAAGTATTCCTATATGTAGATGACATGATTTTATACCTAAAAGATACTAAAAATTCTACCCAAACCTCTTAGATATCATAAACACTTTCAGCAAAATAGCATGATACAAAATCAACATACAAAAATCAGTAGCTTTTCTATACACCAACAATGAGCAGTCTGACAAAGAAATTGGGAAAACATTTCCATCAGCAAAAGCCTCACAAAAATAAAATACCTAGGAATAAATTTAACAGAGGAAGTGAAAGACTTCTACAACAAAAATCACAAATTACTGAAGAAAGAAATCAAAGAAGACATCAGAAGTTAAAAGATTTCCCATATTCATGGATTGGCAGGATCAATTTTATTAAAAATAGTTATATTACCAAAAGTAATCAATATGCTCAATTCAATCCCCATCAGAATTCCAATGACAGGAGGTGTGGCTCAAGTGTAAAGAGCCTGCTTTGCAAGTGCAAAGCCTTGAGTTCAAACCCCAGTCCCACAAAGAAAATTTCAATGACATTCATCACAGAGATAGAAAAAATCAATACTAAAGTTCACATGAAAACACAAAAGTCTGCAAATAGCCAAGGCAATACTGAGCAAAAACAGCAATGCTGGAGATATCACAATAGCTAACTTCAAACTATACTACAGAGCCGTAGCAATAAAAAATAGCATGGTACTGGCACAAAAACAGATACAAAGACCAACAGAACAAAACAGAAGACCCAGAGATAAATTCACACAGTTACAGACATTTGGTTTTTGACAAAGGAGACCAAAATATACGTTGAAGAAAAGATAACCTCTAACAAATAGTCCTGGAAAAACTGGATATCCACATGTAAAGACTGAAACTAGACCTCTGTCTTTCATTCTGTACTAATATTAATTCAAAGTGAATCAAAGAGCTAATGTAAGACCTGAAACTGAAACTACTTCAGGAAAGGATGGGGAATACATTGAAATATATGGGTATGGGAAATAACTTCCTGAATAGAATTCCAAGAGTTCAGCAATTAAGAGAAAGGATTGACAAATGGGAATACATGAAACTAAAAAGCTTCTGATCAGCAAAGGAAATGGTTACCAGATTGAAGATATGACCTACAGAATGAGAAAATCTTTTCCAGCTAAATATCTGACAAGGGATTAACAACCAGAATTTACAGGAAACAAAAAACTGAACTCCCAAAGAAGCAACAACCCAATGAAGAAATGGGCAAAGGTACTGAATAGATAGTTTTCAAAAGAAGAAGTACAAGTGGCCAATAAATACATAAAGACATGTTCGCCATCCCTGGCCATAAAGGAAATGCAAATCAAGACCACATAAAGATTTCACCTCACTACAAGTCAGAAGGGCTACCATCAAGAACACAAACAAGGAGATCGAAGTGGATTCCAAGATGGCGACTAGAGGGAGGAAGCAGAACTCATGCTTCCTAAAGTAAAATATTGGAGAGACGCTGGAGAAACACTTTGCAGGAAAAACCACCAAGAAGAGGCAAAATTCCGACACCTCCATACCCCCAGCCCATGCATAGCATCCCCACTCCATGTTAAATGGAGAAACCAGGAGGACTCCCGCACTGCCAGATGCCAGCTCTTACTGGCTCAAGAGAAGCAGACCACCAGGTGAGCTAAGCAGCATGCAGTACTCCCAGAGACAACCCTGGGCCAGATCAGCACAGCCCCCTGGACAGACTGACCCCAACCCAGGGAAAAAAAGAGAAAAAAAACCAAACTGAATAATAAACAAAAACAAAAAAAGATACATAGCAAAGAGGGTGGGGCGCCCTGAGTGCCAAAGAGGGGGGCAGGGACAATCCCTCATGGAACTGTAAATAAACAAGCCGGACAGAGAAGGCAGGAGTGGTGGCACAGGCCCAGCAACCAGGAGCGGGAAAGCTCCACTGGAAAGGGAGGAAGGGACACTTCCCATGTGCACTGTAAATAAACACGCCAGCTGGAGAAGGTGGGTGTAGGACCACCTCTCCCAGTGTGCTTGGAAAAGGGAAACCATGTAACAGTGGCAGTCATGCCCAGGAGAACTCTAAATAAACAAAAACTGAGGGGTTAGGTGACTGTTAAACTCACTCCTGAGAGCTGTGATCAATAAAGCCTCCAGCAACAGCTGGCTGACAGTAGCAGGCAGGTGAGCCACAGCCTCAGATAGACATTCACAGAACTGTCTCCAGACTCTTTTTCTTTTTTTTTCCTCTTCCTTTGATGAGACAACCACTGAACTAGAACTGCATGCTGAAGGTCTAACTGAAACTGTATTGCATTTGAACTTGGGATATTTTGTTTTGCTTTTGTTTTTGGGTTTTTTCCCCCCTTTGATGAGACAACGACAAAACTACTTCTGAGACACCATCTTCAAATGCAACTCTATTGCATTTGAACTTGGGGATTTTTTTTTTCAATCGTCTCTCTAATGCCTGTTTAGCTTACTGTTGATTAGTGTACTATCTCTCCCTCTTTATTTCTTTGGCACTGTTTTTTGTTGTTGTTGTTTGTTAATTTTGTTTTTTTTTTAGTTGTTAGTTTGTTTGTTTTTCCCTTTATATTTACCTTCTTTGCATTCCCTCTCACCTTCCCATTCCAGAGGAATGTTACTATTACAAGCTAGAAAATACTTCATTGCACACAGTACAGGAACAATAACAGTAACAATAGCAAGAGCAATGATGGGAAGATGGAAAAAAGAGGGAAACCAGTTTCCCCCAAGTAATAAATTAGTACAGGAACCAGAGGGAAATGAAGAAAACAGAAACTCAGATCCAGACTCCAACAAAATCTTCATTTTGTTGTTCATTGCCAAAGAACCCAATGAAGCCCACAAGAACAATCTGAAAGAAGAAATCCTGCAAGTAATCAATGAGAATTTTATAGAGATGAAACAGGATATTTTCAACCAAAATGTATAGGAGACACTCAAGAAATTCCTAGACAACAAAAATAGAGAATTTGAGAAAGCACAAGAACAAATAAAAGAAACTATAGAAGCATTATATAAACACCAAAGTGAAACACAGAACACGATAAATAAAGAGATTAATGAACTCAGGATGAAAACAGACAAAAAAGAGGAAACAACTCAGGATATGGAAAACCTCAGGAAAAAAGAATGAAACAGAATTGCAAAACAAAATGGAAGGCCAATCCAGCAGAATAGAACAAGCAGAAGACAGAATCTCAGAACTCGAAGATGAAATGGTAATTAAAGGAAAAACCAAAGAACTATTAGTTCAACAACTCAAGACCTGTGAAAAGAAAATGCAAGAACTCACCGACTCCATTAAAAGACCAAACTTGAGAATAATGGGCATTGAAGAAGGAGAAGAGGAGCAAGCAAAGGGAATACATAATATATTCAACAAAATAATTACAGAAAATTTTCCAAATCTAGAGAAATATATTCCCATACAGGTGCAAGAGGCCTCCAGAGCACCAAACAGACCAGACTAAAATAGAACAACCACACAGCATATTAGCATTAAAACAAGTACAGAGACTCAAGAAAAAATATTGAAGGCTGTAAGAGAAAAAACAAATAACATACAAAAGTAAACCCATCAAGATCACAGCAGACATCTCAACAGAAACATAAAAAGCAAGAAGAGCTTGGGGTGAGGTCTTACAGACACTGAATGAAAATAACTTCAACCCTAGGATACTCTACCCAGCAAAACTATCATTCAAAAGAGATGGAGCAATAAAAGTCTTCCATGATAAGCAGAAACTAAAACAATATGTGATCACAAAGCCACCACTACAAAAGATTCTTTAAGGGATTCTGCACACAGAAAGTGGAACCCAACTTAACCATGAAAAGACAGGCAGCACCAAACCACAGGAAAAGAAAAAGCATGGCAGTAGAGAGTAACCTCAACTTAGGTACACACATCAAACCTTCAAACAACTAAGACAACTAAATGACAGGAATCACCATATACCTATCAGTACTAACACTTAATGCTAATGGACTTAATTCCCCTATCAAAAGGCACCATTTGACAAAATGGATAAAAAAGGAAGATCCAACAATTTGTTGCTTACAGGAGACCCATCTCACTGACAGAAATAAGCATAGGCTTAGGATGAAAGGCTGGAAGAAGATTTACCAAGCCAATGGCCCTCAAAAACAGACAGGAGTAGCAATACTTATCTCTGACAAAGTAGACTTCAAACCTAAATTGAGATAAAGAAGGACATTCCATACTAATAAAAGGGGAAACAGACCAAAAGGAAATAACAATTATCAACCTATATGTACCTAATGTCAACACACCCAATTTCATCAAACATACCCTGAAAGACATAAAAGCATATATCAACTCCAACACAGTGGTTGTGAGAGACTTTAACACCCCATTACCATCAATAGATAGGTCATCCAAACAAAAAATCAATAAAGAAATCCAAGATCTAAAATATGCAATAGATCAAATGGACCTACTTGATGTCTATAGAACATTTCATACAACTTCTACACAATATACATTCTTCTCAGCAGCCCATGGAACCTTCTCCAAAATAGATCATATCCTAGGGCACAAAGCAAGCCTCAGCAAATATAAGAAAATAGAAATTATACCATGCATACTATCTGATCACAATGAGTAAAACTGGAACTCAACAACAAAAGTAAAGACAAAAAGCATGCAAACAGCTGAAAACTGAATAACTCATTACTTAATGAACAATGGATCATTGATGAAATAAAAGAGGAAATTAAAAAGTTCATGGAAGTCAATGAAAATGAAAACACAACCTACCGGAACCTATGGGACACAGCAAAGGCAGTCCTGAGAGGAAAGTTTATAGCCATGAATGCATATATTAAAAAGAGTGAAAGATCACAAATCAATGACCTAATGATACATCTCAAACTCCTAGAAAAACAAGAACAAGCAAATCCCAAAACAAACAGAAGGAGAGAAATAATAAAAATAAGAGCTGAAATCAATGAAATGGAAACCAAAAAAACCATACAAAGAATTAATGAACAAAAAGTTGGTTCTTTGAAAAAATAAACAAAATTGGTAGACCCCTGGCAAACCTGACTAAAATGAGGAGAGAAAAAACCCAAATTAGTAGAATCAGGAATGCAAAAGGGGAGATAACAACAAACACCATGGAAATATGGAAATCATCAGAGACTACTTTGAGAACCTATATTCAAATAAATTCAAAATGTTAAAGAAACGGACAGATTTCTAGATACATATGATCATCCAAAACTGAACCAAGAGATGTTAATAAACTAAATAGATCTATAACACAAAATGAAATTGAAGCAGCAATCAAGAGTCTCCCCAAAAAGAAAAGTCCAGGACCTGATGGATTCTCTGCTGAATTCTATCAGACCTTTAAAGAAGAACTGATACAAACCCTCCTTAAACTGTTCCATGAAATAGAAAGGGAAGAAAAATTGTCTAACACATTTTATGAAGCCAGTATTATACTTATCCCAAAACAAGGCAAAAACACCTCCAAAAACGAGAACTATAGGCCAATCTCCTTAATGAACATTGGTGCAAAAATCCTCAACAAAATAATGGCAAACAGAATTCAACAACACATCAAAAAGATCATTCACCACGACCAAGTAGGCTTCATCCCAGGAATGCAGGGGTGGTTCAACATATGAAAATCAATAAATGTAATAAACCACATTAACAGAAGCAAAGAAAAAAACCACTTGATCATCTCAATAGATGCAGAAAAAGCCTTTGATAAGATCCAACACCATTTCATGATAAAAGCTCTAAGAAAACTAGGAATAGAAGAAGGAATACAAATAAGTAAAGAAACTGTCAAAATATCCCTATTTGCAGATGACATGATCCTATACCTTAAAGACCCAAAAAACTCTACTCAGAAGTTTCTAGACATCATCAATAGCTATAGCAAGGTAGCAGGATATAAAATCAAAATAGAGAAATCATTAGCATTTCTATACACTAATAATGAACAAACTAAAAAAGAATGTACGAAAACAATAGCCTCAAAAAAAATCAAATACCTAGGTGTAAACCTAACAAAAGATGTGAATGACCTCTACAAGGAAAACTATAAACTTCTGAAGAAAGAGATTGAGGAAGACTATAGAAAGTGGAGAGAGCTCCCATGCTCATGGATTGGTAGAATCAACATAGTAAAAATGTTGATACTCCCAAAAGTAATCTACATGTTTAATGCAACTCCCATAAAAATTCCAATGACATTCATTAAAGAGATCAAAAAATCTACTGTTAAATTTATATGGAAACACAAGAGGCCACAAATAGCCAAGGCAATACTCAATCAAAAGAACAATGCAGGAAGTATCACAATACCTGACTTCAAACTATATTATAAAGCAATAAGGATAAAAACAGCATGGTACTGGAACAAAAACAGACATGAAGACCAGTGGAACAGAATAGAGGATCCAGATATGAAGCCACACAACTATAACCAACTTGTCTTTGACAAAGGAGCTAAAAATATACGATGGAGAAATAGCAGCCTCTTCAACAAAAACTGCTGGGATAACTGGTCAGCAGTCTGCAAAAAACTGAAACTAGATCCATGTATATCACCCTATACCAAGATTAACTCAAAATGGATCAAGGATCTTAATATCAGACCACAAACTCTAAAGTTGATACAGGAAAGAGTAGGAAGTACTCTGGAGTTAGTAGGTATAGGTAAGAACTTTCTCAACATAACCCCAGCAGCATAGCCACTAAGAGACAGCATAGATAAATGGGACTTCATAAAGCTAAAAAGCTTCTGTTCATCAAAAGAAATGGTCTCTAAACTGAAGAGAACACCCACAGAGTAGGAGAAAATATTTGCCAGCTACACATCAGACAAAGGACTGATAACCAGAATAGATAGGGAACTTAAAAAACTAAATTCTCCCAAAACTAATGAACCAATAAAGAAATGGGCAAGTGAACTAAACAGAACTTTCTCAAAAGAAGAAATTCAAATGGCCAAAAAACACATGAAAAAATGCTCACCATCTCTACCCATAAAGGAAACGCAAATTAAAACCACACTAAGATTCCACCTCACCCCTGTTAGAATAGCCATCATCAGCAACACCACCAACAACAGGTGTTGGCGAGGATGTGGGGAAAAAGGAACCCTCTTACACTGCTGGTGGGAATGTAAACTAGTACAACCACTCTGGAAAAAAATTTGGAGGCTACTTAAAAAGCTAGACATTGATCTACCATTTGATCCAGCAATACCACTCTTGCGGATATACCCAAAAGACTGTGACACAGGTTACTCCAGAGACACCTGCACACCCATGTTTATTGCAGCACTATTCACAATAGCCAAGTTATGGAAACAGCCAAGATGCCCCATCACTGACAAATGGATCAAGAAAATGTGGTATCTATACACAATGGAATTTTATGCAGCCATGAAGAAGAAAGAAATGTTATCATTTGCTGGTAAATGGATGGAATTGGAGAACATCATTCTGAGTGAAGTTAGCCTGGCCCAAAAGACCAAAAATTGTATGTTCTCCCTTATATGTGGACATTAGATCAAGGGCAAACACAACAAGGGGATTGGACTTTGAGCACATGATAAAAGCGAGAGCACACAAGGGAGGTATGAGGATAGGTAAGACACCCAAAAAACCAGATAGCATTTATTGCCTTCAATGCAGAGAAACTAATGCAGATACTTTAAAGCAACTGAGGCCAATAGGAGAAGGGGACCAGGAACTAGAGAAAAGGTTAGATCAAGAAGAATTCACTTAGAAGGTAACACACATGCACAGGAAATCAGTGTGAGTCAACTCCCTGTATAGCTATCCTTATCTCAACCAGCAAAAACCCTTGTTCCTTCCTATTATTGCTTATACTCTCTCTCAACAAAATTAGAGATAAGAACGAAATAGTTTCTGCCTGGTAGCGAGGGGTTGGGAGGGTAAGGGAGGGGGCGGGGGGGGGGGGCAGGGGGGAGAAATGACCCAAACATTGTATGCACATATGAATAAAATTTTAAAAAAGGACACAAACAACAAATGTTGGCAAGGTTGCCAACTGTTAACCGCTGTTGGTGGAAACATGAAGTAACACAATCACTATGGAAAGCAATATGGAGGTTCTTCAAAAAACTTAAAATGGAATTGTCATTAGATCCAGTGATACCACTCTTGGGTATCTATCTGAAAGAATGTAAGTCAGGATACAATACAGACACTTGTACACCCATGTTTATTGCAGCACTATTCACAATAGCCAAGCTATGGGAACAGCTCGGATGTCTGACAAATGATGAATAGATTAAGAAAATGTGATATGTGTGTGTTTGTCTGTGTGTGTATACATACACGTACATAAATACATATGTATATAAACATACATACATACATACACATACAATGGAGTGTTATTCAGCCATAAAGAGTAATCATGTCATTTGCAGGTAAATGGATAGAACTAGAGATCATCACGTTAAGTGAAGTAAGCCAGGTTCAGAAAGACAAAGGTTGCATGCTTTCTCTTACATGTGGAAGACAGATCCCAAAGATAAATGTATATACAAATATAAACATGATCGTGTATACACACACACACACACACACACACATATGTGAACATGACTGCAATAGTGGGACTGTCTGAGGGGACTGGGGGAAGGAGGGAGAGAAAAAGAGAATTATAATACATTTTCTAAAAACAGAATATTACATTAATTATATAGAAATACATTGCACCTGTACAGGAAGATGGCATAACAAAATGCACTGAAAGCTGCTGAGTAACAGATGTAAGGGGAAAGGAGTAAGGAAGAGTGATTGGGGGGGGGGTCAATCTGATTAAAGTAAAATGTATTCATGGATGAAATACCATGGCAAAAACCCTTTTAAAAATGAACACACTTAAAAAAATGAAGGACAGGAATGTAAAACAAGTGTTGTTAGGGAGCGGATATTAATGGAAGGAGGAGAGTGAATGGAAAGGGTAAAGGAGGGTGAATATGGTTTGTGTATTTTACATGCTTGTGTGAAAATAAAAAAATGAAACCTGTTGCAATCATTTTAAGCAGTAGGAAGAGGGATGAGGGAGAATGATGGCAGGAGTGCGAATCTAACCGAGGCACATTATAAGCATATATGGGACTGTAACAAAGAAATCCCCCTGTGCGACTAATATATGCTAACAAAAATGTTTTTTAAAAATAATTAAGTCATAGAAACTTAAGTCATAGAAAACCAAAATGTATCAGAAACTCCATATCATTAAAAAATCCATTGAAATAGCAATTCAGTTGAATTTAGAAAGGGCCTTTTCTTTTGTTCCCTATCAGTGAACTATTATTAACATGAAAATATTGAAATAAACTTCAACATTAAAAAAATTCACAAGCATTGCCAGCATGTAAAAGAAAAAATACCAGTAATGGAGATAAATCTGGGAACCAACTTTCCTAACTGGAAGGCAAGCAAGAAATATCATAAAACATTGTCTGCCCTACAAATGCCTAAGAATCTTGTATTTTATAGCTTTATATATCAAGGAAGTATTCTTCACTTTCTGTTTGTTTTTGTAGTGCTAGTCAAGAGCTTTATCCCTGAGCTACATCCCACCACAGACATCTTGAAACTTGGTGTACATTAGCTTTCTCTCTTATTTGTGTTTTTGTCCTGGGTAGTTTTTCTTAAGTGAATCTATATGAAAATCTTAATTCAACATGTGTGGTGAAATTTTCTGATACAACTTCTTTAACTCTCTTTTATCCTTCTGACTACAGTCTCTGATCTTTGAGAATTGGTTAATGCCAATTAACTCAGTGAATGAAATCCCATGTAGACTCAGAATATAACTTATTTTACATTCAGAAAGGGACATAAAACCATTAAGCTATATGACATGTATAGTAAACATTTTGCTATTTTTCTGCCTCACTAAATCTCAGGCTGGAATTTCTCAGACTAATATTTATACTAAAAAAAGAGAAAGAAGAGCGGACTTTAATCACAACTTTCTCAGTATTGACCACTTTACATTATTTAAAATTATAAAGTATTTCTAAAAATATCTAAATTTATGTCTAAAAAAAAAAGAGGAAATATCAAGTAAGAATACTGTAACTGGCAAAAATGTCCTTTAGAACGGAAGGAGAAATACGGTATTTCCCAGATAAGCAGAAACTGTGAGAGGATATCACCACTGGACCAACCCCACAAGAGATGCTTGGGGTGGGGGGTTCTACCGTAGAAACAAAAGGATGATGACCACCTGCATGAAAACGCCCACATGTACAAAGCTCACCAAAAGAACATCTTCATAAATGAAAGAGAGAAGAGAAATAAATTTTATTATGACAGAAAACTAAATAAATAATTAGAGGTAGAAAGGGAAGAAGAATACCCAAAACAAGCAGAAAACAACAAAATAAGAAAGCAATAGAGCATCCTTTCATGCTTACTTCCTCCCACCCCAGTTCACATGGCCTGAACAATGTAGACTTGTACCTACCTGCGGGATGTAATAATGACACCAGGCTTTGGCTTTTCTTATGGAGACTGAACTGGGTTAAGCCTGGAAGAAATTGGCCATCTCTAATTACATTCATTTTAGGCATTTTAAAAACAAGAACATATGCCACAGGTATTTCACAGATTGCTACATCACTTGATCATGGGCAAGGAGGGTCTTAGCAACCCAGGTTATTAACATAAGAGATTAATATTTTTACTTGATTCTATTTTATGCATGGTCTCAGAAAATACTACCAGCTCACAAAATACGTAAAAAGCATTTTATGACCACAGTCAAAGCACTGAGCCCCCACTCCTTGAAGCTCTAGGTGAAGGCCTGAAGTAATCTAGCCTTCTTCCTTTCCTTAGCAAATATGCAAAGCCATCAATGAGATTAAAACATGACAAAAAGAGAGACCCTGGATACCTGTGTGAACTTCTCATAGGGATACTGAGCAACAAGTACTCAGTCCAGAGCCCATGCCCAGGAAGTACTCAGGATGAACTATAAGATTCACCATTTGCAAGTCAAAGGGCAATTCCCTCAGGTCTTTGGAAGAAAAGATAATAAAAGCAAAATACTAAGAAAGTACACTTAGAAGAGATGGTTGTTTCTTTAAGATAGTCTAAATTCACCTAATGGCTGTTGTTGAAGGGAGATAAATGCAAATAGTAATTAATATTCAGCCATGGTGACTGAAGAGACAATTTCCTAAATCATGGGAGTTACTCAAAATAAATTAATTCTCTGGTTTCAGAAGACTAGAGGATATAATCTTTAAAACTTTGTATTAGCAGTTATCAAAATATGGTCTGGGGAGCCCCTAAGAAAACAAATGTCCTGTGAGATCAAAACTATTTTGATGATAATGGAAATACCATTGAGATATTAATTACTTGGCTTTTTCATTCTTATGCTCTCAAAATACTCAGCGCAAATTCAGATTTGCAAACATAAAACAATGTTACTCTTCTCACATGTTTCTTTTTTCTTTCTTTTTTGTAGTGATGGGGTTTGAATCAGGGCCTCACACTTTCTAGGAAGTCACTGTAGCACTTGGAACACACCCCCAACCCATTTTTGCTCTATTTTCAGAATGGGCTCACATTTTTGCCTGGGGTTGGGCTTGGACTGTAATCCTCCTATCTATGACTCCCTATGGAATGACAGATATGTTCCACCATGTCTGGCTTGTTTCTTAAGATGAGGTGTTGCTAACTTTTTGCCCAGGCTGGCTTTGAATCTCTATTCTCCTGACCTCTGCATCCTGAATAGCTGAGACCACACAAGTGAACCACCACTCCAGACCCCAGTCTCAATTTTTAATATGGAAAATTGTCACAGATATGAGCCTCATTAGCAAAATCTCAACAACCGTTGATTGTATAGAGATCCTGATCCAAAGAATTTGAGAATAACTCACATCCAACAATGGGCATTCATCGTATATACTGCTCCATAGAAGGAGATACATGTATAAAGGGATTTTGAAAATAGCCCTCAGAGTCATCATTATTTCTGTGGTAAGTGGAGAAATCATGGGATGGACAACAAGTTTTTAAAGGAATTACTTTTGTATTGAAATATGATCAGAGTATGGTCAGAATAATATCCTTCCTTGAACCATTTTGCATAGGTTTCTAAAAATAAGCCGGTTCTCAGCTGGTAAATAAAGTTTTAGCCATTACAAATGTATGCAGGCATTCCTTCTGGTTATTCAAGTAGAAGAGAACACTAGAATTTCTCCCAGGGCAAAAATATCAGAGCAAACGGCTCCATTCTCTATTTCCCCTCTAGAGACTCTAGGAGGTGGGGCGATATCCCCAAGTAGGATGGAAGCAGCAGCCTCAGGCTGCACAGTGACAAATCACAGTGAGAAAAAGTGGAGCAGGGTAGGCCATTTGTGTGTATGCATTTTTTACATATATATATATATATATATACATACACTCATTTGTAAAGTATATTGAATATAGTCTAACAAGGACACAAGTTAGTACATAACTGAAACCAGTAAGTCGATTGTTTACTCAGACACCTAAATATAATCATTTTACTTTTTAAAATCCTGCTTAAAAATAAAACAATTTGGATCAAAATCTTAGAAATTTGGATGATTCTGTTATGCTTTTCAAGTTTTATACTTCTTGACTGATGCTGTTAGGTACACTCTGTCTTTAAGGAGGAGTGGTGGAAGTGGCCAATGTAAAAAGATGCAGCTTAGGTGAATTTTACCAACACCAACCAAACATAACCTAGCAAAAGCGATACTTCATACACCCACCAAAATACTTCTGGAAAGATTTTCTGAAGTACCTTTGCACTCGCAGATCACAGAATGACTGCAGATCAGCAGACTGTTTCCCCCAAAATTCCTAAAATTGAACAAAGGTTGAAGTATTTACAACTTATTCTTCCCTTAAAAAGATTCTCTCAGATCACAGACTGCATTCCAAACACAAAGAACTTGCCAGAGCATCCTTCTCAAGGTGTTCTAGATCCTCGATATCCTTCTCCAGGTTGCTGAACTCTTGAAGAACAAAATTGTGAAACTCCTCTAGCTTGTTCAGTCTGATAAATGTAAACACATCAGATTTCATTGGGACTACTTGGGTGTGACAAAAGCTACTCGTCATTAATCCTCTTATTACAAGAGTATTTGTTCACATGACACTTCTTGGCTTAAGAATACCTAAGTTCTCCCTCCACGTCCACTGATCCCCAACACCAAAAACCCCATGATGTAAATTCCCTCCTAGCCTTCCAATCTCAGCCCAGCGGACGCTAGTACTTCAGTCTTGTTCTTAGTAGAGCACAGGACAGGTGGCTCCCCATTTCTTCTACCTTCTGTCTGGCTTTAAGCTGGCCTTGAAAGCTGTGGTCAGGAATACATTCACAATCCTTTCTCTACCTCTGTGTTTCAGGCTGACAGTTTAGATCTAAAATTTCTACAATTTCACAGTTGCCTTTCTGTGTCTAACCACCATATAAACTGCTCATCGTGTGCTTGCTTGTCATCTCTCTTAGGCTGAATGTTCCATGAAGACAACAGCTCCTATAGCTTGCTGGCATAGTTTGGGTACTGAATGTCCCCAGTTGCCATGTGTTAAAGGCTCCATCCCCAAGGTGATGCTATTGGGAGGTGATGGAATCTTCAGGGAGGCGAGGTCTAGGGTCATTTTTAGGTCATTAGGGGCATGCCTTTTATTTCCTGGCCCTGGGATAAGTGGTTTCCTTGCCATGATTTCCTGCCACGATATGCTGCCTCACCACAGGGCTCAAAGCAATGGTACCAATTGATCATGGACTGAAACCTCCAAAATACATGTTTTTCTCTTTATAATTTGATTGTCTCAGGTGCTTATTAATAACCAGAAAGCTGACCCACACACTAGCTGTCGCTGCTCTCCTGCACCAAGCATGGAGTCAGGCACCTAGTGTATACTTGTTGAATAAATATATGCCTGAGTATAAAGCCCCTGAAATATACCAGAAACTCTACAAGTCCAAAGTCCTTCATAGGCTTGTTTGGACAACCAAATGAAATTGCATGTATATGTTCATGAGAGTGTGAACACCATAAATTTCTATTTAAATAATGTATTCTATGCTAAGAAGCAGACTGACTCATCATGGCTTTCTTCCCTCCTTCAATGCAGGCCATTCTCTTCCACATGAAACAATCTCTATCCTCACCTTCCTGGTACCACTCACATCTTTGTTTCCAAAGGCTCATTCAAGAAACACTTTCACCAGAATTGTTCTAAAACAGCTCTTACCACTGCAGAACCCCTTCCCTCCACTCCCCTTCCCTAACCTTCACCGTCTAAAATTTGAGCACCTTGATATTTCTTGCTACATGGTCACAGGGTGTGTGCATGCACAATATTTTCTTAGCATGATATAATATACATAACATAAACCATTTTAAGGGCAACTCAGTGACATTAAGTGTACTGTCACCACTATCAATTTGTAAAACCTTTTCCTCATCCCAGAAACTTTGTATCCACTAAATAATAACTCAGCCTCTAGAAATTTCTATTGTAACTTCTGTCTCTCTGAATTTCTTTTCACAAACTATTCTAGATACCTCATCTAAGTTGAATAATACAGTATTTTTCCTTGTGCCCAACTTCTTTCTTTTAGCATGTTTTCAAGGTTCATCCACATTACAGCTGTATCAGAATTTAATTCCCTTTTAAGGCTGAATTACATCCCATGGTATTAATATACCACAATTCATCTTTCTAGCATTTTTATGTATATATATGTGTGTGTGTGTACATTTATGCTTGCTCTGTCTTCATAAGTGAATTATAAATTTTTAAAGAACAGTATTTTAGAGCCAAGCATGGTGGCACATCCCTGCAATCTCAGCTACTCAGGAGGTACAGGCAGAAGGATATTTAGTTCAAAGCCAGCCTGAGCAAAGTTAGTGAGACTCTGTCTCAAAAATAACACTTTTTAAAAGGGCTGGAGGTATATCTCAAGTGACAGAGCATTTGCCTAGCAAGTGTGAGGTCCTAGGTTCAAGCCCCAGTACTGCTTAAAAAAAAGAAAAAGAAAAACAGTACTTTCACATCATATAAAGGCAAACCAAGAAGAGGCTTTTCAGGGACAATAAGCTCAACCCTTATCCTATGGCTAGAGATCAGACACCTGAAAGAGTTAAGTGAGGTATCAAACCTCACATGCACTAGAGTCCCCAGGGCACCACAATGGTCATGAGATAAACATTGTTTGAGAGTGATCATACTTCCATGAATTTGGATTCAAATCCAAAACATACCTGCACATGTGTATCTGGTTTAGAAGTTTCATTAGGCAATCCGGTGCTTGCTTTGCTCTTTCTAAATAAGGTGGACTCCTCCTGTGCCTATGCTAAACCACATCAACAAAAACAAAATGATCATATTTGGGTTAAACAAGACTATTAAATGGAGCATGAGTTGTGCATTTAAAAGATCCCAGCTGTCTAGACACCATCAACAGCTATAGCAAGGTAGCAGGATATAAAATCAACATAGAAAAATCATTAGCATTTCTATACACTAATAATGAACATACTGAGGAAGAATATATGAAAACAATTCCATTTACAATAGCCTCAAAAAAATCAAATACCTAGGAGTAAGCTTAACAAAGGATGTGAATGACCTCTACAAGAAAAACTATAATATAAACTCCTGAAGAAAGAGATTGAGGAAGACTATAGAAAGTGGAGAGAGCTCCCATGCTCATGGATTGCTAGAATCAACATAGTAAAAATGTCTATACTCCCAAAAGTAATCTACATGTTTAATGCAATTCCCATCAAAATTCCAATGACATTCATCAAAGAGATTGAAAAATCTACTGTTAAATTTATATGGAAACACAAGAGGCCATGAATAGCCAAGGCAATACTCAGCAAAAAGAACAATGCTGGAGGTATCACAATACCAGACTTCAAACTATATTACAAAGCAATAGCAATAAAAACAGCATGGTACTGGCACAAAAACAGACATGAAGACCAGTGGAACAGAATAGAGGATCCAGATATGAAGTCACACAACTATAACCAACTTGTCTTTGACAAAGGTGCTAAAAATGTATGATGGAGAAAAGATGGCCTCTTCAACAAAAACTGCTGAGAAAACTGGTTAGCAATCTGCAAAAAACTGAAACTAGATCCATGTTTATCACCCTATACTAGCATTAACTCAAAATGGATCAAGGACCTTAATATCAGATCCCATGTTCTAAAGTTGGTACAGCAAAGAGTAGGAAATACTTTGGAACTAATAGGTACAGGCAAGGACTTTCTCATTGGAACCCCAGCAGCACAGCAACTAAGAGATAACATAGATAAATGGGACTTCATAAAACTAAAAAGCTTCTGCTCAACAAAAGAAATGTCTCTAAACTGAAGAGAACACCCACAGAATGGGAGAAAATATTTGCCAGCTATACATCAGACAAAGGACTGATAACCAGAATATATAGGGAACTCAAAAAACTAAAGTCTCCCAAAATTAATAAACCAATAAAGAAATGGGCAAGTGAACTAAACAGAACTTTCTCAAAAGAAGAAATTCAAATGGCCAAAAAACACATGAGAAAATGCTCACCATCTCTACCCATAAAGGAAACGCAAATTAAAACCACACTAAGATTCCACCTCACCCCTGTTAGAATAGCCATCATTAGCAACACCAACAACAACAGGTGTTGGCGAGGATGCGGGTGGGGGGGGGGCGCGGGAAAGGAACCCTCTTACACTGTTGGTGGGAATGTAAACTAGTACAACCACTCTGGAAAAAAATTCGGAGGCTACTTAAAAATCTAAACATAGATCTACATATGATCCAGCAATACCACTCTTGGGGATATACCCAAAAGACTGTGACACAGGTTACTCCAGAGGCACCTGCACACCCATGTTTATTGTGGCACTATTCACAATAGCCAAGTCATGGAAACAGCCAAGATGCCCCACCACTGATGGATGGATTAAGAAAATGTGGTATCTATACACAATGGAATTTTATGCAGCCATGAAGAAGAATGAAATGTTATCATTCGCTGGTAAATGGATAGAATTGGAGAACATCATCCTGAGTGAGGTCAGCCAGGCCCAAAAGACCAAAAGTCATATGTTCTCCCTCATATGTGGACATTAGATCAAGGGCAAACACAACAAGGGGGTTGGACTTTGAGCACATGATAAAAGCAAGAGCACACAAGGGAGGGGTGAGGATAGGTAAGACACCTAAAAAATTAGTTAGCATTTGTTGCCCTCAACGCAGAGAAACTAAAGCAGATACCTTAAAGCAAATGAGGCCAATAGGAAAAGGGGACCAGGAACTAGAGAAAAGGTTAGATCAAAAAGAATTAACCTAGAAGGTAACACACATGCACAGGAAATTAATGTGAGTCAACTCCCTGTATAGCTATCCTTATCTCAACCAAAAAACCCTTGTTCCTTCCTATTATTGCTTATACTCTCTCTTCAACAAAATTAGAGATAAGGGCAAAATAGTTTCTCCTGGGGATTGAGGGGGTGGGGGGGAGAGGGAGGGGACGGGGTGGGTGGTAAGGGAGGGGTGGGGGCAGGGGGGAGAAATGACCCAAGCCTTGTATGCACATATGTATAATAAAACAATAAAAAATAAAAAAAAAAACAAACAAGGGAGGTATGAGGATAGGCAAGAAACCCAAATAAAAAAAAACAAGATAGCATTTGATGTCCTCAATGCAAAGGAACTAATGCAGAAACTTTAAAGTGACAGAGGCCAATAGGAGAAAGGGACCAGGAACTAGGAAAAAGTTGGTCCAGAAGAATTAATTTAAAATGTAACTCCACATGCACAGGAAATCAATGCGAGTCAACTCCCTGTATAGCTATCCTTATCTCAACTAGCAAAAACCCTTGTTCCTTCCTATTATTGCTTATACTCTCTCTTCAACAAAATTAGAGATAAGGGCAAAATAGTTTCTGCCTGGTAGTGAGGTGGTAGGAGAGGAGAGGGAGGGGGTAGGGGAAAGGGAGGGGGTGGGGGGAAGGGGGGAGAAATGACCCAAACATTATATGCACATCTGAATAAAAGAAATAAAAATAAATGAATAAATGAATAACAGATCCCAGCTGTACACAGCATCATCCTGGAGAGCATCACTGCTGAGGAATGTGGTGAGGCATCAATTCCACACACCTCTCAGGTATCACCTCAGTTTAGGTACTATCAAGAACAAGCGAAAATAGGAAACATACACTCATACTATTGATACATTGACTACTGTGGACACATTTCCATTATAAATTGACTTATATTGGGATTGCAGAAAATAAGACTTTGGAGGTCTGCCAAGTTAGCTGGCTAGGGTAAGATACTTTTCTCAAATGTGCTAATATGTAAGTCACTCAGAGCTGAAAAATAAGACAAAAACAGAGGGGTTGAAATGGCTGTGATGTTCATCATGCAGACAAGACGGAGGCACTGTGCATGCTCAAAGTGTTTCAGAGACTCAGCTGACACCCACACATCTACACCATCTGTCCCAGGGTCCTCTCTCCTGCAAATGGTTCCCTCTCCCCCATCTCCTTGTCTATGATTGGGACCAAGCCACTGCCTTCTGTAGTTCCACTATCTGAGAATGCTACAATGAAACCAAACAGCAAATGATGTGGTCCCATGATCATGGGATGGCTGTCTCATAAATGCAACCACAATTCTCGAAGGCACTAAAACCAGTGATCATAGCTATGACAAACACACCTCCCAAAGACTCAGGACACCTGCACCTGTGAAGTACAGCAGTACTATTGGTGAATAATGGGAAGGTGATACTCCAAACTCACAATCAGCTCATTTTTCTTTCTTTCTCCTTTTCCTGAAGCTTTGTTGAAGAATAATTCACAAAAATCCTTTACATTCAAGGGCTACACAGTGACATTTTGTTATACATATACATCGTAAAATGGTTATCACGATCAAGCTAATTAACCATCACTTCAAATAGTTACCTTTGAGTGTGTGCCTGTGGGAATACTAAAAACTACTGTCTTGGGCTGGGCACAGCAGCTCACATCTGTAATCCTAGCTAGCTTGAGGGGTGGAGGTCAGGAGAATGGTGGTTGGAAGTCAGCTTGGGCAAAAAGTTAACAAGACCCCATCTCAAAGCATAAAAAGCTGAGTGTGGTGGCGTGTGCCTGTTACTCCAACTATGATGAGAAGTGTAAATAGGAAGATCATAGTCTAGGTCAGCACAGGTGTACACAGAAGAACTTGTCCCAAAAAAACTAAAGCAAGAAGGGCTAGGACTCAAGCACCTGCCTAGCAAATGCAAGGCCTTGAGTTCCAACTCCAGTACTATCAAAAAAAAAGGCTGCTCTGTCTTTCTTTCCAGACTTCAACTTTAAGTTGTTATTAGCTTCATCTTATAGCTGAACACTTGTGCCCACTGAACAACTTCTCCCCATTTCCTGTATCCCTGGCCCCATATCACCATCCTCTTCCCCTCAGCTTCTCTGTTTAACTGTTCTACATTTCACATTCATGTCCTCTGGATTCGTAATGAGCTACTTTTTCATTTTTAGTGAACTATTACCTCATATTTTCTTCTCAGTTCCCTAGTGAAGTTTTCAAGGGCAGTAACAAAGGCAGAACCATTCAAGTTCTCTGGCACATCTTCTAGGAATGGAGTAGAAACAGCTAATAAGCGACAAAAATACAATTATTAGATAAAACTAAAAAATTGTTCAAAGTAGACATACTTGGTCCACCAGCTGCTCAGAGGATAAGAATGATCTGTCAGATGCACAAATATGAACCCATGAACACCTGGATCTGTCCCTGGTGACTGGCTAGGACCTTCCACTGAGGATTTTGTCCCATGCCCTTGGTTTTGAATAAGAATTTCTGAACAAGTCACAATGGTAAGAAAATTCACCAATTTTCTTGAGCAAGCAAGCAGAAAACAAAGGAACACTCTACTCCGTAGTAGAGTGAGGGTGCTCTTCGGGAGACACACTGAGCTATTTTGACATAAAATATGTCAAAAAATTATTTGGCTCAAATTTAACTTAGGATAAGTGTTCCCCTTTGTTCTGACACCTGGTATATTTAATCATCCTTACTGTTATGCTCTTTTATTCAATGGGGCCAAAGATTTTAATGTTGACCTGCTTATTAAATTTGGGCATTATGACATAGATGTCTGAGCATCCCTTTAAACAAAGGATGGGTCCCGCTAGATGCCTCCTTCAAGACAGGTGTCCATATTTGGGATAAGTATTTTCTTTTGTAAACATTTTTTTGTGCCCAGAGAAGTCATTTTCATGAGAGCTTTTCCCAGGATAGATGTCTTTAAGATATCCTTGCTCAGCTTCCAGAGCACACTAATTATTTGGGCAAGTGAACAAGGTCAGAGGAAAAGAGTTGCTCTTTTGCCTTTTTTTTTCTTGAATGTTACAGTGTATTGAGGGATTGTGAAGTTTAAAACAAAGAAAGCATTATCTGTACGCTTTTAATCAAGCTATTTGCTAGTATAATGCTTATCTGTAAATTCCTCGCTGTTAGTTCCCATGCCTCACTTTCCCTTGGTCTGTCCTGCCTCAGGTCTGACCCTGACCTCACAAGGTCACCTCATCCAAGGGTCCATGAGGCAGCCGGGTCATGCTGCCTCCCACCAAATCTTACTCTCTGGCAAGAGCTCATTTCATCCAAGCCTTCCCAGCACTTTAAATCAGAGCAGCCAGTATTACGTCTAAAAGGCAGGCTCAGGTGCTACAAGAGGTTTTGAAGACGACATGTGATCAGAGCATGCCTCTGTGGACAAGCTGACATAGCAGCTTCTGGGTGCCAGTTTTATGAGGGCGCATATGGGGCCTGGCACTGTTCTGAAGGATTTGCATGCATCTGCTCACTGTTCCTTACAAAAACCATATGAACTCGGCACTGCTAGGGTCCAATGTAGATGGGACACAGAGATCATAGAACTTGTGCAAGCTCCCACCAGAAGCTCCAGGATTTAAACCCAGGTCATCTCAAACCACTGCTTTCTAGTGACTTCCAAATTTGTCTTTACAGAGCCCTTTGTTTCAAAATATGTGGTACCATTCTCTCAGAAAGCCAGCCCCACACACGCACAAATTCCAGATCATTCTTTCTAATTAGTGTGTATTACGGACATTCTCTTTATTAAGGTATACACTTCAAATACACAAAAACTTACTTCATAAATGTCAGCTGTAGGAACTTTCAGGCCTGGGAGATGACCATATAGAAGAATTAAGGGGCAGAAATGAAAATGCTAGGAGGAGAGGGTGACGGTCTTTATCTACAATCTGTGAAACAATTTACTTGTCTGTGAAAGAACAAAATGCTTCGTGTGCAGGCTTCCACAGCCACAGTGATCTTAACACTATGACTCCCTTGTAATCCACACGGCTACATTCTCACACTCCTACTTCAACTGTTGGCAGGGTGTTTGAAGTTACCTGCCACATCAGGGGATCCTGGCACATCTTCTTCCAATTTTGACTGCTTGGGCTTAGCAAAACTCCCATCTGGTATCTCTAAAGACAAGCACAGCGCATCCAAACATTGGTTACTCATACACATTCCTTTGTCCCAAAAGTATCTTGCCTTCTTTTTACCACTATCTGACCTTGATGCATGGCAAGTGAAACTCATCCCCTGGCTGTTACTAATTACTTATCATTTGGCATGTGGACTAAGCACAGTCCAAGTATCAAAGCACTGGTCTACTGATGCCTACAGGGCTCACGGGAACAAGCCTCCCTTTGATCAGGACCACTCTGCGTAGCAAGGTACAGCACAGGCTCCCTAAACAGGGTGTTCTGAATAAAGTAACTGTAGGCAGGAAAAACACTTCCAGGGCTCTGGGACACATGGCAAAGTAGCAGTTTACACACAGACGGGCCTTTGTGGAAACAGATGGGCTTTTGTTGTTGCTTCTTTTCAGTGGTACTGGGGATTGAACTCAGGGGCTCATGCTTGCTAAGCAAGTGCTCTATCACTTGAGCCATGCCCCTGATTCTTTTTTGGGTTTTCGTTTGTTTTTCAGATAGGGTCTTGTGCTTTTGCCTGGACCAGATTCAGACTGTGATCCTCCTACCTCTACCTCTCAAGTAACTAAGATTGCAAGTGTGCAACACCATGCCCAGCCCCAGATGGGCTCTGCATCCTGGAAGATGCCACCTGCTGGTACTACTGGAATTGCAGCGCCACACTGAGTGGCCTTGTTGATGAGGCCACTGGCCTCCTCACTACTGCCTGATTTAATGAGAGTCATATATCTGTATTTCAATCCAGCACATCACTAAACATTTCCTATTCCACTGTTCACATCCACCCCACACACATCCTCTGTCTGGACCCTCCCAGTCTTATCCACTGCACGCCCTGGCCAATAGAGCATCGGTGTTATGTGTGATCCATTTTTCTGCACTGCTCACTTGTACTCCATCATCAGGGGGATGATGAATGATCCTTCTATCCACACTCCCAAATCCGTGCTGCTCCCTGGAGGATCTCAACAGTTCTGTGCCTTCAACCATCACTTCCCAAATTGCTCACTTGCCTGAGCTCTCTCAAACAACAAACTCGTGCTCCCAAGTGACTGCCCAACACCTGCTTCTCAGGGGCCACCCAATTCCATTCCTCCCCATCTAAATGACTTTCTCAATGCTCTGAACCCTTAGCTGTGGACTTTTCTCCCTTTCATCACATACCATCTTGTCACTACTGCTTTTCCCTTAGAAAGTCCTGGAGTCTAATTTCATTAATTCAGTTAATGAATATTTCACGTTGCTATATGCAAGATCTGACTGGCAGGCAGTGGGGCGGCAAAGAGGCACGTGCTCCTTCCTTCCTTTCCTCTGCTCTTGTTCCCATGGTCTCCTTATGGTCCCCCAAACATTCCAGGTACATCTCACCTCAAGACCTATGAACCTGAGGCTCCTTCTGGCTACAACATTTCCTCCATATAACCATACCAAGCCTTTCTCTGGACATTAACATAACATCTCAATACAGTTCCCCAATTTTTAAACCCCCTCTGTGATCAATTTCTTTTTCTTAGTCTTTATAAAACAAACCATTTTAGCTTCCTTATGTATGATCTATCTGCCATTCTAGAAGGTAAGGTTCACTAAGGACAGCATTTTATCAGTCTCGTTCACTTCAGTATGCCTCCCCTCTAAAACAGTGCTTAGCACATACTAGTCACTCAAACATTTTCTGGGGAAATAACTGAGTGACTGAACAAATGGAGCAGAGCACCCAAGCTCTTGGAAATGAGACATTTGGTATGCCCAAATAGATAATAGGCAAGAATTCTCTTTTTTTTTTTTTTTAAAGTGATAGTGGGGTTTGAACTCAGGGCCTCACGCTTGTTAGGCAGGTGCTCTACCACTTAAGCCACGTCACCAGTCCTTATCTACAAAGTTTTAGAGACCTAAACAAAGTTGCCCCTCTGTCTGTTGGAGATTGGTTCTAAGACGCCCCCACAGATATCAAAGTGTATGGATGCACAAGTCCTTTCTATAAAATACTGTAGCATTTGCATAGAACCTACACACATCCTCTCATATACTTTAAATCTTCTCCAGATGTCTTATGACACCTAATGCAATGTAAATGCTTTACAAACAGTTCTTACATGCATTGTTTGCTTTCATTTTATTATTTTCCTAAATATTTATTTTCCTAAACATTTTCAATCCATGATTGGTTGAACACATAAGATACAGAGGCTGAATGTACCCACTACATAGAAAGAAATTAATCAATTTAGCTTTTTAAGATCTGCTAAAACCATCTTGAGATAAGCTGTAAGTATTCTAATTTTTAGAACTAGTGATGCAGTAAGAAATAACAGATTTCAAGGTGTCAGAAGGAAAAAAAAGAATTTTGCTGTTAAAATTACACCAAGAAGAGAATAGTCAGTATAACAATATTTCATGTTCTGTGGTATGACACAGATATCTTTCAGACAAATGAATAACTCAGGCTTAAATGTCAAAGTAAATGGTTTTTTATAAAAAGAAAAGGAAACAGCAAAATAAGAAAGGTGATAAGTACCAATCAAGAGACAAAATGCTGATCCAAAAGCAGAAAAGACCAAGTAATACCCAATACGTAAACAAAATAATCATATGTGATGAGATTCCCAGACTCCTTTGTTGGTATTCTATAGAATTTTCATAAACCAACCCTTCCTTAGAGATCACATTCTACAGAACGTGGAGAAGAGCGAATATCCAGTCTCTTTATAACGAAAGCTAAAGTGCAAATTATAACAAATACTCTTGCCTGAACAGCTACCTTGTAAAGCAGGGCATCTGCTAACACAGACTGGTTGCATCCAATGCACAAAGGAGTCTAGGAGCACAGTGTGAGCACCGTGCTTGGCCTCCAAGGACTCACCTGGGATTTGTGAAACTACTAACAGGGGAGCCGAATGGCCCACTTCAGGGAAGTGGAAATACTTCATCATGGAGAACCCTCCTTTGAAGCACAACGCTGGTGAAGTACTTTACCTCTTCTAAAAGCATGGCCCTCCACAGAGAACAGAACCGTCCAGAGGAACCATTGCTCCTCAGGAAAGGCTCTGAGTCCCAAGTGAAGTCATTGGCTCAGGTTTGCTTCCACAGTAATCATGTGCTTTTTGTGGGGGGGATGGGCCCACAATTAAAACAGATTTCTTCATTTAATGGTTGCATGGGAATATGATCAACACTTGCATTCTTTCTATCCTCAAACTCAGTCCATTTTGTTTGTGTCCTCCCCCACCCCATCTCTCTTCACTCCTATACTGCTCACAGACCTGCAGATCTTTTCTATGCTTCTTTGAAGTGGTACTTTTCTACATATTCATAAAAAAGTTAAAACTATGTACACAATGCATATTAAAAATAAACAAGGTAACACACTGCGGCTGAACTAGAGTGATCTCAGAACGCTAGTTCCATGTGTCTTGTTGATGACTAGCAGAAGGGGATACTATCTCACTTTCAAAAGAACTCAGCTTTCTCCAGCTCCATTGTAGACTTTTGCTAGCCAAGGAACTCTGAGCTTATTTTAGATGACCTAACTGGGCAAAAGTTTTACTGAGTAGTTCGGTGTCTGTGTTGCTTTTTTTAAACCCATACTTCCCAAAAAGCAATTTTTAATGCTAGGACAGAAACAACCTTATAGTTAATAGCCAAGGTCCCCTAAGTTAAGGCATTTTAAAAATCTTGCTTTGAAGTGACACCTGGTGGCAAAGAATGATAAAGGCCAACAGCCTTCACTAGGCAAGACTAAAGCTCCTTACCAAAATCTTCAGCGATAATTAAAACTCTTTCCAATGCCTTTGTTTAGTCTACCAGTGTTTACTAACCACCAAGAATATACAAAAAAGATCTTTTGCGTGGATCCATGGACTTAAAATATGTAAATTGACAATGAATATTTACTTGTGACTGTATAAATGTTTACTCAAATAATGGAAGCATGCAGAGGTTCAGCATTCAATGTTAGGACTTTCTCTCGTTGTCTCGGCAAATACAGAGTTCCTATTTATACCAGGCCCTGTGCCAGGCGTTCACGGGATGGAATGGAAGGGACTGTACACCTGACTCCCTGGTTCTAGAGGCCTATTTAAGAAGGTGAATGAAGGTAAAATAACAAATCATAAAGAAGATTATCCTGTTTGCATTCACTTCTGGAAGCACAGCACATCAAAAGCAAATATCCAAACATAAGTTGACATTTGATCAAGGCTACTGTTAGAAATCAGCAGGACATCTGAAATGTTGGGGGGGGTGTTGGATTCTATTTTGGGAGGTAGGAGGGGGCTAAAGACTGAACTCAGGAGCTCTGCTACTGATGTGCATCTCAGCTCAAAACATTTTAAAAACCACTGCTTTTACATACCCTGAAGGACCTAAAAGCATATATTAACTCCAACACAGTGGTCGTGGGAGACTTTAACACCCCATTATCATCAATAGATAGGTCATCCAAGCAAAAAATCAATAAAGAAATCCTAGATCTAAAATATACAACAGATCAAATGGACCTACTTGATGTCTACAGAACATTTCACCCAACTTCTACACAATATACATTCTTCTCAGTAGCCCATGGAACCTTCTCCAAAATAGATTATATCCTAGGACACAAAGCAAGCCTCAGCAAATATAAGAAAACAGAAATTATACCGTGCATACTATCTGATCACAATGCAATAAAACTAGAACTCAACAACAAAACTAAAGACAAAAAACATGCAAACAGCTGGAAACTGAATAACTCATTGCTAAATGAACAATGGGTCATTGATGAAATAAAAGAGGAAATTAAAAAGTTCCTGGAAGTCAATGAAAATGAAAACACAACCTACCGGAACCTATGGGACACAGCAAAGGCAGTCCTGAGAGGAAAGTTTATAGCCATGAATGCATACATTAAAAAGACTGAAAGATCACAAATCAATGACCTAATGATACATCTCAAACTCCTAGAAAAACAAGAACAAGCAAATCCCAAAACAAATAGAAGGAAAGAAATAATAAAAATAAGAGCTGAAATCAATGAAATAGAAACCAAAAAAAGCCATACAAAGAATTAATGAAACAAAAAGTTGGTTGTTTAAAAATATAAACAAAAAATAGTTTCTGCTGGGTATTGAGGGAGTAAGGGGGAGAGGGAGGGGGCGGAGTGGGTGGTAAGGAGGGGGTGGGGGCAGGGGGGAGAAATGACCCAAGCCTTGAATGCACATATGAATAATAAAAAATAAATAAATAAACAAACAAGATCGACAGACCCCTGGCAAACCTGACTAAAATGAGGAGAGAAAAAACCCAAATTAGTAGAATCAGGAATGCAAAAGGGGAGATAACAACAAACACCATGGAAATCATCAGAGACTACTTCAAGAACCTATATTCAAATAAATTTGAAAATGTTAAAGAAACGGACAGATTTCTAGATACATATGACCATCCAAAACTGAACCAAGAGGATATTAATCACCTGAATAGATCTATAACACAAAATGAAATTGAAGCAGCAATCAAGAGTCTCCCCAGAAAGAAAAGTCCAGGACCTGATGGATTCTCTGCTGAATTCTATCAGACCTTTAAAGAAGAACTGATACCAACCCTCCTTAAACTGTTCCACGAAATAGAAAGGGAAGGAAAACTGCCAAACACATTTTATGAAGCCAGTATTACAATTATTCCAAAACCAGGCAAAGACACCTCCAAAATGGAGAACTATAGGCCAATTTCCTTAATGAACATTGATGCAAAAATCCTCAACAAAATAATGGCAAACCGAATTCAACAACACATCAAAAAGATCATTCACCACGACCAAGTAGGCTTCATCCCAGGAATGCAGGGGTGGTTCAACATACAAAAATCAGTAAACATAATAAACCACATTAACAGAAGCAAAGACAAAAACCACTTGATCATCTCAATAGATGCAGAAAAAGCCTTTGATAAGATCCAACACCATTTCATGATAAAAGCTCTAAGAAAACTAGGAATAGAAGGAAAGTACCTCAACATTATAAAGGCTATATATGACAAACCTACAGCCAGCATTATACTTAATGGAGAAAAACTGAAACCATTCCCTCTAAAATCAGGTATGAGTCAAGGATGCCCACTATCTCCACTCCTATTCAACATAGTACTGGAATTCCTAGCCAGAGCAATTAGGCAAGAAGAAGGAATAAAAGGAATACAAATAGGTAAAGAAATGGTCAAAATATCCCTATTTGCAGATGACATGATCCTATACCTTAAAGACCCAAAAAACTCTACTCAGAAGCTTCTAGACATCATCAATAGCTATAGCAAGGTAGCAGAATATAAAATCAACATAGAAAAATCATTAGCATTTCTATACACTAACAATGAGCAAACTGAGAAAGAATATATGAAAACAATTCCATTTACAATAGCCTCAAAAAAAAAAATCAAATACCTAGGTGTAAACCTAACAAAGGATGTGAATGACCTCCACAAGGAAAACTATAAACTTCTGAAGAAAGAGATTGAGGAAGACTATAGAAAGTGGAGAGATCTCCCATGCTCATGGATTGGTAGACTCAACATAGTAAAAATGTCTATACTCCCATAAGTAAGCTACATGTTTAATGCAATTCCCATCAAAATCACGATGACATTCATTAAAGAGATTGAAAAATCTACCATGAAATTTATATGGAAACACAAGAGGCTACGAATAGCCAAGGCAATACTCAGCAAAAAGAACAATGCTGGAGGTATCACGATACCTGACTTCAAACTATATTACAAAGTAATAACAATAAAAACAGCATGGTACTGGCACAAAAACAGACAAGACCACCAGTGGAACAGAATAGAGGACCCAGATATGAAGCCACACAACTATAACCAACTTAACTTTGACAAAGGTGCTAAAAATATACGATGGAGAAAAAGCAGCCTCTTCAACAAAAACTGCTGGGAAAACTGGTTAACAGTCTGCAAAAAACTGAAACTAGATCCATGTATATCACCCTATACCAATATTAACTCAAAATGGGTCAAGGATCTTAATATCAGACTACAAACTCTAAAGTTGGTACAGGAAAGAGTAGGAAATACTCTGGAATTAATAGATATGGGCAAGAACTTTCTCAATGAAACCCCAGAAGCACAGCAACTAAGAGATAGCATAGATAAATGGGACTTCATAAAACTAAAAAGCTTCTGCTCAACAAAAGAAATGGTCTCTAAACTGAAGAAAACACCCACAGAGTGGGAGAAAATATTTGTCAGCTACACATCAAAGGACTGATAACCAGAATATATAGGGAACTTAAAAAACTAAATTCTCCCAAAACTAATGAACCAATAAAGAAATGGGCAAGTAAACTAAACAGAACTTTCTCAAAAGAAGAAATTCAAATGGCCAAAAAAACACAGGAAAAAATGCTCACCCTCCTTAGCAATAAAGGAAATGCAAATTAAAACCACACTAAGATTCCACCTCACCCCTGTTAGAATAGCCATCATTAGCAACATCACTAACAACAGATGTTGGTGAGGATGCAGGGAAAAAGGAACCCTCTTACACTGTTGGTGGGAATGTAAACTAGAACAACCACTCTGGAAAAAAATTTGGAGGCTACTTAGAAAGCTAAACATTGATCTACCATATGATCCAGCAAAACCACTCTTGGGGATATACCCAAAAGAATGTGACTCAGGTTACTCCAGAGGCACCTGCACACCCATGTTTATTGCGGCACTATTCACAACAGCCAAGTTATGGAAACAGCCAAGATGCCCCACTACTGACAAATGAAAGAAAATGTGGTATTTATACACAATGGAATTTTATGCAGCCATGAAGAAGATTGAAATGTTATCATTCGCCTGTAAATGGATGGAATTGGAGATCATTCTGAGTGAGGTTAGCCTGGCCCAAAAGACCAAAAATCGTATGTTCTCCCTCATATGCGGACATTAGATCGAGGGCAAACACAACAAGGAGATTGGACTTTGATCACATGATAAAGTGAGAGCACACAAGGGAGGTATGGGGATAAGTAAGACACCTCAAAAACTAGATAGCATTTGTTGCCTTCAATGCAGAGAAACTAAAGCAGATACTTTAAAAGCAACTGAGGCCAATGAGAGAATGGGCCCAGGAACTAGAGAAAAGGTGAGATCAAGAAGAATTAACTTAGAAGGTAACACACATGTACAGGAAATCAATGTGAGTCAACTCTCTGTATAGCTATCCTTATCTCAACTAGCAAAACCCCTTGTTCCTTCCTGTTAATGCTTATACTCTCTTTTCAACAAAATTAGAGATAAGGGCAAAATGGTTTCTGTCTGGTAGTGAGGGAGTAAGAGGGGAGGGGGAGGGGCCAGGGGAAAGGGAGGGGGTGGGGGGAAGGGGGGAGAAATGACCCAAACATTGTATGCAGATATGAATAAAATAAAAATTTAAAAAAAAAAAAACCCCACTGCTTTTTCTGAAGGAAATTACTCGAGCATTCTTTGTAGGGAAAAGTAGAGCTACATTCACAAATTCTCATTATTACCATCAAGGAAATGTGAAAACAAACCACAATGTAATTGTAATGAAAGAATGAAGATGATGAAATATAATCTCACCTCAGAATGGCTATTATTTAAATACATACACACACGCAAGAGGCCAGGCATGGTGGTGCATGCTGTAATCCTAACTACCTTGAAGGCACAAATCAGAAGGATCATGGTTCAAGACCAGCCCCAGAAAAACATGAGATCTTATCTGAAAGCTATCTAAAGAAAAAAAAAAAAGGCTTGGGCATGGTTTAAGTGGTAGAACACCTCCCTAGCAAGTGTGAGGCCCAAAGAGGAAAAACTGTATTTGAAGCAGAGTGATTGAAGGAGAACTGAAAACCAGCAAGGAAGTGACAGGAATGCTAAACAGCACACAGAGTTGGAACGAGACAGAGAAAAGAACAAGGCAAATTGCAATTTCAACCCTGATCCCTGGTGCCCATGTTGGGAGAGGGGATGGAAAGACTCCATAGTGCCAAGGCAACAACCAAGACCTTGACAGCATCCACCATAAATGCCAGTAACATTAATGCTTAACTCCGTGAAAGCCTACATCCTCTGCAGAGATGCACAAGTATTTTCAGAAACTGCTGCCGTCTAGCCTATGGAGACAGAGTGCCAACGTCACCACGGTGAGCACACCAGGAGCTAGAATTGACATCCTAGATCCCCATTCCAGAAAAACACAACAAAGCTTTCTGACAAAAGCAACTCTGAAGAGGTGACTGCTAAACCAGGTGCCCAGACTTCAATGTAGAAAGACAAGAAACATGAAAGGAAATGACACTTCCAAATGAACACAATCGTTCTCCAGAAACAGATCCCAATTTGCAGGAAATCTAAGAAATGTCTGAAAAACAATTTAAACTAAGGATCCTGGACTGGGGGGCAAGATGGTGGACTAGAAACATGCACTGTTTTGACTATAAATGAGAAGAGTCAGATATCCCCGGAGAGACCATATTCTAAAGAGAGTGAGAGGACGAGCATCAGGAATCAGAAAAGGTGGCAGGACAGCTGAAAAGCACAGAGTAACTGAGACAACCCAAAAAAGTAGCAATTGGTTCCAGTTCCTCCCTGGCTCCCAGGGAGAGGAGGAGAAGCCAAAGAAGCAATGAGATGAGACGCCAAATGGCTCAAGTGACTGACTGCACATCCAGCTGTAAGACAGGCCCACACTTCCTGCAAGCCTTAAACCCAGTGCAGGGATTTGGTAACAGAGAATGATTCAGGTGCAGCACTCTGCATAAATAAAGTTTAGGGTGGCAGATCTACTCAGCAATTACAAGCCAGTTCAGGAGCTCTCACTACATCCTCCCTCCCTCCTTCCCTCCTTCACCTGGTGCTGTGGAGGGGGCGGGGCGTGGGGGGGGGTCTACTTAGGAAAGGTCTTAAAGATAGCTTCCCAGCTGGGAAGAGCAAAGAGCCCACTATTTTTTTTCCATTTGTCTATTTTAATAGTATCTATTACAGTATAAGAGATTCACTTATAACACTACTTAGAAATGTGTATTATTAACTATTAATACAAAAAATAATGTATCACATCTGACATTTTAGGTAAGAAATAATTTTATCAATCAACCATAGAGAAAAGACTGATTAATTCATTGAAATTAAAAACTTATCAAAAAGGTGAGGATCATAAACCACCACACACTGAGAGAAGTGCAAGCCACAAAGAAGATATTTACAACACATATAACCAAGGAAACAATGTTCAGAACGGGTATATGATCTTATTTTTGACAAAGGTGCCAAAAACATATGATGGAGAAAGGGCAGCCTCATCAACAAATGTTGCTGGGAAAAGTGGTTCTTTGCCTGCAGAAAACTGAAACTAGATCCATGCCTATCACTCTGTACTAGTATCAACTCAAAGTAGATTAAGGACCATAATATCAGAGCTGAAATGCTGAAGTTAGTACAGGAAAGAGCAGGGAATACTCTGGAAGCAACAGGCATAGGCAAGGAATTCCTCAATAGAACTCCAGCAGCCCAGCAACTAAGAGAAAGGATGGATAAATGGGACTACATGAAGTTAAAAAGCTTCTGCACAACAAAAGAAATGGTCTCTAAATTGAAGAGACCACCCACAGAGTGGAAGAAACTCTTTGCTAGCTATACATCAAAGGACTGATAACCAGAATATACAGGGAGCTTAAAAAACTAAACTCCCCAAAAATCAATGAACAAATAAAGAAGTAGGCAACTGAACTAAACAGAACTTTTTCAAAGAAGAAGTGCAAATGGCCAAAAACCACATGAAAAAATGCTCACCATCCCTGGCCACAAAGGAAATGCAAATCAAAACCACACTAAGATTCTACCTCTCTCCTGTTAGAATAGCTAGCATCAAGAAAACCACCAATGAGGGAGTAGGAGGGGAAAGGGAGGGGGTGGGGGGCAGGGAGGAGAAATGACCCAAACATTGTATGCACATATGAATAAAAGAAAAAAAAAAAAAGAACACCATCAACAACAAATGTCGGCAAAGATGTGGGAAAAAGGAACCCTCATACACTGCTGGTAGGAATGTAAGCTAGTACAACCACTATGGAAAAACAATATGAGGCTTCTTAAAAACCTAAACACAGATCTGCCATTTGATCCAGCAATTCCACTTGCAGGGATATAGCCAAAGGAATGTGACTCAGATTACTACAAAGGCACCTTCATACCCATGTTTATTGCAGCACTATTGACAATAGCCAAGCTATGCAAACAGCCAAGATGCCCCAATGAATGGATTAAGAAAATGTGGTATTTATACACAATGGAATTGTACACAGCCACAAAGAAGAATGAAATTTTGTCATTCACAGGTAAACAGATGTAACTGGAGATCATCATCTTAAGCAAAGTTAGCCAGGCTCAGAAGGATAAAACTCACATGTTCTCCTTCATATGTGGATTACAGACCTAAAACAAATGCAGTAGTATTACTGGACATGGGTCACACATTAAGGGAAGAATTTGCATGGGAAGAATAGGGAAAGGGAAAGAAATCTAAAACTTGAAAGTGGTTGATGTGCTCACTGTAGAGGAGCAAGTATAGCAATCTTAAACTGGCCCAGGCCACTATGGGAAGGGGACAAGGAAGCAGTGAAGAGATCTGGTAGAGATGAACCAATGTGGGTTGCGATACACAAGTGCATGGAAGCAATGCTAGGAATCTCTCTTATAGCTATCCTTATCTCAAACTAGCAAAAACACTGTGTCTTTCTTATTATGTCTTATGTTTTCTCTTCAACAAAATTGGAGAACAGGAGGGCAGAACAGATTCTGCCTGGAAGCGGGGTGGGGGGGGGGTGGCCCAAACAATGAATACACACGTAAGTAAATGTAAAAACAATATAATAAAAAAAAGAATGGGTATGTGAAGAACACTCCTAAGAATCAATATAGAGTGACAAGTCTATGAACAATTGAACATGTTCTTTTGGATGCAACACAAGAGGAAATTCAAATGACTGTAATATATTTAAACGATGCTAGACCTCAATCAGGGGCATCTGAATTAAAACTTCACACATGCACATTCACACACATCAGAAATTTGAAATACCAAGTGATGGCAAGGATGTGAGGCAACAGAACTCTCCTACATGGCTGGTACAGGAGTGAGTTGACATAACCACCTTGGAAAAATTGGTGCATCTCAAAACTGTTAAAGACAGACATACTCTAACCCAGCAATTCTCCTAAAAAATGAGCCTTGAGGTAAAAAATGGTCATGTATGCTACCTGGAGGAATGTGCACCATCTTTACAGTGGCATCATTACAACAACCAAAAATGACATAAGCTAAAATATCCTACAGCACTGAATGGATAAAGTGTGGCACATTCATATAAATGGATGCCAAAGTGGGATGAAGAGGAAGAAACTTCCTCTCATGCATCAGCATAAATGGATCTTACAGATGATGGAACATAAGAGCAGGTTAAGAAGGTCTGCACACCCAAAAAACTCTACTCAGAAGCTTCTAGACATCATCAATAGCTATAGCAAAGTAGCAGGATATAAAATCAACATTGAAAAATCATTAGCATTTCTATACACTAACAATGAGCAAACGGAAAAAGAATGTATGAAAACAATTCCATTTATAATATCCTCAAAAAAAAATCAAATACCTAGGTGTAAACCTAACAAAAGATGTGAAAGACCTCTACAAGGAAAACTATACACTTCTGAAGAAAGAGATTGAGGAAGACTATAGAAAGTGGAGAGATCTCCCATGCTCATGGATTGGTAGAATCAACATAGTAAAAATGTCGATACTCCCCAAAGTAATCTACATGTTTAATGCAATTCCCATCAAAATTCCAATGACATTCATTAAAGAGATTGAAAAATCTACTGTTAAATTTATATGGAAACACAAGAGGCCACGAATAGCCAAGGCAATACTCAGCAAAAAGAACAATGCTGGAGGTATCACAATACCAGACTTCAAACTATATTACAAAGCAATAGCAATAAAAACAGCATGGTACTGGCACAAAAACAGACATGAAGACCAGTGGAACAGAATAGAGGATCCAGATATGAAGCCACACAACTATGAGCAACTTATCTTTGACAAAGGAGCTAAAAATATACGATGGAGAAATAGCAGCCTCTTCAACAAAAACTGCTGGGAAAACTGGTTAGCAGTCTGCCAAAAACTGAAACTAGATCCATGTATATCACCCTATACCAAGATTAACTCAAAATGGATCAAGGATCTTAATATCAGACCCCAAACTCTTTTTTTTTTTTTTTTTTTTTTTTGAGGTTTCACACTTTCTGATTTCCAAGCATATTACAAATCAAAACAATATGGTACTGGCATAAACACAGACATACAGATCAATGTAATAGAATAGACAGCATGCATGGTCAGATGATTTTTTTTTTTTGATCGGATGATTTCTTTTTTTTTTTTTTTTTTTTTTAATGAAAGGAAACTTACTTTATTAACATTCTGTGAAAATAATCATCTTTCTACTCCTCTACATGGATTAGCATGTGATTGCTATACTAATTTCTTTTTTTTTTTTTCATTTTTCTTTTATTATTCATATGTGCATACAAGGCTTGGTTCATTTCTCCCCCCTGCCCCCACCCCCTCCCGCTCCCCCCCTCGATACCCAGCAGAAACTATTTTGCCCTTATCTCTAATTTTGTTGTAGAGAGAGTATAAGCAATAATAGGAAGGAACAAGGGGTTTTGCTGGTTGAGATAAGGATAGCTATACAGGGCATTGACTCACATTGATTTCCTGTGCGTGGGTGTTACCTTCTAGGTTAATTCTTTTTGATCTAACCTTTTCTCTAGTTCCTGGTCCCCTTTTCCTATTGGCCTCAGTTGCTTTAAGGTATCTGCTTTAGTTTCTCTGCATTAAGGGCAACAAATGCTAGCTAGTTTTTTAGGTCAGACCCCAAACTCTTAAGTTGATACAAGAAAGAGTAGGAAATACTCTGGAGTTAGTAGGTATAGGTAAGAACTTTCTCAATGAAACCCCAGCAGCACAGCAACTAAGAGATAGCATAGATAAATGGGACCTCATAAAACTAAAAAGCTTCTGTTCATCAAAAGAAATGGTCTCTAAACTGAAGAGAACACCCACAGAGTGGGAGAAAATATTTGCCAACTATACATCAGACAAAGGACTGATAACCAGAATATACAGGGAACTTAAAAAACTAAATTCTCCCAAAACTAATGAACCAATAAAGAAATGGGCATGTGAACTAAACAGAACTTTCTCAAAAGAAGAAATTCAAATGGCCAGAAAACACATGAAAAAATGCTCACCATCTCTAGCAATAAAGGAAATGCAAATTAAAACCACACTAAGATTCCACCTCACCCCTGTTAGAATAGCCATCATCAGCAACACCACCAACAACAGGTGTTGGCGAGGATGCGGGGAAAAAGGAACCCTCTTACACTGTTGGTGGGAATGTAGACTAGTACAACCACTCTGGAAAAAAATTTGGAGGCTACTTAAAAAGCTGGACATCGATCTACCATTTGATCCAGCAATACCACTCTTGGGGATATACCCAAAAGACTGTTACTCCAGAGGCACTTGCACATCCATGTTTATTGCAGCACTATTCACAATAGCCAAGTTATGGAAACAGCCAAGATGCCCCAGCACTGACGAATGGATTAAGAAAATGTGGTATCTATACACAATGGAATTCTATGCAGCCATGAAGAAGAACGAAATGTTATCATTCGCTGGTAAATGGATGGAATTGGAGAACATCATTCTGAGTGAGGTTAGCCTGGCTCAAAAGACCAAAAATCGTATGTTCTCCCTCATATGTGGACATTAGATCAAGGGCAAACACAACAAGGGGATTGGACTATGAGCACATGATAAAAGCGAGAGCACACAAGGAAGGGGTGAGGATAGGTAAGACACCTAAAAAACTAGCTAGCATTCGTTGCCCTTAATGCAGAGAAACTAAAGCAGATACCTTAAAGCAACTGAGGCCAATAGGAAAAGGGGACCAGGAACTAGAGAAAAGGTTAGATCAAAAAGAATTAACCTAGAAGGTAACACCCACGCACAGGAAATCAATGTGAGTCAATGCCCTGTATAGCTATCCTTATCTCAACCAGCAAAACCCCTTGTTCCTTCCTATTATTGCTTATACTCTCTCTACAACAAAATTAGAGATAAGGGCAAAATAGTTTCTGCTGGGTATCGAGGGGGGGAGCGGGAGGGGGTGGAGTGGGTGGTAAGGGAGGGGGTGGGGGCAGGGGGGAGAAATGAACCAAGCCTTGTATGCACATATGAATAATAAAAGAAATATGAAAAAAAAAAAAAAAAAAGAAGGTCTGCACAGCATGGAGTCATTTGTTTATATTTTGACATGTTACTTGGGGATACCTATAGAGAAATTATAAAGAAAAGCAATAGAAGATTTTCACAAATGTCAGGACAGTAGTCGATTCAGTGACGAATGGAGGGAATGACCTGGCATGGAAGGACCTTCCAGTTTTCAGATTAAGCATGCCTGCACAAATGTTCACTTTGACCATATATTGAACTATACACATTTTGTAATCTCTTCTGAATGTATATTTTCACAACACAAAAGTGAAAAAAACAAAAGCACTGAAATTGAACTAAAAATGAAGGATGGTTGCAGGGGGAGCACACCAGACTTTAACAACATTTTGTCTCTACCATACACTTAATTTATAAGTCTGAGTAATGTTGATATTTAAGTTAAAATGTAAACAAAAAAGATGCAATCTGGATGCAGTAGCACACAACTGTAATTCAAGCACTTAGGAGGCTGAAGCAGGAGGATCAGAAGACTGAAGCCTGGGCTACTAGCTAGACTCCATCTCCAAAAAAAATAGAAAAGAAAGAACATGCAATTTAAAAACATCAAAGAGAGGGCAAGATGTGGTGGTATATGCCTATAGTCCCAGCTATCGGAAGGCAGAGGTAGGAGGATTGTGGTTTGGGAAGAGTTAATATGAGACCCTATCTGAAAAACTCAAAAGGACGGGAATGGCTCAAATGTGGTCCTGAATTCAATCCCTAGTATTACAAAAAAGCCACCTCTGAAAGAATTATTATGTGTTATAATAATTCATTGTGTAAGATTAATATGTACCATAAATTAATATATTGTTATATTAAAATGACATTGTGAACAAGCATGGAAATATTCATACCACTGCTACCCTGAGAAAATGAATTCAGAAATTTTAATAATTTGGTCATACCTTCGAGAACAGTGCTTACACATTGCAAGAGGTCTACTTATGCAGGGATGAAACAAGCCCTGAGCCAGATCCTCAGGGATATGCCTTTCCCCCAACACCCCACCCCCAGCCCCATGCCCTCTGTGCAGCTGCAGAACAGGTGCAGATGGATGATGGGATCCAGGCCCTAGGTATCCCTTCCTTAGCACAGAGATTCTGGTTTTCTGGTTCCCAAGTAGAGCCCTTATTTGTCCTCTTCACCCCCATGAACATTTGGAACATTAATGAGTCACTCACACTGCTGACTTCATGGCCTGGTAGTCATCACTATATAGAATGGTTTTTATCTACTTCCATCTAAGTAATAGCCCAGATTAAGTATTCTCTCACCTCTGTCTTCCAAGTTTTGTAACTTATGTTTGAAGTTAGTATTTTCCATTAATGACTCCTGGTTTATAATCTAAAACACAAACAAAATATGAATAATTACCATATATCTACATTTGTGTAGACACACACATATAGTTGTAAATTAATAAGTGGTGCTGTATCATCCCTTAAAAAAGAACAAGCTAGGCAGGCAAGATGGCAGAGTAGAACCATGCCTCATTTGACTCTGTGAATGAGAACAGTCAGAGTATCACAGAAGAGATTATAATCTAAAGACAGAAAGAGGGGAAGAACATCAGTAATCATTAAAGAGGTGGCAGTACAGCAGAAAAGCATGGAGAAACAGAGGGAACAGAGAACATCATCAAACAGACCCAATCCCTATCCCCAGCTCCCTAGGAGAGGAGGGGAAGCTGAAGACTCAATCACAAAGTAAACCAGAAGGCCCTGGTGACAGACTGTCAGTTCCCCACACCATTCCCACAAACTTTAAACCCAGTACAGGGATTTGGTGAGATAGAAATTGCTCAAGTGTGGAAGCCTCAGTGAAAAAAGGCTTACTCCTTTCCTCTCTGAGGCTATCATAAGATGCCATCTTAAGAGAGGGCCTGTTGTTTAAGACTGAGATATTTGAGGGGCTTGAAAACAAGGAACACTCATGACTCAGAGAGTCTTGGGACACTCTGCCACAGTGTCTGGGTGGGACACAGCCACAAGAGGTGGTTGTGGAGAGTGACAGGGTCTAATGGGGTCACACGAAGACGTTGAAGATCTGGGGAGCTCTGACAGTGAAGAGCATGGTGGTCAGAGGCCCCACCTTCCCTAGCAAGGAGCAAGTCCCATTACCTGAGGTTCACAGCAGAAAACACAACACCAAACCTGCGGCTAGCACAGTATTAAGCCTACAATGCTTGCCTCCTAGCCATGTATTGGCTGCTAGGCAGATCTGAGGACTCTGATCCCAGACTGAGTCACATGGAACCTACAACATCCTGCTAAGCACAGGGAGGTGAACTACTGGGCATGCCTTGAAAGCACCTCCAGAACTACATCCCAAGAAGTGTTTGCTGCCAGGCAGGATTCAGGGCCCAAAGCCCAGGCTTTCCGAATTGTGATTTCCCAGCCTACCCTCCACACACAGGAAGGTGAGCTTCTGGGCAGGGCCCGAAAACACTAATAAGGTCCATCTCCAGGAACTACATCTCGCCATGTGTGGGCTGCCAGGTGGGTTGAAGCCCAGAGCTCAGGCCTGCTGAATCACTCAATTTCCACAGCTCCCTCTTCCCCATAGGGAGGTTAGCTGCTGGGCAGTGTCTGAAAACACTGAAGCCCACCTTTGGGATCAGCATCATGGCATGTTTGCTGCCCAGCAGGACCCAAGTCCAGACCCTCTGAATCATATGACTTCATAGCTCACTCCCACCCACAGGGAGGCAAACTGCTAGATGGGGTCTGAAAGCAAAGAGACCCAGCTCTGGGAACAGAATCCAAGTATGCTTGCTGCTAGGTAGGACTAAGGACCCCAAGTCCAGACCCTCTGAATTATGAGACTTCCACAGCCTCCTCCCTCACACAGGATGGTGACCTGCTGACTGGGGTCTATAAGCACTAAGACCAGCAGGCAGAATATTTAGGACCCTCAGTTCTGCCCCTCCCAGTGTAGAACTCAGTGCTTGTTTGTTCCCCTCATTTTCTGGTGCATTTGGGGGTCACCCCAGGGCTTAGATGCTTGCTGCCCCTGGGGCACAAACTGGGGAGATTGTGGAGCAAGAGGGAGCCTGCCTGGGCCACAGGCTATAAAGCAGCAGCAGGCTATGAAGTCAGCAGCAACTTGAAGTACACAAGAAAGGGAAACTTCTATAGTGAAAGAAGCACAGAACTGAACAAACAACTCTCCTATAAGAGACTGTAGTTTTCCTCAATCTGAGCAATACTGGGGATCAGGCCCAGTGCCCTGACACATGGGTGAATGCATCATTACTGAGCCATACCCCCAGACCAGTGGTGAGAAATAGCAACTCAATCCAGTCACCATACCATTCTGCCTGAGCATTGAGATTATTTCAACTGAAATGCTACAGGTGGATTAAAACATCCAACCAATAACTTGGCCTGAAATGTATAAATCCCAACAGAGAAACATAAGCATATGAAAAAATAAGGCAACAAAATTCAACAACTCCAAAGTAACAAACACTAAAGATAACGAAGTAGACAAAAATCTCAAAAAAAAAAAAAAAATTTAAACTATTATAAGAATGATCAGTGAAAGAGGGCACAAATAAATGCCTGAATGAATTTCAAGAAAAGTCAAATAAAGGGCTGAATGAAACAAAGAAGACAGAAAAAATTTAATGAAGATATAGAAATTCTGGAAAAAAAATGTAAACTCTGGAAGTAAAAAGATCAGTAAGTCAAATTAAAACTCAGTTGCAAGTCTCCCCAGTAGACTGGATCAAATTGAAGGTAGAATATCAGGGCCTGAACACAAGCTATGTGTGTTAGACTATGGAACTGAAGATTTAAAAAATACTAAAGAAGTATGAATGGAACATGCAAGGCCTCTGGCATGCCACTAAGAGATGAAACCTTCAAATCATGGACAGAGACAAAGAGATGCAAGGTAAAGGTGTCAAAAATATATTCCAAAAAATAATAGCAGAGAACTTCCCAAATCTTGAGGAAGAAATAATCATTCAGGTATAGAAGGCTTTGAGGACTCCAAACAGAAGAGACCAGAAAAGAACTGCCCCAGATCATAATTAAAACATGAGGCCTACAACTCAAAGAAGGAAATTGAAAACTGCAAAAGAGAAGTTTCAAGTCACATATAAAGGCAAACTCATTAAAATAAAAAAGAAAAAAATAAAAGGGATATAAATAGAAAAGGAAGAAAAAGAAGGAAGAAGGAATTATTTCTATTTGTGGATGATTTGATCCTATATTTAAAAGACCCTAAAGACTCAACCAAAAAACTGTTAGATGTAATAAAGATGTTCAGCAACATAGCAGGATACAACATACAAAAATCAGTAGCATTTCTATATGCCAAATATGAACAGGCTGAGGAAGAAATCAGGAAAACAACCACATTCACAACAGCCTCAAAAAATTAAATACCTAGGAATAAATCTGACTAAAGTGAAAGACCTCTACAGTGAAAACTATAAAACACTGAAGAAGACATTAGAAAATCCGTAGCCCTCCCACATTCATGGATCTGCAGAATTAATATTTTGAAAATGGCCACACTACTAAATGCAATCTCAAGCAAAATTCTAATATCATCTTCAACAGAAATAGAAAAATCAATCCTAAATTTATGTGGAAGCACAAAAGTCTCCAAATAGCCAAAACAATTCTGAGCAGAAAGAGCAATGCTGAAGGTATCACAATACCTGACTTCAAGTTAAACTACAGAGCCATAGTAACAAAAACAGCATGGTACTTGCATAAAAACAGACATGCAGACCAATGGAATAGAAGATCCAGAAATAACCCCATGGAGCTTCAGCCATCTGATTTTCATCAAAGGAGTCCAAAACATACTTTGGAGGAAAGACAGCCTCTTCAGCAAATGGTGCTGGGAAAACTGGAGGTTTCATAGCTTGAAGATTTAAACTAGATCTCTATCTCTCACCTGTATAAAAATTAATTCAAAATGGATCAAAAAATCTAAATGTAACACCAGAAACTTTGAAATTACCTGAGAGAAAATCTTTGAAGATATAGGCATAGGTAATGCCTTTCTGAATAGGACTGCAATTGCTCAGGAAATAAAAGAACTGACAAAAAGGATTGTATCAAATTCAAAAGCTTTTGCACAGCAAAGAAACAATTAGCAGAATGTAGAGGCAACCTACAGAATGGAAGAAAATCTTTGCCAGCTATTCATCAAATAAAGGATTAATATTCAGAACATATGAGGAGCTTTAAAAGTTAAACACCAAAAGAACAAACAACCCAAACAGTAAATGGGCAAATGAATTAAGGAGACAGTTCTCAAAAGAAGTAAAAATGGCCAATAAATACCTGAAAAAAAAAAACCTTCAAATCCTTTGCCATAATAAAATACAAATCGAAATGACAGATTCCACTTCACCTCAGTCAGAATGACTCCCATCAAGAACACAAACAACAATGCTGGTAAAAATGTGGAAGAAAGGAATCCATATTCGTTGTCAGTAGGAATTTAAATTAGTACAGCCACTTTTAAAAATCATTATGGAGGTTCCTCAAAAAACTAATAACAGAACTACTATATGATATAGCTATACTACTCAGGTATATACCTGAAGGAATGTAAATCACAATAAAATAGAGATACCTGCACAATCATATATAGCAGCACTATTCACAACAGTTAAATTATAGAATCAGCCACGATGTCCATCAACTGAAGAATGGATTAAAAAAAACATGTTGTATATACACACAATGGATATTGTTCAACCATGAAGAAGAACCCAACTATGTTGTTTGCAGGGAGAATATATGAAACTGGGAATCATCAGGGTAAGTGAAGTAAGCCACACTAAGAAAAACAAACAGGATGTTCTCTCTCACATACAGAATCTAAACCTAAAAGAACAAAAAATAAATGAATGACCAGTGGAAAATCAGGCGACTCTTTTAGGATGGGAATCAGCAATTGGGGGGAGCACTGAAAAGGGGTGAAGGATGGTGAATATGATCAAAGTACTTTATAAGCATGTATAAAAATAGAATAATGAAACCACTTATAATTGTTTAAAAGTAGGATAGGTTAGAGTAATAGTAGTGAATTTCATCAAAGTACATTATATGCATATGTCAAAATATCACAATGAAACCCCTTTATAAAATTAATATATGCTAATGAAAGTCAAGGATAAGCCACCATATGATACAAATTTAATTCTATAAAACCAAACTAACAGCCAACAATGAATACCTGAGGTACATTTTCTTCAACTTCTGAGTGCTCCGAGGAAGAGAGACTTAGTGGGTGAGGACTTTGAAGTTCTGAATGTTAAAGAAAACAGTTCCCAGTGAACAATCAAGAAACAAAGGCAAATACCATTTTATTATTTCTCTCTGTATTAAATCTCATCATTAAAAGATGGGCCAGCCCTGAATAAAACAAAAGCTTTCCATCTTTCAGGGCACGTATGATTGTTAGGTTTATAGAGTTGTAGACATAATGGATAGTCAATTACCTCAACTTGACCACAGGCTTTAGTATCTGCCCATCTGATCTCAAACACACAGGCAAGGATTCCACCCCTGTGTGTGTGTGAACACTTTCTTTATCCATATGTACAAGGGCATCTGAAGCCTAGGTTCTGCATCCTAGCTACTACAAAGAGTGACAGAATAATCATGGGCTTGTAGGTATCTCTTTGGTATGCCAATTTCATTCTCTTTGGCAATATATACAGAAGTGGAATAGATGGATCATGTGGTAAATCTGTTTGGTCCATTTTTAGTTTTTTGAGGACTCTTCATACTATTTTCCACCACAGCTGCACTACTTTACGTTCCTGCCAACAGTGTGTAAGAGTTCTTTTTCCTCCATATTCTTCCCAGCAAAAATAATTTAGCCATCGTAACTGGGATAAGATAGTATCTCACCTGTATTCATTGTGTTGTTTTGTAGTGCTGAGGATGAACCAGGGCCTTGCACATGCTAAACAGATGCTCTACCATTGATCTACATCCCAAGCCACCCACTGCCTATGCTAATGTTTTGAAGTGTTTCCCCTGTGTTATCTTCCAATAGTGTCAGAGTTACAGGTCTTATATATTTAGGTCTTTGAGTTTTGTACAAGGTGAGAGATTTGACAAGTTTCAATCTTCTGCATGTGGATAAACGGCTTTCCTAGTACCATTTATTGAAGATGTTGTCATTTCTCCAATGTTTTAGGCACCTTTGTCAAGATTCCTTTGGTGTAGATGCATGGGTTTATTTCTGGTATCTCTATTCTGTGCATCTGTTTTCATGCCAATAACATGCTGTTTTCATTACTATGGCTCTGTAGAGTGCCTTGGAATCAGATCGTAACTAATGCCTCCAGCTTTGTTCTTTTTTGCCCAAGATTGCCTCAGCTACTTGGAGTCTATTGTGTTATATATGAATTGTATGATTGTTCTTTCTAATTTTGTGGGGAATATCATTTTGATGAGGATTGCAATGAATCTGTAGATTGCTTCAGGTATACAGACATTATAATATATCAGTCCTCCCAATCCATGAACATGGCTGATGTGTCTTCTTCAATTTCTTTCATCAGTGTTTTGTAGTTTTCATTGCAGAAGTCTTTCATTTCCTTGCTTAAGTTTATTCCTAGGTATTTTATATTTTGTAGCTGTTGTGAATGGGATTACATTCATGATTACTTTCTCAGCAATTCATTATTAGTGTATGAAACATCTCATTTTTATGGTGGTTTTGTATCCTGCTACTTGACAGAACTCATTTATCAAATTTAAAAGTCTTTTGGTAGAGGCTTTAGGTTTTTCTATAATATAGAATCTCATATGCAAACAAGGATAATTTGATTTCTTCTCTTCCTATTTGTGTGCCTTTGTATCTTTTTCTTGCCTAATTACTCTGGCTAAAACTTCTAGTCCATATTAAGTAAGAGTGGTGAAAGTGGATACCCTTGTTCCTGATCCTAGAGAAAATGCATTCAGCTTTTCTCCACTTGGTATGTGGGCTGTGGCTTAGTCTTATATAGCTGTCATTATGTCCTCCTATACCTAATTTGTTCCAGGCTTTTACCATGAGGAATATTGAATTCTATCAAATCGTGCTTCTGCATCTATTGAGATGACCATGATTTTTATCCTTCATTCTGTTGATATGATGTGTTGAGCCATCCTTACATCTCTACAGATGAAACCTACTTAATTATAATGAGTTCTTTTTTTTTAATTTTTTTTTTCATTTTTCTTTTATTATTCATATGTACATACAAGGCTTGGTTCATTTCTCCCCCCTAATAATGAGATCTTTTTGATGTGCTAGGATAGTGTAGAGAATTTTTACATTGATTTTCAGCATGAATATTGTTCTACAGATTTTTCACTGTGTCCTTTTCGTATTTTGGTAAAAGGATGATGCTAGCTTCATAGAATGAGTTTGTAAGGATTCTTCATCTTTCAATTTTATGGCAATTTGTTTTCTAAAGTTTGATAAAATCCAGTGGTAAAACCATCCAGTACTGGGTTTTTCTTTGATAGGAAACTTTTTATTCCTGACTCAATCTCATTATTTGTTATTATCTACTTAGACTTCTTTATGTCCTCCTGGCTCAATTTTGGTAGATCATATATATCCAGAAACTTTCCCATTTCTAGATTTTCCAATTTGTTAGCATATCATTTTTTATAATAACCTACAAGGATTCTTTACATTTCTGAGTATTTGTTGTAATACTTCCTTTTTTATCTTTGATTTTATTTAGGTTTTTTTCTTGGCAAGGATAGCTAAACATGTTAAAATCATGTTTCATTGATCTTTTCATTTTTTCAGTCCCTATTTTATTGATTTCCAATCTTCTTTATTTTTTTCCATCTAATAATTGTGGGTTTGATTTGGTCTTGCTTTAAAAGTTCTTGCAATGCATCATTAGGTTATTTATTTGAAATCTTCCAATTTTTAAAAACGTAGGCTCTCATTGCTATAAATTTCTTAGTACTGCTTTTAATGCATCCCTCAGGCTTTAGTATGTTGTGTTTCTACTTTCATTTGTTTCAAGAAAGTTTTTAATTTCTTCTCTGACTTCCTTATCAAGGATGCTCATTCAAGAGTGTGTTGTTAGGCTCCAAGCATTTCTAAAATGTATTTTGTGGTTGTCTTCTAGTTTTACTCTATTGTGATCACAAAAAATGCATGACTTTAATTAGGTATTTTATTTATTTTAATTTCTTGAATTTGTGAAGACTTCCTTGTGTCCTAATATCTTACCTAGGAAAGCTCCATGTGCTGATGAAAGGACTGTATTCTGTAGTTGTTGGATGGAATGTTCTGTAAATAAGCCTACTTAATCTGATGTTTGTTCATTGGTTTTGGTATGAATAATCTGTCCACTGATGAAAGAAGAGTGTTAAAATTCCCACTATTATTGTGGAGGGTAAGGTTGAAAAGTGTTTGTTTTATACAATTGGGTTCACCAACAGGAACATATAGATTTTTTAACCATTGTATCTTGTTGAATTAATCTCTTAGCATTATATAGGACCTTCTTTCTCTTTTCAATTTTTGTCTTAAATTCATTTTGTCAGATTAAGTATAGCTACTCCTACTCACTTCAGATTTCTATTTGCCTGGAATATCATTTTCCATCCTTTCACTTTTAGCCTGTGTCTTCACTAGCAAAGTGAATTTTTTATAGCCAGCATATTGTTGACTCTGGTTCATTTTTTATTATCCATTCAATCAGCTTATTCCTTTTAATTAGAGAACTTAATCCTTTTTCACTCAAAGTTATCATTGATAGGTAAGGATTTATTCCTATCAATTTGATTTTCTTCTAGTTGCTTTAAATATACTTTGTTCTTCCTCTCTTCACCTTTTTGGTTTGATGGTTTATGGCAATGGTAATATTTTATTTTTTAAGTTTCTCTTATGTATCCACTCTCCTAAGTGGAATGTATACTTTCCATGTTTTCATGATGGTAGTTATCTTTTAATTCTAGACATAGGACTCCTTTAAACGTCTTTTGTAAGACTAGCCTGGTGTTCATGAATTCCCTCAGGTGTTGCTTGTCTTGGAAGCTATTTTTTCTTTATTTCTCAAGGATGGCTTTTCTGGGTATAGCAAACTTGGTTGGTAGATCTTTCCTTTCAGAACTTGGAGTTAATTTCCACTAGCTAGGATTTCCAACATTTGCTCTGATAAGAGATCACTGGAATTCACTGTTTCATACTTAGCACCAGCAAAGGAGAGACTCCCCCTCCCCCAGGACAGGGATGGGAGATACTTGAATATTTTATTTCTGTTTCTGTGCTGTTTTCCCAAGTCTCTTAACTCTTACAAGGTTTCTGTTTTCTCTCTTGCTGATTTCCAGTGTTGTCCTAACAACACCTCAAAGTGCAACTATGTACCTGTACTTTGGTTCTTCTTTGTTGAAAAAGAACTGAGTTCTGGACATCTCAAGTCAGAAGCCAACAGAAAAAGCATGGATTTTTGTAAGTTCATTTTATATCCTATAACTTTACTGAATTGATTAATTCTAACAATCTTGGGTAGAATTTTTGGAATTCTCTATAGATAAGGTCATGTCACTGGCCAACTGTGATAATCCAACTTCTACCTTCCCAATATAGATTCCTTTTCTGATTGCTCTGACTAGGACTTCCAGTACTATATTGAATAGAAGACGTGAGTGTGGCATCCTTGTCTTCTTCCTGATCTTAGAGAACAGGTTTTCAGTCTTTCACCATTGAGTATGATATTAGATGTGAGATTCTTATACATAGCCTTGCATATGATGAGGAATATTCCTTATATATCTATATTTGTTGGGTTTTATCATGAAAAGATGTTTACTTTTTCAAATAATTTTTCTGCACCTATTGAAATGATTTATTTTTAATGTGATTTATCACATTTATTAATATTCACAAGTTGAACTATTCTTGTGTGCCAGGGATAAAAACCCTCTTGATTATGATATATGATGCCTTCAATGTGCTGTTCAAATTCAGTTTACTAGTATTTTGATGGAGATTTTTGTGTCTATCTTCATCAGGGAGGTTGGCTTACAATTTTTCTTATCTAGCTTTGGAATCACAGTAATGTTGGCCTCGTAAAATATATTTGGTAATGTCGCCTCCTCCTCAACTTTTTGGAAGAATTTGAAAAACACTGGAGCTCATTGTTCTTTAAATACGTGTTAGAATTCATTTATAAATTCATCAAGACCTGGGCTTTTCTGTTGGGAAGTTTATGATTACTGATTCAATCTCGATCTCTTCAGATTTTCTACATCTTCATGGCTCGGAAATTTTTGTTTTAGGTTATCCAATTAGCTGGTGTATAATTGTTCACAGTAGTATCTTACATCTCTTTGTTTTTCATTGGTATCAATTGTAATGTAGCCTGTTTCATTTATAACTTTGAGTCCTCTTTTTGTAGGTTAGTGTAGCTAAAAGGTTGTCATTTTGCTTATCTTTTCACAAAATCGACTTTGAGCTTTGTGGATGTTTTGTATTGTCTTTCTAGAATATGCTTCATTATTTCTGCTTTAATCATAATTTTCTTCCTTCTGATGACTTTGAACTCTGTTTGTTCTATTTTTAGTTCCTTACAGAGTGGAGTTAATTTGTTTATTTAGGATCTTTTTTTAATGTAGGCATTTGTCTCTGAACTTTCTTCTAGTACTACTTTTGCTGCATTCCATGAATTTTAGTATGTTCAGTTTCCATTTTATTTTGTGTCAAAATACCCTAATTTCCAACTTGATTTCTTCTTTGACCCATCAGTTTTTAAAAAAGGTGTTGCTTAATTTTCACTTATTTGTGAATGTTCCAAAATTTATCCCTTTTAATGTTTTGTACCATTGTGGCCAGAAAAGATACCTGAGATGATTTCAATTTTAAATTCACTAAGACTTGTTTTGTGGCCTAATATATAATCTAGCCAGGATAATGTTCAGTGTACACTTGAGAAAAAGGTGCACTGTGCTGCTATTGTATGAAATGTGCTGTGGATGTCTGTTAGGTCTGCTTGTTTTACTATGGTACTCAAGTCCACTGTTTCCTTATTATCTGTCTAGGTAACCTTTCCATTGTTGAAAATGGGTTACTGAAGTCCCTGTTATTATTATATAGAAGTTTATTTCTTCCTTCAGTTTTACTTATTTACTTTATATATTTAGTTGTTCCAATGTTGTTCCTGTTGGTGAGCTGACTCCTTTATCATCATACAGTAATCATGGTCTGTTGTGATAGACTTTTTTTTTTTTTTTTACTGTATTTCCCAATGTAAGTATAGTCACCTCTGCTTTTTTTTTTTTTTTTTTTTTAATCATCATTTGAATGGAGTATCTTTTTCCAACCCTTCACTTTCAGCCTGTGATTTTCGTTCTGGCTAAAGTAAGTCTCTTATTGGCAGCATATTGTTGGGTTTTGTTTACTATAACTCATTCAGCCACTATTTTTATTGGAGAAGTTAATCCATTTACATTTAATAATTACCAATAAGTAATGACTTACTACTCCCATTTTATTTTTTTTCTGACTTTTTTGTATTTTCTTTGTTCCTTTTCCCCAATGTTGCTGGGGTTGTTAGAGTTTAATAAGAGCCACTGTATACATTCATGGACTACGCTATAGAAAGAGTAAGGTGAACCAAAGAAAATCCCTACTTTTACAAACTTAAAAGGTACAAATAATTTAAAAATAAAATACAGGGAGGGTTAAGATAAAGCTTACATGTCAAGGCTTGGTAAAGTCTGGGCCCCAGACCAAATCCAGGATGCTACCTGCTTTTACAAATAGAGTTTGGTGGAAACACATACATGTTTGCTCACTAGTTTACATCTATTTATGGCTAATTTTGTGCTACAATTATAGAGTTGATTAGTTCTAACAGAAACTACATGAGTCAAAAGGCAAAAGATATTTACCATCAGCACTTTACAGAAAATGTTTACCAAACCTGGCTCTAGGTCATCACCTTTTGAATTTTCTTGCATCTTTAAAAGGAACAGCAGCAATTCGTGTACACATTGATCTCAAATACCAACACAAAGTTAAAAAACAATATTCACTCTCCTTTGCTAAATTTTTTTAAAATAGTTTGCTTCAATTTATCCCCCAAAATATTTTTTTTCTATGTAAACCAACTGAAAATCATGTACCTATTTTTGATGCAGAATTTTCAGGAGAATCTTCAGCAAAACTTCCCTGGAGTTTTGTTTCAGAAATTTTTGGAAGTGTGGCATTGTTTGGTTTGGTCGTGCTTTTCCATACTGGTGTTAGAAGCGTAGCCTAAAATATATTTGTTAAGTGTTATTATTCATAACCACTCAACAATTTTATCTCTTTTGAAAAGTAATGGATTTACCATATTAGGACATAAGCAGAATAGGAAGAACATTTAGGTCATACTTCAATTGATAACTATAATTAGCAGTTCTCAAAGTGTGGTCCAGATGTAGAACATCAGCAACTCACAGGAAGTTGGTAAAAATGCAGATTCTTAAATCCTGATCTACTCAATCAGAACTCAATCCAGCAACCTGTGTCTTTTGTTTTGTTTTGGGGTACTAGGGATTAAACCCAGTGCCTCAAACTTGCTATGCTAGGGCTCTACCACTTAAGCCACATTCCCAGCCCTTTTGTGTTTTGTTTTTAAGATAATTTGGGGAACGGCATGCTGGCCTGGAAGTCACGGTCCTTCTGCCTTCACTTTTGAGTAGCTGGAATTACAGGCATGCATCATCACACCTGGCTGCCATCTGTGTTTTACCAAGCCATCTTGGGTCTTCTGATAGTCACTGAAGTTTGAAAGGTACTGCTGTAAATGAGGAATCAACAATCTACATCCCACTGCCTGTTCCTTTTAAATAAAGTTTTGTTGGAACACAGAGCGCCCATTCATTTCCACACTGTCTATGCAGCTATCTGGCTACACAAGTAGATTTGATTTGTTGCCGCAATGACTATATGGCTTACAAATGTAAATTATTTACTACTTGGCCCTTTACAGAAAACATTTGCCAATGCTTGTACTAAATAATTTCCTTATACTCCAACACAGAGAAGAATACTTTGAATGGAAAGTCAGCAATGCCCTCACTGAAAATCAGTATAGACTTCTTGCCATTTTAAATTTATGGCTTCTCAAATCTGTGAGGTTTTTTTGGTGCTTATTTAAAAACCAAAGAATCTGTTTGGCCCTTTTCTAACTGCCAATTCACTATTTCAGGTTGAACTATTCAACAAAAAGTTAAGGACAGTCAGTCCTCCCTATCCTTGGGTTCCACATCCACAAATTCAACCAACTATGGATCAAAAATACTCAGAAAAACACTGCATCTGTATTATATACAGATTTTTTTCCTGATCCTTACTCCCTAAACAAAATGTAACAACTATTTACCTAGCATTTACAGAGCATTAGGTATCATAAGTCATCTAGAGATGATTTAAAGTATGCAGAAGTATATGCACAGGTTATAAGCAAATAGACCATGCCACTCTATGATCATCCACAGATGTTAGTATCCAATCAGTTTTCTGGAACCAATTGCCCAAGGATACCAAGGGACAACTGTACTTATTCTGGCTCATAAGTTTAACCTATTTCTGTTACTACAGAGCATTTCCTTGAGATACAGCAGGGATTGGAGTACTAACTACATTGTATTTCTGCACAGGCAGGCGGGGTACCCTCAAACACAGAAGCTTCCGCTCCTTATAAAAACCCTTATGTACTTGGTGATTTACTCTGAGTGTATATGTGACATATTCGATATTGTATATTACATATATGTATGTGTACAATTTAACAAGAAACAAAAACCAACTGCTAAGAGAAGGAAGTCATTCAACTAACAAGAGGCCAAAAACTTGGCTTTGAATTAGTACAAAGGACCCTGGTGTCCATATTATTAACTCCTTTGCTATAAAACAAAGTGAAATCAAGAAACTGACAGTTTATGTATGAGTCTGAAGGTTCTTCAACCACTTGCAAAATGAATATTTAAAGGATGAAATCATTAAATCTGAAAGTAACATGTTAATAGCTGAAAACTACAGGTAGCATTAAATCAACACATTTACTTTGGAATGTAAATTCAAGGACATATATTTTGGGCTGGGGTGTGACTCAAATGGCAGAACATTTGCCCCGAGTTCAGTTCTTAGTCCCACAGGAGAAAAGGGTGGGGTGTGGAAAGCATGTATTTGTGGGAAGTCTGAATAGCTAAGATTTTTAGCATCCTTCATGATAGCAATCCTTCAGCAACTTTTAGGAACAATAAGAGATCCTAAATCTTTTCCCTAAAATTCATACGGAATGTTTAGAAATTCTTGCAGTTTCTATTGGCAGTGGTTGACATATCAGTAAGCCACTGGTTTGTTTCATATTCCTAAAAGATTTTTTTAAAGAAATAAATTCAGCTTAACCCTGGCAGCCGAATAAAATTTACTTACTTGGTCTTTCTTGCGGTCACTGCCACTACTGACAGGGGAAAGTGGCAAGACTAGAAGTTGAAAAAAAAAAGTAAGCATACAATGGATACATTTAATTGAGACATAACAGAAATTCATTTCTCCCTTCCTAATTATACATGGCAATGCTAGAAGAAATTTTCCTCTTCTGAAACCTTGTTCAAGTGTCTACTCTTAAGATAGTTTCCTAATTATTCAACCTGTTCCTCACTACCCAGCCTTTTCGCTAGTAGTTTTACCTAAGAATGCTTTCCCTTCCCCTCTGCCCTTCAAACTCTATTCCTTTTCCAAGGGTTACCTCACGTCCCATCCCCCCACACCTCTCTTTAAAAGATGATTCCAGCTCTAACCAGATTCCCCTTATCTAAGCTCCTACTCCATTTCCTTAAAACTCTCCTCTAACAGTTGCTAATTAACCCCATTTTCTGTTTTATGTACTGATGTCTTTTGCCTTTCTGATGTAATTGTAACAGGGAAGGAAGGCCCCATGGTCACACATGTCTTTGGTTCTCTCTCCCACCATATACTGAAAAATATGTATCTTCTGCTTTATCTAAGAAGTGACCTTGAAGAAGACAAACAGCAAACTTACTTCTTATAGTACTTTTGACTCTCGACCTCCTTCTTCTAGAATATGGTTTCAGGGATTTCCTTTTGTTGTTACTGGTCCAAGATCGTTCACTGGTATTAGAACTTGAGTCTTGATTACCGTCAGAGAAGAGATGTTTCCTATAATTAAACTTTTACAAACACACATGATAAATGAGAACTTTTAAAGAGATGCCAGTGCCATTTATGTACAACTAAACATATTACCACACACATATTACTCATATTATGATTAGACAGAAGAGAAGCAACTCTGACTAGAAGACTGAGCTCTCTTCCATAATAAAAACACATAGAAAAAAGAAAAGGGATTTAAAAAGAAAAGAAGGATTATTCCATTAGTTGATTCCCAACCATGCTGCTATTGTAACAAATGAAAAAAATAATTATCTCAATATATTTGCAACTGAAGAACTGTTCAAAAGTAGTTTGACCTGACTACTGGTGCCAATACCATAACTTCAAAACCTGCACTTAAAAATGGCAAAATAAAGTCTAAAAAAATTTTTTGCAGGGCTGTGGATATAGCTCAGTGGTAAGCCTTTGCCTAGTTTACACAGGACCTGGGCTTGATTCCCAGCACTGCCATAAATACATACATACATACTTAAAAAACTGTGAAGACTAATTTCTCTATACCCTAGAAAAACTAAAAACAAACAGGAGGCTCATTTCTACTTAAAGCTTAAAGCATTTTGAAATTAATCCCAGACTAAAAGAGTACAGATTTGGAGCCAGATTAATCTGTTTGGGGTGGGGGAGGGATGCAGGGGCATAGTTCAACTGTACTTTACTTGACTTTAATGTAGGGTTTGTTTCAATTTTAACAAAAAAAAAAGCACACTAAATTCTGTTTGTTGGGCACCTGCAGGGCTCAGGCCCCAAACCATTCAGCTGTAACTATTCTCATTTCAGGCCAGAGAGGATCCTGCTGAATCCAAACATATTAAGTGGTGAAACCATCACATATGGCCTTCTCAAAGAGGATGCGCGCCATCTGCACCAGCTCACTGCAGTGCCATGACCCACACCTGCAAGGCGGATGACGTAGTGTCAAACAAACTCATTTTTTAAGACCCAATTACTCCTCCTAGGAAATTTTTAACATTTCTTTGAGAAGGTCATGTTTTAATCAAGAAACAAAAATTACACATATTTATGGTGTTGATGTGTGTGTATAGATATATATATATATGTACATAGATACATATACATATATAGTGGAATGGTTAGATTAAAAATATATATATATTTATTTATATATATATATATATATATATATATATATATATTTAATCTAATGAGTTAGATTAACTCATTTTTGGTGAACTCAGCCTTACTCATATCAATTTTCTGTTATTAACTGTAGCCATTATCATATACAATAGTGCTCTTAATCCTGTTCCTCTTGTCTACTGAAATTTTACACCCTTTGACCAGGTCTCCACAATCCCCTATCCCCAACCTCTGCTAACCACTATTTTACAATCTATTGCAAAATGTTTGACTATTTTAGATTCCACATAAAAGTGAGATCACATGGTGCTTGTCTTTCTATGTCTGGTTTATTTCCTTTGGCATAACATTTTTCAGCCTTATGTATGTTGTCAAAAATGACACGATTTTCCCCCCTTTTAAATGCTGAATAGTATTACATTGCATATATACGTCACCATTTTCTTTATTCATTCATCCATTGATGGATATGAATACTGACTTCAGAAACTAATTTCTAAAAGGAACATTTTGAATCAGGCTTATCTGCCTCTTACTCATTTCTTAAGAAAAAAATAGTAACAGTTGGAGAAAACTCCGTATTTTCTCCAGAATTCTTGAACCCGGTGTCTTATATAAAGCAAGCAATATTCATCTAATACATTCAACTTTGAAAAAAATTATGTAACAAGGCATTCACAAGTTTATATCAAAAGGTATTGAAAGTTATTTGCAAAAATAGAATTATCTAGAACAACGGTTCTTAAATTTGGCTGCACAATAGAACCACCAGGAAGGAGCTTGTTTCAGTTTGGATCTGGAATTTTCCCTAAAGGCCTCTGTGTTGAAGGCTTGGTTCCCTAACTTGTAGCATTATTGGGAGATGATGGAACCTTTAAGAAGTAGGGCATAGTGAAAGAAAGGTCATTGGGAGGGTGGGGGTTGGCACTCTGGCTCTTTTCACCCCCTCCCAGGCACAAAGGGGTAGGGTAAGCAGGCATCCTCTGCCATGCACACCCACCATGTAGTACTGTTCTGCCACAGGACCAAAGCAACAGGACCAAGTGACCATGAACTGAAGCCTCTGAAACCATTAACCAACATAGACCTTTCTTCCCTGCAAGCCGATTTGATCAGATATTTTGTCACAGTCAGATAACAGGGATTTTTTTTTTTTAATCCCAATGCTTGGGCATCATCCTGGATCAATGAGGTTGGAATCTCAGGAAAGGTACTCAAATCTCAGTGTTTTCTGAAGACCCCAGGGTAAGACCAGTTTGAGTCCCAGGCAGAGCAGGATGAGAACTACTACTAGAGGAAGTCAGAAAACAAACATGTTGAAGCTCATGAACTCAATTTTAGAAACAAAAACCTTTTATTTCAATGTTCATCTTAAATATTTTTTATAAATGTACTTCAGACTTAGAGCATTTTGCTTTCACAGTCAAAAGCCACCAGCACTGGCGCATGGGAGAGGTATCATTTGGCACACATAGACACAAAACCATGTCATTGAACAACGCTGACTGGGTGAAACATTTCAATTCTTTTACAGTTCTCATCTACTCAGGACAAGTCTGAGGTGCTTCTAGTTACCTCTTTTTTATTTTATTTTCTTAAACAAAAACAAAAACAAAACAAAGCAAATCAGATTTTAGGCTCTAAGCCTAATATACTTTTTTAAAAAGTTTTAAGAAGGGGAGTCCCAAGTGTGCATTTTTGATAGAACTTTTTGGCTTTGAGTTTAAGAGTTGGTTACCATACAGCGATACCCATTCTTACTCAATGCCACCCCTTTGGAACACAACCAGAGAAAAGACCTATTATCGCTCATCTAAAGTGGGAGGAGGGGGCTCTTTTCAAATTTAAGCGAGAGCTTGCTACTGTAGTGAAGGATTGACCTGAGTCTGTCTATAAATGACATCAGAACAGATTTAACATGAAATGTTATCTTCTGCTGAGTTTATTAACTGAACTTCATTTACCTGTCCAGTGACCTGGATAAGCCTATTTATGGCAGATTTACCTTTTCATAGGTAACAGTGAATAAAGCCTGTTATACACCGTGAATACAAATGTGTAGATCAATAGATTAACATTGTTTATTTTCAAATGTTATTTACTTGGGGATTCACCTAATACTTGTTAGAAAATGCCAGTTTTTCATTTGCGCTTGAAATAATTCCTTATAAAGTAAGTTGAAGAGAAATGCAATTAAGAAAAAAAGAAAAATACAGATAGTAAGAGTAGAATAATGGCAAACATAGAACATGTATGCAAATAATTGAAGCTTGGGAAGGACTGTCTTAAAATAATAAAAGTTATTACATTACCGACATCCTTCTTTGTTGCTTTCTGCCATCCTTGAAAGCAGAATCTTCCCTAAAATAAATTAGACCAAATTAATGGAAGTGGTTCAACCATCACCTTCCTCCTTCATGTGCCCTTTTCCTGCTCAGAACCTCAGTGCATGGGAAGTAGCCCATTCTGTAGACACACTCCTTATCTTCCAATCTATTTCCATAGATTCTCTGGCAGGGGAGGAATGCTTATTAAAAAGAAAATATTTTTGTTAAATCTTGTCTGTCAGACACACAAAGAAGTAAAAGGTAGGGTGGGATCAGCAAGTAAGCCGCCAACAGGGACAGTGCTGAAGAGTGGTGTTTCTCAAACCTGGCCTTGCCTTCAAACCGCTTGGGGCCATTAGTGACATCGAACATCTTTCTGTATGCCTGTTGGCCATTTTTATGTCTTGTTTGGAGAGATGTTTATTCAAATTCTTTGCCTGTTTTTTAATTGAATTATTTGGCTTTTGCTATTCAATTGTGTGAGTTCCCTGTGTATGTTTAATATTAACCTCTTATCAGATATATGGTCTGCTATCATTTTTTAAAAAAAGATAAGTTCTAGAGAGATGTGGGGCAACTGGAACCCTTGAATATTATTGGTGGGAATAAAGAGGACAGGTTCTCTGGAAAATAGCATGGGAAATAGCTCAAGAAGTTAACAATAGAGCTATTATATGATTAAGCAATCCCATTTCTGGATAAATATCTAATAGAATTAGAGTCAGGATGTCAATATACAGGTTCATCATTCCAAATCTGGAAACTCGTAATGCTCCAAAATACAAACCTTTCTGAATTTCAACACAAGTGGAAAATCCCATACCTGTGGTGGGTTGGTCAAAATGCAGGCACACTAAAAATATTGTATAAAATTACCTTCAGCCTATGTGTATACAGTGTATGTGGAGTAAAGAGTGAATTTTGTATTGAGATTTGAATCCTATCCTCAAGATATCTCATTATATATGCAAATATTCCAACTGAAATCCAAAACCCTTCTGGTCCCAGGCATTTGTGATAAGGGATACTCAACCAAAATATAGGTATCCATTCATTTATCAATGCACATTTCAGTTGTTTCTACTTGAATGCTATTACAAACAAAGCTGGCATAAATACCCGTGTCCATTCTTTCTTGTGGATACAGGCTGACATATCTCTTGGGGAAATACCTAGGATTGGAAGAGCTGGGCCCTGAGTGGCATATATTTAACATTTTAAGAAACTATCAGCAGGGTAAAATAAGAGTTCCGTTTGCTCCCTGTTCTTGCAAACATGTGATATACATGGTGTTTCTAACTTTAGTAACTCTAATAGATGTTCAGTACATCTCATCATAGTCTTAATTACAGCATAATTAATTGGTGTTGAAGTTTCTGTGGGCTCATCTGCTATCTGTGTATATTACCTGGTGAAGTGTTTAAATCTTTTGCCTGTGTTTTTATGGGTTATAAGTTTTGAGTTTTGAGAGTTCTTGATATATTTCTTTACAGATACTTTCAGCAAGGCTGTGTCTTGTCCTTTCTTCTTGCTAAAGGTGGTTTTCAAAGAACATAATTTTTTTTATTTTGATGATTGCTAATTCATCAATTTGTTCTTTTATACCATGTTTTCAGAGTCAAATATAAGAAATCCTTCCCTAACAAAGTCATAGATTTATGTTTCCTTTAAAATAAGTTTTATATATAGGTCTATAATTTGTTTTCAGTTAATTTTTATATGGTGAAAGGTAACATTGGAAGATCATTTTTTTAATCAAGATATTCAATTGTTCTAGCACAGCTTCTTGGAAAATCTATCCTTTCTCCACTGGGTTATGCTTGCATTTTTGTCATAGACCAATTATCCACATATATGCAGGCCTTTTTCTGGATTTCCTATTATGTTCTGTTTATCTTTATGCCAATCCCACCCTCTCTTGATTAATGTAACTTTCTAGTAAATCCTGAGATGAGGCAGTGACTGAGCTCTCTCACTTGTTTCTTTTTGAAACTTGTTTCATTTGCCCAGGTCCTCTAAATTTCCACATGGAATTCAGAAATAGCTTGTCAAATTCTTTGCCAAGACTTCTGGGACTTACATTGGGGATTATATCAAACTCTTGGATTAATTTGGGAAAAAATGGCATCTTCATATTGAGTCTTTGTCCCATGAGCATGGTATCTATATTTAGGTTTTCCTTCATTTCTCTCAGCAATGTTCTGAAATTTTTTTTGGTGGGGGGTAGTGGGGGGTGGAGGGAAGGGCTTAACAATCACTTGTCAGATAAATGCCCAAGTATGTATTTTAATACTATTATAAATGGTTATTTCAATCTTTGTTTTAATTTCAATTTCTGATTTTTAACATAGAACAAGAAAATAATTTTTGTTTATTGATCTTGTGTCCTTAAATCTCAAAAAACCAGTGTTTTGCTGTAGAAAAATAGCCTGCTGTAGTTAAAATGATAAAGTGCTGCAGGTGAGGAGAACTTGCCAACATTACTCAAAGCATTCCATGGAGAACTTCACACAATGTTCTCTCCTTGGGTAGGAGGGTGCAGGAAAGAGGGGAATCTAGGACCATCACCTATAGCACATTAACAGTGACCTATATGGTTTATAAGCCTCACAATAGTCAGATGTGGAATTCACTTAAATGTCCATCAAGAGATGAATAGATAAAGAAAATGGGATACGTAGACAAAATGGTATACTATTTGGCCTTTAAAAAAAGATTAAATCCTGTCATTTCAACAATATAGATGAACTGGAAGACATTCCATTAAGTGAAATAAATCAAGCACAGGAAGATAAATACTGCACGATCTCACTTATATGTGTAACCTAAAAAAGTCAAACTTATAGAAGTAGACAGTAGAAAGGTGGTACCAGAAACTAAGAATGGAGAGGAAGGGATGTCAGAGATATTGACCAGTGGGTACAAAATTACAGTTAGACATGAGGAATAAGTTCTGGTGTCCTTAACATATTTCAGTAACTAGAAGAGGATTCTGAATGCTCTTCCACACAGAAATGATAAATGTTTAAAACGGATATGCTAAATGCCATGATTTGATCATTACACAACGGGTATGTGTACAGAAACACCACACTACAGCCCATGGGTAAGTACAGTCATGTCACTTAAAGAAAAAATAAACCTTTACAAAAAAATCACTTACCTAGATTTGTCATCTAACTTAGGAGTCTGAATTTGAACTGATGATGGCTCTTGCGCATTTGAAGAATACTCATATTTTGAAGTGACCTCTGATAACAAAGATTAGAAACGAAAGATGTTGAGCATCTTGAGTTGTCACTTAAATACATTACAAGGGTCTTATTTATGAACTCTAAAGCATGTCAGACCTTGCTGTGTATCATCCAGTTTCAATTTTTCAGGTGAGCCATCAGCTGTATTTGTTTGCTGCAAGAAAAAAAAATATTATGGTATCTTTTAAAGTCCCTTTTAAAAATCTTTTGGAACTACTGCACACCTCTTAAGGCACCTCCACTGAACACGAGGGTTTTTATTCATTATACTTGGCTCCAAATGACTGTTGGATGCTCCAAAAACTTTGTATCCAATCACAGGAAAAGGATTTGCCACTACCAAAGACAATTGTAGAACGCATCATAAGTACAAAGGAAAACAACAGAGGAAGACACGAAAATGTCCCCAACAGCACCAGTACTGTTGGGATAAGTTACAACTTCTCAAGGACATTAGTTAAAAGATGATTTACCTGAAAGACTAATTATCATAATTCTGTAGGACATTCATGTAAGGAAATGAGGAATGAAATAAATACCCATATATGCCAAGTTCTTTTACATTCTTCTTTTTCATTTTGATTCTTTTTTTCTTTCTTGGTACTAGAATTTGAACTCGGGGCTTTGCACTTAAGCACTCTCTACCACATGAACCATGCCCCAATTCCATTTTGCTTTTGTTTTCAGATAGGGTCTCACTTTTGCCCAGGGCCAGTCTTGGACCTCCATCCTCCCCACTCTGCCTCCCATTTTGCTGGGATTATAGTGAGCACCACCACACCCAGCTTGAAATATTTTTTTAGCTGATACATAAAAACATAAAAATGGTGCATGTTAGTGGTGAACCATGTGATTTTTTATGTATGCATACATGTGATTTTTTATGTATGCATACATGTGAAATGTTTAAATCAGGCTAAACACATCTCTCCCGATAGTTATCATTTCTTTATGATGAAAACATTCAAAATCCCTTCCAGGCTTTTTGAGATGTACAGTATCATTATCTGTAGTAACCCTACGGTGAAACAGCACACGATAACTTAGTACTCATTTTTAAATCCTAGGAAAGCCACACTTTTGAACTAGCTATTACCTCCACCTGATGGATGTGAAGTCCGAGAACAACAAAATTAATTAATGTGCCTAAGTTCCTATAGTTAGTAAGTGAAAATCATGTCTGCCTCAAAACACTAGGTTTCCTTTCCCTACATTCATCTTCAGATCCCAAATGAGTGAGGAGGCAAAGGCCAGCCAAGCATGCATTCCATAGGAGAGCCAACTAAATAAAGATACAAACTCAGCCAATAAAAATAATCTAGAGGAGGAGATGGTCAACATATTGACCAGGAGAAAACTGGTCTACAAGTGAGGAGAGACAGCATCTGCTTGTCAGCATCCTACAGGACACAGACCACAGCCTTCTTCCCAGCTCCCTATACTCACAGGAAGCTCAGGAGGGTCATTTAACTGGAGAGTTATTAGGCAACTGTCATCTCCAGCACCGGTGACCTCTGCCAGGTTAACAGATTCTTCTACCTGTTCTAAACATATTAAGAAAATAACAGTTAAAATAAAAAACCTGTGTACTACACTAGAACACTGTCCATTACTTTTCCGGGGCCCCATACCTCTGGAACATCACCAATTTTTGGTAAGAACTGACAGTCAGGTTTGCCTCAAATCTCAAATCAGAAATCGAGGGACTCTTGAGAAGAAACTCATGAGAACCAGCTTTCTGTGTAGACAGGACCCTCCTGAGTCCATATCCTGTCTCTGCCATCCCCAGCATTTGTTCCCCTGACATTTCCAACTGGCCCATAAGAAGCACTTTATCAGATGGGGAAAATGAGTCAAGGCTGTCAGCAGCTACTCTTTCACATACTTGTAGTATATGACTAGAGACCTCTTCAAGTAAGGTCTCATCATGCTTTTATAGGGAAGTCAGTCATAATTTTGTTATTTCTCAATATCAAATATACCTGTCTCTCTTTCATGGCTACTAGGACTCTCACTGTCTTGTTTCTCGAACTTTCTAAAAAGTTCTGAGATCTCCATCTCTTCAGGCAACATCTGAAATAAATGTCACACAACTTTTAAAAGCAGAAGCTTTTAAAATAACATTTTAAGGAAAATTTAAAGCTTAGAACACCACATTGATAAGTGAGAAGAAGTTAGCCTTCAGTTTGTCTTCTCTTCAAAGACTGTTTACGGTTTCCAGCTCTTAATGTCTTCCTTCCTTCCTTCCTTTCAGGACCAGAGCTTATTTTACCAGCTTAATCACTCTCTCCTGGTATCTTCACATCTTCTATGGTTTGAATGTGCTCCCCAAATTACATGTGTCAGAATCTTGGTCCCCCATGCAGTGGTGGTGGAAGATGGACCTTTGGGAGAGGGGACCATGAAAGCTCTGCCCTCATGAATGGGTCTATCTAGTCATGACTAATGGATTAATGGATTATTGCAAGAAAGACTTTGTTATAAAAGTGAGCTCTCTCTACCACTCTTGCTTTGTCTTGCCTTGTGATGCAGCAAGAAGACCTGAGCCAGAGGCTGAGCAGACATCAGTACCAGCCTCTTGGACCTCCCAACCCTCAGAACCATGAGCCATATAGACTTCTTTCATTTATCGATTACTCAGTCTGTACATTCGATTATAGCAACAGAAAACAGACTAGACAACATCCTGTCCTTTCTCTGATCCACATCTAAGCCCCTTGGTAATTTCTGATCCCCACTTCACTCAAGGATTGAGGCTCTCTTCCTGGATGAGTCTGCACTGAGTTCCCAACTGTAAGATCTTCCTGTCTCACCCCTTCCTCACAGGGGCTCCATACTCAGGAACTGTGGCTTCATCCCATGCACACCTCAATCCTCCCTCCAAAACCACTTGATTCATTTTTTGAAATTTGACATGTGATTTTGATTGTTTTCATATGTTAAGACAAACATTTCAGGCCAACTCGTCACATAATATGAGGAGGTCTTTCTTATCAAGTGATTAGCTTTTCCTTTAGTATTACTCACCCTCATCCATGAAAGTATCTTTTCATAGGATGAATCTTTGGAAATTATATTTGAAGAGTATTTAATTACATATAAAATGCCTTCATATACAACTCAAACTGAAAGAAGACTAGCCCAAGACTTCCTCCCTTGGGTCTCTGACCTCTTAATTCAGTACCCTACTGGCTACTGTCCGTTACAGTAGTAGTTTACGTCTTATCAAAACATTCTTTGTCTTTCCTACTCTAACAGACGAAAGCTCTTGTTGTTGCATATACACAGGAAGCATAAGAATCAGAGCGGCAGAGACCACAGGAATCTAGAAGAGTTATAGACCATTTCTACAAGTAAAATCTGTAGAGAGAACTTTGGAAAAGCTCCCTAAGCAGCTTTATTCCTCCTCCCCCACATCCTGCACCAGTGCCAGGGATCCAAGCCAGGGCCTTGAGCTTGCTAGGGAAGTGCTCTACGTCCTCAGCCCTCAAAGTTTCATTCCTAAGGACTCTACTCTGGGACCAGGAGGAGCCTGGAGAGTAGAAAGTGTCAAGAAACCCAGACGGTATCACCCTTAGGACCCCAGAAAGTGAGGAAGCAATACCCTAAAACAGTCTGAAACTGTTCACAACAAATGGAAAAAAGCATCTCAAGTGGCAGAAGCTTTGTGTCCCGCATAGTTAAGACAGTGACACCTGAAAAAAAGCATTGGAATTAGAACCCAGAACTCTCAACTCTGTTTACATGGTATTCTAAACATCAGGTCTTTTGCTTAACCAAAAAACCAGCAAGGAATTCAAGAAACATGAAACATACTACATCTTGAAATAATCAAAAAACAAAACACCTGTTTGTCTTCTCCTAAAGCTTGAACGGAAGCCTGTGTTATGTTGAATTGCAGATCAAAATGAATTTCTATTTTCATCACTTCTTTCTTGCTGATAATAATTGGCTTCTTCAGGTAAATGATGAATATCTGCATCCTCTCAGTTTCTAACAAAAAATATGGTATGCAAATCAGATCTGCATAATGAAATATTTTAAATTTTTATGATTTTTAAGTAACTGCAATGGGATATTGGTCAAGGATCCAGACTTTTCATCAATAAATTGAAAAGAAAATATTAAATAAAATTACTTTGAAATTTTTATTCACATGTGCATACAATGCATGACTAAGTGGTTGATCACCCAAAAATAGGAAATAGCTTACTTTACCAAGAAAGAAATGGGGATAGCTTGTATTATACAATTCAGTGGTTTCATAAGAGCATTTTGTTTAATACAAGTATTTTACTTTCAAATTTGTTGAGTACAGTATTTATTCTCTCCATCTCTCTCTCCCTTCCCCCTCTCTATAAAATTTTACATATTTCCAAATTCAAAATAAATTTCACTGTTCCCATAATGCAAAATGTAATAATTCACCTCCATTTCAATAGATTCCTATTAAAGAGAGAAAACTGAAATATCATGGCAAGAAGTCTGTGTCTCAGACAATCACCTCCACAGGGTCTCCTCCCAGGATATCATGGACAAATAGTAATCAGTTTCAAAAGAGAAATTAACTTGGATCAAAATTCACAGAGTCCAAGAATGAGGCATGGTAAATACCAACTACTGGAAGAATCAGCAGGAGAGAAAACGAAGTCCACAAAAAGGCAGGCAGAGCTAATAGCCACATGTTCATGAGAAAGGAAAGAGGAAAGGATGAGCCACACACAGGTCTACAGGTACTCTGCAAGCCATTGTGAAGACGTTGCATACCCAAGGAGACCCACAATATCTTAATGACTTTTATATTAATTACATAGTAATGTTTTGGGTAAATTAGGTTAAATAAAATATTACTGAAATGTGCCCTCTTTAATGTGACTCGCAGAAATCTTCAAATGCACATATGTGGCTCACATTTTATTTCTACAGGACAGGATTAGCTTTGGAGCTTATAAAGCTCAGTGATCGCCCCAAAATATTGACCTCACTAGACATCCACTCCCGGCTGCAGAGAAAGCCTATCAAACCCTGCCACAAAGGTAGTTCTAACCTAACCTTGTACCTGAAAAATACAGCAGCTAGTTGGGCTGTGGGATCAAAGCAAACATACAAGGGTCAGTAGAAATGTCCCGAGAGCTGTACCAAGCTTCTAACACATGCTGCCTGCAGAGCTTCCAAGATAATTTTTATTTTCCCGTGCTATAAAATGGAAACAGTACAACCTAGTTCCTCTAAATATGGTGAGGTACTTTGTGAATTATAAACTGTCACAGAAATGTGACATACTAAATGAAGACTTGAGTATTAACTTTGCCAAGTTGATTTCTGAAAAACACCCCAGTAGCACAGTTTAAGGGTTGAGGAAGTTAAAGAAAAGCAATGTAGGGCTCAGAAAGCCCAAAAAAGTCCTTACATAATACTTGTACTTATCAATGACATTTTATGTATCAATATTGACAGGTAATTTCTACATAAATTAGGTTATGCCTCATATATAGTTAAGATTACATTTAATTTACATTTCTAGTGAAATGCTTGCAAATCCATTTCCTTTACTCCAGATGGGAGGCACCTCAACTCAGTGTAGACCTCCATTGACTACATCACTGCTGGCCTCCACCTGTTCCCATCTCAGCTCCCAAGCACCTGAGAGAACTCCTGAACGTAGGCTCCCTGTCCTTCATCCTTCCTCTGTTCTCCCAGACCTTCGCTATGGAAGTCTCTCCCTGTCTTCTACCACTTGATTTCCTCATCTGTTTCCTCACTGTTTGCTGTAGCAAAGTCTCTCTTTTTCTAACCCTAATGCCAACAAAAGAAACCAAATTCTTGGGACAAATTTTCATGGGCACAGGAAAGCGCTGAAGAGGAGAAAACAAAGATTTGGAAGTGTACCAGTTATCAGGTGCCTGTTTTACCACACTCTTCTGGGTTATCTTTGCCTTTCATTGACTTTCAGCTATTTTACAACTCTATAAATTGAAGAAAACTGATAATGCAAGTAATTTTATCCACAAATACACAAATGAAGCACATCTGGAGTATGCAATTGTCTAGTTTTGCATCTATTTGTATGTTCATTTCAGCATTGTTTATATACGTGTGGGTCTTTGAATTCTCCCTTGAACTGGTTGATACAGTTTACTGATTTCCTAATCAGTGAATTTTTCTTTTTTGGCAGTGTACTGGAGGTTGAACTCAAGGCCTTGCACTTGTTAGGCAGGTGCTCTACCAATTCTGCCACTTTGCTTAGGTTATTTTGTGTTGGAGACAAGGCATGAACCCTGGGCTGGGGAAAAATGGAGTTTGCACAGCCTCTCCTACCATATTTTTCCCTAATGTCTTGACCTTTATTCTCACATCTCCTTGAATACAACCTGCTGTGTCCGCATACCAGCCCCCTGATGCAAAACTAGATAAAGTACCAGAACTGTTAGGAGACTCGCTGATGCCAGATTAATCAGTACCTTAGATAAGGTGTCCTGTGTGCCTTGATGGTCCCAGAACTGATGTGCTGTAATTAAGCTTCATTAGCCTTAGGAAAATTAGCCCACCAAACCTCATTCCTTTCACCTTGCATCAAGAATTGTTAAAGCTTGATTTTTTACCTGAGTCTTTTCCTTGTACTGACCTATAAAATAAACACTCTGGCTCAGGTAGGCGCTCACATTTCCCATCAGGAACGTGCAGCCTTCCTGTCCCCAGCTTTTCTGTTTTATGTGTGTGTCTTATTTCTCATTCCCCACTGCTCTTAGTCAGGTTCACGCAGCATACCCATGCAGGTCGTGGACAATTTTGCTTTAGTTATTTTTTGCATAGGGTCTTGTGTTTATGCCCACGCAAGCCTGGACCTCAATTCTATGTATGTTTCCCATATGGCTGGGATGATAAGCATGTGCTACCACACCAAGCTATTGGTTGAAATGGGGTCTTGTGAACTTTTTTGCCTGGGCTGATCTCAAACTGCAATCCTCCCAATCTCTGCCTCCCAAGTAACTGATATTACAGGTGTGAGCCACAGTGCCCTGCTTAATTAATGAGTTTTTAAACATCTTCCACACCTGTTCATTCTATATTTGTTATGATTTCATCTTCTTAAGTCTTTTAACAGAGCACTGAAGATAAGTTATATGTACATATAAAAAAAAATCTTAGTAAGGGGAACTCAGGACTAAAGGATTATCCTTAAAACAGCCCCATGAGAGTTTCTTTAGTTAGAGTTCAAGGCTACCAAGGATTCCTTCTTCCTAAGACGTCTATGTTGAGAGTCGTAGTACAAGTAATGTTTCACCTTTACCTGTCTTTCAGGGAATTGAGAATCAAATGTCAATTTCCATGGTGATCTCTTTAGATTAGCCTTCAAGGTAGACATTTTTATTCTGCTCTGTGATTCTGACTTTCCATCTCCGTTATTTTGCTATAAATGTGCAAGCTGTCTTAAATCCTTTGTGGAAAGATATATGGTAGCCACACAATTATTAAACCTTTAGTTTTAACTTTTAGGAAACCCAGTTACTTAAAAATGTATGTATATGAGTAAAACTCACAAACATCCTTTCATTTTTGAAAGACCTAATTCAGGAAACCCGATCAAGTGTGATCAGAACTAAAATGCTAAACTAACCTAACAAGCTGAGAAGAGAGGTTGAGTGGTGAAGGTTTGAGGGGTTCGATGGCTGAAATTTAAATAGAGGAGTTACACATCCACATAAACTCACCGGTCACTACTGCAGTTCCACAGGAGAGGAAGGACAGGTACTAGCACCATTTTTTAAATTGTGGCCAAAAAAAAAACCTCCATAAAATAAAATTTACCATCATAATCATTTTATTGGTTTTGAAATTAGTTTCTCACCTGATATATACTAATACTTTTAAGTTCACTGTGCAGTAGGGTTAAGTATATTCAGTGTTACACAATAAAGCCTGAATTTTTTCATCTTGCAAAACTGAAACTGTGTACAACACAGTTCCCATTTCGCCCTTTCCAGCCCCTGACAACTGCCATTCCACCTTCTATGAATTTGATTACATCGGATACCTCAGGTGGATTCTACAGTATTTGTCTTGGTGAGTCTGGCTTATGTGACTTAAAACAGTGCTCTTAGGATGCTTATTATAGCATGTGTCAGAATGCCTTCCCTTTTTTAAACCTGAATAATACCCATTGCATTACACAGCATAGATTATTTATGCATCCATTCCTCAATGGACACATGGGTTATTCCCGCCTTTCATCTACTAGGAACAAGGCAGCTATGAACACAGATGTACAGTCACATCTCAGACACCTTTTCTTCAATTCTTTTACACATATATCTAGACGTGGCATTGCTAGATCATGTGGAAGTTCTGTTTTTCATCTTTCTTTTGAGAAAACAACCTTGTTTACAATGAGAGAACTAGGCAAGTAATTGAACGCTAAAGTCACAAAGCAAAGGAGCCATCAACACTGTGACCTCTGGACCTTGGTTCTGAGCACACTATACCTTCCACTGCACTACTCAGCCTTCCTCCTATCTCAGGACAAGATGAAAATCTACCCCAGAATTAAATAAACACATACTGCAAATATAAACAGGAACAACACTGAGAGCTACACATGGGTAGTTTAAAATTATCGTCTTACCTCTTATGCTGAAATTAACCACGGCTTCCTTCAAAACTCTTATTGGGTCCCACAGAACACTCTTGGGAAAGAAAATGGGTGAAAGTCATGAACACATAATACATATTTACATATAAACAATTTCTAAGTGCTTAGGATCCACTCAGGAGTTAAACCATTACCTCAGCATTGTCAATATAAAAAGTTACACTCTGACTTCCCAGGTTGAAATCAATCCAAAATTCCTCTAACTTTTCATCTGCTGGTTTTTTCATCTGTAAGGGAATTCTAGCATCAGTTATACACAGAAAAATCACATCAAAGAGTCAAATTAAAATAATTCTTTAAAAACAGAACTTATGCTTTTCCTGCAACAGCACTCTTAATATAGGACCTCATTTTATTGCCTGATTCATTTATTCAAAACAGGGAAGATCTCAATTTTATACGACCAAGCCATTTCCAATAATATCACACTATCTTTAGCATATTTAATAGACATTTAAATATGTCAGATGACTATCTGCACAATTTGTTTTCGGATGAGAATCGTGGAGAAAACCGTTTTATGTTGAAGCAGTAATAATCCACACCGCATATAAATGGAGATATGAGATACTGTGATAAAATATAAATGATTAGAATAGCTAAGTTTTGAAGCACTTAAGTTACTTTCATGTTAATAGATTACAAAATACAGCTTTTAGTAAAAACATAGAACAAGCAGATTCAAACGGTGTAGTGTTTATTGAAACAATTACCGTCTCCTTTGCCCAACTTCCCACAGGTACCTTTCCATGTACTCCGCTAACAATGCCATTGCTTCTCCCCAGAGGTTTTCTAGACAAATATCGGAAGTACAGGCTGAGCATCCCTTGTCCAAATTCTTAGGACCAGTAGTGTGTCAGATTTCTAATTTTTTAGATTTTTGGAATGTCTGCATATTCATAATGCATTATTTTGGGGATGAGACCCAAGTCTAAACACAAAATTTATTTATACTTCAGGTATACTTTATACACATAGCATAAGGTCATTTTATATAATATTTTAACCTTTTATTTATTTTTTTAGGTGGTACTTGGGTTTGAACTCAGGGCTTCATGCTTGCTAAGCAAGCACTTTACCACTTGAACCACGTCCAACTCATATAATATTTTAAGTGCACATGTGTTTTGACTGTGTTTTACGTGAGGTCAGGTGAGGTGTCTTCTACTCATAGCATCATGTCAGCACTCAGAAAGTTTTGAATTTTGGAGCATGTTTTGCTCCAAAATATATATATGGGTATATATGGGTAGCATGTCCAACCCATATATACAGTTTTTATTCCCTAAGGATGGAGCAAACATAACACTTATAACCTGCTTTTCCAATGACGAGCATTGCTTAGATGCCTTTCTTTTTCATCTACTTTAGTAGCTACAGAGTTGAATGAAGGATTTACCCACAACCTATACCACTAGAAGCCAGTGTGAAGGGTAAGCATAAGGGCCCTGATAGAAGCTGATGGAAATTTGGGAGCCCAAGAAAGAAAAACTAAATGCAGAGTAGACTCTTCAGACAACCAGAGGAAATATAGGTGGAATTGATATATAAGCATGAGTCTGCCAAAATCAGCTCTAGAGAGAAGGAACTTGTATGTAGTATAAGTTCAAAGCTCAACTCCAGAGGCTGCTCTGGAAACAAAGAAATGGCTAATAAGGAAATACTGAAAACCGGGTCCAAGAAACCTCAGCTGAGCCATGATTCTGAAACCTCTGAAGCCTCTTAAACTGTGATGCTGTAGGTTGGAGCAATTTTACATGAAAAGCCTTGTTCCTCTAAAAACAGAAGAAGGGAGTGAAAAGAAACTGATCAACTTTGGAGTATAGAGTACAAGATAGAATGCATACACTTGTATTACTAAAAGTATTGTACTAAAGAGACTTTATAAGGGCAGCTTGTACTGCTATACCTTGCCCTATAAAACACAAGGAGTAGAGACAGAAGATTGGTCCCAGTTCCTGGGGAAAGAAAGGAGCTTAACTGGAAGGAAAGAAGGAAGGAAGTTGCCCTTTTCCCTCCTATCCAACTATGCATATTCATGTTACCAATGAATAGGTAAAATGAGGCAAAGTTCCTGTAATGGACCTCCTGTACAGAACAGATAGTAATGTTCCTTTTTCCCAGTAGAAACAGTAGAACCTTAACATTTACTGGTAATGCATTCTGGTTATGCTGTGACCTGTTTGAAAGGGGAAGTCACTAGGAGAAGTTCACATCCTTTTTTTAAAAAGCTCCTTGAGTAAGGAAAACAGAAGTCTGACTATGTAAACCTAACTGGGTTTCATTACATACCACCTTCATGATCCCCAAGAGACAAACATACCTCATGCCCATCAGCAAAAGCAGCAATACATGGAAATGAGTAGACCCTGCAAAACACCTCACAATTAATAAAATAGGAATGGACCCCCCAATGCAACTTATAGACATTCTGTAGTAAGCATTTATAGCTATGGTATGCAAGTAAGTCTCCTTGTTCAGAGTATGGCAGGGGGCTTCCACCCTGCAAATGGAGAGCTACTATGAGAAGATTTCAAATCTCCAACTGGTAGTCTATATACCAGGTTTACTAGTCCTGCTTCTCAACCAAATTACTTGGCAAGATTCCTACAGAAAGGAATGCATTTAGCAAATATTGTCTTACCAAGGACTTAACTGACCATCGTATGTCCAGCCCCAGTCAGTTCAAACCTGTATAAAAATTCTCTTCTTAAAAACTATGGATTCTTGGTCTGGTGGAGTGGCTCAAGAGGTAAGAGTGCCTTCCTAGCAAGTGTGAGGCCCTGAATTCAAATCCCAGTACCACAAAACAAAAACAAAAGCTCTGGATTCTCTAAAGGATATAGTATTTAAATTTTTCCCAAGAAAATAAATAAGCTACAGAGATCATCTTTAAACAACTGATCAAGCCACAAGGCAGAAAGGATCTGATCTTCCTAGGTTTCTAATCAAAAAGTCACTTAGTTGTACTCGGTGGAAGATGGATCCTATATGAAACAGATGCTGGACATTATTTAAAAATCTTAGACGTTTTCAAAAAACGGACATAACTAGCCAATAAAAATAAGGAGAGAAACACCTTACCTTCTTTGGTCACCAAGTCTGTTGTTTAGGTGATTGAGAAACTGTCGAATATCCTTCAAAGTAAACAATGCAAACTTTTTACTAAAAAAAATTTATATTATTTAATACTACTCTCACTAGCATGTAGAAGCTAGTGTTTCCTTCTAAATGTCCAGAATCCCAAAACATAGCAAGACTTCCCAAGGATTCATTACTTACATACACAATACTTTGTGAGCTGGGTATAATTCTAGCACTTGGGAGGCTGAGGTAGGATTGAGAGTTAAGAGACCAGCCTGGCCTATCTAGCAAGACCCTGCCTGAAAAAATAAAATAAAGAGGAGATGAAAATATAACTTTGTGTAACAAAAAGAAGGCTCCAGGCACATGTCTCTGGAAGGAATCACTCCTGACACTCCCAAACACCTGCCTAGGAAAAAAAAACGCATCAACTGTGGGGTTTATTTGGGTGTATTTTTCACAGCTGATTTTCCTTTTTGGAAGTTGTCCATACCCTCCTTCGTGGGTTCTCTCTCCTGGCACATGTTCTAAGAACAAAAACTATATTCACAGTTCTCCTAACCAACAGCCTTCAGGATAATGATTTGTCACCCTATCATCCTAAAGGTAAAGAGACACTGGTCCCATTTTTTGTGTCTGGGAGGATAAGCTCCTATGGCCAAATGCTTCTCGCACTCTATGTTCAGTTAAACAGACAACGGTATTTAAATCCTTAATCTAAAAGCAATTCTACTAAGAAGCTGATGGCTTTGGGGAGAAATGACTTTGAAAACCAGATAATTAGTGTCTCTCATTTTCATCAAGTTTCCTCAGAGGAGGAAGTGACACTGAGAAGAAAGGAAACTAGCATCTGAGCACCACAGCATCCCAGGCACTCTCTGTTTCTCATAGTGAATTCTCATAACTTCGAGGTGGGGTTTATTCCCATCTTGGCAATGAAACACTCAGGCTACCTTGCCCAAAGGAATACATAAGTTGGGGAGGCAGAGCTCAAACCCAAGTTAGAGAAAGCCCCAACATTCATGATCTTCCCATTCAGACTATACTGAATCCAGGTAAAAACTCTTGCTGTGTGTACCACAGTAGCTCAGAGTCTGAGATAAATCATGTAAAGATTCAGAGTTCGCAAAGTCTGAATCATGTAATAATCCTGATTACATAGTTTTGATGATAAAGGTTTTATTAACACGAACACTGTTATTATAAATCTTACCTTTTCCTGAGAGTCTAACCGTTAGTTAAAGAACTTTTCAAAAGAAAGGGGGGAAAATGCATTAGCTATTTTAGGAGGGAGGTAGCTACCCAACAAAGCCAGAAGCTATTTTTGTGCCACTTGAGGACACAATTAGGGTAAGCATAGAAGGCAGGACATATACTGAAAAATCACCATTTCTCCAAATTGTAGACATTGGATGGGTCACAACACACCACCCCATAATATTCTTCATCACTAGTGACTAGAATCACTAGAGCATGCCATGCCAATATCAGCCACCTGCCATGGCCACAGCTAATCTCTGCAAGGCTCTAATGCTTCTTTTCTTCTCCAGTGTTCTCCCTACTCTTCAAGGGTCACTGAAAATTACTACCCCTCCCATACACCGTCTTTGACTGGATTCACTAAGTTCACACAGTTCTCCAGCCTCACTTACCTCTAAGGAAGTCCTATCTGTATTCTCCTTCTTGGCCCCCAAATAGTCTATTCATGTTGCCTTCAAATTGTTTCACAGACAGGGGAAACAGGCAGTTTAAGAATGACAATTTAAGCTTGGCATACTGGCTCACACCTGTAATCCCAGCTACTCAGAAGGTAGAGATCAGGAGGATCACAGTTCAAGGCCAGTCTTTGCAAAAAGTTCAGGCAACTGCATCTCAACCAATAAAAGCTGGGTATAGTGGTACCCATCTGTCATCCCAGATACAAGGGAGGTATAGGTAAGAGGACTGTGGTCCAGGCCAGCCCAGGCATAATATGTGAGACCCTATTGGAAAAATAACTACAGCAGAAAGGGTTGGGGGCATGGTTCAAGTGGTAGAGTGCTTGCCTGGCAAGCACAAGGTCCCAAGTTCAAACGTTAGTATTACTAAAAATCACATTTAAAAAAATGAAATCTCCCCTAATCATACCCAGAGAAAGCACTGAGAGGGTGCTGAGCAAATATTGACCAAACAGAAATATTTGTGACCAGGCATCTCACCGTCTCAAATTCACGGCCCTTAATTTCTTTGAAAGCATCAGCAAGGATCTCATCGTCAAACCACTGATAGACAAGATCATCCCTTGACATTCTGGTCGTCATTCTACACAAAGCCTCAGAAAGAGCAACCTGCTGGTCATAATCTGGAGATTAAAAATATGGCAGACATAGACAAGCAACAGAGAAGTCTGAGTCCTGAAGTTAGCACCTTCTCTAAGAAATTCAGTTTTTAAGACTAGGATTGTGTCTTACAACAGTGTGCCTGGAGTTGTTACAACAATTTCATTATATTTAAAATTAAATATCCATTATATTTAATTATTTCTTTTTAATTAGGGGAAACAGGCCAGCATACAAACTTTTCAAAATATGTATTTCTGGTTTTTAACATTTTAGTATATTAATCAAATAAAACAGCCTTAAAATATTTCTACCACAAAAATAAAATCTCAAGATAAATTGTGACATTTCACAGCAAATAGACCACAATGACATCTTAAGATGTTCAATTCATGAATAATTTTAAGGGTAAAAAGGGGTCGGTAAATATGTCCAGTAGAATGCTACATATGCAATGGTTTTGAAATGTACAAAACAATTATGCATGTTACTTATGAATACAGAGAGAAAAAGATTTAGGAATGAAAAACCAAATGTGAGTCAAAGAGAGGGAAACAGAATTGAGGACATAGACACGGGACCTTGTGACTTAAGAAATTTTATCCTTTTAAAGTTTATTCTTTTGCAAATGTGGCAAAATATTATAATTTGACAGAACTGGTTGGCAAGTAATGAGTACCTACTGATTACTGTTTATGGCTTTCAGCACACTAAAAAAATCTCAAAATAAATTTAAAATGAAATCTTAGTTCCTATCTTCAGTTTGATAATTCATTCCCCAAGATCCTCATAAAACCTGATACCCAACATAATATTTTAAGTATTTAAAACTCTAAATGAGTCTTACCACCCACAGTCAAGATCGTCCTTCCAAAGTCTTTCCTGAAACATTTAGATAAATTACATTTTACTGTCATTAAGAGGTCAAGCTTTATAAGTCTGCATTGAATTTTAAACCAAAAACATATATTCTTGAAATTATTTCAAGCACAGCATCAGAATTTCCACAATGTCCATAATACCTTTTTTATGAGAAAAATCTTTAAATTTACATTTTAATGATCTGTGTATATTTTTAAAAGTTAGAGCTACTCCACATTTTAAGGTTCATTTCCCCTTTCACAAAGTGAATTTAGCTTGATAATGACTGAGCATTCACCTCATGCTGCAATTCTGAGTTTTATAATCAGTCATCTCACCAGCCTGTGTGTGGGGAGGGGTGTCCACTTACATAGCATGGTACCTGATGGAAATGAGACAGTCAGTCCTGTGTCTCTCCCTGAGCTGTTTGATCTGATCTTTAAAAGCAATCAATTTAACTTAGAGATGCAATAGGATTAAGCTGTCACATTATAAATCCCCTAGAATTTGCCATATCATACATTCATTTTAGAATTTCAACTAAATGCTAACATAAGTGTGATGTTGATCTTTTTTCTTAATGTCTGAAAACATTTGTGTGTGTGTGTGTGTGTGTGTGTGTGTGTGTGTGTGATCCCAGGCCTTATACAGGCTAAGCAAGTGCTCTGTCTCTGGGTAAATGACCAGCCATTGATTTTTTAACAGGATCTTACTATGTAGCTCAGGTGGCCTTGAACTCTCACCATCTTCCTGCTTCAGGCTCCAGTGCTAGGATTATAGGCATGCACCACCACACCTGGCAAAATTTCCCATTTTAAAGAATAAACTTACACAGGTTCTACCTGGAAGCTGGGGGTGGGGATAGGGGAGGGAGAGGTGTCCCAAATAATGTATACACATAAGTAAATGTAAAAATGTGAAAAAGAGGTGAGATCCCAAGATGGCGGCTAGAGGGAGGAAGCAGAAAGCATGCTTCCTAAAGTAAAACTTAGAGAGATGCTGGAGATACACCTTACAGGAAAAACCACCAAGAAGAGGCAAAACTTTGACGCCTGCACACCCCCAGCCCACGAATAGCATCCCCTCTCCACATTAAATGGAGAAACCAGGAGGGCTCCCGTGCCACCAGATGCCAGCACCCAGATGGCTTGGGAAGACTCAGACCACAAGGTGAGCTAAGCGGCACACGGTACTCCCACAGACAACCTTGGGCCAGATCAGCATAGCCCCCTGGACAGACCGACCCCCACCCAGGGAAAAAAGAAAAAAAACTGATTAATAAGCAATAGCAACAAAAAAGACATGTAGCAAAGAGGGTGGGGCGCCCTGAGTGCCAAAGAGGGGTGGAGGGGCAAACCTTCACGTAACTGTAAATAAACAAGCCGGCCAGAGAAGGCAGGAGTGGCAGCACATGCCCAGCAACCAGAAGCGGGAAAGCTTGTAAAAGCAGGGGTGGGAGGAAAACTCCACAGGAGAAGGAGGAAGGCCCACTTACCACGTGAGCTGTAAATAAACACGGAGGCCTGAGAAAGCGGGTGCAGTGTTACCTCCCCCAGTGTGCTTGGAAAGGGGAAAACTTGTAGCAGTGGCTCACACATAGGAGAACTCTGAGTAAACAAAGCCTGAGGGGCCAGGTGACTGTTAAGCTCACCCCTGAGATCTGCATAAATAATGCCTCCAGCAACAGCAGGCTAACAGCAGCCAGCAGGCAAGCCACAGCCACAGATACCATTCACAGAACTGTCTCCAGACTCTTTTTTTTCTCTTTCCCTACCTTTGATGAGAAAACAACCAAACTACACCTACATGCTGAAAAACTTACTGAAACTCTATTGCATTTGAACTTGGGACATTTTGTGGGGTTTTTTTTTGTTTTGTGCAGTTTTGTTTTATTTTATTTTTCCCCTTTGATGAGACAACTACAGAACAACATCTGAGGCACCATCTCCAGGATTGGAGGCTGAGGGAAAAACACCAAAATTATTAAGACTGAAACTTTATTGCATTTGCACCAGATTTTTTTTTTATATATATTTTTTCATTTATTTTTTATTTTTATTTTATTTTTTATTTTCAATCCTGTCTCTCTAATGCCTTCTCAGCTTACAGTTCATTAGTACACTGTCTCTTCCTGTTTATATCTTTGAAATTTTTTTGTTTCTTTGTTTTGTTTTTCTCTACTTGTTTGTTTATTTTTCCCTTTTCCTTTAACTTCTTTGCTTTCCATCCCCTCTCACCCTTCCATTCTAAATATCACTAGTGCTATTATTACAAGCCAGAAAATACTTAATTGCACACAGTACAAGGACAATAACACCACCAAGGGCAATGACGGGAAGACAGAAAAAAACAGGGAAACCAGTTTCCCCAGAGCAAAAAATTAGTACAGAAACCAGAGGGAAATGAAGAAAACAGATATTCAGACCCAGACTCCAACAAAATGAAGATAAACTATGCCAAAGAACCCAATGAAGCCCACAAGAATAATCCAAAAGAAGAAATACTACAGGTAATCAATGCGAATTTTATAGAGATGATACTGGATATGGTCAACCAAAATGTATAGGAGACACCCAAGAAATTCCAAGACTACAAGAATAGAGAATTTGAAAAAGTAAAAGAAGAAATAAAGGAAACCATAGAAGCACTGTATAAACACCAAATGAAACAAAGAACACAATTAATAAAGAGATAAATGAACTCAGGATGAAAACAGACAACATTAAAGAGGAAACCACCCAGGATATGGAAAACCTCAGAAAAAAAAAACGAAACAGAACTGCAAAGCAAAACGGAAGGCCAATCCAGCAGAATAAAATGAACAGAAGACAGAATCTCAGAACTCAAAGATGAAATGGTAATTAAAGGAAAAACCAAAGAACTATTAGTTAAACAACTCAAGATCTGTGAAAAGAAAATGCAGTAACTCACCAACTCCACCAAAAGACCTAACCTGAGAATCATGGGCATTGAAGTAGGAGAAGAGGTGCAAGCAAAGGGAATGCGTAATATATTCAACAAAATAATAACAGAAAATTTCCCATCTCTAGAGAAAGCTATTCCCATACAGATGCAAGAGACCTCCAGAATGCCAAACAGACCAGATCAAAATAGAACTACCCCACGACATATCATCATTAAAACAACAAGTTCAGAAACTAGGGAAAGAATATTGAAGGCTGTAAGAGAGAAAAAACAAATAACATACAAAGGTTAACCCATCAAAATCACAGCAGACTTCTCTGCTGTGAAACATTAAAAGCAAGAAGAACTTGGGGAGAGATCTTCTGGGCACTGAATGAAAATAACTACAACCCCAGGATACTCTACCCAGCAAAACTATCATTCAAAATGGAGCAGTAAATCTTCCATGTTAAGCAAAAACTAAAACAATATGTGACCACAAAGCTACCACTACAAAAGATTCTTCAAGAGATTCTGCACACAGAAAGTGAAACCCAACATAACCATGAAAGGACAGGCAGCACCAAACTACAGGAAAAAAAAAAGCAAGAAAGTAGAGAGTAACCTCAACTTAGGTACACACAATCAAACCTTCAAACAACTAAGACAAGTAAATGACAGGAATCACCACATAACTATCAGTACTAACGCTTAATGTTAACGGACTTAATTCACCCATCAAAAGGCACCGCTTGACGAAATGGATTAAAAAGGAAGATCCAACAATTTGTTGCTTACAGGAGACCCATCTCACCAACAGAAATAAGCATAGGCTTAGGATAAAAGGCTGGAAGAAGATTTACCAAGACAATGGCCCCTGAAAACAGGCAGGAGTAGCAATACTTATCTCTGACAAAGTAGACTTCAAACCTACATTGATCAAATGAGATAAAGAAGGACATTCCATACTAATAAAAGGGGAAATAGACCAAAAGGAAATAATTATCAACCTATATGCACCCAATGTCAATGCACCCAATTTCATCAAACATACCCTGAAAGACCTAAAAGCATATATTAATTCCAACACAGTGGTCGTGGGAGATTTTAACACCACACTATCATCAATAGATAAGTCATCCAAACAAAAAAATCAGTAAGGAAATCAAGATCTAAAATATACAATAGATCAAATGGACCTACTTGACGTCTACAGAACATTTTATCCAACTTCTACACAACATACATTCTTCTCAGCGCCTATGGAACCTTCTCCAAAATAGATCATATCTTAGGGCACAAAGCAAGTCTCAGCAAATATAAGAAAATAGATATTATACTGTGCATACTATCTGATCACAATGCAGTAAAAGTAGAACACAACAACAAAAGTAAAGACAAAAAACATGCAAAAAACTGGAAACTGAATAACTCATTATTTAATGAACAATGGGTCATCAATGAAATAAAAGAGGAAATTAAAAAGTTCATGGAAGTCAATGAAAATGAAAACACAACCTACCGGAACCTATGGGACACAGCTAAAGCAGTCCTGAGAGGAAAGTTTATAGCCATGAGTGCATATATTAAAAAGACTGAAAGATCCCAAATCAATGACCTAATAATTCATCTCAAACCCCTAGAACAAGAACAAGCGAATCCTAAAATAGAAGAGAAATAATAAAAATAAGAGCTGAAATCAATGAAATAGAAACCAAAAAAACCATACAAGCAACTAATGAAACAAAAAGTTGGTTCTTTGAAAAAATAAACAAGATCGAAAGACTGGCAAACCTGACTAAAATGAGGAGAGAAAAAACCCAAATTAGTAGAATCAGGAATGCAAAAGGGAAGATAACAACAAACACCATGGAAGTCCAGGAAATCATCAGAGACTACTTTGAGAACCTATATTCAAATAAATTTGAAAATCTTAAAGAAATAGACAGATTTCTAGATACATATGATCGTCCAAAACTGAACCAAGAGGCTATTAATCACCTGAATAGATCTATAACACAAAATGAAATTGAAGCACCAATCAAGAGTCTCCCCAGAAAGAAAAGTCCAGGACCTGATGGATTCTCTGCTGAATTCTATCAGACCTTTAAAGAACTGATAACAACCCTCCTTAAACTGTTCTACGAAATAGAAAGGGAAGGAAAACTGCCAAACACCTTTTATGAAGCCAGTATTACAATTATCCCAAAACCAGGCAAAGACACCTCCAAAAAGGAGAACTACAAGCCAATCTCCTTAATGAACATTGATGCAAAAATTCTTAACAAAATAATGGCAAACCAAATTCAACAACACATCAAAAAGATTATTCACCATGACCAAGTAGGCTTCATCCCAGGAAAGCAGGGGTGGTTCAACATATGAAAATCAATAAACGTAATAAACCACATTAACAGAAGCAAAGACAAAAACCACTTGATCATCTCAATAGATGCAGAAAAAGCCTTTGATAAGATCCAACATCATTTCATGATAAAAGCTCTAAGAAAACTAGGAATAGAAGGAAAGTACCTCAACATTATAAAAGCTATATATGATAAACCTACAGCCAGCATTATACTTAATGGAGAAAAACTAAAACCATTCCCTCTAAAATCAGGAACCAGACAAGGATGCCCACTATCTCCACTCCTATTCAACATAGTACTGGAATTCCTAGCCAGAGCAATTAGGCAAGAAGAAGGAATAAAAGGAATACAAATAGGTAAAGAAACTGTCAAAATATCCCTATTTGCAGACGACATGATCCTATACCTTAAAGACCCAAAAAACTCTACTCAGAAGCTTCTAGACATCATCAATAGCTATAGCAAGGTAGCAGGATATAAAATCAACATAGAAAAATCATTAGCATTTCTATACACTAACAATGAGCAAACGGAAAAAGAATGTATGAAAACAATTCCATTTACGATAGCCTCAAAAAAACTCAAATACCTAGGTGTAAACCTAACAAAAGATGTGAAAGACCTCTACAAGGAAAACTATACACTTCTGAAGAAAGAGATTGAGGAAGACTATAGAAAGTGGAGAGATCTCCCATGCTCATGGATTGGTAGAATCAACATAGTAAAAATGTCTATGCTCCCAAAAGTAATCTACATGTTTAATGCAACTCCCATCAAAATTCCAATGACATTCATTAAAGAGATTGAAAAATCTACCGTAAAATTTATATGGAAACACAAGAGGCTACGAATAGCCAAGGCAATACTCAGTCAAAAGAACAATGCAGGAGGTATCACAATACCTGACTTCAAACTATATTACAAAGTACTAACAACAAAAATAGCATGATACTGGCACAAAAACAAACATGAAGACCAGTGGAACAGAATAGAGGACCCAGATATGAAGTCACACAACTATAATCAACTTGTCTTTGACAAAGGAGCTAAAAATATACGATGGAGAAATAGCAGCCTCTTCAACAAAAACTGCTGGGAAAACTGGTTAGCAGTCTGCAAAAAACTGAAACTAGATCCATGTATATCACCCTATACCAAGATTAACTCAAAATGGATCAAGGATCTTAAAATCAGACCACAAACTCTAAAGTTGATACAGGAAAGAGTAGGAAATACTCTGGAGTTAGTAAGTATAGGTAAGAACTTTCTCAACGAAACCCCAGCAGCACAGCAACTAAGAGATAACATAGATAAATGGGACCTCATAAAATTAAAAAGCTTCTGTTCATCAAAAGAAATGGTCTCTAAACTGAAGAGAACACCCACAGAGTGGGAGAAAATATTTGCCAGCTATACATCAGACAAAGGACTGATAACCAGAATATATAGGGAACGTAAAAACTAAATTCTCCCAAAACTAATGAACCAATAAAGAAATGGGCAAGTGAACTAAACAGAACTTTCTCCAAAGAAGAAATTCAAATGGCCAAAAAACACAGGAAAAAATGCTCACCATCTCTAGCAATAAAGGAAATGTAAATTAAAACCACACTAAGATTCCACCTCACCCCTGTTAGAATAGCCATTATCAGCAACACCACCACCAACAGGTGTTGGCGAGGATGCAGGGAAAAAGGAACTCTCTTACACTGTTGCTGAGAATGTAAACTAGTACAACCACTCTGGAAAAAAATTTGGAGGCTACTTAAAAAGCTAGACATTGATCTACCATTTGATCCAGCTATACCACTGTTGGGGATATACCCAAAAGACTGTGACACAGGTTACTCCAGAGGCACCTGCACATCCATGTTTATTGCAGCACTTTTCACAATAGCCAAGTTATGGAAACAGCCAAGATGCCCCTCTACCGACGAATAGATTAAGATAATGTGGTATCTATACACAATGGAATTTTATGCAGCCATGAAGAAGAACAAAATGTTATCATTCGCTGGTAAATGGATGGAATTGGAGAACATCATTCTGAGTGAGGTTAGCCTGGCCCAAAAGACCAAAAATCGTATGTTCTCCCTCATATGCAGACATTAAATCAAGGGCAAACACAACAAGGGGATTGGACTTTGAGCACATGATAAAAGCGAGAGCACACAAGGAGGGGTGAGGATAGGTAAGACACCTAAAAAATTAGCTAGCATTTGTTGCCCTTAATGCAGAGAAACTAAAGCAGGTACCTTAAAAGCAACTGAGGCCAATAGGAAAAAGGGGACCAGGAACTAGAGAAAAGGTGAGATCAAAAAGAATTAACCTAGAAGGTAACACACATGCACAGGAAATTAATGTGAGTCAACTCCCTGTATAGCTATCCTTATCTCAACCAGCAAAAACCCTTGTTCCTTCCTATTATTGCTTATACTCTCTCTACAACAAAATTAGAAATAAGGGCAAAATAGTTTCTGCTGGGTATTGAGGGGGTGGGGAGGAGAGGGACGGGGCGGAGTGGGTGATAAGGGAGGGGGTGGGGGCAGGGGGGAGAAATGACCCAAGCCTTGTATGCACATATGAATAAAAAAAGAAAAAAAAAAGAATAGAATGAGGTTCAGTTTCATTTTATGATTGCAGATTTTACATCTAGAACATTCTGAATTTTCTAGAAACCAGGTATGAGGACCACAAGATTCATTTAAAAACTTAGGAGGAAACATCAGCCCAGCTGTTCTCCAAATCTAAATGCACTCCTGAGAGTGATTGTATTAATATATCCAATAGTTTTAGAAATAATTCAGTGGATAAACTGCATCTCACAAAGACAATGGACAACCTTGATGGCCATGAGTTCCATGCTCACCAATCACCTCTTTTAGGCTCTGCCACCCTGGGTTATGGCTGCATGATGCCTGGATGGGGTCCTCCATTTGGCTATATATACATATTACATATATATATATATATATGTGTGTGTGTGTGTGTGTGTGTATGTGTATGTATATATATTTTTTTATGTTTACTTATGTGTATACATATCAGTCACATATTCAAGTTCAAATTTCAACACAGGGTGATCATTTTGTTCTGTTCTTGAACATAATTACAACTTTATCTTCAAGTTTCACATCCCAAAAGTATATAACTGTAACTGGGTCACCAACTCCCCCACGAAAGAAAGTTCACTTGAAAAGGATGAATATACTGGAAATATTATGTACTCACGTGTGAAAATGACAAAATGAGACCTATTGAAATTATCCCAGGAATGGGGGTGTGGGGTAAAGGAGAATGATGGCAGGGAGATGAATTCAACTATGATATATTGTAAGAACTTTTGTACAGGTCATAATGTACCCCCAGAACAACAATAATATGATCATTTTTAAAAAAAGAAAAGCAGTACAAATTTCATGTCTGACTGGTTTAGCTAACAGTTGGTAACCTTGTAGCTGTTCCTCCCTACCAGGGGATGTGCTTGCTATGGGCTTAAAGGAATTGCCTGATTTAACCGTTACAGTAACTCTACCAAGCAAGTAGTACTTCATCCTAGTGAAACAAACTGAGGTATGATGAGGTTAAGGCTGGGCACCTGGCAGCCACTGCAGGTAGAACGACCAGGATTTGAAGCCAAGCAGTTTGGCTTTAGCTTCTGTCCTCCTGACTTTCTTCCGTGGTTCACAGCCTCAATAAAAATAATCTTATCACCTGAGGATGTGTTTTGTTTCACCAATTTGGTGCAAAAGACAAGAGGGGGGAGGGGAAACACAGTATTGCTACAAAAAAGAACAGCCTTGTCAGGCTTTCACTGTCGAGCACAGTGACTGATACTTAGCAGGTGCACAAAGCATTTACTGAAGGAAGTAAGCAGGTCAATACAGAACAAAGAGTAGTCCAATCAGGAAAGATTTTGCCCTTACAACATCACAGAATTGGTACAAGTTCACTTACATAACACAGCATGCGCCTTCTGACAAAGGTAGCTTTTTTCTCTCTTCCAGAGGTGTAGTACTCAAAATGCAGTTCAAAGTTCTCAGTGCCTTTTGGATGTTGGAGGAGCCATTCATGGGGAGAAACAAAACAGAGACCTGTGCACAAGCATCTTTAAGGTTTTGGGAACAACTGTTACCTGGTGTTATTTGCAACTCACCTGCTGTTGAATCAAGTGATTTATAGTCTTTTCTGTCACCAGGAATCCTAAGCTAAGTAAGAAGGAATCCAACATTTGAGTTTTCCCTGAAAGCATAATTTTCAGAGTCAAGTGCATGCCATCAAGAATGAGTAAATGAGGGGGGTGAATTTAAATATGATATGCCTGATATATACTAAGAACTTTTGCAAATGCTACAATGTAACCTCCACCCAGCACAATTAAAAAAATAAAAAATTAAAAGAATAGGTACAGCAGAAAGAGGCACAAAGCAAAAACCTGGGAGCTGTAAACAATTCAAGAATAGAAAGTCTAAACAAGTGATACACTACAGCCTGCTCAGAATTACAGAACCCTCCTCCCGCCAGGCCACACCAGACTTGTATGACAAGGATGTCCACTAAGGAAAGTAGCAGCAGCAGCAGCGCAAAGTGTGACTGACTACTCATTGGGACAGCACACCAGGCACATGTGGAACAAAGATACTTCTCTAGCCAGACAGAGCAATGTGCAGCATGCAGTTCCTGCAGTTTCCTGCTATTTCTATACACTTCAGACATATGTGTGCAGTTTAGAAAAACAAGAATTTGATAAGGTCCATAACAGAGAAACAGAAATTTTTAAGTAAAATGTTGGTCTTTATTAATGTAATCACAGAAACATCAATGGCTATTTACATGTCAATATACAGAAAAAAATATGGAATACTACTTTATGCTTATTTATGATTTCATTTTTGTACTCACATTAAGTGACAGTCCTAGTGTATACTGCAAAATCTCATAGCAAGCTAACTTTGGTTCAGATCTTTCTTTTTAATGCAAATTATTTATCACAAACTATAATACTTTTTAACCCCAAATTATAAAATTAATTGTAGGACCCCCAACCAGGAAGTACAAATATAAAGAGGCTCTTCTTCAATGCAAACCAGTCATATCAATAGGGATGGATAATCTCTGGGAACCAGAAATTAGGTTAAAATTGTACCCACCAGTTTAAAACCTAAAAGATTCTAACGAGGCCCCACTGGACAATGCAAAACTGAAGGTGCTTATGCATCTTGTTAACTAGCAAACACTAGGTGCCATGTTTTTATTTTAAGTGTATTAAGAGAAACTAACAGCAGGTGGCCCTATGAAAGAGGGAAAAGGAACTTGGTTAGTCAATAGGTAGCAGAAAAGTAACTTCTGAAAAATATTTACTTCAGAAAACTTAAAAACTTAGGAAAGTGGAGCTAGGCAGAGCACCTGCCTAGCAAGCACAAGGTCCTGAATTCAAACACCAGTACCAATAAAACAAAACAAAACCAAGAAACCCACCACTTAGGAAGTATCTGATCCAGTGTCTCAAAACTCAAAAAGAGCATGAATTATATGAAATAAGAAATTAGGTTTGCAAGAAATAGATGAAACAAGAAATACATAAATAAAAATCAAAGCCCTTCTAGATATTTCAATCTGAGGGAATTCAATGCAGGGTATGAGTTACAAAGATGAAGAAAAGCTGGGAAGGCAAACTGGGAAACACGGAGACAGCCCAGGAATTAACATCAGCAGAAAGTCACTCTCTCACATTCCCTAAAGCTGGAGACTCACAAGAAAGCTGTATTAACAGATCCAGGGATCATATGCACTGTTATGGTTTGGATATAAAATGTCCCCCAAAGGCTCATGTATTGAAAGCTTGGTCCTCAGCTGGTGGCACTATAGAGAGGTAACTGGGTCATGAGGGTGCTGACCTCACCAATGCATAAATTCATTGATGTATTCATGGACTTTTAGAGAGAGCCTAGTTAGAGGAAACAGGTCACAGGGATCATGGCTTTGAAGGGCTTCTCTTGTCCCTCCCAGTCCTTGGCTATCTCTGATCCCTGGCTGACATAAAGTGAGCAGCCTCCCCTGCCACCATACCACCATAGTATTCTACCTCACTCAGGCCCAAAGCAACAGAATGGCTGGCCTTGGACTAAAACCACAAAACAAAGCAAACTTTTTCCTTTAAGTCGATTTCTTTCAGGTATTTTGTCACAGCTATAAAGAGCTGACAAACACAGTCACCACCAAACACAAGCTACAAGCACAAATGGGCCAGAGGCGCTGGGAATGCGCAGATACTTGGGGAGATGGTATCCCTGCAGAAAAAGCGAGAGAACTGTCCTACTTACTCCCTCTTACCGCCAATATTCCTCCAGGGTTTTAATTGACCAAACCCAGGAAGTTGTCAGGTGGCAAGAACACCTATGAAAAATCGTACTCTGTAATACCAAGCAGAAAAAGAGAGAGAGAAAGGAGGAATGGACTGAAAAGCAAAGCAAACTACTACCCCACACCCCCACAGCGTTTCAAGGAGAAAAGATATGATCACAGAACTGAAGTCTACAGCTGAAACAATGAGAGTAGAATGAAAGCAATGACTTCCAAGAAAAACCTGAGAAATTCTATCAAAAGGCAGGGGAAAAAATGAGTAAGATGTGAACCAGAAGGTACCAACCACCATCACCAACCCCCACTGCTGGCTGCCATCCATGGAAGCCAACTTGAAAGCAGAATATCACAATATGACCATTATAACAGGGTCAACAGATCCAAATACAAAACTTAAGGCATTTCCTCTTACATATCATTTAAGCATTCCTTTTATTTACCAAACTATTTTTCTGTGAAAAACTAGTAGCTGATTACAACCTACCACTCAACTTACCTTTACTGCTGTTCCTGCAAGTAATCTAATAAAAAGAGAAAGTACAGTTCATATTACTTTAAAATAGCAATACTTATCATCACTTTACTGCATGAGTGCTAGTGTTCCCTAATGGATAGGGATAACTTCAAACACAGAAGACAATCTTAGAGAAACCCCACTGGAATCTGAATTACTTTATTAAAATGAGCATGTACCCACAATCATGTATTACTTAATACACTTATATGTATAAAAATAAATGGCCTTTCAATTTTCTACACCATTTTACTTATATATTTATATACATGGTTATCTATGCACACACATATATGTATAATACCCATTACTACTTCATATGAGATTCTATCATAAAATATAGGAATCTTTTTTCCTTTGGTGTTACTAGGTCTTCAACTCAGGGCCTCACACTTGCTAGGCAGGTGATCTACTACTTGAAACATTCCACAAGCCCTTTTTTGTATTATTTTTCAGATAAGAGTCTCATTTTATTAAGCCCAGGCTAACCTGGACCCTGGGTCTATTTGTGTTTTCTGGAATAGCTGGGATGACAGACACATGTCACTGTGCCCAGACTTTGAGATGTGTTTTCATAAACTTTTTGCCTGGGCTGGCCTAAAACTGTGATCCTCCTGATCTCCACCTCTTAGGGAGCTAGGATTACAGGCTTGAGCCACTGTGCCTGGTCTAATATAGGAATCTTTTAATAAAATTCATATCTCCTAAAAAGGAAGTCTTATAAATCACTTGAAGATTTCTGCCTATTATCGCCCCATCCTTACCAGTGCAGTGTCAAAGAAGTCCTCTGTGACATCAGTCAGCGATGTGTCTGAAGCGAAGCTTTCAATGGTCAGAAATCCTGTTATTCTTTCAAACCAGGAGACCATGTGCACAAGAGAAGAGATGCTGATGGAACCTCATGCAACTGAGTAACTACTGCTTACTCAGCAAGATTTCATAGATCATTTTCTCACTGGAGCAAAATCATCCTGAAGACCTTTCCACCACCCCCCACCATAATATTTCAAGTAAGCCTGGTTCGAAGATCTCCCATCTACAATATTTCAGAATGGCTTCAGAATGGAGCCAAATCACAGTACTCAGATTTATTTATTTTTTGGTGAGTCTGAGATATGAACTCAGATTTATATAATTTATAAGAAGTATAATTCTCAGAATTATAAATTCTACAGAATTATAGGTTCTCAAATACTAGGAAGAATGGAAGACGTGGCCAAGATGGACTCCAGAAGCCACATAGAGAGGCTAGAGATGAAAGCTTGAGAAATGAATCTCCCCAACACAGGGGGACATCTGTGGATCTGAGAAGCCATAGAAACCAAATTATCAAAAGAGATGAACCCTGGGGAAAGTACTCCAAAAGTATTCTAGAGAGTGAGACCCACTCTGAAAAAAACAAAATAAAAATGGAAAGGTTAGAGTTGTAGCTCAAGAGGTAGAGCACTTGTCTAGCTAGCATGAGGCCCTGGGTTCTGTTTCCAATAACCCCCAAAAAAACCAAAAATCCTGCATGCATAATTAAAAATCATCAGCTAGACATGAAGTTAGTAACATGAGTTTTTGATGAACCAGTCTTCAGGAGCAGGGCCCTTCTAAACTTGGCACATTGGAGCCGAGAAGCCAGGCACCCAGCTGAAGAACATAAGCAAATGATTGAGTCTCTTCGTTGGCTTACATTGGAAAAATCTGGGCAGCTATGAAACCTTGATGCCTGGGACCCAATGTAGATCAGGAAGTTAAGATTCCCTAGTGAAGCCCAGGTAGTGCTTGCGAAAAGCTCCCCAGGTGATGGTAACATACAGCAGTTTCAGAACTATCATTTTGTTCCCAGTAATTTTTCTTTGATCTCAAATCACAAATACTTCCATTAGATTAAATCCTCCCTCTCCCAACAGCTGGAGGGAAGAAATGTCCCTCTTACACTGGAACCCAGACCTGAGGCTACACTTTCTCCCTCCCTATAGTCATGCTCAAATTTCTACATTTTTACATACACGTTAGTCACCGTTCCATGCATCCCCACCCCCAAAAATCCCATTTTCTTTTCAATCTCCCCCAACATATTAAGTATAGATAGAGAGAAGTGGAGCAAATATATTAGTTCATCAATACTTGGGACTAGGAAGTATTCACCATTTATGTGCCCTGATCACACATCAGCTAACAGACACCCATCTGTCCCCACAGCTGCGTTACTACCAGAAGCCAGTGATGATTTAGAATTATGGTATAGGGAAAGTTGCTCAACACTCCTGGATCATAGGGTACAGGGCTAAATACATCCTTTCCATAGGAAATTCTTCTTCCATGGGGTAGAATTGCAGGTTGAGCCTGCAAACAATTGGCTTTACAAATACATAATTTAGTGTCCATTCTCCATTATAACATTGATCTGTTCTCTGTGACCAAACACTACATGAAATATGCGTTTCAGAAGGCACTTAATTGTAGTTATAAAATTCCCATCACCAACTAGAACATGGATGGAATATGGAAATTCCTATTTGATTTCAAAATCTAATGAGAATTTGATAAGACACTTTTTTAAACCTTGGGAGGGCATTGTTAACCTAAATAGGAAAATAACGTTGGGACATATTCCAACTTATAGCACCCCTCAAATCTGCTTGGTTTCCAAAGCACCCTTAGGACATCCTTCCTCCATTTCCCTAGGGTTGTATCTCTTCTTCCCTGTCATTATCTGCATGAGTTAGTGCCTCAGGAAGCTACAAGTTAAATGTGAAATTAAGATCTTTAAGGTTGTCTACAAACCCTTTAGAAGTCCTGAAGAGGGGTTCTGGGAAATCTAATTTACTCTCTCTACCCTGAAGGGGCAGTCCTAGAATTAAGGGCAATTTTATTTGAAAAGGGCAGAGATGGACCTTGGTCCACTGGTCTTAACTTTAGGGACTAGCGCCCAAGGGGTAAAACAAGACTTTATCACCAAACGATCCTTCCATTAGCAAAAGCAGTCCCTCACATGGGAAGAGAAGAGATGTAGGAAGAGATCTGGCAAACTCTGCTTCGCTTGTTGATGCAATTAATAAAGGTGCTCAAAATAGTACCTTTTAGATCATTTTAAAAAGCAGTGGATTTTTATAATGAAAGTGACTTTGAATAAAGATATTTTCTATTGTCTTTTCAGTTTTATCCAGAGTTTAGAAAGTGGGAAGACTGGGGTATTACAAGGGCAAAGAAAAGTTTTTGATGACTTTTCTAGATCTAATCTTATTAACAAGTCTATTAAAATCGTCTACTCCCTACTCAGCTCCTCTTCCCAAATTCATTGAAATAATTAAAAGCACACCATTACTGCATAGACTTGTCAAATGGAATTGTTCTGATTCAGTCCTCTGCTGTTCCAAAGTACTGCACCAGCAAAAACATAGGAAACATATTGAATTTAAGACTGGACAGAAACAACAAGAATGAATACAAATTTCTTTTCAAATTTGATTTCAAAGAACAGAAAATAGCAAACTTAACTAGCCAACCAAATCCACACTAGTTTGTTTTATCTCCTGCCCCCTCTCCCCAACTTCTGGGCAAGTGCTCTCCCACTGAGCTTCAGCCCCAACCCCTCACACAGGTTTCTAAGTTATCCAGTCATTTAAAAAGTATGACACTTATCTTGGAGATCAGTCCCTGCTGAATTAGCAAGGGCTCATCTTCTTTGATGTCATCTTTGATGAATTTCTGAATGCATTTCAGCAACAGTGAAACTTGCTGAAATTCATTTTTGTCCAGTTCCTAGGTATTAGACCACATGAAATTAAATCTTACACATAGTTACACATTGGTATTTAGTCCCCAAACAAACCAACTAACTTGCCTTATTTATTGCTCTGTCAAGATCATGTAATAGAAGATGGTTATATTTTTGAGGAAACTGGTTCTCTTTCTGAAGATATTCTTCCATTTTCTGAAATCCTTCACCATGGAACACATCAGTAATAAGTGATTGAAGCTGGAAAGGTGATGGTTCATGAGTTACTTTTTCTCCCAAGAACATTTGTTTTATAGGAATGTCTCTAATGTCATCATCAATAATAGCTCAGTGTGAAATAATACACAATGGAGATACTGGTCAACAATAACCTAAGAAATGAGCAAAGTTTCCATTGGACTCAGGGGTTCTCAGAAGATGGCTCCTGGATCACCTGCAGATTTTCATCACCTGGGGACTTGTTAGCAGAGGCTCCCAAAAGCCTGAGAACCACCAAACTTAAGGAAATTTGCCCTTTAATAATAGGCATCAGTACATGAAGACGATTGGTAATGTTGCAAATTCTCAAACAAACAAACAAAAATATTTGGGCCATTAAGGGACAGAAATGATAACAGGAGGAAGAAAAATACAATTAATAGTTATGTACCATAGAGGTGGATGAATACATAAATTGGCCATGATGAACGAAAAAACTAATCTCTGCTGCTTGAACATAAGTCAGTCACATGACTAGACAGAGTTGAATAATAAACATTTCCTTAAATACCTGTAATATAAAAGATGATTTTATCTTTAAAAATCCAGTCCTACAGGATAAATTACAATATACAATGCTATGTTAATAAGGCATTTTACTTATTAAATTCCACTTACTCTTAGTGCTAATTATACTAATAAAATGTTTTAAAAATAAAGGGAGTCGCATTTGAAATCACTCCACTTGAACAGAATACTTCCTAAGTCACCTCAGTGAGCTTTTTTGTGGCAAGTGTTCTGCCAAGGCTCCCATTTAATCCTCACCCGCCACAGTAAGAAAGAGGGTCAAGGGACAGTAGTGAGGATGGGGGAGGTTAGAAACTTTTGCCAGACCATGCAGTGGGATTCACATTTAGATCCTCTATCTCAAAAGCCCATGCTTCTCCCTGCTTTAAAACTGTCACGGCACTCAGAATAAATCCAAACTCCTTTCTTTAGTCTGCAAGGCTGTGCAAGAACTGATCTCTGCCAACTTTTTTAGACCAACTTTTCTACTAATGAATCCTAGAATAAGTCAGGATCTTCCCTGCCTCAGGACCTTTGAATGTACAGTTGTGTGCTTAGACTGCTGCTCACCACTTTCTACATGGCTGGCTCCCCTCATATCTCAGTTTAAGTGTCACCTTTTCAGTGGGTCTTCCAGGACCACCTCCTCCACCTCCTTGTACCCTCCATTATTCTCCATTACAATACCCTGTGCCTTTTCATTCTTACTCTGTTACTTTGTTTGGAAACCTGTTGCTCTGGCTCTCTGCCACTTGAGCTCCATGAGGGCAAGAATTGTGCCTGCTTTGTTCAACACTATCCACTTTCACCTGGAAGAATGCTGGGACAAGATGTTACACTATATTGGTAGGATAGTTGGAGACAGAATTGGGGAGACAGGTTGAAAATTGGATATGTTTCTGGCTTGATAGTGCCAATGAGCCACTGAGAACAGAACGTTAGGAAGAACACACTAAGTACAAAATAAACTTATTATTACCCAGAAAGCATCTTGGGCTTTCCCGACTCCATCATCTTCTTTAACAAACTGCAAAGGACCTTCGTTTTTCTGTGTGCAATAAAAAAGATTTAATTTTTGTTTCATTTCAAAGAAATGCTCTTCAAGTTCTAAAAACAAAAGAATTAAAGGTTTATAATATTTTCCCAAGCAGAAATTCTTTGTCTGCTCATGTCGCTGATTACAGACCTAAGATGGTGCTTTAAAAAAAAAAATTTATCCAGCCTTCTTTAGCATAGCCTATGATAACTACAAGCATCCTTTAGATAAATGATCGTATCAAATAAACATACTCAAACTCTGTAGAAATTACTGCAAAATAGAATTGGAATAAATCATTTTCAGAATGAGGATTTCTAAAATAAAGTTTAAAAATATGTCTCCAGCTGAGTCATGATTTTAAAGCTATGTATTTGTGACAAATTTTAAATGTTACTTTAGCACTTACATGCTGAAATTTTTAGGGTCAAACATGAACAGTCACAAAAGGACGTGTCCAAGTCACTTAGTAGTGAATTGTTTCACATTTTCCTCAAGAAGTTTCCCCTGGGTCCCTCTGTAAAACTGTCATTTTTCAGCTCATTATACCACATATTGAGGAGGGGCTCATCTCCTCGCTTCATCCAATAACTTAATTGAGAGGTATGGTAGATACAAGATATTTTTTAAATCTCCTCTAGAGATTTTTTTTTAATCTTACTACTATGAAATTGATCCAAATGCTTAAATGTCAACTTATCTTACAATATTATCGTTATTTATAAGTAGGAAAAATAGGGTGACATCAAAGACCCAAATCTAGACTTTTCCACCAGCAGAATAGTCGCTGAATGCTAGCAAAATGAACGCTGAAAGGAAGGGCTCTGAGATACCAAGACCCCGGGCTTGGGTTTTTTCTGCAGGTAAGCGGATTCGCAGCACGGGGGAAGAAGGCTGGGGACCAACGACTAGAGCAGCTTGAGAACTCGCCTTCTTTCCCAACATGATCACTCCAGTTTCCCCATGCCGGGAGCCTCCATCCTGCTGCCTACCGGTCTTGCTGAAGGCTGCGGATCAACTGCAAGTTACCAGCGCTCCTGGAGGCCAGACGGCTGGAGCCCCGGCCTGTGGGGGAACACGCAGACTCCGCACCAGGGCACCAGCGCCTCCGGCCGGCGAGCCGGGGTCTGGAAGACCCGACCGTGCGCCCTGGCACCGGCCGCGGGGTGGAGAGGAGGCCACCTGCCCTGCACCCGCGCCTGCTCCGCAGGTCACCCACCGCGTGCATCCCGGCCCCACGCTGCGCTGTCCAGGCCCGGCCCTGCGGCCCTCTGCGGCTCCGAGCACCGAGATCCTGGCGGGTTGGGGCCTCGGGACAAGATCTCAGTCTTCTCCAACAACTCTGATGAGACCAACCTGCTCCTGAAATCTATTAGGAGCCGGTGTTGGAGCCTCCAGAGGCGCGTGCAGGGAGCCGGCGCTCTCCATCAGGCCACGTGGGGTCCGCGCCCTCGGAGACCTCAGCACCACTGAGATGTGAACCTGAACCTTTTTTTTTTTTGGGGGGGGGGGCCAAATTCCAAACTGATGGCCGCCCTTGGCGGAAGCGGTTATTTTCTCGGCACCCGGAACAACGCAGGAGCTGGTGTGAGGCGGTTGATGCGTATTCACTGCAGCTGAACTGTAGGAACCAGGCTTGGATCCGAAATTATGAACACATTCCTGATACCACAAAAGAAGGAGAGTGCGAAATGGAAAAATGAAACCTGTTGAAACTATTGTAAGAAAGGGGAATAAAGGAGAATGATGGAGAGTGTGAATTTAAGATATATTGCAAACACTTTTGTAACTGTCGTAGTGTATCCCCAGTACAACAATATAATAAAAATAAAATTTTAAAGATTTTTTAAAAAAAAGAGGAGTGCATGGGCAGGTTTCAAATTAGCTTGGTCGGGCTTTCCTTTTCTTTCTTTCTTTTTTTTAAGCGAATAGAATGCTTGTTTTTTTGGCCACATCCTTTAACCTAAGAATATGTGCTAACAGCTAGGTTGCCTCCACTTGGTGACCTGTTCCGTGAACACGGTGACAAAAATTAGTTGGACTGGAGTTTTCTTTACAAAAAAGCAAAATGCCTCCTCAAACTTAAACATTCTTTGTGGAAATCTCAACTTGTAACATAGTTGGACGCTGTCTTTCATGCCGTGATGTTTACGGAAGATATTTGTCTACATCAAAGCAAAACACAATACGTTTAACTTGAATTCAGGGCTTGCGTGCATGCCCCGTCCATTCGACAACGCGATGTCGACGCTGACCACGTCCATTTCCTGGCAAATGTGTTGTAAATATACTCTCGGTAACTTAGCTAGCTTAATCTAAACCTAGCAAATTCAAAGGCTTCTTCCTTTCTTTTTGAATTAATAGGCATTTTCAGTATTAAACTAGTAATCAAAGCAGGGACAGGTGTGAATATAAGGTATTTTGAGTCGATGTAAATATTAGGGCAGGAAAGAATGGAAGCGTAATAAAAACAGTGATCAAAATACAGTTTAACAAAACTGTAAAAGGGAAGGGAAGGGTGGAGTAGGGGAGAAGGTAGAGTAATAGAAGGGGCGAATATGATCAAAGTGCCTGATATGTACGTATGGAAATGCCATGAAGCCCACTACATGTTTATATATGTACACTTTAATATATGCCAATAAAAGGCAAAAGCCACAAAATACAGTTTAAATGCACTTTATTTTAGAGAATAAAAATTTAAATTTTAATACTAGACAGAAAAGTTCATTATCAATTATTTTCAGGTTTGGGAAGAAAAATACATCCTTCTGGACTCGATACAGGCAATGAATTCATTCAGATCTTTAGGAGATATTAAAAATAACAAAATTGACTATAATTCCAATTTTGTTATATTTTCACTTTGATTAGCTTATTTTACTAACATGTTACCAAGACACAATTTTAGGGCACCTTGGAATATTTACTCTAATTCTTCACAAGCTAAATATGGTGGAGGCTCTGTGACTTTGTTTTTGGTTTTGAACACCAGAATCCATTCAGAAATTGCTTTTAATGTTAAAAGTTTGTATTTATATTTTGAAGGGTCAGGATTCTCTTGGAACATTTCAAAGGCATAGAGACCAAAAAAATATTAGTAATGTTTTCACAAAACCAGAGTTAATTTCTATGCATTTTCAAAGGTAATGTAAAATAACTATTTTGGGGGGGGGGCCTGGAACTGAGGGGGGGGAGGGGAAAGGCTGGGGGAGGGAGGCAGGGTGGAGAAATGACCCAAACAATGTATGCATGTGTGAATAAATGAAAAAAAAATTTTTAAATACAAATTGCCTTCAGGTATCACATTTAACAAAACATAAACTTATTTCCAATGGTCAGTAATTTTAACTTAATTTCGAAAGACAAAATAACACAAAAAGCAAATGATTGATGGGAGTTGTTGGCGGGAATTAGTATGCTAAAAGTCAGAGGGTGAAGAGACCCGTGTCTTCCTTCTCACCTAGACCTTAGTAGCGACCATGTGAGAGGGATTTCAGTCCGAATCCCCGACCCAGGTAACCTTTCAGGAGAACTTTGGGGGAGTTCTGAAGATGAGCAAATTTCTTTCTTCTAGTGGGACTTTTCGTATTTGTTTGGGAGGAGCCCAGGTTAAAGCTAGAACTGCCGAACGTTAGCATTTTGCCCCACGTCTGGACCCTGCACTGGGCGCGTTGCTCAGAAAATGTGCTTTGCTATTGGACCTTTTGTAAGCACGCCTCACTGTGCCCTTGACTGGGGAGCTAAATGAACTGGGAATGTGAAGAATCCTTCGCTTCCCGAGGTTAGTCAGCACAGGTTAAAATGCACCTGCTCTGCCCTCCTTTTGCCAAGTGCTTGATCCTGCAAGATGCGCTCCTGCTCAGCTGTGGTCCGCGCGCCTTGGGCGTCCTGCGCCTGGTCAAGGTCTAGGTCTTGAGGGTGTCTGGGCTTGAAGGGACGCGGGTCCTAACATCCTCCTCTAATTCACCTTGAGGGGTCTGCTGGTCTTCTTTGGCTAGGACTGAAAATGGAAGCGTGCCGGATGCAAAACAAACGCGCAGGGAATAAATTTCGGAAGCTCATCTTCCTTTGCCAAATCAGCTCTGGAATGGCTAAAGAGCGGCATGAGCGACTCCAGTTGATTTCTTATATTGGATGCCTCCAGGTGCCGGTCGCCCTAAGTGAGGAGTATGCACAGGTAAAGAAGGCTTCCCCGATGCGCTGGGCAGCCCACATTCTTTCTCGCAGGATTCTGTGGATCGCCCTCCTCCCACAAAGCCTCCCAAAACTGTAAGGGGTAAATATGATTTCATCGTGCTATTTCCTCCACAGTAGCAATAGTTTTTAAGATTGGTGTTCATGTGTGTGGCAACTGAGACCCACCCCCCAACCCCAGTCCATTATTTAACAGATAAGGAAATGGGGCTCCAAGGATGCAGAGGCAGCAGGGACACATCGGTTCTTTGGACTTCTGAGCCCGGGTAGCAGAGCTCAGGATTGCCCTCCTCCATCTAGCTCAAGTTGGACTCCTCCCAACTTTCTCTGGGTTTTCCCGGGGGCAGGGTCAGGTCTCTCCGCAACCCAGCAAGCGTGGTGCACCCAGACCCTACCTGACCGCTTGGTACCCCCTCGGACGGCCCAAGCAGCCGAGCATGGATTCCCGAATACGCACAAAAACCCGGAGAGGAAGTCAAAAGGCGGTGGTCCTAAACTAGGAGCTGTGGGCATGGTTACTGAGACTAGGGCGCACGGCCGGCTCTCCTGGAATTGAGTTTTGGCTCTCCCGCCACTTTGCTGAAAACCTCTGCTTCAAAAGCCTCTAAGCCCTTTTGTAAACCATGAAGGTCGAGTGCACTTAGGGAGAAAAAAAAAGAAAGGTCATCAACTTTAATGAAGTATTTTAACTTGCTCCCCAACCCCAGTATCTTGGCTTCCCTTCTTTTTTTGAGCTCAGTTTAAATTCCCTTTCCATTCCTGGCTCTGTCCGGGAGGATGTGACCCGCTGGCTCTCCAGCCGGGTCCTACAGAGGGCGGGGAGGAAAGGCGGAGCCGGCGGGGCTATTTATAAATGCGCAGGCAGCTGCGGACGCGCTGCTCCAGGGGAACACATTTCAGCACCGCAGCCCAGGACAGGGCTCTGCTCTGGTCCAGCTTCTGGCTTTCTAAATAATCTCTCTCTCTCTCTCTCTCTCTCTCTCTCTCTCTCTCTCTCTCTCTCTCTCTCTCTCTCTCTCTCTCTCTCTCTCTCTCTCTCTCTCTCTCTCTCTCTCTCTCTCTCTCTCTCTCACACACACACACACACACACACACACACACACACACAGAGAGAGAGAGAGAGAGAGAGAGAAGCCACCTTGCCTTGCACACCTCTTGCTTTTTCTTCTGTTTTTCAGGATCCTGGCTGGAGATAGAGGCTGGGCAGATGCCCGAGGACAAGATGCAGGACACAGACCACGTGTGTTCCTACGGAATGAAACTCAACTGGGACATCAACGATCCGCAAATGCCTCAGGTGAGTAAGACCCAGTGTCTGCCGGCAGGTGCGGTGCTGTCCATCCAAAGAAAACGAGTACATGTAAATTCTTGTGGAGACTCTGAGGGCTCTCAAATATAAAGGGAAGTTGTCTGGCTGCTCCAAAAGACAGAGTTGGGTTTAGAGATGTGGATGTGTTCACTCCAGTGCTTATCAGAAAATATGCCAAAAGAAGCAAGAGATGCCAATCAGGCTCTTCCTTTATAGTAGATGAGAGCAGGATGCCTCTCCCCACATTTTCCCTTAACCAGGGCAGAATTCAAGTGTCTCTCTCTTTACCTACTTGTTTCAAATCCAAAAGAAATCTGGGGAAGCATGGAAACTCAGCAAATATAAGTATCCCTGCTTCTCACGCTCAAAGCTGTGAGCTAGGACTATAAATGGAGGTGAACCAAATCTAAAACAGATTTCCAGACTTGACAAATTTATTCAGAGTACTATACTGCTGCTAACACAGCCACCCTCTGCCAAAACTTGCCTCTCTAATGACAGAAAATCATCATCCTCTTAGGATAAATTTTTTTTGGTTTGGTTTTATTGATGCCAAGGGAGAATGAATTGAGCAGTTTGGTTTGGTTAGACTAGTTTGGGTCAAAATGAGGGGTGAGCTGGGTGTGGTGGCTCAGTCCTGGAATCCCAGCTACCTGAGAGACAGAGGCAGGAGGATCACCAGTTCAAGATCAGCCAAGGCAAATTAGTGAGATCCTACCTCAAAAACATGATAAAAACAAAAGGACTGACGGTGTGACTCCAGTGATAGAGTGGCTCTGCCAGAAAAAAAAAAAAAAAGAAATGACTTTAAAGTTTTGGATGGGGGTGTAAGAACAATAAGAGTTGCTTTCCAAATATTTTCAAAGGTGGACTTCCAGCAAAGGGATGGCACAGGGATAAGAGAAACAGCATTTATTCAGTCTCTGTTACGTGCAAGATAAGCATTTAATGAATGGTAATTCATCAGCAAGGTGTAGCCTCTCAAGAGTTCAGCACTATTTCAGATGTGCAGTAAGTTTTACTCGTTTGTTTTAAAGTCTGCCTATTCTAGAGTCATGCTGTACCACTGTTGTGAAACTGGACCACGTTTATAATTGTGTCTCCTTGTTGCTAACTTCTGCCACAGAAATCTTCAGAGGAAACAATCTAAGCATCCGTTTTAGAAAAGAATCACATCCAAATAATGCAGTAAAGCTCATCCCTCAGGTATCTTCTCCACTTCCCAGGAGATATGAGTTACCTCTCCTTTGGGACTCTGGTTCCTGGTAGGATTGGGGTTTGAACTCAGGGCTTTACTTGAGGCACACCTCCAGTCCATTTTGCTCTATTTATTTTGGCCCAGGCTGGCCTCAAACCTCAATCCTCCTGATCTCAGCCTCTCAAGTAGCTAGGATTACAGACAAGAGCCTTCTGAGCCTGGCAAGGGACACCGATTCTTAATCAGAGGGTATGTTTTAAATCTCAGAAGGAATGGGTACACGAAGAGACAGGCACACTGGGATATATGTATATATAAAAAAAGGACTGGACAAAGGGAGCATTCTATTTCTGTTCTGGCTAACCTGGTAAGAGAGAGAAACCGGCTATCTGACCTTGAGAGAGTCCTTGACTTTGTCTTAGTCTCAGGCTACTGACCTGTCATCGAGTGAGGGAAGTAGATAATAATCTCAAATTCTCCTCCAGATCTCCTGTCATATTCTCTCTCTCTCTCTCTCTCTCTCTCTCTCTCTCTCTCTCTCTGTGTGTGTGTGTGTGTGTGTGTGTGTGTGTGTGTGTGTGTGTTACCAACACATTAGAGCAAATAGAACTCAATATTAGAGCTGGGTATGGTAGTATACAGCTGTAATCCCAGTACTAGGGAGACTGAGTCCAACCTAAGTTACATAACAAGACCCTGTCTTTAAAAAATCTTGGCATCCTCTGCTGTTGTTTGGTTTAAAACATAGTGTCTGTGGCTTCACCTCCAGCATCCCTACCTCAAGAGCTGGTGAAACACAGGGCCTCACCTAACCCTTCAAGGGGAGTACTAAAGACATTCTCTCTTCTAGAAAATTGATTTGTCACTTAAGTTGAAAATCCTTAAATTGAAACATTCACATTTAAAATAAAGACATTTGCTTCTAATACAAACATAGTGTTAATAATACATCACCATATATTTCATTTGTAACTGAAAGTTAATATTTCAAAGAAAAAAGATAAACTATACCTATTAGTAAAAATAATGATTCCAACAATAGCCTTATGGATTTGGAAATAAAATCATCCCTTTATGTTATTACTAATAGAAAGGAAAATGCCAACAATGTACACAAGTCTGAATTGTCCAACTGAGGACTTTGCAAAGGTTTGATGTAATTTTCCTTGGTAACAGGAGAGGAAGAGCTACGAATGGCTGCTAATGCAATAATACTTTCTGAACCTTTATCATACCAGTAAGGCCAGGAGGGTCTGGATACTGTAGATCTTCCCTTTAATTCCCAACTATGCCCTGGTGGAGGATTATCTATCTAGATTCCCCTTCCTTATCTGACAGATGTGTGTGAAGACACTTCTCTTGCAAGGTCATGTAAGGGTTAGAGCTATGAATGATGTGGATTTGTGACCCCTTCTGCTCTGTCCCAATACTCAAGTGTCTTGTGGTACAGAAGCATCCATTGATAATCCACAGAAGAATGAATATGGCTATGTACCAAACATCTTAACTGTAATTTCAATTCTATATTGGTCTCATATATCAGGAAATATAATTTTTTCTTTTGATTTTTAAATATGTAAAACACATTCTTAAGTTAAGGCTGAGATTTGGCCACCAAGTCCCAGTTTATTAGACCCTGCACTAGAGAGTACCAATAAATAGTAAATGTTCAGTAAGGGTAAATTATATTAAATTTATATATAAAAGACATTTGTTGCAGTAAAATAATGCATAAAACAAAGACCGCCAAATGCAAATACTAAAGCAATGCTCAGTGTTTTAAACATGACTCATTATTTTGGGCATGTGACACTTTGCTGAGAATGACAATCCCATATTGCTGAGGGTGGGTACAGTCTAGTTCCAGGCTGGCTCACCAACACTGAAAAGCTCAAAATTTATCACTATGTCCTTACCATGGTACCTTTTTAAACTTGCAGAGCTAAGGTAAGAATACAGAGGAAAAATGTCCCTGCTTCTCTGATGTTGCTCTAGTTGTCATCTTGATGTGGCTGGCAGATTTGGGATTAAAAAGCCAAGAGCTTGTAAAGAAATTTACAAGCTAAATTGTACTTCAGTGCATTGGTACTTTGATACTCAACATTGGAACACAACAAGAAGTGGAATAACAACACACTGATAAGGAGCCCAGGCTCTGGAGTCAGACTGTAGGGCAAAAATCTTATAGCCAGGGCTTGCTAACTGTGCGAACTTGGACAATCCAATCAATCTCTCTGAACTCTATTTTCTATTCTGTAAAATGGGCATGATGATTGTACCTATTGACTACATGTGCTGTGAAGACCAAATGAATTAACACCTGGACAGCATTTAGAAGATAAGCACTTCAAGGGAGGGATAGGTAAAGCACCTAAAAAATTAGTTAGCATTTGTTGCCCTTAACACAGAGAAACTTAAAAGCAACTGAGGCCAATAGGAAAAGGGGACCAGGAACTAGAGAAAAGGTTAGATCAAAAAGAATTAACCTAGAAGGTAACACACACGCACAGGAAATCAATGCAAGTCAACTCCCTATATAGCTATCCTTATCTCAACCAGCAAAAACCCTTGGTCCTTCCTATTATAGCTTATACTCTCTCTACAACAAAATTAGAAATAAGGGCAAAATAGTTTCTGCTGGGCATTGAGGGGGTTGGGGGGAGAGAAAGGGGGCAGAGTGGGTGGTAAGGGAGGGGGTGGGGAGAGGGGGGAGAAATGACCCAAGCCTTGTATGCACATATGAATGATAAAAGAAAAAAAAATAGTGCGTGCCACACAGTAGGTATTCGATAAATATTTGTAGAATTAATTAACAGGCTCAAAGAGGCAGGTAGCTCATTAATTTGCTAAATAGCTCAAATGATGAGAAAATGATGAAAATATTTTTATTTTTGCTAAGCTGAAATCACTCCTAGATGCAAAACCAAGTGGAGAGGGAGGGGGCGGAGTGGGTGGTAAGTAGTGGGTGGAGGCAGGGGGGAGAAATGACCCAAGCCTTGTATGCACATATGAATAATAAAAAAAAAAAGAAGATAAGCATTTTATAAACGTTAATTATTACTGGGTTGTCAAAAGAAGCAAATGGAATGAGTGGTATTTTCTAATAGCATAGTTTGTTTTTTGCTTTTTTTTATATCTCTCTGATGTGCTTGGAGAGGATGCAAAGCATGACGTGTGTGATGACATCACTGCTGTCCTCTCCTTGCTCCTTCCCAGGAGCCAGCCCACTTTGACCACTTTCGGGAGTGGCCCAACGGCTACGTGCGCCTCATCTACAGCAGCGAGGAGAGGAAGGCGCAGCGCCACCTGAGCGGCTGGGCCATGCGCAACACCAACAACCACCACAGTCACATCCTCAAGAAGTCGTGCCTGGGCGTGGTGCTGTGCGCGCGCGCCTGCGCCCTGGCCGACGGCTCCCGCCTGCAGCTGCGGCCCGCCATCTGCGACAAGGCCAGGCTGAAGCAGCAGAGTGAGCAAGGCTGGCGTGGGGATGGAGGGGGCTGGGGAGCCCCAGGTCTCGGCTCCTTCTCGCAGAAGGCTCTGAGGGTGGGGTGTTACTAATATGTCTCCCTCCGATGTTTGCAGAGAAAGCGTGTCCCAACTGTCATTCTGCTTTGGAGTTGGTGCCTTGCCGAGGGCATAGCGGATACCCTGTGACCAACTTCTGGCGGCTCGATGGCAACGCAATATTTTTTCAGGTAGGTGGATGAGAACACACTCGGTGATGGAGATTTTCATCATAGCATAGGGACCAAGCCACCTTCTTCCGCTTTGGAACCAAAGGTAGCTCCCGTGGTCAGAAGTAAGAGATGGACACCCCAGCGACCTCCTGGGTTCCTAGAAATTAGCTCACATACTGTGTACTCCTTTTTCAAAATTTTTATCTTATTTCATTTTTAGACATAGTCTCACTGTGTAACCCAGGCTGGACTGGAGCTCACCGTGTAGCCCAAGCTGGCCTCTTACTCAAGATCCTTATCCTCAGCTTCCCGAGTCTGGGATTATAGGTGCACACCACCATTGCTGACTCACTAAGAGCCAGATGTAGCTAACCAAGTCATAACTTATTTAATAGGGTGAAAGGATTGCAAGTCATCTTTTAAGATGTCTAGTACTGATGCTGTTTTATTTTCAATAATTTTTACTAGACAGTTCTGGAAAAATAAAACAATTTTGCATCTTGGGAAAGATGACTTTAGAAGAACAAATACATGACCCATGTCTTCATTATCTCAGGCCAAGGGAGTTCATGATCACCCAAGACCAGAGAGTAAATCTGAGACGGAAGCTAGAAGAAGTGCCCTCAAGAGGCAGGTGGCCTCTTTGTACCAACTCCAAAAAAAGAGAATCCCAGGACCAGAGGTAATGGATGGCCTACAGTGCCCCGTGGGCTGAGTTCATCTTCATCACAAGATACTCTGATAACTGATTGAAATGTGAATGCTGTGTGTTAATGACAAAGCTTTGACTTTATGTAAAAATGAAACATCTCTAGCAAATGTCATGAAACCAACATTTGGTTAGGGTCTCTAATCCCTTCTTTAAAAAAGATAAACCATCTCTACAGGCAATGATATAGTTAGGATGTGTGACATCCTGATTCAAGGACATTTATCCAACACTAATGAAGAAGAAATACGGTAGCACTCTCTCATCTTGAAGGGCGTCAACCTGTCTGCCCTCCATTTCCTGGTCTCTAAAATGGCCATGATAACTGTACCTTTAGCCTGCACATGGTGTGAAGTCTAGATGAATTAACACCTGGAAAGCATTTAGAAGATAACCACTTTATAAACATTAATTATTACTGGGCTGTCAGAAGCATACATAGGGTGAGTGGTTCAAGACCCCCCCACAGTGGATGCCTGAAACTACAGACGGTACCAAGGCCTACGTATCCTGTTTTTTCCTATACATATGTACCTATAATAAAGTTCAACTTGTAAGTTAGGCATAGTAACAGATTAATTATAACTAATAATAAAATAGAATAATTATAGCAATATACTATTAAAATTACTTAAAACTTACAGATTATTTCTGGAATGTTCCATTTGCTATGTTTTCAACCTTGGTGACTGTGAGTAATTGGAACCTCAAAAAGGAAAACTGTGGATAAAGGGGACCTACTATATGTGCAAACCAACAGTGACTTCACAGGGTTTCCTTGAGAGGGCTCTTAGCATCTGTGTCAGTCAGTGTTCTGTTACTGTAACAAAATACCTAAGATAATCAACTTAAACAAAGGAAAGGTTTATTTTGGCTCAGAGTTTAGTCCATGATCAGTTGATCCACTGCTTTTGGGACTATGGTGAGACAGCACATCATGGTGAAAGGGGCATGGCAGAAGAAACCCTCACCTCATGGCTAGAAGCCAAAGAGAAAGAGTCCAGAGTCCCACTACCCCCCTTAAGGGCATGCCCACAGTGACCTAAAACCTCCCACTAGGACTCATTTTTTTTTGTGGTGGTTTTTGTTTTGTTTTGTTTTATTATTCATATGTGCATACAATGCTTGGGTCATTTCTCCCCCCTGCCCCCACCCTCTCCCTTACCACCCACTCCGCCCCCTCCCTCTACCCCCCACCCCCTCAATACCCAACAGACTATTTTGCCCTTATCTCTAGTTTTGTTGAAAAGAGAGTATAAGCAATAATAGGAAGGAACAAGGGTTTTTGCTAGTTGAGATAAGGATAGCTATACAGGGAGTTGACTCACATTGATTTCCTGTGCGTGTGTGTTACCTTCTAGGTTAATTCTTTTTGATCTCACCTTTTCTCTAGTTCCTGGTCCCCTTTTTCCTATTGGCCTCAGTTGCTTTTAAGGTACCTGCTTTAGTTTCTCTGCGTTAAGGGCAACAAATGCTAGCTAATTTTTTAGCTATCCTCACACCTCCCTTGTGTGCTCTTGCTTTTATCATGTGCTCAAAGTCCAATCCCCTTGTTGTGTTTGCCCTTAATCTAATGTCCACATATGAGGAAGAACATACGATTTTTGGTCTTTTGGGCCAGGCTAACCTCACTCAGAATGATGTTCTCCAATTCCATCCATTTACCAGCAAATGATAACATTTCATTCTTCTTCATGGCTGCATAAAATTCCATTGTGTATAGATACCACATTTTCTTAATCCATTCATCAGTGGTGGGGCATCTTGGCTGTTTCCATAACTTGGCTATTGTGAATAGTGCTGCAATAAACATGGGTGTGCAGGTGCCTCTGGAGTAACCTGTGTCACAGTCTTTTGGGTATATCCCCAAGAGTGGTATTGCTGGATCAAATGGTAGATCAATGTTTAGCTTTTTAAGTAGCCTCCAAATTTTTTTCCAGAGTCGTTGTACTAGTTTGCATTCCTACCAACAGTGTAAGAGGGTTCCTTCTTCCCTGCATCCTCGATAACACCTGTTGTTGGTGGTGTTGCTGATCATGGCCATTTTAACAGGGGTGAAGTGGAATCTTAGTGTGGTTTTAATTTGTATTTCCTTTATTGCTAGAGATGGTGAGCATTTTTTCATGTGTTTTTTAGCCATTTGAATTTCTTCTTTTGAGAAAGTTGTTTAGTTCACTTGCCCATTTCTTTATTGGTTCATTAGTTTTGGGAGAATTTAGTTTTTTAAGTTCCCTGTATATTCTGGTTATCGGTCCTTTGTCTGATGTAGCTGACCAATATTTTCTCCCACTCTGTGGGTGTTCTCTTCAGTTTAGAGACCATTTCTTTTGATGAACAGAAGCTTTTTAGTTTTATGAGGTCCCATTTATCTAGGCTATCTCTTAGTTGCTGTGCTGCCTTGGTTCTGTTGAGAAAGTTCTTACCTATACCTACTAACTCCAGAGTATTTCCTACTCTTTCCTGTATCAACTTTAGAGTTTGTGGTCTGATTTTAAGATCCTTGATCCATTTTGAGTTAATCTTGGTATAGGGTGATATACATGGATCTAGTTTCAGTTTTTTGCAGACTGCTAACCAGTTTTCCCAGCAGTTTTTGTTGAAGAGGCTGCTATTTCTCCATCGTATATTTTTAACTCCTTTGTCAAAAACAAGTTGGTTATAGCTGTGTGGCTTCATATCTGGGTCCTCTATTCTGTTGCACTGGTCTTCATGTCTGTTTTTGTGCCAGTACCATGCTGTTTTTATTGCTACTGCTTTGTAATATAGTTTGAAGTCAGGTATTGTGATACCTCCTGCATTGTTCTTTTGACTGAGTATTGCCTTGGCTATTCGTGGCCTCTTGTGTGAGGACTCATTTTTTAACCTCCCATAGCGCCACCCCGGAGACCAAGCCTATATACATAGACTTTGGGGGGAGCATTTAACTTCCAAACTATAGCAGCGTTATTTACACAGGAACAGGTAAAATTTCTTTGGGCAACTTGATACAGTTAGCTTTTCAAATGAAGCCTGTCATGTGGGCAGAGTGTTAGTGTGAAGATAACAGAAGCTGACACCGTTTGAGCATTTCCACACGCCAAGCACTGAGTTAAGAGTTTCATACATTTGATCATTACAAAGACCCCATGATCACATAGCTATAATTAAGCCCATACTTAAAATGAGGAATCTGAGAGGCAGAAAGGTTACTTTCTGACTTGTTCAATTCAGGAGGGACAGAGTCAAGATGGGAAGGCAGCTCTGGGGGCTCCCGCCTCTGCTACTGTGAACACACATGGGTGAGGACAGGGCCATCCTACGTGGCCACCATGGAATGTCCTCATTCACTGTGTCGATTAGCAGCCTCTGGGGACAGGCCCAAATCTTGTCCTTTAGCAGTGTACTGTTCACAATACAGAGCCACCAATGGGAAGTTTGTTTTTATTTATGTGGTAGGCTGTTATGATGGATAAAGCTGTCCACACATTTACGTGTTATATATATCTGTATATGTCCCTTTTTTAGGCAGCAGAGAACCAAGACGGCAGTGAACATTTCAACAGCACACCTCCCTTGGAAAACCCAGAACTGTTGGATGCAATTCCTGACACTGGCTTCTCACTGCTAGGGCAGCCTTGCCCTTCTCCTGTAAACTCTGATGCTTACAAAGCCATCTGCGACCTGGCCACCTTTCCAGGAGATGTGATGCCACCCTTTCAGAAATATCCCAACACAAGGATCTATTGGTCCAGGCCACCTTGCAGCTATGAATTGACAGGTCCTGGGTACACAAATTCCAGTCCATGTCCCGCCCTTTATAAAGGTCCTACCAGCCTCCCTAATGACACAGATTGGCTTCATCTGAACACACTACAGTACAACGTCAACTCATACAGTAGCTACGAGAGAAGCTTTGAGTTCCCCAGTACACAGCATGGCTGGAAATCAGCACTTGGAGATCCTGGTCTTGAGGAGAGGACTGACCCCAGAAAGTGCCAGGCCATGGCCACATGCCCTTATTATAACTCAGAGCTTCCCTGCAGGTACCTCACGACAGTGCCAGCAGGGGCCCCCACCCTGCAGACAGTGATCACCACCACCACCCAAGTGTCCTACCAGGCCTACCAGTGCCCTTCTCTGAAACACAGTGACAGTGTGCAAGAGGTTAGCAGCCTTTCCAGCTGTAACTATGCTTTGGAAAATGTCCCAATGTCTATCTGTCCTGAAGCCTTGGACACTCCAGCTGCAGTCACAGGGACAACCTCTCCAGCAGGGAGAATTCCTCTGAAAATTCCAGGAGATTGCCGGACCATGAGGCCCACACTGGCTTTTCCTCAAGAGGTAGCTCACTCTGGGACAGATGGAACAGACACATGGGATGTGTGTCTGTCTGGGATGGACTCCGCCGTCAGTTACTTGGATACAGTGGGGCCATTCTTTACCTACGACAATGAGGACTTTTAAAAAACATTCCTGGGTGAACCACAATATTGGTGTGCATATAGAAAGTAAAATACAAGTGACAATTCTCTTGTGGAACTATGAGATTGATCTTGTGAACAAAGAAATTCATATAGAAGCAAAAATGCTTGTCAGCTGAAAAAATTAGCTACTAGGAATGTTGGAGAGTCTGAGGAACTTTCCCACAGCATTTTGAAATCTCCTACAGTGCATAGAAGAAGGTCAGGAAGGCCTAACTCTGCCAAATGAACAAATAAACTAGAGAGGAGGAAGTTTTAAAGTGCTTCACTTAGTTTATGAGCTGGAGTAGAAGTCAAAGTTCCTGGGCTGGAGGAGTGGCTCAAGTGGTAGAGTGCCTGCCTAGTGATCATGAGGCCCTGAGTTCAAACCCTGGCACTAGGGAATTTCACAATCCTTATACAGCCATTAGAGCGTGTCTAAATAGCTTCCTGAGGAAATTTTTCTGTTTTATCCTAAGTAATTTCATAAAATTTATGGGTAGCATTTAGAAACTGTTAATATAGCTGAGCAAGGAATTCTGATCATTTTATCTTCAAAATGTGCAGCTTGAAAACAGATCTTCAGCATTTGTACAGTACAGTTGTTTTTAAAAAGAACTTTGGTTTTAGCTTAACAGGGTGGTACATGCCTGTAAACCCAACATTCAGGAGGCTGAGACAGGAGGATCTTGAGTTTGAAGCCAGCCTGGGCTACACAGCAAAACCGAGTTTCAAAACAAATTTTTTAAAGAATTTTTGTTCTTAGCAATTAGCTTGAATACCTTTTCCTAACATGCTGTCTTCATAACAGAGACTGCCTAACAGTAATGGTGTGCATTTAGTGAGTTATCATGGGAGCAAATAATTCTTTTCTGATTAGGTTTCAAAATAAGAGTTGTGATGTTTTATTCAAATAGTTTCATTATTCCTTTGTTACTCTGTAAATGTAATTGATAATGTTCAATGTAATGAAGACATTTTAAAGTAATGCTTATGCTTGAATTATCTCAAAACAGAAATAGGAAGATACATTGTTTATATTATAACCTGGGAAACATATTATGAAATATTAAAAGTTATTGCTTTACCAATTTGATAGTTTATTTTAGGAATACCTATTATTGTACTGTATCTTATAGAAAGCCTCTTCAACACATTTGGAGTGGGGGTGAGGGGTGTGGCTCAGTGGTACAGTATGTGCTTAGTATGTTCAAGGCCCTGGGGTGGAACCCCCAGAACCACAAAAAAGAAAATCGGGGTGTACTCCCAACGCTGAATAAAAACACTCAGTTTTCAAGTAAAGGTAACAAACTATGTAAGAAATAAAATGGTGAGGGGTTGGGCATGGTAGAGTACATGTGTAATCCCAGCCACTACTCAGGAGGCAGAGATGGGGGATATTCATGGAAGTTCGTTTCAAGGTCAGAGGCCAACCTAGGTGTTAGTGAGACTCCATCTCAACAAACAAGCTGGATGTGGTTCACACCTATAATCCCAGTTATGTGAGAGGAATAAGGAGGAGGATCACAGTCTGAGGCCTGCCTGGGCAAAAGTGTATGAACTTATCAAAAAGTAACTATAGCAAAAAAGGACTGGAAGTGTGGCTCAAGTGGTTGAGTGCCTGCCTAGCAAGCACAAGGCCCTGAGTTCATACCCCGACACCCTCTTAAAAAAGAAATTTTTGAGAATTGAAGTATTGCTTTCAAATCTGTGTAGAATGCCCAATTTCTTAGTGCAGTAACTGACCTGCACTAAGTCAGATGCTATTTTAAATCACTTAGTGCTCTATATAGGTCACCTGATTCATAAGACCCTAATACCTGAGCCAACAAATGCATGCAAGCTTCTCCCATGATGAAGTAGGCTTGAGAACAGGCCCACAATTTTCCAACCAACTTCTGCTCAAAGGAAAGGATGCTTTTCCTCTACTTTTTTCTCTAGAGTTTTATTGCCCAAACTCACAGAGTTCACTCAGAATTTTTCAGGACCTTAAGCATGTGCAGACAGACATACACTGAGCCTTGCCCATTTCACAGCTGTCCTCTGAGTACCTGAGTGGGGAATGACTTACACAGTAGGCAGAAGGCCTGGGGTTTGTAGCCAGGTTGTCTCTGAGTCCTGTTCACGCTGCCCATTCTATTAGCTGTGATGACAGTCATTTAAATGACTTTTGCTACACTAACAGGCCAAAAGGGTGTTTACACAAAACAATTTGGTTGCTGCATCATTATGGGAAAATAATGTCTATTTAACTCTACTGATTTCACTTAGCAGGGAAAAATACACTTTATCATCCTTTAAAGTATATGTGTCATAAATAAATAAGATTTTAGACAGCCAAAAATCTTCCTTTGCCATTTCTGCTTACAAACACATTGGATGGACCACCTGAGCTCCTACCACTAACCTCTCCACCCTGTTTGCTCATCTTTCCTTTTCTTTTGGCTTAAAGCAAAGGAGAGCTCTTTGGATGCGACATCAGTAATGTATTTTAAATGAATTAGCCATGAGAGCTGGGTTTTCCGATCGCTCTCAGACAGCTGAGCTCCCCTCAGGGCATTGTGCTTTATGGTTAGTCTGATAAAGCTTTTCAAGCAGGAGTCATTCCAGGGCGGTGGGCATGGATGAGGAGAGGGAAAAGAAAGCACCTTACAATCTTAGCCACCTGTGGCTCTTGGGATGGACGTTCCAGAAAAGCATCACTGAGTAAAAAGGTCACCCTCTGCCTCATGAGACCTCGTCTGTAGAAAACGGCATTCTCTTTTCAATTGTTTCTTGAGAGCTAGGTTTTAAGGACCACATCTGAAAAGCCCCCTGCCTGGAGATGCCTATTTATTAGGCTGTGGTATTGAGCCAGGTTTTCACAAACCACTTGAATTCCTTCTCTTACTCATCCCGTGCACTCTGCCTTAAAAGATCTTTTCTGGCTATTGCCAAGATGCAGTAATAAAACCCCTTCGTTCAAATGCACACAGGGTGGAGATACTGGAACCGGTGTGCTCAAACCTGCAATTCCAGACTTCGGTCTTCCAGGCTCGGGGAGGGTGCTTACAAACCAAAGCCCATCCTCTTTCACTTTGGGTGCTGAAGTCCTCACTGCAAGTCTACCTCTGTATTGTCTTCATGGAACTTCAATAGGAGCTTTTAGAATAAAGGTAAAACTTTATGCTTTGGTTTTGTAGTAAAAAAAAAAATCCCATTCACATCAGAGAATATCTGCAAAGGCGATCTTAAAAATCATGATGTATTCAATAGAATATATTTAGTCAACAGTTAGCTGTTAAGTGCTTATTATAGGGATTACAGAGAAGCACAAAACTTGAGTAACTTGTTTAAGTCACAACATTGTGGAATGGAGCTTGGGTCCTGCTCCCTCTGCATCCAAGACCTTGTCCTGAAAAACCATGTTCTAACGGGGTCAAGGATAAGATGGGTATGATGATAAAAAGCAGCTGGAGTTGTACTCAGTGTCTGACTACTGTGTGCGAGGGTTCTAGTTCTAGTATAGAGAGAGGTAGAGAAACAGAGATGAGGGTGTAGGCTCCAGTCCAAGTACAGAGAGAGAGGAGAGAGACAGACAGAGACAGATACAGAGACAGAGGTAGACAAACATGATAATAATATTGCTGTTTCCTGCAGCAAGTTTTTATTACATTAGATAAGTTATCAATAACCTGGGACATGCTTGGAAAAGATAAGGAAGGTGATAAAATGAAAAAAAATTAAACTCAATTCTTAATGTGTTAATCTGGCTCTTCTCCAGAGAAATAGACCAATGTGAAATGTATGGAAGATGTATGGATAGACAGAGATGTTTATTTAAGGAACTGGCTCATGGAATTGTTTGGGACTGGCACATCAGAGATCTATCTATCTGGGGGTCAGGACAGCAAATTGAAAAACTTCCAGTGAGAATTGTTTCATTCTTGGGTCCAAACTGCAAAGGCCATCAGGCTGGAATCATAGACAAGCTTCTGGGCTGCATCAGAGAACACCTTCTTCTCCAGGAAACCACAGTCTTTACTCTACAGGCCTTCAGCCGATTGGACAAAGCCCACACCTTATGGAGAGTCATCTGTTTTAATCAAAGTCCGCGAATTCCACTGTTAACCACATGTAAAAAATAGATAAATAAATAAAAACACCTTCACAGCAACATCAACAACATCTAGACTGGTGTTTTACCAGGTTACTGGGCCTTGTAACCTAGCTACCATTAACTCACAGGATGACTCATCACACTCAACAAAAAGATTAAACAGACCAGGGGTATTCAGCAGAAAGAAAAGGAGATGACTTAAATGGGACATGATAGAATTTGAAGTACTTGCAATGACATTGTGCTGAGAAGGGATTAAGCAGTGTAGGGTAGGGTTTAGGAACATGGACTTTGCAATTAGACAGAATTGAAGACCACAAGCATAAGAAGGATTTTGTTGGAAATGCAATGGCTACTGGAATTTGAACCCAGCACTTCTGCACACTGTGAAGAAGAAGTAGGCAGATCCTTTTGTGGCACAATTTGAGAGTTCCAGTTCCTTCCTTCAACATACCTAAAATCTCTCCTGCTGATGCAGGGGCAAGGATTCTATTACTTGTACAGAAACATAGAAAATACCTGCTTCACAAATGGAAATAAGTGAGCTGGGGTATGGCTCAAGAGTATGGCACTTGCCTGCCACATGTGAGGCCCTGGTCTGATCCCCAGCACTGCAAAAAAAAAATAATAATAATAATAAATTAAATGTTAAATTAAAAACAAGCTGAAATAAGTAAGGGTGAAGGTGAGCCAGAAAACACAGTGCAGTCTAGAAGTTTGCTTAGAAGCTACTATTTAAGGTACAGAGGAAAAGTCTGAAAAAATGTATCAGATTAAGCAAAAGCGTCTTGTTACCATAAAACCTTTTTTATGGGCCTTAGAATCAAGCCAAGCCCTCCAATTGTGGTCTCAACATGTCCTTAGAAGGAAGATTTAAGATCAAAGTAGAGCATTTAAAATACCTAGTATTTCAAGTATTGGTTTCCATCACATCGCTCTGTTTAGCATTGTTTTTTGTCTCATTCAGGACAAGATTCAGGACAGACTTATAAAACCACAAATCCATAAAACACAGCTCACCATACTAATATTTTGAAGTCTTGACCCATTTAGATTAAATTTAATTAGTATAGTCTAAGATTAGACAAGTTTATACATTGGAAAACTAAATATATTTCATATGGAGAAGACAAGAGGACTAACAAGAGACAAGATTAATATATGAAAGACTTTATCTTTACTCATTAATATGGTAAATTTAGTAACTCTTACTCTGTTACTAGTTATTCAGTGACTAACGACATTCTTCTACACTTACTGATGGAAAATACCTCCAACTCTCAGCAACAGCCATGAGACCCTGGAGGCTCAGTTCTGTGATGGGGACAAGTTGCCTTGAGTCTGTGAAATGTTATATGAGACATTTGCTGAATTTGAAGGGAGTAGCATGTGGTGACAGAATAATAAATGTTACCAGTGACCTGTATCAGCTGTGCAAATGCCAGGAAAATAATCCAAGGTGATTTTCAGGAATTCATAATAGATCATAAATCAAAATGGCTTCTGGTTAACATCTTGCACTAAAACTTGGATATCCAGAGTATTCTTAGACTAGAAATATAAATTCAAAATTGTTCTAAAAAATATACAATATATATCTATCATAAATAATCTAGCCAGAAATGGGCCAATAAAATTTGAACTCCCATGAGTACTCTTTAAATATTCTGTACCAAAAATTCCAAATTAAGTACGAAATCCATCCTCAGACATAGCAGTGAACTCTCCATTTTTTTGTTGGACATTTGCAGTGGTGGGCTACCTTACTACACTGTAGGAGCCAATAACCTGCAGAGATACTTGTGAAGAGGGAATGCCTTCTGAAAACCTTGGCCCCAGGAAATTTGCCTAAATAATTCTGCATCATAACCTGTGACAGTCCTCATTCTGTACCCACTTGGTTGTGGAATCCTGGCCACTTTAGGCCAGGAAGTACAGAGCTCAGGGAGGGTCCGAATGAGAGAAGCAGAACCAACAGGAGAGAAAGACACACAGAGAGAGAGAGAAAGAGAGAGAGAGAGAGAGAGACATCTTGACTTTTTTTCTGATGATTTTCTGACTTTATCATGGCGTGAAAATGACAGTATTCAGCAAAAACTGTGCTTCGGATTTTGTATTTTTCCTGGACTACTGATATATAGTAGCATCCTTTTTTTGTGAGGCTGGCTGTGAGCCTCAGCTCCGTATAATCCACACGATCCCTAGAGGAGGTGCTGTACAGAGTGTGCTGGGTTGCTGGACCAGGATGCTCAGGGCATTAGGTGCAGTTGATTCATTTTCAACTCATGGGTTATTGGGGCATGGCCCCATCCTAAATTGAGGAGCACCTACTTCACATACACATGGATACATACATATATCATGTTTATGTATGGATATATGTGTGCCTGCACAAACACACACACACAAATATATATGAGATTGATTTGAAGTTACTGGCCCCCATGATTTTGAGGCTGGCAAGTCTGAAATCTACACAGCAGGCTGACATTCTATAAACTCAAGCAGAATCTCAGTTCTTCTCTGGGAAACCTCAGTTTTTGCTCTTATAGCCCTCAACTATTAGCATGTGGCCTACCCATACTATCAAGGTTAATCTACATAAAGGCCACTGATTGCCCAAGTGTTAATTATGTCTACAAAATATCTTCACAGCAGCATCTAGATTAGGGTTTGACTAAACAACTTGGCCTCTCAGCCCAGCCAAGGAGATATATAACTGTTTGCCACCACAGGGTCATTGGCTGAGGGTCCTCCAAACTTACCATTGCTATACTTCCTGCCTGCAGTGCCGTTCCTGAGAACTTTGCATACTGGTTAACTATGTAGGTCTCGGCTCAAGAGCTCATGGACGTTCTCTGACCATCCATCTTTTTGTGCAGCTCTCTTTCCTCCTCACTCTCTAACACAGTGCCCTGTTCTACTTTCTTCAGGATAAGTTTTTTTCAACATGAAAATTAAATTTTTCACTGATTACTTCTCTGTCCTACTAAAATGCAGATCCATGATTATCTCATTGGTCACTTGCTCATGTCAAAAATAGTGCCTGCCGAACACAACAAGGGGATTGGACTTTGAGCACATGATAAAAGCAAGAGCACACAAGGGAGGGGTGAGGATAGGTAAGACACCTAAAAAACTAGCTAGCACTTGTTGCCCTTAACGCAGAAAAACTAAAGCAGATACTTTAAAAGCAACTGAGGCCAATAGGAGAAGGGGACCAGGAACTAGAGAAAAGGTGAGATCAAAAAGAATTAACCTAGAAGGTAACACACACGCACAGGAAATCAATGCAAGTCAACTCCCTGTATAGCTATCCTTATCTCAACCAGCAAAAACCCTTGGTCCTTCCTATTATAGCTTATACTCTCTCTACAACAAAATTAGAAATAAGGGCAAAATAGTTTCTGCTGGGCATTGAGGGGGTGGGGGGGAGAGGAAGGGGGCGGAGTGGGTGGTAAGGGGGGGGTGGGGAGAGGGGGGAGAAATGACCCAAGCCTTGTATGCACATATGAATGATAAAAGAAAAAAAAAATAGTGCGTGCCACACAGTAGGTATTCGATAAATATTTGTAGAATTAATTAACAGGCTCAAAGAGGCAGGTAGCTCATTAATTTGCTAAATAGCTCAAATGATGAGAAAATTATGAAAATATTTTTATTTTTGCTAAGCTGAAATCACTCCTAGATGCAAAACCAAGTGTATACATATGTGTGTGTTTGCAAAACCAAGTGCATACATATATCAAATCAACATGATTTTTTTTTTTTTTGGAGGTACTGGTGTTTGAACTCAAGGCTTCATGCTTCCTAGGCAGGTGCTATACTACTTGAACCACTCCATCAGCCCAAGATTTATCTTCTGAATCATACAAAATTATTCTGCTCCTCACTGTATATCCCTAAGGATTCACATACAGTGTTCTTGTCTCTTATTAATTTTTTCTTTTTTTTTTCCTTTATTATTCATATGTGCATACAAGACTTGGGTCATTTCTCCCCCCTGCCCCCACCCCCTCCCTTACCACCCACTCCGCCCCCTCCCTCTCCCCCCACCCCCTCAATACCCAGCAGAAACTATTTTGCCCTTATTTCTAATTTTGTTGTAGAGAGAGTATAAGCTATAATAGGATAAGCTATAACTTCTTATCCAAGTTAAGTGCCTTCAATTCCACTGTATTATGGTTTTCAAAATCTATCCTAAATTGTTTGTACCAGTTGAAGACCTCTCCCTCCCTCTGTCATACACACACACTTTCTCTCTTTTACCCCAGATTATAAACTTCTTAAGACTGCTACATATGTTTTTAATCTCATAAGGCACTGTGTTTAGCATCCGACAGGTGCTCAGTAAATGACTCGTCACTATAAACACACATCTTCCTGTGTGTTTAAGAGTGTGATATTGGGGCTGGTGGAGTGGCTCACACCTGCCTAGCAAGTATGAGACCCTGAGTTTAAATCCCAGTGCTACAAAAAAAAAAAGAGTGTGATACAGAAATGGTAACGATCCTTTAGGTAGGAGTAATAGAAGTGCAATGTTGAGGTCATGGAAACGGTAGTCTGGCTACTCTCACTGGTCACAACACACCTCAAATAGACTGATGAACATGGTAGAAAAATATTTGTTAGCTTAGAAATGATGGAACTGATTCACAGGTAGAAATTATGAGCTAAGTTTTCTTTTGACTCTGTTATTTATTTACCATAGCATAGACATAGAAGGGAGGAAAGAAGAAAGGAATGAGAAAAGTCTATCATAAAAATTCCACATGACTGGGACTGGTGATTTTACAACATTGTGAAGGTATCAGATGCCATGGAATTGTTGGATTTAAACTGGCTAACTTTATATTATGTGCCTCTCACTCCAATTTGAAGTATACAATAAAAATAGAGATGCCTGAAGAGCCTCCTCTTACTGGTAGAGGAGCATAGCACTTGCACTTAGGCTTTGGACAGAGATGACTTGTGGGCCACACTGGTCACAACTTTGGGGTGGACTGGTGTGGTGACATGGAAACATCTCCCAACCCAGAATCATAAATTTTGTATCTGATTATTGTCTATATTAAGTCTAGATTGTCACTAAACCCCTTTAATGAACTTTTGTCTGAAGTAGAAGGAGGATGTTGAACACTCATCTCACAGAGTCACTGGAAGAATCAAGTATGGTGACACGGATGAGAGCACTCTATGTTATCAGTTCAATGAATGTGTCTGGAGCTTCTGCTCCATTGCTAGATACTGCTGCGGACTGGAGATACAGCAGTGAGCCACCAGCTAGGACTTCTGACCTCATGGAGCTTACAGTCTAGTTACAGTCTAGTTACAGCACAGGACACAAGTGTCAGCACGAGATACATCACAGACATACAGTGATAAGTGCTAAGGAAGAAAAGAAAACAGAGAAAATACTCTAGCTTGAATGTGTCCCTCCAGGAAACTTGATTCCCAATGCACCAATGTTAAGAGGTGGGATCTTTAAGAGGTGATCACGTCAGGAGGGCTTTGCTTCCTGAGTGGATTAAATTCCTTATGACAGGAGTGGGTTTGGGAAAAGAGTGAGCACAGCTTCTTTGTGGTCTCATTCACCTCTCTCGCCCTTAGTCTTCTTCCATGGGATGACACAGAAAGAAGTCCCTCACCAGACACCAGTAGCCTCATATTGAGCTTCCTTCATTACAGAACAGTGAAAAATAAATTTTTTCTTTATAAATTTTCCGATCTTCGGTATTCTGTTATAGCAACACAAAGTAGAGTAAGACAGAAGGGAATTGGAAGTGTGTACAGGGAGGAAAGCATGCAAATTTCTATGGAGAATCCCAAGAAAGCCTAAGAATGTGTGACATTTGGGTAAAAATGTGAAGAAAATGTGGGAATTGGCCATGTGAACCTATGGGGTGATATCATTCCAGAAAGAAGGAACAGCATGTGTTGGCATGTGGGAAGCATCAGGCAGCTCTAGATAAGTGAGTGACAGTGGTAGTAGGAGATGGATGGGCTTTATGGTTCTCATTTGGAACTGTGCCTTCAACTTGAAATGACATGGGAAATCTTAGAGGGGTTTGAATAGAGGCAGGACGTGAGCCGAGGGTTTTTAAAATAGCAGCTTTATTCATAATTGCCAAAATTTTCCAGGTGTGGTGGCCCATGCTTGTAATCTCCGCACCAGAGAGGCTGAGGTAGGAGGATTGTGAGTACGAGGCCAGCCTGTGCTTTGTACTGAAACCCTGTCTCAAAAATCAAAACAAGAAAACAAGCAAAATAAAAAAACATGGTCAAAACTTGGAAACAGCCAAGGGTCCTCAGTAATTGAATGAACACACAAGCACATCTTGATACATCTTGACAGTAGAATATTAGCAAGCACTAAAAAGCACTCGATCCATGAAAAGGCATGAAATAAGTGCATGTTGCTGGGTTAAAGCCAATCTGAAAGGCTGCATGCTATATGATCCCAAATGTATGGCAGATCTGAGGTTTTTATACAACCACCCTGGCCGGTGTGTTGAGAACTGACTGAGAAGGAGTGAGGGTAGAAGCAGAGAGCTGGATAGGTTCTTGCAATAATGCAGGTAAGAGATGACAGTGGCCTGGACCTGGGTTGTGAGCAGCAGGGATGGTGAGACATGGTCAAATTCAGGACGTGTGGTAAAGGTGTTTTGTTAGCATGGAGAAGAGAGAGAAGATTCAAGGGGAAGATACCACATATTTGGCCTTAGCAGCTGGATTGACGGAGTTGCCGTCAACCAAGACAGAAGGAGTAGCACGATGACCCAGGGGAAGGAGAGAATAAAAGGAGCTTGGTTTTGAGTATGTGGAGTTCAAACTATTATATTTCTAAGTGATGTGTTAAGCAAGCAGCTGCATATATGAGCCTAGCATTCAAGATGGAGGTTCAGACTTAGAGACCCAAACTTCAGGCTCATCGACATAGACGTGGCCTTTTAGATTTTCAAAGACAAAGTATCATTATCCAGCAATTACTCATGACTGTTAACACCAGCAAACACTGACCCACTCCAACCCTCTGTTTGGAATATCAAAGCTACTTTTTTAAAGTTATTTTTTTAGCAGAAAACATCTTTAAAAAGAAAATCAGGCATATACTAGTCTTAAATTTTTCTCATTGCACTTTTTCTTTTTGGCAGTGCTGGGGTTTGAACTCAGGTCTTCATGCTTGCTAGTCAGGCATTCTACTGCTTGAGCCACACCACCAGCCTCTCATTTTACTTCTTCAGTATTTTATTTTTGGTCTTAAGTATAAAGAAATTCAGAGACTTTTAATTAGTGATAGGCTTACAAAATAGTAGCAATTAGAAATCTTCTGGGAGATTGCTTATCTTTCTAGAGATTGAAAAGTTCAAGTGTGAAATGCCGTCATAAAAGCATGAAGCTGCTCAGTCAGCCATTGTCTTGATAGTAATCACGTACTGAAGGATATTCTGCCCATCTTTGATAAGAAGTATGCTGGTAGTTTTAAAATATACACACTGTTCAATACTTTACCGTGTTAGGGGAATCAAAAGAAATCTCTGCTATGATTTAGCCACCAAAAAAGTTGATTATTTGAAGATGAAGCAACTTATGAAAAACAAAGCAGAAAGGTATAAAAGCGAGTACCAAAAACCTGATTACATGAAACAATTGCAAATCTTGAAGCTATGATGAGGACTGGAATATGTCGTCTACCATTTTGATGTTACGTATCTATACGTCAAGCCATGAGATACAAGTAGAAATACAACTTGTTCTGAAACATTTGAGGTAAATGTCCTGAAAAGTAAATTCATGAATTTCTGGTTCTGAAAATAGTGGAGTGGCTCATGTTGGGCTAACTCTTCTTCAGTTATAGTTATAAACGCTGAACAAACAAAATCGAACTATTTGAACATCCTGGAAGAATCATGAAAGGGAAGTGGAAATCGTAGGGAATTTGACTGTTGAGAGACGGGAACCCACAGGCTCTGTTTCTTGTTTCCACAGTTCTTCCCCAGGCACTTCCCTGCCAATGAGGCATCAGGCAGCTGTAGCCCACAGAATGGGAGAAAATCTTTCCCATCAATACATATGACCAGAGTCTAATAACCAGAACAAACAGAGAGCTCAAGAAACTAAACCTCCCCCAAAAACCAATGACCCAATGAAGCTATGGGCAACTGAACTGAATAGAACTTTCTCAAAAAAAACAAAAGAAACAAAAAAACTACAAATCGCAAAAAAACAAAAACAACACATGAACAAATGCTTAGCAAATCTGGCAATGTAGGAAATGCAAATCAAAACCACATTAAGATTCTACCCCCTATTTACCTTCTGTGCGGAAAAAAACAAAAGCTACCTGGATTTCCTGAGTTTATTTTTTAAGCACAATGTCCCCTGGATGTCACACTGTGGTCCGAATCAAGAATTGTCCATTTTAAGAAATCAAAGCAGCTAGAAATGAAAATTAAAATGTCACTAGCCACGTGTTTTTATTATGTCCCTCTAGGGGGTTTTAAATTTTATTTCAGAGCTCTTCATTTTGGGCAGGAATCTGATGATATATCGTGTTTCAGTAAAATCTTCTAAGTCAGTGAATAAAACATAAGCAAAGTCACTGGACCTAAAGACATATTGATAACGATCACTCCCCCAGAGTCATTTTGACAGCAGCAAACATACTTGAGTGGATATAATTTATTACTTCCTTCTAGCAGGACAACCTCAAGACTTATCTGTGAGAGCACTGCAGTGAGCTGATAGCAGAGGCACCTGCTTATTGACAGACAGCCTGGGGCTCAGGTTCCCAATCCTGGCCCATGGCCCTTGGAGACTCCCCACAGTAATGGTTTGTGACTGAAGTTCCAGCCAATGTTTTGGATTTGCTGTCTTTTGATCTTCTAGCTATCCACCCTTTCTGGCTTTTGCCTGTGACCTCAGGGACCACCCTGAGGTTATGTGCCCAGGGTCCCAGTTCTGCGAAGCCACTTAGGCAAGGCACTGTTGAGCACCATTGAAGGGTGTTGACAAAGCAACAAGACATGAACACTGGTAAAAAAGCAACACATCACCAAGTATTCTTGCTTTAGTGAAAAAAATCTACTTAAAGGGATATGAAGTCATTCCTTTTGTTTACAGTGGGCCATTTGGAAAAGCTTTGCATATTTTTTTTTGAAACTTTGTATCCATTGAACAGTTCCCCATCCCCCCCAATCCCTGGCAGCCACTGTGCTGTCTGTGTCTATGAGGTATTTTAGATACCTCCTGTAAGTGGAATCACACAGTATTTGGCCTTTTGTAGGTGACTTATTTCATTTAACCTAATGTCCTCCAGGTTTAACCAGATTGTGGCATTGGCTGGATTTCCTTCTTTTTTCTCCTCCCTCCCTCCCTCCTTCCTTCCTTCCTTTCTTTCTTTCTTTCATTTTTGACAGGATTTCACTATGTAGCCCAGGCTGATCTTGAATCCACAATCCTCCTGTCTCAGCCTCTTGAGTGCTGGGATTGCAGGCATATGCCACCATGCCCAGGGATTTCCTTCTTTGTTAAGGCTAATAAATATTTCACTTTCTCTGTATATATTATATTTTCTTTATGGAAATTTAGGTTTTTTTCAATAACTTGGCAGTTGTGACTAGAGCGTCAATGAACATCACAGTGCAGATATTGCTCTAAGATCTTGACTTCAAGTCCTTTAAATATATACCGAGAATTAGGATGGCTAGATCACATGATAGTTCTATTTTTTTATTTTTTCAGAAGACTCCACACATGACAACTAAATATAATGTGGTATTTTGTATAAGATCCTATACTAGAAAAAAGAACAAAAGGTAAATACTAAGAAAATATGAAGGGCTGCTCACATCTATAATCCTAGTTACTTGGAAGACTTAGATCAGGAGGATGGAGGTTTGAGGCCAGCTTAGGCAAATAGTGTGTGAGACCCCCATCTCCACAATAACCAGAGCAAAATGGGCTGGAGGCATGACTCAAGTGGTAGAGTGCCTGCTTTGCTAGTGTAAAGCCGTGAGTTCAAACTCCAGTTTGAATATATATATATATGTGTGTGTGTGTGTGTGTGTGTGTGTGTATGTCCATATATATATGTACATATGCATATCAAAACCACATTAAGATTCCACCTCCTATTTACCTTCTGTGCTGAAAAAAAAAATGGTACCTGGATTTCCTGAGTTTATTTTTTAAGCACAATGTCCCCTGGATGTCACACTGTGGTCCGAATCAAGAATTGTGCATTTTAAGAAATCAAAGCAGTTAGAAATGAAAATTAAAATGTCACTAGCCACTTGTCTTTATTATGTCCCTCTAGGAGGTTTTATATATGTATATGTATATATGAAGAAAGTATGGGCTTTAATTAATGGTGATGTATCAATATTGGTTAATTAGTTGTGACAAATGTACCATAGTAAAAGAAAAGAGCAAGTCTTTCTACTATCTTAGTAATTTTTCTATAAATCTAAAACTATTATAAAATTTAAAATTTATTTAAATTTTATAATAAACAAGATTTTGAATGTTCCAAACACAAATAAATTATAAATGTTTAAAGTGATGTCAATTACCCTTATCTGTTCATTGCACATTATACAGATGTATCGAAATGTCACACTGTATCTATAAACATGGAAAGTTATTACATGTCAACTGAATCTTCTACTCAGTGGTAGCATGTTTGCCTACATGCATGAATCTCTGGATTCAATCTCCAGCACTACAAAAAAAATGATTTTTTAATAAATAAAAAGAAGTTTTTAATGGTAACAGTAGTGGGACACAAATTTATTTTTCTTTTTAATATTCTATTGTTAAGTATTACTTATTAAGTGAAATAAAATGGACCAATAGAGAAAAAAATCACTTGATATGCTTTAAATTTTACACTAATATCTACTTACCTGTTTGTTGTCTAAATTGCTCACAAAAGCAAGCCATCCAGGTAAAAGTGCCTGCCTAGCAAGTGTAAGGAGTTGAGTTTCAAACCCCATTACCACAAAAATAAGTAAGTAAATTGCTCACAAAAATTATGTATCAACAAATGAAACTCATTCCTAATTGGGGAGATTATAAATTGTTAAAACACTGATTTTCTTTTTTTTAAGAATTTTATTTCTTTTCATTATGCATATTAATTGTACAAAGGGATTCGTTTTGATTTTCTTAACATTGTTATATTCTTTTCTAGTAAGATATCACAAATCATTTTCAGAATTAAACATGATGCATAATGTATACTCAGTACAATAGCATAATGAAAAAGAAATTTTAAAAAAAAGAATTAAATATGGTAGAACACTGCTACCTGGTGATGATGCAGGGTATAACAGATAAATAATGTTCAGATGGACTTTATTTTTCTTAAAACTCATATCTCCTAACTAATAATTTTGAGAAATATGTTTATCTTGAACCAAAATCAAAAGAAATAGCAATGATGCTGGCTACTTTACAAAATGCAAAGAGGACAAGCATTCTCACTCAGGTAAGATATTGTGTAAATATGTGGAGGACCATTTTTAAAATTATGACCACATGCTAGAGTTGGGATCTTGAATGTCCCCCAAAGCCCCCTGTTAAAGGTTTGGTTCTAATAAAATCCAGAGGACATTAGGGAATACTTTGTTTTTTATTGTTTATTCATTTATTCATATGTGTATACATTGTTTGGGCCATCTCTCCTCCCTGTGCATTAGGGAATACTTTGAAAACCTATATTTAATAGGCTAGAAAATCTATAAGAAATACATAAATTTCTAGATGCATACGACCTAACAAAACTGCGCCATTGAAGATATAAATCACATAAACAGTTCTATAATAAGCAATGGAATTGAAGCAGTAAGAATCTCCCAACAAAGAAAAGCACAGGAACTGGTAGATTCAAACCTTGTAGAAGAACTAATACCAACACTCAAACTAGTCCACAAAATACAAAGGGAAGGAAAACTACCAAACTCATTCTAAGAAGCCAGTTTTACCTTGATTCCAAAACTAGATAAGGACATGACAAAAAAGAAAACTGTAGAACAACTTTCCTGATAAACATAGATGCAAAAATTCTCAATAAAGTACTCACAAACCAAATTCAACAACACATTAAAAAGATCATACACCATGACCCAGTTGGTTTCATTCCAGGGATACAAGGATGGTTCAACATCAAATAAATTAATGAATATAGCACATAAACATAATCAAGGACAAAACTTTCACAATCATCTCAATAGATGCAGAAAAGGCCTTTGACAAAATTCAATATCCTTTTGTGACAAAATCCTTGAAATAACTGGGAATAGAAGTAACATACCTCAGTATAATAAAGACTATATACAATAAACCTGTAGCCAACATCATCCTAAATGGGGAAAAACTAAAATCATTTCCTCTTAAAGTCAGGAACAACACAAGGATGCCTGCTCTCTACACTCTTATTCAATATAGTACTAGAATCATAAGCCAGAGCAATAAATCCAGAGAAATAAATAAATGGTATACAAATAGGAACCGAAGAAGTTAAATTATCCCTATTTGCTGAGTATATGTTCCTGTACTCAAAAGACCCTAAAGACTTCACCAAAAAACTCTTAGATCTGTTAAACACTTTCAGCAAAGTAGCTGGGTACAAAAATCAATGTAAAAAATGCAGTAGCTTTTCTATATGCCAATAATGAACAAGCTGAGAAAGAAATCAGACATTCACAATAGCCTCAAAAAACTGAAGTGCCTAGAATAATCTAACTAAGGAAGCACAAACTTCTACAATGAAAGCTATACAATACTGAAGGAACTGAAGACACTGGAAGTTGGAAAGACTTCTAGTGTTCATGGATCTGCAGATTAATGTGAAAATGGCTATCCTACCAAAAGCAATGTAGAGATTCGATGAAATTCACATCAAAATTCTGATGTCATTCTTCAAAGAAATAGAAAAATCAATTGCAAAATTCACTTGGCAACACAGAAGTTCCAGATAGCCAAAGTAATCCTGAGCAAAAAGGCAATGTTGGAACCTTGAAACTCCTAGAGGAAAACCCCTGAAGATGTAGAAATGGGTAACCTTTTTCTGAATAGAATTCCTATTGCTCACAAAATAATAGAAAAATGGGAGTGCATCAAATTAAAAAGCTTATGCACAGCCAGGGAAACAATTCCAGAAACAAAAGGAAACCTACAAAATGGAAGAAAATCTTTGCCAGTTATTCATTGGATGAAGGGATAATATCCAGAATATATAAAGAGCTCCAAAAATTAAACACCAAAAGAACAAACAATCCAATTAATAAATGGAGAAATGAATTGAATAGACAGTTTTCAAAAGAAGAATACAAGTGGCTAATAAATTCATGAAGAAATGTTCAGGGGTAAGGGAGGGAGCAGAGGAGGGGTAAGGGAGGGGGTGGGAGGAAGGGGGAAGAAATGACCCAAGCATTGTATGCACATATGAGTAAAATAAAAATTAAAAAAATAAAATAAAATAAAATTGTCACATTATAAAAAAAAAAGAAAGAAATGTTCAACATCTCTAGCCATGAAGAAAATGTAGATCAAAAGAATACTGAGATTCCCTCTCACTCCAGTCAGAACAGCTATCATCAAGAAAACAACAAATGCTGGCAAGGGTGCAAGAAAAAGGGATCCTTATACACAGGATGGGAATGTAAATTAGTGCAACCACTATGGAAATCAGTATGGAGAATGTAAGTCAACATGCAATACAGATCCCCACACATCTGTGTTTATTGCAACACTACTCACAATAGTATGGAATCAGCCTAGGTGCCCATCAACCCATGAATAGATAAAGAAAATGTAGTATATGTACAGAATGGAGTATTGTTCAGATATAAAGAAGAATGAAATTGTGTCATTTGCAGGAAAATGGACAGAAGTCTAGAGGTCATCATGTTAAGCTAAATAAGCCAGAAAAAGACACGTGTTCATCTACCACATGATGAGGAGAGGATGTTAAAATTGAGTACAAACATACATAATCTTAGTTATATAGACCCAAACCAAAAATAAATGGAAATAACTTTTGAAAACAGTGCTTTGACAGGACACATTCAGTGGGATATAGTCTAACGACAAATGAAACTGCAAAGAAATCCTGAACTTTACCTAGTAGATTTATTGTGAAGACTTTGTGTCTATCTTTAGTGAGTTGCTGTACAATTCCAATACCATTTGATGATGTGGTAGAATTAATATTGTAATATTGATTCAATAGCTATGCTTTTGAAAACCAGGGTTGTCATTTGGGAGAAGGGAGATGAAGAGTGAAAGAATTGTCAACTTTGACTTGGAGGTAGCAAGATGAACATCTGATTAACTAAAAATATTTCCTCAGTGGAGACATGGCTCAAGTGGTAGAGAGTTTGCTTCACAAAGCACAAAGCCTTGAGTTCAAACTCCAGTACTGCCAAAAAGAGAAAAAAACTCCCTAGCTGTGTCCACTGGCAGCCTCTAGAACTAGTAACACCACAGTAGCAATGAACACATTAAAACCCAGGTACTATTTTTACGCCATTATTTATTTAAAGGAAACAAGACCTATTAGAGAAATGGCTGATTCCGGATCTGGGACACAGAAAATCCAAGGTAGTCCTGAAATTTATCATTCACACCCAACACCTGAAGACACTAAACACCACAAGGACTTTAATCCATTCTAATTAACCCTCCAACTTACATGATAATGTCATCTAACAGTTTTGTGTGTGTGTGTGTGTGTGTGTGTGGTACTGAGGTTTGAACTCAGGGCCTTATATTTGCTAGGCAACTGTTCTATCACTTGAGCCACTCTGCCGGCTGTCAGCTAATATTTTAGTTCATATTTTTAACACCACCATTTGCCTATTATTATATCACTTTTCTGGAGTGAGCTTTCTCTTGCTCCTGTCACTACTGAACCTAACTGGCCTAACTGGGAGCCATGGGAGATGCAGAAAGGACAAATGATAGACAAACATGCATAAAGCTGGGGCCAGGTGTGCTGGGCACTGAGATGGAGATGCACAACAGCCTCATTGCTTCTTTTCTCTAATAACTCCTCTTTTGCTTTGCTTCTTTTCTCTATTATTCTCTTTTCTAGTCTTTACGACCTTACTCCTTTACAATTCTTTAAAACCTTGCTTCTAAAGTCTTCTTTTCTATTCTTTAAAGTCCCGTTCCTTAGACTCACTCTGTCTCATGTTTTCTCTTAGCTTTTCTTTAGCATATCTCAAAGTCTTTGTCTAAAAACTGCATTAGCATAACTCTTAAAGTCTCGTTCCTTAGACTTGCATTGTCCCATGTTCTCTTTAGCTTTTCTTTAGCTTAGCTTTTCTTTAGCTTAGCTTTTCTAAGTCCTTATGTATAAAGTTCTCGGTGCAGACTTGTACTGTCCCATGTTCTCTCTTTGGTGTTCTTAAAGTCTCGGCCCTCAGACTTGCAGACAAACAACAGCAGCCACATCATTCAGAGGCAGTCCCTTCTAAGATGCCAACCAATTCTATCAACCCTTCTTTAGCAATTCCCCTTTAGCAATTATCCTTCAGCAATTCTTTTCCCTTCAGCAATCCTCCCTTCACCAATTCATTTTCCCCCTTCGGCAATCTCCCTCCAGCAATTTCCCTTTAGCCAAAAAACCTCTTTAGCAATCCTCCCTCCAGCAATTTCCCTTCAGCCAAAAACCCCCTTCATCCTCCTTCAGCAAGTCTTTTATATCCAGTGGTAAACAAGAAGGTGGAGCAACAGTTCTTTGGGAGGAATGTGACATTGTAACAAGAGAAACCTGCACTCCTACTCCACTCTGAATGTAAACAACTTAGGAATAGCAGCTGAGCTGCATCTTGCCTTCTCATTCTCTTCTGCAGCTGGGGCTGTGCCAAATCTCAGCCTACAGATTATTTGACATAAACATCTTAGAAAAAGCAGCTGCTCTGCATCTACTCTTGCCCTCTTCTGCAACTGGGGCTGTGATGACTCAACCTGCAGAATAATGAGTACAACTGTGCTTATGTCCTCATAGGCTTCTCATACTTCTCTCCCCACACCTTTCCTCCTAGGATTATATTTTCCTTCATCTTGAAGTATAGCCCTTTGCAGTTCCTTTACAGTAGGCCTATTGGTGGTACTAATACCACAATTTTTTTTTTAAATCTGAAAATGTTTCTATTTTCCCTGGCTCTTAAAAAATCATTTTCTTAAGTGCAATTTGAGTAGTTTTAGAAATTTAAGGGAAATTTTTCGCTGCTTTCACTTGAAATTTTTATTTCATCTTTTGGCTGCCATTTTTACTATTGGGAAAGAAGTTGGCTGTCAGTCTAATTGCTATTCCTTTGTAGGTCATCTTTCTTTTTTTCTATTTAAATCTGTTTTATTTTAGTATCCTACAGTTTTAGTGCCTTCTACTTCAGCCTCCTGAGTAGCTGGGACCATAGGCAAATGCTACCATGTGTAGCTTGTGGTGTTCATTCTTAATAGTTTCTTTTTTTAATACTCCTGGTCAACTTCTGTTCATTTTTATTACTCTATATTTTATTTCTGTATGCATTTCATTCACAGCTATTTTATCTTCTGGTTGATATTTCTTATCTCTGAAATCCTTGAAGATCTAACTGAATTGTGCTTTTTCTGCTGATTATCACTCAAGGGGTTCATTCCTCATCTGGTCATGGGCTTATATTTTGTGGAAAACTTAGGCCTAAATTGAGAGTGCATTCTTCAGAGTTGAGCTGTTTGTTTCTGGGACCACTTAGACTGTCGGTAGGTCCCCTGGTTAATTTTCTAGTCTCTGGTTCAATTCAGCCCCGGCCTTTGATGAAGCCTTAGTTTGCTGGTTGCTGTGCTGTTGGATTTGCCTTTGGGCAGCTTTGCCATTTACATGTGTTTACTGCTCCTGCTTAGGTATCAGGCACCTTTTAGAAGGGGCTGGGAGTGCTTGGAGCATTGTTGTTTCATATTATGACAATGCGATAAAAAATTATGTGTCTGATGATCTGGTTGATTTTGAAGCAGGAGGGCTTTTCAGGTCATCTAATCTGCCATCCATCCTGTTTTGTTTTCATTTCTTTATCTCTTTTGTTTCTGAAAATCTATTTTTCCTCAGTCTGAAATACCCTGTTTCTCAGGGATATCTACTTCTCTGACTTATCTTTTTCAATCTTTCCCTTCCTCCCCTCCACTTTTCTGCTCCTACTTTTTCACAGACGTGGTTTTTTAGGATCCCAGCCTTCTTTTCTTCTTGCAGTTCATCTCACTCATATCCATGACTTCATCCTCGACAACCCAAACCCAAATTACCTCTGGCAAACCGTAAGTGCCAAGTGCCATGCCCTCAGCCTGGTGCCTAACAGATAATTACCACACCAACATGCCACTGCCTCGTCTCTCCTGTTTCAGATGCATAGGTCCTTCTTGCCAACCCATTTGAACTTTGTAACACAAGTGTGCCTTCCTCACATGACGCTAGACGAATTACTCATTTGTTCACACATTCATTCATCTTGGAATTACCATTGTGCGACCCTGTGCACACGTTCTCTGAATGAATAAATGAAAACAAACTTAGAAGTGCAGCCTAGGAGATAAGATGTACCTCAGGAACTGACCAATACAAGAGCAGTTTTTCCCAGGCATCTTCAAGTAAGGAAAGCACAACTAGGAGGCACACATATGGCCTTTTCTTACCCTGTCCGGTCTAGGAACTAGATTGAACGAATCAAAACTTTGTACAATGAATCAGAGCAAAACCAAAACAAAGCAAGGGGCAAACCAACTTCTCAAAAATAAATGACTGAAAAGGTAATCAAGACTCTCCCAAGCCTCAAATCTAAACCCCAAAAATCTGTAGCTCAGCAACAGCCCCAGGAGTCCCGCCCCTCGCTTACGCTTACGCGACTGGGGCGGAGCTTGCGCGGCTGGGGGCGGGGTTTAGCGTCACTTGATCACGCCCCCATGGGCGGGGCGTGATAGGCGTGCTGCGCGCCGTCGGCGCGCCGCGGCCGTTTCCTAGGAGATGAAACACACAAGACGCCGGAGCTTCACAAGGGGGCGAACAAGGTAAGCCGCCGGCGCCGGCAGGTAATCCCGAGCGGGCTGCGGGGCCGCCACCCAGTGTCCGACCCCGCCCGAGCTGTCCTCCGAGGCCGGCCCGGCATGTCCCCTCGGTGCCCAGTCCTACCAGGGCCACTCCGCCGAGAGACGGGACCCGGACGCCGGTAGGGGCAGGGCGCGCGGGACGAGGGTCTTGGAGGTGGGAGTGGGTGGGAGCCGTCGGCCTCGGCGGACGGAAGGCGGTCGGTGCTCGCCGACGCCCCTCGACCACGGCGGGCGTCGTCCATCCGCGTGAGAGACCACGACCCCGAACCTGTCCCTGGGGCTCCGCACTCTGCCCCTCCTTCGTCTCTGCAGCCTTGGGGTGGCGGGGAAAGTACTTTTAGAGTTAAGGGGTGGGATGGGGCAGGAGAGAGGGAGGAAGCGGAATGGAGTTCAGAACCAGGTACCAAATGCGAAAAGAGAGAGAAGATATGGGTCCAACTTCGGCCCATGTGCATGTATCCAAGTGACCTGTAGGTGAAAGCGGAGGGGGGCGGAGGGGCCCCGAGAAGACCCCGGCTCCTGGAGCCTCTTAAGTAAAGCCCTGGTTTGTCCTGAAGGATAGGAGTGTGTGTGACACGCTGTCCCTTTGCTGCAGTTAAGGCATTTTAATTTAGGGACAAGTGGACCTGGGTGTTCGAAGCAGTAAAACCAGTCCTCAAGGAAAGAGATTTGTGTCCTTGTGTTTAGATAATCTTTTAAAATAAACAGGCATCGTTCATTTGTTCATAACAAGGAAATTTTTACAGAGGGAACCGAAAGTTATCAGACTTATTTTAATCGGAAAAAAAAGACATTGAGTCAAAACTGTATGGGAACAGAAGTTACTTCCAGCCTTTGGGCAGTGATGGGGGAGGGAGAAATTTTCCTCGAAGGAGGCCTTGAACAGGAGGTTTGATCTCTTCATTGCTGTGCGTTTCTTGATTTGAGTTTTTAAATAGTTGGTGAATGTTAGCACAGAGCATTGTGCTTTTATTTTTTAAGACACTGTCTTTGTTTTCCCATTATAGTAAGCCCTTTGCATTTCTGCAAACATGTCACTTGTTAGTTTAGTTTGAAATATTTTCTTTTTTTTTTTTGGTCTGTTTTGCTTTTTTAACAAGTAGTAATTAATGCCAGACTTGGAGTAACATGAGTGTGTTCTACTAAGACACATCCAATCCTTATTGCTCTGTGATTGGCAGACACAAATTTTACCCTCCATTTGCCCTCCATGCTAATCATCTTTAATCCTATCTAAATCCTTTGTTAGCTGGCTGAAGCTGTGGAGAATAAAGCCAAGTTTACAGTAATTGTGCACTCAGAGAAAAAAAAGAAATTTGGAACTGAGAGGTAACTTATGAGTATGAAGTTCTATCAGACTAAATGCCTTTTTCTTTAAATTGGCATATATTTGTTTAACCCTTAGGAAAGTCAATAAATATTGTAGCTTGATTGTAAAAAATTCTGAGTTCCTGACAGTTCTGTTAAAGTAATTGAGGACTGTAGTTACACTGCATTTACTTGAGTTTTGCTGCATACATATCTCCTATATAGTCATGTACATAATAAACTGTGTTAATACATACCTATTTTGAAGAATGGTCAGCAAAGAATAGATGTAACTTGTAGAGAAGTATCATTGTGTGTGAATTGGAGAGCCATAGGCAGTCCATGTTATTCTAAGTTTCTTACACTGCTTTTTGATTAAAAGTCAGCTTAGAACCTTACTGTGCTACACTGTAGTTGTTTATGTGCAATCAGGTACATGGGACTATTAACTTTTATTTTTTGATTAGCATACATTGGTAATATGAAGGGGTTTATTGTGATTAGATCTGTACAGTGTACTTTGAACAAGGTCACCCCCTCCATTGTATTTTCAAAAACTGTATGTCTATGTCACTATACTTTAGGCCATTGTTCCTATATTTTCAGGGGCTAGACAGGACAGCTGAAATAATCCGCTTCTCACTCACAAGGGCTATGTTTCTTGTAATTAACATAGATCAAGAGTCCTTTCTAAAGTTTTGTGTGAGAGCATCATATGTGAATTTGTTTTACTTTAAGGCTGGGTAGGGCTTTAACTGGACAGCTCTCACTGGGTCACAGATCTGACCTTTTAAAATCTATGTCATGTCTATAGTCTTCACCACCCTGCCCCTCAAACAGAAAGAAGCTGGGGAATGGCTGTGTTCCTTGTTGATTCTTCCCTAAATGTAAGTAAACCCTCTCCTACAGCCATCCTCCACTGAAATAAAATTTGTCTTTCCAGTGCTTATTTGGAAGGCTGTTGTTTGGCTTAAATGAAGTTTCCAGAATAGCCTCTTCAGAAATAGTTGGGCTTCCAAGCCAGTGCAACAAATCATAGGTGACTGAGTGATCTGTTGTATCAGTAGTTCTATAGGGCTAGAACCCTCCACTTCAAGGTAGTAGTGATGGTGGCGACTGACAGTCTCTGTAGTAGAAGAGAGATGCAACTGATTCTGCTTTGTCGGGTTGTTGGGTTAATTTTGCTGATTGTTTCTGGCCCCCTCCTATCTCTGTGTTCAGTTTCCACCTCTGGAATGACATCCCCGCTCCCAACCATGTTTCCTCTTCCATTCCTTTCTCCTGCAGTATGTTCTTTTTCAGAATTGTCTCTGTGACTTTCTGTCTTTCACATCCTCAGTGTTTGTCCTCCATTAGGCATTAGCATGAAATAATTTGCTTAAAAGAAAAGGTAATGCTACTACATTATGCATTTCTGAATTAAATTATTTTTATGCGGAGATCTCCAGTAGACTCCTTCCTTACCTGCCAAGTTCTAATGTCTCATACTTTCTTTCCCTTGCCTGTTTCTGGAGGTTTTTTTTCACAGCATCTTTCCAAGAGTCTGGATGACCCAGATGTAGCCCTAGGTACTGGCTGTGCATAGTACCATTTGCTCTTGCTGGCTGGCCAGCAGTATGTGGGTGTTTCAGAGAGGGGAGTTTGGTTAGGAATCTAAGGTTGAGTTGTAGGTCTGAGGCTGAGTGGCTTCAGAGCAAAGGGAGTGGTTCCTTTAGCTGCTTCAATGATTATAAAAGCTGGCACAGTTTCATAGGACTGAGTTGTTTGTAAGTTGGAGATTGCATTAAAGCACCAAACAGCTTCAAGCCTAATGCAAGTATTAAACTAACTCCATATTGATCCTCTGATCCGTCAGAGACAGTTAGGCTAATCCTTCTGTGGTTTTATTTTACATTCTTACTGACATGACAAACATGATAGCCTTTTGCACCGATATATTCCCTACATCATTACTAAACCAGAAAGCGTCAGTAAACCTAGAGAATGTACATTGTCTCCAGAGGGACAGGCGGACGTCACCTTAACTAAGAGAGCTGCAAAAGGATGAGTAGCAATCTCTTGCTGATTGTAATCGCAAAATTCTGATTAATTAACTCTAAAGGGTAGTTCTATTGTTAAATCGTATCACACAGTTCAAAGCAGACATTACAAAAGACCCTTCAAAATGATGTTTACTTATACAAATAAAGAGGAATTAAGAAAAACAAACGTGTTTTGTTTAGGAACCATATAACAAAGGTGCTGCCTTTCCTTATATTTAAGTCAGTGTCTATGTAGAACATAAAGACCTCTTACAAAAACTGGTTGTTTTTTTTTTTCAGTCAAAATAGAAAACCATTTGCTGGTATTTGTTAAGACCTTTACTTTAGGATTAAGCTAAGGAAGATGAAAAAAAATCCTAAATAGAAATGGAATCTACTGGTGTGATCTGGCCATGGAGTTAGCATATCCTAAATCATCTTCCATATGCCGTTGAAGGGATTATTATCTATGTGGTAAGAGAGTGTCAGTTTGATACACACTCCTGTTGTTTAAGGCCCCACAGGATTCTTCCAAAGTTCCTGTGAAATTTGTTCCTGAAAAGAGGAAGCAGTGGTTTCAATGTAGTTCTCTGCCCATTCCTGTATCTTTCTAAAAAGCCTGCTTCTAGAAGCTTAGGCACTTTGACAGTACATCCTTGTTGAACCTAAATTCTTGCATATAATAGAAAAATAATTTCTATATTTTATTTCATGGAGATGAAAGTGCTACAGTGAGAAAAAAGATAATATTGGAATGAAATGCTGAATTTATAAAAGGTGTGTTAAACAGTTTCTTTTTCTTTCCTTTTTTTTTTTTTTGGCATTACTGGAGTTTGAACTCAAGATTTCATACTTGCTAGGCAGGCGCACCATTGCTGAAGTCATGCCTCTAGGCCAACACTGTGGAGTACATTTTGTTAGTAACCAATCCGCAAGTAATCATGAAATCTTATAATAGAATAAGAGATTTCTAAGAGCAAAGTAAGAATGGAATAGATATGTATTGAAAATCTGTTCCTGGAAATACCGAACTGAAATAGAACAATGGGAGAAAACTATTGACCATTGTGCTGTGGTAGACACTAAGTATGTGCCTGCCTGTGTCCTTCTAATGTATTCAGATCTATAGTCCACAAAACTCTGAAAAATGAAATTTTAAAAATAAAATTTTGAACTGGGGATGTAGCTCAGTAATAGAGCACTTTACCTAGCATGAGCAAGGCCCTGGATTCAATCCCTAACACTAAAAAAAACATATAAATTCATTTGCAACAAAATAGGACCTAAATGGCATGAAGCCATTTAATTCTTCTATTCTACTTAGTATACTTTTTCTACATTGTTCTGCAGGTACATTAAGATGCTACTTGGAGGGGGTATGTAACATTTGGTATACCTACCACATTGCTTTTTCAAAATATGAAGATTTCTTTTTCTCTCTTTTTTTTTTTTTTTTTTTTTGGTGGTACAGGGGTTTGAACTCAGGGCCTTGTGGTTGCCAGTAGGGTCTCAAGTTTATGCCAGTGCTGACCTGAACTGTGATCCTCCTATTCTTCCATCTAACTGGGATGACAGGCACACACCATCATGTCCACAAACTTTTTGCCCAGGCTGGCCTGGAACCGCAATACTCCCAATCTCCACCTCTCAAGTAGCAGGGATTATAGGCATGAGCCACTGCACCCAGCTAGCAGATGAAAATTTCTGAATTCCAAACTCATCTGGCCCAAGAGTTTCACTAAATGTTCAGGGGATTTTAGTAGATTTTGTATGTCAATACCACTCTTCTTTGACTGCTTAATATATACAGGTTACACATCCATAATCCAAAAATATGAAATCCATAATACTTCAAAATCCAAAACTTTCTGAGTGCTGACATAACGTACAAGTAGGACATTCTATACCTGAGATCGTTTGATAATCAGAGTCAAAATGCAGGCACGCTAAACCACTGTATAAAATCACCTTCAAGGACTGGGGATGTAGCTCGGTGGTTGAGTGTTTGCCTAGCATGCACAAGGCTCTGGGTTCAATCCCTAGTACCACAAAAAAAAAAAGAAAGAAAAGAAAATCATCTTCAGGTTATGTATATAAGGTATATATGAAACATAAATGAATTTCATGTTTAGTCTTGGTCCAATCTTCAAGATATCTCATTATGTGTATCTAAATATCCCAAAATTCAGAAAAAAGTCTGAATCACTTCTAGTCCCAAGCATTTCAGATAAGGAAGGTTAGGTCTGTATCGTGATTCTTTCCTGCTCAATCAGATAATGGCTGATCCTGATGGGAGGATACAAATGAGAAAGCTTTAAATTTGGTGAGTGCTGCCCAAAGAACCTCTTACCAATCCACTTTACAGATCCGTTCTTAAAACACCTGGTTGGAATCTGGACCTGGTCTGATATAAAGCAATTCACTTTCCAAATTTACTTTTCAAATAAGCAACACTTTAAGGTAAATTTCTGTCATTGAAATCATAATGAAAACAAGTACAATCACCCTGCCATAAGGCTGGCACTACTTTATGTGCTACTTTAGCTTTGTAGCTGGTTATGTACTTGAAAACTCTAGAGCCATGTGACAATAAAATGTGATAACTGATCAAAGATGAGAGTCTGTCCTGGAGGGGCAATGCGGTAACCATTGTGATTGAATCAACCACCAAAATTGGACTAGGAATGGGTCATTTTTTTTCTTGTGACAGTACTGGGATTTGAACTCTTGGCTTCACACTTGTTAGTCAGGTGCCCTACCACTTGAGCTACTCCGCCACCTAGAAATGGATCGTTTAAGTATTGTATTCATCTTCAGAGTGGGTAAAAGGACATCATGTGTATGAATTAACCTTAAACCTTTCAGAAAAAAAGGTAGTGTGCACACAGTGTGCATAGAGTGCTCAAATGATAGACTGGGGTAAAACATTCATAACAATCAAATTTAAGTTCTTTGTTCTGTTCATATTGTTCTTTTTTTCTAACATTTGTGGGCTTGAAATTACTTCCAAATGAAAGTTTTTATTAAAAATTAAAGAGCTTATATATTAGGAAAGAAGTTTTTGAAAGAAAACAAACAAACAAAAAAACCACCCACAACTCTATAGCCTAAGCTGAATAATATCATAAGCAAATCATTGTTATCTCTATTTGCAGATCTTGTTAATTTCTATTAAATAGAAAATTCAGAATAGAACTATATAAATGTTACTATACATATTAGTGGATATTTTTAAGATTGTGTGTGCATTAGCATATCTGATGGTAATGCTGTTTAAGAGCCATGTGTTATCTACTCTCAGGGGTTTTGTGTTTTATATTTCTTGGCCTTGGTCAGCACCTGTAGCTTCTCCTGTGCAATCAGCGTCTGACTCAAAGTCAACCAAGGCTCACTGGCATGGTATTCAGCCAGTGCGGGTTGCTGTAACAGAAGATCATAGATAAAACCAAGGTGTATTTCTCACAGTTGGAGGCTGGGATGTCTGAGATCATAAAGGCCACTTGCTGGTTTGCAGATGGACAGCTGTCTTCTTGCTGTGTTGTTACATGGTGGAGTGGCCCACACATGAGGACTCATGACTTAATCACTTTCCAGAGGCCCCATCTCCCAATACCACCTCCTTGGAGCTAGGATTTCAGCATACGAATGTAGTGTGAACACAGGCATTTAGAGTATAGGTTAATGGAAAGTTTTGGCAAAATTGGTGTTGACTGAGTTCTTGGGTCAACGTCCACTGTGACTTTGGGCAAGGCACTTAACATTTCTGGATTTTCCAACTGCTCTGTTTGCATTACAGAACTGTTATGGGACTTGCATGAGCACCCTCCAGGAAATTATCATGTGCAACATAATGTTATTGAAAAATTAGAAATAACAGGGAGCCTAAAGTGCCTTGCTTATATTGGCATTATTTTTATTTTTCATATTATTATCATTTCCTAGTTACGAATCATAAGTAAACAACAGTTTTCATGAAAGAAAGCATCTATGACTACTACTGGAATAGTAGCTTATATGTTACATACATATAATATCTTTTTACAGTTAAGAATATATTATATATGTCTGTAATATGGTGTTTTTACACATAAAGGGGAAAAAGGCAACTATATCCCTGATTCTTATCATTCACAGTTGCTTTCATAATAAATGATGCAACCACAAAGCTTAATTTCTCACCCCTATCACCTGATAGCTGCAGTAGGCAGTGGCACTGCCCCTGTATTGCATGTAGTCTTCATCCCAGTACCTGGCTGAAGAGCAGCTGGCTCTGGGACGTGTCATATTCCTGACCAAAGGAACAACCAGGAATCCTAGGATCAGTAGACCTGACATGTGTTGCATCCGCTCTAATTGCATTGGCTAGAGCAAGTCATATGACCAAGTGGGGATAAAACACATGAGCATACTCTATCCCATTGGGCAAGTCAAGTCAAAGGCAGTGATGTATGATTCTGTTTAGCAGGAACTGAAAATAACTGGGCACAAAAATACAATCTAAAGGCTGAGGGCATGACTCAAGTGGTAGAGCACACTTGCCTAGCCCTGAGTTCAAACCCCAGTACCAATGACAACCACCAAAAAATAATATAATTTATTATCCTATGTTTTTCCAATTCTTTGTTTAAAAGTACATATCAGTTTCAATGAAAATAAGCAACAATTTATAGGAAAGCATTTGCCATTAAAAGAAAGTTTTGAGTTTAATGACTTTCAGAGATGTAACAGCTTTATTTTGGCAACTTGTATTGAGAACACCTGGAAGATTGCACACTCCCATATCGTTGGGCTCCTTTCCTAAAAGCTTCCTGGGGTTTTTGCTGTACACAGATGGGCAGATGGGTTCTATTTTGGTGTGCTGTATCCAGAGTGTAAATGAGCTGGCGTCTTGAGGAAGAATGCCAAACTTACCCCTCCTGCCATTGGCAATTGGAGAGCTTGGGAACATTGAGAGACACTACCACGGGATGACATGGTCACTCATTTACATGGGTCACTCACATGGTGTCACTGGGACAGTAAAGAAATTTTAAGCAATTTACCTAAGCTTTTTACTTTATTGGGTTTTTTTTTCATTTTTTTATTTTACTTTTTGCATTACTAGGGTAGTTGATGTTTTTGCCCTCCTTTTAGTTGTAATAGAGTGTGTATCCACGTCTGTTGGTGTCTTTTTTGCGGTAGTGTGCAAAACTACTCTGTGTGTGTGTGTGTGTGTGAGAGAGAGAGAGAGAGAGAGAGAGAGAGACAGAGAGAGACAGAGAGAGACATGGGAGGAAAAGGAAGGAAGAAGGAGAAGGAGGGTCAGAGTGTTTCAAAGATTCATATTCATAGTCTCATGGGGTTTTAGATGTGGAATATCCTTGTCCCAGTTATATAAATTAAGGTTCAGTAGAACCTTAATTAAAGCTTTGTCCATGATGCAGGGTGTTGGCAGCTGGCCACAGTTCAAACCTCAGTCTTCATTCTCCTAATCCAAACTCTTTAATAGTTCAATGAGAAGGAGCTTTTGAAATTTTTACACTTGTGCCTCTCGAACTCCATTACAATCACATATATTGCTAAACATGTATGTGTGTGTAAACAGTCCTACATTTCTCATTCTTTTGTGTGAATCAAGTGTGATACTAATTCCTAATTGGTACTTAAGTTTTTCTTGGTTTGATGTAGAATAAAGTAGTGTATTATTCAAATAGAATATGAAGCTCCTTTTTTTGGTGGGACTGGTGTTTGAACTCAGGGCCTTGCTCTTGGTAGGCAGGTACTCTACAACTTTGTCACACTCTCAGTCCTTTTTTGCTCTAGTTATTTTTCAGGTAGGGTCTTGTGTTGTTTCCCCTGACTGTCCTGGACTGAGATACTTCTACCTAGGACCTCTTGAATAGCTGGGATAACAGACATGGGATATCACACATGGCTTACTTGTTGAGATGGGGATTTTGCTAACTTTTTGCCCCAGCTGGCCTCAAGTCTCTATCCTCCCAATCTCCATCTCCCAAGTAGGTGGGATTATAGGAGCAAGCCATTGAACCCACCCCTGAGGTTCTTTTATAATGCTATTCTCTTCATGTATAAGTTTGCTTTAAATTTACCTGACCTAATTAGTAAGCTGTATCCAACTAGGAATTTTTTGTGGTATTGGGATTTGAACTCAGGGCCTCACGATTGCTAGACAGGCCCTCTACCACTTGAGCCATTCCGCCAGCCCTTTTTTGTGTTGGGTATTTTTGAGATAGGGTGTTGAGAGCTATTTCCCCTGGATGGCTTCTAACTGTGATCCTCTGCCTCTTGAGTAGAGAGGATTAAGGAGTAAGCCACTGGCACCCAGCTGAATTTTTTTTTACAAAGAATATGGTTTTAAACTTAATATGCTAAATTAAATATGGTGCAAAAGTTGATTCAAATAACGGGTATAGTCATATTTTCCAAGATTGTACTTGGAATAATATAGACTATACAGCCAATAAAAAAGAATCGTACGAATCATTAAACCAGTATTGAACAATCACTGCGTAATGCAGGTGAAGCGTTCAGCTAGTGAATGTTACCAGTCTGCTGTATGTGGCGCTTCACATAGCACAGATAACTTGCTGACAAATGGCATTTTCATTATTATCCGTAACTTTTCTCTGTGCTGTAGTCTGTCAGTAAATGTTTTACAGAGACTCTGATGAAAACTCATCTTATTTTCACTTTCTTTTACAGGGTGTTCATAAGAATGGAAGCAGTGTTTCTTTGCCACACTCCTTTCTACTGGATCTCATGAACTGGCATAATCTTGAAGAAGACACTCCATTTAATATGACAAACCTGTCACCAGTATAGCAACAAGAGTGAGGGCAAACACGAACAAAAATAAAGTAGTATTTAAATTTATATTCAACAAGGAAGTCATTTCAATCAAGACCTTCTGCTGCCTTATTTTTGCAAGATGAACCGATACACGACCATGAGACAGTTGGGGGACGGCACATACGGGAGCGTGCTTATGGGGAAAAGCAACGAATCTGGGGAGCTGGTGGCTATCAAGAGGTATGTGGGCATACCTGTGGCTGTCCTGTGACACTTGAGTCTTTGTTTTTTTTCTTGTTTGAGAATATTTACAAGCACAAAGAGGTCTGCTTCAGACCTCATGCTCATGTGACTAAAGAAGAATGCCATTCTGGAAAAAAGAAAATTACTGAAGAGGAATATCCTGCCAGTCCTTGTATATATTTAATTTTCTGCTTTGTACAGATACAATGACAAACTGAAAAATTTAGGTGCTGTCCTTATGCATAAAACATTTAGACTGAAACTAAAAGTGATGAATTTTATTTTTCAAATTTAAAGTTGAGTACAGAGTAGATAGAGCTTATTGTTTATTTAAGACAAAGTCCTCAAAATAAGATGATATTCGTAAGGTCAAATTGAGTTCTGAATGGTATGTAATATTTTCCTGAGCATACCAGTTAAATAGAATTATATATTTCTTTTTAATCTATTATATTTATCTATTGCTACATAACAAAATACCCCACAACTTAGTAATTAAAATAATAACAGACATTATTGGTTCACACTGTTTCTGTAAGTTAGGAATTTGGAAGTGGCTGAACTCGATAGATTTGGCTTGGGGTCTCATGAGATAGCCCTTGGATATCAGCCAAGGTCAGACATGCGAAGGCTTGACTGGGGCCTGACAATCCACTCCCACTATTTGAGTTTGCTAGGGTTATACCACAGACTGGGTGGCTTAAAAGGTAGATGTTTATTTTTTCACAGTTCTGGAGACAATAATCCTGAATTCAAGGTGTCAGTACGGTTAACTTCTTCAGAGGCCTCTCAGGATTAAAATGACTGTGTGAAATACTTTTCATAAAAATACGTTTGTCTATAAAAATATTTTTGCAAGGTGAACACTGGTGGCTCATGCTTATAATCCTGGCTACTTGGGAGGTTGAGATCAAGAGGATTGCTGTTCAAGGCCAACCCAGGCAAATTACTCGAGAGAACCCATCTCCAAAATAATCGGAGCAAAATAGACTGGAGTTGTCGCTCAAGTGATAGAGTGCCTGCTCTGTGAGTGGGAAGCTCTGAGTTCAAACCCCAGTCCCCTCCACCCCAACACACTCATACACAATCATTATTTATTTATTTATTTATTTTGGGGAGAGGAACTGGGGCATGGCTAAAGTGGGAGAGCACTTGCCTAGCATGAACAAAGCCCTGCATCCAATCTCCAGCACCACAAAATAATAATAATAATAAAATAAGGAATAATATTTTTAAGGCCTGGGATGATACACACAAAAATTCATGATAGCTGTGGCTTCTGGGGCAGGGGGCAAAAGAATGAAAAAAGTGGAGTTGGGTCTTGTGGTGGTGTGGAAGTTATCACCATTCAATTTTGTTTGACAAAAGGTTCATTACTCCTTTTAGATGGCAAAAACATGGTGTTTATTTAAGTGATCCTTTCATAAAGTAGGGAATTGGCCTTACTTTTACCAACCTAGGTGAAGTCCTGGGAGCGTTGAATGCCCAATGCTATAAGAAGTCAAATATATTGAGGGATGAGAAGGCACCGTCAATAATGTAGGAATGTTTTTGCAGAATGAAATATAAAAAGTCTATCCCAAAGTAATTTAGAGACTTATTTTTATCGTGGTACAAATCTACCATTGAATTATGTATTTTAAATGATTGAATTGTATGACATGTGAATTGTATCTCAGCCTGCTGTTGTATTTTTAAGTCATGCAATAGGCAGTCCAGGCCAGTGCCTTCTCTCAATGCTGCTTTAACAGACATAGGCTTTTCTATTTAAAAAAAAAAAAGTGCTGCTGCAGCTCCAGGCATTAAGTATGAGTTCCAAGCAAGAAGAAATAGGAAGAGCAGTTAAAATTATTGCACTTTTTTTTTAATCTGAGGAGCAAACGTTTTCCCACAGCCCTATCCAGAGACTTCTAGTTACTTCTCATTGTCTTACCTCACTACCAGGGAGGCTGGGAAACTGAGTGCTTAGCTGGACATTTTGTTTGCCTGTATAAAAGCTGAGCTCTATCACTAAAGAAGAAGAGAAGAAGGCTTTTGGATAGTCAGCTCACAGTGTCTGCTCACAGTGTCTATATTAAGTGTCTACTATATGCCAATGTTCTAAATGAAGCAAAACAGAGCAAAAATGAATGAGAGGTCCTATGGAAGACTTGAGAAAATTTAAAATTTCACACAGCACATAATCATTAAACCCTTATTAAGGGCTGGGTATGGTGGCATACATCTGTAATCCCAGTTCCTCAGGAGATAGGGGTAGGAGGATCAAAGTCTGAGGCCAGCCCAGGCAAAAGTACAAGACCCAATCTGAAAAATGAACTAAAGAAAAAGGGCTGGGCACATGGCTCAATTGGTCGAGTACTTGCCTCGTAAGCATGAAGTCCTGAATTAAATTCCCAAAAAAAAAATAGTAGGACAAAGTGAAGGTAACACACATACATTAGACACATTACTCTAATGATGAAAGCTAACAAATTCCACAAGCCATAACATAAAGTGTGCTAATTCCTATGATGGAGGAATATTGGGTCCCAGGGAGCACAGAATTGATGCTGCAGAAGTATCATGAAGACCAAGACTTCAGGGCTGGTGCAATGGCTCAAGTGGTAGAGCACCCACCTAGCAAGTGTGAGGCTCTGAGTTCAAATCCCAGCACCACCAAAACAACAACAAAAAAAGACCAAGACTTCACAAATGAGAAAAATATTTTTAAAAAGAGGAAGGGAAAGAATGTTGCAGCTAGTAAGAATAGTGTCTATGAAGACTTGGAGGCAAGAGAGAGTGACAGCATGACTGGAGCTTAGTAGGTGAGAGAATGTGCATGGCTAGAGTGTAGATGGTGAGTGGGCCTATAGGAGACAGGAAGCTGAAGGGTGAAGTCAGGAAGCCAGGTAGAGGAGCTTGCATGTCTTAAGGACTAGATGTCATCATGAAGCATTTTAAGCAGAAAAGATGATATGATCAAACTTAGATAGATCCCTTTCTAAAAGAGAGAAAGCAGTCAAGATTGGACACAGGTGGCCAGTTATAAGGTCAGTGTTAGAGGTGATAGTGGCCTTGTCTAGGAACACAGCAGTGGGGATGGACACGAATGGACACAGGACATTCAGGAGGCAGGTTTTGCAGAAAGTGGGCATGGGGAAAAGGAGCAAAGCGTGGGCAAGAGTCCAGACCAACTCCTGGGGTCCTGGCTTACAGGACAGTGGCAGTGCCATTCACCATTACAGAAAAGGGAAGTCATAGGCTGAGGGGGAAAGCCAAGTTTAGGATTAGGCATAATGACTATAGCATTTAAATCTCCAAACAGAGGTCTAGTCTGGTGATTTGGAATTGTAGGTTGAACATCTCCAGTGCAACAATCTGAAATCCACATGCTCCATATCTGAAACTTGCCTAGTGCCGACATGACACATAAGGAGAAAATTCCACACCTGACCCTATGTGAAGCCATGTGAGATTGCAGATAAAATGCAGGCACAGAGCCAGGCACTGGTGGCTCATGCTTGTAATCCTTGCTACATAGGAGGCAGAGATCAGGAGGATTGTGGTTCAAAGCCATCCTGGGCAAATAGTTCACAAGACCCTATCTCAAAAAAAAAAAAAATCACAAAAATAGGGCTGGTGGAGTGGCTGAAGGTAAAGGCTCTGAGTTCAAACCCCAGTACCACAAAAAACATCAGGCATGCTAAAAATAAATAAAATAACCTTTAAACTGTGAGTATAAGGTATATATGAAATCTAAATGAATTTTGTGTTTAGACTTGGTTCTCATCCCAATATATCTCATCATGTTATTCAAATATTCTAAAATTCCAAATACAAAACTCTTCTCTTCCCAGGCACTTTGGATAAGGAATACTTGACCTGAATTAGTTTCTAGATGATAATTGAAACTATATATGAAAACAACTCACTTACTGTAACACCCAGTCGGGACCATCGTCTTAGGCTTGGTGGTATAAATTTCAATACTCCCAACTTAAACCATAAATATTCCCTACAAAAAATAAAATAAACTCCATGCTGAATAATTCTGCAAAGCAGATGAAGAAAAGCTACCTATGCTTAATCTTCACAGTGGGTGGTAAACATGTCTGCTGGAAGGACAGGTGATTATCTAGAGGGTATTTTTCATTCTAAAAAGTTTCTAAGTGGAGAGCCAGGAGCCACATGTTGGGGATAGTTGTGGGGGCTGCTACTGGCACAAGGCAGGCTTGGTTAAGGATAATGTCAGAGACAAATGGAGAAGAGGCTGAATGCTAGCACAGCATGGGGATAGCTAGCAGAAATGTGTGTGGCCTGACAGATGATGGGTGACGGACAGGGTGGTTATAATCTGAGACTATGAACACAAGGAAGAAAATTGGTGCAGTTATGCACCCTACAACAGCATCTCCATCAGCAACGGACAGTACGGACCATATAAATGCAGTGCCCAGTGCCCTACCAGCTAAATTTGTGTAAGTGTGTGGTACAATGTTTCACGGCATTGAAACTGCTTAAAGATGCAGTCATCTAATGTTATCCTGTTGTTAAGCTACAAGTGACTGTACTTAATTCAGTCAGAATAGCTTTGAGCAGTCTAGAAATGCAGTCAAAACTAGCTAGGATATGTTGGAAAGTGATTGGTTAGAATTTGGAAGACCACTATAAACAGCAAAATAAAAGGTCAGGGGGAGCGTTAATTTAGAGCACTGCTAAGAAACCTTTTCTTATTGTTGCCATGTTCATTTTCTTGTGGTGCTGGGGAATTGAATCAACATTCTTGTGCATGCCAGACACTGCTACCATTATTTTTAAAAAGCTCAACAGCCAGGTGCAGTGGTACATAACTGTAGTCCCAGCTGCTTAGGAGGCTGAGGTGAGATGAGTGCTTGAGTCCAGGAGTTTAAGGTCAGCCTGGACAACATCGTAGACACCATCATAATGATGGTGATGATACCAAGACTCAGGACCACATTTCAAATTTTAAGAAGCTATAATTTACCATTCATGCTAGAATATGGTGGCAAGATTTCCTCACCCTATTGAGATAAATGTTTGTTAAGCTCTCTGCCCTTTAAGGACTTGAGAGGCAGTTCCATTTCTGAGGTTTTCTGTCTGTGGGAGCCCATGTCCTCAGTGAGCCCAGCTTTGGGTGTAGAAATTCATGCAGTCATTTAGCATATTTATTGAGCAGCTACCGTGTGCCAAAAATCTGGGCATATGGGAGTGTCCCGAAGGAGCTTACATCTGGGGAGAGGAGGGAAAGACAGAGCTAAGTGTGTCATACTCTAGAGCATGTAGGTATGGGGGTGCTTCGGGGAGATGTACAGCAGGAAACAACCTTGTGGTATAGCACCATTGTTTTCTTTCCATGAGTAACTTTGAAAATGAGCTCAGGGTCTTAAAGAAGTGAGGGTTGGCCTGAAGTGGCCTTTTATGTCCTCTTACCTACCAGTTCCTCCTCCTAGCATTTTCCTTCTGCCTGAAATTGTTTTCTGTCTTCACGTGCTAGCACCTCCTGTCTCTGAGGTCTCAGCTGAAATAATTACCTTATTAAAAGGGACTAGCCAATAACTAAATCTTAAGGGTCCCCATGCTGTTCTAGCTCATATTTCCTATACCTATTTTCTACTTCTGTTTACTAATGGCTGTGCCCTCCCTTACATGGGAAACACCATAGTGACATCTCTGATCTGTTCATTGTTCTGTCACGCAGTGGACGTTGGATGAATGATTCAAGAAAGAACACAGCAGGGAATCTAAAAGAAAATGTCTTTTCATGGCTATTGTTAGAAACTGGGTTGTCTTTGGGTAATTATTGTGCAAGAATGTTTCTGTATTTGTAGTAGATGCATGCATCATCTTAGAGCAGTACTGCTAGTAAGTAGTAATTGCTTGAAAGAAAGCATCTAGTAAATATAGATGAAGAAAGCACAAGCTTTACAAGTAGAATCTACATTTCAATTATGACTTAATTATGAAAAGTAAGTTGTATATGTTTTTATCCGGCTTCTAAATGACTAGATACTTTTTAAATTCTGCAATTATTTGTTTAAGAATAAGCAGATTATGGGCCACACTTGGCAATATAGGATTATAATCACGGCTCCACAGGAAGCAGAGATAAGAAGATCATTCAAGGCTAGTCTAGGGTGGAAAAACCCTATCTCAAAAATAAGCTGGGGTTCAAACCCCAATGCCGACCAAAAAAAAAATTATCAAATGCAAGCTAGAAAAATAAGCTGGGCATGATGGTGCATGTCTATAATCCCAGCTATGTGGGAGGTCAAGGTAGGATGATCTCTGTAGAGCACTTGCCTAGCAAGAGAGAAGCCCCAAGTTCAAAATCCACTACCACAACAAAAAAGGAAATAAATAATAAGTAGATTATATGCGCAGTTTGGGGTAGGGATGATATTTTATTAAACTGTTCTTTACAAGTGTATATTCTTAATTCTGATTGCCAAGAATGTTGTCAAATAACAGCAGTGATGCCCTTCATGTTTTAGGATTGAGCACAGGTAACTGGTAAAAATAAAATGCGTACTCACTGAGCGCTGGACTACCAGCTTGTGAAAGCTTTCCTTGTGTAGTGGACACTTTATGGCTAGGAATCTGAGGCCCAGGGAGGCTCTGAGGTGACTCCACAGCTCATGTCTTGCTGTAGTGCTGGGCCGCCAGGCCTTGCATAGCAATTTACCTGTGGATAATGACCTGTGAGGCTGCTGAGTCAGAAGACCAAAAACCCTATGTTCTCCCTCCTATGCGGACTTTAAATCAAGGGCAAATGCAGCAGTGTGGTTGGACTGGGATCACACGACAGTGATAAGGGCAGAACAGGACGTGCCTGAAACTGAGGGGGAGAGGGGAGAGAGGGTGGAGGAGGGGGGTAGGGTGGAGAAATGACCCAAACAATGTATGCACATGTGAATAAATGAATTTAAAAAAAAAAGAACGATTCTCATTAGTAAGGTAGCTCCAAGCTTCTGGAGAATCTTTTAGAACATCTCAGTAGGGATTATAATACTAAATGAAAGCACAGAGCATACTTGATTTTTATTTTTCATAGACTAGCCTTCTAATTTCTATACCTGAAGAAACATTTTTAGCACATGAGGCTTGTCTTTCCTTAACTCCTGTTTTGTGTGATGACTAAAAATCCACTCATAGAAAAACACAACCTCTACTGTACACAAAGTGGAATTACTTTATTACTTAAAAAACACACTTTTGGTATATGTATCTCTAATGGTAATGGGAGATTACCATTGGGATGGGAAAGGGGAAGTAAAGGACAAAATAGAGAGAGAGAGAGAGCACTATTTGTAAAGCTCAGTCATGTCTGAATTCTTGCTGATTTGTGAATCATTTAAATGTACAGGCCTCTCATCTACAGCTAAGGTAATGATATAAAAGCTGCCAGATGAAATCCTTGACTAAATTTAAAACAAAACTTGTTATTCTTTCCCTCTTCCCTTCTGAAGTATAGGGTTTCATATTTATCTTAAGTTCCAAAAAGAGAGGAAATGTGGAATGGCCCTTTTAGAAAAGCATTATTAAACTGACTTAAAATGTTAAGAACTCACCCAGAGGGGTTAAAGCCGAGTGTTATCAAACACGACCTGGGCAGGAGCCTTCACCCAGCAGCGCTGAGGTGTAGTGGGAGTCATGTGTCAAGGAAGAGGAAGAGAGGTGCCACACCCTGCCAAGAGTAGACCAGTAACAAAGAAAGAAACCAGTGTTGTTGTTTGTATCTTGGAATCGTCAACCATGAGCACCAACGGTTCTTTTTCTACTTCAGGATGAAGAGAAAATTCTATTCTTGGGATGAATGTATGAACTTGAGAGAAGTTAAGGTAAGGTCTTAGAAATGAGAAGAGTTCAGGGCCCTGACTTACCTGACTTACCTGAGACAGCAGCTCTGGAGGTCACCCTGTGTGGGAGGCCTCTAGAGACAGTGCTGCTTGTTTTCCCTTTTTCTTCCAAAAGTGACTTCTCATTTTTCTTGCTCTGATGTTAGTGAAGAACAGAAAATACCATATTTGAAGGTTCTCTCTCATTTAGAAGGACATTTTAAACTCATATCAAAAGAAGGACAATTTTTTAAATTGCTACATACAATTTCCTTTTATTTTAACTATCTGACTGACTTGAATAAGTTTTCAGAGACATTTTCATGGTTAAGCCAGAAAAAAAAAAAGACAGATGGATTTTATGACCAAGAAAAAAAGTGAATGATTAAAATGTTTGGTAGCTATCGTTGGCTTGGTTTATTTTTGTACTCGTCTCTTGAAACATTTGCTATTTATTTAAATAGGTGTACCAAAATAGCTTTAAATTATAGAGGTATTAAAATATAATTGTTAAGAATTGAAGCAACAAAAAATTACTTCAGGTAATTATTATACCTACCATTAATGAGATTTTGCCAGCTGTAATTTGCTTTAAGAATTTAATACTTAGATCCTTTCTTGGTTCATAAATGTGATGAATTCCCTCAAATTTTGTCACATTATCTGTCTGATGAGAAAAAAACAACAACAGAATTTAATGCTTTAGCCAGGTGTGATGGTACACACCTATAAGCCCAATTACTCAGGGGGAGGAGATCAGGAGGTGGAAGTTCAAGGGACCCCATCTCAACAAATAAGCTGGGCACAGTGGTTTACATTGTAATCCCACCTACATGGAAGGCATAGGTAGAAGGACCACAGTCCAGGCAAACAATAAAAACGAAACACACAACTTCTGGAAAATAACTAAAAGCAGAAGAAGGCGGGGGGCACAAATTTGCCCTACGCGTGCCAGGCCCTGAGCTGAAACCCAGTACTGACAAAGAATTCAGTGTTTTGCTGTTTTGCAGTCTCTGAAGAAACTTAATCATGCCAATGTGATTAAACTGAAAGAAGTTATCAGAGAAAATGACCATCTTTATTTTATATTTGAATATATGAAAGAAAACCTCTATCAATTAATGAAAGACAGGTAGGTCTGTTTTATGAAACTGAATTTTTTCCTGTTATTTCTTGTGTGAATTCCTTGGATCCTTTCAATATGTCATACTTTATGAAAGATAAAGGCATCACTTCAAGAGATGCATTTAGTTAACCAGTTCTGTTATTCTGTCAAATAGCAGCAGGAACACTACAGAACCAATTAGAAAGAACCACCATTTTCCTGTTGCAATTCTTTAAAAGTCAGGGAAATATTTCTTACAAGCACACTGACACACTTTCAGAAATAAAACTCTGTAGTGTAATCTTCAGTAATACAGCTGGCGTTGGGCAGAATTGGGGAAATGTCTTCATTATCCTCTCAATCACCTTGTGAAAGGTTAGCTAGAAAAGGACAGAGAAAGTCATGAAGTGACTTTCAGGAGAGAATCTAGTAAACTCATCATAGAGCGCACAAGTGAGCTGTAAGACAATGTGTTACTAGCCCCAAGGAAAGCCTCATTTTAACTTTTAAACCTAGACAAATCTCAAAAGTCAAAAAAATTAAGTTAGTTATTGGTCACTTAAATTGGTGGCCAGGCAGAGATTAGCATTCTGCAGCTTTAGTTTAGTCCTTATTAGGGTCTTACTGTAGACATTCATAGGTGTCATTTAAAGCTGCATTGTCTCCTACAATAGCCACTAGTTAGATGTGGCTGTTGAGCTCTTGGATGTCCAAATGTGCTGAGCATGGTGACGCATACCTGCAACCCTGGCTACTCAGGAGGGAGGGACAGGAAGATTGCAAGTTTGAGGCCACACTGGGCAACGTTAGTGAGACCCTATCTCAAAAACAAAATAAAAACAAAAGGACTGGAGGAATAACTCAGGTGGTAGGGCCCTTGCCTAGCAAGCACCCATTACCATAAAAGATACACAAAAAGTGTAAGTTAAACTATGCCGTAAATGTAAAATAGATTACATACCAGGTTTTTGAAAACTTGGTTTGAAAAGCATGTATTAATAATTTCTTATATTGTTTGCATGTTGAAATATGGTGCATATTAAATTTCAATAAAATATATTATTAAAATTAGAGCTAGGGCTGGTGGAATGGCTTAAGTGGTAGAGAACCTGCCTAGCAAGCATGAGGTCCTGAGTTCAAACCCCAGCACCACAAAAAAAAAAAATAATAAGGCTGGGTAGAACGCTTGCCTAGCATGCCCAAGGCCCTGGGTTTGATCCCCAGTACCCCAAAAAAACAAATTAAGTGGAGAGGGGAGAGACGGGGAGAAGCTGATTGATGGGCACTGAGGTAGGAGTAAGAAGCTCTGGCATGCAGGTGACTATAGAAGTCCACTATGTGCTGTGTATCTCAAAAAGCTACAAGAAGGAATTATTAATGTTTTCACCACAAAGACATAATGTATGTCTGGAGAGATAGGTATGTCCAACCTGATTCATACAAAGCACAGTGCATGCATGTGTCAGAACATCGCAAGGTGCTCCATTGATATGCACAATCTTTATGTGCTTAGGTATCAGTTAAAAATAAATTTAAAATAAAAATCTTAAAAGGAATTTAAAACTTCACTGTATCTATTTTGTTTGCTTCTTTAAAATCTGGTTAGAAAAGTTATCAGTAGTTGCCAATGCGTAAGTGGCTCTCATTTGTGACTCTTCTGTGTTTCTCTTGGGCCTTTCTGATGGATGATACAGAACCAAAGCATCCTGACATTCTTCAGGCCACCTAACACTGGTGTGCACACCTGGCTTGTCTGACAGTGGTATAGTTTCCAGTTTACTTTGCTCTTCTTGGGACGGTTTAGGATTTAGCTGTTGGATATTTATGTGATTCATTCAGTGTTGGAGTGGAGTTTTCATAAAACATCAAAATGAAAAAATTCTTTTTTCATGTTTTAAGTTGATAATCTCTAACACTATAAATCTGTAAATTACACCATTAATCAGTATCCTGAGGCCAACAGAGGCAAGAGGAATACCTACATCCTTTGTATTGGTTGCTCATCAGAATTTCCTATTTATTTATTCCTTTCTTCCAGAAATAAATTATTCCCCGAGTCAGTCATCAGAAATATTATGTATCAAATATTGCAAGGACTGGCATTTATCCATAAACATGGTAAGTGTCTCATTTCCCTGCCTCCGGACTGTCAAGGTCACATACAGGAATTGTATGTCAACTGTTAAATGTTATATTGGATAGCTACATGTGTGGGTTGTGTGCCTATGCACATTGATTGTTTTATCTAAAACTTGATACTTTTTATAATTCCCGTAGAGTGCCTGTAGTCTGTAACTATCTTCCTCTACAGCAGATGTTTTAAGAATGTGACCATTAGTCTGTTGTCTCCGTCATCATAAGCCCATCCTGTGACCTCATTCTCCTCCCCCAGTCGTCATGAACATGTAAGAAGTGAAAAGTCCCTCCTTTTGAAAAGATTGGAATTCTTCAATCTAGCATGCCACTAACCTTTAAGTAATCTACAGCCCCTGGGGGTGGTGTTTTACAGCTGACCTTAGTATTTCCATTTAGTTGGATCTTTGAGTAAAATTATAACAGATATTTATTCTTATTTTCTATGAATTTATTATTTCTTTAATTTGTTAACTGTTGTTTATCTATTAGACCAAAATAATTATTAGCTCAAAAGTTAATATGGTTGTTTTTGTGAATCACTTAGATGCTCAAGTATTAAGACAGAAAAGAGCATTAGCCCATACTGCATTCTGAACACAGGCAGACAAACGCCTCCATCCCTGCCTCCTTTCTGTCTCATCTTATATTGTACCTTTACCTTTCTCCTTTCTTCTCCAACTGCTACAGAAAATAATTTATCTCCCAAAAACGCTATGTTGAATTCCATACTTGTATGGAATTTTTTATTAGAGATGAAAACTATTGTGAATAACTTTAAAAGTCTAAGGCCATAGTTAATATAGACCCTCCATTAGTAAAACTCAGTAATTTACTAAGTATGTAGAAATCCAGGATTACTTGCTGTTTTAATTGTTTATATTGGACTGCTCATTAAACAACCTTAGATTAAACACTGATTAAACTCTTGATATTTGCCTGAGTTGACTGATGCTATCATCAGCTTCCAAGGCATAAATAGGCAAAGGAGGAAATTAATTTAGGATTTAAAATTTGTGTCTCGAAGTAAATAACATATGAATGATAACTTGGAGTTGACTGTAGGTGATACATAGTGATTTTGGAAGGCAGGTTCTAAGGACAATAAAATATTTTACAAAAACCAATTTATTTTTGCTATAGATAAGCATCTCAGATGTTATACTTTGAAAAATAGACACTTGCACATAAAAGGTGTCAGAAAGGAGAGTACTAAAATAGGACCAAATTACCAGCATTAGTAAGAAAGGGGAAAACCTGAGTTAGGTAAATATGTATGTGTTTAGTTCTCTAAGACTTCATGTTTCATTTCCATTCCTGTCTTTACATTATGAAAGTTCACTGAATTTCTCATGGACATTAGTGAAATGTCTCTTCTAGCTATTCTGATTAAGATGTATCAGTTAAACTCAGAGCACAAAACTTGCACATATCACAAAGGTCAAGTCCATGCTGGCTTAGAAGTGATTAAAACATTTAGGCTTAGGAGTCCTAACCCAAAGCTACATGAAATACCTCTTGGAATCACCTATAGTCCTCTGACTAACAAGACCAGTAGAATCTGTGCATCTGTTCACATGGTACACCCGCGATCGCCCTCAGGAAAAGACTCCTCAGGTCTGATCTTCAAGGAAGGCTGCATCCTGTTCTCTCTCCTGGGTTTCCTGATTGTTTTCTTTGGGCTGTCCATTAGCCGTGGTAACCAACCATTTATTGGATATGTTGAATGCAAGCATTATAATTATGGGTGGTTTAATGACACAACCACTGAGCTGTTAAATAAAATAATTCTAAATGAAATTTTGACCAATGTCCTATTCAAGTAAGTGATAATACTCAAATAATCTAGTGTTAGACTATAGTGTAACAGTGGCAGGCATAAGCCTGATCAGGAAGCATCCCCAAGCAGTGATTAGGTTACTTCTGTGGGTCCAGACTTCTGTCTCTTACACAGTAGTGATGATAACACCTACAGCTTCCCAAAGACTGTGGAAACTAGTGGAAGTCACAATGCCCGTATCTGTCCCTGTGCCTGAACCTAGTGAAGTCTTGTGCACATCAAACAGGTGGCTGTTTGAGTGCTCTTACTACCATGTGGCCTTTCATGCCAGAATATTTTGAGGTCAGGGTCCCCACATTCTGCCACTTTTTAGACAATAGGTACGGTTTGTGTTTCTAATTACAATAGAGGCTCAGTTATATTTTGCTTATGAACCAAATAAACCTATGTTTAAACATTATTATTATCCTTTTTCTCTCTCTCTTGCCAAGGCTTTTTTCATAGGGACATGAAACCAGAAAACTTGCTTTGTATGGGTCCAGAATTGGTGAAAATTGCTGATTTTGGACTTGCACGAGAATTAAGATCACAGCCACCATACACTGACTATGTGTCTACCAGATGGTGAGTGATTCATGCAGCCCTCCCAAGGCATCCGTTTATGTTGAAGTTTTCCTATGATGAATAGTTACTGTTTTTCTTGAGGTTTTGATATGTAAAGCAAAATATTGAAATGAATTTTATATTGTTTAAAGAGAGGAAAGAACTGGCTCCTGATTGTTCTGATCAGTGAAGTAAGGGAAGGAAAAAGGATTTCATTCATTCACTCAGCCAGTACTATTGAATATCTACTACGTGTCTACTGTTGTAGGAACTGGAAACACAGCTGCGAACAAAACAAAGGAAAACATCTGCCTTGTGCTGCTTACCTGACAGCTGACATACAAGTAAACAAGCTCAGTCAGAACTGTGCTTTTGGGGCTGAAATAACGATAACAATACAAGTCTAGTAGCCGGCTGGATAAGTGGTCCAGAGCACAGGGGAAAGGGCTGGGCTGGAGGTGTAAACTTGGGGGTTCTCAGTGCTAAGACTCTCAAGGCTGAGTGAGAGTACCAGGAGAACTCTTGTGACTGACCCATGTCCCTGTTTGCCCAGGATAATCTCAGGCAGTGCCATTATCAACAGTGTCATTGAAATGAGCCAGGATGGGTCAGGTAGATCTCCACTGGTTGCTTCCTGCTTCCTCCATGGTCCTCTACATATGTGGTTAGAGGCATGTGAGCAGTGAACCAAGTTTGTACCTTGACATGGATAAATATGAAAGATGGCTGGTAATTTCTCATCTCTCTCTCTCTCTCCCAATCTTTCCCTCCTCTGTCTGTCTGTCTTTCTTTCTCTCTCTCTCTCTCTTGTCTCTCTAGGTTTTTTGACTCAGGATCTTGCTTTGTAGACCAGTCTAGCCTCAAACTTGCACTCCTCCTGCCTCTACCTCCTGGGTGCTGGTATTACAGGTGTGCACCACCATGCCTGACTCCCATCTCCATCCGACTTTTGCTTAAAGCAGGAGCATTTGACACTGTTCCACGTGGCATGTGCTGTGTCCTTTGAGATGTTAGTTGATAGGATCCATGAGCACACAGGAAATTAGTGCTTAGCGCTGTACTTGTAGGGCACATAAAAAGTAGCCTGAATATTCTTTCTGTAGTAATTATTACATAGACTAAATGTACAGCTACTTTGTTGTTATATCTTGATTTGTGTCACCTTAAAAATACCTGTGACTCTAACCTTACTTGGAAATAGTCTTTACAGATGTAAATCAGGTTAAGCTGACATCACACTGGAGTAGGCTGGGTCTTAATCCAATGATACCTGTGTCATTATAAAAAGAGAGACACAGAGATGGACATGCCCAGAAGGGAGATGTGTGAAGACACCCAGAGAAGAAGACAGAGTAGGTGGGGGAGGAAGGGAAAAGGGTGTGTCCACAAGCCGTGGAATCCCAAGGATTGCCAGCAATACCAGAAGCAAGAAAAGCAGCCCAGAACCGATTTCCCTAGAACTCAGAACTCCCAAAATTCATAGCCATGTCACTTTTTTTTTTTTTTTTGGCAGTACAGGGGTTTGAACTCAGGGTTTTATGCTTAGTAGGCATGTACTCTATCACTTGAGTCCTGCCCCCAGCCCTTTTTTTGCTTTACTTATTTTTTAAATAGGGCCTTGCATTTTTGGCCTTAGGACCTTTGACCTTGATCATCCAACCTATCCATGTAGCTGGGATTATAGGCATGTACTACCACCACACCCAGCTCCATCATGCCACATTTGGATTTGAGACTTCGAACCTCCAGAACTGTTGAAAGAATAAACTTCTGTTGTCTTTAAGCCACCTAGGTTGTGGTATTTGGTTACATAATAACAAAGGAACACATTTGATAGTGCTTTCTCAAGAAATTATTTTGCAGGGAAATCTTTTATTGACAATAGTCTCCAGAACCCAAAGTGCATATTTAATGAAAAGATAAGTCTTTTTTTGGTTCTTAAGAGAACCTGCTGATGAACTTACACAAAACAGTTGTTGGCAAATGTCCATAGCCGCTGACCTGGTGAAAACCAGAACACCCAAGTCTCCCCAGGCAGTGAGAAGTTAGTAGCTATGTTCAGAAGCCGGAGCAGTGGCAGCCCTTGGCAAGTGTGCTTCAGATGGGGTGCTTGCCATTCTGAAGCCTTTGCACTACCTTGCACGAAGGTCAGATGACTTCTAATTTCACTCACGCTCGACTCCAGGTTTTCATAGGCAGGCGTGAAAGGTAAATGATTGGCTGGGTATATACAGGTGTGTCACTGAGGAAGAACTTCATGGCTAAGTGAAGCCAGCTTTAAATGAGCATCTGCAAATGCTTCAAGGGAAAATCAGTTACCTTACTTCTAATAACGACCTAATTTTTCATTGTAGCTCATTTTGTGAAAGGCAAAATGTCTGAGATTACTGCAAATTGTGCTAATTTCAGTTAAGAATTACTGGTTTTGTAGTGATAATATAAAGACATTTTATTCAAGCACAGCATTTTAAAATGATCTTCTTAGTTCATTAAGAGGAAACTGAATAAGTAGAAATGTACTTGGGTGGGTTATGACGTATTTCTGTTTTAAAACTGTATGCCAACAAGCTGGGCCATTCCACCGATCAAAACAGAAAGCATGGTAATCAGAATTTACAGCTGGCTGTCCTACGCACCCACCCAGAGTAGCTCACATTCACTAATCCTCAGCCTGGCTGATGTGCTTTCTCTCCTTGTGTCTGTCACTGCCTTTGAAGAAGCATCTGGCTTCTTTGTAAGCATGACCTTTAAATTCTGGTTGTATTGTGTTCCAAGTCACTTGGACAACTTCAGGATTTTTGATAAATGGAGGACCAAAACTTCAAGGCCTTGGAAGCTCACAGCAAATTGCAGTTACTGAAAAACAAAGTTTGAAAACAGGAAAACAGTGATATTTATCCTCCTAAAGCAAGAGAAGAATTGAGGACTGGCAGAGTAGTTCAAGTGGTAGAGCTCCTGCCTAGGAAGTGTGAGGCCCTGAGTTCAAACCAGTATCACTATAAGAGAGAGAGAGAGAGAGAGAGAGAGAGAGAGAGAGAGAGAGAGAGAGAAGAATTGAACAGATTAAATAATGTAGCCATTTTACCTTTGAAGTGTCTAATTACATTGGGAAAATCTCTTGCAGGAAGGTTCTTTGGGAGGGGATTGTATTTTTATTTAGATTCTATACTGAAATGGGATGAAAATGAAAAGACAGTGTCTCTGCATCTGAATTTTAAAATTCTGAACTTAAAAATTTAAAAACAATTTTTGTCTCATAGGAATATTTGTCAAAATAGATAATAATGTGCTGGTGAGAAAGAGGAGAAATGAGAACCCTAGTGCACTGATGGGGATGTAAAATGGTATAGCTGCTTTGGTCCTCACTGGTTAAGCAGAGTCACTGTGTGACTGGCAGTTCCACACCTAGGTTCTGTACCCAGAAGTGAAAACACATGTCACACAAAAGCTTGGACATGACTGTTCACAGCCACATTCTTCACGATGACCAAAAAGAAGAAACAACCCAAAGATCTAGCAGCTGAAGAATGAATAAATACAGCATGCCAGTATAATCAGATGTTAACACCAATAAGAACATGAAACACTGATGTGTGCTGCAATATGGACAAACTGAAATCATTATGCTAAGTGAAAGCAGCACAGAGCTGGGTGCTGGTGGCTCACTCCTGTAATTCTTGCTACTTGGGAGGCTGAGATCCGGGAGGATTGTGGCAAATAGTTTGTGAGACCCCCATCTCCCAAATAACCAGAACAAAATGGACCAGAGGTGTGGCTTATGTGGTAGAGTGCTAGCTTTGCAAGCTCAAGCCCTGAGTTCAATCCTCAGTCCCACCAAAAAAAAAAAAAAAAAAAAGGAAGCTAGTCACAAAGGAGCAGATAGTGAGTATATGTCCACTGATAACGAAATGCCTAGAATAGGCAAATAGAGACAGAGATTAGATAGTGGTTGCCTAGGGCTAGGGACATGAGGATATTGGAAGAGGGATGGGTAGGAGGTGTGGGATTTGTTTTTGGAGTAAAGAAATTGTCCTAAAATTGTGATGATGAATGCACAGCTCTGTGAATATATTAAAAGCCATTGAATTGTACAGTCGAAAAGATGAATTGTATATGTGAATTATATCTCAATAAAGCTGTTGAGTACTTGTCAAAGAAAGAACTCTGGGCACCGGGCATAATGGTACGTGTTTTTAATCCTAGCAACTGGGAGGCTAAGGCAGGAGGATCACAAGTTCAAAGGTGGCCTGGGCAATATAGCAAGTTCAAGGCCAGCCTGAGCTACACAGTGAGACCGTTTGTCAAACAAAACAAAGCAAAATAGAGCTCTGAATGAAAATGAAAAGACAGTACTTCAAAACACTTGAACTATAATATTTATACATTTCAACATGAAAGAAAGTAAAAGTATCTTCTATTTAGCAGACTTTGTGTTGGGCTTATGCAGGTGCTTTTTCCCATTTAAAAATGTTACTGTCAGGCTGGAGGTGTGGCTCAAGTGGTAGACTGCCTGCCTAACAAGCAGAAAGCCCTGAGTTCCAACCCCAATACTGCTAAAAAATAATTATTATTGTAATTATTATTGTCTACAGAGAGGATGGATTGATGGTATGAACACTTTCAAACTGAAAAAAAGGAAAAAATCCACTACTGGGGATAATCTTTGTTAATCTTTCATTTCCTGTTCCTCATGTGACTATATAATGGACATAATACTTCCTACACAGTTTTTTCTTAAATATCAGAGTATTTATTTTCCTGTTTCTCATTTGAGTTCCTATCTCAGGCTCCATGGGCATTTCATCTACATTTGTAACAGCACATTGATTGTGTCAGGGAACGTGTGTCACATCCAGCAAGTCCTAGCATGTTGTACCGATGTGGGATGCAGAGAAGGTGCTTCCTACCTGTGCCTTGACTGAAACATGGATGGCCAAGCTGACTAGCATCCTACTGCCCTGCCCATCCACCTGTGAAGCCACCCTGAAAACAGTGTGTGTTTTGTTTTCTGATTTCTCAGGTATCGTGCTCCTGAAGTTTTATTGAGATCTTCAATATATAGTTCTCCCATTGATGTTTGGGCCGTGGGAAGTATAATGGCTGAGCTATACACATTGAGGCCACTTTTCCCTGGGACAAGTGAGGTTGATGAAATCTTTAAAATCTGTCAAGTGTTAGGGACTCCCAAGAAAGTAAGTGTGCTTGTTCCTAAATTATCATTTTTTAAATTATTTCTTGCTTGGTACTTTGCTTTGAATTTTACAACTTTTGATTTTTTTGTGACTGTTGCCTAGATATCTAGTATGTTCATTTTCAAATAGATTTATACTTTGATCATTTTCTTATAATCTGTAATCTGGGATAAGGACTGAAGAAAAAAGTGCTAGCCTTTCCTAAAGAATTTAAGGGAAGGGCAGGGGCATGGCTCAATCTGTAGAGCACCCGCCTAGCAAGCTGGAGGCCCTGAGTTCAAACCCCAATAGTGCCAAAAAAAAAAAAGGACAAAGTCTGTTTGGAGTGTAACTGTGTTGATGACAGGCTGAGGACTACAAGTCCACCTTGCTGAAACTCTTTCCCACTTGCTGGTGAACGCCAGTGGTCATCAGTTCATGGAGCACTGGACCTTATTGACTCAGTTAATTAATCTTTCTTTTTTCCATTTATAGACCTCAGGATAGTTAGGTACTTGGTTTCTTGAACTGAGTACTTTTCAATTAATATTTCCTGTTAGTTAGACCTTACTTTCTGAAATGTACCTAATTTAATTGCATTTAACTGTATCCTAATTGAATCAGCATGTGCCTTGTAGCTAACATCAGACAAGTAAGTGTAGATATTAATGTTGGAACGTAATTATCATCTCCAGATTTGTATAATTGTTAATGTGAGATTTGATATCTGATGTATAATGAGGATCTTTGTAGGGATCAGCCTCTTAGTAAAGTGTCCTGATTTATTCAAACTAACCAAGGTCAGCTTCATCAAGATCCCAAATCAGACAAGGGTTTAATATTTTAAAATTTATAAATTTTTTTCCTAACTCAGCTCAACACTCTTTCTATATGGTTTGTGGAACTGAATTGCATATAATAGAGTATGCTAATTTATTTTCACATTTATTTATGCGAATTAACATTAAAATTTTCTCACCTGAGTGATTTCTGTATTGTTACTGTTTTTAATTTACTAAAAACAATTTTCTTTTTGCTGTCCTGCCCACCCATGTATTCCTTCAACAGAGTGACTGGCCAGAAGGATACCAGCTGGCAGCCTCCATGAATTTCCGCTTTCCCCAGTGTGTTCCTATAAACCTAAAAACTCTCATTCCCAATGCCAGTAATGAAGCTATTCAGCTTATGACTGAAATGTTGAATTGGGATCCCAAGAAACGACCAACAGCAAGCCAGGTAAGTCACATCTCCCAGGTAGAGCTTTCTAAACTTCGAGGTTTTACAATATGAGGGGTGCTTGCATTTACAAAAGTCTGTTCTCAACCAGGGTTTTATCAAGAGAATGAAGCCCTTAGAGCCCTAAGGCATCTGTTGTATGGAATGAATCTATTCTTAGGCATATATGATCCTTGGGAGGATTGCAGAAATAGCCACGCAATGATTTTTTGAGTTTTGTGGCTCAAATAAGCACTTGTTTAGCATGGGCAAGACATGCCCATATGGCACTATCAACACCCCCAGTACCACAAAATTGGAAGGAACGGGTTAGGGGTGGGGAGGAAGGGAGGGAGGAAGGGGACCAAACTGGGAACTTTAGGAGGTTGAGGTTGAATGGATTCATCTCTAATGATAATTCTGACATGTGGCAGGCTAGTTAGGAAGTTGTCATGGTGAGCAAAAAGCCATCTCTTCAATCATTCTGCATAGTGGACTTTCCTGGGCTCTCCTTTGGTTAAGGGGTGGAATTCTTGTGAGGTGATGAAGTTCAACCTCAGCCTCTGACAAGAGGGCAGCATTGTGGGACCTACCCTTGGTCCCTTTGTGACTCTGCCACTTGAGCTATACCCTCAGTCCTTTTTTTTTTCTTTTTCTGCTTTAGTTATTTTTTGAATAGAGGCACATGTTTTTGCCGGGGCCAGCCTGGACTGAGATCCTTGTAGCTGGAATGAAAGGCATGTACCACCACACCCAGCTTATTAGTTGAGATGGGATCTTACTAACTTTTCTGCCTCAAACACAAGGTTTTTGTCATCTCTGTCTCCTGAGTAGCTGGGATTACAGATGTGACCCACCACAACCAGCCTTTTATTATAATTCTTATCATTTAAATGTAAATTCCATGTTAAAATTACCAAAAAATTATTGTGCTGCTGTTTTAATTTAACTTACGGAAACATTTTCTAAAGGCCACCTGGAAAAACAAATGGGAAAGACTGGTCAAAACTTGTTTGAACATAGTAAGTAACTAGAGAGCAGTGGGAATGGTGGACAGTCTGCTCTGTGAGATGCTGCAGTGGTCCGTGGAGTGGTGATGATGGTAACAGTGAAAGCACTGGCACAGGAATCACAATGCTCCCTGTTGCAGAATGTGTGTTGGTGAAGGAAAAGGGGGACAGGACTGCTCAGTGAATCAGAGCAAGACAGCTTGCTAACTTTAGGGGAAAAGTGATTTCTGGCTCTTACATCTCACTGCATAAATAAATCACAAAAGGGTTAAATATTATAAACAGACAGATAGATGTATATATGAACTCTAAAGCATTAAAAGGTAAAAACATGTGTGAAAACTTGATCCTATAATCTCATGGTAAGAAAAATATAGAGGATATAAAACACAGAAGAAATTACAAAGGGAAAACTCAGAAGATCTGATTACTTACAAATTAAAATTTGGGGGGTTGAGGGTGTGGCTCAATGGTAGGGTTACTGAACCTTCCAGCCATAAGGCCTGACTCTGGGTCTGAACACTTGCTCACATTTACCAAAAAAGACATATATATGCAAAATTGAATTTATTTAAATTCAGAGCCTCTCATGCTTGCTAGGCAGGCAGTCTACCACTTGAGCCAGTCCACCAGCCCTGGGGAGAACAAAATTCTGACTCTCCATGTTGCTTCTAACAGTGTTAAGTTTATCAAAAAGATGAAACAAAAGCCAGGCAACATGCACATGTAGACTTACCTGTGCCCATTACTGGCACATGATGATGAGTCTTTCTTCTGGCCTTAGGAATCTTGGGATGGCCCATTTTCACCCCCAGTGTGGTATTTCCTGCAGGGATCCTGATTCCTAGTGTAAAGCCTTGGGTTCAATACCCTCCCACCCCAAATCATGGTTAATGGTGGCAGTATGTCCCAAATTAAGGATGCACATGATTTAAATTTGGAAACATGTAGGCTAACTCAATGTTAATGTTTCTGTGCGTTTATAGGCATTGAAACATCCATATTTTCAAGTTGGTCAGGTATTAGGCCCTTCTTCACATCATCTGGAACCAAAACAGACTTTAAATAAGCCACAGCCATTAAAACGGAAGCCATCTTTAGTTGAATTAGAACCTAATCCTCTGCCAGACATAACTGATCAGACTGTTGGACAGCCCCAGTCAAAACACAGCCACCAACCGCTGCAGTCCATTCAGGCACTCCAGAACACGGGTGTCCAGCAACCTCCAAAGCAACAGAATCAGCAGAAACAGCCACAGACGATGTTTCCAAGTATCATCAAAAACATGCCAGTGGTAAGTGGCCAGTAAGGATGCCTTAGAGGAAATATTCAATCGGTGCAGTTAGGATTCTGCCTCAAGACGTTTCTAATATCAGAAAAGATGTTTAAGACTATTCTGTGGCAAAGCGTCTGACAAGGGGCTTGATGTGAAATGACCTCACATTCTAGTACAGTGTATAAAAGGAGAGACTCCACACTGAAGGTCACAGTTTGCCTGCTACAGACTTCCTTTAACAGATAACTTCTATGAAAACAAATTCAAAGAAACAATTTAAAAGAACTCAAGATTACCGATCCTAAATCTTAAAGGTTTTTAACAGGCGTTTTATACTGTTTTTAAGTGTTAAGGAACATGACCGGAAGAGAATTTTTTAGTGGTAGGCACTCTTACTACTTCTGTTACATCTAGAAGCTTATCAGGTGCCATGCGGTTTTAGCTGACCTCTCAAGTGTACACTTCCAACTCTGTTTGCATTGTGACACCTTAGGATGAACTGAAAGAGATTTACACAATACCACATCTAATTCCTTACCAGTGTCCAGCCACCCACACCCCTAGTATAAATGAGTCCCCAACTCCCGATAGCACTGACCACTTACTAACACACTACTGATCATTGTTTCTTAGGTTTATTGTTTAACACTGGCCCTGTCTACTAGAATGTAAGCTTCATGTGGTCAGGAATATTTCTCTGTATTGTTTAATAATAGAACTCCAGAACCCAGAACTGCCTGCCCAATGGAAGAGTCTCAACAAATTCATACTGATGAATGGATGAGTCATTGCCTACACTGCTTTATAACTACCTCCAGGGTCCCCATCTGGGATGGTTCTGAATATTAGAAAGTTCTTCCTCATACCAAACTAGATTTGATTTTCCATATCTTTTAGGTGTTGGAAAATAGCCCTTTTATTATCTGCCCCTTCTCTCAGAGATACATTCCCAGTTCCCTCACATGGCTCTGCATGTGCCATGGTTCATTGACGAGCCTCTACATCCCCTTGCCATCCTGCTTCCCGTGCAGAACAATGCTTCCAGAACTAGAAATACCCATTCACACCACCAAGGATCACATTCCTCTCCCACCCCCTAAGGCACAGCAGATGTGCATACTAAGGAAGAATTTTAGTATCTGTTGAGTTCCTACTAAGTGTGCTAGGTGAGGCCCTTGTGCACATTCTCTAAGTTATAGTACCCAACATCCCAGCCCCAAATTCTTATCTAGCTAACAGTGGGAATTGAGTAGTCTGTTAATGAAATTTCTGAGTCTCTTTTTTTAATAAATGCTTCAGTTAATTCACATATTTTTACTTCTATTTGCATATTTGATCTCTTAGGATTCAAAAAATTGCAAGACCACCAGGTGAGATGGCTCATATTTGTAATTCCAGCTACTTAGAAGGCAGAGATAGGGAGGACTGAAGTTTGAGGCAAGCCTGGGCAAGGCCCTGAGTAAAAAAACCCAATACCATCAAAAGCAAAAACAAAAACAAAAAGTTGCAAGATCTCACTTTACTTCTCAAGTTTCTAATTATTCTTGAGCCCTTATTTTTCCTCCTCATTTAAACTCTGCCTAGCTCATTGCCAGCTATGAATTTGCCTAGCTGTGTGTTTTCTCTCCTATATCTTCATGATGAGCAGAAAAGCAGTGAGCTATGAACAGGCCACTAGGTTCTTCTTCTAGATTGACATTGATCCATTAATCAGTGCTCTATCAAACTTCCAGATGAGATCCTGACCTACTTTTGCTGTCCTTTGATTGCCTTATTTCATTATTAAGGATATGATGACAAATTGTGATGCAATTTGAGTGAAGTTCGTAGCTATTACAGTATACTATATCTAATGAAGTCACTGCTTGCTCTTTATGAAAAATGGTGGCCTATGTGATCCACCAGTTCTTTTTCTCAGTGTTTGCAAACAACTGATTTTGCCCTCATCCTATACCAGACTGCTTGAGGTGGAGTTTGCAAAAGTCTACCCTGTATTTTATGAAAATTATTTCTGTTTGAATCTCTTCAGTCTTCTCAGACATCCGAGATTACTTGGGCATTACTGACCTGAATCATCAGTGTTTGGTGTCAGACCCTAAAATACAGTTCACCTGAGGGACTTTGGGTCTTTCTGTTCTCTCTGTGTGTAGACTGTTCTCCCTGACAAAGAAAATGTGTAGAAGTTAGCAAATGCCACTTCTTGTCATCACCCACTGCCATCATTGGCTTCATGCAGCAGCAAAATAGTCTTTCAGCATCTTCTTGCTCACAGTACAACTGATTTTGAATTGCCTTTTGGATTTGAGTTCATCTGCCTCAAAACTACTCTCTGTAAATTCATATAAAACCAGTCCATTGTTTTCTCAAAACCAGAACTTCTTCCTCATGCCTTATTTCTGTTGATGGTGCCATACTTAGGAGCCTATTAAACTCAAACCTAGTCATTCCTGCCTCTTTTCTCTCTGTGTCTGTTATGGTCACATTCAGTGACCTATGACAGAAACCACACCACTGTGGCATAAAAAGTCAGGGTTGCTTTCCTCACATAGTAAGAAGAGCCTGTGAAGGAACCTGCTGCTTCTATCTTCCTGCTCCACCCCCTTAACCAGTGACTTTCGTGTCTGTGGCCACAAGATGGCTCTTGCCATTTTAGGTGTGGCATCTGCATTTTGGAGAGGGAAGCATGAAAAACACTGGGGACATGCTAGCCTTAGTGTCCCACTTACGGAGAAGGACAATAAGACTTGGAATAGTTAAGTACTTTCCAAAGAGATAGCCACATTTGGGTTTTCTGGATTCTTCACATCAATGAAGGATCAACTCAGATCCTCAGTGTTTATGCCTCCCCTACCCAAGTTCACAGAGATCTCTCCTCCCTTAAACACCTATCATATTTTTGACATGTGCTACCTATTTTTGTTAATGCTTTTAAATGTACATATATTTCCTTAAGTACAGTCACACACCTCATAACATTTCAGCCAGTGATGCATTGCATCAATGACTGTGGTGCTATGATTATAACGGAGCTGAAAAGTTCCTACTGCCTGTCATGTGTTGATATTTTAAGTTGTTATTACAAGAGTCATAAGGTTTAAAAAGTTTAAAATTTAAAATATTTTAAATTCATAAAGTAAAAAGTTACAGTAAGCCAAGGTTAATATATTTTTGAAGGAAGACAAATTCTTACATATAGGTAGCATAGCTTAAGTGCACAGTGTTTGTAACGTGCACAGGCTTGCACAGTGTGCCCTGGGCCTTCATGTTCACCCCCCACTCACTCACCAACTCACCCTAAGCAACTTCCAGCGCTGCAAACTCCATTCACATTACCTGCACTAGCTATCTGTACCATTTTTAATCTTTTAGACTATTTTCTTTTAATTTTCCTTCCTCTTCTTTTTTTTTTGACAGGGAAGGCGAGGGACTGGGTTGAACCCAGGGCCTTGCACATATTAAGCATGCAGTCCACTATAGCGCTACATCTCTTACTGTAATTTTCTGTGTTTAAACACAAAAATACTTGACCATTGCACTACAGTGGCCCATGATATGCAGTATAGGAACAGGCTGTACAGGTTTGTAGGCTAAGAGCAATAGGTTTAGTGCATAACCTTGGTGTGTAGTAGGCTAGACCTTCTTGGTTTGTGTAAGTACATTCAATAGTGTTCTCACAATGGCAAAATCACCTAAGGTCAGCACTTCTCAGAACACGTCCTGTCATTAAATAACACATAACTATATGGAAGGCTCCTTGAGAATAAGGACTCTTAGTTTCTGATACATTGGGCATAAAAGGCATTCAGCAAATGACTAAAGATTACGATGACTGATTTTCCACCACAGAAGCCAGTTGGCACACTAGACCATAAGAGTGCTAGGAGGCGTTGGGGGCAGACTGTCTTCAAGTCTGGAGATAACTGGGAGGACTTTGAGGACTACGATCTTGGAGCCTCCCATTCCAAGAAGCCAAGCGTGGGTGGTCTCAAAGAAAAGATGAAGAAAGAGTCTCCATTTGGGTAAGATTCCACTTTCCTCAGGAAGATTGCTTTAACCATGTCCCAACTTTATTTTACTTACTAAAAAATATAATGAATGTAGCTCTTAAAGGACAAAATAGCTGAATATTTTCTTCTACAAAATTGAAAACCCTTTCTGCATACCTCTGAAAATCTTGACTTCTCATAGTAAAGAATGAGTGTATATGTATGTATGTGTGTGTGTGTGTGTGTGTGTGTGTGTGTGTGTGTGTGTGTGTGTGTGTAAGGATTCTTGTTCAGTTTTTTTTTGTTGTTGCTCTGGTGATGATTGACTGATTGATTGATTGATTTAAAACAGAGTCTTGGAACCTATGGGACACAGCAAAGGCAATGCTGAGAGGAAATAGCCATGAGTGCATATATTAAAAAGACTGAAAGATCCCAAATCAATGACCCAATGATACATCTCAAACTCCTAGAAAAACAAGAACAAGCAAATCCCAAAACAAATAGGAGAGCAATAATAAAAAGAGCTGAAATCAACGAAATAGAAACAAAAAAAAACATACAAAGAATTAATGAAACAAAAAGTTGGTTATTTGAAAAAATAAAGATCGACAGACACCTGGCAAACCTGACTAAAATGAGGAGAGAAAAAACCCAAATTAGTAGACTCAGGAATGCAAAAGGGGAGATAACAACAAACACCATGGAAGTCCAGGAAATCATCAGAGACTACTTCGAGAAACTATATTCAAAAAAATTTGAAGACTTAAAGAAATGGACAGATTTCTAGATACATACAATCATCCAAAAACTGAACCAAGAGGAAATTAATCACCTGAATAGATCTGTAATACAAAATGAAATCAAAGCAGCAATCAAGAATCTCCCCAAAAAGAAAAGTCCAGGACCTGATGGATTCTCTGCTGAATTCTATCAGACCTTTAAAAAAGAACTGATACCAACCCTCCTTAAACTGTTCCACGAAATAGAAAGGGAAGGAAAACTGCCTAACACATTTTATGAAGCCAGTATTACACTTCTCCCAAAACCAGGCAAAGACACCTCCAAAAAGGAGAACTATAGGCCAATCTCCTTAATGAACATTGATGCAAAAATCCTTAACAAAATAATGGCAAACCAAATTCAACAACACATCAAAAAGATTATTCACCATGACCAAGTAGGCTTCATCCCAGGAATGCAGGGGTGGTTCAACATAAGAAAATCAATAAATGTAATAAACCACATTAACAGAAGCAAAGACAAAAACCACTTGATAAGATTCAACACCATTTCATGATCAAAACTCTAAGAAAACTAGGAATAGAAGGAAAGTACCTCAACATTATAAAAGCTATATATGACAAACCTATAGTGAGCATTGTACTTATTGGAGAAAAACTGAAACAATTCCTTCTAAAATCAAGAACTAGGCAAGGATGCCCACTAGCTCCACTCCTATTTAACATAGTACTGGAATTCCTAGCCAGAGCAGTTAGGCAAAAGAAGGAATAAAAGGAATACAAATAGGTAAAGAAACTGTCAAAATATCCCTGTTTGCAGATGACATGATCCTATACCTTAAAGACCCAAAAAACTCTACTCAGAAGCTCTTAGACACCATCAATGGCTATAGCAAGATAGCAGGATATAAAATCAACATAGAAAAATCATTAGCATTTCTACACACTAATAATGAACAAACTGAAAAAGAATATATGAAAACAATTCCATTTACAATAGCCTCAAAAAAAATCAAATACCTAGGTGTAAACCTAACAAAAGATGTGAACGACCTCTACAAGGAAAACTATAAATTTCTGAAGACAGAGATTGAAGAAGACTATAGAAAGTGGAGAGATCTCCTATGCTCATGGATTGGTAGAATCAACATAGTAAAAATGTCTATACTCCCAAAAGTAATCTACATGCTTAATGCAATTCCCATCAAAATTCCAATGACATTCATTAAAGAGACTGAAAAATCTACCGTGAAATTTATATGGAAACACAAGAGGCCACTAATAGCCAAGGCAATACTCAGTCAAAAGAACAATGCTGGAGGCATCACGATACCCGATTTCAAACTATATTACAAAGCAATAACAATAAAAACAGCATGGTACTAGCACAAAAATAGACATGAAGACCAGTGGAACAGAATAGAGGACCCAGATATGAAGCCACACAGCTATAACCAACTTGTCTTTGACAAAGTTGCTAAAAATATACGATGGAGAAAAAGCAGCCTCTTCAACAAAAACTGCTGGGAAAACTGGTTAGCAGTCTGTAAAAAACTGAAACTAGATCCATGTATATCACCCTATACCAAGATTAACTCAAAATGGATCAAGGATCTTAATATCAGACCACAAACTCTAATGTTGATACAGGAAAGAGTAGGAAGTACTCTGGAATTAGTAGGTATAGGCAAGAACTTTCTCAACGAAACCCCAGCAGCACAGCAACTAAGAGATAGCATAGATAAATGGGACCTCATAAAACTAAAAAGCTTCCGTTCATCAAAAGAAATGGTCTCTAAACTGAAGAGAACACAGTGGGAGAAAATATTTGCCAGCTACACATCAGACAAAGGACTGATAACCAGAATAGATAGGGAACTTAAAAAACTAAATTCTCCCAAAACTAATGAACCAATAAAGAAATGGGCAAGTGAACTAAGCAGAACTTTCTCAAAAGAAGAAATTCAAATGGCCAAAAAACACAGGAAAAAATGCTCACCATCTCTAGCAATAAAGGAAATGCAAATTAAAACCACACTAAGATTCTACCTCACCCCCGTTAGAATAGCCATCATTAGCAACACCACCAACAACAGGTGTTGGCGAGGATGTGGGGAAAATGGACCCTCTTATACTGTTGGTGGGAATGTAAACTAGTACAACGACTCTGGAAAAAAATTTGGAGGCTACTTAAAAAGCTAAACATTGATCTACCATTTGATCCAGCAATACCACTCCTGGGGATATACCCAAAAGACTGTGACACAGGTTACTCCAGAGGCACCTGCACACCCATGTTTATTGCAGCACTATTCACAATAGCCAAATTATGGAAACAGCCAAGTTGCCCCCCTACTGATGAATGGATCAAGAAAATGTGGTATCTATACACAATGGAATTTTATGTAGCCATGAAGAAGAATGAAATGTTATCATTCGCTGGTAAATGGATGGAATTGGAGAACATCATTCTGAGTGAGGTTAGCCTGGCCCAAAAGACCAAAAATCGTATGTTCTCCCTCATATGCGGACATTAGATCAAAGGCAAACACAACAAGGGGATTGAACCTTGATCACAAGATAAAAGCGAGAGCCCACAAGAGAGATGTGAGGACAGGTAAGACACCTAGAAAATTAGCTAGCATTTGTTGCCCTCAACGCAGAGAAACTAAAGCAGATACCTTAAAAGCAACTGAGGCCAATAGGAGAAGGGGACCAGGAACTAGAGATAAGGTTAGATCCAGAAGAATTAACCTAGAAGGTAACACACATGCACAGGAAATTAATGTGAGTCAACTCCCTGTATAGCTATCCTTATCTCAACCAGCAAAACCCTTGTTCCTTCCTATTATTGCTTCTACTCTCTCTTCAACAAAACTAGAGATAAGGGCAAAATAGACCTGCACATCCATGTTTATTGCGGCACTATTCACAATAGCCAAGTTATGGAAACAGCCAAGATGCCCCACCACTGACGAATGGATTAAGAAAATGTGGTATCTATACACAATGGAATTTTATGCAGCCATGAAGAAGAACGAAATGTTATCATTCGCTGGTAAATGGATGGAATTGGAGAACATCATTCTGAGTGAGGTTAGCCTGACCCAAAAGACCAAAAATCCTATGTTCTCCCTCATATGTGGACATTAGATCAAGGGCAAACACAACAAGGGGATTGGACTATGAGCACATGATAAAAGTGAGAGCACACAAGGGAGGGGTGAGGATAGGTAAGACACCTAAAAAACTAGCTAGCATTTGTTGCCCTTAATGCAGAGAAACTAAGGCAGATACCTTAAAGCAACTGAGGCCAATAGGAAAAGGGGAACAGGAACTAGAGAAAAGGTTAGATTAAAAAGAATTAACCTAGAAGGTAACACCCACGCACAGGAAATCAATGTGAGTCAATGCCCTGTATAGCTATCCTTACCTCAACCAGCAAAACCCCTTGTTCCTTCCTATTATTGCTTATACTCTCTCTACAACAAAATTAGAGATAAGGGCAAAATAGTTTCTGCTGGGTATTGAGGGGGGGAGCGGGAGGGGGTGGAGTGGGTGGTAAGGGAGGGGGTGGGGGCAGGGGGGAGAAATGAACCAAGCCTTGTATGCACATATGAATAATAAAAGAAAAATGAAAAAAAAAATCATTATGTAGATTTTTAAACTGTTGGAAAAAAAAAAGAAGCAGGCTTTTTTCCTCTTTTGTACCATAATTTTCACTTGATTTATTTGGTGGTACCAGGGTTTGAACTCCAGCCTCTCCCTTGCTGGGCAGTGGTCTTCCATTCGAGCCACTCTCCTGGCTCTCCTACTTTATTCTTCACTGGTATGATTGTATCTATGAAATTCAATAAAAGAACATTTTCACTGGTTAAAAAAAAAAAAAAAAAAAGGGCAAAATAGTTTCTGCCAGGTATCAAGGGGGTGGATGAGAGAGGGAGGGGGTGGGGTGAGTGGTAAAGGAGGGGGTGGGGGCAGGGGGGAAGAAATGACCCAAGCATTGTCTGCACATATGAATAATAAAAAAATAATAATAAATTTAAAAAAAATAAAAGAGTCTTGCTCTGTTGTCTAAGGTGGTTTCAAACTCCAGGACACAAGTAATCCTCCTGCCCCAGCCTCCTGAGCAGCTGGGGCTACAGGTGTGCCCCCATCCTTGGCTCACACTTGTGAATTGTGATCGTCACTATCCCCATTTGAAATTCACATGCCTGCTTGCAGAAAGCAGAGAACCATATGTGAAATTAATGGTTTCTTCTGCTGCTGATAAGATTCTCATTATTGGCTTTCCTGCTGTTCTCACCTTCTTTTAAGCATTTTCTGAACCTTACTGGAAGTTTACTGTCTCTGGCAGCTCCCTTCCTTCTTGTGAGTTAGGTGGTCATTACTGCATTATTCAGCTTTTAAAGTCAGGAGGGTTACATTTTGGTGAACATTTTGGAAAGAAACTTTCAGGTTTTTTTTACCTTAGAAGAGGAACAGGGAAGAAAGTTACATCATGAACAGTGAAACTTACCTATAACTGCTGGCATTGTGCACTGCAGAAGTCTGCACTTTGGGGCACACATACCTCTAAAGGTACATAAAAATCTCTCAAGGAAACATATGCTTCTAAGTCAAGCCATTTCTGGATCCTTGCCTTCCATAGGTATTCTTCCCTAAAATACATGAATTTGAGAGAAAGCCCATTTAATCTGTACTTTAGACAAGCAAGCTACCCCATTTGGCCATTTTAAGTCTTATACAGCCCTAGGGTGTAACAGCCCTAGAGGTGGTGAAAAAGGAAGGAATCAGAAGACTAACACCTTCTGTTCAAAAGACTTTTTGTTGTTCCTTGTCTTGTACATATTTCTCTTAAGGGGAAAACACTGCATTAGAAATAGGGTATTTTGGTGTCATTCACCTGTTGTCCCAGTTACTTAGGAAGCTAAGGCAGGAAGATCACTTAAGACCAGGCTAAGCAACATAGCCAAGACCCTGTTCATTTAAAAAAAGAAAGGAAGGAAGGAAGGAAGGAGGGAGGGAAGGAAGAAAGAAAAAGAGGAGGGGAGGGGAAAGGAAGGGAAAGAGAGAAAAGAGAAATAGGGTATTTTAGCCTGTGTTGGAAAGCATGGAGATTCAGAACCACTGAAGCACAATGGGTTAGAAGTGTTCTTTTAAACATACTAGAATATTCTGTAGAACCATCTGTTTTTTTCACAACATATGCATAAGCCGGGTGCAGTGTCTCACACCTAGGGAGGCAGAGATTGGGAGAATCTTGGTCCTAGGCCAGCCCTGGGGACAAGGCTAGCAAGACTTCATCTCAACTAATGGCTAGGTGCTGTGGTGAGTGCCTGTCATCCCAGCTACTCAGGGAAGCATAAATAGGATTGTGGTCCAGGCTGGCATAGGCATAAAGCAAGATCTTATCTCAGAAATAGCCAATGCAGAAGGGCTGGTGGAGTGGCTCAAGTGGTAGAGCATCTGTCTAACAGGCCTACAAGCCTGAAGCCCTGAGTTCATCCCCCAGTACACCACCACCACCACCCAAAAAAAAAAATGCACAGGTTACAAAATTTTTAAAGTATTACAGCTAAGTTTATGGAATAAAGTTTAACTTACCAAGTCATATGGTAAAATACTCCAATTGTAGTCATCCCTAACATGATTTCATCTGATATTTGTTTCATATATTTTTATCTGCTCTTGATAAGAAACAAGAGATAAATTTATGATGAAAATTATAGATGTGAACTTAAAGATATTCAGGGATTTATATCTTTTTAAAGAAACAATTCTTCAGGTTTGGGAGCAAAAGAGATTAAAGACTGCTTGAACACTTTAAAAAAAACTTTTTATTCTAATTTTGGCCAAACTTCATTCATATATTTTTGAGGGTGGTTAAGTTTGAAGCAAAACCTGTACCTAAGATTAAAGTTGCAGCCCATATACCTGATTCTAGCAAGGAGGAAAAAATAGGCAAATTTCTCCAACATCAATTATCCTTTTTCTCTTGAAATTCTTTAGAAAAGTAAAAACTATCTGACAATGAAATTTTCATGTGGGTATTTCTTCCACATTTTTACTTTCTAGTGTCTTTCAATAGTTCCCTATACTTCTGGGAATATATTTATTATTATTCTGCTACCCTCTATTAAACACCTACTTAAGTTTTACTTAAAATCTTCCTCCTCGAGTAGAAATCTCTGCACAGTAAGACACTGAGACTCAGATAGGTCGGGTACTTTGCCCAAGAGCAGATGAGGCTTAATCCAAATCCAGGTCTTTCTCTCTTGTATACCATGGCACTAGGAGCTCAAACACTTGGTGAAGTGAACAAATCTATTCTTTGCTCAGTCTTTTAAGCTGCTGGGGCTTCCCTCATAAAGAACACAGGACACCAAATATTAAAGTGTAAACCTTTTATTCAATGGTTGTCTTTTTTAATGAACAAAAGCAATGTATTTGTATCATACATGTGTTTCTACTCAGCAGACATTTATTGACTATGTAGTTGGTACTAAGCAAAGGTCTGATACAGCCTGTCCTCAACTCATCAAATATGCGGCAGCAGAAACATGACCTTTAAAGAGTTTTTGTACAAGAGTGTGTATTGAGCACCTCCTATGAAGCAGCTGCAAGGAGCCCTTGAGTTCTGCTTGTGGGCTTAATAGGCAGGATTGTGCTTAGCATGTACAAGGCTCTGGGTTCAATCCCCAGTACCACCAAAAACAAGGGGGCAGGGGAATGGGTAGAACTTTCATAAGTGATGAAACTATGATGGGGTAATGGGAGGGGAAAGAAGTCAGAAATGGTGGGGCTATTTCCACCATTAGCAAACCTACCTTTTAGGAGGCCTACCGCAGAGCAGGTAGTCAAAATTCAAAGGCCGACCAAGTTGATGTCCATTTCCAAGGGTGAGGAATTGGTGAGTGGGAGTGGATGTGGCAGTGTGAATTTATAGGTGGCACCTGTGAATGCTTGGAGTAAGACAGGTTGGGCTGGACAGTACAGCTAGGCCCATGCAAAGAATGAGGCTATTTAGAGGGTGGTTTTAGGGCGCTTGGTCAGTCATGAGGGCTCTTTATAACATACAGAGTAATAGGCAGCAAAACAAATTACAGTCCCATCCTCTGGGAGTGGATGGCTGCCCCGTCTACTGCTGTTTGATTAGAATGGTCTCAAGAACAAGGCAGAGCTAAGCATGGAAGCTGGAAGTCCTCGAGTCTTACACAGGAACTGGGCTGGGGGACAGTCAGTCTTAATGCTGACGCCACAGTGAGCCTGTCCACAGAGAGGGGTCTATTCTGCCTCCTGGGGAGTAGGACTTCTCAGCAAATACGGCACCTGTTTTCTGTGCACGCCAGGAGGACAGTTGAAGTTTTATGTGGGCGCTTTCCCAGCCCTTCTTTTCTCAATGAGTTCTCTTAGCCCATCCAAACCATACCCTGAACTACCTTACCTCATGAATTACTTCAGAATGGGTGAAGATGACTATGACTGTCTTCCCTTCCAACACTTGGTCTTCCCAGATTGAGTCCACAAGCAGCTTCAGAAAAGATAGCAACATATGATACACAGGTAGTTGCTGTCTGTTCTAACACCACTCTCACGTACTGTGTGGTACCAGAAATGATTCTGTGTGTTGCCTAAAGGATCGAGGAGTTGTCATTTGGCATTCTTACCAGCAACAGGATTCCAGTGGTTTCTCCTTGACTGACTTGAAACACTGTAGAAGTGGGAGGACCTCTCAGTTTTTGATCTGTAATTAACTACCTTATGTTCACTTTCAAGGCTTCCTGAGTCAGTACCCTCAGGCTCCAGCCACTCCACAGGGGAAAACAAGAGCTTGGAAAACAGGAACTTAACTGCTGCTATTTCCCTAAAATCTGATGCTGAATTGTCAGCTTCAACAGCTAAACAGTACTATTTGAAACAGTCAAGATACCTTCCAGGTGAGTGGAGAAAATAACATGTCTATTACTAACAGAATATACATAGGTCAGGCTCGGGTGCCTTGGGATCTCTGAAAAAGTGAATAAAAAGTGCAATCACAGAGCTCTTTGATGGCTGCACCTTTGTTGCCAAGGACATTTTGGACTTCCCACCTCTGCCACTAAAAGTCTACTTAGAAATACAGAGCAGGGACTGGAGGTGTGGATCAAGTGGTAGAGCACCTGCCTAGAAAGTATAAGGCCCTGAGTTTAGAACCCCAGTACTAACAAAAAAAAAACCAAAAAACAGAAATGCAGAGCAGCCAAACATGAGAATAATAAACATGCTTCCCCAAAATACTGCCCCCCAACCAAAGCTATGCACATAGTAAATGATAAATTTTACTGAAGCAGTTCTGCACCCCATTACAACTTTTTATGAAATACAGATTTTTTATATTGTTTCATAAATAATGTGATGTATTTTTTTACAAGATCATTCTGACTGTTGGGTAAAACATGTTAGAGACTCATAGAGGCAAGAACACTAGTCAAAAGGCTATTGCATGTATCCAGATGGGAGAGGATGACACCTTGTTCCATAGTGAAGGAATTAGAGACAGAAGTGAGTACAATCTTTTGGTAGTGGAATTCCATAGGATTTGAGGATAGAGTTGCCTGGGTGACAGCACAGAATGGAAGAATCAGTGTCAGCTTTTGAGTTTTTGACTTGGCAGTGTGGTGACTTTACCTGAGAAAGGGAAGATTGGAAGGACTGGAGTGTAATGGTAGAGAATCAAGAGCTGAGTCCGGGACGCCTATTAAAGATCTGAGTCAATCTGTCTACTGGATAACTGGGTATGTGAGGCTAGAGTGTTGGGGTGAAGATCCAGACAAACGGGAGATTTTATGATGTATTCAGAAACAGCATTTTGTTCTGTAGATACAAGTTTAAAAATGGGTTTGAATTCAATTTAATCTAAAAGGGAATCATTTCAAAAACACTGTGTGTCTCTATGAATATATGGAGTCCTATGAGATGAGGAGATGACCTCTTATGTGTTTCTGTGGTCATGGTCATTTACAGTTCTCTAAATGCAGTGGGAAGGCCACTGGGTTCATCTGAAGACTTGCCTTTCACTTCTATGCATAAGCCATGGTCTTCACTTACAGGCTTGCTGGGGAAGAATGGGGAAGGCAAGAGATTGATATAACATTTTTCTGTTTACCTTTTATACAACTGTATACATTTCAGCCCTAGAAATCCAATTGAGACCCCCTCCTATCATTAATAAAATCATTGGGAGAGAAAAATGAAACTAGAGAAAAGGTTCAGAAATAGATGACAGGAGGCATAGAGGGTGAAGAAGGTTAGCCATAGGTGACGGGTAAGTTGACATACAGAGCAGATCAAGGCTTTAGGACTGTACTCTGTGCTGATGGGTAAGGAGGGAGCCATTGGTGTACATAAAAGAGGTTGAACAGAATGGCACGAAGTTATCAAGGGCAGAACAAAACCTAGGGTTATAACTCTAGGCATTGGAATAACTGCCATTGTTATGACTCTGGGGCCAGCCTCAGACTTGGTAATAGGCCTAAGAAAAGCTGGGTCATAAAATGAGAAAAGTGTACACAGCTAGATAAGAGAAATAGGAAAAATATACATGTACCTTATTAGTTGCATATAACAAATGAGTTTACATGTATCTTGTAAAATAGATTCCGATTCTTTTTGTTTAGTGGTTTGTTTTTTGGGACTTGAACTCAGGGTCTCACGCTTGCTAGGCAGGCACTCTACCACTGAAGCCACTCTGCCAGTCTGAGGTTCTGATTCTTGTGAGGGATGGGGCTTAGAAAATTCGCTGTACAGTAAAGTTTTGACCAATGTCAGATGTGGAAGTGGTATTTGCTAGCCTTTTTAATTTGTTTTGGTCACTTGTGACAAATGGAAAATATTTTGAGTTTTTGGAAACCCCTTAACCTTAAAAATCCCTATTCTTTCTTCCTCATAAAGCCCAAATTTTACCCAGTTTAAGAAAGAATATTCTATTTTTTGACAACATATCATGATTCTTAAAAGCAAGAAAATGTTTTTTAAGTCATTCTAGTTTTCTGTGTAGGAAATTTTCATGTCATTACTTCTTAAGATGAGAATTTGCCTGCTCATTTCTTTACAACCAATCTGTAAAAATGGCAGTTGTCATTTAGGTTCCTATAGAGTTCTGTCATGGGTTGCAGGCCACTGCAACCCTACTGTGATCTCAGGTAGTTACTCTTAGTTTCTCATTCAGGATTTTCTGGAGAGGAGTAATTCCCAAGGAAGAAGCCTTTACTGCCTTCTCCCCAAGCTCCCTAAGCAACGTAGATTTTGCATTTGGACAAACAGCATTTATGAGCATGTTTTACAATAGTGTCTCTAGGTGACTAAGACATTTCCTGATTTTTACCTCCCTTTGTGCCTCTCTGTGCATTTCATTCATTGTTGTCATTCACTCATTCAAGAAGCATATATATGTAGGGCTAGGGATTCCCAAATGAGAGCAAGACAGGCCTTGTCCTTAAGGAGCTCACCATCTTGAGAGAGAGAGAGAGAGAGAGAGGAGAGAGAAAAGGGAAACATTAAATGCAAGAAACAGTGGTGGAGCAGAGGAGAATGAGTTCATCCCACTTGGAGGCAAGTCAGCTGGTCCTTAAGTGATAGGTAACCCTTCTCCATGCCAAAGAGGGAAACTTCTCTAGGCGCTTTGGGTAGCATGATTATTCGTTTGTTAGTTCAGGCTGTGATATTCATTAAGTTCCTAATAAGTGCCATGAACTTCCTGTTCCAGGCATTGCTATTTAGCACTGACAAAGGTAGACAGGTCCCTGCTCTCCAGGAGGTTAGCTTCTAGTGGAGAGCAAAAATGAATAAATAAATTTAATAATAATAATAATATAAAGAGAGAGAGAATTAGAATGTAGTGTCAGAAGTGCTACTGTGAAAGCTGAGAGGTGAACCAGAGTAAGAGGAAGGAGGTTGTGGGGAAAGCCAGTCTTTAGGGCAGACAAATTTGGATTTTATTCCTGGTCCACTGCAGAGTTTTGTGAGGGCTTCAGGAAATGAACAGCATCTGATTATATATTTAAAAGACCCTCGATAAAGAACAGATTGGCTGGACGTGGTGGCACACACATGTAATCCCAGTACTTCAGAGTCTGAGGCAGGAGGATTGTGAGTTTGAGGCCAGTCTGTGCTACATAGTGAGACCATGTCTCAAAAAAGGAAAACAAACACACAAAGCTAAGTTTTAAAAACAAAAAAAGTAAAGAAAAGATTACTTGAGAACAAGACTAACAGCAGGGAGCTGATTAGGAAGCTACTACAGCCTTTGAAAGGAAAGATAAAGATGACTTAAAGGGCAGTGGGTTCTGTTATGTTTCAGGAATGGACTTGCTGGTGGATCACTGGTGGAAAATATGGGGAAAGTGAGTTTGGGCGGATGGTGGTGCCATGTACTGAGACAGGAAAGACTACGGAACAGGAGTGGGTGGGAAAAGGCCACCTAACCTGTTTTGGGGCATTGCATTTGAGATGCTTGGGAAGCATTTCAGTGAGGAGAGGAAAGCTCAAGCAAATAGTGAGATAGAAGAGCCTGGAATGCTGAGGAGGAACCCAGGCCCAAGATATAATGCACGCAGTCTTCAAAGGATTGCATAGGATCACCGGGGAGACATTGTGAGAGGGAACGGTGGGCTTTCCTGCAGAGGTAGAGGAGGAAAAGCCCACAAAGGGGAAAGGAGGCAGCAGACAGATAAGGAGGTAATTCAGAAGGTCGTATCCAGGCTAAGAAGGGAAAATGTACAGGAAAGTGTTGTTTGCTGCTGAGCAGTTGAAGGAATAGAAATCTCCCTGATGACCTGAATGGTTTCAGTCTGGAGTTGTTGAAGGCAGATCCAGGTGGGAGTGGGGGCTGAAAAGTGATAAGAAGTGAGAAATTAGAGACTGAAAATGTAGATGACTATTTGCAGTATTTGCTGTGAATAAAACTTAGAAATGGAGCCAAATCCAAGGGAATTTGGGGGGTGGGGGGAACACAACACAATGATTCTTTAACAGTGAAGACTCCAGAGTAGGCGGAAATGATCACTTCCAAAGGGAGGAATTGATGATGCAGGAGAGGAGGAGGGGGGTGGGAAATGGGTTGAAGGCGTTAGGAAAGTGAGACGAGTTGAAATTATGATCATAAAGGTTCAGGTGCACTTCTGAAAAGAGCGAAAATACTTGTGTTGTAATCCTTTGCTACAGGTAGCATTGAAACCCATGAGAGTTCTAGTCTGACTACAAAAGCATGGATGTAACAGAATTCCCAGAACATTACATCCATGGAGAACACTTTTCTCTGTTTTAAAAAAAGAAAAGATATGAAATACATTTCACTGACTGAAATTTAGCAAACCAGTGATTTGTCCCACTTCTAGAAGGGGGCCCTCTGGTAGAAATAACTATAACTCCTTGACAACAATCAGTGGATCCAAAGCACCCCATTTTCATGGTTCTGCTTCCTGATGGGGATTTCAAGAGTACATTTCAGGCTATTTGAGACCTCTTTGAGCATTGTCTTTTTAAAAAGAAAGATCTAACAAATATCTCATGTTATTTGGGGTCAGAAGTATGGCTGTAATTGAGACTTAAAAACTAGACTCAAAATGACAAGAATTTCTGAAATCTAAACTTGAGCCTTACTGTTACCCTGTTGACATTCTTTTCTTGAAGATGTCCCCGCTCTCCTGAGCTGGATGAGATTCGAACCTAAAATTGAGTTCAGTACAGTCACTTGGACAAACATTTATTGAGCACCTATTGTGAACCAGGAACTGTGTAAAGGATAGAAACATGAATAAGAAACAATCCCTGACACTTATTTATGATTCAGTTATTTGTATAATTAAATATCCTCAGGAATAAGGAAGAATAGTATCACTGGGGACCCTCTTTTTTTACCCTAAAATCAAGTATAAAGGTCTTATATCAACCTTTAGGATTATGGGAGCTCTAGAAATGTGCCATATAATTACAGGGCAGAATGACATTATACTACAAGGACTGGCAGATCTGTGACACTGACCTTCAGGGAAAGACACGCAAGCGTCATAGTTATGACCTGCTACTGACCGGCTGTGTACTTGGAGCAAGACTTTGAGGTTGTGTTTTCTGTTACTTACAATGGGACTGCAGTCATCTGTCAGCTCACCCTGTAAGCCTTAGATACTTAATTATTGCAAGGTAGTTAAAATAGAGTATGCAATGCAAAGCTAACGATCTCTCAGTGGTGCCCTCTGGTCTCACCCCTGCTCCTAGAACCAGGACTCAGAGCATGAGCCATTGCTACCACTGCCAGCTGGCAGAGCAGCATGCTCCATAGCACTTTTGAAACCCTGGTGGATGGATCCTTCTCTCTCCCCATTTATCACTTACCATCCTCCCTCCCACCATTATTCAATGTCCTGTGGCATTTCTGGGTTAGCTTCTCCTACTTCACTTTAAATTTCTTAACATGATACACAGAGTCCTTGCGACCTGGATCCCCCCAACCCCAGCCTCATGTAGCGCCACCCCTGTTCTTGCGGCTTCCGTGGTAGCCATCTCTGAGTTCTCCATCTCAGGTCCTCAGTCCAAACTGTTGCCTTGCCCAGGAACGCACCACTCCACCCCTAGTGACTCACAGTTCAGCTTAACATTGCTTTGTTTAAAGAAAGACTCAGTTGCCTCTGTCACTTACCTCCTCCCCAGGTTCTTCTAAGCAGTTTGCACACTGTTCATGATGTATGTAACTCCCTTCTTGTGAGCGTGTGAGAGCCAGGCGAGCAGAAGTGGTGTGGTTTTGTTGCCTCTTTTCTCCCATGCCACACATGCTGCCTGGCATGTAATTAGGTGCTCAGTAAATATTTGCTAACTGGCTTCTAAATTGTCTTTTGAGACGAGATTATCCTTATGTGGTGATCTATCATTGTAATATCAACTGTATTAGTTTCTGCCTCTTCCTTTTTGGTATATGGAAGATGTTTAATAAAAGCTTATATACACTAATACACACTAATAATTTATAATTCTTAGATGTATCTATTTCTAACAAAATTGGAATCTTAAGAACTTAATTAAACCAATTATCTTCAATAGTGTTATGCATTTTTAAAAAACTAGAGATATTGCCATGGCTAATTGGATTAACAAAATAATTTTTAATATTCATGACCCATTCTTTGTTAAACTATATTTATGAACACTGTGTAAAGAGATTTCCAATCTTTCCCCCACCTTGCACTTCTTTTTAAGTAAACATTTTAATATGATTTTTTAATTTGAGATTCTTTACTATGAATTAAAGACTTTTTAAAATGCTACCTACCACATCTTCTTTGTCAGATAATTGCCTATTTATAGCTCTTTTTTGTAGCTGTTTTATAAGAAGCCAAAATCCCTAAGGAGTTATATCCTATACAACAGGGAAATTATTTAGCCAGTGAAGTGCTTCCTTAGAGAACCAGTGATGGGTGGCTTTTGAGGCTCAGGATTTCAGCTTTCAAAAGAAATAATATTATTATATTATATTATATTATAATTATTATATTTCTTTTACATATGAAACCTTTCTATAAAGCTCAGTTTGTGAAAGCAAAGGCTCATAACTGCCTGGAAGCAGCTCTAAAGAACTGCTAAGTTAATGGAATCTGCAGTGATGGTGTCTACAGTAGTTAAAGAAATCACCCTGGGTATGACCTAAAAGCTTAGATTATATGAAATGTAGCATCACAGAAGTTCAGCCAAATTTAATTAGCAGTGAATAGCAAACAAAAACAAGTTTTCAAATCTCTTAACATGTTAGCACCACCTTCTTTGACCACTAGTACTAAAGCCTAAGGCTGACTTGACATTTCACAGATTTCAGAAAATCATAAACAATTTAGCATGTTCTCTTTCCCAAGTACATTTTCAGCACCGTCTTTCTAGTACACAGGTGATAAGTTGTAGGTTTTACTATATCTCATGTACAAGTGTCGATAAGAAATCCATATGGATTTCTTTGGAACTTCTTGGGTTTTCCTGAGTACCAAGTCACATGTCTGTCTTCCCTGCTATGCCAGCTGTCACCAAGGGTCTGGCCCAGAGTATACACCCAAAGCAATTGAGGGATGCTATCATGTTTTTAAAGGAAAAAAATATATTGGGCCTCCTCAATTTTAATGTGATGCTTAGCTTGAATATCAATGCTTATTATTACTTGACATAGAAAGTATGTTCTGTTTATAAAGTGTTCCAGGTTTGTGCTGAGGGCTTAGGATCGTGTCAGGATACATCAAAAAGCAAGCATGTTTTAACCTAAGTTTATCTCTAATCTGTCCACAGTATGTCTAATCTTTATCTGAATGTATATTTTTCCTTCAAGTATATGATCATACTCTAACCTTTGAAATGACTGCCTTGTTCTTCTAAGGTGTAAATCCCAAGAACATGTCCTTCGTAGCCAGGGGAAAGGATATAAACACATATGCTTGGAATAACCAGCTATTTCCTAAGTCATTGGGACCTATTGGGGCAGGACTTGCTTTCAAGAGGAGTAATGCAGGTAACGCATGAATAAATTTAAAATATAAATGTATGTTGATTGCCTTCTACAGCTGTTTACTTTTAAATATACTGTGGGTACCTTCTGCTGATGGAGACAGGTATAGCCCTGAGAGGGGTAGACAAAGGTCATCCAAATAATCCTTGTGCACACATAGTTGAAGGGAATCATTTTCCAGATCCTTATCTTCCATCTAGGTTCTTTCCTAAATGGATCTGCCTTATTAGCAAAGTTTCTCATTTGTCCTACTTTACAAAAGAAAAAGACAATTTCTCACTAGTTAAGATGGTGTGTTTCCTATTTCCCAAAAATGTAAAAATGTTTGGGGCTCCAATCAAAGGGACAGTTTATAGGTTGAAGTCAGTGTGGAGAAAAGAAGTAACCCTCATGACTGGGGAGCCAATCTTTTTAAAGTCAGGAACCCACACTTGGGAGACTCAAGACCAGTCTGGGCTACATGGTAAGACTTTGTCTCACAAAAAAAAAAAGTCATGTGGTTTTCAGTTCTTAGCTTTCAGAAAATTGAAAATTTTTCTTAATTGAAATATTAGCTGACAGAGAATTAAAAATCATTTTTATGAGATCACTATGATTTTTGGTATATGTACAAAGAATGGAGTGCAAAGCTGTAACAAAACACCTTTGCTTCCCAGCTATTTATTTGCATTTACGAGGTTTCTCAGTGTTCCTAGCTCCAAAAATGGTGGGGGGAGGAAAAAGAAATAGCACTGAAATTGAACCCCATGGGTTCCAGCAACAGATGATTCATTTCTTGACACATAAGCTACTTGACAAGAGTCTTATCTTTCTCACTAAGAGATGGGTTTCCAAAAAACTTACCTTTCCATGTTTAGTAATCAAAATTTATAACAAGTTATATAGAATGAGTCATTGTAATGATATTTAATTCATAAAAAGGAATTTTAATATGGTTACAGAAATTTAACTTTTCTTTCAACATATACATGTTTTTGAATGATCAATTTAGTAGATGTCTAAACCTGAAATTAAATTTGGATAAACTCCAGAAGCTGAAGTATGAAATACAATTTTCAGTGAAAAGGGAACTTGCTCATGTATCTTTGCATCAGTATTGGTGGCGTATAATCACTATGGTTTTCCATTGGTTGTATTTAAAGGAGAGCTCTTATAGTTTTATTTTTTTAATGTTTATATGGCTAATATGTAAGCAATAGCATCAGTTGCAACTGTTAAAGATGAAAAATTGTTAACAACTTAAAAATGTATGCAGAGGTAGAGTTCTTTTCTTAAAATTGTGGGTGGTATTGGACCAAACAAGTTTACTCTTGAGGTTTTAGAGAGTGAGCCAGCAGTTCAGTGTGCTATTCTGATGTGCCATCTGCACACTTGGATGCTTTACAAGTTTTTCAAACTCCAAACACTCAGCTTACCCATTGAATAGGGTGAGGTGTCATATACTTCAGCCTGTAATTTATTCTTATCTCAGCTACTTAAAGATAGTGTTCACAGAGCCAGCAGGTCAGTTCAAATGACAGTACTACAGCTTTGAGTCCTGGGAACTTACAATTGTCATCAAGTGAAAGCTGGGGCAATACTCGGGGACCTTGTCTTGTTTTAACAGTTCTTCCTGGATCTTTCATTAATCATCTAACTCATGTTTTCTCTGCTTTTTCTACACCATTCTTCTTCTTACTCTTTTTTTCCACTTGCCTTCTCTTTAGAAGAAAGTATAATTAAACCAATTGAGAAACTATCATGCAATGAAAGTTTTCCTGAAAAATTAGAGGACCCACAAGGTAATTTCTAGGCATTGTAAATGAAAACAACTTATTCTTTACTCTGTCTCATTTTCTCTCAACATTTGCTTCTAATTCCTTCATAAAAGGCCAAGGTGACCTGTTTTTAGAAGTTAGATCAGGACAGCCATTCCCTGAATCAAGAACATCTGTCTTGCCAGGAACTGGTGGCTCACACCTATAATCCTAGCTACTCAAGAGGCAGAGATCAGGAGGATTGTGGTTCAAAGCCAGCCCAGGCAAATAGTTTGTGAGATCCTATCTCAATAATACCCAACACAAAAAAGGGCTGGTGGAGTGGCTCAGGTGGTAGAGCACCTACCTAGCAAGCATGAGGCCCTGAGTTCAAACCCCAGTACCACAAAAAAAAAATTCTTCCTTGTTCGGTATGGCAGTCCACACCTGTAGTCTCAGCTCTTGGGAGGCAAAGGCAGGAAGATGATGTGTTTGAGGCCAGTCTGGGCTACATAGCAAGACCCTATCTAAAAGTAGATAAATAAATAAATGGACATCCTCCTTCAGTAGTTAGGATTCTAAGACTTATTTACTCTATACCTGCTTTATACTTGTCTTCTTAAATTAATTATGGCAACTTGTAGAAATCAAACAAGTAATTCTATTGAAAATAATTAAAAGAATATTTTCTCATTTTTGATCCATATTCTTGGAATTTTTATCAATTCCAAAAGTCATTTTTTAAGTGTCAGCAATCATTTAAAGGAAAAAGCAGGTTAATGGAGATGGTGGATTTCCTCGGGTTTGATGTCACTGGATCCGACAGTGCCAACCACTGACTTCCAATCTGGAAATTTACACCTCATGAACACTTCAAATAATAAACCAGAATAATTTAAGAAGACTTCACTTTTCATTTTTTTCTTAGCATCTTTCTGAAGTAAGCAGCAGTATTGTATAACTGTTCAGTGCATGGCTTGTGGTGTCTGACGCCCCCATCTTGTTACTCACTAGTTTTTTGGGGAGGTATTTAAGCCAGTTTCCCCCTCTATAAAATAGAAGGCATAATATCTGCTTAGGTATTGTTACATACCTAGGTCCAGGGCGTTTGCCACACGGTATTAATAAGCAGTTGCTGTGATGATGAGTATGCTGCTACTATGTGTGACCACAGCTTTGAACTTACTTTCCAAAGGTCCTTTGAAATAAAGATGGATTTAGTACTCGGGGTGACCAGAAAGGTTAGCCTAGGCAGCTGTACTCGTGTAAAATTCAGTAACAGATTGATGACATCTGCTTACTGTGTGATGCCCTTTAGGGTCTGCTCTTTGACCTTTGTTACTTTAAGAGCAAGAATTCAAATGCTTGCTGTCCAGCCCTGTGGGGACATCAGGGACCCAGAGCCAGCATCCAGACACATGAACAAATAGCCCTGTGGGAAACACTTCATTCCTAACTGTCGGCTGACCAGTTCTTTGAAACTCCTCAGAATGTTCAGAGCCTGGTCGTACCTTTCGGTTTACAAAATTGTCCCCTTCCCTGCAGTGAGATTCCTTATCCCTTACTCCTTCTGGTGTGCCTTGTGGCTCACTGTCATTTGTCCTCAGCCTGCCTAAGCCACTGGAGTAGCTTCTACCCGGTGACCACATCTCCATATCTTGTTATTCCTACCATCTACCTCTCTAGTCTCCCTGCTCCACAGGGTTCTGTCCCTTCTGGACTCTTATGCTAATGTTCCTTGGGGTCTATTCTGGATCTCTGCTTGTTCTAGTCCCTCTGAGCTGGCTGCTCCACACCTACAGCTCCAGAACCAGCAGACCCTAAACATTGCAGTTCTCCAAGCCAGCCTTCTCCCCTCCCCAACTTGATAAACATTCACACCCCCACACCTGATTCCCCTCCTGTATTGCTGTTCTATGACAACCCAGTCACCGAAGCTACAGACTTGGGGTTTGCATTCCCTCTTTCCCTATCACCCCAGCCCAGTCCTGAAAACCCACTTCTTCTCCATCCCTCTGAGACTGGCATGGTTCCATCCCTCATCCCTGTGCTGCCCTCAGATTGGTCATTTGTTACTAGAGGTGGTGATGACAGTGATGATAGTGAGAGTTGACATTCGTTGAATGCTATATCCTATGTTAGTTGCTTTGCCTATGTCTTATTCAGTCCCTACAACGACCCTGTGAAATAAGTCCACTTAGAACCATTTTATAAAACAAGAAAAAGCACAGGAAAGCACCCCCATGTTAAGAACCTTCATTTACAGGCTGGTGGAGTGGCTCAAGCAGTACGAGCACCTGCCTAGCAAGTGTGAGGCTCTGAGTTCCAACCCCAGTGCCACCAAAAAAAAAAAAAAAAAAAAAAGAACCAGCATTTATAAAGAAGCCGGGTGTGTGTAGGGTGAGCTGAACAAACCTCGGCCTGGAGTTCATGTTCTAGCTCAGTCCCTTTCTCACCGTGGGCACAGAACCCCCAGTTGCAGTGGCTTGCCTCTGAGAGGGTGTCTGTAGGGACTGAATGGCTGTGTAGCCCAGTGGCTGGGACATAGTTGGTACTTAGAGGTAATAGCAGTAGTCCAAGTTAGCTGTGGCACTTTAAATATTTACTTCTGACTGTGAAACCTTATGATACGTCACTAGGAAATCTCGGAGGTTACACCACTTACAAACAGTCAGGATATATTCCTTCCTTTCTCAAAAAAGAAGTGGGGTCAACCAGCCAGAGGATCCACTTAGCACCCCTCGGTGCGAAAGCTTCAGGTAAGATCTACTTCAGATACAGTTTCTCAGGTGTTGGAGCAGAAGGGACCCCTTTCTTTTCTATGCTTACAGTCCTTTTTCCCGAGTGAGGACTTTGAAATTAATCACAACCTATTAACACAGTTGTAATTGTTTTTATCAAAACGTCCTATTTTTCTCCTGAAATTATGTTAAGTCTAATAATTAAAAGAAGCCCTACCTCTAATGAAGTGGTGACTGTCTGCCAGGCCCAGTGTGAAGGGCTCCATAGACTGTGTCATTTAGTCCTCACAACCACCTGATGGTGTGCATCTCTCCTTCACGGCTGAGGAAACTGCCTCGGGTAATGCTAAGGCCACACAGGTCATGGAGCCAGGGTAGACTGGGCTTCTCCAGTTCCAGAGTGCACCTTGCTACACAATGAGACGTAACAAAGGGCACTTTGCAGAGATTTCTGCCTGGCTCCTGGTACACAGTGAGAGCTTAATAAATGTGGACACTTGATTTACGTGTTAAGTTAACCTGTGGTTCATTTCTCTAGTTTCATTGTAGTCTAGGAATCACCAGTGATGGGTTTTCGGGCTTTTGCTGTGCAGCAGTGTGAGATATGAGGGCCTTTATCCCTCCACCCTCCAGGATCGTGGCTAGTGTGGGTAATGGCGCTATGTGACAGCCACATGCAAGAGTGTGCTTTTGAAACTGAAGGTGCTGATTCTGTACCTGAGTCTCCAAGATTTGACTATGAATGTTCTCTAAATTATTTTAATAGACACCTTTATTGAAGCACCTAAAATAAACATTAAAGCAAATAAGCAGAAGCTTAATGATACCTCCTTGTCATTTAATTTACACGTTGATCCCCAGAGTATTTTCACGGTCTATCCTAACCAGGATCTTATTTTTTAAACTACTGATTAGGACTGCCAGATTTTGATGCTTCCATAGTAAATATTACAGCTAAACAAGCAAGGAAGTAGGGCTGGTGGAGTGATGAAGTAGTAGAGCGCCTGCGTAGCAAGTGTGAGGCCCTGAGTTCAAATCTCAGTTTTGTCATAAAATAAAAGGAAGCCCATTTATTTGGCTGGCAGAGTGGCTCAAGTGGTAGAGCGTCTGTCTAGCAAGCATGAGGGCCTGAGTTCAGAACCCAGTGACACCAAAAAAAATTTTTTTTTAAAGAAGAAGAAAAAATTGACAGCACCTGCCTAGGAAGCAGGTGGCCCTAACTTCAAACTTCGGTATACTCAAAAAAAAAAAAAAAAAAAGCAAAAATAACTCAAAGAAAAAAAAAGCTTTAGCCAGGTGCTGGTGGCTTATGCCTGTAATCCTGGTTACTCAGCAGGCAGGATCAGGAGGACCATGGTTTAAAGACAGCCCAGGTAAATAGTTCATGAGACCCTATCTTGAAAATACCCATCACAAAAAAGGGCTGGTGGAGTGGCTCAAGGTGAAGGCCCTGAGTTCAAGCCCTAGTACCTCAAAAAGAAAAGGAAAAGAAAAAATAAGCAAGGAAGCACTGGACAGTATAAGTTTTTATCACAGTAAACTGCTTAAGCAGTATTCAGATGCCTTGTCAGTAAAAAGGATTGCTCCTTTTTAAAGTATCTCTGCTGAAATACTCTTTTATAAGTAAACATTGTGTATATAGCAGTGCCTTTTAGAAAGCCTTGAATATTTTTAGCCAGCCTTACAATGAGTCAGTCACCGTGACTTAGCAGCAATTTTTACTATAAAAGCAGAGAATCATGGTTCAAAGTACTTTGTTTTCTTGGGTACCTGCTTAGAAATTGAGAGAACTCTTTTTTTAAAAAAAGTTTTTGTAATATACGGAAGGCCTGTATATGTTAGTTATTCTGCCTGATTAGCATGCATATTCCTGTTTTCATTTTTTAAGTAAATGCTTTCTCGTAACTTTGCATCTCTTCATTTACTCTTGCTTGTCCAATTTTCCCACAGACGGTGATAGGAGGAAAGGTAAAAAAAAGAAGTAAATCTTACTCACTCTCAAGTGGCCCTTGCCAGCCTTAGGAAAACACTGTTCTGTAAGAGATGTGCCCTCCAGCTCTCCCACTTGGGTGACAGTTCCCCACAGGAAATAAAACCAGGTCACTACCACATTTACTCACCTATTTCCTCTCCTCTCATAGTCGCCCTCCCTGCTCTTCTCCTCACCCGCAAGTTTTAAAAAGAAAAATCAAAGTTAATGTCTTCTTCCTTTCTCATAATCTCTCCTCCCAAACGCCCTAATTCTTCCTCATCCCCTGCTTGAAAGTAATGAGGAGAGGGTCTGGGCATGATGGTTCACATCTGTAATCCCAGCTATGCAGGATAAGCTCATGGTCCAGTCCTGGCTTGGATAAAAATAGCACACAAGACCCTATTTGAAAAGTAACTAAAGCATGGCTCAAGCGGTAGAGCACCTATCTAGCACTGAAACACCAAAAAGAAAGAAAAGATAGTATTAAGGAGAATATTAAGGCATGGCTTCCTCCACACACAGCCCCCTAGAGAAGATCAGGGCCATACATGACGTACTAAGCACTCTATGTACACCAACTCATTTGTCCTCCCTGCAATTCCATTACAGAAGGTATGTCATCTCTATCTTACAGAAGTTTTATGTCTTGCTAGAGTTACAGCACATTGATAAAATCTGTAAGTAGAGGCCAGTGCCTCTCTTTACCACACATTTTCTGCAAGAAGTTAAATCCTTTGAATAGGGCAAATGCATTGTTAAAGTACATGCTGAGCAAGCATGACAGGGCTGAGTGCCCTGCTCTAGGGAGGCTGTGAGGTGCAACTAGGTCCTGCCAAGGCACACGGGCATTTCTGGCCTGTCATTAAGATCTGGGCTCCATTATCAGCTCCTAGCTTCTTCACCAAGGGTGCCCAAAGTCTAAAATCTTATTATTGCTAGAAAAGAAATCTTAAATCTCTATACTACCACCTTCTTGGCAAAGTAAGTCCCTCTTCCAAGAAGTTTTGAGAAATATTGGGCTGGACACACTTCAGTGCACATGCTAGGAGCTGACCTAAACTGTCAAGTTTTATGTTGCTCCTCAAACCCCTCACTTTGAACCCCAAGATCCTCAGCCATTAGCTTATGACTGTTTCCTTTCCTATTCCCTGAATCACTTGAGCTTGTCACCTCTCTCCTTTCCCTCCACTCTGTCCCCTCACAGGCTCTCTACTCTGCCCAGGGCACCATTCTGACCTATGGCCCTCAGGTGTGAGCTCACTGAATGAACACATTGATGCTTTTCCTATTCCAAAGGTCACAACTAAACAGCTGTCCCTGGGAAACGTGGTGCCTTAACTGGCTGCTCTAGACACACTGTCCAGCCTTTGATAAGTAGTTTTTTCCCAGTCGTCTTAACTTTGAGATGAAATGACCTGCCAGACCACCAAAGGGAAAACTTTGGTCTTCCTGTCTCAACCAACGAAACTACATGGCAGCCAGGGCGATAGTATGACCCAGGGCATTTGTACTTCACACTTTGTTCACAGTAAACTAGGTTAGCCGTGTGTCAGGACCATAGACACTCAGGGTTTCCTCCTGCACGCCAGCATTACAGAGAAGCATAAGAAAAACCGGAGAAACCGTGCCAGTGAGCATGGTGCAGCTCATGTAGCGGTACAAAATGGCCATATTCATTTTAGTATTGACACGTAGAGTTACTCTCAGAAAGACAGCTACCATACAATGGGAGCACACACATAAATCACAATAAAAGAGCGAGCATCCCTCCTCAGACCGAATACTTAGGATGCCTGAATCTATTTGAAGTGGGGGTGGGATGAGAGGGGAACTGAAGAAGACATTAAAGTTCCCTGCAAAATTATTTTTGGCTTTCTTTGTCATCTGAGGTGTTAAGCAATATTCCAGTTGATAAATTGTTCAGATTACAAATTTTAAGCTTTTCATAAATGTTTAAGCAAATTGTATTAATAAAATAAACCTTGTGATTAAGAAATAAGTTACTGTTTAAGGGGGATTGTGTTATCATGCCAAAACTTCTCAGTAAAGTAGCTCAGTGGTAAAGTGCTTGCCTGCATGTGTGAGGCCCTGGGTTCCATTCCCACTACTGGAAAAAAAAGAGAAAGAGAGAGGTTTCTTAAGTTCAGAAACATTTTCCCTGTAAAAGTAAGTCTGTTTTAGGAACCTATAGTGAAGCTTCAGGAAGCCAGAATTTTACATGATTCACAATTTCAAATACATTATCTGTAGTAATACTGCATTTGAATATTCTTTAGCTAGAACCACACTATGACATTACAAATGTAACACCGTGACTTGAACCAAGAATGTCTCTTGGTCACCTTATTCTGTGTTGTTATCTACCTAGATGAGAAATACTGGAAATACCAGCAACATCAAAATGATAATCACAAATACTAGCTCTTAAGCTACTAAAAATTCTAAATGGTGTCAATATAATACTCCACCAGAACTTTTGCTTTTAAAATGAAAATTAAAAAGAAAAAGCTTCAGCTGGGCATGGAGGGGCACACCTGTAATCAGAGGCAGAGGCAGAAGGATTGTGAGCTTGAGGCCAGTCTGGGCTCCATAGTGAGACCGTGGCTCAGCAAACAAACTCAGAAGACCACTGAATTGAGATGAATTCAAGATTTTCCCCTAAAATGAGGATGAGTTGCTTTATTTTGAATTTGACAATCAAATGAATAAAATTCTAATTTCTAATTCTGATTTCTTTCAGAATATACCTGGAACACAAAAACTGGCCGGGGCCAGTTTTCAGGAACTACTTACAATCCTACAGCAAAAAACCTAAACATTGTGAACCACGCACAGCCAGTCCCCTCAGTGCACGGGAGGACAGACTGGGTGGCCAAATATGGAGGCCACCGGTAGGACTTCTGGTGGAGGCCTTGCAACATTGCTCCACAGAGATGTGCATGTCCCTGGCCCTGGGATATGGCTACAGATGTCTATTTCTACTGAGTTCTGGAAGAAAAATGCAACAGTGGGCACTTCAAAGAGCAAACATCATCTGTTTTCTTTCTTTCCAGAAATGAAATGCATTTGTTAGCATCATTGCCCACAATCTGATATATGGGTAGGACTTTACAAAGTATTGAATAAACTATTTGCCAAAGTATCAAGTATTTGATCTGCAAATTAATAGATAATAAGTTTTTTTTTAAAAAGATGCCTCTAGAAAGTGTGTCTAGGATATTTTCTTTGCATTTCTTGTATGTTGTGGTAAGCTTTCATCATTCATCACTTTGCATACTGGCTGAGAGGTTGGTCTTTGGTTTGTGTTCTCATAGCAGTGAGCGGACTTCTGTGGGCCATCAGATCTGGCTCTTATTTGGCTAAAGCTCTACGCTCCTACTTTGGCAATGGCAGAAAGATTGTAATTATCATTTGTTTTTCTCCTTTGAAACTATGAGATCAGTGGTAATTTCAATCTTGAACAGAATGCCTTTCTTAGAAAGATATTTATCTTTAACATATAGAGAATATCATAGTTATGCCACCTGATTTTTGTGGAGAGTCTGTTGTTTGATCTTGACTAAATGTGAATTCATGGTGATTATCAAACCCAAAAGCTTGATGACTTCCATATTAACCACATCAAACTTAATCACATCATTAAGAAAGTCCATGAAACTGTCTGATGTTTGTTCATCTGACTTCAAAATACTTTATTTCCAAATTCCTAGCAGACACAAAGACAAAATGTGCCAGCAGATCCCCCAAGCAAGCTCTTGCTGCTGCAGGTCACTGACTGGGCTGTGACCTTCGTGCTCCTCCACAGAGCACGTGTCCAGTTGCCACGGCAGTTGCCGGTAGCGTGTTGTCTCAGTAGTCTTATTCCTACGGTGGTATTTCAAATAGGCGTTCTGAGCCCAGGACTACTCTATTAAACCTGCCACTCTGTGGCCTGGACATTAGTACTGTATATTCTTTTTAAAGAATAATAATATTATAACTGCTGATGTTTTGATACATTTTATGACTTTGTAACAAACACTAATGGAATTGGTATCATCCTGTGGGCATCATCCAAAGCCATATTATAAAATAATAAGGATATGATATTTTTGTACAGAAGATTTGGTTGTTCAGAATTCATATGTTGAAAAATGTTAAAATCTAAAGAGTAATTTATCCTAGTAGTAATGATTATGTGTATTTGTACAGTTTTAATGTCTAAAAGCTAATAAAAGTTCTTTTGTGTTTCTGAGAAACAAACTGAGTATTTAAATAATTATGGTTAATTAGTGTGTTTTCTTTAAATTTTAAAACTTTATGCCCTACACCTTTTTGGTTTTGTTTTAATTAGACTTTTTTTTTTTGGCAGCTTTAGATTTACAGACATATTCATCAGAAAGCGTCCCCGTGTACCCACTGTCCTCCCTCTCAGAGTCCCGTTACTAAACTCTTGCATTCCTGTGGCACATTTGTTATCATGATGACCCAGTGTTGATACAGTACTAACTAATGCCCATATTTTACTTTAGGGCTCCTTCTTTGTGTTGTACATTCGGATGAGTTTTGACAAAATGTAAAATGACATGAACCCGCCATTTCAGTATCATCCAAAATAGTTTTACTGCCCTAAAAAATCTCCCATGATCTACCCATTCATCCCTCCTGACCTCCCTCTGAGCTTCTGGCAACCACTGATCTTTTTCATCTTCTTTCTGATAACTTACTTTGTTTCTAGAATGTCTTATAGTTGGAGTCATAGATTATGTAACTGCTTCTTTCACTAAGCACCAGCGTTTAAAGTTCTTCCATGTCTTTTCTTAGCTCAATAGCTTATTTCTGTTTCTCACTGAATGTTTTGTTGTACAGATGTACTACATTCATCTACTGATGAATCCAAATTTGGAAAAAAAAATTGAGTTGGGTGGTTTGAAACGGTATCCTCACTATGTAACAGGCTGGCCTCAAACTCCCTATATAGCTCAGCCTGGCCTTAAACTCTGGCTCCTCCAGCCTCAGCTTTGTAAGTACTGGGATTATGGATGTACACCACCATACCTGGCTTCAAATTTGGGCAGTTTTCAATAAAGCTGCCATAAACTATTACTTGCTTTTTTGTGTGGGTATCAGTTTTCAGCTCATTTGGGGAAATAAGAGTGTTTAGGTTTTGTAGCAAACTGCTGAACTGTCTTCAGATGCAGCTGTAATGTCTTGCATTCCCATCAGCAATGAATGAGGGTTCCTTGTGCCGTCCTCACCATTTGGTGTCATCAGAATTCAGGATTCAGCTGTTCTCTATGGGTGTGCAGTATTACTATCTTAATTTGTACTTCCCTAGGAAGTGTAAATTCCTATGTAGGAATTCAATGTGTAGCATCTTTTCACGTGCTTACTCAACATCTGTGTCTTTGGTGAAGTGTTTCTCCAGATCTTTTGCTCATTTTTTAACTGGGGTTTTTCCTGATTGTTGAGTTTTAACAGTTCTCTGTGTGTTTGAGATAACAGTCCTTTATCAGAAATATTTTTTAAGCTTCAAGAATTTGCGTGTCATCCTTGTGCAGGGGCCATGCTAATCTCTAAACTGTTCCAATTTTAGTATATGTGCTGCCGAAGCGAGCACTGCAAATATTTTAAGCCTGTGCCTTGTCTTTGCACTGTCTTGAACAGAGTCTTTTGTAGAGCCAAAATTTTTAATTTTATGGAGTTCATCTTTAATTTTTTTTTTCATGGACAGTGCTTTTGATCTAAAAAATCCTTTCCACAGTCAAGGTCACCTCTGATTTTAATCATTTTATCTTCTAGGATTTTTATAGTTTTTATCTCAACATTTATCTAAATGAACCTATGATCCAACAATGGAAGTGCTTATCTTCATTTCTTTTTTATGTAGATATCCAGTTGTTCCAGAACCATTTGTCCTTTCTCCATTGAATTGCCTTTTCTCCTAGTCCAGTTGACTGTGTGACCTGATCTGTTTGTCTCTTCTTTTGTGAACAATAACCATCTTGACCACTGTAGTTTAGAAGCTTTGAAGCTGGGTAATGTTGTCCTCCAACTTTGTTTCTTTCCTTCAGTGCTGTGCTGAGTGTACCTCTCCATATAAACTCAAGAATCAGCTTGTCAGCATCCACAAAATAAGGACTCTGAGATTTTAACTGGGATTGTACTAAATCTGGATCAAGTTGGGGAGAACTGACCTCTACACTGTGTCTCCCTAACCATGAACATTAGGTCTTCTTTGACTTCATCAGCTTTCTAGTTTTACTAGTTTTCTAAATTTACTAGAAAACTGTGTTAAAAAACAGAGATAGGATGTGCTTAATGTAGCAATTGGTGAAACTAGCTGAAGGGTTATGGGCTCATGAGTATTACTGAAACTCTTCAGTAGACTTGAAACTTTCAAAAATTAAATACTGAAAGAACATAAATATATAAAGCATATATATATGTGTATAGTGCTTGCCTAGCATAAACGAGGCCTGAGTTCCAACCCCAGAACCCTGGGGATATATTTATAAATATGTAAATATATGTATTACATATATACATATATATATAGTGAGGATTTATCATAAATACAGGAAGAAATTGGATAATCATGATTAGAGGGGGAAGATTTTCTCAGAAAACAGATCTAGAGCCCTGAATAAATATATGAATACTTGAGTCACTCAGTATACAAAATTTATCCAATATACAGCATATAAAACTTTGACTAGTAAGAAAAATGTTCACATTCTTCTCTAATACATGAACATTCACAAAAATCTGACCCTATATTAGGCCACAAAGCAAATGTCAAATTCTCAGCTGGGTGTGATGGCTCACACTTGTAATCCCAGCTACTCACAGAGATCAAGAGGATCCTGGTTCAAAATCAGCCCATACGGAAAGTAAGAAGCCATCTTGATGATCAAAAAGAAACTGGGTGTAGTGGTGTGCATTTGTAAACCCCAACAATGCAGGAGGCAAACAGTGCAAAACGCTCTATGAAAAATAACTAAAGCAAAAAGGGCATGGCTCAAGTCATAGAGCTGACTGCCTAGCAAGCATGAGGTCCTGAGTTCAAAGTCCAATATCACCCAAAAAAAAAATTTTAAGGAAAATGCCAAATACTCAAATATGTAAGCCATTTTCTTTACACAGTGTATGGAAACATGTATGTGATGTTCTAAAGTATAACAATAAAATCTATTCACTTTAAATTCAAAATTGATGCTATAAACACTGACTTAAAAATAAAAAATAGATCTGGCACTGTGGCACATGCCAGTAATCCCAATACTCAGGAGGCAGAGGCAGGAGGATTGCAAGTTCCAGGCCAGCATGGACTACATAGTAAGACCCTGTCTCAAAAACAAAGAAAATTGCTGGGCACTGATGTCTCATGCCTGTAATCCTAGTTAGTCAGGAGGCAGAGATTGACAGGATCGTGGTTTGAGGCCAGTCCGGGGCAAATAGTTCGTGACCCTATTTGGAAAAAACTCAAAACAGGGCTAGTGAAGTGGCTCAAGTGGTAGATCACTCACCTAGCTAGCATAAGACCCTGAGTCAAACCCCAGTACCATTAAAAACAATTTAAAATTTATAAAAAGGAAAAATAAAAATTGAAATTAAACCCATTAAAAATAGACAATACTAGGTCTCTGGATTAAAACTTACTAAATTCAGCCAAAACATATCTGAAAGAAAATTATACATGACCATTTGTGAAAAAATTGACACCAAAAAAATGTTAAATTTGGACTTTTTTATTTAAGAAACTAGAAAAAAAAAAAGAAAGAAAAGAAAAGGGATGGTTAGTCCAGCTACTTGGAGGTAGATAGGGAGGATGGATATTCAAAGCCAGTCTGGGCAAAAAGTTAGCAAGACTCCATCTCAATCATCAGAAGAGCATGCCAGCATGTGCCTGTCATCCCAGCTATACCAAAAGTATGAATATGAGAACCATAGTTCAGGCTGACTCAGGCACAAATGCAAGACCCCATTTGAAAAATAATCAAAAAAGGGGAGAGGGGAGCTGAAAACATGGCTCCAGTGACAAGAGTGCTTGCCTAGCAAGCAAGAGGCCCTGGGTTCAACCCTCAGTACAACCAAAAAAGAAAAAACAGGGATTAAAAATAGAGGACAATGAAATTCTCAGTGTAGATTCCAGCCTATTAGTACATGCATTCCTAACACCGAGATCTTGATTTCTAATACCAATGTCCAACAAAGAAGCACATTGGAGAAATGGCTGATTTAGCACTGGGGCAAGAAATAGACAAGATGAGCCTGGAGCAACCAGACAATATGAATGTTTTAAAAACAAAAGGCATATCAGCCAAAAAAAAAAAAAAAACAAGCTACACTGCTGGACAATGCTAAAGGGACCAGGAGCCAACTGAGAGCTCCCAATGGCCAAGTGCAACAGTCTGAACAAGAACATCAGGGGTGTGTGTATGTGTGTGTGTCCTAAAGAAAAAAACGCATCCAGGAGTCCATACTGAAATGAATCTGGGAGAGAAGACAAATACCTCATGCATCAGATTTCCAAATAATTTATGTAGCTTTCTGCCCTGAAGGAAGTAGAGCATAAGTTGCTCCTCAGGTACGAATGTGCACAGTGGCTCCCTTCTAAAGAGTACAATATGAATGCAGAGGGATGTTACAACTCCGCAGTGGAGAAACCTGACAACCACCACTAAGCCAGATGGTCAAGGTCAACATCCACATCGTAAGTCATGTTGATAACGTATAACCTTGATAAGAAGTGATGAAAATGGTACCTGTCTTTGTGGTCTTCTAAAAACCATAAGAAAACACAAATTCCAATAGAAGGGCATCCTATAACATGCCTGATCAAGACCCCTTAAAAAGGGCAAAGTCACCCCAAAAATGCATGTGAGAAACAGTCACAGTGGAGGAGCCTAGGGAAACATAAACAAATGTAATGTGGGATCCTGAGCAGAGAAAAGGATAATTAGTTAAAAACCCAGGAAATCTGAGCAAAATGTGAACTTGAGTTAGTGATAACACATCAGCATTTGTTCATCAGCTGTAATAAATGCATCTTACTGATGTAAGATGTTAATAACAAAGGAAACTGGGTACTGGGCATGTGGGAATTCTCAACATTTCAGTAAATCTAAAACTATTCAGTAAGTTTTTTTTAAGTAGATTTGGTGAGTCTATTCAGTAAATGTTAAGTGCTTGCTACTAGAACAAAAGGGTTGTTTTCCCTGGCCTTCTACAACATATATAAAATAAATAAACAAAAGGTGTATATTTGCAAATTATAATAGGATATAAGTGTACTGGGCGGCCAGTGAATGGTTTTAAATCTAGAAGTCTAATTATACTTTAAAAAAATGCCTCTGTCTGCAGGGTAGAGAATGAACTGCAGGGCCAATGCAGGAAAACAAGGAGTCCTATTAGAAGATTATTTAAAACCAGGTAGTCTAAAGATGGCAAGGTTTGCACTCAGTTAGTAGCAGTGGTATGGGAGGGAATGGATTATAGTTATTGATAGAAAGCTATGGATTTTTGGTGTTCATCTTGCTTATTGCTGCTTTATAGAATTTTAACAGTTATGTTGTGATAGGTTTTTAGTTATTTGCCTTGGATTTTCTAGATAATTATACCAACTATTTAAAAATGTTTTAATTTCTTTCCTTTTCCATTATTAATTATTCCTCTCATTTCTCATTTTATTGGTTTGTCTAATGTCTCTAGAACAATGTTAAATCTTGTCAGTGATAGAAAATGTCCTGTTATTTCTAACATTAATTAAAAGCCACAGGATCAGATAAAGAGTAGCTAATAAAAACATATGGCAGCTGGGTGTGGCAGTGCACACCTATAATCCTGGCACTGCAAACTGAGGTAGAGGAACTGCAAGTTCAAGGGCCCAGCCTGGGGTAAACATAGCAAGGCTCTATCTCAAAAAGAAAAACCAGGGCTGGTGGTGTGGCTCAAGTGGTAGAGTGTCTGCCTAGCAAGTGTGAGGCCCTGAAATCAAAATCCAGTGCTACCAAAAAGAAAAATACACCACCAATAAAACAAAAAATAAAAACATAAAGCAATAGGACATCAGCAAGATGGCAAAATAGGAGGTCTCAAACACTTCTCCCCACTGACCCCATCCAGGCAGGGAAACGTTCACCTCTACACATTTCAGAGAAGCAGAGAGGCAGACTAGCCAGATTCAGAGGACAAGTACCACTCAATTCAGTCAAAAGCCCAGGCCAGGGCTCTACCCTGACAGGGAGTTAATTCTCAATTTTGCAGTTCTAAAGAGCATAACCTTTTGTCCTGCCCATCTAACTTTGGAGCCCAGACTGTAGCCCTGCCCAATTGTAGAGACCAAATAGCCAGATTTCCCAGCCAGGAAGGAAATCTTGTGACTGACCTGGTCAGAGCCATCACAGCACCCAGCTCTGCCTCACAACACAGTCCAGCTCTGCCAGTGATCTTCCCAGGTAGTGAAGCTGACAGAAACCCCACCCAACATCAGAGAGAACTCCCAATAAACTTTGCCTATTTGAAGTCCTCACCAGGTGGTCCCCTTCCAGAACCACTGAATAGCAAAAGTCTATTCCTGTCAAAGAATATCTGTAAAGGCCAGAAAAGGGCATTCTCCACTCAAATGTGCAGACAATACAAGGACACAAGGATAAGAAATCAGGGAATCACAATACTGCCAAAAGAAACTAATAAAGCACCAATACTGAATCCAAAAGAAATGGAAGCTTGAGGGCTGTGGAGTGGCTCATGTGGTACAACACCTGCCTAGCAAGTGTGAGGCTCTGAGTGCAAACCCCTGTACCATAAAAAAAAAAAAAAAAGACAGAAAAAGAAATTAAAGTCTATGAAACAACTGACAAATAATTCAGATTAATACCCATGAAAAAATACAATGAGCTATAAGAATATACAGATAAAAAATTTAAAGAAATTTGAAAAAAGAATATGTGAAGAAAGCAAGAAGTTTGACAAATAAATACAAACAAAAAGAACTAGATAGAAAACCTAGAGATGAAGAATGTAGTGGCTGAACTGAAAGACTTGATAGAAAGCTTCAACAGCAGACTTGATCAAGCAGAAGAACGATCCATGAGCTGGAAGACAGAACATTTGAAATTATGTAGTCAGAGTAGCAAAAATGCAAAAGTAAAAAATAAGACAGCCTAAAGGAATTATGGGGCCACCATCAACAGACCAAACTTTAGTATAATAAGAGTTACAGAAGGAAAAGAAAGGTCCAGAAAGCATATTTAAAGAAATAATGGCTAAACTTCCCAAATCTAGAGAAAGGTACCTACACCCATGTATAATAAGCACTGGGGTCTTCAATCAAATTCAACTCAAATGAGAGTACACCAAGGCACATAATAATCAAACTATCAGAAAAAGACAGAGATGGAGGCATGGCTTGTGTGTGGAGTGCCTGCCTAGCAAGCTCAAGGTCCTGAGTTCAACCACCAGTACTGCAAAAAAGAAAAAAAAAGACAAGGAAAAATCCAGCAAAAGATAAGAAACATTTCATATGCAAAGGAAAGCCAATACAAATATACCAACAAATATCTCAGCAGAAACCCTGAAAGTCAAGAAAGAATGGGAATATATTCAAATCACTAAAGGGAAAAGTGTCAACCAAAAACACTTTGCCCATCAAAGCTATCTTTCAGAAATGAGGAAATAATAAAAATTTCCCAAACAAAAGTTAGACTAGACTTGTCCTACAAAAATTCCAAGTTGTTCAAACTGAAACAAAGCCACTAATTAATAACATGAAACATAAAAAAGCATACAACACTCGATGGTATAAGTTAAATGGAGCCATACTTAGAATATATTAGACTGTAATAATGGTGTATAAGATAATTTTACCATCAGTATGAGGGTTAAAAGACAAAATTATTAATAAAAACTACAGACAAAATGTCTTGGGGAAAAAACCTCAAAAATGATACTAATTTTGACATCAAAAAATGTAGAGGAAGGTAAGCAAAAGTATAGCTGTTGTACACAATCAAAGTTAACTTATCAGCTCAGAATAGCATGTTATGTGCCACATAAGCTTCATAATAATCACAAAAATTTTAGAAGTGCATGCACATGTGTACACACACACACATATCACAGAGGATTCAAAGCACACAGATGAATATCAAACAAAGGATGACAGCAAAAAGGGAGGAAGAAACAACCAACCAGAAAACAACAACATAGCAGATAGTCCTTACCCATTAATGCCTTGAATGTAAATGGACTAAATCCTCCAATAAAAAGACTTGGAGTGACTAAATGAAGAAACAAAATCCAACTTTATGCTGTCTGCAAGAGAGTCATTTCACTTTTAACACACATAAACTAAAAGTCAAGGGATGGAAAAGATACACTGCACAAAGAGAAACTAAAAGACAACAGAAGTAGATGTATTTATATCAGACAAAAGTTAAGAACTACAAAAAGAGACAAGGACATTATACAACAATAAAGGAAGATTCAGGAAGAGAATATAACAAGAGTTTAGGGCATGGCTCAAGTGGTAGAGCTCCTGCTGAGCAAGCACAAGGCAGTGAGTTCAAACCCCAGTACCACAAAAAAGAAGACTACAATTGTAAATATACATGCAATATGCATCCAAGCACCTAAATAGTAATGAAACTGAAGGAAGAGATAGACAGCAATACAATTCTTTTTTTTTTTTTTTTTTTTTTTTTTTGGTGAGGCAGGTAGAAGTTAGGGAATTCCCAATGACTATAACAGTACTGGGGTTTGAATTTAGGGCCTCACCATTTAAACCACTCCACAAATCCAACAACAATACAATTATAAATAGGACTTCAATACCCCCATTTTCAACAATGGACACAGATCATCCAGACGGAAAATTAAGAATGAAACATTGGACTTCACCAACATTTTTGACCAAATGGACCTCATAGAAACATGCAGAACGTGCCATCCAACACCAACAGAATATACACTCTTCACAAGAGCACATGGAACATCTCCTAGATGTTCACATTAGGGAACAAAATAAGTCTCAGAAAACTTAAGAAAGAATACTGAAATTAAATCAAGAATCTTCCATGACTATAATGGTATGAGACCAGAAATCAATACATGGGAAGACTATCTAAGAATTTACAAATACATGGACAGTAAACAACATGCTAGTGAACAACCAACAGGACAATAAAATTAAAAGGGAAATTTTTAAAATACCTTGAGACAAGAAAAATGGAACTATAATATACCAAAAGTTACAGAATACTGCAAAAGCAGTTCTAAGAGGAAAGTAATGAGTAAAGAGGTTAACTCAAAAATAAAAAATCCGCCAAAGGAAAGTCCAAGACATGATGGTTTCATTGCCAAATTCTACCAGGCATTTAAAGAAGAATTAATACCAATTCTTCTCAAACTCTTCTAAAAAACTCAAAGAGGAATCACTGGATATCGTGATGCATGTCTGTAATCCCAGCACTCAGCAGTTTGAGGAAAGAGGATCATGAGTTTGAGGCCAGCCTGGGCTATATAACAAGACCCTGCCTCAAAAAAGAAAAAAGAAAAGAATATTTCCATATTCTACAAGGGTAGCATCACCCTCTTACTGAAGCCAGACAAGGAAATGTCCTTGATGAACACCATGCAAAATTCTTCAACTAAGTACTGTGAAATAGAATTCAACCACATGTTTAAAGGATAGTTTATCACAATGAAACAGAATTTATCCTTGGAATGCAAGGATACACAAAAACATACATAAAAAAGATTTATGAAAAGATACATGAAGAAATGCTTACTGTCTCTAATCATCAGGGAGAGGCAAATTAAAACATGAAGACATAAGGTCTCACACTTTCCAGAATGCCTGACATAAAAAACAGAGATAGAAAATGTCATGAGAAAAGAAAAAGGAACCCCTGTACACCTTGAACACCAACTGGTGGGCATTAAATTAGTAGGGTCTAAATGAGCCAGACTCAGAAAGACAAATATCATGTTTTCTCTCACATGCAGAATCTGGGTTTAAAAAAACTCAAAATACAAAAGTAAAAGTTGGACTATTGGGGGGGCACAATTTGAGTGGGGAGAGGAACAAGAGAGGGTAAAGGGACACTGGGGGGATGAATTTGATTAAAGTACCTTGCATAAGTACATACATGTATATGTCATAATGAAACCCATTATTTTGTACACTGAACATAAGCTAAAAGATAAAAAGTGCTCTAGTTTAAAAAAATTAGTACAGATATTATAGAAAATAGTGAAAACAGCCATAGACACAAGTGAGAAAATGTGGTATTTGTCTCTGTCTGGCTCAATTCATTTAGCATAATGTTCTCCAACTCTATTGCAAATGACAAATTTTTTTTCAAATTATCTAAAATGTATTTATCAAACAGGATAGTGAGCTCTGTTCTGTTCTGTTCTGATGAACAAGTGTTCATCATAAATACAGTTTGATGCTTATCTTTCTATAAATTCCTCCTTTCAAGGCTCAGCTTAATATCATTTCCTCTGTGAAGCCTACGTAGAACTTCTGCCTTCACCATAATGTGCACCTATCTCTATAGTGTGTTTACTCCTAGATGGCCTTTGTTTAGAGAGCAATTTCCTTTACCAGACCCCAGAACAGCCAGTGCTAGGGCTTGTTCTTTGGATTCCTAGGACCCAGCACAATCTGAAGGAAAGTAACTACTTAGCAAACTGCAGGGAAGGGGAGGAAGGACATGGCAAGCGTATTTTCAGAGCTGTGTGGCAATGGAGACCTCCTGCAGCCCACCTGTGGGCACCCCCAGGGTTTTCAGAGCTGATGGCCAGGAACCAAGTATTCACTCAGGGATCTTCTTTATACCATCAAGAAACTTTGCCATTCAGGTTCTGATGTTAGGGCCCCTCCCGTAAGACTGAAGATGGCTAATGTGATCCAATGTTCTGTCTTATGAGTTTGAGGCCATATATACATATATGTATCTATGGAAACCTGGAAAAACTGTAGTTTTAAGATGGTCTATGGTCTTCTGATACCTAAACTATCACAAGTGCCCTTAGGGTTAATAGTAGACCTATTGCATGTGGGTGCATGCATATGTAACAGGGTTTGGAGGAAGACAAAATATTGATAAGGATTACTAAACATTCATATATAACTCTAAGTTACCATTTATAACAGTTACCCAAGGACTAGCTTAGAACCCAAAATATCTATTTTTGATGGTAGTACTGGGATTTAAACTCAGAGCCTCATACTTGCTAGGCAGGCACTCTACCTACACTTGAGCCCACCTCTAGCCTTTCATCCTTCAGTTATTTTTGAGATAGGTTCTGGCATTTTTGCCTGGGCCAGACTGGACAGCAATCCTATTTATGCTTCCTACATGGGTGGGATGATAGGTACATGCCACTATGCCTAGCCTTTCCTGTTGAGATGGAGGTCTCACAAACGTTTTGCTGGATGCCTCAAATCACAATATTCCCAGTCTCTTCCTCCTCAGTAACTAGAATTACAGGACTGAGACACTGTGCCCACCCTGGCAAACCTGTCCTTCTGATGAATTAATATGGAATGAGTATTGCTTTTGTGTTTGGTGTATCTTTACCTCTACTCTTATAATTAAACTATTTGGGGGGTGTATTAGTTTGCTTTATGCCACTATAATGAATATCTGAGGAAATTAACTCATAGAAAAGGTTTATCTTGGCTCACATTTCTGGAGGGTCTAGTCTGTAATCAAGTGGCCTCATTTCTTTGGGCATCTGGTGAGGGCGGCACATCGTGGCATGAACGCACTGTGCAGCAAATCACTCACCTCAAGAGCCAGGAATCAGAAAGAGGAAAAGAGGCCAAGGTCCCACATCTTGTTTGGGAGCTATCCCACCAGTGACATAAAGACCTCTGAGGTAGGTCCTCCTCCTAAAGGTTCTCACCCCCACCCTCGCCCCATCCCAATAGCACCAGCAGGGGACCAAACATTTCCCATATGGAGCTTGGGGAGACAGACACTTACCCAAACCACTGCAGGGAGCAGAAAGTCGGAACTGACATTCCCTTCCTCTTGATCCTCCCACAGTATCAGCATTTGGAGAAACAAGTAAAATGGTAAGGGCAGCTCTCTAAACATACACAACACAGACAGCTCTTCACACTCAATACCCGCACCATGACCGTTCCGACACTACTGTGACTACAGTCGGTTGTTTCTTTTGTCCCAAACATATGTCCAGTAAAATTAATTTTTAAAATATTGAAGGAATAACAAGGTATTTTACCTACTTGATTTCTTTTGCTGCTTTTTCTTTAGATTACACAGGAGCTATGTTTAGAGAAAAGGTTTATTTTGGCTTATGGTTCTGGGAGTGCTGGTCCAAAATCCAATGGCTCTGTTGCTTTAGGCCTCTGGAGAATTGACACACCATGTGATCAAAGTAATCTGATTTAGGACTAGGGATATTATCAGTGGTACAACACTTGACAAGCCTATGTAAGGACTTGAGTTCAATCCTCAGCATGGCAAAATATAAACAAATGCATTAATTGCTGCAGTGGTATAACTCAGTAGTACAGCACTTGCCTAGTATAGCCAAGGCCCTTGGTTTTTGATCTCCAGTACCACAAAACATTAATATTCAAGTTGGAAACGGCAGTATGTGCCTGTGCTTCTTGTGAGGCTGAGGCGGGAGAATCAATTGAGCTGGAGAGTTTAAGTCCAGTCTGGACAACACGGTGGCACACTATCTCGAAATAAAATAATGTGATTCTCAAGGATGTGAAGCTAAGCACGATTGTAAATGGATTTTGTCTTTATTATTTACTTTGGTGGTACTGAACTCAGGGCCTTGTACTCGTCTACCAAGCACTCTACCACTTGAGCCACACCCCAGTTCTGTTTTGACTATTTAAACTGCGAATTCGGTACAAACGTAAAGTGAGAGGTAACTGCTGACTACACCAGAAACTATGGAGTGTGTGCCATCAAGAACCAATCCTTTACCCAAGTCACTCTAGCAGTAAATAAGACTGGGGGTCTTAGTAGACACAGAAGCTTAATGAGTCAGTGTTGTGATGGATCTATCCAAACTCTCATATTGATCTTGATTGCACTGAGATATAGTTACTGGGTCACTTGCAGAGGGTTCTGGGCATTATGATTTAAGAATGTCCTGTCAAACTATAGGCTGTCTGGGGAGTCATAAAGGATGAAGATACTCAAAACCATGCCATATAAAAATGGATGAAGTTGGGACAACTCTCAAGCTTAAGCAAATTTAAGTGGCTGAGTTATATTATCAATTCAACCAATATAATATAGAAGCAAATATCCTTTCCTTTTTAAAGAGTAAAAACTAAAACAAGGGATTCCAGACTGAGCTAATTCTCAATGTTGAAAAGTGAAGTAAAATGTGCCACTATCCTGTCAGTGTCCAATGATCCAAGCTCTGGACGGGGGTCTTTAATGTCACATTTATAGATGAAGTAGTTAAGCAAAATTTCCTTTTTCCTTTTGTCTTATACAGTCCAACCTTAGAAATTCTCCAGATCATTTTTTAAGCAAGCTTCCAGACACTGTACAATCAAATAACTTCATTTGTCCTTAAGTTATTCAAAATGGGTAATTCTTAAATATTAACAAATTACAATATCAATAGTAAAATTAACAATATTACTTTTGCATTTATCATCTTGTTACACATCCTATTCTCCCAATAACTCTGGCAAAGAAGACACCAAAGAATATTATTTATAGTAAATTTTATTTTCATTGATATTTCATTGAGAATTCCAAAGTAGGTCTGTGCTCTAAGATGAACAAAAGAACACACATCCTAAATCTCACCAAGAGATTTGTTTCAGTTGTTCTCAGCAGGGCATGGGCTTCAGGGCCCCCATAGCTGACACCTCACATTTTACCCCTGGTGATTTTATCTAGGGGTACAGAGAGAGGAGACCATGTCATACAAGAATCAAACCACATCAGGGGTCATTAGGGCTCACGTTTGATACTAGCCATGAAGCTCAGTCTTCTTTTGTTTGTTTTTTGGTGGTCCTGGAGTTTAAAGTCAGGGCCTCAAACTTGTAGGCAGATGCTCTACCACTCGAGCCATGCCCCCAGCCCTTACTTTTCTTCTAAAGTAAAATGTCAGAATAAGTAAATGTGCTGCACTTCTTTCTCTTAATACACTGAAAATAGTGGAAGTTTGTAGATTTTTAATTCTTCATGAGTCCAAGCAGATAAGGGACTACTACGGATGAGGTCTATTCAAAATATTAACTCCAAGTTTGACAATCATCAGCAAACTGTTCAAAAGAAACAAACAAAAAACATCAGGAAAAGGATAGACCAGGTGACCATTTTTTAAGGACTAGGATTCTGCAGGTCCCTCACAACTGCACAGGAAGGGAAGGGCTATGGCAGAACAGTCAGAAATAAACCCCCCTGGAGAAACTGAAGGAAAACATGCAAAGGGGCAGTCTTGTCCTGAAGACTCAGAACAGTCTATGGGTGTTCCTAATCCCACTGCCAGTAACTCGAAGAGTGAAAAACTGAAGGAGATCAAGGCCTCCCAATCACAGAGCTAATAACAGTAGAGCAACAGCCTCCCAGTTTACTGCTTTTTTGTTTCTCTCTCCCACCCCGTGTCTCCCCATTCACAATACAGACTAGGCACAGGGCCTGGGCTGAGGTGTATATGGGGTAGGTTTACTTTGCCTCCTCCTTCTATACAGTCAGTGTAAGAACACAGCCTGTGGTAAGCATCAGGAGGCTCCAGTTTACTGCTCTTGACCTTGGTCTACAATGACTCTTTTGCTTCAAGTATTAAAGATTACGATCAACAGTATAACTATGACCAAAGATGGGTAGGCAATGTTTTTTCTGAAACAAATTTTAAAACATTCCTCTGCCTCATGTCTTTATTACATGTAAGACTAGTAAATGTAAAATAACTTGCTTTGTGTTTTTATAATCAAAGTTAATTTAGAAAACAGAATTCAATCAAAATTCCCTTTTAACAAAAATTTTAACAAAGGACACCTAAATAACTAAGAAATATAGAACACACTCATGGCTTTGCCCTGAGGCTTCCGCCTGACTCCTAGAGAGAGCAAATTTAAGAACAAAACCATTTCCACAGTGAAAATAGACTTAGGCCATTTTGACATTAACTCAACTACTGCCTTTGCAGCCTTTCCTACTTGTGTATAAACTAAATCATGTGAGCTGATGTCTGGGATCAGGTATACAGAAGCAAGAATATTTGTGAATGTATAAAATATCTTGGGCAATAAACTAGCCTCTATCCTAGTAAACAAGAGTAAGACAATCAAAGTACCTGGCGCCTGCAATTAAACCCGCAGGCATGAACTTCCCAGAGTTGTAGAATCGCATCCCCATAATGCCAGCCAAGGTCCCAGAAGCAGCTGATGAGAAAGACAAAAGTCAAAAATCATCGCATTTATCTTCGGGGTAACCAGAGTGAGATATCCCACCTACCTTCCAAGGCCAGCCTCCATCCTACACTTACTCCTCCTTCCTCAGCTGGAGGAAGCTTCATAGCTGCCTGTATCCTATGTGTCTCAAGGGCAAATACTGACCAATCAAGGCCCATCTACCTTTCTGGACTCTTTTCTGCAAAACCCACATTTCATCCATAAATGTTAGTTTTCTCCAAAGTGCTGTAGAGCTTTTCTCATGCCTGAGAAACTGTTTCTCCACCCTCCTTCTCCATGTTCTTCCTGCAGGACAGCTATCAAAACACCAACTATAGTAAGCCCACCTTTTCACGGATTTATTACATGCAGTTTTGATAAAGTGCAGACCAAAAAAAAAAGAATCAGAGAAATGTCAAACAATTTTTTTTTTATGGTATTCGGGTTTTGAACTCAGAGCTTCATGTTTCTTAAGCACGCACTCTTAACACTTAAGCCATGCCTGCAGTCCTTCTGGCTTTAGTTATTTTTCAAGAGTCTTGCATTTTTTGCCTTGAACAGGCCTCAAATGGACCCTCCTATTTAGGCTTTCCAAGTAGCTGAGATGACAGGTATACACCATCATGCCTGCTTATTGAGATGAAGTCTCACTAACTTTTTTCCCAGGCTGGTCTTGAACTGTGATCCTCCCAATCTCTGCCTTGCAGCTGGGATTACAGGCATTAGCCACTGGGTACAGACAAAATAAAAAAATTTAAATTTCCGCAAATGCATTATACAGCCCAGTTGACCCAGAGAAGCTCTCAGTCAGTGCTGTATTATCATCAGTTGTGTGATTCTGCTGTGTTTCTCTGTCCTTAATTTTGTAAAACTCTGCCTCCTGAAAAGCAAGGCAAAAGTTACGGTCCTCAAAAAGGGCACATAGGCTGGGGGTGTGGCTCGCATCGTAAAGCGGCTACCTAACAAGGGCAAGACCCTCCGCACTAGTGTTCAAACCCCAAAAAGGTGCTTAATTTAAGAAAGAAAGGGATAAAGTTGAAAGATCTTGTTGAAAAATCTTTTGTTGTGGGAAAAGTGAATCAAGCACCCACAGTGTTCGATAAAGAGCATGAAATAGGATCTGGTGTTTAGTGAGCAATATTAATGTGTATAGCACTAATTTTGTGACAGTAATGTGGCCTACTGTAAGTGGCTTCAAGTTATGGATGTTCAGTCCTACTGTACAGATGGTACAGGTAAATTTGAGTCATTTTAGAGTATGAAGCTCTGTGCATCCTGAGCTGCTGTAGTTTTTCCTCAGTAGCGGTCTTCCCAGATACCAAGGCTGTACTGTACACTATGCATTGCACCAAGTGCTTGAGAATGCAACCGTGCTCAACCCACCCTTTTAGTGTTTCAAGTCTGATGAGGTAGACTAGCTTAAAGAATAACACAAAAGGAATAACTTGTGCCACAGGTGTAATTAATGCTACACAAATAATATAGTAAGGGGATCTATTCAAAATCATGAAAGGATTAGCTGGGGATTGGGCCAATATCTGAAATTACAGAAGTTAATGAGCTGAAGTGAGGAAAGCACATTCCAGGCACAGAGACCAGTATACGCAAAGGCCCTGTGGTGAGAGGGACCATGACACACTTTGAGAATGAAGGGACCAGGTGTATATGTCTATAATCCCAACTACTCAGGAGGCTGAGTCAAAAGAACTGTAAGTTCAAGGCCAACCGGAACAACATAGTGAGACCGTCTCAAAATACAAAATACACAACACAGGGTGGGGTAGCTAAGGATGTGACTCAGTGGTAGAGTGCTTGCTTAGCGCGTGGGAGGCCCGTGGTTCAATTGCTAACACTGCCAACAAAGAGAAAAAGAAATGTGACCCCCTCCCCACAGCACCTTCATTCTTGATTTCAAAAGGTTCACAGTCTTCAAGCTAAACTTATTTTTCATCTGACCAATTCTGTCTAAAGTTTTAAAGGGTTAAAAAGCTAGGAAAAAACTGATGTGGTAATATAGAAAAATGGGAAAATTAATGGCAAAAGGATTTAAAATCATTTGAAAAAAAAAAAAAGGGAACTAAAAGGCCAATGTGGCACAGAATAAAGACACAGGTAGTGAAGAGGTGGGCCATGAGGGCTGGTTAGGGGCAATGGTCTTTGTCCTAAGAGCCACAAGTCAAGCTGTTAAACAGAGGGATATGTGAACAGAGTTGCATTTTGACATATAATTCCAGCTGTTCCAACTAAAGCACACTGCAGAGAAATGAGAAGGCAAACAGGGATACCAAATGAAAAACTCCCTCAGGAGGATCATGGTTCAAGGCCAGCTGGGGCAAATTGTCTGAGAGACCCCATCTCTAAAATAACCATAGCAAAATGGAAGTGTGACTTAAGCAGTAAAGTGCCTGTTTTACAAGCGTGAAGCTCTGAGTTCAAACCCCAGTTCCATCCAAAAAAAAAAAAAAACAAAAAACAAAACCAAAAAAACTCCCTCAGGAATATAAGCAAGAGAGGAAGAGAGCTGGAGGCATGGCTCAAGTAGTAGAGTACCTGCCTAGGAAATAGGAAGCCCTAAGTTCAAACCCTGGTACTGCCAAAAAACAGTGGCGGGGAGTAAACTGGGGACCAGGAAGGTGGCCATAGGGACGGAGAAGAGACAACTTAGGGTTTGTGCCAAAGGCAGTGTTGAGAAGGGCTGCTGATGAATTAAGTCACAGAGGCTGGGAGAAGAAAGCAACCAAAATGGATGGGAACAAAAGACTGGATGTGTGCAAGATCATGTGGTCAGGTCTGGACAGAGGCCTGGGATCATTTTAAGCCTCAACCAGACAACTGATTACATAAAAGTGAAGCCTGGAGACAAGGAAACTTGTGAGTCATTTATGTATCAGAGATAACTTAAGCTTCAATGGCACAGTCAAGTGCCAGAGTATAAAGAAGATAACTCCAGGCCTTAAGTTCAATGTAGGATGTGAGGCCAATCTGGCTATAGCATCTGTCACCCTATTGATCACCAGGGTTCATTCAGCTATCTACCCAGCTAGGTAGGCATCCCCCTCCTCTTCACCACTCCATGTGTGTTCCTCCTGAAGCTGCTAAGCTGTACAGTTGGTCAAAGCAGACGCCCTTCCCCGATAGAGAAGAACTGCTCTTCAGCCATGGGTAGATGAGTAGCTGTGCTCTACTGCTAGAGCATGCAAACAAGCTCTCAAGAGGCTCCGTCTCTAATGGCCATAAAGGAAGATGGGCTGACAAAAACAATGCCAAGACAAAAAGAGAAACCAGGAAAATAGAAAATGATTGGTCAATGTGCTGAGAATAGCCCACAAGTCACATAAAATGTACACAGGACTTTGTGCAAACTCAGGTCACTGCTAGCCTCAGGGAGGGACATGTTCTGGGTCAAGGGGGCAGAAATGCAGACTGCAGTGAGTCAATTTGTGTGAGTGGGAAGAAATGGGAGACAAGTGGTTTTTTTAGAGAAGTTCCTGAAAGGGAAGGAAAAGGCAAGCAACTGAACGACATGGGGTCATAAGAGGTCCGCTTTCTTTTTTAAATGGGTGAGGGAAGAGCACAGGTGAGGATCAACAGGAGAGATCCACCTATGGAAAACACAAATAAAAGATGGACCCTGGACAGCATAAGCTCCAGAGAATGTAGGGGGAAGAGACAAAGCTCAGGTGGAGGGACTGCCCTTGTTGAGGAAGGGAGTAGGACAAGGGAGGGATTGGAGGTTGATGGCTGAGAGTCCCCATCACTCCCCATGCTGGTTTTTCTATTAAGCAGGACTGAGGTCATTTGTTTTGAGTAGAGTGGTGAGATCTAAGATGGGAGGAAAAGTGGTCTCAAAGTCATTCCAGAGCATGAATGAGGAAGCTGTGAAACAGAACGGAGAGTCAGCATGTCCTCCTTCCCCAGCCTGCCCCCAACCAGTCATGGCCGATCTCCCTTCCCACCCACAACTGGTATGTATGGACTACCCTGTGAACATGCCTATCCTCCATCCCTCCTGTACAGCTGCATTTGTTCTTACACAGTGGGCGTGTGGAAAGACTGAGGTGCCTGGCAATGTCTGACACATGGGTGGAGCCCAACAAAAATGTTTCAAAAGCCACCCTGATAAGAAGCACTTTTTGCTGGGTGCTGATGGCTCACGCCTGTAATCCTAGATACTCAGGAGACAGAGATCAAGAGGATCGTGGTTGTATGCACATATGAATAATAAAAAAAAAAAAAAAAAAAAAGAGGATCGTGGTTCAAAGCTAGCCCAGGCAAACAGTTTTCGAGTTCCTATCTCGAAAAAAACAATCACAAAACAGGGCTGTGAAGTAGCTCGAAGTGTAGGCTCTGAGTTCAAGCCCCCCATACTGCAGAAAAAAAAAAAAAAAAAAAGCACTTGTTAATGTCTGAGTTGCTGACAGGGCACTCTCCCACAGTTCCACAAAGCCAAGTTTTAAGTCCCATGATTTGTATTTCATCTGCCTTCCCCAGTTAGGTTGAAAGCTCCCTGAAGGCAGGGCAGTGTCTTACACAATTAACTTACTGCTGAAGAGGCAAACGATTTCTAATTGGGAAAAATGCCATACTGATGCAACCTAACCCAGATACTAGAAATACTCAAGCAGACCATTTTTAATACTCAGCCTCAGTATTTAATAGACATGTACCTGCCCTGTCCAACTCTAAAAACTGTCCACATGCTATACATAACAGATAAAGATACCAGCACAACTCTCCACTGGGAAACCCCCCAGGCCTTGGCAGAAGCAGTGAGATTTATCAGTGAGACAAGCTGGCCACATTCCACCAAACCAGGGCCTTTTGGTAAAGCATGTTATGGATACAGACATGCCCTGAGGAGACACAAAAGCAGACATACCTAGGAAAACCCACACGTTCCTGGGATCCTGAGACAGCTGGTAAGCACCCAGGCCTGCTAAGCCCCCAAAGAAGAGCCCAGCAGCCAAGGATGGCACACTACCTAGAAGGAAGCAAACACAGGCCTATGTTGTAATGTTAGACACTTATTTACAGAATCTGCCAGACTCCCCTTCTCTGCAGAGGAAAACAGCAGAGATCTTCTCTTCACAGTTCACAATGAAGGCATTCTCAAACAGGAAAACATTCTGGGGAGTTTGCTATTTTATCAGACAAGTCAGGGTCTTGACATCCCATCTCTCTCTCCTCTAATAGGTAAGGCATTTCCAATCTAAGGAGAAAAGAGCATCCCAGACTAAGAAAGGAAAAGGAGACCTCTGCTCCTTAGGTGGGATCTATGGTCTGGCTTTTTCTCAATTGATCCTGATGTACCCATCAAGGGCCAGAATTGGGCACAGGCAGGACTTCAGGCAAACTGCAAAAGGAGAGGGAAACAGGGTCAGTCAGGTTTTAAAAAAAAAAAGAAAAAGATTTGGAGACTAAGAATTCCAGTGTGTGGAAGTGGGGATAATGACAAGGAAAGGATAGACACAAGCACATTCACTGGAACTCCTTAAGCTAGATTGACAAGGAGGCTTCAGAAAATGAGTATGGGAGGGGTAGGGTGTAGCTTAATGGCAGAATGCATGCCAAGCATGCATGAGGCCCTGGGTTCCAGCCCCAGCGCCACCAAAAAAAAAAAAGTGAAGACCTAGAGGTTTCCTCCTCCATGAAAAATTCAAAGGTGGCAGTCTGGAGTCAAAGATTATGGATGGCTGCTAATGATAATAACAACCTATCACCACCCCTGCCTATCTTTAGATAAACAGGCAAAAATATGAAGCTTGGCTCGGCTCAGCCAGATAACCAAAAGGCAAGTGCAGAAGGAGCCAGAAGACTGATGATGGAGGCTGTATTCAAGCTTAGGGGCCTAAGACAAATTGGAGCCAAACAAAATTGCATTTGAAGGACCCTGGGGACTCACTCTCCATTGGAACAAGGTGAAGATTTTAAGATATTAAATAATTGCAAAACCTTACCTGCTTTTGCATAGCCAATGATCCCACCAGTAGCAACCAGTGCTGCATAGCCAAAGCCAAAATAATGGAAAGGCACTCTGAAAATGCAAGGGGAAAAAAGTCAGTGTCAACCACATTTTCCAAACAAACCACATCATTATTTGAGGGGACCAAAAGATCATCATTCCAGGCAAATCTTATCATTGTAGAAATAAAAATAAAGCCCACCAGAGAAGTTGGGTGACATGTCAAGTCACACAACTAGTCAGTGGCAGAGCTGGGACTCAAATCCAGAATCCAGGTCCCTGGCCCATAGGATCCTCCCATACCCCTTGCTCCCCAAGGCAGCCCACTTTTAGGGCTCTTTTCTGCCGGAGAAGCTCCAGCAATTCCATTCCCATTTGTTGTGTACTTACAGTGAGCCCGTGTCCTTCTGCATTGTTCTCTCACTCGGTCCAGACAAGAGACTACACCAGGCCTATACCTGTGGAGGAAGGGTAGTTAAAAGCACAGCCCTCCAGCTGTCAGAAAGAAGTGGGTCCACGTTCCAGTTGTAGCCTTTGGAGCTAAGAAGTGATGGGCCCCTAAGCTACACAACCTTTGGGAGCCTCAGGGCCCTTCACTGTGCCATTGAAGATAACAATGGTACCAATTTCCCGGGGCTTTTATTAGCATTCAATGGGGTAATAAGCAAAAGTGTAGTAAATACTGCACAGATACCAGTATTTTTGCAACAACCTCAATTCTAACACAGACTGGCAAGAAGGTGAGCAAGAATCACTGATCAGCTCTAGACAGGTTCTGAGCTAACCTTTTCATCAGCTGACCAAACATTACTAAATCAGAAAACAAATACTCTGTGCCTATGATTCAACTTTTTTTGGGGGGAGGGGCAGTACTGGAGTCTGAACTCAGGCCCTTGAGTTTGCTAAGCTAATTCAACTAATTTTTGATGTCTCTGGGGGGGGACAACGGAGGATGATTTCATCTCTGTCTCAAGAATCAAAATGCTTCAATAGTCAATGTTTGTAAAATTTTTAGAAACTTCTGTATCCAATCCACTGCTCTTGGCAGACTGGGGCAGAGGTGGGAATAAAACACGCGGGAACCGAGCCATAATTACCTGTGACACTGCACATGTATAAAAGTAACTTCTGGACTGGGGCGTAGCTCAAGAGGTAGAGCACTTGTCTAGCAAGCAAGAGGCCCTGAGTTCAAACCCCAGTACTGCCAAAGGTTAAGTAACTCCTATCGTCTTCTAGAAAAGTCCTTTTCTTCCCGAGAGCCTAACCGAACTGAAGGCAACGCATACCCGTTTTGCTCTGAGCAAGGAATGAAGTTTCCATAAAGAAGGAGCGGGAAGCCTTGGGGTCGTGCCTAGACAAGAGTAGCGGCGCTGAATTATTCAGCTTCTTAAAGAAATGGAGTAATAAAACCTCCAGGAATCGAATCAGTACTATGCTAACCGGTAAGAATTTGCCTGGAGCTGCGGGGTCCTGCAGGATTCGCAACTTATTTTAAGAAAAGCTGATAATGAGCGACAAGAAAAGCACCTCCCACGCGGCCTAAAGCGGTCGCCTGGGCTGGGGGGACGAAAGTGAGACAGCCGCGAAGTCTCTTAAATAATTACTGAAACTACCAACTTGTTATAAAGTAATTCTTTTAAAAACCCAGTACCCGAACCTCTCTCGCGAAGGTCTCAGCCGGCGGTCGAGGGCGCGCAGACCACAGGGACAAGAACCGAGGTCTTGATCAAGGTCTAGAACGTCGCGGCGCGCACGCTGCATCCGGGGTGGGGCGGGGGCGTGGCTTGGGGCGTTGGGGGGGGCTGGTATCGCGGCGCGCGCAGCGCCCCGGAGGCGGGGCGGGGAAGGGGGCGGGGCTTTGGGTAGGGCTCAGGGGCGGGGATCGCGGCGCGCCTTCGGCGTCCCCTGGTGGGGCGGGGTTTGAAAGGAATTTGAAGTTGAGGGCGGGGCTTGGGGGCGAGCAGGCGCGCGTGCGTCAGTCAGCCGGAGGCGGGGCGTGGGTGAGGCACTGCGGCGCGCGCGCGGGGAGTCTCTGGAGCTGCGTGGGGCTTGGGGACCCAGCTTAGGCTAGCAGCGACCTCCGGGGTTGCGCGTGCACAGGACCAACCAAAACCAGTCCCAGCTCCCAACTCGAGTGGCCAAAAGCCGGACACCCAGAGTTTGTGGCGTAGCTCGGGGCCGTGTGAGCTGGGGTGGGCTGATGATGGAGGCTAGAGAAGCGCGTTTGAGGCTGAATTCTGAAGGCCCCATTAGTAGAGCGGTACTTTGCCAGGGGTAAACCACATGCGGGCCATCGAGGAATCACTCGACCGATCCCAATGTTTGCTGACACCGGAAAGGGACTACTTTCAACCTGCAAGGAATATGGTGTCCACAAGCAATAAAAGGAGGCTCCCTTCAGTGTTTGTGCTTGTTTTCTGGGAGTGAGGCTACTTGACAAGCACCTCAAAGGGGGAAAGAGTAAGTTAAATACAGTTTCCACCTGTCTCCGGATTCCGAGCGCCCACTGCATGGCATTATCTCTGCTCCTGCTACAGACTTGCTTCTCCTTGCAGTTCCAGTTCTTAAACTTGCTCAGTTGCTGTACTCCAAAATTTTGTGTCATCTTTGACTTGGCTGTCTCCATCCCCTACATCAAGTATAATCATGGCTAAATCTCATGCATACAGTCTTCAGTGAATAAAGCAAGTTGCAGTGCATACTTATTCTAAAAGAAAAACTTTCCACTTTTAGCAACTTCCAGAGAGTAAAATTGGAGCCCACGTTTATCATAGCTGACTCTAACCAGCCAAAGCTATATTATAGGCTAAGAGCTTGGAACAGTCCCGGAATGCCAGACCCCTACCACTTTAATGGAAGACTGTGAATTAGGAGAGCATTGTTCGAACTCTGAACCATGTCAATGGAGTGTGATCCAAATTGTGTGAGGGAAGCCGGGCACATGTAATCCTAGCTGATTGAGAGGCTGAGATCATGAGGGTCTCGGTTGTATTGTCTTTAGACTACCATCTCCAAATAACCAGAGCAAAATGGACTGGAGGTGTGGCTCAAGTAGTAGAGTGCCTGTTTTGCAAGCCAGAAACTCTTAAGTTCAAATCCCAGTCCCACCTCCACCCCCCCAAAAAAAAAATTGGGTGAGGGAACATATTTCTTGTCTTTGGTCACTGGGCCCTAATAATAATAGTTTTTTAATTTTGTTTACATACACACAGGAGTGTGTACTCACATACAGCCATAGCAGTAGAGATATGCTTCCATTTAAGCATTATCATTTTTGGAAACTTGAATGTGTTGACTATTCAATTAACAATCTCCCCCACCCCAAAATATAACATCCAAATCAAATCCCAAATTGCAGTTTTCAAATCAGTTCACATCTATCTAGTATCCACAATATCAGTTTCTCCATGTTTAGAAATAGTTTATAACTTTATTTGAAAAGCAAAATCATTCAATAAACTTTTCTCCAACAAATTAGTAAATAAAATTTGAAAAAAAAAAGTCAGTGGTGTCCACATACAGTACCAGTCAAACTCAGTACCAACAGAAAGTCTCACAGACTGAACTAAAATGTTTGAATCACATATTTACAAATTTATCAAATCAATTTCAAGCAGACAGGGAGAAGCAAATAGAAGAAAAAAATGGGATAAGCAAGAACCAAAAATATAGGGTGAAGCCTAGTGGAAGAGGCATACTTCCTAAATCCCTAGTTACTCAATGTTTACGTACCATGACTTCTACCTACCTTCCTACCACCACCCCTGCTTCTCTCTGTGTCATCAGCCTTTGTGCAGAAGGTGGATCAGTAAACCAGACATTTGAGGGGGCAGGTGCCCTGAGCCAGCCACACATGCTTGCTCCATCAGAGAGATGCAGACCCAAGTAAGCCTGACAAACAGCGGCACCTTCCCAGCTGGCCTGTGGAGCAGCCATGGGCTTACATTATGTTTCTTGGACAGACAACATACAGGGACAGAATGAGTGGCCTAATTAAAGGCTCAGTGACTTTTCATGCTCATGTATATTTTACGCATTGTAAACAGTTAGTGTCTCTTGTATAGTATATCAGAATCAGTGTGTGGATGTCTCACATATATTTAGTACCTAGGAATACTAGGCATCTTGAGCTTTCTATTCCTATGTATGTTTAATACATGCTCTATTTCCTTTTTTCTTTCTCCTTCCTGAGATGGGGTCTTGTTATGTTTCTTAGGCTAACCTTGAGTTCCTGCCTCAGTTGCAGGAATAGCATACAAGACTAAACCCAGCAAACTGCTTACTTTAACCCAGTTTATGAATTCTGCCAAACTGTTTATTATTTGTTTATACTTAACACATCCTAAAACTTTTCCCCTATGGCTTACAAACACATTAATCTTCTTTGATAGAGCCAAATAGTCTCAAAAGCAAATGTACATTCCAACTTTTTTTTTTTTTTTGGTGCCCCTGGGGTTTAAACTGAGGGCTTTGTGTTTGCTAGGCAGATGCTCCACTGCTTGAGCCATGCCTCCTGCCCCCAACTTTTTTTTTTTTTAAATATCAGAGTCTAAAAACCTCTGCTGCCTATCAAAGCCTAACTTAAATGGTACATTTTGAGCTGTTACTTCAACACCAAATGCTCTTACTCAGGAGCAAAGAAGTGCCAGTAAAAGCAATTAAAGTGAGAAGAGAGGAACAAATACACTTAGTTATTAGGTTTTTCACATGCTGGAGGGCTGGGAAGTAGGAAGTGATGAACTGTCATTGTTAGACAAATTGGTTCTGCCCCCATGTGACTACTGTCAAAGAGAAGTTTCATTACACTAACTATACACCACATAGCTAGAAGGTGCATGAGCAGCAGCAACAGCAATAGGCTTTTTTTTTTTAAGAATGAATAAGAACCTAGGGGCTGGCAGAGTGTTCAAGTGGTAGAGCGCCTGCCTAGCAAACATTAGGCTCTGAGTTCAAACCCCAATACTGCCAAAAAGAAAAAAACCTACACAATTTATAGTTAAATTGCATTGAAAGCATGCAACAGAGGAGGAAATATTTGCAAATATATCTGATAAGTGTTTGATGTCTAAAATATACAAAGAGATCCTATAACTCTACAGCAGAAAGACAAACAACCCAGGTTAAAAAAATGCTGGGCATGGTGGCTCAATCCTATAATCCTAGCTACTCAGAATGTGGAGATCAGGAGGATATCAGCTCAAGACTGACCAGTCCAGGTGAAAAGTTCACAAGACCTCATCCCAACCAATGGCTAGGGGAGGTGGTGTGCACCTGTCATTCCAGCTATGCAGGGAAGCACAATTAGGAGGATCACAGTCCAGGCTGGCCTGGGCAAAAAGTAAGTTCCCAGCTCCAAAAATAACCAGGAAGAAAAAAAAATAAGAAAGAGGTGTGGCTCAAGTGGTAGAGTGCCTGCCTAGTGATTGAATGCAAAGCCCTGAGGTCAAACCCAATACTGCCAAAAAAACAAAAAAACCACACACATTGAGATATTAAGTCATACTTAATACCATGACTATCATACTTTTTTTTAAAGTGATGTTGGCGAGGCTGTGAAGACATTGGAAGTCTCACACATTGCCAGCGGGAGAATAAAGGGGTGCGGCTACTGTGGAAATGGCTGAGAGGCTTCTCAAAACACTTAATATAGAATTGCTATGTGACCCAGCAATTCCTCTTCTCATTGTACATCCAACAGACTGAAAGTAGGGACTCAAACAGATATTTTCATGCCACTGTCCACTGCCACATTAGTCACAACAACCAAGGTAAAAACCAACCATTCCTCCAACAGAAAATGGATAGACAAAACTGGACAACATAGCAAAACACTATCTCAAAAATACTAAACAGAACAGAGCTGTAGGCGTAGCTCAAGTGGTAGAGTGCCTACCTAACAAACATGAGGCCCTGAGTTCAAATCCCAGTACCACCAAAACAAACAAAAGCAAACAGAACATACACTTAGCAAGCACAAAGTCCTGGGTTCAATCCCTGGCACCCTATATAACATTCTTTTAAATAGTAAATATTACATTATATGTTTAACCACAATTTTTTTACAGGGTTAAACAAGTGCTCTACCACTGAGCTACACCCTCAAATCTTTATTTTTTTATTTTTTATATTTTTGGTGGCAGTGGGTTTTGAACTCAGGGTCTCATCCTTGCTAGGCCGGCACTCTTACCACTTGAGCCACTCCTCCAGCCCCTCAACTAACTCTTTCTTTAAAAGGAATTTTATGTTAGCATCTGGGAACTTTGATGTAATTTAAAATTTACAAGTTGCAAGAATATTACAAGAAACCTCTTTTTATTCTTTTCCAATTTTTTTTTTTTTTTTTGCTGTATCCTTAAATAGCAAATTTTCTCCTAGTCTAAGATTCATACTGGGAGCATGTCTCTTCAATTTCCTATGATCTGGATTATTATTCAGCTTTTCTCTGTTTTCTTTTTTCTTCTTCATCCTTTATTTATTTACTTATTTACTTACTTAATGGTTCTGGAGATTGAACCCAAGGTGTCGCTCACACTAAGCAAATGCTGTACCACTGAGCTACACTCCCAGCCCTTTTATTTTTTAATTCTTGCTAAGTAGCCTCGTCTGGCCTCAGATTTTTGATCCTTCCCTTCAGACTCCCAAATAGCTGAGAGTAAAGGTGTGCACCACTATGCCCAGCTTGCTTTCTTAACTGTGAGCTTTTTCAGTTATTCTGTATGCTTATTCTTTATACTTATCCAGAGTTGCTGAAATTTCCCACAAAATAAAACCCATATGTTAGGTCAGATGAGGAATGGGCAATAGATAAAATGATGTATTAGAAAGGATCTTTCTGCAAGGTGTGGTAGCCCACGTCTGTAATTCCAGCTACTAGGGAGGTAGAGGCAGGAGGATCACCAGCTCATGGCTAGTCCAGGCAAAGTCAGTGAGACCCTATCTTGAAATCAAAATACAAACAAAAGGACTGCAAGGGGGAGTGGTTTAAGTGGTAGAGTGTATGGTGAGTGGTGAGGCCCTGGGTTCAATCCCCAGTACCAAAAAAAAAAGAAAAATCATTTCTCTCCTTTATCTCCTCCTTCCCCTGCTTTTTCTCCCCCTCAACTTCCTTTATTCCAATGCTCAGAAGCAATAGGAAGCAGAGAGATTTGTTCTTTAGGCTTTAACAGTCTTTACTCTTGATCCTCAAACTCCTATATTTATTTATTTATTTATTCATTTAGTTATTATTTATTTAAGTACTTTGGGACAGAGTCTCTCACCATCTTGCCCAGGCTAGTCTCAAATTCCTGGACTCATGCACTCCTCCCACTTCAGCTTCCTGAGTAGCTGATAATATAGGCATATTACCATTCCACCTGGCTGAACTCTTGTTAGCCCAAACCCATATCCCTTTCCCACAGGGCCTCATTTCTAATTATATCCTTTTTGCTACTATGGATTATGACTGTAGCAGAAAGCACCAAGATTCTGGAAGCCTGGAACAAATGAATCCCCTAAATAAACTAGGATGAGCTGGAAGGTGCAACTTACTTCTATGCACCAGGAAAGAGGTCAAGACTCCAAGCTGCTCTAAACTGCAATCAAACCACATAGCAGTCAACATCCTACATTACCACCAAAGTTTTGACAACAGAAATTCCAACTTACATTCTATATTGTTTTTTCCACATTATACATTGTTAATTTACTAAAACTCTGCAAGTTTATATATAACCCCTTTCCAAGTCAGGATCATCTTTTATAAGAATATCAAACCACAATAGATTTTATCTCTTCTTTTTTCCTTCAGCAGTACTGGGGTTTGAACTCAGGGCTTTGTGCTTGCTAGGAAGGTATTCTACTGCTTGAACCACACCTCTAGTCCTTTATCTCCTTTTGATTTCTATTTATACCACTCCTTCTTGGTCCCTATCCTTTGATATCACAGACATATAGGTAATTGACATATATTGAGCTTTTGTTTGTCGAAATGGCAAAATATACCATTACTATGATGACAACGTAAGCACTAGGAAGCCTTTTTTGAGTACTGACAATGTATCGAGTCCTATTGTAAGGGCTTTACACATATTGACATGTTAATCTTCACACCAATCCTAAGAGACATGAAAGGATTATCACTCTCATCTAGATGGTGAAACTGGGACAAATGTTTGTGGAAATGAGTTAAGATCTGGATCCAGGCTATCTTGCTCCCAGACTCCTGCCCTTAACCAGAAGGCAACTTGCTTTATATCCCATAAAGAAGTCAGAAATCAAGAAGATAGGCATTCTGAAGCAGCAAGTCCCCAGATCTCAAAGAAAGTATTCACCAAAAGACATTTTTTTAAACAACCCCGTCCAAGCCTATAATTTTACCAAATTTTGAACCTATTTTGAAACTGTCAAAAAATTTAAAGATTATTAATGTTATTAATTAGTTAACCAAAGTTTCAAAGTTTAAGATGATTTCAACCACATAATTCAAGGGTCAAGTTAATATACAGTATCTTGCATGGTTACAAGATACCATGTTATCATGTTAACATTTTTTTGTTTTTGGCAGTACTGGGGTTTGATCTCAGGTCCTTGCTCTTGCTAGGCAGGTGATCTATATGAACCACTCCACCAGCTCTCATGTTAACATTTGATTGCCACTGTGATGGTGTTGGAAGGTAGGACTTTTAATAAGTGATTAGGTCCTTAAGTGGGATTAATTCCTTTTATTTACCCACTTATGTATTTACCTATGTATGTATGCATTTATTTATTTATTTTTGCAGTACTAGGGATTAAACCCAAGCCCTTGAGCTTCTTAGGCAAGCACTGGACCGCTTGAGCTTTACCACCTGCCCTTATTACTGCTGTTGGGGTATTGGGGTTTGAATTAAGGGTGTAATGCTTGCTAGGTAACAGCTCTACCACATGAGCCCTGTCTGCCTCCATTCCTTAGTTTTTGAGACAGGGTCTCACTGCCACTTTTGCCCAGGTCTTTAAGTGGGATTAATTATATTATCTATCATCTATCAATCTATTTATCTACTTATTTTTGCAGTACTGGGGATTGAACCTAGGCTTTCTGCTCTCCTTCTTGAGCAATGTCAGAGAAAATCAATTAAAACAAAACCCTTCAATCAGATCGAGTTTCTAATAAAAAAGAATCCAGGTTTCAATGGAAATCACTTTATATATTTAAAACCAAAGACAATAAACCAACATCAAGATACAGATGTTATTATCTTAGACTTCAAAGCTGCCATGATAAAAACACTTCAACAAGCAATTACAAGCATGCTTGAAACAAATGGAATAGCAGAGCATCAGCAAAGAAACAGAAAGTCTTAGCAAAGAAATATACATATAAGAAATTTCACAACTGAAAAATGCAATGACCAAAACAAAAATCTCAAGTGGATGGACTCAACAGCAAAGTGGAAGGTACAAAGAAAAGCAGCAATATGGAAAACAGAACTCAATCAGAACAGCACAGAAGAGAAAAAACATGAAGGACCTTAGTAACTTGAGGGACTATGGTAAAGGACCGAATACCAAAGTACTAAAAACAAAGAAAACTCAAAGAAACAATGCCTAAAAACTTCCCAAGTTTGGCAAGAGACCCAAACCTGTGGATTGAAGAAGCTGAGCCAAGGGGGTGTGGGGGCACGGCTACAAAAGGATAAACTAGGTGTAGTAGTGTATGTGTACAGTCTCAGCTACTCAGTAACTCATGAGTTTGAGACCAGACTGGGCAACAAAGGGAGATCCTGACTCAAAACACTACAAAACACATTCTAATTAAATTTCTGAAAACTAAAAACTAGGGCAAAGAAAAAAAAAACCTTGAAAACAGCTGGAAGGGGCAGATACTTGACGTACAGAGAAAAACAATTCAAATGGTAACATGTTTTTTCATTAGAAAACAGTGAGGACCAGACTTGGTGGTACACACCTATAATCCCAGCACTTATGAGGCTAAGGCAGGAGAATCTTAGTTCCAAGACAGCTTGGGGCTACATAGTGAGATGCTCTTTCAATAAATAAATTAAATAGAAAAAAAACAGGGAGGCAGAGAGTGGCATAATATTTTGCAAGTGCTGAAAAAAAAGAACTGTCAACCCAGAATCTTTTACTTTTTTGTGGGACTAGGATTTGAACTCAGGGTTTCTTGCTTGCAAAGGATGTATGCTATCATTTCCAGTCCATTTTGCTCTGTTATTTTGAAGATGGGTCTCAAACTACTTGTCCAATCTGTCCTCAAACTGTGATCCTCCCAAGTAGCTAGAATTATAGGCTTGAGCCACCAGTGCCTGGCTAACTCAGAATCATTTATCAAGCAAAAATATCCTTCAAAGTTTAAACCCCAGTACCACCAACAAAAAAGAAAAAAGCCATGTGCTGATAGCTCATGCCTATAATCCTAGCTACTCAGAAGGCAGAGAGCAGGACAGTTGAAGCCAGTTCATAAGACCCTAGTCTCGAAAAAAAAAAAAAATCATAAAAAAGGGCTGATGGAATGGCTCAAGGTATAGGCCCTAAGTTCAAACGCCGGTACCACAAAACAAACAAACAAAAAACACTAAAAAACAAAACTATCCTTCAGCATATATGGAAACCAAAACTTTCTCAGATAAAAAGGAAATTAAGAAAATTTCACAGATCTTCCTTAAATAATAGCTAAAAGGAAATAATTAAAGGACACTTGGAACCTGAGGGAAAACCATGATAGACAAAGTTGTATAAATACAATGGGCCCCCTTCTCAAGTTGAGTTTCTAAATTATATGTGACAAATGATTTAAAAATTATGCCTGTCTAAATATGGTTCTAACTGTATGAAGAGGAAATATTGAAGACAATTTATAAGATGAGGAGAGAAGGGGTATAAAAGGAGGTAAGATAAAATAACACTAATAGATTGTGAGAAGTTAGTTGTATACTTGGTGTGACCACTAAAAAAAAAGAGAAATACACTCTACAAAGAGGTACACTACAGGGTTGGGGGTATGGCTCAAATGGTAGAACAGCTGCCTAGCAAGCATTAGACACAAGTACCCCAGTACTGCAAAAAGCAAAAAACAAACCCTCTATTGGGAACTGGTGTGTACACAACTCAGTGGTACAATACACACTTAGCATGTGTGAGACCCTGGGTTCAAAGCTTAGCACCCAAAATGAAACAAAACAAACACCATATTGACATAGTGGTAAAAATGTGATTTTATAAAATGTTCAAGTAATCTACAGGTAGATAGGATGGCAGACTAAGTCTGAACATGTGACTAATAACAAATATAAATGATCTAAATATAAAAATTAAAATAGAGATGACCTAAATGGATTAAGAAATGACTCAAGCAAGTGTGGTAGTGCACATCTGTAATACCAGCACTCCAGAAGCTGAGGCAGGATAGTGAGCACAAAGCTAGCTTGGGCTACATAGTAAGATCCCACCTAAAAAGAAAAAGAAACAAGATTCAAACTGTTAAAGGCAGTGGCAATGCATATCTGTAGTCAGCTACATGGTTGCTTAGGCAGGAAGATCAAACTCAGGAGGTTGAGGCCAGCCTGGGAAACAAAGTGAAACACCATCTCTTAAATAATAATAATAATGAGATGTAGATAGATAGATATAGATATAGATAGATATATATAGATATATATAATGTGTACATATAAGTACACTTAAATATACATACATACATGTTTTTTTCAGTGACTATATGAACCATATCCTGCCTACAAGAAACTTACTTTAAATAAAAAGGATTTAGACAGGTTGAAAATAAAAGATGGAAAAAAATCAGATAAAGCAGACTTTAGAGCAAAGAAATATCAGACAGACAATAGTGCTGTATAAAGATAAAAGAGTCAATGTGCCAAGAAGGCATAATATATCCAACGGTACAGCTGCAAAAGGTATGATACAAAAACTGATGGAATTGGCAGGAGAAACAGAAAATTCCATAATTATTAAATCTCTCAACAATGACAGAGTAAGTAAACAGAAAATCAGCAAGGATACAGAAAAACCCAACATCATCATCTACCAATATGATCTCATCAACGTATGTAGGATTCTCTAGCCATCAACAGCAGGTATTCTTTTCAAGTATCTATAGAATAGTTGGAAGCAGGAAGAGTTGGAACAACTATGGAGAGTAACTACTAATTTCTTTTTGGAATGACAAAAATTTTCTGAATAGATTGCTGATAGTTGTACCACTGTGAATCAGTTAAAAACCACTGACTTACACATTTTACTGAGTATAGCTAATAAGGGCAATAGGAGGAACCCTTGTGGTTAGAGAAAGAAAAGCCGTGTTCATTGCTTCTACATTCTGGTTATGTTACTGTACTGTATTTTGCAAGGTGCTGTGACTAGGGTAAAGAGGGAATGGGACCCCCAAGGACTTCTTACAACTATATGCAAATCTACAATCATCTTTTTTCTTTTTCTTTGGTGGGACTGGGGTTTGAACTCAGGGCTTTATGTTTGCAAAGTAGGCACTCTACCGCTTGAGCCACATCTCCAGTTAATTATCTCAAAATTTAAAAATCAACTTAACAAAACTTAACCAGCTGCATTTTTGTTATTTATATGCCTAAAATAAGTTAATGAAGAGATAGACTGAAGAGTTTGACACAACTGGGTTCATGTCCTAAACAACTTCTATGAAGTGAGTAGAATTCCATTGCCCAAGTGTTGATATCTTATTTAGCCTAATTAAATCATTCTCCGAAGTCTGGTGATGTAGCTCAGCAGTGGAGTATTTGCCTAGCATGTGCAAGACCCTGCGTTTGTGTCCAGCACTTCCAAAAAAGAAGAAGAAAAGAAAAAAAGCATTCTTCTAATGGCCGTAGGCATGTGATGTCTAATTCAAACTTGGGTCCTATATTAAGGTGTCTTTTCAAAACATCCATTAGTCTGCTGAGAAAAATGCCTTTGTCTTCTAGGTAAGAGATGACAAGAGGATGACAAGATTATAATGAATGGGCTGGATTTAAGACTCCCTCAGTTCAATGAGTTTTTTGATGCCTTTGAAGAGATGAACACATAATGAGAAAAGTCATTTTTCTGCCCTTACATTTTCTTTTCATTCACTGCTTAGAAGCAGAATTGTTTGAAAACTTATGTCAATCCTCCTGTGCTACAAATTGTGTTCTCAGGGCTAGGAGCATAGCTCAGTGGTAGTATATTTGCCGAACACATGAGAAGCCTGGTTCCATTCCCAGTCCAGCACCACAAAAAAAAAGAAAAAAGAATGTGTTAAAATTTTTGTATTATTTTAAATTACAAAGATCTTTATTACTTTTGCACAACAGTAAAAATTATATAATTAACATATTATATAACACCATGATATATAGCATCTGTCAAAAATAATTTTACTGCCGTTAAAAAAAAAAAAGCTTAAAAAGTGGTTTTATAAGATGCATATTTTCTCCAGAAGAAATCCCTCACTGTCCTTGCTATTTCTCAGAAAAAAACAGGTATAATATTTGAAAAGAATAATTCTGTCAAAAAGGAGTTCTCTTGGGCAGGAAACATTAGGGATTCACTTCATCAGTTATATCTTCTTCTTTTTTCTTTTCTTTTCTGACATTTCTATCACTTTCCTCTTCTTGGTTGACACCACGCTATTTCCTTTTGTTAGCTTTTTACTGTAACTAGTTAAATCACATTTCTTTGAGTTAGGTTTTGACGTTTCTTCTTCTTGCACCATGTCACCAGATTCCTTTTTGCTGATTTTGGGGTGGTCTTCATTTACTAAAACAAAAGAGACAGTGTGCTTAAAAGTGGTTTTTCCCCATTTTAATAAACAGGTCAACAACAAAGCTATCTGGACATCCTTCACTTCAACAACTCGAGGTGACACACTGCTCACAGTTTTAAATAATAACTTCATTTACCAGGCGAGGGCTCTGCTGCTGGAGGCAGGCTCACTTTTGTACTTGTCTCTCTGTCCAACCACACTCCAAGACATGTCAGCCTGGCACTGGTGTTCACTCCACAAAGCAAAGATGGGGGAATTTTCTAAAACAGGAAGAAGAAAAAAAAAGTTTTTAATACAGTTAACATAGAGGAATTTGGGATAACTGCTTTTCTTTGTTCAAAATGTTACCTTAATTTAAAATTTACTGCACATTCATGCTCCACAAAACAATGTTTCAGTCAACGAGAGTGCATGGGCAATATTACATGCCACATAGCCTCCATGGTTCTAAGCTATACCATGGAGGTTTATGTATGTAAACTATTGCGATTTCTTAGAATATAACCAATAGAGAAATAGGCAAGAGAACTAAACAGAACTTTCTCAAAAGAAGAAATTCAAATGGCCAAAAAACACATGAAAAAATGCTCACCATCTCTAGCTACTAAGAAAATAGGAGAAGGGGACCAGGAACTAGACAAAAGGTTAGTTCAAGAGGGATTAATTTAGAATGTAACACATATGTACAGGAAAGCAATGAGAGTAAACTCTCTGTATAGCTATCCTTATCTCAACTAGCAAAAACCCTTGGTCCTTCCTATTATTGCTTATACTCTCTCTTCAACAAAATTAGAGATAAAGGCAAAATAGTTTCTGCCTGGTATGGAGGGGGTGGGTGGGGGTGTTTAGGGAGGGGGCGGGGGGAAGGGGGGGAGAAATAACCCAAACATTGTATGCACATATGAAGAAAAAAAAAAAAGAATGTAACCCACTGGTAAGTGATGCGTGCCTGTATTTTCTTGAGCCTAAGATATTTAGATATTTAAATAAAGATATTTAGAAGTAATCTACTATCTTGATTCATGATTTGGTTTGACTATTGTTTACAAAGTCAATTCTAAGTACCCAGAAATTATAGACAGAGACTATGTAGTGATCATTTCTAGGGCTTAACAAAGAAGCTTACACAAAGTAGATATTCAAATCATATTCACAGAATGTTTATGAAAATAAAAACTGGGACTCTAAGAAGGCTGCAGAAGGGTATTTAATTTTTAGTTATCTGGTTCAAAACCGCTGTTAGTTCCATAATCAATCAGGATCTTCCAAACTGTTTTTAGTAATGGCAGTCTTTTTATCTCATGTCTTACAGACAGCCCAATTACACAAAAAAGCAAGTAGAGTTTTCCTGATTAGAAGAGCAGGTAGCTCAGATTCTCAAATGCTAAGACCTAAGGCAGCTCTGTAAGAACCCTAACTTTAAACTATTAATATCAATCATTCCTGGAAGAGATTAAAAGGTAATTTAAAAAACTAAGTCTTATAACCCTTAAAAAATTTCTACCTAATTTTACTTAACACTGACAGCAAAACTAACATTAAAGTATATTTGCACCATACTAAGACACCAACCTTATCTTGCTTAAGCTCCCACATTTTGATGAAACCATCATTTGATGCTGTAACTAGAACATGATGCTGTGGAATTTCAAAGCTGAACATGTCTTTTACCCTAGGATAGAAATAATAATGTCATAGAAGACTGTTTCTTCCAAAAACTGTGATGTCATCATAAAACTTCTACACAGTCTCTTCCCTTCTCAATGCTTCAAGTATTTCCAAATTGCTCAATGAACAGTGTCTTAAAATATAACCATGCTTCACATTCCCATTTATCAATGAGTCATTTTCAGGCCAAAAGATAAAATTGTCAATCATTTCTTAAGGATAAACTGAAAAGATGATAACCGTAGATAATTAGGTTATCTCAAATGAAATAAAGATATCTAAAACGATGTCCCTCACGTCAAGCAATTCCAAGTTCAGTAAGAAAGGATAACAGAAATGAGGAAACAAGGTCCTCCTTGACTCTTCAAGGGGTGAGGGAAGTAGCTTCCCTCATCTCATCACCACCATCCCTGCCTTTTTTCTCTTCTGGATTATGGAGGTTGCTTAATTGGCCTTTCTGCTTCCATTTTTGCCCCTAACAATTTTGTTTTGTTTTTTAATGGAAATAAAATCATGTTACCGTCAGGCTTAACACCCTACAACATAGAAACCTGCCTTACAATAACAGGTAAATGGAGGATACGGCTGGTGATACAGAGAAATCAAGACTGTCCTAAAGTAACAAATGCTGAAGCTGGCAGTATGTGTACGGGGCTGGCTCCTGAAACTAGTCTGCCTACCTTTAAAGTTTTCCGTAAGAGGCCAGATAACGGGTTAGGAACAAAGCTCAGTGACAAAGCCTTTGCCAAACAATGAGGACTCATAAGAACACACACTCTTGTCTCTTTTTGTTCACCATAAAAGAAACAGATATTAGCCAAACACCATTAAGTGTCAGTAATACACTTGAAATGGTTTTCCTTAAAAGCATTTATGTTCTAATACAAGAGAAAAGTAAGGTCTGTACACTGACTGCAGAACTGAGAATTTACAAAGACAGATTTCTTTTCTTTCATTTTTTTTTTTTAGTATTGGGGTTTTCATGGCCTACACCTTGAGCCACTCCACCAGCCCTACCCCCACACCCTTTTTTTTTGGTGATGGGTATTTTCTTTTTTCTTTTTGCTGGTACTGGGGTTTGAACTCAAGGCATCATGCTTGCAAAGCAGGTACTCTACTGCTTGAGCCACACCTCCAGTCTGGTGATGGGTATTTTCGAGGTAGGGCCTCACAAATTATTTGCCCAGTCTGGCTTCCAACTGTGATTCTACTGATCTCTGCCTCCTAAGTAGCTAGGATTATAGGTGTGAGCCACTTGCGCCTGGCAAAGACAGATTTCTCAAAACAACCATCCTTTGGACATAGGGTTATTTACACAAGTAAATAACATCAAATAAAGTATAACTCAGTATATTACCACATTTTTCAAAATTATAGTGAAAATAGCAAGGGTATAAGTCAGAGAAAGTGTCTGGATTGGCTCCATTACTTAATGGTGGAGTAATCTTAGCCAAGTCAATGAACTACTCATTTGAGTCAGTATCTATGCCCTGGAAACACAGCAAACATTAAGAGATGCTAATCTTTCCTGTGGGGAAAGATTAGTATGGGAAGGGTGAGGTAAGCAAAGGGAACTAAGTAAAAGAACAAGAACAAGAGTGGTCAGGGACAAAGCTCAAGATACCTATTCTACCATGTATCATATACATGTCAGCACATCTGATTATCTCTACAGTTGTTCTGCTTTATGAAACTACTGCAAATATAACATTTATTAAGATTCTACACACACATACACATACACACACACACACACACACACACACACACTACCTGTTTTCATGAGCTTTAAATTCACAGAGGCACATTAATGAATCACAGTCAAAAAACCTTACAAGTTCCTCATCTCCAGCTACTGCAAGGACAGAGTCCTGGGAGAAAAAAGAAATATTCAGAATGTCATTGGCAGTTCTGACCATCTTCATAAATGTCATCACTGATTTATGATAACTTACTGAAAAAAATGTAATGGAAGAAATCCTCTTTTCATTTGTGATGGTGCCACTAACAGAGGCAGTATCAAGTTGATAGATGTCTATTTTATTCAGTATGACAACTACATATTTCTCTCCCTTTGGGGACCATTCCACTATGTGAGCATCTGTAAGTTTAAAAAGCCACATTTATTTATTTTACAAATAAAAAAAAACCATAGTAACCATAGTAGTAATAAAGAGCAAATATTCATGCTGTACATTTTCACATTCATTTTTCTACTTGATTTTCACAACATACTTTGTAGTATACATTTCACAAGTTAAAGTTTAGATAATAAACTGAATTCAAAGAATTACTGAAGACTGGGTGCCAGTGGCTCACGTCTATAACCTTTGAGATTTGGGAGGCTGAGGATGGCAGTTGAAGGCCAGCCTGGGCAAACAGTTTGTGAGACCCCCATCTCCAAAATAACCAGAGCAAAACAGACTGGAGATGTGGCTCAAGTGGTAGAGCACCTGCTTAGCAAGCACAAAGCCCTGAGTTCAAATTCTAGTCCCACCAAAAAAAACAAAAAACAATTAAAAAAAAAAAACCCTCACTAAAGATCATAAAACTGGTGAACAGCAGCACTGCAAGAACCCAGATCTAAAATAGGCAAGGAAAGTAACCTACAACACTTGCTCTCAGAGGTAACTACTATCATACAGGAAATAAATGTGTGCATACACACATAAGAATATGTACGTGGACATTCCTATCTATTAAGTTATTATAAAATACACTTCAAACTATAATACTCACTTTGTTTTATATTTTTTATGAAAGCTGATCTTCCCTCCACAAGATTCCATGTTCTGCAAAACAAGAAGCTTGCTTATGCCATGATCATCAATTAACTTACTAAGTGAAAAAGCATATGCATAATGAAGACTCAACCAAACTGGCAATTTTACTAAATAATGGCTATCTAAAAGACCTGCCATCTTTCTTATGGCAAAATCTTAAAACTTAAGACATTCCTATGCCCCTTTAATATGTTGAATTCACTGTAGTTTGAAAAGGTTTCATCTCCTAACACATTTCTCTTTAACTTCACAGTTTACAATGACTGCAGCACAAGTGCATGCTTGATATAGGTCATTTTAATCCTACCATAATGAAATGGTTCACTAACTTTCTACATTTCCCTTGTATCACAGTAACTTTAGTTGAAAACTGTAGAGCAATACAGAAATATGTACCTATTGCAGTAAAAGATAACAGTAAAGATGTTCTTGGGCATTAATGACTTACCTTAATGTCTTATCAGTACCAACAGACAGGGCCAACTTGCCAGATGGGTGAATAGAAAGGAAAGTCACATGTCCTCTAAAATGAAATCAACAGTTAGCTCCCAACTTGTATGGCACATGGAAAATAGTGATGGGAATAGCCAACTCACTTGTGAGCTTTAATGGACTTCAAACATTCCCATTTCTTTGCATCCCAGACACAGATGAGTCCATCTTCAGCACCACTGATTAAGTGCCTGTTGCCATAGAATTTCAGGCAAGTTATTGTGCCTGTGGAAAAACCAAGATAGGCAAAATACAGGAGACCCTTGATAAATCTGCAGGTATATGGTTTCTAAGGAGACCGCCAATGAGGAAAAACCCTGAATGCTCAGGATGCACAGACTTCAGTACTGTACTGTGGATGCTCAATTCATTTTTCCCACGTCACCAACTTCTGCTAAAGACATGTCACCTTGCAACAAGTCAAAAATTTTCATTTTATCACTTAAATTAAACATATTATGTGCTCTTTTTGGCTTAGGGAGGATTACTGTAACTTTTACCTTGTTTTTTGGGTGTGATTTGCTTTGTTGGGAGGCTGGTTTTGTTATTTTTTACAAAATTAAGAAATGGAAAACATTGAGCAGATCACAAAACAATTTAAGCACAAGTGACAATAATGTGGGACTGAGCGTTTCTGTGCTCAACTGAACATGTAATGCATGTGCAAGAATTCAAAACTTTTGTTGTTGAAAATTTTTTTTGATGGCACTTGATCAAAACTACATGTAATAAAATCTGCAGATAAGATGGGCTTACTGTACTCACTCTGAACACAAACTCAAAAACAAAACAAAACATCCAATGTCTTAATATTACTGAATATACTTAAAAGTCTTAGGTGATGAAATAAATTTGTTTCATATAAGAACATACAATTTTTCTTTGCTTCTTTATATGAGGAATGGATAAAACCAGGAACCCTACTTTATTCATCCCCATTAAAACTCCTTCTAAGTTCTTTTCTCACCTCCGAATATTAACTGGTTTAAACAGGTCAGATTTGTTTATTTCTTCCAAGCCCAAGAGATAAAGAGGACTTCCTCATATGTACTGGAAGTGGGAAACAGAGGGGAAAAGGAATGCATGGTGCAATCACTTAAATCCTAGCTTCTGACAAAGAGCAGACACTTGTCAAAGAAGCTAAGGACCATGTAATAGAAGGCAAACATTTATTATTCCAAATTTACTGTTAGAAACCAATGCTCAGGGCTGGTAGAGTGACTCAAGTGGTAGAGTGCCTGCCCAGCAAGCATGAGGCCCTGAGTTCAAACCCCAGAATGGCCCACCCTCCCCCCAAAAAAGAATCTCTGAAATAGATGAAAGAGAGGTTAGGAAAAGGGCACTTATCTGCTGTTCTTTGCAAGCAACCTGACCTACTTAACTACTACATTTCCTCAAAGTATATAATAATTAATTGTATTAATATGAGTTTTCCCTTCCATGTACCTTCTTGAATATTAAGTCCCTCATGCCTATGCCCTGGAAGATGCAATGAAAACACTACTGAGGAAAAAAAAAGTTACCTATTCAGTCTTCTATCCCTTGAACTTGAAACTATCTTGGGAAATGTCAAAGCAGTGTGGAAAATCCAATCATGAGTGGGGAATTACTTCTTGACCTCTTCATTCTAGTGACCTTTGCCTCCTCTGTATTTTAGCCCTGCATACCTACAATGATCTGTGGTAACTGTGCCCATGCTGCAGGTGTTGGGAATAAAACACAGAAGAGACCGTCTATCTTCCAAAAGCACTGTGAGCAACTAGCCGGCAAGAAGCCATTTTTTTTAAATTGCTAAATCCCCTAGTATAAAATCTGCTACATAACAGACATGTGACAGTCCCACTGAAGCTGAACTGTAAAGCAGTAAGACCTCCACATTATAGTAAAGGATACAATCTCTTACCGTTGTGATGTACTAGAGCCCCATGTTCTATCTTCTTTTTCATGTCATAAATATGAATTGTTTCATCTTTGCTCCCAGTGACTACAAAGCGACTGTTTACAGCCACCGCTGACAATGAGGCAGTGTGGGCATGGTGAGTGAAGTCAGCCACTGGAGTCCATTTCTGCTGAAGAGTAAAACAAACCATCAATGCCATAGTCACATCACAGGTCTCTGGAAGTAGATAAATGGTCCCACAATCACAAAAACTACCAATGGATCTTACCAATAGAGAAAAAGTATGAAATGAGATAAAGATTAGAAAAACAAAGAGCCTAAGAACTGAACAAGGAATGTAAGGAGGTGGGAAGGCAATGCTGAATATTGTGACTCCATAACCCAATGGAGACAGGACTATGGATTTTAAAGTGCCACCCCAAACTTTAACACATTTACTTATGTGTGAGACTTCCACATCATTCATTCATTCAAAAGTTCAAATTTTAATTTGGCTTTTTTTTTTTTTTTTTTTTTCATTATTTTGGCTACACTGGGGCTTGAACTCTCAGGGCCTCATGCTTGCTAGGGAGGCACTCTTCCACTTGAACCACTTCCACCAGCCCTCAAATTTTATTTTGAATTTATTTATTCAAGTAATGACTGACTACCATGTCTGGCATACTTTAGGCAATAGAAATGCAGAAGTGAACAAAAGTCTCTATTTTAACGGACCTTTCATTTTAGTAGGAGAGATATAAACTAATATATTACACAGAGTTCAGTAAAATGACAAGCCTTATGAAGAAAACACAGAGTATGGGCATGTTTCCATTATTGCCCACATAAGCCCTAGAGAATCACCAATGCTGAGGAGTCAGGGACCTCTGCTTATTGCCATGTGACTTTAAGATTGGGATTAGGTGAGTGCAAAAAACAACAGAACACATACACACACTTTGAATTGAAGGAACTACATCCAAAAAGTACTAACAAAACAAAACACAGAAAAAGAAAAACCTCACCAATTTTTTTGCAGATACTTAAGATATACTGCTGCAAATCCTTCCATCAATCAGGACCAATGAGCCTCTTTTGACCCAAGGCATTATGTTGCTGAGGCGCTACTATGGCTTTAAATTAAGGAATAACCTTTGTTTATTCATGTCACATAAATTATATTGGCTATCTCGGTTAATCTACTGCCTAAATTTAGAAGCAGTGTTGAGTAATGGTTAAGAGTTCAAAGTGTGGGAAACACCTGGAGGTCCCTGACATTTTGCCTCAGCTCTCCCATTTTCAGCTGTGTAACCTTCAGCAGTCCCTTAAACTATGGATGCAAAACCCTCACTTTCTTTATCTCAGAGTGTTGCTATGAGGGCTACTGAAACACAGGAACCAAGTTTACTACAGAGAAAATATATATTGAATAAGTACTCAATCCTAAACACAGTCCAATCTACCTGTTTGCCTACTGTGTTGGCAATTAACCTTTTTATTCCCACATCTAGTAAAATACTCCTCATATGCTACTATAATTTCTCTCCATCATCCACAATCCCTTAAGGGGTCTACAGCAAGATCCACACCCCTGGCATCTCTTCACCCTCCTCACCTGCCCACATTAAGTTCCCAATAAATAATGAACTAGTATCACTTTCTTCATCTATGAGGGGTCGATCCTGATCCAGCCCTAACATTTTTAAAGATATCAGAACAGCAACTCACTGAAAGAGCGAGTTAGTCTTTCATTTACCCTGAATACCTATACATTAACTGTTGACTTACAATCTACAATTCATTTTTCCGTGTACAGAAATGCCAGCTTCCTTTGGTGTCTTTATTTTTATTAGTTGACAACTAATTGTGCATATTTATGGTACACAGTGTGGTATTTCAATACATGCATACATTGTAGAACGATAGGATCGGGGTGATTTGTGGTGACATCCAGCACCTCAATCTTTGTATTGAGATCAAAATACTCTACTTTGAAATATACAATTAGTTGTCAACCATAGTTACCCTACTATGCCAATAAAAACATTGAAAGCCATTTCACCATCCCCTCCGGCCCCTTCCCAGCCTCTAGTAACCACTACTATGCTACTTTCTACTTGCATGAGATTAACGTTTTGGTTTCCCCCCATGGACATTTTGTCTACTATAATAGATATTATCTTATCTCATTTTGCAAAATGTGTAATGTGTTTTAAAGATCAACTTTTTACTTAAATTCCCTGAGTTTGATTCATCAACTAATCCAATAAAACCAGATGTAAACTGCAGGCGCCGGAATGTTTACCTCGGCCGTGTGGGAACCGTACCAGACTTTCCCCCGCCCCTCTCTGGACTCCCTGCGCTCGCGGAATCTCACCTCGTTGCCACTGGTTTCGGGCTTCGGATGAACAGTGAACCCAAAAAGGACCTGCTCATAGCTACCAGCGACCAGCTCCATTCAGCAGCACACGTGCCTTTCCTCGGAACACTGCAAGGCGTCGGGTGGTGACGGAACCGGAACCAAAAGGCGAGGTGGGGGGGGTCCTTCTTATGTCAGCGCTCAAATTATACGCCAGAAAGCAGGGCTGCCTTTTAAGCGCCTGTATTCATGGAACTGGTTTCAGTGCTTGAAATCACATGGATTTTCGAGGCGGAGAATAAGGAAGGACGCCGCATGAGGAGGTTCCTGTTGAAAGGAGAAAATAATTGCGGACAGCAGGCAAATTCTAGGATGCTGTGAGCTACGCTCATCTGACTGGATGGGCGGGGCATCCTCTGCGCAAGTCCCTCATTTCCGGAACGTCTAAGGAAGGGGCGGGGCCAGCTTGTCGGGGTCGAAGGGGACGAAGCAGTAGCTCCTGGAGGTGTGATGTTTAATCAGTGTCCGGGGTACTGTGTTGTGGGCAGGAAACAATGGAGGGAAATTTTTCTGTCGTAACAGGGCAAGGCGGAACGGGATTTAGGGTTCGCAGTCACCGGAGCAGACGGTGCCGGTGCCCGGGCCGCAAAGACCGAAGTCTGGGCGCTACACGTCCCGGTCCCGCATCCCCCGCGCCGCTCACCTCTCTTTCCTGCGTTGTTCGCGTGTCTTAACGGGGGACAGATTGGCCAGCGTCACAAGACACCCTGGCACTGAGGGGTAGAATGTTCTAGGACATGGTGCCCCGTTCCAGTCCTTTCACTTTCCTGTAGTCCCGTTTAGGGGCAAAATCACGTTAATGGAAACAAAGATAACCTTTTATGTTGAGATTTTCATAAGGTGTAGAGGTTCAGGGGTGTGTTAGAAATTACAGCTTTCTAGTCAGGCACCGATGGCTCACGTCTGTAATCCTAGCTACTCAGGAGGCGGAGATCGGGAGAATCGCGGTGAAGCCAGCCCGGGCAACTAGTTCTGGAGACCCTGTCTCAAAAAACCATCACAGAAAAGGGCTGGTGGAGTGACTCAAGGTGTAGGGCCTGAATACAAGCCCCAGGATTGTTAAATAAGAAATTACAGCTTTCTCACAAACTCTTAATAGAGCGAGGCTCAGATCGTAAGTTCTTGTAAACTTCATGGAGGTCGGTGTGACAGCAGGAGAAGGTGCACACATCCAGTTCTCCGCTCGTTGGTTTCCAGGCAAGCACTTTTGTTGTCTGCTGTTCTACATATTTGATTCTGTAAACATTTTAATTGGTGCTTGTTAGGGTCTTGTGGAAATGACCTCACTTTGAATGTTTGATTGTCATTCAGCTCAGGGTAGGCCTTGTGTTCTGCCAGCTTTGTCTGCTCCCTCTGTACTGTCTTACAGGAGCTTCTTCAGTGCTAATTTTCATTATGTTACCAAAAAATCAGATCATTTTACTATTTAAATTATTTTCTGTTTACTGTGATTAGTTCCTCTAGGACTACTAGAGTTGGAGGAGTATGAAGGTGTCCACTTGGTCTGGGACAAAGAATAGGACATTTCTCATTTCATCCTAAGCATGCCTTCTTCACCTTTTGTTCTATATATTAGTTCACTTTAATACACTCGTATCGTCTCTCATCTAAAAAGAAAACTGAATAAAATTATTTCAAAATCATATATTTAATTCTGTTGCTTTTGGCATGTCCCTCACACCCTGCTGTTTGAGAAGTATTAATACTTCTCAAATACGGTTTTTGAAGCTTATTTTAATCTGACACTACAATAGGGTAAGTACTATTGTTGAAAGGAAAATTCCTTAGACCAATAAAGTGTAGCAGAGTTTATGTGAGCAAAACAAAACATGATTTGCAAATTGAGCAGCTCCCCAAACAACAGGTTCTGAGAATTCTAACCAGCAACAGCATTTATAGAAAAAAGCCATTGACTGTAGCCTAGTCCGTCCGCAAGTCTGTTGACTTTAAATCAGTTAATTGGCTACAGGGCCTCCAATAACCAACTGAAGCTTAGTGTGATTAAACTCATTGGTTTGGTCTGATGGGCCCAAGTGCAGGTGCCCAGTCCAAATCCATGACCTCACAAATTAACACTATTCAGCATCTATTAACAGGTGCTTACACTTTTACCTGCTGAAGTATTTGTAAGTTTTTAGAGGAGAAACTTGTGACTGGAGGTCTTGTGCTCCAACCAGGACTCTTAGGGGATAGTGGGTTCTCAAAACTATAGTATTGGCACAACAGACATAAAGTGATTTACTACTTTAAAAAAAATGTTAGAAATTAGTAGAGTCGATCAAAGTTAAGAAGAACTAGTGAGCATCCAGACCAAATGTTAAACCCAGGGCAGAAGTTTTAAATCTATAAAGTATGTGAGAATTTCTGAGTATAAGTTTATGGAGAATATTGATAAATTTTAATTACATTTTCAAAGGGATTCATGGCTCATTAATGAAATTCTTGGGTAAGTAAATCCCAGGGTAAAATACCCTAATTCATTATTGGGTAATAAATACAGAAACATCCAGAAAAGTGACATTTTCAAGATCACACAGCTAAGTAACAGAGCCAAGAGCCATTGCTTCTTACATTTTCTTGGCTTTGAATATTCTCTTTCACAGAGAACAAAGCAGCAGCATTTCATTTAATTTGTGGCCATGGCAGTAGTTTCATAACTTGCTTGGGTTGCAGGGATTCATTGTCACAAGAAAAATGTTGGAGAATTGTGTACCTGTACAACTGGATTGAAGCTAAGCAGAGCATACTTCCTCTAAAACCTTTTCTCTCAGTTGCCAAGGAACTATTGAGAGCTCAATTACAACACTAAAGTACAACAGGAATTTTTTTTTTTTAGTTTTGCTTTTAAATATTGATTGAAAAGCTTTTTGCACTTGAGTCATGCATTGATCGATTCATTCAACCTGAGTTCCTGGCTTTGTTTGCCAAAAAAGAAACAGTTTTCCTTTTTGGGTAGTGAGGGTAAAGAACATATCCTGGGCTAAGAGCAGGAAAGAAAAGAGAAAAATCAGATGAGTGACTACACTCCTTTCTCAATTGGAAAAGTTACAACTTGGTTAAACTCTAGGACTACAGGGGTTCCATGAGGTTGTATTCCCAAAGGACTTTGGTCCCCTCCATTCCAGAGGTAAAGGAAGTAGAGATAGTGGTCAACTTTCCTGGACAATAGTAATCTATCCTGATATAAATCTCTTTCATGGGGGTAATCCAGCAGAAACATTTGCATTTGGGGCCAGAGCAGAACAATGTGAACCCTTCCCTAATGCCCATCTTCATCTCAAGGGTCCACCTGGCTCACCTGGCTGGTTTTAATGATACCTTGACCACTGCCTCGGCCTCCTTCCTATCTTATCAGTGTTCAGCTTCCACATTCCTTTTCAACTGCAGCCTCAGCTCCCACCCATTCATAGCCATAATTCTGATTTTCTTTCTGCAAAATAAAATCAGTCCTAATATGATAAGGAAAAATTAAAGCATTTACAGAAACGATCCTTAAGCAATTTGCTTTATTAGCTGCCCAAGCTGCTATAGTGGTTGGGAATTGTGTTTAACTTAATATAATGAACAATGGCTTAAATTGTTAAATTGTTTAATTTCTTTTAGAAATCAGAAAGTAGGCCAGTTTAGTGTCAGTTAAGGGAGTCCCCAGTCATCAGGGACCCAGACCTATTCTGTCTTTCAGATTGTTAAAGAAAAAGTTACTCACTGATAACCTGTTAAAATAGGGAAAGAAGAATATTCAGGGCTATGTGAATAGTATAGCGACCACTGCAATGAGGCATTGGAGTGGGGGAGATTGGACTGAACACAGTCTGGCCAAGTAGGACTTCATAGCCAAGGAACAGTGCAGGGCTCAGTGGATGGAAAAATCACTAAAGAAACAGCAGGGGTGAGAGGGATTCTAATTAAGCTAACCTATTCGGATTCTGGATGAAAAGTAGAGTGACCAGATATCACCTGAGGTGGAAGACAAGCTGATTTGACATTATAGATGACCAGGTATCCAGGAGGAGGGGTTTTGGCTAAAATGACTTAGCAAAGTTCTTTTGTTAAACCTGGATTTTATAAATAAGCAAGGTGCAGGTGGGCCTAAGAAAAGGTTCAGAAGCTTGACTAAAGTCTGGCCAAAGAATCTCTCAGGATCCAGTATTGTACATGACTTTGCCCTGATGTCACCTCAAAGTCCAAGACAGCCACAGAGTTACTTTGTCTCCAGTCCCTACATGTAAGCCCACACCAGGCCCAGGGAAAGGGTAGAGGATGAATAAGTTCCCTTCCATCTAATCAAATGTCCTTTGTCCACATAGCTTCATCAGTCTCCTTCTAAGAGTTCTGTTGACATCGTAGTAGCCAGATTGGCCACATCTAGCTGCAAGGCAAGCTAGAATAAGTCTTTTTTAAAATCGCACCTACTGCTGCCCCAAATAAAAGCAGGGCTCTTATATTAAGAGAAAAGAAATCAGTATTGGGTAGCATCTGGCAATATCTACTAAAAATGTATCTTTTATCAATATATATCAACTGCTAATCAAAAAGTCTCCCTTGAAGACATGAGGAAATCTGCTAAAATGTAAGTTCTGCTCTACTGTCAGTGCCATAGCCCTGCCTGCATATAGTAGGAACTCAGTAAATAATTGAATGTTTGAACAATCTGAATTCATCATGTTTTTTTATTTTTCATTTTACAGGTAAAGTACAGAATACATTAAACATTTAAACAGTGGAGTAGTTATTGCCAAGCTTTAGGAAAATGATCAAACTATAAGTGCCCTTATTTAGATTCCAAGTTATTTTAAATTTTGAAATGTGTGTCGTTGCTAATTAACTCCAAATCAATTGAATTAGAGCCTGTGTTTTAAACAACATGCCCAGGAGTTTGGAAGCACTGTTTGCTTTGTTATTTTTAGGGAAAACCCCTAAAAATGTATCTATCTATCCATCTCCTCTCTATCTCTGTCTCACTCTGTCTCTTTCTCTCTTGTTCATCACTTGGAAGGCTGAGGATCACAAGTTTGAGACCACAGTAGGTTACATAGAGAGACCCTGTCTCAAAAAAAAGTACTGAACAACAAAAATATTTCTCCAAAAATTTGTCATGTAAGTGCATGTGGGAGTGTGTGTATGATATATACTACTTTTCTTCCTCTTATTTTGCATCTGATTACAATAATGATTTCAATTTCAGGAGATTAAAAGGAAGCTGTTACATACTGGTTTCAATAGTTATTCTTAGCAGATAACTGGGGAGGGAAACATCAGATTGTGGGATTTATGTTTGATTTTAGTTATGAAAAGTGATGGGATGCAGTGGAGGTGTGTGGGTTTTTTTGTTTGGTTTTTTATTTTGCACCATTAGGGATTGAACTCAGGGCCTTGCTTCTTGAATTCTACCACTTGAGCTGCAGTCTCTTCTGACTTTGCTGGCCTTGAACCACAATTCTCCTTCTCCACCTCCTGAGTAGCTGGGATTACAACTGTACATCATCACTCCCATTATCACTGTGAACACCTGGGTTCTTCATAGTCCATACACACACACACTCACAGTTCTGCTGGATTCCCCCAGACCTGACAGTTGGGTGAGGGGACTTCCAGCTGGAAGCCATAGCAGAAGTTCTCCAGGTGACCTCAATGTATCCCTGCCTCCCCCACGCCTTTGCCCCATTGGCAGGAATGTGAAACAGGAATTGCCAGTAAATATAATTACTCCATCTCAGAGGTAGTTGTAAGAGGTATTTGTAAGGGTTAGTCTGCCTGAAATTCTTGACACAGGAATAAAGTTTAGATTCTAGTATTCTTTTGTAAATCTGGATAAATGGCCGGAAGGAAGATTTTGGCAGGTTTTGGCATAGCTCAACAAAATAGCTATTACTACTACTGGCAACGGTGAGCATTTTTCCCCCTACTTTGAAAATGAAAACCACTAGTGTTCTAATACATTACTTTGACAATTTACAAAATACTGCTTTTTTGTTTTGTTTTGGTTTTTTTTGGCTGGACTGAGGTTTGAATTAGGGCTTCATACTTGAAAAGCAGGTGATCTACTGCTTAAACTACACCTCCAGACCACTTTGCTCTGGTTATCTTTGGGGATGGGATCTTGTGAACTATTTGCCCAGGCTGGCCCTGAACCGTGATCCTCCTGATCTCAGCCTCCCAAGTAGCTGGGATAACAGGCATGATTGTGAGCCACCGATACGTGATACTTGGCTCAGACTATCACTTTGAATATAGGTGTTTTTAAATAGATGAAGCAGGTATTGTCCTTATTTGAAAGTTCCTGAAAGAAGTTGGAAGGTTTAAATGATTCTGCCTTGGTTGATAACGGTTGTCACTCCTGTTATCTTCCCTCTGCTCTTAGAGAAAAGCCGGAGCTCCAGCCCAACCTGGGTTACCACTGTGGCCACTGGTATGAGCAACAGCATAGCTTGTACCCTCTTTCCTACTACAGCTATGACTCTGCAGTGGATAGAAGTGAACCCAACCTTCTCACTGTGCATGAGACTCCTGCAGACCCAGCTGGAACTCCCGTTATGCCTGAGGTAACCACTGCTGAGATGACTTGTGTCATTCATGTGCTCAATCATGTAACATCAGTTTCCTATCTTTACACATCCATGCCCTCTCACACAAATTTCCACAACTATGGCTTTGGCCCTGTTTTAATGCCAGAGTAAAGCTGATGACAGGGAGGTGGAGGGTGGGGTAGGGAATAACAGCCTTATTGAGGTATAATTGATATAAAAAACTTATAAACTTCTACACATGTTTAATGTACAGTATACAATCTGATGCATTTGTACCTATTCATAACTTAAATTTTTTTGACTTGCAAATGATTCGAGTCTTCTTTCTTTCAGAAACAAAGTAATAGGCCAGTGAAGTCTTGGTCTAAATTTTTGCTATTTAAGATTATCATCATGAAATACATTTTACTAACACTTAAACTAGGGGAGGAGGGAGCTTTGGTTTGTTTGGGGACATGGACACCTTTGGAAAGATACTTTAGCATTTTGATCACTAAGCTACTCAAAGGTGTATGGATAAGAGAAAACCTCCTTGATCTCTCTTTCCCACTCCCTCCCATTTGGAAGAAAGAAACCTTGGGGTAGATCTCTGTGGTCTAGATGTCTCCCCTATACTCTTGCTAAATCTCTATGGTTGGGCTTTGTTTCTGTTTTGGGGGTGAGGCAAGGTTCTTTTGGTTAAGGATGGACTATGTGGTAGATCCTGGCTTTCTTTGCTTGTGTTTGCGTGTAGGGTGTTTAAGCAGAGCTTTCTTTAAAAATTCCCAATCTAGAGGCTGGGTAGAATGCTTGCCTGCTGTGCACAGACCCTGTGTTCAATTCCCAGCAACACACATATACACATGCACCCAAAATTTCCATTTATATGAGCTGTGATTTTTATCACCTCTTTTATCCAACATTTGAAGTGTTTTCAGGACTTTGTAACAAACTTCCTTTTACCTATCTTTAAACTTTTGCCTGAATTTTATTTTATTTTATTTCTTTTACTAAGAATACATTTCTGAAAGTGCTGGGGCTGGATTAAATAATACAATATTTTAAGGTCTGGCACATTGGCCCATGCCTGTAACCCTAGCTACTCAGGAGGCAGAGTTGAGGAAGATTATGGTTCCAGGTCAGCATGGGCAAAGTTAGGAAGACCCCATCTCAACCAATAGCTGGGTATGGTGGTATATACTATCATCCTAGCTAAGGTATAAAGGAGGTATAAATAGGAGGATCACAGTCCAGGCCAGTCTGGACATAAACCAAGAATCTGTCTCAAAAATAACCAACACACAAAGGGCTGGAGGCATGGCTCAAGTAGCAGAGCATCTGCCTTTCAAGCTTGAGGACCTGAATTCATCCCACAGCACCACCAAAAAAAAGTCCTTGCATAGGTCAGGAGTGGTGTCCTATGCCTGTGATTTCAGCACTTGGTAGGTGGACATAGGTAGATAGTGAGTTCGAGGCCAGCCTTGTCTATATAGCAAGACAACTATATAGACTATAAAAAACTATATAGTTTTTTTTGAGAGCAAAAAAACAAGACCAAAAAAGAAAATGCATGCATGAATTTACATTCTTCACTACTGTGGCACAGGTGCTTATTTCTCTCCATTCTTCTCTGTGTGATTAACCAATATGATTGGCAAGGGAGGTAGGTATTAGTGTATTATTGAGGGTCAACATCTTTTAAATGTTAATTGGTATCTGTGTCCCATTACTCTATAACTGTCCTTTGTCTTTTTTTGGTTGGGTGGTGTCTCTTTGCTTACTGTCATATGTATGAGTACTCATATATTAGGAAAGTGGCCCTTTGCAGTCAAAGGTTAAGACTTTCCCATTCATTTCCTAATATGCATAGTGATAGTCTTTGTGTCATGGCTTTTGCCTTCACACCAAAGTTGAACTTCATCTCTAGACCTGTGGTTTCTCAAGCTTATGTTGCTTGATTTTTTTTTGACCTAAACTTTCATTTTCAATTTTTTAATGTGTTTTAGGTGTGCCCCCTTACACAGAGTATCTTGTTATATTTCCTTTCTTTTTTTCCTTTTAACCCAACTTGGGTTTCTCCCTTTTAGCAGGTGCTTGATATTGCATCACTTAAAAAAAAAAATTATTGCCTCAGGTTTTAGCACACTTTTTTCTCCCTTTCACCCCCTTCCTTGTTTCTCTATTTTAGTGGTTACCTTTATATCTTTAAATAGAGAGTTACAGATATGACTATACTTTCAACTTCAGAAATGACTTTTTCTTTTCAGTCATGAGAACATTAAAAAACTTAGCATCCTTTTTTTCTCGTCCTGCCTACCTTTCCCCATTCTTCTAATCGTGTTTCTTGACACGCTCTGGAACTTTCATCCCATTCTGTAATCACATTATCACTGCGTGCGTTTATTCATCAGGAATTATAAATGTATTCTCTCTTGTGACTGTGGTCAACACACTGGGTCATCTGCCTGCCGTCCTGGTGGATATTCCTGATTGGGAAGCTGGTCTGTAAAATGTAATGGGTAAGACTCTGTGGTGGGTTTGTAACTTGCACATGCTCGTTTTGGTCTCCTCTAATGAAGTGTGTCCTCCATCAGATACCGTAGTGATATTCCCCACTGTGGAATGCCCTGTCCTTAGGTCTTAGGTACCCAAGTTAGGGGGTTAGTCCCTTATCCCCAAGAGCCCTCTGCTTTGTTTTGTCAGTGTGACTTGCTTAATGATGAGAGGAAGTGGATGTCTTCAGAATAATTCTCAGGTCTTTGTGTCCGTCAGCACAACTCCCCTGGACTCCCTCTACCAGAAGAAGTCAGTTCATGCTCGTGTCCTTCCTTAAGGGCCACCAGTAGCACACACAGCCCAGGTGACCCAGATCAGAAAGAATGCTCTGTCTTCAGGTAATGTCTGCTTCCCAAACCCTGGCCCTATAGGATTCACATTTACCAGAGCACATAAAGAAAGGAGGAAATGTGAGATTACTTGGCATTGTATGACAGGAAGGACCTCTTTTAAGCACAGTTTCTGGCAATTTTAGCCATTTCTAAATAGAAAAACACAGATGATGTGATTACATTTATGGTAACTGTATCATTAACTTTCCAAACTAGGACATATTTCAGAGTAAGGGAGGCATGCTTTCAGATAGATTGAGGAGAAAGTGGATCTTTGGCACTCAATATCATCTCATTCTTATTAGCAGGGGAGGCTTAATTAAGTTCACTGGTGCCAGAAGCTAATGCAGCCCTTCTACAGAGGGTGATTCTTGGAACACCCATAAAAGGAAGGTTCCTAGAAGGTGTATACAGAGGGGTCATTAAAATGTGTGCTGTTCTAGTACAGCCAACCAAGTCTGACCTAACCAAACAATATCTGTATCAAGAGTGATTCTGGAATTTACTTTCTCATTAGGTAAAACATAATTGATTGGTTTGCTCTTCCACAGCTCTGTATTTCCTTAGCTACCTAATGTCCTGTTCTTTAGCTAAGACCTGGGTTTGGGGCCATAAGGAGGATGTGTTTATGGAGACAATACAGATTGTCTTCTGGAAGGAAGGCCAGGACTTCAGCTGGAGAGTAGGCCACCTGATATGGGAATAAGAAGTGAGGATGTCAGGGGTCTCTGGTGTTTGGTTCTGTTACCAGAGAAGGCATAGGGGGTTCCCTCAGCTTCCCCATTTCCACATGAAATCACAGGAACAATGATGAGCATTTCAAGGGGTTTTTACCAGAGGAGAGTCTCACAAACTGGAAATTTTAGCAAGGATTTCTCTTAATAAAACAAGATAAAGTAGGGAGAAATAGAAAATGGGAGAGAGAAACTTTTCTTACTTCCCTCATAGGAAATGGGAGTGAAGAATCCAATTAGTAGTTCTTATCTGGGGTTTTTGTACTTTCTGATCTAGGGACTACTTGTGGTCTGTTGTCTAGTAACCCCTAACCAATCATTAGAGAATGATTCTGGGTGTGCCTGTTACCCAAAACATGGCCAAGATGGCTGCTGTTTACTGTTCAGAAACATGGAGATGTGAAATCCAAAATAAGAGACAGTATGTGAGTTTTTAGGCTGCCCATCTACCAGACATGCCCTCTAGTTTTCTGTCTGCCCATTCTAAGAGTTTGCAGCTTCTTAATACCTCAAAAGAGAAGGCAGATGCAGATAGCTCCTATGTCTCCCTCTTCTTGTAACTGAACATCTAAAAGGAGGTGATGGGAGCTGAGCTTGCTCTCTGGTTTTTCAGTTCCTGATTCTAATTTCTGAGTGTAGCACTTTTAATTATTTTTTAATTTCCCTGTTGCCTCATCTATCTATCCTGCCTCAGTTCCAGCCCAGGCACTAGGATGACAGTGGGCTCTCAGAAGCTAAAAAGAGGCCAGACTCTTGTGCTAGCTTTGTTTCACAAAGGACTCAGTTCACCCATTTCATAATTGTAATATTATATTAAAGATTCTTCTAATCAAAATTCAAAATAAGTTTGCTTTAAAGAGAGTTTAGTGTTTTAGATATTATTTTCAAGAGCTAGATTTCTTTCCCAAGCAAGCATGTATTGAATATTAAATCTTTACATTTTTTTTTCTTAAGAAACTGGTTTTCTTTGTAGGAAACCATAGCTGCAGCTGAAAACCAAGATGAAGACCCGCTAGCAGGTAACATAAACCTTGAGCTACAGTGATTGAAAGCAGAACTTAACCCCATTTCTAGGTTCCTCATTCACTCAGCTTATTAGAAACCGAGAAGTTTTACTGGAAAATCTCAATATAGATTGCTTACACTATCCTTTTCAGTAATTTGTCCTGTTTTGGGAACCCACTTCTGTGGGATCAATGTCTGCTGTGCTACTGAAAGACTGAAAAATTGCGACAGCACCAAACAGTAAGACATTATATCAGCTGGTCATGGTGTCTCATTGTTATAATCTCAGCTACTCAGGTGGCAAAAGATCACAGTTTGAGTTTAGCCTGGGCAAAAGTTAGCAAGACCCCATCTCAATCAATAAGCAGGTGGGAGGATTGCTGTCTGAGACTGGTCCCAGGCAAAAATGCAGCAAGACCCTACCTGAAAAATAACTAAAGCAAAAAAAGGCTGGGGGAGGGGGTGGCTCGAGTGGTAGAGCACATGCTAGCAAGTGTGAGGCCCTATGTTCAAATTCCAGTACTGTCAGAAAGAAAGAGAGAGAGAATACATCATCTCATTTTGAAGATCTGTTTCCTCCATAAATTTTGACTTTGATATTTGCTATGGTTTAGATGTATCCCCTAAAGTTCTTATGTTAGATACTTAATTTCCAGTGCAACAGTGTTGAGAGGTGGGAACTTTAAGAGGTGATTAAATTGTGAGCAGATATTGTGGAAGCAGATTCCTCACAAAAGGGCAAGTCCATCCCTTCCCACCCTTCCCTGCCCCCTCACCTCTTGCTGTCTCATTCTTTTGCCTCTAACATAGGATGATGTAGCCCTTCAGTCTTGGGCTTCCTTGCCTCTAGACGTGAGCCAAATATGTTTCTACTTCTAATAAATTACCCAGTGTCAATACAAAATGGACTAAGACAAGATTAATTATATTTTAATTGTGTGTGTGTGTGTGTTGAAACTGAACCCAGGACCTTCCATATGTTAAACATATGTTTTATCACTGAGCTATACTTCCAGCCTAGTTTTATTATTTATTTTTCTTGGTGGCACTGGGTTTGAACTCAGGGCCTCACACATGGTAGGCAGGCACTCTTACCTTTTGAGCCACTCTACCAGCCCTTTTTTATGATAGGTTTTTTTTTTGAGTCTCTTGAATTATTTGCCCTGGGCTGGTTTCAAACCATGATCCTCCTTATCTCTGCCTCCTGAGTAGCTAGGATTACAGGTGTGAGCCACTGACACCTGGCTTGATTTCATTTTTTTTATGGAGAAAAAGCAGGAGATAGTTGCTGTGGCCATGGCTTCCTGGCTTCCCTCTGAGTTGCTGGTTCCTGGGGACCTGGCAAAAAGCTTTGTCATGATAGACTGGTGATGCTTCCACTAGTTCTTCATCTGTTCTGGAAAGAACAAAGCTTGTCCTGAGAAGGACCCTGTTTCTGAATGTCTTACTGAGGAAGGGGAGAAAGTATTTTGTTTCTTTAAATAATGGGAAAGAGAAAGAGAAACACTGTTGTCTTGCCTATTTATGATGTTCCTTTCCTCCCTTTCTCTTACTTGAGCTCTGCCCAGACAGACCTATCCACTGCCTTTGTGATCCCTATCAAAGAAGGGAGCATATTACTGTATTATTGTCTCTGTAGCCTTAGAGTTCAGAGGGTTTGCATGCTAGTAGGTGCTCTTTTTTTTTTTTTTTCTTGATGATAGTATTAGGGGTTGACCTCAGGGCCTTGCACTTGCTAGACTGGGGCGAAGAGGGGGAGCGTTAATGGCATACCTGGACAGATGTTGTCACAGGCTATCACCTGTTCTTCTGAAGGCCCATCCATCTCTCCCAGTGATTATTTTTTTCTCCTAAAGTTACCTATATCCCCTCCCTCTTCTCTATGAAAAGGTTACATAAGATTCTAGATCTCACTGGTATTTGAGTAGTCACTTTTTTTCATGCAGCATCCCTCTTGCATGTGATAAAATTTTCTCTTGTTAATCTGCCTATTGTTAGCTGATTTCATAGACTCGGTTGTCAAACTCTGAGAAGGTGGAGAGAAAATGTTCACTCCTTGCCAGCAGCAAAAGTGTAGAAGGCCCACAGGTTCAGGGACGATGTCATTAGTTTGTCTCTCATAACCTTCTGTTACAGTTATGGAAGCATCTGGATCACAAAATCAGGGGCTTGTGAGCTGACCACACTGTGTCTCTTTGCTTGCACACAGGAGGGTGTGTTCACACATAATTGTGTTGTCCTGACATCTCTTGCTAGGGCAGCTGTCTTTAACTATGGAAGAAAGGAACCTGGGGCATGAGTTTAAGAAAAAAAATCTCAGAACACTCAGGGAAAAGTAGAAATGTGGTTTTGTGGCCTGAAGCTCTCAAAGAAAACATGGCTCAAAAGGGTGGGATGCTCCAAAGACCAAGAATCTGGCAACCCAGCCACCAATGACTGATTGACGCTCTGCTCTAAAGCGATTAATACAGATAGACATGCAGTATCTGCTAGGGCTGCTGACACACAATACCACGGGCTGGGTAGCTTTACCAGCACACATTTATTTTCTCACAGTTCTAGAGGTTGAAAGGCCCAGATCCAGGTTCTGGCCAATTTGCTTTCTGAGGAGGGCTGTCCTCCTGGCAGTAGATGTCAACCGTCTCACTGTGTCCTCCCAGGACTACTTCTTTGTGCATGCATGTTAGAAAAGAGAGGGCAAGCTCTGGTGTCTTTTCACATAAGGGTACTAATTCCATCAGACCAGGCTCTCTCCCTCACAACCTCATCTAACACTAATTACCTCACCAAGGCCCCATCTCCAAAAGCTATCACATTGATGGTTAGGGCTTTGATACAATTTTTGTGGGAGGATACAAGCATTCAGTCCTTAACAGGCATACAAATGAATATGAACCCATGAGGGTATGAGGATGCAAATTGTGGTCCTGAATGCATTTGGGCTTGTAAAATTATAAAGAAAAACAGAAAGAACTTCTTTATTCTGTTACAGTTACAGTCAGTACAGGAAGAACAAAAATGGATTAAATTAAAAAAAAAAATCAATGGCCTTGAAAGCCTTGGAAACTTCTGGAAACCTGACAACTTGGACTGAATGCGTTCATGAAAACATCAGGCCATCTTGTAGTCACAGGGTTCCAGGCTTCAGAGATAGGAGTCCAAGTCCTCTTGTGCTTTTGAATTATTTGCCATATAAAATTTGTTCCCTTACGTCAATCTATTAATAAGCAGATAATGTAGCATGTTTATTTTTTCAAAGTCCTGTTTTAGAAGCTCTGGTTTTGGCTAACTGGCAACATTTCTACCCTGATGCTTATTCCAGAAACTCAGAACTCATCCTTGACCTTCCTTCCCTTTTCCCTAAATGGAATTCATCTCTAAAGCATCTCTGACTTTACATTTTTGTTCATCTCTTCCTTAAGCTATTTTTATAGCTTAAGTTTCTATTTTTTTTCTTTGCAGTATTGGAGTTTGAACTCAGGGCCTCGAGCTTGCTAGACAAGTACTCTACTAATCAAACCATGCTCTCAGCCCTTAGATTTCTATGTTCAAGTCTTATTAAAAAGAACAGAATTTAAAATTTTAACTTTTTTTGAGATAGTATCTCCATATGTAGCCCAAGCTGGCCTAGAACTCTCAGACCTTCTGCCTCAGCCTCTTGAGTGCTGAGATTACAGGTGTGCACCACACACCCAGCTAAATTTTAATCTTTAATGTCTGCAATGCTTCCTGCTAATGCTTTTTTTTTTTTTTACAAATTCTCTAGTTTTCAGCCGTTACCAGTAGGTGTTCTGTAAAACTCTTTTTTTTCTCATGTCCATGATTGGCTTCTGCAGATCCAAACCTCAGTTTGAATATTGAAGAATTAAACAAGGAGTTCATGGTGAAAAGTGAAGAGCTCTACGACTCCCTCATGAGTTGTCACTGGCAGCCTCTGGATACAGTTCAATCTAGCATCCCAGATGAGACCCCAAAGTGAAGGATGTTCACTAGGTCATCCAAGTATCAAATTAATTGTATCTTGTTTTGGTTTTGGAGGAAAAAAATTCTTCCAGGAATGTACTGGATTCTGTATGTAAACACAAACTTCCAGGACTTAAATGTGATTGATGTGGTGAGATGTGATATAAATACACTGTACTAGCATGTCCATTCTTGGAAATATCTGATTTTTTAAAATTAGTGTATATTAATTGTACAAAGTGATTTCATTGTGATATTTCCACACATGCATAAATGTTACTTTGATTATATTCATCCTCTGTATTACTTTTTCTTAGTCTCCCTCCCCTTGGAAGCGTGTTATCTTGAGTAAGTGCCAGAAGGCTCACATGACTACTATCATTGAGTATTCTACTGGAAGACACTGGAAAATGGTTTAATAGGAGATACCTTGAGCTCAAGGGATTGTGCACTAACTACTCTACATTTTGCTTACTTCCTGTAACCTTAAACTCTCATGGAGAGAAATGCTATCCACAGAGGATACAAGGTTTCTCATTTGCACCTTGTCTGAAAAAAGTCAGTTAGAACCAGATGTTTGATCTCCATTGACCCTCAGGTATTCTGTTAGAAAGCCAATACTCACTCATCTCAATCAAACAGAGATTCTAAGGCATGGAAAAAGGTTGTCTTATCCAAACAACCTGTTGATTTTCCAAAATAGAGGAATCAGGCCTTTATATAAGCCAGTCTGACACTTCATTGTGTATCCTGAATTTGCTCCTTATAAGATATCTGTTTTTTGTCCTGAAGATGATCACTATGTCCTGTTTTATTCCCTTGCCTTGGGTGGAGCTTAAATGAGACCTCTGGGATGGATCTGCCTAACTCAAAAGCCAGAGGCATATGTTTAGGAGTGTTGATCGGGCTATGGGGAGAGGGAATCTGACATCTCTTCTTCTTGGATGTGCTTAATATAGCTAAGCCTTGTACCAAAGACTGGAGTTCCCCATGGTAAACCTGGTAAGCACAGTGTAAAAGACTTCCTTTGCCCTGAGATATGGGGCAGGGCTTCTCACCCTCACCCAATTTCTGTTTTGGCCTGGACACTTCTTTACCTTGGGGTGGTTGTGCATTGTCCTAATCTCTACCACTAGATCCCCATAACACTGTTGCATCCCAGTTGTGATAACCCAGATAGCTTCAGACATCACCAGATTGTCCCCGGCTAAGAATCAGTAGATGAGGACCATGTTTTTCAGACTCTAGGTTATATCAGAGTCTTTTGGAGGGCTTGCTGAGACACGCATTCTTGGGTGTCATCTCATTTGCTTTGGTAGTTCTAGGTGGGACCTAAAAATTTTCAGTTCTCTAATAAGTTTGTGGGTTAGGCTGATGCTGCAGGTGAAGATACTCCATCTGAAGACCACAGCCACAGAGACGTCCCTAATTGGGCCTTGAACTGAGGGTGAACTTCTCTCAAAGTCCCCAATACAAGTTGCATAAATTCTCACTGTCCCACAGATCTCTGACTTGTTCAGGTATCCACCTCCTCCAGCCTTGTGTTTTGGGTACTAGTACCCTGTCCATCTCAGGGTTGGCTCTTGTAGGGTCTGAGCCATGTGTAGTGGTCTCATTCCTTTTGCCAGTATTTAAGTCAGCTAGAGTCATAGGATAATATTCTGACTATGAGCTGTGAGCATACATTTTCCTCATTTTTTTGTTTTTAAAAGAAGAAACAAAAAATAGTTAGCTTCTATCTCTTTGTGAGCATCAGGTTTAGGTGTGATGCCTGGCCCTGTTGTAGCCATCTTGTGACTATTAGGGGAACAACATGAAGGTGATGCTGGTACACTGGGGATGATAGTGAAGGAAGAAACTTGATCCATGATAATGGCTTGTGCTGTTGAGTTAGGCATCCCAAGTCTCTGCCTCTGGACTTATGTAACATAATACAGATACACTTTAGCTTCTGATGGGAGTTATGTCCCCAGACACCCCATCTTGAATTGAAAATATGTAAGTAAAAAAATGCATTTAAACACCTACCCTACCAAACCTCACAGTTTAGCCTAACCCCTTACACTTGTTCTGTACACTCACATTTGCCTACAATTAGGGAAAAACATCTAACACAAAGCCTGTTTTATTATGAAGTATTAAATATCTCATGCACACACATAGGTTTTTGTAGACGTAAGGAAAGGCTAAAACACAAAAGGCAGTATCCAAAAACTGCTGGCAACATGGTCCATTGTATAGTACTGGTTGTTTTCCCCTCGAGATCACACGGCTGACTGGGAACTATAGATTGCTGCTGCTGCCCAGAATCCTGAGAGAATTGTACTGAACACCACTAGCTCAGAAAAATACCCAGATTCCAAGTATGGTTTCCAGTGAATGTTATATTGCTTTTATACCTCTGTAAAGTCAATCATGAATCAAGCTGGGAGTGATGGTGCATGCCTGTAATCCTAGCTCCTCTAGACATTGAGTCAGGAGGATTGTGAATTCCAGATGAGCCTGGGCAACATATAAAGACCCTGTCTCAAAATAAAGTGAAGAGGTAGGGGTGTAGTTTAGTGGCAGAGCACTTGTTTAGCAAATGTAAAACTTGCTTCCATCCCTGATACTGGGGGGGAGAGAAGAAATTATAAGTCAAATCATTGTTAAAATGTGGTATTGGTGGTGTAGTGGTGAGCATAGCTGCCTTCCAAATCATTATTAAATTGGGACCAGCTATTTTTCTTTTCTCTTTTATTTTTTATTGTTGTATTGGGGGTACACTGTGACATTTACAAGAGTTCTTATAATATATCATAGTTGAATTCACCCTTCTACCATTCTTTATCCACTTCCCCCCCCCATTTCTGGAATAGTTTCAATAGTGTATTTTCTTTTTAGACTAATCTGAATTTTTGTTATTTGTAGCATATGCAAAGAACTTGATGTCCTTGAATCAAAAGGAAGCCCAGTCAGGATGTCTGGAGCTGTGCCTTTTAACATGGGTAACTGCTATCCACATGTGGCCATTGAAACTTAAATTTCAAATGAAAAATATCCTGCCTCTTTTGCACTAGTCACATTTTAAGTATTTAGTAGCTATACTGAGCTAAGTGCTATCAAACTAGGCAGCATGGATTATAGAACAGTTCTATTGTAGACTAGCACTACACCATAAGTGTGTGCTCACACATAAAGGACAGAAGAGCCCAGCTCAGCCTGGTAGTCATGGCAGAGATTTTAGTTTACCATAGGAATTTGAGTTTTAATCACTAAAGGATTTTAAGGAGAGGCCTGGCAATGGTCAGTTTTGTCTTGAGTTGCTTTGTAGAACATAGCTTGGTGAGAGAGGGGAGCAGCAGTGGGGATAGCAGTTAGGAAGCTCTTGCAGGGGTCCTGAACATGTGGCTGGAGGCTTATCTGGGGGTAGTGGCAGTGATGAAATGATAGTAGTCATTAAGGGCTGTGAGGGACATAGGAGGATCCAGAGTTAGCCCTACGATTTTGGCATAATTGCATAGCTAGTGGTCCCAGTTACTAAAAAGAAAACTGGAAAGCAGCGTGGTCAGGGAGGGTAGTAGCTTCTCTCAAGTTCACTTAGGAATATGTTAGAATTGACTATAGACTACACCAGGGCTCTTGATTTTATGGAAGCTGGCTTCCATAAAAATTCACCCCTTCCTACCTTCTCAGAAACATGTGCAGCATTCTTGAGTTATCTATACTGGCAGACTTACTGAAAGAGAAACTCATCATATTCATGCCTTGTTTAACCAGAGTCCTCTAAATAGGAAGAAAGAGACTAAAGGGAGAACTGCTGTAAAAACTGAAAAAAATGGCAGGGCAGACTTTGTACCTTTATTCTCTTAGTTTTGTTTTTGTTTCTTTTTAAGAGACAGTCTTGCTTTGTTGCCACAGCTGGTCTCAAACTCCTGGGCTCAAGCACTCCTCCTGCCTTAGATTTCTGAGTAGTTGGGTCTATAGACATGTATCACCATGCCTGGTCTATGCCTTTATTCTTGAAGTTCAAAATACCAAAATGATGGAAATGTATATACTTTTAATATTAAAGAAAAAAACCAGGCTGGACATGGTGGCTCACACCTGTGATCCTAGCCATGTAGGAGGCAAAGGTAGGGAGTTTGAGGCTAGCCTGGACAAAAAGTTAGCAAGACCCACCCCGCCCCAATCTCAACAAATAAGCTGCGTGTGGTGGTTTACTTCTGTAACCCCAGCTATGTGAGAGACTATAGTTAGGACAACTGTGGTCTGAGATCAGCCCCTGGGCAAAAACATGAAACCCTACCTGAAAATAAAGTGATGAAGGGCTGAGGTCACGGCTCATGTGGTAGAATGCTTGCCTAGTAAGTGTAAGTCCCTGGGTTCAAATGCCATTACTGCCAAAAAAAAAAAAAAAGCCACATAATGGACAAGAACGCAATCATAGTCATATGTTGTGTTTTTATAATGTCACGTGGGAAACCTCTGCTCTCTTGCTGAGATTCCCCTATTTGCCCTAACCAAAGAAGAAAGGAATGGCAGGTTCCTCCTGGCATTCTTACTTTTGTTACTCTAGTGACCCTAAGTGAATCTCCTCTATGAAACTGCCCATCAGCCCCTCTCACGTTAACGTTGGACTTGGTGGAGGTTTACACCTTGCCATGGCTGCAGTATTACAGATCCCGGAGCAGAACACTTTTGCAACAGTTTTGTTATTTAAAATTTTTTATTGTGGTAAAATACATATGACATAAAACTTACCATTTTAGCTATTTTAAATATACATTTCAGTGGTGTTAAGTACATTCATGCTGCTGTGGAACCATTACCACCATCTATCTCCAGGACTTTTTCTTCCCCAAACTGAAACTCCAGGGCTGGGTGCATGGCTCAAGTGGTAGAGGACCTGCCTAGCAAGCATGAGGCCCTTAGTTCAAACCTCAGTACTGCAAAGAGAAAAACCCCATTTCCATCAAATATCAACTCCTCATTCTCCCACTCTCCCCATATCCTAGCAGCCACCATTCCCTTTCAGTCTCTATGGATTTGGTTATTCTGGACATTTCATACAAAAGTAAAAGAAAAAAATGGGGGGCTGGAGTCCTCTCTCACTAAGGAAGATGGGGAAAAAACTATTTGAATCTCTGGAGGGATACTCCTTTATTGAGGCATACTACAAGATAGATAATATTTATAAGTGTGATTTTAGAATGAGTTAGACTAGGAATCAAGTGCAACACTTAGTGGCTAAGATGCTACGTGCAATCAGGTGAACTTTATTCTACTATCTTCTACCTTCACAGGGACCTAAGGATATTTTTACCACAGGCTCATAGGAAGTCTGAAGGTCTGCAGTGGGTCTTAGGTAAGATCTAGGAAGAAGCTGGACACCTGTTGTTCATGCCTGAGATTAGGAGGATTGCAATTCAAGGCCAGCCCAAGCAAATAGTTCGCAAGACCCTGTCTCCAAAATAACCAGAGCAAAATAGATTGGAGGCATGGTTCATGGTTCAGGTGGTAGAGTACAAAGCCCTGAGTTCAAACCCCAGTCACACACACACATACACACACACATGCGCACACACACACACACACACACAAATCTAGGAGCAAAATAGAGCACATATTCCGAAATGAGAGTCACTGTTTCTTTTTTTCAATTATTGATATTTAGTACTATTTTCTGTGAAGTAGCTCTTAATTTGGGAGTGTGTACCAGTCTGGTTACCCTGGAACTTTGCTCTGATTTAGAGTTCACAGTGAGGCGGTATGTTTCCAATTTTAACTTGTTAGCCAACATGCTGGAAGGTCTATAAAGCCCCTTTAAGTCCCCTCGTCCATAGACACACAAGTTTTGCCAATAGTGACCTGCAAATGAGCAGGACATTGAGAGGCAAAATAAAACAATAACCAAAAGGAAAACATCTTAAATTTTGGAGAAAGAAAAAAAGAATTTGGGATTTTTTTTTTAAATCATATTATTGTTGTCCTGGGGATACATTGAGACATTTACAAAAGTTCTGACAATATATCATAGTTGAGTTCACCCCCTCCATCATTCTTCTTTATCTCCCCTCCCCCTATTCCTGGAATAGTTTCAACACATTTCATTTTTCCATTTTCATATACGAATACATAGTATTTCTACCACTTCACCCCCCCACACACAAACTCTTTCCTTATATCTTGTCCCCTCCCACTAGTACCAACCCCCCCAGACAGGACCTGTTCTCCATTTTTGAAAAAAAGCTACACAGGGAGTTTAATTGTGACATTTCCAAGTATATCTGTATTATAACCCAAATTGGTTCATCCCCTCTATTTTTCTCCTTCCTACCTTAGTTCCCTTCTTATGGTGATTTCAACAGATTTTAAAATTCTGTATTTGTTCTTGTATAGAAAGTACATCAACCATATCCTCCTTTACTTCCTTCTTTTACTCTTGCTCTCCAATTAGTGATCTCCCCTTAGTGTAACCTGTTTTTCATAATATTGCTTATATTTTTAATGGGTCTATATTCCACATATGAGAGAAAACATGCAGTCTTTGTTTCTCTGAACCTGGCTAACTTCACTTAAGATGATGTTCTCCAGTTCCGTCCATTTACCTGCAAACAACAAAATTTCATTCTTCTCTATGGCTGAATAAAATTCCATTATATTGTATATTGTGTATATAAATATCACATTTTCTTAATCCATTCATCAGTTGTGGGGTATCTTGGCTGTTTCCATAGCTTGGCTATTGTGAATAGTGCTGCAATAAACATGGATGTGCAGGTGCCTTTATTGTAACCTGATTTACATTCCTTTGGTTATATCCCTAGAGGCAGAATTGCTGGATTGTATGGCAGTTCTATTTTTAGTTTTTTGAGGAGCCTCCATACTGTTTTCCATAGTGGTTGTACTAGCTTACCTTCCTACCAGCGATGTGTTGTCTTTTCCCTCATGTTCTTGTCAACATTTGTTGTTTTTGTGTTCTTGATGATAGCCATTCTAACAGGAATGAAGTAGAATCTTAACTTGGTTTTGATTTACATTTCCTTTATGGCCAGGGATATTGAGCATTTCTTCATGTGTGGTTTTTTTTTGTTGTTGTTGTTCATTTGGACTTCTTCCTTTGAAACAGCTCTGTTCAGTTATTTGCCCATTTCTTCATTGGGTCACTAATTTGGGGGGAGTTTAGTTTTTTGAACTCCTTGTATTCATATTGTCTATACATATATGTATAGCTGACAAAGATTTTCTCTCATTTTGTGGACCACCTCTTCAATATGGTGACCATTTCTTTTATTGTGCAGAAGCTTCTTAGTTTTGTGTAGTCCCATTTGTTAATCCTTTCTCTTAGTTGCTGAGCCACTTGAGTTCTATTTAGGAAGTTATTTCCTATGCCTGCATGTTCCAATGTATTCCCTGCTCTTTTCTGCATTAGCTTCAAAGTTGCAAGTCTTACATTAAGGTCCTTACCCACTTTTGAGTTGATACTGGTACAAGGTGAAAGACATGGATTGAGTTTCAATTTTCTACATGCAGATACCCAGTTTTCCCAGCAACATTTGTTGAAGAGTCTTTTCTCCATTGTATGTTCAAAAATCAGGTGGGTATAACAGTGTGGATTCATATCTGGGTCTTCTGTTCTGTTCCACTGATCTTCATGTCTGTTTTTGTACCAGTACCATGCTGTTTTTATTGTGATGGCTTTGTAGTTCATTTGCCCATTGGATATTGTGATACCTCCAGCATTGCTCTTTTTGTTGAGTATTGCCTTGGCTATTCGCAGTCTTTTGTGCTTCCAAATGAACTTTAGGGTTGAATTTTCATTCTCTGATGACTGTCATTGGAATTTTGATGGGGATTGCATTGAACATGTAGATTGCTTTTGGAAATATGCCATTTGCACATGATTCTGCCAATCCATGAGCATGGGAGATATTTCAATCTTCTGTAGTCTTCTTTGATTTCTTTCTTCAATGGTTTAAGTTTTCATTGTAGAGGTCTTTCACTTCCTTTGTTACGTTTATTCCTAGTATTTTATTATTTTTTTGAGGCTATTGTAAATGGAATTGTTCTCCTGTACGCCTTCTCAGTCTGTCCATTGTTGGTATATAAATTGATTTTGTATACTGCTACTTTGCTGAAGATGTTTATGATGTCTAGGAGTTTTTGGTGGAGTTTTTCAGGTCTTTCAGGTATAAGATCATGTCATCTGCAAATAGGGATAATTTGACTCTTCCCTTTCCTATTTGAATTCCTTTTGTTTATTCTTTCTGTCTTACTGCTCTAAGTAGGAATTCTAAGTCTATATTGAATAAGAGTAGAGAGAGTGGACACCCTTGTCTTGTTTGCCTTTAGAAGAAATGGTTTCAGTTTTTTCCCAATTAGTATGAGGTTGGCTATAGGCATGTCATATATAGCCTTTATTATGTTGAGTTACATTCCTTCTGTTCCTAGTTTCTTCAGAGTTTTTATCAGGAAGGATATTGAATTTTGTTGAAGGCTTTTTCTGCATCTGTTGAGGTGATCATGTGGTTTTTGTCTCTTGCTTCTGTTAATGTGCCGTATTACATTTAGTGATTTGTATATGTTGAACAACCAACTTGATTATGGTATATGATCTTTTTGATATATTGCTGAATTCAGTTTTGCCAGTATTTTATTAAGAATTTTTGCAACTAAGTTAAAGAGATTGGTCTTTTATTCTCTGTCTCTGTCTCTCTCTCTCTCTCTCTCTCTTTCTCTCTCTCTCTCTCTCATTATATCCTTGTCCAGTTTTGGGATAAGTGTAATACTGGCTTCATAGAACATTTTGGTGGTGTTCCTTCCTTTCTATTTCATAGAAAAGATTGAGGAGAGTTGGTATTAGTTCTTTAAAAGTATGGTAGAATTCAGCAGTGAATCTGTCAGGTCCTAGACTATTCTTTCTTTCTTTTTTTGACTTTTCTTTTTTGTGAGACTATTGCTGCTTCATTTCCATTGCTTGTTATAGGTCCAGTTAGATGATTTATATCTTCTCGGTTCAATTTTAGTTGCTCATATGTGTCTAGAAATTTCTGGCAAACTTCTGGCATTTGGAATTCTTAGGACTCTAAGATGAGTGCTTGTTGTGAAAATGCTTATTGCTGCATCATTTCTTCCATGAAAAGATCATTTGCATGTGAGTCTGTCAATTGCATTTATTTGCAAAAGCAGCAGTAGAAATAGAATTGTGTGGGTGATTGCAAATTTCAAGGTGGGAAGTTGTAGAAAGGTATAGTACTAATTCATTCAATAAACAAATGCTACTAGTACATGGCACTTCAGATTTGTAAGATGTGTCAGGTGTGTGATCACACTTGGAGAGGCTCATAGGCTAGGGAAGAGAGTGATGACTGCTCAAAGTACTAAGATACAAAATAAGATACTACCCATGTTCCAGACACATACAGCGTGTTGTGGAAGTTACAAGAGTAAACTATAGAAATAAATCTCTATATGAGGTAGCAAATATATGAGGTATAATTGTCCCAAATTATACCTTAGTTTTACCTGACCACCTATGTGGGGCAAACACATGAGGATTTGGATGGCTCAGAGAGGATTTCCCTAAAGTTGGCAGTATGTTCTTGGTGTTTTCGTAAAGGCCACACCATTGTGCTATGTGTCTGGCTGGGCATTCTCCAATAAATATGTAGCCAGCACATCCTTCCCAAGGAGTCTATGCCCCTTCACGTTGTTCCTTCTCATCAAATATGTAACTCCAGTGTGGCCCATCTCAGTGTTCTGTAAGAAAACTTAGTCTCTCCCAGTGAATAAATGGGTGTTACGTTTCAGATCACACTTTTTCAAACTGATCTATGAAACAGTAGAGTTAAGAGAAAACATCAAAAAAATGAACTACCCCAAACAGGGTTAGTACTTCTATGGTTGAATAATCCGAGAGGCACTGCATATTACTCCCCAAACTATCACATAAAAGGCTCATACAATGTTTGCATCGTACGTCAGAAACTCCTAAGGGTACTGGACCATAGTCTAAACCCTTTTGCCCATCACACCTTGGCAGGGCCTGATGTGATAGAAAGCATGATATTCTAAATTCATGCATTGAAGGTTTATTCTGCAGAGCAGGGCTGGTCCCCTGAGTGCACTGATATTCTTCAGCAAGATAAATGCAGCAATCAGGCAATGTGACATTACAACGCATCCAAGAAGCATTTCATTTTTCTGAAAATTCATTTCATTATGTTCTATAATAATATCATTCCACAGCTGATTGGAAAGAAGACACTGGTTCTTCATCACATGTGGTTAAGTAGCAGTGGCCTATAAACATTGTTCTCACAGACATTTGATTTTCATGGTTTGGAAATAGTAAGAGTACTGAGAAATATATAATGACCAACTTTTTATTTTACCATTCAATTAAATGACTTCCATTGTCTGTTCCTGTCATTTTATCTTTAAATATGACGTCTTAATAGGCAAATCAAAGAGAATGGAGGCTAGGGGAGTAGTTCAGTGATAGAGCACATGCTTATCATACATCCAAAGCATGGGGTTCAATCTCCAGCACCAAAAGAGAAAAAAAAAAAAAAAAAGAGGAAAGACTTAAACTTCCTTTAAACTTCAGAAACATAGCTTTGAGTAGAACTGGTGAACTTTCCTTTTTGTTTTCTCACTCTAATAAGGAAGCCTGAGAATGTTTTCACATGATGGCATTCTTTATCTACTAAGCTGTGAAAACCACTGATCAGAACACTGAGTTACAGAGAGAAAGGGGAGACAGGAAGTGAGGAAGGGCTTTCCTACAAACTATTCTGAAAGTCATGAGAACAAAACCCGAGCAACTCTCTAATATGAGTCACAGATAGGAGAGTATCTTTACACCAGATGACACATGAGCTGAGAAGAGGTTTGCCAAAGAATTTCATAAACTGTCCCACACTCAGCAAATATGCATGTGTGTGTGTGAGACTAGTAAAATGTTCCCATTGATGGTGTGTTCTTAGGCTCCAAGGGATTCCCAGATTCTGAACAGGTACTGCTGTGGAAAACAGAGACTTGGTGGAGGCAGGTTACAGTGACAAAAATCCTATTTTGGGGGGTGGGAGAGGAGGGAGTATCTCATTATGTTGCCCAAGCTGGTCTTAAACTGCTGGACTCAAGTGATACTCCTGCCTCAGCCTCTCCAGTTCTAGGACTACAGACTTGTTCTGCCATGCCCAGTTTAGTTTCCATTTCTATAAAATAAGGAGGATGAGATGATTTCTAAAGTTTCTTAGAGTTCTAAAACTAAATCTGCATCATGAGATCATGACTGCTGGTGAGTATTCAGAGCTGTTCATTCTTGACCAACTACTTTATGACCCAGATACAATCATGGCCACTATGCTCTACCCAGACACCATTATTCTGTATGCTGCTTCATTCCCTGACTTTATTCTAATAGCAAAATGTTATTCCAGTGCAGAAAAAGAGAGCATTGCTGAGGCAAACTTTGTGACTATTTTCCTGATAAATCCAGTTCCTAGCCCTAAGACTTGTAGCTGATGTTTCTTGGACCATGGATACAGGGACACCTGCAGTGTTCATGAGGAAGAAGTGACTGATGCAAACCACCAAAACCTATGGACAGTCCCAGAACAACCACATATTCCAGGACCTAGGAATTTGCAAGTTCATTTTGCTGTTTGTTCTTCATGAACTCTTTTTCTTTAGAAAACCAACCAACAAAACCAGACACCTTTTCCTTGATCCAACTCCATGCATTTTATACTTTGAGATATTGAAATTTAATATATTAATTTTTCAAATTTGAAAATATAATGTATTATAGTCATCCCTCCTTATTCATGGGAGATTGTTGCCAGAACCCTCCACAGACACTACAATGCAGGGATGCTTGGGTCCCTTATGTAAAGTGGTGTAGATTTGCGTTTTAACTCAGTTATGGTAGTCTCCTATATAATTTAAATCACCTATAGGAACTTATCATATGTAAATATACATATATAAATAACATGTAAATATGTTAGACTGTAGTTTAGGCATCAGCCACATGAATGGAGTATACACATGTTCAGTATGGACATAATTTTTTCCTGAATATTTTCTATTTGCAATTGTTTGAATCTATACTACAGAAGCTGAAGATATGGAGGGTCAACTGTGTAACATTTTTATACAATTTAATGTCTATAATGTTTGAAACATACTAAACACTTACTTGAATTTCCTTAAAAAAAAAAAAACAGGAAAACTTTGCCTGTAATACATTTCTCAAAAGTGAGCATACATCAGAATCACTGGCACAATTTGGTAAACACAGAGGGCTTCCTTACCTTCTCATCCCCACCCAGGGGTTCTGGTTTTGTAGATCTGGGATGGGGCCCAATAATTTGCATTTGCAGCCTGTTCTGAGGACACATTGACCACGCTAAGAACTGCCAAGGGATAAGAAACTATACCTTCTTTTTCTTTTTTTGATGGGACTGGGGTTTGAACTCAGGGCTTCGAGCTTTGCAAAGCAGGTGCTCTACTGCTTGAATCACACTTCCAGTCCATTTTGCAGTGGTTATTTTGGAGATGGGGGTCTTGCGAACTATTTGTTTGGGCTGGCCTTGAACTGCAATCCTCCCAATCTCGGCCTCCCAAGTAGCTAAGATTGCATGCATGAGCCACTGGCACCCAGTGAAACTATACTTCTTGATGATCCTGTAATGCATGTTTGATACCTTGGCGAGGAAGAAAGGTGGTGCCAACAGATGTCCCCCACTGGAAACACTCCATCCTCCCAAATCACAGACGAGCTGAGGAGATTGGGTCCCATAGGGTTTCCTTTTAACTGTAAAGTTTAGATAAACACCAAATTTTCCACTTTACCATCTTTTGCCTCTCCTGGGATGCCTCTTGGAAGCAACTACGGAGTAGCCTGGCCTAGTATGCAATTCCCCCACCTCCTCCTCTGTCAACTGCCTGTTTATGCCAGTTGCACAATTTTCCACAAAGTCAGTCCTCTCTTAATGATTTACAATTGCCAACCTTGATTTTTATCTTGAACATTTCTCCTTTAGATAATTTATATGTATTAATGATAGTGGGTTCTCTCATCATTCTGTTTCCTAGTGACTATTATAAGAAAGCTATTGAATTTCTTATGTTTTAGTTTGTATTTGTCCAACTTCACACACTCTCTCTGATTATTTCTAAGGTTATTAACTTTACCTAGTAAGATGTACTCATGTCCATTTTTTAGGAAATCACATAAGAAAGGAAAGAAATAAATAGTTGCTTGGATCCCAGGTAAGTTAAAGGTTAGTTCTCTGTCCCATCTTCTGAGACTGTTACTGGAGTTTTAGAGCAGTAGCTCTGGCTTGGGGAGTCCCAGTACATCAGTTAGAGACTAGAAGTGGTAAAGGGCAGAGAAAGGAGGTTTAATCAGTGTGGTCATGCTAGCAAGGACAGATAAAGAGGTTCAATGACTTCCAAGTCTTGTCTTTGGGGTACTGACATGAACTTTACCTTAAACAGAGGAAACATTTGGACAAGGGCAAGAGGTATACATAATTAAGTAGTCTTGGTCAAAGTGTGGTCTGGATGATCATTATCTCAGTTCTGCTTCTGCAAGGTGGCCTGGATAAGTCTGATGAGAGATCAGTCCAGTTCCTGTGAGATAATTGCTCCTGCTTCAGGGTGCTCTCATTATGGGGTCATCTATCTGGGAGGCTTTGCTGTTCTTGGAGTGCCTGATGATTGCAGGTTTAGGACAGTGACTGGAGACTTACTTTCAGGTACCTTTTTGGAGGATCTGGAACAGGACTGACGGTGAGATAACTCAGTTACTCTTATTTTTATGCCTTTAACTTTAAAGGGGAATGAGATAAGTTGGGTGTCCCCAGTTTTTAGACAGATATTCCTTGAGTGATTGACATGCCTATGTGCAGAGTTAAGCAGGAGTTTGATCCAAAGTTTTAGACAAAGACACAAAATGAAGGCAGGGATGCTAGGCTTTAGTCCTGCTTTTAGTAACTTTGTGAGCCCAAGTAAGGATCAGTGCTTTTTAGCAAAAGCAGTTTCTAAGTACCTGCTATAAGACAACCACTTAACTAGTCTGTGACTCTGCAAAAGAGGAGGAGAGAGAAGATCCGGTAGACTATGTGCAAAGGAAAGTTCTTGAAGTAGAGGAAATTTGTATCTTAATATTCTGGTGTCTTGGCTGGGAGTGTAGCTTAGTGGTAAAGTATGTCGTTATCACATGCAAGTCCCTGTGTCAACCCCAGCATCAATCAGTCAATAAATTCTGGTATCGTACTTTAGTTTACTAGTGTTTAAGACTAGAAGAAAGGTCACTCCAAGAGCCTTTCCTATTCAGTCATGATATGATACCACTTCTGTGAATGAATTCCGGTTTTTATGAAAGATATATAGAATAGAAAACTCAGAAATTTAGGATTTAGGGAAAATGCAATTCGATTTTTATAGGTTTCTTTTTAAGTAATCAAGACAGTATGGTACTGACCTAAAAGTACCATTGATAAATAGATCAATGGAAAAGAATTACCAGTTCAGAAGAAAACCCTTACAATTATGGTCACTCAAATTTCAATAAGGTTTCCATGGCAATTTGATGGGGGAAAGAATAGTCTTTTTAGCAAATGGTGCAGAAACTACTGACTATCCACAGGCATAAGAATAAATTTGGACCCCTACCTCACATCATTAACAAAAATTAAGTCAAACAGATCAAAGATCTAAATATAAGAGCTAACTATAAAACTCCCAGAAGAAAATATAGAAGCAGAAAGTAAAGAAGGTGAGTATGGTTAATGTGCTTTCTATCCAAGAATGAACGTAGAACATTCAAACTTGTTGAAACCACCATGAGAGGAAGATAAAGATAGAAAAGAGAATAATGGAGGGAATTAATTAATTCAGGATATATTATATATCTTGTATAAGCATCATAAATAAAAATTCCTTTTTTTTAAAGAAAATGAAAGACAGGGACTGGAGGTATGGCTCAAGTGGTAGGGCACTTACTTTAAAAATGAAGGACAGGAAGGTAAAGCAAGTTCTGTTCAAGGGTTGATACCAGTGGGAAGGGGAAGGACAAAAGGAAAGGGTAAAGGAAGGTGAATACGATGGAAGTACTAAGTATTCATGTATGAAAATGGAACAATGAGACCTGTTGAAACTGTTCTAAGAAAGGGGGGAGGGGAGATAAAGGAGAAAGATGGAGGAGGTAAATCTAAGATATACTGTAAGCACTTTTGTAAATGTCACAGTGTACCCCCTGTACAACTATAATATGATAATAAATTAAAAAATAAAATATAGAAGCAAATATTCATGATCTTGCATTAGGCAATGGTTTTTTAGAACATAAAAAATGTGACTAACAAAATAATGACTTAGACTTCATCAAAATTAGAAACTTTTGCACATATGAATGAAAGAAAAAAAAATTAGAAACTTTTGTTCTTCAAAGGATACTATCAAGAAAGTGAAAAGAAGCTTGGCACCAGTGGGTCATGACTGTAATCTTAGCAACTCAGGAGTCTGAGATCAGGAATATGGCAGTTTGAGACCAGCCAGGCAAAAGATTGTGAGACCCCATCTCAATAGAAAACAGATGTGTGTGATGGTGCACACCTCTCATCCTACTGATGGCAGGAAGCAAAAAATAGGAAGATTGCCGTTCAGGCTGGCCTAGGCAAAAAAGCAAGACCCTATCTCCAAAACAACCACAGTAAAAAGGGCTGGAAGCATGGCTCAAGAGGTAGAACATCTGCCTAGCAAGTGCAAGGCCCTGAGTTCAAACCCCAGTACCACCAAAAAAAAAAAAAATGTGAAAAGACAAGCTATAGAATTGGATAAAATATTTCTAAATGATACATATATGATATGGTTCTTTTTTTTTTTGTGATGCTAGTGTTTGAACTCAGGGCCTTCCACTGGAGACACTCCACTATCCCTTTTTTTGTGATGGGTTTTTCTCAAGATAGGGTCTCATGAGCTATTTGCCCTGGCTGGCTTCAAGCTGCGATCCTCCTGATCTCTGCCTCCTGAGTAGCTAGTATTACAGGTGTGAGCCATTGACGCCCAGCTGATATCATTCTTATATTTAGAATATATAAAGAATTCTTGCAACTCAATAATAAAAAGACAAAATAACCCAATTGAAAAATGAGTGAAGGATTTGAATAGACATGTCTACAAGAGTAGATACACAAATGGTAAACACATAAAAAGATGCTTGGCCTCACTAGTTATCAGGAAGATGCAAATCAAAGCCACACTGAGACACTACTCCACCTCATTCACTAGGATGGCTATAATAAAAAAAAGCCAGGTCATAAAAAGTGTTGAAATGCTTGTACATTGCTTATGGGAGAATAAAATGGTACATCTCTGGAAAACAATCCTTTATTTTAAGCATAGAATATCATATGACTTAACAATTTAACTCATAGGTTTATGCCTAAAGAAATGAAAACCTATTTCTACACAAAGACTTAACTATGAATCTTTATAGTCGTATTACTCACAATAGTCAAAAGATGGAAACAATCCAAGTGCCTATCAAATAATAAACAAAAAGTAGTATATGCATACTTTGACATTAAAGAATGTACTGATTGATACATACTACAGTATGGATGTACCTTGAAACATTATGCTAAGTGAAAGAAGTCAGTTGTAAAATACCACATACTATATGATCCCATTCATATGAAAGTCCAGAACAGAGAAAACTATAGATACAGAAAGTAATCTAGTGGTTATATAGTGATGGGCAGTAGGGACAGGAGTGCAGAAAGGGGAAGGAAGAAAGAGAGATAGGGTAGTACCTAAAGGGCATAGAGGCCTTTTTTGAGGTGATAAAATGTTCTAAACTCACTATGGTGATGCTCACACATGTACAAATATACTAGAAAACAGAATTGTGCATTCTAATTGTACCCATCCTTTCCATCTTCTCTTTTGCCCATATTTGCCAAAGTGTGGTGAGTAGTCGACTAGTATACCTCGGGGATCCTCAATTTCAACAGCAAATTGATCCACATATTCAAGTCTTATGCAGATAATGACACAGAATTGAATAGACTTTCATGTTTATGGCTGCTGAGAACTGTTTACTTTTTAGTAATTACTGACTTGCTAAGGGAAACTATGTTTTTTGTGTTAAGACAATAAAGTTAGCATGCTACCAGGGTCCATATTCACTTACCTCTTGCTTGTTGTTTAACTTGCAAACCACATGAAGTTCATACTGTGTATGCACATGCAGGGGTCTCGTGGGAATTCCCACTTCTCGTACAAGGGCACTTTCTTACCAGTATGAGGTTAGGGGTGTTTTCAGTTGTTTCTTGCCTTAAAATTATTCATTATTATTAGTTTTGTGAGTTAATTGGTTTTAGATTGCTTGGTTAACACTAACCTTGGGCTGCAGAGATGTATGTTTAGCTTAGTAATATTTTGGATCTATAATGTATATGTAATCTAAGCTGCAGCACATCTTTCCCCAAAACTTACTTATGCAGCATCACATCACTGGTGGCATGTGAGAGATGCCGGAGTCTGCCATTTAAAATAACTTGTGTCATACGCTCAGAGTAAGGTAATGCTACTGCTGTGTTGATGGTTCTCATGCAGGAGAGACCCAAGACTAGGGGTAGGTGAATGAAGTACCTAAGGTTCAAGATTTAACAAGGCACTGATGTTCAGGGTCATATCCATACTGCTCCTGAACATGAATACCTTCTTGACTTTTACGTCCTGAGTGCTTCACTTGTCTTATCCTTGTCTCAATTCTGTAGTCTCTTATAAAATCCTGTATCTAAGGTCATAAAGAAAATAAATGATTCATAAATGTTGATAGCATATATGAATTTCAGAATCTACTTCCCCATTTTTTTTTTGTTGTTGTTGTTCAAGAATTTGGGAATAAGATGGGAAGAGGGGCCCAAGTCTAATCAGATTGGTCCCTAAGAGTGGAGGACCTTCTCCAGCTGTGAACAGAGGGAGATGTAACCAGAGAGCAAAGGTCAGAGAAATGGAACCTTACTGGTTTGGAAGACTGCGGAGGATGACCATGAGCCAAAGTATATGGGCAGCCTCTAGAGGCTAGGAAAGGCAAGGGGACAGATATTTCCTAGACCCTCCAGGTAGGAATGCAGCCCTGCCAGCACAATGAGATCCATGTCTTTTGACCTATAAAACTCTAAGATAAGAAATTTGAGTTGGTTTTGGTAATTTGTTATAGCAATATATGAAACTAATATATACTCTGAGGTAAGAGAATGTTGTCAGAACACTTTGCTCAGTCTTTACATATTTTAGCTTCTTAGACTGAGGGGTGGGGATCTGGCATTTTGGTTTGAAGTGCAAATAGCCACTCCTGTATCCCATGTGTTCTGTTGATCAGAACAGAATGGCTGCTTTCAGGCAGAATGACCTCAGGACCTCACCTTGCACCAGAGCTAAACTGGATGTTGTTGCTGAAACACAAGGCCATGTAAGAGGCGCCTCTGTTCTGGTGGGAGGCAGAATTTAATACTGCCATGCTCTGAGGCACATGTAGGAAAAACTCTACAGGGTGGGAATTTCTAAAGGATAAGCAAGCTGTGGTTAGAGCTGACCACTGCTCTGGTCCCAGCAACCAGAGGCTTAATACATTTCTTTTCCTGGATGGTGAGACCTGATGACCTCAATGTGAACAACAGAGTTGAACAATCAAAGAAATTTAGAAAACCATCTTTTGGCAGTATTTTTCAGATAGGGTCTCACTTTTGCCAGGGACTGCCCTCAGATCGTGATCTTCCTATCTCCTCTTCCTTCGTAGCTTAGATTAAAGTTGTGCATCACCATGCCCAACCTGTTCCTTGAGAGAGGGTCTCACTAACTTTTTTGCCCAGGCTGGCCTTAAACTGCTGTCCTCTTAATCCCCACCTTCCTTATAGCTGAAATTAAAGGCAGCACTACCACATCTGGCCTAGAAAACCATTTTTAATAGCTAAGAAAAAATTTGAATATTCTAATAAAAAATGCCCGTTGAATGCCAAGCAGATGAATTTTTTTTTAAATCATACATCACATACTTCCAAATGAATGTGTCTTATATTCAAAGCCAAAGAGACCATTGTAAAAGATTCTGGAGAGAAAGAAGATGGAATATATTACCTGGAAAGGAGAAAAACTCTGGCAAGAGATTCCTCATTAGTGACTCGATATCAAGTGATCAAAGTTCTAAGGGAAATTATTTTAAATTTAGATTTATCTACTCAACTAATCTATCATTCATGAATGAAAATGAATGTAAGAATGCAAATACGTTGTATCACTTTTAGAACATTTATTAAGTACTCAAGGATGTACTTAAACCATTTAGAAATATTAATCTAGTAAGGAGATAAGCAGACGAAGAAAAATACCAATCAAAGAAATAAGGCAAGCTCATAGTTCAGTCTAAGTAATTATTGATGACATTTCTTTAAAGCTTATGGTAATGAAAAAATTTCTCTAAAAATAAAGGTGAAGATTGGATAGATGTGATGTTTTTCCCTCTTGCCTTAATGACAACATATGACAGGAAAGATCTCTCTTTTCAAATTCTTACACCTTCTTTTTGCCTGTTAAGCTGATTACAATTTCTTTTAAGTGTTGAATATAGAGAGATAATGGACATGCTTATTACTGATTTTAAAAGCTTCTGAGCTGGTGGAATAGCTCACGTGGTAAGAGCACCTGCCTAGCAAGCATGAGGCCCTGAGTTCAACCCCACTGCTGCCAAAAATAAATAAATAAAAATCTTTTAAAATCTTCTGAGATTTCATCTTTAAGAAAAATGTGTTTAGAGTAGATTTTTAGTAGGTAGTTATAAATTTGGCTTATCTGTGGCTTTCCTTTTTGCCTCTTTTTCCTCTCCTTCTTTGGAACCAAATCAGGTCTGCAGTCATTCTTACTGCCCATTCAGGCACCTTGATCTCATTGGTGTGAAAAAGAAGTTTTTTTGTACCTCTGGGAATGTCCCCTCACTTTGAAGAAATCTTCTTTGCTGGTTCTTTCTGACATTTATGGAAATAAGCATCCCTTTCGGTCGCTCTCCACACATACCACTGTTCAGTGTTTGCTGCGTTAGAAGCCCTCCTACATACTTTGTGGTTTACAGTTTCTGTTTCTTCTTGTTTTATCAACGTTAGAGTTTCTAGTTCTCATTCTTTCTGTGGCTTTTGGAAATATCCAAAATATTCATGAAAGAGGATTGCTAACATTTTATTGATGTCTTTCACTGATCCTAGTACTAATTTGCAAGTATAAGGACCCAAAATAGCCAAGTGCATTTGAGTTTAATTGCTGAAATGATGGTATTAGAAATTATTAGAAAAATAGATTAATGGAAAATTATCACTTTGAACCTGACTCAAGGAACTTAGAGTAGAAAGGGAATAGCACTAGACGTCAGCACTATTCAATAAATGGTGTTGGAAACATTTGCTATCCAAATGGATCAAGATAATATTGCATATTATACACCCCAGTATTGCTGTTTTATAACACCTCCTCCATGCACAACTTATAGATATATTGGACTGGCAAATTTAAAAATCAAAAATAGCAAAACTGTTCATAGAAAATATGGGCAAGGGGCTAGGGACATAGGTCAATGGTAGTGTTTGCCTAGCATGGAACCCTGGGTCCATCCCCAACAGCAGAATAAAAAACACATTGCTGATTTTTGCCAGGTGGGGTGGTTCACGCTTATAATCCCAGCACTCAGGATGTTGAGGCATATAAACACACACACACACACACACACACCCCTTGCATATATAAGCAAATGTCTTTATGGTCTTTGGGTAGAGGATTTCTTAAAGAAGTATGAAAATGTACAGATCAGTATAGTACCAATACAGTTGGAATGGCTGGAGTAAGGGAAGAGAGTGGGTAGAAACATATAGGGAAGAGGGAGAAGTAAGGGCTGGTCAGATCCTGCAGCAACCAGCAGGCTTTAATCTGAATTAAAGACTTTTAGACAAAGTGACAAAAAATGACAAAACACCTGTGGTAAGTAAGACTATTCTTAACTAGACTTGTGCTTTTCAGTATTCCATTGGCTGCAACATGAATTACACAGAGTGAGGGGTGGGCAAGAAGAGATATTTAAGAAGTGGTTGCGGTAGGACAAAAGATAAAGGTGGCTTGGATTAGAATGATTGCAGAGTGGATGGTGAGGAAGGATGGTTTCAAGAAATAAACAGGATATGGACTCAGCAGGATGTGGTACTTGATTAGATTTGTGGGGTGAGGGAGGAGTCAAGTCATCTTGGGATTTGTTGATTTTAAGGTTTCAGTGAGACATCCAAGAGGAGATGTTGAATAATCAGTTAGATATATGTGTCTGGAACTCTGAAACTATGTTTGGCCTGCAGATTTACATTTGGGAATTATTGTGTATGGATGGTAATTAAAGCTATAAGGGTGAGGAGGTCACTTAGAACAGGAACAAATTCTGGCTTAGAGGGCTGGCGTTATGTTTCTGAACAGCCAAGTGAGGACTTACCTGTTTTAGTCCAATTCCTGTTGTTCTAATGAGATACCTGAGGCTAGCTACTTTATGGAGAAAAGAGGTTTGGAAGAGCACTTACCTAGTATGCATGCAACTCTGGGCTTGACTATCAGCAACACACACATGCATGCACACACGTACAAAGGTCTATGTAGTTCACAGTATTTGAGGTTCTCAGGCACAATGACAGCATTGGATCAGCTTTGGTGAGGACCTCATGACAACACAGAGGGAGCATATGTGAGGGGCAGAGATCACATGGTGAGATAGAAAGCCAGAGAGTGCTTTAGGCACCAGGCACACTTTCACAACAACCATTTCATGAGAACCCATCAGGGTCCCTTGAGAACCACCTCATTTTCTTCTAAGGACAGCACCCTCAGAGACCTCCCCCCGAGTTACACTGAAAGGTCCCACCACCTCCCAACACTGTCATGCCGAAGACCAAACTCATGAAACTCTCTGGAACATATACACGTAAACCATAGTAACATCTTTACATGTTTCTATACAGGACCAAAGCTCAGCATTGTCTTCATTTGTTTTAATGGTTGAGGAAAAAAAATCTGAGTAATATTTTCTAATACATGGAAATTATATGAAATTCAATTTTTATGCCTGAAAATTGTGAATTATTGGAACATGGTGACAAAAACCCAGAAGAAACCATGATCCAGAAAGCCTAAGATGCTTACTGTTTAGTCTTTATTGACACTTTGTGAGCCTCTGTTTCAGACAAAGACTTTCATAAGGTGAGAAGTAAAGAAGACCCAGGCCATCTTCTGTTAAACATCTGTATCAATGGTTCATTAGAAGATAGTGAACTGACAACAGGTTCCAGAGAATTAAGACATTTGGCTCAACCAACACTACTTGATCTGACAACAAAGTTATTGATGTCCTTGGGAGACTGTCTGAATGAAGGTGTCCAAGGAGGAAGTGGCAGAATGCAGATGAGATAGACTGAGTACAGAGCTGCAGGAGTGGAATTAGTGACAAACCTGCCAACAACTCTTTCCAGAACTTTGGCTAGATTGCAGAAGAGGGAATGTCTTAAAGAGCATGAGGACTAAGGCTAACTCTTACTTTTATTAAGGTGGAAGAGACTTGAGAACACTTAAATGATAAATGATAGAAGTCATTAAATGTGGTAGGCAGAAGAGGTACAAGAGAAAGGACCATCATTAATGCAAGTCTCCAGAGGAAGGAAGCTGCATGGATATGGGTGCTTTTCATGTTTCTATCTGTGCATATCCAGATTGTCTTTCTCAGCCTACAGTTTTTAAACTAACCCCCACCCCTGACCCTGCTGCTTCTGGGCCAAGCTTCCATTGCCTTTGGCTCTCTTTTTGTCATTTCCATAGAGAGGTCACATAATCCAAATTAGACCCCAATGGTCAGAATGAACGAGGCGATCCAGAGCAGAAGTGCAGTCATGTATCACTTATCAACAAGGCACACATTCTGAGAAATGAAGCCAATTTCATCTTTGTGCACACACCATGGAGTGACTTACACAACCTGCATGAGCTAGGTCATTCATCCCCGTGTGGTCTCTTGATTAATCAAGATATGGTAAACAGGAGATGAGTGAGGGTGCTGCCAAGGTAACATGATCTGTTTTACTGCTTTCCAGTGCTTTTGTTTTGTTTTTAAATTAGAAGGATTACACTCTGAAATAATGATAAGGATAGTACAGTAAATACAAAGTCATTTATTATCAGCCGATAGCATTATGTACTGTCCATAATTGTACATGCTTTACCTTTATATAACTGTTTATAACAACTTCACCACAAACACATGAGGATAACCTTGCACTGAGATGCTAATATAGCTATGATGTCAATTTTTTCAGCTCTATTATAATCTTACCGAACTACCGGTGAAGGTGCGGCCATCATTAACCAAAAAATCATTACAGCAGACATGACTGTACTTTCATCTTGGATGGAAAGCTTGCATCTGCAATCATGGAGGACAACTGCAGGCAGGAAGCTGAAATAGTTTCCATCTGTTTGTGTTTGTTTGTTCTGTGAATTTGGAGGCAAGACCATCTACAAAAAGTGAGGGGAGGCTGGCCATTTGAGAAGAGTGGAGAAAGTTTGCAGGCTGTGGAAATGTGCTGACAAGCAACCCATTGCAGTAAGTGTGGCCAGTAGTGAGGAGCAGGGGAAGCAACAGGTGAAGCACAGGTAATGATCATGTTCTGTTGACAGTGCCATTTCTGTGATAATACTGTGGTGGTGGAGTCTACATGGAGATGATGGATACCTGAATCCATTCCAAGATTACACATTTCTAGATGGGTGTAACCAAAGGATAAAGAGATGAAACCCTAAAGAATATTGGCAAAAGAAAGGTTGACAGGAGGTGTCATAGAAAGGAAACCAAAATATCTTTTCCCTTAAATACTGAGGATTGTTGAATGGAAGATGGTTAAAAAGCCAGTCTGCCTTTCCTCTGTTTGCCTATGGCATGACAGTGAATTACAAAGGCAAAAGGTCTCTTTCTCCCTCCCCTCCCCAATTCCTGCCAAGACAACTTGTAAATTCTGTCTTTCCTGGAGCCCTGCCATAGGCCTGGGGTGTTACGAGCTTGGAGATGGCTCCACAGGAACCTGGAAGTAGAGCTCCTATAGCTTTCCTGATCTGCAGAGCTTGAAGCTGTTTGTTCCTTTGTCTTGTCACCATGCTAAGATTTATTGCTTTTTATTGAAGGACCACTTAAGAAAGCGTTCCAAGCCACTGCTCTGAGTGAATTCCTTTGTTGAAAGAGTTTCTTTTCTCCTGTGGGAGGTACACTGCATGCATAATAAAACTGCTACCTTTTCTCTTGGTAAATTTGTCTTTTGCTCTCCAGAATCTATCCTAACCTCCTGAGGGTTGGGAAAAGAAATTATATTTTCTCCCCCACCCTCACCTGCACAGCAAGGAAAACAAAACCAGGAAGAGGTAGATAAAAGGAGAAATTGAAGGGAGTACAAACGGGTAAACAAGAGAGTGAGAGTGTTAGTTGAGCAAGCTGCAAGACATGAAAGAAGTGGTTGGAATGAATTACTGTTCTCCTGGGGAAATAGGCAAAATTGGGGGGCAATTGTAAAAGTTTCCTTTGCATAATATCAAGAAATGTCAAATTGTCTTCAAAATGGAAAATTTTACTATGTGATCATGAGATGGGGCCAGAAGTAATTGCTGCATGTCAAATAGTCTGGTCTGAATGTTCATTCTACTCATTGCTAGCTGTGTGACAATGTCTGCCTCTGTAAAAGGAAAATCACAATAGGGTTCATATCATAGGACTGTTGTGATGACACTGAGATGATCTATAAAGAGTACTTAGTGCAGTGCCTGTCACACACTGAGAATTCAATACATGTTAATAATTGATGTTGTTCATGCTGTTACATGGATCCAAATTGCTATCTGGGGTCCCTTTAATCTAGTGATGGCCTTGGCCCCACAAGCAACTCTTCTACATATCCAGCTGATCCTCAGTAACTCTAATTCCTCTCTGAACATGAACATGAATTCTGCAGAAGTCACACAGACCTTGTTGTTAACAGCTACTACAAACACAACCTCATTGCTCTAGTCTGCAAAATACTGGATTATATATTTTCTCTTATATATAGTACTGTTCATTTTAAGCCTATTCAAATAACTCTTTTATGGCTGGGCAGAGTGGTATGAATAGAAAGGAAGGTTCTAATATAAAAGATGATCCTGCCTTAGAAACTAACTAGAGTGTGGGAGTCAATAGAAAAAAAAAGGAGGCAGGACTGGTGGAGTGGCTGAAGTGGTTAAGTGCCTGATTAACAAGTGTGAGCCCCTGAGTTCAAACCCCAATACTACCAGAAGAAGATGAGGAGGAGGAGGAGAAAAAGGAGAAGGCGGAGGAAAGAATACACGATGCCTCAGGAAAATCTGCCTGGAAGGAAGACAGACAGTACAGGAGGAAGAGTCATTTGGGAATGAGTGGGTAGATTCTCTCAGGGATATGTTTAGCCAGCAGTTTAAAAAAGTACATCTGTAATTGTAGCATGCCTAAAAGTGACACAACCAGCTGCTTATATACATTCTGATCCCATGCTATGAAGCCCTCAGCACCACCCAGAGTCCGCTTGTCTCCCCAACAATGGAATTCTAACTCAATCAAGCTAGTCATCCATTTTTCTAGTCTGCAAGAAATGGTTGAGAAGGGAGTTTAAAACAAAATAAGAAAATAATCAGCCAAATCTCAAATGTGGGATATGCTACAAGATAAAAGATGTGACTCAGGTGGTAGAGCGCTTGCCTAGCAAGTGACAGGCCCTGAGTCAAATCCCCAGTAAGGGGGTGGGAGGGGGGAAGATAAAAGATCCGCTTTAGAAGAAAAGAAATTTCAAAGAGAGTTAAGAGATTATGAGCATATCCAGTGAGTGAAACTTGTCAGGTCCTTATTTCAACAAATCAACTATATAAATGTTTTAAACAATTAGAGAAATTTGAATTTGAGTTAGATATTGAGTTATATTGAAGGAATAGTGTTAATTTTCTTCAGGTGATAATGACATTATGTTGGATAAAAATTCCCAGATCCATGTGTTCTGGCTATGAAGATAGCACCATATCATGGTCTCTGGTTCAAAGTATATACTTTACCCTTAGATGACATGTATACTGTATCCCAGGACAGTGGCTAAGGGAAATCCTCTAGTAGTCAGAACTTTGGTAATACATTTGATAGGCTACTTTGGAAAGACAACTGGTCACATATTATGGGTCCATACTCATTACATGGGCAGTTTCAGCTGTCCACTTTAAGCGATATCAACATATCATGCACACCAAAACTCTGACTTCTGTATTTCCATCATTAGTTCCATATACATATTTCTTCTGGTGCAGTTTATTTTTCAATGTTTTAATATAAGACTTCCAAACATACTTTTAAAGCAGAGTACAATGAGCTCCCGTAATCCTATCATTCATCAATCCAATGCTATACTTGTTTCATTTCTCTCTCTCTATGGCTGTGGCTCCATTTTAATTGTATTTAATAACCCTCTCACAGAACTTTTGCTTCTAGTTCTCACAACTGGACCTCCCCTGACTTGAAGATCTTGGAATCCAAGGAAGGGTGCTCTTATCAGAAGACACAACAGTAGATCCATTGAATTCAAAGATGAGATCACCACTTGGTTATTCTGAATTGCTTATGTCACTTAAACAATTGGGAGAAATAAGTGTAACTCTACTGACAGAAGTGATTGATAGAATTCTCCAAGAGGAAATTGCACACCCAATGGGGGCAAAGTAGATTCTGGAACCCAGGGATTGGAGGGTAGGACTCTTCTTAGTACTTCCAGGCTCAACAAGAGCAACAATAAAAGGGCTAATAGAAAAGTACAGCAACCAAAAAGACGAAAAACTATTGAGACTCATACACTTCTGGAAAGATGATCTGGGTCACTCCACCAGTAAACTTGACCAGCTGAGGTCAGGCTGAAGGCCAGGGAAGTGTGAACATCATGGATATGACTTGCAGGCTTGTGACCGGCTTAAAAGTCAGGACTGTAGTAGCTTTGCATATTTTTCCTTTGCTTATGTGTATTTCTGTGTACATACTAACCATTTCTAAGCTCTCTTCTCATTACCATTTTATATGCTAGTTATAAAAGATTACCTTTTAATTTATTCTTTAGGTAATTGAATATTTGGATTGGGATTATGTTTGAGGAGTAATTAATACAGAAGTGATGAATAAAACCACTGTAGGCCAGCACATTTTATAATTTTGGGAAAAGTATGGCAACTTCAATAAACTTATACAAGGGATATCTTGGATGGAAATGGAGCTGTTTTGTTGTTGTATGGTTCAAGTGTGTAGCCAAATGGAAATGTCAAAGCCAAAGTGTTGGACTGAGCCAATCATCAGTTGGTTGCCTTTCAGTTTTAAGTATGTTCTTTGTTAAATTGGATGCGGACCCTGCCAACATTCCTCCTTTGTCAGCTCAGGAATTTTTTTTCAGTCATGGTAGTAGGGAGCCCTGCAAGAGAAACAGGCTTCCATTCCTTGTTATTACAGGCTTTTTTCTTTATGATTTTAGTTGCCTGCAGTCACCATTCTTCCTGGCTAAATTTGAAAGTATCTCAGAAGGCAGATTCCCAGTGAGTTTCGGTTACACCCTGTTGAGTGGGTGAGGCTGAAGGATATCCAAACTTGTTCACCCTTTGACACTAGTAGGCATCCCACAGGTGGCTTCCTAGAGAATTTCACAGCACCCTAGTCTATGGCTTCACAGAAAGGTTCATGACACCTAGAGGGCTTCTCATCAACTCACAGTGGGAGCTTCTCAGCAAATTTTGCAGGTGCTCCAGCAGGTGACAGAATGTGGCTAACATGCTAGTTGGTGTTTTCCTACTTATAGCCAGCCCCAGCTGATGACATCTTAGCAAGCTTGTTAACCTTCTAGTGGCTCTCAGACACACCCTTTCCAATCAGTTTTGAATCTCAGCCTTGGTCACAGCCTTTGCCAAGTTTGTTCCTTTCTTGGGTATTCTGCCTTAGCCTGAGAGGTGGTAGGTACTTCCTGTGTCTACTATTTCTGTATTCTTAGGGTTCTAGTAAGTAATTAATCCCCTGGTACTGGCTAATATTTATATTAACATTTTCCTGTTGATACTGTAGGTGAGGTTTCTGCCTCTTCACCTGAAACTGGTTAGCACACAAAGACTGAAAAAAAAGATATAGCAGACAAATACAGCTTCTGAGTAGCTGGGAACATAGATGTGCAACACCACATCTATTGTTTTTTAACAGTCAAATCTGATATATTCAGATATGGCAGTATAAGCATACTTATTTACATGGAAGTCATAAGTAGGAGAAATAGCTAAAATATGCAATGCCTTTGTTAATTGGGACAGCATGTGGGGAGAGGCAAGGCAATAATTCTTCCGTATAAGAAGCTTTTTTTTTTTAGGTAAGACACCTAAAAAATTAGCTAGCATTTGTTGCCCTTAACGCAGAGAAACTAAAGCAGATACCTTAAAAGCAACTGAGGCCAATAGGAAAAGGGGACCAGGAACTAAAAAAAGGTTAGATCAAAAAGAATTAACCGAGAAGGTAACACACATGCACAGGAAATTAATGTGAGTCAACTCCCTGTATAGCTATCCTTATCTCAACCAGCAAAAACCCTTGTTCCTTCCTATTATTGCTTATACTCTCTCCTCAACCAAATTAGAGATAAGGGCAAAATAGTTTCTGCCCGGTATTGAGGGGGTGGGGGGGGAGAGGGAGGGGGTGGAGTGGGTAGTAAGGGAGGGGGTGGGGATAGGGGGGAGAAATGACCCAAGCATTGTATGCACATATGAATAATAAAACAATAAAAAAAATTTATTTTAAAAAAACAATTACATATCCTCTGATTTAAAAATAAAAATTAACAAGCAAAAAAGAAAGGAGGAAGGAAGTCACACTCACCTGGAATCTTGTTAGTGTAAAACAGAAATGTTTGTCTGGACTATAGATCTCTTGGGACCACTGGAGTAACTCAATGACTATTTTGTTAAATAGAGCAAAATGCACAAATTCCCTTGTAAGTGCAATATAAGTCGAGTCAAAGTAGATTTTGAGTTGATTTGGTGGTGGGCTTTTCTTTCTACATCTGTCTAGGACAAGTGTGTGTATTGGTTCTATGCTCTCTATAAGCATAGATCCTTTCAGTAGATTTCAGAACAGACACTAAATAAGGGATAATGTTTTTCCCATTCAATGTTTTCAAATACCGAACTATCTCCCTGTTAGTTTCTAGGGGTAAGTCATGACCACATGTGTTAATGATATATCTCCACCGAACATCAATGCTATGAGATCTTTCATGTGGTTCAGGTCTGCCTGGAGTCTGAATATGCCCCCATGAATAATATACTCAGACTCTTAAGGACATAATAGTATTTGACAAGCAGTGCAATAATTCCTGTACTGCAATTTTAGACTCAGTTGTGGCTGTCTTATCTATGTAAGTGCAGTAGACATTTGAGGCATGTAAATAGCTCAGATGAGCCATTCAAAAGTACGAAAATCTTCCCTGATGATCATCACATATGCCAGAGGGAATGTAGCTTCTTCTATGGACAACAAAGTAGTGAAATAGTGGTTCTCCATCACATTAAATAAGAGCAGTGATCTATCCCCAATGTGTTTAGTGCACCTAGCCACATCTGCATCATCTTCTATCTAGGGCTGCATCACAGGCTTGTGGTAGGGAAAGGATTTGTTCTTTCCCACTCATTCCTGCCTTTGGATCACTGTTGGGTTGTTGTACCTGCTCCTTGTACAATATTGTGACTATGATTATAATTTCTACTGTTATAATACGAAGATACCATCTACATAACTCCATTTTTGTTAACATTTTGGGGTAAAAATGGAAAGATGGAATCCTTCATTAAGAGTTTTTTAAAAATCCAGAAACACTCCACTTTTCTAGAAGTCTCTAGATTTGGCCACTGTATGAGCTACACTCAGTTTTTCTGATGCAATTTGCCTATTTTTCTGCTGTATTTTGATTCCAAGCCATTGCTGACTGAGCATCATTTTGAGTGACTTCTGGCTCCTTGTTGTGTGTGTGTTCAATCTGTTTTGATCAAGACATCCTCCCAGGCTGAGTTACAAAGGCCACTCAGTGTCACACACTCTCCTTCTATTTTATCTGGCTGTGACTGTGAGACAATGGGTGAAGGATTGGTTCTCACTTCTTGTTGCTATTGTGGTCATAATTGTACCTAGTGCACGCCTCTTTGCAGCCTCCCCTCCTTTCTCAGCTATCTTCTCACTCAGTCTGTCTACTTGGGCATATTGCAGCGATTTCCCATCTGGCTTATCATTCCCAACCCTTTAAGTGGAAGGATCTTTCCAGGTTTCTGTCCTCTCAACTTAGAGTACTTCATTGGGCAGACCAGGGCATAAGGGGCTTTTTTAGTTAAAGTGGTCAGTGTCACAGTGCCTGGTACCATTGGGCACTAAGCACATTTTGTCAGTGAATAATTATTTAGTTTTGAAGGGCCCCTGATGACTTTGGATGGCAAAATCTCCTTATGACCTACTGTGGATTGCAGAGGAGGCAGAATCATGTATATGGCTGTGGATTATGGAGGATTGAAGACTAAGTTTTAACATGAAGTATTCCTCATACATACTAATTTTCAAACTATTCCCTCATGGGTAGACTCATATATCTTCATGTAAATTTTATGAACAATTGAAATGCATTTCTCTATTCTTTTTCTAAAAAGAAGAATGTTTTCTCTGCCTTCTGTAATAAGCTATAGCAAAGGTAAGTGTGTTGACAATCACCTGAATCACATAGGGAATATTATTTTATCATAAGTCTTAGAAATTTGTTCTCTAGTACACTGTGCTTACCCTTTCCATTTATATCCAGCTTCATCTCCTTTTTCTGCTTCCTAGTTCCTTCTATGACATTGATGATGACAGCAATAACAAATTCATTGAGTTATTTCTTGGAGTGACATCCTGTACCAAGTGCTTGTATGTGTGGGTTGTGGGTATGTAGATGGGTGTGAGTATGATTTCTTGTCTCTGGTATTTGTAGCCAAAAACACTCAGTAAGTAGTCTCTGTATTGATGAGCTGAAATATGTATTTGGTTTTCAAACAGTTTCAACTCAAGAGATAAAACACTAACATTTTTCCTCCAGAAATCTTGGCCAGCAAATGTGTTTCTTTAAACCTTCTTCTTCTCTTTGGGAGCCTCCCTAATAGCACCTTGAGACAATTCCACAACTTCCAAGACCTCTTCAATGGTTAAAATCCCATCCTCTTTAAAGCTTTACTCTCATTCTAGTGCAATGCTTCCTTCCCTGCCATGGATGGAGGACCGTAGATTGAGGGAAGTTGCAGTGTGACGGAGACCCTTCCTCATCATTGAGTGTGGTATTTGAGGGAGGGAGCATGTGGTTTCTCTACGGAACATTCCTGCCTTCTCTCTGCTAAAGAACAGATAAATATTGTAATAATTTCGCTGTTGATGTGGACTGTTATCAGTTTCTGCCACTTCACTGGCCCACCTCAACTGGTCATAGATGCTGTGGATGTCTATTGTGTGACAGGTCACTGGTTCTGTCTCTCTCTCTCTCTCTTTCTGTCCCTCTATATCTGTCTGTCTGTCTTGTCTGTCTCTCTATCTCCCTTCTCTCTCTTTCTCCCCCTCTCTCTCCATTCTTGATAGAGCCTGGTGGTCTGTACCTGACTCAAACTCTTCCGCAGCACTTGGTCTATCTCTGGTCAGGCTATAAGCCCTCTTGGCAAAACTAGGGCAGAAGGAATCAAGTCCAGTTTCCCTACATTGTATCCCCTGGAGCCAGGGGAATCTCATGTGTTATTATCACACTGGATAGTTACTGGACAGTTCTTTTGTGTGTACACTCTCATTTTTTCCCAAGTGATTCTCTTGGCCCCTCACTTGGCAGAGGATGGAACAGCCATAGCTTGTCCAGCAGGCAGGTAATTCCCATCTACTTCACACCTAAGCCCTCTTTAGGCTTAGGCTTACTTTAGGGAAGAAGGAGTGGTTAGAGCAGGGACCCACAATCCCCAGCCATGGGGCACAGATAAAGTTTTATTAGAACACAGCCATTGTTACACATTGTCTATAGCTGTAGCAGCAGAGTTGAGTAATTGCAACAGAAATCATGTGACACAAAGCCTGAAATATTTACTGTCTGGCTGTTTACAGAAAAAGTTTTCTGACTGCTAAGTTAGAGAATAGTAGTTGATTTAATAGGGGCTGGCTTTGTAGTTTATATTATATATTATATATTTATAGATATAATATATCAATGTTATATATTTGGTCTGTTGGAATGTAGAGTGGGAGCTCAGTGCAAGCCAATGGCCTCTTATAAATTGTACTTAACAATATGTATATTTTATATGTGTGTAGATCCACATGTACATGTGTGCACACTATATATATATCTGTGTTCTGTGTATTCATGAATTCTCAGTTACTGGATTATAGTCTATTACCATCATTACTTTGATGGTCAAAGTGTCCCACACCAGTAGTAGTCCCTTCATGGTAACTGTGCCTTTCTATTTGTTCTTGCCCCTCTTTCAGCTTCCCCTCTTTCTGGTGCAACACTGTGTTCCAGGCTTATCTCATACTTCCCCTGCCCAAGCTCCAGAACCAGCTTTTCTATAAGAAGTCCTTGAGTGGCTGAATTTTTACTAAGGCAAAAAATACATAGGTAAAGGCAAGTCCTAATGTCCAGCTACAGTATTTTTTTTTTGATAAGGTCTCATGCTTTTGCCCAGCTACCTCAAACTGTGATCCTCCTACCTCTGCCTCCCAAGTAACTGGGACCACAAACATGCCCCACCACACCTGGCTTTTTGGTAATTGCTTGTTTTTGAGACAGAGTCTCACTAACTTTGCTTGGGCTGACCTCAAACTGTAGTCCTCCTGTATCTGCCTCCCAAATAGCTAGGATTGCAGGTGTAAGTCACCATGCCCTCAAGCTAGAGTCTTTTGGTCACTTGCAAGTGGCAAAATTACAGTTTCAAATTATATCCTCTGTAGACAGGCCTTCCCCAACAGCCTCATCTAAAGAATTTCTCACCCCCACATCTGTTCACCAAGATCACCACTCCCTGTTTCTTTGCTTCACAGCATTTAATCACTGTCTAAAATTATCTTCTTCACTGGTATATTTTGGAATTTTTCTCTCTCCAAGGAGACTGTTAAGGTCCTGTCAATATTTTTTCTCTTTAATTAATATTGACTAGAAAGCTCACGTTTGATTTGCTTCAGGTATAGAACCAGTAACAAATGTCAAGGACAGATCATTCTGAATTCTGCACATCACAGTTGCTAGAAAACAAAATACAAAGTGTTCTTGAAACATTTACAAAGATACATCTGTAATAAGTTCTAAGGCGGCCAGACTTTGTCTTTATTAATCCTGATCAATAAGTGCCTGGGCACTTATTTGCAAATAAAAAGAACAACTACCTTTCTTTCTCTCTCTCTCTCTCTCTCTCTCTCTCTCTCTCTCTCTCTCTCTCTCTCTCTCTCCTCCTCTCTCTCTCCTTCCTCCCTCCCTCTTTTTTTGGTGGTTCTGGTGTTTGAACTTAGGGTCTTGCACTTTCTAGGCAGGTACTCTACAACCGGAGCCCCTCTGCCAACCCTTTTGTGTTGGTTATTTTTGAGGTGGAGTCTCACTTTGTGCCTGAGCTGCCCTGGACCATGATCTTCCTATTTGCATTTTCCTGCATAGTTGGGATAACAGGTACATACCACCATGCCCAACTTTTTTCCATTGAGATGGGGTCTTGTAAACTGACCTTGCCCTGGCTAGTCTTGAACCATGATTCTCCTGATCTCAGCCTCTCAAGTGGCCAAGGTTATAGGTGTGAGCCACTGGTGCCTGGCTATGAGTCACATTTTAACCACCTGTTAGGTGTGAGCCACCAGGGCTCAACTAAAAGTCATGTTTTAAACACCTGTTTTCTTAGAGATAAGAAGATGGATCTTCCCTGTCTCTTCTTTTCTTTTAACTCATTTCCATCATCTGGAATAGAGAATGTACAGAATTTTTCGTTCCATGTATCAATCTTTTTGGACCACTTTAACAAAAATACCAAAACCTGGTGACTGATAAACATGAGAAATTCCTCTCTGGTTGCTCACAGACTGGAAGACACCAGCAGTGTTGGTGTCGGCCAAAGCCCACTTTCTGTTCACAGATGGCCCCATCCTGCTCTGTTCACACATGGTGAAAAGGGTGAGACAGCTCTCTGAAAACTCTTTTAGTTTTTAATCTAATTTTTTTTGAGACAGCCTCACTGGGTAGCCTATGCAGGCCTCAATTCATACTACTCTTGCCTCTGCCTCCTGAGTGCTGGGATTAGAGGTGTGTACCTCCATGCCTGGTTTTCTGAGGACTTTTATAACGGTACCTAACCTCTCACTCTTAAAGGACTGACCTGCTGACATTACCTTGGTGATTTGGTTTCAGCTTATGAATTTGAGGATGACATAAGTATTTAGATCCTAGCACCACAATATAATTTTCAGAGGAAATGCCACTTAAGTCCCTTGCCATCGTTTGGTCTAGTGTAATGTCTATGTATTCTTGGGACTCACTTTACCTCAGGTCTGCCTCATGCAAAGGTAAATGTCACTTAGCCCCAGCTCTTTTAGCCAGCATAGAATTAAAAACAGAAAAAGACTGGTTTTGATCATAAAACTCTGGTTATGTAAGATGCTAACATAAGGTGAGGCTGGGTGAAACTCTGTTCCATTTTTGTAACCTTTCTTTAAATCTAACATTATTTCAAAATACAACTTTTTTTTTTTTAAATCTCTCAAAGTCACACTTTTGCCTGGCTTATAGCCTGAACTTGAACTAATTCTCCTTGGTTAACCTCTCACTAACGTTTTCAGTGATTTCTCTTAATATCTTCACTTTTTGCCTATGTTTTACTTTTGTACCTTGACACTGCCAGTGTCTGAATTCCATCTTTCTTCCTAGGAGCCCTCGGCTTTTGGGTTGTTCTGTTTACCCATCTAATACATGCCTCAAGTTCCCTTCCCCACAGTCAGGCCTGGCTTCCTGGTCTTAAACAGGACTCGTCAGGGCTGATTTTCCAGACAGCCACCATGAATGCCCACTGCTCTCAGAGCATGTAGGACCTCACATGGTTTGGATGTGCCTCATTGCCCAACAATTTGTATGTTGGGATCTTGATCCGTGGTGTGGTGATGTGGGAAGTTGGTGGGATCTTTAAAGAGGCAGGACATAATAGTCTTTGGGTCAGTTTGGGGGTGTGCCCTCAGAAGGGATCGTAGGACCCCCTCTGACTTCCTTTTTTGCAATGTGATCTCTCCCTCTCTCATGCACTCCTGCTATGATACCATCCACCATCAGGCCCTCACCAGAGGCCAACTGTATGGGCCAACCTGATCTTTGTCTTTAAGCCTCCAAACCTATGAGCTAAATAAGCCTCTTCACTTTAAAAGTTGTCTAGCCTTGGGTATTTTGTTATAGCAGTACAAATCTGACTAGTGGTAAAGGAAGCATTGTTAACTTCTCTTACACTCTTCTCAAAGTTCCAAGGTCAGAACTCAGCCCTTGACCAAGGCTGTCCTCTTCCTATTGGCATGACCCCTTAATTCCTAAACCATCCTCACCAGAAGAGACACACCTCATAGTTCAGGCATGAGCGTCTCCAAACTCCAACTCTGCCTCTATTCATGTGGATCCCTGTTCCAGGTTCTCACCAGACATGTACCACTAGACTAGATTCTAGTTGTTCATAGAAGGAAAAGTAGTAAGCTTTACCCTCACCTGTCGGAGTAGTATGTGGAAGGCAAAATAATGTAAAAAGTGAAGTCACCCATAATTCCACTGGCTTACAAGAATGAGATAGTAACTCAAACTTTTAAAATAGTGAGGTTATAATATACTTATATTCATATTTATTTTCTGGTATTTATGGTGGTGGGGGCAGTACCAGGATTTAAACTCAGGGTCTTGAGCTTGCTAGGCAGGCACTCTGCCACTTGAGCCACAGCCACTGCTCATATGTGTGGTATTTTGACTTTGAACTCAATGACAGTCTCCCACCAGATACCTGTATCAAATCTCCATCATCATGCACAATAGCTCAAGGTGTACTCTAATGCTGGGGACAATGCAATGAGTGCGACTTGTCACTGCTACCATTTAAAACTGCATTGCAAATTTGTGCCAGTACAAGATGACACAAAAAGTAATGAGATGACCAACTGCTGAGCAGAAGGGCAAAACTGTGACTTAACTCGGTAAATATCAGAAAATGTGAAATGCATTAAGAAACTATAGGAAATAAGATGTTTTAAATAAAATCTCTACATTCAAAATCATTATCAGTTGCTCCCCTTTAAACTGCCAATAGCAAAATAGAAATGCTTGCAAAAGTAATCTTCTCAAGAGGCATAAAAAATCATCCTGTAAAATCCTTGGCAATACTTACAAGATGGCACGTGCAAGACCTGTGCAGGGAAACCACTCGAGTGAAGGACACCTGGACAGCCTGATGTTGTCGATGGGGAATCACCCCAGAATATGTGAATTCTGGGCAAATTCCATCAAAATTCCACCAGTATTTTCCAACAAATTTGAAATGCTGTTTCCAACATAAAAGTAAATGATCAAAAATAGTGAAGAAAATGTTGAAAAATGAATAGCAAGTGATTCTGAAAAACTCCTGCCACATACCAGAAATTTACAGTAATCTGTGGCACTGAGGTTTTAACTCCGGACCTTTTTTTTTTTTTTTTTTTTTTCATTTTTCTTTTATTATTCATATGTGCATACAAGGCTTGGTTTATTTCTCCCCCCTGCCCCCACCCCCTCCCTTACCACCCACTCCACCCCCTCCCGCTCCCCCCCTCAATACCCAGCAGAAACTATTTTGCCCTTATCTCTAATTTTGTTGTAGAGAGTTAACTCCGGACCTTGCGCTTGACAAATGCTGTACCCTTGTGTCAGGTCCCCCGTCCTTTTTATTTTAGGTTATTTTTCAGATGAGGTGTCACACTGGGCTGGCCTCAAACCTTGATCGTCTACCTATGCCTCCCACCTAACTGGGATACAGTCATGAGCCACCCACCTGGCTTGTTTATTAAGATGTGGTCTCACTAACTTTTTTTGTGAACTAGTCTTGGACCATAATCCTCCTGATCTCTGCTTCCTGAGTAGCTGGGATTATAGATGTGAGCCATTGTGCCTGTTCTATAGTAATTTTTAAAAACACAGTATTGGCACATGAATAGACCAAAAGAGTCTAGAAAAAGACACCATAATCTCTAAAATAACCAGAGAAAATAGGGGTGGAGGTGTGGCTCAAGTGGTGGAGCCCCTGTGTAGCAAGCAGGATGCCCTGAGCCCCTGTGTAGCAAGCAGGATGCCCTGAGTTCAAACCCCAGTACCACCATTTTTTTTTCATTTAAAATGGTAAGATATCCTTTAAGTGAATTATTTCCCTCAACCGTTATCATTTTCTTTTTGTCCATTCGAGACAATATTCACTCAGCAAACAGCTGAACTGCTGCTTAAAACTTTGTCATTTGCCAAGCAATTATAATATTAACGTAAATATAATACTATTAAATAATTACAATATTTTTTAGTATCTTGAGTTTAAAATGAATGCATAAGTTGGGCAAATACTAAAATAACTTATTCCTGCCTTTAGTTGTAAAATAATTGTACTCAGTTTAAATAAAACTGATCTTCCATTTTACCTTCTTTCTCTATCATTCTCAGTTATTCTCCCCAACACCCCACAAATGGAAAGGTCAATTATTTTTCAGTAGATGGATGTTGTTTAGACAGGTATGCATGTATGTACGTATTTCTTCTTCTTCTTCTTTTTGACAGCATTGGGATTTGAAGTTAGGGCTTCTCTCTTGCTAGCAGGTGCTACTTTAACGGTGTCCCTCAGCCCTTTCTTGCTTCAGTTTTTTTGGCAGCACTGGGTTTGCATTACGGGCCTCACACTTGCAGTTGCTCTACCACTTGAGCCACTCAGCCAGCCCTATTTAAGGATGTGTTTTTTCAAGATAAGGTCTCATGAACCATTTGCCCAGGGCGGAATTCAAACCCTGATCCTTCTGACCTCTGCCTCCCGAGTAGCTAGGATTATGAGTAGCTAGGATTACAGGCATGAGCTCCAGCTGCTTTAGTTACTTTTTTAGATAAGGTCTTGAATTCTTGCCTGGGGACCAGCCTCAGACCACCATCCTCCCAATCTCCAAGTCCTGAGTAGCTGGAATTACAGGTATGCACCACCCTGCCTGGCCTCTTTTTTTTTTCCTGATGCTAAAAGAATTGCATTATTGAATGTGCTCTTTAGTGGATCTTAACCAACTATCAAATAAATATACACAATATCCCCAAGATGGAAAACAATATATTAATTTATTTCCAAGAAAAAAATAGAACATCATCAAAACCAAAAATGGATACAGTAGTTTCAGAGCATTCCCTGGCTAGCAGAAATCCAGTTGCTCGAACACTACACTCTTCCAATAGGAAAGCCTTTAGGATAGAGAACAGACAACCAACAACAGACATGTAAACACCTTCTACCAGAAAAATCTCTCATTCTGCATGAGGAAGATCCAGTGTAAAGCATATCTTCTTCCCAGGTGCCATCATTTGAACGGTAAGTAGAAAAGAGGCAAGTTTTAGACTTCACTCTGGCCCCTGGCTGTGTTCCCTACCTTTCAACCCTTTATTACCCAATACAATTCCATTTTTATTTTAGTAATAGGAAATTTTACATCAAAGTCATTCCCTTTCAGTATGATTGACATTCAGCAGGTACAATTATAGCAAAGGAATAAAATTGTATTAATTAATTAAATAATCATTTGTAGTAAGTTTTTCATTAAAATAAATTACTATTTAGGAACTCAGTGGATTAGAGCAATACTAAAGTAGATTTCACATTTCTCTGAATGACAGGACTTTTTCTCTGAGACCATTCTTAAAATCTGCCTTCTCTGGTATACTAGAAATGGCTTTATTTTTACCTTCTTTCAATATTCTACCTCAGGAAATGGATTGAGCAGACCAGCAAGAGAATCCCAGTTCTCAGACAGAAGATTTGTTTCCGAATGCTTGTTAATCTCTCCCAGGGTCAGTTATTTATTTGTCAAATGGGTATAATCATTGTGACCCTCACCAGAGCCTTGCAAGTTTGAATGAAATGAGACACAGAGGCATAGCACCTAAGACACAGCAGGCTTTTGCCTCTGCTTCCTCCTTCCCCCCCTCTTTTGAATAATCTCTGATTTAACTCTCAGTTTGTAACTACTGATCTTCTTGACCTAATATCACAGTATATAACACCCCTAGGGATGTGTTAAACATAACCATTTTGTAAGGTTCTCTGGGAGTCTTTACTCCCATTTCCTGTAGGAGGAGCAGGAAATGTTTCTCCTCCCTGCCCCCCTTTATCCTGTCATACTAAAATAAATCCTAAAATAAATCTTGCTTTAGAAAGAGAAAGAGAGACAGACAGACAGACAGACAGAGAGAAGAAAGGGAAGGAAGGAAGGAAGGAAGGAAAAAGATTCTCTGGAATAGGCTTTCTAATGGTGACGTTATTCCCAAGAATTTTAGAGTAGAAAAGCCTTATTTTCCTTCTTGTCTTCACACATGTCTGGGGAAATCATGACACTCAAGAAACATTCATTGAACCCCAGCAGCACAGCAACTAAGAGATAGCATAGATAAATAGGACCTCATAAAACTAAAAAGCTTCTGTTCATCAAAAGAAATGGTCTCTAAACTGAAGAGAACACCCACAGAGTGGGAGAAAATATTTGCCAATTATACATCAGACAAAGGACTGATAACCAGAATATACAGGGAACTTAAAAAACTAAATTCTCCCAAAACTAATGAACCAATAAAGAAATGGGCACGTGAACTAAACAGAACTTTCTCAAAAGAAGAAATTCAAATGGCCAAAAAACACATGAAAAAATGCTCACCATCTCTAGCAATAAAGGAAATGCAAATTAAAACCACGCTAAGATTCCACCTCACCCCTGTTAGAATAGCCATCATCAGCAACACCACCAACAACAGGTGTTGGCGAGGATGCGGGGAAAAAGGAACCCTCTTACACTGTTGGTGGGAATGTAGACTAGTACAACCACTCTGGAAAAAGATTTGGAGGCTACTGAAAAAGCTAAACATTGATCTACCATTTGATCCAGCAATACCACTCTTGGGGATATACCCAAAAGACTGTGACACAGGTTACTCCAGAGGCACCTGCACATCCATGTTTATTGTGGCACTATTCACAATAGCCAAGTTATGGAAACAGCCAAGATGCCCCAGCACTGACGAATGGATTAAGAAAATGTGGTATCTATACACAATGGAATTTTATGCAGCCATGAAGAAGAACGAAATGTTATCATTCACTGGTAAATGGATGGAATTGGAGAACATCATTCTGAGTGAGGTTAGCCTGGCCCAAAAGACCAAAAATCCTATGTTCTCCCTCATATGTGGACATTAGATCAAGGGCAAACACAACAAGGGGATTGGACTATGAGCACATGATAAAAGCGAGAGCACACAAGGGAGGGTGAGGATAGGTAAGACACCTAAAAAACTAGCTAGCATTTGTTGCCCTTAATGCAGAGAAACTAAAGCAGATACCTTAAAGCAACTGAGGCCAATAGGAAAAGGGGAACAGGTACTAGAGAAAAGGTTAGATCAAAAAGAATTAACCTGGAAGGTAACACCCACGCACAGGAAATCAATGTGAGTCAATGCCCTGTATAGCTATCCTTATCTCAACCAGCAAAAACCCTTGTTCCTTCCTATTATTGCTTATACTCTCTCTACAACAAAATTAGAAATAAGGGCAAAATAGTTTCTGCTGGGTATTGGGGGGGGAGGGGGAGAGGGCGGAGTGGGTGGTAAGGGAGGGGGTGTGGGCAGGGGGGAGAAATGAACCAAGTCTTGTATGCACATATGAATAAAAGAAAAAAAAAAAAGAAACATTCATTGAATATAGGCTGGCTGGCTGGCTGGGTGGGTGGGATGAATGTATGGGTGAGTGGATAGACAAATAAAGATGGATGAATGAGAGATAAATGACAGAGAGGTTCACTCACAATTGAAAGCTCTTAAAAATCGAGGCACTGCAATAGGAGAAGGGGACCAGGAACTAGAGAAAAGGTTAGATCAAAAAGAATTAACCTAGAAGGTAACACACACGCACAGGAAATCAATGTGAGTCAACTCCCTGTATAGCTATCCTTATCTCAACCAGCAAAAACCCTTGTTCCTTCCTATTATTGCTTATACTCTCTCTACAACAAAATTAGAGATAAGGGCAAAATAGTTTCTGCCGGGTATTGAGGGGGTGGGGGGGAGAGGGAGGGGGTGGAGTGGGTGGTGAGGGAGGGGGTGGGGGCAGGGGGAAGAAATGACCCAAGCATTGTATGCACATATGAATACTAAAACAATAAAAAAAAAAAATCGAGGCACTCCAATCAGTACCAGGCATTGCAAAGCTACCCAGAGAATATTATGGTGTAGTTAACAGCCCGGCAAGGCAGAATTCGGTCTCTGTTTTGCAAATAGGATATCACTGGGAGGGGAGGGAATCCCAGAAGTAATTCATGCAAGATGTTTCAGATCTGAGACTAGACCCATGCATAGCTTCTCTCCTGTGGGACACCTTCATTCTTGGGAGGACTTTCTGTGTTCTCAGTGGAGAACATGGAAGAGAGATCAGGGAACATTCTGGAGTATACTAGAGAGATATTCGGCACCCAGAGACCTGCAGCGGCAGGCAGTGGCTCTTGTCTTAAAGTATGTTATCTCCTATTGATGGCTTTATACTGAATACAGAACTTCAGACAGGTAAACTGAAGTTGTTTTTGAAATTGAAATTGTTTTTATTTGTGGGTTTTTTGTTTGTTTTGCAAGTGTCCTCATTAAAGTAAAGGAAGTGCTCTAAAATTGAGCCACACTCTGGCCTTTCAAGATCTGCTCTTGTTTAAAGGAAATTGGTGAGTTACCCAGAAAGCTGTCTCTGAGCCTGTGTGTGGCTGAGCACTGAAGTGACTATTAATGAGTTACAGAAGTTGCTGCCTTCAAAGAAACCAAATTCTTATTTTGCTAAATAGTATTACCATTTTCCTTTCTATTAGGATATATTTATATGATGGTATTCGGTGCAAAGATCTGATGACATTTGAATTGATCATTAATCGTAACAGTAGCCTAACACAGAGATGAGCATTAAAAAACAGCCAGACTGGCCAAAGTGCCAGGATCACTGTACCAGCCATCCCAGTAGTATACATCACAGTGTCCAGTGGATATTTTAGGTGCAGTTATGTACCAAGGTCCTGTAGCTTTCAGGACCTGAAACCCGGAATATAACCAAGGCAAAAGTCTCTTACAAAGAAAGGCTCTTCTTTCCCATTGCAAATGCCTATGAGGCACGAGTTGGCTTCCATCAAAAATACCAGCTAGGTTGTATTGCAGTTTCACTCTGATTAAGGGTTCTTTCTCGAAGCCTCAGCTCCAGACATTCCACAGTAAGGGGGTATGTGTTCAGCTCAAACTTGTTAGCAAACAAGCTTGGTGAATTAATCAGCCACTTTAGGTCTCCATTTCCATAGATACAAATGCCGTGTACATAATGACCTGCAAAGGAGAGGAAACAGTCTAAACATGCTTATTTTCAAAAGTCTAGGGAAGTGAACTTGCAGAACGGTAATAGAATTAACTACAGAGCAGCAAAAACTATGCCAAGTGTTATGAGTTCAAATGAAATATGACCGGGTAGTCCCAGCCAACCAGGAACTTAAACTCTATTTAGGAGAACAAAAGGTAGAAATATGTATCTGGATAAGATGAGAGTTTAATAATTCAAGGAAGTAGTATGGTAGGTGTCACAAGGCAACCCTTGTGTCAGGGAATGAATCAGGGATGTGAGAAGTTCTAGATGCAATCTTTATCCATTGTGTTGGTGAAGTCTCTTCCCTGAGTTCTGGTCTAGTCTGTCCAAGTGTCTACTTTATACCTCCACTTAGATGTGTCATAAATCCCACCAACGTAATATGTCAGCACTGAACTTTTTTTTTTTTTTTTTTTGAGATAGGGTCTTACTATGTAGCCCAGGCTGGCCTGGAACTCATGATCCTCCTGACTCAGATTCGCTAGTGCTGGGACTATAAATGTGTACCACCATGCCCAGCTAGCAGGAAACTTCTTAATCTCCTCCCTACAAGCCTGCTCTTCTCCCAGCTTTTGCCATCAGAGTCCAGGTAATTTTATTCTTAGTGCCTCAGGGCTTCACACCCCACATCCAACCCATCAGCCATTCTGTCTGCTCAACCTTCAAAATAGAAGAAGCAACCCTAACTTACACCTGGGAGTATACTCTCAGGACAACAGCCAGAGTGATTCTTTTAAAATGTAAGTGGAACATGTCTCTGCCACTCAAAAATTCTAACAGATTTTAACAGCATTAAGACTCCTAACTCTGGTCACTCAGTTGCAGGCACAGTCAATCAGAATGCTACTTTCTACACACCTAATTAGCATAGCGATCTAGCAATGCCCTGGAGAAAATGGATAAAAACCTCAGAGTATATCACTTTTCTGGGATCCTCTCTTGAGATTCCTCCCCCAAGTCTAGGAGCTCTACTCTTCCACTTTACACTTTTCTACCTCAATAAACTCTTCCGTTTTACTTGCTCTCATTCATGTCTCTTTATGAGACAAGAACCCAGAATTCTGACCCTCCCTCTAGCTAAACACCTTAGCCAGCAAGATTGAGTTGGAGGCTCTCGATCCTACACAGATCTGCTGTTTTAGTGGGATAGGGGTTTCTCTGGTCGGGGGAGGCTAGAGTTGTAAGGTAATGATGCCACATAGGGTACTGGTACAGATGTTGAAGTACTCCAGTGTTACAGCTGCAGAAGCAGGACCAGAGGGGTGACTGACTACAGGGTCCTAGTGGGAGGGGGACAGTCGGTGAAGAAAGGTTGTGGAGAAGAGGACATAATGAAAATATTGGGAACCTAACTTATGGTAGAGAATCAGTTTTCTGAAGAAGTTTCAGGAGATCAAAGAGCAAAATAATCTCCTATCCTTTTTCTTCCTTTCACAGAGAGGACAGGCCATGATGAGAGAGCAGGTAGCATGCTCTGTCCTCTGGGAAAAATATGGGTCAAGTAAGGTAAATACAGTAAATAGACATTTCTGTACAGTGACATCAGAACATCGGTATCAACAGTGGTAAGGGATTATCAAGATACAGACATGAGGAAAGAAGTTGGGGAGTCATAGCAAGCAGCACCTGAAGGTTTTCAACTGACACAGGTGTACATATGACAGATTGATGAGCAAAAGCTAGACTGACTGAACAGCGGAGGCGAAGGCATGTTAGCACAGGGAGAAAAGGCCAAACCTCCATATGCTCACTCATTCATTCTCTGAATCACTCACTCACTGAATAAATGTTCAGTGAAACTCTTTTATCGTGCTCAGATAGGCTGAATGGTGTGCTCCTCCAAATTCATATGTTGAATTCTAATGTACCATACCTCAGAGTGGAGGTAGGGTCTTTATAGAGGTAATTAAATTAACCTGAAGTCACTAGGGTGGGAACTAATCTACTCTGACTGGGTCAGAGCTCTCTGGTCTAAGAGGAAATTAGAACACAGACACAGTGAAAAGGCCATGTGAGCCCATGTAGAAGATGGTCACTTACAAGCCAAGGGAGAAGCTTCAGGAAAAGCCAACTCTGCTGACACTTGATCTGGATTTCCAGCCCCCAGAACTTTAAGAAAATGAATTTCTGTTGTTTAAGCTGCCCAGTCTGTGCTACTTTGTTATGGCAGCTCGTGCAGAGTGTTACCCATGCCCACAAGGTAGCAGGCAGTGTTCTGAATGGAATCATTGACAGGGCTGATTTATTGTCATATGATAAGAGTCTATAGAAATGAAAGTGACTTAGGACTTCTACTCCTTGTCCATGTGAAGGGAGGAGACCCCTCTGACCTTAATGTTACCTGCCATTGTGCCAGAGCTGTGGTCAACACTTACTGCTGTCCTGTTCTCCAAGCCACTTGGAAGCCTATATGTGCAGAGTTCAGAGGCTGATATGAAATACTCTGCTAGGAGAACATGACATTTTTTCTAGCCATTGCAATCCCAAAAAGAATAATAATAAATAAGAAAGCTAAAACTAGCAAGAAGAAAGAGATTATAATTTGAAACTACTTCTCCATCTCCCTAGTAATTGTAAGCTGGAGAATGCCTGAGATTTTTCAACTTATTTTCAAGAGACTATGTGCTGAAGTCTCTGGCTTTTCTATTCAATACCCAGCAGATTGGCAGCCCAACAGTTCTCTTTACACAAGAACCCCCATATTTGGTCCACAAATAGCCTCAGGCCAACACCAACCAGTAGTAAGGCTTAAGAGCATGACACAAATGTCTCACCATGGCAACCTCCATGTTTGTCTTCCATATCAATCCACTTTACAGCCCTGAGGTTGCCAGTCCAAGATGCATTTGGCATGGCGCCAGGGACTCCTGCAATGTAGAGAAAGCAGAGTGAGAACCACCAGAAAAAAGGGCGTCAGTTTCCTCATTCAGTCTCCAAATCCTGCTTATTTTCTTTTGGTCTGTTGTTTTTCACATTCACTCAGATTGCTGTGTACTGATCCACCATCATGTTTCTGCCAACTGATCTTTTGACCAAATTTTTAACTGCCAACTCATTATTACCTAATTGGTATAACACCTAACTTAATCAATATACAAATAAATATGTGAATATAATTCTAATCAATATATTAATATCAAATCACTAGTTAGATACTAGCATTATATCTAATTCTCTGACATGTAAGGAGTTAAGTCTCCAAACAAGAGGGTGGGGGAGAGGTACTTTAGGTTGCCATCTTTCCAAAAATGTTAGGGAGACCCCACCTCAACCAATAGCTGCACATGGTGGCACACCCCTGTCATCCCAAGGTATGAAGGAGGCTGAGATCAGGAGGATCTGGTTCCAGGCCAGCTCAGGCCAAAAAAAAGAAAAAAAATTTCACAAGACCCCATCTAAACAGAAAGGGCTGGGCACGGTGTGCATTTGTCATCCCAGCTACAGCAAGAAGCTTCAAATAGGAGGATTGAGGTCCAGGCTGCCCTAGGCAAAAAGTGATACCCTATCTTCAAAATAACCAGAGCAAAAAAGGCTGGATGTGTAGTTCAAGTAGTAGAGCACCTGCCTAGCAAACACAAGGTCCTGAGTTCAAATCCCACTACTGGGCTGGGGAGTGGCTCAAGTGGTAAAGTGCCTGCTTAGCAAGCATGAGGCCCTGAGTTCAAACCCCAGTGCTGCCAAAAAAAAAAAAAAGAAAGAAAGAAAGAAAGAAAAAAACCCCATTACTGCCAAAAAAAAAAAAAGTCTACAGACACTGCCTCATTTTCCATGGGGAACAAAATCATCCCATTTGAGAAACTGTGTTAAGCCATCTCAAATAATCTACTCCATAAATCTTGGACAAGTCACAGAAATCAAAGGGCTCACTTAACTCCTGGAAAAGGAGTTCTATATATGGCAGTCAATAAAATCGTACCGAAAGAGGCATACTTTGCTTCATTAGAGCTGCATTTTTCACCAGTGACTAATGCAATCTTTTGACATAATGTACTCAAACTGCAACAGTCTTCTCTAGATTCTTCTTAAAATACTGGCAATACTTAGTGTAGTCAGCAGAATTGTCCCTCTTTCCTCCAACACACACTCATACAAAAAACAGCCACACCCTAATCCTAAAGCTGAGAATATGTTACGCTGCATGGCAAAGGGGATTGAAGGTTGCTAATTGGCTGACCTTAAAATAAGACTACCCTAAATTATCTGGGTGATTTCAGTGTAACCACAAAGTCAGTAACAATGGGAGAGGCAGGCAGAAGAGTAGGGGCCATTCAGCCATTGAGGTTTGAAGGTGGGGTTGGATCCACCATCCAGGAATGTGACTTCCGCTAGCAAGCAGCCTAAAAGGCAAGGGAATGGGTTGTTTCCAGTGCCTCCAGAAATGACAGGCCTCACCCAGTGCCTTGAAGTCTGGCCTGTGTCAGACTTCTTATCTGAAAACTGCAACACAATACAAGTAACGTTTAAACAGTTAAGTTTTTGGTAATTTCTTACAGTAACAAACAAAGCTAATTCATGTACAAATGTGAAAAAAATTACTTAAGAAAATAGGTTTTTGTTTTTTGTTTTTTTCTGTTTTGGCAGTACTATGGTTTGAACTCAGGAACTTCTGCTTGCTAAGCAGGTGCTCTACTTCTTGAGCCATTACACCAGCCCCATTTTTTAATTAAGAAAAAAGAAAATTCAGGACAACATTGAAACTTGGAAAGACATTTAATGGGATTGGGCATTCAGATAACTTTTCTTACTTAAGAACATCAATAAAAACATGTGTTTCAGAAGAAAAACAGCTCTGTTCTTTTGCCCAGTGGTCATATGATAATTATATGATGATCTAACGCTAGAATTGTACCTGTCTCCCAACTAAAATTTTATCACAGTCTTTCCTGTAAATAGCATGGATTTTTAACCCTAAGGGCTCTCTATAAGGTCAGGGTCATTTTTAATTTTGCTTCCCAAACTTGAAAACATTCAAGAAAAAAAAAAAAGTATATTACTTCCTATTGCTTTAATCTGCATTTTAATACTTAAAAAATTATTTCAATGCTTGCCTATCCAAAAAGAAGCTTCCTTGTTTTGTTCTTAACACACACTTTAAAAGAATTTAAATGAAAACTTGCCTTGTTAAGTCGAGGGTTAAGGGAGGGGAGTCTGGCAAGCAAAGAGAGAATTTGGTTTATTTTACTTACGTCAACAAGACTGGCTGACGTGTGTGATGTTTTTGAGTCTGTTTAGATTAAATGCATCAGAAAAGTGTGCTTAAAACATTCCCATGACAAGATATTTCTTAACATTTAAGTGACTACATTTCTTTAAAAAAAAAAAACCAAGATATTTTTCTTCCTCTTTTATTCTCATTTATATTATCACAAACTGACTTATTTATGACACTTATTAATGACCCACTATCTTTTGAATAAACACTTCTAGTAGCCTCCTGTTAATGAGATTACAAACGTCAATTTCTATACTTTGTTTGATGACAGGTCTCCAACATGTCTATGTTTAAATACTACCCATTTTTATGCAGAAAAATGTCACATGTATTAGAGCAGAAGGTGAGAGAGGGGCAAACAGACCAATTCTACTTTGTCTTTTGGGTTTTAATTGTTGTAGTTTGTTTTTTGCTGTACTGGGGATTGAATCCAGAGCCTGGAACAAGCATGCTCCACCATTTGAGCCAACCTTCCCCTTGTTCTTTTTTTTTTTACCCTCAGAGTCCTGAGGCACACAGAGAAGGTCTGGTGGGAATGGTGCAGACCTGGCTATACTAGTGCTTCTTGGACTGGGAACACTGGCATAGTCTGGGAGCTTACTGGAAATGCAGAATCTTGGGCCCCACCCCAGACCTCTGTACCAGAGTCAGCATCTTCACAGGCTTCCCAGAGAACTCTGTGCATGACCCAGAGTGAGTGACCCTGTGAAGAGGCCGGTGCTCATCCTGAGCAACAGTAGCACCTTCCTTTTTCTCTCCTCTTCTTGAAATCAGTCTTCAAATTTCTAGATCAGTCCTTGCTCTGCTATCTCACTCCAATCTGCTTTTAGGATTAAATCTGGTACCATTACATCATTTAGCTAACTTAACTTGTCCCCAGTGCTGGGAACATATACATTTTTTTTATTTTATTATTTTTCCAGTTGGGGATCAAACTCAGGGCCCTGGGCATGCTAGGCAAGAGCTGTACCACTGAACTGCACCCCCAGCCCTGCATATGTTTTTGTAGTACTGGAACTTGAACTCAGGGCCTCAGGCTTGCTATGCAGGGGCTCTATCACTTGACCCACTCCACTAGTCCTTTTTTGTGTTGAGTATTTTTGAGATGGGATCTCTCAAACTGTTTGCCTAGGGGAATCTCAATCCTCCTGATCTTTTCTTCCTAGGTAGCTAGGATTGCAGGCGTGAGCCACCGGTGCACCTGGCTATTTAACTTTTTTTTTTTCTTTTGGTGGTACTGGGTTCTTTTGAACCCAGAGCCTCACACCTGCTAGGCAGGTGCTCTACTGCTTGAGATACTCTACTCCACCAGCCCTACGCCTTGCATTTTAACAGATCACTGGAATCACTTCCTGAAGACATCAGCCCACTTGCTTGAGTGAGCTGTGCTCAGCAGAGGACTAGTTCTACCACTGAGCTGAGCTGCATCCCTGGTTTCTTAGAGTGCTTTTGATATCCTAGCACTTTGCCATCAGGCGACTCCCAATCAGTGTGAGGGAATGAGTGCCCACTCCCAGTGCACACTGGCCCACCAACCCAGTCTTTAGAACCCATGGTGAGGACCACTTGGCTTGCCTGAGGGTCAGACAGGCCTGGGTGCTGCCCTGGCTTCCCAACAGGCCTCAGTAACTTAAGGTGTAATAATATTTTTATTTCCTAGTATCAAAAAGTATTTTTTCTACCCTCTTAGCAAGGACAACTCAATCCACGCTGCCTTACAGCAGTAGCTTAGGCACCCATCAGTCATTCATTTTCCATCTATTCTGCCTGGTACAACTGGATTAGGGATGAAATAAGACACTCAATGAAACTTTTAGGCCGGTGGTACCTGGCATGTACCAGGCTCTAGTTTAGATCCCCAGTACTGCCAAAAAAAAAAAAAAAAAAAAAAGATTTCTGGTGACAACTCAATTTGAATACTTTGTAGGTATTCCTCGGTTATTATTTTGAGGAGATAATAACAAGTAAAAAACCTGAATATCCCAAATGTACAATATGCCCACAGTACAGTTAGCAGTTTAACTTGGCTTAGGTTAAAAGATGCACCCCAAATGTACCAATCCCATCCCTGCTCCAACATCCAGCTGCACCTTCTATTCCCTAACTCGTTCTCTCTTCCTCTCTGAGATTGACTGCAAGCCAAAACCTCTGATGGACTAGACTCATCCTAGGGATTGGGAACTTTCTGCTCCTCCTAGCTTTGCCATTAACCAGCTGGGTATGCTTAAGCATTTCTGAACATCACCTCTCCAATGATACGTGTAGATTAGATCAGTGGTTTTCAGTTCATTACCTCATGTCTCTTTCCCACACCCAGAGAAAGCAAACACAAGTTTCATAAAACAACACTTAGGCTTATTACATGCAATATACTTGTTTGTTTTATGCTGCTGTCTAGTTTCTTTTTTAAAATTCTGGTCAGAAACTACTAACGTGATTTCTGTATCCTCCAATGGGCTATAACTCCTACTCGAGACATACCAGACCCAGTTCCATGATTGTTGTTGCTATTATGATCGCTATTATTCTTGTTTGTCAGGCGTCTCTGAGGTAGTTATGGGGTACTATGGGTATGAGTCTACCCTTAATTCATAAGCATTCTCGGAAGAGCCTATTTTTTCATTATTTCTAGGGTAGGGCAACCAGAAGACTGCCAATATTATTAGAGAAAACATGTTAACCAAAAAATACAATTCTCTCATTTGCTCTTCATGGGTGTATGTAAATAAAACATTTGAGATAAAGTTTATAGAGTAACCCAGGAATGTTTTTCTTGGGTCTCAGCCTTAATAACTATATTTGTTAAATAAATGAATATGATTCTTTGAAGTGCAAGCATTGTTTATATTGACTTAACTTCTCCTTACCTTTCTCACATGGTTTGGTCCTCATTTTGGGAGACCTGTGTGTGATAACAAGGTCTGATAGTTCCTTATGATCAAGCTCAGATATATATTCTTTCACTTATGAAATAAACATGGAATTTTGTTTTTAAATGTCAAATAGCCAATACCGATGAGAGTGTATTGAAAGAGGTTTCTCACCATTTAATGGTGGCACTACTGGAAATTGGGACGATCCTAGAAAATGAGTTTGGTAACATGTGGGACAAGACACTACCCCCTTTGGCTCTTTAAATCAATACCTTCAAAATTAGATAAGGAAATTGGCAACGGTGGTCCTAGCTACTTAGGAGGCAGAGATCAGGAGGATCACATTTCAAAGCCAACCCTGGGAAGTAGTTCACAAGACCCTATCTCAAAAATACCCAACAGAAAACTGGACTGGTATAGTGGCTCAAGTGGTAGAGTGCCCATCTAGCAAGTGTGAGGCACTGAGTTCAAACCCCAGTGCTGCCAAAAAAATATATAATATAATAAGGGAGTTTTCAAATGCAAACATCTGTATATGAAGCTCTTCATTGTGGCATTGTTACACATGACATCAGATAGACAGGATGTCAAATCTCTGTCATTGATATTGTTAGTTGTATGACTAAAAAACTACTTAATGTGTGGAAGATGTGGTGCAATAATCTTTAAATCTTAACAGGACCTTGTTGCTGTAGTCATCCCTTGGTATCTTGGAAAAGGAGCTGGGGGATGTCTGAGAGCCTCTTCTCTCTATCCCTTTGTATACCAAAATTCAAGAATGCTCATATCCCTTATATAACATGGCATGGTATTTGCATAGAACCTATGACACCCTCCAGTATACTTTAAGTCATGTTTAGATTACTTATAATACCTAATACAATGTAAATTCCATGTCAGTAGTTGTTACAATGTGTTGTTTAGGGAATAGACAGCTGCACATGTTCAGGACTGATGCAGTTATTTTGCTCCTTGTATTTTTGACATGCGGTTGGCTGATTTGCAGATACAGAACCAGTGTAGACAGAGGGCACTCTATTAAAGGAGATAATGCATGTTTCATGCTTAACAATTAGCTAATCAGTAAATGCTTGAAAAACACAATCCCCCATTAAAGTCATGGAGACCTCATATCTGAAATAAACTGTTTTTTACTATAATCTGAAGCAGATGTGTCAACCTCAGCGATACTGACAGCTGGGCATCACACTTTGCTGTGGTGGATGTCCTGGGTACTGGAGGATATAGCAGCATCCCTGGCCTCTATCCAGCGTGATCATTAAAAATCTCCACACATATTTCCAAATGTCCTATGGTACAAGATCACCCCTGGGTGAGAACCACTGACCTAAAGCATGAATATGAAATTGTACACGCTGTCAATAAACCATGTAGAAATACATGTATATGAAATATGAGTGGAGGAATTTTTAGTTTTTTCTTTATTTATAAAATTATTTGTAGGCGGTGCTGGGGTTTGAACGTGGGGGTGTTGCACTTGCTAGAAAAGCACTCTACCACCTGAGTGAGCCACACCGCCAGCCCTTTTTGCTTTCCAGATAGGGTCTCACTTTTTTGCCAGTATTGGTCTAGGACAGCAATCTTTATAGCTCCACCTCCCATGCAGCTGGGATTACAGACCCATGCGCCATGCTTGTCCCCGCCCCACCCTTTGTTTTGCAATGGTTTCACTATGTAGTTCAGGCTGGCCTCAAACTGTCAGTCCTCCTGTCTCAGCCTCTTGGGATGACAGTTCTGCACCACAACGCCAGGCTTATAAAACATTCTTGTACATTATATTGCCTTGAAATTTTTTAAAAGTTTACTGACATAGCTGCCTCATATTTTTCATTTAGCAAATCATACTTGTGAGTATGCTAAGAATAATTTAACAAAATAAAAGTACACAAAATGTTCATTGCTGATTATCTTTAATAATTAACAGGGAAATTTAGTACAAAGTAACTTGTAGTAACTTGTAGGCTTTGGGGTCATTTCTCAAAATAAAAAGATACAAGCCTGGTGTGGTAGTGAATCCCTATAATCCCTGTAACATGGGAGGCTAAGGCAAGAGGATCCAGAGTTCTAGGCCAGCCTAGGCCACATATGGAGACCTGTCTCAAAAAACCAAATCAGAACAACAACAACAAAAAAATACCAAGGCATTGGCGCTCTCTCTCTCTCTCTCTCAGGAATGCCTGGGTCAGGGTCAGGAGCCAAGCACTGTCGTAGTTTTTTATTCTTTTTTTTTTTTTTTTTTGGTGGTAGTAGGGACTTATGCTTGCTAGGCATGCACTCTATCACTTGAGCCAGACCCCCAAGACATGTTATTTTATATGCACAAGTGATTGAAATATGTAGTTACTCAGGACAGAAAGCACCAGTTCTTCGTATAGATCTTTCACTGGACATGTCTTCACAGGGCTGAAACCTTATATCATATCACCTAGTCTAATGTTCTCCAACATCAAATACTGAACCTCAATAAGGAACTTAATTTTTCATCAAATAATGGCAACTGTCTCTACTTTTAAGTTTCAGGGATTTTATTTATTTATTTTTTTTTAATTTTATGATAACATTTTTAATAGGACTAGCAGAGTCAGCACACATTTCCCAAATTAGATGACAGAAAGGGCATTCTAAATTTTTTTTTTCATTTTTCTTTTATTATTCATATGTGCATACAAGGCTTGGTTCATTTCTCCCCCCTGCCCACACCCCCTCCCTTACCACCCACTCCACCCCCTCCCGCTCCCCCCCCTCAATACCCAGCAGAAACTATTTTGTCCTTATCTCTAATTTTGTTGTAGAGAGAGTATAAGCAATAATAGGAAGGAACAAGGGGTTTTGCTGGTTGAGATAAGGATAGCTATACAGGGCATTGACTCACATTGATTTCCTGTGCGTGGGTGTTACCTTCTAGGTTAATTCTTTTTGATCTAACCTTTTCTCTAGTTCCTGGTCCCCTTTTCCTATTGGCCTCAGTTGCTTTAAGGTATCTGTTTTAGTTTCTCTGCATTAAGGGCAACAAATGCTAGCTAATTTTTTAGGTGTCTTACCTATCCTCACCCCTCCCTTGTGTGCGCTCGCTTTTATCATGTGCTCATAGTCCAATCCCCTTGTTGTGTTTGCCCTTGATCTAATGTAAGTTTCAGGGATTTTAAAAGTAAAGGTTAGCCAGTAGAGTGGCTCAAGAGGTAAGAGTGCCTGTTAGCAAGCGTGAATCCCTGAGTTTAAACCCCAGTGCTGCCAAAAAAAAAGTAGTCTAAAAGTCAAGTTCAAAAGAGCTAATTGTTGATTTTCCAACCTCACCCAAATTAGCTCATGTTACTCTTGTGAATCTTTATTTTTTCCATCTTAAAACAATTATTCTATAATTTGGGAACAATAGCATATTGGTTAGTAGAATGAATTCAATAAAAGTACAAAAAGAAAAGATCAAAGTAAAAAAATACATAGTCTAAAAAACTAATATTTATAAGTAACTTTAAAAAAAGTGTGTGACTTATGCTTTCCCTTTCTCCCTTTCTGAATCCAACACACTTCTAGGGCTTCCCCTGTGGGCCTGCACGGAGTACATGACTCTTGGTTTTTAGGGGAACTGGAAATATTAAAATTTTCTTTTGATGGCAAAGACAGAAGGAGAGAAAGAAGGAGGGAGAGAGTGAAGGAAGGAAAGGATAAGAAGGAAGGAAAGAAGAGAATGATGGAAACCACTGTTTAATAGAGCATCTTTTTGCACAAATAAATGCTTCCATGTTGCTTTAAGATCAGCACATAAGTTTTTGTTTTGATGCTGGTGATGGAACCCAGGGCACACCAAGCACACGTCTACCACTGTAGAAACAGTATAAGCAGCTAACCAACCTAGCTGGAGCATAGATTGCAAATAACCTTTCACAAGTCACCTTGACCATTGAGATGCACATGCTGGATTTCCCTAGGTCAAGTGAGTTTCGGTATCACTTATGTACACATTTGCCACTTTGATAGGTTTATGAGTTCAAAAACCTGTTCCCTTAGGACTTATATTCTAATGGATTCCAGAAAGTTGAGCGATTTTTGTTATTTTGAGCACTCAAACATTTAGTAGTAAGGTTTTTTTTTGCAATGTCATTTCAATGTATTTATTTACAGCTTGAATTAGGCATTTTACATTTCCAGTGGCATTTCCCAGATTTTACGTGACTGTGTCAAATAAAAGTATAGTACTGATGTTGCTTTCATGGCTAGGTCCTCCCTTGTGGAAACCATAAGGACACAATGTGGACTGTACTGTTTTATTTGTTGAGTGGGGAAGGTCCTTAATGACTCCATTAGACAAAGGCATTTGCTGTACACACAGTGCCTTCTTCACCTTCAAAACAAGGCACCAGGCTCCACCCAGTTGGCTGTAAATCAATAATTCATTTGCAACCTGTAAAACCTTCCTTCCAAGTCCATGTACTAGCAGCCAAATAAGAGGTCATGCTCACCGCGGACTGCTGTCTAATTTAAACTTACTTACAGCCCAAGACAGGTCAAAAGCTGTGGAAGGTCCATGACAAATTCCATGTGTTGTTCATGTCCTGGGGTAGAGATGGGTCGCTAATTCTGAAAACTAAGTCCCTATCTATAACAAGCCTGATCTTTTATACAGAACAGCAGAACAGTTCTGTTTGCAGTCTTCTGTATATATAAGAAACCCTTAAATAAACTTTGAAAAGAGATAAAGCCGGTCACTAGTGGCTCTTGTCTATATAGCTACTCAGGAGGTAGACATCAGGAAAATCAGGGTTCGAAGCCGACCCCAGGCAAATAGTTCTTGAGATCCCATCTTGAAAATACCCATCACAAAAAAGGGTGGTAAGAGCACCTGCCTAACAAGCGTGAGGCCCTGAGTTGAAACCCCTGTGCCTCCAAAAAGAAAGAAACATAGGAGAAAGGTTTCCCATGGGATGTGTGGGTGCCCTTCCTCATCCCCTGTTCAAATGAAGTATGCAGCAACGCCGGAAACCAAGGCCCACACCTGATCATTTAGATGAAAAGCACTGGCCTTCAGTTAGAATTTCTTCAGAACACAAAATCAACCAACCAATTTATAGGGTTCCTATAGTTACTCTGAAAAGTGGTTGGATGGGAACCCTCTGAGTTTTTTGTGCTGGCCATCCAGGTAAGAAGTAGTTTGAAAAATTCAGTGATCTGTTCATTTCTGCAATTCTAATATGTATAGTTTTCTGTATGTAGTTATTATATTTCAGAAAAAAAGTTTAAGAACGCCCTACGTGGACAACAGGAATACAGCATTTACATAGAAGCACTGGTGTCTTCAGTTCTTTGCCCTTGTCTTCTTTGCTACACGGAGCCATTTGAGAGCCTGCAGTCCTAGTTTGGAGTAGCCAGTTTTCAGGTCTTGAGAGCTTTTTTTATAAGCACCTAGTCCTGGTTGATTTATGTAATAATTACTTCAATATTTTAGAAACTCTGAATTACAGACATCTTCAGATCAAGACTAACAACTAAGATATTCAACTTTAAGGAAAAAAAACAAAAACAAAACTCTTCAGCCACCTATGAATCTAGGCAGAGATTCTTCTGTATAATGTTGATAAGAGCCAGGTGCTGATGGCTTACACCTGTAATCTTAGCTACTCAGCAGACAGACATCAGGAGGATCAGAGTTTGAAGCCATCCCAAGCAAATAGTTTGTGAGACCCTATCTTGAAAAATACCTAACACAAAATAGGACTGGTAAAGTGGCTCAAATTGTAGCGTGCCTTCCTAGCAAGCGTGAGGCCCTGAGTTCAAACCCCACTACCACCAAAATAACAAAACCAGTTAGCCAAACACAATATGGTACTAAGGACTGGAGGCATGACTCAAGGCACAGAGAATCTGCCTGGCAAGTGCAAGGCCCTGAGTTCAAACCCCAGTACCACCAAACACCAAAACGAAAATTACATGGAACTAAATCCCAGAAGGAGATGATTTTACTGTATAAAATTTGAAAACAAAAAGGAGGCTGCCTTAAATTCAACATCAGTGTATAATGGAATGGATCACCTTCATGGCAAATGAATGAAAGTTTTAAATTGTATTTTGTAGTGTTCCTATGGAATTGTTCATTTGAGAAATATCATTACCATCTTTTTGTAATGAATTCTGAATATTTGTATAGCATCCTGTCATTAAAACCTATTATTCAGTATCACACACATAAATAAACTATTTTGTACTTTTCCTTTGCTCTATTATCTAGAGTATTTCAGAGAGTTTGTGAGAAGCACTAAGGAGTGTTGTACTATGACTTAGAGGTCCCATCTTTTGACTCAGTTCAGCTGCTAAGTCATGTGACAAAAGTGATTTAGTCTTTCTAGATTTGGTTTCCTTAATCTCCAGTCATGAGATTTCCCATTCCAACTTGAGCACAACTCACCCATTCCTCTTCACAAAATCATTTTGTTGTTCTTGAATTAGCCACTCTAATTTTCTTCTCTTTCATTTAAATAAAAACCATCCCCACCACCACATTCAGTGGGTACCTCCTATGTGCCAGGAGTGGTGGTACTGCCTTTAGAGTTGTGGTTAGAGTTATAAGTTATTAGTTATAGCATTAATAGATCATTTCTTACAACACATGCCCTCTTTCTCCCTGTCCTGTACCCCTACCATGAGATTAGCATTTATCATTCCTTGGCTAAGGAAATTAAACTTGAAGAGTTGAAGGAACTTATCCAAGGTCATGAGCTAGAAGTGGCCATGACTCAAGCCCCCCATCCTCTGATGGAGGGGGGTCCTCCTCCATTCTACCCTAGTTTTTAATTCTATATGGACTACTGGTGCTCCAAAGGTAAGTGAAGCCATGTCTAATTCATTGGACACAATCCTTCCTGTCCTTACTCCTGTTGCAACACAAGGACAGAAGCTGGTGTTCAGATGGGCAAGGTGGCCCTCACTGAGACACCTGTTTTCTAAACAAACACTGCATGGTGGAGTGGATCCTGGTCACCAATGCAACATTCTCAGTTGCTCTGTTTCTGTCATTGCCCAGAGCAGAACGAGCCTAGTGGTATGGAAAGTCAAGGAATTCAAGATGATTTCTACTGAATTCTAGAAAAATCTTCCAGATCCTTGTAATAATCTCAGAAACCTCTGCAATTTGGAGAATTGCATTTTCCAGTTTCCTGTTGCCCTTCATGAAGGAAACTGAGTGAAATAAAAACAGCTAATAGTTATCAATGCTTACTAGGCACCAGGAACCATTCTAGGCACTCATTTGTGTTATTCCACATAATTTGCATACAGTGATAGGTACTATCACCATTTCCAATTGTTGTAAGTGGAGAAATTCACTACCAATCCATTGTTTCATTAATCCTACTGGCCACAGAGTAATATAAGCAGGAAAGTCATGACATTTATTATTGTATTTATTATTGTGGGAAAGTGGGGAGGATGGAGATGGTACTTGAATTAATACTGGCTAAGTGCAGAGCTCTGCTCCCATGATCTTGTAACAGTTTACAATTTTATGAAATCAATCCTGTCCCCATTTTGCAGATGCACTGACAGAAGCCCACCTAAGACAGGTCAACTGACCATGATAAGGAAACCTCTCTAGGGATCACCTCACTCAGTTTCTTCATTTTACAGAGGAGGAAACTGAGGCCCAGAGAGGTTAAGTGACATCTTCAAGGTCAAATGGCTGTTTCAGGATGGAAGGTAGGACTCAGAAAGTAATTTTATAGCATGGATACTCAGGTTGCTGGCCCTTTCACACAGTACAATGGCTGGAGCTTGAAGCACTTGTCAAAAAGAAAGGAGAATAAAACACTCACCCGTGGCTTGTAATCCTATTGCATGCTTAACAGTCTACTATCCTTAGCTGAGCAGCGTGAAAAGTGTAAAATATTAAAGGTGTAGCTAAGTGATAAGGGGCTTGCCTACCACGTGCAGGGCCCTGGTTTGATCCCTAGCACTGAAAATAATAACAATAACAATAATGATAATTAATTAATAAAAATACAAAGTCAAAGTTCATAAGCTACTGTTCCAATCTTGAGTATCTTTTCCAGTCATCAAAACTCATATCCAGCCGGGCACCGATGGCTCACACCTGTAATCCTAGCTACTTGGGAGGCAGAGATCAGGAGAATCTCTGTTCAAAGTCAGCTTGGGCAAATAGTTTGTAAGACCCTATCTCAAAAACACTCATCTCAAAAAATGACTAATGGGGTGGCTCAAATGTTGAGTGCCTGCCTAGGAAGCATGGGGCCCTGAGTTTAAACCCCAGTGCTACAAAACAAACAAACTCATATCCTTCGGGCATCTCAGAGATTGTTCCAGTCCTTCTACAAACATCTGTGAAAAGAAATATTTGTATCCCATAGTCACTGCTGTAAGGCTCACTGTTCTCCAAATACACTGTATAGGGATGAAACTGAATTCATACAATTCTTTTTCTTTCTTTTTTTTTTTTAAGACAGTGTCTGGCTATGTAACACAGGCACACAGGCTGACTTCAAACTTGTGCTCCTCCTGCATTAGCCTTTGGAGTGCTGGCATTGTAATCCTATGTCATGCTCAATTCTTCCTTTTAAATAAATTCTCAAACACCTTCCAAGTTTTCTCCATGTCAGACAAGTGTTAAGTGACAGACTGAACTTAGACTCCAAAGTCTAAATTCTTTTCTCCACATCACCCTGCCAGATCATAGAAACCTCATTCAATGCAATGAACTTTGATAACAGGGCCTCTACAATTAAATTACATATGTAAAAAAGTACCACCAAAAAAAAGAAAAAAAGACAAAAATTAACAAGAAGATTGGGCCTAACAGAGAAGAATCGATGGGACAATGTGACAATAAAAAATACATTAAGATGTGTTTAAAGGCAGATTTTCTTCATGTCAATTCCATACTTATACCAGTTTTACTTTATTTTTTATTTTATGCTTTGTTTATGCCTCAGGTTAAGTGCTCCAGTGGGTACAAAAAAATTTATGAGACACTCAGCCAGCTTGTGAGAAGCACATAATACTATTACAGAGTCAATATGCATCCCCAGGAATCAAGTTGTGTATTAGTTAGGGAAAGACAAGTAGTTGTAACAAATACACCCCAAAATGCCTATGGGCTAGTGTAAGAAAGTCTATCTGACGTTAAAAACACCCATTGGACTCAATAAGATTATCAACTGTACTTTTTATTGAGGAAGTAGGGGACTGAGCAGGTAGTTCAGTGCTAGAGCATATGCCAAGTGTATGCCAGGCCCTGGAAAAAAAAAAAAAAGACCCAAAACAACTAAAGAGGAAGTAGAATATTCAATTATTCAATATTGAGAAGAGGTAGAAAAATGGTATCCCAAATATTGCACCTGGAACAGCCTAATTCACTAGACAATTTACTACTCTTAGTCCCATACTACTCCCCATTTCCTCTACAAAAAGAGGAAGGCCAACAGAATGGAATTTGAACTCAGGTCTTCACACTTGCAAAGTAGGCACACTAACACTTGAGGAAATGAGCCACACCTGCAGTCCATTTTGCTCTGGTTATTCTGGAGATGGGGTCTCGAGAACTATTTGCCCAGGTTGGCCTCCAACCTCAATCCTCCGTATCTCTGCCTCCCAAGTAGCTAGGATTATAGCCGTGAACTACTGACACCCAACTGAGAATGGAAATCTTTTTTTTTTTTTAAGAATATTTATTTATTTATTTCCTCATTTTCCTGTATTACATATTTTTATTCCTTTATATTTGATGTATTTGAGTGTGGTCATTTCTGAATATGCCATTCACTCTTTAATAGTTCACCCTAAAAAACTTAGCATTTTTTTTTATTCATATGTGCATACAAGGCTTGGGTCATTTCTCCCCCCTGCCCCCACCCCCTCCCTTACCACCCACTCCACCCCCTCCCTCTCCCCCCTACCCCCTCAATACCCAGCATAAACTATTTTGCCCTTATCTCTAATTTTGTTGAAGAGAGAGTATAAGCCATAATAGGAAGGAACAAGGGGTTTTGCTGGTTGAGATAAGGATAGCTATACAGGGAGTTGACTCACATTAATTTCCTGTGCATGTGTGTTACCTTCTAGGTTAATTATTCTTGATCTAACCTTTTCTCTAGTTCCTGGTCCCCTTTTCCTATTGGCCTCAGTTGCTTTAAGGTATCTGCTTTAGTTTCTCTGCATTAAGGGCAACAAATGCTAGCTAATTTTTTAGGTGTCTTACCTATCCTCACCCCTCCCTTGTGTGCTCTCGCTTTTATCATGTGCTCAAAGTCCAATCCCCTTGTTGTGTTTGCCCTTGATCTAATGTCCACATATGAGGGAGAACATACGATTTTTGGTCTTTTGGGCCAGGCTAACCTCACTCAGAATGATATTCTCCAATTCCATCCATTTACCAGTGAATGATAACATTTCTTTCTTCTTCATGGCTGCATAAAATTCCATGGTGTATAGATACCACATTTTCTTAATCCATTCGTCAGTGCTGGGGCATCTTGGCTGTTTCCATAACTTGGCTATTGTGAATAGTGCCGCAATAAACATGGGTGTGCAGGTGCCTCTGGAGGAACCTGTGTCACAGTCTTTTGGGTGAGAATGGAAATCTTAACAAGCAGAATTCTAACCCTTCTTTCTAATGCCTAAAGATATTGTGCTTGGAGATTTAACTTTATTGATTTAAAAAAAGAAAATAAAGCTCAGCCTCATTGATGTGGTCCACCCTAAAAATTTGAGTTGGATGAAAATATTTTCACTTTTCAGCAAATTGTTATTATGGGATTTGTAGAAAGACTTAGCCTGGAATCCTGGAATTTTACCTTTCCTTTGAAAAGAGAAGCTATTCATTTTTGAGAATTATAGAGTCAAGTCAAAGACTGTCATAAATTTTTCTTGTTTTGAGTTTGTGCAACATTGATGGTTGTTGAAACTGGCTGATGGGCACAAGATTACTGTAGTATTCTCTTTACGTTGTGTTTATGCTTTTTTAATAATAGAGTTTAAAAATTGTCACTACATGAGTAGCTAGGATGGGTAAAACTCTTTTTAATATTGAGGAAGCCGGACACCCAAAATGGGAAACACGTGGCTGAGCCAGCACAGACCTGTGTAGAACGATTATGAAAAGGCTTTCTCGCTTCTTTAAAGTTTTGGCTGTGGTGACTTCCTTTTCCAAGAAATTATGTTACGTTCTAAACAGACCTCTTAAGTCTTTTTCTGGAACATGACATAGTTTCAAAAAAACCCCAAAAAACTAGTTAAACCCAATTCCTGTACTTTCATGTAATGTGACCTCAAAAATAGAGTTCTGAAGATACTACTGGCATTCTTTGTGTTTTTAAGGAAATGCTCTTTGGTGGGTAATATGCACTTCATGTTGTTACTACGAAGACTCATACGCTTTTTAGTAGACTTAAAAATGACACCAAGAACACTAAGGGAAATCAAAAGTATCAAAAACAACTACTCACTGGAACATGTCAAATTGTTTAAATTTGGTTCGATCTAGTTTTATGTGATGGGTAAACCATGGCATAGACATCCTTTTGTAGTTAAAAGAGATTGAAATTGATTTTTTCCAGCATCCTGAGGATCTCATTGTAGGAACACTAGACTACATTTAGGTTTTCTTATTATATCATCATACTAGTAAGTGGATCAATATTTAACCTCTCAGTTTATACCCATTTTTTTTTCAATTCTCAAAACAAGCTTACTAATGTCATTACTGTGACTGTACAAGATGAGGAGTCTGAGGTCTGGGTTACAAAGTTCACGACAGTAACAGAGACAAAGCTAAGCCTCATCATCAGGTTGATATAACTATACTTCCTCAATGAGGATTTCCCACATATCGGTCATTTGTGCCCTTCACAAAGCCTGCCACATGCAATCGACACCATAAAGCTTTTCTTTATATCAACTCACTTCCATTTTTATCTGCTGGCTGTCTTTTTCTCAAAAAGAATCTCTTGGAAGTGAACAGAACCAACATTTGCTGCAAATCTAAATTTGTCAGTGTCTGTAAAAAAGGTCAAGGCCAGTAGTTCTCAAAGTGCATTCCCCAAACACACCAGTATCACCTGGGAACTTGCTAGAAGTACTACTGGGGGCCCTGCTCTAGACCTGTCGAATGAGAAACTCTGAGTGGGGCTCAGGCATCTGTGCTATAACAGGCTCGTCAGGGGAACTCTGAGGCAGCAGGGCTCCAGGAAGTCCTGCATGATACGTGTTATCTTACTAATACTCATGTCTTCTCATGGGAACAAAGACCTCTCTATCATCCCCAGCATCACAGAGGTGTAAGCATAACCACCGTGCTTACACAGACTCAGTGTCAACTGAGGCCACTGTCACCCAGTTAGCAAATATGGGGCAGAAGGTATTACACCATATTTGTCTGACTCCAAAGTCTTCATAATATGAGCTCAAGTGGGATATAAGGAAATGCTTTGGCATTATGTCCAAAGAAATAGGGTAGACCTATTCATGTGACAAGATAATTTACATATTGAGTATGTAGTGATCATTTTGTTATATACATTGATATATACACATTATCAATCATCTATGACTTTGATATTCAATTAATATTTTACTGTTGAAAGTAGTCATTGAAATACAATACTATGTTTTTGCTTGAAAAATGACTTCTACTGTTTCTAGAAAAGATTTGTTTTATACAATTATCAGGATATGATGAACAGTTGAATGGAGCTGGAAAAATGATCATGCCAGTTCTAAAGTAGTAGCTAGATTAATCCTTTCTGCCAAGATTAAATTCATGTTAAGTCCAGTTTAGTGGATGTTTGCCAATCATAATTGTATTTACACTTACTTAAATATTCTTATATACTTTAATTTTTCTTATCTTACAAAATGTGCTAGAGATTAGGAGTTAAAAATTAATGAAGAGTAGTGTTTTCTAATTCTTTCTGAAGGGTAGGGGACATAAATGCTTGGGCGCAGGTTCCCCTCTGAAGGAGCTGAGCTTAAATATTCCATTGGAGCCAGTGGCTGGAAATATCACAAATGATTCTACGAATGGTGATAGCTTTACATGGTTTGGTTATGCAAATACTCTATAACCTAAGGTTTCTCTTCCAGGCATTCACATCTTTCTGAGTAAACTCATCAGTCTACGTACTGAAGAGCCAGGAACACTGTAGATATAAATCCTGCCCCATGATCCTACTTGAACTTCTAGCCCAGGAATAGCCTAAAGCCCTTTACTAGATGTCAAACAAGTCAAACAGGTCAATATTGTTAATATAATATTTTGAAAATCATGTTCACACTTATTATGTGTATTTAATATTATCTGGCTATCCAAAAATGATACCATTTTAAAACTCTGCTCAGTGGATAGAAATGTTGTAAAATTTCCTCTTTATCTAGAATTTATGTCCACATTAACAAAACAAGTGCCATTGTGGGTGGACTTCTGGCCACAAAAGTAGACCTGAATGTTCTGGCAATGTTGATTGAGACATGACCCTTACCAGTCCATCAGTGTTTACAATTCTGCCAGGAGTACAATATATATGAATGAATACATCCTTTGTGGCTTTAGAAACTGAGTTCTAAATTTGGGCTAATGTACAGAGAACACAATGCATACTTTGAAAAAGACTGGGACTGATCCAGCCACGCCCAGGTTTAAGGCCCTGCTAACCTTTCTGTGGAGCACATACCTTCCAAATAGCTGGATGTTTACATTTGTTACGAGCTACACCTGGAGAGATGTTTTAAGTTTCTTTCTATTGTTGTCACATTTTAACCTTTCCTAGTCTTATATTCTTAGTTTCTTTCCTAAGGAACACTCTTGATGAAATTAAGTCAGGCGCAGCTGCTGTACGAACCATGAGTAGCTCAGGAATGGTGTTAACAGCAGGGTTGACCCAGTGCCAAGTATAAGAGAAACTCAAGTCAGGTGGGTGTAAGGCAGAAACTCACTAGGATGTCTACATGCGCTGCCTGTTGGTGCTTTTCTTGGCATCTAATGCTGACTGCATGATGGGCCCGGGTTGGCTACCCAGGACCCGGATTTTTAAGGAAGAACTCTGTCCCATTAACATTCCATGTGGAACTCTGACACTTGCTAATTCTACATGGTCTTTCTCTCTCATTGACTGAGATCGTTTATTGGTCTGGCTATGGTAGAATATATATTTCCATGTGACATTTTACTTACTGTTTCTTTAATCCTTGTTATCAAAAATTATCCCTCTAGTTGAGTATAGTGGTGCAGATCTATAATCCTAGCACTTGGAAGAATACAGCAGGAGGATCCTGAGTTTGAGGCCAACCTGGGTTACATAGCAAGACCCTGTTTCAAAAAACCACAGGCTGGGAATATACTCAGTGTAGAAGGCTTGTGTACTACATGTAAAAAGCCCCAGGTTTGATCTCCAGTACCATACACACAAAAAAATTTGTTACCCACCCTAGATAAGGACACTTTTAACCTTTTATCTTTTTTAATAGGATATCTGTAAGTTATACAGGCTGGCCTTGAACTTTCGATTTTCCTGCCCAAGTCCCTTGAATAGCTGGGGTTAGAGGTGTGCACCACCAGGCCCTGTTGACAGTTTTATATGGTCCTACCATCTTCTCTAACTATTCATCACATTCCTGCCCTTCCCCAAACCCAATTCCCAACCATCCAGCGTTCTAGATTCTCTAATCAGGGTAAATGGCAGTGTGGAGGTTGTGAGGGGGAATGGATGTCACATTTCTTACTCATAAGGAGATTAAATGCTGGGAGGTGGGGTCAGAAACTATTTACTTAACAGGTCATTATAATTCAGTGCCGGCCTTGTGTATAGAGGAGCAGAGCTGGGGCACCAGCTCTGGCAGGGGGTCAGAAATGGCAAAGGAGAAAGTAGCATCCAACAAGGACCCTAAAGATAAGCAGGGGTTGGATAGAGATGGTAGGAAGGTCATTCTTTTCTCACAGAACAGCATAAAAAGCCATCAAGAAAAGATGCAATTTGCAGAAGGGTATATAGGGCCAAGTGGTTGCTGAAACATAGAGTATGCGTCACAGTATAAAAAGAGATGAGGGTGGAACAGTGAACTGGTTCAGGTGGAGGAGGTCAAGCTACATTGCATGATCATGACCTGGAAGATAATGAGAAGCCGTGGCAAAACTTTAAGCAGGGGTTGAAGGTATTCCACCAGCCTGCTTGAGAGTTCTGGGTGTTCATCATTGCAGGACAGTATGGAATGAAGGTCTCCTGGTAACATCTCATTTGCTTCCTTGGACCTACATCTCAAAATGCTTCAAAATAAATATATGGCTTTTAAATTAAAAATAGCTTCCTGCATCTGATTTATTTAAATAAAGAAGACATCTAAAATAAGGACCATTTCTTTTACTGAGTATTTTTTGTAGTGATCTTATAAAAAATTCATTTGTGTTTTTCTGTGATGATAGTGTCATTGTTCATAAATGCAATAAAATATTTATGGAAAAATGTACAAGGAAACAATAACATCAGTAGCTGATGGGTGCAATCTTTAAAAATTTTGAACCTTGTTATTTTTTTCTTTGCTTTTTTATATTTTTAGTGCTGGGGATTGAACCCAGGGCCTCGTGCACTCCAAGCATGTGCTGTACCACTGAGCTTTATCCCCAACCCTTCCTATTTTTATTTAAGCCAACTTAAAAATATATTTTTAAATAGAAACACAGATATTCAGAAAAAAAATTTTTTGAGGGGTTGAGATGGGGGAAATAAGCCCCAAATACTCTTACCAATGACAGGTTAAACAAATATGTTCTCATTGTTGAAAATGTAAGTCAAGACAGATTTTTTAAAGACTTCTTTTCTACTCTGTGTGAAAGCAAAGGCCTCAAGACATTTCATGTTTTTTAGTTTCCCATATTTCTTATTGAACCAACTTACTAGTGCAGAGCACAGAAACAAAGAGAAAAATCATATACCCCAAGAAATGTCCAATTGTCTAGACAGTGGTGGCATTTTCAACTTGATATGGTAAGATGATGGTGACTGTGCTACAGCACAAATCTTTGTATCATCTCGTTCATGTGCAGTTCTTTATAGACCCATTGTTCTTCTCCAATGTCTTTTCTTGAAGTTGTACCTGATTTTATTACCAGTGTTCACCTGCCCATGGGGACCTGGGGGAATAGCTCAGTAGTAGACCACTTGCCTAGCATGACCAAGACCTTGGGTTCCATCTCCAGCACTGTTAAAAAAAAGGGGGGTGGAGGGGAGGTGGGGAGCAAAAGGGCACTTTGTTTCTCTTTCTTAACTAAGAATTACTTGATCCTGAAAGTTATTTGAGAAGACATGGTGAGGAATAGAGTCAAATGCACACACCACAGTGACAAAGAAAAGGGGATGGGGGAGAGGGAAAACAGGCAGAAGAACATACTGCATTTTCTTTACTTTCTTTTGCTGTAACAGTGATTAACATCTTAGCCTTTGAGAACATTAACTGAAGGACACTTCCCATGTCCACTGGCTCAGAGAAGGAGGAGCCAGACCTGCTCCACATGGGGACATAAGGAAACTCAGAGCCTGTAGGGAGTGGTGGCAGTCAGTTCCAGAAAGGACACCCTGTGACTCTTGTTAGCACAGTGGCCCTGAGAATCCTCAAGTGCTCACTGTCTTCCAACACATACACACACTCCATGCCCCTGCTAACCTTATTTGCAGGTCAAATTTGCAGGTAAAATGGTCAGGTGGATTTAACTTTCACAGCTCTTCTCATCCTGTCTCTCCTTTCTAGGATTCTGCAGGGAATTTGCTTATAATATGCATGAAAGAAGTAAGGATTATTACTTCTTTTCCTACTGCAAGATAAACAGATCAAACTTTAGGCCACAAAATCCAGGATTAGATCTCAGCTTGGACTTCATCAAGCTTCAGTCTGAACCTCATTTCTCCCATCTGTATAGAAGGATAACCAGGGTTGTGATGCAGACTGTAACATCTGGCACAAACTCAAAAACAGAAACAATATCAGGTGCTACCTGCATTATATCTACATGTTTAAAATAGGCATTTATAAATAATAGGCTTAATACTCGCTATACCATGATAAACGTTGGTTCACTCCCCCTCCTACAAATCTTTGTGTCCTGACGACTTAGCATCTCTGAGAATAAACTCTTCTTGGATAGCCTATGTGTCTGTCCCCAGCCACCTTGCCTGTCCATTTTTTGCCCCTAAATGGATTTCTGTGACTACCACTCTAGTTTAGCTCTCAGGAATGCTGAGTTATCAGGATCCTAAATATCTCTTACTGCTTTTGAGTCCACTCTCAGATATGAAGGCAGCATCAAACAGCACTTAAGAATGTGCCAACATATAAGAGCCAGGAGTTATTTCAAGAATGGCAGGCACAGGGGACTAACACCTCCGGCCCTACTGGTGCAACATTGCAAACAAGTGTATTGGGACATCCCCAGAAAGAGGCACTGCAGGTCACAGATTGTGGGAAACAAAATTTTGATGAGAAACCCATTTTTTAATAGGTCCCTGGCATACCTGGGACCTATTCCCAAAACATCATAAATAACAAAAAAGTCTTCACATACCTGGGACCTATTCCCAAAACATCATAAATAACAAAAAAGTCTTCACAGAATGTAAAAACAGAAGGCTACAAATGGGAATTTCTAATAAAAATCTGTGAACTGAAAAGTGAGAATTGTCTTTGGATGGATTCCAGCTGGAATCTCTGTCTATGTCTCCACTCAGCGTCACCTCACCCACTCCTCTAGGCAATGAAATGTCAAGCTAGATTTGTTAAACAGAGATGAACTGAAACCTGGGCACTTGTTCAGATCTTAGACCAGAGACATTTTAGCCAGAGTGATAATTTGTGAACACCCAAAGAGTTTCCAAGATTCTAAAACAGCTTGTACCTCGAATAGCTCTGTCAACTTTATGCAAACTGCATAACCCCTCAGAAAGGAACATCACCAATCTCACTGTATTACAGTTGTGCTTATCAAGGACTATAAAAAGTATTAATTATAAAGACTGAGGAGAGTCAGCAACTATGTGCTATGCAAATCAATGGTAATTTTGCTAGAGTTACTGCCGGAATTTCTCAGACCAGAGCTGGAACAAGAGTGTCACTAAAAGCAACCAAACTAATCATTTGCTAAGTATTTAAATTTTTTTTCACATAGTTTAAATGAGTCAGTTCTCTGGAGTATACCATTAACAAAGTCAATGTACCATAAAAAGAAATGGAAATTGAAACTGGTACCTACCAGGAATCCTATTGAGTGTCACCCAAAAATGTTCATCAGGACTATAGGTGTCTTTTGACCACTGTAGTAGATCAAGGGCCCTTTTGTCATTCAAAACAAAGTTGACAAAGTCTCTGGTAAGGGCCACATAGGCAGTGCCAAAGTAGATGGTCAGTTGATGTGGAGGTGTGGTTTTTAAAAGATTTGTTCTTTTCATAAAAAACCCACCTTTGCCTGTATTTTCTTGATGGACATATTTAGTCCGTGCAATTGCATGAGCTGGGGGCAGCACCCCAGGGGTAATATTTTTCCCTTTAAATCCTTTCAGATACTGAATGATTTCCTTGTTGGTTTTCAGGGGAAAATCTTGCCCACAGGTGTTGATGAGGTACTTCCACGGGATCTTGGAGGTCACAAGGTCCTTCATACAGTTGAGGTCAGCCTGGAGCCTGGAGATCCCTGCATAGACCACAGTCTCCATCTTAGAAGCCAGAAAAGCATTTGGGAAGCAGTTGAGTAACTGCCACACAGAGTGTTTCAACTCAGGTGAGGCCTTTTCATCCACGTGCACACAGTAGATATTTTGGGGCATATAGATGGCCCTAAAGAGCCTTTCAAATGTATCAAAGTCTTTATGGATCACCATGACATAGGCCAGAGGGAATGCAGCTTCTTCCTCAGACAGGGGGCTCGTGACATAGTGGTTCTGGATCAGATAGTCCTTGCAAGGGACTCTTTCCAAAAGTGATGGCCGCTTCTTCCCCCACAAGAAGGTCAGCTTCTTTTTTAAGGCGTAATCACAGGCATCTGTTCTGTAGGAGCTTTCACTGGAACTGTTCAGCTTCTGGTAACTTTTGGGCGGGCTTAACTGGCTATTGTAAACTATCACAAAAATAACCACACCGAGCACAGTGAAAGCAAAAAAGTAATTCATCCAAAAGTTCATTCTTTTCACTTCCCGAGGAAAAGAATCTCTTCACAGATTGAGAAATGGTCAGTTCCTGAAACACAAGGATGAGAGGCTGAATTTACTCCTCGAGTCAGTCTGCAAGTTCAGAAGCTTCTACAGAGGAGCTGGCTGGCCATCTCCAGGTCCTTCAAGCCTCCGGTATTTTCCGCTTCAGGGCGGTGGCCATCCTCCCCGGGGTCGGCCTGAGATGTGATGCTTTGCCCGGTGCCCGGGTCTGCTGCCCGAGGTGTAGAATCCCTGCCGCTCACGCCCCGCCCCGTGCCGTCCAGCCCCGGGGAAGCCGCCTCGTTTGCATACGAAACGCAAGCGGTGGCTCTTAGCAAATTACACTTGGGACGGGACCGGAGTGCCGGATCCCACGTTCTCTAGCACCACTCCCACCCACAACCCCTCCTCCCATGCAATCTATTCCCATCTGAGCTCCCTTCTCTTCTCACGCCGTCCCCCGTGCCTTGCAAATGAGAAGTGACTCTAGTTTTCTGATCAGCCCCTCGACCTGCAAAGCAGCCCTTGGAAGCCACAGGAGTATTAAGACATCTGCTCCTCCTTCTTGTTTCTTTGCTACCTCTTCTCATATCAGTGTTATCTCTGCCTCTGGGTGCATACAGACACAGATAAGGAAAAGCACTTTTGCAACATGTCTAAGTAGACAGCAGCAGCGAAAACATCTTTGGTGGTCAGACTTGCTGAATGAAATCAGGCGGGTTCTGATGTATGGCATTGCAGATCAGTGCGTGTGTGAACTAAGACTCACACCCGTGGGGACATGGGATGAGGTGACTTTTCACAATAAAAGGGTAGGTGTCCATGACATGTAATGAAGTAAGCACACCTCTGGGTGCTGCAGAGAAATGTGATAGTCACTGTTCCCAGAGAGCACAAGCTGGTTCTCATTTACACAGAGCTTCAGATGACTTGAACTGTGGATGTGGTACTGTCAAACAGTATTGCTGGGGACCAGCTACTGGGTCTCTTAACAGCCGGATATCGCCAGATTTGAGGTCATTTTCTAAGTCTCAAAGGATTCTCAGTCTCCTCCTCTTCCACTTCCTGGACTCTGAAGCAAGAACAAATGCTTCTGGCTGCTGCAAAATTCCTGGAAGTATCCGTCAGCGTGACTCAGGGAGTCAGGAAGAGCAGGTCCGGTGACATTGCACAGGGCTTCGAACAGCTCACCTGTTGCAAGTGAGCCCACAGTAGATGTGGAGGGGCATCGGGGACTGATGCTGGTGGTGAGGCCACTTCTGGGGGGTGGGGAAGTAACTGGTGCGGTTGAAAGATCCAGTGTAGAAGCCACAGATGGATTCAAAGCTGGCTCTGTTCCCATCTCACCCCTGCAGTTATGTAGCTATCCTGCCTGCCCCCATGGGCAATTAAAGAAGCTGCTCCCATTAGGAAAATATCGGGAGCCTAATGCAGCTGTCTCCATGCCCCTCCCTGCCTCACACTACCCTCACTCAACTGTGCTGATGAGTACCCACATTATACAGTGAGATTAGATGAGACCGATAATGACTTTGGAGAGCTGCCAAAGAGTTGGCAGACATCGCCTTTTATTTTACAGTTGAGGAAACTGAGGCCAATATAAATATTCTTCCCAAAGTCATTCAGTTGGATGGAAACCAACTGAATGCAGAGACTCCCTTCTGCAGCTTCCAGTCTGGATACTGAAGCCAGTCTACTTGGCCAATCCTCAAGTCAGTAGCAGTGATCAGGATAAAGTTCCTAACGGTTCCACTGCCGGGGGAAATGTCAATAGTGGCTCCCATTCCACTCTTTGTTAGGAAGATTCAGCGAGCTAGCCGTGGCCTGTGGTTTAGCAGGAATCTGGGTATGGGTGTGTATTGAAGAGCATTGCCTGTAATGACTGCTCCTGCTTTCTCTTTTGGAAAATATCCAACTAACCCTGCTGATGGACAGCCATTTTGATTTGTTCTCAGTCATGTAAAAGAAAAACATTTACCTTAAGGCTTTTAAAAGGGCTGATTTATTCCTAGAGGCTAAATACCACTCTTAGCCGAGTATAGTGATTCACAGCTATAATCCCAGCACCCAGGAAGCTGGGGTGGAAGGATGGTGAGTTAAAGCCCAACCTATGCTACATAGCAAGACTGTGTCTCAAACAAAACAAATCAAGAATACACACAAAAAACCTAAAATAACAAAATCCCCACTTTTGCTGGGAACTGGTAGCTCAGGCCTGTAATCCTAGCTACTCAGGAGGCAGAGATCAGGAAGATCGCAAGTCAAAACCAGTCTTGAAAATACCCCTCACAAAAAAAGGGCTGGTGGAGTGTAGACCCTGAGTTCAAGCTCCAGTACCACAAAAAAAAAAAAAAAAAAAAAAGAAGAAAGAAAGAAAACTAAAACCCCCACTCTTTTCCTTCTTTGTTACGCCTCACCCCCGGGGTATTTGGCCCAGAAAAAGAATTATACACCCCAGAAATGTGGCTACAGGAAGAGAATAATCAGATAGTCTATTTTGGCTTTGCTTCTTTTTCTGAAAAATATATTCTGAGCAGGACTATAGTAAACAGGAGAGGGAAAGTAAGAGGCAAGAAGGGAAGCAAAAGGCTGTCTTGCATTACAGGTTCAGTGGTTCAGTTGTTTTTCCCATTTTCTCTGCCCCACCCCTGATCCTACAATAGGAGTTCTTTTGAGGCCAATATAAACCAAACTCTAGAAATCTTTCATCATGATTTAGTCAAAGCGAATTGCATATGAGAGTATTGCAACACAATCAAGACAGCAGTATAAAAACAAAACAAAACAACAAAAACCCAGAAAACACTTCTACAGTTGTCCTGGCTGATTTACAGTGGTTTAGATGAATAGACCAAGATTACAATGTGATGCTTTTTTTATGGTCTGGTCTCCAGTAACTGAACAGGCATTTTCTTCTAGAAAATAGTTGGGAGAGCAAAGCTATTAACTTCTAACCAGGACATTATTTCTGCTCCATTCACTCTAGTTGGCTTAACCTATGGAAAACTGTCCTCAAGTGGACATTCTGTATACCCAGGATAACCTTTATGGTCACGAACAAAAGACAACACAAAGGACTACAGCCAGCAGCACATAACTGGCCCAGCCCAAACATTAAAACAAAGAGCTGGGCTCTCTGGGAGACCTTCTGAGCCTGGTAGGATCTTCCCCCACCCCACGATGATTTAGTTCTTATTAACCTTCCTTGAGTCTTTGCCTCCACCCCAGCTGGGTTAACAAAGGCAAGACCTTCATGGCTGTTGAATCAAGGCAATGCTTAGTTATTTATTTTTAACAGACATTTAACATTTGCTCAGGTTTATGGGGCATGGTATTGCCATTCAGCACATGTATTTAATGTGTAATGATAAAATCAGGGTAATTATTATTTCTGTGTGAATCATTTCTATGTGTTAGGAATCCTCAGATTTCTCAGCTGGTTACTCTGAAACATGGAATGAACTGTTTTAGAGTGTGATTGCTCTGCTGTGTTATGCAACACCAGAAGTACTTCCCACCTCTAGCCACGTGCAGAAGGACAAATCCTGCACAGAGAACTCCAGAAGGATCACTCCATCTTGCTCTGTGAGGAAGGCTTTTGTTGTGTCTGTCTGACAACCTCAAATCCTTTGGTCACAAAGGAGATACAGAAAGTAAACAAAGATCTTTAAGCAACCAAAATAATGATGGCACCTTGTGGGCAGGATTTAGACTCTCCCATGCACACGGACAGGTAAGGGAGTGCAAGAAAGAAGCTGGTGCAGGGCTGGAAAACAGGACTGGCAGGTGCAGCTAATACCTGGCCAAGGTGTTGTGGACTTTGAGGAGGGTGGGGACTGATGGAATGAGAACTTGCTCCCCAGATCCCCAAAGCAAGGGGCTTCCTCTCTATGCTAGTAGCTAATGCCAGGGTAGATCATGGAACTAATACCACTAGCTCTTCTGATATTTTAAGATTAGTGAGAAAGTCTAAATTTCATCAGAAAAGGTTTCAAACTTTTCAAATGTTATCAAATTACTGACAGATTTTAAAATCATGACCACACATCCAGCCATACATACACATGGAGCCTGCATTTGAGGCTTTGGCTTATGCTCAGGTACTTTCAATCCCTCTAGAGACTTGGTGTGTTAACTCTTCATTTACTTACAGTCATATTGAACTTTCTCAGAGCTAAGCAGATGAGAAGTCACAAATTAGAAGAGGGATGTGGAACTGGCAGACCGAGTTACACTATTGTCAGCAACAGGTGATGGCCTGAGAATGAAATAGGTTCCAGTCAAAAGACACGGCTGTGTGATGTTGCTTGGACTCAGGATAGCCAGCACTAATCTAGCTCAATGCTCATCTTTTAATTTACAAGATCAACACCTCCAGTATTTATAGAGATCATGTATGCTAGTGTCTGAAAAGACTTGAAAACTTTGAAGAGTAACATAAACAAGTCTAGAACAATGCCAGACTTTCTTTGAAAATAAGTGGAGTTCAAAAAAGTAACATAGAAATATAAATGAGTTAAAAGATAAACATATATTGACATGGTCTATTTTAGATTGCTTTTCGGTTTTTTGGGCACCACTGGAGTTTGAACTCAGGGTCTCACACTTGCTGGGCAGGCGGTCTTACCGCTTGAGCCCTCTGCCAGCTGCACATTCTGTTTTAAAAGGCATTTCTGAAATGCGTTTACTCATTTTTTTTTTTTGGTGGCACTGGTGTGTTTGAATTCAGGGCTTTGCACTTGCCAAGCAGGTGCTTGAGTCACATCTCCAGTCCACTTTGCTCTGGTTATTTTGGAGATGGGTGCATTGTGAACTGTTTGCTTGGGCTGGCCTTGAACTGAGATCCTCCTGATCTAAGCCCCCCAAGTAGCTAAGATTACAGGTGTGAGTCACTGGCACCTGGCTACTTAAATATTTTTATGTGGTGTTGAGCATCAAACCCCAGAATCCTGGGCAAGCACTCTACCACTGAACTACATTCCCAGCTTCCTAAACTTTCTTAATTAATCATTTTGTGCACAAAAGTTATCTACAGAACTCACAATATAACAAAGGTTTTCCTCAAAAATTCTAGGGAAATATGTTCACCACATGATTTACTTCAGGTGGCAGCACTTTTTCTGGAAAAGGCCAGGTAGGAAATATTTTAGACTTATGGGCCATTTATTCATTCAACTCTGCTATTGTAGCATAAGCATAGCCATAATAAGCCGTAGCTTTGTCCTAATAAATGTTTTATGGACACTGAAATCTGAATTTAATATCCTTCATGTCATGAACTAGTCTCCTCTTGATGTTGTTTTGAACCATTTGGAAATGTAGAACCACTCTTAGCTTGAGGGCAATATAAAAACAGGCCAGAAGCTGGGTACCAGTGGCTCACCCCTTTAATCCTAGCAGAGGCAGAGATCCAGGAAAATCATGGTTAGAAGTCTGCCTGGGCAAATAGTTCTGGAGCCCCTATCTCCAAAACACCCTTCACAAAAAAGGGCTGGTGGAATAGCTTAAGCAGTGAGAGCAGCTACTGCTTGAGGCCCTGCGTTCAAACCCCAGTGCCTAGTTTGCTGATCTGATCTCTCACCTAGATTTTCGTTATATTCCTCCAGGCCTAAGTCTTAAAACTTCAGGATTGTTGCAATCTATTGTAATTTCTGCCTCTTTCCTTATGAGGAAGTATAAAATGATGGAAAATTTGATGTTGATCAAATTTACTCCACATATGGTCCTTTTACATATGCCATCTGGATTGCAGGGCAAAATGCTGGATTTATAGAGTTGGGTAAGTAGTTTACACTCTGAGCCTCAGTTTCCTTTTTTGTAAAATGAATGTAACAGAAGCTCCCGCCCACTGATAGTGAATGCGAAAGCACCTGCATGTACATTAGTCTCTCGAATACAGGGTACCACTGAAGAAGACTGAGCATGCTCAGGAGGTACAATGTCCAGGGCTGCACTGTGGATGTGCAATTCATTTTTCCCAGAACGCCACCCAATTTCTGCTAAAGACATGCCACCTTTCAACAAATCTCAGATTGTCACTTTAGCACTTCAACCAAGCACATTATGTGGCGTTTTTGGTTTGGAAGGATTACTATAACTTTTACCTGACTTTTTGGGCACCATTTGCTTTTTGGGGGGGTGAGTCTCACAAAATTAAAGACAAGGAAACCCTCAGCGGATCACACCGGACTGGGAGCTTCTTCACATCAACTGAGCTGCATGATGAACATGTGGGAATTTATAATTTTTGTTTTTGAAATTTCCTTTTTTTTTTTTTTCAGTACAGGGTTGAACTCAGGGCTGGCAAGGCAGGTACTCTTCCACTTGAGTCATGCCACCAGTCCTTTTTTGCATTGATTATTTTGGGGATGGGACCTAGCTTTATGCCCAGGCCAGCCTGGACCACTGTCCTCCTATTCGTGCTTCCCTATATAACTGGGATGAGAGGCATGCACCATCGCACCCAGCCATTGGGTGATGTGGAGTCTTGAACTGCAATCTTCCTAATCTCCACCTCCTGAGCATTTAGAGGGTTTATAGCTGGCCACCGCACTCTGAAATCTCTTTTGATTTTATTTATTCACTGTGCTTGGTCCAAGCCACATGTAAACATCTGAGAATACGGTGAGTCTCCTGTATACATCCAGGTGTTCACCAACCGCTGGTTTCTGCTGCTGGTAACAAGGGACCTAGGGGCACACAGACTTCTTTTGGCCAGCCCTAGACATGTCAGGGCAAAGTCAGATGCTGCCTTTATGGCAGGCCCCTCTGTGCCTCGGTTTCCTTTCTTCTACAAAGTGAAGATATTAGGAAGAGTGACCCCATGGGATTATGAGACTGAAAGAAGCAAGCACATAAAAAACTTGGGACAATGCTGTGCACATAATAATTGCTACATGACAAAGTTTAAAACCTCTCTCTCTCTCTTTCTCATTATCAAACCCAGCTCATATAGGACACTAAGTACCCTAAGCACCCCACCCACCTTCCTAGATAGGTTTGGTGATGCAGAACAGCTGTGCATGAGGGGGTCAGTCTGCCACCTAGAAGATGTCTAAGCACAGTCCAGAGCACTCAAGTGTCAGTCTCTCCTGTTCCCCCCCGCCCCCCCCCCCCGCCCCTATCACAGCACAGGGACTTTTCCTTCATTCCCACTTGCAGCTTTTTGCGCTGTTTATCCAAACTGCATCCGCTCTGATTACTTCTTCAGAGAGCCAGCCTGCCAGAGCACCCCACAAAAAACTAACGATGGAGACAAATACACACGCTGCATGTGAAGACCTTGGATTTGGAGTTGAAGGCCAGATTTAAATCTGACTTTGCAGTTTACTGCCCTGCACTGTGAAAATTTTTGCTTTCACTGTGCCTTCAGTTCCCGAAACTACAAAAGGACTCAGAGAAAGTCCACCCATGGGGTAGAAAGTAAATGTGTCTAAGAGGCCTTCTATGACTTCTCCTCCTACAATTTTATCCACCCTTGCCCCAGTCTGCTCATTGTTTTGGGGTCACACTCTACTTCCCCAGCAGCCTCATTGGAATAGCAGGTTTTTCCCCTTTCAGGGTTCCTGGCCCCGATGTTAATTCTAGTAGCCAACACGAAAGCAGAAACAAAACACAAGAAACCACAACCCCACATTTTATTGTTGGCTATATTCAGTTCAAATTCAAGAAACAGTATAGGTAAGGTAACTATTTATCTTGAAGCAACTCTCTTCTTCTAATTGCAAATGTCTCCTCTGCGGGGGGAAGAAAAACCAAGGATTGCAAATTCATGAGGAGATCACCTTCCTGTCCAATATTGATAATCTTCTGGATTCTCTTCTCATGACAACTTCCTCCAAATGGCTCCTACTGCTAAAGTTTGTTTGCAGTGCTGGGAACTGAACCCAGGCCTCGTACATGCTAAGTACGCACCCACCACTGAACTGCACCTGGACCCCCAGAGACAGTATTTACAACGCAGTTGCTGGCAGAGATATGAAGTTTGAAGATCCCATTAGTTTCTGGACATTTTCAAAGAAATGGAAACAAAACAGTCTTAAAATAGAGATTGGTGGTAGTTTCCTCCAAATTCTATCTTGAATAGCCCTGACTGCATTCTTGACTTGTTTTCAGTTTATCCAACCCAGTCTTCAACCAGCTGCTTTCCCATACAGGCTGTCACTTGCTTCAGCTTAGACAGTTTATTAGGGCAGAGTTCTTGAGTAAATCCCCCCCAGAACAGGTGTTTCTTCTGCTTTCCTAGAAATTAAAGCTGGAACAAATCTGCCTGCAAGATAGGCCCTGTGTTTGATTCTCCCACTGGTTAAAGTGTTTGATTCAAATTATATATTCACCCATTCTTCCTTTTAGATGATAGTCTTAAACCCTACACATTTTTCCTCATATGTAGAGTAGCCCAGTCGTGGTCCACTTTGATTGGACTCTCACAGCTGATAATTACAGCTTTGACCACTTCCCTTCACTGTGTGATAGCCTATGTAAATGAGTGGTTTCCACTATCATTTTCCAGCTTATTGATCAGTGCTGTCCCATGTCTTTGGGCACTAATTCTTGATTCTGGCATGCCCTGGGGGCAGAACCATGAGCAGGACTAGGGTGGGAGATGCTTAGGGTGACCAGGTGCCTCCACTTGCCCAGGCCTCAGGAATTTCCCAGAACATGCAATTTTCAGAACTAAAACTGGAGAAGTGCTAAGCAAACCAGGAAGAATTGGTCACCCTAGATACTATCAGTCCTACCCACTCCAAGATTGAGAATCATTACTGGGAAGTACTGTTGATTATTGAATATTAACTAATTGATCAGTATGAAAAGGAAAGAAATACTCAAACCATTAATGGGGTGGGGGGGAAGCACACAGACCATCACTAAATCTATCTATAGTGCAAAAAACCCTATGTGACCCTTCCTCATATGGAGGTGAACCACTGAGTCATGGTGATAGAGCAATTGATACTTATGGGATGGCTTTACAGTGAATTCAAAAGAGTGCATTGGAGTCAGACCCACTACACAGATGGTCTTCAGTATATATTACAAGGTTTTACTCACCACTCAAATAGCAATGGGAGAACTTAAAGAGATAATAATTATTACAAGTGTTGCTAGCCTCTAAAATCCCCTCCCTCTATACCACTGGGGATATCTATATAGTGTGGAATTAAAAGAAAAATATAGGATCTTTATTCTAAGATGTATAATAAGTGACAGAGAGTCTAGGAATTCATTCCTTCAAGCAGAACTATCAACCAGCCATTTGATATCTCTGGCTCACAATTTCCAAATCTATACATATTAGGATTGGAACTAAGGACTTTCTATGGCCCCCTTTTATCTTGAAATGCTGTGATTATTCTCAATTCAGCATAAAGAGAAGGCACTTTTTATAGGACAGTTAAAACTGGGAAGCTTGGCTCATCTTGAGTAATTGCCAGGGGATGCCCAAAAAGTGGTAGGATAACAGAGCAGAGACAAATCAAGAAGGCTGGGAAGTGGATGGAGGGTGGTCAGCTTAGGCAGACCAATGTCCCAGAACAAGACCAGGCAAGTTTCTCTTCAAGAGGTTACCTGACAACTCTCGGGGACTTTGGGGTCTGGGGAAAACAGTTTTCACATGGAACACCAGAGGAGGTCTGAAGTTCAAAGCAGCAGTCTTCCTTCTGTAGACCCCCAAGAGCTTGTGGATAGAGCTCAGGCTTGGACAGAGGGCAGAACAACAGAGGAGGACTTCTGCAAGGGTTGGGGCTAAGGAAGGGGACGGCTGAAAAGGAGATGAAAACAGGAAATGTTCAGAAGAGGAGACGGGCTGGCCTGAAGCTAAATCCATTAGGATGACCTGAGTGTCTCCAGTTCACTGAGAAAAGATCAAAGTTTTATCCTAGGAGGTCAAGTTCTGATCTTTCCAATCTGGCTGCAGAGAAAGATAATGGGGGAATGAATGCCATGGAAGTGCAGAGCTCCAGGGCAAAGGCTTTGAAAGTGTAACCCCCACTCATCCATTTTCTAGAAACTTGATATTTAAGAGAAGTCACCGTATTTGGGGAAGAAAACCTTCTGCCACTCCTGGCTATTAAGGAAGAATGCCATGTGTTGTGCAGGTCAGAGGGTGAGAAAAAGGGAGGTTCATGAGGACACCAATCATGGAGAAACACATTAAGAAATGCTTCCTTAGGAAAGTAATGAAGATTCTTTTGCTTCAGCTATAGCTTTTCAAAGCTAAAAATTGTCCACTATAAAACTCAGGGAGGAAAAATCACCCCAAATCATAGCAAGGTTATTTTGGTTCATTAGATGATGAGTTAATTCCATTAAAGCACCAACCTTATAACAACCAAGGTCTGCTCCTGATTCAACAAGTTGCTGTTATTCACAGAAATGTTTACAATTGGGAAGTGTTATTCTCAAAGTTATGCCTTAAGAAGAAAAGTATGGGACCAAGTCTGGTGGTTCATGCCTTTAATCCCAGCTTTGCAGGAGGCAGAAGGAAGAAGATCAAGGTCCAAGGCCGGACTAGATAAATGGGAGACCCTATCTGAAAAACAAACCAAAAGCAAAAGAACTGGGAGTGTGGCTCAAGAAGTAAAGTGCCTTGTATATAAGGCCAAGTTTGATCTCCTGGACTCCCAAAAAGAGGTAGGGAGGGAGAGAAGGAGGAAGAGGAGTGCATCTAGAGTTACAGAATGTTTTGAAGAGGGTGACTCGGACCGGAGAGACCACTAGGATGGTCTAAGGATGATCTACTGGAGAGCATCAAGGATCAGAGTTAAGGGCCTAATGGTGAAGACAGGAAAGGTGGAGCTCACTCCATCTCCATCCCAGGATGATCCTGCAAATTTGCAATTAGATTGGGGGTGGGGGGAGGAGCTGTGGCAGGGGAAGTTGGCTACCATGAAGAATGGCAGTAACTGCAGAAGTAGGTTTGTGAGGAGGAGGCAGATAGAAGTTGGACATGGCAGCAGATACAGGTAGAAACTTGGGACAAGACATTCAAAACACAAGGAGAGCTAGGTGCTGGTGGCTCACGCCTTTAGTCCTAGCTACTAAGGAGGCAGAGACTAGGAGAATCATGATTCAAAGCCAGCTGGGGCAAATAGTTCATGAGACCCTATATCTAAAATTCCCAACACACAAAAGAAAGGCTGGTAGAGTGGTTGAAGTGATAGAGCACCTGCCTAGCAAGCATGAGTTCAAGCCCCAGTACTGTCAAAAAGCAAACAAAAAAACACAAGGAGAAACGTGAGACAGGGTTGGGAGCATGAAGCAGGGTTGTGATGTGTCAGTGTACAGACGGCAATACACTTTTCAATGTCAAGATCACAAACAGCAGCAAGAGCCCCAGAGTGAACCGAGCAAAGAATCTATTCACTTTCTGAATTTCACCAACACGAGTGGTTCTGACACTCAACTGCTATCCAAGACTCTTCCAAGAACTGATAACCATAGTATGAGGGAAGCATAGATTTCTCCATTTGAAAACAGTTTCTCAAGAAGGACTAGCAAAGCCTTGAACTTCGACACATTTGGCAACATAATAGCCGTTTTTGTAATCTTGACATTGTAGCTCAGATTTCTATGATAAACTTAAAATTCAAAGACTGTCCACTTCAGGCCTTAGTAATTATCTCTCTCTCTCTCTAGTACTTTGACCTGTCTGCTTTTTAAAGTAAAAACAAACAAGCAAACAAACCCCACAACTCTTAGAAAAGAGTGATTCTGTGCATTACCTTGAGGACAGGAGAAAGAACACTGGGCTAGAAGCAAAAAGACAGCAACTGGTGCCCGGACTTTGGCCGTTACACATTGTTCAGCAAATTCAGCAAATATTTAGAGCAGCTTACACATCCTCATGGAGGTTACTTTGTAAAGTCAGGGTCTTACAGGAAAACAACCTAAGAGCCAAATTCCTGGGGGTGTTTTTTGTTTGTTTGTTTTGTTGTGTTTTGTTTAATGAGCACCAGATGAAACAGCTAGCTGGTGAGTAGAAACCAACCCCCAGCATGGGGATAAGCAGAATCCTTGGCTCACTCTGGACCTCAAATTCATTGGCTGGAATGGAGGCCATTTAAATGTACATAAAGGCTGGGTATGGTGGTACACACCTGTAATCCCAGCACTTGGGAGGCAGAGGCAGGAGGATTTTGAGTTTAAGGACAGCGTGGGATACATGGCAAGATCTTATCTCAAAAACAAACAAACAAAAACCCAAATAAATAAACTTATATAAAATCATGCGTGCAACAGCATATAGTTGAGTTTGTGTGAGTTTACTGAATGTAAGCCAGACTCCGTTGCTCGCCTGATCTACAGAAGGTCCCTTCCTGTGTCGGGATGTACATTTCCTTCATAGCACATATCCAACCTCTAACCATCTTGCTTAACCTTCCACTTCCTACTGTCTGTCTCCCCTTCTAGAACATGTCTATACTCCATGTGGAGGCCTGTCATATTCACTACAATGTCCCAGCACCTAGCACAACATCCAGACACTCTATAAACAGCTATCAAATTAATACTCATTTTCTAGATGAAAATATATTATAAGCTGAGCATCACTAATGCAAAAATTTGAAATCCATTTGAATTTGAATTTTTGAGCACCAGCATGACACCACAAGTGGAAAATTTTAACACCATGAGACTTGACTTCATGTCCAAAATTATTGAAAATAGTGTAGGAAATGACCTTCAGCCTATGTGTTTAAGAAGTATATGAAATATAAATGAATTTCATGTTGGGTGCTGGTGGCTCACACCTGTAATCCTAGCTACTCAGCAGGCAGGGATCAGGAGGATTGCAGTTTGAAGCCAGCCCAGGCAAATAGTTTGCAAGACCCTATCTCAAATAAAACCATTACAAAAAAGGACTGGTGGAGTGGCTCAAGGTGAAGGCCCTGGGTTCACACCCCAGTACCATACACACACACACACACACACACACACACAAAATTAATGCCTAAACTTGGGTCTTATACCTAAGGTATCTAATTGTATCTATGTAAATGTTCCATAGCCTAAAAGAAATCCAAAATCTGAAGTTTTTCTGGTCTCAAGTATTTCAGCTGAGGCATGCTGAACTTGTACTACAATTACTAACAGTAACACAAAATATGTCCAAGGCGCTGGTCTAACTCATTAAAGCCACACCCATTTGACATAAATATTATTATTTTTCCATTTATAAAGTTTGGAAACTGGGACACAGAAGCTAGCTAGCTTATCCAAGGTCACACAGCTTATACATGGCAGAGCCAGGATTCAACCTTTGGGCTTTAGGGTCCTATATCCCCTCTGGAAGACCAAGCTCTGCAAATGTCAGGTCACGTGGCTGGGGATGGAGAAGCCAGATTTCAGCCTGCTTCTCTCTGACTCTGGAGCCTGAGCCCTAAATTTCTATACTCCAGGGAAAGCCAAATTAGTAGGGATGAGGGGTGACAGGTAATGGGGAGAAGGAGAAGCAAACTGCAGGTCTGAGCTCACGGTGTTGAATTCAGGGACACAGAGAGGGGAACGCATGAGTTCAGCTGTGAGCACAAAGAGTTTGGAGTGCCTGCTTGCTTCACTCTTCATTGCTTCCAACTTTTGGAACAGAACACGTTGCTGAACTCCTCTGAGTCCATCTTCACATTTGCTAAATGTCTAAGTCCCCATCAGACAGGATCCTTGTGAAGACTCAACTAAGACAATCTAAAGCCACAGTTAGATATTCAGGGAACATTATTTCCCTTCCTCTTTCTTGTACCTCTGCTCTAATGGAAAAGCCAAAGTTTCTGGGAAAAATGGGCCCTCAGTAGGAAAGTGAAAGTTCTTGGGTGAGTTCAATTATTCAAGTTTAATAAAACTAGAATTTGCTGTTTCATCTTTTGAACTCTTGCAGTTACTGTAATAGTTAAGAGTTAATAAAACTAGGTTCCTGCTCAGGAGGCAGAGATCAAGAGAATCTCAAAGCCAGCCCTGGTAAATAATTCATGAGACCATGACTTGAAAATATCTAATACTCACACACACAAAAAAAGAGCAGGCAGAGTGGCTCAAGTGGTAGAGTGCCAGCCTAGCAAGCATGAGGCCCTGAGTTCAAACCCCAGGCTCCCAAAAAAATAAATGGTAGAAGATAAAACTAGGTTCAATTTAAAATTAGTGCATAATATGTGTTAATTCTCCCTCCCCTCAATTCTTCTGCTTTTTCTGATTTCTTACTGGGTATATACAATGTTTATCTTCGAACAAATCACGTATTTTAATTTTAAATGTTGTCATCTGCTCCATGGGAATAAGTCCTCTATTGTAGGATTCTTAAAAGGATCAAAGGAGATGAACATAAGAAATCCCTTTGCAAACTAAGTACAGTCCAAATAAAATGAAACAACATTATTACTTAAAAATGTTTTTATACTGGGCCTGTTATCTTAGTACTTGGGAGGCTGAGGAAGAAGGATCTCAAGTTCAAGGTCAGCCTGTGCTACATAGGGAGACCCTGTCTCAAAGAATCAAACAAATAAATAAAAAAGATTTTATGCAGGAAATGGCTATTAAGATCATGCCTTTCACCCAAAAGTAAATTTAATCAGTATTTTCCAACTTTAAATTGCTCAAGTGGTTAAAATCATGTATATCTCTCCCCATCTAAAATGTGGAAATGTCACTAACAACCTCCCCACGTAGGACAAGGAGCCATGTTGCAGCAGGCAACATACCTGCTTTGCATCCCTCTGAGGAGTGGCCCTCCACCAGGACCTGCTCCTAGTCTTTTGCTCCAGGGGACAAAGTGACCCAAGAAAGTCTGGTCAGCATTCTTCAGCCCCCTGGTTTGTGAAGGATGGGAATCCGGATCAAGCAGGACCAATCTGAGGTCTCCCCTCAGATTGTGGTAGAGCTATCAGATTGTGGTCAGAACTATCAGGAAAAAGAATTCCTTTTCCCACAGGAATATCAGTTGTCAAAACTACTGGTCATTTCTGACACCATGTGGGGAGAATCTACCAGAATGAAGCCAACCCAGAGAGGCAGAAAGTGGGGAGACTAACTTGCTGGTTCTAGCCATGGAAGTCCCATGCCCAGCACAGCCCACCCTCCCCAACCCCCAGATTTGGGCAAATAGGGGCAGTGAGACATCACAGGAGGACCACTTGGTAAGAAAGATTCTGAATACTTTGTTTCAACCCTTGATCTAACTTGATTTGGAGCCCCCTTGAACCATCTCAATAATTTGACTTTTTAAGTAAGATCTGCTGTTTGTTTAAGCTACTTTTGAGTTTCTGACACTCACAACTTAGAAAGTTATAACCCCTCCCAAAGAATTTGCACATATAAATAAAGGCTACAGTCAGAACAGCAAGATAAATCAAAGTAGGAAACAAAAGTAAGAAACATTATTTTTAGAATTAAAAAAAATGAACAAATATGATCACATGGTCCCTTCTAAGGTCAAGATAATTTATTTGACAAAGAGACTTTGAAAAAAATGTGTGGAAAATGGAAAAGGAGAGAGAGGCAAATGAAACAGTCTTCTGGAAGGACAGCATCATGGCATGAGAAAGGTCGGAGTGATTCACGGGCAAGGATTCAAAAGAACAGACTTAACACACTGGGGATAAAGTAGTCAAAACCAAAGCTTGCATTAGCTTTGTCATTTCCTCAGAAACCAGCCTACACTGAGGTGGCGAAAGATGACAATTCAGCGATGGGAATAGGCTCTGAAAACATAAGACCATCCATTGTTACCCTAGATGTGAATAATTTCTTAAAATATGAAGCAAAAGCATGTGTGAAGGCTGAGGCTGTAGCTCAGTGGCAGAGCTCTTGTGCAGTATGTGTGGGATGCTGGTGCCATTCCCCAGCACCCCAAACAGAACAAAACAAAAAGCTTACATGGCCTCCAGAGCTCTACCTTGGAGCAGGTAGGCAAATGGAAAGAAGAATAACCAGAAGAGGCAGAGAGAATGGGCTTTTCTTAAGTAGGGTATCTGATAAGTTAGAAGATGTAAAGAAGCACTGGAAGTTGGGGCAAGCTGCTGATGTCAGAGCCTGCTGCTCTCTATGAGGGCAGAGAAATCTGGGGTCCTGTTGGGCTTCCTCTGAGAATATGGCCAAAAGCGAGAGCATCATCCATGCCATCCCTAAATGAGCCATGTTGATCTGAAGGACAGACATGGTATCTGACCTCCCCTGAAGAGGGGCGTGAGACTGGGCCTCTTTCAGATATGTTCTGGTACCATTTCTTTTCTTCTTCTGTTTTTGCAGTGCTGAGGATTGTAACTAAGGCCTCATGCATGCTAGGCAAGCCCTCTACCACTGAGCTACAACCCCGCCCCGCCCCCCAGCCCTCTTTTATCTAAAAGTAACTTGGCAAGTGTTATCCCTCCATGTTTGAGTTCTAATTCTAATTCATGTTCTTTCTTGTCTTATATCATTTTATTTTTATTATCAATTTAGCTTGTTTTGAAAGTGTGCATTGCTGCTCTGGTGTGCTTTCATTATTTTTAGGATGGTATTCTGACACTTTTAATTTTTTTCTTATAGTTGCTATGGCTCATTTTTAGGTGAATTTAGTTTTCCCAAGATTTTTAGAAGGAGGATGACTTTATAAAAAGTGGTTAACTTTGTGACACTGTCTTGTGTTTTTCCCCAGTATTGGGAATGGAACCCAGGACCTCCTGCATGCTAAGGCAGTGCTCTACGACTGAGCTACATCCCTAGTCCTGTACTGAAAACCAAAAGAAGTCATTTTCTCCATATGAATACGACATAAAAATAAAATAAAATAAAAATAAATAAATGAAGGCAGTGTAAAACTTCATGATCCAATGCTACAGTACCCCTATGAGCAGCCTTTGTTTATAGTCTCTCTAATTTTTCTTAGGAATGTTTTGGGGAAGCTGAGGTGCCTGGCAGGGTCTCTCTAACACATCCATTCTGACTGAAGTGCTTAGGAGACAGGGAGGAGGTGACTGGGAGGGAAGATACAAACAGTACTATTCGTATTTGTACCTTTACAAAAAAAACATGTTGATGCTATATTTACAGAAGCGTTTTCTCCCCTTAAAACATGAGACTGAAAAGAACAAACGTGATAAAAGGCTGACTGTGAATAAAGAATCAGATGTACACCCGAAATCTGAAATCACAAGCAACACTCAAGTGTCAAATAATGCTGGTGTTACTGATTAGATTTTACATTGCCTTTGAAGATAGAGCATATGCTGATTTGTTCTCTTCAGTTCATTGTAACTTGGGAAGGTCCCACCTACAAGCAGGATCTCCTTTGTCTCTGACCCGGAAATTGCCAACAGTCCAAGAAAGGAAGGAGACAGAACTCCAGGAGATGTCACGTTATCGCGAAATGCATCGTGTGCAGAATTGGCATGGACAGGCCACAGATGGGCTGGCGCTGGGCACCATCTCTGGGAGATGCCCTCTAGAGAAGCTCTGCACTCCAGCTCTTGCAAGGGAAACAGGATGCCACTGCCAGAGCTAATGGGTAACATGGACGCCAGGCTCAAGTGCGGCCACCTTTCTCACTAGGAACTCCTAGGTAGTGAATGGGGTTCTCCTGCAAAGAAAAGTGCATGCAGCAACAAAAGGGATTCCTACCTTAGCCCGTCCTCTTGTATCTGGGGCTATTTGAGGGCTGATGAACTTCTGTGATTTAAAGGGGTCACACTATTTCTGTGAGAGGGACTGCATGTCATACCACAAGACAACAGCCAAAAACGTTTCTTCTCCTGGGCCAAGTTAATTAATTAATTAACTTATTTATTTAAAGATGGGGTCTGGCTATTTTGCCCAGGTTAGTCCCAAATTCCTGGGCTCTTGGTATTCTCTTGCTTCAGCTTCCCAAGTGCTATGATTACAAGATGACACTACTGTGCCTGGCATGTTTTTCTTTCTTCTTTCTCTTTTTCTTCCTTCTCCTCCTTCTTTCTCTCTCCTTCTCTTTTTCTTTCTTCCTTTTGACAACCCAGACTTCTACTGAGTACAATACCTAAGGCAGCACATGGTTAGGCCCAAACTTACTTTAAGGGAATAGTGGAAATAGAAAGGAAACAAATATGTAAATATGGAAATCAGCCTCTAAGTACCTAATGTTTCCCCAATTACACATCAATAAAAGAAACAACAGATCAAGGGTGAAATGACAGGGCCCGAGGCGGAAGAGAGGACAAAAAAGAATGCTCAGTAGAAGACAAGTCACCCTGGGATTCAGAGACCAAACACGGTATTTTCCAGAGAATGTGGGCATGTTTATCGCCCAGCAAGCCCTGCTCTGTAGCCCCGAGAGCACTTACCAGAATTTCCAACTTGGCAGCCCCCCAACAACCAGAACAATGATTGCTTTTCTCTTGCTATAATAATACTGTCTAGTTCATTAGAGATCCATTTTGTATTTTTCATTGAGTCCAAAGCACGCTATTTCCTTCTCAGAAATCCTGTGATAGTTTATATACTTAAAAAAAAAATCTATCTGGTAAATTGATAAAGGTGGAAACATTTTTGGTGAGAAAGAAAGGAGTTTTTCCTGAACCTCATTACTTATCTGAAGTAAAAGGTATTTTTGGTAAAAAACACATACTAGGATACAAGCATGAGTCCAAATATTTGTCAGCTCACTGGTATTAGGGACAGCTATGGTGTTGTAGGAAAGCTGTGTGTTTTGCCATTCACTCACTCACTCACTTGCTCATTCATTCATTCATTCATTCACCTAATATGTATTCCTTTGGCATTTACTAAGTGTTCTGAGCATTGAGCATTAACGATATACAGAAAATGACCTCGACTTCATGGTGCTCATGTAGAATTGGCCAAAAAAAAAAAAATCATGCAAATAGGAAATATTATCATTCCAGATGGTGATAGAATCTTTGAAGGGAAAGTGGGCCATGTGCAGTAGATGGCAGGTGGAGGGAAAGGAGGGGTGGTCAGGCTGCTGTGCTCTGCCAGCTGAGATCTGACAAGGGAGAGGGAGGCAGGTGCCTCTAGATGCAGGCAGGAGAATGGGCCAGGCAAAGATCCTAGGCTAAGAGCAAGTCTGACAATTTGGGGAAAAGAAAGAGCACCAGTGTGAACTGAGAATAGTAACATCTATTGTGGCAAGATTTAATGAGATGAGGCAGGAGACAGCACACGATAAACTGCGAAGTGGCACCATGGGATGGCACTATTTGGAGCGCTAGCATAGCTGAGTGATCACGTAAAGAGCGTCATGCTGCATTTAGAAAGGACCAGGGTGAGGACTATACACTTCAGTTTTTATCTTCCACTTCCTAATTTTAAAAATGGTAGAGTCTTCAAAAGGCCTTTCAAATACAGTCACCCTTCAGAATGCCTGGGGGATTGGTTCCAGCGCCCCCTTTGGACAACAAAAGACACAGATGCTCCAGTCCCTTATAAATGGTATAGTATTTGCATACAACCTATGCACAGCCTCCTGAACACTTCAGTCATCTCTAGGTGACTTACAATACCTGCCCAATGTAAGTGCCATGTAAATAGTTGCTATACTGTACTGTTTAGGTAATCAGAACAAGAAAAAGTCTGTACATGTTAAATCTATGTTCATCCGCGGTTGGTCGAACCCGCGGATGTGCGGTGCACAGCACTTCTCTTTGCGTGAAACATGAAATCTCACATACCTGGAATCCTATTGAGTGTCACCCAAAAATGTTCATCAGGGCTGAAAGTGTCTTTAGACCACTGGAGCAAATCGACAGCCCGTGGATCATGGAGAACAAAGTTGGCAAACTCTCTTGATAGAGCCACGTAGGCAGAGCCAAAGTAAATGGTGAGATTGTGGGGAGGTGGTGGCTTCAGCGCCGTGGTTCTTATCACGTAGGAAAGCTCTTTGCCCAGGTGCTCCCGGTGGACATACTTAGTCCGCCCAATTGCATGAGCTGGGGGCAGCACTCCTGGGGTTAGATTCTTCCCTTTGAGTCCTTTCAGGTACTGGACGATTTCCTTGTTGGTTTTCAGAGGGAAATCTTGCCCACAGGTGTTGATGAGGTATTTCCACGGGACCTCAGAGGCCACAAGATCCTTCATGCAGTTCAGGTCAGCCTGGAGTCTGGAGATCCCGCCATAGACAACTGGTTCTATCTTAGAAGCCAGAAAAGCATTTGGGAAGCAGCTGAGCAATTGTTCCACTGCATCTTTGAATTCAACTGTTGCCTTTTCATCTACATGAACACAGTAGATATTTTGGGGCATGAAAATGGCCCTGAAGAGTCTTGTAAAAGTGTCAAAATTGTGATGGATGACCATGACATATGCCAAAGGAAATTCATCTTCTTCTTGAGATAAAGGGGCCGTGATATAGTGGCTTTGGGTCAAGTATTCCTTGCAAGATGATTTCTCATAGATCATCAGTTTATTCCTCCACAGGAAAGGAGTTTTTCCGTTGATAAAGGATGTGCAGATTTGAGTCAGCATCAAAGTGTCTGAGATGTTTAGCCTCTGGTAGGTTTGATCTCCCCCAAAACTGAACACATAGAATATAATAAAAACAATGACTGTAGAGACAGAAACTATAAACAGACAGCGCATGGATGAAGGCATGCCTCAAATAGGGGCAGGATGGCAAAGTCCATCAAAAATCTGTAAATCCTCGCGCAGACTTACTTTTTCTTTCCAGTTCTTATTGTGGTACATACTCCACTCATTCCTGTCCTGAAGGACATGCTGTGAATTTTTTCGGTTCCATCCCCAGAGTCCAGCAGCTGGCTCTCTCTCCTCCAGCTGATATTAGAAACTGATCACGCCTCTCTCGAGCCTCCTTTGTTTAAATCCTAGTAGCAGGTTGCTTAAGCCCAGCCTTTCCCTCCTCCCTCTGCCTGCCTGTTTGCATCTGCTCCTGTTTCACTAAAACCCCGGTAGTTCTTTTTGTTTGTTTGTTTCCCTTCCTACAGATTTAGTTTCCCGGATCTTTTTTCCCGCGTTGCTGCCGGGGGCCAGCGATTTAGCCCAGTGAGAGCCAGTGCTGGAGGGATGGAGTCCGGCAGGCGTGCAGCTCCCTGCTAGTCATCCAGCAGGCTGCTGTTCTCGCTCGCTCGCGGTTGCTCATGGCAATGACCCACAGCCTGGTTTCCCGGCTGTTCCAGTGCAACCCACGGGATATAACATAGCCTCTGTTCTGCAAGGCGCTGTTTCATGAGCCATGACTCAAATGGCAAAATGTAAAATAAAACAAAATGTCTTTCACCCCAGCTCTCGATCGCAGTGTTTCCTAGCCCCACCCCACCCGTTTCCAAAACAAGAGCTGCCAGGAGAAGGAGTTTTGGTCCTAGGAGATCTGAAATTGTTTGCAGGGTCATGGAGACCATGACTTTGAAATGAACCTTCTGACTTCTAGTATCGGCTCTGGGTTTGTCTTAGAGTGTTGGGGTCAAATGAGCAAGGCCTGAGCCACATTCCCTAATTTGGATGACACCTGAAGGCATCACAGAATGAGCTTGAAATGATCACAAATGATTTTCAGATAGGGATCTAAAGAACATTCGGGATTTAACAACCCAAAGAGCACGACTGAATGCTCAGAGAAGTAGCCATATACTATTTTATGGACCACGTAGGAAATGAATGTTTCTCCCACACACACTTGTAAATATTGTTTTGCCTAAAAAATACCAACGTCTTTTACTTAGAAGTTTCTCATCTTCAATCTTCCACTTTTCCCCTGACTCATTTTTAAGTGGAAAATAAGTTAATTTTCAGATATCCTCTTAAAATAGTACTTTCTAAACACCTACTAACTACTGACTACCTTTTCATTCTCACTAATTCATCTGAACTCTGCAACTCAGCACCTCTACCCTGCAGCATTGACTCACAGTGGAACTGAGTCCCCACTCCTGGAAAAGTCTACACCCAGCTGCCAAAGGAATTGATAAGATAACACGCTGACCGCTTGCTTTCACCAGGGCTGCTGCTCATGATTCAGGGTACCTTGACTCCAACTGACAGACATGCCATTGCCTCAGTCATATAGTTTTCATTCTTTACATTTTTCTATTTCTCTGGTCTAGAAATGACTTTTCTTTTTCCTTTACTAAGTTCTCCCTGCACCCAGCATTGCCTCAGTCATATAGTTTTCATTCTTTACATTTTTCTATTTCTCCAGTCTAGAAATGACTTTTCTTTCTCCTTTACTAAGTTCTCCCTGCACCCACCACAAACAAACTCTATGTAATCCTCCCCTGTAGAAAAAGAAATGGTAGTTATTATACTGGATGAAGAGATCTATCTAAGTCTTAATGTTTTCTGTGGTATAGAGCAAAGAGAATAATATTCCTAATAAAAGAGAACTCAAACCCAAGCTTCTTCTTTTTCCAAATAACAGTTTTAAATATTAGGTTATTATAACTGCGATTTCCAAACAACACTTCTTTTGGCAAAGCCTCGAGGCTTACAGTGATTATTAAAATATTTGCAGCTTGACAAAGCATTCAGTGTACAGATCCATAACTTAATTAGGGCAACAGAATCTGTTTACATTACCTTTTCCAACTGGCCAGTACCAAGCTCAGATTTATAAAGGGATTAGGGATATAATGTTACTATATTAAGAAATACAGACACTAGATAAAATAGGAACTTTCATGGTATTTCTGTATTCAACCCAGTACTTAAATGGCATCGTTTATGTGTTAAAAATACAGTTGTTTTTCTTCTCAGCGATTTTTCCTGTTCTTGGGCCAATTCCCCTCACTCTCACATCTGGTGTTTTTAAAATCCCTATAGGAGACCTTTTAACAAAACTGCTTATTTGGAAGGGGGGAGGGGAAGGGTTGGGGAGAAGGGAAGAGGGTTGGGTGGGGAGGTGGCCCAAACAATGTATACACATGTGAGTAAATGTAAAAATGATAAAATAAAATAATAATTTTTTTAAAACCCTGCTTATTCTGTTAGAGGATGGCTGCTACCTGTTACCTTTCCTTTCTGTCTCCTTCTCCAGAAAAGACATGGTAAGCTTTACAATTACTGCAACTGGATGGCTCAGCCTTCCCTACCAGCCTTATACTGAGGCAGGATAGATAGATGAGGAGACCAGGAAATTAAAATTAGTCAGTACTACAAGGGCCAGACTCAGATGTTAGAACCAGCATGTAAGACCTGAGAAACAGCCAGCAAGCTCCCTTCCCATCACCTTTTTAGATGTTAAGTTACAAAGACAGGGAAACACAGCTGGGCTCTCTGCACCTGCCTTCTCTTTTGAGATGTTAAGGCACTGAAAGGAATAGAAAGTCAGAATAAAAGGCATGTCTGTAAAGGGAGTCACCTGTCTCCTGAGTAGGCCTATATCCCATCTCCATGTTTTAGAACAATAAACAGCACCCATCCTGGCCACCCAGAACCACTGTCTAATGATTAGGGGTTGCTAGTTGATGTCACATATACTCTCCTGGCTCAAAAAGTATAAAAGCCACAGAATAAAAGCCACCATTTGGAGTCTTTACTCCCATTTCCTGCATGGGGAGCAGTAAGTGTTTCTCCTTCCTCTGCATTTTTTCCTACTTTTCTGTTATACTAAAATAAATCCTTGCTAAAGCTTCCACCTTTGAGAGCTTGTTTGGAGGTTCTAGCAGGGGAGCGCAGCTACTCGTATACCCTTGACCGAAGAACGGTCCTCCTCTATCGGGGATGGTCGTCCTCTTCGACCGAGCGCGCAGCTTCGGGAGGGACGCACATGGAGCGGTGAGGGAGGAAGGGGACACCCGCCTAGCCAGCCAGATCAGCCGAATCAACCCTGGCGATCAATGGGGTGACAGATGTCGCAGCCAGATCGCCCTCACATCCAAGCTTCCACCTTTGAAACTCTCCTTTTTTGTGTGAGACACCTTGAATTTCTTTCCACGTGTGTGGATTTCAAGTTGGGAATCTGAAGGAAACCCCATTCCTCCTCCAGTGAAGATATGCTTGCGGGCCTAGCACCCATGCCTTGGCTCACACTTTGGAAGCAATTATTCCTGAACTAGCCAATTAATCAGGCTAGACATGTTTATCCTTCCCTGGGGCCATCTCATTCTCTTCGCTACTCCAGAAGTCTTTATATTCTGTATGCTATTCAAGACTTTTTTCCCAGTTATAAAGATATGTAGAGCACGGCTCCAAAATGAAGAGAGTCCTTTATTTCATGTGATGGAAGATTTGGAATCTCAGAAAATATGGAAAACAATCAAAGAAGGAAGGGAAGGAATCTCCTTCCCCATGCGCTCACCTGACCCTACAAGATCTGGGGAAAAAACAAGCTGGAGGCCAGGAAGAACTTGCAGGAAAAAACTTGGATTTGATCTTGTCAGAGGAGCACTCAAAAGACTAAGTGGAGGAGCTCTTCCAGGCAATCTGCAGCAACTCGGGAAGACTTCTGGAACACTTCTGCATGTGGCTTTCCTTGCTCAGCTGCATGTACTAGTCCACACTTCGTTAGCTTTAGTAATTGTTCTGGGACTTGTTTCTCCATTACCAATTAATCACTATCCTCTACTTGAACTGTAACACCAGACTAGTAAAGTCAAATAATAGCAAAAGAGCACAGAGAGGATTGGTTTGGATTGTTTGTTGAACTATTCTGAGGGGCTAAGTTATACTGGCAGAAACAGTTGTCTAAATGAGAAGTTGTATCCGGTTCTTGGACATCCTGAGGGCTTTTGTTTGGAAGGGCATTTTTATGCAGTTCGTTTTGTTTGTGGTTTTTGAGACGGTTTCCTGGTATGTCCCCAGGCTGGCTCAAACTTGAGATTCTCCTGCCTCTACCTCCCAAGTGCTGGGAATATAGGCGTTTTACCACCTTTCCCAGCATGCTGTTTGTTTTGTTATTGAAGTAAGTCAAATGACTCAGGGATTCATTTTTGGTTGTTTTGGAAGTACTGGGGTTTGAATTCAGGGCCCTGTGTGTGGTAGACAGCCACTTTATCACTTTAGCCATGCTGCCAGCCCTCAGGGATTCATGCTTAATTATCAGATACAGGGATTTTACTTTTTTTCCTTTGAACTAAGTAATACGAGGAAAAGTAGAGGAGATTGGCACTCCAATTCACTTTGGCCAGCCAATTAAGGAATTCTGTTCCAGATAGCCTGATGGTTTGTAAATGGTGCCTTTATTTTGTTTTTTGATGATGACAGTCATGATGCTAATGCTAAAATGGAAGCAGGCATTTCCAAAACACATCTTGAACTGAAACAACACTTCACCCTTAACTTCAAAGTTCTCCAATGGGGTTCACTGGGGAAAATCTTCCTCCTGGGGCCCAATCATTTCACTTTCTTTTCCTTCCATCTAATGAGCAATAGGAGAAGTTGTTATCTAGATCTCAGAACCCAGACCATTATTTTAAATTCTCATCTCAGGGGTGTGAAGATGTTTAACAGGCAGAATTTTAAAGACCCAAGCAGCAAGCCCTGCAGGTCATGTGGTCATGTCATCACACCATGAGCTGGAGTGAGCTGCACCTGATGTTGATGCAGCAAAGATACCATGGAAATACTTCCTGTATGCTGGATGAATTTAAGCAAATACTTGCAAAACACAGTGCACAAAGCACTCAAATAGGCAAATGCTGAACTATTCAATTAGGTGGCAGCCCTCCTGTTGTAGTGGCACACATTCAAGCCATTCGCAACAGGAAAATCTTGACTTTTGGGGGCTTCGAAACAAAACTAAGTTACCAAAAATAAATCACAGCCAGTTCACAATTTCAAGATGAAACTTACCACTGAACTCATGTGTGGAAAGTAATTGTTTAACCTTGGGAAGGTAACTGTCTCATTAATTGTGTTACCAAAACATTTGTTTCCACAAATGTTCAAATTGGGTGTGTCTGTAATTTGGGGATAAGGATAGTCCAAATCAACGTTTTACTTAACATCTCATTATCTGGAGGGGATGTTAAAATACCTGCAAAGTCCCCACTCCCAAAATTTAGTAGATTCCAGGTGAGTCTCACAATTTGCATCTTCGTCCAAGATAGTGCTGATACTTTGAGCCCCTAGAGCAAAGTTTGAGAATCAGTGTACTGGAGACTAGAATTCCTTCATTTTTCTTAGATGGCCCCAACCAGTCTGCTTTCCTATACCTAAGCACCTATCACTATAAGAAAAGCCAATGTTTTGGAATAAGCAATACTGTACAGTTTGGAAGTAATTAATAAACACTAACTTAACTGACGAATAAGCTGATCCTCAGAGCACAACTTACTATGGAAATGAATAGGTAGAACAATTGTACCTCATATTGGTATCACAAGGGATTGGTTCTAGAATCCCCCTCCCAGTATACCAAAAGCACAGATGTTCAAGTCTCTTATGTAAAATGTGCAATATTTGCAAATACCCTACTCATAGTCTCCAGTATACTTCAAATCATCTGTAGATGTTCTATAATACCTAATACAATAGAAATGCTGTAGAAATAGTTGTTGCACTATATTATTTAGGGAATAATGACAAGGAAAAAGTCACATATTTATACTGTACATATTTATACTGCACAGTATAAATGTGATTTTTGAGGGAGGGGGAATATTTTCGATCTGAGATTTGTTGCATCCATGGATTCAGAACCATGAACCAACTATACTAAGAAGAATATGAGAAAAAATGGGTATGCAGAAATGCATTGGTGCTGTTATTCAAACCCTAGTTACAAATCGTCCTTCCCCAAATGCTGTCTGTAATTACTGTACACAGCAGCCACACCTGTGCACAATCCATCTTTCACAAACTATGAGATAGGATAGCTTAACAACACTGTTGTATTGAATAGCTAGTCTTCCAAAATCCTGAATTAGAGCAGGTCACAGAAGAAAGACTTTTTTTTTTAAATGAGGAGAATGTGGCAGAAAATGCCAAATATTAATGAGATGTAGAGCAACCAGAACACTCATGTGCTCCAGGGAAGTGTAAATTGGTACAACTTTGAAAAATGGATAATAGCTACAAAAGTTGGACATATCTGTATCTTATGGCCCAGGAATTCCATTCCCAGGTGCTTGTTCAACAGAAATGGATACTTAGTTATCAAAGGAAGTATAGTTCAATATGTATTATAGCCAATTCATAATTGCCCCAATTTGGAAACAACCCACATTTCCATTAGCAGTTATTACATAACGGGGTTGTTCAACCTTGACACTATTGTCATTTGGGACTGAAAAATGCACTGTCATAAGGGCCTGTGTGTGCACTGTAGGATGTTTAGGGACATCCTTGGCATCTACCCACTAAATGCTAGTGTGCCTCACCCCACATACAGCCCAGTAATGAGAGAGAATGAATGAAATATAACTGCCCATCATAAAAAGGTGAATCTTACAAACATAATGTTGAGCAAGAAGAGCGAGACATATAAAAGATGACATGAAGTATATTTCCACTTATACAAGGACAAAAGCAGGTGAAAGTAACCCATGCTGTCAAACCCCAGGGCATTGACCACGGTGCTGATTATGTGGGTGTGTGGTTTGTAAAAATGCACCAAGCTGAACGTGAGTAGTATGTGCACTTTTCCACATTATATAATACCTTACCAAACATGAATGAGTGAATGAATGAATGGTACCTCTCAGAAAAACTTTTTTAAGGCAGTTGTCAAGATGAGTGGGAATCAGGAGCCCTTTTGAAATAATTAATATTTATGGATATCACTTGTGGTCCAATACTCTTATACCACCTCCTTGAACCTCCCAGAACCACCCTGGTTCCTCTGACACCAGCCACGATATAACCATCTCTCCTTCTTACCAGTGAGCAGTGTCAAACAGAAAAGGAGCCATGACAAAATAGGAAGTTAAAACCTCATTCAAAAGCCCACTCTGATTGTGAACGTAGAAGGTTCCAATCCTTCAAGGCACTCAGACTAGATACATAAGGAGGGGAAGGGGCTGGAATGACAGCAGAGTCAATGGAAGGAGAGGAATCAGGAAGTATGAGTGCCCAGGAAGTATGAGTGTTGGGGCTGATAGCTGCCACTAGAAGCTATCATAACCCCCACTTCTCTCATGAGGAAACCAAAACTCAGAAGGTTGCTGTCTTTGCCTGATTCACACAGCCAGGAAGGGCTGGCTGGAACTTGAATGTGAGCAGCTTTGCCCTAGCTCTGGCTTTTAGTTGCTGTGCCATCCTGTGCCCTTGCTGGGAGGCCAGGCTGGAATGTCCTGGCATTAGGACCAGATGGGTTTCATGGAAAAATCCTGAGAGCCATATTCACTCCTTCCCTGAATAGGACTTTTCTTCCTCTCATATTCAACCAATCAACATGATTATTAGGATGCAACTAAGCCAGAGATGCTAAGAAATTTCTTTTTCTTTCCCTCCAACTTCTCCTATCCAGAAAACAGCCCACCAAACCAAAGTATCCCTTCCTCTCATTGGCACACTTGGAGCTCAGGTCTTGCCCCATGCTTCTGAGGCTCAATCTTCACCATCCTCAGAATATCTACTCTCTTGATCACTTCTGCTAAATTTGTTTACTTTAGAACCTTTCAGATGAAGATAGGTCTAGGACCATCCAGATGAAAAATATATTGACAGAAGAATTCCATCAGGTTCAGTTACCAGTTTTACAAAAAAGTTAAATAATTGTACTAAACAGCTTCCACATGGCCCTAAGATCCTCTCCCTGCTCTTGGCCATCCTACAAGATGGCTGGAATATATGGAATGTGCCAACAGGCTCTGGTTTCTGTTAGGTTTGCCAATGATGAAGGAGAGAGAGGGGGAAGGCTCAGTTTCCTTACCAGAAAAATGGTGGTCATGGTAGCCCCCAAAGCCAGCTATCAACTTGACCACTAGTGCTTCCTGACTCTCTTTCGTAATACCCATTCCACTGGTCATCACAGACCAGCTCCTTTCTTGCTGGTTACATCAGAGCAGCTGCATCCTTGGACTGAAGTCCAAAGTCCCAGCTCTCTAAGGGTTCTGTTAACAGCACTTTTGTGACTACTGTCCAGTTCAAGTGAAGTAGGAACAGATCCACTGTTATTGGTCCTGGATATCACAACAGTCCTTATAATAGTCTCTCTGCCCACATCTTCAAAAGTCGTTTCTTTATTGAACCTTGCTTTTGTGTGTGTGTGTGTGTGTGTGTGTGTGTGTGTGTGTGAATACTGGGGATCAAACCCAGGTCCTTGAACATGCTAGGCAAGTGCTCTACCATTGAGCTACATCCTACAAAGCCCTTCTTGATTAGCCTAACTTGACTGTGCTATTGCTAGGTCCTGACCAATACAATAAGAGATGACATTGAGAAGATAGGGATGAAGCTGGCATGGTGGTGTACATCTGTAATCCCAGCAATTGGAGGGCAGAGGTAGGAGGCTCACAAGTTCAAAACCAACCTGGGGTACACAGAGAGATCCTGTCTCAGAAAACCAATAATAATAAAAAAAGATATTTTTTTATATGCCAGGTATTTGGATACTATTTCATGTACATTGTCATTCAGTGCTCACAACAACCCTATGAAGAAGGCAAAATTATCCCCATCTTATAGATGAGCAAATAAAATTTAGATCTAACATATTGCCCAAGGTCATGATGTCAGGTATCACTGGAGCCAGACTTTGAATTCACATTCATGATCTAAGACCTAGCTTGGCTGCCTCTAGCACAGTTAGATACTAGAGTGTGACAATTTATTCTCCCCACCCAGCCATTGGGAGGAGGGGTCAGCATGTCCTTGGGCTGGGAATTCCTTTAGAGACTGTGGTGGAGGGAGCCTGGCTGCCCAGAGTGGGATTGAGAAAAAAAGCATAAGTAGATATACTGAGGATCATGAAAGCCAGATTTCTTATTCTGCTGGAGAAGGAAGTGAAAAGCATGAATGCCATGTTGTTGGATTAGAATTAGAGATGTCAGTGTGTACTTGTGGCTTTAAATATAGCCTTTAAAATTAAAATAGAGATATGTATGTGTATGTGAATATTTGTGTATGAGACTGTGAGTATAAGATGTATGTTTGAAAAGCATGCAAGAGCTAGCAGGCAGGCATGTGTCTTGTGTGTATACTGACATTCTGGGGACATAAACATGTAGTCAGCAGTCTGTATCTGTGGATACCACATCCCTTCAACCAACCTTGGATGGAAAATATTCTGGAAAATAAAGGTGCACCTGTACTATTCATGTTCATACTTTTTTGTTATTATTCCCTAAACAATATAGTATAACAACTATTTATATAACAGTTACACTGTGTGAGGTATTTTAAGTTTATGATTTTGCAATCATTACAGTAATAATTAGGTCAGGCAGGAATCATCAATGGAAGAGAAAACTGGGTAGGAAGTGAAATTTGACAAAGAGGATATCCGAGAGCCCTTAAAGTGTCTTCCCACAAAATATATAAAACATCTTATAACTTTTTAACTTTACAGAGGAAAAACTTGGCAGGCTCTGACTAAACCAAGTGATAAAAAAGCTAACCTCATCACTATCAGGACAAATCAACGCTGCAAGTCTGCACAGCATTATTTCTTTGGGATCTTTGCCCAAAAGCTAAACTAAATCTAGTCATGACAAATCCTTAGACCTGCATTCTTCAAAAATGGTAAGATCACCAAAGACCAAGATAGACAGAAATTGTTCCAAATTGAAGGAAACTAAAGGGACATGATGGCTAAGTGTAGCCCGATCTTTAGATTTATAAAGGAGTTTATTGGTGTCCTTCACAACCAGTGATTCTGGAATTGGGTCTGTGAATTAAATAGTAATGGGTGTTTCTTGATGGTTGTGGTATGATCATGTAGGAGACTCTTTTGTTAGGTAATTTGCAAATGGTTTGTTTATATGTGACAGAGGGAGGGAGAGAGAGAAAAAGAGGGAGGGAGGGAGGAGGAGGAGAGCGAAAGAGAGAGAGAGAGTATTGTATAAAGAGCTTTCCTATATTTTTTACCCACATTCCCTAACCCATAATGTTTTTTTGCCACACTGCCTCATCATATTCTTCTCTCTCTCTCTCTTTCCCTCCCTCCCTCCCTCCCTTCCTTTCTTTCAAGGGGGATGCACCATTTCTGGAGGTACTGAAACACCAGGTGGATACAGAATGGATGGAGTAGGTTCCAAAATCCTATACAATTCCTGCAAGTATAATAATTTTGAAATAGTTTGAAATAAAAGGTTGAAAACTCATAATATCTTGAAACATTCTACCAATACTCAAAGAGTAGTACTTTCATGGAATAAGTTGATTGAGCTACAGGAACTTCTGATAGGCAATCTGGTAGATAAAAATCATGATGAATTAGGGGTTCAACAAGCTGGAGTTTAGACATTTTACCTCTGGAGCCTTTGCTTTCTCATCTATAAATGGAAGATAATAATAACTCAGAGGTTCTCTCTGAAGGTCAAATGATTTGATCAAATTAAGCACCAGTGTTAGTCTGTCTGTTCTTTTGTGAAAAAAGCAATTGTTCTGGAGAGTTTCTTCTTTAGAAAAAATTTACATTACAGCATGAACAAACTAGTGCCACGTTTGGAGTTGTCTAGGATATAGAAATTATCTTATTTTGTGAAGTTAATGTAAGACATTCATTAAGAGATGATTCCACCTAAGATGAATGCTCTTTTCCAGATTCAGCTCTTCCCTTCCTGTTATGAACCAATGGAAGCTTGGCCTGTTTGAGATTTTAAATTTTAGTTTTAAATATGGGACCCTTTTCAATGGTGATTTTCACTCCATGACACATTGAAAACAATCATTTTTTATGGCACTTGTATACAAAAAATGGGAAAAGATGCTTTCATCCAGAGCTGTCTGACCAAGAAAGTCCAACTACCCTGTGCTTAGCCTGCCGGGATCACTTCCTGGCTGATCTGTAGCCATCCCCATCACGATAGCATGCATAGATGCGGGCGGGAGGTTCAGCAACCAGGCATGAGGTATAGCAAGGAAGAAGACTCCTGTTCTAGGAAACAGTTTGTGGAATAAACCATAAACACCCAACACATTGGGAAAAGACAAAGCTGTTCATAGCTGCGGTTAGAATTAGGCCATGTGGGGACCTACGACTTCAGAACAACTCCAGGTTTCTATCCTCAGGTCCCATACCTTAACAATAGTGACCTCTCCTCGCAGTTGGTTTCATTCCTAACCCTGCCTTTTCCTTGATTTCCTTTCCCCTTCTGTCTTAACCTTCCCTTTTACTACTCTGAAAGCAAAGGAAAACTTCCATCCTATGCCACTTCCTGCTTTTGCCTGATTCCTGATTGTGAAGACACTGGGCTGTCTCAGAGCAGGACTGAGCTGCTCACAAAAGTAGCTAAAAACAGCTTTGCATGACGCGGTATGAAAATTCTACAAGGGTGACTGGCTTTCCCTCTATAAAAATTGTTATGATTTTTCGAGGCTACAAGGAGGTTAGTTAGAATTGCAACAGTTATGGAATTTGCAGTTCACTTTGTGCCTTATAAGGCGAAAACTAGGAAGAGACGCATTTTTGAATATCTGAGGTGAAAACAATCCGTTATGAAACCCTGTCACACACTGTCCTGAATGTGACAAGCTCAATGATCTAAGAATTAGTATTTAAAGCAACAAAAATTGATCCAGAAGCTCGAATGTGGATTTAAGTAACCCCCTGCCTAATGTTTTAAGTGGTTACATGTAGGCAGCACTGACCAATGAGCACACACAACCAAGGAGCAAACCTTGTGAAATGAAAGAAATCAAAAAGGAAAAGCCACAAACACGGTAATTAGGACCCCAGGACAAGCCTCTGCTCACTGCGACAAAACGAGTTGGGAGCAAAAGGACACAGGCTGGAGATAAGAGACAGGTCGCCCTTTCAGAAAGGAGGAAGGTGTGGTCACTTGATTCCCATAAAACTCCAGAAAAGGGGTCTAATCACAGCTGCTACATACTGCATTAGGATTACATGGCTGCTTTATTTATTTATTAAGTGAATCTTAGGTGATTGCTTGATACAGAGGGTAGAAATGAGATTTAACGTTTTGATCATATAACTTCTCTCTCTCTTTCTGACAGGGTCTTGCTATGTAGCCTGGCCGAGCTTGAATTCTCTATCCTCAGTCTACCAAGTACCTAGGACTACCACTAGTGTACACCACCATGCCCAGCTTGATATGTTCATCTCTTAATGGATCCTATCTTCAACACAAATGTAATGATATTGATGCTGGGCAATTACTGTCTTGGCGGTTGGGGGTTTAGCTCAATGGTAGAGTGCATGCCTAGCATATATAAGACCCTGGATTTGATCCCCAGCACTAAAAAAAAAGAAAAAGTCAACTGGAGAGTTTAAATAGGGTCCAGAAATTCCACTCTTTGTATCTACTAGGGAGAAATGAAAACACAGGACCCACAAAGAGTTGTTCAGGAATGTCTGTAGCAACATAATTGACCATAACCAAAAAGTGGAAACCATCCAAATGTCCATGAAAGAATGAATAGATAAGCAAATGAGGTGTATCTGTACAATGGAACAATATTATTCATCCATATAAAGTGTGAAGTACTGATGTATGATGAAACACAGATGAACCTCAAAACCATGGTGTAAGTGAAAGGGCCAGACATCAAAGAGCACGCAGTGTATGATTTGATTTATAAGAAATGTCCAAAAAAGGTAAATCCAAAGAGACAGAAAATTAAGGGTTGGGTAAGGAGATGGGAAGTGGTTATCAATGGATGTGAGGTTTCTTTTTGAGGTGATAAAAAAATACTCTAAATTAGATTGTAGTTGAACCCAGGGCCTTGCACATGCAGCATCCTCAGTCTTGCACAACTCTTAATACACTAAAATTCAATGAACTTCACACTCAAACGAGCAAATTTTATGCTATATAAATTATACCTAGACGGGCACCAATGGCTCACACCTGTAAACCTAGCTACTCAGGAGGCAGAGATCAGGAGGATTGTGATTTTCAAAGCCAGCCCGGGTAAATAGTTCTCAAGACCTTATCTTGAAAAAAACCTCTCTCAAAATAGCGCTGGCGTAGTGGCTTAAGTAGAAGAGCACCTGCCTAGCAAGTGAGCCCTGAGTTCAAACCCCAGACTATCAAAAAAATTAGTTAAAAAAATAAATTATGCCTCAATAAATTTGTGGTATGTACATTGTATCCCAATAAGCTGTAAACTTGTCTGGCATTGTGAAGATTTAGTTAGTCTGCGATGATGATGTTATCCATGCTTTCTAGAGAGGCTGTGTAGCCCAAAAATGGGACTCAGAAATCAGCTGCAGCTCTGTCTGTCAGTTGCAAGTATTTTTGTTCTTTTTGTGTTTACAGTGCTGGAGGCTGAACACAGTGCCTCAAACATGCAAAGCGCGAGTTCTACCACTGAGCTGCAGCCTCAGACCCGGATAGTGAAAACTTCTGGATCCCTGTGAAAGCAGCTGCATGTTTACATCCGAGGGCAAATTAGGGCAATTCAGTTCAACATAACACTGCATAGCAGAGGCTTGTAGAGATACAGAGCTCACTAACGGATGTCTAAACCTCACCCCTACCAGGAGGTAAAGATTATCAGGAAAGTGAAAGCAAGAAGCACCTGGGATGGGGAGACATCAGTGCTTAGCCTGCAGAAGGGCCTGGATTTAATCACCAGCACAAAATAATAATAGTAATATGATGATAATGATGATAATATAATAATAATAATTTAAAAATAATAGTAACTGGGGTTTTTCCAGATAAGGAAAGGCCTAGGGGAAAACCTGGAATAAAGGCAAAATAGTCTGTTTGGAGAATGTAATTATCAGGGAATTCCATTAGGAACCAAATATAAGCCACTTATTAGCCAAATTAACTACATTTTCTGGACACTTTAAATCAAGCATTTCAGGGCAAATTCCCTTGGTGCCTGGTTTCACTTTTCTAGACTTGAACAAAACACACAGGTTCGATTCTCAAAATGCATCAAGTGGGTAATTTACACTGACCTTAGCAGTCCAATGACTAATAACTCCCACAGCTCAGGCACACTCCCGAGAGTGTAGGTGGCAAAGGGTGTCACCTTTTGAAAAGTCCACCGGGTTGCGAATGTGAGGGTTAGGACTCCTGCCCTGTGGACTGCTTCAAGCCTTGACCCAGAATTGAAAATAAATTTCTGCAAAGTAGAAGGAAATTTTTTTTTTATTGGTAGAAAACATGTTCTGAGAGAAGCAGAGCTGGTCATTTGTCCCTTGGTGTCCATGGGAGGTTGGTTCTGAGGATGCTCAAGCCCCTTCTACAAAATGGCATTGTGTGTGCCTATCATCAGTACACCTCTTTCATACATTTTAAATCATCTCTGGATGACTTATAATAGGAAACACAGTGTAAATACTGTGTCAATACTTGTTTCACTGCATCGTTTAGGAAATAACAACAAGGGGAAAAGTCTATACACGTTCAGGACAGATGCAATTTTTTTTCCACTGGAGGTTGGTTGAATTCTTGGATGTTGAGCCTGCCTGAAGGCTTATTAGGCATGACTAATCTTTTCCTTCCTCACTCCATCATTTTCTCCTCATTCCACATGATGTTAGAACCTCACTAGACAATGAGGTTTGGCAAAAGTATAGGATCTGGCTCTAACCATTCGGTTCACTGTCATACCTGGTGTTGGGGGGCTCGGGTACAAGGAGCAGAGGGGGACCACACAACAGCTAAGGTGCAATGGAGGAGGTGTTAGAAAAGTGGGGGGGGGCTGGTCCTGTGGGCTGTTAAAGGAATTCAAATGTGACATTTCAACTAGATCTCAAGTTCAGCTGATTAGAACAAGCAGCAAAGGTAAAGAACATTCCAGAACAAGAAGACAGCATGCATAAGGGAATGGACACCATTTGACTGCTGACCAAGCTTAAAATGACTTTTATGAGAGGCTGTTAATTACTGCCAGAATGTTACTTCACAGTAAAAAAGAAGACTATGTACAGGTGACATTTCTAAGAAAAAATATTCTGAGATGAACTATGTGGCCACAAACCCAATTTCTAAACAAAAATTATACCTGATGCCTTCAAAACCAAATGTGTGTGGGTTTGCTTTTGTTTTTTCAGTTGCACATAGAAGTTTTAGAACAGTAATATTAAAACCACAGGAATCAGTAGCTAAGAAATTCATCTGTTTGTTCCATCTATCTTTTAACATCAAATAAGTTCCTACAATGTGCCAGGTACAATTCTTGTACTCTCTACTCCTTCCATTGGACCTACAAGGAGATATTTTATCCCCAGGATCTAAAAGCGGCATTAGGCTCAGAGAATGTAGGCATCTTGCCCAAAGATAAACAGACTCTTTGTGGAAGAGCCAGACTTTAAGCCTAGGCAGACTGGCTTCTAAATCCTACTGTTGAGAGCTGAGGGTATAGCTCAGTGGTAGAGTAGTTGCCTAGCATGTGAAAGGTCAAGGTTCAATCTTCAGCACCCTGGGTGTGTGAGGGGTAAGGACATAGGACATTATTAAGCACAGGCAACATTTTGACGCCACAGAGCAGGCAGATGCATGGATCATTCGCTCAACACACTCAACAGCCCACTGAAGTCTAAAAATTCGTTCCAATTGCCAACTGACTCCAGTTCAGTTGCACCCAACTCCGTTTCTTCCTTCTTTTCAATCTACTTTTATCTTCCTTAATATAAAATTAAGATAGGTCACCATAGGAAGACATGTTATTCTTTGGTTTAAAAAATAAAAGGAATTGCTGCTCAGAGGGACAACAAAATACTAAATGGGTTCGTGTCTCTGCTGATTCCTCCAAGATTCTAGAAGATGATGTAATTAACAAGACAAGAGTGTTTATCAACAGCATCATCATTATTACCATTTTCCATGGTAATAAATGTGGATACATAAAGTGAATATGAATCAATTCAACTATCAGGGCAATTTCCGATTTGATGAAATTACAATCTTTTCAAAACCTCAATAAGATGTCAAAATTTCCGGAAGTCCTCAGTTCTGCTGAGTCACTTTCTAACTACATTCTAACTTCCAGCAATTAAGACTACTATACCATAACAACACGTAAGTGCCCTCCTATCAGAGTTTAACCCCAAGGTGACATAAGTATGAATTATTCTGTTGTGAGAAAAGATCCAGGAAAGAATTCTTCAACTTAGCTGGGGAAGGAGAAAAAAGGAAGTAAGGATAAGGTACAATCTATAGCATGCTCAAAGACAAACGCAGAGATGGTGGAAGAGAGGAGACGAAGCCCCAGCAAGGAGCTCACTCACAAGCCAGTCCACTTCCCTCTCCTCTTCCAGAGAAACTATAAAACTATTGTCATTATTTCTTTGATAATCTACCTATAGGAAAGGTGAAGTCTGTCAGGCAATTTGCCACCTTCCCAAGTGGTAGATTGGCCAACTTACTGATTGCTTTCCTGGGAGATAGGAAATGAAGATTGATCAAACATAGCTAACTATAAAATTTGTCCCCAAATTTTCTCCCCTATTGGTACATTCATATACCTAGCGATCTCAGCAGCTCTGTGATCCTGATCGGTTTGGAGAACATAAATTCCCTCTGGACATATCTCTGGGCCACAAGTTGCATCCTTGAGACCACCTTGGTCAGATTGACATTTCCTGCTTGTACAGTGACATCTTCTCAGATCTCAGCTCCTGGCTCCTCAGTATTGCATTTTCACATATCTAGGGAGGGCTAAAAGAATATGCCAATCTCAAATAATGACAACCAGTCAGGTCAGCACAGTCTCTACTGCAAATGGAAATATAATAAGTCTTCCATATCTAGGGTCCTGTGGGAGATTCATGACACAGAATTTAACAGGGCTGGTCCACATGGGAACAGACAGGGTCTCTATTTAGGCTCACCATCTCCAGTTTCCTTATGCTGTCTATTCTTCCTCCTTCAGGTACTGTTTTAGTTTGTCCTTGAAATGTCACCGAAAGGTTCATATATTGAAGGCTTGGTTTCCAATGCAACAATGTTCAGAGGTGGGGCCTCCAGGAGGTGACTGGTTTATGAGAGTTTGACTTCATCCATGGATTCATAGCTTATGGGCTATTGGAAGGTGATATAAACTTTAGGAGGATCCCGCTTGGAGGAAGTAGGTCACTGGGGCATGCCTTGAAGAGGATATATTGTGTACATTGCCCCTTCCCCTCTTGCTCTCTGCTTCCCACCTTCCATGAGGTAAGTAGCTTTGCTCCACCACACACTCCCCACCATGACGCTCTGCCTCACCACAGGCCCAGAAACAATGGAACCAAGTGATCATGGATTAAAACCTCTGAAACCATGAGTGAAACTACATTTTTTTTCCTTTAAGTTGATTTTCTGAGGTTTTTGGGTTTTTTTTCCTACAACACCAGAAAACCAAATAACACAGGCACCTTGGAATTCATTGTTTCTCCCATCTCCAACAAAACTTGCTCTGAAGGCTTTTTCTTTCACATTTTATTTTCCTACTCAAAATATTCCTTTGTAGTCAGAGAAGCAGAAATCATTGGTCAGTTTTGAAGTCCTTAAGTGTAGGGACACATGACCAATGAAACAAACCCACAGAATGTGAACCATACAACCCAGATAATCAATAACTCAGAGGAAAGTAGCAGGTAGGATGAACTTGAACTTCAGGCCTGCACATGGTTCTTTTTTCTTAACTGGAAATCATGCTTAACAGAGGTATATAATAAACTGACATCATTCTGTTGTGGACTGTATTAGAGAGCGGGAGTGAGGAGGAGTGAATTTTCTGCAGTGGGATAGGAAGGAAGAAGCGTAGGGCAGAAGGGAGGGCAGGAAACTAATTTCACAATGGCCACTGAGGTGTACTGGGCAAAAACTTTCATGCCTCATTTGAGCTCCCTTTCTGTAACACTTTTCTCCTCATGGACACTTTCACCTGAGTAGGCCATGCAGAATCTTAACTTTTGAGAAGCCTCCAGAAGCCTGTCACTCTTAAGGGACATATGTGCAGGTAACCATGTTTCATTTTGTTTTTTAAAACTTCATGACTCTGGCCACCTTGGCCACCGTTTACTGCATAACTTGGATCCTATGAGAAGGCAGCTGTCTGCAGAGAGGTTGTCATCAGCCTGCGGGGTGGTGTGAAATGAGAACAGAGCACTCAGTGCACAGTGGGAATGTCTGAATGACACCCACAGAGGAGCTATTGTCAATAGGACAGCATAGAATCAGGGAGACAGGGGAAGATGGAGAAAGTAGGACCCACAGGGTAGTAAATCCCATAAATGAGCAGAAGCTCTGGAGCAAAGGCAAGAATTTCAGATAAGGAAGAAGATGTAGGCAAAGTAAATGAGCAGATAGAAACACAGTCTGGCCAACTTCTCCACGACACTCGGTGCAGAGCTGGGACAGTTTAACTACTGTCCCAGAGCGATGAGGACAGACACATGGCCTTCATCCCAGCCCACTGTAGTAGTCACTGGCCACATGTAAAAGTGATATTTTGGATTAATATGCTTATTTAATACATTATTTAAATCAATTTCACTTTTTTTTTTCCTGGTAGTGGCGATTGAACTCAGCACCTTGTGCTTAGAAGGCAAGTGCTCTACCACTGAGCTACATTACCAGCCCTTTTGTTTTTATTTTGTTTCTGAGCTATAGGCTTGCTGACTTTACCTAGATTGACCTCAAACTCTCAATCTTCCTGCCTCTTTCTGAGTCTCTGGGATTACAGGTTTGTGCCACTACTTCCAGTTCTTTTTATTTCTTTAGTCTGGCTCCCAGAAACTCTAAAGTGAGGTATGTAGCCACATTGTATTTTTTCTGGGCAGTGTTGTTCTAGCTTCCCATGAAGCCATTTTAGTTGTGAAGTTTTTTTTTTTTTTTAATCTATCACTTCTTTAAGAATTCTAATAATAAGTCTCCAATCACTGTAATCAACTAGAACAATCTTAATAATCCCCCCCCATACACCCAACCCCCATACACCACTAGAAGAACCCTCCTCCACAGAAATGACCCAGATTTCCACACAGGCAGCATAGCATTTAAATAAGACAGCCACCTATGTTTCTAGTTCCCTCACCACCTTGTGACCCAGTCTTCATGCAGGCCTTCTCCAGCTTGGGCAACAGTTGACGGACCAGTTGGGGTCCTCTAGCACGGAAGGAGCCTCCATACACATCCTACAGAAACTATTGCAGGGGCTAACTCTTGTAACGTTTTGAAATGCACATATTGGTGCATTTATTTTTTATTACTTTGATGATATCACCGCTGACCACAGGTATAAAAATCCAGTTCCACTGTCTGAATCATATTGAGAAGTCATGGTGTTACTTTTATTTTCTGTTCAGTAAACTGATTAAAGTCATGTACTGTCAGTGTGGGAAGAGACTAGGAGCCATCTTGTCCAACACGTGGGGTTCCCTCCCTGGCCTCTGCATCCCTGATTTTGCTCACTGAAGCTGTGTACTCTCTTCCCTGCTCCTTGGGCTCCGTGTCTCCTGCCCACTGGCCCTAGATTCTTCTTCCAAAATTGCAGTTATTGGTTCCATTTTTCTTTCCTAAGAAAAGTCTTTTAATTGAGACTCTTCAAGTCTTTTTCAGATTGAATATCCTTTTTGTTTATCTTGGTCCTTTCTAAAAATAAAATGGGGCTTAGCTTTTTAGCCTCCTTGGCTGCCCTCTTGGGAACCTGCTCTGTCAGCGTCTCCCCTTACAGTATGGTGTAGACTTGAACAGTCTATGTCATTGTCTAAGTTACACAGAAGAGAGAAGTGGGTCTTTTGCCTTCCCTATTCTGGTTACTCCCGTTCTATTTAAAGAACTGTAGGAGCTTCCCTGACCTGACTTTGTTGAATCCTGCTTCCTCTTCTCACTACATTACTTTTTCCTGCTCTGAGAAAATCAGATTTAGAAAGCATTCTATGTCTAGGAAGCTTTTCCAATGGTTTGCACCCTTAACTGTGCCTGAGAATTGCCTGGAAAGTGTACTAATACTGTTAGCTGGATCCTGTGCCAGGAGGGGAATGGTCTGGCCTCAGGTGATTTTTATGGTTCCAGGTGATAAAATATGCATCCAGGATTGAACTACCAAATCTAAAGAAACCTGAACACCCCCCCACCCCATATTGATTACAGTCACTTTTTTCCTTGAACTGTGAATCTGAATTTTTATTTTGTCTTAAAGCAGCAAAACTGATTTGGCTAACTGTAAACAATTTGAGATTATTCAAATCATTTGGAACTTGGACCAAGTGGAGTTAATTTAGTGACACCTGAGATTTAATTGAAAATCGGTTTAAAAAGAAGATATAATTCAAGTCTTCATTTAATAGCTGGGTGACTTGAGAGCACACACTCCAACCAGATTAAGTTTCTTTATAAAATGAAGGCCCTGGTATAGAAATCCCTAAGATGCTCCAAATTTCTGATTAATTCCAGGAAAGAACTTGCAAGTGAAAAAAACAAAAAAACAAACAAGCAAACAAACAAAACATGTAAAGCTATATCCTGCTTCCATTTCAAAAGGATGGAAATTTAGTTAGGGAACATACAGAGGTAAAACTATTAAAATATTCAACTTGTTACTCAAATGTTATTCACAATATTTACCCTGATATTAAATGCCATCACACTTAAAGGAGAACTGACCTTAATTTTTTTCCTTCAAGTGGCCAATGTTCCCTCAGTCTTCTGCCCTGTGTCAAGGCCAAGCTGACTCTTGGGTGGGTCTGTGTTTTCTGGAAAGGCAGCTGAGTATATCAGCAAAATCAAGTTAGAGAGTTGCCTCTACTAATTTATGCTTTGCTTTCTCATTCATTTATAAAATATAGATGAGTTGAATCTCCCTGTTTGTGATCAGAGCTGCTGGTAAGATGTGTTTTAAATTGACACTGATTATGGTATACATACAAAATGGAATATTGGAGCTCGGTGCCGGTGGCTCACACCTGTCATCCTAGCTACTCAGGAGGCAGAGGTCAGGAGATTGCAGTTCAAAGCCAGCCCAGGCAAATAGTTCCATGACACCTATCTTGAAAAACCCTTCACAAAAATAGTGCTAGTGGAGTGCTAGTGGAGTGGCTCAAGGTGAAGGCCCTGCCTGAGTTCAAGCCCCAGTACTACAAAAAAAAAAAAAAAAAAAAAAAAAAAAGGAAAGCCTAAACTGGCTGTGTCTGGCTCACACCTGTACTCCTAGCTACATAGGAGGCAGAGATCAGGAGAGTCGAAGCGAAGTGAGCCCCAGGCAAATAGTTCAAGAGACCCTATCTTGAAAAAACCCATCACAAAAAACAAAAAGGCTGGCAGAGTGGCTCAAGCAGTAAGAGAACCTGTCTAGCAAGTGTAAGACCCTGAGTTCAAACCCCAAAACCTCCAAAAAAAAGTGGAAATCCTACCATTTGTGATCACACATTTGTATGAAGCTGGGGGACATAATGAGAAATGAGAGAAGCCAATCACAGAAAAAAAATATTTATGATCTCACTTAAATGCGAATGTAAAAAGATTGAACTCATAGAAGCAGAGGATAGAATGGTGGTTGGAGGGAAGGAATAGAGAGCTGTTGATCTAAGGGTACAAAATTTTAGATAGAGGAATAGGTTTTGAGACCTATTATATAGCATAGACTATGGTTAATGTAATATATATTTCAAAATACCTAAAAGAATAAGTTTCAAATGTCTCACCATAAAAAAAAAAATAGGTAAGCAGTCACGGATATGTTAGTTAGCTTGGCTTAGTCGTTCCACATTGTACATGTACACCAAAACATCACCCTGTAGCCCAGTCACTAAAAATGACTGAACATGAAATTAAAAATCTAAAACAACATCAAAAATAAATTCAAAATGTTAAAATTATTTTTACTGTCTTTAAAGCAGTTTATTCTGTGTTGATCATGCCATGTTTATGAATCAAAACAAAAAGAAGCCAAGCTTAGTGGCATATACCTGTAGGCTCAGCTACCTAGGAGGCCAGGGCAGGAGTGCAGGAGTTCAAGACCAACCTGGGTAACATTGTGAGGCCTGGTATTTTAAAACACAACAACAAAATAAAAGTAGAGAAACAGAGATATACATACCAGGAATCCTATTGAGTGTGACCCAGAAATGTTCATCAGGACTATAGGTGTCTTTGGACCAGGAGAGTAAGTCCAGTGCCTGCTGGTCTTGGAGGACAAAATTAGCAAATTCCCTTGTGAGGGCCACATAGGCAGTGCCAAAGTAAATGGTCAGATTATGAGGAGGAGGGGTTTTTAACTTTTTTGTTTTTTGCACGTAGGAATTTTTGCTGTCTAACAGTTCCCGGTGGACATACTTAGTCCGCCCAATTGCATGAGCTGGGGGCAGCACTCCTGGGGTTAGATTCTTCGCTTTGAGTCCTTTCAGGTACTGGACGATTTCCTTGTTGGTTTTCAGAGGGAAATCTTGCCCACAGGTGTTGATGAGGTATTTCCACGGGACCTCAGAGGCCACAAGATCCTTCATGCAGTTCAGGTCAGCCTGGAGTCTGGAGATCCCGCCATAGACAACTGGTTCTATCTTAGAAGCCAGAAAAGCATTTGGGAAGCAGCTGAGCAATTGTTCCACTGCATCTTTGAATTCAACTGCTGCCTTCTTATCCACATGCACACAGTAGACATTTTGGGGCATGTAAATCGCTCTGAACAATCTCTCAAATGTGCCAAAGTCTTTGTGGATAGTCAGTGTGAAAGCCAAAGGGAAGCCAGCTTCTTCTTGAGAGAGTGTTTGTGTTATATAATGACTTTGAACCCTGTACTGATAACAGGTAGATTCATTGAGGGTGGTTTTCAGGGTGTTTTCTGTTGGGTAAAAGCCCTCTCCAGCAAACATCTGAAGACAGATTTCTGCTAACAGTGAAGCGTTGGCCGGGGCGGCCCTCAGAAAATGCATATTATTCTCGCACAACTTGTTATTGTAAATAAATACAAAAGTCAGGGCAGAAACAAGAGACATGCCAAAAAGACAGAACTTCCAAGAGCCCATCATTCAAAACCAGGAAATGAGTGAGAGGTCCCCTGAGCTATGATCAGGGTGCAGAGTCAACTTACATTTTCTCCAGGTACCAACATCATCCTGTCATAGCTGTGATTCGCTCAGCTGCTGACAGGTCTTGTCTTTTTTTCCTCTTCATTTATGACTTTGCTACATTTTCACTTTTCTCTGACATGTTTCTGAAGTAGCTTCTTTGCCCGATCTCCCACTAACTTGCAACCTGTTACTACACAAAAACACACCTCCTCAGGAAGGTTCAGATGCTGATGAGGCTTTCTGTCCCTACTGTGAAATCACTAGCTGGTGAGGTGACCTGACCGATCGATCGGCAAGTCATCGCTTCAGAGCCGGCCCCTTTTTCCAGCCGAAGGCTGGTAACTGTGCCTGCGCCCCAGCTTCCTGTTAATCATTGCATTCAACTGACTAGGTTTGTTTGCTTAAACAGCACTGCCAAGTTAAAAGCTTCAGCTGGAAGCATGTGAATACTGCCTGGAGAGATATTCTGTCAAAAAAAAAAAAAAGTCATGCTTGAAAATAAATCGCTTAACCTTGTCTTTTTCCATGCCACCCCCCACATTGGCTGGGTATACTCTAGAGCATAGTGTATGATTGGCTATTGAGCAAATTCTTCCCACAGTTTAATTTTCTCTGCTGCTAGGGAAGGTCCTTAAACAGACATATTAATTAGCAAGCTGACCTCACCATCTAACTTACTATACAAAGTGATGGGGGTATTCTCATAGATAGAGGCTAACTTAAAAAACAAAGCAAAACAAACAAACAAACAAAAACACCAAAAGAACTAACAGCTTGTTATCACCCAAAAATGGCATGGAAACTAAAGCTAAAATCAGTGAATGTCAAGTTCATTTTGCCCTTGCTCAAGTGGGATACCGAGGGAGAGAAGATCTGTCTCAGTTTCAAATGTTCCAGAACTTAAGGAGAGAGGCTCTCAGATTCAGATTTAGAAACACTTTTATTTATTTACTTATTTTTCAATCTATCTTTTTGTTTATTTATAATTTATTTAGACAAGAGCTCACTGTGTTGCTCAGGCTAGCCTTGAACTTGAACTCTGGGGCTCAAGCAATCCTTCTGCTTCAGTTTCCTGATTAGCTGGGACTATAGGTACAAGAAACCACATCCAGCTCTGATTTATAAACATTTTAAAAGGCACTTCCTTATGTATAAAGAATGAAAACAGGCTAAGAGTGGTGGCAGAGGAAGAGAGAGAGAGCGTGTGACAGAAAGAGAGAGAGAATGACTTTACTGCCGTCGGTCAATCATGACAATGAACATGAGATGTACAGCAACAGATGAGGTTGAGAAAGATGAGGCAGAATAATATGAGAGTGGCAATAAACCCATTTACACACGCACCCTCCCCTCCGCACTCACACTTAATACTTCAAGAAAATGACCCAGTTACTGGCTCTCCTTCGAAATCTCCTTAGTTCTTCCTTACACCTTCCTCCATGGGCCCACGTCAATTAGATTACACAACTAGCACTGGTGAGTTCTGTATTATGGGAGAAGCAGCAGCATAGGGATGTGAAACCCATGTCCCTGATAGCACTGAACTTACATGTCTCTCATTTGTTCTCTGCTCCAAGCATTGTCTGTACATAGTAGACAATCAGATATTTACCAAAAGAATGTCCAAGTGTAAGAGGCACTCAAATTGATTTTGCTGAAAAGCACTGACTTGGGCACATGAATTAACTAAGAACTAGAGAAGCTTGGAATCCCTGCTTCCATTTTGTATTTGTCTTTGCAGTCACTTTGCAATCACCTTGGAATCCAGAAAAGAGAACTGATAACATCTTCACGACAAGTGACTAAAACTTCCCATAAGGGACAGCGGAGACTTGCAGGACAGACCACTTTCCAAATGAAGACCATTAATTATAATGATGAGGCTGTGTCCTGGAGCAGAAGTAATCATCTCATAAAAATCAGATTGCTTCCCTCAAGTGATGACAGGGATAACATCTTCTCTGGAACCTCTCCGGGAACCCTTGGACTGAGATAGTGGTCAACCAGAACATTTGTGACTGAGAGTTTTTAACTATGTATACCTTTATCCCCTGCCCCCAGTTCTTTTGTCTGCTTAAACCTATATCTCATGTCTGTCCCCTGAAGGTGGCTGAAGATGAGCTGAGTGCACACTCTGCCTCTCCCCACAGCATGTCACAAGCTGTAATAAACCTCCTTTCTTTGCCTTCACTGTGCCTCTTTATTTGGTATTTAGGGGCAGTTGACCAGACCTGGCATATGGAATCTCAGGAGTTTGGGCCTTGGGTCCAAAACTCCAGTTTCACAAGTTTCATTTCTCAGTTTCCCTGTTCACATTAGTGAGAGATTCCAAGCAATAATGATTTGAATCTATGGATGTACCTCATTCAATGTGCTTATTTCTCCAATCCATCTTCTTTATTATAAAAATTGCATAATATTACAAGTAGTTTGCAAAACCCTGTTTTCACATCCTGTACTTTCCTTTGCCTTTTATATTTTGATTGTCCTAAGAACAAAGGGGGAAACCCCCAGTGTGGCTCAGTGGTAGAGTGCTTGCTTAGTAAACATGAGGCCCAGGGTTCAATCTCCAGCACCAAAATAAGACCAAAAAAAGGCTGGCAGAGTGGCTCAAGTGGTAGAGAGCCAGCCTACCAAGTGTGAGGCCCTGAGTTCAAATGCCAGTACCACCAAAAAAAAAAGAAAAAAAACAACAAAAAAACCCTGAAGTCCCACAGGGAAAGATGCAATTGTATATCTTGTTATTTATTCATTTGTCTGTTCATTTATTTATTTGCATCCTGCTTTTTACACTTGAAACTATTGCATAACATCGACCACAGTGTTACTTGTCCTTCATATTATTCAAATTATTATTCCAGTTCATAAGACTGGAGTCAGTTTTGGTTTTGATTTCTTCACCTCGGCTGAGAGCTAATGCATTTCTGAAAGTGTTGCCAGCTTTATTTCACATGAAAACTTGTCATCATTTCCGTCATCAACTCTGGGAAAACTCTCCAGAGCCATCAGTCTTCAGTTGTTCTGGGAATCAGTTTCTACAGTGTGATTCATCTGTACACAATCTTATCTACATCATCCCAACACAGAATTCAGTCAACCCAAATATCTTTTTCCTTAATACCCATCATATGTCTAGCTAGAATGCTTTTGAACAAACCACTACCTCAATACAGATAAAAACAACTTTTTTTCAAAATAACCTAAAATTTCTCTAGCTTGTATTTGATTTTTAATATCCCTCTATGTAGGAAGTGCCCACATCAAATGAAGTTGACTACAAGGGTGACTAAATGAAGGAGTCACTGCCTGATTATGCTTGTCTGAACTAATCAAATGATTTTACTGACTTGCTTTGTTTATTTTTGCTGTCATCTCAATCCTGGTCCAGCTCTATCCCTCCAGACACCGCAGACATGAAAGTATCTCAAACCATCTGCTTGCTCCTCGACTTCACAGCTCACTAGGCTTGGCTACAGGACAGTGAACATCTATCTGCATTTAATGCTTCAGTTCAGTGGAGTTGACTTGGGCCTTACCTCAAATGGGTCCATTGATTTGGAGCTCTGGAAACATTCATGATTGTTTACAGGAGTGTATTTGATAATGAAAGCCATTTTTAAAAGAATGACTATGAACCTATTTTCTTTTTCATCAACCTGGAGCTATTTCATGCTCCTCTGGCTGGTGCTCTGGGAAGTGCTGGTTTTCATTTCCCTCTGGCTTTCCCAATGACCTTTTGCACTCTATAACTAATTCTTCTAAATCTTGGGCTTTCTGCTCTTGCATTTAGGTGATGATAATGAATAACTCAGAAGAACAGAGAGAGTTCATTCCAGCTTAAACATTAGATCAAAATTGAAACCCCAAATTATTCTAGGTTGGAGACAGTGATCAGGTAGGATAAAGAATTCTGAAAAAGTCTGGAACCAGTATGGACCTACAGGTGGACACCCAGTAAATAGAAGGGGGTGTATTCATGTTTCATAGGTCAACCTATACTTTTTATTTCTCCTTGAGGCATGATAATAAACTCTCCCTCCAGGACGTCGCCTTGTTTTTATTACACGAAGATAACTATATTTATAGTTTATGATGTCCAAAGTACTTTACACATATTCATTTTATCATGACATCACCCATGTGCCCAAATTAGAAACCACAAAAGCCAATGGAAACTTCCTTAGTGTCTATGAAAGCCTGGTGCTGTTTCAGAAAAAAACCAGCTTGGATTAAACTGATCTTTTACTCTGAAGTGCATTGACTTTTTGTCTTTGTTTTCACTACTTCAGTTATTTTCCTACTCTCCTGCCTTCCATCTCTTTCTTTTCTCCCTTATGTATTTGCTATTGTTAAATTCAGTAGTGTTTTGCTCTTCTGGATATTTCTTTACAACCACAGGAAACAGCCTGAAGCAACAGGATTTAAAATAGCCAGGAAGCCTGGTTTAAAAGTTCCTGGATTATGTGTCAGAAAGTCTCCTGGTGAACGGAGGCCATTCTTGACAGGCAAGGAGCTCCCGAACAAGTCATTTGATCTCGCAATGCTGCTTCCTCTTGATTGAATTTGAGAAAATACCTCCACGGATCTCACAGGCTGGAGGGAACTGTGCAATTCACCAAAGGTCTCCAAATCCCAATCTACAAAACAAGACTACATTTGTCTCCAGGAAGACTCTGGAACTAAAGAACCTCAGATCTAGCTCAGGTCTGGCCGGTGATGTTGGAGTTAATTTCAGACCTTGAGGGAAAGCCTTGGGGAAGAAAAAGGTATGGAGAGACAATGATGGGTTGCGTAGTTTAACTTCAGATAACAGGAAACTGGAAGAGAAAACTGGTCTTCCCAAACTCAATTAGTTAGTCAACTAATTGAGGTAATGCAAGCTTGAGGCTGAAGGTGAAAGATAAAGGGCTGAGAGTGCTCTTTAGAGCTGCATTTGCACATGGAAAGTTCCCTGGCAACCCCAGGCTTTTAAATGCCAAGTGCTAAAGGAGGCGTCTGAGCTCAAGAATGATAGACATTTTAACAGCCTGACTTTTCCCTGTTGCAGAAAGTCATCCTCAGGCTTCATTTGGGTGTGTTTTATATGTCAGGTATATTTTTAAACACTGGGTATTATGGGGAGAAGGTAGAACAAGGGCCTAATCCAGTGCCAGCTTGACCATTTTCCCCTTTATAGATTTCCACTCTTTTCTTTATTCCCCAGCAAGTTGTCGATGTGACTTTGATGTTATAGGACTGGTGAGTCACTGCTAGAGACAGAGGGAGATCTTGAGCTTGTGGTCACAAAAAGTAGCATTATGAAGGAATGTCGCCTCCCTTCTTCCAGTTGCAATGTGCTGTTCAGGCAGAATTGAGTGCAAAGAAGTGGATCCCCTCTGCCCTAGGCCCCCAAACTCTGAAATTGCAGTCTCCATGTCACCAACCCTCCCCATGTCTCCTCAAGCAACATACTGCTAACGACTTTGTATTTGGCCAATGTTTTGCCAGGTAGGGATAGACCCTCCTTGAAAATAAGGAAAGTGAGAATTAGCTCGGAGTTTGATAAAACAGATCTGCTTAGTAGGTCCGTCTTTATTTTAGAAGCCAAGTTTTCATAGGATTTCAACACTGCTCTACTACTTTTCTACATGGCCCAGAGCTTTACCTGTTTCAAACAAAGTTCATACCTCCTAGGAATATTCCATGAGTGAACTAAGGAAAATAAAGTCCAGACGGTGCCAATATCTTACTAAATTGTGGAAACATTTCCCCTTGCCTGAAGGAAACTGTAGAACGTAAGGTAAACCATTAAGTTAGAAGTGAGCAGTGTCATTTCATAAAAAGTTAAATGTTACTAGGATCTATATGGATAGTAATGATTTCACAGGACAGATGAGAAGCCATGGTGCTCTCAGGCAATCACATCGTAAAACAACAACCAAAGATGCTGCTGTGTAAAAATCTTTAGCAACAAATCTTATGTGCTACAACCAAATGAGTCAATCACTTATTCAACATTTTTGTCTGGTTACTTTATGCCGGCACTGTGCTAGGTTCTAGAAATATAAAACGTGAGTGTAGCCCAAATGAGTACAAGCCTACTGGGTTTTAGCTGCCATCAGGGATTAAACAGAGGTAGTAGGGGACACTAGCTCCTTCTACTCTCCTCCCCCTTCCCCTAGTAGTTTTCAAGTTGGTCTCTCTGTTCCCAGGAGGATAAAATTGCCTGGAAGCATTCTACAGGATCACTCTTAGCCTATTGAAGGTAAAGGCGGTTTAATGACTGCATTGTATTTATAAAGTAGAAAAATAAAAGCTAGAATGCAAAAGAGCAAAGTCTGCCATCCTGTCCCCAAGCCTGCCCCCAGAGAAGAAAATGCGTGTCCTCTGGGAGCCAGCCTGGTGTCTGGATTCTTCAGGCTACTATAGACCAGGTGTGACTCAACACCTGCCCTACAGAATCCTGCAAGGGCTTCAAGCTGATGGCTTCCAACTCCAGCAATATTACAAGGACAGGCTGCTTAGGGAGATTACACCTGGATGGAAATGGAGCCCCATTATCTCCCTCCAGTAGTGGGCCCATTATGTAAAGGGAGCAATGACAGAGATGACTCCATTTTGAATGAGAGAGGCACTTTAAAAGCAGACATCTAAAGAGACTGAGAAACAACAGACCTCTCAGAGAAATAACAAACCCCTTACCAAAATAACAAGATGCAGCTGCACAATGTGAGAAGTGGACCCCAAGGCCAGGAAGAGCTGACCATTCCTTCTTGGAATGCTCATTTTGATAAGGAGAGGGATAGACAGGAGGCCTAGTTCAGCAAGAAGCCAGCCAATCACAAATGCAGTTTGAAGTAGAATAGTTGTACCTAAGCCAGTTAGTGACCGCATCATCTCCTAGACTTCATTCAGCCATTATTTGGCTTAGCTTTTTCTCTACGTCCCATCCATCAGAACGTTTTGCTATCCTTTCAATAAACTTTGTGCTGGCTTTACTCCTAACTAGTGGTCCAGTGTCTTCAATCTGCCTATGCCAGACACAAACTTGGAATCAACAATCCAGTATCAAGAATAGTGATGCTCTCAGAGGCTGCTTTGTCCAGAAAGGAAATTTTTAGAGGTTCCTTGCTCAGACTCCTTGTGCTAAGATTCTGCCCTTACGTTTAGTTTCTGACAGGAAATCCTACAGCCTCTCACCCAGGGTGGCATCTAACAGACTTAGATGTGTGTTCCACTCAAATGCCTCCCCGCTGGGAAAGGGAAATCCTGTGGTAATAGTAAGATTCAGTAGATAATGCCCTGTGCTGGGAGTCAGGAGGCAGGTTACATATCTTGAGCAAATAGGCTTTTGATAGCCCCTTCCAGGAATGAAATGATTCATGGTCCAGGGACCATGTGCACCTGTGAATTTATTCATGATCCTCTCTGAAGTTTGAAAGCAGCTTACAAAATTCAACGTGGTTACATTTTCTTTTGCAGGTGTAGAGCCAAGGGCTAAGATTAAACCAAAGGGAGGCAAATCACCAATTTTTAAAATGGAAAAACTACAAAAAGGCCTTTTAACAGGGTTTTCTTTTGAATATTGGAATTGGGAGAAATTACTTTCTTTTACATACTTTTTCTGCTTCCCAAAATGGTCATGAATTATTTTTCCAATTAGAAAAACAACTTTAATGGGCTTGCCTGGTTATCATTTCCCTCATCCTATGCTGACTGCTGTTAGGCAGAGATAGACAATTCAACTTCCTCATAAGCATATGACTCAGAATTCCTTTATTGCCTGGCAAAAGTATAAAAAAATCGCCACCAGTCAGTAAGAATTTTGCTAAAGTAATAAAATGTGTCACGAGATTCTATGCCTTTTACCATAAAGGAATAAAAACATCTAGGAGCCCTGTTTGTGTACATCAGTGTTTTGGAGATGGAGACAGGGAAAGAGGACATGTGCTCTATAGAGTGGGATTTGAGTCCACCCATTGTGAGAGTCAGTTAAGCCAAATCCTATGAGCAGGAGCCTGTTTTCCCTTGGCAATGAACTAGTTGTTTCAATGATATTTGTTCTCATCTTCTTCCAAGCTCTATTCTTTTCTTTTTTTTTCAATACTAGGACTTGAACTCAGGGTCTTGCACCTGCTAGGCAGGCACTCTACAACTTGAGCCACTCTGCCAGCCCAGTCATGCAATTCTTGAATGAATTATATATAATAATCTTTACAGTCAAGTTTGCTGTTGTGTTTTTTTCTTTTTTTTTTTTTTTCAGCACTGGGGTTTGAACTCAGGGCCTCATGCTTGCTAGGTACTTTGCCACTAGACTCACTTTACCAGCCCTTTTTTGGGTTGGGTATTTTTCGAGATAGAGTCTCAAGAACTATTTCCCTGGGCTGACTTCAAACCATGATCTTCCTGATCTCTGCCTCCTGAGTAGCTAGGACTACAGGTGTGAGCCACCGATGCCTGGCTATTTACTTATTTATATTTGCAGTGCTAGGGATTGAACCCAGGACCTCAGACAGGTGTTCTATCCTTGAGCAACTACATTCCCAGCCTTGAATTCTTGATTATTTTTTGAAAAGAATTTTTTTTTTAATTTGGAGATATTTGCATTATTTTAAATGATTGCTATAAAGGTTTTATTGACATTTTCAGATCTCAAACTTTTTTGCATAATTCAAATTCACAGAAAACGAGACCACAATGATCAATCCATATAGAAGATACTAAATTGTTGAACACTATCATTGCTTTAAAAAATGTTTTGGGGGTCATATCAAAAGACTTGGGGTGTACAATCCCAGGAGATATTTAATAAGCGTGTTCTATAAGGAAACTGTTGAGTGAAATGTAAGAAGTATCATTTATTTCATATTACTTCATTCGAACAGGCATGCAAAACAATCTCCAGGGTGTCTAGAAACTCCGGACATATAAATACAGGTAATGCTGTCCAGGACATTTTTCATATAACATGCAAGTGCATGTGTGTGCGCATACACACACACACAGTGGTGACTTTATGTAGAATTGAATCAAGTTCCACCTACCTGGAATCTGATTTAGTGTCACCCAGAAATGTTTATCTGGAGAACAGGTGTCCTTTGACCACTCAAGAAGATCACGGGCCCTCTGATTTTCAAGAACAAAATTAGCAAATTCCTTTGTAAGGGCCACATAGGCAGAACCAAAGTAAATGGTCAGACTATGAGGAGAAGGGTTTTTTCTTATCCAAGTCCCCAGGATGAAGGAAACCAGTGGGAATCTCTGCTCCAAATGCACATACTTGGTCCTTTTTTTAATATGAGCTGGGGGCAGCACTCCTAGGGTTAGATTCTTCCCTTTAAATCCTTTCAGCTACTGAACGATTTCCTTGTTGGTTTTCAGGGGGAAATCTTGCCCACAGGTGTTGATGAGATACTTCCACGGGACCTCAGAGGCCATGAGATCCTTCATGCAGTTCAGGTCAGCCTGGAGTCTGGAGATCCCGCCATAGACCACAAATTCTTGCTTTGAAGCCAGGAAAGCATTTGGGAAGCAGCTGAGTCGCCTTCCCACAGCCTCTTTGAAAGCAGCTGGTGCCTTCTTATCCACGTGGACGCAGTAGACATTTTGGGGCATATAGATGGCCCTGAAAAGCCTCTCAAATGTATCAAAGTCTTTATGAATGACCATGACATAGGCCAAAGGGAAGGTAGCTTCATCTTTAGACAGAGGCTTCAGTACGTAGTGGTTTTGGATCAAGTATTCTTGGCAAGTTTTATTTCTTAATGGTGTCACTGGTATATTTTCACCCAAGAATTTTCTTTCTCCTGTCACAATCGTGTCACAGACTTCTGAGAGGACTGAAACATTTGAGATTTTTCCCACTCACAGGCATTTTTGTGGGACGAAATTGTTGGTGTACAGGAACAAATGAGTTACTGACACAGCCATGAGCCCTGTGATCAACCCAAACACCTTCCGCTTCATTTTTCCTATGACCTTGTCGTCTTGATTTGTCACCATCTGACATCATACCATTGTCAATGCCAGTTGATGGGTCCATACCCAGACTGGGTAGAATGCAATAACTCCTTTATTTTCAGCAAGGAGAGAAATTCAGCAAGAAATTCCATAAGGAAGAGGGATCAGTAACAAGTTTGAAGTTCGTCCCTGATTTTGAAGGAATTGAGTGGACCTGAGGGCCTGTGTCATTGGGATCACATGACCATTTAAATAAGAGTTGTGCACAGTTGGGCACCTCCACCTAGGTCAATGCCACATAAACACCCTGCCAATTTGGCCACACCTGCCAACTCAGGGTGGTCTTCCTTTATGAGGTGAAGGTAGCATGTGTGCTGGTTTTGCAGCCCTTGTCCTCCAGAAAGGGCCACCATTACAATCACCGATGTCACCTTTGAATACAAGGGACACTGTGTTTCTTCAGCTGCAGGCAGTCACAGTTGTCCCGAGGCAGGGACACCATTGACATTAACAGCCCCAGAATTGCTTAGTAGCAATTGCTGAATAGCTTGATCTAAAAATAAAGATCAAGAATTCATAGCATTTCAGGGCTGGAGGATAAATATAGATTATTCATACCAACTCACTCAATTTACCAATGGAGGGTAGTGAAGTCGAACTATAGCTAATATTCCATCATACCTTGTCTCCATTGCCTTGCTGACAACCTGTGAGGTAAGCATTGACCTTATATCCACTTTGCACATGAATAAAATAGCACCCAAAGATATGCTGACTTGCCTGGTGTCTACTAAGGAGCTAATAGCAGTACAGGGTCTCAACCTGAACTTTCTTTCTTTCTTTTTGTTTGAGACAGGGTCTCACTGTGTTGTCCAGGCTAGCCTGGAAGTCCTGAGCTCAAGTGACCCTCCCGCTCAGCCTCCAGCTGGGACTCCAGGCACATACCACCCCACCAGGCTCTCAGACCTGACTTTTCTGACTCCACAGGCCTTCTAGTTAAAATATTCTGTTTCTCTACCTTTTCTGAGTTCTTGCTTATCTTCCAGGTATGTGACACAGCTTTCCCAGTGATCCTGGCTTGCCCTCCCAAGTCTGGGACCTCACTACCCCCCCCAGCAATGACATCTCTGTAAAGATGCTTCTGTTTGCTCTCCCAGTAGCTGGAGTACTATTTCTGTCTGTGGATCACTGTGTTCTTAGCACCTCACTCAGAGTAGACACTTATCAGTAAATGAAGTCCTGTTCCCCTTCTTTACGTTACACAACAGGTCAGAAAATCTATGTCTGGGGTTCTAGTCGAGTCTGCAATGTTTTTATACAGCCTGCGAGGTTAAGAATGATTTTACAATTTTAAGTTGTTGGGAAAAAAATCCAAAGAATTAAAATATTTTGTGAGATGAACATTATATGAAATTCAAAGTGCAGTGTCTGTAAATACAATATCATTGGAACCTAGCCACACTCTTCTTTTACACATTGTGGTTCTTTCACATTGCAGCAGAGTTGGGTTGTTGTAACCTAAAATATTAGGCTAGCCACTAAAAGCTAAAATTGTCATCAACAGACCCTTATCAGAAAAGGCTTGCTGATCTTCTCCATGTCTGTGGGTGCCCTGTGTACCATGTTTGCATTACATCAAGATGACTACTGCAAGCAGGGCACTGGTGGCTCACTCAGGAGGCAGAGTTTAGGAGGATCGTGGTGTTCTCAAGACCCTGTCTCAAAAATACCCAACACAAAGCAGGGTTGGTGGAGTGGTTTGAGATGTAGGCCCTGAGCTCAAGCTCCAGTACTGATAAAAAGAAGGTGACTATTGTAGATGTGGTATAATTTTATTTTTTCTGTAGATTTCCTGGTGACTGTTAGAATGATGCCATATTTGGTAGCAGAGTATGAGCTCTAAAGAGAGACTTGTGTGGTTGAGTTCAATAGCATGCAGGAGGCTGAGAGAGAGAGAGAGAGAGAGAGAGAGAGAGAGAGAGAGAGAGATGTGTGAATTTGGATTCTGGTTTTGCTGGTTCCTGGTTCCTAGCTGTGTGACCTTGAGCAAGTTACTTTACCTTTCATTTCAGCATGTTTGTAAAATAAAGGTAAGACCATCAGGGTTATTTTGTGAGTCCTTAAGTTAAAAAGTGAACTGCGCTTTGTGCAAACTTTGACACATGGTACATACTCTCAAATGCTAGCTCCTGCACAAGGTCACCTCTGGCTGTGTCACACTGATAATGCTCAGAAATTGATAGCACTGTTCTGGCCTCCATCATGGCCCAAGCTTTGGCAAGATTCGGTGCTGCCACACAGTGGCCCTGTACGGAGTAGCTCAACGTGTCCTTTCTTTCTTTCTGGGGGCTGAAAACCTGTGGGCGAGAGGAAGGGAGAATTTTCATGTCTTCATGGCATTTTATTCGCCACCAGACTGTGAGCAGCTCGAGGGGAGGAAAACTCTTTGGAGATGTATTGAGTGGCTTGATGCGGCATTTGGGGGACACTGAAAAGCTTACCCAAGTCCTCAGCCCATCAGGCAGCCACCGTATTCCCAAGGACACTTAAAAGATTCTGTAAGGAGGCGCTTTGTGTAAGTGGGTTATTATCCATGAAGAGTGACATAGTAATAGTTGTTACATACTTTGTTAAGTCATTAACAACTGAGGACACCCAAAGTAGGTTCTGAAAAAACTGGACAAGGGACACATGAGATTAGGAAGACAAGCAAGCCAGGCCCGGGATGTGGGGTGACAGTGGGATGCTGTGGAATGTGCTGGCAGGAAAGCCATTGACTCTGGCAGCAATCATAGTGAATGCCTAGACTGGAAGGCATATATCACCATGTTAACAGTGGCCATCTTTGAGTTGTAGTATTACTAATGAATTATTTTTGTTACTTTCACTCTCTCCCCAAGCATGCTTGCTTTTAAAAAGGGGAAAATAATTTATTTAGTCTCATTTTTAAGAGCAAAATGTTGCTATCCAGCAATGTCAAAATAGACATTGCCTCTGTTCCCAGTGTATTGCAGTGTACTCAACACAGGCATCCTGAGAAAGTATTGTGTTTCTAAACTATGGTAGGAGGTCAGAAATTCCTCAGAGGAATTATGCTAATGAAAAGATTTGAAGTTTTCATTAAATTCTTTTCAGTGTCCAGGAAAATTTGATTCTGATTAATGAAATGAAAAGACAATTCAGTAGGAAATGAAACCACTGTCCTCCTTCCTATGCATCATCTCACTGCAGGAAAGACTGATGGGGGCACAGACACGATCCTCCCTGCTCAGCTCCTCCCTCTGCCCATTTCTTGACTTCTGACCTTGAGGCTGCTGAGGCACAAACGTTTTCTCTGTATTTACTATCGTTTGGGGCCAGGTGCTCATAAAATGGAACCATGGACTGTTAATTAAAACAGTGCCTTAAATCAATGTTTTCTTGTGTTTTACTGTCTACTGGTTTAAGTGTCTACTAGTTATTGATCAACTCTTATTATGGATATATCCTGCAAAAAAGGTGATTTGAGAACTTCTAGGTCAAGTTGTAGCATGTGTTAGAATTCACTTTGCTTTATTGTTGATTAGCATTCTACTGTGTGTGTATGTCACATTCATCTGTGCATGGACACGAGCTGTTTTTACTGTTGTGAGTAATGTTGCTGTGAGCATGGGTGCTCAAGTATTTGTTAGAGTCCCTGATTCCAACTCTGTCTTAGTCTGCTTTATGTAGCTACAAAAGAAGGCACAGAATGGACAGGAATGTACTGGCTCACTGTTCTAGAAACTAGGAAGTCCAGTATTAAAGTGCTGCCATCTGGAGAGGGCCTTCTTGCGGCATTGTACGTGGTGGCTAGAGAAAGGGCAAAGAGAGAGAGAGAGAGAGAGAGAGAGAGAGAGAGAGAGAGAGAGAGAGAGAGAGAGAGAAGCCTCTTTTACAATGGCATGAATCCCAATCAAAAGGGAACAGTCTCCATGGTCTAATCCCCTCTTAAATAACACAAAGGAATTAAATTTCAATGTGAGTTTTGGAGTAGACAAACATTCAAACCATCTCAAACTCTCTTGGGGGATATACTTAGAAATGGAGTTTCTGGCCATATGGTAACTCTATGTTTGACTTTCTGAGGGCTGTTAAACTGTTTTCCACAGTGGCTATGACACTTTACACTTCCACCAGCAATGCACCAATTTCTCCACATCCTCACCAGCACTTGTTCTTTTCTAGTTTTTTTTTTTTTTTTTTTGGTAGCAGCCATGCTAATGAGAGTGTGTCCAAACTTTTTTTTTTGATACTAGAGTTTGACTCAGGGCATCATATTTGCTAAGTAGGTGCTCTACCTCTTGAGCCATACTTCCAGTCATTTTATGCTTTAGGTTTTTTTTTTGGATAAGGTCTTGCACTTTTTGTCCAGTACCTATGCCTCCTACATAGCTGGATTATAAGCATGAACCACCATACCTGGCTTGTTTGTTGAGGTGAAGGTCTCTCTAGCTTTTTGCTCAGACTGGTCTCAGGTTGATACTCCTGACTCTGTCTCCCAAGTAGTTGGGATTACATGTGTACACCACCATGCCTAGTCCCCAACTCATTTTACATAGACTAGTACTTTTCATAAGTCCTATGCAAGCAAAGAGTGCCATAGAGACACTTGGGCAATGATGGGTAGTACATTCAGCAAGTATGAGATGTCACATTCTTTCAGATGAAGAGAATTCAGTTGGAAAATGCCAGACACATTTGGGTTGTTCGTTTGCTTGTTTTGGTGGTACTGGAGATTGAATCAATGCCTTGTGCTTCAGCCATGCCCTGAGCACAGACACACTTGTTTTAAAAACACTTCTCAAAAAGGAGTTTTTTTCTGTCTTACCAGAACAATTGACTCCACCAAAGCACTCAATATATTGATTCCTATACTTAATATTACTTAAAAAAAAAACATTGTAGGCTAGTCTCTCCTCTTGTTGGAGCACAGTCTAGCATAATAGTGGCTAGACAGATGCATATGCATACACATGCACACATTCATGCATGAATGTGTGACTGTGCACAATTACATACTTCTTTTTCACTCAGAAAAATCAAAAACATGCTTTTTTTTTTTTTTAAAAGTCAGGCATTCCAGCAGACCAAGGATTCCTACCTTCACTTTGAGAAAAGTTTAAATTTTACTTCACACATTTCTGCATCATTGAAATATCAGGAAGTTTTAAAATGAGATAAATTGCTACAAAAACACAAATATGTTAACAGAAGTACAAAGGAGTGGATGAGGTCTAGGTTGAGAAAGAAAATAAACCAGGGGAAGCTGGGTGCCAGTGGCTCATGCTTGTATTCCTAGCAACTCAGGAGGCAGAGATCAGGAGGATTGAGGTTTGAAGCCAGCCCAGGCAAATAGTTCTTGGGATCCCATCTCAATTACACCCAACACAAAAAAAAGGGCCTGTGGAATGGCTCAAGGTGTAGGCCTTGAGTTCAAATCCTAGTACCACAAATAAAATAAAATAAAATAAACCAGGGGACAATACATTCTATAAAATTTGGGCTCAGGAACAAATTTTTGTAACAATTGTAAAATAAAAGCACTTTGGAGGCAGAAACAAGAGGATTGCAAGTTTCAGGCCAGTATGGGATCCATAGTAAGAGCATGAACCCCCAAAAAACCAAATAAAAACAAACACAAAATACAAGAAAAGAAAAGAAATGGAATGATGTATTTCAAGAAAATAACTCTCAACCTAGATTATTGCATCCAGCAAACTTGCCTCCTACACTAAACAACTAAATGAATAAATGACAACTAAACCAGCACTTCAGGAGATGCTTGAAGGAATCTTACACACAGAGGACAGAGATAAATGTAACCATAAGAACATGAGAATCTATTCTCATATTCTATTGATCATATTCTATTGATCAGGAACATGTTTTCCTGATCAATAGATGATCAGGAAAACATGAGAATCTATTCTCATATTCTATTGATCATATTCTATTGATCAGGAACATGTTTTCCTGATCAATAGATGATCAGGAAAACAAATGAAGAGTAGGAAAGAATCAGACACTACAAAAACAACAAAATGATAGAAATCACCACACACTTTCCTTATTGTTAATGGTCCCAAACAAAAAACTCAGACTGGCAGGTTGAATTAACAATCAAGCCCCAATCATTTTTTTGCTACAGAAAACACATCTCACTGGAAAAGAGACACAGACTTCAAGTGGAATAATGGAAAAAGATCTTCCATAAAACAAACACTACTAGACATACAAACACAGCCTCCACAGAATAATAGTCTATAACTTCAATACCCCATTCTCACCAATAGATAGATCATCCAGACCCCCCCAAAAAAAAAATCAACAAAGAAATTTCAGAATTAAAATGATAATATAAATCAAATGGACGTAACAGACATTTACAGAATACTCCAACCAACATCCTCAGAATAAACATTTTTCTTGGCAGCCCATGGAATTTTCTCCAAAATAGATCATATTTTAGGACATAAAGCAAGTCTTTACAAATATAAGAAAAATTGAAATAACCTCCTGTATTTTATCGTAATACAATGGAATAAAACAAGAAATCAACAATGAAAGAAACTACAGAAAATGTTCAAACACATGGAGACAGAGCAACACCGTTGAATAGTCAGTGGGTTGTTGAAGAAATAAAGGGAGAAATAAAAAAATTTCCTAGAATCAGATGAAAATGAAAACACAATGTGCTAGAACCTTTGAGACACTGCTAAAAGTTTATAGCTATTAATGTCTACATTAAAATTTGGAGGGAGTTCAAGTTGATAACCTAATGATGTACCTCAAGCTCCTAGAAAAACAAGAACAAGCTAAACCCAAAGTTAGTAAGCAGCAAGAAACAATAAAGATCAGGGCATAAATTAATGAAATTAACATTTAAAAAATACAAAGAATCAATGAAATAAAAAGTTGGTTCTTTGAAAAGATAAACAAGATTAACAAACTCTTAGTCAAACTAACGAAAAGAAAAAGAAGACCCTAAAGGAAATGCAAATCAAAACCACACTAAGATTCCTTCTCACCTCTGTTAGAATAGCCATCATCAAAAACACCACCAACAACATGTGTTGGCAAGGATGCGGTGGGGGGGGGGGGGGAAGAAACCCTAATCCACTGCTGGTGGGAATGCAAGCTGGTACAACCACTCTAGAAAAAAATTTGGAGACGTCTTAAAAATCTAAACATAGACCTGCCATATGATCCAGCAATCCCACTCTTGGGGATATACCCAAAGAAATACAACACAGATTACTCCAGAGGCATCTGCACACCCATGTTTATTGCGGCACTATTCACAATAGCCAAGTTATGGAAACAGCCAAGATGCCCACTGTTGATGAATGGATCAAGAAAATGTGGTACTTGTACACAGTGGAATTTTACTAAGCCATGAAGAAGAATGAAATCTTATCATCTGCAGGTAAATGGATGGAACTAGAGAACATCATTCTGAGCAAGGTCAGCCAAGCTCAGAAGACCAAAAAATCGTATGTTCTCCCTCATATGCGGACTTTAGATCTAGGGCAAATACAGCAATGTGGTTGGACTGGGACCACATGACAAGGGGAGAGCACATTTGGGTGATACAGAAATAGGTAGAAAACCCAAAACATGAAAGCGTTTGATGTCCCCACTCCAGAGGAGCTAATACAGAAACCTTAAAGCAACAGAGGTCAATATGAGAAGGGGTTCAGTAACCAGGGTAAAGATCAGTTAGAGATGAATCAACTTGGGTCATAACACGTGTACACGAAAGAAATGCTAGGAATCTTTCTGTATAGCTATCCTCAACTCAACTAGCAAAAACGCTTTTTCTTCTTTATTAGGCTTGTCTCTTTTCTTCAGCAAAGCTAGTGATAAAGGCAGAGCAGGTCCTGGCTGGAACTGAGGGAGGAAGGGGGAGATAGTGGGGGAGGGGGCAGGGGGGAGAAATGACACAAACAATGTATGCACATGTAAATAAAAGAATAATAAAATAAAACAAAAAATAAAAATAACTAAAGCAAAAAGGGGTGGGGGTGTGGCTCCAGTGGCAGAGCACTTGTTTAGCAGGCACAAGTCCCTAAGTTCAAACCCCAGTACCTCTAAAAAAAAAAAACTTATAACTTCAACTTAGACTGAGGTGATCTAGAACCTATAAGTGGGTATGGAAGAGTTAAGATATTTGGCAGATGAAAGGCACTGATTGGGACAAAGATGATGGATAAGTAAAGTCTGCTTGGAAGTCTAAGATCACTGTGAAGAGATCAACACTCAAAAAAAAATTAGAAATGAAAATGGGGATTTTACAACAAATGGCAACAAAATGCAGAAGATTAAGGAGTATTTCAAAATCTTATATTCTAATAAACTAGAAAGTCTAGAAGAAATAGATAAATTTCTAGACTCATTTGACTTGCCTAAATTGACCCAAAAGGGTAAACTACTTAAACGGATCTATAACGAGCAATGAAATTGAAACAGTAATAGTCTCCCAACAGAGAAAAGCCCAGAACCAGATGTTTTCACTGCTAAATTCTTCTAGACTTTTAGGGAACAACTAGCACCAATGCACCTCAAATTATTTCGTAAAATAGAAAAGGAAGGAATACTACCAAACTCATTCTATAAAGCCAGTATTATCCTGATACCAAATCAGATAAAGAACAACAAAAAAAGAAAATTATAGACCAACTCCCTTTATGAACATAGATGTAAAAATTCCCAATAAAACATTCACAATTCAACAGCATGTTAAAAAGATCATGTGCCATGATGAAGTTGGCTACATTCCAGTGAGGCAAGGGTAATTCAACATATTTAAATCAATAAATGTAATACAGCACATAGAATAAATGACAAAAACCACATGACCATCTCAATAGACACAGAAAAAGCCTTTGACAAAATTCAACATCACTCTTGATAAAAGCTTTGAAGAAACTGGGAATAGAAGGAACATATCTCAACATAATCAAAGCTATGTATGACAAAACCTATAGCCAACATTGTACTAAACAGGAAAAAGTTGAAACATTTCCTTGAAAATAAGGAGTGAGACAAGGGTGCCCACCTTCTCCACTCTTACTCAATATATATTGTGCTTGAATTTCTAGCTGGAGCAATAAGACAAGAAAGAAATAAAAGGGACATAAATAGGAAAGGAAGAAGACAAATTATCCCTATTTGTAGATGACATGATCCTATATTTAAAAGACTCTAAGGATTCCACTAGAAAACTCTTAGATCTGATAAACACAGCAAAGTAGCAAAATAAAAAAAAATCAACATATAGAAATTTGTAGCTTTTCTATATACCAGAAATAAACAGGCTGAGAAAGAAATCAGGAAAACAATTTCACTTACAATATCCTACAAAAAAAAAAAAAAGAACCCTAGTAATAAACTTAACTAAGAAGGTGAAAGACCTCTACAATGAAAACTATAAAACCATGAAGAAAGAAATTGGAGATGACATTAAAAGAGGGAAAAACTTTCCTTGTTCATGCATTAGCAGAATTGATATTGTGAAAATTGTTATACTACTAAAAGCTACCTACAGATTCAGTGCAATCCTTACCAGACTTTCAATGTCATTCTCCACAGAAATATATAAATTAATCCCAAAATTCATGTGGAAGCATAAAACACCTCAAATAGCTAAAACAATTCTGAAAAAAAACAGCCTTGCTGGAGGTATCACAATACTGGACTTCAAATTATACTCCAAAGCCATAGTAACAAAAACAGCATAGTAATAGCACAAAAACAGACACACAGACCAATGAAACAGAAGATCCAGAAATAAACACCCACAGCTACAGCCATTTAATATTTGACAAAGAAGCCAAAGTCATACAGTGGAGAAAAGACAGCCTCTGCAACAAAAGGTGTTGAGAAAAGTGATACCCACATGTGGAAGAATGAAACTAGACCCTTATCTCTCACCCTGTGCAAAAATCAATCAAAATGGATCAAAGATCTTGATGTAAGACTTTAAACTTTGAAACTGCTAGAGGAAAAGCTAGGGAAAACACTGGACGACATAGGGATAGGCAAGAAGTTTCTAAATAGGACTCCAATTGCCCAGAAAATAAGAGCAAGAATTAGCAAATAGAATTGCATCAAATTAAAAAGCTTCTGCACATCAAAGGATATAATTGCCAGCCTGAAGAGACAGCCCACAAAACTGGAAACAATCTTTACAAGCTATTAACGTTCAGCTTATATAAAGAGCTCAAAAATATTCAACAAAAGATCAAGCAATCCAATTAATAAGTTAGCAAACAAATAGATGGCACTCAAAAAATGAAGTACACATGCACAATAAAAACCTGGAGAAATGTGCCTTAGCAGTAAAGGAAATGCAAATCAAAATGACATTGAGATTCCATCTCATGAAGAAAACAATCAAAAACAAATGCTGGTGAGGATGGGGGGATGGGGAGGATGGGGAAGGAAGCCTCATACACTGTTGGAGGAAAGGTAAATTAGTTCAGCCACATGGAGATCAGCATGGAGGTTCCTCAAAGAACTAAAAATAGAACTACCATATGACGTGCTATATCATTCTTAGGCATATATCCAAAGGAATGTAAGTCAACCTCAGTAAAGATGCCTGCACACTCATGTTTATTACAGACAATTCACAATTGCCAAACTATGCTATCAATCTAAGTGCCCAACAATGAATGGATAAAGAAAATATGGTTTGTATACACAATGGAGTATTATTTAGCCATATAAAATGAAATTATGACCTTTGCAGGAAAGTGGATGGAACTGGAGGTCATCATGCTGACCAAGATAAGCCAAGCTCAAAAAGACAAATACTGCATATTTTCTCTCATATGTAGAATCTAGACCTAAAAAAAATAACAATGTGACATGATTGCAAAAGGGGGACTATTTGGAGAGAAACCAGTGGGAGGGGCTGGGGCAAGGAGAAGATGAAGAAGGGTTAATATAAAAACTATTAAAAGGGGGTGTTGGAAGAGGATCAAAAAAGAATAAAGGAGGGGTGAATTTTACCTGAGTACCATATATGCATGCATGAAAATATCACAATTAATTTACACCAACAAAATTATTATTATTGGTGGTGGTGGTACTGGGGTTTGAACTCAGAACTTCTTGCTTGCTAAACCAGGTGATTTATCCCTTGAAAATTTTATTTTTGACAACATGAGTTTTTAATATGTGCAGTCTGTGTGAAATTAGAAATCAAGCTATACCATCTTGTCCAATATATTTTCTGAATTTGTTTCTCCTATGAGGATAGGAGAAATAAATGCAGAATATATAATTATAATATACATAGTTATATATGATATAATATAGAAAACTTCCTTTTATATGTAAAATAAAAGTTGATTTATTTAAAAAAAAAAGAAAAGAAAGATACAATAAGAGTGACAAGCTGGGCGCCAGTGGCTCACACCTGTAATCCTAGCTACTTAGGAGGCAGAGATCAGGAGGATCATGGTTCGAAGTCAGCCCAGGCAAATAGTTGGCCCATCACAAAAAGGGCTGTCAGAGAGGCTCAAGGTGAAGGTGAAGGCCCTGAGTTCAAAACACCAAAACACACACACACACACACACACACACACACACACACACTGACAAGAAGAATCCAGTACTGTTGAATTTGGCCATCAGAAGAGTTTGGGCTAAGAGTTTGATGCAGGAGTGAAGAGGCAAGAAGGAAAAATCCACTCTGCGACATACTTGATCAGCAAGAGCAAGGCCAAAGATGAAGGATTCCCAAGGTCAGAGTAGGCGCCAGTCCCGTTGGTGTGGGTCTTAGGAGTCACCTGGTTTGTTTTTGAGTGGAATGGGTCAGACCCAACTAGAGAAGTTTGCTGCAGCTGGTTCCATGGCTAACCATTCTCTCTTTATCTTTCCCTGAGCCCACAGAGCCTGCAGATTCCCTCTGAGCGCTGCAAATTGGCCACCTTCTCTATTCACTCACCCACTCACTTCCTTGCACAGGGTCTGCCCTAAATCCACAGCACCACCAGCAAATCTACAGGACTTCTGGCTAAGCTTCCCACAGCAAACACCCGAAGAAAAATACTAATTTGGAGATAAACTTAGGGAGAATGCTCCAGACCAGCCAGAATTGGGTCAGATGTTGATCTCAAATCTAAACAGCTGTGACTGGGATGCTGGAGGGGCAAGAGAGGTCAGAAGGTGCAATTTTAGGTCACGTGGTAGTAGGATGATGGAGTATTGCAAAATTAGAACTAGACCTTGGCTGCCACAAAATTAGGAAGGACATAGAAGACTTGACCTTCCTGACATTGGAAGAATACTTTGTTCAACAATATCAAAATGCACATCCTTCTCAGGTGCAAGTGTTTTATGTGGTGATGGTATCACAGATTAATATAAACACATGTTAATATGCTAAAACTCATAAAATGTACAATTGTAAGCAGATTATTGTTAACTTTATCTCAATAATGAAGGGTGAGTAGATCTAGGAGAAAGAAAAAGATTGAATTGGCACAGAATCTGTATGTGTTGAATTGTATGGAGTGGCTAAATATTACACTAATGAATTTCATTCTATTCTATTCAATTCTAATCTACTGAATTCTACAGAATAGTTTAATGCTAGCTGGGGTCACATGCCTGTAATCTCAGGTATTTAGGAAACATTGGAGGGAGGATCATGACCCAAGGCCTACTCTGGGAAGACACATAAAACCCTACTGAAAAATGACTAAAAAATGCCAAAAAGGGCTGGGAGCATGGCTCAAGTGGTAAAGTGCTTGTCTAGCAAGCATGAGGCCCTGAATTCAAATCCCAGTACTGTCAAAAAAAATGAAATCAATGTATATTGTATTGCCTTAGATATGAATGTGCTAAGTGGTAGAAAATATTTGCAAATACTTTATTATGGTTTGAATCTGAAATGTCCCCCAAAGTCTCATTTGTTAAAGGTTTGGTTGATAGCTGATGGGGCTCTGGGGAAGTGCTTGGACCATGAGGGCTCTGACTTCAATGGATTACTCCATTGACAGATTAATAATAATTTCATGGTGTTATTGAGAAGTGACAAAAACTGGGAAGTGACACCTTGTTGGAGGAAGTAGGTCACGGGGAGGGGGGGAGTGGAGAGGAGGGCAGGGCTTTGAAGGGTATTTCTTGTCTCTGCCCATTTCCTGTCCATCTCTCTGCTTCCTGACTGTCATGAGGTAAGCATTTCTGCTCCCCCATGCCCCTCAACCATGGTGCTCTGCCTCAGCACAGGCCCAAAAAAAATGGATCCAGCCAACCATGGACTGAAACCACTGACCCTATAAACCAAAGTAAGTCTTTCCTCTTTTGATTGTCTCAGGTATTCCGTCACAGCGATGTAAAGCTGACTAGCACACACTTGTTACACTGTGCGCTGGACCGTTCTATGCCCATTACACAGAATAAATCATGCTTGTGGCAGCCTCATGAGAGGGATGCTTTAACAATCCCTTTAACTCAAGAAAAGGCTGAGGCACTGAGAGGTTGACTAACTTGCCCAAGGTCACACAGCTTTAATCAGGAAAACCAGGTTTCAAAAACAGGGGTTTGGTGCTAGGACTTTTGCTCTCGATCTATGTGTCATCACTTTCTTCTTGAAGGAAGGCAGTTCATCTTTATTGAATATCTACTGCAAATGAAACACTAGTGCAGAATTTCTTCACTTATTATATAGCTTAATCTCCATAATTACTCAAGAGGAAGCTCTTATTATTTCACTTTTTAGATGAAATAAATTCAGACCAAGTCCCAACATGGTTTTATGCATGAGCTGGGTGTAAATCTCATTTTGTCTGACCCCATTCCTATTCACCTCTCTGTCCTATGTCCCCAGTGCCTAGAACATAACTTAATTCCTAAGTAAGCTATGGAGAATAGATACACCCTCTCTCACAGGATGTAAAGAAATGGCAGTGTATAAACAGGGTTTGATAGAGCAGCGTGACTTCCAGTTCTCAAAGAAATCACCTAACACTCCCACTCCATGCCTAAGGAGAGGCTAACTCCATAACTCACTTCCAAATCCAGGAGAAAAGAGAAAAGCAGTAGCTTCCAGGTATGGTAATCCTGGTACCAGGGAGGCAGAGGTAGGAAGATCACAAATTCAAGGCCAGGTTACATAGCAAGACTCTGTCTCAAAACAAACAAACAAACCAGTGTCTGTACTGTGGAGAAACCTGGCAAGCATAGCCACGTTAATACCTCAGTGACATCCTCTGGGTGTCCCATACCCTGAAATGATGTGGTGAGATGGGCATTTCTCTTCTACAATATTCTTTCCCCAAAACCCATAACTGCAGTGTAATCATGAGAAAATACATCACCCAAACTCAAATTGAAGTTTCTTCTAGAAACTAACAGTATTCTTAAAACTGTCAAGGTTTTGAAAAAGGAGGCAAGACAGAAACTGTCATAGACCAGAAAAGACTAGACACAATTAAACGCAGTGTGTATCATGGGTAGGCGTCTGGGTGTGGGTGGGGAGGACATTAGTGGAAACTGGTAAAAATAACATGGATAGTCTCTGTGCTCAGTTTTCAGTCATCTATCAATGTTCATCTCCTGCTTTTGAAAAATGGGCCACACAAGCAATATGAGATTAGGGGAAACTAAAAATTGGGTAATAGGCATAACTGTACTGCCTTTGCAAATTTTCTGTAAATTAAAACGAAATCCCAAAATAAAATTTATTTTAAAATCATCTAATTAGCTGTTCTGTCCAGGCAAAAGCAGAGCTATCCCATATTGCTCAGTAGGAGGCATTTAGAGGTGCCATCGATACACCTGGCCAGGTATCACTGAGGGAGGTCTCCAGCATAAGCTCCAGGTCCAGAGAGCAGCAAGTGACTTAAGTCAGAGAGCTTAAGCACTGACAGCTTTAACCTCCCTCTAAATAGAAAATAAACATCATGAAGAGAATAAGAATAAGCATTCTTTAATTGTGGTGGTGCTTGAAAACTTGATTCAGTGACATTCCAGGAAAGTTTGGAATACAGAGCAAGAAGAGTCTGCTTATTGGGTTGCTGCTCTGAAACCTAGAATCCTGGTTTCTGCATTTTACTATGTGAACTTGAGAAGATTCTGAACTCAAAGGAGCCTAGATGAGAGACAGAGATGATAGCTAGCTAGCTAGATTACATAGGTAAATGATGGATAGACCAATTAGATAGATGGATGGATAGACAGATAGATAGATAGATAGATAGATACATACATACATACATACATACGTACATACATACATAGACAGATAGATAGACATTATGGGGTTTGAATCTTAAATGCCTCCCAAAGGTTGATATGCTAAAGGCAACTATGGCCCTATTGAGACAGGTAGTAGAGCCTCCTAATTGGAAGAAGTTAGGTCATTGGGGGCAGGGGATGTGCCTTAGAAGGGACTATTGAGGTTCCAGCCCTTTCCTCTCTCCTTTTCTTCCCAACTACCATGAAGTGAGCAGCTTTGCTCTTACCATGATATACTGCCTTGCCACAGCCCAGGGGCCATGGAGCCATACAATCATGGACTAAAACTTCTGAAACTCTGAGCCAAAATTAACTTTTGTTCTTTTGAGTTGATTTTTTCCTAAGTTTTTTTTCTTTATTTAAAATAAAAACTTTTAATAAATATAAAATATATAGTATAATACTAATAAAATATATACTAAACTATATAAATAACCAATACAAAGAGTGATAATTTTTCAAAATTCACCATTGATGTAACCATTAGAAGATGAAGAAATAGAAAGAAAATATGGACCGCTTCATGAATTTGTGTGTCATCCTTCACAGGGAATTTTAGTGTATGTGCTGCTGAAGAGAGCACTCAAATATTTATTACAAGGACAGAAGCTGATGATAGATGGATAGATGACAGACAGACAGACCCACCTTAACAGGTTTATCTCTGGATAAACTCCCTCTTTTTTCCTTTCTGATGACACCCTATCTTTACCCCCAGGCATTTTGGGCGCAATCTTAGAATTTTCCTGAGCGCCATATCTTTTCAGTAAAACCTACCAGTCATTCTAACATAATGTAATTATTCCCAGTATTTCTGGCTTTCACTGTCAAAGGAAGTAGAAATGACCGCTGTTAACAGACATTACCTGCAAGGATTCATCAGCACTCGCACCCAGCATTGGGTACAAACCAGACACAACCAGCCCAGACAATGATCCACAGGACTCTTGCCTTGCATTGCTTTGTAGGGCAGGGACCAGATTCCAAAGCAGCCAAAACAAGGGCAGAAGGGAGGCCCGCCAGGCTCTGCTGCCTGCACCACAAGCTTTCAAAGACAGCTTTTTAAGGCTGTCAGATCTTTTAATGACCATTAAGATACTCTTAGGAGGAGCTATTAGGAATTCTTGCATTTAACGTTATTCAATTACATTTCCTGTTCCACCACTGAGGTTTTCATGACAACAGCCTAATGTTTGGTATCTTTTAAAAAATCTAACAGAAAACCAAATCCAAGGACTTCTGCAGTTACCCACCGTGATTCAGAGCTGCTCTCTCTGCTGCCTTTTTTGGCTGAGCTTTCTTTTGGCTTCCAGGAAGAAGACTGTAAACCCATAAATCCGGACACTACTTCTTGCTCTCCTTCCAGAAACAGGTGCTGCCCTCTGACTACACAATTTTTTTCCCCTACCCGGAAGTTGGTGCAGCAGTTCCACATCCAGTTCTTAGGTACTCAGTGGAGCCATGGGTGTCTGGGTTGGGTCAAGCCAGACCCAGTTCCTTTGCTTTCCTACTATAAATGTCTGCAGGGCTACTTTTGGCATGACATTTATTGTGAGACCAATGCTTCCCTAACTAAAGGCAGGAGACTAATGGTCCATGAACCTTTAATAGCCCTTCCTTCCTGAGACTTCTCAATCAAACCCGGGGGCAAGTTTCTGTAGTGGCTGCCAGAGCTAATAGGTAGGAGACGGTCTGTCAATCATTTTAAGGGGGGGAATATAAATGGCCACATTTTTCTTAAGGCAAAGTTTAACTCTGGGCAAGATCCAACTTGTCCACCCTCTCTGCCCAGCTATTTTGTTTGCACTAGAAGGAAATGATTCTTGATATTTCAAGAAAGTAGGACCTTGGGAATTTGCACAGGTGTATCTACTCAGGTTAGGAGTGAATCTTTCTTTCCCCTCCCTCCAGACTTCTCAGGTACTTCTCAGTGATGTCCCTTCCCTCCACTCAATGTTAGGGGAGGCAAGGTCTTAGTGCTTTTGGATGGAGTAACTGTTAGCCAGTTACTGGAGTTGTTCCTTAGCTATTATTTGTTAGACTGACACTGAGGTCAAAAGGACAGCTTGACGGCTGTCCCAAGATCAGCTTGTCTCTCTGCCTGGGTGAACTGGGGTTTTTCTCCCCATGGACTTAGTCCCACTAATGTAAACATTAGGACTCTTTTTATTTTTCTGCCTTTTCCTCACTCAAAATCTTGTTTTTAATCATTTACAGGCTTTGTCATTCATTACAGAAGTATCTAAAAATGTTTAAGTGGTGGGAGGGACAGCAGCCCAGGGAACATGGATATGGTATGGGTAAATAAACAATCTTATATAGTCTTGACAACAGTTCCATGGGAAAGATATTATTATCTTTTTTGACAGTTAAGGACACCAAGGCATGTGAGGTTAAATAACTAACCTTTAAGGAATTTGTATATTGATTATTTCAAGTAAAATCACCTGAGGAACTGTACCTTCATGAAGGGTCTCTGTCTTATGTTTTTCTGCATGCAGGAAGCAATAAAGGTTCTTTGGGGAAGGTGTCCTCCTCATGCCAGGATGAGAAAATAGCCTTCATCACTGGAGACTAGTCTGAATAAAGAAGCTTATTGGAGTGACCCCTATCTTCCACAACTTCTACCCCATATAGCTCTTAGTGACATCCCTGCAATTTACTACCCTGGTCTGGAGATCCATTTATCCTCTATTCCTTGTCTAAAAAGTATAAGAGCATCTAGCTTTGGTCATTTCACTGGACATCATTGTTATGTGAAGATCCCCTTGTACATATAAAGTGGATAAAAATGATTTGTACTTGTTAATTAGCCTAATGTTAATTGGGTTCCTAGATCCAGCCAAAGAGCCTGCCTGAGGACTAACTGATCACAGAGGAGAGCTCTCCCTCCCCTGCATGTTAAATCACAAAGTGACAGCTCTGTTCTAAACCTAAATCTGCCCTAAATGCCCATGTGTGTTTCTTTGACAACAAAAACTTTAGCTCACAGATGACAGTTCCCAGGAAATCCCCAGCCAGAGGCTCTGAATTTTACTTTGGCACAGTCCCAGTTAGACTCTGCAGTCAGAATCCCTGAGTTTGTAGTAAGGCCCCTGAAAAACTCACTTACCTTCTAAAAGCCTCATTTTCCTCATCCATTGAAGGTGGATGCTGCCAGACTTTCTTGTAGAATAGTTTTGAATGCATGGTAAACCTGGGTCCTTCTGTTGCATACTATCCAAGTGAGCAACACCAGTCAGTGGGTGTTGACAAACCAGAGTAATTGTCCCTGGTCCTGTGCTTTTCCAGTAGTCTCTTGAAATTATTCGATGAAGTTCTTTAAAAGCTTTAGGTAAATTATTTATTTGGTGTCTCAATCTACTTTTGGTTGACACAACTGTATGCCACACATTGGGTAATTTGTTTGGTTTTGGTTTTTATTTTTTTGGTGGTACTGGGGTTTGAACTCAGGGCTTCACACTTGCTAGGCAGGCACTCTACCAATTGAGCCCCTTTGCCAGCCACACATTGGGTAATTTATAAAGAATAAATATTTATTTGGCTCTTCGTACTGGAAGCTGGGAAATCCAGGAGCATGGTGCCAGCATCTGTTTGGTGTCTGGTGAGGGCCTCAAGCTCCATTCTAACATGGTGGAGGGTATCACAGGGTGAGATGGGACACGTGACTTGGGTCTGTTTTCCTCCTGATGTAAATCCACTGATGCCATCACTATGGCCCCACCTTTACAACCTCATCTAATCCCAAAGTCCTCATTTTCTAATACCTTTAACATATGAATGTGAAGACTAACTTTTTTTTTATTATTCATATGTGCATACAATGCTTGAGTCATTTCTCCCCCCTGCCTCCATCCCCTCCCTCACCACACACTCTGCCCCTTCCCTCTCCCCCCCACCCCCTCAACACCCGGCAGAAATTATTTTGCCCTTATCTCTAATTTTGTTGAAGAGAGAGTATAAGCAATAATAGGAAGGAACAAGGGTTTTTGCTGGTTGAGATAAGGATAGCTATACAGGGATTTGACTCACATTAATTTCCTGTGCATGGGTGTTACCTTCTAGGTTAATTCTTCTTGATCTAACCTTTTCTCTAGTTCCTGGTCCCCTTCTCCTATTGGCCTCAGTTGCTTTTAAGGTATCTGCTTTAGTTTCTCTGCGTTAAGGGCAACAAATGCTAGCTAACTTTTTAGGAGTCTTACCTATCCTCACCCCTCCCTTGTGTGCTCTCGCTTTTATCATGTGCTCAATGTCCAATCCCCTTGTCATGTTTGCCTTTGATCTAATGTCCACGTATGATGGAGAACATATGATTTTTGGTCTTTTGGGCCAGGCTAACCTCACTCAGAATGATGTTCTCCAATTCCATCCATTTACCAGCGAATGATAACATTTCGTTCTTCTTCATGGCTGCATAAAATTCCATTGTGTATAGATACCACATTTTCTTGATCCATTCGTCAGTGCTGGGGCATCTTGGCTGTTTCCATAACTTGGCTATTGTGAATAGTGCTGCAATAAACATGGGTGTGCAGGTGCCTCTGGAGTAACCTGTGTCACAGTCTTTTGGGTATATCCCCAGGAGTGGCATTGCTGGATCAAATGGTAGATCAATGTCTAGCTTTTTAAGTAGCCTTCAAATTTTTTTCCAGAATGGTTGTACTAGCTTACATTCCCACCAACAGTGTAAGAGGGTTCCTTTTTCCCCCGCATCCTCGCCAACACCTGTTGGTGGTGGTGTTGCTAATGATGGCTATTCTAACAGGGGTGAGGTGGAATCCCAGTGTGGTTTTAATTTGCATTTCCTTTATTGCTAGAGATGGTGAGCATTTTTTCATGTGTTTTTTGACCATTTGAATTTCTTCTTTTGAGAAAGTTCTGTTTAGTTCACTTGCCCATTTCTTTATTGGGTCATTAGTTTTAGGAGAATTTAGTTTTTAAGGTCCCTATATATTCTGATTATCAGTCCTTTGTCTGATGTATAGCTGGCAAATATTTTCTCCCACTTTGTGGGTATTCTCTTCAGTTTAGAGACCATTTCTTTTGATGAGCAGAAGCTTTTTAGTTTTATGAAGTCCCATTTATCTATGCTATCTCTTAGTTGCTGTGCTGCTGGGGTTCCATTGAGAAAGTTCTTACCTATACCTACTAACTCCAGAGTATTTCCTACTCTTTCCTGTATCAACTTTAGAGTTTGTGGTCTGATATTAAGATCCTTGATCCATTTTGAGGTAATCTTGGTATAGGGTGATATACATGGATCTAGTTTCAGTTTTTTACAGACTGCTAACCAGTTTTCCCAGTAGTTTTTGTTGAAGCGGCTGCTTTTTCTCCTTTGTCAAAGATAAGTTGGTTATAGTTGTGTGGCTTCATATCTGGGTCCTCTGTTCTGTTCCACTGGTCTTCATGTCTGTTTTTGTGCCAGTACAATGCTGTTTTTATTGTTATTGCTTTGTAATATAGTTTGAAGTCAGGTATTGTGATACCTCCAGCATTGTTCTTTTGACTGAGTATTGCCTTGGCTATTTGTGGCCTCTTGTGTTTCCATATAAATTTAACGGTAGATTTTTCAATCTCTTTAATGAATGTGATTGGGATTTTGATGGGAATTGCATTAAACATGTAGATTACTTTTGGGAGTATAGACATTTTTATTATGTTGATTCTACCAATCCATGAGCATGGGAGATCTCTCCACTTTCTATAGTATTCCTCAATCTCTTTCTTCAGAAATTTATAGTTTTCCTTGTAGAGGTCGTTCACATCTTTTGTTAGGTTTACACCTAGGTATTTGATTTTTTTTGAGGCTATTGTAAATGGAATTGTTTTCATATATTCTTTTTCAGTTTGTTCATTATTAGTGTATAGAAATGCTAATGATTTTTCTATGTTGATTTTATATCCTGCTACCTTGCTGTAGCTATTGATGGTGTCTAGGAGCTTCTGAGTAGAGTTTTTTGGGTCTTTAAGGTATGGGATCATGTATCTGCAAATAGGGATATTTTGACAGTTTCTTTACCTATTTGTATTCCTTTTATTCCTTCTTCTTGCCTAATTGCTCTGGCTAGGAATTCTAGTACTATGTTGAATAGGAGTGGAGATAGTGGGCATCCTTGTTTAGTTCCTGATTTTAGAAGGAATGGTTTCAGTTTTTCTCCATTAAGTATAATGCTGGCTGTAGGTTTGTCATATATAGCTTTTATAATGTTGAGGTACTTTCCTTCTATTCCTAGTTTTCTTAGAGCTTTTATCATGAAATGGTGTTAGATCTTATCAAAGGCTTTTTCTGCATCTATTGAGATGATCAAGTGGTTTTTGTCTTTGCTTCTGTTAATGTGGTTTATTATGTTTACTGATTTTTGTATGTTGAACCACCCCTGCATTCCTGGGATGAAGCCTACTTGGTCGTGGTGAATGATCTTTTTGATGTGTTGTTGAATTCGGTTTGCCATTATTTTGTTGAGGATTTTTGCATCAATGTTCATTAAGGAAATTGGCCTATAGTTCTCCTTTTTGGAGTTGTCTTTGCCTGGTTTTGGGATAAGTGTAATACTGGCTTCATAAAATGTGTTAGGCAGTTTTCCTTTCCTTTCTATTTCATGGAACAGTTTAAGGAGGGTTGGTATCAGTTCTTCTTTAAAGGTCTGATAGAATTCAGCAGAGAATCCATCAGGTCCTGGACTTTTCTTTTTGGGGAGACTAGAAGATTAACTTTCTAACATATGAACTTTTGTGGGGAACACACTAAAATCATAGCATCTAAAATTATTTTCTCATTCATATGTTTATTTCATAAGGACACATTGCCAGCTCAGACTCCCTTTTAAAAATATGTCTTTACAGGTAAGCAAAGTAGTATAAGGTATTGGGTGATCAGTAGCCAAAGATGGAAATACTGATGGAGGGTCTTTGAAAAGAACTTAGAGCAGTGGGAAGTCAAGGGGTTGGAAAGTCTCCACAAAAAGCATGGAGCTTTTGGATCTAGAAATATTGGAGTGGAAACATTGACCTACACAAAAGTCCTACTCTCCTCATAAGCATTAGCCCAGGAATGACAGTTCTTAGGAAATCCTCCACCAGAGGTTCTGAATTCTACTTCCACTGGGAAGCTTGGGCTCTGTCCCACCTTAACCAGGCCTGGGGGATCCACTACTTTCTCTTCCTAACACATGTTCCCAGGTAAATAGTAATCAGTGCTTACAGTCTGCTTCATTAAGCCAGTCAGCAAGTGTAAAGAGAACATCTTTCCTGTGCCAAATACCTAGGTAGGGCTTTGAGGGACACAGGTCCAGAAAACAGCACCCCATCTTCCCACCTGAACTCAGAAGCAAGCAGCATGTGCTACTTCTGCTTCTCATCTGACTCCTGTGGCAGTGTGGTATGGTGACTTCAAATCCCTGTCCCCTCAAGTCTCTACTGTGACCTTGGGCAAAGTGTGTACCCCATCTTAGTCTTAGTTTCATAGGACCCTAACAGATTCTTACAGACTGAATTGTGCCCCCTCAAAATTCCTATGCTGATGTCCTAACTTCCAGTCAGTAACTCAGAATGTGACTGCATTTGGAAATAGAGTCTCAAAAAGTTAAATAAAGTCTTGAGGATGCAATCTTATAAGGACAGGTGTTCTTATAAGAAAAGAACAGAGAATGTAATCATGTGCACAGAGAAAAGTCCACGTGAGGGTAAGGGTGCAGTGAGAAGGTATCATCTGTAAGCCAGGAGGAGTCTTCATCAGAGACCACACTTTGAACTTGATCTTCCAGCTCCAGTACTATGGGAAATAAACTTCTGTTCTTTAAGCAACCCAGTCCGGAATTTTGTTATGGCAGCCAGAGAAAGTAACACAGTGCCCACCTTCTTGGATTATTGTGACACTAACTGAAAGTATTCCTAGCACATAGGAAACACTTGATAGAGGCTTTTCTCCTTTTCCATCACCACTACCACCATCACCATCATCGCAATCACCACCACCACCATCTTCATAATCACCACCATCAGAATGGGCTACTTCCCAGGAAACACTCAGTGCTGACTCCTCCTGGGAAAGAGGAGCTCCTCTCAAGTCATATCCTGTCTTACATGTCTTCCAGCATTTTAATCAGTTGATAACCATCATTCATAAAATACACAATATACATACTCATTTTTAAAGTAAATTCGCTATAATACAAATGTGCCTCATATCCCAATAAACCAATTGTAAACTGAAAATATTGCAAGTAGAAAATGCACTGACTGCACCTACTCCCCCAAGCCTCACAACTTAGCAACACAGCAACTGCAGAGTGGCACTTGGTTCTTCTCATTATCAGGGGCTACCCAGGAACTCTGGTTCCTGCCGCTGCCCAGCATCTCGAGTGAGAGGATCCTACTGCATATCACTAGCCTGGGAAAAGATCCAAATCAAACATTCAAAGTGCAGTTTTTCATTGCTCTCCCACCGGTACCATTGTAAAACTAAAAAATTGAAAGTCACACCATGGTAAGTAGAAAGGGACTGTCTGTGTACATTGCATCCTCTAAGTTCATTTGGATAGGCAAAGAATAACCCCTGTAGCCTCACTAACACACCAAATAGAAAATGCTTCAGATACTGGCACAGTCTTTTCAACATGGCAGCAGCAACAGGACAAGACTACAAATTGGAAATGAGACTTAGGAAGCCATCGCACAGCTGGTACTGTGTGCCACGCACCTAAACCTGGCACAAGCAGAGTGAATGAAGACCTTGGGGTTTCCTGAATTTGAGAACTGAGGTTAAGCAAGGTGTGGTGGTTCACACTTGTAATCCCAGCATTTGGGAGGGTGAGACAGGAGAATTGCAAGTTCAAGGCCAACCTGAGCTACATAGCTAGACCTTGTCTCAAAATAAAACAAAACACACACACACACAAAAAACCCCACAAGATAAAGGTAAAGCAAGCTAAAATGTCATGTTTTCCATTTTATCTTTTCTCTTTTTTCTTCTACAAAATTGGTGAATGGAAGGGCAGAACAGGTCCTGCCCAGGGGGGGGTGGGTTGGCACCAGTGGGAGGAGGGAGGTGTTGGGAAAAGGGCGTAGGAGGGTGAATACAGTGCAAAAAATGTGTACACATGTAAGTAATTGTAAAAATGATACCTGTTGAGACTACTCCATTAATCCAGGAGTGGGGGAGGGGATGAAGGACAATGGTTGAGGAGGTGAACTCATGTATGATATATTTGACACATTGTAAGAACCTGTGTAAATACCACAGTGTACCCCCATCTATCACAACAATACAGAAAAAAAAATTAAAAAAACAAAAACAAAAACAAAAACAACCCACATAGGGGTAGGGGTAGGCCAGAAGAAAGAAAGATCCAGAATCTTAGAGGTATTTGAAACTGGATAGTCATTTTTCGAGAAGAAAATGAAAACAAGCAGATATGGAGATGGGGAGACTTGTACCAATAACACTAAACTAGCAAAGCATTGGTTTCCAAGGACTCTTCTAAAAGCCCAGGGCTGCTGTCTCATGAGTTTATCTTCTGTGTTCTGAAAGGTGCATACTTGGAAATCAACACTCATCCAATAAATACTGACCGAACACCTACATGTATGGGCACTGTGGTAAGTGCTACGGACATAGGTTGAATATGAAAAAGAGCAGTTTCAGAGCACACAATGATTGAGAACTGTAGTCCATAAAGCTTCACTCTCTGCAAGAGGCGCAGGTGACCAGTGATTGCACGTGTTAGGGCACAAGACAGACACTTACCCACCCTTGAAAATTTTTTGTCAACATAAGTTAAAATTTTAAAAGGGAACTTCCACATTGGAAAATGATATGTTAGCTGCATTAAGGGGATTGTTTCAGAATTTTTTTTTTTTGTCTTTTCTTTTTTGGTGCTGGGATCAAACCCAGGGCCTCATGCATGCTAGGCAAGTGCTGTACCACCGAGCTACATCCTCGCCCTGTTTCAGAAATTTAACTTGAGGATGTACTGGAGGTCCAGCTCCTGTTACATCTAATCCTTTAGTAAATATTCCTGACCTTCCTCTCTCTACTTCTGGGAAGACAGCAGAGAGAAAATGCACATGGGGGGGCTCTCTCTTTTGTAAGAAGTTCCACGTATTACCTTCTTTCCAAAATCCAGCCCCATAAAAAACAAATGTCAGTTACAATGAGTATGTAAGGCAAGTGTCCCTCTCTTGGAGACACAAACCCATTTAAGAATCAGCTGAAAGCCAGGAGCCCCCTCCTTTGAAAAACATACAAACTGAGATAATTTTAGGGATCATGGGCTTTCCAAAGTCTATCCTAGGGGTCCAGGTTAAGAGCTCTGCTTGAGACCAAGGCTGAGGCAGGTGGAGGAGTCCCCTGGGTCAGTGTGGATGTACATTGAAGTCATCCAGAGATCTTTGAAAAACAGCAGAGCTGGATCCCCACCTCAGGAAGTCTAAACCAACTGGTGCAGCTCCTCAGGTGATTCTCCTGTGTAGCCAGGACTGGGGACCTGGAGGGATGCAGCTAAGTCTATGAGGGAGGTGGTTACCTCGTCAGAAAGACAATGTCAGACAAAATGTGAAGTCGCATCCACACCTTGAAAAAATGGCAAAAATTGTTCTAAACACTATGGTGAGAGACAGAGACATTTATAGAGCTTGGAAAACAGACTCAAAACCAAAGAACAAAAGTTGAGCAAAGGTTGAATTAAGCACCTCTCCCACAAATCTAGCTGATGACAAAAGCATATGAATAATGAAAGTCACGGGAAAAACCCACAGAAAACAAAAAGCCATTGAACAATACAGGTGGCATTAGTTTCTCTGAGCCATCCCCCAAGAATTTGGAAGTAAATGATTTCCCTGAGAGTTAGGCAATGATGCCAACGTAGAACAGATGGCGGGCACAGAACCTGACTATAACCTGGAAAAAACATTCTGATCCTATTAAGAATTGCTGGCCGAGGATTTGATTCATTGTGTGGAGATGCTCAGGCTCTGGCATCAAATATTTATACCCAATAATGACTCTCATCTGCTTCCCCCGTCAAACCACTTGTTGATTGCATTTTCTTCTCCATGGCCAGACTTTCAGAGTAACACACTGGCCAGTTGCCATTAAGAATGTAAATGGAGCACGGTGGTGGGCTTTTTGGGGGCTACAGTTTTCAAGGATGTACATCCTACAGGATGTAGAAGAGTGGAAAAAACTTTGCAAGTAGGCAGGGCTTGACAGCTGATGTGGGGATCTAGGAACAGCTCCCATAGAAGAAATGCAGAGGGCATGAGATGTTGCCTGGTGGGCAGAGCAGGGTAATCTGTCACCTGCTCTTCTTCCCTCTTTGGGAGGGCCCAAAGGGTCTCCTGGGGGAGAATGTAGGAGGACCTTGGTTTCTCTGTTCTTTCTAGTCCTCACCTATGAGGAGAAAGAGTTCTTTTGGAGTCATAGAGAAACTATTGATACTGGCACAAGAAGGATTGTTTGTTCTACAAACACTTTGATCAAGAATGTGACGATCCATTGCAAGAGGAATGTGCCAGCATAGATTTAAAAGGCGTTGACGCAAAACAGGAGGTTAGCTTAAACACACCTGGAGTGGGGAGGAGAAGGTTGGCACTCTGGGGAGGCAGAAGGAGAAAAAGGAAAAAGAGAAGTCAGGGGAGGTGGCACTTCTGGTAGCCATTCCTGAAGGGCTGAAAGCAAATCTAAATTAAAAGCGAAAAAATAGAGATAGTCTGAGGGGACAAATGATATGCTACAGATGGGCTTGGGACCTCTCTGGATGTCTGTGGTGGTGGCCTGAATTGTGGAGCATCCCTGGAGAGTTAATGAGGAAACCTTGGGCAGCTTATTTACATCACCAGCTAATGGCAGCTCTTAGCATTGGGCCAGTTGCTTTTTGAGGCAATGAAAGTAACCTTTCCCAAGGTATGAACAGATAGTAGTGTGGGCCCTCAAAAGCCTCTGCTGCTTTTGTGTCTGTGTTAAAAAATACTTAAGAAAGACCAGGCGCTGGTGGCTCACACCTGTAATACTAGCTATGCAGGAGGCAGAGATCAGGAGGTCTCATTCTTTTACTATTGAAAGAGAATTGAGTGTCGGACAGAGAAGTGATTTTAGATATGATTCTAAATCTGTATCTTTTTTCACTTATTTCCTTTATAAAATAAAAAAGCAAACTGAGAAAGCTTTTTTCTCCAAGAAAAGGTTCTTGGAAGTAGTGGATTATAGAATTGTCAGATGTGAAAACAACACCTTTTTTCCTCCCATTTTCTCCCAAATCTGAGTGGTAACTTGAGACATAGACTAACAGCGTGACACAGATAATTACCCAGATAATGATAATGATCCGGGTTCTTCAAACAGAACCAATACTGTGAATGGATAGATAGATGAGACATGAATAGAGGACAGATAGATAGATAGATGGATGGACAGACAGACTAGAGAGGGTTAATACAGGGAATTGAGTTATGTAGGCATGGAGGTTGAAATGTCCCATGACAGGCCAGGCCACTGGCATGCTGAAGGCCCTGGGATGCAGGTAGCCCAAGTCTCAAGATCTCGGAAGCAGACAATCCAATTGTGTAGTTCTTGGTGTGAGACTTAAGTTCTGAGAACCTGGAATGGCCTGGGGGGAAGCACTAGTGTAAATCCTGGAGTCCCAAGGCCAGAAAACCTGGAGCTCTGATGTTCTGATGTCCAAAGGCAGGAAAGACTCCCAATTCCAGGACAAAGAGAGTAACTCTCCCTCATTCTCTCTTCCAGCACCAAGCCAATTTGATGGTACCTGTTCACAATGAGGGCAATACCTTCTCCCCAGAGTTGAACAAATCACATGTCATTCTCCTCTGGAAACACCTTCACAGACACACCTAATTCTCTAGGTAGTTTTAAGTCAATCAAGTTGACACCTAGAATTAACCATAAGACTTTTTGTTTGTTTGTTTTTGTTTTGGGCAGTTCAAACTGGGGTTTGAACTCAGGGCCTCATGCTTGCTAGGCAGGCACTCTTATCATTGAGCCACTCTGCCAGCCCAAGCATCGGAGTTTTGAAGAAAAGAATTACCCTCAGCATTGGTAATGTGAGAAAACAACACATTAGTGTTTTCTCAATGAATGGAATAGTGTGAAATGTGGCCAGGGAGTTCTACCAGGAACCTGCGATGACAGACATGAAAGGCCAATAAAGATGGGCTGCCATTTGAGCATCTTGCAGTCCCAGTCTTTCTAGTTTGTCATGAACACAAGTGAATGGAAGGGTGGAACAAGATCCAGGGTTACCTTTTCAACAGAAATATTAAAGCCTTGTTGAACTAGTTAAGACTACCATGCAAAGGATGTAAGATATAAAGTACATGACCAGGACTCATCTGTTCAGGGGCCACCTGAAACATCAATGGCTGGACCAAAAGTCAACATGAAGGGACTCCAAGGATGGTGCTTTTGGAATATTTTTGTGCCTCCATAAACCCCACTTTCTCTCACCATCAATCCCCTGCAAGGAATCAGTCCCCCTGGCACCATAAGCTTACATTTCCATTCCCAGAACTCTTTCTTAGACACACTAAAAATACAAGAGTGGTTCAGGAAGGCCCATGTATTGGGTATTTGTCAACTATTTTGTGCATCTACAGCAAACTCCCTTCTGATGGTGAAAAGCCTTTGTGGCAATGGTGGACCAAAGGCCTTCTACCCACTATGGAAGTTCAGATGGGAAGATCATGTGACCCCCATTTAACAATGGACTAATATAGATAATCCCATAAGATTATATCATCCAGTGATGTCACAGCCATCTTAGTTTGTGTAAGTTTCCAAGTCACACCATGATGTTTGCACAAAAATGAAATTGCCTGACAACTCATTTACTTACACAGTCTACGATGGTTACAGCATCACTAGGTGATGTAATCCTATAGGACCACCAGACATGTGGTCTTGTCATTAACTGAAACATCATTATCTGATGCATGACATTAGTTTCCTATCACAGCTGTAACTAGTTACCATAAACTTAGTGACTTAACACAATATCACTTTATACTTTTACAGTCCTGGGGAGGACAGACATCTAAAATGATTCTTTTGTTTTGCTACCCAATTCTAAACGTGCACTTTTTCTATTAGGTGATTGTTCTTTTATTAAGAGCTAATTTCTACCTATAGAAATGTATTTGAAAGTACTTATTTTACACAGCAATTTTGTATCCACTTAAACTAACCTTTTTCAATAAGGCATGATTGGTTATATATTAAAAATACAATAAAATGAGTCTAATGGACTAAAATCATGGTACTAGTTCCTTCTGGGCGTTCTTGGGGAGAATGTTTCCTTTCCTTTTCCAACTTCTAGCAGCTGCTCACATTCCTTGGCTCATGGCCCTTTCCTCCATCTTCCCAGCACGTGACTCTAATTTCTGCTTCCTCGTCACGTCTCTTCCCTGACTCTCTCCCTCCCACCCTTCCTCCATAAGGATCCTATGATTACATGGAGCCCAGCCAGATAATCCGGGGTCATCTTCCCATCCCAACACAGTTAGCTTAATCACATCTGCAAAGTCTCTTTTACTAACTAAGACACCGTATTTACATGCTCTGGGAATTAGGATGTGGGCTTGTTTTTTTTGAGGGAGGTGTGTGCTATGTTTTAAATATGTTTCCTCCACAACCATGAAGAAGAACGAAAAGTTATCATTCGCTGGTAAATGGATGGAATTGGAGAACATCATCTGAGTGAGGTTAGCCTGGCCCAAAAGACCAAAAATTGTTTGTTCTCCCTCATATGCAGACATTAGATCAAGGTAAACACAACAAGGGGATTGGACTTTGATCACAAGATAAAAGCGAGAGCACACAAGGGAGGTATGGGGATAGGTAAGACACCTAAAAAACTAGATAGCATTTGTTGCCCTCAATGCAGAGAAACTAAAGCAGATACTTTAAAGCAACTAAGGCCAATAGGAAAAGGGGACCAGGAACTAGAGAAAAGGTTAGATCAAGAAGAATTAACTTAGAAGGTAACACACATGCACAGGAAATCAGTGTGAGTCAACTCCCTGTATAGCTATCCTTATCTCAACTAGCAAAAACCCTTGTTCCTTCCTATTATTGCTTATACTCTCTCTTCAACAAAATTAGAGATAAGAGCAAAATAGTTTCTGCTGGGTATTGAGGGGGTAGGGAGGAGAGGGAGGGGGCGGAGTGGGTGATAAGGGAGGGGGTGGGGGCAGGGGGGAGAAATGACCCAAACATTGTATGCACATATGAATAAAATAAAAATTAAAAAAAATATATGTTTCCTCCAAAGTCAGATGTTTTCAACGTGATAGTATTAAGACATGGAACTTTAGAGAGAGAATTAGCTGAACTGTAAGGGTTCCTCTTTCTTGGTAGGATTAGGAGCCCTGTTAAAAGGGTTTAATGGAGGCAGTTTATTCCTTTGTCTTTATGTCTCCTGCCATGTGAGAACATAGCCTTCCTTCTTTCTTACCTTTTTGGAAACAGACAGCAATCCTCACCAGACAAATAAACCCATTAGTACCTGGATCTTCAACTCCCCAATCTCCAAAACTATGAGAAAATAGGTTTCTGTTCTTTATTTTTTTAACTCATTTATTCATTTATGCATACATTGTTTGTACCATTTCTCCCCCTGCCCCCGACCCCTCCCTTTCCCTCTACTCCCCTCGCTTCCAATTTTGTTGAAGAGAAGACATAAGCAATAATAAGAAAGACAAAGCATTTTTGCTAGTTGAGATAAGGATAACTATACAGGGAGATTCTTAGCATTGCTTCCGTGCACAAGTGTGTTACAACCCAAATTGATTCATCTCTACCAGACCTCTTCATTACTTCTCAGTCACCTTCCCAGATTGACCTCTGTCACTTTAAGGTTTCTGTATTAGCTCCTCTGCTGTGAGGACATCAAACACTTTCATGTTTTGGGTTTTGTACCTTTCCCTATTCCACCTATGTGTGTCCTCCCCTTAGCATGTGACCCATGTCCAATAATATTACTGGATTTGTTTTAGGTCTAAAGTCTGCATATGAGGGAGAACATATGATTTTTGGCCTTCTGAGCCTGGCTAACTTTGCTTAAGATGATGTTCTCCAGTTCCATCCACTTACTTGAAAATGACAAGATTTCATTCTTCTTCATGGCTGAGTAAAATTTCATTGTGTATAAATACCACATTTTCTTAATCCATTCGTCAGTAGTGGGGCATCTTGGCTGTTCCCATAACTTGGCTATCATGAATAGTGCTGCAATAAACATGGGTCTGGAGTAACCTGAGTCTCATTCTTTTGGGTATATCCCTAGGAGTGGGATTGCTGGATCATATGGCAGATCTATGTTTAGTTTTTTTTAAGAAGCCTCCATATTGTTTTCCACAGTGGTTGTACTAACTTGCATTCCCACCAGCAGTCTATGAGGGTTCCTTTTTCCCCACATCCTCGCCGACATTTGTTCTTGGTGGTATTTTCAGTGATAACTATTCTAACAGGGGTGAGATGGAATCTTAGTGAGGTTTTGATTTGCATTTCCTTTATGGCCAGAGATGGTGAGCACTTTTTCATGTGTTTTTTGGGCATTTAGATTTCTTCTTTTGAAAAAGTTCTGTTTAGTTCAGTTGCCCATTTCTTTATTGGTTCATTGATTTGGGGGGAGTTTAGTTATTTGAGCTCCCTGTACATTCTGGTTATTAGTCCTTTGTCTGATGTATAGCTAGCAAATATTTTCTCCTACTCTGTGGGTGGTCTCTACAATTTAAAGATCATTTCTTTTGTTGTGCAGAGCTTTTTAACTTCATGTAGTCCCATTTGTCTATCCTTTCTCTTAGTTGCTGAGCTGCTGAGGTTCTATTGAGGAAGTCCTTGGCTATACCTATTGCTTCCAGAGTATTCCCTGTTCTTTTCTATACTAACTTCAGGGTTTCAGGTCTGATATTAAGGTCCTGATCCATTTTGAGTTGATATTAGTACAGGGTGATATACATGGATCTAGTTTCAGTTTTCTGCAGGCAGATAGCCACTTTTCCCAGCAACATTTGTTGAAGAGGCTGTCTAGTTTCCATTGTATGTTTTTGGCGCCTTTGTCAAAGATACGGTGGGCACAGCTGTGTGAATTCATATCCTGGTCCTCTATTCTGTTCCACTGGTCTTCATATCTGTTTTTGTGCCAGTACCATGCTGTTTTTATTGTTATTGCTTTGTAGTATAGTTTGAAGTCAGGTATTGTGATACCTCTTTTTGCTGAGTATTGCCTTGGCTATTCACGGTCTTTTGTGTTTCTAGATGAACTTTAGGTTAGATTTTTCAATCTCTTTGGTGAATTTCATTGGAATTTTGATGGGAATTGCATTAAACATGTAGATTACTTTTGGGAATATAGACATTTTTACTATGTTGATTCTACCAATCCATGAGCATGGGAGATCTCTCCACTTTCTATAGTCTTCCTCAAACTCTTTCTTCAGAAGTTTATAGTTTTCCTTGTAGAGGTCGTTCACATCTTTTGTTAGGTTTACACCTAGGTATTTGATTTTTTTGAGGCTATTATAAATGGAATTGCTTTCATATATTCTTTCTCAATTTGTCCATTGTTGGTGTATAGAAAAACTAATGATTTTTGTAAGTTGATTTTGTATCTTGCCACCTTGCTTAGCTGTTTATGGTGTCTAGAAGTTTTTGGATAGAGTTTTTTGGGTCTTTGAGGTATAGGATCATGTCATCTGCAAATAGGGATTTTTTGACAATTTCTTTACCTATTTGTATATCTTTTATTTCTACTTCTTGCCTTATTGCTCTGGCTAGGAATCCAGGACAGTGTTGAATAGTAGTGGGGAGAGTGGGCACCCTTGTCTCGTTCCTGATTTTAGGGGAAATGGTTTCAGTTTTTCTTCATTAAGTATGATGTTGGTTATAGGTTTGTAATATATAGCCTTTATAATGTTGAGGTACAATCCTTCTATTCCTAGTTTTCTGAGAGCTTTTATCATGAAGTGGTGTTGAATCTTATCAAAGGCTTTTTCTGCATCTATTGAGATGCTCAAGTGGTTTTTGTCTTTGCTTTTATTAATGTGCTGTATTACACTTATAGATTTGTGTATTTTGAACCACTCCTGCATCCCTGGTATGAAGCTGACTTGGTCATGGTGAATGATCTTTCTGATATGTTGTTGGATTCGGTTTGCCATTATTTTATTGAGGATTTTTGCATTGATGTTCATTAAGGAGATTGGCCTATAGCTCTCCTTTTTGGATGTGACTTTGTCCAGTTTTGGGATGAGTGTAATACTGGTTTCATAGAATGAGTTAGGCAATATTCCTTCCCTTTCTATTTTGTGGAAAAGTTTAAAGACAGTTGGTATTAGTTCTTCTTTAAAGGTGTGATAGAATTCAGCAGAGAATCCATCAGGTCCTGAACTTTTCTTTTTTGGAAGACTCTATTGCTGCTTCAATTTCATTTTGTGCTATAGATCTATTTAGCTGGTTAATATCCTCTTGGTTCAATTTTGGATGGTCATAAGTATCTGGAAATTTGTCCATTTCTTCAAGATTTTCAGTTATATTGGAATATGGGTTCACAAAGTAATCTCTGATGATTTCCTGGATTTCCATGGTATTTGTTGTTACCTCCCCTTTTGCATTTCTGATTTTACTAATTTGGGTTTTTTCTCTCCTCATTTTAGTCAGATTTGCCAGGAGTCTGTCAATCTTGTTTATTATTTTCAAAAAACCAGCTTTTTGTTTCATTGATTCTTTTTTGGGGGGGAGGGAGGTCTCTATTTCATTAAATTCTGCCCTTATTTTTATTATTTCTCTCCTTCTGCTTGTTTTGAGTTTTGCTTGTTCTTGTTTTTCTAGGAGTTTGAGATGTAGCATTAGGTCATTTCTTTGAGATCTTTCTGTTCTTTTAACATATGCACTCATGGCTATAAACTTTCCTCTTAGGACTGCCTTTGCTGTGTCCCATACGTTCTGGTAGGTCATGTTTTCATTTTCATTAACTTCCAGGAACCTTTTAATTTTCTCTTTTATTTCATCAATGACTCACTGATCATTGAGCAATGTATGTTCAGTGTCCAGTTGTTTGCATATTTTCTGCTGTTGTTTTTGTTCTTGAGTTCTAGTTTTAATGCATTATGATCAGTTACAATGCAGAGGATTATTTCTATTTTCTTCTATTTGCTGAGGCTTGCTTTGTGCTATAAGATATGATCAATTTTGAAGAAAGTTCTATGGGCTGCTGAGGAGATTGTATATTGTGTGAATGCTGGATGAAATATTCTGTAGGTATCAGCTAAGTCCATTTGATCTATAGTGTGATTTAGTTCTAGAATTTCTTTATTGATTTTTTGTTTGGATGACCTACCTATTAGTGATGGGGGGGTATTAAAGTCTCCCACTACCACTGTATTGGAGCCTATACATGCTTTTAAGTCCTTTAAAGTATGTTTGATGAAATTGGATGCATTACTATTGGGTGCATATAAGTTAATAACTGTTACTTCCTTTTGATATATTTCCCCTTTTATTAGTATGGAATGTCCTTCTTTATCTTGTTTGATCAATGTAAGTTTGAAGCATACTTTGCCTGAAATAAGTATTACTACTTCTGCCTGTTTTCGGGGGCCATTGGCTTGGTAAATCTTCTTCCAACCTTTCACCCTAAACCAGTGCTTGTTTCTGTCAATGAGATGGGTCTCCTAAAAATAATAGATTGTTGGATCTTCCTTTTTAATCCAGTTTGCCAAATAGTGTCTTTTGATGGGCAATTGAGTCCGCTGACATTCAGTGTTAATATTGATAGGTATGTGGTGATTCCTGTCATTTAATTGTTTTTGTTGTTTAAGGGTTTGATTGTCTGCAGCTGAATCAATGTTACTCTCTGATTTCTTATCTTTTCTTCTCCTGTGATTTGGTATTGCCTGTCCTCTCATGGTTTTGTTTGCTTTCATTTTCTGTGTGCAGAATTCCTTGGAGAATCTCTTGTAGTGGTGGCTTGATGGTCATATATTGTTTTAACTTCTGCTTATTGTGGAAGAATTTTATTGCTCCATCTATTTTGAATGATAGTTTTGCTGGGTAGAGTATCCTAGGGTTGAAGTTATTTTCATTCACTGCCCAAAATATCTCACTCCATGTCCTTCTTGCTTTTAAGGTTTTTGTTGAGAAGTCTGCTGTGATTTTGATGGGTTTACCTTTACATGTTATTTGTTTTTTCTCTCTTACAGCCTTCAATATTTTTTCTCTTTTCTCTGTGCTTATTGTTTTAATGATAATATGTTGTGGGGAAGTTCTATTTTGGTCAAGTCTGTTTGGTGTCCTGGAGGCTTCCTGCACCTGAATGGGAATAACTTTTTCTAGATTTGGGAAATTTTCTGTTATTATTTTATTGAATATATTACAAATCCCTTTTGCTTGGACCTCTTCTTCTTCTTCAATGCCCATGATTCTCAGATTTGGTCTTTTGATGGAGTCAGTGAGTTCTTGCATATTCCTTTCTTTTTTTTTTAAATTTTTAAAATTAAAAAAATTTTTTTTTTATTCATATGTGCATGCAATGTTTGGGTCATTTCTCCACCCTCCCCCACACCCTCCCTTGATACCTGGCAGAAACTATTTTGCCCTTATCTATAATTTTGTTGAAGAGAGAGTATAAGCAATAATAGGAAGGACCAAGGGTTTTTGCTAGTTGAGATAAGGATAGCTATACAGGGAGTTGACTCACGTGGATTTCCTGTGCATTGCATATTCCTTTCACAGGTCTTGAGTTGTTTGACTAACAGTTCTTCAGTTTTCCTTTAATTTCCATTTTATCTTCAAGTTCTGAAATTCTGTCTTCTGCTTGTTCTAGTCTGCTGGAGTGGCCTTCCACTATGTTTTGTGTTTCTCTTTGATTCTTTTTTCTGAGGTTTTCCACATCATGGGTCACATCCTCTTTAATATTTTCTATTTTCATTTTTAATTCATTTATCTCTCTATTTATAGTGTTCTTTGTTTCACTTTGCTGTTTATTTAGGGCTCCTATGAGTTCATTGATTTATTTCTGTGTCTTCTCATATTCTTTATTTTTGTGTCTTGAAATTTCTTGAGTGCATCTGGTACATTTTGGTTAACTGTGTCTAGTATCATCTCCATGAAATTCTCAGTGATTACTTGCAGGATTTCTTCTTTGTGGGTGTTTTTGTGGGCATCACTGGGTTCCTTGGTGTCATTTATTTTTGTTTTGTTGGAGTCCAGAACTGGGTATCCATTTTCTTCATTTCCCTTTGAATCCTGTATTAAATTATTTTTTGGAGGAGAGTGGTTTCCATCCCTTTTTCTTCTTCCTATCATTCCACTTGGTACTGTGCAACTATTTTCTTGATAGGCTGGCTTTTGGTTTCAGTCACCTGTTTTCTTTCCCTTGATTTAATTTTTGTTTTGTGGCTGTCTTGGGCTTTTAGCTAGGTTGGTGTGCTATTTCTGTCCCTGGTCTGGGTGTACTTTAGTAATAACTAATTCACAGGTTCAATACCTGACCAGTAGTTTTTATGTTATATAGAAGACCCCTTTGTGGTAATATCAACAAGCAGTAGGAGTTGAGGGTTATTGCTTGTAAGGCTATCTATAGAAATTTGGGGAGTTGGATAGGGTGGCATTAAAGGGGGAGGTAGGAAGTGGAGTGGGTGAGTGGGAGAAGCAGTATGGGTGCTGCTGGTTTTTGTGGTCCTTGTGTATGTTTGGGTGTATTTCTGTTGTTGAAGTAGTGGGTGCTTGTGTTAGGGATTGCAGGGGTTTGGAGTTGTGTAAAGTTGGTATAGTAGTTTGGTCAGCAGGTGAGGAGTGTGTAGGAAGGAGAAGTAGTTTGGTGACAGGTTGGGGGAGAATGGAAGGGAAAGGTGAGGGCTAGGGGAGAGAGTGGGTAAGAAGGGGCAGAACAAGTTGTTGGGGAGAGGAGCAATGGATTTTAGCACAGGAGAAGGAGGGAGAGTGAAGGGGGTGAGAGTAGGGATGAGAAGATGATGATGGTAAAGTTAATAGGAATAGAAATAAAATAGAAAACCCACAATAACAAAACAAACAAACAAAAACAAAGAAATAAATGGGAAAAAATGAACAAACATACAAACAAAAAAACCAAAACCAAGCAAACAGAAAAAGAAAGAAAGAAAGAAAGAAAGAAAAACACCAGGTTCAGGAACAATGGAATTTCAGCCTCAGTTTAAGTTCAGGAGTTACTCCTCTGGCATCCAGTCCTGGTATTGGCATATATGAAGAAGTTCTGGAGTGGTCTCACCAGGTGACTGGATTGTGAGTAGTGTTTTGTTCTTCTGTCTCCCAGTTAAATTGAAATTGTAAGGTGAGGTAGCTTTGGCAGATCATGCAGAGTGGTCAGAGATTTTGATTTCCTCAGCTGATAGCTGTGTTACCCTTCAGCTGCAGCTGCTTGGTCAGCTCCTCCAGTGAGGTGGGGCAATTTAAGTCTGAATGCTTCCCTCAGGCTCAGGAGGTCAGCTCTGTAGTCTACTAGTTGCCCTGCTTTGGAGGTGGCTAATCACCAGCCCACTCTGGGCCTTCCTGCTTTTCCAGCATTTGTTTACTGATAGTTAGTGCTAAGATTAGCTCCCCCTTCTCCAGTGCACTTTCAGCATTCCCACCCCCTCTGCTGTTGTGCTAGATTACAGTTCACTGTCTGTTATTCAGTTTTTTTGGGGGGTGGTCAGTCTGCCCAGGGTCTGTGCTGGTTTATCCTGGGGGTGGCTGGGAGAATTCCACATGACATGTGATGCTCACCTGTTTGATCTGTCAAATGTCTTGCAGGCAGATTTGGAACTGGCAGTGGCTGCAGCAGCAGTGGCAGCCCTCAAGTTTTCTCAGTGCAATGTGTTGTGGGGAAGCTTTTCCTGGTCTAGGGGTTCAGGGTGTCAAAGGTTTGATTCTGGTTGGTGTTTTATTTGTGCTTGATGGAGGAAAGAAAAAACAAATCACCGTGGGGAAGGAGGGTTTCCCTGGGGCTAGACCCACCTTGCTGTCTGTGCAGCAGGTCGCAACTGTTAGGTGCAATTAAAGGCTGATTTGTGGGTCAGACTTTGAATTTCCTCCTGCACTTAGTTTGACAGCAGTTATTATTTTGGCTAGAAGCAGTCAGAATTATCCAAGTGTGGCTCCAATGTCTCAGGGAAGTTTTGGAGTCACAGAGCTTAGGCTATCTGCTTCCATACCCTAGTCACCCTCTTGGATCCTCCTTCTGTTCTTTATAAGTTACTCAGTCACAGGCATTTTGTAATAACAGCATAAAATGAGCTAAGATGGAGGGAAATTATTCTGCCAACCCCAGGCTTTGAATGTACAAATTGTATGCTATAGTCTGAATGTGTGTTCCAAGTTCATATGTTGAAATCTTCACCCTGTGGTGATGGCATTATGGGATGGGACCTTTGGGAGGTGATAAGATCATGGGGTAGAGCCCTCATGAATGGGATTAGAGCTCTTATAAGAGAGGCACCAGAGACTCCTTGCCTGATCCACCGTGGGAGGACACAGCTACAAGGTACAGTAGATGAACCAGACAGTTGGCCCTCACCAGACACCAAATCTGGCTACACCTTGATCTTGGACTCTCCACTCTCCAGAACTATGAGAAAATGAATTTCTGTTGTTTATAAATCATTGGCATACATCAGATGATTCATGCAGCTTAGGGTTCCACCTAAGACCCACCCACATTATAGTGAAAATTGGCTTTATGTATCACTCAAACTTAGATGGTCAAGAGGGAAGAGGGGCTGGGAAAGATTACTGTCATCTGAGGACAGATTTAGTTTTTGCTCAAATGTTTCTCTGTTTCTTCAGGTCTCATGCAACTCCTGGCTGTTTCACCATCTTTTCAAATTACAGGTTTTGATAAAATTTTGATAAAATTTTCTTTAGTTGAAAACAAAGTTGAAGGTTGGGTACAATGGCTCACGCTTATAATTCCAGTTACTTAGAGGATTGAGGTCAGATGGAGCAAAAATTTAGCAAGTCCCCATTTCAATCAGTAAGTTGGGTGTGGTGGCTCATGCCTGTGGTCCCAGCTGTGAGGTCAACCATAGGTAGGAGGATCATGGTCTGAGGCCAGTCCCAGGCAAAAACATAAGACCCTACCTGATAAGCAACTAAAGCAAAAAAGGGCCAGGGGCGGGTGGTGACTCAAGTGGTAGAGCACCTGCCTAGCAAGCACAAAACCCTGAGTTCAAACCCCAGTACTTCCCCCCCAAAAAAACCCCAAGAAACAACAAAAAAAACCCCAAACCAAAAAACAAAACCCTTAAAAATGAAAGTTGTCCCAGAAATAAAAGAATAGTCATTTTAAACTAAATATTGTTGAAAATACTGTATGCTACCTGTTATTTTAACATTCTAATGCAAAATAAAAAGGCTTAGAACATTTCATATTATACAGCATCTAAGATAAGAAATTACATACCTTTTATTCTAAGTACACAATGCACAGGATATTAGGTAGCACTATTTGGGTAGTTTAAACTTTATTCGTAAGATATTAGCATTTTTAAAAGTTTAAAAAGCACAACAATTTAGAAATCATTCAAAATTGTTTTAAAGGTATAAAATCACACTAAAAGGGACTCTATCAATTTTCTGAATTCCAGAAAATTCACTTAGAAATAGGAAGGTTTTACATGAAAATTTATGGAAACAACACAGAAACAGTGCTGTTATTCAGAGCAGATATAACAACTAAACCATAGTGATAAGTAAGAAAAAGGCAAAAATGGTCAAAGGTGTCAAAACTAGCACATTAAAACATGTGCATAATGGCTTGGGATGTAGCTCAGTGGTAGAGCACTAGGCTAGCATGTGCAAGGATCTGAGTTTGATCCCGAGCACAGCAAAACAAAACTAAAAAGGTAAAAGATGTGCCCAACATTTGCCCCAGAGTTTACCAAGCTTTTAAATAAAAGATGAAAATTTCTGTGATGAGGGAATTCATAAAACTCTTCCATGGTTCACAAAAATGAGCAATAATGATACCAGTGATGAAAAAGTATACTATCAATTTTCATTTGAACAAATTTATCTTGCACTAAATAGTTTTCTACTCTCAAATAGTTTCTATTTTTTTCTCAGTTTCAGACTATAGTCAGAAAAGTTCTATTTAAATCTAGAGCATATAAGATATTTTCTTTTTCAGGAGAAAGCAAAGATTTATTAGGACACCATGAAAAGGGGAGACAATGGTGGGCTGCTATGCATAGCCATAAGAGAAGGTTGAGAATAGGTTTTATACCTCAGATTAGGCCACTTTTGATTGGCTGTCTCCATTTTTTGTGGCCATTTCTGATTGGTTTTCTCTTCTTCTGATAGATTGTTTGAATCTTGCATAGGTGGGAACACCTCTGGGAGCTTGGCTTTTATTTCCGCATTCCATCTGGGCCCCCATTGCCAATCCATCCCCCACATTCCACCTGTTCCTTAGTCTTCCTTTGTCTGCCATGTTTCCTTAATATGGTCTTATCCACATTCCCCCCAACAGAACCACAAAACTAATCCTGGTTTTAGTGAGGCAAATGTCTCATCTTCTTTTAACTGCTCCAAGTATAAGATACTTTTTGAATGGACTAAGAAGTATGTAATCTAAAGATAAGTGAATTTTTTTTCTTTTGGTGGTACTAGAGTTTGAACTCAGAGCTTCACACTTGCTAGGTAGGTGCTCTACCACTTGAACCACACTTTCAGCTGGTTATTTTGGAGATAGGATCTAACCTTTTGCCAAGGCTGGCCTAGACTATGGTCCTCCAGGATGACAGGTATGTGCCACCACACTTAGCTTTTTTTTCCTTTGAGATGGACTCTTGCTAACTTTATTTATGTATGTATGTATTTATTTATTTATTGTCTAGGCTGGATTGGAGCTATCTTCCTCCCAATCTCAGCCTTCCAAGTAGCTAGGATTATAGGCATGAGCCACTGGTGCCCAATTAAGACAAAGTGAATTTTGAGATTCTTCAGCTATTTCTCCCACAGTTCTCTTAGTATTAGAAAATATCAATGAGAACAAAGGGCAACTAGGAATCCCAATTTATCAGCCAGCGTTCTCCAGAGAATCAGAACCAACATATACACACAAACACATACAACACATTTATACACACACACACACACACACACACACACACACGATCATTTATGTATATTATGAAAGAAAGGGAAATGTATAAGGGATTGGCTCATGATTATGGAGGCTGAGAAGTCCCAAGAGCTGTAGTTGGCAAGCTGGAGAGACAATGGTATAGTTCCAGTGCCATTCTGGAAGAGCCTGTGGTGTAAGCTCCAGTCTGAGATCGGGAGAAGACACAATCTGTCAGGTAATGAAATTGCCTCTCACCCTTTTTTTGTTTTATTCAGGTCTTTACTTCTTGGGTCCACCTACATCAGGGTGGCAATCTGCTTTACCAATTCAAGTGTAAATCTCATCAGGAAATGCCCTCAGGAACACCCACAATGATGTTGACCAAATATCTGGGAACTCCATGACCTGGTCAAGTTGACACATAAGCTTAACAATCACAAATCCACCCCTGTCAACTTGAACTTATGAGCATGTTCTGCACTCAATCTCCAAATAAAAGCAATGACAAGGCTGTAATTCCATCTAACATGACACAATCCTGCACAAACTGGAAGTGCACTAACTTCTTTCCCAGAAGAGCAAATAAGGAATTTGCTTTCTTTGATATTCTGAACATACATTTAAATACTATGATGCAAAATCAATATATCTTATGTTACATGAGAGGGGACTAGGAGAGGGGAAAAAAGTAAAGATGTTAGCAATATGTAGATATTTTTAATATATTGATGTGACAAATATCCTTTTATCTATATAAACACTTTATTTATATAAAAGCACATATTTTAACAAATATATATCAGACATTTGTTATCTAGCAGATTACTAGGTATCATATTGTTATAGCACATAGATATATACATACATAAATATATTCATGCCAAAATGCATATGAAATACTCATGACAATTACAGTCTTCATTTCTGTAACTTGTCACTTGGACATAGTTGGTGTTTGTAAGTACATTATTCTGTTACTACCTACTCTGAATTCCCTTTATCTTTTTTTCTTTTTTTCCTTTTTGGCAGTACTGGGGTTTGAACTCAGGGCCTACACATTAAGCTACTCCACCAGCCTTTTTTTGTGATGGTTTTTTTTTTTCTAGCTAGGGTCTCATAAACTGGGCTGGCTTTGAACCTTAATCTTCCTGATTTCTGCCTCCTGAGTAGCTATGAATATAGGGATGAGCCACCAGTGCCCAGCTCCCAATTTCCTCTTGATAGTCCAGATCAATCACCTTAGTCAACACCAAAGAGTCTGGTGATGGATCTCTTTCTGGCTTGCAGATAGCCATCTTTTTGCTATACCTTCTTATAAGGTTCTAATCCCATCATTGAAACTCCACCCTCATGACCTCATATAAACCTGATTGGATTCCAAAGTTCTCACCTCCAAATACCATCACATTGGGGATTAGGGGCTCTACATAGGAATGGGGGTGGGGTAAAACATGTAGTTGAGTGCTCCTACTTGGAGCTTGCCACCCTTGGTTCCAGTTGCTCCTGTTGCATCTAGCTTTCCCAAACCAATCACTGTAGTTCCCACTATAAGGTCTGGCCTTTACAGAAGAGCAATCACAGAGCTCTTCAAGGAGCTCTTAAAATTTGATTTCTCATAGTTGTGGTGAAACATACACCTTCTAGACATGTCTCTGACTGCGCATATAGTCTTCTGATTATATGCATAGTCAATAGGCTCCTTGCTTCTTATAAAGAGGTGGTTGATTAAGAGTATCAAAGCTGGTGTTGCATATGTCAGTGTAAATTTTAAATGACTGTCAACATTCCAATATTTTTAAGGTTTTGAACCTCTTCCTCTATATTAAACCCAGGCCAGCTCAGTATGTCTAAGCCACTCACTGTGGGCCACCTTTTGTTCATATTTCAGGCACCAAACAAACAAACCATGAGAACCCTTTCTAACTGCAACATTAAATGCAAACTCTCTGCTTAGTGAATCTATATGAATAGATTTGGCCTGACCTAACTTTACATCCCTTCCTCCATTATCCCCACCCCTGATATCCATTCCCACACATATCCCCCAGATTTCTGCTTGTATAAATTAGAATACTCAAGTAGTTCTTTTGGAGTATATCAAACCTCCTCATGGATCACACTCTGTACCTCACCTTTTAGGGACCTGCTGTGACTGGAATCTAGTTACAGGCAAGGAGGGGTAGTGGGGTGAGCCCTTAAGAGACTCAGCTTTATCTTGCATGGCACTTTCTTCAGAGAAGGCCATTATAGTTTCCTCAGACAGTGCAAGATTAATCCCCTCTGCTGAAGATGGAGATACTGCTTCCTCTGCCAGTGTGTGTGTGTGGGGAGGGGGGCGTGGTAGTTCTCTTCCACTGGCAATGAAGGCTACACAGAATTTGGGAGCTAAGTGTTACCAAGTTCTTAAGGGTTTCCTTCACATTCCTATGATAACTTTGTAGATTCCATTCCTTCCCAATGGATACTTTCATTTTAGTAACATGCACCTTATAAAGCTCAAAGTCCAATTTGTGTTATAATTCAGTCAGCTGCTGGATGAGATTCTGGGTTTGATTTTCAGCAATCTCAGCCTTGTGGCTAAAGGAAAGATGGATCTCCTTAAAGGCAAACATAGAAGCTTCCACATCATTTGTGTGGTTCTTGAGTTGGGAATTGGAATTCCTTTTCTGTTCCCACATTATTCATAGACACTAAGAGCAACCACCCAATTTTGTTATATCATTAGTTTTCAAAAAGTTTTCAAAAGTTTCATAAACATAGTCAACTAGCTTCTTGCTTTCTTATAAGTAGTTGATTCAGTGAATCCAGGGCTTGTATTGCCTATGTCTGTGGTATTTTTCAGAGTCATTTGCCAGATCATGCCATGGTCTGCAAGAGCTTTCTTATCATTTTGTTGTTGTTGTCATGTTTTTGTTTTGGTGGTACTGGGCTTTGGACTCAGGGCCTATGCTTGCTAGGGCCTATGCTTGCTAGGCAGGTACTGTGCCACATAAGCCACTCCACCAGCCCTAGTGCTTTCTTTACTAGTAAGAATACAGTCATTAGTGTCTTTAAATATAATCAGATTAAAAAGCCAATTCAACACCTTGGAACCAATTCAGAAATCTTATCCTTGTGGTGCTATTCCTGTAGAGCCACTTTTGGTGTGTGTGTGCATGTGTGTGTGTGTGTTTATGCCCATTAGGCTCTCTGTAACTTTGCTTTCTGCATTTCAGATTCAACCAATTACAGGTTGCAAATATTTGGGAAAAATTGTGTTTGTACTGAACGTGTACAGACCTTTTTCATGTCATTACTCCCTAAATAACACAGTATAACAACTATTTACATATAAAGGATGCCTGAGAATGTATGTAAGTTCTACACAAATACTACACCCCTTTACATAAGGGACTTGAGCAGCCGTGCTATTTGGGTATCCACAAGGGGTCTTGGAACAAATTCCCCATGGTTACAGAAGGACAAATATATATACTGTATACATGCACAATGTACATATACACACACATACAGATACATAAATTAAGATTATCTCACTTCATTAGTCAGGTGAGTGAAATTCCCTCTTACTCAGCCATTTTTGTTCTCTGTAGACCTTCAGTTAATTGGATAGACCCATCCCCCCAGGGAAGGCAATCTGCTTTACTCAGTCTACCAATTCAAACGCGAATCTCATCCAGAACCACCACCCAGGTTCTCAGGCTCCCATTCAACCTTGTCAGGATACAAAAGCAAGGGTGGTCTCAGCAAACAAATGGCTTCACACTTCTGAGTATCAGATATAATTATGCTGTAGATTGTATTATTCTGTATATTAGAATCTACCTCTCTTGAGGTACTAATAATATACTTCTTCTTTCCATTTGTTGGTTTTTTTATACAGACTTTCAGATCTTTGGCAGGGAAGTCAAGTTCAGTCACTGGCTGGTTCAGGTTACTGGCAACAATGCTATTCTAGTTAGTTTTCTCCCTCATTGATCTACCCCTATTCATTTAGAGTAGGACTACACAGGTACAGAACTAGTGGGTTATCCCAACCACAAGGCAACCCAGTAGCATTCATTGTCAAACCCACCTTTGCCAGTTGGGGTGGAGGTACAACATGCCCCTCTGAAGCCTGTAGGAATTCTGACATAAAGGTCTAAAGACAGAGGTACAGTGTCTCTTTAAGAAGTATCTCTACTGCTATGGTCTACTGCTAAAGTGGGTTTGCTCTCTCCTGTTCTTCCATCACTTGAGGACTCAGCAAGAAGACTCCCACAGATGCCAAATGCCAGTGCCTTTAACATCAGACTTGCCAGCTACCAGAACTTTAAGAAATAAATTTGTATTCTCTGTAAAGAATGATCTCCAAACAGCACCTAAACCTAGAAGAGAGCTCTTCTGATGGGCACTGACATGCTTTATTTTAACACACAACTTAAATTTCTAAAGTGATTTTCTAGGGCTGGTGGAGTGGCTCAAGCAGTAAGAATGCTGTCCTGACTTCAAACCTAGTGCCACCAAAACAAAACAAAACAAAAAACCCCAAAAAACAAACAAACCAAAAACCCAAAGTGATTTCCTTAGGGCTAAGCTTCATACATTGCACAGGCATTCCTTTAATAGTTCAGCTTTTCATTGCTCTTCTGCCTGACCATATGGCCAGGCCATTGGCTGCTGCCCATGATTCAGTGAAAGCCCAAACATAAGTGTGTTTGCAACTGTGCAATTCCAGGACGCAATTCAGTACATTCAGTTAATCTAGTCTTATCTTCCTCAACCAGTCTTTCATCCACTGGTCTTAATGCATAAATATTAAATTCTTTGTGACATTGCGATTTTCTATAACATTACAGTGGAAGAAATGGCAGGAGACACAGTTGACCTTTAATTCCTGCGATGGGCAGAATTTGAATCTTGTGTCAATGCCAAGAATGGATCAGAATTATATATTTTTTTGATAGCAAAGTAACTGAAGTCGTGAGTTCATGTGAGGAAAGCCATTGGCTTTATCCTCTGTCAAATTAACTGTTACAGTAGGTTGTAAAAAAATAGCGTGTGTACAAATTTTAAACTTATTCCCTAGTTCTGTGAAAATGGTTATACTGGATGTTTTATATTTCTGACTAATATACTTGTGAACCAAAAGATAAATACTATGTAAAATTAGGCAGTTATGTTACACCAGGATATCTGCCTTTATGGTGTTAGTCGTTTGGCTGAATAGAATAAACTTTAAAGTGATTTTTAAGGGAAATACTTCAGTTTATTTCGGTTGAAATTGTGCTTTTATTTGCAGGAAAGCATTTTAATAGTGTTAAGTGTGTACTGAAGCCTTTTGTTAAGTAACTGCAATGATCATATGCTAGAATTAAATCCCAGAAAAACTGTCACATTGTATGTTAAATGTTCAATTGATTTCAATAGTATATTGTTGATTTTTTTTTTTTAAAAAGAGCTAGTCACACGGCTTGCTTTATCCGCATAGCAATAGGTCTGGCAGCTGCTCAGGTGGCTACAAAGTTAGTAATAGAGGAAAAGAGGCTCCCTGTTCACGGACGTTGCAGGGCCCTCTTTGCATTCCCCTGGTAGCAGGTTTCTGTGTAAATTATTTCCACTCGATTGTGGAACTCTTCTGGGCACTGCTTTCATTGTTAAAGGGTTTCTCTGGCATCACCCAAGCATTTTGCATACTTAAGGTTTCGTGGCTATCATGTCCTCTGGTCACTGAGGCTGTCTTAATCACTGCACAGCAGGAAGATGGGAATTGTCCCTCATGGTGTGTGCTAGGTAGCAGTATCCTAAAGTTTTCAGGTCCCAAATGTCAATGGTCTTCATTGGGAAGCACTCATGGGCTTCTCCCATGCCTCCAGTTCACATTAGTTTAAGTGGCAAGTGCTTCTAAAATTGGATCTGAGCAGGGATTGCAGGAGCCCACAGCATTAAGAAGGCTACTGCCTTCAATAATTCAGCCAGGGCTTGCTTTTGCTCTAATGCCTGCTCCAACATGGCTTTCTTTTGGCCAATCTTAAGGACAGGAGCTAGCAATATTTCCAGATGTGGAAAATGCGTTCTCCAAAGTCCAACTAAATCAAACATTTTAAGCTCTATCTTTGTTCCTAGAGGTGGGTATCAACAACACCTTACATTTAGTCACTGGAGGAATATTCCTGATGACCCTTGTCCAGGTCATTTCCAAGAATTTTACTATTGGGACAGACCCTCAAATCTTTGCTGGATTTATTAAGCAGCCTGGGTTAGGACTGAACAAGTCAGTCCTAGCTTGTTCTTTAGTTTCTGGTGTTATCATACCATCATTGATGTGGTGTATTATTACACTTGAGGCCTGGGTCAAGTCCAAATCCCTTCTGACTAAACTGTGACAGTAAACCTACGAGTTCAAATCACCCTGTGAACATAAATTGGGATCCAGAAAACTTCAGCTGGCTCTTTTCCAAGATTGAGATAGAGGAGAAAACATTTGCAATTACTGAGCACCAGTCTTTTAACCTATAGTATTTTCTGTATGGTTAAACCCAGGTCTGGGCTGAGGCTATGTGTGCTACAACTTTATTTCAGTCTCAAAAGTCTCCCATTAGTCTCTGTGAGTCATCTGCCTTCTTCCGGGCAATACATGGCTATTGAACAGAAAATTTGCTGGTGTCAGCACTCTACTATTATCAGGTCATTAATTAAAGTGATAATTTCTTTTTGCACACTAGTACGCTATCATTTTAAATTAACCACTTGCATGAGCTCAAACAATTCTACTGGTTTTCATTTAGCCTTAGTTCAATTAAGAGTGGCTGAAAGGTGGATGCAAGCTTTTTGTTTTACAATATTAGGTAGGGAAGCAATTCCCATCAAACATAATATCCATTTCAGTAATACAGTCAGGTAAAGGACACATGACCACCTCACATGAATTCCATTTGAAAGCTGGGTGTGGTGGGGCATGTCTATAAGTCTCAGCTATCAGGGGTGGGGGGAGGCTGAGGCAGGAGGATCTCATGAGCCTAGAGGTTCACAGTCAGCTTGGGCAATCACAGCAAGACCCCTGTCTGTCTTTCACACACACAAAATTCCAATCTTCATCAAACTTTGGCCAATCCCATCAATAGTTGCATCTCTAATGTCCTCCCAGCCCAAATGTAGCCCCTGTTAAAAGGTTACTCACAGGCTTCTGAATCCCAGCACATGAGGCCCTTGTGGCAAGTAATCCTAAAAAATTCTCTCTGGCCCTTCCATGGCCATGTTACTCACACCTGTGCCTCTGAGGTCAGGTCCTTGGCCAGGGGTCAAGTCAGAAGTCTCTGGTCCCTACATCAATCTTTACCTTGATTAATCTGCCTAGCCATTGTCTCTGGGTGGTGTTTGCCTTCCTGCTTTTGAAACTTCCAATAGAAGTGAATGGAACTGAGGTCTTTAATGTTGGGGAACCAGCAGGTCCAGCTGTTGGAACAAGAGTACAGCCATCTTGAAACCAGGCAGCCACATCAAGGCTCACCTGCTAGCCTACTGTATTCTGCTATTTCTGATGTCACCTTACATTGCCTTCTGTTTCCCTACAGTAAGTTTTTATTTCTCTTAAGTGATGCTGTCATCCGTCAGTTTCCATTAAGCGATGCAGCCAGCCATCCTGAACACACCCATGTCAACAATGAATTCCTGCAACCTGCCCTTAAGATGACCTCCTGAAAACAACCCATACAGCCCTATAAATTCCCAAGCCTGTAAGAGGCGGTGTTTCTCTTTCTGACTAGAGTCCTCCTCAGGTTTATCCCAAAATAAACCTGCCTCTGCTGTTAAGCCTAGCTTCCCGCTTCTGTCTTCTTTCCTGGACACCTTTCTCCTGACACCAACCTTTGATAGTTCTACATCGACACCTTTATATCAACACAACCAATTCATCTAATTTCTCAATCACCACCTAAAGACTCCTACCCCACTAGGTCAAGTCCCCTGGCTCTCCTGTCTCTCCTCCTTTCCTTGTTAACTATTTTGATGTTCTTGCATTTTAAGACCCATAAGAGGAAGTAGAGGCAGCAATCTGATGAAGCTTCTTCAATTGATTTTACAACAGTAAGGTTATATGGGGCACCCATGTGAAGGGGGCTGCTTTAATCACAGTATTTACCATGGCCTGGGTGGTCAGCATTTTCAGTGGCAATATCCCAGTCATTAGAAAGCCATCTGACATGGCTTGAACACCCAAGCATATTGCTTTCTGCCTCTGGGGTGTTCCACTGGCATTCATAGAGTTGAGCAGGGCTGTCCCCCTGCTCAGGTAAGGACACTTCACAGTGGCTTCATCTAGCCTGCAGGCTGGACACTGTCTTGGGGATAAGCTCCTCTGTGTCTGGAACACAGACAGCCATCTATGGCCGTCCATAGTGAGCTGTGGGTCCTGCATCAACCCAAGTGAGCTCTTCCATGCAATGGCACGAAGACACTTGTCTTAGTCCATTTGGGCTGCTGTAACAAAACACCTTAGACTGGATGATTTATAAACAGTCATGGCAAGGCTCACTCTCTGCCTCAGAGATGGCGTCTTTTCCATGTGTCCTCACATGGTGGAACGGGTGAACGACCTCCTTTTGTCGTCTGTTATAAAGGCAACAATGTCAGAGTCCTTATAACAAAATCACCCTTAAGGCCTGGCCTCTTCATTACATCATGTTAGATTTGAACATACAAGGTTTTTGATTTTTTTTCACCTGTGTGTGTGCGTGTGTGTTTGTGGTACTGGGGTTTGAACTCAGGACCCTTGTACTTGCTAAGCAGGCACTCTACCATTTGAACCACCTCCCTGCTTTGCTTTTTTTTTTTTTGCTTTAGTAATTTTTCAGATAGGGTCTTGCATTTTTGGTTACCACCAGCCTCAGATCTTCCTACCTATGGCCTCCTGCACAGCTGCGATTACAGATTCGTATGATGACGCCCAGCTTATTTGTTGAGATGGAGTCTCCCTAAACATTTTGCCCAGGCAGACCTCAAACTGCAATCCTCCCAATCTCTGCCTCCTGAGTTTCTGGGATTATAGTTGTGAGTCACTGCACCTGGCCAATAGGTGAGTTTTGAGGGAACACAAACTTTCGGCCCAAAGCAATATGGCCCCTAAATTAGTCACTCTCACAAATTTTTGGGGAGCCAATGATACCAACCTACAAAATGAGAAAACTCCTTCATATCATAGTCCTGGTTTCAGTACTTTCTTGTTTTGCCCTCCTCCCTGCACTGATGATCTTCCTGGTGAGCAGAGGCTTTAGAAGTGCTGTTATCCCTGAATAATTTTTCTCTTTGGCAGGCACCTTTGAAGCTAGTGGTCAAAGCTCAGATGGACCAAACACTGAACTTGGTCCAGATTCAATACTTCCTTTCATTTTAGCTATGACAGGCATCAAAATGTAAGGGATGACCTTTAGTGTGCTTCTGATTATTTTGCATTTTCTTACCGTGTTATAATTCTGACATCAAAGGTGTTTTTTTTCCCCTCAGACCAGCTAATTTTCCAACTCACCAGACACCAATGGAGTCTCTTGCAATTCAGTTCAGACACTAACTGCCCAAAGTTAGTGCACACTTCATAGATTAAGGGCTCAGTCCCAAGCATGGGGGTCCCCAGGTTACCCACAGTTCTGTTTGATTTGTCTGCAAAGTTGAGGGTGAGTGACTCCCAAAACCCTTCACCTTTCATGTTTAATAATTTGCTAGAACAGCTCCCCAAACTCCAGAAAACACTTCCCTTAATTGTAAGGGATACAACGGTGGACAGGGCAAGGTCTGAAAGGATTGTGAGCACAGGAGCTTCTGTTCCTATGGAGTTGGGGTGCACCACCCTCCCAGGACATGAATGCCTCTGCCAGCCCAGAAGCTCCCCAAACCTGTCATTTGGGGTTTTTTAGTGGAGGTTCAGTTATGTAGACATGGCTGATTAAATCGTTGGCCATTATAATTGCACTCAATCTCCAACCCCTCTCTCTTTCTTGGAAGTCCGGATGAGCTGAAAATTCCAACCCTCAGATTACCTTGGCTCCTCTCACCATCAGTCTTATTTGGAAGCTGGGGGAGGATGGAGGAAGGACAAAAGTCACCTCAACAGCACAAACTCAGGTGTGATTGAAAGGGGCTCACTACGACTAGAAAGACAAAAAGATCATTCAGGAAATTCCAGGGGCCTGAGAAGGGACTAAGGCTCATTGCTGACTTCTCACAGCCCAGATGAGAAAAGAAACAGCAATAGATACTCAGCTCAAAAAACACCCGTGTTGCTCAGAAAGCTTAACTGAGCCCAGCCCACTCTGTTTTAATTTAAAGGAGGCAAAGAAAAGAGAGTAGTCTTTTAACAATTCCAACTAACTGCTGAATAAATTTTTATTCTTCCTCATTCTATCAGAGAGACAGAGTTCTTGTGCTAGTGGAATAGAATAGAAACCAGGGCTTCCAGCACAGGACAATCAACCAGTGGGGCTTGAAACCTGGACACAGATCCAAATTTCAAAGGTGTTTCCATTTAAAAACTGGGGTGGATGGGATTGATTCGGGTGATATAGAAAAGTTGTATCAAGGAATTAAAATGAAAACTTTTCAGGTTTAAAGAATCTTCGGTAGTCTAGAAAGTCCATGGTTCTACTGTTGACAGATGAAGCAAAGTGCCATGTAATGGCCATAGAAATTAGAACTTTCCGGACACATCAACCAAGCTCCAGATTCAATACATATCACCTTCACGTAAAGAGATTGCATGAGCCAGTGGATCCCAAGGCATCAAAATGATTCTAGAACTTCCTCTTTCTGCAGTCTCATTTCTCTGTTTCTTTCTACCTTCCAGTGCCCCCTCCACCCAAGACAGTCACACCACTCCAGGCGGCCCCAGCATTCTCCATCTTTAAGACATGTCCTCACCTCGGGCTTGAGCAGCAGGTAGCAGAAGCAGCAGCAGGTCCCAGCTAGAAAAATAATGGCACTTCCTGTTTCAGGGCTTTTTGATACAGGTTTGCAATCCTCACCCGGGACTTTTTATAGGCCTTTTGTTCATGTGGTATGGCAGTTTCAAATAGGAATTGAGCCAAAAAAAAAAATCTAACATTTTCATACTGTTGGTTTGTAAATTTTAGATGGTTATGGTTTTGAGAAAGAGTAGCAAAAAAATAGAGTTGAAGCCCAGATCAAACCATGCCTGAAGCACTCTGGTATCGGGAGAGGGGATGGCAAGAGGGGACATTTGCTGTTCATTTAAAAAATGTTATTTTATCATTTAAAAATGTTATTTTATCAATATAATGTGTGCACATAATTTTAAAAGTAGAAAATGCTTTAGGACATATAATGAAAATTCTGGTCTCCCCATCTCAGGTAATTATTTTAGTTATTTCTGATAATATTTATTTATTCTCATGTTTCTGACTAATATTCTTACATGCCTTTTTTGTATAAAGACATTATTTATGGGCTTTTTTATGTAAGTTGATAATTTAGTTCTCTTCCACCCCCCCATAAACACACACACACACACACACACACACACACACACACACCTTTCCTTTCTTCCCACTAAAATTATATTAGTTTCTGATTGACTTGTTATTCAATATTGGCTTAATAATTACCATATAGATGTAATGCATAGCTGAACCATGTGGTGTATACTATGATTAATTTGTATAACTTTTGTTTTTCCAAGAGTTCATAATTGCCTTGCTTTTTTCATTTACTTAAAACTTTCTTTCTGGCTGGGGGGCATAGATCAAATGGTAGAGCACTTGCCTAGCAAGTGCAAGGTCCTGAATTTAAACCCCAGTAGCTCCTTCCCTCCCTCCCTCCCTTCCTGCCCTTTTTTCTTGTGTTTGTTTTCTTTGTTTTGAAACAGGCTAGCCTGGGTCCCAGGACCCTCTTGCCTCAGCCTTACTAGTGTGGGGATAACAGGTGTGTGCCATCATGTTTAGCTCATTTACTTAACTTTTTATGTGCTCATCAATCACTACATCCTTCTCAAAATCTGTGACAAGTGTGTAGCTTTCCGACAGGGCTATATCTCAAGGAATTAACTTGGTTATTTCTGTGTAATCTCCTTTCTTTCTCTTCCTGGTATTAGGGAGACAGGTCTTTCTCTACTTCAAATCAGAAACCAAAAGGTGAAGGAAGCACTGGCTCAAGTATTGCATAAAAATTTTCACATGTATATTTGCAAAGCTAGCTTTTCCTCTCCCACTAACTAAGAAGTTGAGAAGACAGGAACGAGACTGAAAGTCCAAGGAGAAAAATGAACAGGAGAGACAGAAATAGGAAGCCCCTCAAGTAGCAGAGAAGAGGAAAACTTTCTGTGGCTGACCCCATGGGTGGAGCTGAGTTAGCTCAGAGGGCCAGCTGTGTCCTCAGACTCACTGCTGGGGCCACAGCTTAACCACTGTGGGCCATGAGCCCCTGAATGGAGGAAGAATGACTTGGACATTGTATGGGAAAGAAAATTTGAAGGGCAGGATGGTTCTGTGCAGACTCAGTGGGAATGCCACCATGTGTGTGGCTCTTAACAATGAACTGTGTGATTCGAGCATTCATTTTTTTTTCACAGTTTCAAGAATACTAATTATTGTGTTTCCTGTATTTTTTTTCTGTTTCCTATGAGTTTTTCCCTTTGGGTAGGTAGGTATGTTTGGATTTATGTCTGTCTTTGTGTTAAAGGTTTTTCTCAAATATCTGATAATCCTTGATTATTCAGTCACATTTTTAGGAAAGTCACTAAAATTTGTAATATACAGAGCAAAGAGATGCCAGATTAAAGGCAGGAGGGGCTACTCAGGAGACAGAGATCAGGAGGATTGAAGTTGGAGCCAGCTGAGGCAAATAGCTGAGACCCTATCTCAAAAATATCCAACACAAAAAAAAGGGTTGGAGATGTGGCTCAAGTGATAGAGCACTTGCTTAGCGAGTGTGAGGCCTTGAGTTCAAATCCTAGTACCACAAAAAAAAAAACAGATTAAAGTCAGAGGGACAGTGAGAAGCACTTGATATCAACTTTTCTAATGCTAATTTCCTAATGCTAAAAATAATTAACTGAATACCCAGTTAATATAATAATCTTCACATCCTTGTAATAAGGATAATGCTTAGGAGATTATAAATATATTTTCTTTTCTCTTCCTCCTCCCTCTCTCACTCCTCTTCTTCCTCTTTGTCCTCTTCTTCCTGTTTTTCTATGCAGGTAACTTTTCTTTCATTAACTCTATGTACCCATTTTCTAGAAGTGGATTAACCTTTGTTACTGAGGGGTTGGAAAAAGAAATAATGAGCTAGGCCTTGTATCATTGGTGCTGCCCAGAGTTGCAAGGCCAGGGAAGATCCAAATACAAACTTCAAAGCATAGTTTTTACTGGATGCATGTCACTTTTACGTCATGGCAAAGTTGAGGGATCATAAGTTAGAGATCATCTATAGTGAGGAATTTTCTAGCTTTTGGGGTTTTGCAGCAAAACAATAAACTTGTAAGCCAGGTGTTACATGAGGGGAGATTATTCCAAACCTCTTTGGTTCCCACTTAGTATAATAAGGGCTAAGTCTAGAGAAGTGTAATTTCAGACTCTTCTCAACATGCACAGAAAATAACCTTGACATTGGAGTCAGGAAGGAGGAAGACTGGGATGAGGAAGAATGGGCAGCAGCAGAGCCTGGTCTTCTGGCTCAAGGATGACAAGCTTGAAGGAAGCAGGATGAGAGAGTGGAAGAGGGGACGGTGTCAGACAGGTGTCTAGGTTCCCCTTTGGCCTTGGACCTGGAGGACTGTTCAACAAGTCATACATAGGGACAAGGCACACCTGCCCTGGCCCATTGGGAACTCTAGGCAGATAGGCAACAGGGAGCTTGCTACTCACCCCCTCCCCTGCCAGACGTCCCCCTGCCTGTCTCTGTCACAAGATGTCCCTGCTCAAATTTTCCTTATTTCAGAAGACGTTAGCTGCTAGGCACACAGTTTTAGGGACAAACGCTTAAGCTTGTGGGGAGGGGGAGGGGGAGTTGGTGTCCCCTTAAATTACTTTAATGCTCCCTCAAAGTAGTTTCTTATTTGCTTGTTTCAGATAAGGCCCTCCAGAAAAACTTAACAAGGAACCAGCCAAAATCACAGAGTCACTCCTTTTAGGGGACCTAGAGGAAATTTTGTTTGTTATAATAATAAATTCTGTCCACCCCCACCCCCACCGCCCCCAGAGGCAATTTGTCTGTCATATTGGAACATGCAATGTACAAAGAAGCATGACCTCAAACTGGGCCAGTTTATGTGATTGTTCTGGGAGAAGGGAAAGGACAAAGTGTGTGTGGGGTCCCTCAGCTTCCCAATTTCCATGCAAATCACAGTCTTTGAAATCCATGACAAAAAACATTTTGAGGGGTTTTACAAAAGAGGAAGCTTAGCAAAGGTTTATTTAGCAAAAGAAGATAAAGTTGGGAGAAACAGAGAAGGGAAAGAAGGTGGGAGCAGAGAAACTCAAAATGGCGGTCTTTGCTGTAGGAGTATTTATACTTTCTGAGCAGGGGGCTCCATCCTGAGTGCCCTTCTAGACACATTGTCATGTCCCCTGGGAACCTCTAAACATTGTACTAGGCTTCCGAGCTTAGAGACAATGGATTTAGGGTGGGTCTGTTACCTAAAACCTGGCTAAGATTTTTATTATTACTCAAAACATAGAGACAAGGGTCTAGATGAGCATGTTATTATTCAAAACATGGACGTAATATATGACATTTAGGACATCCATTGGCCAGACAGGCTTCTTTTCAGCGTCTCCAACTACTCAAGGAGACTGCAACTGAAAGAAGGGGAAGGGGGAGGGGAGGCTCACTGCATGGATAATTTTTGGCCTTTACTTCCTGGTTCGTTTTTAATTCTAGAATCTGGCCATTTAAATATATATTTTTTTATTATTTTAAATTTTCCTGTCACTCTTTCTATCTATCCTGCTTCACCATGGTGAGTCTTTCCTGTATGACTCTAAGTTTCCCCAATTAAAACCCCTTACTCTCATCCTGGGAGCTGCTGCTTTTAGACTTGTCTCCAGTGTACTGCCAGTAACCTCTCCTCACTCTTTTATCTCCTGCTTGTGCTCACTGGCTTTGCACTCACCCTTGGCACACTCTGCATCACAAAGACACCCTGTCCTCAACACACACACAGCTTTTCTGTGTTACAAGAATGTCCTGACCACAGACACAGAGAAAGAAGTGCTCGGGGAAACACATCTCTGACCTGAGAGACAGTTATCCTAACAGCCTGCCCAAGCTCACTAAGCTGGTTCTGCAGAAAACTGAAGAAAGAATGTCTATAATGTCAAGATGCTAGGGGGACTGAAGAGCTAGCTAAGTCCCAGGTGAACATGTGCCTCTGCAATTCTTCTTTCACGTGGATTAGCAGTTCACAGTAGAGACATCCTTGGAAAGTCTCTGTGACCTCAGTCTCACCACCTCTCCTACCATAACTAAGCAGGGAGGTGCTGAGGTGCAGCTCAGTTGGCCCATTGTTTTTAATCTGCCACCCACTTGCTATGGGAGGTTGGGAGCTAACTAGTTGCAACACTACCTCCTGTCTTAAGGAGAAATTTGTTTTTCCTTTGTATTAAGACAATTAATTCATATTCTCAGGTGAATTTAGCAGGAACTGTGTATAATGCGTGGCTCTCTCAAGTCCTGTCACCTGAGGACCACCTGTTGTTGATTCCGACAACATGTCATAGGTCATACTTATGATAGGGGCTCTATAAGAGGTGAAAGTTCCTCCTGTCTTTGCACGGTCAGATGGCCTGTGGTGTGCATGTCATTGAGGTTTAGTGATTATTCAATAACAGAACTGTTTTCTTTTTCTGTGTCTTAGTGGAGAGGTGTTCTGGGTTGGGAGAAGACTTTATATCTAGTTGTCAAAGGACACAATTACAATAATTTGTGTAACAATTGTAATTGGTTTTCTTATTCACTCTAGAATCAGGCAACACTTTATTCCATAGAATAAAATAGGTATTCCAAGGAGCCTCTCTGGCCAGGTTGGTTTTAGGGACAGAGAAAGGCTGAAGACAGCCGCTGAGTGGTAGAGGGACTGCCTGGTGTGCACAAGTCCCTGGGTTCAATCCCCAGGACTACAAAGGGAAGGAAGGAAGGAAGGGAAAGGAAAGAAAGAAAAGAAAGAAAGGAAATAAAGGAACAATGAAAAGTAGATTGGTCCTTCAGCGTGAGTGACTCTATTTTGATTTTTAGCCTGGTCAATTGGGGCATAGTGTGGGATCCTCGTGTAAAACAGAGGCCTCCTATAACTGTTTTTTTTTTTGCAGTTTTTTTCCCCCAAAACAGGATATTGTCACTGAGGTTTCTGGGTACTCTCTCAAGTTTCATAGGAGTAAAAACTGCAGTGTCTCCCTCATGCCATCCTCTCAAGAGTTACTTTGAGCTCTCCATGGAAGCATCATTTGCACACTGTCTGAGGTCTGTGAAATTGAAGTCACCCAGCTACACAGGAGGCAGAGGTAGAGGATTACAGTCAGAGGCCAAATTGGGAAAAAGCCCAAAAAGAAAAGGCTGGGTGCAAGGCATAAAGTGAGTGTTCTCTTAATAGGCTTGAGGCCCTGAGTTCAAACCCAGTACTGCCAAAAAAGGAAAAAAACCAAAAATCAAACAAACAAACAAAAAACTGGCTTTACATTGTGGAGCAAGATTAACATTCCTGAATATCCTGACCTGACCCCAAATCGGAAATGATACCCATGTGTGATAAAATAGGAATCTCTCACTTGATTCTAAGGTCCCTCATGGCCTGGTTTCTTCTGAGCCCACCGGCTGGAGGGCAGATCTGCACTGCTGTCACCAAGCCTCCAATCCTTGGCTCCACAATCATTGTTTTGTCATAGCTATGTTCCACCTGCGTTTTACTTTGTAACTTTAAAAATATTTACTCGTATACTCAAGAAAAGGAATTCACAAGAGAACCTAACATCCACTATTGCAATACGAAAGCATGAGGAGAGCTCGCCACGTGTCACAGGCGACCAAAGCAACACTTTCTCTTTATTAAGAACGGAAGTTCACGACTCTTTATTTTTCTCTTTTTTAGATGAAAGGATTGCTTTACTTTCTCGGTTTTAAAATGCCACTCTCCTGTATTCAATAGAAGACCACTGGTGATGGTATATTTTCATATAAAACAATCTTTTTCATCTCTCTCATCATCCATCATTTTTAAGGTTGCATTTACTCATTAGATCAAATTCTTGCCTACACTAAACCCCAGAAAATGTTGTCATTTTTCCCACATCTTTTAAAAAAGAATTCCTTAAGATCTTGGTAGAAAAAGAAGGGAGAAATCCTTCTAAGTAAGAGAAGTAAGAAAGCCTTACAGTAATAAAAGAAGACATGAAGAAACACCATTGAACAGATTTCAGAAACTCTACATGAAGGTAAGAAGAAGAAATGGAAAAAAACAAGGAGACACACATTTGTGATTTAAGTCCTGACGACCTGGAAGTTTACAGTGATAGAAGCCAAACAGGAGTGCGATATGTGTAAAATGCAAAATAGAACGTGCTTTCTTTTCTACATGGGAAAAGGGGTGGCTCGTCAAAATTATTTTCAAATGTGCTTAAGAGAAAAAGAAGGCCCTAGAAGAGAAATCACTAGCAGTAGTCACAGTTGTAACAGTAATTATGACACATATACATATGTATATATATGGATGGATATATATATATATATACATATATATATATAACTAATATAAAGGACAGAATAACAACAACCCCAGAATTTCAGCAATCATAATGGGAAATTACATTTTAGGTCTTTTAAATAAGATCCTTATTCTGGAGTGAGGAGCAGAGTTTCCTGAAAAGGTTATGATATGGAAAAAAAATTTTTAGAGTTATTATTTTTTTCCTTTTAAAAAAATTATTGTTGCACTGGAGGTAAATTGTGACATTTACGAAAGTGCTTACCTACCTTTCACGAATAATTTTTAAGATAAAAATAATGATTCTCGTACAGATATAAAAATGAAAACCAGTTAAGAATTTATTTAACTTAATGTGGGAATTAGTTGTCACAACCAATTCAAAGGAGAATGAAATAAGACATACATTTATATCAGCAATATTTAAATATGAATGGAGGCAAAACTGGCTTTTCCACAGTGGGCTCTAAACAGAATCTATTTTTATGTCTTCCAGGCAACAATAAAAAAGAATAATATACCAATAATGCTATTATCTTGTCTATGAGAAGGAGTGATTTGCTTTTACCATCAGTTATCTGCAAATTTTGGAACTGTAAAATATCTCTGGCAGAAATCAAATCAGATAACTGGGAAGGGATTTCATCGGTAAATAAATAGAACGGACATTGAAGTAGACTGTTGCCTAGTTATTCAGTCGGTTTGTAACTCAGGTGAGGAAATGGGATTTATTCATTGGGTCTCTTCAAAAATCTAAAGTTCGGGTGAGGGTGGTGGTACATGCCTGTAATCCCAGCTGAGGCAGGAGATTCACAGGTTCTGGGCCAGTCTGTGCTACAGAGAAAAGCAAAGTGCTGTGCCTGTGCCTCAGTGGCAGAGGCTTGCCTAGCACACACAAGCCCAGGGTTCCACCCCAGCGCTGCCAAAACAAAACAAAACAAAAGCAAACACAAACCTTATTGCTCTAAGCCTTCAGCATTGCTGTTCTTTACTCTTTATTGACTTACTATTTTATTTACTTTATTTATTTTGGCAGTACTGGGGTTTGAACTAACGGCCTCACATTTGCTGGGTGACCCTGTACCATTTGAGCCACTCCACCAGCCCTTAATTGACTTTTTAATGTGGTAAAATACACTTAGCATGAAATCATTTTCGCCAGCCTAGTGGCACAGACACAACCGCCAGCTCCCAAGCTGGAAGTCTATACCGATTCCACACTGACCCCGCACTGCCCCACCCCAGCGACTGTCACTGTACTTTCTGCTTCTGTGACTTTGAAGCTTTTGCTTTACCGTGGCGCACACACCCAGCCTCCTCCTGCCAGGATATCTACCTTCTTTGGGGAACAGCCCTGTCCTTCCTCCCATTCATCTTCCAGACCCCCTGTCCCTTGCCTCCCCCAACACCTCAGCACAGTCCTCAGAAATGAAGGTGGCTTCTAGCTCCTAAGATTCTGTGAGGGGCCTTTCACGTCTTTGATCCTCTGCTGTTTACCTTGTTGGAAGACATTCTACCTCCCCAAGTAGAGCTGATATTCTTAACTGCTGCCAACCATGATTTATACTTCTTAGCTTCCCTGTGGCTTGGGACAATAAAATCTATTTTGCTAACCCCAATGTAAATCTAATGCTTGCAGATGGTAAATTTGATAATGATCCTGGGGATCATAAAGAAATCTATTGCTGACATACTTAATAATACAAAGCAGAAAAAGTTAGCTGTGTTATCTCTTGAGAAAGGATGTGAAAGAGCAGAGGAACCCAACAATTCTTCTAGGGAAAATCTCCCTGCTTTCAAGCAGCCCAAGAATGGAATCAAGACAGGCAGAGGAAGCACTGCATCAACAACAGGCAAAGGGTGCAGCCAGATATGGTAGTGCATGCCTGTAATCCCAGCACTCAGGAGGCTGAGGCAGGAGGATCTTGAATTCAAGGTCAGTCTGGGTTACATATTTTGAGATCTTATCTCAAATATATAAAAAGCAAACCAAAAGACCAAGATGAAAAATGTGAGCTAGCTGCTCACACTCATGCCAATGGTAATCCACCTGTATCACTTTTTTAAATTAAATAATACTTTTAAAAACCAGATCCATTTCAAGGGCAATATTTTTTTTAAGTTATAAACTGGAAAAATAATGAACTGATAGAATTTATACCTGGGGTTCCCTCATTCGATTCTATGAATCTTCTCTTCCCGCTATCCTTTTTTTATTGATGTGGGTAGAGTAGGAACCCAACCTGATACAGACAGACGTCTGCTTCACGTCATAAAAAAAAGAAGTTCTAGGAAGCCAAACACCTTCTTCTTCTTCTTTTTTTTGACAATTGTAGAAGTTTTGGAAAGACATATACGGAATACAATTATTATCTTGTCTTAGATAAGCTTTTCCTAAGCAGAAAAGAAAATTCCCAATAGCCATGAGATATAAGAAGAACTTGACTCATGTAAGATTCCATTCAATGACAGTCACAGTAACCAATCTTATGGGCTAGTGACAGCCAAGATATTTGTGACATATAAAACAAACATAACAGTAACATCTACACTATAAAAATCACTCATATAACTGTATGAGAAAAAGACAACCCAGTGGTAAAATAAGCTAAAGATATGCGTGACAGCGAAAGACTCATTGAAGAAGTAGAAATGGTAAGAAACATAAGCATGTGAAAAAATCACCAAGTATATTGGAGTTAGCAAAATGGAGAATAAAGTAAATAAATATTTTGCAAATAAAATTAAGACTAGAAAGCTTGATTTGTGCTTGCTAGCTGATGTTATGGAGAAAACATGCTTACATACAGTTGATAGGCTATAAATCAGTGCAGTCAAGCTTTTGAAGCAAGATGGCATATCTATTCAAATACCATATGCTTGTACTACTGTTTTTGTGGTACCTGAGTTTCAACTCAGGAGCTCACACTTGCTAGGCACAGGTGTTCTACTACTTGAGCCACTCCATCAGCTCACTCCATGCTTATTCTATTTGCTCAGTCAATCTACTTCTAAGAATTTTTTCTCTAGAAATGTTTTTAGAAGCACAAACATATCCTAATAGTAGCTAACTTTATTTTATGAAGCCCTCACTATGACCTAAACATTTCCCCAAATATAGCACACTCACTGAACTCTTGTGAAAATAAAACCATAGATGTGGTGTTATTGTTAAAAAAAAAATACAGCTTTAGTTGCTTACTAAAAAGTCTGTCAGCAAGAAGAAGTGACTGTGTAGTGCTCACTCTCAGTTCTCCACGTAGCAGTTTTTCATATTCTCTGTTTCCATGTGAGTTAAGCTAGGATCAAGCTCGTGGCTCTCACCTTTCCAGAGATCATGTTGAGATCGGCAGAGGAAAAGATCAGTGGTCCACCAAGTACAGTGCATGTTTTGGAAAGTGGGCAGGGGGGCGACTGTATAAACATGGTCAGATATACATTTGAAAGGAGTTTCAGATGGCTATTTGAAAAGAAAGTGTGGCAGTGTTTGTTCTGTGGGGTTTCCACCTTTGAAAGTACAACCTCGAAGTACATGGAGGAGTTCCTCACTGGCCCCAGGATCTGTGTATTCACATCTTCACAACTCAAGATTCATACTAGCTCTGCTACCGGGAAGGTGGCCATGGTGAACTGTTTACACCACAAAATCAGCACACACTCAAATTAGAGCTCTCCCCCTACACAAAAGCAATTACCAAATACTTGTTGAAGATAGCAAAGCCATGGTGATAAATAGTACAGAACACTGCAGCAAAGTTCAAGTCCAACAAGGGCAAGTGGGGGATTATCACTAAGGATGGGGAGGGGTGCAGTGGATGCAAAACTCCTGGGAGGAAGGTCCAGTGCAAGGGTTTCTGGCTAAGCTGATTTACGAGATCATTGTCAAGGGCAGCCAGGATGATAAGATGGAGAGACACCAAGGGTGGGGTTTTCCCCAAGCTGATGTAGGATTCTTGCTCACACTGGATTCCACAAAGACAGGGAAGGAGCCCAGGCCTTGTCAGACAAGGACTCAGAGGAACCTGACTGTAGCTTTGGTCAAAGCCATAGAGACACTCCTGATGTCTTCTGGTCCAACTAGATTTCCCAGGTCTCACCTTGAGTAGGATGAAGAACGACTTCTGGTTTCTCACACCTAGTAGGTCAGTCACAGAAGGACAAGTTTTTACCCTTTGAAACCCCTTAAGATGAAGGACCAAAGTTGTTAAGGGGGAAAAATGAGGAAGGAGAGATAGGACTAGGTGACAGGGAAATTTGGAAATAAGGCAGAATTAAGAACTCAGACTAGCAGAAATCACTAGAACAGCAAAAGTTAACATGCATTCCTTCCATCACACCAATTTCTTTTAGATGTTAAGCAAGTTACAGTTTCTTTAGATGAGTCCTGGTTCAGTCATTCTTTGACCAGAAGGAAAAACTCAAGATCACACGAAGCAGACGTCTTCTCAAGACCCCTTTGATTGTAAAACCAACCTAGATCCCGTGTCCAGGTTGAGGTGATAACATCAAAATAGAAACTTAGAAAAATGATTGAAAGTCTCCAGGTGACCAAATATTTAGAGAAAGTTAAACGAACCCCCCCCCCGCCCCCACTTAGTTTCAATGGTGTTGATCCTCCTGGGAAGAGCACAGCCTGCTGAGCCTTAGCTCCCTGTGCACATCACAGGGTGAGGTCCCCTTTTCTGTGTTTTCTTCTCCCTGTTTCATTCTGCTTTACTAATGACTCTGTGTGGCCTCTTACCTCGTGAGCCTCTTCTGTGGCTCGCATCACAATTCTTTTCATCATTGAATTCAAGAGCCCAGGACTGTATGAGTTATTGAGAAGTTGAGCCAAGGGTCCCCTCTCTTGTTGGGGTACTTCTCATCCCATATCCACCAGTGACAAAAGGAGAGCATCTCTGTTGCTGTGACCCCTTGAGTATATAAAAGGCTTTGATTAGGAGTATACTGGTTTTCTTCCTCAATCCTTATGACACCTTGATGAAGAAGGAGTCTTTTATCCATTGTTTGGACATGAGCGCTAACTTTCAGACAAGACCATGCATGGGGCCACATGGCTAGTGACAATGGTGTCTGGCATTTGGGCAGGCTAGCCAAAGATGCTGCAGAGAAAACCACTACTCTGTCATAGACAATCATTTTTGCAAAAGTAAAAGTCAAACCACACATGGTGGCATGTACCTACAATCCCAAGCACTTGGGAAGCTGAGGTAAGAGAATCATGAGTTTGAAACCAGTGAGGACTACATAGCAAGACTTTGTCTCAATAAACAAAACCAAACAGAACAAAAAGTAAAAGTTGTCAAGCATCATGGCTCATGTCTGTAATCCCAGTTAATTAGGAGGCAGAGATCAGGAGGATCATGGCTCAAGACCAGACCAGGCCAAAAACTAGTGAGACCCCATCTCAGTGAGTAAGCTATGCATGGTGGTGTGTGTCTATAAACCCAACTATGCAGTAGGCATAGGTAGGAGGACCACAGACTGAGGCTGACCTCAGGCAAAAACATGAGTCCCTATCTCAAAAGTAAAATAAAGCAAAAAGGGTTGAATATGTGGCTCAAGTGGTAGAGCACTTGTTTCACTTGCTTAATAAATGCAAGACTCTAAGTTCAAATCCCCTCCCAAAGGTAAAATTCAACACAAAATCCCCAAATCTAAATGTATACGAATAGGAAAAAGATTACATAAATTATGGAATAACCCATTCTGTAGACTCCCAAGCAACTAAATTACAAACAATGAGGTGGATTTCTGCATACTGACAGGAAGAGGCTCTATGATATACTGTTGAGTGCAAAAAGCAAGTCCCACAAGAAAGATACCCACTATTTTGTACAGTTAATATTCACTAATAAAAATAATTTTAAAAAGCAAATCACAGGCATTGTGGGTATGTATACAGGGTGTGTATTCTTTTGCTGTTGTTGTTTTAAATGTTAGAAATTTTATTGAAGTTAAATTCCATGAGGTCATACTCAAACAATTCAAACTGCAAAACTTCCAGGCATACAAACTACCATCTGTGGTAAGGTTCCATCTTTCTTCTCCAAATGTCAAAAATGTGCTGTTTTTAAGACACAAAAAGTCTTCAGCAATTCAAATCCACTGTCCATTTGTGTTGGGTGAGAAACCTGTCTTCATCCATTTCATGGAATCCATGTTAAAGAACCCTGTCTTGGATATATATTATCACAGCACTCATGTGTTGGTCCATTTTCCTCAAATCCCCATAGTGGATACCATCTTGATTTCTCAGTGATAGGGTCCATTTGAGACTCTTCAAGATCACTGGGTGTAACTGTTCCCACCAATGTCTGCTATGTCATACAGGCCCTTTATTCCATCTGGGAATTCATGTTTGCTATATAAAGGATTTCCTTTATCATCATTAAGGATAAAACTTGAAGGTCTCAGTCTTAGTCTTCAAAATGACACACTCCCCTCGGAGTTTCTAGTTGTCCAGTGAAGTCCTGGACTCTGATCGGCAGATGATGAAAGCTTTGGGTTTGCAGCTGAGATGCTGGTTTTTGCTCTGCAGTACAGATCCCTCTGGGGTTGCTGGAGGCCTCCTGGGGCAAGCTATGCAGAGCCAAAATCATTAGTACAGGACCCTACAGCTAATGATGGCTTCTCCTCTGGGAAAAGCTCAGATGTTTCTGAGTTAAGACTTTTGTCATCTCAGTTCTTGCGTCCGGCAGGAGAACAATTCAAGCAAGAGGCAAAGATTCAGTAAAAGTAATAGCAAAGTTTATTAGGAAAGGAATACACTTTCAATGGACCGAAAGCGGGTTTTCTCTAGAGTGAGGGCAATGGGACCAGGAGGGAGAGAGAGAGAGAGAGAGAGAGAGAGAGAGAGAGAGAGAGAGAGAGAGACATTTCCTATCCCCTATGCAGGAAATGGGAGAAAAGACTCCCAGGTTGTGGGGTTTTTTTTTTTAAACCCAAAATGCTTGGGAGGAGAAGCATTTTGGACTTCAGAGTTGTTGCAGTCTTATAGTATTTACATATACATTATGAGATATGTTGAGGAGGGGACCCATGTCTAAACATGAAATAAATCAGTTTTATATATATATACATACATACATAATATATATTATGTATTATATATATTATGTATTTTATATATATATTTATACACATGCTATGTATATATTTTATAAAATATATGCTTATATATCTTATTCACATAGTCTGAAGGTAATCATATATAATATTAAATATATATATATTTAATATATATTATAATATATATATTAAATATATATATTATTTAATAGACTATATATATATATTTTTTTTTTTGAGACAGGCTTTTAACATGTAGTCCTGGCTAGACTTGAACTCAAGGTTCCTGAATGCTGGGATTACAGGTTTGGTCTACAACACTTGGCCAACAATCTCTTGTAACACTATTTCTCATCTATTCAATTGTCCCCATAAACTTTGGTATCCTTTCTAAATTAGATACAAACAAATATTCATATTAATTTTTGTTCTCTCTGGCAATTGAACCCAGGACTTAACCTACACTCTCAGCTACACTGAGCTAGCTACATCCCCAGCCATTGTATCAATATTTTGGGGGTGCTGGGATCAAACCCAAGGCTTCACTCAATTATTTACTAGACTGTATTTTTAGAGCAGTTTTAAATTGTAGCAAAATTGAATGGCAAGTACAGAGAGCTCTCATGGACCTCTGCTCATTCCCAGCCTCCCCACCTGCAACATCCTACACCAGAGTGGTACATTTATTACAACCAATGAGCCAACATGGATGTATCTCTGTCACCTGCAGTTCATGGCTTACATTAGGGTTCACTCCTGGTGTCGAGCTTTCTATGGGTTTGGACAAGTGAATAATGACACGTGTTCACTGTCCTAGCCTCAGGCAGAGGAGTTTCACCTCCCTAAAACTCCTCTGTGCTCTGCCCATCCCTCCCTCCCTCTCTCTCTCTAACCATCTTACTCCCTCCATAGTTTTCCCTTTTCCAGATCATCACGTGGTTGGAAGCATGTAGTACATAGACATTTCTTTCACTAAATAATATTTGTGTAGGCTCCTCCGGGTCTTTTCATGTCCTGACAGCTCATGTCTTCTCAGTGCTAACTAATATTCCATTGTCTGGACGTACTACAGTTTGCCAATTCACCTACTGGAGGCCATCTTCAATGCCTGGCAATCATGAACAAAGTGCTATAAACGTCTGTGCACAGAGTTTTGTGTGGATGCATATCTTCAAGTCATTTGAGTAGACTGAAGAGCACAATTATTGGATCGTATGGTAAGATACGTCTAGTTTTGTAAGGAACTTCCAAATTTCTTCCAAAGTGGCCTCACCTTACCATTTTGTAATCCACAAGGGATGCGGGTTCTCCTTGCTCTGTGGCCTCCTCAGCACTTCAACTTGCCAGTGTTCGGGATTTTGGCCCTTCTAAGAGGTGGCTAGTGACATCTCCTTGTTTTAACTTGCGTCTCTCTGATGTGGAGTGTCTCTTTAGATGCTTGTTTACCACCTGACCTCCAGATCTTTGGTTTCTCCTTAAGTTTGAGTTTGAGGAGTTCTCTATGTTTTGGATAAAAGTCCTTTAATAGATACGCCTTTTGAAAATATTTTCTCTAAGTTTATGCCTAATCTTATTCTCTGTAAGTGTAATTTTTATATTCTCTCTTCTACATAAAAATAGCACATTATAGCATATTATACACAGAATACTTTTTTTGCATTTCTAATAGTATATACTAGTTACACAGGATTTTCATTGTGACATATACATATGTGTTTAAAATGTATCTTAATTAATTTCACTCCCTCCATCTTTCTTCCTCATCCCTCCTGCCCCCTTTTTAGAGCAATTTCAATGTTTTATTTTCATTCATGTATATAAAATACATCCATCATGTTCTTCCCCCCTCACCCTCTCCATTTGCCCTCCCATCTCCCACTGGCACTGTCTCCTGGACAGGACCCGTTTTACCTTCCTGTCCTTTTTTTGGTGGTATTGAGGTTTGAACTCAGGCTCTCATACTACCACTCTCTAGGCAGCACTCTGCCACTAGACTCTACCAAAGTATGATGACAACAGCATCTGTTGGGTGAATCTGTAGGGAAATTGGCACTTTTAAATTTTCTTGGGAGGCCAGGCCTGGTTGTGTGCACCTATAATCCCAGCACTCAGGAGTCAAAGGTAGGAGGATCAGCCCTTTTTTTTGTGGAGGGTTTTTTGAGATAGGGTCTCACAAATTATTTGCCCGGGCTGGCACTGAACCTCAATCCTCCTGATCTTTCCCTCCTGAATAGCTAGGATTACAGGTGTGAGCCACCAGTGCCCAGCTACCCTTTTTTTTTTTTTAAGAACACATGGAATTCTATATCTTGCCTTTCTCACTGACAATATCTTGGAGATCTTTTGCATCAGTGTAAGGGACGCCTCTTCATTCTTGTTTCCATGACAACAATGCATCGTCTGCATTAGTATGCAATTATATTAGTGGAGGGACATTTAGGAATAAATGGCCTTTTACATCAGCTACGTGTGTACAGGTATATTTTGAGATCATAGGGTATACACACATTTGTAATTTTGATAATATTTCCTTATTGATTTATTGTTCTAAAATGTACTTCCCCAACAAGGTTTATTTTTTCTTTTATTTTGGAGGACTGGTGGTGGTGGTGGTTTGAGACAGGGTCTCACTATGTAGCTCAGGCTGACCTATAACTCTTGATCCTCCTACCTCAGACTCCTGAGTGCTGTGATTATAAGTGCACACAACCAGGCCTGGCCTCCCAAGAAAATTTAAAAGTGCCAGTTTCCCTACAGACTCACCCAGCAGATGCTGTTGTCACCAGATTTTGGAATATTTGCAATCTGAGAATTAAGAGATGGGACTCAGAGTTGTCTCAGTTTGCATTTCCTTTGTGGAAGACATTGAGCACTACTTTTTTTTATATCTAAGTGACATTTCTATTTTCTTCCATCTCAACCATCTATTCGCATTCTTTCTACAGAGTTCATTTTCTCTTATTGATTTTCGAAAAGTCACAAAATTTCCTAGAATATGAATTACAAGTATTTCCCCCAGTATGATGGCTTTGATGTTTGAGTTTAATATTTTTCCTAGTCTTTTTTTAAAAAGTCATTCAGACAGGAAAATGGTAGAATAAATACTTACCCTTTACCCAGGTACACCATGAGTTAACAATTTGTCACCCTAGTTTGCGTTCTTGTTTTCTCTTCTCTGCAGATCTACGTGGGTATCCATATCTGTATCTACATCTAATTATATCTATCACTTTTTTTTCTCCGACCTTCCCTATCCCCTGTTTTTCAACAGCTAAGCATGCATTCCACTGTTAAGCCATACCCCAGGCCCAGCCCACTTTCCTCTTAAATGGCTTTATTGAAATTTAATTCCTATAGCATGTAACTCATTCACTTAAGGGGTATAACCTAAAAATTTTCTGTTTGTTCACAAAATTGTTCAAACATCACCACAATCGTTTTTACGATATTTTTTCACACAGAAAAGAAACTCTCTAACCATTGCCATCATTCCCCATTCTGTCCACACCTCGGGCTTGGCAGTCACTGATGTACTTTTGTTTTTGGTAGTGCTGGGGATGAAACCCAGGGTCTCACGCATGGTAAGGCAGCATTCTACCCCTGAGCTGACCCCAGCCTCCAGGTCAGCATTTTTAGGTTTCCTCCCTACCCTTTCTTTCTCTTGGCTGATACTGACTTTTTTTTTTTTTGTTTGAGACAGGGTCTGGCTATGTGACCCAGGCTGGCCTCAAACTTACCTTCCTTCTGAGTGCTGGTATTACAGGTGTGTACCACCACACCTGGCTCTGATATTGACTGCTTAAAGTATTCAGAGGTCTTGCAGAAATGTCCTCCAATCAGGATATGTCTGCTTGTTTCTTCATGGTTGGAATTAATTTAAACACTTGTGACAAAACTCTTACAAGGGTGATTTTTTAAAATTAACTGTCATTGTATCGCCATAGGAAAAACCTAGTCAATTTATTTAAATTTTGGTACAGCAAGTTTAAGTGGTGTCCTTGAGATCAATCCATTACAAAGGTGTCTTCTTCCTTTTATAACATAATAATCTTAGCCAATTAAAAATTTAAAATGTTGAGGCCTGCCTAACAGTTGTAGACTGTCAGATCTGTTCCCATACCACATCATGTTCCTAACAACCTTGAATAGATTTCTGACACATTGGGGCCCCTGGAAAGTCCTTTAAGGGGACCCATGACATTCAAAAGTTCCCATCTTTATTTGCTTTCATATTCTCATTCTCTCATGTGTGTATGGTAAGATTTTCCAGAAACTACAGGACATGTGATGGTGTCACTGCTCCTGTGACTAATGGAATGTGTGTTTGTGCACACTTGTATTTTAAAAACTCAGTATTAATGCCTAACTCAGCATATATAGATAGATATGACCCACATAAAACAAAAGTCTTTGGGAAACTTAGTAATTTTTAAGGTTGTAATTTATAACTAAAAAGTCTGAAAATCTCTGCCTTAAATTTATATCTTACCAGCACTGAACATCTTCTTGGGCCTTAATGGTAACATTATTGGCATAAAAACTTAAACCTACTTATGATCAAGTGACTCAGGAAGACTTCCTAGGCTCCTGAAACTTCACTGTATTTCACTGACCATTCTGCCAATGAATGAGATTAATTCTATTTGTGATTTTCCTAGAAATGTACACGATTCTGTAGGAGACAAAACAAAATATTAATTACCCACCACCACCCTTACATATCCAATATTTCCTCATCTCACTTCTTAGCTATAAATATTCCCTGATTTTCTAAATTCATTATTCCATATTTAGTCTGAAGCTGTAGTCTTGTGGCTGCTTTGCTTTGGTATAATCAAGAGAGGACATTTCTGTGTATTTTTTTTCTGCACAATTATATGGTAATAATTACTGCCAACCTGGGTTTTATTTTTTACTGCATATTTATTTATTTAGTTTTCTTTATTTTATTTTATCATTTTTACATTTACTTACATGTGTATTCATTGTTTGGGCAAACTTCGCCCCTCCTCCCAAGCCCACCCCCCCTTGCTTCCAGGCAGAACCTGTTCTGCCCTCTTCTTCTCCAATTTTGTTGAAGAGAAAACATAAGAGATAATAAGAAAGACGTAGTGTTTTTGCTAGTTAGAGAAAATGATAGCTGTACAGAGAAATTCCTAGCATTACAACCCACATTGATTCATCTCTACCAGACCTCTTCACTAATTCCTGATCCCCTTCCCACAGTGGCCTCTGATAGTTTAAGATTACTTTATTTGCTCCTCTACAGTGAACACATCAATCACATTCAAGTTTTAGGTTTCCTTCCCTTTCCTTAATCTTCTCATGCATATTCTCCCCTTAGTGACCCATGCCCAATAATATTACTGCATTTGTTTTGGATCTATAATCCGCATATGAGGGAGAACATGCAATTTTTGGCCTTCTGAGCCTGACTGACTTCACTTAAGATGATGTTTTCCAGTTGCATTCATTTACTTGAGAATGACAAAATTTCATTCTTCTTTGTGGCTGAGTAAAATTCCATTGTGTACAAATACCACATTTTCTTGATCCATTCATCAGTAGTGGGGCATCTTGGCTGTTTCCATAGCTTGGCTATTGTGAATAGTGCTGCAATAAACAGGGGTGTGCAGGTGCCTTTGTAATAACCAGAGTCGCATTCCTATAGGTTTATCCCTAGGAGTGGTATTGCTGGATCATATGGCAGATCTATGTTTAGTTTTTTAAGAAGACTCTATACTGTTTTCCACAGTGGTTGCACTAGCTTACATTCCCACCAACAGTATATGAGGGTTCTTTTTTCTCTGCATCCTCGCCAACATTTTCAACCTGGGTTTTAAAAGTATCTCCAATGAGGATGTTCTGAAGTGCTTGAAATCATATTTCTCACAACCCATGAGAAATCAACAATGGGGAAATAGGACTAAGTCTAAGGTCAGAAGCAAGGAGTCTTGGCTCTTGACAACTACTGGCGGAATGATTTTAGCCATCTAACTACCTGAAAATGATAGTTTTAAGCAAAGTCTCCTTAAATTCTATCACAGATTTATTTTTAATTTTATTAGAAAACAGCATTTATCATGTTAAAGAAAGTTTGCACATCAGACAGTATTGGTTAAAAACAAAGCCCTCCAAATATTTTTGAGAATCAAGGAATGGATTGCTAACAATCTTCAAGAGAAGCAAACAGAAAAAGCAAGACCACTGCGCCACCTGCCGCTTTGCTTGTGAACTACACGGTTTGCATTGAACTGATTCACTTTTAGTTTTCTACTGTGCAATCATTTCAGATCCCCGCGAAAGCTATAAATTGGGAACGTCAGAGAAAAACTGTGACTCTTAGGACTCAAGTTCTTTGGACCCATACTAAGGCCAAAACACATACGTTGAAGGACAGAGCCTGGCCTCCGCGGGGTGGCATCCAGCAGCCCATCCATCGGGTCAGCAGCATTTGGGGTGGTCCCATGCATAGGAGGATGGCAGGTCCCTTGGTTATGCGTCTCTTGCCTCACCTCGTTTACGATGAATCCATCCTTTGGTTCAAGGCCCTGTTCCCTGGACTCCTACGTGGAAAGGCTATTGGTGACCCCTGGAAAGGGTCAGTGTGATTGATTTTTCCCGCAATGTCCTGAGAGCTCAAACCTCTTCCGACTGTATTATGACACAAGTAGGAGAGTTAACATAGTCTGGGTAAAACCATGAATGTGGATGTAAATTGTAAAAAAAAAAAAAAAAAAAGTAAGGGCCGGGGGTGGATTATAACACCAGTGCAAACCATTTCTGGTCCTCTTTTCTGACAGGGATGTTAAAGGACACATTTGCAAACTCAGTGACTGTTTTCGGTGCACCTGATTCGGGGGGACACGAATCCAGCAAGGGCACCCACGTGGGCTGGCTGCTTGGGTGAGCTGCAGTGGTCTGTGTTCTCCTCCAGGACCCACCCGGGTTCCTCAGAAGCAACCCATGTGTTGAATGGAGCAGTGAGGGGGAAAACCAGTCCACCGTCTCAGACTCTTCAGGGTAGCACTAGTTTCAGCCATCTCTTCCCATCTCCCCTTCTGCATCCCACAAAGTTCTTTCCCATTTTTTTCCCTCTTCTCCAGGATGACACATGTACAACTGGACATCCAGACCTGGGGCTTCCATATCAATTCAAAGAACTGTGGATCAAGAAGACCCAGGAAAAAGCTGTGTCTGGGCCAACCATGCACAGACTGTGTTCTTGTTATCAGTCCCTAACCAATACAGACCAACAATTCTTGGCATAGCACTTACACTTTATAGAAATGTATACAGAAATAATTTATAGTATACAAGAGGATGTGTGTGGGTTCTGCACAAATACCACCTCATTTTACACGAGACTTGAGCACCCGTGGATTTTGGATACTGAGAGACAACTGCATATATACTTTATTGGCTGTCTTGGTTTGACAAGTGGGAACAGCTTCCAAAAATTCTATTTGACTTTTTCCACTGGAATCTCTCTCCCCACTAGCCAAAAGCCCAATGTGAAGATTGGGCCAACTTCTGAGACGATCTACCCAATTCTCCACCTGGAGGCTAGAGAAATGACCACAGTTGGATCCGTGGGTCTACTCAGCTCACTGTGAGCCACCACCAGTCCACGGACATTTCACCTGCTTCTTTCCTGGTCGCTGCATGACTCACACTAACAGAGGAATGAGGCAATGGCGATGCTCCTCATCCCCAGGTCCCCACGTCAGTTCTGACCCTGCTCTATTAGCCCTCAAACATCTGAATGCTTCCCTTCTCCTCAGGCCTGGGTTTCCCTCTTCTCCAGGATGATAGATGCATAATTGCACATCAGACCTGGGGCTTCCACATCCATAAATTCAAAGAAATGTGGATCAAGAATATCCAGGAAAAAAACTGGATATTCCTCAAAGGTCCTGGGTACCTTTGAGGAAAGACTAAGGGAATCACAACTGTGTCATTTGCCAGGGTGATAAGGGTTCTTCCCTGGAGACATGGCCTTCCTTCCACTCAACTGGCTCACATTTGAAAGCAATGTGAGTGATCCTATCTTTTACTGGTGTGTCCATCAGCCTAGTGATTCTCCTTGTGATTTTCTTCCAATGGTATGAACTGTGTAGTGCCCTTGTCTGCACATGCATTTTGCCAGTAGAGATTTGTGTTACATATTGGCAATTAACAGTTACATATAGGATGTGGTTTTTCATTAACTGTGTCTGTGACTCTGTGCTCCTTGGCTATCACTCTGAGGTTTATGTTGATTATATCATTGCATCCACTTGACTTCTGAGGGTTAAGGGCCAACCATGGCATCTCCTGCTCCAAGGTCCTATCATCCCTCTTGCTATCTATGACCCCAGTTTCTACTAAACCTCTCCTATTGTCTGCCAAGGACTTCGGTCAAGAGCCACAACCCAGGTTCTGAGTGTATTTCATAGCCTCCATGAAGGGTGCTTTCTTTGAGCCTTCGCATGGAGCATAAATATCTGGTAAGTTTTTTGGCTTTACACAGCATATTCACTAATTTTTAAAGACTCCCAGGGTCAAGTCTTGTAATCCCTTCATCTGCAGTCAGCTGTGGCAATGTTTGACCTTACTTAGCCTGGGTATCTCTTTTTCTACTGTATAAATGTCATCCATGTTAGTTTCCTGTGGTTGCTGTAACAAATAACCATAAACTGGGTAGCTTAAAAAAGAAAGAAATTGTTCTCTCTCCTGTTCTGGAGGTGGAAGTCTGAAATCAAGCCATCAGCAGATCCATCCTCCCCGCAGAAGCTCTGGGGGTGGGGAAGGAAGGGTTCCTTGCCTCTTGCAGCTTCTGGTGGTCCCAGCTTATTTTGCATGTGACTGTGTCACTGCAATCTCTGTCTCTGTCTTCATGTGATCACCTCTCTTCTCTGTGTGTTTCTCCAATATGTGTCTCTTATGATGACATTAGATTTAAGGCCTACCTAGATAGTCCAGGATGACTGCATCTCAAGATCCTTCATTTAATTACGTCTGCAAGGACGTAATTAAAAAGGTCATATTTACAGGTTGTTTGAGGATTGGAATGTGGACATATCTTTTGGGGACCATCATTCAGCCCACTATACCATCCTGGTAGGGAGTTTACACCATCTCCAGGGGCCATGGAACTCTGGCACCATGAAACTTTTCTCAGTACAATTTCATGTTAAACTCCTTATCTCAGCCCAATTCCATCCTTTGCTGTTGAAAAGTTTTCTTTAATTGTAAAATCTTAGCAGTCTGCTTCAACTGTAAATCCTTTACAGTTATAAGTTTCACCAAAGACAGGAAGCCTTGTGGGAATTCAGCCCTTGATTACCTCTCAGGTAAAAGTTTTCTGCTTAAAACATAAATATTGAGCACACCTCATACATGTAATTAAATTACCTGAGGTTCGCATAAGTGCAAGCTCAGAATGCCCCATGTTGTATGACAAGACCTTGTCAATCAAACCTGTCAATCATCCTAGCCTGTACTACAAAGACTGCCCAGATTTTTCCTTTTCAATTTTTAAAAGCCCTTCAAAACAAAGATCTGCTCTTCTATCCCACCTGGCTGGGGCCCACCACTGCTTTTTCTTCCAGTGCCTTCCCTTCATCTTCAATAAACTTTATTTTCATTTTCACTACATTTTCGTGTCTGGCCTGAATTATTCTCTTGCAGCACACAACCTTCTGACCTGAGTCTCCTTAGACATCCATCTGGTAATACTATCAGATAAACAAATTGCAATGTAGAAACAAGTAATATGAAAAGGCAAGGAATATGACTCTTCCAAAACACCATAACACCATGACAATTGAATCCAAAGACACTGAAATGGCTGAAATGCCAGACAATGAATTCAAAACTTTACTATTAAAAATGACCAATGACCTCAAAGAAGATTCAAACAGACAAATGAAGTAAGGAAATCAATTCAAAACCTGGGCAAAGTCAACAATACTGATGAGAAATTCAGCAAAGAAATTGAGATCTAAAAACAAAACAAGAACTTTTTTCATCTTGCAAAGGTGAAACTCAGTATCCATTGGACAGCAACTCCCCATCAGCTACCCTCTCCCCTCAGCTCCTGGCAACCACCATTCTACTTTTTGTCTGTGAATTTGATATCCTGGATTTCTCATACAGTGTTTATCTTTATGTGCATGGCTTATTTCACTGAGCATAAAGTCGGTAATGTTCATTTGTGTTGTGATGTGTCAGACTCCTTCCTAATATCATTTCGTTCTGTATAGACAGCACATTTTTATTCATCCATTCATCTGTCAATGGACACAGGCTGGGAGAAACATGGGTTGTTTTACACGATGGCTGCATAACTTTACATTCCTACCAACAGTGTATAAGGTTCCAGTTTCTCCACACCCTCCCCAACCCTTCATTTTCCATTTTGTTTTGTTTCTAGAAAAATCGTACTCATGAGGGTGAGGTGGCATCTTATTGTGGTTTTTCTTGCATTTCCTTAATGATTACTCCTTTGTCCATTCTTCATTTTAGGGGGAATGGAGGCCAAGGTTTCACTATGATACCCAGGCTGTGCCCAAACTCAAGCAATCCTCTTACTTCAGCCTCTTTAGTAGCTGGAACTACAGGTATGTGCTATCATGCCTGGTTTCTTTGCCCACTTTTTTGATAAGGGTTTTTTAAATTAGTTTTTATTAATTGTACATGATAATGTGTTTCATTATGACATTTTCATACAAATATATAATATTCATGTATGTTTTTCTCTATTACCCAAACTTCTCTCTCCTACTGGGTCTCATTCCTGCTTCCTAATAGTTCCCCTTCTACTTTCATGTGTTTTTTGTTTGCTTGTTTTTAAGATTCCAATTATCTTTCTGAGTCTGGCTTATTTTGCTTAATATAATGATCTCCAGTTCCATTCATTTTCCTGCAAAAGTCATAATTTTGTCCTTCTTAATGGCTGAATAATACCCTATTTTGTGTATATATGCTATGTTTTCTTTTTCCATTCATCTATTGATGTGCACTAGGATGATTTCATGACTTGGCTATTGTGCGCAGTGTGCTAAATGTGAGTGTACAAGTGTCTCTATTGTATGCTGCCTTTGATTCCTTCAGGAATACACACAGGACCAGTATAGCAGGATAGATGGCAGTCCTATTTTTAGGTTTTTTTTTAGGAACCTCCATACTGATTTCCATAATGGCTGTACTAGTTTACATTACCAGCAATAGTGTATAAGGGTTCCATTTCCCCCAGCATTTATTGTTTTTTGTTTTCTTATGGTCATTCTGATTGGGGTGAGATAAAAACTCAGTGTAGTTTTTTTTTTAATTCATTTATTCACATGTGCATACATTGTTTGGGTCATTTCTCCCCTCCTCAGTGTAGTTTTGATTTACATTTCCCCTGTAGCTAAAGATACTGAATATTTTTTCATGTGTTTATTGGCCATTTATAAGTCTTCATTGGAAAAGTATCTGTTCAGTTCCTTTTCCTATTTATCCATTGTACTATTTGTCCTTCTGGTATTTAATTTCTTCTTTTTTTGGTGATACTGGAGTTTGAACTCAGGGCTTTGTGCTTCCTAGACAGTTACTCTACTGTTTCAACCATGCCTCCAGTCACATTTTAAAAAGTTCTTTATATAGTCTAGGTATTAATTTTCTGTTGGATAAATATGTGGCAATGATTTTTTCCCATTCTGTAGTGTCTCTTCTCTCGTTTTCTTTGCCATGCAGAAGCTTTTTATCTTGATGCAATCTTATTTGTCATTTCTTGCTCTTATTTCCTGAGCTTTTAAGGTTGTGTTTGCTTGGATGTTGAAATGTCTTCCCTATGTTTTCGACTAGCAGTTTCAAGTCCTACATTAAGGTCTTTGATCCATTTTGCTTCAGTTTATATTCAGGGTGAGAAATACAGATTTACTTTTAGTCTTCTACATGAGGATATCCACTTTCCCATTTGTTGAAGAGGCTGTATTTTCTCTAAGGTATGTTTTTGGCACCTTTGTCAAAAATTAGATGGATGTAGCTGCATGGGTGTACGTCTGGATTGTCTATTCTATTCCATTGTTCAATGTGTCTGTTTTTGTTACTATGTCGTTGCCCATTTTTAGTCAGAGTGTTGTGCTATTGTTATTATATGTCTAGAATATACTAGAATATACTAATATGCTGCAAGGCTGACTCACCTGCAGCCCTGGATATCAAAAGGTGCAGCTGAGGAGACCAGTGAAGATGTGCTTATGACAGCACCATTCCTTGAGAAGACCAACCTGTGACTCAGCAGGAGTTGACTAGTGATGATTTTGGCCTTCTAGAATTAGCAGGAAGGCAGGGTCAGTATTAATTTACAGTAGGTCCAGGCGACAGAGCTGGGGATTCTCTTTCTCCATGTGGAAAACACTAGTAACTGAGCACAGGTCCATTGAGGGGGGCAGTTCTGGAGGAACAAATACAATATTCACTTATGACAGCATGTTTGTGTCTTTCTCAAGGTGACCCAGCCTCCTCTTCATCAGGACTTGGGTGTAGACAGAGAATAAGAGACTGGGACTTTCTATTGCATTAACCCAAATCAGGCTTCTGATCACCAGACCTGAAGTGTCCCTTGTAATATAGATGGAGGAATACTTAAGTAGGCTACCATCTTTATTTATACTGAGGGGTGATGGAAAGAATCAGTCATCACTAAGGACTCTGTGGTCCAAAACATCCTGATTGAGGCATCAACCCTGTTACTTACTATGATATTTATACCCCTTTGATTGTGGTATTAAAATTGGCCACGTATCCCACAGTCTACTGAAAGCAGGGGGGTCCAGCTCCTCAATGACAGTGCCTTCCACTGCTGTTTCTCCTCAGAGAACAGCCGGCCTCCCCCCACCCCCAGTTATTCTAGCATGCTGGTGTTCCCACTCATATTTCTCAATGTCACGCTATGGGAAATAGACAAGATTAGTGCCCTCATAAAAGAAGTCCAACTGAGGCACTGGAAGTGTGGCTCAAGGGTACTGCACTTGCCTAGCATGTGCAAGGCACATGGCTTTCGTCCCCGACACTGAATTTAAAAAAAGAAGAAAAAGCCTGTTTGAACTCTGAGCTCTCGTCCCCTTCCTCCATGCACACAGTAAGAAGACACTGCCTATGAATCTACTGCTGCCTTGGTCTTGGATGCCTCAGTCTCCAGAAATAAATTTCTGTAGTTTATAAGTGACTAGTATAAGGTAGTTGCTATTGCAACTCCAATGAACTAAAGCAGTACCCAATGCTCAGATTTTTTTTTGTGGTACTGGGGTTTGAACTCAGAACCTCACACTTGCTAGGCAGGTGCTCTACCACTTGACCCACTCCAGCAGCCCTGTTTTGTCTTGGGATTTTTCAAGATAGGGTCTCGTGAACTATTTGCCCTGACTAACTTTGAACCGTGGTCCTCTTGATCTCTGCCTCCCAAGTAGCTAGGAATACAGGTGTCAGCCACAGGTGCCCTTCTCAAGGCTCAGATTTTTGGAGCTTTTCTCTTTTCTATGCATACTTACTCCATGGATCATTGTGTCTATTCCCTTTTTTATGACTTTAAATTCCAAAAATAAGCCAACATTGTGTATGGTTTGGATGTTTGTGTGTTTGTTGTTTGAGACAGGATCTCACTGTTATAGCCCACATTGGCCTGGAACTCCCCGATCCTGTTGCCTCTGCTGTCTGCCAAGTGTTGGGATTATAGATGTGTATCACCAGACCTTAAACATCCCCCAAATGTGTGTGTGTTGAAGGCTTGGCCCAGTGTAACAGTTTTCAGAGGTGGAGCCTTTGGCAGGTGATTGGATCATAAGGACTCTGACCTCATGGATGGATTAATCCACTTATGGATTCACAGCTTTATGGTCTATTGGGAAATGGTGAAAACTTTAGGAGGTGTAACTTAGTTGTAGGAAGAAGTTCATTGGCAATGTGCACTTGAAGGATACATTGTGTACCCAGCCCCTTGGTCTCTCTCTGCTCCCCAGCCACTATGAGGTGAGCAGCATTCCTTCACCCACACTTCCACCATCTTGTGCTCCCTAGTCACAGGCCTAAAAGCAACTGGCCCAAACAAGCATGGTCGGAAACCTCTGAAACTATGAGCCAAAATAAACCTTTCTTCCTTTAAAGTGTTTATCTTGGGTATTTTGTCACAGTGAAATGCTAACAGATTGGTTGAGCACTGTATTAGTGGGAAGACACTAAACAAGGTGTGAATATAGGAGGTTAGGAACAATGGTGAAGGGTCTCAAAGGGGCCCTGAAGTCAGCCCTCTCTATGACACTGTGAACATGTTTTCCCATGCCTTGGCAGATAGAGTAAAGACAGATGGGAGATACCCACCATACTCCTGCATCTCCATGACTCGGAACTAGAACCTCAGGTTTGTGGCTCTAAGGAAAGGAGGCTGGTTTAGAAAGGCAGAGGAGGGCACCACTGAAAGAGTAAAAAGTAGAGACCAGGAGAAATCTAGAAATATCAAATTTTAGACCTATAAAAGAAACAAAGGAAAAACCTTGCTTGGGTGGAGCTCAGAGTGGCCCCATGTTCTGAAATCCTCTCTCCTACAAGCCACGGGGTTGGCCAACTTTGCAGAGTGTGTCCCGATCAACTCCATCTCTGGACCTACTGCTGTATGTTTTTATGTAGAGAGAGCTAGCCATGTGCTAGATGCCATTTTGCAACCAGAACACCAGCATGGCAGACTTTGGAGATGGTATATCCCCCTTGGGATGAACCAAGTCTACCCTGTGCCCTGAGTCCTCTGCCCAGGGACAGGCAATTTAGGGAACTCAATCAATACCTGGACCCACCACCCATGTACTCAAATGGAGTGGAGGCTACTTTATCCCCCTAGGTACTTCCATCAGGGGAACCAGGAGCAAACACATTCGGAAAGCCACAGATAGAATTCTGAAGTCCAGAGATTGGAGAAAAACACCTGCTGCACTGATGGAGTCCAGCTGGTATAGATTCTCTTCCTCAGCAAGGATGAAGTACTCAGTTTTGTTATTTTATTTTAGTTATTCTTGTTTTTTAAAATCCTTTTTTATTTCCTGACTATATTGTCTTTCTTTTTCTTTTCTTTTCTTTCTTTTATTTTATCATTTTTACATTTACTTACATGTGTATACATTGTTTGGGCCACCTCCCTCCTCCCCCCTCCCCTTTCCCCTCCTTTCCCTGCTTCCGGGTAGAACTTGTTCTGCCTTCTTGTTCTCCAATTTTATTGAAGAGAAAACATAAGAGATAATAAGAAAGACATAGTGTTTTTGCTAGTTTGAGATAAAGATAGCTATACAGAGAGGTTCCTAGCGTTGCTTCCATGCACATGTGTATTGCAACCCACATTGGTTCGTTTCTACCAGACCTCTTCACTACTTCCTGGTGCCCTTCCCATGGTGGCCTCAGACAGTTTAAGATTACTTCATTCACTCCTCAACAGGGAGCACATCAACCACATTCAAGTTTTAGGTTTTAGTTTTAGTTCCTCCCATGCATGTTCTCCCCCTAATGTCTGACCCATGTCCAATAATATAACTGCATTTGTTTTAAACCATATATGAGGGAGAACATGCTGTTTTTGGCCTTCTGAGCCTGACTAACCTGCTTTGTGAGGTTAGCTTGTCACCCCACTCCTGCTCTCAGTCTTTGTGCCTCTCCCAACCTCTGCTGGGTGCTAGCATCTCCTCTGGGAGTTTTGTCTGTGGCCTGGCACCCAGCTTTTGCTGCTTTTCCTGCATTTCACTGAGAGCTCAGCACTAAGAGTTCGGCTCCTTGCCCCACCCCTGTTCTCCAGGGCAGGTTCAATGTTCCACCACCACCTCCACTATCGGTGTTAGATTACAGTTTGCTGTTTATGTTTTTCAGTTTTTCTGGGGAGGGTTCACTGCCCAAGGCCTATGCTGGGGTTGGGTAGGGGAAGTATGGTGCGTGATGCTCACCTGTTTGTTCTGCAGCTTCACACAAACAGCTCTGGAGCCGCTGGCAGGGAGAAGTGGTGTCATTTTATTCAGTGCAGTGTGGTGTAGGGAGGCTTTCCATGGGTTAGGGGTCCAGGATGTTGCAGAGTTTGATTTTGATTGATGTTCTATCTTCTGCTTGTTGGGAGAAAAAAAGAAAGGGAAAAAAAAAAAAAAGAAAGAAACAGCTGGGGGGCTTTTTTCCCCAGGGCTGGACATGCTTTTCTGGCTGTGCTGTGCAGGATTTTTGCAACTGTTAGGTGCGACTAAAGGTCAGTCTTTGAATTTTATCTGCACCTAATGTGACGGCAGTTATTATTTTGGCTGGAAGCAATCAGAATTACCCAAGTGTAGCTCCATTGTCTCAAGATGGTTTCTGTAGTCACAGAGCTTAGGATTTCTGATTCCTTACCCTAGCCGCCATCTTGATCACTTGCCTATATTGTCTTTTTTTTGCAAAAGTTATACTGTGTTTTTGCACACTATTATTTCTTATACTTTCATCCCAAATACTTCACCTCCTTTTCCTATCTTCCCTTATCCTCCACTCTCACCATTCTTTCTACTTCATAATTTTTAATACCTATACCTTTAATAATTTTTAAACTCTTAAATACTCTATAAGAACCTCAATACCTTTCTTCTATAACCTTATTAGAGATATATATGTATGATGTATTCGATTATATTTTTAATTCATTTAAATATCTGGTTTGATTTTAAATTGGTGATTTAAAAAACACAGTAGAGAGCATCATTAGTATCTAAGATCAAGCAGAAGAAAGAATATCAGGGATTGAAGATAAGATCAAGGAAATATTGCACTCAGACAATAATAAAGAGAAAAAATCATAAACAAGCATGCCCACAGCCTTCAAGAACTGTGGGACACTATCAAGAGACCAAACTAAAGAATCTGTGGGGTAAAAGAAGAGCTGACATACAAATTTAAGGCATAAAAAACCTATTTGATGAAATTATAGAAGAAAAATTCCCAAATCCTGGGAAAGATAGAGACACCCATATACATGAGGCATTTAGAACCCCAAATAGAAATGACCAGGAAAAAAAAAAAAACTTCCCCACACCCACATCATCATTAAACTTCCAATGTCAGAGGAACAACGAAAGGACACTGAAAACTGCAAGGGAAAGATGGTAGACATTTGTTGTCCTCAACGCAGAGAAACGAAAGCAGATACTTTAAAGCAACTGAGGCCAATAGGAGAAGGGGACCAGGAACTAGAGAAAAGGTTAGATCAAGAAGAATTAACCTAGAAGGTAACACACATGCACAGGAAATCAATGTGAGTCAATGCCCTGTATAGCTATCCTTATCTCAACCAGCAAAAACCCTTGTTCCTTCCTATTATTGCTTATACTCTCTCTTCAACAAAATTAGAGATAAGAGCAGAATAGTTTCTGCCTTGTAGCAAGGGGTAAGGGGGGGTAAGGGAGGGAGTGGGGGGGTAAAGGAGGGGGTGGGGAGAAGCAGGGAGAAATGACCCAAACATTATATGCACATATGAATAAAATAAAAATTAAAAAAAAGAAAGATGCTAGATTACATACAAAGGCAAATGCATAAGAACTACCTCAGACCTTTCAGCAGAAACCTTAAAAACCAGGAAAACATGGAATGATGTAGTTCAAGTCCTGAAAGAAAATAAATGCCAACCAAGATTAGTATGTCTAGCAAAGTTATCTTTCACATTTGATGGAGAAATAAAGACTTTCCAAGATAAGCATAATCTAAGGTAGTTCAGGGCTGCTGTGGCCCAAGTGGTAGAGTACCTGCCTAGCAAGTGTGAGGCCCTGAGTTCAAACGCCAGTACTGCCAATAAAATAAAATAAATAAAATAGAAATGAAATGAAATAAGCCAGAAGTCTATAAGCCAGGAGCAGTGGCTCACGCCTGTAATCCTAGGTACTCAGAAGGCAGAGATCAGAAGGATCACAATTAGAAGCCAACCCTGGGCAAATAGTTCTGGAGACTCTTTCCTAAAAATACCTAACACAAAACAGAGCTGAATGCGTGGCTCAAGTGATAGAGTGCCTGTCTAGCATGAGGCCTTGAGTTCAAACCCAAATGCCTCCAAAAAAAAAGTAGTTCATGTCCACCAAGCCTGAATTGCAGAAGGTACTTATGGGAATACTACATACAGAAGAGGAAAGGGATGGCCACAAACATGAGAGCCAGTAAAGAGTAAATTTTAAGACAGCAGGGTATGCTCACATAAAAATCACGGTAGAATCAAACATGTTCAATGCAGCAAACCCAAAGATGACTAAGGGTGGAAAAAAAGAACAAGCATCAGGATCCAATCAATGTTCATGTGTTACATGGGTCTGGCGATCTCTTTAGTGTCTTTTAGTTTAGAACAATCTCCTCCATTTTTGTCATTATATTGAAGTATTTTGAAGAGATCAGGGCAGTTGTTTTATAAAATGCCTCATATTATTGATTTGTCCGATGGCTTCCACATGACTTGATACTTTTCTCTTTGTTAAGAATATGGACTAGGTAATGTTGGGTCTCTTATTGGATTACCACACAGGTGCATAATGTCACCTTTTTCCTAATAGTGGTGACACTAGGCTTCATCATGTGGCTAAATTGAATACTCAGGTTCTCTTCATATTAATGGAACATGTTTCTTTTCCCTCTCTTTTTCTATTTCCTGGGTATCTACAGTGACAAAACATTCTTATCTAACACATCAAGGGCCATTGTTTTACCTTCCCGGCATCTGACCCATCCAGCCCTCACCGACCCCTGACATTGGGCCAGACTCTGTTCTCCCAATCCAGGCAAAGGTGGCTACACCTTGTGAAGGTTCCCAGTCCCCCTCAGGCTCTTGCTGCGGGTACTGCCTCAACATTCAGCTGAGCTTGAGTGTTGTAACTAGCATTACTGTTGAGGGAGAAGTCATAATCATGGAGGTAGGGACCTCAATATGAATTCTTTTTCTAAGATGTGTGTGGTAGGCTAAATAATGAGCCCCCCCCCCCACCGCCCCGCCAAAGATATTCCCATCCTCATGCCTGGGACCTGCAAATGTTATCTTAGATAGCAAATAAAGCCCTTTATACATGTGATAAAGTTAAGCACCTTGAGATGAAAGTATCTTGGATTATCCAGTGGGTCCTAAATACATCACAAGTACCTTTGTAAGAGTCAGAGGGAGATTTTGCACAGACAGAAGAGGAAGTGGCAATGTGACTATAGAGGCAGAGACCGGTGATGTGGCCACAAGTTACAGAACTTTGGCAGTCATTAGAGACTGGAAGAGGCGAGGCTGGAGTTCTTCGTAGAGCCTCTGGAGGGAGTGTGGCCCTTGATTTCAGGTTTCTGGCCAGGAATAAACTTCTGTTGTTTAAAGCCACCAAATGTCTAGGAATTTGCTACAGCAGCAACAGGAAACAACATAGTGAACAGTTGTGACACAGGGGGTTAGGCAAGGAGTTAGGAAACCTGATGGCTAAGAACAATGGCTTGGGTGCTGATAAAAAAAAAAAAAGGCAGCAGCATGTTTTGTCTTACTGACATTAACTGAATGACAGGTGCATGAATGGTCTTGTTAACCAGCATCCTCTGTAGACCTTGGAAAATATGTCTGACCATAAAAGGCCAAAATCTTCCATCCGACATGTAGGAGGAGTTGGTGATGCATAACCCAGTCTTCAGGAGTTATTGAGCATAACCCAATTTCCAGGAAGAATCACACCCACTCCTGTAGACCTCAAAAAAAGCTTGAGGCCTTAGGAACCTTGGGGTAGCCACTCCTGTTTGAGCCTGCCTGCTTTCCCATCTCAAGAGTGTTCTTTCACTTTGCTTTGCATTAATTAACCTGATTCTGCCAAGTCTTCTGAGCATCCATCCTTGAATTCTTTCTACAATGAAATCAAGAACCTTTTGGTCCCAACCTGGTCACCTACATCAGATGACACTTGAAAATGTAGATTGAGATTGAGGATTAAGTTTTGATTCTGTCACTTCTTGGCAGTGTAATTTGGGGCAAAGTCCTCAATATGCCCCTCAGCTTTCTTTTTGCAATAGGGAGATAATAATAGTCATTTGAGTTTATGTAAGTATTAAGTTAATGTAAGTATTAAGTAGCACAATACAAATGTGTATAGATCACTAGTAAAAGACTTGGCATTTAGTAGACACCCCGTACACACAGGCTTTTAAATACATATTAGTTCAAATGAAGAAATACAAATGTCCAAAAAGTACATGAAAATAGGTTTAACATCTTTAGCTATTAAGAGAAATGCAAATCAAAACTACACTGAGATTCCACCTTACTCCAGTCAGAATGGCAATCATCAAGATAACAAATAACAACAAATGTTGGCAATGATGTGGGGGAAATGAATGCTTATACACTATTGGTGGGAACGTAAATTAGTGCAGTCACTATAGAAATCAGTATGGAGGTTCCTCAAAAGACTAAAAATAGAACTTCCATGTGATCCTGCTATACCACTCTTGGGTATAAACCTGACAGAATCAAAGGCAGCTTAAAATAGAGATACCTGCACACCCATGCTTATTGCTGCACTGTTCATTATAACCAAGTTGTGGAAATAGCCAAGATGCCTGTTAACAGATGAATGGATCAAAAAAATGTGATGTATCTACACAGTGGGGCATTATTTGAATATCATTAATGAAATTATGTTCTTTGCAGGAAATAGATCATCATGTGAAGTGAAATAAGCCAGACTCAGAAAGACAAGCTTCACATATTTTCTCTCATAGGCAGAATCTAGCAAAAAAACCCAAGAAAGTAGAAAGGAGACCATAGGGAAGAGGAAGGGGATCAGAGGGGGAGGGAAAGTGAAGGATAATAGGATGGTGAATATTACCAAAGTATGTGTATTCATATATGAAAAATGTCACAATGAAACCATTGTTTTGTGTAATTAATGTATGCTAGGAAAAAAAAGAATTTAGTGAAAAAATCTTTCACAATTTAAGGAATTCTTGAGAAACAGGATTAAAAAACATGGAACAGGTTATTTTATTTATTTTCCCCCATTTTTAGTAGCATATATTCATTGTATGGGAGGGGGTTTGTTGTGACAATTCTGAATAGCCTTATATTGTACGTTGGTTAGACCGTCCTCTCCAGCTCCCCCCTCAACCCCTCCCTGATGGGACAGTTTACTTACTGTCTTCTGGTGGTATCTCCTTTAGTATGATAACATCACTATTAATTTACAAAAAAAGTTTATAATAAGCAGTATTTCCAAAATTTACCACAAATGAGAAGGTTTCCACGGCCCATATCTCAAACTTAGTGATCCAAAGATTGCACTTTGAGAAATATTGCTCTTGGGAAATCCCATAGATACAGTTGGATTATAAGCTTTTAGAACTCATTTTATGAAATAATAACTTTCCCCCAAAGGGAACACTCTATCTAGTGTGGGTCTCAAATTCTTGTGACACAATTCACTGCAATTCATCTAGCCCACATTCTGAAGGAAAAGTGCCCTATAATGACAAAGGCCTACAGGCCCAACATGGAGAACATATAATACTGTTTACATTATAGTATAAAACATTTCCCAATAAACTGCAAAAATAACTTTACTCATTTTGATAACATGTTGAGAATTAATTTTACATATGTAAATATACCAACCATGACTTCACAGTTTGAGAAATGGATATATACAGTTAGCCTTCCATGTCTGTGAATTCTGCCATGAGGATTTAAGCAACAATGGATTGAAAATTTGGGGGCAAATCCCATCTGAATTGAACATATGCAGCTTTTTTTCTTATCATTGTTCTCCAAACAATGCAGTATCACAACAATTTACGTAACAATAGCATTGCATCAGCCATTATAAGTCATCTAGAGATACTTTAAAGTATACAGGAGGCTGTGCATAGGTGATATGCAAATTCTATACCATTTGATGTAAGGGACTTGAGTAACCATGGATTTTGGCATCAGAGGGGAGTCCTGGACAAATTTCCCATGGATAAGGACAAATGGCTGTACTTGTTCAAGTAGCAAAAGCATGGATTATTCCTATTTAAGCAGAAATGCATAGCGCTTACCTTCTGCTTTAGTTTTGTATAATGTAGATCAGAAGTATGCAAAGATGTCTTGTTACACATTGTAGGGTTAGCCAAACAACCCAGTATTAACTCAATTGATGAAAAGAACCAATGATCCCATAGACCAAAGGAGGGCATATAGGTCTCATTTAAGGCAAGCTAGTTCAAACTGTGGACTATCTCTCTGGGGAAGGGAAGTGGAGGCAGGTCAAAGAAGGAGAGAGCAAGTTTCCTGGGTCTTAACTCTGGCCCAGACATCTGGTCATCTACCAAGATGGACAGTAGCATAAGGCTTCAAAACCCTCTTCAAGAACTGGGTGTGGTGACTCATGTCTCTAATCCTAGCACTCTGGAGACTGATGCAGGAAGACTGAAAGGCCCTGTTTTAAAAACAACAACAAAAACTTTTCAAGGAGTATGGATAGCATGGGTCCCTCAAGCTTACATTTCCAGGAGGCACCCATGTCCCAATCAGAGTTCTAAAGTTAGTTCCTCAGAAAAGAGTTAAGAACCAGCATCATCTTGACAATACCAAGCTGGCAGCCTACAATTTAAAGAGAATGGCCAGAAAAACTAGAAAAAAAATAAGTTAAAAAATGCAGTGCAAACTTGACCACAGTGAAATCACTGTTCCAGGAGTGGTTCCAAATCACAGACAATATATATGAACTATGTATATGATATATGCAACCTGTAAACAAGACATTTTTGACTTTTAAATTCTTGACTCTACCAAAAAGGCTGCAGAAAGTACAAAACATAACCCAGCCTGAGGAAGAAGCAGAAGACAACCAGTCACAAACTCATGGGACCGTGGCGCCCTCTCCATCATAACACCTCTCTGCTACTGACAGTTCCTTCATCATTAATCCCCTCTTGTTAGCTGGAAAGGCTACTTTGTGTTGCTGCTGTTGTTTTGGTGCTGGGGATTGCACCCAGGGGCTTGCTGACCCTAAGCACGTGCTTTTCCACAGAGCTACATTCTAACCCTGCTATTGTATATTGTAGAGGTGACTCACTATGTTCCCCAGGCTGTACTTGAACTCCTGGGCTCAAGCTATCCTCTCACCTCAGCCTCCTGAGTAGCTCGGACTGCAGACATGTCCACCACACCCAGCCATCCCACTTTTTAATAAAATTATCAACATTCATTTTAAAATAATAGAACATAGGAAGATATAATTAATGACATACATAGTGGATGCAAACCCTTTCTTTTTAAAAAAAAACTCTTCCTTTTTTCTTTTCTCCTTTTCTTTTACCATTTTTTACATTTACTTACATGTGTATACATTGTTTTGGCCACCTTCCCCCTCCCCACTTCTGGGCATAACCTGTTCCACCCTCTTCTCTGATTTTGTTGAAGAGAAAACATAAGAGATAATAAGAAAAACATACCGTTTTTGCTAGTTTGAGATAAAGATGAGAGATTCCTAGCATTGCTTTCATGCACTTGTGTATTGCAACCCACATTGGTTCATCTCTACCAGACCTCTTCACTACTTCCCGGTCCCCTTCCCATAGTGGCCTCAGCCAGTTTAAGATTACTTTATTCACTCCTCTATAGTGAGCATACCAACCACATTCAAGTTTTAGATTTCCTTCCCTTTCCCTATTCCTGCTGTGCACATTCTCCCCTTAGTGTGTGACCCATGTCCAATAATATTACTGCATTTGTTTTAGGTCTATAATCCACATATGAGGGAGAACATGCAATTTTTCACCTTCCGAGCTTGGCTAACTTTGGTTAAGTTGATGTTTTCCAGTTCCATCCATTTACTTGCAAATGACAAAATTTCATTCTTTTTTGTGGCTGAGTAAAATTCCATTGTGTATAAATACCACATTTTCTTAATCCATTCATCAATTTTGGGGCATTTTGGCTGTTTCCATAGCTTGGCTATTGTGAATAGTGCTGCAATAAACATGGATGTACAGGTGCCTTTGTAATAACCTGAGTCGCATTCCTTTGGGTATATCCCTAGGAGTGGTATTGCTGGATCATATGGCAGATCTATGTTTAGTTTTTTAAGAAGTCTCTATATTGTTTTCCAAAGTGGTTGTACTAGCTCACATTCCCACCAGCAGTGTATGAGGGTTCCTTTTTCTCCATATCCTCATCAACATTTGTTGTTGGTGGTGGTGTTTTTTTAAATTATTTTTTCTTTTATTCATATGTGCATACAATGTTTGGATCATTTCTCCCTCCTTCCCCTGCCCCCTCCTTTACCCTCCTGCCCCCTCCCTCTTCCCCCCTTACCTCTTGCTCCCCAGCAGAAACTATTTTGCCCTTATCTCTAATTTTGTTGAAGAGAGAGTATAAGCAATAATAGGAAGGACCAAGGGTTTTTGCTAGTTGAGATAAGGATAGCTATACAGGGAGTTGACTTGCATTGCTTTCCTATACATGTGTGTTACCTTCTAAATTAATTCTTCTCAAACTAACCTTTTGTCTAGTTCCTGGTCCCCTTCTCCTATTGGCCTCTGTCACTATAAGTATCTGCATTAGTTTCTCTGCACTGAGGGCAACAAATGCTATCTAGTTTTTGGGTGTCTTCCCTATCCTCATACCTCCCTTGTGTGCTCTTGCTTTATCACGTGATCAAAGTCCAATCCCCTTGTTGTGTTTGCCCTTGATCTAATGTCTGCATATGAGGAAGAACATATGATTTTTGGTCTTTTGGGCCAGGCTAACCTCACTCAGAATGATGTTCTCCAGTTCTATCCATTTACTTGCAAATGATAACATTTCGTTCTTCTTCATGGCTGCATAAAATTCCATTGTGTATAAATACCACATTTTCTTAATCCATTCATCAGTAGTGGGGCGTCTTGGTTGTTTCCATATCTTGGCTATTGTGAATAGTGCTGCAATAAACATGGGTGTGCAGGTGCCTCTGGAGTAACCTGTGTCACAGTCTTTTGGGTATATCCCCAAGAGTGGTATTGCTGGATCATATGGTAGATCTATGTTCAGATTTTTAAGAAGCCTCCGAATTTTTTTCCAGAATGGTTATACTAGTTTGCATTCTCACCAGCTGTGTAAAACGGTTCCTTTTACCCCCACATCCTCACCAACACCTGTTGTTAGTGGTGTTGCTAATGATGGCTATTCTAACAGGGGTGAGGTGGAATCCCAGTGTGGTTTTAATTTGCATTTCCTTTATTGCTAGAGATGGTGAGCATTTTTTCATGTGTTTTTTGGCCATTTGAATTTCTTCTTTTGAGAAAGTTCTGTTTGGTTCACTTGTCCATTTCTTTATTGGTTCATTAATTTTGGGAGAGTTTAGCATTTTGAGTTCCCTATATATTCTGGTTATCAGTCCTTTGCCTGATGTGTAGCTGGCAAATATTTTCTCCCAGTCTGTGGGTGGTCTCCTCAGTTTAGAGACCATTTCTTTTGTTGAGCAGAAGCTTTTTAATTTCATGTAGTCTCATTTGTCCATCCTTTCTCTTAGTTGCTGGGCTGCTGGAGTTCTACTGAGGAAGTCCTTGCCTATACCTATTGTCTCCAGGGTCTTCCCTGTACTTTCCTGTATAAACTACAAGGTTTCAGGTCTGATATTAAAGTCCTCAATCCACTTTTAGTTGATCTAGTACAGGGTGTCAGGCATGGATCTAGTTTCAGTTTTCTGCAGGCAGATAACCACTTTTCCCAGCAACATTTATTGAAGAGGCTGTCTTTTCTCCATCGTATGTTTTTGGTGCCTTTGTCAAAAATAAGATGGGTGTAGCTGTGTGGATTCGTATCAAGGTCTTCTATTCTGTCCCATTGCCCTTCATATCTGTTTTTGTGCCAGTACCATGCAGTTTTTATTGCTATGGCTCTGTAGTATAGTTTGAAGTCAGGTATTGTGATACCTCCAGCACTGCTGTTTTTGCTGAATATTGCCTTGGCTATTTGTGGTCTTTTGTGTTTCCAAATAAACTTTGGGGTAGATTTTTTCAATCTCTGTGAAAAGTGTCATTGGAATTTTCATGGGTATTGCGTTGAACATGTAGACTGTTTTTGGTAGGATAACCATTTTTACTATGTTGATTCTACCAATCCATGAGCAAGGAAGATCTTTCCATCTTCTGTAGTCTTCCTCGATCTCTTTCTTCAGTGGTTTGTAATTCTCCTTGTAGAGGTCATTTAGGTCCTTTGTTAAGTCTATTCCTAGGTACTTGATTTTCTTGAGGCTATTGCAAATGGAATTGTTTTCTATATTCTTTCTCAATTTGTTCATTGTTGGTGTATAGAAAGGCTACTGATTTTTGCAAGTTGATTTTGTAACCTGCTAGATTGCTGAAGCTGTTTATGGTGTCTACAAGTTTTTGGGTGGAGTTTTTTGGGTCTTTGAGGTATAGGATCATGTCATCTGTAAATAGGGATATTTTGACTGTGCAAACCCTTTCTAATTGTACTGTACAGACTTGCCAAAAAAAGTTATGTTTTACCAAACCTGATAATATACTTCGATACTCAAATCATAGAGTATTTAGAATTTCAAATCAAATCCTACCTTTGGATAACTATTTTCAATTGAACCATTAGTAATATTTGTTTTGCTATGCATTTTATAGAGAATACTTGCTAAAAATTTGCAAAATTCCCATAAAGGGAAAAAAAAACCCCTCCATTGAAGACTACTGGTTTCAGGACTACAGTACAGTAGATCCTTTGTATCTGTGGGTTATCTAGTTTCGAGGGGACCACCATTGGGGAAAAACAACACATGCTCAGGCTGCACAGAGTTCAGTGCTGTACTGTGGATGCTTGATTTATTTTTCCCATAATGTCACCCAACTTCCACTAAAGATATGCCACTTCTCAACAAATCTCAAATTTTCACTTTATCTTATAGTAAGCACATTAATTGGCTTGAGAGGATTTCTATAACATTACCTTGCTTTGGAGGCACCATTTGCTTTTTGGCAGGCAGATTTTCACAAAGTGAAAGTCAGGGAAACACTCAGGAGATCACACAATTACTTAAACACAATTGACAATAACACAGGACTGACTGAGAGCTTCTCTGCATCAACTGAGCTGCAGATGCGTACGTGGGGAATTTAAATTTTTTGATTTTGAAATTTCTTTTGAACATTTAAAATTTATTATTATTTTTGACTATTCTTGTTCCAAAATAAGACAGACTTGTTGTACTTTTATAAAACCACATAAAGCTAATGGTATGTTTGTACTTCAAGTAATTTTGAAATAAATGATAAGCTTGTGTTTGTTACTTTTCTTATCATTATTACCAAACACCTGACATAAACAACTTCAGGGAGGAAAGATTTATTTTGGCTCACGGTTTCAGAGATTTCAGTTCATAGTCCTTGGCTCCATTGATCCTGGGCTCATGGTAAGGCAGAAAATCATGGCAGTTGGGAGTATGTGGCAGAGAAGAGCTGTTCACCTCATGGCAAGCAGGAAGCAGAGAGGTAGACAGAAAGGGACCAAGGACCCCCAAGGACCTGCCCATAATGACCTGGTTTCTCCAGCTACCCCCTACCTCCTAAAATGTATAGAACCACCCAAGATAGCACCACCAATTGAGGCCTTGGCTTTAACATATGAGCCTGTGGGGAACATTTCATATTCAAAGTATAGCAAGATTATATGTCTTGCCTCATGCTTAAGACAATATTATCTGACTAACTAGAACAAACCAATAAGCATGAAACACTATTCCTTTACTATACAGTTCTGACCAAAATTGAAATAAAAGTCAACAGCCATTGAAAACTCAAGATAACTCTGGCATCTCACTAGTTAAAAAATAGCCTTTCCCATTGCTGGAGTTTAAATATCTTTGTGAAAATGTGCACAGCAAATATTTGCATAATTGCAATTAGGACTTTTTACTAGACTATTGATTCAGAATCCTTAGTAAATTAATTTTAATTAATCAATGTCAAGGTTAATAATGTTAATAATTCATTTTGTTGGTTACCATTAAAAGGGGTTTGGTCATGCATTTATGTAATGAAACTTCAGAGTTCAAGAAAGAACTTCTGTCCTTGAGTCATTTCAAAATTCCTTCAGATGATCCTAAAATAGAGTTAGTCAGCTTTCCATCACTGTGATAAAATACCTGGGATAATCAACTTCAAAGGAGGGAAGATTTATTTTGACTCACAGTTTCATAGGCTCCAGTGTTCTTGGCTCCACTGCTTTTGGCCCTGAGAGAGGCAGAACATCATGATGGGGAGTGCATGATGGAGCAAAACTGCTCACATTATGGTACTTGGGACACAAAGTAGAGGAAGGGGCTAAATTCCCAACATCCCCTTCAAGGGCATGAACTAACTTCCTTCCTTAGGCCCCACCTCCTAATAGCACCACAGGCTCTCAACTAAGCCCTCAACACACAGGTCTTTGGAGGACACTTAAGATCCAAACCATAACAGTTGTCGACCAAACCAGCCCAACTCTAAAACAGAAATGGAGGGCTGAGACTCCATGAAGGGAAGCAGCTGAGGGAACAGAAGTTGACCTACCTAAAACTCCACCATATCAGAATGAACTTGGGGTCCTGTTCCTTCACTGAACCTGTTTGTCCCGCTATTCTTTTTCTGTATCTTAATAATGTACACCATCACTCAGAAACTTGGACTTTCTTGCAACTCAACATAACCTGATTAATAAACTTGCATTCTTAAACAAGGTCCTATTTTGGCCATCTATTTTTCACTTGAGCCAAAGCTAATTCTAGACAACCGTGACATTTCCTGAATTGAAATGATGTTAGTGTTCCTGAGTCACACTGCATGTGGTCCCAGAGGTAGATTCAGCAGATGAAATTTTAAGCAAACAAAAACCTCAGAGTCACACCTGAGTCAAGCTTTGCTGTCTTCTTATCGATCCCCCTTGATCCCTTTCTTTTTTATTTTCTTCTTTTGTTTCATTTTTATTTTTCCCATTAGTTTTTCCTTTGTTCTTTTGCTAAGCAATACAAAATGGCATGGCCAGTGGGAAGAAAAGGAATGATTAGCAGTAAAAAAAAGACCTTGCTGGATGCTGGGATTACACCTGTAATCCTAGCTACTCAAGAAGCAGCAATTGACGATCAAGGTTTGAGGCCAACCCAGGCAAAATAGTTTGCTAGCCTCTATTTCAAAAATACCCAACACAAAAAGGGCTGGTGGAATGGATGAAGTGGTAGAGCACCTGCCTAGCAAGCATGAGGCCCTGAGTTCAGACCCCAGTATTGCAAAAACACTTCATGTTGCCTTGTAACAGCACACACACTCACACACACATAAACACACACTTTTACACCTGTCCATTTGAGGATTTTTGTTTTTCAGGATTGTTCTTAGTATTTATTTTCATCTGGTGTTACCTGGACCAAAATCCTGGAGGAAAGAAGCAAATTAACCAGGTCTTGCTTCCACCTCTGAAGAGTAACCCTTGCCTTTGGGGTCTGTTCCCGACAGATATTATCTGTCTCCTTTCAGTGTCAACAGTAGGGAAATCTTACTCTACTCTTGCTCCGGAATTTCCTTTTTATCTCCAAAAATACCAGGCTTGGCCTAAAATTTTAGACCAAGACTTCCAAATCATAACTAACTAGATCTCTGCCAAGGTTAGCTGAGCAAGGCATGAGGACTGGCTTTTCTGAGGCTCCTGAGTCTTGTTTCACAGCAATGTGCCATTAATGACATGACAAGCCTCACCAAACATTTGATGTGCAAGACAACTTATTCAACCTGCTGTCATGTCTGGTTTCACACATTCATCTATCCAGAAGGAGACAATGTCACCTCTTGTCTCTCCACACTTCCCTGGCTGCCACTAAATGTTGCCATTGCTATAACATCCGCTTCTGGCTGCCCAGATCTGAGGGTCTGAAAGGGGTCTCTCCTATGATCCACGGTTGCTCTCCCAACTCAGTGCTGCCTCAGTGTCCACTGTGCCTCTTTGAGAAAAATGGCCCGTACATGGGAGGAGGAGAGAAAGCATAGTCACAGGGTCTGGGCGTCCCCAGAGGTGTGATGCCAGGGCTGGGAGAGGCATTGCTCCGCTGGTCTCATGCTGGAGAGCAGCACTTCACCCAGCTATGAGAGGAAGTGTTCCTTGGAAAGTGACCAGCCCTGCCATTGAGGCATTTGTGCCAAGATGTGCCCACACCTATGAGGAAGGAATGCCATAGTTGACTCCTTTCACTGTTCGTCACGAATCTTGGCACAGTAGGGCACAGTACTTTTTTTTTTAAAGCTGATCTCTTTAGTCCAGTGCAAGTTCATTTGAATGAATGTCTTTGATATTCATGCAAATATAGGCAAAATGGGTATAGATTGTCTCAGAGAGAAATGGACAAAAGCTGTCTTGGTGCTCTGTGTATGGCTCCAGGTCTTGGGGAGGAGTGAACCATAAGGAAAACAGGGCATGCCGGGAGAGTAGGAACCAGTCCCTAGATCTCTGCTCTCTAAGAATCAACCTCAGGACCCCTGGCAAGATGATCAGAACAGCCCCAATTAAAGCTCAAGAGCTGGAAAGGGGACAGGCTAACTCCTGTGAGGGATTGGAGCTGCGACCACAGGCCAGCCCTGGCACAGAGGAGACTGCCAGCAGAAAGTATGAGGGGTGAGCACCACAGGTCACAGATGCTGGAACAAGTTCTTACTGTCCCTCTGGGGCTTGCCTGCTTCAGGGAAGTGACACATGCAAGGAATGAGAGGTGTGCTTGGGAGCCAGAAGATGTTTGAGGACACCCCACCAACCCTGGAAGCAGCCTGAACTTCGCTTTCCTGTTCATCAACACTTTTGGTTGGATGTTGATAACTGCCTTCTTTAAAGACGTCACCAAGTTATACTGCTACCAGAATGCATGTTTTTCATTTTTGTCAACCTAAAAAGGGTTGAATTCATTTGCTATCACTACTGACAGCAAATACATGGCCACAGGTTTGAAGCTACTTCTATTTCTTCGAACCTAAAATTCCATTCTAAGAATCTAATCTAGAGAAATTCTTGACCAAGTATGATGGTGTACACCTATAATCTCAGCTACCCAGGAGGCTGAGGCAGGAGAATCACAGTTTCAAGGCCAGCCTGGGCAAAAAAGAGCAAGACTGCACCTCAAAGAAAAAAGGAAGACTTTCTCAGTGTTTACTAAGCATGTGTGAGACCTGAAAAAAAAATTCTCAAGCAAAATCACAAATGTTAAAATTCATAGATGTTCAAAGATATTAATGCAGCAGTGTTTGTAAATGAGCCCAAAGTTCATGTAAGGAATTGACTATGTAAATTATGATTATCTATGCCATGGAAAACTATGTACAAAAATCGAAGTTTTCAACGTGTATAGACAAGAAAAGATTTTAGAAACGTATGGATAAATGAAAAAATGCATAACATATAACAAATATATTCTCCTTTGGAAAGTTTCTGTACATATATGTAGACTAGAAACTAAAAGGAAGTGAAGATATTGATTGTGGTTAACTCTGGTTAACTTCTAAAGTGTTTGAGGTTTAGAAAAGAAAATGTATTCATGTGCCACTTGTGCAAAAAAAGACAGAGAGAGAGAGAAAGGAGGTGAGACCACTTTTACATATAAAGTAAGCTGCCTTTGATATCAGATGGTGGGATCTTATGGCAGGGAGATAATAGAAATGAAATTGAGCCACATTTTACCAAGAGGATACGGAAAGCTTTATTAGAATATTGGCCCATGCTATGTGATCTCAGCTCAAGCCCACGGGACACACCAGTGATCTGGCTGCTGCCCACTGAACTAAAGAGTGCAGCAGGATTTTATTGATTTGAGGGGGAGGGGCTAGCATTTGATAATTGTCCAGTGGTCATGGGCATAGTTTCTTTTTTTTTTTTTTTTTTTCATTTTTCTTTTATTATTCATATGTGCATACAAGGCTTGGTTCATTTCTCCCCCCTGCCCCCACCCCCTCCCTTACCACCCACTCCGCCCCCTCCCGCTCCCCCCCTCAATACCCAGTGGGCATAGTTTCAAATGATGTTTTTCTTCTCATGTGCAGACATCTTGGCCTTGTACCTGGTGGGCTCATAGGTGGTGACTTAATTCAGGAATGCTAAGTCCTTTTTTTTATAGCTGTCCTCACCTTGCTAAAGGATTTTCATTTAGCTGGTGTGGTGGTACATGCCTGTAATCCCACTGCTTGGGAGGCTGAGGCAGAAGGATCTTGAGTTCAAGGCCAGTATGGGCTATATAGAGACCTTGTCAAAAAAGAAAGAAAGAAAGAAAAAGAAAGCACAAAGGTGGGGTAGAAGAAACACATACCTGCTCCAAAGGACAATAGGCCACGTTAGCCCTGCATTAGTCCTGGACAAAACATTTCTCAAATGGTCAACATGTGTACATGCAGAGCTGAGTAGGATCTGACTCAAAGGTTGAGGCAATCAAAGGACAGACATGACGTGAAGACAGAGCTGCTGAGCCTTGTAGCCTATCTTAGTCATCCATCAGATACCTATCAGCTGTAGTAAGTAGTCAGTGTTCTTTGCAAAAGCAGCCTTCAAGTTTTCACTATATAACCTAGGCAACTCTCACATCCCTCACGTCAGAGGTGTTATCTGCCAAAAAGCCCCCAAATTAGTGATGCTTAAGATATCTAAGAGCAAATGTTGTGCTTTTGCTTGCCATATCTCACAGTTCATTCTGGGAGCTCACTGAGGGCATTTTCTGGGGTGAGGTTTTTCCTTTTCCAATCCCCTCCATCTTTGTCTGTCGTTTATACAGCCATCTTGAGCTCCACTAGTTTTAGCTTGGTCTAGTCACAAGGGCCTCCTAGTCTGTAAACATTCTGGCCTTGTGGCCTAATCAGGTGTTTATGACAAAGCTGTTGAAAGTGTGGTCAAGGGTCGAGAGTTGATTTGCCCTGTGGTCGCTGTCTCAGCTCCAATCTTGTTTTGCCAAGCTGTCTGTCTACTGGGAAAAGTGCTCACCTCAGAAAACTGTTTTCCTCAGGCTTACTGAAATATAATTGACAAACACAATTGTATATATTCAAGGTGGACAATGAGCTGTTTTGATATATGTGTATACTGTGAAATGATTACCACAATCAAGCTAATTAACATATTCATCAGCTCACATAGCTGGCTTTTGTTTTTTTGATAGTGGTAAGTACTGAGATTTGAACTCAGGGCTTCACAGCTGGCACTCTACCATTTGGGTTATGCCTCCAGCCCTTTTTGCTCTGGTTATTTTAGAGATAGGGTCTTGCTTTTTGCCCAGGCTGGCCTGAACTGTAATCCTCCTATTTTATACTTCCTGTAGTAGTTGGGATATCAGGTGCACATCACTATACCCAGCTTTTTTCTGTTGAGATGAGGGGGGGTCTCACAATTTTTTTTGCATGGCTGGCCTGAAATCATTATCCTTCTGATCTAAGCCTCCTGTGTAATTTGGGATGACAGAGGCATACCACCATGTCCAGCTAATGGGGTCTCATGAACTCCTCACCCAAGCTGGCCTCAAGCCCAACCTCCCAAGTAGCTGGGCTTATGGGGTTGAGCCACTGGCACCTGAATCTTTTCCCTTGGTATTTTTGAAACAAGGTTTCAATATGTACCCTAGGTTGGTCTTGAACTTGTGATCCTCCTGTCTCAACCTCTATTAACATTTTTTTTTGGTAGTGGTCATAAGAACCCTTAAGATCTACTCTCAGCACATTTCAAGTATACGATATATTATTATTAACTGTTAAATTTAATGTGGTACATTAAATTTCAGAAAACTCTGGGTATCACTCTGAAAAATCACTGTGGGCATTTAGGAGTTTGTTTGTAAACAATGATTTTCAAATTTCACTGTTAAACAAATCATCTTCGGATTTTGTTCAAACGCACATTATAATTCAGCAGGTCTGGGATGGAGCCCAAGATTCTGCCTATCAAGTTCCCAGGTGATGAATGTTGCTGGCCCATGGAGCTACCTTGGGTAGCAAGGTTTCTAGACAGACATGGCTCCTGTGATGTTTCTCTACAATCGAAGGCATCATTTCTCTCCCCCTCCTCACAATGCAGTGTACTTGCCATTACAGGCTCTGCATCCCTAGAGAATCGGAATCCATGTCACGGAAAAGTGGCTGAGTTGCATCCATTTGGTTTCCAACACGCTGCCTGTGTCTAGCACTGTATTGCAGTTCCAGAAAAGGCCTGCATGTGGGTCCCAGGTAAACACTGGTTTAAATGAAAACTCACTGGTTGGAAACAAAAATAGAACTGCAGTGAATGCACATCGAACTAAGTATTCTGCATAATTCCTACAAACAGATGCTAGGAAATAGTGTTTGGTATCAGTGCAGCTCGCTGAATTGTCTGGCTGTTTCTCTTGCTGAATATGTATGAGCTGTGATGGAAATGCTTTTGTGCAAGAAATCAGCCAGGCTCTTCTTCCACAGTCCAGTTATCATGTTCTTAATTTTATACTGCCACACCATCTTTGTTCTTGTTTATGAATACATATTATTTTTAATGGCCCATATTGCTTATTGTGGAAGTAAATGGAACAATGTGTTTGTTCCCTGAGTTTGTAATGCAGTGGATATACACATTGAATATTAGGGAATATAAACGTGACTAAAATCTGCTACATTAACTAAAAGATTAATTTTTTTAATCTCAAAACATTTTTTCTGCATCAACTTTTTTTTTTTTTTTTGGTAGTGCTGGGGATCACACCCAGGGCCCATGCATGGTAGGCACAGTAGGTAAAAGCAATACCACTGGTCCACACCCCCAGCTGCCACATTGACTTCTTTTTTTTTAACACTGGAGTTTGAACTTAAGGCCTCACACTTGCTAGGCAGGTTCTCTTACCACTTGAGCCACTCCACCAGCCCTTTTTTGTGATAGTTTCTTTTCGAGATAGAGTCTTGAGAACTATTTTGCCCGGGGCTGGCCTCTTGAACCACGATGCTCCTGATCTCTACCTCCTGAGTAGCTAGGATTCCAGGTGTAAGCCATTGGTGCCTAGCATTGACTTTTGTGTAGAAGACACATTCTAAAAATATTGGACTATATATAGAACTAATATTGAAATAATGATAATGTTACACACTAAATAGATGGAAACGGCAATATTTGATTGACTAGATGGGGTGATTACAGTAAAACTGCAATGGAAAGCAATTTATTGAAATGAGGACAGAATTATCATTTGTATCAAACCTACATCAAACAGAGTGCTCATATGAGTACCACTGATTCCTATTGCCATTATGATAGAGAGGAAAGGAGGAAAGGAAGATTTCTTCAAACCATGACAATGTTTCAGTCCAGTATTTTATTTTATTTTTTGTGGAACTGGAGTTTGAACTCAGGGCTTCATGCTTGCAAAGCAGGCACTCTACCACTTGAGCCATGCCTCCAGTTTCTCAAACTATTTGCCAGAGTTGGCCTTGAACTGTCGATACCCCTGATCGCAGCTTCCTAAGTAGCTGGGATTACAGCTGTGAGCTATGCACCCAGTTCAGTCCAGTATTTTAGATACTCAAGTAGGTCAAAAGCCCATCACAGTCTCAGCCTGTTGTTTGGTATGCAAAATTATTTTTGATTCAATATGAGAATTTTAGAGCAAGGGTTGGAGAGACAGAAATGTAAGCTACCCAGATATGATAGATAAAGGTACTTACCTTACTCACCAAGAACAGCTTGAAAAGACACTGACAATCTTGTTTGATAGGTGGACATGCTTCACCCATCCAATGAGCTAAATGTCACCCCTAGGCATTGGGAATGAGGATGCAAATAACTGAGTGCTCATTTTCTCAGCTCCTTAGGTTGAAAGTCTAACCTGCAAGGATGTAGGGTGGGGCCTTTACGAGATTAAAACATGAAGGCAGACTCCTCATCGTGGGATTAATATTCTTATGAAAGAGACTTTGGTTACCTAGTTATTCCCTTCCTTCATGTGAGTCCACAGGGAGCAGGCATCATCGATGAACCAGGAAGTAGACCCTCTCAAGTTTCCAGATCTACTGGGTGTCAATTTTGGACTTCAACCCCCAGAACTGTGAGCAACAAATTTGTGCTGCTTCTAAGCCATTTTCTCCTAGGAGCCCAGAAGGACTAAGACAATGGGACTCATTTTGTTGGGCTAGGTATAAATTTCAAGACATGGTCAAAACTGCAGACTCATTGGCTACTGAACTTCGACTTGCTTTCTCTTTTGTGTTTCAAGCCCAGAACAGTCACACTCCCTCAGTGACCTAGCCTAGCTAAAAAATGCATCACCTTACCCATCCTCAAAGTCTAACCCTCATATATTATTTTGAGGAGATACATTCTGAAATATTTGAGGGTGGTCCACAATTTACTTTAAATGGGTAAGAAAAAAAATGTATTCTTTCTTTCTATCTATCTATCTATCTATCTATCTATCTACTCATCTATTTCTCTATCATCTATCTATCTGAGAGATAAGCAACAGTGATAAAATAATAATATTGTTAAATTCAAGTGAGAGGCATTGGAGTGATTGTATACCACTTTTTCAGCTTTTCTGATTTTCTGCGCTTATTTTTTTTAAGTCAGGAATAAAGAACATGACTTTTATTATGATTGGCAGAGGAGACAGAGCTGAGTATCTCTTGTTTCCTAAAGTATCACAAATGCCTGACACATGATTGGTGGCAGAAAGTATAAAAAATCAGTTAAAATAAAGAAATGTGCAAGACTTGAGAGGAGAAGGTAATTCTACTACTTTCTGAATCGCTAGCCGATTGTCTGTGGTTTTGTACAATTCTTGCCATAGTAAAGGATGTGACCCTTGTCCTTGCATAGAATTATGCTTTGCTATTAAAGAGACAAACATAAGTAATTGCAAAACAAAGAAAGGACACAACCCTAAGTGTCCGGGATGTTGAACAATTAAAAGCCTTTAACCATTTGGCAAAGTTTTTATTGTATTTATTAGGGACCTATAAAAGGTAATGTGCCTTTGAATTTGGAGGCTACTTAAAAAGCTAGACATTGATCTACCATTTGATCCAGCAATACCACTCTTGGGGATATACCCAAAAGACTGTGACACAGGTTGCTCCAGAGGCACCTGCACATCCATGTTTATTGCGGCACTATTCACAATAGCCAAGTTATGGAAACAGCCAAGATGCCCCAGCACTGACGAATGGATTAAGAAAATGTGGTATCTATACACAATGGAATTTTATGCAGCCATGAAGAAGAATGAAATTTTGTCATTCTCAAGTAAACGGATGGAACTGGAGAACATCATCTTAAGCGAAGTTAGCCAGGCTCAGAAGGCCAAATATCACATGTTTTCCCTCATATGCAATTATAGACCTAAAACAAATGCAGTAATATTATTGGACATGGGTCACACACTAAGGGGAGGACACCCACAGGAAGAATAGGGAAAGGGAAGGAAACCTAAAACTTGAATGTGGCTGATACGCTCACTGCAGAGAAGCAAGTATAGCAATCTTAAACTGGCAGAGGCCACTATAGTGAAGAGGTCTGGTAGAGATGAACCAATGTGGGTTGCAATACACAAGTGCATGGAAGCAATGCTAGGAATCTCTCTGTAAAGCTATCTTTATCTCAAACTAACATAAACACTGTGTCTTTCTTATTATCTCTTATGTTTTCTCTTCAACAAAATCAGAGAAGTGGGGCAGGAGGAAGGTGGCCCAAAGAATGCATACACATATGAGTAAATGTAAAGATGATAAAATTAAAAAAAAAGTGTAGCTAAGGCACTGTCATTACAAGTCTCCATATTCAGAACAAGATGTCTGTCCCATTCATTCACCCCCTGGCCTCTTGCCTAGTCATGCACATTTTATAATGGCTCTAGCCCTCTCCCCCATGTTTAATTAATGATTTGAAGTCAGCAGTTCCACTGTTTTGGCCCAGTATGTGGGTCAAGGACCCACCTCTTCCATCTTTCCACAGGTTTCGAGTGTCTGAGCCAGCTGTTGCTCAGTCCTGGTTGTGCTTAACCACAGGCATCATCCCAGAGATCCTGACTCAATTGTTTGGGTCAAGGGATCTGTGTGTAATGCATGTAAACCTGTCCTGAGTTTGCAGCCAGGGTTTAAAATCACAGAGCTAGGCAGTTCTCCTGTGCCTTGAGCTCATGGAAAGAATAGTGAACATACCCAGTCTCCTGCATTTTCAAGGTCCCAGCACCACCCAAGTCTCAAGGAAATTCCAAATTGACTTGGTCCTGGGGATTGGCCTTGTGCATACTGGGCAAGCATTCTATCATTTCAGCCATTACTTCTGCTCCCGCCCCCCACCCAGCCCTTTTGTTTTCGTATTTTGTTTTTGAGATAGGGTCATGCCCAGGCTGGGCTCCAACTCTCAGTCCTCTTCCTCCTCCTCCCAGTAGCTGGTATTATAGGAGTGTACCACTGTACCTGGTTCTTACAGCTCTCCTGTCAAGGCCCACTAATGGATCAGTCCAGTGCTTCTTCATCAAACCCCATGTGTTTTGAGGGGCCCTCGAAGCAGAATGCATGAGTTAGCAGAATCATTGTAACCATATTCACAGGATGTGTTTCAGGTCTGGCTTGAAATGTGCTTGCTCATAAAAGGAAGAGTTATCTGCTCTGGAGTATGCCTCACAATTGAAGAACGATCCAAACTGTCAAGTCAAAATACTAGTCTTAGGTAGTTAAATTTCCTTTTCTGGTCTTTTCCTCCTTTGAAGACATTTATTAAAATGAATATTGATGTCTGGTAATTTTAGACATTTATTTATTCTTGAATCCAAGCATGGGCCTTCTTGGGGTCTTCTGAAATCTGCATGTTAGCTCCACCCTTCCGGTCCAGTTTTTGGTCCCTGGTTTGGATGTGTCTCATTCATTTACTCACTCATTCTTTCATTCAAAAAGCATTTATTGAGGTTCAGTTATGTCACCCCCTGTCATATACACACTGCCTCATCCTCATGCTTCCTATGAAGTTATAAGACTGTAGCCCAAACCTTTATTAGAACTCTTCATTCAACATCACTTTTTGCATATTATTATAAAAACTTTAAAAATACCTAAGGGTTGAAGGCACGGTAGTTATGTGCTTACCAACTAGTTTAACAGTTAAAGCTCTACTTCCTTGACCACATAGCCAACTGTCTACCTGTCTGTCTGTCTGCTCACCAATCCATCCTGGGTACTTTTGTTCTTTGGATATGTTACAAAGTGTGTCACAGGCAGCAATGCACTTTTCCCATGTACTCCACATGGACATCTGTTATTAGAGTTCAGGATTTGGTTGCTGATCTTTTGCAGGGAGGGGGATTTACATATAATGAAATGCACCATTCCTAAGTGTGCTGTTCAGTGAGTTCCAAAGAATGCCATACAGAGTGCTAAGCAAACCTAAGCAAACCTCTGTCAAAATGCAGAGCATTAAGATCACCTCAAAGTTCCAGAAGGCCCCTTTACAGTCAGGCCCCTACCATTACCACCCAGATTAGTGTGTTAATTTGTGTTGCTTGTTCTAGAATTACACACACACACACACACACACAAGCACACAGTCATCCCTCAGTATCCTGGGGGAATTGGTTCCCAGATCTTTCCTGTTCCAGTGTGTACTTTAAATCACCTCTAGATTGCTTAAAATACCTGACACAATGTTAATGCTTTGAAATTACTGTTATAACATACGGCTTAGGGAATAATGACAAAAAAAAAAGGTCTTGCTGGGGGCATAGCTCGATTTGCTCTTTGATTGTCCACCATCTCTCCCTGCTGTTTTCCTTGGTACTCTCTTTTTTAAATTCTTTCTTCTTTTCCTTCTACTTCTCTATATTCTCTTCCTTCCTTGATTTTGTTAGTTTCACTACTGTAACTCAACTAACACTAAATTACACATAGTCCAGGGACAGGAATGGTACCAAGTGGAAATATGGGGAGGCAAAAATGGGATGGAAACCATTCTCCCCTCCATGGCTTGAGTAGTAGAGCATCTGCCTAGTGCCAGGCCCTGAGTTCAAACCACAGAGACATCCCCCAAAAAAGTAAAGTCTACCTGTGTTAGTACAGATGCAATTTTCCCCACATATCTTTGATCCTCAGATCAGAACCCACAGATATGGTGCCCTTTTGTGTGAGGCTTCTTTCTTCATCAGAGTTTTGAACTTGGTCATGGTATTTACATCTCAACAGGTCATCCTGTTTTGTTGTTTTGTGTTTCTCTGTGTGTATTTGCCACATTCCATCTCTCTATATCCATGGACTGTTTTGCTATTATGAATAAAGCAGTTCTCTTTGGGAACATATGCTTTCATTTCTCCTGGGTAAATAATTTCAGAATGGAATTGCTGAGTCATAGTGTAGGTATATATTTAGTTTTATGAAAAACTGTTAGATCTTTTGCAAGTTCCATTTTTTAAATTGCTAAAACACTAAATTAGTATGCATTTGGATTATGGAAAACATGAATATATATTGATGCTAACATCTCATCATTCTTTACTCTTTAGGTGAATATTTGCTAACATGAAGCAAAGGGAAAAGAATTAAAGAGACCACTGGACACTCCCTGGGCCACTGTCCTCTGCTACTGGTACCTTCATTAATCCTAGAATTTTGTTTCTGTTTTGAAGTTATTGGGATTTGAACTGAGGGCTTCATGCTTGCTAGGCAGGTACTCTACTGCTTGAACCACATCTTTACTTAACTTGGTAATGATCCCCAGTTCCATCCATTTTCCTGCAAAAAGAGCACAATTTAATCTTTATGACTGAATAATACAAATATTATATATATATACATACATGTGTATATATATATATATATATATATATATATATATATATAATGTTTTTTATCCATTCATTTATCCTTGGGCATATCAGCTGGTTCCATAGCTTAGCTAATTTAGTGACTAGTGATGGTATAAACATAGGTGTGCAGGTGTCTCTAGTCTAGGCTGACTTCCATTCCTTTGGATATATGCCCAGGTGTGGGGTAGCAGCACCATATGATAGTTCTAGTTTCGTTCTCTGAGGAGTCTCCATACAATTCCACAGCACCAGGTAGCCTGTAAAGCAACTCTACAGTGCCAAACTTGGGCCTCACAGTCAGCAGGGCCCCTTTGCTGGCTCCAGGTCTAAAACTTGCACTTCCTATTTCCAGGCTTCTGGACACAGCCTCTTTGTTCATGGATTCTGTGAGCCAGAAGACCAAACTTTTTAAGACAGAGAAACAAAAACATACTGAATTCCTCTGACAGTTTTAGCTGCTTCCAGAGTAGAGATTTTTCTAATTATACCTTCCTATCCACAGCAGGATTTGTCCATTTGTCAAATTTAGAATGAATCCTGGAAATAGGAAAAGACCAAATCTGTTGTGTTACAATCTTTGTGTATTTCTTTAGGATACTTATATTGTAGGATTAAATCAAAACCAAAGTCATCTAGTTTTTCACTTATTAGAAAGAGAAAAGTAATCACAGCAGTAAGACATTGTCAAAAGAAAAAGTCCAGCAAATGAATTTTGAACAAAATTCCAGCAGATGGCAGCATTGGCCAATATTTTTCTTATATAAAAGTTCTTTTTAAAGATGCCAATTGGATTTTGTTGGATGAATTAAATAATTATGTTTTCAAATATCTGAATGAGAATTATATGTGTTTTTATTATGTGTTGTGCTCTAAGTGACCAGGATAAAAATCCTGAAGTGATAACAAACAATAATACTGGAGTCCTTGAGAGATGAGTCAGCACTTGTGAGCACTAGCAAGTACATGCTAGGGACTTTGTGAAGGACTGGATGTATTCCCTCCCAAAATTCATAGGTTGAAGCCCTAACCCCCAACAAGACTATATTTGGAGGTACAGCCTTTAGGGAGGTACAAATCAAATGAAGTCATAAAGGTAGGGTTCTTATAAGAACAGGGAGACAGGCTGGGGTATAGCTCAGTACAGTTCATGCTTAGCATGGCAAGGCCCTGGGTTTATCCCCAGCACAATGAGGGAGGAGGAGGAGGACCGGGTATGGTGGTTCACATCTGTAATCGCAGAACTCAGGAGGCTCTCCAGCCTAAAAAAAATGGAGGAGGAGGAGGAGGAGCAGGAGAAGGAGAAGGAGAAGGAAGGGAGAAAGAAGAGAAGAAATCCCAAATCTCCTCTCTGTGGGCACACAGATAAAAGGCCATGTAAAGACACAGCAAGAGTCAGGTACCCTGTGGCTCACGCCTGTAATCCTAGCTACTCAGGAGACAGAGATCAGGAGTATCTCAGTTTGAAGCCAGCCTCGGGAAATAATTAACGAGGCTCTACCTTGAAAAAACCCATCACAAAAAAGAGTTGGTAGAGTGGCTCAAGGTATAAGCCCCAAGTTCAAAGTTCAGCACCACACACACACACACACACAAAGACACAGCAAGAAAACAGCAGTGTATAAGCCAAGAAGAGAGGCCTCACCAGGAACCAATCCTAATGGCACCTGGATCTTGGACTTCAGCCCCCAAAACCATGCGAACACAAATGTCTGTGCTTAGCACCCCCTGGCCCAAGCTCCAGTAACACCAACATGGTCGTGGCACAAGTCCAGTAGCTTATCTCTTCCCAACTTCACCAGCCTGTGCAGGAACCATGCCACCTGCTTGACCACCAACAGCATGAGGTCAAAGGGAGAATCGAGGCCCAGGGAGGACCAGCGAGTTTGGCTGAGACCCTCCGTACTTGGATTCTCTGTCCTCCGCATCCACTGACCTCTGTGTGGCCAAAGTCCCCGTGTCCCGTGTCCCCCCCGCCATCCTGGAGGCTCTGCTGCCAGAATCCATGCTTAGAGTGCTCCTCCTCCTCCTCTGTCCTTTCTTTCCTAGGCGCTTGTAGACATCCTAGGGCTGAAACACTGCAGAACCTCGGGCTTGGTCCTGGGCCTCTTCACTGGCCATCTGTGACCCCTCCCTAGGACCTCAGCCAGGTTCATGGTCATTACCACAGCCTCTAAACACTTCCTGCTTGTACACTTGGCCCCCTACAGTGGCATAGCAGGCAGGGAGAGTGTTAAAATACGAATCAGATCATGTCATTCTTTGGCTCCTATAACCCCGAAGGCTCTGCTCGCACTCAGAGGAGAAGCTAGTTTTCGAAATGTCTCGCAAGGCCTTCGTGGTGGGTACCCGTGTCCCCCAGGCCCCCATCATGTCTCAATTTCTCTTGACTCTATCTGTTGCTACTCTTTCCTTGGCTCACTCCTTGCCACACAAGTAAGTCATCTTTCTGCTTCAGGGCCTTTGCGCTTGCTGGTTTCTCTGTCTGGAATAGTTCTCTGGTGGTGCAGGTGCTGCTATATCCTTGGGAGAAGTCCTGACTGAATTGCAAACCACCCATCCTCTCCTAACTTCCTTTCATTGTTTGTTTCCCTTTAGTCCACCACCATGACTTAACATACTACATATTTATGTATTTCTTTTACTTTCTGTTTTCTCCTCCTCTAGAACTCAAAGTTCATGAGGCCAGGGATTTTTGTTTTGTTTCCGCTGTTCTGGTCTGAAAAGGTAGAAAGAGCATGACTCTAATACAGTACTTACTAAGTTAAAGGAACACAACCACTTTGTCTCACTCAGAGATAATTATTAAGAATGAGAAGTCAAAAAGACCAAAAATCGTATGTTCTCCCTCATATGTGGACATTAGATCAAGGGCAAACACAACAAGGGGATTGGACTTTGAGCACATGATAAAAGCGAGAGCACACAAGGGAGGGGTGAGGATAGATAAGACACCTAAAAAACTAGCTAGCATTTGTTGCCCTTAATGCAGAGAAACTAAAGCAGATACCTTAAAGCAACTGAGGCCAATAGGAAAAGGGGACCAGGAACTAGAGAAAAGGTTAGATCAAAAAGAATTAACCTAGAAGGTAACACACATGCACAGGAAATCAATGTGAGTCAACTCCCTGTATAGCTATCCTTATCTCAACCAGCAAAACCCCTTGTTCCTTCCTATTATTGCTTATACTCTCTCTACAACAAAATTAGAGATAAGTGCAAAAAAGTTTCTGCCGGGTATCGAGGGGGTGTGGGGGAGAGGGAGGGGGGCGGAGTGGGTGGTAAGGGAGGGGGTGGGGGGAGGAGGGAGAAGTGACCCAAACATTGTATGCACATATGAATAAAAATTAAATTAAATTAAAAAAAAAAAAGAATGAGGAGTCAGTGGGTAAAGAGCAGTTTTCAGCCACTGTTTACCTCACACAGACAGAACAGGAAAAATTAAATGCTAACCACGGCATGAAAGATTGGATGAAATTTTTAAAAAGCAGACAATTAGGGATTCTTAAGTATTGCAATAAGTTACGAAGAAAAACAACAAAATTACTGGAGACACTGGACAACAGGGTAGGTTTTCAATTTAAATATGCAAATGGAATATTATCATATGCATACACAACAAATAACTTTGTAAAACAAATCCTGTTTGTTTTTTTTTAAATAACACAAAAAAAAATCAATAAAAAGTAACAGGGCTGCAGGCGGTAGAATGCCTGCCTAGCAAGTTCAAAGCCTCAGTTCAAACCCCAGTATCACCAAAACTGACAAACTAAATAAAACAGTGCCAGGTGCCAGTGGCTGACGCCTGTAAGCCTAGCTACTCAGGAGGCAGAGATCAGAAGGATCAGGGTTCGAACCCAGCCCCAGGCAAGTAGTTTGAGAGCCCCTCTCTCAAAAAAACCCAACACAAAAAAGGGCTGGTGGAGTGGCTAAAGTGGTAAAAGTGCCTGCCTAGCAAGCGTGAGACCCTGAATTCAAATCCTAGTACTACCAAAAAGCAAACAAACAAATGAACAAAGGCCTGCATGACCCAATCCTCTGAAGGAAATGTCATAAATTTTACGTTATTCCTGAGTATTTCTGGCATGGATTCATGTAGCTCTCTTCAATGAAGCCAATGTAATAAGGTAACCTATTATCTTCTTCCCAGGCAGAAGTTACTTAGATTTTATAAGTTAGGTTATAGAGAGAGATACAAATCAGTGGGATGCTTTGACTAATGAATGACGATGTCTAAGGTCGGTTTGACTCACATAGGTGCTGCACTGTTTACCTGCATCCCACCGGAAGCTGATGACATGCACTCAGTGAGGTCTCCCAGTCTTGTGACTGACTGTGCTTTCTTAGGATCAGTATTTCGAGGCTGGGTGGTTGGGCGGTCTCAGTGACAGATGCATCTGACTTAGGTCTGGAAAGGGCTCTGAGATCAGAAATCACTGGGACTGACGCTCTTGCATTCCAAGTCAGGAAATGTGACCTAGGGACAAGAAGAAACTTGCCCAAGACATCCAGCAGCTTGTGGCTGACTAACATTGGAACCCAATTCTTCCAATTCCTGTCATACACTGTTCAGGAAACCCATCAACACCCAGGAGCATTGAGCACTTTGCTAGCAGTAACGGTAGGAGATTTCTAGAAGGGTGTATATTGTATTTACGCCCATTGTGAATGTGTGGACAGGCAAAGCACAGAACAGCATTTGGGAATCACTGCAGAAGTGACAGATCATAGGAATGAAGACGGGGTCCCAAATAGTTCCTGGCATTTTGTTCTTCCATCAAATTGAACTGTGGCCCTAAGGACAAAGACTTCATGCCTGCACCCTATAGCTTGCTCAAGGGACACAGATCGCTGTACTTCCTCTCCACCAGGTTATTGTTGGTAATAATGTCCATTAAATGTCATTGGTTTCCACTAGGTTCAGTGGCTCATGACTGTAATCCCAGACACTCAGGAGGAGGAAGTAGAAGGATTGTGTCTTAAAGCCAGCCTGAGCAAAATGTTGTTATCAAGACCTGATCTCAAAAACAAGTGGGTACGGTGTTTCATGCTTGTAATCCCTGCCACTCCTAAGGCAGAGGTGAGTATCAAGATCTAAGGCCAATCACAAAAGTGGGAGACCCTATCTAAAAGCAAAAGGACTTGGGTATGGCTCAACTTAGTGCAAGACCCTGAGTTCAACCTCCAGAACTTACCAAAAAAAAAAAAAAAAAAAAGTCACTGAGTTGGTCCATATTTAGACAAGGATATATGAAAGTTTTCTATCCTATGAATCTGTTTCCTGTTCAGTTAAATATTGGGCCATCTGGGAATGGAAAAACTGAAAATCTGTCCAGCCTAACCCAACATTTGCATTTCCTGCCTTTCGAGCTTTGAACTTTGAAGGGCCTAATGGACAGTGATCAGGATAAAAGTGATGGTCCTCTTAGCTATGAACGTGTATTTAAGGCTAGGTTCCCATGCCTAGAATTCACACCGCAAGACCATGATGTGCTAACATGCTCAGGTGCTCAGGAAACACGAGAATGCTGAAGACTAGAGTCGAGATTCTCCAGCACTGAGGGTACAGTCCCTGCCGAACTGTTTCCTGGGCCTTGGGAGTTGCACCTGAACACCCAGCACTGGTATGTGTTATGCAAAGGAGGCTTCATAAATCTGATTTGCACTCCTAGGTGTCAGATGCATTTCTGTTACCTTAATATTTCACATGTGTGAAGAACAAAACACAAAAGATAGGAGTTAAGGATTTTATAGTACTTTGAGTGGCAATGAGTCCACTCATGATGAAATGACAACAAAAGCTAAAAGTGAAAAAGAAGGCTTCAAAAGTGCTCTAGGAAGGGGCTGGGTGTGGAGCTCAGTGATGGTACAGGGCCCTGGATTCCACCCCCAGCACCATGATAAGAATAAAACGGAAGAAAACCAGATTTGAACGCAGGCATTTTCAAATACATCAGTCAGCTGAATGTTAACAGCAATCAGAACATCTTGATAAGATAGTAAAATTTTGAGATTTACATATTCAAAGAAAATAATAAGTTTTTGTGTGTTACTGGAGTTTGAACTCAGGGAGCTCTACCAATTTGAGCCACACCTTTAGCCTTTTTGCTGTGATTATTTTGGAGATTGGGTCTCATTTTTGCCCAGCCAGCCTAGGCCATGATCCTCGTATTTTATGCTTTCCACCATTGCTGGAATGACAGGTGTGTGCCGCTGCACCCAGTTATTAGTTGAGATGGGGTTTTTCAATCCCCTGGGCTTGGCCTTCAGTGCAGAGCCTCCCTATCTCAGCCTCCCAAGTACCTAGGACCTCAGGGGCAAGCCAGCAGCACCCAGCTGTAATTAAGTTCTTAGTCACTTAATCACATGGAAGGAGAGTGTGTTGGTATACACCTGTCATCTCAGCACAGGCACAAGAGGATAGAGAGTTTGAGGCCAGCCAGGGCTGTCTCAAAAAATCAAAACAATAATAATCACATAGAAGGTGATGGTAGTAAAATAACTTTAAGAACTATACATATCCCAACAGTTCAGGGATCAAGTTTGTATATATTCTAAGAAAAAAAAATCTTTCCTTCCTAGGGTTAATCTTCTTACCCAAGTGAAGTAAGAAAATTCCTACTTACGGGTTATCTCTGCTCCAGTACTTATTTTATATTTGCAAATAAACTAACTGCTTTAGTTTGGAGACTGAAGTGAAAGGAATAATAATATTCTGAAATGACACTCTCACACATTTTACTATGCAACATATCCACAAGAAATCCCATGCAGAAACCATTCCTATAGAATATGAGCAAAATCCCACAGGAGCACAGGGATTTGTTTGGAAAACATAGTTTGAGGAACCCAGTTAAAAGTGTGTGTGCCAGTTGGGTATGGTGGTACATGTCTATAATCCCAGCTATTCAAGAGGCTGAGGCAGGAGGATCAGAAATTTGAGGTCAGCCTGGGCAACTTAGTGAGATCCCATCTGAAAAGAATGTTTAAAAAGGGTTGCAACTGGGGGTGTACTTCAGTGGTAGAGTGCTTGCCTAGCATGCACAGGTCCTGGGATTGATCCCCAGTACCAAAAAAATTTATGTGTGTACGTGTGTGTGCCTGTTTGTTGTTGTTTGTTTGTTTTAGTACTCTCACTGTTATTGATAGGATGGTTTTAGTTTCAGTTGTATATTTTTACTCGCATACCCACATACTAAGTCTTGAGGTAGGACATCTATGGGATTGGTTAATTCAACAGCTTAGTTAGATCATAAAGGGCCCTGGAATTCTTTGCTTCTTTGTATTCTGCTATGTGGTAGTTTCTTTCATGTCCGAGTTTCCTTCATGTCAAAGGTGACTGCAGCAACTCCAGACATCAAATCCCTTATCTCCTCTATGGTAGCAACCAAAACTGCAAGAGAAAATAAGGAAGTAACCTTACCTTTTGTTCCTTTTTAAGGCTGAGAAAAACTCTTACGTTTAGTCACATTTCCCATTATATCTCATTGGCTAAAAATGGTATCATGTGTTCCCTTTCTAAATCAATCAGAAAAAAGAATGAAATGATCATCGTTGGTTTTGATAAGTGATTGAAAACCCGGGCTGCACTATCACTTGGAGAGTTTTTAAAAACTGTCAACCTCTCTACCAATTAAGCTAGTACCTCTAGAGGTAAACAGGGCATCCGTATTTTTATAGAACACCTCAGAAGAATCTGAGTAGCAGTTGGGGTGAGAACCAGTGCATATATAACTCTTAGATTCATCCCTTTGGGCTAAGGAGGGACCCAGCCTCTCTTTAGATATGTGGTTTCCTGGTCACTGAACAAAGCTGGGATCTGTTATCAAGGAAGTGAGGAGAGAAAGCATGTCAGTGGTCCACACGGTAAACACAGGAGGTCTTTCCCACTTTGAAGTCACAGCCAGTGCACAGCATAGAAAAGATGGCTTCTTTCTTCTTGTCTCAGGCTCAGAGCTATTCAGACATTAAGAAGCAGGTTTGCCAAGATGACAAAGAACTGAGGTCATAGGTTCCAATGGTGAAACCGGAAATTCATTCATGAAGTTTGGGCATGCCTACCTCCAAATTGATGGCCTCGCCAGAAATGGGATAACTGGATTTTCCTACATTTTTTATTATCTTCCATGAGAATGACCAAATACGAGAGCTAGCTGGGATCTTAGAGAAACCTGGTTTACCCTCCCTGTCCCACCAGCCTGACATCCATTTCAAGTTTGAAGAGCTGGGACAGAGTTTGTGCAATCAGTGGGGATTACTCCAGAAATCTGTGGCAAAAGTCAGGCCCTCCCTGACCTTTCCCGCACCATCTCTGGCGCCCTTTCTACCATCATTTGGGTGTTTCTCCATTGTACTTGCCGGTATCCGAGCTGTGGAATGCTTTATAAGAAGGACTAAATGAACACCATTTGGTTTAAACACTCAGTTTTCTACAGGGACACATGAGGGCAGCAAATGTTTAGGAAAAAAATTTCAGTTCAAACTTGTACCACCTCCATAGATGACTATATTGGCAAAGTGTTTGGACAGGGGATGTTCAGGTTCTATTTGTTTGTTTAGGGTTTATTTGTTTGATAGCCTTGAGTCTGCTTATGATCCCAGTTTCCCCTATGGGATGGGGTTTTTCAGAGAAAAGTGTTGGTCACTGTGGATCAATTTAGCTTCCAAAGGTGCCTCTGCTAAGAGCCTGTGAAAAGCACTCCTTCCACCTAAATAGGATGTGTGTCTCCTTTTGAACGTTTGCTAATTGTTTTAATTTTTATTGCATATATTCATTGTATGGGGGATTCATTGTGACGATTCCAAATCACCTTACATTGTATATTGGTTAGGTTGCCCCTAGCAACTTACTCCTCCTCACTTAAAACAGTTGCAGGGAGTTCCATCATTCTATTTCATATATTGAATGTTTATCAATTTTAAGGTATCTCAGAGTTGACGTAAGTATAAACAAACTTATTGGTGATGGTTTCCTTTAGGTATCTGCTATCCTGATCCATTTTTTTTTTGTAATGATTATTGATGAATAAAATATTCTCTTTTGGTAAATACTTCTAATTTTTATTTCCTCATTTAATATTTTTATTCTTATTATCAACTCTTTATCACTACCTAATAACTCCCAATCAAATAGTGGTTCTTGAGGTATTATTCCTGCTTTTCTACTATTACCTGTCGATTTGAAAACACAGAGCAATGGCAGGGCACAATTTGTTCCTTTAGTCCCAGCTACTCAGGAGGCTGAGGCAGGAGCACAACTTGAGCCTTCCAAGATGGAAGGCCATCTTGGGCCACAAAGTGAGTCCCAGTCTCAAAAAAAATAATAAAATAAAATAAAACATATACTGAAAATGGAGACCTTGTACTAGAATTTTAGTGCTATAAAATATTAGTCTTATGTCCAAAAAGATACTTTAAAGACATAATCAAGCTAGGAGTTTACATTTTCTGGTTTTCTTGTAGCTTTCAGTGGCTGTTGAGATTCTTTGTGGGAAACTGTCCCTAAGGAATTGTCAACATTACACTGAATAGCCATTTCTCAGCTTTGTCCAGAATTAAGGCTTTGGAGGTACTTTTAGTCAGTTCTGCACAGTCCCTGCCTGCAATCAACAACAAATTCATGACCTCACATTTCATTCCAACTCCTTTAAAGTAGATTGGATGCTTAGATTTCCAAACATCTGTTAGTTGAATATTTTTAATTGTGAGTCTTCAATACAGTATACAGCATCATGGAAAGTTGCCTGGGCTCAGTATATGCTTGTACTAGATTCAGTATACACACATGAGCTGGCCTCAGTATACACATACTCATAATGAGGAGCATTATGATAACTTTAAGACTAAAATTCTGTGGGGTGCTGGTGGCTCATGCCTGTAATTCTAGCTATTCAGAAGGCAGAGAACAGGATGATGGCAGTTTGAAGCCAGGCTGGGCAAATAGTTGAAGAGACCCTATCACTTCACGAGAAAAGAGCTGATGGAGTAGCTCAAGGTGTAGGCACTGAGTTCAAATCCCAGTACTGCAAAAAAAGAAAAAAAAAAGACTAAAATTCTGTGATTCTGGTAGTTTCTTTCTCAGAATAGAACTGTGCAAAATAAACTGAATTCTTTCTCTTTGGAAGGCCTGAGCCAGGCCACTGTTTAATTTCAAACATTTCAAGTTAGATTTTTCTATCTAGTACTGACTTTGGAATACTACAGAATTTGCCAAAGCCAAGGAAATCCCATTGTTTGAACAGGCTTTATTTTGTTAGCCTCTTTTCTAATAGTAAAAGTAAAAGATGTTAAAAATCATGTCAATGTTCTAGGAGTTCTTTGTGTAAATATTTGAGTGAAATAAGAATATGTAAACTGGATATGTTTACATACCCTGAATTATATAGAATGATTGCTTGAGAGTTCTAATAATGAAAGAAGAAAATATGTATTTAAGCAATTTTAAGTATTTATTTATTCAGTACACTTGAGTTTTATTCAAGCTGTAACTTAAATTTTTTAAGTTTAAAATAGTTAAAAATGAAAGGCAGTCAAATGCTATGGTCTGGGTCCTTGTTGAACTAAGCATTTTAGACAATTTTGCCTCTAAAAGTTCCTGAGGCAAATGAAACCCAGTTTTCCAGAATTAGAAATAAAATATTTAGGCTGAAGACCACAGTTAACTCAGTATCCTATAACTTTGGTATTTTTGATAGTAATTCTCAAAGGGATAGGTCAAGCCAGAAAGAGAGCTGTGTGTAAACTGTCAGGTTTTGGTGTTTGTTTTCAATCACTTCCCGAGAGAAAACTTCCTTTCCATTCTTCTGAGCACCACACTTCAAAGGAAAATTGTATAATTCTTATATTCATAGCATCATGGTTGAAATTATCTAATTAGAAAGATTATACAGTTTACATTGTGTAAGCTGCAAAAGAGCACATTTTTAGTTTGGAAACATGAAATGGTGTGTGCTCTGTCAAAAAAAAAAAAAGAAAGAAAAATCTCTTTAACTTGATCTGGCCTTATTGAATTGTCAACCTAAATTTTGAATGCAGCTTGCCATGTTGAAATAGAGAAAAACAAAGTGCCATTTGAACAATGGCTCCCCAGGGTTTTTTTTGAATACTGCTTTATTTGGAGGGGAAAATGACTTAAAAAAAAATAAACCTCTGCAAACTCAGAAAGCAAGCTAACACATCTTTGAGCTTTGAATCTAAGGCTGGAAATTCAGAGGCAGCTGGCTTGTTATTTGTAATCGTCCATAAATAGTCTAGCCCAGTCTCAAAATGTGCAAAGGCACCGCGCTTTTACTGGAGGTCTGGCTTTTCGGCAACACGTGCAGGAAGTAGTGGGGTTCCGGCATCGAGAAACCGCCAGCGATGAACACCTGGAAATTTGACTGCTTTTAATGGCAACCGAGGCGTGCTCTTTTTCAGTCTGTGGTCTCACGGAAAGCCGTGGGATCTGAGGTCTCTGGGTCCCTCTGAGCCCCCATCAGGATGTGCTTCTTGCAGGAAGGCCGAAAAGGCAAGGCGAGTGGCTCCACGTTTTACAGTCCTGCCTCACCTCATATTTCTGGATTAAAGCGACAAGTCTTGAAGAAAGTCTCAGACCACGCCTGTTCTGCCACTAGTCAACTAAAACAAACTGAAAGCACCCGGATACACTCCGCATCTATCCACGATCCCGGACCCCTCTGGACAGCGGGAAAACCGAGCCAACGTTTTAGGGCCTGCACAAAGGGCTTTGGCTACAGCCCGGCTTTGCATAATAGAGTCCTGAGGATTTTTTTCTCAGATTTTTCAGGATCTTTGCTTTGATTTAGGAGATTGTCTTCACCAGCCTCTAAATTCTAAGAGGGAAGGAGCCACATCGGTTCCCAGCCCCCTGTCCCGGCGGGATTTGGCGCCAGAGCGCGCAGCGGGGTCCCTCCTGAGGGGACGCCCCGAACTCGGCGTGGCTGCCCCCTGCTCCCGACGCAGCCCGAAGGCGGACCTCGGAACCATCCGACCGGGCCACCTGGGATCCGCGCAGCTTAGTGACGGCGATGGCACTGTGAATCAGCTGCCCCTCTAGTCCCCTCTGCGCCGCCCGCCCGGAAGCGACGCCCACCTGTTTGCTCAGATAGCGTCACATCCAGGCAGACACTTGTACCCTGAATGGTGGCCCCACCCGAGGCATGGCACAACCATCCGAGAACACATCCTCTTGTAGATTACGTGGCCAGAGGGACCACAGACCCGGGCTGCGAGGCTCCTGAGGAGCCCCAAGGACTTAGTGCGCTGGTTTTGTGGTTGGTGCGTAAAGCTGAGGCTGTCGCGTCGCCTGCCGCCTGCCCCAGGAAGGGAAAAAGAGATCCGAGCTGCTCCACCCAACCGACCAGGAGCCTTTGTGTACACATATAGAAAACTTGCCCCATGTAGGGGGAGAGGTCGGAGAGGGAGCTGCGACTGGGTACGCACCAGATCAGCAAACTTACCCAGCAAGTTTGGAGATAGAATGGCGAGAGGACATTTCTCTCCCCTAATACAGCAGGACTAGGTGGGCGACAGGAAGATTGGCTGGGTTTTGAGGTTTCAGCTTCTGAGAACAGGTGCCAAGCACATGGACTGAGCGAGACCAAGACGCCTAGTAGTGCGAAAGGGGTCTGGAGGGAGGGAGAGAAAAGGCTGGAAGAAAAGAAGCCCAAGGGTGGAGTAAAAGTTTTATCTGGTTTCAACAAAACTTTATTATTATCCATTCTCTATTTCTTAAAGATGGACACCCAGTGGGTGGCTCTAAACCTTTATTTGGGGAAAACCCGTCTAGGCTACCTAGAGATGTGAGGAAAGGCGGAGTTGTTCGTTTTGTTGGCTCTCGTTTAGCAGTGCCCTTGGACTTGTTAAGTTGGCGAATTCCAATACAGAGCAGTTTGTTTGAGACATCTGCTCTTTTGCCATTCCTCGGACTGAGAGAAAAAGAAAATAAAAAGTTGGGGCTCTAGTTTTTCACAAAGCTGAAGATGAAAAAGAGCTGCTAATTTAAAGTCAACCCCAGGGCTGGGTCCGTGGCTCAAGCGGTAAAACACCTGCCTAGCAAGCTCCAGGTCCTGAGTTCAAACCCCAGTAATGCCAAAAGTAAAATTTAAAAAATAACAAAAAGAGCCAACCCTCAACTTCTGTGCCAGAGAGAGGCACACACTTCCTCTTTCCCAAATTTGAGCGTGCACCAACCAGCATTGCTGGGAGGGCAGGTTGAAATATTGATCACTGGGCCCACACTCAGAACTTTCAGTAGAACTACATAAGTGGCAGAGAAAATTTGCATATCTAACAAATTCTCAGATCATGCTGATCTTGTTGGTTCCTGGACCAAACTAAGCCATTGGTTCTCAAATCTGGCTGCACGTTTGGTAACACCTAGGATTTCGGGGGATGAGGTGTGTATGTGTGCTGGTAATCAAACCCAGGGCCTCACCCACATGCTAGGCAATGGTTCACCCTTTGTGCTACATCCCCAGCCCCTTGGATATTAAGAATATTTTTGCTTAGGTTCTACCAGCTGAAATTCTGATTTAATTGGTCCAGAGAGCCGCTTGGACATTGAGATTTTAAAGCTCTCCAGGTGATTCTCATTCACAGCAAACTTTGAAAGCCACTGCTTTCAGTCATCCATTGCCTCCCAGATGACCTTTTAGTTCCTGCTAACTTCCAGGTCTAACTCCCCAGTCTTTGGGAAGTACAATTTCTCACTTTACTGATAGTTTGGGCAATGACACAGGTGTACTTTGACTCTCTACTTTCATGAGCTATACAGAAATTATAAAGAATGGAACCGTCTACCCCTGGCCTTCAGTAAGTACAAATGATAATTTGACACTGAGAATTTTGCCTGCGGGGTGGGGGCAAACTTACAGCCTTTTCACCCACCCTGGGGTCAGAATATCCCATTAGGAGCCAAAGTGAGCTCTCCACGCTAGTGATTGCCCACTTCTCAAACTGTAGAAGACAGAAAGTCCCTAATCCAGGCTGGATCTCACGCACTGGAGTCCAAACTTGCCAAACGCTAGTGTAGTACATCAATGTTGGTTAAAGGGGGGAAAAAAATCTCACTTGGTGTCTAGAATGACCATAGTTAGGCATTGGATATCCAGGACCCCTCAGGTACAAACTAAAACTCTGACTATATTAAGCTGTGAATTTCTGATACCAAGACCAGCAAAGAACCCACTTCACTGCGAACATCTTGAAGGAAAATCTTGACTCATTGAAAACTCAACTAGAGAGGGACAGCAGAGGCCACCCGGAAGAACCTTCTAGGTACCCCACCATACGTGTGTTTCGCTACCTGAAGCGTTTCCCACTCCCTGTAGAACGGCCAGCACGCGGAAGGAAGGAGACAACACGGAGTTACTAGATTGGTCTGGAATCGCTTGTAATTTATCAGGACTTCTGCCTTTTGTCCATTTTCGAACCAATCCCTTGCCATTTGGTAGGTTTTACCTGGCACTACCTTAGCCTTCACCCCTCTAGGAACAAGTGCGCGGCGAGGGGAGGAAGACAGGAGGATTGCGGAAAGCAAAGATCTTCGTCACTGCTCAGAATTTCAAAGGCGCCGAGAGGAACCTCACAATCTCCTAGAATTTGCCTCCCCCTGCCCTCCCCGCCCCCTCCACCCCCCCCCCCGCTTCTGCTGATGTATTTCTAAAGGCCTTTCGAGAGTCTTCGAAAACACTGTAGTGAGCAGTTTGCGATGGGCGGTGGGGTGTGGGGCGTGGGCGGGGGGAGAATGTCCATTCCACGGAGCCTAGAGAGAGATTTCGCACTTTGCCAGACCCAGGCCCTAGTTGGGCTCCCATGGCACACCCCCGCTCCAGTTTCCGGGGTACCCAGCGTCTTTCCCTACCTGTCAGGACACTGCATGGCCAAGCGATTCATTCTGCAGGAAGGTGAGGAGAGTACCCCTTTCTTCGGCCCCCTCTTCCCCGCCCCCACATTCTACGGGATTCTCCGCGACGATTTCCCTCCCGGGCAAATTACTTTATGACAGGGTGTGATAAGTGGTGATTTTGTTCCTCTTTTGATGGCAGGATTGCTTTGTAAACAGAAGCGCGAACTCGTTCCGATAGTGGTTCCGCGCCAGTGCGCAGCGGCCGCCCTGGCACAGCGGGCGGCGGAGGCAGCCGCTGCACCTGTCGCCTGCAGCCAAGAGGACCCTGAGGCCGCGCGTGGAAGGGACGCACGGAGCGGCAGCGTCCTCCTCCAGCCTTCAGGGTATTCTGGGCCTTGCTGCTCTCCTCGGCCTTCCATAGCCCTGGAAATGCAGACCCGGGAGCACCCCATTGGAACATCCCCCATGCAAGCCTGGGTCCATCTTTTTGAATCTTCTCCCGGGGCACCTTTGCTAGGAGGTTTGGCTTCTTTCTTGTGTGGTTACCAAGTAATCCTACTCCTTTGCTTTAACACTACTGGGGAGTCCAGCAGGGGGATCGTTTGCAGTGAAGGCCTCAGGTGCCAGGGTGGCAAAACACCACTCAACTTCCTCATCGTTTCCTTTGAGTGTCCAACTGTCTCCCTTCCTGGCTCCAACCCTGAGGTCCAGTTTACTACTTGGAGGGGCCTAAGAAAGAATCAAAGTTGGGTTGAGCTTGTTCTAGCCCACGGCGGGAAACACTAGCCACTGCAGAGCAAGACGGTGGATCAGAGAGCAGCCCCTCTGCCTGCCCAGTAATCCCTGTCTACCCAGAGGGAAAAGCGAACCTGAGACCGTCGGGGGAGTGAACTTGTGACTTAACCCATTGCTCAGACTTGGGTCTAGATTTCCAACAGCCTTTTAGGAGCCTCTGACAGGAGCGGCGGGAGTCCAGCGCTTGATGGTGAATGAAGGGCGAGAATGAGTCCTGGAGGCTCCAGGGTGGGGTGAAAATGAGGTGCAAGCAGTGACTAAGGAAGAGCTTAATCCCGCTGCAATTTGGGGTTGATGGCTCTGGAAGGATGGTTACTGGTGAGGAATTGATTCAGCCGGTGTATCTGATACTACAGGCATCAGAGAGACACAGCTTAGCATTACCTGAAGTTGGGAGCTCCCCGCAATCTATCCTCAGGTCACCCCTCCCTTTCTCGCAGCTCAGACCTCCCGCCCTGAATGACGCGCAGAAAAGTTTAGGTTTGGGCGGAGGATCCAGGGCCCTGTTAGCCTTGGAACCTACTTAGGGGTCGCAGCGGTAACCTGACCATAAAAAGTCGCTGGTCTATTACTCGAAGGCCGCACTTCCCAAGGCAGTTTTGGTGCTGAAAAGGGTCCCCAAAGACCTGCCGAGATACTGGGTGCTGCTGGCTCTCTAGCAGGGCTGACTGGCGCCTAGGTGGGGAATGTAGCTGGGAGGCGTCTCACCTCCCCACCCATCAGGCCTTGGTCTCAGGGGAGGCTGAGTCCGGTGGGTGCTGCATGGGAAAGGCTGTGAGAGTTCAGCAGTAGTCTGGGGAGCAAGGGCTTGACCAAGGTTTGAGGAGGAGTCCCCTATGGGCAATTACAGTGTCCCGGGAACGTTGTGTCTGTCTGAGGAAGGGACAGTACAGTTGACATCATCTTGAAATGAATCGGTCTTGGGTCTTATGAACCCACGGTGTGGAGCCGCACTGGGCTGTGTGGACCGTCCTTGACCAGAGGTTCACCGGCCTCTTGAGCGCGCATTGACGGTTAGGTGTCGTGCGGATAAGCTCACGTTTTTCTCCTGTTTTCTCAACAACGACCCACTTTACAAAGGAGAAAACTGAAGTTCAGACAAGTTCAGTGACTTCTTCAAGATCACACAGCCAGAAAATGTAAATGTCAGAACTGCGTGAGGACTCAATTCCAGCTCCCAGCTGTTGCCTAATCCCCCCTCTGTTCACCTCTCTCTCCCTCCTTCCACCTCCCTGCATTTGAGCTGACACCTATCCCAAGGCCTCAGCTGTTTCACTTCCAACTCCCCTGTCCACTCTCACTCAACCCTGCAATGGCTCGGCTTCGCCTCTTAACCCCACCCATAGCTTCCCTTCCTACTTCCCGCACGCATTGGCCCCGCACCCCGCCTTCCAAAAAATAAGAAAGTACGGGTGTGGAGATGGCGCTCTTTGAGCCCCACCCAGTTCCTGGCACATGCGGGTTCCTCCTCTTGGGCTGGGCCTGGTCCAATCAGCCGGATCCAAGGTTGTTCAAACTGCTTCCTTTAAGGAGAGCACAGCGCCTCCCGTGGGAATCCTGGAGCGCTGCCTGCACTGCCTCTACCAGCGTCTTGGAATCTGAAAAATTAGGTTTCACCGGTATTATTTCTGGAAAAGGCCAGGTAAGGTGCAGTGTTAACGTTTATGAGTTTAAAAAAAAAAGCCATTTAATTATTAATTTTCTCCAAAACAAAAAAAAGGGTAAACTCAAAAAAAAAAAAACCAAAAAAACAGAAAACCCAAAAACCTACCTACCAGCAAACTTCGACTTGTTGAGCAAGGTTTGAAGACATATCCAAGAAAGTTTCCAATCAAGTGGAGATGAAAGCCCACCAGATTAGGGACAACTGAAATGCTGAAGCCACAGATCGGGTGCAAAGCCGTCTGGGCAGGTCCCCCCCACCCTGAGTTGGAAGCTGCAGCGCAGGGTCAGAAAGGAGTTGCTGTGCGGAGCTGACCTTTTACACATATTTGCCTGACATGTCAGAGAAGACAATTTGAAACCAGTTCTTTGTTCGTCTTGAACTCCCTGCGATGGTAACTGGGACTGTCCCAGAAGCCCTAGGCTCAAGCTCGGGACAACCCGATCTCGTGGTCCGCGGGAAAGGGGCTTGGCACTGTCGCTGGGGGAGCACAGCGAGAGGTGAACCTCCTTACCCGCGCCTCCCTCCCCGCCAGGTGTGGTTCCTGACGAAGGTGAGCTCCTCGGGAGCCCCAAATCCTGTGGCTTCTTTTAAAGCTCCCCTCTAATTAGAAGCAACGGTGAAATCCCTTGAGTGATTTTATCTGTCATGGGAAAGAAAACCCCAACCCAAAACCTCAGTTGCCCATCCCAGAGCCACCAACGCCTCATTTTCCCTTTTAAAAGTTTTAAATGGAAAAGATAAAGGGCTGGGACGCATAGGGGCGTGGGGGAGGGGCGAGGAATGGTGAAAGTGGGAATTATATTAAAGTGTTAAATGTACAAGTGTGTAAGAGTGTTGTGTGTATATGCATGTTTGTAAGGTACTTCCCCCCCTTCTGCGGTGGGAGGGGGACTAGATCTATAAGACAGAAATGAAACAGAATCGTGAACGTCTTCACCTACTGAGCAACACTTGATGTGGAATCCAATGCTGCAGCGGCCCCGGGGGTGGCAGACTCAGATCCGTTAATGCGGGCCGTGCCCTCGTGGGAGGGTGAGGAGGTGGGGGCGGAGACCTGATCCCACCACGTGCGTCCAGGTGCACCCAGCCGGTCAGGTCTGGCCCCTTTTCCCGGTCTTGCCCATCCCCCATCCCTCACCCAGGATGGAGACCCCTCCAATCCCAAAGTCCCGAGGGCGGAGGCGGGGGATGGAATGAGCGCTTAGATACCCCCTCTACAACGCGTGCGAAAACACACGCTCACACTCGCGTGGCGCTCAACAAACTCCAGCAGTTAGTCCGCTTTGGTTTCCGGGCCAGGGACTGACCGGGAAAGCGGGTTGGGGCTGTTGGGAAAAGCTGGAGCTGATGGCGAGATTGCCGTGGCTATAAATCCATCACTTCCCAGGACAGCTCGGTGAAGTGCTGGGACTGGGGCTGGCGGAGTGAATTCCTGGGCTAGCGCGCATGCGTCGGCAGGTAGCAACCCAGCTCTTTATGACCAGGTGAGATGTTGGTGAGCAGGTAAAAAAGGAGGATTTGCCTAAGCGATTCCAGGGAGCGGGCCCGGTCGAGCCCTCCAGCCCATGCCCGGCGGGGACCCGTCGCCAGGAGCGTCGAGCTGCGATGTCCATACTTGCCAAAATGGGGGACTGGCAGGTACGGGGGTTTGCCTTGGCTGGGGCTGAGGTGGGCGGGGGTGGAGCGGGGGAGGGGGCCGGGAGGGGGGAGGCGGAGAGGAAGCGCCTTGGCCCAGGGCAGGGGAGTCGTAGGTGAGGCAAGCCTGGCAGCGCCCAAGAGTGCTCCCAGGAGAGAGAGAGAGAGAAGACAGGAAAAACGAGCGAGGCGGCAGCGGCGGCGCTGGGGGAAAAGCGCGCCGCCCTCGGGCCCTGCTCCGGGAAAAGTCCGGCGCACGCTCCACAAGTGGCCCCGGGGTCACTTGTGGTTTGTGCTACCGCCGTTTTCCCCACCCTTCCACCCCCACCCCAAATAGAAACTTGGGTGGATGACTAATTCAGAAAGGGGGGGGAGAGGACGCAGGCCTGGGGTTGCGGTGGTGATGGCTCCGGGTTTGTTGTGCCTTCCGCCTCGCCCTAGACCCCAGGGCTAAGCGTTGAGGTGGGGTTCGAGTGCACCTGTCTCTCTTGGTGTCCCCAGGCTTTGGGGACCTAGGGTATGGGCAGAATGGAAAGGGATCCGGATGGATACTGAAAAGAGTTTGTTCAAAGTTTCGCTATTCACTCATTTGCAGACTGAAGTGGGTTTCAGGGACTTGGGCTACGGATTTTGGGTAAATGGAGGGTGTTGAGGCGAGGAGTCGCGAATTTTCGAACCAGTGCCCGATAAACTTGATGCTGCTAGGCCGCGGGCTCCAGATCCAGCCCTCCATGAGTCACAGATCCCGACTCGGGTCACAGAAGCGTTCGTCCAGGGCTCTCCTTTTCACTTCCAGACATTTTCCCTACGGGAAACTAGGGCGGCCCTAGCCAGGTGGGTTAGGTAGCAGCTTCTCCCTGGCCACCGACTTTATAATCCGGATCGCGGGGCCCCGTTTTTGCCCCAGTCAGGTGAGGCCTGGTGAGTGAGAGGTTATGTGCCTCTGCTGTCCCCCTGGTGGAGCAGTGGGAACCAAATGTCTCGACCTTTCCAAAGAAAAAGTCAAGGCCTTGTTCCTTCTGGGGCAAAGGATTTTTTTTTTCTTGTTTTAGATTTAGGTCATGTAAAGTTCAGAGAAGTCTCATATTCACTACATGCCCTAGAGTTGGGGAGAGGATGGCATTTTTTAAAATTTATTACTTTTATTTATTGAGTGGGTGCTTTTCTACTCCTCTGCCAGTCGAGTCTTACTAAAAATTCTATTCCCCCAGAGCTAGACTGATTTTGTGGTTTAAGGCTGCAAATCACACACCAAACTCAAATCCTGGAATCCACTCCTTTTTCTCCCTATTCCTGTGGGCTCAAGGCCCTCCCTAACTCTCTTTTCTGGTAGCTGAAGACTTGGGGAACGGGGGTGGGGGGGGTTGTTCTTTTATCAAACAGTCTTTGGAGTTTTCTCCTTAAGTTCAGTCAAACTGAGCACCAGCAGAATTTCAAGGTGAGGAGAAGGCACCCACCATCCAGCTTCAGCCTGGGGCTGGTCCTCCAGTGAGTACAACTAAGATTTGGAAGCAGGGAGGTTACTGCTGGGAGAAGAGAGGAAGGAACCCAGGCCTTTCTTCTGAGAGCTCATACTCTGCTTGCTAGAGGCTGGAGGCCTGAATCTGATGTGGGGTGACTGGCTTTGGGGCCCCAAGGGGCAAGTCGGGCACCAGGGTCTCACTGAGCAGTGACAACCAGGGAACATAGGGTCATTCTGGCCCCGGCGTCTCTTTGTCTCTCTGTGTCACAACAGATCCTAGCTCTTCCACAGACACCCTCCCCATATCCCCAGGTCAGTCCTGAATCCTCGGCTCTAACCACAAGCCTGGCGCTGCCGCCCAGGGCACCCAGGGTCCCAGCGGGGCTGCAGTATTGACATGTAATGAAGTAAGTTGTGGTAATGAAGCTCACACAATCACAGCTCGCCGGGCTCCAGGGGCTACCCCGCTCCTCTCCCGGCCTTTCATCAGCGCCCACACAGCGGGCAGCGGCACGGAGCTGGCAGGCCCCAATCTGCACCTCAATGGCGCCCTTGGCGGGAATACAACAACAATTTAGCAGTCCCGGCCCGTGCGGAGCCAGAGATCTTCTGGGCACTGGGCAGCCTGGACAGGCGTGGGGGAAGAGGTGGGATTGGAGAGAGACTGAAAGGCCTTAAACGCCTTCCCCAGCCCAGGAACAGAAGGAAAAGAAAGCGAAACTTAAGAGTTCACTTAAGCACACAGTGGCGAATCTGCGGGGTGTAAAATCCCATGCTCTCAGGCCTAGGAATTGGCCTACAGGTCACAGTGCACAGTGATGCGGCTGCCTCTGGGCGGGTGGCAGAGTAAGCCATACACGGCTCCTGGAGGCCTAGAAACTGAGCCGCTGTGCTGGGCCGACAGCCTTGGGGCAGACCCTCAGGGTCTAGCCCTGGAAGTTGACCATTTTCTGGGCAGAGTAAAGTGCTAAGACTCCAGCCCATTCAGCGAGGCGGACTGTTCAGGTGTGGAAGACAAGTTCCAGGGAATGCCCAGGACTCTTGAGGTCACCCCTCTGGCATTGAATTCCCCTGCCAGCTCTGGCCTATCTTTAGCTTTTGGGAGCCCTCTGGCCTTGCAGAAGGAAAGTGAAGGGAGAATTGCCCTACTTCAGCTTTGGATGGGGGTGGGGTGGGTTCCTGCTCCTTTTGCCTTCCTTCCACCTGTTAGGGAAAGCTTGGATTTGCAACAGCTTCTACCCCCATGCGGGATGGACTGTGGAAATCTGGGAAGCCTGGGAGATTTTAGACAAACAGACCCAGATGAAGCAGAGGTCTCTGGAGCAAGACCTATTGTTGTTGAGAAGTTTGCAAGAAGGACAGATGGAAACTTTTTTTTTTTTTTCTGGAGGACGTGAAGGAAGCTCAGCTGAAGAAATTACTCTGTATTTGAAGTATCACATTAGGTCTTTTTCTTTCCATTCCTTTCTTATTAAAAAAAAATGCTAAAACAGAAAAAAATTGCCTCGGTGGAGCTAGCAGGCCCCTGTGTGGAGACCGAGAGCCTGAACTGGTTCACTTGGACAAGGGGGTGGCTCCCTGGCCTCCAGACTTCACGTCAGCCGGGCACTGCGCCGGCAGAGCGCCCGCGTTAGTAACATCAAATCATAAAGGAACCCTCCCTTCTTTAATTAAAAAGGGTAATCTTGGGAAAACGGGAGCAGATTAGCACAGAGAAGAGTTAGTTCCCAATGATTTATTTTGATGCATGTGTGACACGGTATCTAGATTTGCAGGCGCACACGGGGTCCGCATTTCAGCTCACTCCAGAAAGCTGCTGGCTGTGTGTCTCCATGGGAATTCTGTATTCTTGTCCGTGTTGCACCTAGGAAACATTAGTCCAAACACTATGTTGAATTGTCAGTTGGCCCCAGCTTCATACAAACTAGGAAAATCATTTAACCCCTGGAGCTGTCGAGTAACCTCTTCAGGGTACAACTTTTATTTTACACGCAGCAATTAAGAGATCGCAAACCCCAGCCGAGCAAATGGAGCCGTTTGGCAGAATCTCCAACCTGGGGGAAAGCGCAAAGCTAATAAAACTCCCTAGGCACTGCGGCCCGAGGGGGTAGCTGGCGTGAGCGGAGGCGATCTCTTGTTGGGCAAAAATCCTCGAGTGACTTCGCTGGTCTTGATTTGGTGGTTATTTTTAATTGCGAAAGGGATAATGATTTCTAATAAAATTGGACAGGCCCGAAAGGGCAGCTCGGAGAGTGGCGGCGGCCGGGGTTGGGGTGACAAGCACTAGAAGTGGGTCCCCAGGCGCAGCTGCTCGGACCCTGTGTAGTACCGAGCTTTAATGAAGACTTCTCAGTCGAGTAGGAAGCAGAGAGAGAGGAAAGGGAATGGGACCCCGTTGGGCTCGGGTGGGGGCCGCTGGGACAACAGCGACGTGAAACTCAGGGAAGATTTCGTCGGCTAGCAGGCAGGCGTGCGCTCTGGGAGCAAGTTCGTGGCTTGGAGAGGCCTTTATACCTGGGTCGGAGCGGCAGATTGTGGTACTGGCGAGCAATTGGACTATTGTTGATATGCTAATGAGACGATTAGGCTGTTGGTGAAGAGCTGGAAAAGGGAAAAGTTTCTACCATTAGAGGGAGATCTCCGAGCGCACACGGGAGCTCTTACCCTTCTCTCCTCCTCCTAGCCCTTCTCCTGGCCCTCCTCCTCCTCCTTATCCTCCTCCTCCTCGCCCTCCTCCTCCTCTCGCCCTCCTCCTCCTCCTTTGCTCACCGCCGGCAGCCGGCACTTTGCGCTTACCCAGAGAGTAGCTCCACTTGGGTACGAGGCGGAGAGGGGCAAATCCGTTCACGCCGATCCATGAAAATGCTTTGGAAACTGACGGACAATATCAAGTACGAGGATTGCGAGGTAAGCGCGGCGCCGGCTCAGTCATCCTCTCGGCCACAGTCTCAGAGATCAACCCTCCCTCTCCCTCTCCTCCTCCTCCCTTTGCAGCCAGCTGCGAAATGCGGGTGGGACAAACTTTCACCAGCGCTGCGCCCGCCCCTCCGATTCGCCCGAAGAACGTGGAGGAGAAGCTGGAGAAGGAAGACGTGGAAGGTCCCTTCTTTCATTTCCCTCCTTCGAAGCCAGTGTCCCACTCCCCACCCCACCCCCCGCCTTTTTTTCTGATCACTTTTGGATGTGCCTAAGAGTGGGACAAAGAGAAAGGAGCATGGGTTTTTTAAGCAATTGCTGTCGATTGGGCACGCGTCTATGCGCTCCGCGTGTCTCTTTAAGCAAGATTCTGGGGTCCCAAGTTACCAGGAAGAGAAATGAAAAAGAAAATCCTTTCCCTCTTCAACTTCCTCTCTGATATTAAACATTTTCTCCTTCCTTCATTCCCCTCCTCCTCCTTTTCTTCTTCTTCTTCTTCTTCTTCTTCTTCTTCTTCTTCTTCTTCTTCTTCTTCTTCTTCTTCTTCTTCTTCTTCTTCCTCCTCCTCCTCCTCCTCCTCCCCCTCCTCCTCCTCCTCCTCCTCCTCCTCCTCCTCCTCCTCCTCCTTCCCCTCCTCCTCCTCCTCTTCCTCCTCTTTCTCAAGAAGTTCTGTTCTTACATTTGGAGAAGGGCTCACACACTTTGCTCGGACCTGGGTCGCACCTTCCTGTAAACGGGTTTAGCTTGGGAGCACGCATCCTGGCTGTGGGCCTCACTCCTGAGCCTCTCCATATGAAGAAGTTCTAAGCAGCTTCCCCCGCTGAGCTAGAGCTGGACGCACCCCATGGTGGTGGCTGTGGGGGGAATGCACTATGTCAAGCCCTTTAGCCTCTTTGGGTCCCTGTGCAGCCTCTCCAGCACCCGCCGGCTCCCCGCTGCGCGACCGTGGGAATCTTGGCGAGGCTGTCGACCTCCTCTGGTGCCGCCAGTCCGCCCGGCCCAATGAGCACACCCCTTTGGAACCCATCTTAAAACCAAGGGTCTCCAAGAACCCGGGAGGCTCGAGAACAAACCATCCGCCGGCGGGAGGCACCAGGAATCGGCCTCATCCGGTCTTTACAAACCCCATTGGAATGAGCTGACTCGGGTAGGGGAGAAGGTAGGAATGGGAGACTCGAGATTATCTAAATTAATACGTAGCAGCAAGGGCTTTGCTGTTTTATTTTTCCTCTTTGGCGTTTGGAGCTTGGAATTCAGGCGGAGATGTCTGCGTGCGGTTGCAGCGGCAGGAGTCTTGTCTTCACTTGAAATCAGAAACTGGGTTTATGTGAACGATGTGTCACCAACTCCCTCCTCCCTTTCTGAATACTGTTTTACATCTTTCTCCTTTCACGCTCCCCTTTTCGCCTCCCTACCCCCACCCCTGTAGATGGGGCCACCGGGTGACATCCCACCAGATCCCGGCTCTTCTTTGGGGGTTCCTGTTGCTAGTGGGGAGGGGCGCAGGGACCCCACGTCAGACCAGTCGCTTTGTTTTCGAGGCTGGGGAGGGGTCCTTTTCGAGCAGGTGGGGACAAAACGGAGCCCCTCCGTCTCCTCCTAGGACAATTCATTCTGTAGGGGTCTGGACTGTGTCCCAGGCGGGCACATTTCGGCGGAGGCCGAAACCCAGTTCTAGGTGCGGGCGGCTCTACACGCCGAAGGGATCGGGAGGGGGAGGGCGAGAGATGAACTTGCACCCCCAGAGGGATTCCGTGGGGGAGGGGGGTGCGTGTGAATGTATTGTGAGAGAAACGAGAGGGAGAGGAGAATAAAGTCGAGGCTGTTTCAGCAACTTTGGTGACGGCGGGCTAGCGCTGGAGCGAGTAGTTCGGGTTTCTGAGCCGGCTTGGGGCTGTCTGATTATTCCGGGGCTCTGCAGGGACACGCAAAAGGCGAGGTGCCGCTTGTTCTGACAACCGGGCGGGCAGACTGGCAGCCGCGGAGCGCGGGGAGAGCTAGCCTTGTCATCTGGGGGGGCGTCGGGCGGGAGTGGCCCAGCCAGTCCGACGAGTTTGTGCCGGAGCCCTTGCCAGCGGCGCCCGAGCTGGGCCGCTTCGCGTCTGTGCGCGCCCGGGGCCGCGTCCTGGCTCCGGCTCTCGGAACCCTGGACTGGGAGAGCCGAGGGCGGAGCTGCAGCGACCGCGGAGCGCACGGCGCCGGCGCCCAAGGGAAGCACGGGAGGAGGCAGAGGAAAGGGCCCTTGAGGCGGGCGGGCCGGTCCCCGGCGGGGCACTGGGTTATGGAGGAGCCGCGCGGCAGCGGGCAGCCGAGTCCAGAGTCCCAGGCCCCGCTGCGGAGCAGGGAAGCCCGCGGCCGGAGAGGACCGGGAAGCGCCTCCGGATCGGAGAACCGGATGAACGCCGGGACGCGGTCTCTGTCAGCTCCGGCCCGCTACGCGCGACCCCCGCCACATCCCGAGGTCTGCCCAGCCTTTTAGGTCTGATTGTCCTCAGGCTTCCTCTCCCCTCCCCCTCCCCCGCGGCCTCCCCCTCCGTGAGCTCCGGCTCAGCCCCCTCCTCCTCCCTCTCTCCCTCCCTCCCTCTTTCCCTCCCTTCGTCCTCTTGGGCTCTTCCTCCTTCCCTCCCTCCCCTCTCCCCACTCGGAGCTCCTCTCCCTCGCCCACACTTTCTTTCTCACACACGCACGCAGACACATTCTCCCTCTCTGCGCTCTCTCCCTCGGTCTCCCTCTTTCTCTTTCACTTTTGCATGCCCTGCAACCTTTTAAAATGTTGCCCCTTCCCTGTGATTCGCCAGACGCCGCGCCGCGGCCCCCCGCGCGCTCGCCCGCTCCCTCTCTCGCCCGCTTTTTGTCTCTCGCGCTCCCTCTCCCCACCTCCGATTTGCTACACTGAGACTCCCGTCAATGGACTGCATTGAGAGCCGGCTCCGGCGCGAGTTGCCTCTCCGCTTCACGCTCGATTTCCAGGCATTCTTCCCTTATTAAGTATTCGTGTAATATTAATAGTCATGAATATCTGCTATTAGGAGGCTCCAGGAACGCTGCCCAGCGCGGTTATTAGAAGCTCAAGTGAAGCCGCCGCTAAGAAAAGAGGGGGAGACACGGATTAAGAAACACGCACGCACGCGCGCGCACACACACACACACACACACACACACTTTTGCCTGTTTTTGGTTTTTTTTCTTTTCTTTCATTTTTTTAAAAAAAGAACTTTGACTCATAACCGATCTCGGCAGGATAGAGACCGTGGGTTCGACCAGCTGAAGGCGCCGAGCGAATCGGTGGTTCAAGTTCGGATGGATCCGAGCGGGGCTCCGGCGCTCGCAGGAGCGTCCGCGCCTTGACTGGAGTCCTGGGTGGCGCGGGGCTCTCGGCGCCTTTTGTGTGGGGCGCGCTCGGGCGGCTGGGCAGCCGTGTGCTCCAGGCTTGCTTGGTTTTTTTTTTTTTTTTCCACCCTGACTCGTTATCCCAGACTCTTCGCAGATGTTAGTTCACAGTTTTTCAGCTATGGTGAGTCCCCCCCATGCCCCTCCATCCCTGTTTCCTTAGGAATTGTGCTCTGGGAACCTGGTGCCGAGAAGCTGTCCGAAACCTCGGGCTTCCCGGCCAGGTTTCCTTCAAGACACCCCCTTCCATTTGCACTCATTCCCCCCTCCCGCCCTTTCCTCTTTTCTTTCGCTCTTTTCCACCCCTACATCGAATGCTTTGCTACCACCCCCGCCCCCGCTGGACCTTGTCGCGCACGCAGACTTAGCCCGCAGCTGCTTTCCAAAGCGAGTTTCTCGCCGCGTTCATCTTTATTTCCTTGCGTCTTCACTTGTTCCCGAGGTGTTCTCAACATTTGATGCTTAGTCTGTCTTCAGGAAAAACGCTGCTCGGTGTGCCCCCTACACTCGGGGCCAGTCGCTGAACCTCCGAGGGTTCGCATTCCCCCGGAATCAACTCTCGGCTTGTTTTGCAAGCGAATTGCAATAGAGAAACATAAAGTCAGGCGTTCCTTCTGCCCTTTGGGGCTAGGGTGGAAGGGGCGGGGGCCTCCGCCCCGGGGTGCACCTCTCTCTTTTAAACCCAATAAGACTGAATCCTTCAATTTTAAACCTTGGCTTGCAGTCTCCTTCTCCCCATTCAAATCATAAATCGACCCTGTCGAGAAAAAGGCTTCTAACCGAGAAAGCGGAAAAGATAGACCCCCGATACTACAGTTAAAAACCTGCTTTAAGCTGGTAATTTAAATGTGTGCTTTCGTTACAGTCTCTGTGCGAAATGTTTCTATTTAAATAGGCATGAAATGGCAATAGGCCTTTGAAGGTTTATGATTTTTTCCCTCCAAATAAATGGAAGAGAGTAAACAATAACGCAGTGGCTGACAGGTTCAAATACGGGAGAAAGCAAAAGGCCGTTTCTGCTGTTTAATATTAAGTAGGAGTTTTAATTTTGCTTAATGGAGGTTTCATGCTGCAATTTAACGGATGTATTCCAGGAGACCCTTTACTAGTTTCCTCCTCCTTTGAAAGAAACACCTAAGGGACACCTTGTGTCCCTTATTTGAACAATCTCATTCCTTTGCGTTTTGGGAAGGGCCTGTTTGACTTTTGGAGGTATTTTCCGAAATGAATAACTTAGAGCTGATTTTTTTTTCCGGCTGCCTGCTGAAAGGAAAGGGTGATTTCCCACACAGGCTTGCAGAGTGGATTTAGTAGGGACAGTCGTACTCGCCTCTTGATTTCTTGTTCTTTCCCTTTCCTCTCCTCTCTTCCAGGACCGTCACGACGGCACCAGCAACGGGACGGCACGGTTGCCCCAGCTGGGCACTGTAGGTCAATCTCCCTACACGAGCGCCCCGCCGCTGTCCCACACCCCTAATGCCGACTTTCAGCCCCCCTACTTCCCCCCGCCCTACCAGCCTATCTACCCCCAGTCGCAAGATCCTTACTCCCACGTCAACGACCCCTACAGCCTGAACCCCCTGCACGCCCAGCCGCAGCCGCAGCATCCGGGCTGGCCCGGCCAGAGGCAGAGCCAGGAGTCTGGGCTCCTGCACACGCACCGGGGGCTGCCCCACCAGCTGTCGGGCCTGGATCCTCGAAGGGACTACCGGCGGCACGAGGACCTCTTGCACGGCCCACACGGGCTCGGCTCCGGACTCGGAGACCTCCCGATCCACTCCTTACCTCATGCCATCGAGGATGTCCCGGTAAGAGGCCGCGCGGCCGGCCGCTCGGGAGGGAACGCGAACCCCTACTCACCTAGCCTCAGAGAAGATTCTGGGAACGTACGGCCAGAGCACCCGGGTTTCCTTTATAAAACGTTTATTTGTGTGTGTGTGTGTGTGTGTGTGTGTGTGTGTGTGTGTGTGTGCTTTGAGGACCCAATACCCAACTGAATTAAAAAACTAAAAGTCATAGAGAGTTCTGCTCCCTGAACAATGGTTCCTGGAGCTCCCTCAAACAATACCACCATTACCATCTCCACCAACACAGAAATAAATCAGACCAATGTCACCATGAACCATCTCTTACCCTCTCGACCACAGTAAACTGTTTTCGATTGCGAGAGAATCTAATTCCACCGCTGAGTCTGGCGCGGGGATTTCTCCCTGCTCTTGGGAAAGATGTTTAATTTAACCAGGAGCTCTCATCAAATGGCCTCATAATGTAAAAGAAAGTGTGAAAGACATACTGAGAAGATCGTTTTAACCGGACTTTATAAGCATTAGTGAAACCTAAAAGTTATGTATACTCGATCCTGATTAAAGAAAAGTCAGTAGCAATTCAAGCAGAGCGACATTAAAATGCAGCCCTCTTCTCTTCCTAGGGGTGCTAAGTGGTGACCTCATAAATCATTAGCTAGGTTCCCAACCTGCTCCACTCCATATTAAATTAAATGTTTTGAGACTATTGGGTAATACATTGAGTTCCAATATTGTTATCAATAAATGCAGTTTAAAATGATTTCTAAATAAGCATGGCATTAGCACATTTACTGTTTACAATGTAAACCAGGCAATTGATAATTTGAAAATACTTTCTAAAATTAAATTTAAACCAGCATATCTTTTTCAATTGTATGTATTTATGGTTTCCTTGTAACCTTCCTGAAATGGAATTAGAGCAAGCCAATCATTTTATTAAGGCTGTAAAGTCTTCTGTTAAAACTGCTTTTCTTTGGAAAGGAAATGTATCTAGATGTGATTTTTGCTAAAATGCTATTCCAAATTACTTCATCAAATACAGCAGCAGTATGTCCGTTGACAGTTTAATGATTACTGCATTAGATTGTGAGGAAATGGTCACATGAACTTACCTGCTTGCATGATGGATTTTAAACATTATTTCAGTTCTATAGGAGAATAGAAAATGTACTACATCTCTCATTTGGCCCAGTTAATCACTGAAATTTGTTGGTTATGTTTAGCAGCCTTGCATGGAAAACAGTAGTAAGGCTTAGTAAGCATTGTGTATTCATATTTGCATGATTTTAGAAAGTGATACTTACAGTGCATATTTCAGGAAGTAAAGTGAGTGGGTAATAATTTATAAAAGAGCAGTTTTAAAAAGAACTGGAAGTTGAGATCATTTTAGTTCCCTTTCCCAAAGAGTCTCTGAATCCTTTTCTTTGCCTGTTGTTTGGAAATACTTGAATTGCAAGCTAATGTTGTAAGCTTTTGGAGCTACTATGAATTACAATTGCTCTACTTTGCAAAAATTTCAGGTGGCTGGTGGGAATTCATAATACCTGTAGGTTCTCTTTGTGGTGAAATTGGTCAGGAGGAGAAATTAAGCAAAAGATCAACTAAAAGCAAAGAAATCCAGTTGCTGCTTTCCCTCTCCCTCCCCCATCTTTTAAGGAAAAAAAAAATCTTTCAAAGGAATTTGGGTCAGGAAAAGGGCTGTTTTCAACCTTCCCACTTTTGCAACAGTTAACCTTTACTAAGAATGACTGGTAAATATTTAAGAAAATCAAATTGATGGTGAAAATTATTTAACCATTAATATCTCAGTGGGGTTTTAAACTTAACAGTCTCCCCTGTATGGACAAGGTCTAGAAATAACACAAATAAAAGTATTATGCCACACTACATTTACTTTATGGGTTTAGGGTGCATGCATAAAGGGATCATATTTCCCCATATAGTTAAAACACAAGAACTGCAGCAGTAGTCATTTCTGAACATTTCTCAATTTAATTATACTTAAATCCAGAAGCACTTTAGGCAAGTTACAAATGAGAGCATTGAGTATAATAAAACCTGTAATAAAGCAACTTAGTACCATCCACCCGGAATCATTGCGATCAAGCACAATTAACAGGAGCATAAATCCAAGATAGAATGGAAAAATGTTCGAATCAGTATTATTGTTGGACAAAGACTAGAGAAGGAAGTAATAGTTTTTAAATGGTAATGCCTGTGTTTGGTAACGATTGCGAAATCTTCTATCTCAGCAGCCCTGGTGCTAATTTGTAAACACAGCCAGACATTATATTGCCTGTCAGTTTCTGCATTAGAAAACATGATTTCATTTTACTTTCTAATCACGTTTTGACTCTAGCACACACGTATACCCATCCATCTGTAAAAAAAAAAAAAAAAAAGAGAGAGAGAGAGAGAGAGAGAAACCATACCAATGGGAAATCTGCTGTTGGACAACAGGAAAGCAACCTCAAAGGTTTTTTGCTTTTGATCATTGTCACATTCCTGTCATATCTAGTGTAGGCAGTAGTATTGCTAGCTTTCCATAGGTAAAGGTGTGTGTTTGCTTTTTATTACATTCCCTAAACAGTTTCCGACACTCTGCTGTTACTCCCGCCCCTCTTCATTCCTTTTGTGTTTCTCTGGCTTTGGCTGCCTGAACGCTGGAATCACCAAAAAAGTCCAGAGCTGCTGAGGTGCCAAACTAAAGCTGGGTGCATTTCTAAAGGTTGAACTGACTGTGAGAAAGATAGGGTTCTCCAAAACTTGATTTAATTTCCAAAGAAAGTTTTATTCCCTATCCCACCCCCTTCAAAGGTGGATTATTTGCTGGGGGAGGAGAAATTGGCCATGGGTGTGCAGTGAAACCTCTTGACTTGAAAAGCTCCAAATTCCAATAAGCTAAGCTGAGATGTTTATATATAAATGTCATTATGAGGGAGGGGGAATTTCGATTGTACACCTTCCCCTCCCCCACCTTACAGGGAATATTCATTTCCTTTTGTTTTGATTACACACTTACATCCATGTGTATCCTTTTGTTGCAGCATGTAGAAGACCCGGGTATTAACATCCCAGATCAAACTGTAATTAAGAAAGGTAAGCCATTTCCTTCTGCATTCCAAGCATGTCCTTACAGGCAGCGTGCTATTTAAAAGAACTTGCATAGCTGTATTTATTTTTTTCAAATAGGATTTCCTAAAGGCTCAGAATTAGCAAATAGATAGGCCTAGAAGAGCATGCTTAAATAATCGGCTTTCAATATCTTGGTAGTGGCAACAGGCTAGCTTTGTTCTGATTCATAATTTAACCATTTAATTTAATGATATTTGGACAGACATATAAAATGTGCAATAGTTGAGCTGATTTGGAAGAGGCATCTTAATTTTGAAATGGTTTAATAGTTTAGTTAATTCATTGTGTGGAGCTAAGGCCATGAAGGTTAAGAAGTGTATCATGCTAAAATAGACAAATACTTTTAATATTAATGTAAGGATTGATAATGAGAAGTACTAGTCAAAAGAAAAAAAAGCTTTCCTGTTCTCCTATTTAGTTTCTTGATAGCTGCTTGAGTTTTAAAGGTTTTTAAACTTTGTGAGTTGGGTTAACAAAAATTTTGCTTTGGTTAAAATTAGCACCTTGAAGATGGCAAGACTATTAGTATATTTGTTTGGAGCAGAAATTGTTAGAAAAGTGTTAAGTGATTTGAACTGATTTGTAATTTATATTGTGTTTAGTGAGTAGAAATAAAGTTTCCTGGCTAAAATGCTATTCGCTCTCGGTAGCAGCTTTTTTTTTTTTTTTTTGGTTATGGTGGCAATGTTACATTTCAGGATTGTAGGCACCACCAGAGGATGATGCTATATAAAACTGTTCTCATTTCTAACCCCAATCAGTATATTGTTCGCTAGTTTAAAGTTTCGTTTTTGCATCTGTGAAGTCTTTGTCACGTCAAATTAGATGTGCAAGGGATAAATCTTAAGAGATGCTCTTTCCAAGTCGACATGATAATTGGCTCTTTTATTAGTAATCTCTCAAGAGTTCGTTTAACTCCTATTGTCTCTATTAGCCTCCCCAGAGCTATTAATGTCACAAGTGATCTATCCAAAACCTAGAGCCCCCCCACCTCCCCATACGGCTAGAATATCCCCATTAAAGAACGCATGAGGAGCTGTGTGATGAGAATGTGCATATTATTATATGTCTCCATGTGGAATTTAAAAATACAAATGCACACTGTACTTAAGCGGGTGTGCATGTATCTGAATTACACTGGTGTTGAGAAAACCAATCCATTAAGTACACTTTCTTCTTGCTCTTGATTTTTTTTCTAACAATGGTGGGCTCAACAATGAATAGCTTATGGTTTTAACTAGGAGGAATACTGTATATCCTAAAGGCGCTTAAGCAGAGAGAGAGGCTGCTAAGTATTTGCTCAACAAAAGGACACACAGCTAGTGTTCCACAGGCCTGTTCTCCCCCCTTACCCCGCCAAGTTCAAAACTGGGTTTAGAATGGATCTTCAAAATCTTGAGTTTTTCAAAATGGAACCTAAGAAAGGGTCTATTGATCAAAAGGACGGTGGTGTGCGACAACAGAATCCACCACTTCCCAGCTAAGTGCCTTCACTGGAATGCTCATTTACTGGCTGCTTGAGCCATCTAAACTGTCGGCTGGTTTTAATAATCGGTATGTGAAGCAATTTCTACCCGACACCAAACCCTTCTGCCCACGATACACCTAACTTGCCCCTGGTTTGCAAATGAGACCTTGTCCCCAGCCCCTTAACCATGCTCCTGCACCTTGCTTGGGCTTCCCTCCGCTCGGCAAAGGGGTCGCGATTTCACCGCCCATTGCGACACAGCGCCCTTTCGGAGAAGAGGAAAGGGTCGGGGAGAAGTGCAAACAGGACTGGCGCCCAGGGACAGGGGCTGGACCCCGAGGATGTGCCTGGGGCAGGGAATGGGGAGGGAGGTGGGAAAAGTGCTAAAAAGAGCTACAGAACTTCAGGAGTGGATGGGAAGAAAAGCGGGTGTTGCGGCCAAGTCTGGGAACCCAACCGTACCCGGGGCAAGAAGCCTGGTCGGCCAGATTTTGGGGAGGGATACTCGACACCCATACGCAGCTCCCTGTCTCTCTCCGCAGGCCCCGTGTCCCTGTCCAAGTCCAACAGCAACGCCGTCTCAGCCATCCCTATTAACAAGGACAACCTCTTCGGCGGCGTAGTGAACCCCAACGAAGTCTTCTGTTCAGTTCCGGGTCGCCTCTCGCTCCTCAGCTCCACCTCGAAGTACAAGGTCACGGTGGCGGAAGTGCAGCGGCGCCTCTCACCGCCGGAGTGTCTCAACGCGTCGCTGCTAGGCGGAGTGCTCCGGAGGTGAGGCCCGGCGCGGCACCGCCCGCCCCGCCCCACGGCCGGGGACACACTGCGCCTGCGCCGGGGTGGCGGCGGCGACGCACACGGGCTTCGCGCCACGGCCCTCCCTTCGCGGGAAAAGAAAGGGGCGGGGAGAAGAGTGCGGAGCCGGTTGGGTGGGATTTGGGGGCGGGGCGAGGCGGCGCGCGTGTCTGCGCTCTGCACCGCCCTTTCTGACGCGCGCGCACGCGCGCCCGGGTGCCGGGGTCTGGCGCGCGCCCTGCCCGCCGCCGCGCTCTCGCCGTACTCTGCGCCCCTCCCCCTCCCTCTGCGCGCACGCGCAGCTCGCTATGCTGCTGGCTCAGTCCCGTCCGCCGCAGCGGCGGGGCGCCGTGCAGCCGCCTCTGCGTTCCTCGCGAACACCTTGCAAACCCAAGGAAAACTTCTTAAGGCTTCTTGCTCTGCCTTGCTACCCCGTAGGCCATCCCTTGAATAGGGTTTTAAAAGAAAGGCTTTTAACTAAAGAGGATTGTTTCCTCTCGAGTCCGCACGCCCCCCGCGCCTCGTATTGTCACCCCTCGCCTGCGTTTGATGGTTGTGGTTTAACGTGACTTGTGCCAGGCAGCTTGCGAGGCACGTGTCGTGCGTCCGTGCGATTGCTACCAATGAGTGTCTCCGTGAACACGCGTGGCCAGGGTCTCCCCGCATCCCTGCGGGTCGGGATGAGTATTTCGTGTATAGATCTTATTAGGGTCAGCTTGCGAAGCTTGTCTTGTCTCCCCTCTGAGCAGAGCAGGTTTCTCCCAGCTGAGGGCTTTCACCCCCCCGGGATCTCACCCCACATTGTGAGTTGTGGGGCGTGTGTTGTAGTTACCCGAGTAATATGTTTATTGTTCTCCTGAATAAGAGTAAGAACTTCATTGTTTGGCCTTATTCATTTATGCATTTATGGACCCGCAGTTCAGCTCTGGTGGGTATATCCCATACAAAATCTTGTAAGAGTGGCTTCGAGGGTTTTAACATTCGCGATTCTCATCTTTACTCCCTCCTTCACAGTCACTTTGCTTTCCTTTGTAATCTTTCACTGACACAGATCTTTTCTCTGCCCTCTGCTTTTTCCTTCCCTGCCCCCACTCCCAATATTGGAGACTGTTTACCTAGGGGAGTATAATCTAATCCACACAATTAAAGAGCACTTGAGTAGGGAATAAAATCTGAAATTAATTAATTTGCTGTTTTATTTAAACAATTTATCTTAACCACTTTCTGATTATGGGATTCTATTTAGACATCTATTTAGAACGGCCTCCGTTGTCTCTGAAATCAAAGAAATTTTTAAAGGCCGATATCAGCTTTTGACATTTCCAGTTACATTGGTGACATGGCATGTAAACAGTTGGTGAAATGAATTTCCCATTGGGGCCAAAGCCAAAGCAGGAAACATGAGAGTGATGATAACTTTGGTTACTCTGCACAACCTAACAGTGGATCTTGAAAAGACAATTTAAAGACCCCATTGGGATTTGTGTGATTGTAACAACAGGGAAAATATACAGTAATCAGTTGAACTCAAGAATACCTCAATCTCCACAGATCAGAGCTGTGTTTGTTTGTGGTTCTTTTAGAGAGTTGGGAACTCAACACCTTCCAACCTGCCACACTAGTTGCAATTGTAACAACACAGGGGGTGCTTTCTAGTTTAATAGGCCAACTATCTCCCACGATCTTGCTATTTCTTCCTAAGCTTCCCTCATATGAATGTTTTGGGGCCACACATCTCAATTGTTTAAAAGCATATTTTAGGAAGTTTTCAAAATGAATTCAGTGTGATACAGAGCAATCTAGTGTTTTTTGAATGCCTATTTCACATGTGTTTATGAAACAGGGCGAAGTCTAAAAATGGAGGAAGATCTTTAAGAGAAAAACTGGACAAAATAGGATTAAATCTGCCAGCAGGGAGACGTAAAGCTGCCAACGTTACCCTGCTTACATCACTAGTGGAGGGTAAGCAAATCCACTTGCTAACTTGCAGGGAACTGCCTTCTGGGAAAATGCATGATATTTAGTGGCCAGATTTCTGGGTTATTGTGTTATCAGTTGGGCAGTCTTCTCTTTCTACATAACATAGCTGGAAGTGAACAGAATTCTCGCATGCCAAAAAACTATTTGCATACACTTCTATCCTTCTTCTGCTCTACCACAAAATTACACCTCCCGAGCTCCATTCTGACCTAACAATGCACAACTTTAAGAACTGCACATTCTCCAAGTTCCTGTCTCCTTTAAAGGACTCAGCAGTAAATCACTTAAGTTATTCTGACATCTGCGTTTGAGAAATGCGTGACCATTACTTCCTGAATTAATTTGGGAATCTTTGACCTGCATCCTGATTTAAGACCGTCCTGAAAGCTCAGGGTTATATGCCCTTGTAGGGTTTTGTTTTCCAAACAAATGCTCCCTTATCTCTTGTTTAATTGTGCTTCTCTTCTGGAGGGGAAGAAAGTGAGCAATTTTAGACCATGGATTGCTTAGATATTAAAAGGAAAAAAATTTATGCACTGCAAAAAGTTTCACATGCACACTACTCAAAGCCAACTCCCTGCTTTAAATAAAACAGTGGCCAGAATCCATTCACACTCCTGCCTAAGTTTTTCTGATACTACATGACTTAAAATTGGGTGTGCTGAAATGAATATATAGCTCTCTTACATTTTTCTTTGTGTCTCATTCTAATAGGGAAAAAAAAAAGATACTGGTAGTTTATTACCAGGCAAATTCAAGCTTAACATTCATATTTAAAAAAGACATTTTATCTTATTTACATCTTGTATTTGAGGAGATATGTATTACAACTAAATCCCAAGTTCTAACTTTGTAAATTACTTTTTAAAAAAGTCTAAATGATGTTTTTGAGGAGTCCTCTGATTTCCACTTGTTCATGGTGTTAATAATGTAATTAAAAAAAAAAAACACTTCCAGCAATTGTTTGGTGCCAGAATTTCAACTACAGTAGTATTATATTAAAATAATGACAGTATGTAGAGAAATCACTATTCCTACCACCTAAAGAATTATACGCCTTGAAAACGGAGGTGGAGGCTGAGGGGTAGCCTCTGAGTTGATCTGGGTCTGGAGGCTGAGTGCTGTAGCAGGGAGCAGTTTCTGGAGAACTGTTATTGTTTGTGATCCGCTCCATTTTATGGAAACAAGCTCTGCGGAGAGGTCTTTGATGCTCTAATTGGCGCATGCGTTCTTCCGGAGCTGGAGCTAATGGCAGGAAGCCCTGCAGTAAAAACCAACTGGTTCAGGAAATTAAAACCAAAGATTCGAAAATCAACAACACAGACAGACTCAGTGGAATGACCCTCAAATCCTCTTGGTTAATCGGTTTGGATGAACAGATAATTATACGTGATCAAGTTAAAATGTAAACCCTCAGCTGTTCCCTTGCAGACAAGCCCAAGGAGTAATTAAGAATATCATTTATGAATGTGTTGATAGGTGTGAGGTTGGAATACAAGATCCATTTTAAAGAAGTTGGGGGAAATGTCAGTCAGGGCAGAGGTAGGTGGGTGAAAGTCTTATTTTCAAATCATCTTGGCCTTGTAGGACAAGTGGCCATTTTTACTGAAAAATGCACCCACTAGATCCTATAGAAAAGGACATCAAATGCCTATAGTGAGAAGGCAAGGAGTTTGTGTTTCCTTCAACTTCTGGGTTAAGAAAATAAGGGAGTTGGGAGTGGAGAGGAAGTTCTGATTCCAGCTCTTTTCATTCTCTTGCCCTCCGTCCTCTTACCTCTTGCCAGGAGAAGCCGTCCACCTAGCCAGGGACTTTGGGTACGTGTGTGAAACCGAATTTCCTGCCAAAGCAGTAGCTGAATTTCTCAACCGACAACATTCCGATCCCAATGAGCAAGTGACAAGAAAAAACATGCTCCTGGCTACAAAGTAAGGCATTTACCTCTGTGGGGTCTCACTGTCAAGAGAAACAAAAATTGCTTTTGGCTCTCCCTTTTTTCTTCTTTTCCTTGTTAATCAGCTTTGTTGTTATAAACACTGAAGTTATAGCACAAAGTTACAGATGATAGTCTATGTGAAAGGAGAAATACAGGTGGAATGGTTAATATGGTTCCCATATTTTCCCTCTTGTCTGTCCCACCTCATTTATGGGGGTGAGGTGTAGTAAGGGTTTGATTGAAGATGAATATGGATTTGTTTCAGAAAGACCAGAATGAAATCCTCAAAGGGGTACCAGGCTTGACTATGTCAGTTTTGGTCTCCTTTCAACATGTTCTCCAAGAGCAAAGATTAAGCAGGGGCTTGGAAAATGTGCAAGCCAGAAGCTGTCCTAGTTTCAACCCTAATCCCTTGCTCTATTTCTTTTCTTCCCTTCCCTTCTCTTCCCTCCTGGAAAGTGCCACAACATACACACACACACACACACAGACACACACACACAGACACACACACACACAGACACACACACACACACAGACACACACACAGACACACACACACACACAGAGTTTTAGCCTACAGGCAAGATGTCAAATAGGTTTCAAAATGGCCCAAGTTATATTCCCATCGGTGCCTGGGCAGAATAGGCTTCTCCAGGTGGTGTGTGAAAAGAAAATGACTGTTTTGATATGTTTTCTGGAAATTAAAAGGCTTGTTTGGAAGCCCTTAATTATCAAAAGTTGATGTCACAGAAGGGCACGGTATCCAAGGGTAGAAGCTGAGGCCTTGGGCCTGTTTCTGACCTGCGGATATCAGCTGGCCTTGGTGAAGGGAGCCAGCCACTGCTCCTCCTTCTTTCCCTCCCAGTGTCAGGCTGCAGCTACCTCAGGAATTCTCTGCTAGTCCTGCCTCCAGGCTCAGGGACAGAGCTTCCAGGGTACTGGCCTCATCTGCCTGAATTTCTGACTTTGCAAGACTCTTTCTGAAATTTCAACTTTTCCTCTTCCCTTCACTACCTGAGCATATCCCTAGTCACAATTTCCCTGGAGAATTTTTATTTTTTAGGGGTTGGGATGGAAAATTGAAATGTTTTTTTCTTCCTACAAAAACCACCTGAATTATTTCCAACTATCAGGTTTTTGTGCTTTTTTTTTTTTTAAACAAAATAATCCCCAAGCAAAGTTTTGCCTTTCTGCCCAGATTTTAACCTGACTTGATTTGAAAATGAATGAGAGGAGACTTCAGTTTCACAAACTGTTGCTGATCTCTCTCAGGCAGCAGGGAAGAGGGTCTGATGAAATTCTGATATTTGGGAAAGGAAGGCTGATAGTTGTATCAAGATACTTCTGTTCTAAACTTTTCTGTTTTTGTCTATTCAATGTATGAAATGCTCTATGGGACTTGGATGTTTGGTCTGAGTGAGAAATGTGGAGATAGAAGTTAGTTGCGTCTGACGGTGTGTGTGTGTGTGTGTGTGTGTGTGTGTGTGTGTGTGTGTGTGTGTGTGTGTGAGAGAGAGAGAGAGAGAGAGAGAGAGAGAGAGAGAGAGAGAGAGAGAGAGGGAGGGATTTGTGAAGAAAGGTACAGAAAGCCTTTAAGGCAGGTTTAGTGGATACTGAGTGGTGACAGGGCCTCACCAGGAGATTTAGGGCTGTGGCCTTGGTCGTGCCAGGTGCACTGGATGGGCAGAGGCCCGATCAGGGGACAGAGGTTTCTTTTTGCTGCTGGTGCTGCTCAAATGGAGTCTCACTTCTCCCTCCGCTCCTCCCGTGCTGTAGACAGATATGCAAAGAGTTCACCGACCTGCTGGCCCAGGACCGATCTCCCCTGGGGAACTCGCGGCCCAACCCCATCCTGGAGCCCGGCATCCAGAGCTGCTTGACTCACTTCAACCTCATCTCCCACGGCTTCGGCAGCCCGGCAGTGTGCGCCGCGGTCACGGCCCTGCAGAACTATCTCACCGAGGCCCTCAAGGCCATGGACAAAATGTACCTCAGCAACAACCCCAACAGCCACACGGACAACAGCGCCAAAAGCAGTGACAAAGAAGAGAAACACAGAAAGTGAGGCTCTTCTCCCGCCCCGCCCCCGCCCGCCTCACCAGCCCTCAGGCGCCCCGGCCCCTCCCCACCCGGCAGGTGACAGCTCCGGGACCAGCCACCCTTACTGCTGCTGCTACTACTGCGCGCTGCGCCGCCGCCCTGCGACCCCCGAGTTCTCGGGACTGCTCTCTCCACTGCCAGGGGGGCAGCCGCTGCCCACGCAGCCCCCTGCCTCAACTTCCCCATCAGCACCAACACCACCCCTTTGCCCTCAAGTGGAGCCTAAGAGAGAACAGAACAGGCTGTGAGGCCAGCAAAGAAAAGTTCTGTCGAGTTTGTGAAACTTTTTTTTTTAACCAACAAATCAACAAACAACAAACATTTAAAACTTTTTTTTTCTAAAAAAAAAAATGGACATAAAAATAAAAAAAAATTATATGAGCTTCATGGGACTGAATCACCACCTTCCCTTACACACTTCGGTTCAGATTGTAGCCATACTTTAAAAAAAAAAAAGGCAAAGAGCATAATGACATTTTTATCAGTATTGTGAATAAACTTGAGCACAAATCCACGAAGTTCCATGTCTGTCTTCAGTTGTTGAAGTTTTTCCTCTGCAAGGTAAAGCCACCAACTTGAACTTTCTCTGGCAACACGATTCACAGTTATATAAGGGAATCAGTGTTCACGTCTCTGTATATATTTATTTATGTGTAATTTAATGGGATTTGTAAATATGGTGAGTCTGTTTTAAGCCTTTTTTTTTTTTATTTATCTGGTGATCTCGTTTACCTCTTGTTTAGTGGGTTTTGAATCTTCCCTATTAGTTCTTCATGTGGTTCATGGTACTTATTTAGAAATCCAAGGTTTGGGGAATATTTTTTTTCCTCTGGAATTCATGAATTTAGCCCTCTTGTAGCATGCTAAAGGCGACAATGAAACAGCTGAACAAATAAAAAAGGTAAAATAAAATTTTATATATAATTAGTATTCCATTTAGCTCTTCGTTGAACTGAAAGAAAAAAGTGAAACTGGATCCTGGACAGATTTTAAACCTTGAGTGGTTTGATCACCCTTATATGTATTGTGGGGAGAAAAAAAGAGTTTATTTTATTCCACTGTCCTCCCTTAAAAAGCATCATTTGAGCAATAAATGAATATTGTCTTTAAACCAAGGGTTAGGGATTTTTCCTCTTTCTTTCTCTCCCTCTCTTTTTGTTCAAAGAACTTCAAACATTTGGGACCACCTGGTATTCTGTATTTTCACTGGCCATATTGGAAGCAGTTCTAGTTGTATTGTATTGAGTTGTGCTGGCAGTAGTTTCCATGCCTGTCAATGTATCATAGTCCTTTGTTGCCCAGATAAATAAATATTTGATACGCTTTATGTCGATTTTTTTTTATTCAGTGGCTGTCTTTACCCAGGCGTATTTTTGTTCTTGGCAGTATTTTTTATTCAGTATGGTTACAGTAATTGAGTTTAACTCTCCCTTGGCAATTGCTCCTTGCAATAAGCAGCTGAACCCATTGTTTCCCTCAAGTATAATAAAAACTTACTTTCAACTTGGAGTTCAGAGCAGGGTATCATTTAGATATTCCACTGAGTCTGTATTCAGACAAATGACACAATAAAACCCAATGTATTCTTTTGGATAAAAGATTGTTTGTACTGCTAAAGGAATGACATACTATCTTTTCCTTACCAGAAGCATTAATTTTATTATTAAAAATAAAATTTTATTTTATTTATGTTGACCCTTTAGGTTTTCATTTGCGTTTTGGAAAGCCAATATAAAACCTTCAGAACCCAACATTTAGGATGATGAAGATAATGGAGAATGGAAGAACAGAAGGACACCCCCACCCCATAACTACTCTGGAATCTCAGAAGATAACTGAAATTCAAATTATTAGTTAGCACAAAGGAAATTCCCACTTCAACCTTCACTTCTCTACAAGCTTCTCTAGCTAAGACATGTCAATACACCAAGACTAGCTCTGCTTTTCTGGGAAGAGAAAGGAACAGTGACAGAAATATATATGGAACAGAGAAAGAGAGGGCAAATTGTCTCTCAATTATTTTAATATTTTATCTAGAGATGAATTGACTGCTATTCTTAAGTAGCTCTGGAGGAAGCAGAGGGGAGTCGGAAAACGTGTAGGGCCCTGGGATCTTTTCTACTGGTCCTCTGAATGCAGGTCCACTCTTTCTATCTCCACAGAGCTCCTCCTAGGACCTTTTAGAAATACAAAACCGACTCTGAGGTGGGTGGGGGGAGGGAGGAGGAGGGCTGTGAAGCCTGCCCATACAGACTTCTATAGGTCTTCCACACTACAGGACTGTGTACTCTCTCTGAGAGAAGGGAGGACTTCCGGTACAAAAAGATGGCAAATTCAGAGCTTTTGTAAACTGATTTGGAAATTCTTTGCTTTGGAAGTTAGGAGGGTTTTTAACAAGAAAACGGAGGATGCCTAACTGGAAGGTTTATAGGACAGGTTATAGAGAAAGGGTCTAGGTAGACACATTGGAGCATTTATCATTTGTTCATGTGGTTTGGTGTTCTGAGGGATCAAGAAAGTAAAGCATTAGAGTGTCCATTTTGCAGCCTGTGCTTTCTAATCTCCTTATGGAAGGCAGTGGAAAATCAATCTCGACAAATGAACGAGAGTTGGTGGAGTCTAAATTCTATTTTCCAAAGCCAGAGAATTCATAACAATGGTGGGTTTTAAAAAAATTCAAAATGGAAAGTGTATTCTCAGAACGCAACTCGGCAATTGTTTTTTAAAGCGGTTATTTATTATTTCCTAGAGAGACTGGTTAACTGTAACGTGGATGTAACAAAATAATGAGGCGAATGAACCCTAACTGTACATACTCTTGACAGAAATGAAATGCACACAGCATCGTAGCAGGTGAAGTGGAGCATTGTCTATCAGGACTGTTTTTCTTGGCTGCATCTCAGATTGTGTGGGGGATCCTAACCTCAGGCACAATAGCGTTCATAAACAGCTATACATAGCTGCTCTTTCTCCAACGACACATAAATACTCATTTTAAAACGAAAACAATCTTATTAAATACCATTCATTCATATCTGGATTTACAGATGCTTGTTATGTTGGAAAACCTGAACCCAATATAATCCTTGCATCCTGAGAAAGATAGAAGGGAAATAGTGGGTGAGAACATTACAAGGTCATAATAAGCAATGGTTGCCAAATGCAGGGAATTAGTTATTTTTTATTCTGTAGTTGGACATTTTGAGCATCATGACATTGTCACTTTTTCTTTTATCGGTAAAAATTTAAGAAAGTCATGAATAAGGGATGAGAGATTAGGAAGGCTATTATGAAAAATAATTTTTATTGGACTAACCAAAGGCTATGCGAGTTTTGTTCTTCTCTGTTGTGACCAATGTGTACTTCCAAAAAACACATGGCAATTACTTGACAGGTCAGGTGTGTATATACTAACAGCAGTGATTCTCTTTGGATTAAACCAAATTAGAATACATAGTTGAATTATAAAGATGCTCCCTACTAGGCTACGTTAATTACCACACCCAGTTTTTATGGAAACACAATGCTCTTTCTAGGTTGGTAGTTATCATTACCCTCCTATATCCTTCAACACTTTTAAAGATTACAATCCAACCCACTGCTCCCCAAAATCGAATATTAATATAATTTGCGTTCTTGATGGAACTACCATCAGGACTGCAATGCCCCGCAGCTGAAATAATATTTAAAATAGAAGAGATTTGACATTTGAGAAGTCAGTGGCTTGAAATACCCAGTTGTACTTAGCTAATTCAGTCCTTAACCTCTGGTTTCAAATAAATCAATTACAGTCGATTCCACTTCAGTTCAGAAGTGCACAGGGTTTTAGTTAATTGAATACATTTTATTCACTTGCTAGGAATATTCATTTATCAAAATTCCAAATTTAGTGTACATTTCTTTACAGCTCAGGTTATGTTCTACTGTATAATCAGATCTAGTTTACCCTGTTTTCTCCCAAATTCTGCTTAAAGTTCAGTTTTTGCCACTGTATGAAACAATGTCTCCCCACTCCTTTTTCAACCAAAAGTAAATTCACAAGAATTCTATATCAGGCAGGAGAGCTTATTTCCCCATAAAGAAAAGAAAAATCTTATGTGGTATTCAGTCTTGTGTTAAGTTTAAATAGGTTAAGAACAAAGCTGGATTAATTAAGTTTTTAAAAAGTATTGACCTGGAATTTTTTTTTAAATGAATGGTTTCCATTAGAGGTTAACTTAGGACTGATAGGTATGACAACATTTTATGATCTTAAACCCACAGGCCCCTTTTCTTAACCCTCTCTTTTCCTCTGCCTCCCACCCTCTGACTTTTGGAGGAATGCTTGAATAAATAAGGAATTGTTAACTAAATGCAGTACAGTTAAATGTGTCCAAATGAAGTTGTGCTTTAAACAGATATTGATGTATGCAGTGTTTTATATTTATTGTTTGCAGCATCCTGCTGGCAGCAGTTTACTGTTTGGAAAGGAAAGGGGTTAATTAGCGTCATTATCAATCACTAATGCTTGCCTAACGTGTCCAAAGAATAATCAAGTTAGAGAAGGGCATGAAGCCAACAGCTGCTTCATCCCAGTTACAGATCTCCTAAGCCTCTCAGTTATGGGTGGATGGGAGATGGAGTGGCAGAAGAATCTGCCTCGCTGGGGTAAAAGGGATATAAAAATCGGGTCAACTCACTAGAGATCTGTGCGGCAGAAAGCACAACGTAAATAACCAGCTTGGTTTCATTCTCTGAGTTACAGGTGTAGAGATGGGAGTGGTTCTGAGACTAGAGTACTGAAATTTACTTTTTAATTTACTTGATTATCCAAGGTGCAAATTTGGAGAAACACAACTATGTTTCCCTATCACTCAGAGCTATGTGGAAAAAAAAAATCTAAAATGTGTGTGTGAGAGAGAGAGAGAGAGACAGAGACAGACAGAGAGAGAGAGAGAGAGAGAGAGAGAGAGAGAGAGAGAGAGAGAAACCTATGCCTCTGGCACACCAAAGACAAACCCAAATGAACTCCTAACATCAACCAACCTCCTTATCCCAGAAGAATGGAGCCACAAAACACTACAAGTAATATCAGTTCTCACACCTCTGTATCCCATCTTAGGATGGTGTGGGATATTTTTACTTGTTAGTTTCAATGAGCAATTCTTTTCTCTATTAAACTTGGTTAAATACATAAGATGCACACTACCCAGCTTCTTGTTCTTATTATTCTTAATGGCACTGTTCTCGACACCCGTCTGGTGAGAAAATGAAAAAGTGTGGTTCTCTTATAGGTTCCCTCTAACAGAAGCTTATCTTCCATAACACTTGGTCAAGTTAACCATGAGTCAGAACTAAAGTCCCGCATTAATGATCAGACTTTAGTCAGCCTTCTCTGAAGGTAGGGATGAATTAGTCCAAGGTGGGCAATTAATCAACAGTGAGCAGCGGGCGTGTGCCTGAATGACACTGAACACTTTCTACAATAGCAGGAGCCTAAACTCATCTTTGCCTGCGTGGACATAGACAAGAAATGTTCCCAATTAAATCATGCACTTGAGTTAAGTCTTACCACCAAAGAAGTCATTTCCTATGACAGACAGCAGGATTGCCACCAGAGTTGGAAGAGAGGACAGCAGGATTGCTATCAGAGTTGGAAGACAGAAAGATGTTAGGATGGAAGACTATGTAATTCACTTGTCTAAAACACAATAGTCTGCTGTGTATAGTTATGATGAAAAGAAGAAAAGAGGGAACAAAAGAGCTTCTAGGTTGAATTTGGGGTCCTAACACTAACTTTAAATGATATTCATTTCTATTTTATCTTTGATGGCTGAAAAAGAGCAGAACCAATTTAACTTTCACAAATAGGTTTATTCAAGAACAAAACAGCAGTGCTTAATTAACATATTGCTGGAGAAATCTACTTAGAGAAGGAGGTCCAAGGAGGTGAAACAACCACAGTGGACATAACAGGTCTCAATCTCTCTCTTTTCTACTCCTCCTTTCTCCCTCTCTTTCTCTCTCTCTCTCCCTCTCTCATCAAACGTGAATCTGATGGTCTTCAGGAGAGCTTTCTAGGCTTTGACTTTCCATAAGTGCATTCACTTAGATCTGGGAATAAATTGATAAATTTTCAATAGCTGAGCAGGATGTTTTAAGTGGCCCAACTCATGCTATATTTTCACCTCACTTGACAATTTTTCCAAGCAAATGAAGCCAATACCTGGAGTTAGGGGTGTAGCCTAGTGGTAGAGTCCTTGCCTAGCATTAGGGACATACACTGTTCAATCTCCAACACCGGATGAGGGGTGGGAATCACATCCTTTGAATTCCAGTAACAATCTACAACACAAGTCCTCTAAAAGAAAATGGTCCGCTCCTTAGCCATCCATCCTGACCTGAAGTTCTGTATTATCCTGACTCTCAAGTTTTACACGTCAGACCCCGGCCCCTGTTTTTGTCTGGGAACAAATCTCTCTGAGCCCTCTCTTGAGTGGCTTTGCTCATCACTCATTTAAAAATCTAACCTATCCTGGGGATATGTTATATATATGTGTGGCCAAACTAAATTTAGCTAATACAGCTTAAAATATTTTTTTTCCCGAGGCACTCAGTTAATAAATATTAGGATCAAATTTCCGTTTGCTTTGTCAGCTTCCAAATCCTATTTCAGAATGCCCCCTGTCTTTTTTGGAGCCCCTAAGTCTAGGCTGCGCTTTTGTCCACAGCAAGGAATCGGTCCCCAGCTCCAAAGCTCAGCTCCGGGCGCCAGGACCCCCCGCCGGGGAGGAGGCGGCGCGGTGCACACCCCCTGACCAGGTTACCCAACCCATCCGGCACCCGGGCCTGCCAGTCCAGACATCGTCCTCTCTCAGTTACCCGAAAATCACCCACAGCCGCGCACATCTTTGTATTAAGAGCAATTCAAAACTTGATTTTGAGGGTCTAGGAGTGGGGGTGGAGTGGGGTGGGGTGGTAGGAGTGGAATGGGGGCGGGAGGTTCAAGCTTTGCCTGGGTTGGGTGGAGGGGCACTGGCTCTGGCGGGGGAGGGGTAGCCCAAGTGGTGGCCACTGGCACAAGGGCCCAGGTTAGACCCAATTAAAAGGCAGTAAAACCCTGAGAAAGGGGTTGGAGACTTGCCCAAGCCTCCCACCTCTCCTGCGTGCAGTGATCGAGAGCCGGGAGGCTTCAGGTCAGGGTTTTTAAGGACCTTTTTCACCGGAACGACGCCTTAATTAATGACTGGAGGCAGGATGTGGGAAACTTTCGGGCTCTCGACTCCCAGGACAGCGCCAAGTTTCAGCATCTCTGGCCCGGGGCTCTGAGCAGGTAGAGCTGCGTGGGGCTCCGAGTCCCTGCGCACGAACCTCTCTCTCCACTCCGCCTCCCCGGGATTCCACCCCCAGCCCTTTTCACGCGATGCCCGTCTGACACGTGTCCCCAGGCCTGCCTGCACCCACACCCGGGGCGTGGCCCGGAAGCCCTCGCTTGCTCGCCCAGCGCCTCTTGCCCATCGGAGCACTGACCATTGGCCATTTGAATTTGTACTGTCATTAAGACCTTGCTGTATTGCAACAATTCGGGTGACCTTCCATCTAATACCCGTGTGAGCGAACACCCAGCGCTGAACTAGTTCAGCGGTGGGAAATTCCATAGGCGAGCGTTTATCTGACCCCTGCTGGGTGTGCACACCCAAGCCTAGGTGTCCCATTAGGATGACCAAAGAGGAAAGCCTTGGGTGGCGTCCCTCGGCAATTCCAGGCCCATTTGCACCTCCGGGCTCCTCCTCCCTTCTCCCCACTCTTCCCCACCCCCTTCTCCTCCTCCCCTCTCCTTTGTAAAAATGCACTCTGACTTTTCGGGGCGGGGGCGGGGAGACTGGCTGGGGCCGGCTGAGGAGGGGGGGCTTCGCAGATAGTTGATATTCCGGGTCCAGCCGCTCTCCGCGCTCCCATTCTCTAAGCTCAGCCGGGGGGAAGTGTCGCCCCGGGCCAAACATATGCTTCTTTCCAGCGCGCTAATCCACCTTCAGCGTGGAGGCATAATTGCTCGAGTGTCCATGGATTCTCTGCGCTTTGTCCCTCGCTGGCTCCCATCAGCCCTGGCACACGCCATTTCAATCAAATCTTTTCAGAAAACTGTCTCCTTTTATCAAGTCCCAGCCCCTGCGAACGACCAGAGCATTTAACAAAACACCCTGCGTGTTCCGCCCGCCTCTCTGGGCCCTGAGCAGAGAGCTGCGGTTATTATCACCAACTTTTCATAGAGTTCAGTCTCCGAGAAGGGGTGGGGGGGAGGCAAGGGGGAAGAGTGAGAGGGAGGGGGAGAGAGAGAGAGAGAGAGAGAGAGAGAGAGAGAGAGAGAGAGAGAGAGAGAGAGATCCAACGTCAAAAACCACCATCAGCAGCCCCAGACCCAAACAGGTCTTTTCTAAGCACCTGGTGTGGTGCCAGGTGTATTGGAAAGAAAGGTCAAAGGTCATCTTCAAAGCAAAAACATTTTTCATCTCAGTTATTTTTTTCCTGGAAACCTCAGAAATCAACTGCTTCTGCCCAGGGTTTGGGTAGCCTAGTGGGACAAAAAGACAGGCAGAAACAAGCTCAGCAAAAAACGTAAGAGCACTGAGAAAGGCCCTGCCTGAAGGACAGTGGGTTTTGCCCAGGAAAGATATGACAAATATCCCCAGTGCTTTTCAGGTACATGTCGAATCTGTTTTGTTGCCAGTGACAGGTGAAAATAAAGTTGAAGCTGAAGATCTCTGCTTTATGATAATGTCTTCTTGGTAAATGTGGAAGTCTCACACATGCCTGATTTAATATTTTGGCTAGGTTTTTAGCTTCAGGACAAAAAGACTTTCATTGATCAGGAGAAAAGAAAAGTGGGGACGACAGAGTGAAAAGGTGAACTCTGGAAAAGACTCTAGATGCAGATATAAAGATTTTTTGATGCTAGAGAAAAAATAATGAAGGCAAATGCAAAAGAGGAAGCATGAGGTTTGATTTTGTGTAGCAATTATTATGCAAATACACACAAACAGAGAAGACTGTAGTTCTATTATGAGAACACCGCCTTGCTGCTTGTTTATAAAATGAGAACGTCAGGGTAATGAACAGTTTCTTCAAATCCCAAATCACACCATACTGAGACTGATTTCAGTGACCTATGTAGTTTTCTTTCTGCAACAATTTATTCATGATGATCAAGGGAAGGGAAGTGGTGTTAATGGACACGACCATTGTCCTGCAGTCTTAGAGTACCAGAGTTTTTGGATTCGCTTTCCTGCTCACATGTCCTAGCTAAGAAGGACTGGGAAGTATTTGCAAGTGATAAGCTCTTTTCCCACTGAATGGACTTTCAATGCCAGCCCCCCACCCCCACTTCCAGAATCTGATGAAGTCACTGAGGTTAGATTAACTAAGTGGATGAACCAAACTCACAGTTAACATTAATCTCCAGGTGTTATGATTTTCATTTCATTTGATATTTTTGGTGGGACTGGAGTTTGAACTTGGGGCTTTGCATTTGCAGAGCAGGCACTCCACCATCTGAGCCACACTTCCAGTCCACTTTCTTCTGGTTATATTTGGAGATGGGGGGGCTCACAAACTTGCCTGGGCTGGCCTCCAACTTCCATACTCTGGAAGTTCTAACTCAGTCTCCTAAGTAGTTAGAATTACAGGCATGAGCCACTGCACCCAGCTCTGTGTTTTTCTTTACAGGACTTGACATTTTTCTTATTTATTTCTATAGCATCAAATTAGTTATTTTATGTTGTTCCTACTAGAATGGAAGCTACATTAGAATAGGGACTTTTGTTCACTTCCATATTTATTGCCTAAAGTAGTGCCAAAATGGTAGTCAGTCATTACTTAAATAAATAAATTCAAATTAAAAATTGAACATTTGAGTGAATGAATGAATGAATGAATGATGTGGAAGTCACCCATATAAGCCAGTACCGGTTCCAGGCATTTATTAAGTCAAGCCTTCAAGATCACAGTTTTAGCACATGAGTAGAAAGGCATTGTTGCGCAATGAGAAGTGACAGATCTTTGGGGGAATCACTGTCCTGATTCATCTTGGAGAGTGGGATACCTTGTTATCTAGGTAACTTCACATCTTTGCCGACACAAACCTACTATGTTAACAATTATGAGAAATTAAGGAATGTATAAAATCCTTTGAAACTCTAACCCTGTGGATTGTCTGAAGAATGGAGGGAGAGTGACTTTAAATATTTTATTCATTGGCTTAAATTATGATCATTTTAATTACAGAACAAAAAGAAGGTCTCCACCCCTCTTTTCCTATCCCTGCAATTACATGGATGGTGGTAATGGTGGATTCAGAAGAAACAAGAACCTTGGGAAGAGAGAGAAGTTCAATACTGAACATCCAAGGGTTATGATGGCAAGGGCTAAGGGACCACCCCCCCAAGTAGGGGAGACGATTCTCAATAAATATAGTTGCGGCTTATTCTATTTTCCACTGCTCCCTCAGTAGCCAGTTGAATGGAAGGATCCACACCAATGATTTCAAAAGAGGACAGTGTTTCCTTGAAACATCAGGGAACTTGGGAGTGAAAGGCGTTGTGGGTGTTTTTTCCAAATAAAAAGGGTCTTGAAGATCCCCATGAAATTCAGGGGCATCATAAGACATGACCAGTGGTTCCACCTTCTTGGATGGACTGGAATGAGGTGGGCTTGGTGGGTGAGACCATTAAGGAAATGATGAGTTCCAGGGCATTTCTAAGCAGTCCCAGAACACCTGTGAAAAAGCTTTAGGAACAAGAAAGTAGAGGAAAGTTCTGATGAGGCTGATGAAATCAGCCTCTGAATAGCAAGATGATTCTTAAAGCATGCTTTCTTTTTCAAACACTCAAAGAGATCAAGGCCTCACCAAACCCTTCCTACGTCATTGTTTTCTAATTCTGTTTCTAGGCCAAATAGCATCCTGTCAGGTTGGCACAGGATTGCTGGGGAAAGAACTGGCAGGGACACCTGGACTGGAACCCCCATACAAGTTCCAGTAAAGCATGTGCCCTCAGTGACATAGCTTACAAGAGGGAGAATGCACCTGCTTGTTTCTCAGGGGCCTTTTGGTATTAACCAAAAAAAAGGCAGGTGAGCAGAAAGGTATCTCAGAGAATCCTGGGTCTGGAAAATTCCTCTATACTTAGAAATTAGTGCCACATGCAGAGAGTTATTGGTGAGTAACTGAGGTGCTAGAGCTAGTTAGGTCAATAGGTGGTAGCAAGTTTGAGAAAACTCTTCTAAGGAGAGGAATGCAGAAGGAAACTGGAGTTCAGAGAACTCTCAAATTTCCCTCCCATCCCATCATGTGCCCTTCTACCCCCACTGAGCATTTTGGTTGAACTTAGTGTTTCTTTGTATTTCCCTCCTTTGCTGAGAAAACCTTAAGAACCTTCTGCTAGGCTTGGATTTAACCACAACCTTTACTGAATCTGGCTTATGAAAACCAGACTTCTCTAAGAGACAGGTCTTCTGGCAGTAATTAGTCTGACTTTTCTCTAACAAAATTCTTTGTAAGGCCATTCAGAAAATCAGTAAGTAGGAGTTTGTGGCAGGGTGTGTGCATGTGGGTGGGTGGGTGTGGGAGGGGTAGTTGGGGTGAGGGATGGCATTACTGAAGGCCAATTTGTATAATTTGGTGGAAGAAATTCTCAGTGTTAGTACATTCACTTGGGGAGCTGTGAAGTATTTGATTAGTGTGCTGGTTGGGATCCTATTATAAACGGCTCCATTTTTCAAATTTCTGCTTGTTTCTTTCCCATGTGCAAAGTACAGAACAGCACTGCTGTCTTGCTTTGCCACTGAGTGATTTCAAAGTTTACCAAGGCATTTTATCTTTAAGAGCAAGGCTGTCCAGGATGAGTGAAAGAAAGGTCCTATAAGTTGATATTTGAGTGTAAAGGACCAATAGGTAGACAGGAGGAAAGGGAGACATGACCTGGGGCCGGAAGGGAACAATTGTCCTCAGTGTAGTAGCAGCCTCTCTGACACTTGGGGCAGCCACACAGTCCCAAAGATACCCTCCCCCCAACCCGTATTTAAAAATTCAACCCCACAACACACACACAAACACACACACACACACACACACACACACCCAAACAAGAGACCTATTCATCGAATCTGCAAAGCCACCTTCTTCTCGTGGTTATGCAAATCCTAAATTGAATCAACTGGCTAGAATGTTCAGCCCATTGCTGAAATATGATAGAAAAAAAAGTTGAGTATTCCAAGGAAATTGATTCCAACAGTTCATTTTCAGTCGGTGTGGATGTCTGGGTGTCTGAAGGTGGAGACACAAATACATCTTGTTGAAGTTCAGGCTGCCATTCTGAAAAGCCACCTATGGTTTTACAACACCCCCCCTCCCCTCCTTTGCCCTTTCTCCTGGGGAGATAAGAATTCGAGCCATTTCAGATGCAACGCAGAAAACTCTGGGCAGCCTATCCCTTAGGCAGAGGCCTCCTCTCTGAACTCTCTCCTCGTCCTGCTTTCGCTGTTGACCAGAGGCGAGGTCCGAAGGGCCAATTTAATTGAGTGTCCACCCCAGGCGGGAAGGCAGCCAGCTCCTGCCTTCAATTCTGCCGGGTGGAAGGAAGGGTTGTGGAGACGGGCCCGCGAGCCCGCGGGGAGCAAACACGCCCTCTCCTTCCCCTTCAGTCCTGGGCACAAGGACTTCTTTAGGCTATATAAGAGCAGAGTGTTCTCGAAAACCAGGGCGTTCTTTTTCCTTTCTAGGCCTCGGGAATCTCTGATTTCTCAAACGGATAGACAACTGAGCCTGCAGTACCTCAGTTTCTCTATTTTAGAGACCAAGGCGAGAAGTTTCTCAGGAAATCTAAGTGCAGGCGGGTGGGAGAAGGGGAATCACCCTCTCCGCTCCAGTCCACCGCGATATCCCCGGCGCAGGACCCTGGGCAGAGCCTCAGTAACCCAATCGCAGCCCAGAACAACCAGGCGAGACGCAGCGCTCGCCGCTCCGCCACCAGCTCCATCTTAGGCATCGTCAAAAAAAAAAGAAAAAAAAAGAAAAAAGAAATCCAATCTTTCTGCAACCCAATACATCATTTCAATAAGAATGACTTCACTTTAATAAAGATTTAATACGTTAAATCTGTCTTTGTCGCTGATTGATGCTCCTTTGTCTTGAAAACGATTTGGGTTTTACTGATCAAGAATTCCAAGGGAAATGCTGTAATTCAGAGTCGGGGTTGTTATTATTGTTTGATAACACTTCCCGAAGAGGAAAACACCCCCCGCGTGCGCATTGACACGCACACGCGCTCCCACGCGCAGAGGCCTGCTAGCCCTTTTTTCTTTTGGGTTCCTCGGTCCTGCCTGGGACGTAGGGGGAAGGGGAGCGCCAAGATGGGAGGGGGTGCAGGAAGGGAGGGGTAGCGGATAGGGAGGGGTGGGATGCAGAGCGCAGCGTCTGTCGGAGAATCATTTGCCCTGAATCACAAATTTTCACGGCTTAGAAAGAAAAGGTAAAGCTAATGTCTGGCTCAATTAATAAACATGGTAATTTCACACCCGGAGAAGGACATAATTTCATCCGAGCGCTATCGGCGCCATCACAAAGGGTCAGGGCGCAGCTGCGGCGAACCCGGGTCATTACCGAGTCGCTGAGCGGCTCCCGCGCCCCGGCCCAGCGCGCGCCTCGAGGCAAAGGATGGCTGCGGGCGAGGCCGGGGCTTCCCCCGATAAAGGACTTACCCACCGAGCGGGAAATGGAGCGGCTTTCAGAGGACGAGTAATCAGCTCGCAGACGTAGTGCCCGCCACGGTTCCCCCGCCTCCCCCCTTCTGCATTTACTTTTCAAAAATCAAAGATGAAACAAGCAAATACCCTCTCCCCATCGTTCCAGTCTTCTTATGTCCTTTTATGACCAAACCACGACCAGCACAATAAAACATACTCACACATGCCTATTTTTATTTTTTAGAGGTTGTCTTTGATTCGCTGTCAATAGAAACCCATTGTATCTGTAAATTTCAGGACAGTTGCAGTTGATAAATTTCCGATGTCAACATTTGGGGCCAGGAGCTGGGAGACAAGATATTAACTTCAATCTCATAATCTCTTAATCACATTACACTTTAAGTGAGCATGTGTAATTTCACCCATCAATGATTTATTTAAGCATTTGGAGCACAATTACTTGTCTCATACACAAATACTGACTGGAGCATTGTTTGCTAGAAAGAAACCAGATTTAGGAAACAACATATCTTTTCCGTTCCGTGACGTGCCCCACCTCAGAACCAAAATTCATCTGTAACGGAGACCCGCAGGGCTCGTCTCCTCAAAGCCGGAGGCCCCAAAGGCAAATTCAGCCGAACCACGGGGGAGGGGGGCGCCTCTTCCCTCTTTTCTGGGTTTAGATTTTTAAGCAGATCTTCAAAGCTAAAATAAATGCCCATTAAGTAGCCTCATGCAAATAGGATGGAGCCAGGCAGCTAAACACACAAAGCCCATCTCACATAAAACAAAAGCATGATTGATGGCAACCCGGATGCTCCTGTGTTTGGAAAAAAATTATACTTGTCCAGTCTCCCAGGTGTCTAAATTATTGAAGAGCGATGTGCATATTTCAACAGGAGAAGGTGGCCGAGGTTAAGGATCGGCGGCGGGCTCTGTGTACGTGTGGTATATTTGGGTTTGGGGAAACTCTGGTGCGAAGAATTTTAACACATTGTTCTCTGGGCGGCCGAGGAGGCAGTGCTGACCTGACAGCTCTGGGGCAAATGGTTAGAGAAAATGGATCACTTCCCGTGGCTGGGGACCTCCCCCTGCAAGGCTGGTTGCCACGTCCCGCATCCTGCCCAGACAAGGGTGGGCCTGGCAGCGCAGTTGCTGGACCGGGTCTTGTGGCCTTGCGTGCAGGTTCTGCGGTGCCGAGCACAACACCAGCTTCCATCTGAGACCTGGTTGGGGTCTCGCGGGCCGCGCTCAGTCCCCAGTGCCGCTTCTGCCCGTGGGGCCTAGGGTGCTGGGTTCCTCCGAGAAGCGCTCCCGGCTTTGATTCTTTGTTCTGGCATTTTCGGGACGTGTGTGTGTGTGTGTGTGTGAGGGGGAGCAACTGTAGGGAAGTGAGAGGAGTGGTCCCCGTCGGGTGGGAAGGACAAGACTATGTAGGCAGGGCCCTGAGCAGGAGGAAGGGTTGGAGGATCAGGGCTGGAACTGGACGCCCTAGGGCGTGGTAAAGCAAGGAGAAATAGATGGGACTTTACAGTATATAAGCAAGAACCAACCTCTCTCATCGTTCCTCCCTCCCGTCCTCTCTCTTTCTTCTCCACTTTCAGTTTTCTATTTTCAACTCTCTGGTCCTCCTCTCTCTTTGATCATCTCTCTCTCTCTCTCTCTCTCTCTCTCTCTCTCTCTCTCTCTCACTCTCTCTCTCTCTCTCTTTCTCTTTCTCCCTCCTCCTTCTCCTCTCTCTCTCCTCCTCCCCTTCTCCCTCTCACCTCCCCCCTTTCCCCTTCCTCCTCCTCCTTTTCCTTCTTCTCTCTACCTCCCTACCTCCCCCTCCATCCTTCCTCCCTGTTCTCCTCTTTTTATAAATATGCCAGAGAAGGAGTGAAAAACAAACAAACAAAAAAGCAAAAAGAGGCACAGTAATTCCTGCTTATAACCACTGGAGAGAGTGGATGTGTGGTGTGGGGACTGACGGCCTCTTGCCAGTGAGGGAACCCCAGAAGCCCCCTTTTTGCTGATCTGGGGGGGGGGTCGCGTGGGTCCAATGTTTTCCCTGGCGTGGGGAGAAGCCTGTGTTTCCCATGCATCGAATCCCATCCCCAAACTTGAATCCATCTTGCCGCTCCAGTCAAGCTCGGTAGATTCATAATAGCGACGACAAAGAGTAATTACATATTAGAAAACAAAACAATAATTACACCAGCAAGTCGACACACTAGTCAGCGAAGCACAGTCGCTTGGGTTGGAAGCAGCCAAGCCCGCGGCGCCCGCGGCTGACTCAGCAAATCCGAAAAGCCCCCAGCCCGGGTCTACACCAGCCCATGGCGCAACTTCTCCCAGCTGGACTGCAGATGCGCCGCGTCACCTGCTAGCAGGCCTTCGAGGTCTCCCTTAATAAGACCTGATTTGGGAGCTGTGTGGTTGAAGAGCAAGTCTCAAGTCAAGGTGAACACTCAGATTCTTGAGTTTGAGCTAGTGTTTTACATTTTCACATTTAGAAGAGAGAATGCTGGTTTTTGCATGTGAATTATTTTCCTCCAGCACCTGTCACCTGGTTCCTTGGTTACTTTACCGCGCCCCCAGGCCGTGGCATCTTCGGGGTTTCTGCTTTATCCCCCCAAGTGTCAACGCTGATGAGGTGGTTTCATTTCCTCCTGGGGCACCTGGACGTGCGGCAGAGCGAGAGAAGAGTGCATCCTTGACCAATCCCGGCCACATCCTCAGTTTCTTTGGACTAACAGTGGGGGAACCAGGGCCTCTGGCTCATTCTGAAGCCCGGGTCTGGAAGGTGGGTGCAGGATGTGGGGACAGCTGGAGCGTGCAGGTCGCCGGCATCAGGGCGAGATCTGCCCCGCCTGCCTGGAGCCCGCTGCAGTGGGCGGGTGGGCAGCAGGCGCCGTCTGCAGTGCGGGTTTGCACCAGGAGACCGTTGCCGGACCTTGCAATTAACTCGCTGGAAACACCAGGGCCTGGGTCTGCAAAAGCCTGAACCGGGGTCTCATTCCGGCCTCTTCACCCACTTCCCCAGCCTGTCTGTCCCTAGGTTGGAGCCTGCCCCAAAGGCAAGGTGTTTTGGGTGGGGCGTGGCAGTTTGCTGGTGTCAACACGGCGTCAAAGGACTGGAGCCTCCCTGGGGACTTTTCTAAAGAAAGGCAGAAGAATGCCCTCCCCCCCGCCCCCATGCCGGGGATGTGTGTGTGTTTGTGTGTGAAGCCCTGATCACCCTCTTAGGTTCCCCGGGGGAGCAGTATTCAGGCCCCGGGATCAGCTGTGCGTGGCACTTAGTCAGGCTTTACCAAAAGGAATCAGATCTGGCCAAGGTAAGAAAAGGCCGCAGTGACCGAGGGTTCCTACTCGGGACCTGGGGAGCTTGTGAAGTTTGCTGGTGAAGCCAGGCTGCCACCTGCAAGAAGTCCGTTCTCGGTCTAGCGCCCTCTGTAGGACCAATAAGCCCCAGCCAGCTGTGTGGACTGCTCTCCTTTCATCCCCCAGGGCTCAGGGAAGGACAAAGGACCTATAAAAAAAAATCCAACAACAAAAAATATCAGCTTGACCCCCAAAAGAACACTGTTTAATGAGGTGGAAAATTCTTCCACACAAATTGCTTTTTCTACTACTTTATGAGAGTTCATAAATGTTAATGAAATCCAGTTACCAAAAAGTAACATACATCATTGCTGCTGAAGGGAGGAGAGGAAGGAAGGTGGTGGTTAACGTACAATCATAATTAAAATAACAGCAGCGGCAGCAACAATGCTGCCCATGACTAATGTGGTTGGGGGCCCAGCCCCGCATGGCACCATTATATCCGATCTGGTTGGCCACTGGTGTTTTCACTGGACAGGAACTGCTGCAGCCTAACAAGAGTGGTAGGATCAGTATGGCAAAAATGGAGAGGTGCAGAAGCAATGGGTCAGAGGGGGAAATAAAAAAGCAGGAAGTACTCCTCTCTGTCTTTTCTTTTGCAACAGAAAGCTTGTTAACAGACACAAGTTTCTTCAAAATGTGTAGGACAAAGAGCCCAGTAGCAATGCTTGGAGAAAGAGGAGGGGAGACAGCAAGTTCATTGTCCTCCTCGCCTGCACTAAGTTTGCTTTTTTCCTTTCTCTCTGCACATTAGGCAGCAAGGTTCTAGAGCAAGCCTTCATATTCTGGCATTCCCTTCCCTTCCCCTTCCCCTTCCCTTCCCCTTCCTTCCTCCCTTTCTTCCATCCTTTTCTGGAAGCCAGGACCTAATGCATGCTAAGCACCTGCTCTACCATTGTGCTACACCCCTCAGCCCTTACTTATTCTGGCATTTCTATGCCCAGCACCCAGGTTGGTGTACAACTAGCATGTAGTGGGTGCTTAAGAGATGTGTGTTGAATAAGTGAATGCTGAAAGGGACCAAGGACAGAAAGTTAAGTAACTCAAGGGACAATCTACTTGAAAGCATTCAAATAAGAGATTCTGGTGCTCAAGCACTCAGTATTGTCAGTAGTCAACAAAACATTAAAATCCCTCCCGGGAAAAAGCTTCCATTTTGCTTTTACGTGACTGATCAGATGAGTTCTTGTCTAATTTTGGGAAAATCCTTCAGTTTTTACCTTTTCTAATTGTTTCATTAGAGTTTCAGAGAAGAGATGTGAAGTTTGTTGGTGAAAGTCATTATATAAAGAGGATATTTTTCAGGGAGATGTTTTAAATTTCTTTGATGGGATAATTTTGTATTATGACTTTACTGATGGAGAGAAAAAGATTTATTTAGTTTTTGTAAATATGAAGGACAATTTGGATATTTTCCTATTTCCTTTGAGAGCTGATGAAATCAAGCTTTTTGGTTCACATTGCTTAATATTTTATGTAATCTATACACGGGTAGTAATGCTTATAACTATCTTTATTAGCCCTTATCTTTTTTCAGCTACTATAATCACTGCCTCACTAGTTAGTCTTTTGAACTCACAACTGTTTTTTAAGCTCAGAACCGTTGCTGGGTATGGTGGCTCAATGCTGGGTATAGTGGCTCATGCTTGTAAACCCAGTTGCTCAGGAGGCAGAGATAGGAGGATCATGGTCTGAAGCCAGCCCTGGCAAAAAGTTAGTAAGGCCCTACCTCAATAAACAAGTTGGGTGTGTGCCTTCTGTAATCCTAGGTATGTGGGAGGTGTATGTAGGAGGATTGGTGTCCAAGACAGGCCCAGGCAAAAAACTGAAGATTTTTATCTAAAATAACTAAAGTGAAAAGGGGACATGGCTCAAGTAGTAGAATGCTCAAGTGCAAGACCCTGAATTCACACTGCCAAAAAAAGCGAAAACAGAAAGACGGGCACAATTGTTCTTTTGTTGTTGTGGTTGTTGTTGACTGAACTCAGGGCCTTTTGCTTGCTAGGCAAGTGCTCCTCCACTGAGCTATACTCCCAGCCCTCACAGCTTTATTTTTTAAATGAGGGAACCAAAGCAGAGAAGGTAAGCCATGTGTCTTAGGCCACCCATATATGTGGGTGAATGGCCGTGCCAGATCTGGAACTCAGGCCTCTGTGACACCAGACTGAAGAGTTCCTTGCCATAGGGGTTTTGACTGCTGTGACCTGAGTTTCCTGTCTATAAAATGCAGCTAACACCTGTCTGTAGTCTATATTATTCATAGGGTGGTGAAGATAAAATTCACTCCATTTATGAAAAACACTTCGTAACCTGATCTGTGAACATGTGGCAGTTTAAAAAAATTATCACTGTATGTGCTTTTGTATCTGTAATTGCTAGGACCTGCCACACAGCCATAGTTAAAACTGATTGAACTTTGAGTGTTGTGTGGGGATATGGAGGTCATGGATTTAACAAGAAGAACTGAGTCTTCTGGCATCTTGTGGGGTCTCAGGGTCTGACAGGAGAGGGTGATCCCACTGCCCACCTTCACACAATCTTCCTCAGGAATATCCTCCCTCCTAATTGCAGGGTGCTCTGTTCTGCCTTGCCCAGGCCATTAGCCCTGCTGTGGCTGCACTCTTAGCAACTGGTGCAGGCACAACAGTGAGAAAGGTTAAGTGTTCATTTTTGCGAGTAAATTTGCAATGCTGCTTTGAGACAGCATAATTGCTACTTCCCATACCTTATTGTGTCTAGTAGAGGAATGGTCACAAAGACATCAAACAACCAGGGTCTCTGTTACCGCCTCCTGCACCTGTCATCCTTCAAAAAGTGGGCAAGACCTGGTGGGTTTTGAAAACATTTAATGCCTTTGCACACTAGTCACTTGTCTGGGGGCAACACCTGGAGATGTCTTTAATGTTTGAAACTCCCATCAGTTAGTCAAGGAATAAAGAAGCAGTGCTATTGAGGACACACTAGCTTCTTAGTAATCAGTCTTTGTGTTTCATCCTTTTACCCATTCATGAATCTATTCAACAAATTTGAGTCTTATTGCTTAGGAATTCAAAAATCCCACTGAGAGGTTTCCAGGCTGGTGTGAGGGAGAGAGGTGAAAATTTATCAATAGTAAGGTGGGTAAGTCCCTATAAATATTTGCACAGAGAGCGGGGCTGGATCAGTTAGTTAGCTTGATATATAGGATTAGGCTAGGGTATGCATTCCTAATTGGACTGATGTTGCCCTCCAAGCAGCAAAAATTGACTCTCGGGGCAAAAAAACCTCAGCCATTACAATGATTTGGTCCTTCAAGCTCAACCCTACTTGGCAAAATTATATTCCTTTGTATTTAATTTCTCTTGTTAGACTTTAAATTGAACTTATTTCTCCTCCTTAGAGGAGGTAATAATGAAATAAAAGGTTGATAATCACTGGGCTATATAAAAGAACTTGATTCAGTCAGGTAAGTCTGTTTAAGGCTATCAGTTGCCAGTTTAGGACTGGGGGAGGAGCTCAGAGGTAGAGAGCTTGCCTGGGAAAGTACTGAGCCCTGGGTTCCAGCCCCAACGCAACACACACACACACACACACACACACACACACACACAAGAAAAAGAAAGAAAGGAGGGAAGGAAGGAAGGAAGGAAAGAAAAAAAGACTATAAGACTACTGGTCTAGCCATTGGGGTAGACTGAACCAACTGACGGCTAAAAACCAGCAATTGGCTTAGCAAATTTTTCAGAAATTTGCCATTATTTTATAGGTAAAAAAAATATCCTTGCCTGGGAGTGTTGCTCAGTGGGAGGGTATGTGCTTAGCATGAATGAGGTCCTAGATTCAATCCCCAGCATCCCCCCAAAATACCACAGATTCATGGTTTGATGTAGCGAGAGCTCAATCCTCCTGCCATGCCTCATAAAATAGATAAGTGAATTTTGAAATATTCCTTTAGTTTCTTCAGAAATAAGTTAACTCTGAGAATCATGAAAAACCAGCTTTTGGCCTCAGTTTCTCAACTGCAAAAAAAGCTGCTGGATAAAATATGGAAATCTCTAGAAAGAGGGGGTCTCAGGCAGATGAATTTCTATGTTATTACTTTACAAACAGATAGATGGTTGTTGAATTGACAAACACCTTTCCTCCATTCATGCAGAGGTCAAGAGATCAGCTTTTAATACACAGAGAAAGCAATAAACCCCTTCACAAGGTCTTACGTAATTTATTCTTTTGGTTTGCAGTTTTGATCCTCTGGGCTAAGTGTAATTACCTCTTCTATACCTTGCCCAAAGCATAACCTAAGAAATTGCTGAGCCTAAGATCTGGGATTTTGGAGACAGCTTGGAATGAATTTTTCACTCTTTTGAGGCATCTAAGTAGTAGAACACAAGATGAGTTTGGAAAATGTTCTACTAGTTAAATTCTAACAATGGAGAGAGAGCAATGTACAGTTCAACTCTAACAACGATAATTGCTGAGTGAAAGGGGAGGAAGAAAGGTGACCGGAGGAGGAGAAGGAATAAAAATGGTCACAAAAATCACTTCGCCTGAAATGACCTCATTTACAAAGAATAATAGCAACTTCTGTTTCCCCTTTCACCAAAATTAATAAAATAAAAAGGCCTATCACCCACAAAGACATCCTGGGTTGTCTAGAGTCCTAAAACAGACTTGTCCTAGAATCTGTGAACACATAGGGTGTGTGAGAAGAAAATCCGGCAGGACTCATTGCTAACAAAGGACAAACAAAGTTAGCTACAGTTAGTGACTTCCCAAACCAGAGGGAAGAGAACCCAACCCACGTGCCTCTCCAAAAGTATGTCAAGCCATCTGTGTTGGAAGGCACCAGCCCCTGCTATGGGTAAATATAAACCTTTAGCTAGAAACCCTTCTTGTGTGAAGGAGTTGCTTTTCCAGTTATATACCATAGTCACATAGATAGGGACACAAAAGCCATTTGTTAATGCTGCAGACAAGGCTGTAGGGGAGGCATGAGAAGGTTGACCTACATTCCTTAGCTAATGTAACAAACAATTCTTCTCATTCACACCATATTAGTATTGACTGTTTTATTGTTGCCTTGTTATTGTGGCTGTTACTCTTTTAATGACACCATTTCAAAACTTTAAAAGTTGACTGCTAACATTTGCTTCACTCTAAATCTTGGTATTAGAGTTGTGTGTGTGTGTGTATAAAAGGCAATTTTGTTTAAAGGAAACTAGTTTTTGAACTTCCAAGTATTTCACTTTTTTTCTTACAATGTAAAATATCTTTGAGTGAATAGTTTCTAATATGAAATAAAGATGGACTTAGGTGGAGTTGGCTGAAGTTAGTGGGAAGACTTGGAGGCTGAAGAACTAGCAGTTTTTAGTTGTGAGAAAACCATTTACTACAGATACACTTCCATTCCTCATCTGTCAAGTGGGCATTATATATATATTATAATATATTTTATATGTGTGTATACATAATTATATATAATATGTTAAATATGTCTCGTAGAGATGTTGAGTGAATGAGATGAAATAAAGGCTATTGTAAAACTACTGAGTCCCTTGAAAATGTAAGGCAGTTATATAATTACTTTGGGAATGACATAATACCAAGACTTCCCATCTGTGATCCTCAGATCTAGTTTTTCTTAACACCAGTCCACACTGGGTTCACATGGAGCATTTTATCGTAGCCTACAGTTATATTCCTGAACATAGGTCCAATTACATTAATTGCTTTTTAAAGAAACTCCAATGGCTCTCTTCTTCTTCCTAATCTCTTAGCCTGGTAGATAAAGTCATCTCCTAAGCTGCTTTTCTAGATTTTTGTTCTCTGAAATGCCTCCAAATACCCTGTGCAGTGTGCTGTTCCAATATTTTGCATTGCCTTGAAGGTGCCAGAAACTTACAGGACTCCTCTGGCTTTTGCTCAGCCTAGGATGCCATGCCTCCTGCCAGAGACTATAACAAAGTTCTTATCCTTTAAGTCCCAGTTTCCAGATTAATCTCATAGGTTATCTTTGTCTTGCAGAGTCATGGATAGAACTGAGGCCCTGATGCTTTCTAGACAAGGGTTGTACCCTGAGCTATACCCCCAGACCTCAAAGTCTCTTTAATCCTCTCCATCAGAAGCAATTGTCTTTTCTCCTGACTTTTTATGGCAATTGCCTTATAAATTTATTTAACCCTGCTTTAATTCTGTTTAAAACCTCATGTGGTGAACCCAGAACTATCATCATTATTTATTGAACATCCTTTGTCTTTATCATAAAGTGTAATGCTTTGAATGCTTCAGGTACAACGAGGTCCTGTTTAATAAAACATGAAGAATAATCTCATTCTGCTTTGTGTTTGATGAGTTGTTTACGTCTGTTTCCCTTAATGGATGACAAGTTTATTGAGGGCAGGGCCTCCTTTTATTTATATCTCCGCTCTTCATAGCAATTGGCACAGGGCCTTGCATATAATTGTAACAACAACAACAACAATAAAATGTTAGGTTAATCAAATACTTTTTTTGTTTTTCACCATCCGGAGTCTCCTGCATATCAGGTAAGTGCTCTACTGCTGAGCTATTCCCCCCAGCAATCAGAAATATTTTGTCAAGGTTTAGCTGTCTTTGGACGAAAAAGTTAAACAAAAAATAAGCAAGTGGGATTTGGCAATGGGTATATAGAAAGAGAAGACGTGTTCCTAAAAATAGGTGACAAAAATTTCTTTGTATGGAAGAGCTGGCTCTGATTTGTCAGTTCAATAGAAGATCTTTTTAAAGAAGCCCAAGCACAGAATTCTTTGATTGTAAAGACTTTGTGCTGAGTTTTCATCTTGGGTTCTCTTTAGGCAGTGACCTATCCTTTTCTAAAGCCCCCTACAACTCTGAATTGTTGCCAGCAAACAATTTAGCTGCTTTTTCATTTTGACAAACGAACTCCTCTAGGATATGGCAGGGGAAATATCAGCCACTGCGTAGAGGATGGCCTTTTCGCCACTGAAATTTTCCCTGGCTTTCTAGGTGAATGGGTGTTGTCTGAATTAATGATGGAGCCATTAAGTTTTATTGGATGATTAATAAATGCTGGGGAGGGGGATCCTGGATGAAACATATTTGCCCCCTTTCTGTATTTACAAGAGAGGAATGTAAACCCAAAATTAAGAATGCTTTGGGCCAGTTGTGTTACAGCTCTGGGTGGTGGGTGGGTGGGGTTCCCCTATGATTGGATCAAAGTGATGAAAAGATCAGGCTACTGAGGGCTTGTGCAAACATGCATGCACTTCCCTTGCATGCTTGCATGAAGTTTTTTTTTCTTTCTTTCTTACTTTTCCTTTAGCATCCTGAGAAACAAACAAACAAACCCCCCTAACAAATCAAGCCTCAAGTAGTCAAATATAGGTGCAAGGGCAGGCAGAATTGTCCCAAATAGTGAACATTCCTGTCTTTCTTTTGCTTTTCTTTTCTTTCTTTGTTTATTTTTGTTTCTTTTTTCTTTTTTGTGGTACTGGGTTTTGAACTCAGGGCCCCAAGTACTCTACTATTTGAGCCACACCGCCAGCCCTTTTTGCTTTTAGTTATTTTTCAGATCGGGTTTATACTTTTACTCTCCTGACTAGCCTCAGACCATGATCTTTCTGCCTATACCTCCTGTGTAGTGGGATTACAGGTGTAAGCCACCATGCCCGGCCCAGAGATCATCCCTTTTCCAGCCATGCAACAATTTGTTTGTGATGGAAGTCTCTTCAATTGTGTGTGTGTGGTACTGGGGTTTGAACTCAGGGCCTACACCTTGAGCCACTTCATCAGCCTTTTTTTGTGAAGGGTGTTTTCAAGATAGGTTCTCGAGAACTATTTGATTTGCCCAGGCTGGCATCGAGCGGTGATCCTCCTGATCTCTGACTCCTGAGTAGCTAGGATCACAGGTGTGAGCCACCGGTGTCTGGCAAATTTTAAATGTCAAGCAATTTATTTCTTTTTTGAATATGGCATAAAAGCATAAAACAGTGTGAGAGGAAATGCCATGAAAATTTCTTCCTGCCCTATTTGTCGTTGGTTGGTTGGTGTCCCCCCACAAAAAGATAAGGTGCTGTTCTTAGAATGCAATCTGGTTTGGAAACAGACTTATTGAAGATTTATTCGTTGATATGGGGTCATAGTGGAGAAAACTAAGCCCTTAGTCTGATAGGACAAGTGTCCTAATAGAAAGATGGAAATTTGGACAGAGACTATCACATGAGAACAGAGGAAGACATAGCTGCCAGTCAAGGAATGTCAGAGATTACTACCAGAATTGAGAAAGAGGCCAGGAGGGATTCTATCCAGAGTTTTAGAAAGAGCAGGGCCCTGCTCTTGCTTTAATTTTGGATTTCTAGCCTCCAGAACTATAGGAGAACACACTCCTAGCTACCTAGTTTGTGGTACTTGATCACAGCAGCCCTAGGAAACAAACGTACCATTTTCTCACCTCAGAAGAAGGTTTCTCTGTTCAGAAGCCATCAATGTTATTATAATTTAAAAATTAGAGTGTTTGATTTGTAATACATAATACATTCACATGGCTCAAAAGTAAAAATCTGCTGCTGGATCCTGCTGGCTCCTGACTTTAATCCTAACTGCTTGGGAGGCTGAGATGTGGAGTGAGACCAGCTGTGGTGGGGGTGGGGGGTTGTTCATGATTCCAAGTTAGTCATGTGTGGTGGTGCATGCCTGTCATCCCAAATTATTTGTGAGGCTGAGATTGGGAGGATCACAATTCCAAGCCATCCTGAGCAGAAAAGATTACAAGATCCCATCTCATTTGATAAAAGCTGGGCCTTCTGGTTTGTGCTTACCAGCTCAGTGATGGCAGGAAGTATACAGCAGTAGGGTCACTGTCCAGGCTGGTTTGAACAAAAAGCAAGGCCCTATACTTTAATAACCAGAGCAAAAAGCACTGAAGGCATGGTTCAAATGCCTGTACCTGCCTAGCAAGAGTAAAGCCCTGAGTTCAAACCCCAGTACCACCAGAAAAAAAAAGTAAAACTCCACAAAACACAAAACATTACACAATGAGAAGTCTTTCTCAGTCCACCCCGATCTGCACACTGTTCCCATTTTAACTGACCAGTCTCTCCACCATGATCATTCATGTGGTTAGTTACCTTATACACATACTTACTAGAGACTCTCATCCTCCTCTTCATAATGAGCATCTGTTATACACACTATCCTTCTTCTTGGTTTTTCTTTCTGATTAGAAAAGGATTTTCCAATTAAAAGTACTCAGCGTGGAAGCCAGTGAATAGTGTTTCTGCTTCACTGTTTCAGAGAAGAAAATGTGACCTTTTTTTAAGGTTGCATTCTGTCTCAGTGTTAGAATTAGACTTATTTTCTACTTGCCTGCACTTATAAGTTGTAGAAGAAATACATCAGCCAAGGCTGGGAATGCTGGAGCTATGTTTCTCACCTTGGAAATGATAGATTAATGGAAATCGGCGTAGCCTGAGGCTCAAGTTCCAAATCCCAAGTGTCTTTTTGGGGTTGGTGGCAGTGATGGGGGTGAATGTGAACGGGCTGGCCTTCTGTGTGTCCACCATCTCCTGGAGGCTTCATGGCCAGGAGGGATGCTCAGAGGGACAGGTGTCCAGATCTCTGATAGCTATCTGAGTCTGGTGGGTTTTAGGTGTTCTGACTCATGGGAGAATGGTTCAATAGAGCATGGAGTTAATTAAAAGCACTGGCCTTGGATGAGAGGGTTGATTTGAGTTCCTGTTACCAGCTGTGTGAACTGACATAGTTACTACTCCTCTTCTGCAAAGTGATGATTGTCATGAGGTGCAAAAGTGATTATTTGCTGAGTGTTAAACCTCTGCCTGGCACTTTAATGCTTAGAATGGGATGGGAGGGCTGATGGCATGGCTCAGGGGTAGAGAGCTTTCCTAGCATGTGGGAAGCACTGGGTTCAATTCCTAGCAAGGGGTGGGGGGAGGGAAAGAGAAGAAGATACTGGTAAGAAGATGAAAGTGAGATCACAGATATTGGATCAAGACACTTAGTAATACTGTAGTGTGAAAATTTAGAAGGCCACTGGCTTAAGCTGGGCTAAGCCTAATAAGGTTTTCTGTTCTGTTTTGGGGCTGGGGATTGAGGCCAGGGCCTTATGCTATGCCCATGCTCCACCACTGAACTACACCCCAGGCTCATTTTTCCCTTTCTTCAAGGGTTAGTCTGACCTCCTTCAGCACAGGCTAGAGGGAACTGGGGATGCATAATATGAAAATGCATGGGCCAAGGGGAATTCATGCTCATTTTTGACTTCAATTAACTTAAAAAACATATAAGGAATTATAGGCAAATAAATGCCAATTATTTTCTGTCTAGATCTTGTATTGTTTTTGCAATCTTGACATCTACATTTGGCTGGGTCGCTTGATCTTTGATGCACTATGTCAACCATCATTCTCAATCTATTTTGTACCCACCAATCTGTAGCAACAGTAGCACGAACTGCAGAGCAACTGCCCTCATATTTATTCTTTGTTCAGTCCTGAGTGCCCTTGTAAACTTCTTCATTGCCTAGAATTGGCAATACAGCCTTCATAAATTAATAAGTATGGTGTCCTTTGACATTACATCAGCAAAATAACTGGGGAGTTGTTGAATTTATAGTGTGAATGCTTAGCACTTTTCAAAGCATGTCTTAAGGTTTCAATGAAAAATCCCCACTCTTCAAAAAAAATTCTTATGTAGAAATTCTCCTTGAGTCTTTTTTTAAGAGCTCTCTTAATTTAGATACTTGGAAAAATCAAAGTGGGCAAAGAACTATAATAGCACTGGCAACATACCAATTTGTTCATTCCACATCTGTCCAACTGGCTGACATAGTGGCTCAGGTGGTACAGTACCTGCCCGGAAAGTCTGAGGTTCTAAGTTCAACCCCCAGTACCACCAAAAAGCAAAAAAGACAATAACTCTTCAACCTAGTGTCTAGCATGTGCCAAGTTTCTCAGGAATGGTAGCTATAGGAGGAGGAAGGTACTGGCATCTCCAATAAATATATTTCAGTAATATATTGTTAAAATGAGAACACTCAACATCAGTCAGCATTTTACTCACCAATGTTATATACTTCTGTCCCATTACAGGGTCATAATTGTCAATACTTTTGATCCTAACACTCTTTGAAGGGTAATAGAGGTTTTTTTTTTTTGTTTTGGAGGTAATGGGGCTTGAACTCAGGGTCTCATGCTTGCTAGGCAGGCACTCTACCACTGAAGCCACTCTGCCAGCCCCAACAGAGATTTTAATGTCCAGTTCATCTCATGAAGTGAGAGTATCTACTACTGGGGATAGTGGCAATGATAGGGATGAAAGATGAACCAAGAAGTCCCCTCCTGAATAAGAATATTGAGTCTTCCTTTGGACAATAATGTTGAATCAAGAAGAAATTGAGGCTACAGTGTAGCTCAGTGATAGAGTGTGTTCTTAACATGCAGGAGGCCCTGGGCTTAATCTCTAGTGTGTGCACATCTCTAGTGTATACACACACACTCTCTCTCTCTCTCTCTCTCTTACACACACACACACACACACAGACACAGACACAGACACAGTCCGGGCTGGGCAGCAGCAGACCTCTGGTGGGAGTTCAGGGAAGCTCATGTACAACTCAGGACCATCTATCCACAGGAAGTAAATATTTTGGGGTTAGACTAAATTTGTCTTAGCTTATATTATCATCGAGTTTACATTTCTCCATCAAAGCCAAAAAAGTAAAAGATTTTATCAAAAACTTAAAACAAGTCAAGCTATTGATGTTGAAAACATTCTGTGAGCTGGTAAACTTATGTGAAAAGGAAATGAACTTAGTCCTCTCTTGCATGTTCCTAGTAAATCCTACTGGCTTGTGTCTTATCTTCTTGTTACTGTCTTCACAAGGGTTCCCCTCTCCATTTACTCTTCTAGAATTTTTCCAGTGAATGATGTCCAATTTGCTGATTTCAATTTGTGGGAGGTCTTAATCAATCTTCCATTACTATAAAAAATACTCAACTTATAAAGAGAAAAAGTTTATTTTGGCTCATAGTTTGGGATGTTTCACTCCATGACTGGGTGGCCCTATTACTTTGGGCCTGTGATGGCACATCATTGCAAGAGTGTCTGATGGAGCAACACTGCTCACTTCATGGCCAGGAAGCAAAACAGAGGAAGAGGAAGGAGCTGGAGTCTTACTATCCCTTTCAAGGACACCCCCCCCAATGACCTAAAGACCTTCCATTAGACCTTGCCTCTTGAAGTTTTTACCGCCTACCAATAGCACCACCCTGGAGACCTTTGACACATGAGCCTTTGGGTGACATTTAACAGTCATCATTTGTAACACTCCAAACAACGTTGTGATCTGATCTTCCAGAATCATATCTGATTTGTAGTATTCTTCCAAGGTCACTACCCCACCTTCTCATGGAAATGCACCACCTTATGGCTTTGTTCTCAAACTTTCTTTTGTTTTATTCTACAAAACAGATCTCCTCAGTGTTTTCCTTATAAAGATTGTTTTTGGTTACAAAAGCAGAGCATGATAGCAGTGTCTACCTTGGATAACCACCAGGTAAAGGAGGTTTCAAAGATCTACCAATAAATCATAATTTTCAAGGTTAACAGCCTTGATGTTATAAAGCGGTATAGAAACAGGGTCAAGGAACTAGTAAAATGCATCTGATTCACTTAGTGTGAATGAAACATCAGAAATGTCTTGGCATTCTTTTATGTTGTTAACCATGTGAAGTCTTTAGTATGCAGAAGGGTAAAATAAAACACTGAAATACTGAACCATAAGCTTTAAAGTAATCCTGAGCTGAAATGACAGATCACAACACTCAATGAAGACTTTATTCTGCACTTGGTCTTCACTGGAGGACTGTGACACTGTCTTGTAGGTTCTAAAGAAGAAAGCTTTTCAAGAGTGTTGTTACAGAGCTAAATACCACAGGAGAGATGGGAGAGATAGACATCATCCCAGGTGAATCAGAATGGCATGAATCACCCGCCCCAAGACCTGTTGGAGGAGTTTAGGATCTTGACGGATGAACTACTCAGAGCCTTGGGAAACATAGGTAGACGATGAACCCAATTTCCCTGCCTCAGGCTGAGGGCATTTGGGTTGTTCAACTTGTGCTGACAGTGGGGAAATCATCCCCTCCCCCAAGTTTCATCCCTTCTCTGGTCTTGCACTTAGGTGAAACTATCGAACCTTTAGCTGCTATGAAACACGGGGGCTGGGGCTGAAACATGCCAAGGTAGGAACTCTGAAGGGCTTTCTGTTTGATGTACTTTTTCCTTTTTCCTTTTCTCTCTGCCTGTGTGGATTGTCATTTTTAAAGATTCCCCCCTCCATAATCTGGCCCATGAATAATTCCAGTATGCATTGGTCTTCCCCTAGTTTGATCTTTAGGATTAATTGTCATGGGCGTCTCACTTTGCCTACTTGACTGTTTTATCATCTCTCTGTTTCATTTTCCCCAGCCAGTTTGCAGTTTCTAGTTGTAGACTTCATTTGTATTTATTTTTTGCTTGCTAGTTTTTCCTTTTAGTGCCTTTCATATTAGTATGAATGAGTTAATGAATTAATATATTTAGTATATCTTGGGTTTTGATATGTCACCTTTGGAAATTCTAGTTGTTTTTCTTTTATCTTTCTTTTATTTTTTTGTGGTATTGGAGATTGAATGAACCCAGGGCCTGTGCATGCTAGGTAAGTGCTCTACCACTGAGATGCACCCCAAACCAGAAAGTATAGTTCTTTTATTGGTGGTACTTGGGTTTGAACTAAGGGCCTCACACTTGATAGGCAGGCTTGCGCCACTCCACTAGCCCTTTTTTTGTGTGTTGAATGTTTTCAAGATCGGGTCTTTTGAATTATTTGCAGGGGCTGGCTTTGAACCGAGATCCTTCTAATCTCTGCCTCCTGAGTAGCTAGGATAACAGGCATGAGCCACTGGTATCTGGCTCTCTCTATGAAAGTGTAGTTCTTAATAATCTGAGACAGACATGCCCAACTCTCTCCCATGGTTGCTTCTTAGTTTTACTTTTTGATTCAGAAAACATGACCATGGTACCTCATCACAGTCACTTTACACAACAGCAATCTTCATCCAAGGTTGATTGATGAACAATTTCCAAGTCAGTTGTATAGCCTATATCCCCTTTTCACAGGACAGGCAAACACAATGGTCCACCCTGGTCCCTGTTCTGTGGGTCAGAAAATTGTGTTTTCTCATCTATCCTGGTTGGTTTCCACCAGGTAAAGTCTGAGGTCTCTTCCCTTAGAAGATTGATACTGTGATGGTTTTTTACAGATGTGCTGCCTGCAGATTGTGTATGTGCAGTTGTTCTCAGAATTTTTTTTTTTCCCCAGTACTGGAGTTTGAACCTGAATTCAAGGCCCTGAGGCTTCAAGGTTGCTAGACAGGAGCTCTACCTCTTGAGCCACACCTCCAGCCTTTTTTGCTTTGGTTATTTTGGAGATAATGTCCTGCTTTTTGCCTAGGTCAGCCTGTATTAGCACACATCTAGTTTATGCTTCCCTTCATTACTGGGATAACAGGTACAAACCACTATGTAAAGCTTTTTTCCCATTGAGCCCAGGTCTTGAAAGGTTTTTTTTATTTGCTCAGGCTGTCCTGGAATCATGATCCTCCTGATCTCAGCCTCCCTAGTAGCTTATGGGAGTGAGCCACTTGTGCCCAGCTTGTTGGTTTTTTTTTTTTTTGATCTGGTTTTGCTTAAGAACAATGGCTCATGAGTGTCAAGGGTGCTAGAGTGTGGGGTCTGGAGCTTTGTGTGAAAATCTAAGTGGACCCGCCAATGACCCAGAGCAAACTTGACCAATTTGCCTAAAGCAGAGGCTGCTGCCTGCTGCACAGAGAAAGCAGGAATAGGCCAAGGAAGCATTTCTTCTTGGTTGGGGAGTCTCGAATTCACCTGGCTGTGAAGGTAGACAGGTGCACAAAGTTTAATATAATGGGTTTTAATTTTGTATAAACCTGAATCATTTTGAGAGTGAAAAGAGATATTAAAAACAACTTTTAAAAATTAATTCATCTATAATAGGAGCGAGCTGGGACTGTACCATGGTGTATGCCATTTTAAGGTGTTGAACCATCTTTAAACAAAAACTTAAGTTGCATTTGCTCACAAAATTGTGCACATAGTTGGAATTTTTTGGAGACTTCCAGAAGCCAATATCAGAACTCAACTGGATTAGAGAGAGGGACCTAAGGTTGAAAATCCCTGACTCAAAAATTCTTTACCTTGTGCCAGAAACTCTACTGAGATTGTATTTATTCTTACAGTGATTCAGTGTGTAGGTCAGCCTTTTGTTACTATGACAAAATACCTGAGATAATCAATTTATAAAGAAGAAAGCTTTATTTTGGCTCATAGTTTTGGAGGCTTCAATCCAGGGTCAGTTGACTTTGTTTCTGGGCCTGTGATAGAGCAGAACATCATGGCGGAAGTGTTTGGCAGAGGAAGTCACTTACCTCATGGAAGCTAGGAAGTAAAAGAGAGAAACAGGAAGAGATCAAGGTTCTAATATCACCTTTGATGCCCCCAGAGACCTACCTTCTTTCTTCTAGGTCTTGCCTCTTAAAGGTTCCACCACCTATAGGCCAGGTTGAGGACAGAACTTTTAACATATGGGCCTTGGGGGATATTCCGGATTCAAACTCCAGCACTCAGCGTACATGTATCGACCACCTGCTACTTCAAGCATTTTGCTGGACGATGGAAAGGCAAGAACCGTTTCTCATGAGGCACTGAGTCTTTTCCCATGAGGCACTGCTCTCCTGGTTTGAGTAGGTCATTGCATGCTTCAGTACACATATCAGGCAAGCACTGCCATGGCTTGAGGAAGAACATTCTTCCTTAATTCAATTTCTGGATTGTCTTTTCTAACCAGTCTTATTGCTGGGGCTGGTAAAGAAGGAGGTGGCATTTGACTTAAGTTTTGAAAGTTTGGGTGCAGTTTGCCAATGATAGAAGACTTATGAAAATATCCAACTTGGGCTGGGATATAGCTCATTGGTAGAGAGCCTGCCTAGCATACACAAGGCTGTGAGTTCAATCTTCAGCCATGCAAAAATAGAAAAAAAATCCAACTTATGTGAAGTGGCCAGTCCTATGCATTTACTTTACACAGAAAAGACAGTAACTTTCACAAGTCTGAAGACCAACACTAATGCACAGCATAGGGGTTAAGAATGCAGCTTATGTTGGCAGAGTGGCTCAAGTGGTAGAGCACCTGCCTAGCAATTGTGAGGCCCTGAGTTCAAAGCCCGGTACTCCTTCACCCCCCAAAAAATGCAATTTGCTATTATGTGAACAATAAAAATAAAAGTTATTATTTTATTTTTAAAGTTAAGCCTACCTAGGCACAGTCTTAAAAAAAAAACTAATTTTTTTTTAACAAAGCACATACGTTGAGCTCCATTTTACTTTCAAGGACACAAACTTGTTCTTGTACAGCTTTAAAAAATAGAGGTATTTTCAAATGAAAAATTAAAAATAAAAACTGTAGCAGCTTAATAATTGAATGACCAGGCATGATGGTTTTTTTTTTAAACAAATTTTTTTAAAATGCTTTAATTGTTTTGAGACAGAGTATTGCTACATAGCCCAAGTTGGTCTTGAACTCACAATCTACTGCTTCCGCCTTCTGCATGCTAGGATTAGAGTTATGTGCCCCCCACCAAGCTCACTACTTTAACATTTAAAATTAACTATTATTATTTTAATTGTAAATATTTATGGGGTAGGGTGATTATTTGATACACAAATGCAATGCCTTTATGATTACATTAGGCTAGGCAAACTTTCCATCTTCTTAAGCATTTTAAACAAAGTTGGGGATGTCCTTGGGATGGAACTCAGGCAACATGTATGGTAGGCAAGCACTCTACCAGTGAGCTACACCTTTATGCACCCTGATTTTTGATTATCACTTACTGACTGTACATATTTATGCAGCACAGTGCAATATTTTAATAACGAGATGATGTTAGCTTTAGGTGTTAACTACACGAGATCATGGTTCCCCAGTTATGTAATCAAAGACTAGTCTAGACTGTGCACTGAAGCTATTTTGTAGATGTGGTTAACGTCTATGAACTGTTAGTAAATGTGGGTGGGCCTCATCCAATCATATGAAGGCTTTAAGAGTAAGAACTGAGATTTCTTGGGGAAGAAGAATTCTACCTTAAGACTGTTACAGCAGCTTCTACCTGAGTTTTCCACTGGCCAGCCTGACCTACAGATTTCAGACTTGTCAGTCCCACAATGGCCCTAGACATTTCCTGCAAAGGCGGTTATATTTCTATGTCTATTATCTAAGTCTGTCTGTTTCCTATTGATCTATCTCTGTGAAGAGCCCTGGCTTGATACACCAGGGTCAAGGTCTGTGTTTGAATCCTGGCTCTGAATCCTAATTTTTGTACTTCCTATCTGCATGACTTTGGACAAATTAATTGATTTGCCAAAATATCAATCTTTTTGCATCTGACGTGAGATAATAATAGCAAATTCTCCTAGGGGTGCTGAGAGAATGGAATGCATTGAAAGCACTTAGCTTATTTCTTAGCATGGGTTAAGGAGAAATGTTAAATCTCATGCTATTTTTAGTTAAATGTTTTGGCCTTCAATTTGATTTATTTGGGGAATGGAGGTACATGGATTATACACCATGCTAGCTTGAGTTTTTCTAGGGGGCAAAGTGCCATTTTTTTTCTTCAGTACTGGGGTTTAAACTCAGGACTTTCCACTTGCTAGAGAGGTGCTTTACTGCTTGAACTATACCTCCAGCTCTTTTTGCCTTAGTTATTTTGGAGGTAGGGTTTGCTTTTTGCCCAGCCTGGTCTAGACCATGATTCTCCTATTTTATGCTTCTGGCTGCAGCTGGGATGACAGGTATGCATCACCATGCCAAGCTTTTTTCCATTGAGATGGGGTCTCTCCAATGTTTTTTTTTTTTTTTTTTCCCAGGCTGGCCTGGAAACTGTGATCCTCCTGAGCTCAGCCTCCCCTGTAGCTTGGGATAAGAAGTATATACCACTGCACCCAGCTATTGGTTGAGATTGGAGGGGGTCTCAAGAACTTTTTGCCTGGGCTGGCCTTGAACCATGATCTTTCTGATATCAGCCTCCCAAGTAGCTAGGATTAACATGAGCCACTGGTACTGTAACAGGGAGGAGGATCAGAAGAAAACAGTCTAGGTCTGAGTCCTGAGAAAGTAGCAGGGAGGTAGGGATGGCATAGCAGAGAGATAAAACCTGAGAAATCTGAACGTGAGGAAGGTCACGTAGCACCAAGGAGGAAGAAGTCACATAGCACTAGGATAAAGTAGCCAATAAAATTAAATATAACCATGTAAGGGTTAGACCTTGCTTTTTGCTTCTGTAACTTGCTTGCAAGGGTATTTAAGGTGAGACCCCTTTGTTCTCGGGGCTCAGCCTTTGGACACAAATCCACTGAGTCTGTGCTGGCACAATAAAATGTTGCTTCCCACACCACCACCAACAGGAGTTGGCGAGGATGCGGGGAAAAAGGAACCCTTTTACACTGCTGGTGGGAATGTAGACTAGTACAACCACTCTGGAGAAATATTTGGAGGCTACTTAAAAAGCTAAACATTGATCTACCATTTGATCCAGCAATGGGTATATCCACTCTTGGGGATATACCCAAAAGACTGTGACACAGGTTACTCCAGAGGCACCTGCACACCCATGTTTATTGTGGCACTATTCACAATAGCCAAGTTATGGAAACAGCCAAGATGCCCCAGCACTGACGAATGGATTAAGAAAATGTGGTATCTATACACAATGGAATTTTATGCAGCCATGAAGAAGAATGAAATGTTATCATTCGCTGGTAAATGGATGGAATTGGAGAACATCATTCTGAGTGAGGTTAGCCTGGCCCAAAAGACCAAAAATCATATGTTCTCCATCATATGCAGATATTAGATCAAGGGCAAACACAACAAGGGGATTAGACTTTGAGCACATGATAAAAGCGAGTGCACAAGGGAGGGGTGAGGATAAGTAAGACACCTAAAAAATTAGCTAATATTTGTTGCCCTTAACGCAGAGAAACTAAAGCAGATATCTTAAAAGCAACTGAGGCCAATAGGAGAAGGGGACCAGGAACTAGAGAAAAGGTTAGATCAAAAAGAATTAACCTAGAAGGTAACACACATGCACAGGAAATTAATGTGAGTCAACTCCCTGTATAGCTATCCTTATCTCAACCAGCAAAACCCCTTGTTCCTTCCTATTATTGCTTATACTCTCTCTACAACAAAATTAGAGATAAGGGCAAAATAGTTTCTGCTGGGTATTGAAGGGTTGGGGGGAGAGTGTGGGGGCAGAGGGGAGAAATGACCCAAGCCTTGTATGCACATATGAATAATAAAACAATAAAAAATAAAATAAAATGTTGCTTCCTGCTAATTGCCTCAAGAGTCCCGTATCTCAGCTAGCAACCTCCCGCAACAGTACATGGCTTATGTTTTTTAGAGGTGCTTTTGACCCAGCATTTCCCAACAGCCATATGAATAGCCACAGGATTGCTCTGCAGCTGCTGGTGAAGCACAGTCTGGACGCAGGGAGCACCAGCTGTGGCAAGTTTGCTGCTGTGACTCAGGGCTCAGGGCACACAGTGGGATCTGTTTGAACCAAAGGATTGTACGAGTGACCCAAGAGGCAAGAGGCCGTGCCCCAAACAACATGGGACTCAGAATGCATTAAGGTTCCTTACCATCGGCTGTTCCTTGGCTAAAGTAAACCACCTTGTAGAGTTTAGAGGTGCCCATCTAATATTATGCACTGTGTTGAGCCATTCAGTATTTTTAGTTGACAATCTCACTGCATTTGTTTGTGTATATGCTTGGAGTACACAGAAAGGTCTGTATGGTACAAATTAGCTGAATGAAAAAGCCCAGTGCCCAACCTATAATATCAACGTTGCGTCATTCCTGGTGGAGGCCATTGGAGAGGTCTGTGCCCCTTGGGGCATGCTGAGGTCTCACGTGTACATTTGTATAGAGCACAGTAAGTAATTGGGTTGGAATGGAGCCTTCCTCACAGGACATCTATGGAGGTGGCTCAGTGTGGCCCTGGGTACGTGCTGGACGATTAGCATAAGCCTGGAAAGGTTGGTGGTTGTTTTTGACCGTGGTGATGTTTATTTAAGGTGGCTTGGACATAGATCAGCAAGGCAGTTGATCCTTGGGAAAGGAACCAGTGAAACCACAGATTTCAGTTTGTGGAAGATGGTTTTATTAAGTAGGGATTAACTTGGAAAAAGTGGGAAGTGTAGACACGAGTCACGTACTCTCTTTCCTAAATGCCTTAAAAAGCCAAGCAAATAAAAATATTAATGATGATTGGAAGGAATTTCTTTTCTTCATGGAAAAGTTGAAACTAAGTGACTAGGTCTTTGCCTTGTATTCTAGCACTCTTTTGCCTGGAGCCTGGCCTGGCATTGTGACTAAAGGGCGCGGTCCAGCCTGCATAGGGCTGGGGCCACATATTATTTAAGACAAACTGGACACATTTAGGATCAGTCTTAGGTCTGTGCATCATGCATTTCTGGCTCTCCACTCTTTGGACACAGAATAGGTGCTATGGTTTATCCTCCAAAGATTCATGTGGTGGAAGCTTAGTCCCCAGTGTAACGGTATCAGGAGATATCGGGAACTTTAAGAGGCATGGCCTACCTCAACGCAGAGAAACTAAAACAGATACCTTAAAAGCAACTGAGGCCAATAGGAGAAGGGGACCAGGAACTAGAGAAAAGGTTAGATCAAGAAGAATTAACCTAGAAGGTAACACACATGCACAGGAAATCAATGTGAGTCGATTCCCTGTATAGCTATCCTTATCTTAACTAGCAAAAACCCTTGTTCCTTCCTATTATTGCTTATACTCTCTCTTCAACAAAATTAGAGATAAGGGCAAAATAGTATCTGCTGGGTATCGAGGGGGTGGGGGAGAGAGGGAGGGGGCGGAGTGGGTGGTAAGAGAAGGGGTGGGGGCAGGGGGAGAAATGACCCAAGCATTGTATGCACATATGAATAATAAAAAAAAAAACAAAAACAAAAAACACTCTTCACCTAAAAAAAAAAAAAAAAAGGCATAGCCTAGTGGGAGATGATTAGGTCATAGGGGCTCCATTTTCATGAATAGACTAATGGTTTTCTTGAGAGACTGGGTTAGTTCTCTGAGATTGGATTTAGTCTCATGGAAGTGAGTTAGATCTCAAGTGACTGGATCAATTACTGTGAGAGTGGGTTTTATAAAGCATGTCAGCCTCCTTACTCTCTCTCTCTGTCTCTTGCATGTGTGCCTCCTCTTTATGTACACTGGATTTCCCTTCCTTTTTCCTACCATGTTGTAATGCAGCATGAGACCTTTACAGAAGCTGAGCAGATTCTGGCACCATGCTCTTGAACTTTCCTGCCTCCTCAACTGTGAGATATATAAGCCTCTTTTCTTTATGAATTACCCAACCTAAGGTAATTTTTGTTATAGTAATAGAAAGCAAAATAGGCAGTAAGATTAAATTTCTTGGTCCTTTAGTAGTTGATAGGGCCACATGACCAATTCTGGCCAATGAGATGGATTAAAAGTGACCTGGGTCACTCCTGAGCTGTACTTTTTAATTACCTATATGAGACTTTCCAATGCTCACTTGTTTTCCTGCACTGGCAATGTTTGAGACAGTGACTTCTCCATTGGTCTGAGTTCCTGAGTGGTTAAAATGAGAAGAACTCTCCTGATGACTGGAAGTAGACATATAGCACAATCAAGGAGTAAATCCTTTTTTGAGTCATCCATGGAGATTTTGGAGTTGTTTATGATGTAGCATAATCCTGTCTATCCTGTCTGATAGAGAAACCTGATCATTGAATCAAAGTGTGTCTTTGTGACCAAACTTTCTTGCATTTCTCAGGTGATTTGCATCCCTGAATGTTAATCTAACATTTCCCTACAATGGCCCACAGCCTTTCATCTGGAGCTGAGTCAGGATAGAAAAATGCGTGCCTCTAAACAAAGCACAACTCTTTGCTGTTTTGCAAATGAATGTTTGAAGACTTGTCTGGAATTTGCTTGCTAGTAGGCTTGCTAGTAGAAGTATATTCTGTGTAATCCAGGGTATGAAGGTAAGAAAGGAGCCTAATGGATTTTAAGTCAGCGCCACCCACCACAAAAATTATGCTTGCTACAAATGGGCCATTGTAGCTTCATAAACTACATGAAAAATAAAAAGAAACAGATTCAATTAAATTTAATAAGGTATCTTTATTGAAAACAGTATATCAAAACCAGTATTACACTTAAACATGTAATCGATATAAAATTATAAATGAGCTATTTTAGGTTTTCATATTGTCCTTGAAAATGGTCATGTGTTTTACATTTTCATGTCTCTTCCCGACTTCTCCCATTTCTAGGGCTCTAGTGTGGCCATTTAGACAGAACGGCTCTATAGTCTTGGAGGACCAGGGACTTCAATCTTGTTTCTTTTATTAAATACCTAATTTTGTGTCACACCAAATGACATGCTTCAGTTTCTTTATCTGAATAGCAGGCACCATAATACTCAGCCCCTAGTTTCTTAATAGAGACGTGAAGGCAAATAATGAGATAATGTCTGAGTTCAGCAGAAGGTCCTATCTGTCCAAGTTCAAGGTGCTATTCTCTTTTATGTGTCTGTGGGGAAGTCCCATTAGCACCCATGTGAACTATGCATGTTGCAGTGATGTAAAAACAAATTTCTCATCAGGCAGAGAATAATAGCAGGTTAGTGACAGGGTGCGCTCTCCTGTGTAGGTGGGGACTTTCTGCTGAGAACTGGAGAGGTATAGTCTGGCTTGTGCTACCACAGGTGAAGGTCTAGTTCTTGGCAAGCTGCTGGGTAGGGGAGGAGGTAGGGGTAAAGCCAGAGAATTAGAGGCTATTGTTTTCAGAGCTCATTTGTGACCACTGTCCCCTCTAGTGGCAGGGCACTTTGTGTTCAGAGTTCAGAACTAGTTTAATTTTCTTTCTTTTTCTTTCTTTCTTTCTTTCTTTCTTTCTTTCTTTCTTTCTTTCTTTCTTTCTTTCTTTCTTTCTTTCTTTTTTCTTTCTTTCTTTCTTTCTTTCTTTCTTTCTTTCTTTCTGTCTTTCTTTCTTTCTTTCTCTCTCTTCTTTCTTTCTCTCTCTCTCTCCTTTCTTTCTTTCTCTCTCTCTTCTCAAGGTCTCATTTTACAGCTCAGACTGTCCTCAACTCTTAATATTCCTATTTCTTGAATTATTTACCTGGGTTGGCTTTGAACCTCGATCCTCCTAATCTTTGCTTCCTGAGTAGCTAGGATTACAGGTGTGAACCACTGGTGCCCAGCAGTAAACTGTGTTTTTCTTCCTGTTGGGCTTGAACTCTCTCCAAATTACAAGAAGTATAGATTACCCTACACAAAGCCAGGGCTCATGCTTACTGCTTTCTTACTCAAATTGTCTGGTGATCAAATATTTTCGAACTCTTTAAACTGTGCTCTAAACCATCTGTGGGTGTGACTGTCTTTTTCAATACAGACTATATCTTTACAGGAATGAATCCAACCAGTCCTCACCACTCAAAGACCTCCGGCCAGCTTTTCAAAGTTACAGCATACAAGGATTGGAGAATGTAAAGTCAGTGTTAGCATGCTTGCCTATCATGTGTTTGGCAGGCTGCTGGGTTTGATCCCCAGCTCTACAGAAAAACAAAACAAAAACTTCTTGTCTGACAAAGTTGCAACACACACATTCTCTTTAGCCTCAGAGGACAAGTAAGAAATTGTGGCAGCCTGGGAAGAAATGTTTAGGGAAGTCGGATTGTGTCTGATTCTTGGCTTCTAGCAGCCACTTCTGATTTAACATCTTCTCTGTGCAAGACACTTGGTATGTGCTATTATTTCTTCTCTATGCAACTGTCCTTGGAGGTGGATATTATCATCGCTATTTTACAGATGAAGAACGTGAGCTCCAGAGAACTCAGATAAATTGTTCATGGAGGTAAGAAAAAAATAATTCGATTGCAAAAGGGTGGATGTCTTTTCAGTGTCATTGGTTGTGCTGTTGGTGGTGGTACAGGCCTATAATCCCAATTCTTGGGAGGTGGAGGCAGGTGGATTTTGAGTTCAAAGCCAGTTTGGTCTATAAAACCAAATAAAATCTCTAGGCAGAGTATTTTTACCATCATCTTTCTTTTTTAAAAATCATCTTTCTTTTATTGCTTCCTGTTCTCCCTCCCTCTCTCTTCCTCCTTCCCTCCCTCTGTTACTCTCTCTCTCTCTCTTTCTTGTTCCAAAGCACTTACTCTACCACTGAGCTACACTCCCATACCCCTTGGGAAGAAATCTTTTATTGACTCTGCCTTGTGATTGTGGCCCAGACACTGTTAAATTATAAAGTCCAGTTTTTTAATTTGTAGATTACTAAATTATCAATTATTTTGTCTGGTAGATATGCAAGTTATTTCTTCCATTATAAAAGATAATCCCAAAGGTTATAATTTCATTGGCCTGAAGACATTACCCAGTTTTGTATTTCATTTGACACACTCATTTTAGCGTTCTTTCCAGGTAGGTAAATGCTCATTTTTCAAATGCCCCCAGAACCACATCATCTTATTAGTTCCCTCATTAGTGAATTAAATACATTTTTGATAGGTACTTAGGATGTGTTTATCTGAGAGTCAGTGTACAGAATGTGGAAGGCTAAGATTGGACCTGACTTGAGAATTACCAAGTGAGCCTACCATGGCTGTGTGGATGCTGGCAGAAGCCATAAGGCCTGGGTCAGAGACCGAGGGCTTGACGATGAGTTAGTTGTACCATGTAGCATGATCATCGTGTACTTGTGTCAGTTTCCCTTGTCCCCAAGTCCCATGGGAAAGATGGGGTTAAACCTAGGTGGGTGCTTCTACATTCATTGGGGTGCCCTATACCAAACTGAGGGAACCTGGATTGTTGATAGTGTCAGGAAGCCTGCCTTCCCTTTTGTCCAGAGTGAGACACTGTCTTCTAAGACTGTTAAGTAAACATCCTTGCAAAGACAGTCTAGAGCAAAGGGCAGTGAGGGCCTTGCTTGTATAACACAGAAACTCAAGAGACCCATGGAAAATTGCCTCTCAACAGTCAAACTTTTAAATTAAAAAATTTACATGTTGACTAAGGTTTCACAGCCACTAAGTGGCCAAGCATGGAGTCTTCCTGGCTGCCAGGCCCAGGCCATTTCTACTATACTAAGAAAACCACAGTCCTACTGTGATCAACAAAAGAACCTTTCACAACTCTGAGTTTTTTGTATCTTTTTCCTACAATAGTGGAAACAGATTTGGATTGGAAGGGAGGCAGCAAAGCAAAAGAAATGGAAATTGGTTGTATTAGCAAAGTCCTCCATGTCTTGACATGTTGAAAACACTTACTGTGATAGAAGTTTAGGAGAACCCTCAAGCCACAAACATTAGGCAACTGAAACACTGGTCGGGGAGAAATTTAAGAGCAGAGAGCGTGCGTGCGTGCGTGCGTGCGTGCGTGTGTGTGTGTGTGTGTGTGTGTTTGGTAGGATTGAGGTTTGAACTCAGGGCTTTGAACTTACAAAGCAGGCACTCTACTGCTTGAGCCACACCTCCAGTCCATTTTACTCTGGTTATTTTGGAGATGGGGGTCTCTTGAATTATTTTCCCAGTCTCAAATCTCCATTCTCCTGATCTCTACCTCTCAAGTAGCTAGGATTACAGGTGTGAACCACAGCACCTGGTCAGGGAACACATTTTATTCATCTTTTATCCTTGGAACCTACATGATAGAACGTAGGTGCTCACTAACACTTTTATTTAACAAATACATGACTTACAGGAAGAGGGAAAAACCTTGCATTTATTCTATTTGTCTTCAGTTTCTCTCTGGTCTTTGCTCTTGCAAACCAAGCAGATATCTGTTGAACTCGTTCATGCCCTCAGCTTCAGCCTCTTGTTTCCATAACTTCTTCCATATGTTTATTTCCTTTAGTGTGAAAAGATTTGGCTCACATTTTCTTTTATTTATAGTTTCCGGAGTTTTTGGTCCTGTCTCTGCTTGCTTGTTCTCCTTTACACACACACACACACACACACACACACACACACACACACCCGGGAGGGCGAAGCAGCAGAGCGCTGCCGGCTATGACCTCGATACATACAGATTTGCAAAAGGGAGGTTGTTAACTTCTAGACAGTCATACCAGGCAGCTGTCCCCAGGCTGGTGAGGCCTACTGCTTAGCCTGCAGCCAGGGCCTGCACTCCAGAGATGTTCTGCCCCTGTCCCTCTGGCCACATGCCCTGTCCTTCATCAGGTGAGCGCAGCCCATATGGTGGAAGAGGAACATGGGAACAGACCCACTGAGTGCCCACAAGGCACCTGGAGGGTTGACAAGATACCCAGCTTGGAAAAGCAAGGTGAGTCAATCTATTAGCCCAAAGGAAAACCAGAGATTAGAGATCTCGCCTAATTAATAGATGAGGAGGCCATTTCCGGAGTCACCAGGCACTCTCTGAATTTAGATTGTACCTGCAGAGTTGGGCTAGAGAGGAAAAGTCAATTTTTGTGTCCATTTGTGAACATAAAAACAAATGTGGACCAATGAACATTTCTTTTCTTTTTTGCAGCACTAGATATTGAACCCAGGGCCCTAGCACTTGAACAATGTCCCAAACCTGGATGAGCACTTTCCAACTTGACATTAGAGTGCCCCAAGGGTCCAGGATGGCATCACCCTCTTTCTGGGTAGTTTGAGGCAGGTAGAGACTAGGTGGCTTCAGGAATCAGAGTGCCCCTTCCATGACTCCACTGAGGCCTCACTGAAAGTCCCCCAGCAAGGCTTATGTTATTCTCTTTTTTTTTTCATATTTGGTTTGGGAGACGGCCCTTCTCTTGCTTGTCCAGGATGGGTAATGACTTACATATGCCAGAAGGGCTGTGAGGCTCCCTGCCCTCTTAGCTGCCTTCATGGCTGCATTTTCCCTGCTTTGCAAAGAAAGCAAGGCCAGTTCCAGTTTTTTTTTGCAGATTTTATTCCAGTGATATCACTGCAGCAGTAGAAAGGTTGCCTGTTAAATCCTGAACTGTCCAAATTGCAGAAGGATTTCTGCTTGACGTAGGAAGCTGGAATAGATTACATTGAGGGTCTTTCTAAAAGGAAGCCTGAGGTTTTCCAACACTGAACTCTCTTACAGAAAGGCAGATGGTGTGTTGATAAAAAGCATAGACTGGCTGGAGGCATGGCTCAAGTGGTAGAGGGCCTGCCTAGCAAGCACAAGGTCCTGAGTTCAAACCCCAGCACCATCAAAAAAAAAAAAAAAAGAAAAAAGCATAGACTGAAGCCAGGCAGCCTGGATTTAAATTCGGCTACCTACAACCTCTGTTGTGTAACCTTAGGCAAAACCCCATGCCTAAGTTTTCTCATCTGTAAAACAGGTAGGATAACAGCAGTGTCTATTTAGTTCATGGGGAGCTAATCTGCCTCATCTTATGCAATGGTTGTAAGGAACAAGAGAGTTAGTACATACAGAGTGTGCAGAACAATAGCTAGTCCTGGGATTGAGATAATAAATATTAAATGTGATTATTAAGGGCTCAAAACACCCACAACAAAAGATTCTGAGTCACTCTTTTGCTTGTAATAATTGGTGGGTCCCTTTTGCCCTTTTTCCTGATAACATATCCCTGAATTGTTGGGACCTGGGTGGGGCAGCCAGGTAGAGGAGGAAGAAGCAAAGGTGACTTGTGGTGGCAGGAAGGTGTGAAAAGTCAGCAGTCCCCTCCCATCCAGTGCATGTCCCAGCAGCAATCCTTGTCTTTGTTACGAGCAGCAAAGGAGGAAGAAGCAGTGAGATGGAAAATAGTCAGGCCACCGTCCATTATCACTCTTGCTGCCACCATCATTATGGTCCTCTCTCAAGTAGCCCACAGATTATTGGGGATGAAGCAGTAAAACACCAAGAAGATCAACATTTCCCGGCTCATGGAAGACTCCACCCTTTCATGGGGATAGGCCCTCTTGCAGAGCACCCAGGGCCCTGCCTCACAGAGCAAGCCGCAAAGGATGCTGGTTGTCCCCCCCCGCCTCCCCCCACCCCCGTGCTGGCCTGCCCCCATCTCTACTTCTACTAGCTTCCTTTCCCTATTCCAGGTCTGCTATTCCCAACTGTCTCCAACTCCCTCAAGGCCCTTGCCCTCACTCCAACTTGACCTTCCTCTGCACACGTTATATCATTTCCATCTTTACAGAGGACACAGAGACCCTTAGGACAATGCTGAGTGTCCTGACTCACAAACCTGGCTTATCCATACTATTACTTGTCAATCCATCTCTCCCTTTCTTCTGAGAAAGTCTCATCCCTCCTCTCTGAGTTTAACCTTCTGGTACCAAGGCACTCTACCCTGTCCCTCCAGCTGCTACCTTCACTCTCTCCTCTACTCACAGCGAGAGCCCTCTCTCCTGAAGATTCTGTAGCTTCATCTCCTTGAGCTCCTATATCTTAGCTGATGAACACCTGTGTCCCTTTAAGTCTAAAATCATCTTCATCCCCCCTACTGTCCTACTTAAGGCTCCTTTCTACTCTGCTAGTTTTCTTCAAAGAGGAAGCCCTTTCTCTTCTTGTTTTATGCATTCTCCTTGGGTAATTTGAACGCTTTGCATGTCATTAGTGATTGTGATTTCCCCCATGACCTGCCCCCAAGGTTCTACAGACACCTCCAGTTTAATGAATCCCCACTCAAGTCATTGAGTTCTTCCCTGAACCAGCTGGTCTTCTTCCTGCCCCCTCTTCCGTTTTGAATAATGCCATCACCACCTGGGCTGCCTCTCTGGCCAGAAACCTTGGTGTCATCCTTATTCATTCCCCTCCCTCAGCCTCCACATCTAATGAATCAGAGAGATTTGACTGGAAGATAATTCACAATGCACATGAGCTGGTTCCTCTTAGCTGTGTTCCTCAGATCTGCCTCTTTGTCCTACTGCAGCTCCTCACCTTTTACCTGAACTACTGCACCCATCCAGCTGGTTTCCTCCTGCTGTGGTTTGAGTTCTGTGTCCCTCCAAGCCAGTATGGGTAACTCCCAATGCATATTAGGAAGTAGGGCCTAAGTTATGAGTCTCCTTATGAGGTAGTGCCTTCCATCAGACAAAGACTCAGTGAGAAGATGCCATCTGTGAACCAGGAAGTGGGTTCTCACCAGACAACAAATTTTACTGACCCCTTCATCTTGGAAATGTGAGACATAAATTTCTGTTGCTTAAAAGTCATCCAGTCTGTGATGTTCCATTACAGCCATCTAAATGGAGTAAGACAAGCCCATTCTCCAAACTGTTGCCAACATAATTTCAAGTTGAAATCATTAAAATTGCCATGGGTTTCTCGGATCCCTCAAATTCCTACTACAGCACCTTGACAGACCTCTGCAGCTTGGCTTGTGGGGGTTCTGAACAAGCACCCTACATTCCAGGCAAACCGTGCTCCTGGCACTTTCCTGCGATGTCACCTCTTACCATTCCAGTCCTTTCATCTGTTACTCACCACTCTCTTCCTGTTAGGTTCTTTTTAGTTTTATCAAAAATGGGTGTGGCCAAGTACATAGCTGAGTGGTAGAGAACTTGCCTTACATAAGTTAGGCCCTGGGTTCCATCTCCAGCAACATAAAAACAACAACAAAAAGGTGTGCTTGAAATTATGTATTATTCTGCAATATTTACTGTTCTGGTACACAAATGCTATGTTACTTAAACAGTGGCAATTAGTAGTGGCTAATAGTTGGACTAATTAAACAAATAATATGTGCAAGAAAAGTATAATAATTAAAAAATTTTTTTTTCCTGTCTCCATTTTTTTGGGGAGGGGTATTGGGGTTTGAAGTCAGGGCCTCATACTTCCTAGGCAGGCACTCTATCACTTGAACTGCTCCACCAGCCCTTTTTTATGTTGGGTGTTTTCAAGATAGTGTCTCACCAACTATTTCCCTGGGCTGGCCTCAGACTGCAATCCTCCTGATCTCTGCCTCCTGAGTAGCTAGGATTACAGGTGTGAGCCACCTGAACAAGGCCTTTTCCTATCTTCTCACACAACGTTTTATTTTAACTCTTTTAAAACTTTTTTTGGGGACCGGGCATGGTGGTATCTGTCTATAATCTCAGCAACTTGGAAGATGGAGGTAGGAGGCTCAGGGTCTGTGGCCAGCCCAGGCAAAAGTGGAGACCCTATCTGAAAAACAAACTAGAAGCAAAAGGATTGGAATATTGCTTGATAGAGTGGTTGCCAAACAAGCATGAAGCCCACCACCAACCAGAAAACAAAACAAAACAAAACACTTCTTTTTGGGGTATTAAATTTTTTTCTAGCTTTATCAAGGTATACTTGACAAATAAAATTGCATGAATTTAAAATATACAGTGTGATGATTTTATATATATATATATATATAACATGCATATATGCATTGTGACATGATCACCACTATCAAATAGTTAACATCCTTTCTACTTCACCTAGTTACCAGTGTGTGTGTGTGTGTGTGTGTGTGTGTGTGTGTGTTTAGAATACTTAAGATCTACTCTTTTGTTTTGGAAGCACTGGGGTTTGAACTCAAGGCTTCATACTTGCAAGGCAGGCACTCTACCACTTGAGCCACATCTCCAGCCCTTAAGTTCTACTCTTGCAGCAAATTTCAAGCATACAATACTCTTCTGCTAGCTATTGTCACCAGACTGTGTATTAGGTCCCCAGCACTTATTCTTCTTATCACTGAAAGCTTGGATCCTTTGACCAGCATCTCCCAACCTCCATCCCTAGCCCAAGTCTCTGGGTTGGATTTTTATAGATCCACCTGTGAGATTATGCGTTACTGAGAGACTTCTCTTTCTGATTTATTTCATCCAGGGCACTGTCCTCCAGTTCATCCATGTTGTCACACCACCTGAGAGATTCTTATTTGTTCTTCAAAACTCAGCCTCAGAGCTGGGCCTTCTTTGTAGTTTCCCAGTCCCTCCCCTCGACTGCTTGCTCACCTCTTTGTGCTCCCAATTTCTTACTTCACTTTATTTTTTATTTTTGCGATGCTGGGGGTGGAACCCAGGGCCTTGCCCATGGTAGGCAAGTGTTCTACCACTGAGCTACACCCGGCTGTCTTGCTTCTCTTTGCTATTCAAGAACTTTTGGATAATTTTCTTCCCAGTTGGCTCAAAGTGTGAGCAGGTATTGAGGGAGCCAGGCTGATACAACAAATTTACAGGTATTACCAAGGAGCCTGGAGGGAAAGCTCTGGATGTACATTTGCAGAAATAAGCAGCTACTTGGGAGATCTGTCTTACTCAGACCAATTTCTAAGTGGCATTTTTTCATTTGATTAGGGGGTAGCTAGTTGGAGGCCACATGGGATAGTTTTAAATGTCCAATTATACTAAATCTAAGTGAAAGAAAATAGTGTTTTGAATCAAGGTCTTGCTATATAGTCCAGGTCTGCTCCAAACTCCTATGTAGCACAGCCTGGCCTCGAACTCAAGATTCTCTTGCCTCAGCCTCCTGAGTTCTGGGATTACAGTATCCACCACTGTGCCTGACTCCTCTAAGTGAAATTTTTATCAATAATGAGGATGTTAGGCATTATGACAATGGTACCTTCCAATTTCTGTTTTCTGAAACACGTAAGTCAATTAGAAAACTCGGAGAAAAATCTATTGTGTCTGTGGTCCTTTGGGGTACACCCGAAGAGCTGAGAGACATAGTAATGACCTTCCAATCACTCACAGATGCATTAGAAGGCCCTCCATGGGTGAGAAGGTAGGGCAATCACACAGGGCTGGTTGCGGTCAAGGGTGGAGCACTTGGTGCACATGATGGGCTTTGTGGGAGTTCAGTTTGAGGCGTGAGTAGAGGCGGGGGTTGATAATGGTGGGTAACAGTTTTAAGATAAAAAATAACTAGAGAAGTTTGAGGACCCATCCTGTCCTCCCATAGTGGGCAGCCCGTTACACTGGGACAGAGAGGGGGTGGGGCTTCAGGAGAGTGTGTTATGGTCTGAATGTGCCCCCACCCTATCCTTGTGTGGAAACACAATCTGCAATTTGGTGGCATTATAAGTGGTGGCTTTGGGAGGTGGCTGGGCCACAAGGGTCCCATCAATCCCATCAATGGGATTAGTGTCTTTATGAAAGAGGCCTGGAAGAGTTTGTTTGCTTCTTCTGCCCATGTGAGGACACAGCAGGAAGAATAGGCTCACCAGACCCATTTGCTGGCCACTTGATCTCGGACTTTAGGATTTCCAGAGTACTAAAAAGTAATAAATTTCTATTCTTTATAAATTTCCTAGTTTAGCAGCACAAGTGGACTAAGGCAGAGGGAAAAGCTTGATGAGTGGCTTTACATCAGAGAGCAAGCCTGCTGTCTGCTGAGACCCACCAGGAGGGCACCCTGCACAGGGGAAGGTTGGTGGAGTGGCAAGGAGGCTCTTCCTGGGGAAGTGACAGAGAAGTTGGAGTAATGGCTAGGAAATGGGGCCTTCTTTGCTAGACAAGAGGAAGCTTTGAGTATTTCTACTTTGGGGGTGGCATAGTAAGAGCTGTGAACCAGAAACTAAAATATATCAATGTCCAACAATCACTTCTTTTCAAGTTTTCTTTTTTGTTCCCCAATTCTTGGGAGCCAACTCAGGGTGTTATGCATGCTAAGCGCACATTCTATCACAGAGCTCCAATCCCCAGCCCTCTTTTCCGCAAGTTGACCGGCTTTAATGTTTCCGAACAGAGTCTTAAGGGCAATCCTGTCACCCACCTGCTGTGCACAGGGTCTCATAAAAAGAGAGAACTTACTTCATCTACATTTGAAGTTTATTTTGCAGGTAATGATGGGTTAGGCATTCTGACCTCCAGGAGTTCACATTCTTAAATGCTCCAGGGTGGCCAAGGCAATTCTATTAGCATATCTGCTCTCAATGACAGATGTTTTTAGCAGTAGATAGCTTGAATCCATTCAAAGAATGCATCTGTTAGATGGGAATCCAGATCTGGCAATCACACCATCTAATTTCAAGAGAGCTAAGTCAGATTGTGTGCTGAATTAGGAGACAGGACAGAAAATCTACTGACTTTTTGTTCTTACCAGCTGTTTTGCAAAGTTGGTAACAGAAAAGTATTTCTATTCATTTGGAGATTTTGTTTTGGTGGATTCATGGAAATGATCTGATACCAAAGAACACGCTTTCCTCTTCCCCCTTACGCTCTCTCTTCCTTGACTCCCAATTTTCTTTCTCCTTCCTTCTGTCCTTTCTTCCTACCTTTTCTTAGCAATATTAAAAAAAGCTTCATCATGGATTTGGTGCCACAGGGATAAAGAAGTCAAGCAAGGTTTCCTTCCATATTAAATGTATATTCCAGAAAGGAAGATAGGTAAATAATATAGTTTTATAAATATATAATAGTTTATAATAGTTTTATAAATAGGGCAAGATATGGCATTGGGGGTAGGAGTATAGCTTAGTGGTACTGTGCTTATCTAGCATACATGAGGCTCTAGGTTTGATCCCCAACACAGGAAAAAAAATGGTAGCATTGGAGGGAGATTGGGGTGTTATTTTCAGTTCTCACAGGTGGACAGGAAGATCACTGAGGAGATCACATCTGAGTAGAGACCTAGATTGGTGTTGGTGATCGTAGAGGGTGAAATAAAATAAGGGTTGGTCAATAAACAACTAGAGAGTTGGTATGGCTGAGAGGAGTGTTTCAAGAGGGAGAAAGGCAGGATGCACAGAAGTGGCCAGTGGCCAAATCACTGGGGACTTAGAGGCTGAAATAAGGACCTGAAATTCTATTCAAGGTGCAGTGTGAATCTATTAGAGGAAGTTGAGGAGAGGAGCAAGATGACCAGATTGAGAGTTTAAAAAAAAAAAAAAAGTCTGGCTGCTCTTGGAGAATACTCTATTGTGGAAAAAGATGGCTGTAATAAGACCAACTGCTTGGCTATTGCAGAGAACAAGTGAAAGCTGTTGGTGGCCTGAAGGATGGAGATGCCGGCGAAGTGGTGAAAGGCAGTAGGTAGGCTCAGGGTGTGCTTTCAGGCACTGACAAAGGACTTGATAGTAATGGATTGGATGTGCTGTATGACAGGAAGAGAGGAGTCAAGGAGTCTCCCAGGGTGGTGGTTTGAAGAGCTGGGTGATTTGTGGTGCCATTTTCTAAGATGGGAGTGATTGGGGGAGGAGCTGGGATGGATTGGGAAATTAAGAGCTCTGTTTTAATCATCTTAAGTGAGGATATTGAGTATCATATTAATACAGTAGTGTGGAATGTAAGATAAAGATCAGAGCTGGAGAGCTTTGAGCGTCACAAGTATGTTGATGGTATTTAAAACCATGGGTCAAGAAGACATCACCTGGGGTAGGAGGTGCTTGCCCTGAGGCTGGGATGGAGTTCAGGGGCCCTCCAATACTTTATGCACAGAATAAGCATAAGGTGAGGCAAGGAAGACCGAGGAGGAATAGCCTCCTCTGGAGGAATCCCAGAGGGTGTGAGGTCCAGAAAAACATAAGGTTTCAACAAGGGACAGGGAGCCAACAGTGCCAAGTTCTGCTGAGCAGCTCAGGACAGGGAATTGACTGGATTTGAGGCAGAGCAGCTGAGATGGAATGAGGTGGGGCCAGGAGAAATTTGAAATGAAAGAGATTAAAGAGAGAATAGGAGGTAGAGGAGTGGGAACAGCATGTGTAGACAACTCCTTCAAGTTTTGTCATAAAGGGAGCAAAAAACAAATATAGATCAAGGGTGGAGTTTTAAAAGAGGGGAGCTATTAAAATGTTTTTGTATATGGAGGGGAGTGGTTTGAAAGAGAGGGGAAAAGGAGAAAGTAGGAGTTGCTAAGTCCTTAGGCAGGTGAGAGGGTGCAGGCTTTGGAGCACAGGTGAGCACTTGGCCTCAGAAAGAAGGAAGTAAGAAAAAGAGAATTAGGGTTGCAGGGAGATTGGTAGAACTTGCTTGTGGGAAAGCAAGTTAGATCTCTTATTTCTATTTTCTGAAATCTAAATTTAAAATGAAACCTGTTGGAGCCAGGTGCCAGTGGCTCATACCTGTAATCCTAGCTTCTTGGGAGGCTAAGATCAGGAAGATCTCAGTTAGAGGCCAGCCTGGGCAAATAGTTTGAGAGACTCCATCTAAAATAATCAGAGGAAAATCAACTGGAGGTGTGGCAAGTGGTAGAGTGCCTGCTTTGTAAATATGAGGCACTGAGTCCAAGCTCTGGTCCTACCAAGAGAGAGGAAGGAAGAAAGGAAGGAAGGGAAAAAGGGAGGAAGGGAGGGAGGAAAAAAGGAAGGAAGGAAGAAAGGAAGGAAAAAAGGGAGGAAGGGAAGGAGGAAAGAAGGAAGGAAGGAAGGAAGGGAGGAGAAAAAAAGAAAAGAGATAAAGAGAAAGATCTGTTGGTACAATTGTGCACTTTTCTCTGATAACCTTCAGTTGGGGGCAGATGCTGAGCAGATGGAGGCTTGGATTTAACCAGGTTTGGGAGTTATACCAAGTGTATTCTGGACAGGATGAGTTGAGGATGTGTGCCAGGGGGAGAATATCCAGATAGATTGTGGCCTCTAAGCAGGGCAAGGAGGAAGGGAAACAGTGTGTGGGGCTGGTGGGCAATGAAAACAACTTGGCAGAGTAAAGAGACTTGGTCGTCAGTGTAAGACTAAAAATAATGGACTTTCCTCTGTGTCTTGTCCATTGTTTCCATTGTACAGGCTTCCATGTGAGAAGACCTCTGAATTTTTGACCTCACTCATTTCCTCCATGAAATCACTCCCAAACTCTGCTCTTCATTGATGTCTCCTTTCCCTGGACTCCTGTTACCTTCGATTATATTACTTCATTCAATTATATTTATGAAAAGCTACCAAGGGCCAGTCATTGATGTAAGTATTGGGAACAAGCAGCCAAGCAAATATGGCGTTCACTATATTACATGGTTTATTTTAAAGAGACATATGCTACCTATTACAGATAAATTGCATCACCCAAGACCTAATTTAAAGAAAATCCAGGTGTGATGAATGTTTCTTTACAACTAGATTGTAAGTGCCTAATAAGCAGGGGATTGTGCCACACCAATGCAGGTCTCCCTAAATTCTTATTGGCTTCTTGAAGTTGTTTCCTTCTAAAGATTAGGAAAAGCTGGGGAGAGGCACAGGGAAGAGATTTTTTTTTTTTAATTTGAAAGTTGTGAATCTGAATGGATTGTATCCATCAGGTTGGGAAATCCTGGAATAATTATGAAACAGTAGTGTCAAGGAAGCCTGGAGACACCTAAAAAATTAGCTAGCATTTGTTGCCTTCAATGCAGAGAAACTAAAGCATATACCTTAAAAGCAACTGAGGCCAATAGGAGAAGGGGACCAGGAACTAGAGAAAAGGTTAGATCTAAAAGAATTAACCTAGAAGGTAACACACATGCACAGGAAATTAATGTGAGTCAACTCCCTGTATAGCTATCCTTATCTCAACTAGCAAAAACCCTTGTTCCTTCCTATTATTGCTTATACTCTGTCATCAACAAAATTAGAGATAAGGGCAAAATAGAGAGGGAGGGGGCGGAGTGGGTGGTAAGGGAAGGGGTGGGGGCATGGGGGAGAAATGACCCAAGCATTGTATGCACGTATGAATAATAAAAAAATAAAAATTAAAAAAAAAAGGAAGCCTGGCTACTTTCTTGAGATAATAATTCCTTGCTTGTCCCATGGTTTGTGGGGTCCCATTTGTCCCTGGAAAGCCATTTTCTGTGTCCTGCATGTCCCTTCCCACTTTTAAATGGATTACCTTGGAAAATTGAGAGGTAAGTGTGACAGTCAGATCCAAGCAGGAGGAAATCTGTGGCTCTCAACATTGTGGTTACCCCAGACTGTTGGAAGAGCTTGCACTTACAGGCATAGTTACCAGGAAGTGACCATGTGTTCAAATCAAACACAACATTCTGTTCACCATTTGCACACATTTACAAGGGGCTTGATGCTAATTATTCAAAGAGGTACTAGAACAGCACATGTATGCCTTCTTTAAGGAGAGCTGTGCTAATGATACCCATTTATAGTTATTTGCAGATAAAAGAGTCACATGAATCAAGAGTCACATGATTCACAGTCTTACAACTGCCAATTAAAAGATGCAGTTCAAGACATCATGCAATGTATAAAACTTGAATATAAGCCCAACTTTTGAAGTGTGAGAAGTTATGAAGGACACAGAAGTGGTATATGACAAGTAGGAGTCAAGATTTTTTTATTCCTTCCCATGAGGGGCAGCCGATCAGTAATATCTACTGTTCTTCTTTGTTCAAATAGAACATTTGTGCCTGCCATTGGGTTTGGAAGTGAGCAGTTGCTTCAGATGTCCTAAATGCCAGAAGAGGGAACTTAGATTAGGTGATGTGGGCCATCCAACTGCCTTGATTCTGCTGCTGTGAATCCCAGTTTGCCGTATTAAAAAAAAATGATAAATTGTGATGTTCATTTTTCTACCAAGCACATGGACTTGCACTTATATTGGGGTTTTAGAAGTGGGGAATTTCCTGTAAGAAACCACCCCATGTTCTTAATGAGACTGCCCTGGTCTTTGAGCTGTGGGTGAAACACGCATTGAAAGAAAACTGGGTGAAGTGAGAGGTCAGGAATGGGCTCACACTGCCTGTTTTAAGGAGTGCAGCAGACAGAAAGTGTCATTAACTTTCCATTCCTCTGGTGATGCTGTAACTCATTGAACTTGCCAGTGAGAGTTTTTATATCCACACAGAGCCTGGACTTAAGAAAACATGGTTATAAGTTAGCTACGGCTGTTGTAACAAAATGCCATGGATTGAGGATCTTCAGTAACAGAATTTTATTTCCTCAAAGGTCTGGAGACTGCAAGTCCAAGATCAAGGTGTCCATGGGTTGGTTTCTCCGGATACCTCTCTCTTTGGCGTGCAGATGGTTATCTTCTCTCTGTGTGTTCACATGTTCTTCTGTGAATGAGTGAGTGTGTGTGTATGTGTGTGTGTGTGTGTGTGTGTGTGTCCTAATCTCTTCTTACAAGGACACAAGTCATACTGGGTTTTGGATCATGCTAATGACTCATTTTAACTTAAGTTTCTTTTTAAAGACCCAATCTGTAAATATAGTGTGTTCTCAGATTCTAGGGGTTAGAATTTTAACATATGAACTTGGTGGGGGACACAGTTCTGTTTTATAATACCTGGGGAACTTGGGAACTGGTGTACTTCTTCAAGGAATCACTTACTTGGGTTCTAAAATAAACCCCACTGATTCCATGAATAATAATGCTGAATTCTCTGAGTCTAAGCGAGTTACCTAACTTCCCCAGGGGTCTACTCTGAAATACAGTGTTGATAATACCTGCTTTAATTTTTTTTCTGAGGATCATCTGATTAGATGTTGGCTGTGGGAGCTATTTGAGAATATATACTGCTGTACTAATATAAAAGTATTAATGTTAGTAATAATACTAATAAAATTATAAAATACTCATCTCTGTAATACATTTTGGGGGTTAAATCACCTTTGTGAAGGTTGCTCACCTGCTTGGAAAAATGTCTGGGCATCTGTCTTTTTTCCACAGGAAGAATCAATTTTCACTATTGAATGATGGCAGACCTGCCCACTGTTTATCTGTTTGATAACATTTCTTGAGTGAAAATCTGTCTAAACATAAAAAGAGGAGGGCCAGGAAATGAAATTCCCTGTTCTTGCCTTAATTTTTGCTTTCAATATGGTTTGCTATTCTTTCCCATTTTAATTTGCTTTCCAGAGGCAGATATTTTGATTTTTTTGTTGTTGTTGTGCAGGGGATTGAAGCCAGGACCTATGCATGATTGGTAAGTGCTCTACATTAAGCTATATCCCTGGCTGGATGCAGAAATTTTCTAAGTTGGTCATTCATAGTCATTTTATTGTTGAAATGTTTTGCTTGTAAAATATATATCTAATAATAACCTGTGAAAATAAATAATAGTCCCATCCTTGTGCATCTATTATGAATTATGTGGCATATGAAAGAAAGGGAAGAATTTTGGGCTTGTTTTCTATAATTTGAGAGTGAAACTAAGATCAATAAATGGAAGTGATGGATAAGAAGATTTTAACTCATTAGATAAAATAAACTTCTAAAAGTCAGAATACAGAAAATGGAATAGAATGCTTTCTTTTTGTAATAGAATATTTTGACAGTCTTCTAAGCTGAGTTCTGTGAATCTGTTTCTAGTACTGGCTAGTATTTTGACGAAGCTAATTGGGAACACAGCCCAACATGGTCTGGACAGACACCCATGCCAAAAATGCAGCCAGCGTGTGGTGTGGCTAGCATTGATCCTGAGAGCTTAGTTATGTCTTGGGGCCCCTCTGGAATGCTGTGTGGTTGGTACATACATAGGGTGGTAAGAAAGGGTAAGAGGTAGTTAGTGGATTGTAGTCACTGCTGTGAGAGGCATATTCTAGAATCAGAAGGTGGGAGTGTTAGGAAATCATAAATGTTTCCTATAAGGTAATGATTGCCCTCTAAAAGCAAGACCATAAGTTAAACCAACAAGTCCATTTGGAGTGGTAGACCGAGTACATACAGGATGAGGAGCTAGGCACCCTTTCCAGAGAGGAAAAGAATCAGCCAAGATGGAAGTGCATTTGTAGCAAAATCATGGTGACCATAGAACCCACAGAAAGGTAGGATGTGCTTGTTGGCCTTAGTCTCTCTCTTTGACAGACTATTTTCTTTTCCCATGTGGCCAGGTACTGACCCAGAGAGATGGGGTGAGGAAATGCAAATATTGGTTGACAGTCTGTTATGTACTTTACATATACCTCCTCACCTTGTTCTCATACTTATTTTGTGTGGTAGATTACTATTATTTCTATTTAGCAGGTGTAGAAACTGAGTGTCTGGATAGTCACGAAGTAAGTCTGGGTTTGTCTGATTCCATAGCCCAGCTAAGTTTTTTTCCTTTCATGACTGGATAAGAAAAGAAGGAAGGTGGGTGATGGCCGATATATCTGCTGGGATGTCATATATTGGTTAAGCATTATTCATTTTGTTAATTATATTGCCAGGAAGATGTGAAATTGCCATAATTTTAATTCCATGAAGCAACATTCAGAATCCCTGCATGGAACATCTTCTAATCAACAAAGTTGCCAAGAACAATTCCACCTTGGTAATCTCCTTACTTTCACCTCTCATCAAATCATGGATATACCTTATCACCATTGCCTACTCCTGTTATCTCTTACGTGGCTCATCATGAAGTTGGCTAGGTCAGAGTTTATCAGACATCTCTGATTCATCTTTAGAGCTCCACCCTAATTCCACTACCATCTCTACCCGGATTCTCATTTTGAGCTACACCCTCTGACAACTCCCCTTTTTTTCACCCATTCTCATTCCTGGCCTCTCCCTTCTTCCCTTTTCTATTCACCCTATTAACAACTTTTTCTATTTGGTTACTTTAGCTTAAACATCTAACACACTAGTGCGTGTCAAGTAACAGCTCGTTAACAAACACCACCAATATTCCAGCAAAGGATGACACCATCTACTTTAGCTTTCTGTGGCTCCATCTCATCCGAGTCTTCACATCCCTTCAGATTTTCTGTGTAATTTGGATTTGCGTATTGTTGTGCCACCTCCCCTTTTCTTCTTGCAATCTGATAACATAATCTTCCACAGTATAACTTTCATAGTTTGCCCTGTATACATATATGTATATACACACCACTACTTATTTAATCAAAACATATGACAGTACATATACATTTCTTCCCTTTTTTCATGGTAAATTGCTCTGCTATGAACATCTTTGTGGCCAAATTATTGTGCATTTCCCTGATTATTTTTTTTGACAGGGAAAAGAGCATACAAAATTTATTACATGCCTGAGGCATGGGAGGTATTAGATTTCTTTCTGATTACTTTTGTTGCTCTTTGTTTCCTGATGCTGGGGATTGAACCCAGGGCCTTGAACCTACCTCTACCACTGAGCCACACCTCCAGTCCTCTGATTACTTTCTTACAGAAAATTCCTAGAAATGGAATCTCTGGGTCAAATTATAAGCATATTCTTAAGGCTATTGTAAAAGATTGCCTAAATTACATTTCAGAAAGATTATCTCAATTTACAGCCCTAGCAGAAATGTGGGAAAGGTTCTGGTTAGTTATTCCAGAAAGTGTGGTATTATAGGATTCATTGTAGGTCATCACAAATTAGTCACATGGTAGTTGGCAAACCACATAAACTTTATCATTCTTTGTTGATTTCTTTGTAAAATCAAGGCATGGGTTTGGAACTCTAAGTGCTTCTTCCATGTGTCACTATGTTCTGTTGCTTTCATTGTGATGATCATTGCACTTCTGAAAGTTCTCTGGGGATCTCAAAAGGAAATTTAAGTATGTAATGGAGCCTTCAAACAGCCAAGTGGCTAAAACAAAGAGAATTTTCGTTTGGGAGAGAGAACTGATTTACCATTGTCTTTACTTTCACTTTGACCTCTTTAAAGGTTGTTAACAGCACTCGATACTTAACAAAATTGCCTTCAATTTTGTTATTTTTTGTTCATTTCAGGGAGTAATATCTTTCACATCTGCTATCATCATTCCCATTATGCAGGTAAAGAAACAGAGGATGCGGAAGGTTGGGGACTTGCTCAACTTTCGAGTGAGTCAGCGGTTAGGAAGGAAAGCGCACATGGGGCTATAGACACGTATACTAGTCCTCAGAGCTCTAGAATGTTCTGCCTCAGGTCATTGCCTTGGGTCTGTCCACAGAGGTTATGAGCATTAGTAGGTTAAAGTCTTTCAAAACAGTCTTCCAACATGGCCCGGGGGGCCTTCAGCAGCTGGGCGCTTTTCCCCAGATCATATGAATGAATAGTCTCTGCCTCCTTTACTTACCTCTGGCTGTGTGCATTGGGTTCTCAGGACATCCTTACCAAAGGTTGAAGCTTGATAAATGTATAGGCAAATTCAGACAGGGGCTGGTAAAAATCAGGTTGAAAAGAATGGTGAGATAGCATTGTCAAGGGCAGCAAACATGCCACTTGACTTCCTTGAACATTCTTACTGAGTAATGGATAGGTGTGGGTTCCATGAGAGCAGAGCCCAACACAGTCCCTGGCACAGACAGCTTGATGACTCTTGGCTGAATGCCAGGCTCTTGGAGGGACAAAGATGACTAACTCACGGTCCTTCCCTCAAGCAGCTCACAGTCCAGGGGAACAGACCGACAAGAAAACAAACCCTGAACTGAAGTCCTAAATAGGAATTTACACATACCAAAGCAGCACAGAGGGGATAAGATTACCTTGAAAATGGTACCAAGTCTGCAGCGTCTGATAGATTGCAGCTGTAAGATCCTTTTCAATCAGATGTACTCCTAAATTTTCTCTAACATGAATTTGAATGTATCAAAGCCTCTATCGTTTCTTTAGACAACTGGATACATGTCCATTAAAGTCACATTTGAAATTCAGACCATTAAATTACCTAATAGTGCTTTTCCTTTTCTTTCTCAGCAAAGTAAAACATCTTTACTGAACAGTCACATTGGATTGAAGAGTCATTTGGTTTTAACAAATTGACACTTCATTATTTTCTACTGGGAGCAAATGCACACCTCCTTTGGGTTACTCGGAGCTTGTTATGCAGAACAATGAGGGGGCAGCTGCTGTAGAGTGAGCAGGCTTCTCTGGATTGGAGATAATGCAGAAACACTGATGAGGCTGAGTCTAATTGTCTCAGCAAATGAAGGGGGTGGCACATGTTTATTGGAATATGTGACCAAACGGGCTCAAAAATTATGTTAAAGAACTTCAGGATAATTGGGGGAGGAGGGCATTAAGTTTTCTAGTTTCTAACTTCTGCAAGTGACTGCCAGTGTATCAGATTTCTCTGTGATGAGGTATAGATGTGAGAGCTACATGGACAAATCCACGTGCTAATTATTTCCCCAAATGATTTATGACATTTGGGAGACCTGTGTGGGAGATTCACACCAGAAAACCTTCTAATCTGTGTGGAAGAAAAACATTATGCAATGTTAATTGTCATGATGTCTTTCTTGTGGACAATGGTTGGAGAAATCCAGGGTTGAGAACAACAGGTGCCCTCTAGATTAAAACATCCAGAGCTCTATTGAGAAAAGTCCTCTCCCAGCAGAATGAAGGGTGTAGAGAAGATGGTAGGCAGGGTTTGCATGGGAAAAGAACTCTGTTGTAGTTCCGATTTTTCTTTAACTTCATAATGTTTAAGTACTTAAAGATTTGCTGATTTCTGTAGAGAACCAAGGAGAGGAATTCATTTATTAATGGTTGGAATGTTCTTCAAATATACATTTTTGTTATCAAACTGCTACTTCAAAAGAGATGAAGAACTGGGTTTAAAAGGAGTTAGTTTTATATTTAGAAATAAATACATGATGAATTTTGCGGATATCTGAACTTAGAACCATTTTTAAATGGAGAGTTCTCAAAGACCAACACAATCCATTATGTCTCATAAAAATGTGCACAATTTCTTTTGTCCCAAAGGCCATGAAGCTCGTGAGAATTCTCCTTAATTCACCCTGGATTGAAAGGGGGCACTGGAGAGAAGGGACTCACCTGGAGTCACAAACAATGCAGTTAAGACACAGGAAAGGAAACTAGATATTCTGGAACTTTACCATGATAACTATTAGAGAGAAGAGCCCTGACCCACCCCTTACACCACCTAGACTATCTGATTTTTCTATGCTTTATTCAGAAAATATTCAGATGACTGAATTTGGCTTTTATTGTTTTCTATATAATCCTATTGGAGAGTGACACCAGTTATTCACAGTTTTCACATACAGTTTGCCCTTCATATCCACAGGTTCTATATGTGTGGATTCAACCAACTGAATATTCAAAAATATTCAAGAAAAATTTGCACATGTCTTGAACATGTACAGACTTTTTTCTTGTAATTATTCCCGAGACAGTGCAGCACAACAGCTATTTACAGAGCATTTACATTGTATTAGGTATTGTAAGCAATCTGTGGATGATTTAAAGTATGTGGGAATGTACATAGTTTATATGCAAATGCTGTGTTATTTTATATAAGGGCCTTGAGTAGCCTCAGATTCTGGTATCTGCAGGGTATCCTGGAACCAATGTCCTTGCGGATGCTGAGGGAGAGCCATACTTCCTTTTCTTTTTAGAAATAGAGATATATTCAGGAAGACTAGATCCATGGAAGCTGCCTACCTAATTCATTGATCTTTGTGAATGCTTTCAGAATCTCTAGGGTTGGAGGCGTGGGTCAAGTGGCAGAGTGCCTGCCTACTAAGCGTGAAGCCCTGAGTTCATAACCCCAGTACTGCCAATAAATAAATAAATAGAATAAAATAAAATAAACTGAATCTCTGAAATGAGCCCTTCCCTTTACATTTTTAAATCAGATCACAGCAGATTGTGAAAGGGGCCCAAGAAGTGAAAGCTTTGGTTTGTGACTGGCTGGATTAAAGCCCCATGACAAAAGTCTGGTCTGGATTTATAAGAGGTTGTCTGTAATTTCTCAAGCAATAAGTATTTAATGAGTATTTATATGATGCTGGGCATCTTTAGAAACACATGGCCCAAGGATTTGTAGACAGGGACTGTACCTGTTTCACTTACTAGTGTGTTTCCAGGATGAGGTACAGGGATTGGGACATAAATGCTAATTAAATGAAGGTGTGTGTCAGGAATGAGTGAAGGAATTGAGTAGCTCTACCTGTCTAGTCCCTTGTGCTGTTGGGCTTTGTTAACTCCAGTACCAAGTACAATTCCTGCCACATATTAGCAATCAATTGAAGTTTTGCTACGTGAGTTAATATTTCCAAGAAAGCATTTAGTATTTTACCCAAGTCAGGTGTTTGATTATTTGTGACCCTTAAAATTTTTTTTCCAATAGGATCTAGCCCAGGTCTACAGAGGGTCCACTGGTGGTGACAGTAGCACCTTCTCCCTGTTCTTTTGGCACACTTGTGTAGGTGGCATGGCTCTACATGGATCACCAATACACTAGAAATGAACTTATAGTGTTGGGGCTTTAAGGTGACTGGCCTTACCTGGTCACAGAAGTGCCTATGGAAGACAGCTCCTGCCAGTTCAAGTATTGTCTCCTTGGATCTTGGGTCAAGGTTCTCCCCCCTGCAACTTATTTCTGCTCTGATGAAAAGCAGACGGGTAAGCACAGAGGCGCCTCCCCCACCCCAGTGCAGCATAGAACTAATGCTAGATGCAGCCAATGCTAAGGGAGGGGAAATGGCTAAGAGTAACTCCTGTTGGTGATCTCACTTAGTATTCACAGAAACTTCTGCTGATGATGTTATTATTAGTCTCATTGTATAAGAAACGGAGACCCAGAGAGGTCAAGTAAACTACCCAAGATTAAACAGTTAAGGGGTGGCTGACTCCATTCTTTTTTTTTTGTCATACTGGGGTTTGAACTCAGGGCCTGTGCTTGCAAGACAGATGCTCTACCACTTGAGCCATGCCCCCAACATCATTTTCCTTTCAGGTAGGGTCTTGTGTTGTTGCCTGAGCTGGCCTTAGACAGTGATCCTCCTACCTATGCCTCCTGCATGGCTGGGATTACAGATATGAATCACCACACTTGACTTATTTTGTTGAAATGGTAGGAGGATATCAGTAACTTTTTGCCCTAGCTAGCTGATTCTCCAGATATCCACCTCCGGAGTAGCAGGGATTATAGATGTGAGCCACTGTGCCTGGCCCTGACTTCATTCTTAACCACTGTGTTATGTTAATTTATGCACCCTTTTTAGTTGGCAAATCTTCACTTGCTGAATTTGTTGTAGAAGAATGTTTTACTTGGAATTTTTTTAAGTACATTTTCCTTGTCTAGTAGACAAAAACCATAGTCTGGGACTTTAGAGACCATCTAACAAATACCTAATTTGAAAATATGACCAACGTCTATGAGTATTTCAAATTTAAAAATTATTTGACCACAATAATTGCATATGTTTATGGGGTACAATGTTATAATTTGATACACATATATTGTGTAATGATCAAGTCAGGATAATTGGTATTCCATCTCCTTAAACATTTATCATGTCTTTGCATTGGGAGCCTTTACCCTCCTCTCTTCTAGTTTTTTATAAAATACATAATAAATAGTTATAAACAATAGTTACAGTCTTGGGCTATACAACACCAGAATGAATTCCTCCTATCTAACTGTCACAGTAGCTGTTATCTGAGCTCCCTTTGACCCCTCTTCTGCCTCCCTGTCCTAGCCTCCAGTGATCACTCTTCTACTTACTTACAAATTGCTTTTCAGTGTCCTAAAGTATATGGACCTGCCTGGGAGAGTAAAGCATCTGCCACAGTGGCCTTGTGCCCTAGAACTTCCTTCACTCTCTCGCTCTTTTGGGAAAGGGTAGCTGAGAAGACAGCATGCAAGGCTGGTGGGAAATCGGAGATCCTGGAAGATAACTGCTTGTCTTCCATTGGGTGCTGCTTTCTTTTTTGCGCCTTGGATACTTTGAGAATACAATGTCATTGATATACTCCAATAATGAAAGCAAACTTAAAAACGTCTATTAGACACCTCAGAGCCAAAGCGTGCTGGAACCACACACTGCAGTGATGCTGTTCTCACACTGGTTTTGGCCTTGGCTTTTATTTTCTGCTTGACCTGTAGGATAGGATTGCTCCTGTCACTGTGCTTACAGTTACATCTTTGACCATGTTTGGTTTGGCAGTTAAGAAAAAAATCAACAGAAGGATTACATTTCAATGGCACAACACCTAATCCTCAGGCAAATGATTTGTCTGCGCTTCATATAAAGTACTTAGGATGTATTGTGTGATGTAAACACAAGTTCTCATAAAATGGTGCCTGAGGTATGGTGCTCTGCCTTGTAATACCCTATTTGTGTTGGACTGTACACATCAGACACAAAGCCATTGTGATAAAATATATCCTCTTTAGCCTGATAAAAAAGAAACTCAGACTAGAGGACCCATACCAAGAGAGGGAAGATGCTATAAAACACCAAGTCTCTATGATGTGTGCAGTCAGCTTTGGAGATAAACCAGTCAGTGCTTGTCTGATGGGCGCGTTCCCACTGCCTTGGAGGAGTGTTGGTTTCATCATTTAAGGCTCTTTATTTGAATCTAGCATCATGCTGGACCCAACTATGTTAAGTAACTGCATCTATGAAGTCTTTATAATTGGGATGGAGCAGCTGCCTCAGAGTAGTGGGTAGTGAGCACAAAGGAAGGTTAAACGAAGCCAATACAATCCAGCTACTCTGGTAGCAGCCTCTGCCCTTAAATAGCCACTTGGTATAACCTTTTTTTTCCAGGACCCTGTGCTGCTTAGAAGCAGGCAAAAATTGTGAGTTATTTCAACATACAGCATTCATCTTACTGGTCCACTAATGCGGGATGACAGAAAGTCACTTTCAACCTCCTTTCCTGCTGCGTAGATCACCTGTGTGTTGTGAGATACTCCTTCAGGTATTGGAGAATGATGACTGTTCATCCGATGTTATAAGAAAGATATTTGCCATTATTCTCATCTGATTTAATGCTTATAAATCAGCAAAATCTCCACCTCAATCTACTCCTCTCTGTCTCTGAAGAGCAGATGCTCAGTAATAGCTCCATTCGCAGTTCATCCTATGACTCACTTCCAGAACACTGGTGATGGAGAGCCTCCTCTGTAATTGTACCTTTAGCCAGGGGATGAAAAATCACAGGGTCTCAGTAGGAGCGACTTGAATTTTCAAGTTCCTGCCTTATCTGGACTCATCTGCCACTCTTCAAGAGTTGGAGGGAGGGCAGCTTTTCCAGGGAGATTGAATTTTTATATTTTAAATTTGGGCTGCAGTCTTAGTTTCCTTCCTTCTTTCCTTCCTCCTCCCCCTCCTTTTCTCTCCCTTTCTCCCTTTCCCTCTCTCCTTCTTCCTCCCTTCTTCCCTTCCTTCCTTCCTCCCTCCCCCCTCCTTTTCTCTCCTTTTCTCCCTCTCTCTCTCTCCTTCTTCCTTCCTTCTTTCCTTTCTTCCTTTCTTCCTTCCTCCCTCCCCACTCCTTTTCCTGATCTTTCTCCCTCTCCCTTTCTCCCTCTTCCTCCCTCCTTCCCTTCCTTCCTTCCTTTCCTAGGGCATCAAACCCAGGGCCTCTCACATCCTAACCATGTTCTCTTATCACTGAGCTACAGCCCTAGGCCCACAGTCTTTATTTCTATCCTTCCAAGAAGAGACTAATTCAAAAAAAGCAAAACATTGAACATTGTTTTTGCCTTAGATTTTTATTTTGAGGGCATTTACAAATAGGTCAAGTACTTAAATTCATGAAAGTATCTTCCCCTTGACTAGAAGTCTGGAGGTAAAAATGAACACAGGAATGGCAACCCAGGGGAGGGAGACAATGGGATGGATAGCGATATCTTTCTCTGCCTCAGCTCAGTACTGTTGCTTAACTGTCCCAACACTCATAGAAACCCATGATTGTTTATCCTTGATGAAACCACAGAGGCAAAGGTGGCTGCAGCACACAAAGTGACTTCCCGAGTGGCCATGTGTCATTGGACATTGTAAGGAGGGTCATGAAGTCAGTGTCCTCTCCCTGCTCCCACTCTGCTGGTCCTTCTACTGGGAGGAAGGAGGTCTAGGAAGAGCTCTGAAAAGGATATCTGGCTCATCCTGTAACTCTACTATGTGTGTGTCCCAGGACTCACGCATCCTGGGCAAGTACTCTATCATTGAGCCACACCCCTGGCCCTAGAACTCAACTTAGTGCCAGGTCTTGAATTAGAACCAGCGCCCAGGACTTAGGTGAGTGCTGTAGCAGGGGTCTCAGGTGTGCAAGCCAGCCAGGAACTGGACTTGAGGCTTCCCAGGGCTTTTTCCAACAAGGACAAGTGAGATTTCCTTTCACTAGTGAGCAGGTCCTTTCAAAGGAGACTCCTGGGAACTAAACTGGAAGAGGCAGAAGTAGAAGTGAAGGTAGAAGGGAAAAGAAGAAAACCCCTTAGTGGCTGGAAAGAGCTAGTCTGCTCCCACAAAATCTTCCCTCCTCTGAATCCTGTTTGTCTATCCTTCTTGATTTCATTCATTCATTCATTCATTTTGCAATACTAGGGATGGAACCAGAGTCTCATGCATGCTAGGCAAGCACTCTACTGCTGGACCATAGCCCCAGCCCTTCTAAAACTTTATTGAGACAGGATCTCCCAAAGTTGTCTAGGCTGGCCTCCAATTTGTGATCTCCTGCTTCCGTTTGCTGAGCACCTGGGACTAGGCGTGTGTGGCTACAGTCCACTTATCCTTATTTTTTAATGTTTGCGCTGATGCCTAATAGTGGGGCTGAGGTAGTGCTCTGTCACCTCACTACCCCACTCTACCCTACCCCAGGAGGTGTCTGTGTTCATCCTAGAATATAATTTCTTTTTTTTTCCTATTCTGGGAGTTGAACTCTCAGGGCCTTGGTCTTGCTTGGCAGGTGCTCTCCAACTTGAGCTACACCCCAGCCCTTTACTTTTTGGTTATTTTTTAGATAGGCTCTCTCACTTTATGCCTAGCCAGCCTGGACCTCTATCCTCCTACTAAGTTTCTTTCAGAGTTGGGATGACAGGCACACGCCACTGCACACAGTCATTGGTTGAGTTGGGGTCTCATGAACTTTTTTGCTTGGGCTTGCCTCAAACTGTGATCCTACCAATCTCTGTTAGGATTATAAACTTAACTCACTGTGCCTGGCCTAATTTTATTTTATTTTTTAAGATAGGCTCTAAACTACCAAGCCAATTCTTTTGTTGACTTGGAACTTTGTTTTTCCATATGTACTATCCCAGTTAAGTGAAGAAAGGTAGGGATTGGGTTCGGAATCTTTTTTCAGGGGGACTTTTTCTCATTTGCTTAAAAAAAATGAAGCTATTTTCTTTCATTTTCAAATATGCCTTCAGAGGGAGTTGGAAGGGGATTTGCTTTTATGCAGCTATCTGGGAGAACTCTTCTTTTTAGTGTCAAGATGTCTAGGCATAAGCATTAGTGAAAAAAGATTCATAGCGCTGGGGATTTAACCCAGATTTTGCTTGTGCCGGGCATGTGCTCTACCACTGAGCTAAACCTCGGTGCCACCAGTAGAATTTAGTCACTTGTGCAGCTGTTTTTTATTGTGGGGAAAAGGGCTAATTGGAGGAGTCAGAATCATTTCCTGGAGAAGGAGAAATTGACAGTGTAGAATACTATAGGTAGGTAAAAAAGAAAATTAAATACCTGATAGGGTACCTAACTATATCTAAATTTATTGTGGTTATCCCTATGGCATGTTCTCACTGTTGATCTTTAAAATTTTCTAACTCACTTTTCATCTCAGATAATATATTTTTGCTTCTACAATTTTCAAAGAGATCTGAAATTCCCTTTCCGAGAGCCACCTAGAGCAGTTCCCTGAAGACAGTGACTTCTTCCATCCAAATGTTTGTTGTTGTCCATAATGAAAGCCTGGGGTGAGGGTGGGGAGGGCAGAGGAGGAGGGAAGGCAGACCCTCCCTCTGGTAAGGATATTCTGTGGCTGTAAGGCTTTGGTGTTTGGGAAAGCTCAATTGGTTTCTCCACCACGACAGTTTTTCTCAGGCCACCTGCAGAGGGCTGAATAAAAACCATTTCTATTCTCCAGTGTTTTAACAAGGGAGAGACTGGGGTCTCTGAAGGGGGATGGACATTTGGAAGGGGAAGGAGTGAGGAGGAAATGAGGGGATGCTCCTGTGCTTGGGTGGGGGCCTGGGTAGGCTTGTGGGGAGAACATGGATGGCTGCATAGGGTCTCTTCTGGCTCCAATCCCCTGGTGGGGAGAGAGACCTTGGTAAATAAGGAAATGTTCTTAGCTGGATCTTGTGTTTCAGTCAGCAACAGTGGGGAGTCTCAGTACCATTCACCCCAACCTCCTTTTCTCTTAAGCTCGTTACTTTGTGTCAGATTTTTTGGGGTTAGAGACACTAGGTAAAGCAGGGCTGAATGATTAAAATGCTGAAGACACTAACCTTAGTTGTTCTGGGAAGTTTCACACTTCATTTTTTCTTCACTTAATTTTTAATACCCTCCCACTTCCCCCATCCCCAGGGACTGTCACCACTCAGGTCTGGGTTGCCATCCTTCCTCACCTGCGCCAGTTGCCTAATCAATCCCACTGTTTCCTTTCTTGCCCCTCTATCTCTCTCTTTTAATCTTTGTATGTTGTGGATGGGTGGGTGGGTTTGAACTCATTGCCTCATGGTTTGAACTACTGGGGTTTGAACTCAGTGTTAGGTAGGCACTCTACCACTTGAGCTACTCCACCAGCCCCTCTCTTTTCATCTTGCATGTGGAAACTGAGTGCCTTAGATCATATACGGCTGTTTTTAGTAATGCATGTGATTAAAACCCTTTGCCAGTCAGAGCTTCCCCTTGTCCTTAGGACACTATTACAATTTTTTCCTGTGGTTTACAGGGCATTCCATATGGTGATCTCAGTGACTGCCAGCCTCTCGGCCTGGCCTTACATCACTTCCCATGCTCGGTTACGGACATCCTTTCATGTCTTTGAGACAGGTGCACAGCTCATTTGTGCCCCCATGCTTGGAGCACTTAATTCGACCCTGACCACCCTCCAAGACAGCTAGGAGAGAACTTTTGCCCTTGAGTGTCTGTGTCTTCATGGACATCCCACATCAGTTCCTTCACTTGCAAGCTCCGTTTGTGCTCTGTCACCATCCTTTCGTGATGTCCATCAGGTTCAGAACAGGCTGGTCTCTGCAGATGACCAGCCGGCTCAATGCTGTTTGCTTGTACATAAAAGGAGGGGCCACACCTGTATGTGTTGACACATAGTGAGTACTCAATTATAATTTACGAAAAATAAAGGCCTGGGGAACCTCAGGTTCTTTGTCAGTTAGGCAGCCAACCTGTTAAAGAAAACTCAGGCCTTCTGGTCTAAAAAATAAATTTACCTTACAGAGATTCAAGGACTATAGGGAATTCCCCTTCCCAGTGTTTTTGTAAAGAAAAATAGACTAATTAGATCAAACAAGAGATTGTCCTTCCCATATATATGCAAATGGATTTCAGAAAAGGGAGAAAGCCCCAACACAAATCCAGGTATGTTTGGCTATCTTCCCTTATCAGGAGATAATAGCATTCTCTATTTTTATTGTAATTATGATTCCAAATGAACTAAAGGTCAACACTGATGACCTGTGGGAATGTGGCTGGCCTGAGACTTAACTCAGAGTCAACAGAATAGGTCACCTGTGAGGGGGCGGATTACATTAACATAACCCTAAAAAGGCAAGAGACTAGGGAAATAAAGGTAGAAGGCTTCATCCCTCACGCTGACTGTGACCTTTCTATCCCATGGTAACGCTCTTCTGTTCAGAGGAATTTCTCTCCTCTTGGCACAGGAAGAGACATGCTGAGCAGAAAGCGAACACTGGGACCTCTCCTGGTGCTCTCAGAACTCACAGCCATGTGGGGAACCTGGCAGGTGCATCAGCAAAGTCTATAGCATGCAGTATGTGCTGTGACAGTGGCAGAGTTAGCTTTTATGGAGGTGCAGAAAAGTGCATCTAACTTTCTGGCAGGGACAGGTGGCATCCATGAGGAAAGTGGTCAGGGGAGACTTCTCAGAGGAGGAGACACCTAGATAGGTCTAAAGGAGTTGAGAATAGAGTTTGGAGAACTGGGCAGGTACAAGTACTGTGGCCTGCAGGAGCTGCTTCTCCGTCCTCTGTTTCTGAATATCTATTTTCACCACAAATCCAGAACATTAATCAGTGAAGCCAATCAATAGTACCATTGTCACTTCGGCATTTGTGGGGGACTGACCCCAGGTTCCTCCTTATGGATACCAAAATTCACAGATGCTCAAGTCCCTTACATAAAATAACTTAGTATTGCATGTAATTTATACACATTTCCTGTATACTTTAAATCATCTCTGATTAATTATAATGCCTAACAATATAAATGCAGTGTAAATTGTTGATAAACTGTATTGCTTAGGGAATAATGACAAGTAAAAAGGGGATTGTGGGTTATAGTTCATTGGTTAGAGAGCACTTGCCAACATACATGAGGCCCTAATACTCCAGCAAATTAAAAAAATATCTGTACATGTTAAGTAAAGATGCAGTTTTTTTCTTGAATATTTTTAATCTGCCGTTGACTGAATCCATGAATATAGAGGGCTGACTGTTCATAAAATCAGCACCTAGACGTCATCTGACATCTCTAAAGCATGTAATTGAACGCTGAAGATTGTGTCAGCCAACGGGAAGCATGCTTTTTCCTGTGCTGACTTCAAAGTGACGCCAACTCTAATGCAGACTGAACGTAATCAATGGAGACCTTCCAAATAGATGTCACCTTGAAATTTGTCCCATGAAATGTGGGGCAGTGGCAGCCTGTCTCCTTCCCTAGTGGCCCTCTGATCGTGTGTATTAGATCTACCCAGCTGTCCTGTCTCAGGCTGGCTGTGGTCCTGACCTTCCTCCTTTCAGTTCTAAAGGAGGTATCTGCACTAGACACCTTTCCAGCTGCTGAAATGCAGCCAGGTGCCTTGATGAGATCAACTGCACATCTGCACATCCAATAGATTTTCTCTGCTGTCCCTAATGTCTTAGATTTAGTGGGATAGAATACAGATTTTTTTCCGTTCTCCAACATTCTTTGTTGTTGTCTCCACAAAAGGGCACCATTGAAAGGACTAAGAATATGAAAAATGGCACCCAATCCTTCTTTTGGAAATGCTGCAGTCTTGAACAATTTGATAAAAGAAGAAGAGGAGAAAGACAGAAGAGAGGAAGAAAAGAAGGCCGAGCAGCAGGGCTCCGAATTTAGAAACCTTGCCCAGCTCTCTGGATCTGATTTGGCCTGAGAATGCAAGCATCAGATAAAAATAACAAGTCACACAGCAGAGGACAGAGCTCCGCTTCTCTGCCTGGGGCTGCACATGCCCAGTCTGCGCCTCTTTGGTGGAGAAGCGCTGAGCAGCATTCCCCAGCAGAAGGCCAGAGTGAGAAAGGGCCTGTGTTTGATATATGAGCTTTGGCTTGCCATCATGAGTCACCCCAGAACTAGCTTCAGGCAAAACAAAAATCTTTTGTGATTAATTAGAAAAACTGGACAATTATGAATTGACTGCACACAGCCAGGGTATGGTAATATAAATAGTAATGACTCTGACGGGGCCTGACGAACACTAGTGTTTATATGAGATCACTGGAGAAAGGCAAATTTTTAACATGGAATCTGCTGAAGTAGGATGATTTCTGATCTTGGATAATTTGAGGGTCTTGACCAATGTTCCCCTTGACACCTTCCAAAGGGATGCTAGTTGACTTTTCCCCAAACCCCTCCAAATGCTGGTTTCTGGGCCAAATTGGTCTTTTTCTCTTATCTTGTTCTTTTTTTTTTTTTTTTTTAATTGAGCCCAGACACCCCTTTTAGCAGCATCCTTGAAATCGCTCCCATCTTTTGCTAACCTTTCTGCGTGCACGTAGAGCTGGTGGTTGGATCTTTTGCCCTTTGGTGGGACACTTGCTTCCACTGTGACTCTCAGAGGACTTGGACACAGATCCCATTTTTATTTCAGTGTTAGCTGGTTTACTCTTAAGGAAGGAAGACCCAAGGGAGCTGTTTTTTTAGGGAAAAGAAAGAACAGAATATTATAGGGAGTTACTCGATTACTGATTTATTGTTTGGGGAATGGAAATGGAAAGGTCTCTGCACCATAAAGTTGAGCAAAGCTTTTAATAACCTCTGGGTGTGAATATTATTATTAGTACTGTTATTTTAGCATGATTTAATTTTGCTTCTCTTCCCATCTCCCTCCTTCCCCTGCCAGATACAGAATGAGCACAACCTATATAGAGGTACTAGGGGCCGATTATTATTTTTTTTTTTCAAGGAAGTTCACAATGAAAAATAATTAAACCCTGACAGTGCCTGCAAATGTCAAAATACAAATTTCCTCCAGTGATCATTTTTTAACCACCAGGGTAAGAAGTTATCCTTTGTCCCGGATAGCAATGGTCACAGACCCAAGAGGAGCCAAAGAAAATGCCTGTTCACTGCTCTGCCCCCAGCTCCTTCCCCATGTGGATAAAACATCTTCCAGACCTTTGAAATTTAGTTTCTGCCAGGCAATTAACTGGTCTTAACAGTGCGTTCTCCATCTCCAAGTGCCTTTTCTGGGACTCTGTTTGCACTCGCCAGCGTTCACATTGTTTTCTATTATTATTCAAGCAGGGCCACCTCAGTAGTAAACCCATTGACCATTCAATCAGAGCCGAAGCTGCTGTGGATAATTAAAAGTTCCCAACCTCTTGCCCCAAGGCCAGGCTAGAGCCAGTCAGAGAGGAGCCAGGTCCTGGCTGCTCAGGGACCAATCGATCAGCTGATTAACCCTTCTTACTGATTGGTTAGAGCTGATTGCATCTCCAGCAAAGAAATCTGCTGTGGCCCTGGGGCACAAGAGGCAGCTACACATTCAGGGTGGCTGAGCGGAGAGTGGCCCCAGCAGTCACTGTCCTCACAAAGTGAAGGGAGGGAAAGAGACCTCCCCAGTCATATTTTAAAGATTTGTATCTCCCTACCACTTTTTTTTCCCACTAGTCTATCTCTGTTTTTATTTCTTGGGAGAAAAATCTGTTTGCGTTTCAGTAATGGCAGAAAAGAATCCCCTGTTTGGCAGTTGGGAAACGGTGGATTCTTTCTGGCAACAACGTCCCTGAATGTCCCCTTGCAAAATGGCTGAGGTCAGACAGCACCGAAGACACACCCTTAATAAAACAGGTCCCTCTCCTGGAAGATTGCTTTGGAACTGGGCGACTCTAGTGACAGGATTGGTATTTGCTAGCTAATAAATATTTATCTTTGGGTATGGATAAACAATCTGTCTTCCATTGTGCTTACATTTGGGCACTGTGAGTAACATATACTGTGTTGGAACAGAGTCATTAAAAAAATGACTACCCTGTTGGCTTGGAAGGGAGTAAGTAGCTGAGATGCTATCACACAGGAGTGGTGAGCAGGCTAGCCCATCCTGAGCAGCAACCTGAGCTTTCTTAAAGATGGACCTCCCTGAACTTGGTAGGAGAGCCCAGTCAAGCAATCCCCTGTGAAAACATTAGCTCTGCTGGTCCCAGCCATATCATTTTTACCTATGGCAAAGGGGAGAAAAGTTGAATTTTGTATAACTGACTTTGCAAATATTATCTCTGCCATCATGTTCAAGAAAGCCAAGCTCCTATTGAGTCTAAGGAAGTGGAAGTACGCTTCAAATACCTTAGTGGAAAATGCAGCCGGCCCATCAGGAAGTAAATGCTTTAAAAATGCTTGCATTTACCTTTATTTTGGGATCCTTACTATGGAACTGCAAGAAGAGAAAAATTGGGAGACATTTCCAGGAACCAAAACATTATTTACCTTTTAGTGAAATTAATGGCAACAGAAGCTGAGCTCAGATCCTACTAGCAGGGTTGGTGGCTCAAGATAGGGCTTTGTGGCAGGAGCTTTGCTCCCAGTCCACCTGGGGTTTAGGGACTGTACATTTGTGAATCGGTACAAGCCCATGGCTAAGGAGCCCTTCACCTGGATGTTTTTCCATCAAGCAAGCCAGCAGGTGTGAAGCAACCTTAACAAAGAACTTTGAGGATTAAAAAGAGGAAAAAGGCAGTGTAGGGACATAAAGAAGGATGGTCCTATTTTTAACTCTTAGAAGCACCAAAGTACAATTATATGAACCCAGACATATTTACTGATTTTATTAATTTTTTTAATATTAATTTGTGGTACTAGCGTTTGAACTCAGGGCCTACACCTTGAATTACTCGACCAACCCTTTTTTGTGATGGGTTTTTTTCGAGATAGAGTCTCACAAACTATTTGCCGCAGCTGGCTTCAAACTATGATCCTCCTGATCTCTGCCTCCTGAGTAGCTAGGATTGCTAGGGTGCCTGGCTTAATTTTTTAATGGTCTCAGTCTTCTTGTCTTAAGTCATCAGAGCACATACACATACTTACAAACAAACATTTTTTTTGGTACAGGGGTTCGAACTCATGACCTCATACTAGCTAGGCAGGCACCCTACCACTTGAGTCATTCTGCTAGCCCTGTTTTGTGTTGGGTATTTTTGGGATAGGAACTCTTGAATTATGTGCCCAGAAGGGCTTTGAACTGTGATTCTCCTGATCTCCACCTCCCAAGTAGCTAGGATTACAGGTGTGAACCACCGGAACCCAGCACAAAGATTGTTTTTCATGGACTCACAGCTATTTAGTTTGTTCTTAAACACATTTTTGAAATCGAAGTAAAATGTATTAAAATCATGTGTAAACCAGATCTGCATGTGTTACAGGAAAAAAGAGACATTATCAAATCTAGGGGCCAAGAGATGATAACATGGATCTTGTTAACTCACTCATTAATTACTAAGAACTTAATTATACAACACTGCTAAACACATAGAGAAAATATTATGAATACCTATTCTTGGCCAGCTAGAAACTTATAGTCTGATTTGTGTTGTAAATGTTACTTATTAAAATGCTCACGAGGCCACTTGGAATTTAACATGTTTTGAATAAAATAGTTTTGAAATTGCTTATCTAGGAAAGATTTCTGTGTACAGAGAAGCAAGATATCAAATCGATCTTGGAGGAGAAATGAGTAAGGGAGTACTTAATATTTTGTGGCTGGTTAAAATTGACTGTATTTGGGAAACTGGTTAGTGTATTATATGTTATAAAGCAAAGAAGAAAACTGCTTAAAAAGCTAGAGCAGGTTGCTCACTGCTGTTTCTGCCCAGGGAAGTCACATCCACACACAGGGCGGACAATGACTGCAAACTGAGCCTCCAGTCGACCAGGTAGGATTCCTGGGAGGGAAGCGCTGTAATTTGAAACTCAGATTAGCCATTTTCTCTGTGGTGAAACAAAGACCACAAGTACACCTTCTCAGTCATCAGGAGAGTCAGCTTTCTTTCAGGACATGTTTATTTTCCAAAGAAAGCTGATAAAACCTGCTGATTCTCCATAGCATATTAAATGAGTTGGACTGGTTTTACTTTAGTGACTACTTAGGCCACGTTTTGGGTCTTGCTTAGAAATGTCCCAAAGGCCAACAGGCTGGATTTGGAGGTGAAGGAGTTTTTCAAACATGTGAGACAATTAGAAGTTTGATTTGCCTTCTCCTCCTCCTCCTTTTTGAAAGTTTTTCTGAAGTACCCAAGAAATCACAGCAACCCATCCAACCAAATATCAAAGTTCACTTTATATAGAAATCTGTGAAACAAAAGAAGCTTGGTTGCTTATCTTTTTCAATGCCAACTTTATGCTCCTATCAAGGGACCACTGGACTGAATGTTTTAGGAGTTGGTAGACCACACTGCCCTCCAACCAAAGGATTCAACTATTATTTTACAAGCTGTACATATGGAACATTAAATTAAAAAAATGTACACTACTGTGTACAAATTTTCTTTTAAGCAGATCAGAATGCTGTGTTTGGCTTTCGTTGTCTCAGTCTGCTTAGGAATTTCTAATGAGTAAACCATAGTGTTTAGCAGTAAAATATGGTTATGGGCCTTAAATGCGGGCAACATTTAACAACAGTATATTGATTTTTTCTGGTAATTTTATTTCCATGAACATTTCTGGTTTCCTAATTAGTAGCCTTTTAGAGAGAGATTTAACATTCTCTGTATCAGAGGATTTGCCTTCTATGATACAGCTTCTGGGGGGAGAGAGAGCTTAGAGCCTAGCCACCCAAGTTCTGTGTTCCCTGTCTGTAGGCTGCACATACATGCTCATGTACCCACCTCCCATCCTCCCTTGCCTCCAATACAATTAAGACAAAATAGCGTTGGTGAACCTGGTGACAAAACTCAACAATCTCCAATTGCACACTCACCCTGTAACGGGAAGGACTGTTTACCCCATGTTCCTTATTAAACTGAAGTATTTTATTTAATGAGCATGACTCATGCAAGGTGTTCCCATAAATCATCGGCTGGTTTACAAACTCAATAACTAGGCTTCCTGCTATAACTAGGCTGTGCACACCTTAAATTATTAACACGCCAGGGCCTTAAGGCAGATCTTTGATGATGATGATATAAACACTGTGAAGACAAGGTACGCTCTCAGCAAAAGATTACTGACTCTAATTACCATTTACCACAGGAAAAAGAAAAGAAAAGACAATAAAATATGAGGGAGAATTGAAATCTGAGATTTAATTTTATGAGAGCATTAAATACCTCCCTCCTCAACTTTTTTCCTTTCCTTTTTCTTTCCTTCTTTTTTCTCCTTTGCGGCTGCCATACCAACCTTATATGCTGCTGGTGTATAATGACAGCCCACGGTTGGCTAATCTTAAAAGGGTGTCAGCTCTTAAGAGGAAAGGAGGGAAAAGAATGGAAACACTAGAGACTCTGCAGTTGATATTATGCTCATTCTTTGAAATGTGGAGGAAAAAGCCAGCGGGGAAAGAAAATGATAACACACTGGGGAAAAAAAATCAGCTTTAATTGTTTTTGTGTATATACATAATAAAAAGGCTAAAGGACTAATATGCCTGACTGTATTCATTTTGGTAAACTAGAACTTCAGATCAGCTTTTTAAAAGGAGTCATTTGCTCTTATGACGTGCTTCGGTTTTACTGCGTCCTCATTACACAGTTGTTGGAATGATGCAAAGAAGTTGAAATGAAAGAGATAAGAAAGCTTATTAAAAAATGAAAATCCAGCAAAATGACACATGGTGTATAGACACAAGAATAACATGTTTTCTTTCTGGGCAGTTGGAAGGTGAACCTAGCATTTTGGGGGAGGAAGAGAGGTCTTGGAGAGCCCAGAACAGTGTGTAGGACAGACTGAAGGGTGGGAAAAAGAGGCTCAATCCAGCTTCCGGTTGCAGGGGGCTTTTGTTTTTGCCTTCCCCTTGTGGCTTTGTATATTTTTAGTTTTAAGGATTGACATTATCTTTGTAGGTTAAATTGATGGCTCTATTTTTTTCTTTTAAAAATTCAAGTTGTCATTTAATATTATTTATGAAATTACAGCATGGCAGAGTAAGAAAGGACTTTGGCAATGACCAACCCCTTACTTTTGCCAGGGTGACACTTTCAACCCTTAAAGGTGAAGTTGTTTGGCCAACAATATCATTCCCAGGACACTGTGGATATATCTGAATGAAGGTAGGACCCAAACCAGCTCTTTATGGGCCAGAAGGTCGTGTCCATTGGAGCTAACCTCACTATCACTGAAGTGTGGTTAGTCATTGGGAAATTGACAAGCAGCCTTATACCTGAAACAGCACCACTGATTACTAACGCTATCTGTCCTATCTCATAATCCACTAAAAGTGTTACAATAGGACATAGGGGAGGGGGAACCTATAATAGATATTTGCAGATTTTTTCTTTTCATTTGAAAAGCTTTCCTGGTAGGATCATTGGAGATTTTGGGTGTAGGCTAGATTCAGGAATATAAGAATTTGCCTCTAAATGCTATTTTTTCTGATATTTCTCCAGCCATCTCATAAATCCTTAGGCATTCTTGGGCTGCTAAGGGACAGTGGAGTGGGAAACTAGTATAGGCCCTAGGAACCTTGTCAAGAGGCTTTTAACACACCTGGGGTTGTTTCCCCCTCTGGATATGTGAAGTTTGATTTTCTTGCCCCCATCCTCTGCATCCTACATTGAGATAAGAACCTATACTGCAGCAGATCCAAGGGGACAAGTGCATCTTGTCCCCCTTCCCTGAAGAGCAAAAAGTGAATCTGTGTAAAATGAAAGACATCTGATGGCTTTCAATACATCTGGAAAATACCAATGTAGCTATTTTTCTCTCAGGTCACTTAGCTGAGTGACTCACCTAAAGTTGGAAACAAAGACTCTGACCACCTTGAATGGTTCCCAGGAGTCAGGGCTCCCTTGTCAATTTCCAGTTAGGGTTATTTTCCTAATAATCCCACACAGGGCCTCTAAAGAACTTATTGTGTAGTCTCATTTTTCTCATTGTCCAGAAGAAATATACTGTAATTTTGCCCTTGTTCATTAGATAATGATTGTAATTCACCTTCCCAGCTGTATGTTCATCAGAGGTAACCCCATGTAAATATTTGGAGAAACAGTAATGTAGATATATAACCTTATAAAAAACCAAGGTTTTTTTTTTTGGGTGATCAAGTGGGTACCCGTCGTGATTTTGTGAGAGACCATCGAATATATAAATACTAGGGTAGAATACCTTTAATAATGTGTTTATGTACATTTAAATTGTTAGTGTGCAATATTCGTTGTCAAACACAAAATTTACACATCAAGACCATTTTGTGCTCTTTGCCCTGGGCTGATTGTAATGCAAAGAGCCACAAAGGAGCCTCTTCTCAAGCTGCCTTTTTTTTTTTTTTTTTTTTTTTGGAGGGCACGGAGGACACTGAATAAGCTCTTCCCAGCCTCAGCGTCTGGGCTCTTTGCTGAGAGATCGCCGGGGGCAGAGCTAGCCTGATGGCTCTGACTGGCCTTGCTCCCCGGGGTCGACCCAGGGCTCTGTATGGCCTCCTCATCAATCTAACCTGGGAAGGGACTAACAGAGGAATGCGTGTATGCAAATGTGCTGGACACTAAAGAGAATAGAGGCCGAGGGGCGGCTGGATGAGTTCCAGGGCTGGGGGGGGGGCTTCCTGAGGCCACTCCCCACAGTCCTGGATCCATGACTCCACACTTCAGCTCAGGACCAGAGACCCAGTACATCCTGCCCCCTTCTGAAGTGGCCAGAGCACGGCAGGCATAGTCAAGTATTATTTACTTATTTGTGCAATTTTTCTTTTAAGATTCCATCCCATGAATTTTTTTTTTTTTCTTTTCGATGCTGGGTATTGAACCCAGGCACCCATGTGCTCTACCACTGACCTACATACATCCCCAGCCCCAAGTATATTTTTATTTCAAAACAATGCATGCTTATATGGTTCTGTTCTAGGCATATATATGCAGATAAACCTTCAAAAATTATTTCTTGCTCTATATTTTGTTTCTGTTCTTTTTAAATAATAAGACTTTTCAAATATGTGCAAAGGAAAAGTAGTGGGTTGGTAGAGTGGCTCAAATGGTAGAGTGCCCAAGAGACACTCTTGCCCAAGTAGCAAGCAAGAGACCCTGAGATCAAACTCCAGTATCACCACCACCAAAAAAAGGACAGATAGTGTACAATCAATCTCCTTGTATGTATCATCTAGCTTTAACAATGAACAGCACATAACCCACTTTATTTATCTGTCCCCAACTTACTTTCCTTCTCCCTACTATTATTTTGGGACAAATATCAGCCAAAAATTGTGATAATATATACATTACATAAAATTTGTCATTTAATCCATTTATTTATTGATGCTGGAAATTAAATTTAAGGTCCTGAGAATACTAAACTATGTTTTCTACTACTGAGCTACAGCCCCAGTCTGAATTTTTGAGACAGGGCTTGAATTTGCCATCCTCTTGCCTCAGCTTCCTGATGCTGGGATTACAGTTGTGGACCACCATCCCAGCCATTGTAACCACTTTGAAATTTGTAATTTAGTGGCATTAAGTACATTTACTTCATTGTGCAACCATCACTATCAACCTCAGAACTTTTTCATCTTGTGAAACTGGAGCTCAGAACCCCTTAAATAATAACTTCCATCCCCCTTCCCCCAGCCCCTAGCAACTACTTTGAATCTATGGTTGTGAGTAGTCAAAATCACAGGGGAGTAGCTTGTAGGAGTAGAATCATACAATATCCTTTTGTGTCTAGCTTATTAAGCTTAGCATCATGTACTCAAGATTTATCCACATCATAGCACGTGCCAGAATTTCCTTCTCTTTTTAGGGCTGTGAATTCTGTTTTATGATCTGTTGGTTCATTTACTAGGAAAGACCGCTTTCTCTCATTTTAACTCTTAAGTTTAAGTATTCCCTCCCTCATCGAAGGGAATAATTTTACTTTTTTACTTTTGTTTATTTGGAAAGCAAGTGATTTTCAAAGAGGAAGTCTTTTCTCCTGCTAATCCCAGATCACAGCAGGAAGAATATTAGTGAGTATTGTGTCTTCAGTAGCTGGAAATCACAAACATGGGGACACTTATCTCTAATGTGTTTGTGGAATTTTGCATCTGCCTACCTCTTATATATTCTCTATGTCCTATATATGATATAATAAATACATCTTAAGACCAGACACCCCTTGGTGTCCAAGGGGGATTGGTCCCTGAACCCCGTTCACTGACATACTGAAATCTGTGGATGCTCAAACACCTTGTATCAACTGGCGTAGTATTTGCATATAACCTATACACATCCTCCCGTATACTGTAAATCACCTCTAGATTACTTGTAAAGCACTGAAAATGATACCTAAATAATTGTCATACTGAATTATTTAGGGACTAATGACAAGAAAACCAAGTCTGTACACGTCTAATTCAGATGAAATATTTTCTTTGAAATTTGTGAGTCTACAGATGCAGAATCTGCAGATACAGAGATACAGAGGGCTGACTCTACTTAACTGTATGTTTTCTGTGGATGTAAAAGATAGCTTGAGAGTTTAGGCGTGCAGGACGATACGGGTAGCAGGATCACAATTCTAATCTAAAGTATGTTTCTCAGGAACCCCAAATCGTGTTTCTATCAGATAATTAGTCTTCAAAATATTTCAGAAAGCTTGTGAAGCATGGATTGCTTCTCCATTTCATAAACAATGAAGGTGTATACTAGCAAAAGGAATTGTTGACTGAAAAAAGACATAGTGAGGCAGTGCAGATCTTTCTTTTGTCTTTGCAATCCTTTCATCTGCCTGTTCTACTCTGAGCCACAGTCCCCTGCACTAGAGCTAAGGAGGAATAGTGAAGTCCTGTGCCTGTTCTGCAGTAGCTACTTCCTGCTTAATGCGGGAAAATTAACAATGAGTTAGCCTGAAAGACGGACAGAGGCAAGGAGAGTGCAGAGTACAACAGTACCTCTCAGGGACCTTTCCAGCAGCAAGGACATGTGTGCCCTCCTTTCCCCTGGTGAGGTGGTGTGCAGGTCTGCTGGTCTATGCCATATTTCTGGGGTGAGGAACACATGGGTGGGGGGTGTCAGCATTCTGCATCTACATCACCCCATCCCTAGTTCTTGCGGTGCTTCTGGTAGGACCTGGCCTCAGGCTTGACCCTTTTCCCACAGTGGATGCTGCAGGCTAGCCCTTTGGTCTCCTTTCTGTTCCAGGCTCTGATCACACCATCTTTATCTCCCCTTCCTTTTGGGAAAACAAAAGAGAGAATAATTATAGCAGATGCGGGAGAGCAGTAAGAGTACTTAACACAGCACCTTCGTGGTGCGCACGTGTGCTATATGAGCACACAAATATGGAAGTCTAATAATAGCTCTTGCTCTGTGCTCTCTCCTGCAGTCCTGCCCACCTCCAAGTCACCTCCTCCACAACAACTTGTCTGACCCACTTATCTGTCCCTTAGTCATTTGCCTGCTTCTGGTAGTCATTTCCAGTGGCCTTTTGTATTTGTTTTCTGTATTGTTTTTAACTCTGGTGATTCACTGTGACTCCCTCGATTTGGTGGTCACTTCCTCCGGAACTGGATGGGACCACAACTTCTGCATTTGTGGAACTGAGCACAAGGTAGGCATTCAGGGCATTTGTATGAAATGAACAATGGCTGTTCTTTGGAGGACAGATGGAGGGAAAGGGTTTTAACTTAATCACATGGGGTTACACAGAGGTGGGAGTAGGGGTGGAGAGCAGGGCTTTGATTTCTCAGCTGTCATTCCATTGCACTGCCCCAAAAGAAAGCAAGTCAGAGCAGGCATGAAGATTGCCCGACATGGAAAGGCACTCCATGCTGCTTTTGAGGTTATCACTAGATGGAAGAATGATAAGAATTGGTCATATCCTCTGGAGCTACTTCCCTGCAATACTTTGCTGTTGGCCAGATGAGTGTTTAGTGTTAATGGTTTTGGTTATCTGTATTTAATTTTGTAGAGGGGCAACAGCTTCCTCACTCCTCTTTCTAGACTGTTTAACACTCTGGGGCTGTGGATCAATGGTAGTGCAATTGTCTAGCATGCCTCCACCCCTAGCACTACAAAAACCAAAACAGAACAAAACAAAAAACCAGAAGAAAACATCCTAGAGATTGTCTAACATTTAACTTTGGACTGCCAATGGCTTTAATAAAAAGGCTTTGAGAACACAGCAGTCCTTGTTTGAGAAGAAGCTACATGGCTTAAAGTAGCTAAGAAATTGTTTAAGATAGTTGACAACCTACCAATCTTATTTGCTAAATATCTCTCACTGAAGCATGCCAAGTAGGCCATAAAATAGACATGATAAGTAATTTTTTTGTATCACCAGAGAAGCTTAATCTGAATGCAGTAGTTCATAAAACACTTCTGTAATGAGGGACTCAGAACTTAAAATATAATGCTTTTGTAACTCTGGACCTCTTGGGGGAAAAAATAAAATGAGTCATTAAGTCCATAAAAGACAATCTACACATTCAACTTTAAATGTGCTTGCTGCGTAGTTTTTTCTCCGTGCTGAGACTCTTCTCCTCTGTGTAAGAGCACACTCACTCTACTGCGAAGGAGTTTCTTACGTGAGGAGTAGGGCCGCCAGTGTGTCCATATTCCCATGCACTTGCACATGAAAATGGGGCTTGTCTTTTTGAAATGTGGTTCACATGCTTACAGATCTCCTATCGTGGAAGATGTGTAGACTTTTTGAGGTGCAGGAGTCAAATTCGTTTCTTCGAGCTTCTGGCTGATTATCAGTTTATGAAATTAAAGAAGGACAAAAAAGCCATCTCCCACCCTTCTTCTACTGGGTTACATTTATGGGGATTAACTACGTTATTCAATGTATTTCTTAAGAATTAAATTAATTATAATGCATTTGGATTCCCCGAGCATTTTCACAATTAATTTGTGGTATTGAGTTATCAAATATCCCTTTCTTCAGGGATTAGCTCATTTCTGATGTTTTGCACTGGTGTCCCAGGAAGTAATTTTGGACTAAAAAAAAAATTGGATCCTTATTCCAAGATTTGTTTTTAATCTCCAAAGGAATTCTTGGAACACTGGAATAAAGTGGTATGACAGTGGTTAATCCCTTAAGTAGGGATATCTGATCACCCAATGACATAAACGAGTGAAATCAGCAAGCAATGGAAATGTTCTCTTTCTCAGCTGCTTTTTGGATACCAAGCATCAAGACAGAGCCTATATGAAATGCATCATTCCTGCCTCTCTAGAGACATATTAAACTCAATTTAAAAAATCAATTGCAAATTTAAATAACTTGTTTCAGATGATCAGATAGCCTAGAAAATACCCTGGACTTTGAAAATATCTTCGCTCAAGTTTTAAAAATTCTTTCCGTGATGTTACATAACTTCCTTTCCAAAGTCAAATCTGATCATGCTCTATTACGAAAGGGTGCTACATGAGGGTTAGGCATTCCATTAGGCAAGGGTGCTATCTGGCAAAGAGCTTTTATTTCAGGTAAATGGTGAGACTGAATCCTCTGAAAACACTGGGCTGTGTAGTAAGGACTACAATAAAATACAATGGTAGATAATCTCTTTACCCACATATATTTACTTAAGGTAATCTTGTCAAATCCTCATTTGCCTGTCAAAGTTAGAAGGTAAAATATTAGCACTGTGATGTCATTTGGAAGTCAGTTCACAGCAGAGAAAGTGTAGTTTCTTTAAAGAACAGAACAAAATCTTGAGAGATGCTGAGTACATGTGACCACTGGGTTCCAAAGAGGTCAAGGAAATGTTTTGGATCAGTGCTGAAAAGACAAGGTTTATATTTTTGAACTTTACAGTAATGGAAACAATCCAAATTATTATAAAATCAAACACAATTTAAGCATATCAGTAAAACATTACCCTGTACTTGGCAATCTTGCAATTATTTAAGAAATTTTAATTAATTTTCTGCCTAGCATTTTTTTGTGGCACTAGGATTTGAACTCAGGGCCTCATGTTTGGTAGGCAGGTGCTTTACCACTTGAGCCACTCCTCCAGCGATTTTCTGATTTTTTGATAAAAACAGCCTGAAATTTTTTGAAAGAAGAACGTCTTTTCTTGGTATCTTAAAGGATCATGTAAGTGTATGAAATAGAAAAGAACCTTATTTTTTCACACATTTTTAAGTGGGCAGTATTTGAATGGATATTATTTAATATCCATTTTATTATTTGTGCATTGTTCATGATCAACTTATAATGTGATCATATTTAGCAAGCAAAGCAAGTGGTGTGTGTATCAATAGATTTTGATAATATGGGGCCACAAAAACTTCATTCGGCTATTTGTTTTCATGTTTTATGCACATTTGTCAGTATTGTCCTTTCTCATCCAGCAGAGCAGAGTAATAGCTTTTCAGAGGAACAAGTGTAGAACCAATTAGGGCCTCTTTCAGGAACTGACATTCTTAAGAAAGTTCCTGTAAAACAAATGTGAAAACCCTACTATTTTTATCTGTTGTACATTTGAGCTATGAGTTAAAATGTGGTGCACACTTATTTTCAAGATACTTAAAATGTACCTCAATTATTTTTCTTTAAGGATATCTTTTTTTGGAGGGTAAATTATACCCCACAGGATCTGTTCTTCTTCTCAAGGCATTTAGAGCCTATCTCCTTATCTACTTCTCTTTCCCTACTTCCATTCCTTCTGTCTTTGATTAGGGTGATACAGTCCAGAAAAGATGTTGATTTGGAGTTTCAGATAAACTTATGACTGAAAAAAATGCATGCATTAGTTTCACCTTCATTGAACTGTAAGATTGTTGAGGTCCAGGTTGCTTCTCATAGTTCTGACATGGGACTTAGAGTAACAACTATCTGGCTTTGTATCTGGCTGCTGCCATTTATCAGTGGTATGACAGCAGGGCTGTTGCAAATTTCTCTGTGTCCCACTGCTTTCATCTGCAAAATGGACATGGCATAGCTCCTATTCCATAGGACAGCTAATGGTGATAAATCTGCCAATAGATGTGAACTCTAGAAAGGCTCAGATTTCAGTCCTTTGCTGGCCAGAGCAGGTCACAGTTCCTTTGTTCAGCAAATATTTTAAGGGTTTACTGAATGTCAGTCACTTTCGAGGGGCACCTGGTACCCATCTGTGAGTAACAAGAGATTAAGGTGTGACTGCCTTTGTAGCACTGTCATTCTAGTAGGAAAAACAGATCATGAACAGTAAACATAATATGAGGTTCATTAGCAGGTATAAGGGTGAAAGGAGGAGGACTGAGTATTGGTGGTTCACATCAGGAATCCCAGCTATTCAGAAGGTGGAGGTGGGAGGATCTGAGGCTGGCCTGTGCTAAAGCTAGAGACCCTACCTGAAAAACTAAAATCAAAAGGACTAGAGGTGTGACTCAAGTAATAGAGTACAAACACAAGGCCCTGAGTTCAATTCTCAATCCTACAAAAAGAAGAGAAATAAAAAACTAAAGTGGGAAAATGTTGAGCAGGGCAGGGAGACGAAAGTGCCAGAATGCATAGGAATGCAGGTAGTAATTTTAAAATAGGACTAAGTTAGAAAGCCAAATAGAGGCAAAAATATAAGGGAGGTGAGGGATTTAACTATGTGGATGTCTGGGAAAAGGTTCCTGGCAGGAATGGCAGCCAAGATGTTTGGGGAACAGTAGATCCCTTGGTTGTTGTCTTTGGCAATCCTGTATCCTGACTGGAACCCCACAATTGTAGCTGAGTGAGAACAGGAAGGAATGGATTGGAAGAGCAACAAGACTAGACTACACAGGGCCTCCTAAGCTGCTATAAGACCTGCACTCTGTGGAGTTGGTGCAGAGGTTCTGAGAACTCATAGTTTTAAAAGATTTCAATGGTTTCAGTGTTGGGAGTACACCAAGGATTGTGGCTGCTCTGAGCCTAGTAAGATGGCTTTTCAGGACTTGGGGATGCACGAATACTGAATGAACAGCCTATTTTGTGTCATATGTTTCTTTGGTTGCTGTCATTTTGCTTTTGCTCCAGGCTTGCTCTTCTTATTCACATTTTCTTCATTGTGCTTAGTAGGGTCTTTTAGGTGGCAAGGAAAAGTCACTCTGGTTGCTTGAGGCAACCAGAACTCAACTCCAAGCAACTGATATAACTGTGTGAATCAGTTGGATAAGACAATGGAAGGAGATGCCTTTTCTGCCAAAAGGTATGCACTTTGATAGCTTTAAAAACTGCTGCTTAGGTGAAATCAAAACACACATAGGGCAGTCAGGGTCAGGCTACCTGTCTGTGACAGCTCTTTAACAGCAGTGTTTGCTGTTGAAAGGGTTGAAGGTAGGATATAAGACTGTCTCAATTCTGCATAGCCAGGTCCTTACAGAAAGCTGCCTTCAACTGGGCCATCTTTAAGCCCCATGGGGCCTTTGCACCATTTACAAAAGGCAGCCTTCATCTGTGGGGTCACTGCTCTGATCCAGCATGGTTGGTCTGGTAGGTGGAGGTGAAGCTGGATTTCTGTTCTTGCTTATTCTCTAGAGATTTTTGTGCAGTGCTCAACTTGCATATCCCATCTTTTAAGAGTTGACACAGTGCTAACAAAACTGCGAAGTTTGTTTTTTTATTGGCAGCAGGTGTGCGGTCCTCTTTGGTTGGGTGATATTTTACTTTGGTGACTCAGCTGCTTTCTTTCTCTCTCTCTCTCTCTCTTTCTCTCTCTCTCTCTTTCTCTCTCTCTCTCTCTCTCTCTCTCTCTCTCTCTCTCTCACACACACACACACACACACACACACAAAATTTTTTTTTCCTCCAATCATCATGAATTTAGCAATTCTTTCTTGGTATATTTAATTCAAACTCCTTGAAAGAAAAGTTGGTAAGTTTGGCCAGCCACTTATTGGTAGAGTTGGTGTGTCAGGGCAGCTCTCTGACTCAGGAATCCATGTCAGAACCAGTCAAGCCCATCTAGGGCATGAGAGAATGCAGTTACTGAATGCTACCAAAAATGAAACCATCTGCAATAGCAATGCTTTGCTCTGGTTACATCTTGGGTAAAGTGACTTAATTTATAGGAAAACACAGGATAGTGTTATAGTAAGTCTTTCTTCAATATACTGGGAAAGAAACCAAAAGAATGTTTTGTTTTCCACAGGGAGGCCATGGAAGTAAGCGCACAGTTTAGCAGTTTACCCAGTCACCTTACTCTATGTCAATCTCAGACCCCAGTCAGTAGTCTATCTTACTTTCTAAACATATGTGCTCTATTTCTTGCTATCATTCCATGCCCTAATCATCTGTTCTTATCATTATTTTCATATTTCTGTTACTGGTGTCTTGGTTTGTACTTTCCCCTCTTTTTAAGCCACCTCTACATTTCCAGCAGAATGATATTTCCAGAAAACAAGTCTAATCCATGATCACATTACTCTCTACTATAAGCTCTCCAGGAGTATATCCCTTCTTGACATTCAAGAGCTTTCTCTGATGTTCTCAAATCTTGGTTAATTCTCCACATTTCCTTCCCTCTTCACTCCCTCCCTCCCTCCCTCCCTCTCTCCCTCCCTTCCTCCCTCTTTTCCCTGTTTCCTCCCTCCCTCCCTTCCTCCTCTCCTCCCTCCCTCTCTCCCTCCCTCTCTCCCTCTCATCCATCCTTCTTTTCTTAGATTGAATCTAGGCCCTTTCACATGCTAAGCATGTACTCAGCCCCAACACTTCACATTTTCCTAAACATCTAAGTCTTTTTATGTGATGGGAAGCCCTTTCTCTTTTTCTTCATTTGGCCAGTCCTACTTGATGTGAAGGGCACAGTCTTTGGGGAGACTTCCTTACTTCATCTACAGCATTTGGGCCTCTCTTCCAAGTGCCCTTTGGGTCCTTTGTGTCCCTGCACTAAAACACAGTAGCTGTGTAGTTGTTCTTGGCTCCCGTATTATCTCATGTGCTGCACTGTGGGTCTCTGGAGGACAGAGCTCTGAGGTCTCATTTCTGTAAACTCAGGACCTACCCCTCCACCTCATCCTAATGGTTGATCCATAGAGTGTGCTTAGCTAAATCATTTTCAATTGAATTATAGACCTTGCTCTTAGAAGTTCCTCTACAAGAGAGGAGTAAAGTTTACTCCCCTTCCCACAATCTCTATTTTGGGAAAAAGGATAATATTCTTTCTTCTCTCCTTCCTGTATTTACTCTAAATCTTCTTCAAAGCTTTCATTAATGGTGATTCTAAAATGTGATTTGATGAATGAAAGTCATGGAGACTCTAGAAAGTCTCGAAGCCTGGGTGTCTTTATTTATTTATTGAGAGTGCTGCAGTCTCTCAAGTCTGTCTAATCTGTGATCTTAGTCATTGAATGTTCTTTTAGTTTTTTAAGGCAGACTAAGAAAGGATTTCATGCTTGCCAAGTGCTGCCTAGTTTGTCTGAGAGGTAAGGAAACCTTGATGACTGTCTGGTCAAAGTGGAGTCCCTGTTGCTGTCAGCTTGTGCCTGAGGGAGGCCGGATCACCATGCTGGAGAAGAGTCATTTCTTTCTCCTTTCTTTGTCATTTTTTGGATGATGCTGGGATGGAACCCAGGATTTTGCTTGTGCCAGGCAAGCACTCAACCACTATGCTATACTCTCAGCCTTTGTTTTTTTGAGGCAGAGTCTCAGTATGTAGCCCAGCCTGGCCTTGAACTTGTGATCTTCCTGCCTGTTCCACCTGAGTGCTGGGGTTACAGACATGGTACCCCCATGCCCATATCTTTCTCTTTTCAGTTGCGTTTTTTCATTAGATCCCACATGATAAAAATTCAGGTTATAATACACATATACATGGAAATGTCACAATAAAACACCCTATAGCAATCTTGAACAAACAAAAATGACTTCTCCCCCGCAAAACAGAACAGGAAGGCATAAAAGGTCCTGTCTGGGGGATTGGTATCAGTGGAAGAGGGGAGGACATAAGGAAAGGGTGTAGGAGGCTGAATATGGTGGAAATGTTATGTACACATATATGTAAATGGAAAAATGAGACCTGCTGAAACTATTCCTGAGAGGGAGGATAAAGGAGAATGGTAGAGAGGATGAATTCAACCATAATACACTGTGAGAACTTTTGTTAACGTCAAAATATACCTCAGTAAACAATAATGAAAATAAAAGAGAAAAACTGGAAGCAAAACAAAACACCATTTCTTCACTTGGTTGATTATCCAAACCTTCCCTGCAGTCTTCCCTTCCTTCTTTTCCTCCAGTAGGCAAATCTCGTATATACCCATACTTGAAGGTGTCAGCAAGGTTTCTGCTATGATTCAGTTCAATGCCACCTACCACTGGGAGTGGATGAGCTGTTGGGATTGAGTAGGAGTGTTTTTGTTGTTACCATACCTTTTAAGAAAATATTCTACCAATGTGTCACCAATTTAAGATGCTCATTTGTTATTTCACTTTAAGCAGGCTCTACATTCTAGTTTATCAGCAGAATGGAATCCCTATTCCAGTTGATAAACACTGTAGAGCAAATGATTTAATTTACTAGCATAGCATTACTCTACATATTATTGTACTGATCAGTCATTGCATACTAAAATCACTCATCCTTAATGCAATGATTTGGTATCCCTACAGAGAATTCCAGTCATCAGAATGTCATTAGATACAGTAAAAAATGAAAATTACTATTACCCAGCAGTAAACACTATTAACTGTTAGTTAAAATTGCATTTAATTTAGCTGTGCAAGAGTTTACACATTTCCACAGTTTACTTGGTCCTCGAATAATTGTCACCGCAAAAGTTAATGACACTTCTGCCAATGAAATGACAGAATGAGGAGGAGCTGGTGACCAACTGGTGTTTTCATATGGCAGATGCCATATTGTGACAGTGCAGATTTCTTGGCTCTCTGGGGCTTTCCATTGGTCAGGAAAGGAAGCATGTCAGTGTTCTGAAAATAGGAAACAAAGCATAAGAGTTTGTACTTCCAAAATGCAGAGGAGCATCAAATATTTGGAAGGGAAAGGAAGTGATTTCGCTCAGGAAGGAAGTGATTCCTCCAGGTTACCATTCTCTTTCTCCATCAATTCAGCATTGCACTCTGGTCTTGCTGAGCTCTGTGGCAAGGCTGATAAACTGAAGCCACCACAAAATCCTTGCCAGTGTTACTTGCAAGAAAAACTATGCAAGTTGCTGAATTTCACAGGCTTAGCAATTCCAGGACTGCGTGTGTAGTGGAGTTAACAGGTGAGTAAATGAGTAACAGGAGCTGGTTTTAGGTTGAAAAAAGCAATTGAAAATAAGCATGGAGGTTGTTAGAATGATTCTGTGGTGCTGGACTGGGGTATCCAACCCCGGATATCCATCAGAACTCATGTTTATTTAGACATTGGCAGGCAACACGTGTAACAAGACACACATGGGCCGTTGGCAGACGTGAGGAACCCGCTCATTGTGCAGTGCCAAAAAGTAGGTCCTGGAAATAAAGCAACAGGACAATGTGCAAAGGTTGCTGCCATCTGTGCACACCGAGGTAAGGTGACATGTAGAGGGGAAGGAGGGAAGCAGAGAACGTGACCGTTAGCACAGGCACCGTGGTAGGAGCTGAGGAGGCACTGCCGCTGGTGCAGGCCGAAATCGGCGGGTGAAAGTGAGGCAGCACGTGTGCATGGCCTCCGAGCATCTCCCCCACTCCCTAGGCACTGTGGTGCTAATAGGCAACCCAAATTCCTTGACATCCTCCCCTATAAGAGGGAGCTTGCTTTCCCGGGGCTGGGCTGAGTGACACACTCAACAATCCATGAGAAGGGAGAAACGGCAGAGGCTGTCTTCACCCACTGATGGAGGCAGTGAGCCCAGGTGACACCGCCCACCGCCCACCACGATGTGAGAAGCCCTGCCCCACTGCCAAGGTCTTCCTTAAAACCCCAAGCCTCATTCTGAGAACACAGCAAACCCAGACTAGAGCGTCTACAAAATACCTGGCCAGAACTCGTCCCAAGTGTTGTGGGAGGGGACGAGAGGGCAGCGGGGTGAATACCGACAAAGGACCGTAAGTCCATGCGTGAAAAGATCACGACAAAGCCCATGAGAAAGTACAAACGAAGTGTCCACGCATGCAGGACAAGGGAAGACTGTATCTGAGGGAGGTGAAGGAGGCTAAGGGGACATGTGACTGAATGCCATATGGTGTCCAGCCCTGGACTGGCTCCTGAGACTAAGAAAGGACATCGGAGGAAACGGGAACTGAGCAAAGCCTGTATTTTATATACAGTGAGTAGTGAATGGCACCATTATCTGTCAATTTCCTAATTTCAATAAATGTCCATCGGTCATGCAAGGTCCATTAGAGGCATCTGAATGAAGTGGGTATACAGAAACTTACTTTTGCAACCCTTCTGTAAAACAAAAATTATTTCAAAATAAAACCCCAGGAGAAAAAAAAAAAAAAAAAAGTGGGGCTACTAGTTCCCATCTTGTTAAGAACTATGGGACAAGCTAGAAAGTATGTATTAGAGCCCAAGTCTCACCAACCCAGGCTTAAAACTAGTCCCAGCTTAAGTTGGAAAACATGCCTTTGCTTTCCAGTGGCCCTGCCCTGGTGCAGCCTAAGACCTGCATTCCCCAGCCATAAATAAAATCAGCAACAATATCTATGATGCCTATAAATGTGGGCACTCTGTGGGTGATTTGGCTCTAAGCTTTGTCTTTATCCAAGCTGTGTAATTCATTTCTTTGTTTATTCCATAACTGCATGTTACTGAATTTGACTTCTCTGCCCAAAGTGTTGAACTTAGATATGGAAAGGGACACCAGGGACACTTCTGTATAAGCAGAAGGCAATAAAAACAAAATAACAGACTAGACTACTTTCTGCTTTGCTTATGCTTCTTGTGTCAGCTTGACAGTGAAAGTGGTAGTTGGAAACAACAAGCCCTGGTAAGACTGTGGTAGGGAGAAATGGTGCCTGGGCTTATAGGGTTTTGAAGGAGAGCTTCTGTAAATAGCAATCCTAAATAAATGGGGTAGTAGTAACATGGCAGGAAGTCTGCTCCTAGAAAGGGTTATCAGTATGAGTACAGTGTCCATCAACCACCTTTTATCAAAAATGTGCAATGAAGTATTGCTTAAAATGGATTCTTCTTCTTCTTCTTCTTCTTCTTCTTCTTCTTCTTCTTCTTCTTCTTCTTCTTCTTCTTCTTCTTCTTCTTCCTCTTCCTCTTCCTCTTCTTCCTTCTCCTTCTCCTCCTCCTCCTCCCTCTTCTTCTTCCCCCCTTCCTCTTTCCCCCTTCTTCCTCTTTCGCCCTTCTTCCTCTTCCCCCACCACTTCTTCTTCCTCTTCATCTCCTCCTCCTCCTTTATTTTTGGGCAGTGCTGGTGCTTGAACTCAGGGTCAAATAAACAAATAGGTAAGTGCTCCAAAACCTGAGCCATGCTCCCAGTCCTTTTTTGCTTCAGTTATTTTCATATAGCATCTAGTGCTTTTTGCCCAGGCTGGCCTTAGACTGCAATCCTCCTACCTATACCTCCTGTTTAGCTGGGTTTATAGGCATGCACCACCATGCCCAACTAGAAATGGATGTTTTACTACATATGGCATAGCAGAGTGGAAATACTTACAGCAAGTAGCATGCAGTGTGTAAGGAGACATGAAAGCTTCTCTTGTGGTGACAGTGCAGGGGCTTGGGAGGGGAACACTGACCATCCCCATGTTACACATGCCATCCTATTACAGGGGGCCCTGAAATGGCATTACTTAGAATACCTGGATTCTTTTATCCCTAAAAGAAACTTGAAGAGTTAGAAATAAAAGTAACCACCACTCAATGAGCAAAAAGAACACAGCTTTGCTACCTGAATTTTTAAAGATGCTTATGACCAGACCTTGGGATAAAAGAATTCTTGTGTTGCTTCTGGAAGGAGAGGACAGGTACAGATTGTGCATCTGAGAAATGGACACAAGTTATTTCTGGGGGACCTTAAGCATCTGAAAACATTCCTAAAATGTCACAGTATGAAAGAGCTCCTGGATTTTTTCTCTTTATGACTCTTCTCCTACCTATTGAGAAGGTCAGTGAAAAGGAGGGTGAAAGTCACATTAATTGCAACATCTCACTGTGTTGACATTGCTGAGCAGGTCTTGGCTAGAGCTCTTCCACCTCCCTTGGGAAAGCTTCTAGGACTGGCCAAAGTCAATTCCAACTGTCTCACCTGGAAGACATGTGCTGTGTGTGTGTGTGTAGGACCTACCAATAAGCCAACCTATCAACCCCTTACCAATTGGTGCTCTTCACTGTGGGATATAAGACTGACTTATGTGTTACTTTCTTAGCCTTCAGTATTTTATTTTTTGGTGATACTGGGGTTTGAACTTAGGGCTTGTGCTTGCTAGGCAGGTGCTCTACCACTTCAACTACATCACTAGCCCAGCCTCAGTATTGATTTAAGTTGGAAAGACTGCTCAGAAAAATAACAAAACATTATATAATAAAGCATCTGTAGATTATAGAATATATAATAATATATTATTTATGTACCTTACAACATAGGAGCTTGTTATATGAGATAATAAATATATAAATGCTTCAGAAACTTTAAAGTCCTATATAACAGTAAAATATTACTTTTTTTTTATGTTAAAGAGCACTGCTTTAGGACTTAAGTGTGTAGGGAGATTAAGCACCAACAAAGATTCTTAACTGCACAAAAGTAGAATGAGTAGAACACAGACTTGGGTGTTGTATAGACCTTGGATGTCTTGGTCATTCAAGGTTTCCATCTTTTGACTGCACTCTGCTTTTCCTTGTAATATCCCATTAATTTCCAGCTGAAATTCACCACTCTGGCCAGCTTATAGTTTTACCAGCCTAGCTTAGGTCTTCCTGCTCCAGATTCAATTCCTGTACCTCAAATTCCCTTCTCTCTGCCTCCCCAAATCTCACTCTTCATAGCAGGCCTAGGTCAAGTGTTTCTCCTTCCTAACTTCTTGCTTGTTTATTAATCCATTCCACCAGTATTTCCTAACACCCATTATGTGCTCAGCACTCTGAGAGGGGGAGGCACAGAGATGAATCAGGCATGGGGCCTGTACCAAGGGATAACAATAACTATCATGGCATTTACCAAGTGGCTTTTGGTGGCGTTTAAATAGCTATAAAGGTATTAGCTGATAGGATCTTTAAAATAAAAGATAGGTGCAATCTTATTATCTTTATTTTGTAAACTGGGGAAACTGAGGGATGTAGAGGTATACAGTTATTAAATAGCAGAGCTGGGACTTGAAAATGGCGACCTGTGGAAAGAGCCAGACAAGTGCTGACAAATTCATTAATCTGAGTTTCAGAATGAATGTGCCAGATGGTTAAAAGATTCTTATAGGGGTTGATTTTTTCCTGAGACTTGGGAGTTGGTCTCTGTGTACCTGGGCTTTCCAGGCCTTAAGGATTTAGGAGGCAGAACAGCTTATAATCCCAGCAGTCAGCTCACAGTTGGCAGGAGGCCCAAGTTTGAGCTCTAGTTACACACTTGTTAGTTATGTAAACTTGGGTTAGTTAATTAATCTTTCTGTGCCTCAGTTTCCCATGGACTGATGAATAACGATGCTGATAATGCTAATGACCTCATTTGTTGTAAGAATGAAATTAGGGGAGATATATAATAAACATACAGAAGTGCTATGTTTGTTCTAGTTATTAATATTATCATAGAGATAGAATTATGTAAAATCTCATTTCTGTCTGTCTGACGCCTTAAGGAATTGAAACATTCTGCACTGTCATAGTCTTTTGAACATTTCTGTTCCATAAGCCACAGCAAGATTCTAAACACTTCACATTCTGCTTTTAATCACAATGTCAGCTCATTGAGCTGTCTTTTCGTATTTGACACTCCATCAATTGACCATCTTTCACTTTTTTTTTTTAATTCATATGTGCATACAAGGCTTGGGTCATTTCTCCCCCCTGCCCCCACCCCCTCCCTTATCACCCACTCCACCCCCTCCCTCTCCCCCCCCAATATCCAGCAGAAACTATTTTGCCCTTATTTCTAATTTTGTTGTAGAGAGAGTATAAGCAATAATGGGAAGGAACAAGGGTTTTTGCTAGTTGAGATAAGGATAGCTATACAGGGAGTTGACACATTAATTTCCTGTGCATGTGTGTTACCTTCTAGGTTAATTCTTTTTGATCTAACCTTTTCTCTAGTTCCTGGTCCCCTTCTCCTATTGGCCTCAGTTGCTTTTAAGGTATCTGCTTTAGTTTCTCTGCGTTAAGGGCAACAAATGCTAGCTAATCTTTTAGGTGTCTTACCTATCCTTATATCTCCCTTGTGTGCACTCGCTTTTATCTTGTGCTCAAAGTCCAATCCCCTTGTTGTGTTTGCCCTTGATCTAATGTCCACATATGAGGGAGAACATACGATTTTTGGTCTTTTGGGCCAGGCTAACCTCACTCAGAATGATGTTCTCCAATTCCATCCATTTACCAGCGAATGATAACATTTCGTTCTTCTTCATGGCTGCATAAAATTCCATTGTGTATAGATACCACATTTTCTTAATCCATTCGTCAGTGGTGGGGCATCTTGGCTGTTTCCATAACTTGGCTATTGTGAATAGTGCCGCAATAAACATGGGTGTGCAGGTGCCTCTGGAGTAACCTGTGTCACAGTCTTTTTGGTATATCTCCAAGAGTGGTATTGCTGGATCAAATGGTAGATCAATGTTTAGCTTTTTAAGTAGCCTCCAAATTTTTTTCCAGAGTGGTTGTACTAGTTTACATTCCCATCAGCAATGTAAGAGGGTTCCTTTTTCCCCACATCCTTGCCAACACCTGTTGTTGGTGGTGTTGCTGATGATGGCTATTCTAACAGGGGTGAGGTGGAATCTTAGCGTGGTTTTAATTTGCATTTCCTTTATTGCTAGAGATGGTGAGCATTTTTTCATGTGTTTTCTGGCCATTTGAATTTCTTCTTTTAAGAAAGTTCTGTTTAGTTCACTTGTCCATTTCTTTATTGGTTCATTAGTTTTGGGAGAATTTAGTTTTTTAAGTTCCCTATATATTCTGGTTATCAGTCCTTTGTCTGATGTGTAGCTGGCAAATATTTTCTCCCACTCTGTGGGTGTTCTCTTCAGTTTAGAGACCATTTCTTTTGATGAGCAGAAGCTTTTTAGTTTTATGAAGTCCCATTTATCTATGCTATCTCTTAGTTGCTGAGCTGCTGGGGTTCTATTGAGAAAGGTCTTACCTATACCCACTAACTCCAGAGTATTTCCTACTCTTTACTGTATCAACTTAAGAGTTTGGGGTCTGATATTAAGATCCTTGATCCGTTTTGAGTTAATCTTGGTATAGGGTGATATACATGGATCTAGTTTCAGTTTTTTGCAGACTGCTAACCAGTTTTCCCAGCAGTTTTTGTTGAAGAGGCTGCTTTTTCTCCATCATATATTTTTAGCCATCTTTCACATTTATCAGACAAATGTGACTTCCTCTGAGGACATTTGCTACAGACTGGAAGATTTGTTCCCAGCACTTATAGTACTTGACTATGAACTTACCTTTGAAGACAGACCTGGTCCCATACTGTGATCTTTTTACCATTGAAACAACTACTCAAAGGACCTTAACTTTCTCATCCTCAGTTTCTTCTTTGAAATAAAATTCATAGCCCCTGCCTCAAAGAGCTATTTAGAACATTAGCCAGGGTGATGCACCAATGTTAGAAGGCTGCCTGGACATGCTTCAACACTGGCCTCACTGAAAGTTCTCAGTTATATTGTTTTGCATCCATCTCCCCTTGTCCACCCCCCATCCTCTTCACACACTCAGTGCCCTCTTGCTTTCTAGCCTAGTTAGATAACTAGGAACAATCACTAGATGTTAGGTTGGGTGTCATGGCTCATGTCTGCGATCCCAGAACTTGGGAGGCTGAAGCAGGACCTTCATGAGTTTGAGGTCAGTCTCGGCTACATAGTGAGACTCTTATCTGAAAAAAAATTTGAATGTTAGTGTCTGTTCTTGGTTGATTGGTGATCCTTTAGTTTGCATAAATTTGAGTTCCATGGGCAACTTCAGCTGAGCATTTGACACTCACTATTCCCCTGCTTGGGATGTCGTGCTACCTCCACTGGCCCTTGAGCATGATATACCATGAAAGCAGCAGGGAGATTGGAGAGGTGACAGGGGATCCCCCTTTTGGGGAACTTTCTCAGATGTGACCTGATTGCCAGCATACCTGTAACTGCCGTTCAAAGCAGGGTTTTGAGGCAGCTATTCACAGTGACACCGCTTACATAATTATTATGACCCCAGGATTACTATGATCTTACTATTTCATTTTGGGTGGACCAGGAAGAAAATGAATATCTGTATGTTTTCTGTGTGACAGGGTTGGCTATCCCTCTGCCTGTACTGGCTAGTTTTCTTTGTGAATCTGCATATCTTATTTATTTGACTCCTTACTTTATTATGCTAAAAATATACTGTAATCTTGATTCCTGGTCATGTATTTATTTAAACCACATCTACAAATGTAGCTCATAAAAATGAGTGAAAGTGAATTTACATTTGAAAATCTATTAATCTAATCCTACTCATTATATAAGTGAACCAATAAATAGCAAATAAATCAAACTATGTGAAACAATAAAACAAATTAACCAGTATCATTTAAATAATTATCATCACTAACAGTCATGGCAAAGCCTAACAAATTAGCACTTCGAGAATGTTCTCATTTTAATCCTGTCTGTACATAAATAGCAACAGACTTTAAATGGATTCTGGAAACCGTTTGAAGAAAATGGTAGGAATCAAGCAAAGTTATCTGAATCGGGCTCTGTTTCTTCCTCACTCTCTGATGGAGGTTTAAGCTTGGACCATCCCTAAAGAAAGGCAGGTCTCTTTGGTTCCAGGCAAGCCTGAGTTATTTTTCCTTGCCTGTCTTCAAGAAGTCAGGCACCTTGTGGTCAGTGCCATGTGGCTGTGATAAGATCATTTCCTATTTGATAAGATGATTTCCTATTTTGGGGAGTGGCCAGACACTACATTGGGGAACCATCAGCTCTCAGTCAGGGATTGTTGTCTTGTGATTGCCAGCTGGGCTACTTTAACTTCTGCAGGCCTCAAGTTCTTTATCTGTAAATTGGGATAGTGGTAGAATTTACGTGGAAATGACCAATGAGATAATGCATGTTATCGAAGCTGGTTCTTCCCAGCTGGTTAAATGTTCAGTAGTCAATGCTGTTACCATTCCCCCTCCTCACACTAATTCTCTAAAGTATCTATTTTCATCTTTTGCCTGTCCCATTTTTTTCAATTCAATTTTTTTTTTTTTTTTTTTGTGGAACTGGAGTTGAACCCTGGGCCTTGTGCTTGGTAGGCCTGCTCTACCCTGTGAGCCAAACCCCCAGCCCTTTTTGTTGTACTTATTTTTCAGATAGGGTCTTGTATTTTTGCCTACGGCTGCCTTCTCACTGTGATCCTTTTACCTGTCTCCTGTGTAGCTAAAACTATAGGCATGAACTACCATGCCTGGCAAAAAAATAGTTTTTAACACCCTGCTTTGCTTTTAAGAGACAGGGATTTTGTTTATATGTGTGTATGCACACAGATTGGTATTTTCATGCAACTGTGCAATTGACACCTGAAGAATCAATTCTAATTAATCTTTGGCTTCCTATTAAATAGAAACAAAGCATCTATTTCAAAGCCTTTCCATTCACACCTCCTACCAACTCCTTCTCTTATTTTTTAGATTAACAATTAAAATACCACTTATTACATAACAGCCACAGTGCTGATTTTGATGTTTTTTAAATTTACTTTTTAATTTTAAGATAATCATAGATTCACATGCAGTTGTGAGAAGCAAGGCAGAAAACCCATGCACCCTTCACTCAGTCCCCCATGGCACCATCTTGCAAAACACTGGAATATTGACATTAATGTAGACATAATATGAAATTCTCTTACTGAAAGGGTCCCTCATATTGCTCTTTCTTTTTTTTTTTTAAATTCTTTCATGCTGGGGATTGAACCAGGGCCTCGCACACGCTAAGTACCCTAAAGTTTTGTCCCCAGCATGCTGCCCCCTTTTTAATCACACCTACCTCCCTCCCATTCTTCATCTGAACCCCAACATTCACTAAGCTGTTATTTATTTGCATAATTTTGATTCAATATTAATAAATCAGATCATACAGTATATAACCTTTTTTCAATTTTAATTTATTGATGTTCCTGGGGTTTGAACTCAGGGCCTCATGCTTGCTAGGCAGGCGCTCTACTACTTGAGCCACTCCCCAGCCCTTTTTTCATGTTGGGTATTTTGAGATAGGGTCTCACGAACTATATGCCTGAGCTGGTCTCGAACTGTGATCCTCCTGATCTCTGCCTCCCGAGTAGCTAGGATTACAGGTGTGAGCCACCGGTGCCGGGCAGTATGTAACCTTTCGTGCTGTTTTTTTTTTCCCCCATGTTCATATAATCCTTTGGAGGTTGTTGCCCCCACACACATTTTCATATTTATATATGTGAGTATTTATGAGTAGCATTTCATGGGATGGACTTACCAGTTTATTTAATCATTCATCTGTTGAAGGGCATCTGGGTTGTTTCCAGCTTTTGGGCTGTTATGAAATAAAGCTACTACAAATGTTTATGCATAGGTTTCTTTGATTTCTTTAGATAAATGTCCAGAGTTCAATCCTGTGGTGTTTGCATGTTTAAAGAAACTGCCAATGGGCCAGCAGTGTGGCTCAGTAGTAGAGCACCTGCCAAATATGTATAGATCTTGGGTTTGATCCCCGGTATTCAAAATGCAAAAATAAAAACTAAAACCAACTAAGCAAATAAAGAAAAAACCAAAAACTGCCAAACTGCTTTTCAGAGTGCTGTGCTGTCTTATGGCAATACATGTGTGACTCAGTTTTCCTGTATTCTCACCAGCATTTGGTGTTGTCACCATTTTTTATCTTCGCCATTTTAATAGGAGCATGATGAGATCTCCTCATGGTTTTAAGTTGCATTCCGCTAATCGCTGGTAAAGGCGAGCCTCCTTTCATGCACTTCCTTGTCATCTGTCTACCCTCTTAGGTGAAATGTCTCACATGTTCTTTGCCCATTTTCTGATTAGATTGTTAGTTTTCATAAAATGTTGAGTTTTGAGAATTTTTTATTATTCTAGACACTAGGCTTATGTCAGATATGTGGTTTGCAAATATTTTCTTCCAGTTTGTAGCCTGTCTTTTCATCCTCTTAACAGTGTCTTTCACAGGGCAAAACTTTCAATTTTGATAAAGTCCAATTTATTATTTTTTCCCTTATATGGATTGTGCATTTTCAGTTAAGCATAAAAACTCTTTGCCTAAACCCAGCTCTTAAAGATTTTCTCCTTTAAGTTTTATAGTTTGACATTGTACACTTATTCTGTAATTTAATTATAGAATATGGGGGTTCAGTCAAGGTGCATTGTTCCTGCATTATTTTTCGGAAAGGCTCCCTTTCCTTCATAGAGTCGCTTTTGTGTCCTTGTTAAAAAATCTCTTGGGCACACTAGCATAGGTCTGTTACTGAGTTGTTATTCCATTCCATTGATTTGTGTGTTTGTCTGTACTTTTACCAATATTACACAGTGTTACTGCAGCCAGTCTGTCTGAAGTTGGACAAAACAATTTTTTCAACTTCATTGTTCTTCCTCACAATTACTTAAACTTTTCTAGTTCCATGTGAATAGGAACCCTGTTAAACTTTGTAGTGGTTTGAATAGTGTCCTCATGAAATTCATGTCCACACAGAACATCGGAATGTTATCTCATTTGGAAATAGCATCTTTGAGATGTAACTAGCTACCTTAAGATGAAGTGTCATTGGATTAGGTTAGATCTTAAATAGTTAAAACTCTGTACTTATAAAAAGTGGGGAGGACACAGCGACACACAAAGTAGATGGACACAGAGATTGCAGTTACGGTGCCACAAATGAAGATCTGCTGGTGACCTCCAGAAACTAGGGTAGAAGCAGGAATCATGTTCTCCCTCTGGGACCCCAGAAGGAATCCATCGTGTTAACCTCTTTACTGTGGAATTCTGTCCTAAAGGACTACGAAGGAAAAAAGTTCTCTGTTTTAAATCCCTGGGTTTGTGGTAACTTGTTACAATAGGCACAGGAAACTGACTTGTATGTTAATTTGGAGAGAATGGATCTCTTTATTAGGTGAAACTTCCAGTCCAGAAACAGCCTGTGACTCTCTATTGATTTATGCCTCCTTCCATTTCTTCATTATTCTGCAGTTTTCTGTACACAAATCCTCTATATACTGTGTCAGATTTCCATATAATTTTACTTTTGAGCAATTGTAAATAATCTTGTATTTTAAATTTTCATGTCTATGTGTTCATTGCTGGGTATGTAGAAATTTAAACTGATTTTGTCTGTTTATCTTATAGTCTGTGGCCTTGCTGACTCATTTATTAGTTCTCTGAGATTTTTGTAGATTTATCAGGAATTTCTTTGTAGATAATCATGTCTTCTACAAGTTTTATTTTATAGTTTTATTTCCTATTTTGGGTATGCATGCTTGTATTTCCTTTTCTTGCCTTATTGCATTGGCTAGACCTTTCTATAATATGTTGAGTAAGAATGAGATTGCTTCTACTTCTTAGGAGAAAGCATTGTCTTTTTATCATTAAATATAATGTTAGTTATAGGCTTTTAAAATACATACTCCTTATCAGTTTGAGAAAGTTCTGTTCTATTCTGATTCTGAGAATAGGTGTTTAATTTTGTCAAGGGCTTTTTCTGCATCAATATACTTGATAATTAGTTTTTCTTTTTTAGTCTGTTAATACAGTTTATTGCATTGACTGATTTTCAAATATTGATGCACCCTTGCATGTCTGGAATAAATCTCACTTGGTCTTGATATATATGACAGAATTCTACTTGTTAACATTTTGTTGAGGATTTTGGTGTCTATATTCATGAAGATTATTTGTCTGTAGTAAAAGATGCTCTTTGTATGGTTTTGGTACCACTCTAATAACAGTTTTCTATAAAATGAATTGGAAAGAGTTCTATCCTTTTTTACTTTTTGGAAGCAATTTATAGAAATTAGTGTTAACTCTTCTTTAAACATCTGATAAAATTAAACAGTAAAATCATTTGGGCCTGGAGATTTCTTCTTTGGGAGCATTTAAGTCACAAATTCAATTTCCTTCATGGTTGTAAGAATTGTTTCTTATTGAATGGGTTGTGGTTGTTTACCCTGTTAAAGATTGATATATTTCATCTAAGTTGTCAAATACAAAGTTGTTCACATTATTTTCTTTTTATGTTGTTAATATGTATAGGGTTTTGTTAAAGAAAAAAATCATTCTTGTTGAAGAACAATAAGCAAATTTTCTTCAAGGAAAGCTATTACATTGGGTTTTGTTGTAGAAGAGAGGGATAAGGCTTAATTCTGAACACATCAGGACAAGTATAACCCAACAAGCTGGGAATGATGGTGGTGGTGTGACAATGTGGTGGGGGGAGGGGAGTCAGTAGATCAGAAATTACTAGAAAAGAACATCAGGTGTTGGGGGAGATATTGTCTAAATTGACTTGACAGGATTATTGCTGAGGGCAGGCTGGAGTGATGAGGGTGGGGGATATGGAACTGGATTAAATACTAAGAGTGGGAGATTTGAACTAAACCGAACAAGATTCTTGTCAAATATGGACTAAGCAGATCTGAACTCAGAAGCCTAAAAGTTAGGGTCTATTTGAAAAGAGAGTTCAGTTGAGCCTGATTAGAGTAAGGTCAAGGAAGTATTTCAGTCTGTAATGATATCTAGTTCCAGTTTCATTTCTGATACTGGTCATATCTGTTCTCTTTTCTTTCTTTCTTTCTTTTTTTTTTTTTTTGCAGCATTAGGGTTCAAACTCAGGGCTCTGCTCCTACTAGGCAGGTGCTCTACCACTTGAGCCACTCCACCAACCCAGAGCTTTCCATTTTTAATATGTGCATTTTTTCTGTATTGCTTTAGCTGTGTTTCACAAATTTTGCTATATTTTATTTTCATTTCATTAAGTTCAATGTGTTTTTCTTAGTATGACATCCTTCTGGAATCATGAATTATTTAGAAGTGTGTTGTTTGGTTTCTAAGAGTTAGAAAACTTTTTTGTTTTATGTTTCTGTTACTGTCAATTTGATTACAATATGCAGAGAATATAAGTTGTATGACTTTGATTCTTTCAAATCTGTTGAGGTGTGTTTCATGACTCAGAATATGGTACATCTGGGTGTATATTCCTTGGGAACTTGAAAAGAATATGGGTTCTGCTGTTGTTGGGTAATTTTCTTTCAGTGTTAATTAGATGCTACTATTTGATGGTGTTAATGAGTTTCCTATATCCTTGTTGCATTTTGTTATTACCCTATCAATTCTTGTGAGAAAATGTTGAGGTATTCAGCTGTAATTGTGGATTTGTCTATTTCTCCTTTAAGTTTCGTTAATGTTTGCTATATATCTATCATCGCTCTATTGTTTGATATATATACTCTTATGACAATTATGTCTTCTTGATGGATTGATCATTTTTATCATTATATATTGTCTGTCTTTGTCTTTGATAAGTCTTTGTTTTTTTTTTGCTGTCAAGTGTACTTTATTTGGTATGAATATGGCCACTCTTGCTTTCTGTTGATGACTCTTTGAATGGTATATAATTTTCTTTCCCTACTTTCAACTGTCCCCATATTGTTATATTTGAAATAGATTTCTTGGAGCCAATGTATAATTTGGTCATGTTTTTAATATGCATTAACAAGATTACCTTTTAATTGATGTACTTAGACTACTTACATTTAATACAATAATTGTTATGTTAGGGCTTAAGCCTGCCATTTTATTTTATTTTTGTTTTTGGTTTCTTACCTCCATTTTTCATTTCTCTGTTTTATTTTTCTGGTCTTCCTGAGTCACTTGAATATCTGTTAGAACTCCATTTTGGTTTTTAATAGTGTTTTGAGTATATCTCTTTGTACATAAATATAGATTTGGTGCTCTTGGTATTACATTTTGCATATACATACATATGGGTGCTAGTGTTAGCATTTTACTGGTTTGAGTAAAGTGTAGAAAACCTGTGTCCCTTTCATCTCTTTAGGCTTCCTCTTTATAATATAATCTTAAATATTAATTTTAAATATTTCTATAAATCTTAAATATTTCTTCTACATACATTTGGTACATACTGGATGGTGTGATGGTTCATCTTGATTGTTAACTTGATTGTATTGAGAAGTGCCTAGGAGATTAGTAAAGAACACCTCTCGGTGTATCTGCAAGGGTGTTTCTAAACAGGATTAACTAAGGGGAAGGATCCACCATGAATGTGGGCAAGTACCATCCCACAGGCTAGTGGGTCCAGATGGAGCAAAAATGCCTGCTAGAGGAGGCATTCTCTCTGTCTGTCTCTGTCTCTGTCTCTCTCTTGCTCTTGCCTCACTCTCTGCTTCCTGGCTGCCATGAAGTGAGCTGCTCTGCTGTCATACCCTCCCTACCATGAAGAACTAAAATCTCTGAACTTGTGAACCAAAATAAATCCTTCTTCCGTTGAAGTTGTTTTTTCAGGTATTTGTGATAGTGACAGAAAACTGACTAATGCAGACAGTGCTAATAATTTTTGCCACAACTATCAAGTGTAATTTAGAAGACTCAAGAGAAAAAACTACTGTATTAACCCATGTGCATACCATGCTCTCTCTTCCTTCCAGATTTTTTCCTTTCTGCTTAGACAGCTTCCCTTAGAAATTCTATTAGGGTAGGTGTCTGGTGACAATTGTCTTAGCTTTTCTTTTTTTTGAGAATTCCTTGATTTCTCTTTCATTTCTGAAAGACATTTTTGCTAGTTATATAATTCCATTTGACTGTCCTTTTCTTTCAGCAGTTGTAAAATGTTGTGCCACTTCTTTCTGGCTGCCATGATTTCTGATAAGAAATATGTTGTCTTTACCTTGTTACCTACCACTAAGGTGCCATTTTTCTCTTGCTGCTTTCAAGATTCTTAAAATAGGATTTTAGTTTTCTGAAGTTTGACTTTGATGTGTTTTGCTGTGAAATGATCTTTGATTTCATCCTGTTTGGGATTTTCCCTGCTTCTTAGATCTGTAGGTTTACATCTTAGGCCAAAATTGGAAAGCTTTTAGATATTATTTCATTTTTATCTCTGCCCTTTTTCTCCTTATCTTCTGAGGACTCTCATGAAACGAATGTTAAATCTTTTGTTAAGATCCCACATTTCTCTTAGGTCTGTTCTTCCTGCCTCCTTGGTTATCGCATTACTTGTCTTTCTGCTGTTTCCTTTGGGTAGTTTCCATTGTTCTATTTCAGCTCCCGGATCCTTTCATTTGTCCCCCTCATCCTGTTATTGAGCCTATGCAATGTGTTTGCTCTTTTGGTTATTATTTTTCAGATCTAAAATATCCATTTAGGTTTTCTTTGTATTTTTGACTTGCTGAGAGTATTTATTCCTTATGTGATTTTACTTTTGTTTTCATTTTTCTCAAATGTGTTTATAAGTTTCATTTTTCTCAAATGTGTTTAAGTACTTATGGGAGCATTTTTATGATGGCTACCTTAAAATCTTAGTTAGATAATTCTAACATCTCTATCACTTGACATAGGATATTGATAGTCTTTTTCATTCAGTTTGAGATCTTCCTATTTTTTGGCATGTTGAGTACTTTTGGTCAAAACCAAAAATTATGTTTTGAAATTATGAGACTCTGTGTCTTATTTAAACCTTTTCATTAAGTTGGCTTCATCTGATACTCTGTTTTACTAGTGCGAGGAGGGTATATCCCCATTACTGAGATAGGGGTATAAGTCCAGGGAGCTCCTTGTTAGTATAGTGGGGGACTAGGAGCTTCAGCTTCTCACCTGGCCTCCATGATAGCTATGTGGCTTGGAGCATAGGATGCCTTATTAATGTCCCCTTCGTGATACCACCTCCTGGTAAGGATGAAAGTTCCAGCTCCCTATTTGGCCTTCCCTAAGGCCTTCTACTCTGGTGGGTATGTTTGGGTACCTCCTTACAGCCTGGTGAAGGTGGAAGTCTGGGATCTCAACTTAGACTTTGTTGGTGAGTTATCTGATAAATACCCTCGTTCCTGTGATGCACTTGTCTAAAAGAAACTGACTTTTGGCCTGTCCTTTCTCAATCTACTCCCCTTTTTTTTCTCCTCTAAATGCTAGTCTTCTTGAAAGTGTTGTCTGTATTTCTGCTTCCACTGATTTCCCACCTCTCCACACTTCATTCCTTGGAACTTCTCCAGGTTATGAAACTGTATTCTCAAAGGTCATCTATCACTTCTTGGTGGTGAAGACCAGTGGTCTGTTCTCAGTTCACACCTTACTTTCATTTCTCTAGAGCACTTGGGACCACAGCCTTCTGGAAATTTTCCTCTTCCTGGATTTCATAGCTCACAATTATCCTTTTCCCTCCCCAGCTTCTTTTCTTCCTCCCACATTTGGTTAGTGGTCAAGGTTCTACCCTTACTTTTCTTTTCCCTCTCATTCAATTCTGTGACATTCTGCCACATGACTGATTATAAAGCTGTATGTAGAGGATCCATTTTTTTTACTTCCATTTCTGACTTCATTTCTTGTGCTTTAGTTTGACATTTCCAATTGCTTTTCATTTGCTGCCAGATGTCCAGCCATCTCTTCAAAAGTAGTACCTCTAAAACATAGATCCTCATCTTACCCAAATGTGGGCCCAAATGCTCCTTTCTGAGGGCCCACTTTCTGCCAGTGGAACCAGCCATCAAACATTGAAATTTCAATGTGTTGTTTGATATGACAGCTTCTTCTAAAAATCACCAGTTTCTTATGGATACTGCCCTTTCCCGACTCAGGTAAACATGGACTTTTGCCTGGACTGTCCCAGTAGCTCACTAATAGGTCTCCTTGCTGCCAGACCATTTCCAGTGTAATCAATTTTGCATATTTTATGGATAGATTAATTTTTCTTTACTGGCTTCTGTTTCAGAACCTAATTTTCTTTGGCAGGCACAAAAGGTTTCTGTGACTGCCTCTACCTACCTTTCAGAAGTAGTCCAACATTATTCCCATTGAGGGACACAGTGCTCCTGCAAAAACTAAACTGTCTATTTTTTCTGTCTCCCATCTCTATTTCCTTCCCCCTTCCAGCACTTACAATGGAAGTGGGTATTTTTGCATCCTTCTAGCATTTCATATGTCTCTTTTTTAGAGTTCTTATCAATGTCTAAGTTGTGTTAGATACATTAATATACTTACTTTACTTCCATACTATCAGCTTAGGGTGGAGTTGGTTGATCATTGATTGATTGATCAATTTAACAGATTTCTAAGGCATGCTAGGCTCTGTGTGAGGGTCTAAGGATATGAAGAAGTAAAAAACACTTCTTAGGGGAGCATAGAGACTTAGAGTCCTTATTCTTTGGTGCTATTAAATCTTTTTTTACCTGAAGCAGTGCCCAGTCCTAGCTCAACCCCCGGCACAGAGTATGACTTTATTAAGTGAATGAATGAACTAGCAAGTGTAGAAGATGCTAACATTGCAAAAGTTGCACAATGAGTTGATTTCCAACTTTTTGGCATTTGTGCCTTTTTAATACAAGAGAAAATAAAAGCTGATCAACATAGACAATATGTTTATTAGAAGTAAATGTAAATATGGAAATATATCACTTGGGTCTTTTGATTAAGGCTACAATGGAGCAGACATTTTCAACTAGTTTTACAAATGATAACAATATTTATGGGATTTTGGTTTTAAAACATGTCTTTTTTATAAGAATAAAATGACTTCAGGAACGACTATTCCAACTCTATAGACCTAATTTGAGGTTTTTTAGCATAATAAGACATTTATCCTCTTTGTATTCCAGACAGGGATTTCATTTGCTTTCTACTGAGGCTTTCCAGTGTGATTTTTTTCTTGTTATTTTAGTCTTCCCCGCTTATAAAGTGTGTTTTTTTACTTATTAAGGTTTCCTTTTTCAGCTTTCTGGGATAGCCTTTTGAGTTTGAACATAAGAATTATTGGCCACAGGGTAGGAGAAAATATTTGCCAGCTATACATCAGACAAAGGACTGATAACCAGAATATACAGGGAACTTACGAAACTAAACTCTCCCAAAATCAAAGAACCAATAAACAAATGGGCAACCGAACTAAACAGAACTTTCTCAAAAGAAGAAATTCAAATGGCCAAAAAACACATGAAGAAATGCTCACCATCTCTAGCCATAAAGGAAATGCAAATCAAAACCACACTAAGACTCCACCTCACCCATGTTAGAATAGCCATCATCAAAAACACCAACAACAGGTATTGGCCAGGATGTGGGGAAAAAGGAACCCTCATGCACTGCTGGTAGGAATGCAAACTAGTGCAACCACTCTGGAAAAAAATTTGGAGGCTTCTTAAAAATCTAAACATTGATCTACCACATGATCCAGCAATCCCACTCCTAGGGATATACCCAAAGTAATGCAACACAGGCTACTCCAAAGGCACCTGCACACCCATGTTTATTGCAGCGCTATTCACAATAGCCAAGTTATGGAAACAACCAAGATGCCCCACCACTGACGAATGGATTAAGAAAATGTGGTATCTATACACAATGGAATTTTATGCAGCCATGAAGAAGAATGAAATGTTATCATTCGCTGGTAAATGGATGGAATTGGAGAACATCATTCTGAGTGAGGTTAGCCTGGCCCAAAAGACCAAAAATCATATGTTCTCCATCATATACGGACATTAGATGAAGGGCAAACACAACAAGGGGATTGGACTTTGAGCACAAGATAAAAGCGAGTGCACACAAGGGAGATATAAGGATAGGTAAGACACCTAAAAGATTAGCTAGCATTTGTTGCCCTTAACGCAGAGAAACTAAAGCAGATACCTTAAAAGCAACTGAGGCCAATAGGAGAAGGGGACCAGGAACTAGAGAAAAGATTAGATCAAAAAGAATTAACCTAGAAGGTAACACACATGCACAGGAAATTAATGTGAGTCAACTCCCTGTATAGCTATCCTTATCTCAACTAGCAAAAACCCTTGTTCCTTCCTATTATTGCTTATACTCTCTCTTCAACAAAACTAGAGATAAGGGCAAAATAGTTTCTGCGGTTATTGAGGGGGTGGGGGGAGAGGGAGGGGGTGGAGTGGGTGGTAAGGGAGGGGGTGGGAGCAGGGGGGAGAAATGAACCAAGCCTTGTATGCACATATGAATAATACAACAAAAAAAGAAAATGTGGTATTTATACACAATGGAATTTTACTCAGCCATGAAGAAGAATGAAATCTTATCATTCACAAGTAAATAGATAGAGCTAGAGAACATCATTCTGAGGGAGTTTACCAAGGCTCAGAAGACCAAAAATCGTATGTTCTCCCTCATATGCAGACTTTAGATCTAGGACAAATGCAGCAATATGGTTGGACTTGGATCACATGACAAGGGGAGAACACATATGAGAGGTATGGGGATAGGTAGAAAACCCAAAACATGAAAGCATTTGATGTCCCCACTCCAGAGGAACTAATACAGAAACCTTAAAGCAACAGAGGTTAACATGAGAAGGGGATCAGGAACCAGTGTAAAGATCAGTTAGAGATTAATCAACTTGGGTTGTAACACATTTGTACATGGAAGCAATGCTAGGAATCTCTCTGTATAGCTATCCTTAACTCAACTAGCAAAAATACTTTGTCTTCCTTATTATGCTTATGTTTTCTCTTCAACAAAGTTAGAAATAAGGGTAGTACAGGTTCTGCCTGGAAGCGAGGGGGGTGGGGGAGGAGGGTGGGGGCAGGGAACAGCGGGGAGAAATGACCCAAACAATGTATATATATGTGAATAAATAAATAAATAAATGTTATTGAGAAAAATCCTTTGGTGACTGACATTGTGGAATTATCAAGGTACTATAATACAACACTGTTTTAGATCAGGAATCTACCAGCTTGCCAAAACCAGAGGATCTCTGGAAACAACTTGTTCATGGTCTTAAAGTTGAATAAGTTCATTCATTTCCCGAACATTTAGTGCTTATTATGTGACAGGCATTATGCTAAAACAATAGCAGAAGTATTTCCTGCTCCCATGGAGCTTACATTTAATTAGAAGAAATGGGTATTGATTGAATAATCACAATGATAAATAAATAATTTAACTCCCCCCCCCCCGCCAAAAAAAAAGAACTGCTGGAAAAAGAAACAGCATATACCAGGAAAGTGACCAGCATGTATGAATGCTTGCACTTTCTACAGAGTCTGCGGAATGTTGGAATGTTAGCAAGTGCTATGGCCTCGGCTTTCTACTCCTCATATTTTAGCAACATTATTACAAATCAGCTATAGAAATGTGAGGAGTAGGTGACTGATTTTCTATTCCCTAAACATCACGTTCTAAGTGTTTCCACTGTTCCTTAGAACGTGTTCATTCCATTGTCAATGGCCAACACAAATAAAACAAAGCCACCCTCAATATTTAGTTTGCTTTTCCTTCATGCTGTTTCATGACTTTGCAAGTCCCTGGATGTTTCTTACTTTTTTTCAACATTTTTTAATACAACTCCTTTCAAATACATTTGAGGTTTTCATGTTGCTAGCTTGGTTTTATTCTCAGAGTGACTCATTTCTAAAACTGTGCCAAGGACTTCGAGGCCTTGGATGAATCGCTAGTAAGTGGCAGCTCAGACCGAATACTCTGACATGTTCCTAGGTAGAGACATGAAATAGGTTGGAAAGTTAAAGGCATTTTATTTGTTTGTTTGTTTATTTATGTGCTGGAGTTGGAAACCAGGACTTTGCACATGCTGAGCACATGCTCTACCAATTAGCTGTACCCCGGTGCAAAATATATTTGAAATCTTTCTTCAATGGAGCTTGAGGACTACTTGCTATATCTTCTCAGCAGTTTGACGCTAAATCTCTATGTATTGAGATGATCTTTGGAGTACTGTCAGTCCGGTGAGTAGGTAGTACATGTTGGGATAGTTGCTTCTCAGTCAATGCCAGGCAGCCGCTGGGCTATGACCTGTTTAGGTCAATAATTGGACTTGGGCTTGATGTAGGATGATACGGAAAGAAGGACTGCTTACCTTCCTCCCTAACCCTTCCCCAAAGAACTGACAGTCCTTAAGACCAAACTTGGTGGTATAGAAGGGACCTAAGTTTTCTGAAGTACCAGAATGAATTATTTTAGGGCAATTTTTCCAACATTCATTTATCCTGGCATTGAGAGTTTTTTGTTTTTGTTACTGATAAAGAACTAAGGAAGACAAATTTTATTTTGGTAGGAAGCACCATCTATCATGCAAATGGTGCCCAGATGCATGGCAAATGTGGTCTCAATACAGACTGACTTGTGTCTTAATGTTAGGGAAAGGGAAGGTGAAGCTATGAAGAAGCTTTGGAGAACACATAAAATGGGAAGTTCCACACAGCAGAATGACTTTTGCACAAAATCAAAATGGCAGCTGATTGTGAGATTTCATGGACCCATCACAGCCCAAATGCCAGAAACCAAAAAACTCTCTTTAAGCATTTTTTCCCTCTCTATAGGAAAGGAGCTTGTCAGCAGCATAAACACTTGCAATCCTGCCCTTCCTAGGATGCATGTGCTATCGGAAAGGGAGGTGTTAATTGCTGTGCTAATTACAACATGATTGCTTTGCACTTGTTTTGCACTTGTAGGTGATTAAATTTTTAACGAAGCATATTACTTGGCACTGTTAGCACAGTTAACACATTTCTCTCTCTCTCTCTTTTTATGCCTTGGGAGAAGTCCCGCACCGCAGACCCTTCCCTGCCTACAATCTATTTGGAACAAGCCTCTGTTGAAGCTGTTGGTTACAGGACTCCAGCTTCCTGCTTGGGAAAGAGCAGCAGCCTATTATAATCATACTTGTGTGATGGCACTGGCCAGATGCGAACGCACAATCCACAAAGGCATTAGCTAAAAATTAGGCAGGGCAGCCAATGATGCTTTCCAGCCTTCATTTAAAAACTACAGTGACTCCAGCCAGTCAAGCGGTGGTGTCGAAGGGTTTAGCAGGAAGGTAGAGAGATGACAGCAAGTTCCATCTGATTTATTTCTGCTTTACAGCCTGTGGTCCCAGCTGAGCTGGAGCATGGGAAACTTGCATCTGTTATGTGGGCAACCTTGTATCTCTTGGTCCCCTCCGTGTAGCAGGCTGCGATACTGGTTGGAAGCTAGATTTTGTATTTGTGTGCCTGTGTACACACACTTGTGCACCTGTGCATGCATACTCACTCTTTCTCTTTTTCCCTAGGCCTCCTTATTCAAGAGAAAAAGTGTGCCTTTGTAAGAGAAGAGCTGGCCAAGTCTAGAGGGTTCTCCACCTGGAGTCAGGGCTCAGAGAGATGACGGTAGCTTAACTGTCTTCAATGCTGCCAATCAGCAAACAAACACACCTATCAAAGCAGAAAAGTTCAGCATCCGACTTTTTATGACTCAACTTTCATGACTCGGCAGTTTTTGCAGCAAGGAGTCTAAGATAATGGTCGAAGGAGTACCAAGTGAACAAAGGAAATAAATGAATCAGATTGAAGAAGTGTCTGCTCGGCATGGGTGTTGTTTGCTGGCAACTACCTTGTGAGCTCCTTAGGCCATGGTGGACTGCTCAGGGCAAAGGAGCAGAACTGATTCTTGAGAGTAGCATAAAGTTACCTTAGCCTTTGGACCAAGAGTTAAGATTCAGTTTCTGAACTGGGACCAATGCACCTCCAGCATATTTTATAAACTTTATTAGTCTAGAGGAAAACACTGGTCTTGCATGACTTTGTTTATAGCTACCTGTCAGGACTTCAGTTTGTGAAGAAGCATACAAACTAAGTGTGAAGAGATCAATTAAGGGATCTGCTGAAAATACTCAGGAGACTCTAAATTGAGACATGACCAAGGATTTGAAAGCAACTTCGTATTGATGCTTCCTTGACTAGGATATTATCTCTTATAATATAAAAATGATTGTCAGTTTCCTGACACCCTTCCATTAAGTAAAACCTTTCCCATTCTACTGAACTATTGGCTGAGTTTTCTCTTTCTCTGCTTTTGAGTAATGGGTTTAATTATTTCCATTTGCAAACCTGCCATTTCTATCAACTTTGTATTTTAGACTATTTGTTGACTGCCTGGCCCCCCTCAGCTGTCAGTGGGATAATCAAAATAGATGAGTGGGTGATATGAGAATGTGAATATTCCAGGGTAACTCATCTACACCACAAGTGGAAAAAAAGAGCATTGGAGCCAGCAAGTTTAATGCATTACTGTAGGTGTCTATTTCTCATGTGGGGGAAAAAGTGATTTGGGGACAGAGAATTCTGAACATGTGTGAAATGAAGCCAAATGCCCTGAATATGTCTCTAACATGGTTCATTCAACTATATTTCTGTTCAATATTAAAAATATTTTTAGGTAGACCAGTATGTTTGGGGGGTCTATCAAGTAAGCATTGATTTGGAGGATTCAGCTTGAACTTTTCAGCTGAATTTTGTTCTTCAGTTCTTCAGTCATCATGAGAGACTGTGAATCTGTCAGATTTTCAGCGACTCTTTGTTCTTTTCTGGTCCATTTTACCATTTTCATTTTTCCTTTGTCCCTTTTGCCCATTTCTGCTACCATCTGCTCAGCTGCCTTATGCACTCCAGGCTGGATGGCCATCAGCAGAAGCCTTCCCAAAGCTACAGGACATTCAAGATTCTGTGGCATTAGCAACAATCAGGCTGGCTTTCTTTCTTTCATTCTTTCTTTCCTTCTTTTTTTCTCTCTCTTTCTTTTTTTTTTTTTTCAGTTGGGACTGGGGTTTGAACTCAGGGCTTTGCACTTGCAAAGCAGGTGGTCTACCTCTTGAGCCACACCTTCAGTCCCAATCAGACTTTCTTTCTGCTTTTTCTGTTTTTGAGACCAGTATGTTAGAAAAATTCTGGCCTTTATGCAAATGCTAACCCCCAAACTTTTTTTGTTTGTTTGCTATTGATAGACATGCTAAGCCCTAAGTTCTTTCCTTTCACTTTTGAGAGAGACTGAGGGAGGAAAAGAGAGAGAGAGAGAGAGAGAGAGAGAGAGAGAGAGAGAGAGAAAGAGAGAACATATGAGGCCGGATTCATTTGCTTTCTGAGCAAGTGTGTGAGGGCAGGCACACATAAAAGACTCCCCAGAAAACACTCCAAGTGTGGCAGGGTCAGCCACTCATCCTCTCTGTGTACAAATGAGTCAGTTCCATGGTGTTTAAAGAGAACTCCCTCCTTGAATACAGCTAAAAGGCGTCCAGAGTTCGCGGATTAAGAAGGTGGAGCACTTGGAGAGCGCTTGTTGTTAGATATGAGGGTGCTATTGCTTATACACTGCCTGTCAGTAGCCTAAAGTCTTTTCCTAAAGACTTGTATTTTTTTGTCTTTTTGTTTGTTTTGTTTTTGCTTTTGGAGACAGAGTCTCACTATGCAGCCTGGGCTAGCCTCCAACTCATGATCCTCCTGCTTCTTGCTCCTAAGTGTTGGGATTCCAGGTGCTCAGTAGCATACTTGGCATATCTTAGTATTTTTGCTTTTTTGTTGGTACTAGGGTTTGAACTCAGGGCCTAATGCTTGCTAGCCAGGTGCTTTACCACTTGAGTCACTCCCCCAGTCCTTTTTATGTTTGTTATTTTTGAGATAGGGTCTCGTTTTATTTCCAGGCCGACTGGACTATTCTATTTGTGCTTCCCCTTGTAGCTGGGATAACAGGCACACACAACTGTGCCTGGCCATTGGTTGAGATGGAGTCTTGTGTGCAGTTTTTGCTGGGCTGGTCTCAAGCCATGATTGTCCCGATCTCTGCTGCCTGAGGAGCTGGGTTTACAGGTGTGAGACACTGCACCTAGCCTTGTCTTGTACATGCAGTTTTCTCTCTCATCTTAACACTCGTTGACCTTCAGATTTTGATAAAAACTTTTCTTCTCTAAAGCCTTGAAAAGAGTAAGCTTCCCTGTCTGTGGTACAGGCACTTTTTAGATAGACTTCAAGTATCCCTCATATGAATTTCCAAAATCTGAAAAGCTACAAAATCCAAGAGTTTTTGAGTACTGACACAATGCCACAAGTGGAAAATTCCACACTTGACCTCATGTGACTGGATGTAGCAAAATACAGGTACAGTAAAAATATTGCACAAGATGACCTTATTAGACTTTGGGTACATAGCAAAGTTTTATCATGATGATTATTGCCAATATAATATTGCTTATAATATTTAAAAACCTTTTGTTATAAGCATTTTTTTTGGCAGTACTGGGGACTGAACTCAGGGCCTTGTGCTTGCTAGGCAAGGGCTCTACACTGGAGCCACATCTCATCCAGGCCTTTTGCTTTTAATCAACTTTCAGATAGGTTTTCACACTTTGACCCAGGTTAGCCTTGAATCAAGATCATTCTATTTCCATCTCCTGAATATCTGGGATTACTGGCATGCACCACCACACCCAGCACCATAAACATTTTTAAACACAAAAAAGTATACAGCATAGAATAATGAAACTCTAAATTCCAGAAATTTGACAGCTGCTCAGAATATTATGTCCTTGTTAAGAGGGAGGCAGCAGGTCAATTTTGAATTGAGTTCTGTACTCCAGGAGCTGCTAGAATGTAGAAGGAAAAAACAAAGGGAAGCACATCCTTGTGCATAGACTATGTTGGAGGGAAAAGATCATCACATTTGTTTTCAAAATGAAAACCTCTAGGTACAAGAGGTAAGAGCTGGTATGTTTCAGATCGACTTGGGTCCTGTTCAATGGTTCCTTTTCTGATGTGTAAGATACCTGTAAAACTATGGTGGTTATAGACTTAAATCCTGGGGACAGTCAAGCATGGATCTGACTGGTCTCTGCCACTTATGAAAAACTTAAGCATTTATTTCTTCATCTAAAAAAATGGTCCAAACCTGTCTCAGAAGTTTTGTTTTAAGTATGACTAGGTCCATAGAATCCTCAATACCATACTGTTTTCCCTTGATTCTGAGACTCACATGTTAATATCTCCCAAAGATATCTACAATCAATGATGCGTCTTCTTTCACAAAGTAATGGGGGGTCTTCTGAGTGATGGAATCTTAGATTCCACAAAATATTGTAGCAAATGCTTAATGAATATCGGCAATCAAGACATCAAGACAGTGCTGTTTGTAGAACTTCCCGAATTCACTTAAATCAAGGTTTGTGACACCAAAGCTTTACTGTGCTTCTTTTTGTCTTTGAAGAGCCAGGTGATCCTGATCAAGACTTTCAACTTCTCCTGGGACTCAGACTCACATTTGAATGATATGATCTCTATGCTTTCTTTTAGGGTTAAAGTCCTGGATGGGATTAGTTCCTGGAGGGCAGTGAGGGAGAAGGCCTATGTAGCTATGAGGAAAGCAGAGGGCAGCTCCCTGTACTTGTAAGCAGCTGCTAGGACAAGTTAGTTATTTTGTTTTCATTCCGCTGCTCTGGCATACCCAGAACCAAGGAAGTGTGTGAGATGGGAGCGTCCAGCCTCTTCTCTGCTCTGGCAGTACTCCTGTGGTTGTGGACAATTGTGCTCTAGGCATATAGTTACAGAGTTAGTGTAACATGTTTGTCTGATGGTGCTGTTAGGTAGTGCTGGCCTCCTAGAAGTTTGGCTGGCATTGGGTGTGACCCTTGGCCAGGTAATTTTGGCTCTGATAAAACTCCAGCAGGTTAGGTGCTGGTAAAATCATTTTCCCTGAAATGATTCTGATCATTTTGTTAAGAAGAGCAGAGGGCTTGGGTGTATTTGAAAATGATTCCTTTTCCTATCTCCCTGCTGGAAATGTGAGGGGGTTTTTCATTGGTGCTCTGTGTGGACCTGATCAGTCTCCTGGTGGTAAAATTTACCAAGGTGTAGCAGCCCTCCATGGCTGGGTCCCTCCATGACTGGGTCCCTTCATGATTGGGTCCCTCCATGACTGGGTCCCTCCATGACTGGGTCCCCTGGAATTTCTAACTCTTAGACTTGTCCACACTGAACCTCCAGCAACTCATCAGTTACAGTTCAGACTTCTTACTCAGCACTGGCTCCTGTGCTCATGGGTCCAGTGACTTCTGTAGTGCAATTTTGTGGACAATAAGTGTGAACATGTGGTAACATGTTCTTCCTTCTCTAACAGATCTAAGTAGGGTTGCTGATTTTTACTTAGGATAGAGTGAAGACTTCCAAGCTCCTTGTATGTTAGAGGTTTCTGTCAGTTTATTTATTTATTTATTTTAAGATAGCATCCTACTAAGTTGTCCAGGCTGGCTTCAAACTTGTGTTTCTCCTACCTCACCCTCCCGAGTGCTGGGATCATAGGCATGTACCACTACTCCCGGCTTCATTTATATCTTAAAAAAACTTTTTCAAATTATATTTGTTGCAAAACGAAACTTTGATATGAAGTCTCTATCATACAGTATTTGTACCCTGTAATATTCATTGAAACTGGAGAGAAATTTTCTGGTGGAATCACTGATCAGTTCTGATTCTTGGAGGAAAAACATACAGGTAGATCAGGAGCCAATCTCCCTCTTCTTTTATGAGTTTAATTCTAATTTAGAAAATATTCCTTCCACAGTTTTTAATTGGAACAACTTGAATGAGTTGTGTTGTTAACTAATCACAAAGGGCTTGCTACTTGAGGGCCTCTGATGTGCATGTACAAGGCCCTGGTTCTATTCCAAGTGTCCTACCCACCTCAAAAGAAGAAGAAAACGTGAAAACAAGCTTAACCCAGACCTGACATGTCAGAGTCAAGAGATTACTGATGCTGATATGTCTAGGAATTCTAAAGGTTTTTGCAAATACAGCTAAATAAAAGACATGGAAAATCAGAGTAGCCTTACTTTCTTTTACTGTCTGTACATCAGGTGAAATAAGAGCATTAATAGTTGGTGATAGTCTTTATATACACAGTAATGAAATGAAAGTCCAATAAAGGCCCAGAAGAGAATAAATGTTATAAGAAGAAGCAGGTGTTTTTAATCTCATGGAACATATTTCTCTCAAAATTCAGACTAACTGATATAAACAAAAATTAATAATTGTCTTTCCATATTAGTATTTGGTAGATACATAACTATTAAATGCCTGATGAGCATTTACTTCTTGATTAGACTTTTGGCTGTTTGTGTTCATACTTTCTTCTATTTTATTTTTTTGGCAGAGGACACTGGGGATTGGTCCCAGGGTCTTGTGCATGCTTGGCAAGAGCTCTCCCATGGAGCAACATTTCAAACCCTTTACATTTTCTTCAAGGTGGTCAAGGACATGGTTCTGAAGTGGTTGAAACCCTGCAACCTGACAACGAGAAATTGCTGAAGCCCTCTGCTATAGTTCGATGTGGTTTTTCCTTCAAAGATTCATGTGTGGAAGCTTGGTCCTCACTTTGGTAATTTTGGGAGGTGGAACCTTTAAGAAGAGGTGGGGCCTATGGGGAGGATTTTAGGTCAATTAGGCCTGTAATCAGAAGGCACTGTGGGATTCCAGTAACTGTGGCAATGTGACCTCTCCCTCCTTGTATACATTTCCATCATGATACCATCTACCATGAGGCCCTCACTGAAAGCTGAATCAATTGGGCTGCCCCATCTTGGACTTTCAGCCTCTAATACTGTTAGCTAAATATTTATTAGTACTTAGCTTCCGGTATTTCATTATAACAACAAAAATGGACTAATGTACCTTCATTGGTTTGTTCATCTGCAGAATGGTGATGAAAGTCCTTCTCTCTCATGAAGACCCAATGGCATAGCTCACGTAAAGCTCTTAGACTAGTGATGGGCATCCAGAAAGAGCTCTATAAATGCTAGCTATTTGTGATTTTATAAGAACATGTCATTTAAAGATATACAATTTTGTAAAGATTGTTGCAATTATTTATGAAACACAAGACATTGCAGGGAAAAATAAAACACTCTCAGTGTTCACAGAAGAACACAGGGAACTACTTTTCTTAAAATATATTCATATTGTCTTTAATTTCTCTGAAAGGTGGTGTTCACCTCTCCTTCATGTCACCTATCCTTACAGATGGGTACACACAGACTTCTAGCTGCAGGACTAATGTAAATGGAGTTGGGGGAATTGCAAGCAATTTCAACAAGGGGGAAGAGTCAACAAGGAAAAAGTTGGAAACTTCTGGAGTCATTTTACCCTTTACTTTTTTTTTTCCCCCCTGCCCCCACCCCCTCCCTTACCACCCACTCCGCCCCCTCCCTCTCCCCCCCTCAATACCCAGCAGAAACTATTTTGCCCTTATTTCTAATATTGTTGTAGAGAGAGTATAAGCAATAATAGGAAGGAACAAGGGTTTTTGCTGGTTGAGATAAGGATAGCTATACAGGGCATTGACTCACATTGATTTCCTGTTCGTGGGTGTTACCTTCTAGGTTAATTCTTTTTGATCTAACCTTTTCTCTAGTACCTGTTCCCCTTTTCCTATTGGCCTCAGTTGCTTTAAGGTATCTGCTTTAGTTTCTCTGCGTTAAGGGCAACAAACTTCTGGAGTCATTTTACCCTTTACAAAAAGTACAGCTTGGGGCAGTAAAGTTCTCTTTCATGTTTGAAATCTGAGGTTGGCAAATTTTCTGCAGATAATGAAATATATTTGGCCTTATGGGCTGTTTAGTCTCCTCACAACTATACAACTGTACTTGTGAAGCACAAAAACATCATAGAAAATCAGAAAAAAATGATTGTAGCTGTGTTTCAATGAAACTTTATTTATAGAAACTGGACCTGGAATACACTTGAGAGTGATGCAAAGGCTTAATTACTTTTACCATAACATTGTCTCAGATGGAAGTGGAAGTTTCTTTTCCCCACTCTGATATCCTTTCTACCTTTCTCTCCCCATATTTTCTCCTTACAGACTTTTAGTTTCATTCTAGTGTGAGGTGGTGATCCAAGAGATTCAGATTTGGCTCTGTCCTTGGTCTTGTGTATCCCCTTAGAACAGGGGTCACACAAGACCAAGATTATATTCTTCTCCTCCTCCTCTTCTCCTCTCTTTCTCCTCCCTCTCCCCTTCCCCTTCTCCTTCTTTTTCCTTCTCCTCTTCCTCCTCTTCTTGTTCCTCAATTTCTCTCTCTCCCAACCCTCAGGATCTCACCATCTGTCATTTCACCCAGAAATGCTAGTTGCTAGCAACCTCTCAGAAACCTGTCCTGTGGTTCCATTGGCTCTCAGGGGGGCTTGAAGAGTGGGCAAGACTGGACTTTGCTCCATAACGAGTCAGAGTCTTGCAAGATGTTTTCAAGGACAGCCCATGTTCTACCTTCACAGTGCCTTACTCTTGGTAAGTATTTGTTGATGTTGTTTTGAGGTCATGGTAACTGTGACTATACCCTTTGGCATATTAGTTGAATGAAGGATTGATTTTCTAGTTCCAGAAGCAGACAGGAATCAAGTTCCTATTCTTTCGAGAGAAGAGAACTTTTGCATCACGATGCAGACTCTCAGAATAAAAGGAATCTGTCTTCCTGAGACAGAGGGAAAGGCTGGGAAGGTGTCAGGCTCCCTACGGGAGTTCAGACTGCCAGTTTCTTTCCAGTCTAGATGAGAGTTGGGTGCAGGCAGACCCTGGAGAAAGCAGAGTCCTTTAATGGCCAGTGGGAGGAGCGCGTTTTCAGGAGCAACACGGGTTCTGGCAGGTGCATTGGTGGCTTCTTGTACTATTGCCTGGGGCTCCCATAGGGAGATAGCCAGAGGGCCAGCATACGGGGGCTGGCTGGGTGCAATCCTCAGTCTTATCACACGGCTAGTCACAGGGGCTGTGGCCTTATCATCTCAGGGTATCAGGGGCAACCGGTTATTTCACCAGATTGCCAACTACTCCTTTAGCAACCGAGCACATAGTTACATTTCAAGCATATCAGTAATGCCTGAATTTAGACTGCTATGTTATAATCAAGTTGCATCAGCAAGCTTTATCTCTAAAGGCCTAGGGTTTCAAATACTTTATGTGACAGCCTGATGACCTAAGGAACAAAGTCTGCTTTCACAATCTCGTTTAAGTGGCTGTGTGTGCTTGTACACGGCAGGTCCCAGGAAAGAGGAAATTTGCATCAAGAAATCCTATGTTTGCTTCTCCTTGACACTGAGTTTGCTTCTCAATTGTATGTTCATTCATTCATTCACTCAACTATTAGTTATGTCACCTATGTGTCATGCCTTTTCTAGGTCCTACGGATACCACAGTGTACAAAGCACTTGAAAGTTTATATGGAGTATGAAAAGCAAATGAAACATACAAACTTCCTATGTTTGTAAGTGTGCCACAGAGAAAAATGAAACAGGAAAGGGAGTTAGGTACCTGCAGAGGTGTGGACTGATGTGGTGTGGGGGGGTTATGTGTTCAATCTGGGGTGGGAGGAAGCTCTCACTATTAAGTTGTCAGACACTAAGAGTCCTGAAGGAGCTCAGGGAATGAGCCCTATCTTAGGGAAGGGCATTGGAGCCTAAGGGGAAAATGTGCAAAGGGCCTGAGGCAGAGGGGCTGCTGACCCTGCTTGAGAAACTGAAGGCCAGTGTGGCCAGAGGGGAAATCATGAGAGGAAGAGAGGCAGATGAGAATAGAAACCAGAAGTGTCCAGGGTACGCCTCAGTCATTCAGCAGCTTGAAGGTAACCTGGGGAGTGGCTACTATCTGCAAAGTACTATGTACTGCAGTTTGTGGGTATTTTGGAGGTGTGAACTCATCGAAGGAGAAGGGAAATGTTTTAGAGGTGCTGGGTGGACCTGACTGAGGGAAATCAGTTACCTGTTCTGTTGGAAGTATGGACCCTGGTGGGCTCAAGATGACACACCTGGTGGGAGAGAGGCGTCACAATCAAGGTTGGACAATGATTTCCATTTCCAACTGGCTTTGGAAGACAGAATCTAATCTTCAGGAAAAACCTTTGAAATTCTGAGCTAGATTTTGTTAAATCTCTTAAAATCTGTTGATATTTCTCAACGGAGAGAGGAAGTAGCCCAGAAGTTTGGGGAAATCTTATAGTAGATAACCTGGAGGTGGGTAAATGAGAAGTGTCAGGAGCAGCAGGGGGATTTGCTTAGGGCTCTTTGCTGGGGTTTCTGTAATTGATAGGAGATGGCATCTCAGTTCTCCTTCTCAGGGGCAGAAGCATTTCACAACACACTGATATTTGAACAAATGACTTCAGCCTAAGATAAGTACTACTTTTATTATTAGGAAATTGAATAGGGTGTGCCCTAAATAGGGCGCTCTAATAACATTGTAACTAGTCTCTCAAATAAGTATTTCTATGTCTGTCTCACTCTTTTGATTCAGACATTATGCCAGGCAAAGCAAGTATGTTTTTTCTGAAGTACAGCCAGTCTCACTGGTCTGGTAGAGGTTTTTCTGAAGCCCTCTTTTTCCTCTCTCCTTTCCTCTTTCTCTTTCTCTCTCCTTTCTTTCCTTCTTTTCTTTCTTTCTTTTTTTTTTTTTAAAAGCAGTACTGAGGATTAAACTCAGAGCCTTGAGCTTGCTAGGCAGGTGCTCTACTACTTGAGCCATGCTCCCATCTCTTTTCTGCTTTTAGCTATTTTTCAGATAGGGTCTCCCATTTTTGCCCAGGGGCCCATCTTGGATTGTGATCCTCCTACCTATACCTCCTACATAACTGGTATCACAGGCACATGCCACCATCCCTAGCTTGTTGTTTGAAGTTGGAGAGAGGGAGAAGAAGTGATCACTCTAACTTTTTGCCCTGGCTGGTCTTGAACCATGATCCTCATAATCTTCCAAGTAGCTGAGATTGCAGGCATGTACCACTGCAGCCTGTCCAAGACTATAATTTCTAATGACATTAGAGTTAGTAGACCCAGAGTGTGGAAATTCACATAAGACACTGGGAAAACCACTGATTGTCCAGGGGCCGCCTAAGCTGATATTCTGGGTTGGGGTCACCTGTAATTTCCTCCTGTCCTCTCAGCCCTTCTGTCTGAAGACATAAGGCTACTGTGCTATGTCCTTAGCAGCAGTGGTGTCTGATTGTTCCAGAAGTACAGGAAATATTCCTGGTTTATTGATTCTTCTTATTCCCTTTCTGACCTGTGGTAGGGGTCTTTGGCTAGGTTGTCCCTCCTCCTGGAATATGTTTCTTTCTGCTTCTTACTCAGTTCTGCTATGACACTCAGCCTAAGCCTCCTCTCCTCCAGCCAGACTCCTAAGGGCTCCTTCTCCACGATTTCATAGCATTGTGTGTCACCACCATACAGATGACCACACTGCATCAGTATGGCTTATGTCATGACTGTTCCTTGTAGACAATCAGGAATGTAGGAACAAAGGGACATAAGTTCCCCACCTTCATTCTTCTCCTTGGTTTCTGGCTTCTTGACTCATTCTTTGATACTGGTTTCTCATTTACTAAGACTGGATATTATGCTTCTGGCTTTGGACTTGACTCTCTGTTGAGTTTGATTTCTAATTCCTACTTCCAATGAGACTACTTCTAACCCCTCTGGGCAATAACCCTACCTACTATTGGAGTCCTTTGGTTCTTACTTCAGCAGCAACTCATTTTCAGGATTGGTTTACCTAAGACTTTGTGGAAAACCAAACCAAACCAAAACTGAAGAATTTAACCAGGAAGCCAAGTACTAGAATCAGATTATAGAAAACAATGAGACTATGGAAAGTTGTGCTATATAGAAAGCAGGATTGAATGTGATGTTGAGTTAACTTTAATGTGTAGCCAGCAAGCCACATGGATACAAGGGATGGACAGACCATCAGTAGGAAGATAGTTACAGTCCAACATGAACTAGACCTTGAAGGCTGGAGAAAGGCAGCAGATCTAGAAATTCTATAGTTGTATATGGGGTGTCAAATTCTAAAGTGGTCTAGCAGTGTCAAAACTATCAACAACATCCAAGTTTGATGAAACTCTTGGCTTCTGTTAAGAACTGTCATTATTTAATGCTATCATACTTTGCTTCTGTTTCTCCCATTAGCTTTGGTGGAAGATTGTATTTGGGGGAGCATTTTTTTTTTTAAACAAAGAAATAGTTTGCTTAGGTGAGTAGGGAGTTGAGCTCTGGACTAGATCTGGGTTAAAATTCTAGCTCCTCTGATTATGAGTGGTGTGACTTTTATGAGTGATGTTACTCAGTTTATTCATGCCTTATTTCCTTTCTCCATTAAAAGAAACTCTTAGCATTAACTGCTGGTTGCAGAGTAAACAATTAAAGGTAGCTATTATTTTTTTCTATTTCTCAGAATTCCTGTGTGGAAGACAATCAGGGCAGAACAACATATTCGCATTGAGATGTCAATGTTGGGTGGTTGGATGGACTCAGTTAGACCACCTAATGTATTCCCTTCATATACATGGGGTTAAACTTTGTGGCATAGAACAAAGTATAAAATATCACATGTCACGAACCTTCAGAATCATACGAAGTGGTTTGAAATTTGCATGTCAAATCTGCCAGTGACAAGGATCTACAATCCTTTCTTCTCCTCTGTCCATTGGAAGGAACAGCTGGACACAGGCTGTGTGTGCTTGTAAACAATCATTAAATTAGCCTGTAGAATTGTCTTCTTCAAGCAGAATGAACTCAGTTCTTTTAACCTTTCCTAAGCCTGGTTTTGATTTTCTGTCCCTTTAATCATCTCTGTGGCTCTCTTCTGAACCTTCTCCAAGTTCTCCAAGTTCTTCAGTTTGTTGTGGAGCACCCAGTTGTTCAAAATACTCAGCAAAAAGTGTTCACAGCATGGACTGTAACCATACCATTTCTAGATGTCCTATTGTACAGCAAAGGTTATTTTCAAAGGACTGTCTTATGCAATTTCCCTTTCATGTTAGCCAATTCATGCCTCATTCCTTTGATCATGATAATGTACTGAAGGAGATACTGTTACTCCTCATCTTTAGGGGTGGGGACTCTGAGATGGAGAAGGACTCTGAGGCTGGCCTGAGCTCATGGTGCCAGTACATGGGACTGAGGTCACCAGTTCTAATGTTCTTTCCACTGTGTCCAGGCTCATGCCTTCAATTTGTAAAGTACATGGTCATCTAAATAACTTTCTGCTCTACTTCCCAAGAGCTCTTTTTTCCACCATAGTAGGCTTGGTCTCATTAATTTCCCTCCTTCAAACCTTTCCAAGTCCTTCCATTTGACTCATGGGTCCCTCGGTCCTTTGCTGTGTGGTAGGGCTAAGTGGCTCTTGGTGAGTGTGTCCCATGAATAAGGGCTTTGGAGCTAACTTTATTTGAAAGTTGCTAGAAAATGAAGACTCTGGTCAGGTACAAGGCTACAGGTGCACCTTTTAATGTTTATGTACATTGGTTTTCTATCCTCTAAGAGTGAGAATTGAATTCTGCTTGTGTATAGTGATCAATTAGGATTCAGGACGAATTGTGATTTATATTTCATCACGGAGAAAGTATTTTTAAGAAGCTTATTCACAACAAAATAAACAACAAAAAAAAAAACCCATTACTCACCTGGATGTTTAAGAAATAAACTGACTAGTCGTTGGACTGAATTAACAGGTCAATTAAAATATTTTAATGTGTTTCCACACCCATTTGCAACAACAATTAAATAAAAATGCTGAGGAAGGGCAGTTGTTAGTAGAGATTGTGTGTGTGTGTGTGTGTGTATGTGAGAGAGAGAGAGAGAGAGAGAGAACAGCTCACAGTGTTTCCTCCCCTTGACAGTACAGAAGTATCACCCAGGTGGGAAGTGAGGATGCAATAAACAAATCAGTTTATGGCCCTGCCATTCTGACTTAATTAATTTGGTGTGGAGCCCTGCATTGTTTTTATTTAAAGCTACTCAGGTGACTTACAACAGCCCTGGTTGACATCCAATGATAAGAGAGCAAGAAGAGGTTGGTATCTGAGGGCCACTGCTGCAAGGACTTCTTTTCCCTGGCTTTGGTTTGCCAGTTTGGCCAGCTTCTAGCTGCCTGTCCTGGTGCTGGGTAGCGTTAGCAGGCCTGGGCTTGCACCAGACAGGTGTGGGAAGTGCTGGTACAGCCAGGCTCAAGTTCACTGGCATGAGTGACATGGAGGCAATCAGGCTCTTCAGATCTTGGATCTGATGACCTAGTGCCATGGGCTCCCCTGACCTCTACTGCCCAGCAGACCTGAGTGAGATAGGGGAGCTCCTAGACCCTCTTGCCACTGGATAGCTAGTGCTTTCTAGGGAGATATTATGGGTTGACTATGCACTCTTCCTGCAATTCATATGTTGAAATCCTAACCCCCAAGGTGATGATAATAAAAGGTGGGGTCTTTGGGAGGTAAATAGGATATCACAGTGGGGCCTTCATGAATGGGATTAGTGCCTTTTTAAAAAGGTTTCCATAGAGCTTTCTTGCTTTCTTTCTCTCCACCAAGTGAGGATATGAGAAGATGGAAGTCTGCAACCACCCAGCATCTGTGCTTATTCTCAGATTTCTTCTCCTACCCTTATTCTCCCTCCCTAATCCTTCCTCCTTCCCTTCCTCCTTCTCCTTCCCACCTTTTTCTTTTTTTTTTTGAGTCAGGAGCTCACTATGTAGCCCAGGCTGGCCTCAAACTTGTGATTCTACTGCCTTGGCCTTCCACATGCTAGGATTACAGGCATGTGCCACTACGCCTGATATTTGATATTAGACTTCTTAGCCTCTAGAATGATAAGAAATAAATTTCTGTGCTTTATAAGCTATCTAGTCTACAATACTTTGTTGTAGCAGCTTGCAGTAAGTTAGGAACTATTCTCTAAACAAACTTGATCGTAAGAATTTTCTGGAGATACTGTAAAATGTGAGCACTCAGATCTTCCCTTGAGATTTTGGTTCATGAGTTCTGAGATGGGGCTTTGCAGTCAGTATATGAAAAAGTACTTCGGGTCAGTATTATGGTCAAGCAAGTTAGGAAATTTCAAATCTATCAGATTCAGTTGGGCATCTCAGTGGATTTGTACATTTCCTAAGGCCATACAGAATCAGGTTCTGCAGGCCTGGGATGGACCTAGGAATCTGTGCTCCCAACAAATCCCCCATTTGTTCAGGTGGCTCTAATGTGGTGGATTTCCATCCCCAGCAGCAGAAATGCTGCCTACAAGGGAGTGATTTTTGTCAATGGCCTCTGATGAGCTGGATGTTGTCTAATACTCTCTAAACTTTTGAGTGCCCTTATCTCCTATCTCCATCTCTCATTCTCCCCAACTCTCAGATGCCTGGTCAGTGTAAGGAGTCCTGGTGATCTCTGCTTCCTCAGTTGTCCTGTCCTCACACATTGCCAAGATTCCTGCAGTGTTCATGGCCAAACCTTCAATGTTATGGATTTCTGTTCTTCCACATGGTTCAAGGCAATGGGAAATGATTTTAGCTTAGAGATCTCTTAGTCTGAGAAATGATGGGATGCAAGTTCTCAGAGGTAAGCTTTGTTCTCCTCACATTAAATTCAAAGGGCAAATTCACCATGTGGACTCAGGTTTAAAGGACAACAGTAACATAACATCTTCAGGATCATTGTTTTCAGAAGGGGCAGAAATATATACAGTTGTTCCTTGGTATCTGTGGGGAATTAGTTCCAGAACCTCCTGCGGGTAACAAAATCTGCAGGGTCATACCTCAGAGAACCCATATACTTCTCTGTGGATTTTAGTCATCTCTAGGGTAATTACTGTTTTTTTTTTCTGGTTAAAATTTTGGCTTTATTTCTTTCTTTTAGATAAAAGTATTATTTTATTTTTATCTTAAAAAATGTAGCCATTAATTATGCATATTAATTTCACAGATGAATGGTTTCACTGTGACATTTCCTTTACATGCATATGTCTAGATTACTTATAATACCTAATACAATGTAATGCTATGTCAATAGTTGTTATACTGTATTGTTTAGGTAATAATGACAAGAAAAAAGTCCATTCATGTTCAGTACAGACAGAATATTTTTGATCTGTGGTTGGTTAAATCTGCAGGTGGGAGCCCGTGAGTACAGAGGGCATATGGTACGATGGAACTTTCCACATCAACCCTTGATGAGGTTGGTAGATGAGGTTGGAATTACAAGGAAGCTGTACCATTAAAGTACATTAGACCACAGTTATAGGGGCCAATTCTTAATGGGCCTAACAGGATTTATTGGCTCAAGAAATTGAAAGCTCCAGCATTCTAGTTAGCCTAAGGGGTACTTCGATCATCTCTATGGCTCTGTTTCTCTGAGATGACTTTGGCTTTGCCTCTTCTGGTGGTCTTGACATTGTTGTCAGTTTGGAGACTGCATAGAAAGTGGATGGAGCAGCTCCGGGCTTTCCATATACAAGCCACACCTGAAACACTCAACAGAATCCTGCATATCTCTACAATGGACTAGCTTGAGTTATACACTCATCCCTGAAACAATAATTAAACTGACCTTCACAGGACAATCAGGATCCATCGTAGAGATGGGGTAAGGTGATATCTAGTATTCATGGCTGAGGTTGGATGAAGTGGAATGGATCTTTGGAAGGACACTGACCATGCCCATTACAAAAGCAAAATATTTTATTTTACCATATAAACAAGACATTATATTCCAGATGGGATACTTCTAATTATTCTGCTTTAATAGAGAAAGATGAAGAATGTTCAAATGAGTCAAAATTATCTCCCTAAATGTTTGAAGTAAAAATAGTTGGTTGGGATACCAACTTTTTATGCCCACACAGCAAAGAAGGGAAGTAAATTCCTGCAGAATCCCTGAACCAGCTGTGGTTAGAAGCTTTGACTTATGGGCCTAATCACAATAATTGCTGCCATCTCTTAATATTTTACCAATTATTTCCCACAGTTTAGCCTACTGACCTTTCCCAAGGTAGATACATTGACTGGGGAAGTAGTGAAGCTCAGAGGAGTTTGGTGACTTCCCAAGATCACATAGTTAAAATTTTAAAAAGCAACTATAGGCTGATGTACCTGCTAACAAGGAAGAAGAGCCTATGTTTTTCCTTTTTGGGAAGCTGTGAAATAAGATTCAGAAAGATATTAATTCTGTTTGCCACCTGGTCTCTTATTTCCTTATCTCTGAAGCAAAGGTAAGGAAGTGTGCTAGTTTCTTGTGGATTTTTCTGCTGATGAGTTAATAATGAAATACTTGCAATTTAAAGAATTTCTGCACAAACATTAAAATATTGAGCTGTACTCTTGACCAAGTAGAAATGTTCTTAAGAACCAATGTCTTTGAGGCCAAGAAGATTACCCCTATAGTTAGAAAAGGCATTGTTAGGGCTAGTGGCATGCTCAAGAAGTAGAGTACCTGCCCAGCAAGTGTGAGGCCCTAATGAGTTCAAACCCCAGTACTGCCAAAAAAAAAAAAAGAAAAGGCATTGTCAGTGGCTATTTTTCCACATTGTCTTTAGAGAAGTTAGACACAAAAACAATCAACACTACAATGGTATTTGAATACAATTTCTAAATTTATTTATCAACTTAAGGATACACTGGCTAACGAAATGGCCAAGAGGTTTGTTATTCCAGTACTTGGGAGGCTGAGGCAGGAGGATCTTGAGCTTGATAACAGCCTATGTTACATAATGATGCCCTGTTTCAAACAGAAAAAAAAGAAAGCAATGAAGGAAAGAAGAAAGAAAGAGAAAGAAAGAATGAAAAAGAAAGAAAGGAAAGAAGAAAGGAAGGAAGGAAGAAAGAAACAGAAAGAAAGAAAGAGTCAAGAAGTAACAGCAGCTAACAGGTTTATATAATGAGTAAATGCCGAGTTATGTACACAAACAGGTATGATGTGAATCCCGAGGGCTGAGTACACCTTCTGAGAACTTCAGGAACTACCTCTTTTCAGTAGAAAAATCCTGCTAGCCCCACAGGCATGATCATCTTCTGCAGCAACTCTATCCTCACCCCTGACCCCTACAACTTTCTGTTTTCTGGATGGTGGTCCAGGGTCTGTGATGAGACAATTTAGCCTAACTGACTTGCAACTACCAATGACTTTTGCTAGAGTGGCTGGGTGCTGGGCTGGGGAAAGCTTAACTGTGATTACCTTTTGAATGTGTTATCTGTTTCTTTATGATTTGAGAGTTAAAAAATAAACCTCCTGCTTTATTTGTCTATTGAAGACCTTTCTTGTCGAAGGCTTCTCTCCCCAAGGAACATAAGTTTTGGAAGAAGTAGGAGGGAAATGGAAAGATGTCATCCTGCCATTTCATTTTAAGAGAGACTGTAGGAAAGCTGAGCACAGGGGCTCTTGCCTGTAATTCTAGCACTGGGGAGGCTAAGACAGGAAGATCTTGAGTTCAAGGCCAACCTAGGACACACAGTGAAAACCTGTCTCAAAAAAGGAAAAAGAAAGAGAGAAAGAAAGAAAAGAAAGAAAGAAGGAAAGGAAGGAAGAAAGGGGGGAAAGAAGGGGGGAAGAAAGGGGAGAAGGAAAGAGTAAAAGAAAGAAAGGAAGAAGGAAAGATAGAAACAAAAAAAGAATATGATAAGGGCCTCAGGACACCCTGGCACCTTCTGAGAGCAGAACTGGATTGTACCTGGGCTGAGTGACTTGTGAACTAGAAGAGAGGAGAAGCTTTGTGACTCCTTCAATAAATTACTTATCATGTACAATATTTCCCCAGCAACCATAGAACTGACAAAATTAATTAATTGGGTATCATTAGGTTGAGACATGGGACAGCTAGGGTTGGGGCAGAGAGCATATGTAACCTGCTTTCAAGGAGCCAGTAAAAAGAACTTGAATTTTAGAACATTAAATTCCAGGAGCTGTCTTGGTCATGAGTGGAGGGGCTGCTAGAGCTGAAAACACATTGCAACCATACACTACTCAGATTACTTCATATAATATGTCTAGTATCGAATTTTTCTAAATCAAAAGTCAGGCACTTAAAAAATTAAGACAGTAAGAGGTCAAATTCCCTAGAACAGGTAGGGTTTAGAAAGGTAATCTTAAGAATTTGTCATTATTTGAAAATGATGGCAAAGGCCTTAGGGATTCCTTAGGATGTTTGAAAAACCCAAACAAAGACAAAGACAAAAACTAGCATTATTGTATATAAGGTAACACTGGAAGTTTGGCCTTAGATGTAGGTATTGTAAAGTTTTGAAAGAACAGCCAAACCTCAAGGTAATCCCTTGGATCTTTCATTTTTCCAGGAAAATGTGAGGCTAGATCTCCAGGTTGGGGCTGGATTATTTACCACACCCTTCAGATTAAGCCACAGTCAGCTAGAAAGGAGAGGGTTGACTCAGTGATTTGGTGACTCAACCAAGAGGCAGTGCTCTGAGGCACAGCCTCTGTCCACACCCTGCTTTGAGCCTGGGCCCGGCCTCCTATCTCCTAAGATGGGCTTTAAGACTTTGTGCTGGCTGTCCATGCCAAAACATGACTTATACATTTCTTTTTGTTCTGACATTTGATTTTGTCCATTGTGAGAGGGATATGTGTAAGTTCTAAGAATTAGTTTCATCTATTCATAATCAATTACCCTTTTAAAGAAGAAAGAATACAATGTACAGGCGGTTTGGCAAAAGTAACTCGAACACACCACTTTGGTTCAAAAAGACTTGGCTTAATTCATAGCTTCTCAGCTGTGTGACCTTGGTCAACTTTCTTAACTTCTTGGTGTGACAGATCCCTGTGTATAAAGTTAGAGATTTGTACCAGATGGATTCCAAGTTCCCCTTTAACTCTAAAGGTCCTGATCCAAACGCACAGGAGATACATTTTAGCCTGACATAGGCACTCCTTTTCCTGCCTTAATGGAAGGTCAAGTTCTGAATCCTTAAAAGTAACCAACCCTGCCTGTGTAGGAAGGAAAGATGGGGGAAGAGGAGGCTCCATCTTCACCACTGGAGAACTTGAAGGCCTTGTGATGAAAGATGGGCTTTACGCATTTTCAATTTTCTGAATTTCCCAGGAACACTAGGCTTTTGGTCTAATCTTTCTGAAAGATTCACTTTTTTATAGCATCAATAAGCTCAATCTTCTCCTATCAACCCCACATCACATGTGAAGGAGTCTTCTAATGTCACTTCCTATTTACCAAGTCTCGATTTTCAAATCCACACTCCCTAACCCCCGTCCTCCTTCTCTGCCCCACCACAGAGTTACATCTCATCCCTCTTATCCACTCCTACTCCATCTTCTTGGTGGCAATTGGTGATTATAAGTGGGTTAGTTAAAATCTGGATCTAAGAGTTATTTAACATTGTTGGGACATTTATGCACTTCTAGTGATTGACATCTGAACCATTAACTTCCCAGGGGTCTTAGGGAAACCCCATCTTTCCTGCCCAAGCTCATATTTCTATGAGCTTTAGATGCCTTTATTTAAACCTGGGTTCTACATGTGATGCAGTGTTTGGCAAAATTACAACTAGCATTGAAAGAATGTAAATAGCCCCTAGCATCTTGAAAACAATTTCAGGTACTCTCAAAGTCCCACCAAATCCTTGGCAGTATTTATGTCCACGTGGAGCAGTGCACTCCGGGAGCATTTGTTCTGAATGACTGGTATTTCTGAAAGCAGATGCAGCTTAGGATAGCTCCTCTTATTTATCAAGGCTTTCATGCAAGACAAATATTCAGCTAAAGAAGACATGCTTCGGGCTTCTGATTAGATCACAGAAGTATAAATATCACAGGACTTTTATGTGTTTGCACGATGTGAAGCAGCAAAGTCCTTTCCTCTGACCCTTTATTTTTAACATAAGCCTGTTTAGAGAAGCATACTATTTCTCGCCACTGTTCTTGCTCAACCTTCTGTTCTGTGGTTTGCATTATTTGAATAAGTACTAGGTTTATAGATAAGATAGAAATTAAAAAACAAAACAACCCACCAGCCTTTCAAGATCTCGCTCTGCATCATCGACAGCCAGGAATGCTTGTTCCCACTTGGGCTATAGGAATGACCCGGATAGTGTACATCCAGCACACCAGCTTCCCTGACCAGGGTGCGGCCTACTTTACAGTCTAGCAAGCTCTCCTTTAATAATGGAAGCATTAGACTCCTTGGCTGGATTTAAGCATTTAAAAAATATAATGGTTTGCATACTGTGCAGTGATTTGTAAAATGTGAATGCCTACAAAAGCCGTGGTTACCCAGCATAACATCATCTTATTTTTAGTTACACAACCAGTAAAACAGCTGGAGGTCTAAAATCATGGCCTACCACTAAGTGCATTACTACATTTTATCCATGCAGTAAGGCCCTGTCCTTTCGGCTAGGCGATAGGAGAAAGTGGAGTGATTACTGGCAAATTAACACTTCCAATTTTAATAGAGAAGCCAGCCAGGCCTACATAAAAGCACTGGAATTAGAATCTGTGCTAGTTAGATATTGTACGGGATATAATGTGCATTGAAACCGCACTAATAGACAACTGCATTTTATAATCAAATGAACCCTTATTCATTAGTCAGGAGATAATATCTACCCAACTTGACTAAAGAACTTACCAGCAAAATATTTTACTTTATAGCTTCTTAACATAGTTAATAGAATCATCTTGGCAATAATAGCAAAATATAATTGGCACTTAGAGAGCTGTGTTTGTTTTTGTTTTCTCTGCAAAAGCATGAAGTAGTCTGTAACACTACATCCCTTTATCTTAAAAACTAAAGTTTTCAGCTTGGTCAGTAACCTCTGTGCAGCTTACCCACAAAATATTAGGTACTATTGTATAAAATTAATGATATTAAGTGATTTCACTACAAAAATGGCAATTTCTTATGGTCCAATCCAAGAAGTTTTACCAATGCATGTACATACACAAACATAGGCATGCACACATTTGCAGCTGATACAATTTGGGGGTATAAAAATTATGAATTTTGAAAGTAAGTATTCCTGATTATTTTTTTCATTGTGGGTAGATATGTTAAGAAGTTGCAGGCAGGAGCTGTGGTTTGGATCTGCAGTGTCTCCCAAAGGCCCACGTGCTAAAGTCTTGGTGCCTAGCTTGGCACAGTTAAGAGATGGTGGAATCTTCAAGAAGTGGGACCTAGTCGGGGGGCTTAGATCACTGGGGTTGTGTCCTTGAAGGGTATTGTAGGGCCCTGGTCTCCTCCTTTCCCTCTTTCCTGTCCAGCTGTAAGATGAAAGGCTTTTCTCTGCCATATGCTATCCACTATGATGTGCTGCTCACCACAGGCCCAAAACAACGAGGCCAAATGACCATGGCCCAAAGCCTCTGCAACCATATCATTTTTTTCTCCCATAAGTTGTTTATCTCAGGTATTTGTTATAGTGATGGAAGACTGAATGACAGAGAGTGGTAAACTTTTCTCACACATTCCATCAGCAACTCTGCCAAGCCAAACTCTAATCCAATAAGTACAGGCAGTCCTGACTTACAATGGATCAATTTGTGAGTGCAACATTATAATAGTGCAGGCGATAAGCATTCCAAAGAAACCAGACCACTTGGAGTGTTGAATTGGGATCTTTTCCCAACTTAGCAATATGAGGTCTGATCCTTTCCCTCAAAGCTGAGCAGCTGCAGTGAGTGGCAGCTCCCAGTCAGCCATGTGGTCACAACAGTCACTCTACAGAGTGTCAGGTAGTTAAGCTGGGATGTTCACTAATTAGGTGGATTTTTTTCACTTTATTAAGCTTAATTTATTTTGAAATAGTTATAAATTCACAGGGAGTTGTAAAATAGTACTACTACAGAAAGGTCCCAGGGAACAGCCACCCAGTTTCTCCCATTAATAATATCTTACATAACTATAATACAGTATCAGAGGCAAAATATTGACGTTGGTACAATCCACAGAGTTTATTCAGATTTCACCAATTTCATATGCACTCATTTCTGAATCTGTGTATTATATTTCTATGCAATTTTATCACATGTAGATTAGATTAGTTGGATTAAATGCATTTTTGATTTACAATATTTTCTATTTATGAAGGGTTTATATGCTGCATCAAAATTGAGAAGCATGTATACAAGCAAAATATGTTTTTGTCATAGTAAAATGTGCTTAAAAGCATCTTTTCTACATTTATTGATGTAGATTAAACCATGCAACAACAACTTGACAAGTCTCTTGGACCCTTCACTTTCACAGCTGGATTCTACCACTGAGTACTTTATAGGAGGGAATTATGATGTTGCTGGTGTCTCTATTTCCCTTCAACCACCTGATTCTACACCACCCTTAGCCCCTGACGTCCCCTCTGAAATCTTAAATTCAACCATTTTTTTTGACCATAGACTTATCCTTACAACCCAGCCAATTACTATTAAGTGTCTTGTCTTCTTTGAGACATTCAGCGCCTCTCCCAGGTAACTTCTGTTTTCCCTTATTATTTTTGCTATTGTAAATTAGCTTCATTTAAAAAATATCCTTTGGGGAGTGGGGAGAGGAGGGAGAATGATGGAGGGGGAAAATTTAACTAAGATACGCTATAAGCACATATATAAATATCACAATGAATCGTCCTGTACAACTATTATATGCTAATAAAATAATTTAAAAAACTAATAAAAATTATCCTTTCTAATTATTCATACTGTTGTATGATTAGAATGCAATGGACTTTGGTAGTTATTTCTTTTATTGTTGTGCTGGGTGGGGATACATTGTAGCATTTACAAAAGTTCTTACAATATATCAAATATATCATACTTGAACTCACCCCCTCCTCCATTTTCCTTTTTCCCCAAGTTGGTAGTTATTTTGAATTCAGCAATTTTGCCAAACATTTATTATGGAACTGATGGGATTTACTATGAAGAAAAATAGTATTATTTTTCTAATTCATGTTCCTTTTGAATCTTTTCTTTTTTATTATTATTTTAATCGTTTTTACATTTACTCACATGTGTTTACATTGTTTGGGCCACCACTAATCCTCCCCTTGAATCTGTTCTTGTTTCACTCTCTAACTGCTTTGCTGAGGCCCTCCAGTAGAATGGTGACCAAAATAGAGCATATGTGTCTGTCTTGATTTTAAAGCCAATGTTTTTAATGCTTCACTATTAAGTATTAGTTTAATTTGTTTAAAATTTCTTTATGAGGTTAAGGATGTTCTTGTCAATTTTAAGGCTTTTAATTTTTTGCACTCTTTCCCCCTGAAGATATTAAGATAATTAAATAGTTTTCTCTTTTGATGAATTCAAATGATTTTCTAACAGCTTTGCATTCCAATTTGTTCTTTGTTTTTTTTCCTTATTTTTAAAAATTTATTTTTTGCTATCATATTTCTGTTGCACAGGGGACACATTGAGCATTTACAAAAGTTCTTATGATATATATTAGCTAGATTTATCCTGTCCATCATTCTGTTGGTCCCCCCTTCTTAGAATAGTTTCAACAGGTCTCATTTTTCCATTTTCATACATAATATTTCCACCATATTTGCCCTCCTTCACCCTTTCCTTATATTGTCTCCTTTATTGTTGTTTTTGAGACAGGGTCCCACAGTGTAGCACCAGCTGGCCTTGAACTCAAGGTCTTCCTGCTTCCACTTCCTGAGTACTGGAATTACAGGCAGGCACCACAATACCTGGATCCAGTTTGATCAATTTTATACTCATATTTGTTTCACTCGTATCTTGTTTAAATTTTACATTTATGCTCATGTAGGAAGTTTGTTCGTAATATTTCTTTCTTGTGTAATTCTTGCCTGTTATTGGTATTGAGCATCATAAAATGAATTGGAAAATGTTCCTCATGAGAGAAATTTGATTACATTAATCACTGTAGAACTAATTTGGTTTTCTGGCTATTTCTGCATTAGTTTTAGTGAGTTAAATTTCTTTCTGTGAATTTCTCCATTTGTATAGTCTTCTTGTTCATAATATTTTATTATCTTTTTAGGTCTTTGTAGCATCTATAGCAAAATATCCCTGACAAGTTTTTTTTGGTAGTTCTTTGGGATTGACCCCAGGGCTTTATACATGCTAGGCAAACACTTTACCACTGAGCTATAATTCCCCCGACAATGTTTTCTTATTACCGTTTGTCTTAATTAATCTCACAATAGGCTGTCAATTTTCTAAGCCCCGACTTTTGACTATGTTGGTTACCATTGTATAATTGTTTTCTGTTTTATTGACTTCTCTATTTGATTTCTGTTCTGTTCTTTCCTTTTTCCTTCCTTCTGCTTTCTCTAGCTTGAATTTCTTGTCTTTTATCTAACTTCTTGCTCATTTTCAACCTTCTCCCCCCAATATAAGCACTTAAAGAAAACATAAGTAGTATTTTAGTTGTGTTCATGCTTCAATATGTGTATTTCTGTTTCATCTATCTATTTATCTATCATCTATCTATCTATCAATCATCTACCATCTATCTATCATCCATCTATCTACTTATAAATTATTTGGAAGCGTGACTTAAATTCCCAAGTGAATGTTTTTGTTTGTTTAGTTTTCTTTTTGTTATTGATTTTTAGTCTCCTTTCAGTGTTGTGAGAGAAGTTTTCCATATAATATCAACTCTTTGAACTATGTTGAGGCTTGATTTATGACATAGCATATGGTCCATTAAAAATATGCTGAGTTTTTTCAGAATGAATTAAAATTCTTCAATGGTGGATAATACATAAATCCAATCTTGTTAATTAGGCTGCTAAAATGTCTTATGTATTTATTTTTGGTTTTTTTTGGTTTGCTTGATTTACCAATTATTGGTAGGCTACAAAGATGGTTGACTTGTAAATTTGTTCCTACAATTTTCTTAGTACTTTTTCCCCTTTAATATCAGCCATCTTTTAGGATCTATCATTAAGTATGGAAAAATTTAGAGTTACTGTGCCTTCTTCTTTTTTCCAGTGCTGGAGTTTGAACCCAGGCCCCTACCTGCTTAGCAAGTGCTCCACCACTAAGCTACAGCCCTAGTCCTAGAATAGTGTTGTTGTTTTCTGTGTGAATTGAAGCTTTTTAAATCCACAGAGTGACTGTGATTTTAGGAGTATTTTTTCCTTAAAATTTTTTCATCATTTAACAACAATAAAGATACAACCCTCTATTTCCTTTGGCTAGTATTTTCCTTTCCTTTCAACCTTTCTTTATCCTGCTGTAAGTATGTTTTGTATGAAACAACTAATAGCTAGATTTAGCTTTTTATCCAGGCTGTCAAATTTCAGATGTGTTCAGGTTTATTTGTGGTATTTTGTGCTTGCTATACTTTCCAAGTTTCTTTTTCCATTTCCTTCTTTTGGATTGATCTATTGTTTCCTCTATGAGTTTGGAAATAATTAATTATACTTTTAGGGCCCAGCCTCAGTGGTTCATGCCTGTTATTTCAGCTACACAGGAGGCAGAGGTAGGAGGATCACTGTCCAAGGCTGGTCTAGGCAAAAGGCACGACACCCTACGTTGGGCATTTGACATATGTACTTATTAAGTTAATAACTATTTTTAGCTCCTTGAAAATTCTGCAAATAATCTGATCACCCTATGCCTACCTATGTTTGTTTTGATTGTTTCTACATTTTTCATATTATCATTGAGAATCCATTCCTTTTTTTTTCTTAAGTGTAGTCAATAGTTGTTTAGATTTCATCAAATGTTAACCACTGTCTTTTCATTGTTTTCTGTTTCTCATCTTTATTCTGGGATTTTCTTTTTCCCTTCTGATGGTGTATTAGTTTATTTCCTTTATAAGGACTTTTTGATTCTAAGATTGTTCATTGTTTGTTCAATAATGTTTTTATTTGGCTTTTCTCTAAGTACAGCTTATACAGGCCTATGTCTTGTCTATGTAATAATGATCATGAATGTGCTCAGTATTTTCTCTTTCTGTCTAAGATCTTATCTTTTGTTTTATTATTCTATAGTTTCATTATAATGGTCTAGGTATAGATTTCCTTTTATTATTCAAATTCATGTTAATTCTGAATCTGAGTTTTGTTCATCAGATTTAGAAAATTTTCAATCAGTTTGTTTCTAAATATTGTTTCTCCCCCTTTTTCTGACTTTTCAGGAACTCTGATTAAATGTATATTAGGTGTTCTCTAGCCCCTTATCCCTCATGATTTTTCTCCCTCAACTCAATCTAGTTGTCTTTCTGTGCTTCATCTAGGTAATAATTTTAGTGCTATATTCCTATGTGAATTCTCTTTCAGGTGTGTGTAATCTATTTCATCCATTCATTGTCATTTAAATTTTAAATTATTAGCATTTTTCATTTGTATTAGTTTTATTTGTTCCTTTTACAAAATTGCCTGTTCATTTTTATAGTCTCCCATTCCCCCACTCATAATTTCAACCTACCTTTTTGCTTCTGTAAACATATAATGAAACATTTACAAATCATAAAATACTTCTTTTAAATTCATTCTCAAAATATGTTAATAATTAGAGCCTTTGCAGGTCTGATTCTGTTGTCTATTATTTCTCTTGACTTTTGCTCAGGATGCCTTATTTTCTTATATATTCAATGATGTTTGAATGTGAGGCCATGTGCAATGGAATTTTATCTATGGAAATCCTTTCAAGATAAATGAAGTAGGGTTTGCTTTTTTTTTTTTTCCTTGAGACAGGGTCTCACTATGTAGCCAATGCTGTCCTGGAGCTTGCTATTGTCCTACCTCAACCTCCCAAGTCCTGAGATTACAAGTGTGTACCACCACACCTGACAAACTGTGGCCCTTTTGAAATAAATTCTTGGCTAAGGATTCTGTGGTCTGTTTTAAGAAGAGATTTCCCATCAGTTTAACCTCCACAGTCATTCTCTGTGCTATCCATTGTTCCTCACACCTCTTGTGACATGAAAGCTCAAGTCCAGAAAGAGGCAGAAAATGCTGTAGGGAGGCAGGTGTGATTAGTGTGATTATATCCTCATGTTGTTACTGAGCCGGTAACCACTTTTGCCTGTTATGCCAGTCACTAAAATGACAAGTTTTATAGAAGAGAGTTAATTTATGAGGCAGCTAAGCAAGGAGATGGAAGAACAAGTTTCAAATATGCCTCTCCTAGAATGGGATTCAGGGTCATCTATGGGTTAAAGCAGCAGGGTGATAAAAGGTGTGATGAGCAGTTCCAGCCTGTTGTCTTAAGAGCTTGGGAAAAGTGAGCTAATAATTGGTCTGGAGATGCACAATCAAACTTCACTGTTCTTTATGGGAGGCAGGTTTAGAAGATGGTGGTGACAGCCTGCTCTCTGGGTGACCTTGGCTTTCCCACGTTAAAAGGTTATTCATTCTACCCTTGTGAAGGATCCATGTGAAAGGAGTGGTGGTTAAAACTGGCTTGAGCTAGACAAAAAAACAGCCTCCAAACTCCTGAAAAACAACTGTCACCCCTGTGACCCACATGTGATCACAAACTCATGGGAGTCTAAGAGAATATTGCTCAACTATATGCTCTCTAAAATTGGTGGTGAGTGCAGACAACTAACAGCAAATGAGATAAGTTAAGACTAGAGGGCTCACTCAGTTGTTCTTTCTGTTTCTTGTTTCTTGGATTACCTTTTCTGCTTCTACCTGGGGGAGCCTCCTTGTTCCTTGTATCTTCTTGACCTTTTTATCTGTGGAATTACCAAAGTCAGTGCTTAGAATTCTCTTTTACCTATAGAGTTGTCCCTTGGTATTTGTGAGGAGTTGGTTCCAGGACTCATTTAAGGACACCAAAATTCACAGATGCTCAAGTCCCTTCTATAACATGGCATAGGATTTACATATACATCTTCCCATATACTTTAAATCATCTCTAGGTTATTGATAATACCTAATGCAATATAAATGCTATGTAAATAGTTGTTATACTTAGCCAAGGAAAAAGGTCTATATATGTTCAGTTCAGATACCATTTTTTGGAATATTCTCACTCAGTGGTGGCTGAATGCACAGATGTAGAATCCATGGATATGGAAGTTTGATTGTATTTACCCCTTGATGCCTTTGTCTAAGCTCACAGGTCCAAATCTGTTGATACTTGGGTCATCCTTAATTTTTATCTCCAATCCAGCTTATATCCAACTTCCTACTTGCTTTTTCCACTTGGATGTCTAATATCTCAAACTGAATATCTGATCTTTGCCAGTCAAATTGATTTTTTTTCAGCTTTCTTCCTGGTAGCAAATAGCAACTGAATACTTTCAGTTGTTTTAATTCAGAGTCATTGTTGACTCATTTTTCCTTACCTCACACTTAATCCATAAATAAGTCTTGTTAGTTTCATCTTAACACTATATCCAGAGTCCCTCTTCTCACCAAAGGGAGACCAGTCTCATTCATGCTGCTATAATGCCTCACCTAAAATACTACAATAGACCTTACTGGGCTGGGCCTATAGTTTAGTGGTAGAGCACTTGCCTAGCATGTGCAAGGCCCTGGGTTTCCTCCCCATCACTGGAAAAGAAATATCCTAAATTCTCTGCCTGTCTCTGCAATTGCCCCCTTCTGTCTGTTCCCATCCCAGCAGCCAAGGTGGTCCTGTTAGAATGTAATTAAGATCATATCACTGCTTTGCTTACAGTCCTCTTGAGTGAAAGCCAAAGTCTCTGCGATAGTCTCAAGGCTGTACAATCTGGTTCCCATTACTTCCCTGACCTCATTTCCTATGACTGTTCCCATATTTTCTTGCTCCAGCCACACTGTCCTTCCTACCATTCTTTGGGCACACCAGGCACACTTCTGCTTCAAGGTGTACTCTTCTGCAGATCTCTGCAGAACTCACTTCCTCTTCTTCTCACCTGTCGCCTCCACTGTTCCCTCTACATCTCAGGAAGTCCCTTCAGACCACTGCAGTTAAGAGAGTTAATTCTCCCTCCAACTTCACCATCCCCATTCTCCACTCTCTTGGCCTCCATTGCAGCTATCTTCTAGCATGCTTACTTTGTTTAATGCCTAGCACCTCCCAATAGAATGTAAACTTCCCCAGGTGGGACACTGAATGTATTTTATTTATTGTCTGTGTGAACATTCAGAACCTAGACCAGTGCCAGGCACATATCAAGCACTCAGTACATAGTTGCTGAGTGATGGATGAATAAATGGAATAATTCGCTTGTGGATAAAGACTGACAAATTGAGAAAAGAGAACATGAAGTCACAGTCAAAGGACTCAAATACTGTCTTCTTTTCATGCATATATATATATATATATGTTAGAGGATATACCTTAAAATGTAGCTGCTTATGAAAAATACATTTATTATTTATTAAAATACATTTATTGAATGTTCTCTATTTGTTGAGTCCTCAAGATCATCATGGAGGTGTTCATTCTGAATGATGTTTTAAGCTATGGGAAGGAATCCCACATGTGACTCCTCCTGACTATACCATGACCTTTTATTTTTCATTTCTTCTACTTTCTGCATTTCTGTTTTTTTCACTTGTGGTATTCAAATTAGAATTCTTTCACATAAACAAAGATTATTACAACCAAAAGATAATTGCTTTGAGATGTCTACATCCTTACTTAAATTTTATAGAGCTTATTTCTTAAGCAACCCTGGGAAGGACCTTTTTCTAGTTTATCCTAGTTCATCAGGATATTCAGAATTTTTAGCATTCTTTGTTATGTGGCTATCATGTATTATTATTATATTTTCTTATTAATATAGTGTAGCAAGTATATAACTTTGCCTTACTATGAACTTGAGTATATAAAACACATAACTTTAAAGATGAAAAAAACGCTACTAATTTCTAAATTAAGCCCTAATGCACTAATGATAGGCCCTAAAGCTTGGTTAATGTGAGGTAATTCTCTCTGGGCTGTATCTGAGAGGTAGAGGAGAGCTATGTATTGTCAGTGAATTGAAGAGGAGAGTGTCTGTTCTTCTGTTTGTCTATTTACCGGCACACTCACTCCTTGAGTGGTGTATGGTTATCCCATTATGTCTGATTGTGATCTACACATTCTGAGCTCAACTCATTTTTATTTTAAGGCTCCTTCTGGCTCCCTAGCTTCCTCAGCCCCTTTTCTCCATTATTAGAAGTAGGATGGCATGGGATGGTGTTCAGAGGCTCTCTCACACCTTCTGGGGCTGTGGCACAGGAAGCCACTTCAGACCACATCATGGCCCTCTTTGGCTGACATACTATGATGGCAAAGGAGACTTCTCCTTGAGGTTTCTCAACTTCTCTGATTTCCCTAGGAATCCCAGTCTCCCCTGCTCTCAGATTCCTCCTATTGATAATATCTATCAATTCCCTTCCCTCCAGAACTGGTCTTAGGGGTTGGTCATCAGGCAGGGTAAAGAGAACTTTCTTATAGATCTGCATCACCATCTGAATTTATTGCTTTATTCCCTCCCCTCGCTAGTAGAGCTGTCATTTAATTTTCAGCTGTACTCTTTCCAATCTAACGTTTATGTCATAAACTTTATGTAGGTTCAGTCTATTGAAAGTCAAAAACCCAGTTCTTAAAATCAAAACCTTAGGCATCCATGACTATTATCTCTTCTATGAGTCTCACAGGTCAGTTCTGAAATTCAAACCTGAGTCTGACTGGATTCTTTCTCTTTGAGTTTTGATATAATCTTAATATAACAGAAGGCAGTGGATGAGCCTAATTTTATGAGTTTCCAGGACTGAGGATGAGGAAGTACAGAGGGAAAGGTGAAAAGGAAGTGTGGGGACAAAAGTCCTTCCCAGATCACAGTGACTTAGTGTTTATCCACAAGACCACAATGTCTTTAGGTAAAAAAGAAACTCATAAAAATATTTTGCATTTTTATCTTGTTGTCTATGAGACAATTTATTTCTTTAGCTGTTGTCACTCTTTGCATGGTTTCAAACATTTGCTTATTTATAATCAACAATTGACTATATATTTAAAAATTGGTAAAGATTGGAATACTTTAAATCATCTTGAGAGGACTTATAATACCTACTACAATGTATATGCTGTGTAAGTAGTTGATGATTAAAGTATCCAGGAGGATGTGTATAGGTTCTGTGTACACACTATGCTATTTTATATAGGGAACGAAGCATCTTTAGTATACACAGGGAGGTCTCAGAACCAGTCCTCAATGGATACCAATGGATCACTGTATACACTTGCTCTGGAGATCTCAATGAATTAAAACCATTCCTTCAAAAATGGAGAGATTTGAATCCTTCTCCAAATTATAATATGGGAAAGAAACCATCAACAGGGAAGCAATTCAGAAAGTCATTGACTTATAGGTAAGAAGCACCACATTGAACTCAATTTAAAATCTTTCTTTAGAGAAGTTAATTCAATTCTTTGAAATTCTCTAATCATTACCCTTTGTTTATGTTCAAACCCTACTCTTATGTTCTGATAGCATGGATAAAACCAGGTATACTTTCCTCATACCAAAGTTAAAAAATGAAAAAGTGGGACAAATGTTGTACGGTTTAAATAATTTCAGCACTGTAAATTCTGGAGGAACAATTCACAGTATTAGTGGAAGCAAATAAAACTTGGTTTAAATATGGTTATTCGTTTTTGCCTCTTTCTTTCCTTAACAACAGAACATTTATTGGATGAAACAAAGTAGGGTCTGGTGTTTCCAGAGTGGATAATGTACACAAGTCTAAGCTCTAGTTTCAGTGTATAGATGTGTGGTCTCACTATAACTTTTTTGAAGATCTCCTCACAGCTCAAGATAAGAACTCACTTTCAGAATCAGTTAGAGCAAAAAAAAATTTTTTTTAAAAAGGCAAAGTAAATGCAAATACAAACTGTTTCTAAGTTGTCATTTAGAAGTTCTATATTTAGGACTACAAGAAGGCCAACATAGGCACCTGAAGGGAATGTGTCCTCCATTCACAGGGACATGTTTATGGTTCAGCTGGAGCTGTTCCATTCCCAGCTGTCTGGACCTCAGTCTGGACATCTGTTTTTAATAGTTTCCAGGCCTGCAGGGGAACATTATCACAAACCCGTTGAATGTGCTTTGCACACAGTGTGGGAGGGAGAAACAGACAGCCAGTAGGTGTTCAATAGGGTTTGGATGGTTCTTCATTTTCATGAACAACTGTGAGACTGTGATGCTGAGCTTGACAGAGTCCAAACATGTGGTGCTTTGTGGAAAGGGATGCCCTGTAAAAAGTTTCTGTTCTATGACACCCATGTTTTTGTTTTTTGACAAAGTAAGATTACCAGCTGAAACGTAGTGTCTTACTCCAGTTTTTGTAGTTGTACTCCAGTTTTGTAGCTGAGCCTGGGTAATTTATTAGGAGATAGGTTTACTTTGGCTCTAAATAATTCAGGAGGACCTAAAGCTCATATACATCCCTCTAGATCTGTTCACCTTCAGGAGGCTGGGAGGTCCAAGAGTATGGTGCCCGTGAGGGTTTTGTGCTGCCTCAATTCATGGCAGAAAGCAGAAGGGCAAGCAGGCACATGTGGGAGAGCCGATACAAGAAGGGCAGCCCACCTTATAACAACCTACTCTTCTAGGACTAGTCTGGTCCTATGAGAGCAAGAGTTTGCTCACAACAAAAAGGCATCCATCCCCCTTAGGGACACACTCACCTAAAGGCCGGAATCACCACAATGGCAAGCAAATCTCAGCATGGGGTTTAGAGGGGACAAACCATATTCAAACCAAAAGGGTTGTGACAACAACCCTTTTGTTGTCACCATCAGTATCCTGGAACCATCCCCTTCTTCTTGGGATGCATATGTGACTAGATCCAGAGGGACACACAGGAGTGAAGACATTGGTGGGGGGGCTCAACCCATGGTTCAGGTTTCCTGCACCAAGTTCTGCTACAGGCCATGGCTGGGCAAGTGGACTTGACAAAGAGGGCTTCAAGGTACCCTATAGACTTTGCTGTTGGTCATTTCTACATTGGCAAGAATGAATCAGGATTAGGAGAACAAAAGAATGCTAAAACCAAGCCTGATTTTACCCTCATTTCCCCCGCTGGACTTATATGTAGGAAGAAAAAGGAGCAAATCCATCAGACATAAGAGGGAGCTGAGAATTATTTGGAAATAGTATTGTACATTATACGTTCACCTGCATTCTTCCTGCAATTTTTCTTACCTAAGTCTCTAGTAAAGATTTTCTAGGTTGTCATTTTTGGCAATCACCCTCTAGAGGATAATAGAAAGAGAAAAATTTGGCAATCCAGTTTCATCTTCACCAATGCACTGAGCTGTACTGAAAAGAATGTATCATTAACTTAATTTGCAATGGGTTATTCATTCAAATGATATAAAATTTATAAGTACAAAAGCACATGTATGAAAAAGTTTTGTTCTCACCCAATCCATTAGCTGACAAGTTCTTTCTTGAGGGATCTTGTTTTGTCTTTCAGAAATATTCTGTATAAGACTCATTTTGGACCTGAATCTTTTTCCTGGAAGAATGAAAAGATGCTAAGAAAACTATCTAGGCAATTTTGGGCTCTATTCTGTTATTATTGACACATCCAATAACAATGAGCAAGTCTTTTTCAAGAACTTAGTGATGTGCTCAATAAGTTTAATAGGGACCACAAAGAAAGTTTACAGTATAGTCACTGGCCTCAGGGACTCTTAGCCCTGACACTCAGAAAGATCTTAAGTATTGTGTAAACTTGTGGTGTACTATAATTTCCTTCCCTTTGATGAAGACAGTCTTTGCAATAGACTCATTAATCTTTCAGTACATGGGTCCTTGCATGGTGCCTGGCACACAATAGGTCATCAATAAATGATCATTGAATGAAGGCACAGATCAATGACTGAGTGGAGAGTAGCTCAAGGTGGCCAGGCAGCACATGAGGGAGGAAATCAGACTAATGTTCTGGAATGGGTGGGGATGGTAAAACAGTACTGAGCCATTGGAGTTTTTTTTTTTTTAATTATTTTTATGTACAGAGGTGTTCATAGTGATATTTTACAATGTGATATTTCACATTGTGATATATGGATATGCTATTGGAATTCTGAGAATCCCCATCAGTAGAGAAAGGGAACCAAGTTCCTTGGAAAAGATAAGACTTCACCTCGAATCACAGGAGGACCAAAGGATGAAGAAGAGGGAGGATAAGGTCTATTGTAGGTGGAATGGGATGGGTAACTTGCAAAAACAAAGTTATGGCTGAGAAGTGCACTGGTTGCTTCAAAAGCAGGAGAGGATGTTACTTGATGCACGCAGTCTCCTTTTGAGGGCTGTTAAATACTTGGTGAGGCACTATGAGCCAAAACTGTGGTAAGCCCAGAATATCAGCAGAGGGATTTGAGCCTTCTTCCCCAGGGCACTAGGAAGTGAATGAGGGTTTTTGAGCTTGGAAATGCTTAGAGAAACTGGAAGCCCAGAGACTGGCTAAAGAGGTATTGTACTCTTTGAGGCATCCATGATCATTGTTGGGAATGGGAAGAGAAAAAAAATGATTTAGTAACATTTTGAGGGATTTACCAAGAGTGTTTGTTCATTGATGGAACAATACAGGCACTTCATAAATAGTCACTGTGTTCAAGGCTATGCATCTTCTAAAGAGCAGATTCGTCAGATATTTAACTGAACTCCACAATGAGTCAAGTAATACAAACATTCTCATTGGGATATTTGCTAGCAGCCTTCTCCAAGTTTTCATCACATTGATTGGCATGTCCTATCAATCAAGAAAGTTGTAAGATGCTCTTGAGATCAAGTTGAATGACAATCAGGATTGTCAGTCCTCATGGAGGATCTGTTTCGTCCTGCCATCTTTCCCTCATCACTCGTTCTGACCGGGTTACAGTCTTCTCAACTTCACAATTTTTTTGTTTCCCTGACTGAAGCTTTCTGGACTTGTTTGCTTGTAAATTCAGTATTCTTTTAGAACTTGTGGTTTGTAAAAGGTTGATAGTTGTTGTCACCTCCATCTCTCTGAACCCACGCTCCTGGTCACTCCATAGTGGTATATAGTAGTGACATATCAGAAGTCACAGAAAAATGGAAGAGCTTATTGTTAACAAAGAAATTACAACTGCCAAGTGCAAATGCCATCCTGAGTCAGGGGAGCATACCACTCGGTCTTTGCTTGGAGTCTTTCATGACCTTTCAGTTTGGGCTTTATGAGTTTTTTGTTTGGAGTGGGGGAGGTGTCTAAAATAAAGCCTTGGGATGTTTTTCCTCTTCATGCCTCCTCTATTCCACCTTAGAAACATACACACACTCCATAAGTCTGTGCCTTTAACATTTGGTTCTCTATAACAAGAAGTGGAAATTGCCCTAGAACATGACATGATTTAAAAAACTATTTAAAAATTTTGGATAAAGTTGAACAAAAACAAGAAAGAAGAAAAGGAGAAGAAACGCTCCCCCTTAATCAAATCCTTCTTTCCCCTAGAGCAAGCAGTTTTTAATTATATTTAACAGACACAACAACGTACCACAAGCTGGTCCAAACAGCTGGGGGAAGGTCCCATTTTGAGGTGAACTTGGCCTGGAGGAGGGAGGAGACTCTGCTGTTTAGTCAGCATGGTCCTTCTTCTGGGTGAGGTGGGCTCCTAGGCCTGTTAGGGTGTATGACCAAGGTTCATTCCCCCAGCGGTCTTTTTCTGTTGGTGTCCTTCTGCAAGTAAATATTTCAGCCAGGCCTTCAGGGGCTCCTTCCAGATCTGTCATCTATTCCATTTTCCTGGTCGTTGACTGTAGATGGACTGGCATTTCTGTGAGTTCACTCTGTGGCCCAGAAACCCGAGGAACTTGTCCTGGGCTACAGATTGAGAGTTTCCTTCTTTGAACCTGTCGCTTAAATAGGTTTGTGACAAGAACATAGGGCAGCCCCCGGGACTCTCCAGTCTCCCTGCCTACCCACTCCCAATTCAAGTTCCCAATCTAATGGCATCTCCTGGATTCCTTAGCTTTACATATTGGATCTCTTATGTTAACAAAACACATATTCCTACAAAGGAGGACAAACCTTTAAAAATAAATATTACTGTCTGTTTACAAGACTGTTTTTAATAAGATTAAACTTTTTCTTCTTTTTTTCTGTTTCTTTATCTATTGGATGTAACCACAACTAAATCGTTGTATGGGAAAAACACATTCTTTAATTTGACTTTATTAAATTTCCCATCATCTCCTTTTATGTTTCTTTCAACATTTTATCATCCAGGGAGATCTGAAACATTTTCTCATATAAATATGCATCTAAGTCACTAAATTCTCCGTTCTAGTTTTTCTTCATTTAGTTTTTTTCTTATTGATTTTTTCACTTTTTAACTTATACAATTAGAAATAAAATAAATTATCAATTAAACTTCAAATCACTGAAACTATTGTATTCTGTTCATTAACTGATAAACTTCTCATATATGTACATCATTATACTTTTCTTTTTGGTCTAATAATACTTTTAACATTAGGCTATATGCTTTGTAAAGACAGAGTGTTTGGGCTTATTTCCAATAGAATTTTCACTACTAAATCCATGTCTAGTAATTGTCTTTAAAATGCTGATTTTTTTCCTCTTCATTATATCTATTGGCTTAACAGGTAGTCAAAGATGTTTTCATTTGTTGCTGTATTAAAGACCCATTACAAATTAATAATGAGAGTAGCAGCAAATTTCCCCCTAATATTTTCTCAATCTTCCACTGATTTAACACTATTCTGCACATACACCAATTCCATTAAAAAGCTCTTCCACTCCATTGTAAACAGTGTTCTATTAATAGCAAGGATGTTAAGACTGTGGCTTGGGGCCTTAGGCTCCATTATATTATTCAATCTATCTGTGCCTCATCCTGTATTAGTGAGGGGACATTGGGCAAGATGTTTTAACCCTGTCTTTGCTGACTTGGAAAACAGAGAAGACAGCTGCTCATTGGTGATGTAGTCTGAAGTGATGGAAAAGACATTAGAAACTTGAATTGATTACTCAGCTACAAATGATCCAGCTCCTTGAGGTCCTGGGTCTGTCTCAAATCCTTCTTGTGCGTTTAGTTGTTCTCCTAAATTGCAGTCACTCATCATTTTTGCCTGGAAATGCTCAGCCCTGATTGACATTGGTGATTTCAGCTGTTAACCCTGATGCACGAGTGGTTTGACAGAGTGCTCAGGTGGCTGCCATGAGCAGTCAAGGCTAAGAACCAGTACCATGCCTGGTAGTCTGGGGATGTCAAGTCCTGCCCTTAATTCTTTTTCTTCCCTCTGGGAACAGCATGATTTTTGGAGAAATGCCTTTAAGTTCAACAGTAAACTTAAAAAGGGTTGATTGTGGTCAAAGCCATAAAAGTCTACGGTACTTCTGTCACTAAGGGACAATAAAACCTTGAGAAGGTAAAATGTTGTGTGATGAGAAGAAAATTGGAAAACCAAGTTGAATGGAGATGAGGGGCCCGTCTTGTGCAGGCAGGTGACCAGCCTGCCTTGAGCTTTCCCTCCATGCTGTGGCTGGTGACTAACAGTTGGGGGTGGGGATTGTGTGTCCGTGTGTGTTATTGTAATCCATACCCTCCAGGCCTGAGATGGAGGGAATAGTCTTTGCTATTCAACTTTGTGGTTCAACTCCTCCCAGCTGGGAATTAGTTGGGATTCTCCAAAGCCTAGACTGACTCCCATCTCTTGCATTTAGGAGTCTGATAGTTTGGTCTCCTAAAGGCCCATGTGTTAAAGCTTATTCCCCAACTTCTGGCACTATTGAGGTGGTGGAACATTTAAGAGGTGAGGCTTAGTGTGAGGAAGTTAGGTCATTGGGGGTGTGACCTTGAAAGGGATATTGGGACACCAGTGTCTATGAGGTGAACAGGCCTCCTCTGCCACATGTTCCTCCCATTATGTACTGTGCTGCCACAGGCCCAAAGCACAGGGCCAAGTGACCATGGACTGACACTTCTGAAAGCAGAAGCCCAACTCCCCATCACTCCTTATATGTCAATTGTGTCAGGTATTTTGTCACAGTAATGGAAAGCTAAAACAAGAGGTCACATTGGTCTCTGTAGCCAGACTGTCCCTAGTGAGGATTAGAAAAGATGAGGGTAGACAGCCTAGTGCCCCAGCCCTCAGTTGCCTGTTGCAGTCTTGTGGCTTTTCAGAGCAAGATGGCCATGTGTGAGAATCACATTCCCAGAGACATTCCCACAAAGCTTATACCAAAGTGAAATCCTGTGTGGAAGATTGGCTTTCTACTATGGTGTTTTGGTTCTTTTAGAGTGTCTTTTTCTTTTTCAGTTTTTTTGGAGGCTGGGTCTCACTTTGTAGTCCAGGCTGGTGTTGAACCTGTCTTCCTGCCTTAGCTTTCTGAATGCTAGGATTATAGGTGTGGTTCACCACACTTAGTGGGAGTGTCTTTTTTCCTTTTCTTCCTCTTCCTTCTTCAAGTTCCTTGCTTCTTTTCTGATGAAAATGTAGCAATTTCTAACTATCAAAAACTTTGAATATATATGTTATCCCATTACACATCTACCCAAGAAAGAAAAAAGAATCAACTAAAGACCCAATACTCAAAAATCATCACTGTTATGTTTTGAATTTATCATACTGAACATTCAACTTACTTCTACTTTTTCCTATAACACCATGAAATAAACATCCCCAATATCATTTAAGACTTCTCAGAAACATTTCTCAGTGCAGAATACCCCACAAGACTGATGGAGCACAGTGTACTTACTTTTTCCTTATTGCAGTCAGTGTCTTTCTAAATTATCATGTTTCTATAAATACTCAAAATAAATAAAGCCTTTAAAAATACAGGCAATGAATAATATCCTTAATATATAAAGAGCTCATATCATTGATACATGATATGAAATATCTCTTTTGAAAAGGAGACAAAACACATGAATGAGAAATTGTATTTAAGAAGAAACTTTAAATAGCCTCTAGATACATAGCAAATGTTCATATCTATTAATAAAAAAAAAAAAAAAAACACAGCCCAGAGCTGGTGGCTCATGACTTTTGGGAAACTGAGATCAGAAGGATCATGGTTCAAGGCCAGCTTTGGAGATGAGAGATCCCCATCTCCAAAATAACCAAAGGAAAATGGGCTGGAGGTGTGGCTCAAGTGATAAGAGTGCTGGCTTTCCAAGTGTGAATCTCTGAGTTCAAATCCCAGTCACAACAACAACAAAAAAAATCAAAAACCAAAAATCAAACAAGCAACAAATGAAATGGCAACAAAATAGCTTTTCACCTATTAAATTAGCAAAAATTTCCAAAAATGATATTGGTAGGGTGTAGTACTATGGGATTGTTAGAGTGGGCTTAACATGAAATAAATTGATGTAACACTTCAAAAATATAAATCAAGTATTTTTAAAAGTTGTATACTTTTAAAAAGTATCTTCCTAAAGAGCAGAAAGTTTGTTTTCTGAAAACAGAGGTTTCAATAGAAACTTATGTATAAAGATGTTTAATGTGTCATTGAATAAAGTAATTAAAAGCAAAAGCAAATTAAATGGCCATCTACATCTGTATGCTATAATACTCTTCAGAACACAAGGAATTCATGGAAGAGAATGGAGAAATTTTATATTATGTTGAATAAATGCAGCATGAAATGGAATTTATTTTATATATCCATATCAAAATGAGTGAAGGGAACTACTGGTTATCTCTGATTATTATGAGCAAATTAAAGTATTTTTGTTATACTTATGTTTCCTAAGTTCTCCACAATGAGAACATTATGCAATGAAAGAGGAGAGGTTGTTCTAGCCCCACCAGTTACTGTGCAACTTTGGACAAGTTATTTACCAACCCCAGCTGAGGAGACTTTTTAATAGAATTCTCTATTGTTAGCCTTAAAAGCTAGTCCATGCCTGTTATAGGGAATGACACTTTGTACTTTTGGACGCTCTCGTTTACTTACTTAGATGAGCGACCAGGAAGCATGTGCACTTGCTCCATTAATCAGGCTGCAAGATATCTTAAAATTCCAGATCACCAAGTGGAATGTCTGAGATGGCAGTCTACAGCCTCCTTCATCCCCTTTGAAGTGTAAGATGCATAGGTTCTGCTCACTAGTCATTAGACAAATGTCCTTACAGTAGGCAAACTTTGACTAAAGTCACATTGAGCTCTACATTGTTAGTTAGGATAGAAACCTCCTTCAGTGGTTTGATCACTTTTAGGTAGAAGCCTGGGGGTAAAAGGTCAAGTCAATCTAAACATGCACCAGGTTCTCTAGAGAAGCCACAGGTGTCATAGTGAAGAGCAGTCTCCTTGGCAAGACAAGCTGAAGAACCCAGAAATTAAAGACAGGAAATTTGTTTCAAAATTTGCAATGGGCCACCAGTTGTTTGGTGTGGACTGAGTTGACTGTTTTAGTTCCTCAGTTTCTCACTTGCTACTTTCATGCCTTTTCCTCTAGATGTCATTACCTTTCAAAAATATTCCAAATTCTCACTGCTAATTGACAGTGCATGTGTGTGAGAAAGCAGCTTGCCCAAATAGAAGGTTGTTGATCACAACAAAAAGACACTTGCTTCATCAAGTTTAAGAAGTGGCCACTCACCTGGCATTTTATTTACTTTTTATTTCATTTTTTTTGTGTGTGTGTGTGTGTTTTGTTGAAAAAGTTCTTGCTTTCCAAGCTGATCTGGAACTCACGATCTTCCTGTTTCAGCCTCCTGACTGCTGTAATTATAGGCATGCACTACCATGCCTGGCTTACCTAGCATTTTTAATACAAATGAAGACAGTTTCATTTAATGTTGATCCAGTGTCTTGCTCTGTAGTGGGCCACTTTGGGTATGTTATCTCTTTTCTAACTGCTGTTCACTAAACTGTTCAGAGAAAACTGATCTCTTTTTAGGTATTTTATATGAAAATAACAACACAGTGCAAAAAAAGTCTAAAAAATATTTTGTCTTTAAATATTTTCCCCCAGCATACCCGAATCTCTTTGACACACTATTGTGAGATACCATTGCTATTCAGCTCATCAGAAACGAATGGAAGCTGACAACTTGCTTTAACCCAAATTGTAAAGACTCTTGTCTGGCTATTCAAGACAAAACCAGAGTTTACATAACCACCAAGCATGGTTTCTGGTTATGTAAAATGCGACTGAATATCTGAATCCTGGATCAAAAGCTTCCTCCACATGAATGGTTTAGTTAGGAGGGAAAAAAAGTCCCAAGTGAACTGTGCCAATGGAAGCATGGATCACTTCACATTTTGCTTTGTGAAAGAGCAGAAAGTAAAGACAAATGAAGAATATGCACGGGCCCATCAGAACGTCAGGTCAGTGGAAAAATAAGCCTGGAACATGGGGGTGGGGGGACAGCCAGTGACTCAAAGGAAGGTCACGAGCACCTGGCAAGCTTTCAAGAGAAGTTGAGGAGAGATGCTTGCCTTGGGAAAGAGCAATTCAAAGGCCATTGGTTCAGTTAACTCAAGTGTTGGCTGAGCATTTTACTGGGTGCTGTGTCCCTTCTAGTCCCAAGTTCTGGGTGAAGGGAAAATGTAGAGATATATGATTTTTTTTTGTTTTGTTTTGTTCAAAGAGCTTATACAGGTTTGAAAACACAAAGGCCTCATGGGGGCGTAAGTAAACACAAGCGATGGGGGGTGGGTGGTGTCTGGTATAAAACTATAAATGCCCATCCTATAGAGAAGTCAAAATGAATCCTATGGGCTATTCCTGAGTAGAGCAAAGGAGAGATGGATGCTCACTCTGAATCTGATGTGGTCATTTAGACAATGAGGGTGAATTGGTATAGAGAGAAGAAACAGGGTATCGAAGGAAGAAATAGAGCCTGGGCACAGGTTTAAAGATGGGGCTAAGCATAGCAGGTATGGGTGCACCATGAGACCAGGGACAAGGTCCCTGTGTTGTGGCCAGATTAAAGATGGTGTTGAGTGATAAAATAAAGAGTTTGGCCATGAAACAATTGGTAGCAAAATCCAAAGGACCACAGATCATACCCCTATATTGAATGACAAAAATTGAGCAGAAAAGTGGCATAAAAACTAGCTGCTTGTGATAATAAGAAGCAGGAAGTCCAGAGTGCCCCATGTAGTCAACAGCAAATGATTTCCTTTTTGGGGCCTCAGTAGTCCCATCTATAAAACGGGGCTAATAGCTTATATCATAGAGTTGTTACAACAATAAAACTGACTGAGTATATAAATGTGCTTATAAAATATAATGCCAATATAAGTTATTAGGCCAAGGCTGTGGTGAAACACTAAGCTCATGGGCTTTGAAGTGAGCAAACCCTAGGCAAAAATTCTTGCCCTTCCACTTACTCATGTTTTGTCCTTGGGCAAATTATTTAATTCCCTTAAAGCTCAGTTTTGACATTTTCAAGTTGGGAGGGTAATAAGATCTACCTGTAGGGTGGTGCTGGCTACAGAAAACACATAGCATAACATGAGCCCTTAACAGAGGTCTCTCTTATTAAAATTAAGCCCCTGGTAAAAGGAGCTGGCTTTTTCTTCTTTTCCTCTTCCTGTTCTTCTTCTTCCTCTTCCTCTTCCTTTTGGCAGTACTGGTGCTTGAACTCAGAGCACCTTACCACTTTAGCCATGCTTCCAACCCAAGTGAGCTGGCTTCTCATAAGGAAGATGTGTCTCTGTTTTCTCAATTGAGCAGAAAAAAAGCTAGGTACACTCTTGAAGATGGTTGAGCTTCAGTGGAGAGTGAGATAGGCCAGTTCGTGTCCTGTAAAAAACTGGATCAAGGGGAATGGAGGCCAGCAGGGGTGGCTAGAGCCCAAGTGGGATTCCAGGATCTTTATGTGGAAGGAGTGTGAGATGGCAATTTAAGTTAGAAAGGGAGAGTGAAATTGAGGTTTTAGTTGATGTCGCTTTAAATCTTGAAGATTTTCCTTCTGATTTGACATTGGTGTATGTTGTTTGGAGCAAGCTTGTTAGGCTGATGTGTAATATCGGAAGTGGTTCTGACACCTGTTCAGAGTGGAAATGTACAAGACTTGCCAGTAACTGGGATAGACTGGGTATACATCAGAGTAATATGGTGGATGATAACAGTCCAAATGGCGTCTAAGAGCTTGAGGCCCTGAAATGCTCCACACAGCACCCTTCAGCTTGTCTCCTTTCTTTATTCCTTCTCCCCTACAGAACCTATGAAAATACTTCTGCTTTCTTTTCTCCCCCTGGTAGTTTATCCAGACTTCTTTTAGTTAAATGTTAGATCTCATGAATTACTTTTCTATTCTCTCTCTGTCTCTGTCTCTTTTTCTTTCTCTTTGGGTATTGACTCAGGGTCTTGTGCTTGCTAGGCAACTGCTCTACTACTTGAGCCATGCCCCCAGTCCTCTTGCTTTTAGTTTGCTTTTCAGATCAAGTCTCCTGCTTTGTCTGATCCAGCCTTGGACTGCAATCTTTCTATCTCTTCCTCTCCAGGACCTGGGATTACAGGTATGAACCACCATGTCCAGCCCATTAGTCTTACGTGTGCATTTTGGGGGAGTTTTTCAACTTTGTTTTAGGAGCCTTAAATTTCCTTTTAATCTTGGAAATTATACTTTTAATCCCTAAAAATCAATTTCTTGTTCTCTGATGGTTCCTTTTTCAGAGTTTCTTATTATTATATTTTAGATGTAATTGCTACTTAGAGCTCTCCTTATAATAATTGGATTGTTTAAAGTGTGTCTCTTTTGCTTTTGGAATTTCCCTGTTTCTTCTGGGTTATCTTGCTTAGTAATCTTGGCCTATTTTTTAGAGGAGTGCATCTGTGTACTCTTTGTAGATTCAGTGGTCTACAAAGTCTAAGATAAAAGCTCTAGGTGCTTTGTTTGGGTTTCTTTCATTGTGTGGTTATGCACTGACTTCCCACTGAGCAGGTGGCATACTTCACTTATGGTAAAGTCTGACTCTGGAACTTCAGTCAACATGCATGGGAAAAGCATTATCTTTTCTCAGGTAGTTTGTTCAGAGCCTTTGCAGAAGTGTTAACATTTTACTCCAAAGAAAATTAGCTCCCGAAATGGAGGATAGGAAGAGGGGGGTGGGAACCTGGGCTGGTCCATGTGTGCACTTTTGAGGTCTCCCATTAATTCATTACCTCTCACTCTGTCAGGGTAGAATCTCCTGACTGAGCCCAGAGCTATTGTTAGGGTTTGAGATTCTTCTAAGCAAACTATCTTAATCCTTTTCTCTTCTCTTAATGCTAGTCCTGAACCTCTCTCTGCTGTATGATAGCCCTATCCATGATCCATGCTCCAGAGGCAGGTTGAAACTTTCCTTTGTTGGTGACTGTCCTTATTTTCTCAAAATCTGTGACAGTTGTAATTATCGAAAGACAATTCTGGGCTTTGAGAGAAAGAGAAGATGTGGCCTGCATGTGGTTCTCTGGTTCTTCTATGCATCTGGGATCTAATACTGAGTTCAAGTCTTATGGACTAGATGTTCTGCTACCTACACAGGCTTTGGCCCATCTTAAGCTCTGTTCTTTATCTAAGAATAAGAAGCATTGGCAATTTATCTAATGTTCCTTTCACACAGAACATTCTAGAGTTTTCTTGGGTTTTGCTGTAGATTTTGAGAATTTAATTATGACTTCTATGCAAAAGACAGCGAGAGCAGCAGGGAACTTAAAGGAACACAGAGAAAGCTTTATTTCTTGGTAATAACGGATTTTATCAAGTGCCTACATGTGTAAGGTGCTCTATGCCCTTGGATCCCATGCCTTCTTAGAGAGGGGCAGTGGTGGATTTCCCATGGAGTAAATGAAACTTAAGCTTAGGGCTGCTCACGTGTACAGGTCACTTTCAAAAATTTAAGTTTTGCATTTGGACAGTGCAGTCTGAAATGGTATAAACTTCAGGTCCTATAAAGCTTAGATCGTCCCATATTTGCTAGGAGGTGGTGTGTCAGGGATGAGAGAATATCAGCTCCTTTGTGATGTGGTGATCTGATAAGGAAGAGTATGAAAGGAAACAGGAAACCAGTACTTATCTGATGTGTGTGATTCATGGGCCAAGTCAAATAATTCAGACAAAAGGTCCAGTGGCCTATTACTCTATTGCTACATTTAACTCTCCTTCCCTTTCTATAGACTGTGTTTGTGTTCAAGTTTTCCCCTGTACACACCCGGGGAGAACTGAACTGGAAGACATTCATAAGGAAATGCTCTCTTCTTCATTTTTGGGAACATGCTTCAAGTCAAAGACCAGGCAAAATAGTCTAAGTTGGAAATGTAATGTAGCAGTTCTCTGTGTTTAGTTGATCCTGGTCTTGTGGGAATAGCATAGCTGAACTGTGGTAGGATATTTTTCTCTTGGCAGATTACAAGTTTAAAGAATACTTTTTAGGCATCAGAATTTTCTAAATGAATCTCTGATTATAGGGAGGCAGAGAGAACATGCCAGTCATTTGAAAAAGAAATTCTTATGGGACTTTCTAGAAAATTGGAAAAGGGGTAAGGTAAATCAGCATATGTATTAGAACCTGTAAAATTATCAGATTCTTTTCTTATGATGTAATATAACAAATAAAGCAAATATGAAAGTAAGGGCATTAGATTTTGCATTAAGCCATGCATGTTGAGCAAAAATTGCTTTTCAACTTTTTTTAGGTAAACCAAACAAGCTAAAGTCAAATGTTAAGATTGTAAGTTCAGGGGTACTTTTACACAGTATTTAGGACATTAGTGGCTATGCAAATCAGCCACTACTATATGAGATTGTCTGCCCTCGTCACTGTCTTTGTTAGAAATCTTTTGGTTACAAGAGATGAAGAAGAAGAACCCAAATTGGCTTTTCATGATTGTGCAGTACAGGTTAACAGGCTCATATGGATTTAGCAGCTCAATGTCATTAGGATGGAATTTTCTCTGCCTCATCTGTTAGTGTTTTCCATGCGTGGGTGTTAGTAGTGGCTGAATAGCTACAGATGCCCTAACTCAAGTTTGTTCATCGAGGTACAGACCATAGGAGATACTACTGAAGAAATGCAGAAAAGACTTTGTATTTGGACTCTACATGGTAAAAGTCATAGAAAACCCAAATCAAACTAGATTCAGAAGAAAGAGAATATACTGCTTCACATAACTAGAAGTCTCTGGAAGTTTTGATTTGGGATACTACTTGCTCTAAAGCTCAAACAGTATCCAGAGGATTCTTCTCTTGACCGTGCTCTCGATGGGTGTCAGCTGCCTTGACTGCGCTCACGGGAGCAAGATGGCTGTAGCAAACTGTCCTCGCATCCTCACATGACCGTGTCCAGAGAAGAGTGGGGACTTTCCTTCTCCTGGGCTCATGTTTTCCATGAATGAATCATTTTGCCAAGCTGATGACCTGTCTGGACTGGAGAAAGGGCATCATGGTTCTGTTGCTGGAACCGAGCACACCCCTGAAGACAATGCCACCTACACCACACAGGTGAAATCAGGAGAGGGCATGGATATGGAGCAGTAAGCAGACATGCCTGTTACAAAACGAAGTTCATGACAAGTCAGGCTTTGTTAGTGATCAGCACATTAGCAGAGTAAAAAAAGGAGAAGAGAATCAGGAACAGAAGAACAATCATATATATGAATTTTAATATATTTATACTTAATTATATTATATTTTTAAATATATTTTAAGTTTAATATATTTTGAATTTTAATCTACTCATGGGCTGGTGATATGCAGCACAAACCTCTCTTGCAATACTAGACAAAGCAATGACCACAGCTCTCAGTCAGCCCTGTCGTCATGGTGAGGGGAAAGGGGAACCACAATAAGGTGTATTAGGTGCATTTTCAACTTACAGTGGGTTTACCAGGCCATAAGCCTATCATAAGCTGAGATGCATGTATATATGTCTATAATCTAGAATGAGATTTAGTACAAAGAATTGGTTCATGTGATCATGGGGGCTACTCAGAAGGCAAAGATCAGGAGGATCAGAGTTCAAAGCCAGCCCCGACCAAATAGTTCGCGAGAACTTATCTCGAAAGAAACTCATCACAAAAAGAGGAGTGGAGTGGCTTAAGTGGTAAGAGTGCTAGCTTAGCAAGCGTGGAGGTCCTGAGTTCAAACCCCAGTTCTGCCAAAAAAAAAAAAAAAGAAAGATAGAAAGAAAAAAAAGAATAGGAAATCAATGACCAGGAAATACACAAATTAGTTTCCAATTTCCCAAATCATCTGGAATTGTATTTCCAGATTTAGAAGACTGGCAGATGCTTCAATGACTTCATCTGTTTTGTGAAAGCACTATGTGTAATTGTAGAAGCACTTTTCAATTCTTGACAATTGGGAGCATTATTTTCCAACTTAGTCATTGAAAATTATGAAGAATGGCTTAGCCTTCAAAGCAAAAACCAGATTGCTTAATTAGGCATGCAAAATGCTGGATGTTTCATCCTATAAGAAACAGAAGAATTTGTTAGTTTTCAGTCTTAGTGAAGTTCTTTTCATATTTCTATGAAAAGGCAAAAGTCCATTTTGCTTTCAAGTTTGTGTCTTTGGACGTTTCTGGAATTCAGAACAAAAAGTCCAAAGTTTGAAACATTGGAAGCAGAGTCTCCAGTAGCCAAACTGGAGAAGCTCTTAATGGAGGCAGCAGCATTGAGCTGATGGCTGGGTCCTGAGTATCTTGAGAATCAGGTTGTTCCAACTGAAATGAGGGCGTAGAGCGGGGGCTTTTGCTCCCCTGTCACAGGGTAACAGTAGCCTGAGGGACTTAGGCAAGGATTGACTGAGGCCTGGAGGAAACTGAGTGACTCAAAGTCTGCAATGGAACACATTGTTATAGAAATAGGATACATTTATGGGACAATTTGTGCTGTGTGAAAAGAATTCAGGGACAACAGCTGAATATATTGCATCTCTCGAATCATCTTTACAATTTAATACCCACTTAGAATTCAGTTTTATTTCACATTTTATTGACTGTGACTGTTTTTTTAAACTTATTTTATTTCTTTTTTTATTGTTGTGCTGGGAGGGGGTACATTGTGGTATTTACAAAAGCTCTTACAATGTGTCAAATATATCATAATTGAATTCACCCCTCCCCCATTCCTGGAAGCCTATCAGTTTTCAAGGCTCTGCTTGTGAAGAAAAGCATCTATGTAGGAGAAAAAAGTGTTAGTAGTAGAGAGAAGGGAATCCAAATGGTGCCTGCAATAGACAGTCACGAGAAACCATGTCACATTTTCCAAAGGACACTAGGGAAGTTTCCCCATGACTGCTGCTGGGGTCTGGCGCTGCCTTAGATTCACAGACAATTTCTAGTTCCAGCTCTGCATGGTGTGTGGGAGTGTGGTTCTACTCTGATTTCCATCAGGTATCTCTCTTTCTTGTTACAACTCATGTGCAAATCCCGTATGTGTGCTGGTCTGAGTAGACTCCCCAAAGAGCCCAACCAAGCTATCTTAGATGGCTAGAATAGAGGGAAAGGTGGAGGCATGCATATAATGGTGGAAGGGTAAGTTTGTGCCAGTTGGTGGTGGTCAAGGCATTCTGTACATCTTGAGTGCTTTGTCTGTTTTTCTACCTGGCATTTTGCATTCAAGACATATGGAGCAAAATCCCTAATGCCATAGAATTTATGATGCAGAACAAGATGGAGAGAATATAGGCACATCAATAGCTGACATTGAAGACTGACATATAATATACTGGATCCACCATAGTTGTATGTGTCCTGTGCTGAGGGAGAGAGGCTGCCTAGGTAAGGCTTCCCAGAGGAAATGCCAATACTAAAAACTTTAAATATCATTCTGATTCCATGAAATTAGGAAAACCAAAATAAATGTTGCAGAAAGGTGGTTCTGGCCTAAGGAAACTTAGATAGAGAGGCTATAATCAAGGTAAGGAGGATAACTCAATAGGAGGGAGTTCTGGCCACTTTATCTCATAATTGTGTGAACCAAGCTCTGGGCCTTGTTCTAATGAGGAGATTTTGGCTTATTGAGATAGTTTCTACTCTGTACTTAAAGAACTAAAAGAAAGCTCAGTAGATTGTGAAGGCAAAACAGCACAATTAGTCATACCCAGTGACAATGTAGGCTGCTACCAATATGATGCTTTTAGAACCTTTATGGATGCCAGGGAAACTCCTTACCTGGAACTATCACCCTCACTTACTTCCTGCAGATACTTAAAATAAATTCATGGGTGATGTATTCTTTATGGTTAGCACTATCTTCTTCTGGTAGTGGTGGTGGTAGGGAGGATGTCTACTTCAAAGAGGTTACATTAGTGGAATAGAATTGTTCCTTAGAATCCATAAAGAGATTATTTTCAGGCTACCAAAATCCATGGATTCTCAAGTCCCTAATAGAAAACAGTGTAGTATTTACATAGAACCTGTGCACATCTTCTTGTATACTTAAAATTTCTGAATGACTTATATACTTAATACACTATAAATGATATGAAAATAGTTGTTATACTCTCTTGTTTATGGGACAATGACAAAAAAAAAGTCTGTACGTGTTCAGAGCAGATCCAACCATACAACATACAAATGAGAAAGGATGTATATGATGCTCAAGCAATAAGTGCTGGAGAGAGACTGAGGGTCTGTGGTGTGGTGAGAGTATACACCAGCATGTGTCCACATAGCTGCATTTGCAAGTATTCATCATAATACTTGGAGTGGTAAATTCAAGTTTTGCTTTTTTTTTTTTTGGAATTTTCTGGAATTTTTTTCTGAATATTTTTGATATATGGTTGATTGAATCCATGAATCTTCAGGGCCAGCTATACTCCATTTGTCAAGATTCTTGGAAAAACCTGTTCTGACTTAATAGAAACCTGCACCATGGCAGCCAGATGCTGAGGTGATATCAAGAAGATACTCCCTCCATCTCTTGAATTTGTTTTCCTCTCTGCTTGATTTTTCTCTTGTCCCCAAGTGGTAGATAGGTGGCTTGTGACCCTTGGTGAAGTCATGAAAGGAATCACTCCTCTGGTTGGTTTTATTCACATTCACTTTCCCCATCAGTCACTATGGTCCACATTTGGTGTATGTGGCTCAGCTTGGAAGTCTTGGTCAACCCTGGATGCTCAGTTCCATCTCAATCACAGGCAGAGAGCGAGAAAGGGATGCTTAGTCAGGGAAGAGGAAGGCTGTTGCCAGAAGAAAGATGGACAAAGAACAAGCAAAATAAAAGATCATACTGCTGTACTAGCCTTGAGAGCAAATGTGCCAATGAGATAGTCCTTCAGGCACAGTGGACAGTAACGGCCCACAAAGCAATGAAACCTACTAAAGAAGTGTGAAAGTCACAGGAAGGAGAGGTTAGAGCTGCCAAATGCACATGGCATAACTTCACCTCAGGCCAACAACACCAGGTGAGTCCCTGGAATTAATGTAAGTATGGGAAAAGTGAATCCATAAATGTCCACAGGTAATTAAAAATTACCAAGCAAATGGGGAACTCATGCACGTGGCTGGAGTCTTCTTGGGTTGCTGACAGTGGGCACAGCTGGAGGAAAGTGAGCCTTTCACTCTTTGTAAGAGAGCCACCTCCAGGAGTCTTGCTACTGTTTTCTTCCATTAAGCCCTGGCTGACCAGGGAACACCAAACTTTGGGCACTGACAGCTGGGAATTCAAAATGAATCATTTGGGGAGGGCCCTAAGAGGAGGGCATCAGTTTTGTACCACCTAGGAACCCTACTCTATTGAATAAAACCCCAAGCTTGACAACTTCAGTTGGTCCCATTACAGTATATTCCTTGAGATGTACTTTTGATTTGCTAATAAATTACTTTTTACTATTAAAAAAACCCCCACTACTTTATTCTTCTAAATAGTGTGTCTTCAGTGTCCCTGCTGCTTCAGGTGAAGCATGGTTTCTGGCTGTGACTGGGTTGGCCACTGGCCAGACTTTTTTTTACCTAAAGATGAGGTCCTCAGCTCTAGCTCTAGAAGTCTCAATTTCCAAATTGCCCTGACTTCTAATGCCAACAACCATCAATTGAGGTATGCACTGCCTCATACAGTGACCAGTGTCCTGGCTACTACAGTGGTCAGTGTCCATTTGTGACTGTTGAGTACCTGCAGCATGATCAGTCTAAATTAAGATGTGCTTCAAATGTAAAATAAAGGCTGAGTGTGCTATGAACTGAATTGTCCCCCTACAAAATTCCTATGTCAAGCCCTAACTCACAATGTGACAGTATTTGGAATGAAGAAGTAATTAAAGTTCAATGACATCTTTGAGGGTTGGGTTCCTGATAGGATTAGTGAACTCATAAACAGGTACCTTAAGGAGGCAGCTGTTTGCCACCCAGTAAGAGAGAGCTCATCCATGCTGGCACCTTGGACTTCCAGACTCCAGAACTATGATAAAACATGCTGGTTAACTAGTTTATGGTATTTTATTTTAGCAGCTTTTGCAAATTCATACATGCTATAAAATATAATGTAAAATGTTGAGTTAATACTTTCATCTTGATTACATGTTGAAATAATATTTTGTCAAATGAAATATGGTATTAAAATTATTTTTTTACCTATATTATCTCACACTTTAAAAAAGTGGCTACTAGAAAATGTTTAAGTGTATCTGTGGCTTAAAGGTCATCAGTAGGACACTGATGACCTAGATTCTGAGGTTGTTATTAAATTACTTTAAATTGCCCCATGGTACAGTTTGGATCTGGAATGTCCCCCAAAAGTACATATGTTGAAGGTTGGTTCTCAGCCTGTGGCAAGTACTGAGAGATGGCTGAATTGTCAGGAGGTGGACCTTATGGGAGGAAGTTAGGTTATTGAGGATGTGCCTTGAAAGGAATATCAGGCCTCCAGCTCTTTCCTGTCTCTCTTTGCTTCCTGGCCTCCGTGAGGTAGATATTCCTCTGCCACAGGCTCCTGCCATGATGTACTGTGCTATGACAGTCCCAAAAACAAATGACTATGGACTGAAACCTCTGAAACTGAAACAAAACAAATGTTTCACCTTTGTAAGTTGATTTTCTCAGATATTTTGGCACAGTAATACAAAGCTGACAAACATTCCCTGTCGGTTATCGTGTATAGTAATTCTGCCTAATTTGTGAATTTATTACACACATTTTTGACCAAGTGTGGTTAAAAAAATAGGTAAATAAAAAAAACTCAAAAGAAAGTTCAAAAACTAAATAATTAAAAATTCCTGAACATGTATCAGGTAGCTTAGTGGATTCGGAGAAACTGTCAGTTGCTTCTACATTCTCATAAGTTGTGTTTAAATCATTGTATGATCTGCTCAGTGTTTCCCTGCCCTTAGTTTTGTGAAAATACAGTATGCCTCCCCAAAAGCAAGTGGTGCCCAAAACGCAAGATATAAGTAATAAAGTGAACACATGAGATTTGTTGAAAGGTGGCATGTCTTCAGTGGAAGTTGAGCAGTGTTATAGGAAAAATGAGTCCAGCATCAGCAGTATAGCACTGAACTATGCTATACATCCTAAGCATTCATGGTTTTTCCTCAATGACAGTCAACTTGGAACCACAAACCCATGGATACCAAGGGCCTCCTACAGTCCCTCCCTATTCATGAGGAATCTCCAAACTTTTCTCTGCTTTATGGAATTTTCTGTTTCTTTCCTTTAATAACCACTACATTAAATAGGACAAAATGGCCAGGCATGGTGGCACATGCCTGTAATGCCAGCACTCAAGAGGCTGAGATAGTACAATTACAAGTTCAAGGCCAGACTGGGCTACATAGTGAGACCCTTTCAGCAAACAAACAAATAAACAACAGAATAAAGCTAAACAAACATAAAAACCAGGTTAACAAAACTCACTGTATTTCTTGGTGCTTATATGCTTTGGATTAAAGAGATTTCTGTCTTGCTAATATCTTTCTTGACTTCTTCTACATTGAAGCCAAAGCCAGTGTTGGAATAGCATCTCCGTGTTCATGGTACAGAATGACAAATCCCCTGACGGAAACTAATCTGAAGAAAGTGAGGGAGACTTGCTAAGAGTACGTCTGTACTCTTACCTCTAAGTCTTTAGCAGTGGTGGGGGTGGTTAATGAAAAGAAGCAAAAAGTCCGTGTTTTCTTTGCTGTGGGCCAGGGCTCCACTCAGCTTTGGGACGGTCACACTGTGAAGGCCTCTCTGGGAAAACGGGAGGTTTCTCTGAGCTGCATTGGATGTACCCTTGGCAATACCAAAAGGCCCTCTCAATAGACCTAAGAAATTGGGGTCTTGTAGCCCATGTCACCTCGGGCAAAGTTGCAATGTCTTTTCAACAGCAGAGCAGAATGTAAAATGAATTGGATTTTGCTGTTGGAATTCATGGTCTTCACTAGCAGAAACATTGATGTTTGCTCTGTAGTACAATCTCCTTAGTGTAGCTCTTGATTTTCTCAAATATTGCTAGTTGTTTATTTTGAACTGACATACTCAATTAGTTGACTTTTTCAGGAAAATGTCTGCCAAATAATCAAATCTCAACAACCATGTTAGCGTGTTGGTCACTTTTCCAACTAAAAATGATGCTCTGTGAAGACAGTTGACTAATTCAGTCTGAACTTCACACAATCCCACAGAACAAATACTTTTAATTTGCCTGGGTAGTTCTTCATGTGTAACTCCTGCTTTGTCAAACAGAATATTTTTAAAATGTGTATGTAAATATTCAGATTTGAAGAGTTTAATTTTATTGCTTTATCAAGGTCTTTAGTAAAATGGGCCCTTCTGTGAGTAGCTGGTAGTAACAAATACAATGGCTACTAATTTGGATTGGTGTCATTCCTTGATTCACACTCAGGTGACAGTAGCTTAACCCATTGCTTTTGTACCATTGGTGAAAAAGGCAAACAACAGCTTCATTTTTCTTGGGGAAAATAGTTTTGAAACAGAGACTGGAAATCCTGGAAACCCTCAGAGGGACCTAAGTAAGTGCTTGGGGTCCATAGTTAACATTTTGAGAAGTGTTTCCTGAAAATGTATTACAAATGGAAGGTGTTGTAATTCTTCTAAAACTTAAAATTGATTTGGAGATAAAATACTTGGGGAAATGTTGAAGCAGACTTGAGAGCATCTGGTTGAAATTGTTGTCCAGGGAATTCTGTTGGAAGACTGAACTCCACAATTATTCTGGTGCCTTTTGATTTTATGATTTGTGCTATGTGGAGAGTCACAGGTTTACTAGCCTACTTGGGCCTAATGGTTGGTCTTCTTCTTAGTTATGATGGAAGGGAGGATCACTCTTGGGAACTCTGAATGACTGAAAATTCTGTTCTTATTGATAGAAAATCTAATAACTCCTGCAACCTTGAAGTCTGAATTAGCTTGGAGGATTTAGATCAGCTATAGTTACCTTGGGATGCTAATGGAGGCTCTGCTCCTTCACAGTCACAGGCTGAAGTAGAGGATGCAACTTGGCACAATTATCTCATTGGGATTAGAGTGTAGGATCTCTAAAGATGTGAGAAAAACAGGTAAAGACACTATTTTCCATTCATTTATATATGACGCCAAGATAGCATTTGCTTTCTCACGATAGTTTTTAAAATTAAAAGGGCATGGTGGTGCAGCTTCTTGGGAGGCCTTAGCTAGGAAGATGGAGGTTGGAGACCAAGTCTGAGCAAAAGTGTGAGACCCTATCTGCAAACAAAATGAATCAAATGAAAAAGAACAGGGGGCATGGTTAAATGGTAGAGGGCTTGCATGAGGCTCAGAGTTTAATTTCTAGTACTATCCACAAAATAAATAGATAAATAAACAATAATTAATGACAAGCTACTTTGAAAAGTTGTTCGATCTCCCAATAGAATCCCATCCCATTACTTGCCAGCATCATATTTTGGAATAAAAGAGTAAACAGGCAAAGATGGAAATCATTTCCAGATCTGTGTGGGACCTGGATTTCACATTGCCCTGAATGCACATGAATGAAATGAAGTCCCAATGAATATATATACATGTAACAAAGATACATACACGTAACTATCCTTATCAATAAGTTTGAGTGACTTATGAAAGGCTGTTTTAAAGTACATTTCCCCTAGCATAAGAATGATCTTATAGCTTTTGTTTAGGTCAGACTTCTGCCTCATTTTGCCATGACAGGTATAGATAGCTCTCAGTATCTTAGGATAAATCTCCCAGGTGTCCTTAAATGATATTTATTCTCTGATGTTCTTGGGCAAATTGTCTTTAAGTGTAGAGTTAAAGTAAGTAACAAGGCACTATGTGTATATCCATTATACCTTTGATACACAAATGAAAGCAGAGACTAAGTGTAGAAATTGGACCAAATCTATAAGTTCTAGAAGGCATTTTCATTTTTCCTATTTGTTTTGGTCAACAGAAGAGAAAACACATGATCCTTAATCTCTTGTTTTGCCTGTCAGTTTATAAACCATCTTCATTTTACACTATAAATAACTTTGTTTTTTTACACACAAACTTTGCAGGTAGATATTCATAGATGTGATTTGACTGCATTATTTTATTTTCCCAAGTAAAAATCCAAACAAATAGGTGAGTTCTATAGAGGAGTAAATATTTAAAAACAGCTCTCTCTCTCTCTCTCTCTGTCTCTCTCTTTCTGTCCCTCATTGCTTCTATATACTTCCAAACCTAGACTTGCCATGTGTGGATTAAGTAATACCTGCACACATAGAGAATTTTTGTGCCTTACTGGCCCAAGAGCCTTTGGAAAGAATGACATCCCTAAAACAATACTCTTAAAACTTGGTCCTTTGTGGCCAACTTAACCAGTGGAGTTTAGCATGATCCAATTTCCTACTTGAGTTGTTTCACGTATATAGGCTTTTGATTCATGCCTGCTGAGTTCATCTTCACGTACCCATGCCTCTGCTTCCAATCGTCCCTCCAGTGTGGTTACCAGACTGTGTTAGTACCATCCTTAGTCAGGTGAATTTATGAGTCGCGGCCCAATGCAAAGTTTTAGATTAACAACGAGGATCCATGAACAGAGCTCCTTTTAAAGTTAAATTACCTGTACAGACAATAGAACAGAAAACTAATTATACTAGCTTTGCAAAAGAATGACTTCATGATTTTAGGAAAGATACTGACTTCTGGTAATTGTTTCATTCCCTGTAAACTGTGGTTTATTTTTAAAAACAAATCCTTGCTCTCATAGATTCATAGATTTTATGGAACAAAGCTGTATCTGTTTTCATTTATCACTACTGCTGCATTTGAGAGGTATAATTTTTGCCCATATAATGTAAAAATAATCAGTAAATTTTGGTGAGTGAGTTAAGTTGCTTACAGCAATTATTTGATGGACTTAATTGGTTATTTGACTGAATTATCTCATCAGTTTGACCAATAATATGAGTTTAGCAATTTCAGAGAAAAGAGTCAGTAGGCTAATTGCAGGTTCTCAGCCTCTTAAGGGGAGAGATTGATGTTGTACGTGGTATTTCTCACATAATAAAGCTTTTAGTTCAGGGAAGTGAGGCTGATGAATAGACCTCCTGAACCAAGGACCGGGGGGAGAGGGACACTCTAGATTATCTTACTCCCTTCCTGCTAGGAAATATGAAGTGAGAATGGAGCATCTGTAATTAATTAGAAATGAATGTGGCACACAGCAGAACAGGACCCTGGATGGTCATGGCTGCCTCAGATGTTCTCCATATTGCATGCAGTACTTAGACTGTGCTGACGATGTAGTGTGCTAAGATAAGCAGATTTTCCCAGAACAGCCTGCATTTTGCTTATATCCTGCCTAGAACAGGACGGCCTACAACACTTTAGCTCAGTGATCTCAGTTCCCTGGGGTATAAAACCCAGTGCAGAATGTTTCAGCATCTCTCAGCTGTGGTACAAAATGGGGCATTCACCAGACTCCCTCTGCCCTGGGTACCTTTTCTGAATCTTTAGAGAGCACTTTTTTTTTTTAATGAATCCTAGACTTCTGTTGATCCATGCTATCTATCTGTGAGTAATAAAGTTGCTTTGTACAGCTTATGGGAGTGTTCTGTCTCACTGAACTTATTCTCTGGTATCTGGGTTTAGATAAAAACTCTTGCCAGGTCTAGAAACTGATGAGGTATTTAGAGTTCCCTCTAGAAATAGTAACTGGTACTTGATATTCTGCTTAGTGAGGTAAGGCTTCAAAGGTAGTAAGAAGGCCCACATCTTCTGACTGGGGATTCCTGGATTCTGTTCCTCCATATCTAAGAAGGAGGGCCTGGGCTCTATCATAACCTCTCTGTTTATTCTTCCTCTAATACTCCATAGGTAGTAGAACCAAAAGCACATGTGGAATAATTATGTCCCTGTATTCACTTTCTAGGGAAACTGTTAGCCTGTGGAAATCATAATGATAAAGCCATCATTTTTATGATGGTACTTAGATGGGAAACCATCTTATTCAGTATCCAAGGGGGACATGAATCGCCTAACTCAAATGAGGGCGTGGAGAGAAGACTAAATTCTTTCACGTTCTTCTGTTTCCAAATAGATAACAGATAATTGTCTAGCGATGATTTCCTTCATGTGAAAATTCCTCAACTGGATTGGAAGGAGAATGAATTGGAGGCAAAGAGAGTAGTTGTAAATTACGATTTTAAGTGCGCGATACGAGAATCCAAATATTCTGGGAAGAAAAAAATCTATCTTAGTTGAAGAGTACCTGGGGCAAACACAACATAATGTCCTTCAGTGAGTGTTGCTTCTTTTGAGATGACTGGAACAAAACTGTAGTATCGACTTTCATCAGACTCCTATAACACAATTCTCCTACCCTAGTTTATACATCAGACTTTCTTTCCCTCTCCGTGTCAGGCACTGTGTTAGAAGTACAGAGCTGGTGATGAATATGTGAACAAATAATTGCATTACAGATATAATTATTATGATAGGTGCATGGAAAACATCTTGTGAAAATAAAGAACAGAGGCCTGTGTAGGGATTTGTGGAGACTTTCACAAGGAGGCATTTTTGAGTTCAGTCTAGAAATGGAGGCTGGGTGAATAATCTTCCATATAGCTGTGACCAGCCGTGGGAAAAAGAAGGATAACCTATTCAAGAATGAGTTGCTACTGCTTTTCATTTGGAAAAGGGATTTTAGGGAGGAGAAATTAGAGGCAAAGAAACCACATAGAAAGCACCTAACAGTAATTCAAATGGAAGAGAATGAAGTGTGAGGTTTAGAACACTGTTCTAGAGTCTGTTCTTTCAGCCTGAGGGAACTTGGGTGAAGCTCTGAACCTCAGTTTCCCCACAGGTTAGAAGAGAGGGAGTAACAAGAATGTCATTCCTTCTTCTGATCACACTTCAGATACAGAATGGGTCCCCTCCTAAGTTTGGTTTGGGTGTGACACACATAACAAGATGGTATAAAAGCTTTAGGACTTACATAACATTTTCTGGAGAGAGCTGGACACGATTCCCAAGCTGTTCTGAAATAATTAGAGTGGACAGGGACAAGAATCTATTGAACTTTTTCTTATGGTTATGGCTGGAGCAAGGGTTCTTACATGTGACACTGGCTTGCATGGTCTGAATATCTTGTGGGTACCAAAGGAGGAAGAACTCACAAGAAGGAGTTCTTACCAACATGCTCAAATACAGGGGAAGAAGAGGGAGGGAGAAGGCTTAAAATCTGTCAGACACCAAACATAAAAAAAAATGGGGTTGGACTCACTATCAGAATTCTAGCTTTGAAGGTGAAGTTAAATATTTCTGGCTAGAGTAAATGTGCTCATAAGTGTAAGTCAGGGTGCTATAGTTTGGGTCCATGTGTTAAATTCTTAGTCGCCAGCCTGTGGCACTACTAGGAGATAGAGTCTAGTAGGAAGCAGATAGGCCACTGGGGATGTGCTCTTGAAAGGGATATTGGGACCTTGGCCCCTTCCTCTATGACTCATTTCACTTCCCAGCCACAGTGAAGTGAACAGGCCTCCTCTACTACATGTTCCCACCATATGTGCTGTGCCAGTACAGACCCAAAACAATGGGGCCAAGTAAAAACAGACTGAAACTTCTAAAACATAAGAGCCAAAATAAACCTTTCCTTCTTCTAAGTTGATTATCTCAGGTATTTTGTCACAGTGATAGAAAGCTGATGACCACACAGAGCAGTGCTGATTATGCTAATTGTAAGACCATCACTAACACAGTGGCCACATGGGTGTTGGAGATAAGGGTTTGGATCATAAATGTTTATAATCTCTTTGCTTGGTGGTCTAACTTAATTCTGATTGTACCTTGGCTCTCCAACTTTCCAATTATTTTAACAGATCTACATTAGAGATAAATTAATAAATAAAGATGAACTCATTGTTCCAACTAGTATGGTGGGCTCTGTGAGAGGTTCAGGGGATTCTCTCCTGATAGTTTTAAGTCTTTTACCTTTTCTCATCCTCTCAAAATATAGAATAAAATGCAATCATATTAATGTAAAGTTACTAAGTGCTCTGTAGGATTTGGGATCAATTACTTTTCCTAGACTTCATGAAAATGTGACAAATAGAGATGAATTTTAGCTGATAACTGATGAGAAGGGCCTCTGGGCTGGAAGCATGAAGAGAAGATGCAGTGATGTTGGAGGCAAGAATGGAAATGAAGTTAGGCTGAGTTCTAGAGGATCTTGAATGAAAGGCTAAAGGGTTTGGACTGTGGCAGAGCAAACTGTGGTCATTGCATGAACAAGCTGCCCTTGGGGGTAATTCCTGAAGCAGTCACATGCTAGTTGGTTTGGAGGAACAAGAAGGGGGAACTGGGACAACAACATAGTAGAGGGTCCTGCAAATGGCCAGACAGGAGGTAATAAAGCTGGATTCTGGCTTTGGTCCTAATAGAGGAAGAAGGATGATGCTAGAGATGTGGTCAGGGTGGAATGAACAGGATCTGGCAATTGTTTAGTGGCAGGCAGGAAGGATGAATATGTGGAAATCTTGAAGGCTTTTTTGGACATGGTCTTGATATGTAGGCCAGGCTGTCCTCTATCCTCCTACCTTAGCCTCCCCAGTATTGAGATTGCAAGCATGCACCACCATGCACTGCTAGATCCTTCAGTTTCTAATTTGGGGGAGTGACAGTACAATAATAGCAGCCATGGCAATTGGCAGGTGAGGATCAGGAGTAGACTTTGGGCTGTTGGATGGATGGGCAAGGGGAGCAAAGGCTCAAGTTTGGGAAATGTTGGGTTTGAGATGTTGGTGGAACATTCAGCAGAGAGTTGAAATATGCAAGGGAGGAGTCTAGGAATTAAAGATTTAAGGTAGAGCTGTGGAGGAAAGGAAATTGCAAGTCACTGAGGATTGTATAGGGGCCACAGTTTGTCAAGGGGATGGATAGTTAAAATTCAATGGTATTAGAGTTATGCACAATACAATGGGGAACAACTATGGTATCATAAGATACAAAATAGCTGGCTTGGCCTGGAAGACTCAGACCCATCTTTTGCTTGGGGGAGTATCTTAGACAGAGGCAAAGTATGTCCTGGGCTTGGAGAGTAACGTTTTTTGTTTCCTGGGGGAGAGGGTTCTGATAGTAGACAGACAGGAAGTAGATTCTGCAGAACACCCCACTTACATGTCTAGAAGAGGAAGACAGGAGAGAAAAACCAGCTGAACATGTATTATGTTGAAAGTCAAACTCAATGGCAACTCAACTGGTCAGAGATGGAGGTGGCTTCCATGAGTCTGGATTTCTGCTGGCTGTTTTCTATGCATCACCTGCTTCATGTGTAAAAGGAGGTGTTTGAACCAAAAGTATTCTAAAGCCTGTTCCTGCTCTGAGGTCCCTGCTGCCTCTTCAACTTTGGGAAGCTTTATTTTCTTTTCAGGCCATGTTGAATAATTTAGTGTTCTAGTAATTAGAGTGTAATTGGAAGCCTTGTGACCTGAAGAAGTGACACACATTCACAGAGGCCGACTTACTCTCAGGGTATGGTTTGAGCACTGGGAGCATTTCCTCATTAGATCTCCCCATGGGATGGTCACTGACTGCTAGGAGAAGTGGGAGGGACATACAAATATTTATAAAGGTCATGTTGGAAAATATTTTACAACAATTGAACTGCAAAACATGTGTTTAACATTTATAGGGTTTGGAATGGAAAAGATACTTTTAATCATCCTTAGTCCTCCTGGAGTTTAACCAGTTCCTTCCATCGCTTGGAGAACTTCTTCCCAACAGCAACAAATAGGAAGCGTTTGCTCTCCAGAGGGTCTCTCGCACCATTCCTTGTGATTTAGGTGATGGCTGGGTTGGAATACATGTTTTGAGATTCCAGTAATCTTAAATAAATAATCCAAGCCCTTGGCATTAATAAAAGCACTAATTCTGTCATGTGTCCAGTAACTTCTTAAACTTCTGAGGGGTCAGAGCTGGTGATTAATGAACACTGCCCAAGACTGAGCCACAAGGTTTTTAGGGGACTGGTTGGGAGGTGTATTTTTAAAGATAATTGCCAAATGTCAGAAAGACGCCTTGGCCTCTTGACACCACATGCTCTATTTGACTTCAGAGGTCAAATGGCAGAAGAATTCTATGTGAAAGGGTGTCTGTTCAACATTTATAAGTAGGAAGTAAATGTGTAATACGCAGAGTTGAATTCCCACTTTATGTGCTAGTCAATTTTGTTGGTGTGTACCTTACTGCCATAGGTCAGTTGACTTTTAGACATTTATGGGATCTTGGATTTGCATATATTGTCTAGGCAAGTTGGTTTTTTTTCTCTGGAGTGGTTTCAGATTCCAATATCTACCTCATCAGATGAGATGGGTCTTCCTGGTCCATGACCTAGACACACAGGTGGTGTTAAGGAATTCTCACTGTAGGTCTTCCTGTCCCCAAATATTCAGATAGATCTTTCATAGGCTGAGCACCCCAATTCATGCTAGATTTTACTAAAATGCTTTAATTTGGTGTTTTGGACTACAGATTCTTTTTTTTTTTCTCCTCCTGTCTTCATCAGATTTCCTGAGTCTTTTCTGTGGTCAGCCTCAGGGGCCCTTTTTTTTCAGCTCTGAACCTCCACCTGGGGTTGAGCTGGTGAGTGTCAGATACCTTTGGGTGTCTACAAAAGAATACCCTAGACTTATGAAACCCAGAAATATATTTCTCACAGTTCTGGAGGCTGGAATCCAAGATCAAGGTGCCATAGATCTAGTGTAGGGTGAGAGTTTCCTTCTTGCTTCATAGACAGCATTCTTTCTTGCTGTCCCACATGGAAGAAAGGGCAAGGAAACTTTCAAGGATTCCTTTTAAAAAGACACTAATCCCATTTATAAGAGCTCTCTCGATCAATCACCATTCAAAGGTACCACCTTCAAAAACTATCCTGACAGGAGTTAGGGTTTCAGTACAGGAATTTATTCTATAGCACAGAGTTGACCAAAGCTCTCCAGAGTTAGCAAAAGGGTCTCCAGCAGTTTTGATGTCTGTTCATTCCTTTGCCCTGTCTCCACCACACAGTCCAAACTTAGTTTTATGTCCCATTATGTGAAGAGCAATTCTAAAATGAAACAGTCTCTAATGTGTGTTTGGAGGCATGGTACATACTTCACATTATACACTCATTCTTGGGGATTTGCAAAAATTATTAACATATTAAAAGGCTTTGTAAAGTCCTGTGGTCTAGAAACTTGTCTAATTTGAGTTGAGCATTTCCAAACAAAACACAAACATTTTTCTTAACCACATAATCCTTTCTTCAGTAACATCTATTTAAATCCCAAATGAAGCTAATGTTTAATGGAACACATTTAAACAATCTGGTTTGAAAACATTAAAATGCCTTCCCAGTGCTGTTGACTGAAGGTGCTAACCTTCCAAGCATGGGCATTCCTGAGGGACTAGAAGGATCACCTCTAATAGGGTTGTAGTAAATCCACTGCAGAATTTGTGGATACAGTGTCTGCAGAAACTGAAAAGGTGTAGCATTAAGGTTTTTGCCCGAGTGGCATTAATTTCTCCTTCTTCTGCTTATAGCATCCTAGTTTCTTTGAAAATTAAACTTAAAAGTTTAAATCATGTCCCTTCGGAGTTCATATGTACAAGTTCTAACTCTCAGGACTTTAGAATGTGACTGTATTTGGAGATGGGCTCTTGGAAGAGGTGACAAAGTTGAAAGGAGGTCATTAGGGTGAGCCCTAATGTGACCAGGTGCCTTTTTAGGAAGAGATTAAGACACAGATACACAGAGCAGGGTGTGGAAACACAAGGAAAAGACAATCCTGTATAAGTCAAGGAGAGAGCCCTCAGAAGAAAGCAATCCTAATGACACTTTGATTTCAGACTTCTAGCTTCCAGAATTGGGAGAAAATAAATCTTTGTTTTTTAAATCATCAGTTTGCCATACTTTGTTATAGCAGCTATTGGAAACTAAAACATCAGGTTTAATTGAAGCTGATGCCATTTCATTGGTTCCTGGGTAAGTAGGTGGTTCAGATCTGGCCAATGAGAACAAGGTATGACAGCAGTCACAGTGATTGGCTCTGGGCTGGTCACATGACCCCCCAAAGCTAATGAGAGCCATCCTTATTTTCTTGCACCAGTGGTAAGAGGCACCCTTTCTAGTAATGATCCTATAGTGATGCTAGGTTGGTAGAGGCCATCTGGAAGCCATCTTGGCCAATACTTGAAGATCATCTAGTGTAATATAGAGGGTTACAGCCCTGGTGACATCACTTGTGCACCTAACTCTAGTCATGCCTGATGTTTTCCAGAGCTTCTGGGTTATGCAAGGCAAACCAATTTTTTGCTTGTGTTTTCCCCTAAGACTGAGCTATGAAAGAATCCCAAATGATACATAAAAATGATGCAGTAGCTTTTGTGAAAATGTTCATTAGTGTGAGCTTACTTTTCTTTTCAAAGCATGCTTTGCTTGAATATCATCTCAGACATTGTAATCTGTGTTCCATGAAATGTATGAGATTTTTACCAGTCCAAACTCCAGTAGGTTCCATTGTGATCTATCAGCTGTTGTCATGTCTGCATGGATCTGGGAGGGTGGGAAACTACCTCACCAATAGGTGATTTAACTTCAACCATTTGTCTCATATTTATAGCAAATGTTTTCTACAGTTATGATGTCTGATTAATAAGCTGAGTCATCATTAACAAGTCTTTTGTAAACAATTTTGCAATGAACTCTAGTATTCAAACTCTTGGATAAACAGTCTCTCAGAATTATATTCTAGGCCCATGATGCCTTAAGGGATATTTGAATTTAAGCCAAAGACCACATAATCACAAAGCTTTTGGGTGCAGGGAGTTTCTCTAGAACCTTCCTGGTTGTGACCATGAAGAAGGTATCTGTGTGCCATGGCATCGGGGCTGGAATGCCAGTGGCTCAGCCCCCTCTTCTGCTGTACATGTGACTCATCCTGCTGGTTCCTGTCAGCATGTGTGCTGGACCAAGCTCAGAAGATGCATTTGGAAAACTCAAGAAAAATGGAAATTCATGCAAAACTTTCTTTTGACTCTTTAAACACTGTTGTTTAGTTGAGCCAGAAACCTTGTCACAACAAGCTTCCTTTTGAAATAAATGGTGTTTGTGCTCCTTATCAGTCTGGCATCCTGGCAAGCACCTGCCATTGCTGTGCTGTCCTGGCAAGTCCCCATGGCATGGGGCCAGTGCTTGGAAGTGGCCAGCTGCCACAGTCAACTGCTGGCCAGAACCACAGAGGGGCCCACGTGTGGCTTGTGTGTACCTCCTTTCTACCACCAGCCATATTTTGGGTGAAAACCCAGGTGGGCTAGGGGTGAGGGAGGAAAACCTACATATATCTCTTCTAATGGTCTTGCTTTTTTCTTAAAGTTCTCTTCCATAGATTCTCATGTTCTCAATTCTTCTCTGCCCTCCATGATGATTTGGCTATAGAAGATGCATTACTTGGTTTTTTTTGTTATTGTTTTTTCACTATTTAGAAAGCATATAAAGTGATGTGGTTAGTATGATTGCAGATATTATTCTGAAACATTTAATAACTGGATTTGAATGTAGTATGATACTACATACAGAAAAATTAACATTCATAATCTGCTTTCATTCTGTGCTATAGTGTTTTTATAAACCATGAAACATGAAGTGATAAAGCTTCCTCTATAGCAAGAGGAAATCAGTGTGTGGTACTGGAGATTGAACTTGGGGCCTTACGCTTATGTGCTGTCACTTGAGACAAGCCCTCAACCCTTTTGTTTGTATTTTGTTTTTTAGATAGGGTCTTGCTATTTGTGCTTGGGCAGGCCTCGAACTTTCGATCTTCCTACCTTCACTTCCCTAGTAGCTGTTATTTATTACAGGTGTGTACCACCATGACTTGCTCAATGTGTCTTTAGTTTCTTTGCCTTATTTTCTATCTGTGCTAGTGACAGAGCAAGACAGTGATGATCTAGGGTTTAACCTACAGGCTCTTGACCAGCCTGCTTGAACCCAAGTCCCAGCTCCACTAATTTTTACCTACAACACTTTGGACAACACGTTTAACCTTTTCTGCTTCCGTTTGCCCATCTGTAAAATGAGGCTTCAAAACAGTATCTACCTCATAGGGTAAATGTGAAAATTAAATCAGAGAATTCACTTTAAGAATATACTTAGAGCTGCTGGCACTGGTGCTGGCTCATGCCTAAATCCTAGCTAATTGGGATACTGAGATAGGAAAGATCGTGGTTCAAGGCCAGCCCAGGCAAATAGCTGGCAAAATAAATAATCAGAGCAAAATGGACTGGAGGAGTAGCTCAAGTGGTAGAACATCTGCTTTGCAAGCATGAAGCTCTGAGTTCAAACCCTAGTCCCATCAAAGGTTAAAAAAAACCCAACTTTGGTGCTCTGAAGGTGAACGATGTTTGTGGAGTTAATCAGTTCTCCTGGGGGTTTGTTGTATTTACCTATTTGCTTTCACACAAGCTAAAGAAGTGTGGAAGGAATCATTTTGATCCTACTTAAAGTGAAATATCCTCTTGTCCTGTGAAGTGCAGATAGCATCATGATAACCAATCTTATCATAGAAACACAGTATACAAGTTAGGGAGGGAGCAGAAAATGGCCAGTTTGAGAAAGGAACCCTTTCCTATACATGCACGCAAAAACCAAAACTCTGAGCCAATAAAGAAAGTTGAATCTTTTACAAAGAAATGTAGAGGACATGCCCAGCCACAAAAACTTACTTTATAAATTCATTTTATAGAAGTTTTACAAAGTGCTAAGACAATTTACTGTCACTGATTCTAATAAAAGTAAATTAATAAACTTACCATGTTCAGGCGCTTGTATTCCAAGGCCGCTAGGCAATTTAAGAGCAGATAAGTAAGCGCCATTAATCACGGTTCTCTCATGAGTTCTCACGCTCCCCGAGGCCACGGTGGCCAGGCTGAGAACTGGTGGTGTGAGGACTCTGCGAGTTCTTAAAAACGGTGATGCTGTCACACTTTCTCCCTGTCTGCACTTCTCTTATAAGTAAGTACAACTCAATCTTTCACCTCTTTTGAAGGGTAATAAAATCAGTGAAATTTGCTCTTCTTCTCTCTCTGTTTGGTGTAAAGTATTGGTCACCTTGTTAGAAAGCAGCTGGGAGAAGTCCCCTGTGCCGTTGCCTCTTTCGGGTACCCACCACATCTCTATCTATGAAGTCAGCTTGGCATCAGAGGTGGTTTTGTTTTGGTGGTTTGGGGATTTGAACTCAGAGCTTCATGCTTGCTAGGCAGGATAGAATTGTTTACTTTTCCAGGGTCAGAGACTTCTTCGAGAATCAGTTGAAAAAGATGGGCCTCCTCTTCCATGCACACGTGTGGAGCCTGGGACACCCACAGACTCCCCAAATGGCACCTGCAGATGACATTTTGGAAGTTCTCTGGTGGAAGGAACCTCACAGATGTCACAACTACGTGCAAAGCAGGAGGACTTCATGGAGAAGAGTCCCAGGGTTTGAGGCAGCGACAAACTGGAAATCTTTCCTCAGCCTTGAATTTTGTAGCTGATTTTCCCATGAATCCTCTGATATTTTCTGATGTGACAGGTTCTAAGCTTGATTTGCTTCCTAGATTTAGCCATAGTTGCAACAGAATTGTGCTTTCTCTTCCATGCAGGGTTTTAAAACAGGACATGTTCCATGATCAGAAAAATGTTCCCGTTTCTTCCATCAATAACTTGTCAGGCCGAGCACAGTGGCTCACACCTCTGTAATCCTAGCTGCTCAGAGATCAGAGATCAGAAAGATCATGGTTCAAGGCATCGCAACCCATAAAAATGGGGCTTGGTGGTGAGCAGCTATCATCCCAAATACTCAGGAAGCATAAATAGGAGAACCGAGGGCCATGCTAGCCCTGGCATAAAGTGAGAACTTCTCTCAAAATTAACCAAAGCAAAAAGGGCTGGAGATGTGGCTGAAGTGGTAGAACATATATTTATATATATATAAAATCATGTTTGTATTTGTGTATAAGTTTACCTTTTGGGTGTATCTTCTGCATACTAGAAAATACATAGCATTTGTTTTTCTGAACCTGGCTAACCTCACTTAACATGATGATCCTCAGTTCTACCATTTACCTTCTTTATGGCTGAATAATACTTCATTCCCTTTACCCTTAATAACAGACTAAATTCTGTTTTTTTCTCTGAAATAATCTTTCCTGCAGAGAGCTGGAGAATCAATTTCTTGCCATGAATTGGTAGCTCCTGTTGTGTTAATTGAATGAACTTTTGCTTTAGGGGCCTCCTCTCTGAGTGAAAAAATGGGATCTCACATAGTCGCGTGATTTATAATCATTTTGGGGGGATACTGCTAGAGTTGAACTCAGGGCCTTGAACTTGCTAGGCAGGACCCAGCCACACTCCCAGTCCTTTTTGCTTCAGTTATTTTTCAGACAGGGACTGGTGCTTTTGTCCAGGCTGACCTCAGATCACAGTCCTCCTACTTACGCATGCTGTGTTGCTGGGATTATAGGGATGTGTAACCAACATCTGGCTTTCTTTTTACGTTTATAAACATACAGAGGGCTGGAGGTGCAGCTCAAGTGGCACCTAAGAAGCACAAAGCCCTGAGTTCAAACCCCATTTCTGCAAAAAAAAAAAAAAAAAAAAAAAACAGAACCACATAGGCTTGTCACCAAAATAAAATACCTGAAGGTCACTCAGAAGTTATTCACTTGGCAATTGCAACTCTGAAATGAGTTTTAAAACATTAAAAAATCATGACTTCTTCATGTTGCGTTAGTTTCAGCCACAGAAACATCAGAAACATAAGGTACAGTGCATGACGATGACACTGGGAGGCCACCGAGAGGGAATCCTGCTGTTCTCCAGCACCATCATCACCAGACAGCTCTCCTTGCCTGCACATGATCAGCACCTGTTTCGCATGGTGACACCCAGTAGAGGCCAAGCAAATGCTCACTGTGCAAAGGAAAAGGTGTGACAACAGATAGAGTATGGCATGAAGGCCCGCACTTGTTTCTGGGGGAGGAGTCAGGGTGAGAAGATGAAGACAAGCTCCAAAAAGCAATGACAGTTGGCACATTCGTCACGACCTGCTCCGTTGCCAACTGCCATTGCTTTTTGGATGCCAAATGATGCACAGGACAATAAGAAACACGAGGCGATGGAAACGTTTATTTCATAATATGTAATTTTATTTATGGCAAGGCATAGAATGACTTGTATCATCAGCTATTTACATTATTGTGTATTTTTTGTGTGAGTGTCAATACCAGGGTTTGAGCTCAGGGCCTTATGCTTGCTAAGCAGGCACGCTACCACTTGAGTTACTTGAGCCCTTTGTAATTTTAGTTGTTTTTTGGATAGGGTCTCACACTTTTTCTCCAGGGCTTGCCTCAGACTGCAATCTTCCTACTTATGCTTCCTGAGTGTCTGGAATGACAGGCATACACCTGGCTTTTTTGTTGAGATGGGGTCTCACTAATGTTTTGCCTGGGCTCATCACAAACCACAATCCTGATCTCTGCCTCCTGAGTAGCTGGGATTACAGGCATAAGTCACCACATCCTTTGAGTGAATTAAAGTTAATGTGCTTTTAAATATCCCTGTATCCCTAAGAAAGTTATCTGAAGTCCCTGGGTAAATTCTACAAGTTGAACAAAACTATAATTTTCTATATCTATTTATAAGATATACCTCTTCCTTCATTTTCAAATATCACTTTGAAATTTATCAATATTAATCTGCAGTTGAAAGTTTTCAGCAAAAATGGCTATATTGCTTAGAATGTATTTGGCTACAAAGAATGAGAGAACAGTACTTAAGTAACAGTCCAGAAGTAGGTGGTTACTGGCATTGATTCAGGTGGCTTGTGATGCCAGTAGATGTCCAGGTTTCCCACCTCCTTCCACTCTGTCATCCTGTTTGATTCCATTCTCATAGTTGCAAGATGGTTGCTATAGCTCCAGCCATCAGGTCTACATGCAAGTGTGTGTGTGTAGTGTTTTGGTGGAAGGAGATTCTACTTAGCAGGAAATCCAAAGAATGAGAACAAAGACAATAAATCTCTCTGTTACTTGGTGTTTAAATCCAGTAATATTTCCCACAATTGTTTTGAGTAGGTGTTACTGTGAGCTTGCTTGCTCACCTCAGGAGAAAGTTTAGTGAATAATGATGTAATATATATTTAATAGTTCAATTAACAATGACTCAGATGTGTCCTTTCCACAGATGAATTTTCAATGTTACTTAAAACCGTTAAATATATTAAGATCACACGTAATGTTGGTGATTTGCACATATATAATTTTAGAATGAAATTCCTAGGGCTTTTTTTTTTTTGGTTAATGAGCAGAATTGAGAACATGGCAATATTTTTGTGTAAAAGTGTTCAGGGAAAAATAAAAAGGTTTTGCCTATTGTACAGACATCAGAGAAATGGGAAGAAAAGGCAGCAAGGGAGGTAGAAATTATTTAGGTGGCATAGGATGAGGAATGAGAAGAATAAAATTTAGACCAGCTATTGCAAAGGCAATAGCAGAAGAAAACAGAAATTTACAAATGAGTGTTGAAGTTCTCTTTGTTTTTAAAATTAAAGTTTTACTATGGAACATTTCAACATATAAACAGTAGAGCAGAGATTGCACTAGACCTCCTAAATCCACTCCTAGCTTCAACGGTTCCCAACACGGGGTCAATTTGTTTAATCTTCATTCCCTCCCTCCATCTTGTATTATTTGGAGGCATATCCCAGGCATCACAGCATTTTTCTATATCTATTTTTTAAAAATAAAGACATCTTTAAATGCGTGGTTATCTTCATGACTGGGCAGAATGGAGTTCAATTTCCACCTCAGCACCAACTTTTGAGGTCCTTTGGGCCAAGGTGGTTCATTCACTTGATGCCTATTTACAAAACATCATGTGGGAACCAAAAGTCCACTGAACAACTCTAGGAAGAGACAGTTGTGGTGGGAGGACAGCAGGGCCCAGGGATAGAGGACAGGAGGCTGACTAAGCTGGGAAGCCAGGCAGGGCTCAGCTGCACCTGCTGAACTCGGTGTCCCTATTGACAGACTGGAGCCAACATGGCTGCTCCCCTTCCCCCACCAGCAAAGGTGCGACACCCAACCACTTCCACTAACTCAGTCACGATCACGGTGACCTTGATTCTGATCCATCAGAGTTTTCCCCAGGAGGGCAGTGATGGCCTGTCCAGCTCACACTGACTTAAAACCATCATTCTCTCCACTTGAGCCTGGTAATAGCTCTGCCATCTCTAATTTTGCTTTTGTGAGGCTAGGGATGGAGCCCAGGGCCTCTCCCATGCTAGGCAAGTTCTCTACCTTTGAGCCCTTCACTTCCAATTTCATTCCCGCAATGATCATCATGGCCTGACACTGTGAGTCCCTGGCATTTCATCCAGAAAATAAGGTCATTTGGGGCTGAGTCTCCTTTTCCTCTCTACTTCAATCTTGTGAGAATTAAATGGCTTGTAAATTCATTTTATGCAGAAAATACACATTTTGGCCAGAGTGAATATTTGAGAGAAACTGTTTAAAATCTCACATTAAATTTATAAAAACCTGATTTCTGAGATGAGTCTAACAGTCCAATTTGGCAGACATCAAATTCTAATCCAAACAAGTGCTATTGGCACTGCATCACAAAAGCAGAAAATTTCAGGGTGTAGGAATGGCTACTTTCCTGAGATTTAATGGCCTTCATCATAATATCTCAGCAGATCTACTCTTATTTATATTAAATGTAGGCTTGAGTCCAGAGTCCTTGCGATGAAGCATCAAATGAGGAAAAAAAAAAAAAATTCAGTGCAGCGTTCACTCCCTTCAGATATGGCTAAGCACAGGAGCCAGGCGCTGCTGTCCTCACCACTGCCTGGTGTGGCTGTCATCCAAAGGAGTGACTGGACACTTGTGGCCATCTCTGGCTGCTTAGCCCCCAAATTGAGCAATGAGATGGCGGGTGGGGGGGGTTGCCGATTGAGCTGCAGCACAAGCTGTTGTTTTTCTGTGATTAAGATTGTATGGCATTCCTCCATATCTCCCCATCAGTCCCCATCCAGTGAAAAGGAGTGTCCCACTGGCTCCTAGTACAAAGGGTGCTGTTTGCTCAGCTCTGCTCAGATCACTTCATGGGCCATTTGCTGGCCACTGGCCACTTTCACCACTTTCGTTCATTTCTCCTTAGCCTCCTGACCTATAGGGCTCCATGAGGGACTGTTTCACATGTTTTTTTCTTTCATTCTTTTTACATTTTATTGTTTTTACATTTACTCATATGTGTATACATTGTTTGGGCCACCTTTCCCCTTACCCCCATACTTCTGGGCAGAACCTGTTCTGCCCTCTTGTTCTCTGATTTTGTTGAAAGAAAACATAAGAGATAATAAGAAAAGCAGCATTTTTGCTAGTTTGAGATAAAGATAGCTGTAAGAGAGATTCCTAGCATTGCTTCCATGCACATGTACAATGCAACCCACAGTGGTTCATCTCTACCAGACCTCTTCACTACTTCCTGCTCCCCATCCCATAGTGGCCTCTGCCAGTTTAAGATTACTGTATTCATTCCTCTACAGTGAGCACATCAACCACATTCAAGTTTTAGGTTTCCTTCCCTTTCCCTATTCCTCCTGTGCACATTCTCTGCTTGTTTGACCCATGTCCAATAATATTACTGCATTTGTTTTAGGTCTATAATCTGCATATGAGGGAGAACAAGCAATTTTTGGCCTTTTGAGCCTGACTAACTTTGCTTAAGATGACATTCTCCAATTCCATCCATTTACTTGCAGATAACAAAATTTCATTCTTCTTTGTGGCTGAATAAAATTCCACTGTGTATAAATACCACATTTTCTTAATCCATTCGTTGGTAGTGGGGCATCTTGGCTGTTTCCATAGCTTGGCTATTGTGAATAGTGCCGCAATAAACATGGATGTGCAGGTGCCTTTGTAATAACCTGAGTCGCATTCCTTCTGGTATATCCCTAGGAGTGGTATTGCTGGATCATATGTCAGAGCTATGTTTGTTTTTTGAGAAATCTCCATATTGTTTTCCAAAGTGGTTATACTAGCTTACATTCCCACCAGCAATGTATAAGGGTTCCTTTTACCCTGCTTTGTTGTTGGTGGTGTTTTTGATGATAGCTATTCTAACAGGAGTGAGGTGGAATCTTAGTGTGGTTTTGATTCGCATTTCCTTTATGGCCAGGGAAGATGAGCATTTTTTTTTTCATGTGTTTTTGGCCATTTGGATTTCTTCCTTTGAAAAAGTTCTGTTTAGTTCAGTTGCCCACTTCCCTATTGGTTCATTGATTTTTGGGGAGTTTAGTGTTTGGAGCTCCCTGTATATTCTGGTTTTCAGTCCTTTGTCTGATGTGTAGCTAGCAAATATTTTCTCCCACTCTGTTGGTGGTCTCTTCAATTTAGAGACCATTTCTTTTGTTGTGCAGAATCTTTTTAATTTCATGTAGTCCCATTTGTCTATCTCTTAGTTGCTAGGCTGCTAGAGTTCCACTGAGGAAGTCCTTGCCTATTGCTTCCAGAGTATTCCCTGTTTTTTCCTGTACTAACTGCAAGGTTTCAGATCTGATATTAAGTTCTGTAATTGACTTTGAGTTGATCTAGTACAGGGTGACAGGCATGGATCTAGTTTCAGTTTTCTGCGTGCAGATAACCACTTTTCCCAGCAACATTTGTTGAAGAGGCTGTCTTTTCTCCATCATAAGTTTTTGGTGCTTTTGTCAAAAATAAGGTGGGCATAGCTGTGTGGATTCATATCCGGGTCCTCTATTCTGTCCCATTTGTCTTCATATCTGTTTTTGTGCCAGTACCATGCTGTTTTTATTGGTATAGCTCTGTAGTATAGTTTGAAGTCGGGTATTGTGATACCACCAGCATTGCTCTTTTTGCTCAGTATTGCCATGGCTATTCTTGGTTTTTTGTGTTTCCAAATGAACTTAGGGTTGATTTTTTAGTCTCTGTGATGAATGTCATTGGGATTTTGATGGGAATTGTATTGAATATGTAGATTGCTTTTAGTAATATAGCCATTTTTATTATGTTGATTCTACTGATCCATGAGCACAGAAGATCTTTCCATCTTCTGTAGTCTTCCTTGATCTCTTTCTTCAGGAGTTTGTAGTTCTCCTTGTAGAGCTCATTTATGTCCTTTGTTAAGTTTATTCCTTGGTATTTGATTTTCTTGAGGCTATTGTAAATGGAATTATTTTGCTATATTCTTTCTCAATTTGTTCATTGTTGGTGTATAGAAAGGCTACTGATTTTTGTAAGTTGATTTGGTAACCTGCTAGATTGCTGAAGCTGTTTATGATATCTACAAGTTTTTGGGTGGAGTTTTTTGGGTCTTTGAGGTATAGGGTCATGTCATCTGTAAATAGGGATATTTTGACTGTGCAAACCCTTTCTAATTGTACTGTACAGAACTTGCCAAAAAAAGTTATGTTTTACCAAACCTGATAATAAACTTCAATACTCAAATCTTTCTACTCCGTAGTCTTCTTAGATCTCTTTCTTCAGTGGTTTGTGGCTCACCTTGTGGAGGTCATTTACATCCTTTGTTAAGTTTATTTCTAGGTATTTGATTTTTTTTGGAAGTTATTATAAATGAAATTGTTTTTCTATATTGTTTCTCAATTTGTTCATTGTTGGTGTATGGAAACACTGCTGATTTTTGTAAGTTAATTTTGTATCCTGATATATTGCTGAAACTGTTTATGACATCTAGGATTTTTTAGGTGGAATTTTTTGGGTCTTTGAGGTATAGGATCATGTTGTCTGCAAATAGAGATACTTTGACTATTTCTTTACCTATTTGTATTCCTTTTATTTCTTCTTCTTGCCTTATTGCTCTGTCTAGGAATTCCAGGACTCTTGTTTTTCTAGGAGTTTGAGATGTAGCATTAGGTTGTTTATTTGAGATCTTTCTGTCCTTTTAATATATGCACTCATGTCTATAAACTTTCCTTCTAGGACTGCTTTTGCTGTGCCCCATAGGTTCTGGTAGGTGGTGTTTTCATTTTCATTAACTTCCAGGAAACTTTTGATTTCCTTTTTAATTTCTTCTATGACCCACTGATCGTTGAGCAATGTGTTATTCAGCTTCCAATTATTTGAGTATTTTCTGCTGTTGTTTTGGTTTTTGAGTTCTACTTTTATTGCATTGTGATCAGATAGAATACAGGGGTTATTTCTATTTTCTTATATTTGCTGAGGTTTGCTTTGTGCCCTAAGATATAATCTGTTTTGGAGAAAGTTCCATGGGATGCTAAGAAGAATGTATATTGTGCTGTTGTCAGATGAAATATTCTGAAGACATCAGTTAGGTCCATTTGATCTATGGTGTTACTTGGTCTAGGATTTCTGTGTTGTTTTTTTATTTGAATGACCTATCTATTGGTGAGAGAGGGGTATTGAAGTCTCCTACTATCACTGTGTTGGAGTCTATATGTGCTTTTAAGTCCTTTAGTGTATGTTTGATGAAATTGAGTGCACTGACATTGTGTGTATGTATATAGGTTGATAATTGTTATTTCCTTTTGATGTATTGACCCTTTTATTAGTATGAAGTGTCCTTTGTCTCATTTGTCCAATGTAAGTTTGAAGTTAATAATACAGAAACACAGATACACACACACACATACACACACACAACCCACCAGGTACTATTGTATGAGTAGTATTTGGTTCCTTCTGTCCACAGGGTTAGTTGCAATTGGGAGGTGAGGTAAGTCTGCCAGTTCATGTAGGGTGGTTAGAGCTGCTGCTGTTTTCACCAGGTGGCAGCTACTGTGTTGCCCTTTAGTTGCAACTCTGTTTGATCAGCTCCTCCCCCAGTAAGGTGGGGCAATTAGTTTTGAATACTGCCCTCTGTCCCACGAGATTAGCTCAGGGATCCACCACCTGCCCCACTTTGGGAGGTTGCTTGTTACCCCCACCCCCTGCCCCCACTGTCTGCCTTTGTGCCTCTCCCAACCTCTGCTCAGCGCTAGTGGCTCCTCTGGGAGATTGGCTTGTCACCCCACCCCCACTCTCAGCCTTTGTTGCTTTTCCCACATTCATTCACTGAGAGTTTGGTTCCTTCCCCTACCCCCATTCTCCAGGGCAGATTCAGTATTTCACCCCCACCTCCACTGTCAGTGTTAGATAATAGTTTGCTGTTCATGTTTTTCAGTTTTGTTATGGGAGGGTTCACTCTGCCCAGGGGCTGTGCAGGATTAGTTTCCTGAGGGCAGGTAGGGGAGTCATGTGTGTTGCATGATGGTCACCCGTTCAATCTGCAGATTCACACAGCAGCTTTGGAACTGACTTGTGGGGAGAAATGACACAGCATAAGGAGGCTTTCCATGTGTTAGGGTCCGGAATGTCTCAGAGTTTGATTCTGATTGTTGCCCTGTCTTCTGCTTGTTGGGAGAAAAAGAAAAAAAAAAAAAGAGAAACTTCCAGGGGGCTTTTTTCCCAGGGGCAGGACATGCCTCGCTAGCTGTGCCATATGGGATATTTGCAGCTATTAGGTTCAATTAAAGGCTGATTTAAGGGTCAGTCTTTGAATTTTATGTGCACCTAATGTGATGATGGTTATTATTTTAGCTAGAAGCAATCAGAATTACCCAAGTGTAGCTTCAACGTCTCAAGGTAGTTTCTGAACTCATGGAGTTTAAGATTTCTGATTCCCTGCCTTAACTGCCATCTTGGATCTTTCAAAAAGCAAAAATCTTCTTCCTTTTCCCAGCTATGTCATCCAGGGAGGACCTCTCCCCGTCTTTGCCACCATCTTCCAGAACACCAAGTGAAGGCAGCCTCCTCTCCTCTGTCTTCTGGGGCTGCCCTGTCACCAAAGTCTATACTTCTGGCCTTCTCTCAGCTAGACCTTTCCAACTTTATCTCTGCCTCTTCCCCTCTATTAGTTTGTGTTCCCAGTGGGTCTCTCAGAGTGTGAATATTTCTCTCCCAGACCCCTGAGTATTTTCTTCCTGGAAAATAATTCCCCCATTCTTTCTGAATTTCCAAATCCTCCCCAACTGTGTTAACTGTCTCTTGCTGCCATAACAAATCATCACAAATATACTGGCTTAAAACAACCCAAATTCACCATCTCCCAACTCTGTGGGATTAGTGGCCACTGTATTCCTTGGCTCGTGGCCTCTTCCCTCTGTGTTCTTATGTCATACGTTCTGTTGCTCTCCTGAATTTGAAGAACATTGGGCTTGTGTGATCACACTGGGCTGTCTGCACAATCCTGAGTGATCTGTCTATTTAAGATCAGCAGGTTAGCGAGCCCAGTCCCATCTACAGCCTTAATTCCTCCTTGCTCACTAACACTAACACAGCATGTTCGCAGGTTCTGACATCTTTAGGGAGGCATTATTCTGCCCACTACCACATTAACATATACACACACATACACACGTGTGTGTATGTATGTGATCTATATCATGCATATATAAGTACATTTATAGAATAAAGACATCATGGTTACCAGCTAAGCTATGTGTACATCCATGCATATATGTAATTTCTTATTTACAAAAATGACTTCATTTTGCCCACACACATTTGTTTTTTTTTTTTTTTTTTTTTTTTTTTTTTTTTCATTTTTCTTTTATTATTCATATGTGCATACAAGGCTTGGTTCATTTCTCCCCCCTGCCCCCACCCCCTCCCTAACCACCCACTCCACCCCCTCCCGCTCCCCCCCTCAATACCCAGCAGAAACTATTTTGCCCTTATCTCTAATTTTGTTGTAGAGAGAGTATAAGCAATAATAGGAAGGAACAAGGGGTTTTGCTGGTTGAGATAAGGATAGCTATACAGGGCATTGACTCACATTGATTTCCTGTGTGTGGGTGTTACCTTCTAGGTTAATTCTTTTTGATCTAACCTTTTCTCTAGTTCCTGGTCCCCTTTTCCTATTGGCCTCAGTTGCTTTAAGGTATCTGCTTTAGTTTCTCTGCATTAAGGGCAACAAATGCTAGCTAGTTTTTTAGGTGTCTTACCTATCCTCACCCCTCCCTTGTGTGCTCTCGCTTTTATCATGTGCTCATAGTCCAATCCCCTTGTTGTGTTTGCCCTTGATCTAATGTCCACATATGAGGGAGAACATACGATTTTTGGTCTTTTGAGCCAGGCTAACCTCACTCAGAATGATGTTCTCCAATTCCATCCATTTACCAGCGAATGATAACATTTCGTTCTTCTTCATGGCTGCATAAAATTCCATTGTGTATAGATACCACATTTTCTTGATCCATTCGTCAGTGCTGGGACATCTTGGCTGTTTCCATAACTTGGCTATTGTGAATAGTGCCGCAATAAACATGGATGTGCAGGTGCCTCTGGAGTAACAGTCTTTTGGGTATATCCCCAAGAGTGGTATTGCTGGATCAAATGGTAGATCAATGTCCAGCTTTTTAAGTAGCCTCCAAATTTTTTTCCAGAGTGGTTGTACTAGTCTACATTCCCACCAACAGTGTAAAAGGGTTCCTTTTTCCCCACATCCTCGCCAACACCTGTTGTTGGTGGTGTTGCTGATGATGGCTATTCTAACAGGGGTGAGGTGGAATCTTAGTGTGGTTTTAATTTGCATTTCCTTTATTGCTAGAGATGGTGAGCATTTTTTCATGTGTTTTCTGGCCATTTGAATTTCTTGTTTTGAGAAAGTTCTGTTTAGTTCACATGCCCATTTCTTTATTGGTTCATTAGTTTTGGGAGAATTTAGTTTTTTAAGTTCCCTGTATATTCTGGTTATCAGTCCTTTGTCTGATGTATAATTGGCAAATATTTTCTCCCACTCTGTGGGTGTTCTCTTCAGTTTAGAGACCATTTCTTTTGATGAACAGAAGCTTTTTAGTTTTATGAGGTCCCATTTATCTATGCTATCTCTTAGTTGCTGTGCTGCTGGGGTTTCATTGAGAAAGTTCTTACCTATACCTACTAACTCCAAAGTATTTCCTACTCTTTCTTGTATCAACTTAAGAGTTTGGGGTCTGATATTAAGATCCTTGATCCATTTTGAGTTAATCTTGGTATAGGGTGATATACATGGATCTAGTTTCAGTTTTTTGCAGACTGCTAACCAGTTTTCCCAGCAGTTTTTGTTGAAGAGGCTGCTATTTCTCCATCGTATATTTTTAGCTCCTTTGTCAAAGATAAGTTGCTCATAGTTGGCCCACACACATTTGTATTTCTTGACCTATGATAGGGTTCTATTTCAATCAACCCATCTTAAATGGAAGAGATTATTACATGGAAAACATATTTCATCCACCTAACCCATGTACATGCTACTTAATCACACAGTGAACCATCCTGCATGGGTTGTGTCCCCTCATAATTTTGGGGCTGCCTGGGAGCTTTTGCTCACTGGCTAATATCAGGAGAGACAATGGGACTGTGGATCTGTTGGCCTGCAAAAGATAAAGGGCAAAATTCAAAGTGTGGTTTCTTGTAAATACAAAGTGCTTTTGTATCACTACAAAGTTGAAATATTATAGTTCATAGAAAGTCAGAGACTGTGTGTGTGTGTGTGTGTGTGTGTGTACATTCATTTGTAAACCATTTTTCCTATTTGCTAATGCATTATAAAAGATCTATGCTGTTAAAAATTCCTGTACATTATCCTTAAGGATGTATAATAGCCTATTGTATGAAGTCCCATAGTCTGATTAACTAAACTTCTTTTTGAGCTCCATTATTTGAGGTATATAAGCATTGCCATGATAAACATATACCATTCCTAAATATCCATCTAAGTCCTGTGCTATGGTTTGATCTGCAATGTCCTCTAAAAGCTCCTGACTTTCTCCCCAGTGCAGCAATGCTCAGAGGTGGGGCTTTGGAGGTAGTTGTATCATGAGAACTTTAACCTCATGGATGGGTGAATCCATGAGTGGATTCATAGCTGGATAGGCTAGGAAGGGAAGGGAGATGGTGGAAATTTAGAAGGTAGGGCCCAGTGGGAAGAAGCAGGCCATTGTTAGTGTGCCCTTGAAGGGAATGTTTTGTCACTGGCTCTTTCTCCCTCTTCTGTGTTTCCTGCCTTCCTGTGAGGTGAACAGCTTTGCTCCACCACTCACTCTCTACCATGATGCATTGTCTCACCCCAGACTGGAACCATGAACAGAACCAAATGACCACGGGCCAAACTTCTGAAACCATGAGCCCAAACAAACCTCTCCTCTTTTTAAGTCAATTTTTCTCAGGAATTTTTGTCACAGCAATGAAAAGCTGACTAACACAGCCTACATTTCATTCTTTCACTTTCATTTTTGTTTTCAGTGAAAACTTTATTTATCTGAACTTTAGGGAACTAAATACTTGACATTTACCCAAAGAGTTCTATTCTTCATTATTTGATTTCCTGTATTTGCCTGGCATGTCTCGCAGGAACACTTTCATTTGTTTGTTATTTGGACATTGTGCAAGGCATTCTGCTGGGCCTTAACATTTGTGTTGCACCTCCCTTCAGCCCTGTGCCTACGGTGTCAGGAATATGTGTGAAACTCACTAATAAGTAAACAGTTTATTAGGAAACAGGTGCCAAATAGCAGAGCATATTTCTCCTACCACCTTCATTTACTTTGGCATTAGCTCATCATCCTTTGTGCTGATTCCCTAAGGAAGAGGCTTCCTTGTTCCTCCCCTTCACCTGTGCCTGGTGAAGAAACTAGTAGACTTTCATATTGGAAATGCCATGGTAAGTTCAAATGGTTTTATGAAATGGGTCAGGGGTTCAGCTCATGGGCGTGAGAGTTTAGGACTCTGTTCTTTTTTTTTTGTGGTGCTGGGATTTGAACTCAGGACCTCATGCATACTAGGCAGGCACTCTACCACTTGAGCCAGTCCACCAGCCCTAGGACTCTATTCTTTAATACTTACATGATCTATAACAGAAAGTTGGAAATGCTTTTTCTCCCTGAATTTCAAAGTCTCACTTGAGAACCCAAGAGTTTTCAAAATCAGTGTGAAAGTTTTGACTGACAATAAATCTAACAAAACATATCTGTGTCAAATCAAATAATAGAAGTCATACTGAATATGAATGAGGAGAATACAGGGCCCTAAGAGCTAAAAGCTTAGGGCCAGGATTAATGATAGAGAAATTCCTGTAATTATGGCTTCTGACTTTTAGAGGCATATTGAAAACAACCCTTTTGGGTATCCTTGCAAAAACGAAAAAAGTTATCAAAATTGTAAGGAACTAAAATGGCCGTCCTGTTGACTTGGGGCTTTGAACTCCATCCTATCTCATCATCGGTCTCATGATCCAGTGGTTGTGAGGTAGAGACCATGATTCTTACCTCCATATCCTGCTCAGTGTGCTTGGGAGAATCAGTGAAAAAACAGACCCCAAATCTCTGTGTGCTCTTGGGGATGCAGGAAGTCACAAGATAATGACAAAAACGTAAATGATCTAGAGTAACAGTGTATAGAAGAAAAAGGATTCTAGGATGGATGAATGGAGGGTAGTCTGGGTGTTAAGTAGCATGGTACAGGTTGGTTTTGTGGACATGTTGATGTTTTGGCACAATCTTGAAGCAGGTGAGTTTTCCGTCTGTATATGAGAAAGAAAAGGGTTCCAGGAAGAAAAGCCAACCCCAGGGGACCACAGATCACTTCACTACCTAGTTACTTGGCTGCTCAGCTATTACCTCCCCTGGGCAAGAGAAAGTCCACTTCTCTAATCTTGGTCTCCTACTCCCCTCAGGTCTTTGAAATCTTTTCAGCTGGGCTTAAGCTCAAGTCAAAAAAGCTTCCCCAGGACAGGTAATGGGAGTGGGAGCCAGGGCCCTCAGCATCCCTTTGAGCAAAACATCTACAAGACAAACACTCCTTTTTTCTTGCTAATATTGGCTAGCTTTATTTTATCACTCTGGTGCATTATTATGGTAATAGAGCCTTAGCAAAGACTGATAAGATTGTGGACTTAAAAAAAGTCTTAATTAGTATGTTCAGTGGATTCAGGAAGAAGTGGATAAGCACCCACAGAGAGGGCAAGAAAAGGAATTCTGGAATAAATACAGTGAGTGTGTCCTGTTCTTTGCTTATGATAGGATTTTTTTTTTTTTGGTGCCATTTTATAAACTGTGCTTTTAATGACTCTGGCCTTTGGAGTTTTGTGATCTTGCCTCAATTTGGAAAACTGGCTGTCTTCATCTTTTAGGAGTGCTGATTGTCGTGGAGAGGAAAGAAGGACTTAAAGCTGGGAAGATCTTTCTGCAGAAAGTACTCAATGCATCAGTCGAGGTGACCTGAGTCAGGAGCCCAGACTCCTCTCCAGGTCAGGGGAGTTCAGGTCTAAGACCGGCATGAAAAAGAATAAATCCAAATATATCTGAGAAGACAGAAGCTGCTCCCTTATTCCAGCCCAACAGTTATGACAAATGAAACACAGCCTAGAACAGATAATGAAGAAATTTGAATTATTGCTATTGTTTCTCATATCCCTGAGACTCTTGAATTAATATAGCAAACCAAGTCTGAAGATAAAGAGCCAGAAGCTTTATCAAAGACATGATGTCTGGCAGAACGTATACTCTACTAACTCAAAGTCTAAGTGGTGGTTTTATATAAGAAGTGGCGTGGACTTTTTTAGGGGGGTTAATTTGCTTATCTTCATGTGAAGCCATGGGTGTTTGACAATGAAGTTTTTGAAACTTTTGCTGCTGGGTTGTCATATGTTTCCTTTTTATATTTAGTTTACCTTTATTTGCCTTCTGGAAAAGACAGGAAGTTTCTCTCTCTCTCTCTCTCTCTCTCTGGAATACTTTTTTCCAAGGGGGAGGTGGAGGTGGGGTGTGTGTGGATGATTTTATAAATTCTTGAGTAACAGTGTGCCGAGAAAGTAGCTTTAAGCATTGATCTATGTAAAAGCTCATACTAGCGTTAGGACGTTATGCAGCCAGGACTGCCTAGTGTTATGCAGCTTGAAAGGCATATGCAGTAAATGAAGAAATGCTTGAGCTTTACATTTAAAATGTTTTAGGGGCAGCTTTAATTCTAGACATATTTTGCATTTTTCTCCATTGCAATACAAACAGGAACGGTACTTTTTTCTAACTTGACTCCCACTGCACACAAATCACTATGATAATATGATTAGCTCTTTAGATATTTTATGTGAAACAAAATATTAATCTTGTCCAAAATATGGAACTATACATTTGCTAGACGACTTGGAATTTACCTTATAGATAGGAACTGTTTCTTAATTTTGAGAAATTTCTCCTTCTGGCCATATTTTTAGTATACCAACACATTACTCTTTCTATGTTTTTAAGTGTCTTCATATTCATGTTTGCATTTTTGTATAAAATAGTAAAATATAACTTGTTTCTAATGATCAAATTTTTTGACCATAGTTTGTTTCTTAGAGGAAAGCTATTTATTAACAAGAATAAGTAAAGCACTGTATCAAAACATGTAATCATTGATGTCTTGACAATAAAATTAAGATCACAGTAGAATTTTCCAAGACTCTACTGAATGGAGTAGAACAAAACAAGAAGACACAATCACTCAGTTTTTTTTTTTCTTTTATTATTCATATGTGCATACAGGCTTGGGTCATTTCTCCCCCCTGCCCCCACCCCCTCCCTTACCACCCACTCCGCCCCCTCCCTCTCCCCCACACCCCCTCAATAGCCAGCAGAAACTATTTTGCCCTTATTTCTAATTTTGTTGTAGAGAGAGTATAAGCAATAATAGGAAGGAACAAGGGTTTTTGCTGGTTGAGATAAGGATAGCTATACAGGGCATTGACTCACATTGACTTCCTGTGCGTGTGTGTTACCTTCTAGGTTAATTCTTTTTGATCTAACCTTTTCTCTAGTTCCTGGTCCCCTTTTCCTATTGGCCTCAGTTGCTTTTAAGGTATCTGCTTTAGTTTCTTTGCGTTAAGGGCAACAAATGCTAGCTAATTTTTTAGGTGTCTTAACCTATCCTCACCCCTCCCTTGTGTGCTCTCACTTTTATCATGTGCTCAAAGTCCAATCCCATTGTTGAATCACTCAGGTTTAATCAAATTTGCTTTCCTTGTTTATAACATTATGATGCAACAGGTTAATTCAACATACATGGGACTTGATGGTCTTAAATGTAGAAATTGTTCCAATGCTAATTTCTTCAAAGAGATTTCAGTAGTAAATGCTGTGAAATGTACATTAAAAATAATACATAAATCAGTCTAACTTTAATATCTCTTTGTGCATGCTACAAGCCCACAGATCTTTAGTTCCTATTGCTACACCACTAGACTTCCAAAACAGACAACCCAAACTATCTTATTAAAATGAAATAAAATCAGAATCTGACATGACAATCTGTTTTGTCCCCTTTCCTTCTCTATACTTCCCCTGAAATGCCTCCCTTCTGTGGATAATCATGGGTGTAAAGGAGAGCATCATTGAATATTCACTCTTTCTCCCATAGTCTCATATGGAAACAATAATATAGTAGTTCTTAAAGCCTGAACGATGACGTGATTGCTAGAAATCACGTGTATTTCCCAGGTTTTAATATGGCCTTTGAGAGAACAGAGCTGTGCATGTGGGTGTTTTGCAGGTATGCTGCACGCTCCTCATGAACAACACAACAGCTAAATAAACCCTGCATGAATTTAACTTCTTTCAGCACTCATGCATTTATACATGAATAATGTCAGCTCTGTACTTACTTTGTCATTCTTGACCATGAGCTCACACAACACACCAGAATGCAGACATTTGTGACAAGGGGTGTGAAATTCAGAGCAAGTTCCAGGAAAAGCAGTTGGCTTTCTTACCTCAAGGCATAAAATTATAGGCCTTGTGCCAGCTCTCTGGACACTTGGTGCTGTACTGAAGCTGACTTCCCTCTTATTCCCAAGGCCACTCAGGAAGCAGAGGCTGCTCAGGTGAGCTGGTCATTCACTTGTAGGCATAGCTTGGCAGGTCTGCCACCTGTGAGCTGTTAGGGCTGTAAACATTACTAAGCTACTTTCCAGAAAGTTATGTAAAGAGTCGCTAATGTTCCCTGAAGAGTTCCCTGCATGCTGGCAGGCCCAGGCCTGTGTGAATGCTTCCCTCACTATTTATGAGCTGAGTAGCTCAGCTGCTGTGAAAAGCTGTCATTTCTCCCCTGGGTGTGTAGAACCAGTTTGTCCAGAGTGCCAGGCCATGAAGTTGAGGCTTATCCAAAAGGAGGGGCTGGTGAAAGATATTGTGGAGAAAGTCAGAGACCATTGCTTGTTTCAACTTTAGGAGGAAGAGAAGGAGAGGGCAGAGGAAAGAAAAGAAAAACTACCTTATGAAGTTCTTTCAGTTCTCTGTGGTTGCAAATGATGGAACCTCCTCTGTCCTTCAGCAGAGATGGGAGGAAATGAGGGATTTAGTTATTGGGAGAGGAAGCAGGATTTACTTGTTGCTCACTGCTAAACCAAGCCATGGGCAGGACGATTCTTTGATCAACTTTCATCCCTTATAGATTAAATTTCCTTAGGGAAATCTCAAAGTTATCTAAAGTGAATTAAAAAAAACACCCTTTCTTATTCTGAAAAAGCTCTGTGTCTACATCTAAAAGAACCTCATTTGGATTTTTAATTGGTGTAACTAGGAAGGGATGCTTTGCTATCTATCGAGGGAGTAATACCTCTCCTGTCATTAGAGTAAAAATACATACAAATCAATAAAATGAGGGAAAGTTAGGAGCTGCCTTTTGTGGTCTGCAGAGTGCAGGCTGTCATAGTTTTTTAGTCAGCCTGCTTGCACAAATGCAAATGTTGAGACAACTTTTCATAATGCTGTATAAAGGCAACCTCGCTAGGCATTGATCATGAAATGGACTTGCAAATGACTGCGCTTGCCAGCATAAATCATAGCCACCCGCAAAACAGAGGAGCTGGGCCAGAGACGGAGTTGTTTTTCTTGAATTCTTTCTTAATATATCTGTTTTTGGATTTAAAAAAAAAATGATTCTGACTGTCAACTGGGATTATTAGACTGTGTAATGATATTTTTTATGTCCAAACATATGAATAAAATTACTTTTTCACCATGTATATTATAGTTATACATGCTTTCTGAAAGTAAATTAACATAGAAATAAATCTGTGATGTCAAGAATATGCATTAACCTGTTTGGGCTTTATAAATATGTAAAAATAGCACCTAGCTCTTTGCCACTCCATGGTAGGATAATATATTGAACCTAGAACTGGACGCTTTGTGTATTAGAGTATGCAATTATATTGATTCAATCCAATTTAACAATTATTATTTTTAAATAGTGTGTGTTTGATGTCATACCTGGTGCTCTCAGATAGACAATAATAGACTCTGATGTGGTCTTTCCTTTATGTGGCTTTTAATCTTGCCTTATCTACTGTGACTTACCTACTGTTGCCTGGGCTGACGCCACAATTCTACCTCTTTCCAAACTACTCTTTATACTTTTTTCTAAAGAAATCCTTCTTAGCCTTCTACCTTCTTCTCTTCTTTTTGACTCATGAGATCTTCAATGTTACTTGCCTCAGGACCCAGAGCTGTGGTCAAAGGCACTGTCATGGTGACACACAACTTGCTTACACATCTCTGATTTGAACTGGCTGCTCCCCCTGCCCAAGTGGCATTTTTTTTTTTCATTTTTCTTTTATTATTCATATGTGCATACAAGGCTTGGTTTATTTCTCCCCCCTGCCCCCACCCCCTCCCTTACCACCCACTCCACCCCCTCCCGCTCCCCCCCTCAATACCCAGCAGAAACTATTTTGCCCTTATCTCTAATTTTGTTGTAGAGAGAGTATAAGCAATAATAGGAAGGAACAAGGGGTTTTGCTGGTTGAGATAAGGATAGCTATACAGGGCATTGACTCACATTGATTTCCTGTGCATGGGTGTTACCTTCTAGGTTAATTCTTTTTAATCTAACCTTTTCTCTAGTTCCTGGTCCCCTTTTCCTATTGGCCTCAGTTGCTTTAAGGTATCTGCTTTAGTTTCTCTGCATTAAGGGCAACAAATGCTAGCTAGTTTTTTAGGTGTCTTACCTATCCTCACCCCTCCTTGTGTGCTCTCGCTTTTATCATGTGCTCATAGTCCAATCCCCTTGTTGTGTTTGCCCTTGATCTAATGTCCACATATGAGGGAGAACATACGATTTTTGGTCTTTTGAGCCAGGCTAACCTCCCAAGTGGCATTTTTGAAGCCAACACCATCTCCCCGGGAAGAGTCTTCCTCACTCCTTAAGGAGTCTGCTCATGTGTCATCTGTGAGCAAGACTTCTTGCTGCCACCTCCTTCCTTCTTCTTGATTTCCCTTCTACAACTGTTCCCATGGTCCATGAGCGTAATCTGTGTGCTTGACTAGCCCGAGAGCTCCTGGAGTGCATTTGTCTTATTCATCTTTGCCCTACCACCACATAGCACACCTGGGTAGACATCTATCATATGCTTGCGCAATGCTCAGTCTCTTCATCACCTGAAGAATGGCTTTCAAACACCCCTGGCCTGCAAGTAGTTTTCTAAGATCATTACTTACATTAGCTTCATGTTACTATAATGAAATACCTGAGGTCATTAACTTATACAGAAAAAAAATCTTATTTTGGCTCATGGTTCTGAAGACTGCAGTTCAAGATTGGGTCACCAAACACTTTGGGCTTGTGGTACAGCAGACTGCTCACATCATGAGCCAGGAAGCAGATGAGAGGTGGAAATGGACAGGAGTCCTGCTTATCACCTTTGAACAACACCCCCACAATGACCTAAGGACCTCTCATTAGGCTCCACCTCCTAAAGGTTCTACTGCCTCCAACAGAGTCACCCTGGGGGCTAAGCCTACTTTCAAACCGTAGCACTAAGTTCAAAGAATCCTGATGGATCCCAAATTATCTAAAATAGTAGTGTCCATCAATGAAGACTGCTCACCTTTGTCTCTTCCTGCCTTCCTTGCCTTGTCTACTGACTGCTTTATGAGAGAGTGCAAGTTTCATGTACCAGTCCCCAACCTAAGGCTTTATGTCAGTCCTGTCCTCCTTAGCATACAATACACACCTCACCTTTGCTTACAAGCCTGGGTGCAGCCTTGCCCTCTAATTCAGCCCCCCTTCCCCCAACACTAGGTTGTCTCTCTCTCATTCACTGTGTCAGACACATAGGTCTCTTTTGGTTCCTAGAATGTACCAGATCCTTCTGCCTGGAGGCCTTCACATCTGCCATTCCATCTGCTGGAACACTCTTCCTTCCATTTTCCCTGTGGCAGGCTCCTTATCTTTCAGATGTCAGCTTAAATGCCACCTTCTTAGAGAGGCCTTTCCTAAGCACACATCCTCTTGCCTCCCCCACCCTTCTCTCTAGGACTGCATTCTGCTTTGTCCTTCAAAGCAGAATCACAAGTGACAAGTTAGTGATTTTTATTTCCTCCCATCCTCTCTCCCTTTTTTCCCTCTCTCCCTCCTTTCCTTCCTTCTCTTGTTTCTCTTTCTCTCTCCCTTCTTTCCTTCCCTTCCTAGTTTACTCATTCATTGTCTCTCTCTTTCTCTCAGGAACTTCTCCATTCCTTGGCAACAAGGACCATGTCTGTTTTTCATTTCATTTTGTTTTTTTCCCTTGCTATGTCCTCTAAAGTCTATGACTTATATTTATTATAAATATTTCACAAATGTCAAGTGTTTTTCCAGAATAAACTTATAAAAGGGCTTCCTTATGAACAGATTCTTATGACAACTAAATGAAATAACAGTACAAATTGTTAAAATTACTCTAACGTTGTTTTGGACTGAATGTTCAGATCCCCCTAAAATTCATAGGCTGAAGCTCAACCTGAAGTGTGATAATTTTAAGAGGTGACATCTTTGGGAGACAATTAAGTTTAGATGTGATCATGAGGTAGGGACACCAATGATGGTTTAAATGCCCTTCTGAGAAGAGGAGGAGAGAAACGGAGGTCTCTTATTCTGTCCATGGACACACACCAAGGAAAGGCCAGTGAGGACACATTGAGAAGGCACCCACTTGCAAGTCAGGGAGAGAGACTTCACCAGACCCTACCATGCTGCCTCCCTAATCTTGGAAAACCATATCTGTTGTTTAAGTTCCCAGTTGGTGCTGTGTTATCATAGCAGCCTGAGCTGACTTGAAGCACTTGGGCCAGTCTTTGTACCCATGATGACTTTAGTAGTTAACTTAACTGGCCATTCTCTTTTATCTTCCTTTCCTATCTGCAACTTGCATGGATTCCCCATGGTCTTTGGTTGTGTTTGGTGTGTTCACACTCACTCATACCCCGTCTCCACACAAACAGCACATGCAACCTTCACAAAAAGACCTGAGCTTGACCCCATCTAAAACCTAATGTTGCTTTAAATGAGACCTTTCAGTGATATTTTAAAGAGAGGGCTCAAGAAATATCCAGGGCTGAGAGGAAGGGATCCTCAGGTTTACCCAATGGAACGACTTTTCCATCTTTCTGATAAATGTGAACTGTAATGGGAGCACATGGCATTGACCTTGATGCACCAGCAGTGAAGAGACTCTCACACTCCTCAGCCCACTTCACACAATAGGGCATTGCCTGGAATATGAAGAATGCTGGGCCTGTGCAAGTGGGCTCCATCTCACCGTCCTGGGTCTTCCCTTTCACTGCCAATTCTTTTGTATTCACTCAACAGCTTACATTTTCTGAGAACAGATTTCATTGCCTCTCACCTCTCTCAGGCCCTTCATGGTGAAGCAAGCCCTAAGGATTTGTTTCTTTTATGTAGGCTTTCTGCTGTGAATACTGCTCAGAGAAACAACAGCAAGCTCCATATAATTGCTAATAATGAAATTTAAAATATTGGCATGGCACATGAAAAACCAACTCGATCCAAGCCCTTTGGGAAACAAACCAGGATGTAAATGATCCCAGTGATTTTGTGGTCAGCTCTGTGAGGTCTGCTCAGAATGAAAGGTGATTCTTGGAGCAAACATATTATCAAAAGGGTTTGGTAACTTGTGCAGATTAAAGAAACAAGAAAACAAAAAGCACAAACCAAAGTGAACCCAGGTCAGGCAGCCTACACAGTAAACTCAACTTCCACTTTGCTTCCAAATGCCAGAGAATGCCTGTCCCCACTGGAAACTCAGCACACCTTTGCTTGCCGATGAGTCTCACCAGGTACCAGCTCTTATTAAGAAGTCAGAGTACTTTTCACTGTGTTTTGAATTTCTGGAGCAAATGTTGATTCAAAGCCTTCTGTGTGCCAGGTGCCATGAAGCTCTGCAGCCCTCCCTTGGGTCCTGTCTTTGGAGTAAGAGAGCCAGGGATGCCAAGAAGATGCCAGGTTGGACTGTCTGGTGTTCCTCCACTTTTTGACCAGAAAGACTTTCAACCAAGTTTTCAATTCATTAGACATTTGCTGCAGGTATGACAGTCACTGGGGAGACAAAAGGAATTCCATGTGATCCTAGCTCTTCAGACATCACACGTTGGGCACAGACTGGCTTTTGGGATGTATTATAAGGGAAAAAACAAAGTACGTTATACCACTCTTGGGCGTATATCTGAGGAATTTAAGTCCATATATAAAGGAGATCCCTGCACACCCATGTTTACTGTGGCACTATTCACAATAGCCAAGGTATGGAATCAGCCTAGGGGCCCATCAACTGATGAACAGATAAAGAAATTGTAGTCTATATACACAATGGAGTATTTTTTCAGCCATAAAGAAGAGTGAAATTATGTCATTTGCAGAAAAATGGATAGAACTGGAGATCAACAGGTTAAGCAAAATAAGCCAGACTTAGAAAGACAAATATTGCATATTTTCTCTCATATGAAGAATCTAGACTTAAAAAAACAAAATGACAAGAATGAAAAAGAGAGACTTTTTGGGAGAGGGAAAGCAGCTGCTATGTGTGAAAGAAGAGGGTGATGGGGGTGATTATGATTGAAGTTCATTATAAACATGTATAAAAATAGAATAATGAAGCCCATTAAAATGTATAAAATGGTGGGGGGGATAAGAAAGAGTATTAGAGGGGTGAATTTGATCAAAGTACATTATATGCATGGATAGAAATATCACAATGAAACCCTTTGTACAATTAATCTATGCTAACAAAAAATAAGCCCCTAGACTTAGGGGGATAAAATATAATGTAGAAGAAGAGGAAGAGGAAGAGGAGGAGGAGAGGTAGGAGGAGGAGGAGGAAGCAAAGAAGAAGAAGGAGGAGGAGGAAGAAGAAGAAAAAGGAGGAGGAGAGGCCAGTATGGGTACTTCCATGTGAATGGAATTCCACATAGAATACTAACATGTGAGTGATAAAAGGATATGTGGTGCACATGGGAGTGTGTACCCATGTACGCACATACACATAAGTGCTACACATGCCAGTCTATCTGGTGACACCAGTTGCTTTGAGGAGGAAGAACTGATTTGAGTTTATTTTCTTAAGGTACTCAGCACTCTCTGAAATTGTCTTCTGTACTTATTTATTAACTTACTTATTGCCTGTTTCTCTCACTGGCGTGCAGATGCTCACTCACAGCTGCAGCTCCAGTAATGACAACAGTGCTTGGTGCATAGCCACGAATCACATTTCAATCTTTGATGGCTGCACATTCCACAGTGGCCCATACTTTATAATATAGCTGAAAAACTGTCACCTAGTGATGTCATAACGCAGCACATTTCTTACCTGTCTAAAGTGATACTGGTGTAAACAGAACTATACACTGTCAGTTGTATAAAAGTGTAGTATACACAGGCATGGCATTCTATATATTTGAGAGTGTCAGTAAGTGACTGTTACTGGTTTATGCATTTACTATGCTTTTTTGTCTTATTCTAAAGTGCACACATTTTATTTATTAAAATGTGGTGCTGAGCTGGCAGCAGGCTCATCCATGTTTACTGCGTCCCTTGATTATATGGACAGTCACATCTAGCAACAGACCCAGACCAGCTAGCTTTGTAAGTGCACTGCAAGCTGTTTGCACAAAACAAAATCTCTTAACAACACATGTTAAGCATATGTCCCCATTGCCAAGCAACTCATGGCTGTATTTTAGTTACTTGGTGTTTTTTAGCACTTTTGTTTCTTTAAATGAATGAGTGGAGTGAGGAGATGAGGGGTAGGTTAGAGTTTGCAGATGGGAGAGAGAGTCTTTCTTTTAACACTGTTGTTTTATAAGGCATGAATAATTTTTTTACTTTGAAAAAATACAGTACATGCAAAAGCAGAGACAACAGTGTAACAAACTTCAATGAAGAAATGATGATCAACTCATTTTGTTTTATCCCTCTCCTCTCACTGGTCTCTTCCTGCCTGAGATTATTTTGAAGATGTCAACCATCATTGTATCTATCAATATTTCAATATGTAAACCCTAATTATAGTACATTCCACATGCAAATATATATAAATATGATAAATACGTATATTTTATTATTATATAAAATATATAAATATATAAATGCACACATATATTATTGACAGTACTGGGGTTTGAACTCAATGCTTCATGCTTGCTAGGCAGGCACTACCACTTGAGCCACTCTCTAGTCTTTTATGTTTTCATTATTTTTTATGTGGGGTCTGACACAGGCTCTGGCATATGCTCTGTAAACAGTGGATTGGCATTTACACAATGCAAGCTAATGGATAAAAACTAATTAAAAACTAATGCTCTTGAGGGGGTCTCCTCAGACCTTTTTTTTTCTTCTTTGCCTTTTTTTTTTTTTAGTGCTGGGGTTTGAACTCAGGGCCTTATGCATGCTAGGCAAATGCCCTACCACCATGCCATCCTCCCAGGTCTGGACCCTTTTCTTCCTGGAATTCAGGCTACACCAGTGAAGGCAGCTATCCCTAAATCACTAAACATCAGCCCATTATATCTACAGCATGGGAAAAGCAGGGTTACCATAGGCTCTATTACACCCAAGAATATTTTGATTCATACTTGAAGCCTGCATTGAAAGGGGGTATTTTGACTCCCAAAGGAAATGGTGACAGTCCTCAAGACTTTTCTGATACTTTTACACAGTCATCAAGACGCTAGGCCACCTTACAAATCGTGGTTAAAATTGAATTCTGGGTTAGCAGGGAATTGAAAAACCACTTGACAAGATATTATAGACTATAAAGTACATGTAACATGATTTACTTTTATAGAAGTTACCATAACTTCTGCATCTTAACAATGTTGTTTTCTATACAGTACAGGTGTGTATTGCTTAATGATGGGGTGGGACTATGTTCTGAGAAACATGTTCTTAGACAGTTTTGACCCTGTTCCAACACCACAGAGTGGACTTACACGAACATAAATGGTCCAAATACATCACTTGAGGTGTCCTTTTAATGCAGTCAAGGGAAGAAAAAACCATGAGTAAACATAAGGCCTCTGTCAACATTGCATGTCTTACTGTTTTTCAGTAAACATTTTTTTCAATAAATCGAATGAGTGCTCTCTAAAATAATGATAAAAGAATAGAAGATGCATAAACCTGCAATAGTCATTTATTTGCCATTATCTAGCCTTATGTTCTGGACATAATTTTATGTGCTATGCTTTTATGTGACTGGCAGGGCAGTAGGTCTGTTGACAGTAGCATCGCCACAAACATGTGAGTCACAAAGCCTTGTGGCAAGACTTTCTGTAGTGAAGCATTATTAGGTTACAGGAATGTTTCAGCCCTAGTACGATCTTTGAATCTATCTTTCTTCTTTCTTTCTTTCTCCTTCCTTCCTTCCTTCCTTTCCTTCTTCTCTCCCTCTCTTTTTCTTCCTTTCTTCCTTTCTTTTTCTTGGCCAGTACTGTCACTCTACTACTCAAGCCACTCTGCTAGTCCTTTTTTTGTATTGAGTATTTTTGAGATAGGGTCGAGAACTATTCGCCTGAATTGGCTTCAAACTGTGATCTTTTTTTTTTTTCAAGATAAACCTTTCCTCCTTTTTAATTTTTAAAAAATTTTTATTTTATTCATATGTGCATACAATGCTTGGGTCATTTCTCCCCCCTGCCCCCACCCACGCCCTTACCACCCACTCCACCCCCTCCCTCTCCCCCCACCTGCTCGATACCCAGCAGAAACCATTTTCCCCTTATCTCTAATTTTGTTGAAGAGAGAGTATAAGCAATAATAGGAAGGACCAAGGGTTTTTGCTGGTTGAGATAAGGATAGCTATACAGGGCATTGACTCACATTGATTTCCTGTGCATGTGTGTTACCTTCTAGGTTAATTCTTCTTGATCTAACCTTTTCTCTAGTTCCTGGGCCCCTTCTCACATTGGCTTCAGTTGCTTTAAAGTATCTGCTTTAGTTTCTCTGCATTGAGGGCAACAAATGCTATCTAATTTTTTAGGTGTCTTACCTATCCTCACCCCTCCCTTGTGTGCTCTCGCTTTTATCATGTGCTCAAAGTCCAATCCCCTTGTTGTGTTTGCCCTTGATCTAATGTCCGCATATGAGGGAGAACATACAATTTTTGGTCTTTTGGTCCAGGCTAACCTCACTTAGAATAATGTTCTCCAATTCCATCCATTTACCAGTGAATGGTAACATTTCATTCTTCTTCATGGCTGCATAAAATTCAATTGTGTTTAAATACCACATTTTCTTAATCCATTCATCAGTAGTGGGGCATCTTGGCTGTTTCCATAACTTGGCTATTGTGAATAGTGCTGCAATAAACATGGGTGTGCAGGTGCCTCTGGAGTAAACTATGTCACATTCTTTTGGGTATATCCCCAAGAGTGGTATTGCTCGATCAAATGGTAGATCAATGTTTAGCTTTTTAAGTAGCCTCCAAATTTTTTTCCAGAGTGGTTGTACTAGTCTACATTCCCACCAGCAGTGTAAGAGGGTTCCTTTTTCCCCGCATCCTCGCCAACACCTGTTGTTTGTGGTGTTGCTAATGATGGCTGTTCTAACAGGGGTGAGGTGGAATCTTAGTGTGGTTTTAATTTGCATTTCCTTTATTGCTAGAGATGGTGAGCATTTTTTCATGTGTTTTTTGGCCATTTGAATTTCTTCTTTTGAGAAAGTTCTGTTTAGTTCACTTGCTCATTTCTTTATTGGTTCATTAATTTTGGGAGAATTTAGTTTTTTGAGCTCCCTATATATTCTGGTTATCAGTCCTTTGTCTGATGTGTAGCTGGCAAATATTTTCTCCCACTCTGTGGGTGGTCTCTTCAGTTTAGAGACCATTTCTTTTGATGAACAGAAGCTTTTTAGTTTTATGAAGTCCCATTTATCTATGCTATCTCTTAGTTGCTGTGCTGCTGGAGTTCCATTGAGAAAGTTCTTGCCTATACCTATTAATTCTAGAGTATTTCCTACTCTTCTGTACCAACTTTAGAGTTTGGGGTCTGATATTAAGATCCTTGATCCATTTTGAGTTAATATTGGTATAGGGTGATATACATGGATCTAGTTTCAGTTTTTTGCAGACTGCTAACCAGTTTTCCCAGCACAAACTGTGATCTTCTTGATCTGCCTCCTGAGTAGCTGGGATTACAGGCATGAGCCACTGGTGCTTCTCCAGTACAATCTTACGAGACCATTGTTGTCTACCTGGCCAATTGTTGAGTGAAATGTTGTTATGTGTTATTTTGTATAAAAGAAGACTTGCTCTCATTCCTTTGATAGTGCAGTTATGCAAACCATGTTGGAAATCCCTGCTTTGTAACTGCTTCCCAGGACAGAGTCTTAGTCATGTTGTCACTCAGGTCCGCTATCTGCAGATTAGAGCTCCACCTTAGTTGTACCAAGATGATGCCAGCAAGCCTATTGGTTTCACAATTACTGCAGGTTAATGTTTCCCTACTTCCTCTCTTCCAGTTTTGTCTGACTTTGGGAATGTAGGTGAAAACGAAATTATTCTTTGAGTCTGAATCTGAGAGGGTGCATAGGATTGAGTATGTGGACTGAACTGATAAACTCCTTTTTCCCCCTGAAATGTTGGTGGCCTGATTTCTTTGCTTGAAGTCAATCAGTTACTAGATTCTGTGTAGGGCTTGGCATGTCACAGGTGTGCCGCTCTTTTGATTCCACAGGGCCTTCCTTCAATATCCTTTTCCCCTCTCCATAAATCCTGATTCAGCTTCAATTTCACTTTCTTTAAGACACCTAAGAAATTAGGTGGCATTTGTTGCCCTCAATGCAGAGAAACTAAAGCAGATACTTTGGGACAACTGAGGCCAATAGGAGAAGGGGACCAGGAACTAGAGAAAAGGTTAGATCAAGAAGAATTAACCTAGAAGGTAACACACATGCACAGGAAATCAGTGTGAGTCAACTCCCTGCATAGCTATCCTTATCTCAACTAGCAAAAACCCTTGGTCCTTCCTATTATTGCTTATACTCTCTCTTCAACAAAATTAGAGATAAGGGCAAAATAGTTTCTGCTGGGCAGCGAGGGGTAGGGGAGGGGTAAGGGAGGGGGTGGTAGAAGGGGGGAGAAATAATCCAAACAGTGTATGCACATATGAATAAAATAAGAATTAAAAAAAAAGATTCTCATGCCCTCAAAAGAGGCAAGTAGATTATTCTGCAGCCCTCCCAAGCCAATGGCTTTGATTCTAATTCTGGGTAAGATACTAGATCTGTCTACTGAAGGGATGGTTCAAAAATATTGAAAGAAAGCAAGGGTCTTTAAAAGCCTCATGTGTTCACACAGCATGAGTCACATGTTTGGGAACAACTCGTCTCCTCCTCCTTCTCCTCCTCCTCCTTTTCTTCTTCCTCCTTCTCCTCCCCCTCCTCTTCTTCCTTGAGTCAGGGTTTCACTCTGTAGCTCAGGCTGGCCTGGAATTTACAATCCTCCTGGCTCAGCTTCCTGAGTGCTGAGATGTGGTGTGAACCACCACATCTGGCACATTGTTCTCTTTCTGCAGAGTTGTAAGACCCCTAGATACAGGTAACTCAGAACAGTAGAAAGCAGCCTGTGCTAGGCCCTAGGAAATACAGCCTCAAATTCTTGCCATTTTCTAACCTCATGATCTAGAGCAAGTTGCTTGCTTTAGTACTTCATGTATAAAACAAGGGTAATAAACCAGGCACAACGGCACACACTGGTAAGCCCAGCACTTGGGTGAATGAGGCAAAATGATTCCAAGTTTGAGGCTAATTTGGTCTACATAGCAAGATCTTGTCTCAAAAGCCAATAAAACAAAAGAAAAATAAACTTACCCCCCCAAAAACCCCAACAATAAAGCAAAAAATCAGAAAACAAAAATCAAAGATAATATTAGTTTCTGGAACAAGGTAAAAAAAGATAAATTAATAATATCTTCCTTGTATGAATTGATGGGAGGATGAAAGGAGATAAAGAATATTAAACAGATTAGAACATGGTCAGGCAACAAATCCAACATATGTGAATAATGGCCACACCAGAAGAAAAGGCAAAAATAAAGAAGTTTTAAAAAATGCAATTTTAGGCTGGAATAATGAAAAGAGAGCACATCGTCTTACGAGAAGTGATGGAGGTGCCAGAAATGTTTAGATTGGAGAAGGAGAGCCTCAGGTGTGGAGAAGAATGAAATCTGTCAACACATAGACCAGGGGTGGGCAAACAGCCCAGGGGCTAGATCTAGTCCACTCTGTGTTTTTTGTGTGTCCTGTGAGGTAAGAATGTTCTAATTTTTAAATGGCTACAAATATCAAAGGAAGTTTACATCAAATTCAAATTTCAGTGTTCATAAGTTTTATTTGAGCATACCACCTTCATTCCTTTATCTATTGTCTTCTGCTTTTCATTACAACAGCTGAGTTGTTGCAACAGAGGCAATACAGTCTGAAAACCTCAAAATATTTACTCTCTGAGTACAGGAAAAGTTTGCTGGCACCTGTAATCATCAAAAGCTTTTATATAAAAGAGGAAACAGACTTGTTCTGTGTGCTCCAAGAATTTAACTAGAAACCAATGGTAAATGGATAACTAATTCAATAGAAAGAACTTTCTAGTAATCAGTTACCAAAAGGTGGAGTGGGCTATTTTGTAAAGTGGCAAGATTCCTGCTATAGTAACGTTTAAGCAAAGCTGTATGATTATTTCAAGGGGTATCGGAATAATTCAAGCACAGGCTGGAAGTTGGGCCAAAAGCCATGTAGAACTTTTTCTACACTGATTCTATGATTTCAAGCTTTTTCCAATTTTCTTGTCTCTCAAATCCCACAATAAGTATTTATAGGCAGAAATTTATTTAGATGAATCAATGGCTGTGAAGGATAATGACCTCTTTGAGAATTGATGGATGTAATAGAATTTCACAAAAGGACAAAGTTAAATAAACATTTTAACACTCAAATATTAAGTATTCACACTTTGACTAAAATTTTAGGCAGTTTTTTTGGACCCAGCTGAATTCTAGTCATAGGCTCAAATCCCCAGTCTGTATAAACTCTGAGACCATGTCTAGCTTAAAAATCACAAGTTAGCCGAATTCCGTCAGTGTGTTCCATTTTGGGTAATCATGCCCCTTGTTCCCCAGTGTCTTTTACAATTTTTTGAGAGGTACTGCCCTATTCCTTTATGTGGAAGACTGAAGATGACCTCCTATGGAGCATGTGACATCCAAGAATAAGGTCTCAGGACTTTTGAAATCACTCTCATACAGTCAAGTTCTGCACAGTGACTTTGCAGTCCATGATGGTGTTCCCATAAGATTATATTTTCTATGTGTATCACAGCCATCACAGGCATCTTAGCTTGTGATGTTATGCTCTACGGTGGTCACACAATGGAATTTCCTTACAACACACTTCTCAGAATGCATCCCTGCTCAGTGACTCAGGTGCTTACAACTCACAGGTAGATCATTCAAAACACCATTCTCATTATATTACAGCCCAATTGTGGCCTAAAAGGCTTTAGTTATATTATTGCAATGACTGACATTTGTGGCTTACTTAAGAAATTTGATCTTTATATCAGGTTTTTCCTTCCTCATCTGCTCTTTCTAATTTTGTAATATGAAGACTGGTTTTTAATAATGTTCGAGGTTCTATTGACCATCAAATATGGATGGATTTATGTGGCTTTTATAAATGAAATAATTTGTGCATTGAGTAGTTTATGTGCTGGAAGAAAGGCTTGATGTGAGTCAAACTGTGTCTTTGTCACACATGTTCAAACAATGCATTTCTCTTCTTAGTGATAATTTTAGTGTGTGGTCTCAAAAAATTGTAATCATGCTATTTGTAAAACAAATGGTTTTAAGATGTTTTTCTTTCCAAGTCAGGCCTATTGTCTGTTTTTGTGAATAAAGTTTTATTGAAGCACAATATGGTTCACAACTCCTAAAATATTTATTCTTTAACACTTTCAAAAATTTGTCAATTGTGGCTCTATGCTATGGATAGCAACTTGTGCAAATAAAAATGTGCAAAGGGCTGGTAGAGTGGCTCAAGTGGTGGAGCACCTGTTCAGCAAGCACGAGGCCCTGAGTTCAAACTCTAGTATGGTGAAAGAAAATTCCTTTTAGAGCTGTGAGTGTGGCTCAAATGGTAGAGTGCCTGCCTACCAAGCACAAAGCCCTGAGTTCAAAACCTAGTACTGCTAAAACAAATAAGGGTGAAAAGAGGGATTCTTCTTCACTGTGTACAGTGCATTATGCTTATAATCCTGTCTACTTGGGAAGCTAAGAGAGAGGATTTCAGTTAGAGGCCAGTCTAGGCAAATAGTTTGCAAGACCCCATTTCCAAAAAAATAACAAGAGCAAAATGGACTAGAGGTTTGGTTCAATCTATAGGGCAACTGCTTTGCAAGCACAAAGCCTTGCGTTCAAACCTCAGTCTCATAATCTTTTTTCTTCTTGAAAAATAATCTGCAGATCATAGAAAAATACTTTTCTTATTAGATAGAGATTATCAAAGTCTGTAAGCTGAGCAGAAAAGATTACACAGTTCAACTGACTGTTCTTCTACCCAAGTAGATAGTTGTGATTGTTAATAACCAGATTCTGAATAGTAGAGAATGACCTACAGAATCCAACTTGTGATATGCTGAGGAATTTATATTTAAGCATTAAGAACAAAAACCAAGAGGCTGAAGGTATGGCTGAAGTGGTAGAGTGCCTGTCTTGGAAGCATGAAGCCCTGAGTTCAAACCTCAGTACCACCACCAAAAAAAAGACCAAGAAAACAAAACCAAACCAAACCCAACTCCATATGTACAGCTTTTTGTTATATTTACTTTTTTAGGGGGAAGAGGGATAGTCAAATTAATTTTGTCTGCATGTTTTCATTGTTGTTGTTCATGGATTTTTTTTCTTTTTTGGCAGTACTGGGGTTTGAACTCAGGGCCTCATGCTTGCTAGGAGGCACTCTACCACTTAAGCCACTCTGCCAGCCCTGTTGTATGTTGGGTATTTTCGAGATAGGGTCTCACAAACTATTTGCCTGGGGCTGGCTTTGAACCTCGCTCTTCCTGATCTCTACCTCCTGAGTAGCTAGGATTACAGACGTGAGCCATTAGCACCCGGTTTGTTCATGAATTTTTAACATAAAGTCCTTATAATGTAAGCAGTAATCATGCAACATTTATATTTGACTTTTTTCTTTACAAATTGCTATAGTTTCTATCTGAAGTGCTCCCCAAAGTCTCATGTGTTTAAGCTTTGGTCACCAGCCTGTGGCTCCCTTAAGAGGTGGAGCTCAGTGGGAGGAAGTTAGGTCACTGGAGGCGGGCTCTTACAGGGATCTCTTCCCCTCTCACTTTGCTTCCTGTCTGCATAAAGTGAATATCTTTGCTCTCCCACATGCTCCTGCCATGATGTACTGTACTATCACAGGCCCAAAGCAACAGGGCCAAGTTACCATGGACTGAAATCTCTACAGTCATGAGCCACAATAAATCTTTCCTCCTTTTAAATTAAATGCCCCAGATGTTTTGTCACTTTGGTGCAAAGTTGTCTAACACAAAAACATACTTTGAACAATACACTTAGGTGAAGAGTTGAGAGTGGAATCTACCTAGAATAGTTCTTCGGCTGTTTACTAACCCCTTTTCCCATCAATCATAACATACACCATTTGCTTTTGAAAATTAATTCTCCAAGATATCAATTTCCCAAAGATTTTGTGTTTAATTTGTCCCAAAGTTACTTATTTCTGAGAAAACCTAAGCTTTGAAAAGACTGAGTGGTTAAGTATGTGATCTGAAATAGTGAATAGAATTAATATAGCATTTTCTTCTGGAGGCTTGTGTGGGGGATGATGCTTACCAGGTTCTAGATCAAATTAAATGATCAATTAATCATCTTCTTATACATCTCTTTCATTATTATCTGTATTAGGAGTAAAGCATCTATGAAACTTTGGAATGGGTTTCAAGCAGTTTCCTACATATATGGTTACCATACTTTTAAATAAAAGTTTGGGAGGTATGAACAGCCTGAAGATATTTTAGCACATTGTTTGATAATAAGTTAGAATATTTAAAGGCACAAAGTGGAAATTGACCTACATGTTTTTCTTAAACCACATTTTTCTTAAGTTGACCTAATGACCAAAATCTAGGGATGCATTTACTCTTTAATAATAAATTAGCTCAGAGACTCCTTACCACTTACTCATTTATTGGGTTAACAGAGTGACTTTTTTTTTCTTTTAATTAAGCATCATTCTGTTACCTCCCATGATTACTGTAAAATGCAAAAATCACTGAGTGGTATAATAAACATCAGTATTGTAATGCTTGTAGATTGTTTTCTCTCAGTTATTGCACTGAAAATATAGCTATGATGCAGAAGGTTCACCATCCTGGTATGATCAAGCCTGTGGGCAGAAGGCCAGCTAGTCTTCCACCAGAGAGACAATTAAGAGACAATGGTAGAGAAATGCATGTTGTAGCATATACCAAGCCTCTTGTGTATTGACCTTGCAGCTCCAAGCAACTTAGAGAATGGCTTGGTTTTCAAAATTACAATTCCTCCCAGTTCTGGAAGGGGGCACAGATAAGATTCCTCAAATTTTATACTACTTCAGTGAGATAAAATACCTAGTTTGAAGAATGTTGCTCTCCTCCTTAGAGACTTGCTAAGATACTGGAATTTCATGTGTGTCAAAAATGCAGCACACATAGAAGAATCTGAAAGGTTGCCAGAAGGAAGTAATTTATGTTTTTGTGCAAAGCTTTGCAATATCAGGAAGGCAGAAGTCAGGGAGTGAGTGCAGGAGGAAGGAAACCGGCAGCTCACTCTCAGTACATTCTCCTTAGGAGATTCTCAATGAATCCTTTAATCAAAAGATGAAGAAGAAGAATCTGAATATGACATTTGAAACATTCTGCTGTCGAAAGGGGAGAAGTGGGAACTCTTTCAAGAAACTTCCTATGGAAATCTGCTGGTCAGAAAAACTAGGATGAGAGAAAGGAAGAAGCATTAAAGAGACTTAGAACTCAATGGACTCAATAACACCTTGTAAAAAACAACCTCGAGAACAACCTATTTTGCCTAAGAATATCACCAACCCTCTTGAGCAATGAGTTGAATGTAGTCTTCTAAACAACAACAGAATGAGTCTTTTTTGGTGCAGATTATTTGTGGGTCAGTTAAGTGAAAATAAATAATGTTTGATGAGTAGAAGCTCAACACATGTACTTCCTTCTGAAAATACTGGTTTCTTTTATTCCATGGGAAAGGGAGCCCTGTGAGGAGTAAAAAGAGGAGACACTGTCTCTTTATGAATACTAATAAGGAAATCAAGAGAGACAGTGGTACTTCAAGTTTCAGCTTTCCTTTTCCTAGAGGCGCAAGCCCTGCAAGTTGTCACCTCAGTGTATTCAGTGTCTTTTGAAGCAGTAGACTCCTCCAGAGAGAATGTCAGCCCCAGCCCTGGGCAGTTTTGACAAACAGAGTATATATTGATACATGATAAAGTATGCTAGAAATCACCCCAGTGCTAAAGGCTACTATAGTTTTAATATCATCATTTGAATTAACAAGCATTCTGTGGAGAAATAATGAGCTTTCATTATTCAGAACATCATCCTTACCCAGGGAACTCAGAAACCATTAGCTCTTGAGAACTTAATGAAAAGATGATAAAGAATGTTTTAGATAAAAGTTTGAACGGGCACACTTGATAGTGGAGGTAAAATATTAATGTTTGTTTGGATGATGGATTACAGTTGCAGAGCAAGGATCATGAAAGCAAGGATGCCAAGTGTGTGGTCAGCTTGTGGGGCAGGGCCTGGACTGCCCCAGGAATGGTGTGAGATGTCAGGCTCTGTGGAGAGGTGCTCCTGAAAAGACCACCAAGGCCGGCGGCATGGCAAAGGCTCTGTTAGCCTAACAGGCAGCAAGGAGTTGATGTAACAGGACAAAGAAGGAAAGGAAAAAGAAGGACGTGGAAAGATAGCGTGATTAATAGGTATTGAAGTACATGTTCAGAATTGACACATCAGGTCACTGTTTCACCTTTAATATGTAAAATAAAAACAAAATACTTGAGTGTATAGAATATTTTATGTTTCTCCTTGTAGCCTGGTCAAAATATTAGGAAATTTTGAGCTATCCTTCTGGTTTTTAATTTTATATTATGAAATTACATTGGGAAGGGAAAGAAAAAAGTAAAACATAAGCGAAAAAAAAAAAAAAAGGCAGCATCTTTAAGGCTTGGATGCCAGCATGAACCAGCTGTAAACTGATAGATGGAACTTGATCACATGTAGACATGAAATAAAAGTCATGCTCATTCGAGGTGAGTGTGGTGGTACACATCTGTAATCCCAGCCACTTGGGATGGGTAGTAGGCAGATTGTGAGTTTGAGGCCAGCCTGGACTAAAAGTTAGTGAAACTCCATCTCAAAAACAAAATACAAACAAAAGAGCTGGGAGCATGGCTCAAGTGGTAGAGCACTTACTAAGCATGTGTGAGGTCCTGGGTTCAATCCCCAGTACAAAAATAAAATAAAATAAAGTCCTGTCCACTTAAGAACATGTGATAATACAAAAAGAAAATATTAAACATCACCCACGGTCCCATACCACTTTGTCGTAGAGTATCTACATTCAGCTCCCTTGCAGTGCACATATTATTTCTATGACAGTGATCAGATGGCAGGTGCAGAATTATATATGTTGTAATTTTTATATCATTTTTCTGATTATAAAACTAATGCATGATAATTGCTTGAAATTAGAAGGTACTGGAGATAAACTTAGCTATTTATCTCACCCTGGAGAGTATGATAAAAACATAGTTTTTGCTCCAACCTACTGAACATAATGTCTAGAAGAAAAGCAGACCCTGAGGCAGGACTACTCAGGTTAGAATCTTTGTTCCATCACTTCACAATAAATGGCCTTGAAAAACTTATTTTGCCTCTTTATGCTGCAATTCTCTTTTTTGTAAATCAAGAATAAAAACAGTATACAAATCAGGGCTGTTATAAGGATTAAATGGCATGATCCCCATATATTTCTATTTATTTCCTAGCATTTCTTTTATCTAAGGTTCCAAGTATAATTTAAAATTTAAAAAGTAGAAAAATTAGATGTATACTTGTAAGGTTTGGAAGTTGAAAGTGAGGCACAGGCTGTCTGCTGCTTAATTTTCCAATCAAATGGGAAGTAGTAACTTTGCTGTTCGGATGTCCTTGAGCTGTGTAGTTGGAGGGTGGATGAGGTTTCATTTTGTTGGGACCGATCCCAGCAGCCTTCATGATTGGGTGATGATGGTGAGATTCAGGAGATGGCAGCTTCCAAAATACAGAAGAGGCTCTGTTAGAGTCAGAATTTTGTGTCTTTAAGAGTCATTCCTTAAATCTAACCTAGAGGCTGTTCCTCAGCCTTCCCAATAATCCAGCAATCCATTTAAAACTTGTAATAACCTGCTTCTTCTAAATCAGGCAGAGTAGATTTTGTTCTTTGCAACTTAAATCTGACAAGTACCATGGCATACACTGTTTTAAAATCATAATTAAATAGAAATATTCTCAGGTTTTAAAAGGAAGATGATAACAGAGAGAGATTTGTGTCAGATAAAATATATCACAGGGCAGTTTATTAGTCTTTCCTAATTATCTAAAATCATACTTAGATTTCTCATTATACATTTTAAAGATGCAGAAAAAGAACCAATATCCAAGAAACTTGGCAGTGAAATAGCATTTATGTTGGGCTCAGCAGATCTGCTTTTGTGGAGAGCAAAGAGAACACTTTTGTATGAACTGTGTGAAAAGTTTGGTCATTGTTAGCAAATGCGAGCACAGAATAGCATTATTTTCTTGCGTTAAATGGTCATGGAAGAAGTCAAGAATTTGGAACAGTGAGTGAAGGATGTTGCTTAGGAAGCATTTCTTATGATGGGAAGTCAGCAGTATCAGAAGCAAAAAAAAGGGAACATTGGGTGAAGCATGATAAGGTAAAGCTCTGCTCATTGACTGCCAGATCAATTTGCAAATAGTATTCTTGGGAAATGATTTTTTCCCAAGAATGGGAAATGAAATGTGTATTGAAAAAGCTAAGTTATGGTTTTGTTTGATTAGTAAGGACAAATAAATTGCCTTGTGACAGAAAATTCTTTCTGTTGCTTCCACCCATCAAATAAAATCTGAATGGGTATAAATTCAAGTTTTTTATTTTCTCTCTTAAAATTCAGTAAACAATGTTCACTTTATTTCTTATATTTAGGACTGAAGGTAAAAAATCTGAAGACAATTAAATTTTTACTCCATTTCTACTTTTTTATACTTACGCATTTAGGGAATATAACTAAACAACCAGAACAAAAATGGCTCGGGTAGCTGGGAGGACCTGCTGGGGTATATTGCATCAGTGGAGGTGTAATTGTTACAAGAGCCAGTGTATTGTGGGCAATGGAGTTTTTCATGTACTTCATGGGTTCAGAATGGACTCTACTTGGGTGGTAGAATAAAGTCTTATCTTTGATAAGATTTATCTTTTTATAAGAATGAGAAAACAAAAAAAATACCAACAGGAGTCTTATAGAAAAATATTGCATGATTAGGTCATCAAGATTATCACTGTGGAGTTTCAGATAAATACAAAATACTAGCTCTAAAGAAAATTTTATAAAATGATTTGACATTCTCAACTAATGCTAGGTGCCATGGTTAGGTAAGATTAGGCAATGCAAGGTGAGTTATATTCCCACTACTTTTGGGGGGTAAGGGTTTGGCAGTACTGTTTCTTTTCATGAGATGAAACATGGGCACATTATTGAGCTATTATTCTCAAACTGGCTCCATTGTCCATGTCAAAAGCATCATTTCCTTCCAGAATTTAATAATCAATTGCCTATCAATCTTAGATTTCAACATTGCTATGGGTTGAATTCTGTCTATATCCCCTCACTCCAATTCAGATTTTGAGCCCCATATTTTGAAGATCACATTTTGAGAAAGGACATTTAAGAGGTAATTGATGTTAAGTTATATTAATTATACTAATTGAATTAGTTCTCATCCAATGTGAGAGGAGTTTGGGCACACCAGTATGCACAGAGGGAAGATGAAAAGAAGACCCAGAGAAGAGATGGCATTCTACACACCAAGGAGAGAGGACTCAGGGGAAACAACCCTGCAAGCACCTTGATCTTGGACTTCCAGCCTTCAGAACTGTGAAGAAATAGATTTCTGTTATTTAAGCCACATGTTCTGCAGGATTTTTATTATGACAGCCATAGCAAACTACTACCATAAATATTATTTTTGGATATTGGCCTTTCGTGTGCCTTCATTTCTAGATGTTAATAGGAAATTGGAAAGGGGTATGTTAGGAATTGTTAGGTAGGTGCCATTTTATTTTAAAATTATTAAATATTTTAAATAAACAAAATCATAAAGAATAGTAAAATGAAAACCAAGGTACTCACCATACAGCTTGAAAAACAAACAAGGGCTGGCAGAGTGTCTCAAATGGCAAGAGCCATTTCTTATTTACTTTACACTACAGTCAGTTGCATATTTAGCACATGTTTTTACTTTGATTAAGAAGAAAACCATTTTAGAGAAGTTTGAAGTTCCCAGCAGAACAGAGATTTCCCATGCACTGTGTTCCCCCATGTGCACAATCTCCCCCACTGTCAACTTCTCCCACCAGGGTGATGCATTTGTTACAACTGATGAGGCTACATTTACATATCATCCAAAGTCTGCAGTTTACATCATGGTTCACTCTTAATACTTTATATTCTATGGGTTTGGACAAAAGCATAACATCATGTATACATGACTGTAGTATCATACAAGTTTCACTGCTCTCCATACCCTCTGTGCTCCACTATTCATCTCTCTCTTCCCCTAATTCCTGGAAACCATTGGTCCCTTTCCAGTCTCCATACATTCGCCTTTTCCAGACTGTCATACATTGGAAACATACAGTATGTAAAATTTTCAGATTGGCTTCACTCACTTAGTAGAATCCATTTAGTTTTTCTCCATGTGTTTTCATGGCTTCATAGCTCATTTCTTTTAGCACTGAACATGTCTGAACACGTTACAGTATACTTACCCCTTCACCTGCGGGACATCTTGGTTGCCTCCACATTTTGGCAACGGTGAACAAAGCTGTTGTAAACTGGTGTGCTGATTTTGTGTGAATACAAGTTTCCAGGTTGTTTCTTAAGTCTTTTCACTAACTGTAAAGAGGTATATCTTATTATTTAAGCTTTCTCCTTCTTCTTAGTAGTGGGATTAGAACCTCATACCTCACACTTGCTAGGCAGGTGCATAACCACTTGAGCCACACCTTTAATCTATTTTTCATCTAGGGTTTCACACTTTTTATCTGGGCCAGGCTTTGATGGGAATTCTCCCGCTTATGCCTCCCACATAACTGGGATTACAGTCATGGACCACCACTGGTCCATAATTTAAACTTTCCTGTAGACTACATTTTCAAATAAGTTACCCAATCTGTTATTGTCAGATCAACTTTGCCCTGACTTAAAAGAAAGTAGAACGGTAACTTTAGGAGTAGGTAGGTGTTAAGGTTACTAATAGCAACTTTATTAGTTTTTAATCTTATTTTATTATTTAAAAAGTTAAAGTCCTAAAACAACTCAAATTATACTATTTCAATTCACTGATAGCTCTTTATAAATTTAATTTAATTTTATTTCAATAACAATCATCTTTCCTTACTAATTCATTTTTTTAAGTTCATTTAAGAAATGCTAAATGTTTCAAAGTTCAATTTGTATTTGAAAACCCTTCACGAAGATTTTCCTGGTCACTGCAGCATGCAAGTGGGCTGCTTCTACATGTAGTTTTTATCTCTTTATGTGCTTTGGGGGATTTTTTCACTTTAAAATTGATGTGTTAAATATCCTTAAAGTAAATAAGTTAATATCATGTTTCAAAGTATAAATTGTTTAAAAATGTACATGTCTTTTGGCTTGGGTAAATTTTATTTACTAAGGAGTATATAGGGAGATTTGCTTTTAGGTGTACAGTCTTGCTGGTGTGGACCCATGCTTTGGTGTGTTCCCTGGTAAAGGTGATGGGAGGGGATGGATAGCCAGAGCACAGGAAGACAAGACATGGAGAAAATTAGGAAAGATAAGGGTGTGGGGAAGGGAGAGAGAGAGAAGAGGAACAGAGAGGGAGAGAGAGGGAAAGAGAGAGAGGGAGGGGGAATGGAAGAGGGAGGGGGAGAGGGAAAAAGAGAGTGAGAGAGGGAGCAGATCAGCTTGAACCCGAGCACAGGGAGGTTTGAGGAAAAGGCAGTTGCCACTCTTAGAAATCCCAGCTAGGTGGTTCCCTCTGTGTCTGCAATAAAACTCTTGTGCAATAAATGAAGAAAAATATATAAAAGTTTCAGTTTTATTGGGTGTAAAACCCTTAAAGACCTGGCGTTCACCAAGAGCGTAAGGAGGACCGAGTGGGAACAAATGGATGCAGGGTGTGGTCCTGGTAAGTTCTTCACGGGAGCATGTGTTGTCCTCTTGCTCACACTCCCTGGCCATGATGGACACAACCAGCTGGGGCAGAAAGTCACCTTCCCAGACATGGAAGCAAAGGTGCCCTTAGGAGCCAGTAAGAATCGCTCTCTATCAGAAACAGGTATGGGGTATGATGGAACACAGGGTGGGCAAAAGCCCATGAAGAAATGTTCACGACAGTGCTCTTGTCAGTGTTGTTTGGTAACAGATGCATTTAGGTAAGTGCTCCTACCTCAAGAAGTGTTATCTCCTGGGGATCCTTATCATAATTTTATTTTAAATTCGAACAGCTGTGTTTATCTACCACAGACCACGATTTATCTACAGCTTGGGGCCATAAAGTTAGCTCTGATGCACTGTTTCTTTTCTTCTCTGTATTTGATTTAATTTCCGTGCATCTGACACTCACATGCCACATACCGTTTGCATATTTCAACATGTACTTTTGTAGCTGAAAAAAAAAGTACTCAGGTGGAAGGTCCCAACAAAGCAGGCTTTTCTAGTTGGTTTATAGAGACTGTAAAAAAAAAAAACAAACCCCAGAATGGATATTTTTTGAGCAGTACAACACCACATATATATCTGAATTGGGCCCCAGGGTTCATCAGGCAGGAACAGAGTGGTAACTTCAGCTTTATTCAAGGGATCAACAAACGTGGCCACTTTAATTACCTGAATATTTTCTTTCTCTTTCTTTGGTAGTACTGGGGTTTGAACTCAGGTTCTCATGCTTGCTAGGCAGGTACTCCACCCACTTGAGCCACTTCAGCCCTTTTTTTGTGTTGGGTATCTTTGAGTTAGGTTCTCATGAACTATTTACCCCAGTTGGCTTTGCACCATGAGTGTTCTGATCTCTGCCTCCCAACTAGCTAGTATTACAAGTGTGAGCCATGAGCATCTGGCTGAATGTTTTCTAAAATAAATATTCATGGTTTTTCATGCATGGGATTTAAAAAACAGAGGTTACAGTTTCAAACAAAAGAAAAGTCTGGGGAAGGTAGGAAGGAAATTTTAAAGAAAGTTGCTCTTGGGGAAACTTCTAAAAATGTCCATATATGTGGAAGGCACTGTGTCAGATGGGCCTTGAGCTAACCTAGAACTTGAGTGGTCACCAGACGGAAAATCAATTTTGGTCAAGGTTCGATGGGCCCAAGATTTGTTCTTTGATCTTAACTACAGCCTCTGAAAACTTCCAAGTAGAGATCAGAGGTCTCAAAAAAGCTTTTTCTTTGCTTAGCTCCTTAGCCCAGTTTGCACAGATCTCTGCAAGGCTGGGGACCTCAGACTTCCATCTCTTTCCCATTCTTGGAGTTAACAGCAACATATTGGCAGTTGTGCTTAACAACCCTTGGCTTTCAAAGTTAGTCAGGGTGACTGTTAGGCCTCAGCCAGTTTTGAATTATTTGTAATCAAGTTCTAGAAGGAAGAGGGATGAGATTCAGATGGCCATGCACTGAAGCAGATTCTGGGGTGCAGTGATTTGCTTGCTCAGGTGATAACTATCCTTCTGGTAGCAAATGGTTGGTGCAGAGATGATGATGTCATTAGAGAAATCAACAAATGCAAGAAAATACCTTCACTGGCAGGTTTAACAATAAGAAATGAGAGAGTCACACATCTGTCCTAAAGGTGGAACAGAAAAGCACAGGCTTTATTTCGGAGCCAGTATTGCCTATGGAAATGAGAACAGTCTATACACAAACAGTAACATTGAGAAAGGTATGAAAGATTTGCTCGGCCTAATTTGGCAATTTGAGTTTGCAAGATGCAAATGACATCACTATAACACATTTTGAGTAGTCAGTACACTTTTATTTTAAAATTTTCCTGGTCTATTCTTCCAAAAGACCCTGGAATTAGAAGTCATTGAACATGGCACTACTTATTTTTAAGAAGAGTCCTTCTATCCTAGATTTCATGAGAAACATTGACCCTGTGAGAATCCTAAACTGATTCACGAATTAAAGAGGGTGAGATAAGCTACTATAATCACCACCTGGCACCTTTCATTTGAAAGTTTCAAAGGGTCTGACAAATGTTAATTAAGGGAATATCATGATGACTCCTTGGGACACATAGGGGATAATTTCAGCCCTTCTGGGATGGAATGCAAGAGTGAAGTCTCCTTGTCTTTTCTCTCTTCTGCATAGTTCTTAAGTTCTTGACTCAGAAAGTGAGGGGACAAAAGGGAAACGAATGGGAGAAAAGGCTGTCTGTCATGAATGTCCAAAAGAATGAGGTCTGCTTCTTTGGGAGCAATGTGATTTGCAGTGGTGGCATCTCTTCTTCCCCCACCCTCACCCCTAAGACTCAGGAGGGTTGTTGTGATCAAGGGAGATCTTGGTCTTTATTCTAAACAGATGGAATCTAGCAAAATAGCTGTTCTTATGGATCATCCCCTGGGTGAGCCTGAGCCTCATTACAGAAGGAAGGACTTACCCTTGAATTACCCACATGAAGGATTCTGCTTGGCTGTCTTCAAGTATCTCCCAACTGACTGTGGCCACAGCCCGATGCAATCATCTCAAGCCATTTCACACTGGATCATAGCACACAGCTCTACGGCAGGAGGATGCTTAGCTAAGGGGAAATCATCCTTCTAAATCTATTTTGGTCTATTGATGATTGCTTTTTAAAATGAAAAAGAAGGCTTCTTAAAAGTAGAAAATATATTGCTTTTATAATTCTTCCATAAGGTGCAGATGTCAATAAACATTATATCTTAGGGAACATATTTATATGGGATAAGGAAATCTGTTTTTACTCTTAAGGTGATTTGTTTCATACATTTATATTTAATTAAATTCTTTTTGGCGTGCTATTCAGATAAACCTTTAACTCATGATCCAAACATCATTACTGATATTTTTTCTTAATGTGAAGAGCATTAAAAAAACTTTTTACTATTAATATCTTTTTATGTGTGTGTGTATGTGTGTAGGAATGAGAGAGAGAGAGAGAGAGTGAGAGAGAGAGAATGAATTAGAATAAGAATTTTTGATGTGCAAAGATGAACTATTCTGGACATTAATGAATTAATATTTAGCAGGTCTTTATTAGAAATTAATAAAGATCAAGCCACAATTAATTTGGTGGTGGGTATTAGAGAAGCTTCATGATAGCTGAAGCGAATAGACAGCTATGTCATGGACTTATTTGGATAAATATAGTTTGAAGTAACAATTTGTTCTCCCATAGACTTTTATTGGACCTGCATTATGTATCTCATGATGGGCATGATTAGGTGGAGTTGATGTGTGGACAGGATTATGTTTTGGGGTCTTAGTACATGTTCCCAATACAGAGTGTACAAAGATCACAGGTATAGTCAAGAACTATAAAAAGCCTGTAAACAAACAGTTAACTGTAAATAAGTGAACCTGCCATAGCATCATAGATGTTGCTAGAAGACAGGAGACTTGTAGGTGGGCTGGAAACAAAGGATTTTGTTAGAGCAAAAGCAGTAGCCAGAATTTGCACCCTAATTCTCACAGGGCAGGTAATGCCTGCACAGGCTGTGGGTCACATTGGAGAAGAACCCTGAACTTAAAGAACCTGAATTTTTAAATAATAAGCAGTAAATATTTTTTCTTTTGTCCTGGAGGGAGACTTACCATTCTTATACTGGACCATAAACCCTGCCCCAGCCTACAAAGGGAGACACATGACAGTGCAGAAACATGAGGGACCAATGGAAGATTATTTCCTAAAAATATCCTCCCCTCCTTTCTAAACCATCCTGGCTTCTGGCAAATTTAACAATGAATATGCCATTCCATCTGCCATGCTAATTAATCTGACCAACATCGGCTAGGTCTAAATCCATTCAGTTTATCTCAACATTTAATTAAAATTACCACCAATAAGTCTAAGCAGCAGGATGGGGCAAGCCTGCAGTATTGATCCCACCAAGATTTCAACAAGCTGAACAAATGCTATGACTCACCAAGGTCCATCACATAAAGCTTTACTTTCCACATGGGCTTTTCCTTGGTGGAAGGCATTAATACAGGAGCAGCAGGGTGTGTTCATGACAGCATAGACTTTGTTGTGTCCTGTACGAAGGATGCCTAGGGAAGTTCTACCAGCCATGACTACCCTGGCCAGTGAGTTGCTGCTGACTTAAATGGCTTCCAGAGCCAAGGTGTCGTTGAACACTTTAACTACAGTCAAGTCAGATTTTATACTGCCTTGTCACTTGGATGATTTCTGTCACAGGGATAAGTGACTGCAGGTGAGCCTAAATAGTACCTCAGTTGTCCCTTTGAAAGCTTCCTTGTATAATCAAGGCTAAGCTCACTAGAATGAATTGCTACAGTCTTCTGAGAGCTACATGCTATGCCAGTGGCCTCTCTTTAAACACCTGAGGTTTGTTTCTTTCTTTCTCTCTTCCCTTCTTTCCTTCTTCTCAGAAGCATCTGAGAAGAGATGATACTTTTCTGGAACCAGCCATGTGCAATGAATAATCAAATGGCCTCAGTAAGCTGTGCAGAACTACAGCCAAATAGATTTATTTCCTTATAAATTTATGCAGGTTTATTGATTGTAATTCACATAACATACAAATTCACCCATTTAAGGAGCACCATTTAATAGTTTTTAGTATATTCACAGATGTGCGCAACCATTGCTACAGTCAGTTTTAGAATATTTCTATCACCTTGAGAAGAAAGCCTGCATCTGTTCACTCTTTCCTCACATCCTCCCTATCTCCTTACTGCCCTACTTTTCATTTTGATGAAGTCCAGTGGTTCTGTTTTTTTTCTTTTGTGACTTGTACTTTCAATGTCATATCTACTAAGTCATTGTCAAGTCCAGGGTTATGAAGATTTATCCCTGTTTTCTTCTGAGTTTCAGCACTTGTATTTAGATCTTGATTCATTTCCAGTTAATAAAAATTAACCATACCATACCTCATATGGTATGAGGTAAGAATCCAACTTTATTCTTTTACTTGTGACTATCCAGTTGTCTTAGCATCTTTTGTTAAAAAGACTGAGTTTTCTCCTTGAATGGTCTTGGTACCCTTATTGAAAATCATTCAGCCATATATGCAAGGGTTTATTTCTGGACTTTAATTCTATTCCATTTATTTATATAGCTATCCTTATGTCAATATCATACTGTACTGAATTCTGTTGGTTTGCAGTAGGATTTTAAATTGGGAAGTATTGGTCTTCCTACTTTGTTTCTTTTTATTGTTTAGTCTCTTCTGGGTCCCTTGTAGTTACACATAAATTCTAGAATCAGTTTGTCAACTTCTATACAGAAATTGGCTCCTTGGGATTTTGTTAAGTTTGCAAATCAATTTGAGCAATATGGTCATTTGAAAAATATTAAGTTTTATAACTCATTATCATGGAATGTTTTCTATTTATATAGAATTTTAATTTCTTTTGACAAGGTCTTGCTGATTTCAGAATATACATATATGTATATGAATACACACATATATGTGTGTATATATGTGTGTGTGTGTACTTTTTTCACTTTTTTGAGACAGGATATCACTATGTGGCTCAGGCTGGCCTTGAACTCATGATGATTCTTCTTCTTCAGCCTTCCACAGGCTGGGATTACTGGTATGTGACACTATGCTCAGCTCAGAGTATAAGTTTTACATTTCTTTTGTTGGAATTTATTTCTAATTTTTTCATGCTTTTGAAAGAGGAATTGTTTTATTAATTTCATTTTTGGATTGTTCTTTGCAAATATGTAGAAGTAAAATTAATTTTGTTTATCAGTGATGTATACCACAACCTTGCTGACCTTATTTATTAGTTCTAATGGTTTAAAGAAGATTATGTAGGATTTTTTATATATAACATGATATCATCTGTGAATAAAGATGATTTTGTTTCTTCCTTTCTAAAATGGATGCTTTTTATTTATTTTTCCTCTACAATTTCCCTGCCTAGATCTCTAGTATAATGTTGAATAGAAGTGGTAAGAGTGGACATGTATTTTTCTTGATCTTTGGTAAAGAGGACTCAGTCTTTCACCATTAAGTAGATGTTAGTGGTGGGTATTTTTGTAGAAGCCTTTCATCAGGTTGAGGAAATTTTCTTCTATTCTTAATTTGTTAAGTGCTTTTAATCATAGGAGCCTATTAGGTTTTATCTAATGATTTTTATATATTCATTGATGCGATTACCTAGTTCTAGGTTGTATTAAATTAATCGATTTTCAGGTCTTAAACAAACTTGGAATCTTTAGCTCAGTTCTAGCTGATCTTGGTATACAACTATTTATATATGTTGCTGGAGTTTTTCACCAGTATTTTTGTTGAGAATTTTGTGTCCATATTCATAAGAGATACCTGCCTGCAATTTTCTTGTCTTGTAATGTCTTTCTGGATTTTGGGATCAGGATAATACAGGCCTCATAAAAGTGTTTGGAAGTGTTCCTTTTTCTCAATTTTCAGAAGACATTGTGAAGAGTTGGTATTAATTCTCCCTTATGTGTTTTCTGTAATTCAGTGGTGAATCTACCTGGTTTTGGGTACTTTTAAATATTACCAATTCTATATTTTTAGCTACTATAAATGTATTCAGACTATTTCCTTTTGAATCACCTTTGTGTCTTTCTAGGAATCTTCATTTACTCTAACTTTCCTGATTTTAGCTCACCATTGTTCACAGTATTATTGTATAATCTGTTTTATTTCTAAAAGATCAATAGTTATGTCACTTTCATTTCTGATTCTAGCAATCTGAGCTTTCTCCCTTTTTTTATTGATCACTTTAGCTGAAGATTTAACAATTTTGTTATATTTTGAAAGAACTAGATTTTAGTTTCATTGATTTTCTCTGTATTTTTTCTACTCCTCATTTTAATAATTCTGTTCTAATCTTTATGATTGCCCTGCTTCTGCCTGCTTTAGGTTTAGTTTGTTCTTACTTTTCAGGTATGTTGAGGTATAAGAGTACATTATTGATCTGAGATATTTCTTCATCCTTCATATGCAGCTATAAATTTCCCTGTATGCACTGCTTTGGCTGCATTCCACATGCTTTGGCATGTTGCGTCTTCATTTTCATTTGTCTCAAAATGTTTTCTGATTTCCCTTTTAATTTCATCTCAATCCTTTTCATTATTTAGAAGTATGTTATTTAATTTCTCTATTATTTGTGAGTTTCCTAAATTTCTTTCTGTTATTAATTTCTAATTTAATTGCATTGTGATCAGAGAACATATTTTCTGTTCTTTTAAATTTGTTGTTTAGAAGCTAGCAGATGTTCTTCTGGAAATGTTCCATGTGTACTTGAGAATAATGTATATTCTGCTGTTATTAGGTTGAATGTTTAACAGATGACTTCACTAGCCTGCAATCCTTGCTACTAGGAGGTACAGGTTAGGAGGATTGCAGTGTTAAGCCTACTCCTGGCAAATAGTTCTTGAGACTCTATCTTGGAAAAAAGCATCATAAAAAAGGACTAGTGGAGTAGCTCAAGTGGTAGGGCACCTGCCTGTCAAGTGTGAAGTTCTGAGTTCAAACCCCAGTGTTGCCAAAAGAAAAAAAAAAGAAAGACTTGTATTTCATTTCTTTTTGCCCAGTTTTTCTGTTTTCCTTTATGGATATGCAAGAACTCTTTAGGTATTATGGTCACTAACCCATGTTTGTTTGCATCTCTTCTTCAGTTTTATAATTTGTCTTTCAATTTTTTTATAGAGTTTATTTCTAGTTGGAAAATTTCACTTTATACATTTCAATCACTAGTCTATTGTTTGAGTTTTATTTCATATTTAGAAAGGGTCTCCCTGTCCATTATTATAAAACAGTGCTCTTATGTTGGTGGTTTTATTTTCTGTTTTAACTTCTTGTCCATTTGGAATTTATTTAATGTAAGTTGGGATACTGTCATTCAACTCTGTTCTTTCCACATGACCTCCTTGTTGTACACAAAGTATTTATTGAGTAATTATCTTCTCCTCTTAGGTTTGGAATTCCAATTTGGGCATATCTAAATATCTGTGTATATTTGGATTTACCTTTGGAGTTTGTCTTCTCTAATGTTCACCCAATTTAAATTATTGTAGCCTATAATAAAATTTAATTTCTCTTAGGCTTGATTACTCCATTTTTACTGTTTACTTTCAGAATTTGCATAAATATTCTTAATTTTTCTTTTATGAAAAATAAAAACAATCAGTTTTTCTCTAAATTTGTTCCATAAATTTTTTTTTTGTAATTTTGTGAGAATTGGCCTGAAGCTATTGATTATATTAGGGAAAAATCAGTATTTTTAATTAACATATATTAGTTGTACAAAGGGGTTTCATTATGACAATTACATATGTGCTTACACTGTATCTAAATTAGATATTAGAGTCACCTCTTCCATCATTCTCCCTTATTCCCATTCCCCCATTTTTAGAGCAATTTCAATAGGTTTCATTGTTCTATTTTCATACACATATACAAAGCACATTGACCATATTCACCCTCCTTCATCCACTCTGTTTACCCTCCCCTTCCCACTGGTACCCATTGCCAAACAGGACCTCTTTTACCTTCCTGCCCTTCATTTTAAAAATTGATTGTTAAATGCAGTTTCACTGGTATTTCACATATTTATATATTATATTTTAATCAGATTAACTCCCTCTATTACTCTTTATTGCCCTGTTTTCCTATTATTCATCAGCTTTAAATACATTTTATGTTATCTTCATACACAGATACAATGTATTTTGCTATTATTCACTCTTTATCATTCTCTTTTCTATTCTGCCTTCCCCAATCCATTCCAACAGACCCACTGTTACATTCAGAGAATCGATATACTTTTAAGGTAGGCAATTGCTGTCTTAAACAAGTCTTTTTGTTTGCATAAGCATTCTTTGGTGTTCCTCAATAATATTTAAAAGTGTTCTTCTTAGGGTTGTTGCTCATTCTTTATTGGCAAAAAAGTCTATTATTCCTATGTATTTTATGCTTTTAATATGAAACTAAATGCTTTTTCATCTTTCTGCTTCAGTTTATCTCCTAATTAAAGATTTTGTTTTGTTGACACCTCCTCAAATTTTATCATTGTGTTTTTTCAACTGTTTCTTTTATGTTACAAGTAAATACTATCCTTAAATAATAAGAAGTGTGGTGGCTAGTTCTTCCATAACAATGTTGAATAGTAGTGATGATGAGGACATTCTTGTCCGGATCCTTTCCTTTATGAGACTGTGAGATTGCTTCTAGCATTTCCATATTAAGCACGATCAATATATTGCTTCCACAATATCTTTTAGGTGATGTGTAGTGTTTTAATTTCTATAATTTTCTAGGTATTCTGCAGTTTGGGTTTTGATCTAATTTTTGACAAAATTTTTTACAGAGTATTAAAGAATTTCAGAATTTTTGTTTTCTGGTAATTTTTATTTCTAAGTTATATGTTATGACAGGCTGTCTAATTTTATCTAAAAAAAAATTCCTTTTGTGTTTGGTACAGTTGAGATCTTGACTGTCCCCAAAGCCTCTGGATTGACAGCTTCATTCTCAGTCCCTGGTGTTCTTGGAAGTAGTAGAACCTTTAGGAGGTGGACCTAGGGCTTAGTGGAAGAAAGTCAGGTCATTGGGGGTGTGCTTTCAATAGGGAAATTGGGATTCTGTCCCCTCCTCTTCCTCTCTTTGCTTCCTTGCTGCCACAAGGTAAACAACTTGCTTCACCACATGCCGCATTGCCACAGACCCAAAAGCAATGGGTCTACCCAACTTTGGACTAAAACCTCCAAAACTGTGTGGAAACAAACCTTTCCTCCTTTAGGTTGATTATCAAAAGTATTTTGTTACAGTAGTGAAAAGCTGACTAACATAGTGCTCTGTGTTTTTTTTCTTACAATAATTAAAAAAATTTAATTTCTGTTCTAGTGATTATTTTAATAATTAAGACATTGTATAATACTCTTAATCTCCTATTTTGGCACAAGCATGAAAACAGGTTACGGGGTTGGAGAAGCAGCAGGAAGTTTTTAGCAGAAAGTCCCAGTCCAGCCATGTTGCCCATCACATTCTCCCCTTTGATGCCCGAAAGATTCCTAGAGGGCATCATCACATTTGATTGTTCCCAGGGGCTGGTAAGGGGTGAGAAGCATTTGGAGTTTAATCATGGCTATCTGAGCCGAGATAAACATAGTGGGTGCATTTATAATACGTGGTCCAAAGGCTACAGAAAGAAGGAGCATCAGGAGCGGGCCAATGATCGGGGAAAACCAAGGAAACGACTGTGATAAGGAGTCCCATGGTTTGTTGAAGGGCCTCCCAGCAGCTGTCTATTTGCTTTTGGAGCTGGGTCAGTGTTTCCTGCACTGCCCCTGATTCATTAGCACAAAAGCAGCACTCCTCTTGGAGGTAAAGGCAGTCTTCCTTATGCTGCTGTGAGCAATTCAAGGCCTTGCTGTTTTTGAAGCACTACTGAGGCCAGGGAGTCAAGTTGTTGCTACAACACCAGGGCAGATTGGGTGAGGGTGGTGAAGTCCTCAGTGAGCTGTTTAGCTAACTCTTGATGTTGAACCTGTGATGCCCTGAGCCCTGTGGCACCAAGGCTGTTCCTGATACGGCCAGCAAACCCACTACAAAGGGCACAGCTACCACCCGGGATCACTGCTGGCATTTCAGGGGCTTCCATACATGAGGGGCATGGCTTCTGGAAAGGATAGAAAGGTCGGGCATGAGGCTAACAACAAAGCAGGATTGGTTACCAGGAGTCATGGGGGTGTAACCCCCCTCATTACAGGCCAGATGTGTGCCATTGGGTGCGCAAATTCGGCCTGAGTTTTTAATGGGAAAGGAAGAGTTCCCATACAGAGACACAGGTGGCAGAAGGGATAGGTCCACCCTTTTTTCTGAGGACTGAACAAAAGGTTGGTTGAAGATGACTCCTATGTACTGAATAGGTCCTGGCTTCATGCATATCCAGCAGTCAGATGCCAGGGAGGAGTCAGAATGGTTGAGGGCCTGGCAAGAGGCATTAATTATCTCCATAAGCTGGGCTACAGAATCCTGTCGGGTGTAGGCTGGGGGCCCCTGGAAGGGACCAAGGGGAAGAGCACTCTTGGGAGGATATCACAGGGGTCGGGGTGAACATAGACTTAATCATGAATCTGGCCGTGGGGTCTGTACCGACAGGAAGGTACATCCCCAACAGGAGGATAACCCTGTTTGTCCATAGGGTGATATTTGGTTGATGGACGGTGAGGCTGAGGGGGAAGCAGCAACCATGAGAGCAGTTGACATGATTGTAGTTGTTTCGCGTCAGGGAAATCAGGATGTCACTGAGGCTTGAGCCTCCTGGTGTGTGATGTTTTTCCATCAGTGGAGGTAACTCATGACTCAGAGCCCCACTCCTGTGAGCAGAACTGGGGACAGATAGTTTGTGTCTGTGGAGTGGGTCCCCCACAGATATAGATGTCAGCTGTGAAGGGAAGGTCAACAAGTTTGCCATGGTATTGACATCGCCTATGGGCTTCTGGGGAGGAGTCAAAAACCTGGCATCCATCAAAGTGGAGTTTAACCTGAGGAATGCTCCTGTCCCAGGTGGTGGATGCTAAGGGGAAGCCTGGGGTTGGGGTGAGGGGTATGAGTTCATTGCCCCCCTATAATCAAACGGGGCTTCTCGGCTACTAGCCAGGATAAATTCAGGATCAGGGAAGAGGTTAGTACCACCATAGGGCCCAGGGTGGAGAGATCGAGGGGGGTCATTGCAGAAGGCACTTGGCAGCTAACAGCCGGGCAACAATAAGCAGATAGCAACAGGCAAGTGTCAAGTGGGAACCCCAACCCCAATCTGCCAGGGCCACAGTCCTATAGTTAGGAGGATTGTCAGCAGGCAGACTCTGGCCAGGAACAGCGGCTGACACATGAAGTTTCCTCAAGCTTCTGCTGTATGTAGGCCAGTCAGCTTCTGGGGTGACTGGAGCAGGACTGGAGACCTTCAGTGACTCAGCATTTGGACTGTCTTGAGGCCAGGAGTTCAGTTGGGAAGTGATGTCCCAATGCAGCCAGAGATGAAGAGGTTGGCTGGGGTCTGGTGTAGAGGTCCACCTCTTAGTCAACTGCATTTCATCAGGGTCAAAGGCCCTCTTTACTCTGGAGTGGTGGACCCAGGAAATAATAATTGCAACTCTGAGGGCAGTAGGAGTGGTTAATATTACCATGTGTGGCCCTGTCACTGAGGTTTGAGAGGTTCCTTTTGCCAGTCCTTTACCCATACAGAGTCTCCTGCCTGGAAGGGGTAGACTGGATCTCCTAAGAGAATCGGTGTTCTCTCTATTGTATATTTCTGTAGGTCCCTAAGAGTGGTCCCTAAGGCTTAGAGTTGTTCAACAGTGGTCTTATCCCCTATCTGATGTAGGTCAGCTTGGAAACTCCCAAGGCAAGGGGGTGGCCTGCTGCACATTTAGCTCAAATGGAGAAAGCCTGAGTCTTCCTGGCGTGCAGTGAGTGCACAGGAGGGCTTAGGGTAGAAGGTCCAGCCAGAGGAGGTGGGTCTCTTGACTGAATTTAGCTAGAGCCCCCTTTAGGGTGTGGTTCATTTGCTCTACTTTCCCTGAGTTCTGTGGCCAGTAAGCTGCATGGAGTTTCTAGGATATGCCGAGGGCTTGGGTCAGGGTCTGAGTGACCTCTGCTACAAAAGCTGGTCCATTGTCACTGTGAATGGTTAGGGGAAGTCCAAACCAAGGAATGACTTCCCACAAAAGGGCTTTTGCCACTTCCCAACTCTGCTCTGTTCGGGACAAGAATGCCTTGACCCATCCAGAATAAGTACAGACCACGACCAGCAGGTATTTGTACCCTCTGGCGAGTGAAATTTCAGGAAAGTCTACCTTCAGGTCCTCAAATGGAGCAGTCCCCATTCTTTGAACCCCAGGTGGGGGTCTGGGGACAGACTTGGCATTATTCTTGGTGCAGGTGATGCATCCCTCGCTGATTGTCTGGCAGGGCGCCGGCAGATGGCTGATGTAGAATTCCTTTTTGAGGAGACTTTCTAGGGCTGTTTTTCCCAAGTGGGTGAGTTGGTGATATTCTGAAACCAGTCGCCTTCCCAGTGTGCCTGGGATGAAGATCCGGTTGTCTGGGAGTCTCCACCAGCCGCTTTAAGTTGGTTGACCCTCTCTTGTTTGGCCCACTCTATTTCCTTTTTTTGCATAGTCTGGATGAAGCATCCCTGAAATCGTGATTGTAGCTAGGGTAGGATTTTTTTTGTATTCCTTCATTGTTGCCATTTTAGCAGCCTCATCTGCCAATTGGTTTCCTTGGGTCACTGGGTCATTTCCGTTCTGGTGTTCCCTGCAGTACAGCACAGCAACCTCTTTCAGAAGCCAAATAGCCTCGAGACAGTGTAGAATCTCCTCATTTTTGATAGTTTTCCCTGCAGCTGTGAGTAGGCCTCTCTCCTTATAGATTGCCTCGTGAATATGTACTGTGGTGAAGGTGTACCATGAGTCAGTGTAGATGTTGATGCATTTTCCCTGGCCTAACATTAAGGCTCGGATCAGGTCATAGAGCTTGGCCTGCTGAGCTGACCATCTTGGTGGGAGGGCATTGGCCTCCAGCACTTCAGTCTCTGTGGTCACTGTGTAGTCTGCTCTCCGAGTCCCCTCTTGGATGAAGCTGTTGCTGTACAGAACACTGTTAGGTCAGGTCCTGGTATGGCATTCTCTCGCAGGTCTGGGCGGCTGGAATAGACTTTGTCTGTGACCTCAGCACGGTCATGATCAGGTTCCCTCCCTTCCAAGGGAAGGAAGGTAGCTGGGTTGAGTGATTGGACTGTTTCCAGTGTTGCTCTGGGATTCTCATACGGGAGGCCTTGGCACTGCACCAGGTGGGAATTGGAGAGGAATCAGTGCCCATGGCTGTTCATGAGAGACACCACTGTGTGAGGAAACTTAACATGGAGTTCCTGTCCCAAGGAGAGTTTATCCACCTCCTTTGTGAGGAGAACAGTTGCCACTAGAGCCTGGAGGCATAGGGGCCAGCCAGCGGCTACAGAGTCTAGCTTTTTGGACAGATAGGCTACTGGTCTCCGTCAAGGACCCACTGTCTGGGTAAGGACACCTGGGGCAATCTTGTCTTTTTTCATGGACGAACAGGTTAAAAGGTTTTTCCACATTTGGGAGCCCTAGGGGGGTGCTTGTCTGAGGGCTGTTTTAATACTCTGGAAGGCCTATTCTGCCTTATCAGTCCATTTTGGGGGACTGTGATCAGGGCCTGTCAGGAGGTCATACAGTGGCCTGTCCATAGCAGAAAACCCTGGTATCCAGATTTGACAGAAGCCTGTGGCCTCCAGAAACTCCCTTAGAGTGTGCCTTGTCCTAGGCTGGGGCAAGGAAGTGATTTACCTGTCTTCTTTCTGGACCAAGGGCCCTTCATCCATGTGACAAGCATTGAACCTGTTGATGGCAGATTTGAGCTTTCTTCCAAGAAACCCAGTAACCTGACTTGGACAAGAGTTGAAGGAGTGTTCTAGTTCCATGGAGGCAATGCTCTTGACTGTTGCTCATCAAGAGAAGGTCATCCACATATTGGAGCAGAGTGCATTGCCTCGTCTCTTGCAGGAAACCAGAAAGGTCGGCAGCCAAGTCTTCTCTGAACAGGGTTGGGGAGTTTTTAACCTCTGGGGAAGACAGGGCCAGGTCAGCTGGATCTGACATACCTTTTCTGGATCAGCCCACTTGAAGGCAAAGAGAAGTTGGCTCAGTGGGGCCAGACAGAGGCAGAAGAATGTGTCCTTCTGGTCCAGGCAGGTGAACTAGTGAGCCGAGTTTGGGATCAGCCCCAGGAGTGTATATGGCTTTGGGACCACCAGGTGAGAGAGACAGTGACCTCGTTGATAGCTTGGAGGATCTGGACTGGTCTATTTCTCCCATCTGGCTTCTTTACTCTTTCCTGTATCAACTTTAGAGTTTGTGGTCTGATATTAAGATCCTTGATCCATTTTGAGTTAATCTTGGTATAGGGTGATATACATGGATCTAGTTTCAGTTTTTTGCAGACTGCTAACCAGTTTTCTCAGCAGTTTTTATTGAAGAGGCTGCTTTTTCTCCATCATATATTTTTAGCACCTTTGTCAAAGACAAGTTGGTTATAGTTGTGTGGCTTCATATCTGGGTCCTCCATTCTGTTCCACTGGTCTTCATGTCTGTTTTTGTGCCAGTACCATGCTGTTTTTATTGTTATTGCTTTGTAATATAGTTTGAAGTTGGGTATCGTGATACCTCCAGCATTGTTCTTTTGACTGAGTATTGCCTTGGCTATTCGTGGCCTCTTGTGTTTCTATATAAATTTAAAGGTAGATCTCACCATTCTTTTCAACTTGACCAGCCCCTGTCTAAATTTGCCTACATATTTATCAAGCTTCAACCTTTGGTAAGAATGTCCTGAGAACCCAATGCACACAGCCAGAGGTATGCAAAGGAGGCAGAGACTATTCATTCATATGATCTGGGGAAAAGTGCCCAGCTTTGTAATCATATATTGTTTTAGTTTCTGGTTATCATGGAAGACTTTTATTGCTCCATCTATTCTGAGTGGTAATTTTGCTAGGTAGAGTATACCTCTATGTATACTTACTGCTTTATTATCTATCTGGTTTAAATAGTCTCATTGACTCCTCCATTATTAAAAAAAATTTAAAGAGGAAATAAACATATCTATAGTATCTCTTTTTCCCCTCCCTAGGTTGAGGTTATTTTCATTCAGTGCCTGGAAGACCTCACCCCAAGCTCTTCTTGCTTTTAATGTTTCTGTTGAGAAGTCTGCTGTGATTTTGATGGGTTTACCTTTGTGTGTTATTTGTTTTTTCTCTCTTACAGCCTTCAATATTCTTTCCCTGGTTTCTGAACTTGTTGTTTTAATGATGATATGTCATGGGGTAGTTCTATTTTGGTCACGTCTGTTTGGTGTTCTGGAGGCTTCCTGTACTTGTATGGGCATAGTTTTCTCTAGATTTAGGAAATTTTCTGTAATTATTTTGTTGAATATATTTCACATTCCTCTTTTTCTTGCACCTCTTCTCCTTCTTCAATGCCCATGATTCTCAGGTTTGGTCTTTTGATAGAGTCAGTGAGTTCTTGCATTTTCTTTTCACAGGTCTTGAGTTGTTTAATCGTTCTTTGGGTTTTCCTTTAATTACCATTTCATCTTCAAGTTCTGAGAGTCTGTCTTCTGTTTGTTCTAGTCTGCTGGATTGGCCTTCCACTTTGTTTTGCATTTCTGTTTCATTCTTTTATCTGAGGTTTTGCATATCCTGAGTCTCTTCCTCTTTAATATTGTCTACTTTCATCCTGAGTTCATTTATCTCTTTATTTATCATGTTCTTTGGTGTTTATACAGTGCTTCTATAGTGTCTTTTATTTGTTCTTGTGTTTTCTCAAATTCTCTATTTTTGTTGTCTAGAAATTTCTTGAGTGTCTCCTGTTCATTTTGGTTGACCATATCCAGTATCATCTCTATAAAATTCTCATTGATTACTTACAGGATTTCTTCTTTCAGGTTGTTCTTGTGGGCTTCATTGGGTTCTTTGGCATAGTTTATCTTCATTTTGTTGGAGTCTGGATCTGGGTATCTGTTTTCTTCATTTCACTCTGGTTCCTGTACTAATTTATTATTGGGGGGAAATGTTTTCCCTCTTTTTTCTATCTTCCCATCATTGCCTTTGCTATTGTTACTGTCCCTGTACTGTGTGTAATTTAGTATTGTCTAGCTTGTAATAATAACAATGGTGATATCTAGAATGGAAGGGTGAGAAGAGAGGGAAAGCAAAGAAGGTAAAGAAAAAGGGAAAAAAATAAAACAAACAAACAAGCAAAAACCCAACCAATCAACAACAACACAAAAAAACAGAGCCAAAGAAATAAACAGGGAGAGATAGTGTACTAATCAACAGTAAGCTAAACAGGCATTAGAGAGACAGAGAAAGGATAATAATTTTAAAAATATAAATAAATAAATAAAATTCCCAAGTTCAAATGCAATAAAATTTGAGTCTTAATAATTTTCGTGTTAGTCCTTCAACCTCCAGTCCTGAAGACTTCTCAGTGTTTGAGTAGTAGTTCTGTCATTTCTCATCAAAGGGGAAAAAAACAAAAAACAACAAAACAAAACAAAAAAATCCCAAGTTCAAATGCAATAGTTTCAGTTAGTCCTTCAGCATCCCAGTCCTAGTTCTGTCGTTGTCTCATCAAAAGAAGAGAAAAAAAAAAAATGGGAGTCTGGAGACAGCTTTGTGAATGTCTATCTGAGGCTGCGGTCACCTGCCTCCTACTGTCAGCCATCTGCTGCTGTAGGCTTTGTTTATTTAGAGTTCTCCTGGGTGCATGCCCTTTTTGTTTTCTCCAGTTTACAGCCCTACCCGCCTTTTGCAATTGCAGTCTTTTTTTTTTTTTATTTAGAGTTTGCGTGGGGAGGTGCTCCTCCCCCACTCTGCAGAGCTCATGGTGCCCCACCCTCTTTGCTATGTATCTTTTTTTTTTAGATGCTTGTTTATTATTCAGTTTGTTTTTTTCCTGGGTGGGAGTCAGTCTGTCCAGGGGGTTATGCTGATCTGGCCCAGGGTTGTTTGTGGGAGTACTGCATGCCACTTAGCTCACCTGGTGGTCTGCTTCTCCCAAGCAGGTTAGGTGCTGAAGTCTGGCGGTGCGAGAGCCCTCCTGGTTTTTCTGTTTAACGTGGATTGGGGATGCTATGCATAGGCTGGGGGTGTGGAGGTGTCAGAGTTTTGCCTCTATTATTTTTTCTTAATGATTGCATCTCTAAGTATACTTACTGCTTTATTATCTATCTGGTTTAAATAGCCTCATTGACTCCTCCATTATTAGAAAAAATTTAAAGAGGAAATAAACGTAACTATATTATCTCTTTTTCCTTCCCATTTCAATTTTAAAAATCATAAATTTACATTGTTGGAGATTAAAATGATAAAGGCCAATTCTTTAATCCCTAATTCTTACATTTACTTAAGTAAAATGTAAGTGTTCCAGTGTTCCTCAGCAGTTCTTTTGTCACAGTGACTTCTTTTGTCTCTTTGTGGCCTGATGCTAGTTTCTAGTTGTTTTTAATAAGAGCTAGTGGTATTTAAAATCAGCATCTTTTTGTATTGGGTGAGTATCTGCTGTCTTTGTACTCAAGTGGCAGTCTATCTGGGTATAAAATTCTTTAGTCACAGTTCCTTACCTTAAGGATCTTTGAGACTTTGCTCCTTTGCTTTCAAGTATTGATTATCTTTCTGTACTGAGCCTAGCATTTCCTCCCACTAACAAGTGATGTGGTCTTTTGTCTGGATCTCCAAGGCACTTTTTGTCTTTGAAGTTTAATAACTTTTCTGGGATATCTAAAAGAATGTGTGGATATTTCCATGATAAATTTTCTTTCAGTTAATGTACCTTTTCATCCTTTAGACTCAAGTCTTTTATAGTTTTTGGAAACTTTTCTTGAGTTATATCTTTATTTTTATGCTTTATCATTTTACTTTTTCTGGACAAACATTAGACAGATGTATTATTCCCATGTCTTTCTTAATTGCCTAGCACTTTCACTCTGCTATCCTAAGCCTATATAATTCCATCTCATTTCTATATGTTTTTTCCATTTGTGGCATCCATGTTCACATAATGCTTTTAATATTATTGATCCTTTCATATTCCTTCTAATTTGGACATTTTCTCCTACTTTGAACATTTTGTCCTACTTCTTCCCTTTTCTTTTCAAGCTTATGTTATAACTCATGTTTTGTTCTCTGTATATTCTCTGATTTCTTGCATCTGACTTGGGCTCTTGTTTGAAGAAGCAATGGATTTATTACATCTTGAAAATTTATTATAATACATTTTTCTTGTTGTCTTCATCTGCCTCTGGCAATATTTTTTGGGTGGTGTTCATTTCACTTGCCATTTCTTTTTTTCTTTTCTTTTTGATTTTTATTAATCTATTTTTATAGCCTTTGGATGAGCTATTTTTAGGATGCTAAGATTAAAAAATTATGTTTTAGCTTTGTGGGAAGTCTAGTTGTATTGGTGGATTATTCCTTTTGACTTTTTCATTTACTTCTTCCAAGTCAGCTGGAAATCATCCCAATGCAGACATTCTCTCCTTTCTCATGCTTATTACAGCATAACAAACCATCTCAAAAGGTAATGGCTTAAAACATACCTTTTGTAAGTTATATTGAGTGTGTTTGCCACATTATCAATTACCAGCTTATATGTTGGCATTCATCTGTTTGTGGCTGGCTGGAGGCTGACTGATTTTGGTAGGGTTGAGCTGGTGGGCGGTTTCTGCTCTACATATTTTTTATCTACCTTCTGGGACCAAGATGCTTGTCTGATGCTGTCCTTCTCATAGCAATGGCAGAGGTGAAAGAGATCAAGGAGAATGTTCTCTTGAGAACATGTAACTAGCATATAATTGTGTTTGCATTATTATGTTGCTTTATTTTTAATATCTGACTAAGCCAAGATAAAAAAGACTATCCTTTTTTATCTTGGCTTATACCTCTTTGTGCAAGGAATCGAAAGTCACACAAAGAGTGTGGACATAGGGCTAGAGAATTGAGGCCATTAACACAATTAGTCACATGTGCCAAACACATAATACATTAAAGAAATCACTTAGGATTTTATTGATGGTCTATTGAAGAACAAAAACAAAGTTGTTTTTCTGTTTCTCATTTTACTTACTGAGTCTGGGTTTTTTTCCCCCTACCATTATAAAACCAAATATATAAGTTTGACTTTAGCCTCTACATTTTATTTTCTATATAATTCCAGAGAACCCCTGATTTAGATTCTTGGCATTATAATAGGTGATAGCTTAATGAACTCTAGCCCAATGACTTCATAAAAGAGTGGTCTGGCTTTGACTCAGCATCTTCCTTTCACAGCTATGATCTTAGATGGTGGACCCAACAGATAGGCAATGTTGCTAAGGGCTTGGGTTCTGGCATCAGATTGTCTGTTTTTAATCTATACCTGACACTTCCTACTATAACCGCCCAGAAAATTAACCTCCCTAGATTTTGATAACTATATATAAGAATTGATGAAATAGTTCATGCCAAGTGCTACACACAGTACCTTCCAGATGGTAAGCCCTCAATAAATGTTAACTACAAAAAAGCATATATTTATTGAATATTTATTAATTGGCTTGTATTTTGCTAGGTTACAGGGATTCTAATATGCATGCAGCTTTCCTCATTTTCTGAAGGAAATCACAACCTTGCAAGTGAAATATTTTTGCAATGTTACTGCCTTCAAACATTGTCATGTTCCTTAGTTATGTCACCTGAATATTGAGGTGCTATTCTTGAGTTCCTGCTTTGGTTTCCTATTTAGCACTCCAGTTATACAAAGATTAGATAATTTTTATATCCCTAGGTCCTTCCAGTGGATAGCCAAGTAAAAATTACCTATGTATCTAATCTCACTTCTGGAGTCCATTTAGATTATTCTTATTGTGTGTCTATATCTTTTACAAAATGGTGGTGATGAAGCTGTTGGGTGTAGGAGAAGTATTTAGATAAGTCAGTGTTCATGAAGAAATTGTTGCCACTGCTCTCTTTTCTGGCCTCTGATTGGCCAGAGCCTATAGTCCAAAATCTGCCACAGTTGGCTACAATCCCAGACCAATGTCTGGATTCTATCTTAGTATCTAACAGGTTGCCTGTAACCTGCTTTTCTTTAGGTCACTCCACATATGGTGTGTGTGTATGTGTGTGCATGTGTGTATGTGTGTGTGTTGTAGGGTGGAGTGGACAAGGCTGTAGAGTATTCAAGAATGGAGAGGCAGGTGAGAAAGTTGGTGGAATTCAGGTAGAAATAAAATCTGGTTACGTGGAGAGGTATGTAGTGAAGGGATTATCCATTGCAACTTTTATCAAGGATCAAGGGGAGAGACTGGCATGAATGCTCAAGTGAGTTGCTTGGCATAAATAACAAAACCAGCAGGCAAACAAACACCTCCCCTGTATTCTTGTTCAGTTTTCCTGGCAGATGTTTTAGTTCATCACCTTGCCAAAACCCCAAAATAACAAAAATGTCTCTCTGTTTAGTTTACAAAGTAAAACTATTTAGACCCAAACCAACCAACAAACAACAAAATAATCCCACTTCTATCCAGTCTGTTTTGAAGACAGATGGGAGTGTGTCAAGCAGGATGGAGCTGGTGAGTTTCTGGAGTTCTTGGCTGAGGCTGAGAGACTAGGTGCCTGTGGCTCCCTTTCACTGGAGTTAATCTGTGATGCCTACGGTATTGTCAGGCGTATTTCATTAGTGTTTTTCCCCTATTAAATATGAAAATCATGTCAAAGGTAAATGTCAAGAGGCTATAAAATTACCCTTCTTATCTTCTGTACATTTATCAGTTGATAAATGGAAAGACACCACTGCCAAAATAACTGAATGAATAATTTATAAATGACTGATGTATCTTGTATGTTGTTTCAGGCACAAAACAGTAGGACATCAATAATCAAAAGAAGTTGGATTAATTTAGCAGTATTTTCCCATTGATATTTTTATTGAAATGCTGCAGTGTGGACCTCTGTAAGCAGTGAAACCTCCTTTTTGTCATTTTGGTCCTTACCTAGCTAGGGTAGAGGCCCCTGGGAAGGACCCCCATCTCTTACCTCAGAGCTCTTTATCCCCTCTTCTTTGATATTGAGTATTGTTAACTTTGATAAAATAAGATCTGATTATACATTTTCTCTTGCTCCTTGGAATTTCCCACTGTACTTAAACCACAAAGGTAAAATAATCTCTAGATTTAAGAAGGGGTTACACCTCAAGTTTAACTTTCCCTGTGGGTCATTCCTCCTCCTGCCTTAATTTATATTGAAACAGTGTTATCTTTGAAATGTTAGTCTTTTTAGCCACAAAGTTAATAAATGCTTTTAAAGCTTTATGATAATGCATTGTGGTGGTGCACACCTATAGTGCCAGCTACCTGGGAGATGGAGGTAGAATGACTGTGGTTTGAGTCTTGTCAGGCAAAAGTGTGAGACCCTATCTGAAAAGTAAACTAAAGCAAAAAGGATTGGGGGTGTGGCTCAAGTGGTAGGGCACCTGCCTCACAGGCACCAGGCCCAGAGTTCAAACCCTTGTACCACAAAGTTTTTTAAAGGTGATGATTGAAAGCACAGGCCAGAGCCCAGTCCCACTGATTCTGCTCCCTTGTGTTTAGATACCTGGCACATGGCCATTCGGAAAGAAGACTTTGGAGATCCACCTCACTGCTGTAATAAGCAAAAATGAGTCTACCTAGAAAAGACAAAAATTCAGACAGAAGGAAATGTGCTTGGAGTTGGAGGTCTCAGCCTGAAGTTAACCTCCCTCCAAGGTGGAACAACTGTTTATTTCGGGATATACTAACAAAGAGGAAAGGGCCATACAATTAACATAGTGATTTATCCTGACATGACTCTTGAAGTAGGGCCATTTTATTATTTAAAAAAATTCTACTCTGTGGCCTTACCCACATTGCCTGGAGACCAGCTCTTTTGCTGGTTCCGTTAGAAGGACCTGACCTGGTGTCTCCCAGACCCACTGCCTGTTAACAAGAACAGCTTCCGGGGAGCAGCCATTTCTTTCAACATCATAATTGGGATGGCTGTCCCTGCCGGTCCCTTTCTCGGCTAGGCCCACATGGCACTGGAACAATCCGAAACCTCTCCAGGGCTACAGGGCTCCCAACCCAGTGTTATCAGCAGCTCCATGGTTAGTGAACTGCTGTGAGTATTTGGGGTCGGGAGCACTGCTGGCAGAGATGAAAAGTGGACCCCTCCCAGGGCACAGAACTGATCTGCAGAATTGGCCCAGACCTTGGGACTTCACAGACAGTGCGGCAGAAGGCTCTCTTGTTTGGGCATTTATTACCTGGAGCAAAATGTGCAGAGAGGGGAGATAATGAAGTACTTGACTAATTCGGTGTGATCCAGCTGGCTGAGCCAGAGGGGCTGGCTGCAGAGCTGAGCTGAGCCTGGGAAGCCAAAGAACTCACTGCAAGCCATTTTCCCTGGGCACCTGGAAGCCAAAACAAAGGCACACAGAGATCAAAAAGCAGAGAGGTATCAATAATAAAGAAGGGGAGATGAGGAGGGAGGGAATGGGTCTTTCCTCCATTTTTAAGAAAGTTATTCTCCCCCCTCCATTTGATTTCCAAATAAATCAATTCACACTCTCTGGACCTTCCCATTCTAAATCCGATCAGGCTTTTGGTAACGGACACTGGTTTCTGTTTGTTTGTTTTTCTTTTTTTAGCTTGTATATTTGCCAATATATTCTGGCACAACAGGAAGAGACAGATTCATTTTCACACACATAGAAACATATAAAGTGCTTCTAGTGAATATGGAGGTGTGCGTTCCGCCAATGGCTCTGTGACTGGGAAATGAATGTGACAAGAGGCTCTTTCTCTTCAGCCACAGAGAAGCCAGCTGCCTGGTGTTCCCATCGTTCTGTACCTGCTAATGCCTTTCTTCCCATCCTATGCAATAAATAATGGATCTTGCGTGTTCAAATGGGCTTAAATACTTTGAAGACCATCTGCTTACAGATACAATCAGTAAGACACAGTGATGAGTGACTTTAGCATTGTATGTATTATAATTAACTTTTATAGAAATAGACATGGTGTTCATTGTGGGTTCCAGAGCATGAATTTTAACAGTTCTGTGGGGCTTGCTCTCCTTAATACTTAGTGAAAGGGGCTTCCTAGACAGCTGGAAACGGATGTAATGGACGAGCTCTAGTGGGAAGAGTAAGTTGGTGGGAATGACTAAATGTGAGCTGGCTTTATAGTCTAATGTGTGTAGGATGAGTCATGCAAGTGGAAGCAATGGGAAAGCTTCTGCTAATGGTTGTTCTTTATGTACAGCATATGCTCTGGTTCTAGGAGAGGCACTGTGGAATGAGGCCAGTGGTCTAATCATTCCCTATTTTCTTTGTTTCTGCTGTCTTCATTTTCCTTTTCTTGATGAGCCATCATGAAAAACTCTCCTCTAGGTCCTTTAATCTTACTAAAGTGTAAATGACTATAGGCACTTAAAGATTTAGGCCTCCTTTGTCCTTAGGCTATTTTCATTAATGAATCAAATTGTTAAATTGAAGGGATGAAATTATAGGCTTTGAAGCATTCAACTTTAGGGCAGGAATTTGAGAGTGTGTGTGTGTTCACATGTGTGTGGGCATCCACAGACCAAGACCCTCTCATATTTCCCAAACATCACATAGGGAAGGCAGTTACCTGTATAATCCACTTGCAAGGACCAATTCACTTGTCATTATCTTTGAAATTCAACCATGAAGTATGGAGATATTTGTGATACAGAGCACATTGGTATTGACAATTTTTGGCTTCCTCATTTTGTCATGAGAAAAAAAAAGTAAAAGTAAAAGTAAAATTTAAATTTTAACACTTTAGAATAACACATAAGCTTACAGTTTCTTTCAGGACACTTTTCAGGTAAAAGAAGAGATTCACTTGAGAGCTAGATCAAGGAGACTTGTAAGGGGCTTTTGTAAGGAAATGGTTGTTATGGGACCTAATATCTGGAGGTATAATAGGACTGAGCCTCAGAAAGGAGAGAGGGTTGGAGGGAGACAGAGAGAGAAGCATAGCTATGGGGGGAGAGGCTCATGGGTCATCATGAGCATTCTGTTATTGAAGTGGTTCAGCTATACTCCACATGTCTGTTCATCTCTAGTTTCTGCTACATCATAATACTTTCTCCCCCCTTTTTACTATTACTTATTTTTAACTGACAAAAGTTGCATATATTTCTAGTGTATAGTGTATATTGCAGAGTAATTAATCAAGCTAATTAGCATATTATCACCTCACATATTTATCATTTTTCTGTGATGAAAACATTTAAAATCCACTCTGAACAATTCTTAAATGCATGATACACTAGCTCCAGACCTGGATTCCTCCTGCCCAACTGAGACTCTTCCCCTCTTCCCCTCTGACCAGCATCTCCCTGACCCTTCTCCCTACCCCAGTACTGGTAACCACCATTCTACTCTCTATGAGTTGACATTTTTAGATTTTACACATTAATGAGATCAGGCAGTATTTATTTTTCTGTACTAGGCTTATTTCACATAGCATAATGTCCTCTAGGTTCAACCATGGTGTTACAAATGACAGGATTTCTTCTTTTTTTAAGGCTGAATAATTTTCCATTTCATATACATACCACATTTTCTTTATCCATCCACCCATCCATTGATGGACATATAGGTTGATTCCGTATCCTGTCTACTATGAGCAATGCTACAATGAACTTGGGAGTAAAATTCATGTTCCATATCCTGATTTCAATTCCTTTGGGTATAGACCCAGTAGTGGGTTTGCTGGATCATAGGGTAGTTCTAATTTAAATTTTTTGAGAAATCTGCATACTGCATTCCAAAATGACCATACCCCTCATACTTTTGACTCTCCTTGGGCCCACTGGCCTCTGTAGCCTGATGCCCTCTTTTCCAGTTCCCAAGAAGGAAGTAGATTCTCCTAGCTCATCATGAGGCCCCAGTGCCTATGTCTTGGGTCCCCTGGCTAGGTGTCTATTCTACATCCATTTCACGCTGGTAAAAGGTTGGGTCAGGTTCCGTAGCACAAAATACCAGACTAGTGGTGCCACAAGGGGGACCCTTCCTTTAGAATGTGAACCAATAGGCACTCTGATGTTTATTACATCAAGTATAAATTAACATTCCATTAACCATATATTCGTGTTTGAGATATATTCTTGGTTATTGGGTCCTGGGAAACACAATTTTGTCTTACATTTTGCTTTGGTTAACTGAATTATCACACAATTAGTAATTGGGTATAAATTAGTCCCTTTAGAGTTTCATTCTGTGGGGCTAGGGGTGTGGCTCAAGTGGTAGAGCACCTGCCCAGCAAGTGTGAGGCCCTGAGTTCCAATCCCAATACTACCAAAAGAAAAGAAAAAAAGAATTACCATAAGAATTTCATTGTGTGATTGCCCTTATGGCACTTAAGTACTTTCAGGGGAATGATCCTTTTGGGGTTAATGGGACTTGCCCTCAAGGCACACCCCCCTTCTCTCTTTTAATTTTGTAGTTCTTTAAAAACATTTTTATTAGCATATAATAATTGTACAGGGACTTTCATGGTGACATTTCCATATATGATTGCAATGTGGTTTGGTTAGGTTCATCCCCACCATTATTTTTCTTCATTCCTCTCTCCCTTTCTTAAAATGGTTTCAATGTTCTATCATCATACATATATATAAAGTACATTGACCATGTTCACCCTCCTTTACCTCTCCATTCACCCTCCTGAAGGCACCAGTATCCACCTCCTAACAGGATCTGTTTGACATTTCTGTCCTTCATTGTTTAAGCATATATTCATTATTCAAAGGGATTTTGCTATGGTAGGTTGCCTGTGAATATATTGTATTTTAATCAGTCTCACCCCCTCTACTACTTTTCCTTATGCTTCCCCCCCACCTCCTACATTTAATAGCATTCAGTGCATCTCATTGTGCATTCTTCCTACCAAGATGAGATGTATTTTAATATTATTCATTCTCTGTCATTCTCTCCTGCCCCTACTCCCCACTGTTGGAAATATGTTTTATATACATATATATATATATATATACACACACATATGCAAATATGATCATGCTTGTTTTGGTATTTGAATCTGTCTTCCACGCATGAGAGAAAACATGTGACCTTTGTCTTTCTGAACCTGGGTTACTTTCTCCAGTTTCATCCATTTACCTGTGGATGACAAAATTTCATTCTTCTTTATCACTGAATAATATTCCACATAAATAAATATAACATTTTCTTAATCCATTCACCAATAGTAAGGCATCTGGGCTCTTTCCACAGTTTGGCTATTGTGAACAGTGCTGCAATAAACATAGATGTGCAGGTGTCTTTATTATATCCTGACTACATTCCTTTGGATATATACTCAGGAGTAGTATTGGTGGGTCATATGGCAGTCTAGTTCTAGTTTTTGAGGAACCTCCACACTGCTTTCCCTAGTGGTTGTACTAATTTACATTTCCACCAATAGTGCATAGTGGTTCCTTCCCCTCACCCCCCTTCCTCGTCAACATTGGTGCTGTTTGTGTTCTTGATGACAGCCATTCTGGCTGCAGTGAGGTGAAATCTTAATGTGGTTTTGATGTACATTTCCTTTAAGGACAAGGATGTTGAGCACTTCTTCATGTGTTTATTGGCCATTTGGCTTTCTTCCTTTAAAAAATTTCTGTTCAGTTCATTTGCCCATTTCTTCATTGGGTCATTGATTGGGAGTTTAGTTTTTTGACCTCCTCATAAATTCTGGTTATTAACCTCTTGTCAGATGTATAGCTGGCCAAGATTTTCTCCCATTTTGTGGGCTCTCTCTTCAGTCTGGTGATTGTTTCCTTTGCTGTGCAGAAACTTTTTAGTTTCATGCAGTCCTAGTTGTCAATATTTTCTTTTAATTGCTGAACTTTTGGAGTTCTTTTCAGGAAGTCATTGCCTATGCCTACATTTCCAGGGTAGTCCCTATTCCTTTCTTTAGTAGTTTCAAAGTTGCATGCCTTAGAAGGCTTTCTCTCTTTTAAAGCCACCAGGATTCAATTATGAAGGCTCCACCCTAGTGACCTTATCTAGTCCTAATCATCTCCCAAAGGCCCCACCTCTTAAACAGCATCGTCAGATTAAGTTTTCACCCTCTCAGTACTTCACAATGGAGATTAAATTTTAGCACATGAGTCCTGCAGGGCACACTCAGGCCATCTCCAACCTGCAGCAGTAATGTCATTAGAGCCTGGTTGTAGCAGCAATCATGGAAGGGGCTGTCTTGGTCAGAAGAAGGCACCACTGTCAAAATTGTGTCCTGAAGGGAAGGACTGGGACCATAACATCTCAATCTCTCCCTCCCTCTTCCTCCCAAGATCCCACTGGTACCTCCCTTAACCCAGCCACCCAGTAGCCAGAGGACAAGAGAGTCCAGGAGATCTGATCCACAGAGAAGAGCCTCCTAGGTCATGCACAGGGTAGAGAGGGACAATATGTGGGGGACAAATGGAGAATTACAGGCACAATGTTCTTAATGGATCTGCCTGGGGCAAAGTGAGCTACATGCAGGTAAATCCATCCAGTATATTCCCATACTAATCAGCCCCCAAATTAAAGTTGCTCTTCATGGGAAAATTATACAACATGTCAGAAAGCAAATAGTCAGGCCTGGCTATCTCATACAAAATAGATCTAAGCAACTTTGATAGAATGTTTTTAAAATCTTAAGTAAAGCAGTGGAAAAGAAGAGCAACAGCAATTTTCTTCTCCTTATTAAGTTTAGTATGATACAAAGTTACCTAAATCATAACAAACTGACCCCTTTGGTAGTGTATACTCAAAAAATTGAACACTTCTGTAGAGAGCATTTGCTGCTTGCATTGGGGAAATATTTTCAGTGTTTTCTGACCTTACTGTGCTGAGCAGACCCTGTCAGCCAGTCTTTCCAGCACTCTGAATATTCTGGAAAATCTGCACATTTTGTGCTTATCAGAGTGACTGGAGGGATATCAGTTACTTGGTGAGCCCACATTTGAGTCTTAGGGATATGACAATTCATGAATACTTAGAGTTAGGACAATTGGTTATCAGTGAAGCACTTTTTGAAAGATCTGACATCAATCTAATCATAAGGCATGAACTTAACTATTGAATATAGTTAACAGTGAGGGCATTTCTCCCTCCATGTCCATGGGAGACAGGTTCTAGGACCTGCCAGTATCAAAGTTCCCAGACGCTCAAGCCCCTTATGTAATATTCACCTAACCTGTGCAATCCTCCCCTGCACTATAAATCATCTCCAGATTCCTTATAATACTTAATACATTGTAAACACTATGCAAATAATTATGTCGTATTGTTTACAGAGCAATGACACAAGCAAAAAATCTATCCATGCTCAATACAGACAGAATATTTTTCTGAATATTTTCAGTCTGAAGTTGGTTGAATCCATGAATGCAGAAACCAAGGGTTTGGTCAACTGTATATGTTCTCATGACATTTTAATGCTCAATACAAATGCCTGTGTTAATACAGTCACCCGTGTCAATATAGTTCAGTTAAGAAAGTAATAGATTTTCATTGAGCACTTACTATATGCTAAGAAGTTTTAGGAAGTGCAGAACAATAGTATTTCAAAGGATTTCTGTATACTGACAAAATACAAAGCTTTGTTTGTCTACACATCTCAGTGACAATTCTGGGTACTCTTCAGTAAAGCAATCTGCGGTGAAAAGAAAAACAGATTCTGGTCATTGCTTTGCATTTAAATGGACTTTTATTTTGTGCCTCTCTAAGTTACAAACCTTCGGTGGAGCCAGTGTGAGGTTGTATTTAATGAGTGTCCAATAGTAATTGTAAGTGTATTGTATTTGATGATGACAGCAATCATAATTGCAACATAAAAAACAACCATCATCAGTATTTGTGACAGTGCAATCACCATGTTTGCTGTGTCAGGTGAGTGCGGTACAGCACCAGGTGTGTTGGGCAAGCCCTGTGTATCTCCCCCTGATCCCCATGGCACCCAGGGCATAGCCACACCCTGCTGAGAGGACAGAAGTCTTCAAAGCTCCCTGTGGTACTGAGAGCTGGGAAACACTGTTTCCCATTGCAGTCCTGAGGCTCAGCCTGGCACAAAATAGAGTCTCACACATTCATTCACACTTCCAAATAAATGACATAAGAATTCCAAAGCTTCTGCAATAGAAGAAAACAAATAACTTCAACATACCTCCAGTCCCATGATCACACATGTTGATTGCAGACTTTTAAAATTTTTGGAATATTTGCATAGATATAATGAAATATCTTGGGGGAAGGAACCCAAGTCTAAACATGAAATTCATTTATGTTTCATATATAGTTTATACACATAGGTCGATGGTAATCTTATGAAACATTTTTAATAATTTTGTGTGTGAAACAAAATTTCACAATATGGAGTTTTATGCCAGCATACAAAAAGTTTCGGACTTTGGAGCATATCAGATTTTGGATTTTTGGATTAGGGATTCTCAACCTGTACAGTGCTCTCGGTTCCCTGGGAATCAGTAGGCTTTACAACCTGCTTTTCACAAAATGTTTGTGCTCATTGGATATTTGTGCTAAAAACAGATTAGAAGCTAGCAAAGTGAAATCTCTACAGTAGTTCTATGAAAGGCCATAAACTTGTGTCTACAAAATTCCTGTCTCCTAGTGCTTTATTCTCATCGATCCTTTATCCAAGAGGGGGAACATAAACAGCCATGAAGAAGACCACAACAAACACATCTCAGTGAAAATCAAGTTCAGTTTGTGATTTTTAACCCCAGGGCAATTCCCACTTCAGGCTCCATAGTTTTGTGACTTTGGGTGGCAAATCTTTTACTATAGAACCCATGGAAATGTTTCTTTGGATTATAGTTTCTAGGTCATTGAAAAATAATAGATACAGATTTTACATCCCCAATTGCCCCCTGGCCCCCCATAACTAAGTCTCTGAGTACATATTGCATCATCTGTGATGCCTTTTTCTGTTTTGGGGTGCTAGAGATTAAACCTAGGGCCTTGCATATGCTAAGCACACTCCCAGCCCCTGCATAGTCGCTGTGAAACAAATCTAGGCTGTGTTGATATTGCTCCTCATTGAATGTTACTACACTGAATGCTTTGACAAATTGCTGATGCTCAAGTCCCAAAACCCTTGATTTGGGGGCCTCCCACAGCCCAACTGGCTACAGAAGACCTATCGCTAAACTCCCTGAGTAAACGTCTCCCTTGGACCCAGTGTGGATGACGCCTACGCTTATCTGCTTTCTGGGGCTGTTATGAGGATTAATTAATGCTTGTGAAGAGCTATAATCACCTTGGATGAAAGGAGGTCGAAGAATAATGACACTTCAGAGTAACATGGCGTCTTTCATCTGAAGATCTCGAAGCACTTCACAAGTTTGAATTAATTAAGCCAAGGTAATTGCAAGGTATAATGACAATAACAGTAATGATTGTAATTATCCTCCACATTATTTTCAAGAGCTGATTTGAAATCAATTCCTGAACCCAGCTCTGCGTGGTACTGGTCCCTCTTGCTCTCTGTGGCTTGCAGTATGAGCCTCAGGGGACCTGTCCCCTTGGTCACTTGTTACCCTCCTCACCAGCAGTGCCATGGCTTCTGCCATTACCGTGGAATGAGTGTAGGCTTTATGGGAAGGGAGAGTTAGCCTTCTGGCTTGGCCTGGTTGTTAGTGGTGATATTTGGAAATGAAAGGAATGTACCATGAAAGGAAATACTTATTGTGTATCCAGTGTTTTTGCTTGAAATCATTTTGCGTGGATGCTTTCTTAGCTGTAATTTTTACCTAAAGTAGCTTTTATAGCACTTGCCACGTGCTGGGTCCTGTATATTAAATTATTTGACTCTTAAAATAAGGCTGTGCGGTAGGTCCTATTATCACCATTATCCCTGTTGCCCAAGTGGGGAAACTGAGGCACAGAACCATAAAGTAACTTACTCAGGTTGCAGAGTTTATCATGACCAGGTCATGAAGCTAGTTGGTGGCAGACCTGGGAATTGATGACATGGGTACACTGGCACCAGGATTTGCACATGTCAGCACTGCATTGTACTGCCTCTGTTAAGAGGAAATAGAAAGATATTTTTAACACAGGAAAACAGTTTTTCATATCTTATGAAAGTACTTTTCCATTTTCCAGAACCTTCCCGAGAGTAGGTAAATTCACAGCTTTGGAATTGGGATAGCTGGATTTAGACCCTAGTTTTTGCTGCTTAGTAGCTCTGCCACCTGACGCCAGTTACTCAGCCTTCTGACGCTTCAATTGCCTCACCTGTAAGACAGGGTAACAGAATTCTTTCCTCACTGAATTGTGTGAGTGGTATGTGACTTAATACCCATAAAAGGATTAGAACCATGTCTGGCACATAATAAATGCTCAATAGATGACAGTTGTTATAATCACCTACTGCTAAGATTTGAATATGGTTTGTTCCCCCAAAGGTTTGTGTGCTGGAAACTTGGTCCCTAATGAAGTGGTGCTGAAAGGTGGTGTGGCCCCTAAGAAGCAGAACCTGGTGGGAGGTGGCTGCATGAGTGCCATGTTGAGGAATTCACCTTGGTCTCCCAGAATGAGTTAGGTCTTAAGGAGTGGCTTCATTTTCATGAGAACGGGATGTTATAAAACAGGAATCCCGACAACTCCGTGCTGTCTTGCTGCTTTTCTAGCCATATGATTTTCTCTCTGCACTCCTGACGTGTGATGTTATCTGCCATGAGGTCCTCACCAGGAGTGGATGTGAGTTCCATGCTTTTCACCTCTAGAACAGTGAGCTACACAAACTTCTTTTCTTATAAGGTACTCATCTCAGGTATTTTGTTATAGCAGCATAAAACAGAGGAAGATATTTATTCTTGAAATTGAATATCTAAGAGGTTGTGTAACACCATTGCTTGTATTAAGATATGAGCAAATGGGAGTTCTTAGAAGGTATTCAGACCAATTTTTATGGAGTACTATTGTGAACTGAAAAATTCTTCCATGATGTTAAAGGTTCATTCTGTAGTAAAGATAATTTGGAAATCTCATTGCTCTTAGTAGGTTTAACCACACCATTCTCTCTTATCTTGCTTTTCAAATTGGCTTATTTCTAGCTTATTTTACCTCTCAAATTTGAGGAGGAAAAGCACTGAGCTGTTGGGATTTTTCAAGGCCCTGAAGGGCCTTAAACCTGAGAATTTAAATCTCTAGTTAGCTTCTCACTATAGCTGCATTGTAAGAATCACCTGAGGCCACGTCCTAAATTATGGATTTCTGATGGGAAAAGCCCATCAGGTGGCCAGACTACAGGACACTGTAACTGGGACCTTTCACGTTTTACAAAGCTGATCAGTGTGACATAGCATCAATTAGCATTTAACTACTTGAAGTTGAATTATCTGGTTAGGTATCTAAATATGCAAGGCAATGTTAATGGATTATTTAAAAACTTTTAGAAATTCACCTTGTATGAATATGGCCACTGTACTTTATATATTTGTATGAAAATAGAACAATGAGACCTGTTGAAATCATTTTAAGTAGAGGAAAGGGGGATGAGGGAGAATGATAGTAGGGATGAACCTCACCAAAGTACATTGTAAGTGTAGATGGAAATGTCATAATGAAACCCCTCTGTACAACTAAAATGTTAAAATAAATAAAATATTAAATAAAAATTTCACCTTGTACCTTCAACTAACTTGGAAATGTGAATCCTGTTTTACATTCACAGGACTCTGTCTTTTTCTCTTCTGATGCATTTGACACTGAAGGTGTCTTATGTTGAGTTTTTCAGAACCCACTGAAGCCTATTATTAGGGCTGTTCCCAGTCCTACATGCTCTGTCACCAGAACTGGCTGTACCAGCCCAGCCAGGAGAGTGGAGTATGTAACTGCCACTCTACTGGCCACCATATCTGCTTTCCAACCACATCTACCATTGACCTTTCAATCAATTGCTGAATCAGTCATTCAACACTGATAATCTGGTCATTTATTTATTTAGATTTAGCTTCTTACCCCATGAAGGATAGTAAAACCTTCCTCTAATTCTCTTCAAGGTAGCTCTGCTTTAATGTTGAGTCTTTATAAAATGCATTCCTAACTAGTGCTCAGTTAGACTAGAGGCTTTAAAGAGGGGTGTCAAAGGAAGAAAAATGTACCTTCTGCCAAGTCCAAAATACTAGAGTGTTTGGCTTTATTAATTTTTTCCCTTCAATGTTGAAGATGGAAACCTAGGCTTCAAGCATGCTAGGCAAGTGCTGTACCACTGAGTGACATCTTCTGTCCATTGCTTTGTTGTGATGGCACACTTGTCAATATTTTTTGTCTCTTGACTGCTTATCCATTAGGAAACCCAAGGAATCCCTTGGTTTTCATGCTGAATGCACGGGTAAGAAGAGAGGCAAGATGGGTGGTGCTATGAGGGTTCTTACAGGGTGTATCGGCAACTGCTGGAAGACAAGGTCAGTCAGGTCAGCCGAGGCTGGTGTGGTCCTTGGACGGGAGGAGCCTCGTTGGGGTCCTTTGGAATTTTCCTGGCAGTTGATGCAGAACTTAGCATTGAGGTGATAAGCACTGTAATCTCTCCCCTTCTTCTTTTCTCTCTCCTCTTCCTTCCCATCCCACCAACAAAGGACAGTCAACCCTCTGTATCTGTGTATTCAACCACACATCTGTATTGGACATGCAGAGACTCCTTTCTTGTCATTATTCCCTGAACAATGCAGTATAACAGCTCCTGACATAGCACTTGCATTGTATCAGGTATTGTAACTAATATGGAAAAGTTCTAAAGCACACAGGTTCTATGCAAATACTATGCCATCTTACACCAGGGTCTTGAGCATTCTTGGATTGGTGTCTGTGAGGGGTCCCAGAACCAGGCTTTGGGGAAGCTGAGGGATGACCATACTGGAGCTAAGAGGGATTAGAATATGAAGGGGAAGGAAGAGAATAACAGGATCCTGCAAGACTGATTAGAAACTGATGTGGAGACCCTTTGGGGCAGAGGGAGAAGGAGAGCAAAGGTAAAAGGTAACTGTCCTTTCCTCCATCTGTGGAGATGAGGTTCTTCCTGTGGTTTTATGACTTGGGACCTGAGAGGAGAGCTTGTAGATATCTTGGAGCCGGGGTCTTTCTCAGTGTCCTCACCACATACTCTTAGGTCAAGTCTATGCAACAGAAGGTAGATGTCAAGAAAGAATGTGGACAGTTAAAACAAAAATAAAAACAAAACATATTATAAGCAACAATAAAACTGAAGGGGAAGGAAAACCAGAAACTCTTTTCTTCTTTTACCCAATGGAACTATTTGCCAAGAGAACATGTTTTAGTTTTCTTCCCAAAAAAAACTTCAGAAAAAGAATCAGAGGGACATAATAATGCTTTGTGAAACTTATGAAAAAAAATCTGGCCACAGAGTATCTAGCAAGGAAGTTGAAATTCATGCAAAACATAGTGATATTAAATCACTCTAAATTTCTAAAAGAATGGCCAAAAAACCCCAAAAGACTTGAGAAATATAGTACAACTAAATTTCTTGCTTAGAATAGGAAAAGAGTAGAAATGTCAGTGACACTAAAATTAGAAAGAATAGCTTCAGATCCTTATTCATTAAAAAGGAAGAAACAAGATAGGCATGGTAGTGTGTGCCTATGGTTTCAGTTACTGGGGGGGCTGAGGCAGGAAGGTTGTGAGTTTGAGGCCAGCCTGGGCTACATAGTGAGACCCTAACCCTGTCTCAAAAAAACAAAATGCCAAAAAAAAAAAAAAAAAAAAGAAGAAAGAAGAGGAGGAAGAGAAGACAGAGCAAGTTGCTCTCTCTTTGCTCTTTTCTTTGGAAGTTCTTGAAATCATAGACTATGATTTTTGAGTGGATTTTCTTCCCACAAAGACAAAGGATGTTTTAAAAATGAAAGGCATAAGCAGCAGAGAAGAAAAGAGTATGGGAAGATGTCTTCTCATGTTATCCTTTTGAAAACCTGAGATGAGACCATCTCTTACCACAGACTTCCACTGCAGTCACCCACCTACCTCCACGTGACAAAGGCACAACATTACATCTAGCCATGTCACTCCTACTTCAGTAGGAAGGCGGACCTTTCATTTTTATGGGAACACCTGCCATAATAAACAGTTGTCCTAGAGAGGTTTCTAAAGTAGGAAAAGTATTATTGTTTATATTTTTCTAAAGTACACCAAAGAAAGGCAAAAATACATACAAAGAAATTAATTCAACTCTCTGTCTGCGAAAAGGTGAAAATAATGTGGGATGATTTTGTGGCCGTTACTCTCAGCCAGGTCTCATGGAAAGATAAAGGTCATGAATATATATCCCCTCACTTTTTTTCCTGAAAAGTATCAAAAAAATTTGTTCATGTTTTTGTCAAAAACTGAATTTTCTGTGTCTAGAAGTTTCAGGTAAATGAAATGAAGTTTTTCCATGGAGGCCTACAGATGTGTAGTATAGCTTCGTCTTTTCTCTTTATTGTTTCCTTTGTATTTCCTGAGCAGTTGTCTGAGACACTGCTTCCAAAGCAAAAATGTCTTCCACTGGTGTCAATTTATTTTATTTTATTTATTTTTTGCGATGCTGGGGATTAAGACTGTTGAGCATGCTAGGCAAGTACTCTACGACTGAGCTACATGCTCGGCTCCTTTGTTTTATTTTATTAACCATTCCTTTGGATGCATATAGGAATTATTAACAAGATTATTAGCGTTTTTTTTTTTTTGACCTTGGATGAGTTGTGACTGAGTTGAGTCTCTGCTGTGTGTGTGGTTTGCTCCGCTAAGTGTAGTTTGGTGCAAAGCCACTCTCCCCTGTCTCTGGGAGCTGCCTGACATCCCAATGTTCCATCACCTTCAGCTCCTGTCTGGGAACAATGGTGTCTGTTGACAAGGTTTGTCAAAGTGCAGTTGTGGAAAATGTGTGAGGTACTTACAGAGTACTTTGGGCATCTTAGAAGAGAGGCATGATGTAAATACAAGGGAGTAGGCATGGAGAATGTTCTCTCTCCATGGAAAGAAGAGCTTGACACGCTGGTGACAGTTTCTGGGTTATGTATTCCAGATTCTGTGTGTGTGCATTCCTGTGCAAAAGGTTGTACCTCCACTTGTGGTCAGGAAGTGGAGTTTTAGAAAGGTTTTTTTAAAGGCAGTTGGAAGGAAAGGTGTGCCATAAATGGAGGGTGGAAAAGAAGATTTGTGAAGGTACAGAGTGACTTCTACAAAGAGGGAGAGGGCTGGGGTGTGGCTCAGTGGTACAGTGCATGCCTAGCATATGTGAGGCTCTAGGTTCCATCCCTGGCACCACCAAGAAAAATAAAAAATATTTCAAAAACAGAGTGAGCAGAAATGTGAAACTTCCTTGGTGTGCAATTAAAGGAAACTCAGGAAGACAAATTAGAAAACGTTTCCAGGAATCGGATGTGGAAGGAGGCTTTTTCTGGCTCCATAGCTGTGAACATTAGTAGTACTCCTTTGTGTGAGTTTGAGAAGGAAAACCTCAATTTAAAAACGCAGGCAGGTGTTGTGGCAAGTTTGTAATACATTCTAGACAGGTTTTCTTTCTGTGAACTTGGAGGATGATAGTTAGTTGCTACTTATGGGAAGTGAGTCATCATAAAATAAATATGCAACCCTGACCCTGAGCCCTGGCACACTCAACCCTTAATAAATTCCTGATTAATCCAACAAATATTTAAGTCACCTAAGACAGACAGGCCTGCTTATGGACTTGTTTGGTAAAAATTACTATAAAAAAATGAAAGGTAACCAAAACATACAGGTAGAATTGGCATTTTACTTTGCCTGGAGGCTTGCCCTGATAAATAAATGATGAAAGACAAAGAAGAAAAAGATGGATTAACAGAGTATGATAAATAGCTGAACTTGGTTGTGGGCATGAACACTGTGGCAGGAGTGCCTCACTCTTACCTTCCAGCCAGTTTGGTTAATTCCGGGGCCCGAGGTGCAGGTCTTCCTGAGCAGGGACTCGTGTGTCCCTGTGCCATTTCTAGACTAGAGGAGCTAGGGGAAGCTAGAGGATTTTCATGCAAAGTTAAAACTGCCACCTGGAATTAGAAGAGCTGTGTTTGAATCTCAACTTTGCCATATTAGTCAGGGTAACTATCATTTTATAGAGTTAAAAAATAGTCTACTTTTACAGATCTACAAAAGTAGATAATTTCTCACCAGAGTGGTTATATGGATCAAATTTAAAAAACAAACGTCTGATTCAGGCATGGTGGCCACGCCTGTAATCCCAGTACTTGGGAGACTGAGGTAGTAGGATCTTGAGTTGGAGGACAGCCTGGGCTACATAGTCAGACCCTGTCTCAAAAAACAAAACAAAACAAAAGTGGGGGTGAGGGGATTTGAAATCTATTAAAAGATAATGAAAAGCAAAACACATTTATATTTATCTTAGTGGCTAGAAGAGCAGGCCTGTATTATAATTGCTTTGAATTCTTTACTATAGAAAACCAGATGTTACGTACTTAAAGTTCAAAAACTAGGCATGATCAGGATGATTTGGGAGTTGAATCTTTAAGTAGAAAGCAGCAGTACAACAATCTCATCAGATTTCTATCCTTGTGGTAGAATATTGGGACCCACTCTGAAAAGAGTCCTCCAGGTTTTTCCATCACCCTTGGATTCCCAGCCACAGTGAAACTGGGCATCAATTCATCATGACACATGCTTCCCGGCTACATTAAAGCAAAAATGAGTTTGCCAAGAAAAAGCAGCTTTGTGCAGAGGGCGTAGTGCAGGTCCTGGGAAAACTCGTCTGCCTGGTTTCACCTCAGCTCAATCTTTTGAGTGCAATTTTTGATGTCAGCTGTACCAAATAATATTATACTAACCATCACCCTGATGCTGATTCCTCATTTGTGAAACACACACACACACACACACACACACACACACACACACACACACACACACACAGAGTCACCGGAAAATCATAAATTGACATAACTTCCTAGATGACCCCAGGACTTCAAAGAGAGAAGCATCTATCAGATAAGAACCTGTATGTGTCACTTGTGTTTGAAAATGTTAGTCACGTTTAAATAACTGATGAGATACTTTTTTTTCTTTTTTTAATTTTTGCACAGCAGAGCAAGATTCAACAGACTGGAAAGGTCCAATCCCTGTCTTTCTGGCATTTTTGGTTTTATTTTTTTTCTGCTTCCTTCACTCTGGAGGTAGTCACAGTTTGGCCTCCCTGTCTACACAGGTTGCTGGGCAGGAGGAGAATCTGCCAGACTGAAGACTGCATTGTTCCTGCCTCCCAGGGACAGTCAGCAGGCTTTCCCCTGCCCCCTGCTCTGTCACTGAGCATGCCGTAAGCACACACTTCAGCACACCTTGTCATCACAGGAGCTTTCTGGAGGCACGCCAGCTGGAAGGCCCAAGGTCAAGCAACCACCATGACTATCAGCAACAAGGAGAACCTTGGGGGACCCACGGAGGTGACGGCAGGTGGAGAGGCAGTTAGTGAATTCTGCAGAACCGCCTGCTTGCTGCTGTGGCTTCAATGGCAGCGGCTGCTGTGAGTTCTGGGAAAGTTTTATCTACTGATCAACACAGTGTGCCAGAGGGCTCATGGGATAGCTTGCCTTGGCAGAAGCTTCCAGTGGTAGCCTGCAACTAGATGGCAGAAGGAAAAGACAAAAAAAAAAAAAAATGTAACACAAACCAGCAGGATCCGCTCCTCAGAGCAGGAACACAAGAACACCAGCACCGGCCTTCCCTGCACTAACCCTGCTCCTGCAGCCATGGCTGCACGCTTGTATTAATTACTTCTCCTTCCCAGGCGCATTTAGTCCAAACTACCTTTAGAGTTCAAAGTGCAGGAACAAAATAACTTGGGTTGAAAGCAATTAGCAAACAGGTTATTTTAAATTGACAGACACTTTTACCAGCTGGCCCAAATAGCTTGTATATGTCAGAGCTCAGCTAGTAAGCCCATGTCTTCCATGAAAGGATGAATGGGTTTTTCTTTTTAACATCTCCAGTGATATTCATTAATTTTATTTTGAGATTTAAGTATTTTTATTAAGAAGTATTTACTACAGAGCTAAACCAAAGAACTAATAAAAGTAAAAGCTTACACAAATGTCTCTTTGATATTAACCATCTTTATTTGTATATAAAGATTATGATAGTTTCTATAAATGCATTATTAATTTGTTGCCAGTATTTCTTTATTAACTTGGAATTTCCGTACCATCCCTGTAACACTTTTGTTGTTATAGTTTTAGGGATATATTTTTTCCTGTGTTATTAATACATAAAGCTTTTTTTTTCTCCTATTTTGAAAGTAAGTTCTCTGTTCATGTTGCCTTAGTGGGAGTTTAACAATATTGAATGAAGAATGAATTGCTTTCCAAAGCTCAAAATACGTAACTGCAGGAGAAATCCCTAGAATTTTATACCAACTTCTTCTAAGTTAATAATATCCTGACATTGCTTCATGAAGGGATTCTTCGTAGGATGATGGGTTCCTTGATAGCCTTTCACGTTACTTGATTTACATGCAACTTTTCAGGAACACTTAACATAAAGTGGGAGAATGCCCATTGGGTTATTGTGGGTGGTAATGACACCTGGGGAGTAGCTATGTTTTAGTGTCATTAATAGCTGCAGTAAATGCATATTGATTAACATGCATGCACACATGCAACCTGCTCTTCAATATGTTATTTAGATACACTAAGTAGAGGTGGTGCTCTTTTGGTTTTGTTCAGCGCCTGGAGCACTGTTGACGTTCATTAAAAGTTAAGGACAGTCATGTCTTGCTAACAAGCAATGTAAATTTTTCTTTTTTACAAAACCATTGGGAAAAAAATGGCAAGTCATAAAATGCCAGGTAAGACGCACAGAGGTATTCTAGTATCTTTATCCTGATGAAGCTAAGCTAAGTGTATTTGGTACATTTTTCTCACTGAAGACTTACCTCTCAATATTGACTCCTTGCATCATTAAAAAACCAAGAGAAAAGGCCCATAAGATCATATGTTAAGACTAATTAAATAGGCACTTCTGAAAATTAATTAAATTCAAAGGTCCAACCTATGAAGCTATAATGAAAATTGAAATGTGTAAAATATGTGATAAGACATTAAGTCTAACTGTAACCAAATGGCTAAACTAGATGTCATGCATTTACCATTAACCAATTCTGAATTGTATTTTACCAGGTAGACTCCACTGGGGAACAGTCAGGCTCTTTGGGAAATACTTTGCCCTTTTTCTTATAATAACAGCATTCCAAGGAACAGCCTTCTAAGATAAAGACTGGAGTAGGAAAACTGAGGGTCTGGCTGGGCACTGTTGCTGATAGACTCTCACTCTGAGGAATCTTTTACCCATCTGGGCTTCTGTTCCTCCTTTCTGCAGGTGAACAGCTCATTCCCACATTGAGCTTCCTTAGCTCCTTTTAGATTTAAAAGATGATTTCTAAAGAAACAACTTTATACAGATTGCTGTGTCACCACAGAAATTGATGGAGAGTCCAAAAGTTAGTGCAAAGAGCCTGGAGTCAGAGTTAGGAGACCTGGGACATATGTCTTGATTTCTGAATGTATGTCATTTTCCATCCTAAAATGTGAAGTATAGCAAACCCCTATCTAATTTGTCTGGGTGCTGTGAGAATGCAGTCTCATACATAAAAACAGAAAAGCTCCCAATATCTTTAGGGTTTATTTGAAAAATACAATATAACAATTTATTTTTAATAATATATGTTATGCAAAAATGATATTAGGTTTGGGGCTTATAGGGCACCTGATGTTATAGATATTTATCTCCAAAACACACGCAATCTTCTTTAGTTGTCCTGTTTTTTAAAGCATGGTACTCTTGAAAATTTAAACTTAATAAAAAACATCCTGGTTTTTTTAAGTCAGGCGGACGAACTTCCAATCTGTAGAACATGACTATTTCTTCTTGTTTCAGATAACTAGAACACAAGTATGCTGATTGAAATACAGCCAGAAATAGAATTCCCTATTAATCGAAAAAGCTTTAGTGAGATTCATTTCAATGTTTCCATTTGTATGGTTATATTACTAAAAAGCTTCTCCATAAGTTACACACACAAGCTAAAATGGTTGCAAGATCACAGTTTTTGGAAGGGAATTAAATCCTATACCCCTTCATGTGCAAACTCTCAGCTGATCTAAGAAATACCTCTTTTTGCCCTCTTGAAAAAACAGACAAGGAGAACAAAGCCTAAGAACAATGAAAGAAATGAACCCTCAAATATGGCAAGTACTTAGTATTACTAGTGGGGAAATTGCGGCAGGATGAGTCACTTTCATAAAGTCAGTTGTCTTTTGGTCTCCTTGACTAGAAATTCAGGGCTCCTTCTTTTCTTTTCTTTTTTTTGTATATATATATATATATATATATATATTTTTTATTCACATGTGCATACATTATTTGGGTCATTTCTCTCCCCTGCCCCGCTTCCCCACAGGGCTCTTCCTGCTGTACCTGCTATTCCTGCTGTGAGCATGTTGGAAATGGGAGAGGAGACGGGTGGGAGAAAAGATCAGGGCCTCCTCTATACTCAGAGGACCCATGTCTATCTAGGCAGAGTCTCCCAGGGGACCACTAAGATTTACCATCTTCTGCAGACAGTGTATCCCTCCTTTCTGTTCAGTAGCTTCCCTCCTCACCCTTCCGTCATACTCTTCCAATTGCCAAGTGGTCTTAGGAAATGAAACACAGGCCTCCAACCATGGAAAGTCTTGCTCTACTTATTTTTGGCCTTTCTGTTCTAATCAAGCAGGAAACACATCCCCAAATTGGCAAAATCTGTATTTTTCTTGTGTGTTTCTCCACTGCTGTCCATTCTAGGAAATAAAGAGTAAATAAACATAGCTGGTCTTCCTTTCTCACTCATGATTGTTCTGTAAACAATAACATTCATGCTATCCTGCTCTAAGGAGGCCATAAATGTGGTGACTCTCCTGTGCTGGCTATCTAGTCAGGTCCTTGAGGACTTCCTCTTAATCTTCTAGTCTTTAGGGGATACCTGTCATGCTCCAGGCATTTGCATTTTTTTTAAGATGGCCAGTTGTAAATTTTCTCACTTATATGCACCAAGCTTGGGAAAGGAAAAATGTTAAGTCTCTCCTGCCACCTTAGAGCAATAGCCCATGTAGTAAAACTGCCTGTCTGACACTATTCAGGGTGTTTACAGTTAATTTACTTAGCATCCATTTATTCTATTTCAGGAGGTTCCCAGAGGCAAAGTAGAGGCAGAGGCAAGGGTGGGATAAGTTCATAAAAAGTGGAATTCCCAAGCTCTAGTTCAATGTTAGTTCTGAATATTCTCTGGTCTCAGCAGGTAGTGTTGGGATTAGAAAGCCTAAGACAGCAAATTACTATTACTTTGTGCTAGAAAAGTCAGCTATGAAATTAATTTGGCTGGTATTAAAAACAGTGCTAATTGTAGGCTCAGAAGGCACAATACATTTTATTAGCACAAACTATATTATTGCATAATTATTATTTACTCATAATGCAATCATCCTATCAATTTGCTAGAATTTTGTCTCCTCTACAATTATTTCTTTTCTGTTGCCCATCAATAAAAGGATAGCAGCTGAACACAAAACAATGTGTTTGTAAAGATTCCATTCTGATGAGGGGAAAATGCCTTTATTTCTAAATGGTTGATTTTATAGTCTAGACAAAAAATGTCAGAAAGAGCAACCTGGAAAGGCCACTTACAGAAGTTTCTAGTGTTAGGGATTTGGAACTGTTGTGGCAGCATACTTGCTTTTAGGTCTTGACTGAAGGAGCCTGAGACACAGGAGGTAAATATAAGGTAGTCCAAGCTGTACATGTGCTAGCCTTGTTTTTCACCATTCAGCAGTATGAGACTGGGCTAGCTTCACGGGTTTGTTCACTAAAGAAGCATCCCACAGCTTTCTTGTGCACGTGTACAGAAAGGAGTTATGAACAAGAATGGGGGTGCCAAGAGAGAATACAGAAGGGAAGGGGGTTCTAACCGAATGAGAAAGGTAGGTCACGGGTGTACTTTGTATGCTTTCCACACGTCCATAGCATACCACACAGTTCTCAAGGGCAGAAACAGTGAATAATCCAACTTTGGTTTGCTGAATGCATTTCACTAACCTCACTGAAAGCAACCCTGATGATGCCTGGAGGTAGAACTGCAGAGCTCCAGGGGTTTAGTCTGAGGACACCGATATCAGAAAAGGCCAAGTTTTTGATTTTGAGACAAGTACTTCAGCATAACAGTGTAATGACATTACTGGTTTTGAATATTTTGTGACTCCTGCCAAGTATTACATTCTCTTGTTCAGATGTGCATTGACTTGGAGGCGAACAAAGTATTTTTCTAGAAGGAGCTAAAGTTTTTATTCTTTGTATGACAGGAAATAGTGACTTCTCTTTAAGGATTTTGGTATATATGAGGGATAAAATTGAAAGGCTGCTTCAAGCTTGCTGGTCTCTGGGCATTTCTGGAATTAGATGACAATTATAATAGTTGTTAAATAATTTTTTGGTAGTAGCCTTCTTAGAGTTAGTGATCCTTGTTTGTGACAATAGATAGATAATAAAGCAATATATTGAACTATTCTTATCATTTCCTACTTGCAAAGCTCTACCCATCCACCTATCTACGATTGGCTGTCAAGTCAGCACTCATTTTTCCCTGCAGAATGGATGGATTATTTGTCTACTTCTCAGTAAGATTATCCATCCACTTCTCTATCCTCTACCTCCAGCAGTTCAATGGGGGCCTCAACTCTTACAGGACGCCTTAGAGGTGAGGGCCAAAGTTGGGAAAAAACACTGTTCTGAATGGGCCTGTCATGGATTAATATGGAACACACTCTTTTTTGCAAGATGAAATAAAAAAACATTCATTTGAAAAAGTGGAGATCTATTATTCAAAGTTATAAGAGCATTCTATTTCATCATATCTGTCTTATTTATTTACCCATATATTGACATACATGCATACATATATGGAAGTAAACTTAAGGCAAAGTTTCCTTAAGGATCTTGGGAATTCCTTTTTTATTCTTAAACTCAGTAAGCTATATATTTTCTCAATGATATATCACACTTACCAAGCCTGAAAATCAAGTTTTTCTAGCCTTATTGAACTAGAACTGCATTTTAAAAAAAATCATTCTGAGGGGAGTGAATTAGAAATTCACTGAAACCGTGAAATTCCAAGGGACAGAGGCTCAAATGGCACATAAAATAAAGTGGAATGTTTACATATGTAGGTAAAAATTCAACCTAGTATTTCCTTTCCTTCCTTCCTTCCTTTCCTTCCCTTTCTTGGAGATAGTAGAGGTTGAACTCAAGACCTTGAGCTTGCTAGGCAGGTGCTCTATGGCTTGAACAATGCCCCCAGCCCTGTAATTTCATTTTGAAACATTTAAAATTCCATAAACCTTTAAGAGGTTCACAGGTATATTATCATGCTCATTAATTTATCTTTGTAGTAGCTTTAGTCTTTATGAGTCCATTTATTAAAATGCTGCTTTACTTCAGTAAGGAAATTCTTTATATTCTAGATTTTCCTTTAAAAGATATACCTGAAATGAGTGTATTTGCTTTATTTCTTTCATCTTATTCCTTTGGGGGATTAATAAAAGATAATAAGTAGTATAGGATTTGATAAACTTCTTTGAACCCTAAGTTGGGAAATCTCAAAACAGATCTGAGCTACATGTTTAACCTAAGTTTTTAATTAAGAAGTGGAGGTTGAAATATCTCTCTATATACATAGAGTTCTTTTTGATGAACTGATGTTTGTCATTGTTGCGTTTTATAGTCTCTCCACCCAAGAATGCCTATCAGAAGCTTACTTCATCGGGTCTCTCCTTGCTTAAATCCTCTTTCTTTCCAAAGTTACCTAACTCCAGTGAAAAATATCAGGCACCAAATGTCTGCTCTCCTCAAGAGTAGGAGTGAAAGGGGTGGGTGGATGAAGGGGCTGTAATTTCTTCATGACTGTCTCCTATATCGTCATAGCACGTCGTCCCTCTGTGACTATATTTATCACTGTCCATCTTGTATTGAGTTATTTATGTATTTGTTTCTTCATCTGGTAGAGTTCTGTTCAAATGACCTGAAGTTAGCAACCCTGGCTGGATCTTCTGTTATGGTTTGGATCTTATATCTTCCCCCAACGGCTCATGGATTACAGGCTTGGTCTCCAGCCTGTGGCACTATTGGGAGATGGTGGAATTTCTAAGAGGTGAGGACTAGTAGGAGGAAGTTAGGTCATTGGGGGCCTGTTCTTGAAGGGAACATTAGGAATGTGACTACTTCCCTATTTCTTTTTGTTTTCTGGCCTCCACGTGGTGAACATCTTTGCTCTACCTCACGTTCCCCGCCATGATGTTGCCCCTCTGAAAGTATGAAATTATGAAAACAAGAGAGACAACCAACCATGGGCTAAAACCTCTGAAACGATGAACCAAAATAAGTCTTTTCTCCTTTTAAGTTGATAATTTCAGGTACTTTGTTATAGCAATGGCTTCTAAGTTAATCACTTTCTCTGTGGTTCTTTTGTTTATGAACATCACCAGCTCTTTACTTTGGAAGAACTACTTTCAGTGTCCAGGTCACTACCTAAAAGCAACAAGAAGTCATCCCGGCATTAAATCTTAGTGGTGAATACTCAGGCCTCCTGATCTTAGGACCTGAGGGCTTTCTGTTTTTGCTCTGATCAAGTTGGCATTAGGATTAGAACATACCCCTTTCACATACACTCTCCAGCAAGAACTCCATCCCTGTAGGCATCCTGATCTCACCTGGATTTCTCAAACCTAATTTGGATCAGGGTGTGAGTAGGTGAGAGTGTTTGAAAGAAGAGGCCCTTGGGGCTTCTAGAAACTTTCTGCTGCTAGGATGTCACCTGGATGTTTTCTGGTTTCTCAAAACAAGATTACCTTTCAGTGTGGAATGATGCAGAGGGCAGGCTCAAGTCCCAGGTCAGCACTGACGGACTGCTCATGTAACCTCATTGTCTATTTTCTCTGTGCCTCAGTTTCCTCATATGACATGTGGGTTTAATAATAGTGTCCGTCTCACGGGGTGTCTTGCAGATTAAACAAGCCAATACATGTGAATGTTAAAATGACTGACAGTAGAAAGCTATGATTCTAATCTAGTGGTATTTATTACTATATGGCTTATATGCCTTCAAAGTTTGACTTTTCCTTTAATTCTAGGAGATTAATCAAATTCTGTCAATGACTCATGCTCCTTGTTTCTCAGGAGAAAGGATATTAATCAGTCATGGGTGAGAATGTAGTGTCCCCATGTACCTTCGGGATCAATGACTGGACACCTGAGTCTTGTCCCTGTCTCTTTTGATTCCTAGGAAAAGCAAAATCAAACAAGTCTTTACCTCCTCCACCCTCAAAAAAATTTATTTGGTCTTTATTACATCTTTGAGAACTACCTTCAGAAGCAGAACCAAAATGCTATTAAAGCAACTCATGAACTTTGGTTTGCTTCCAATAGTGAAGTCAATACTCAAAAAAGTGAGACAAGTCTTATTTTCATGTGCCTTCCTTAGGTGGATACTTCAAATAGGATATATACATGTACATGTAACACACACACACACACACACACACACACACACACACACACACACGAGTTTAAAATAGTAAAGACAATGAGATGATTAGAAGTCATTAAGAAACCAAATTCCAAGCACAGGTGAGCTTCCTATACTGACTTATTTGTCAATGGATGTCATGTGACAAATTTGAGCACAGGAAGAAGCACGTTTTGCTGCTTTGATAATTTGCCAATGCATTTTATTCTTTTACAAATTCAAGAGGAGAATCATGGGTCTGGGGATGTAGCTCAGTGGTAGAGAGCTTGGGGAGCATGCACAGGCCCTGAGTTTGATCCCCAGCACTGCGGAAAATAAACCAAAACAAAAAACAAGCAAAACCCCAAAAGAGGGATCGCTTTGAAATATCCCAGTTTCCTTTATTTAACATCCTGGTTTCCCAGGCTGTTTTACAAGCAGCAGGGACTCTGAGGGTTCAGCCAGCTGGGGACATCCAGTTGAACAGCTGGAGAACAGAGGTAAGAGCTGGATAAAGCAAGGACAGCAAACATCCACGTGGGACCAGAGGATGTCAAATGAGTGAGTGATCTTGGGCCATTCAAATAACCTGTCTCTGTGCCTCAGTTTACTCCTCATAAAATGAAGGCATTGGGTTTAATGACCTGAAGAGTCCTTTCTGCATGTCAGATAGACAAAGAAGAGTAGAGAAAGTCTTTATTGCACAGACCTTGGCAAAACTCTATAAGGTGAGACAATTGTGTACATCTTCCCAAGTTATGTTTTCTTGTTTTTGATCAGTTTTGACTATTTCATCATCTGCTATTCCTGGCTGTGAGGGATGGGTCAGTCAATTGGGAGAATGATTAAGCCAGGCTATCTTTTTTTTTTTTTTAAATCCTTGAAGGTAGCTATGGACAGTTCTTATGGGAGAAGGGTTTATCCCAGTGGTCAGTTTATTTGTGCATGTCTTTCCTTTAGTCTTTCCAGTCCTTTCCTCATCAACAGGAAATAAAGAATTGCTCAGATTTCAAATTTTGTGTGATTTTTCATTATTCCTCCACACACATATATGCACTCTGAAATGAACCTAGAGATAGACAGTACTTTTGTGTTTCTGTAAAGTTGTTTAAGTGCAAAATTAAAAATGAGATTGCCTACCATATTTTCTGAAATCACCTGCTCTGTTCCTGTTGGAGAACATACAGTACCCTCCCTCTGTTATTCATGAATTGAAACTGAAAAGCAAGCTGAAGGATGAAGATGTCAGTAAATGATAAATGATTGACTCATGATGACACCGGCTTCTCATCTGCTAATGGCTGTTATTGTTGCAGGAGGGGCTCATTACTTTCTAGGTGTGGTTCCCCACTAGGGCCAAATCAGTTTATCAGAGACCAAATAAGCACATGTGATATAATTAGAGTTGTGCTACCAGCAAAGCAACCTACTCTTCCCATTTAAAAGAAAAATACTCACTTTTCCTTGGCAACCACACCTTCTAATTACTTGCAAATGTTTAAGACTCATTATCTTCAAAGTTTTGGAGAAAGACAGAAAAAAGAGGCGGGGTGGGGGGGTGGGGGGGGGAAGCACTGATCTTGGAAACTCCAAGGATCAAAGGCTCAGGTTAAACAGCCACTCTACTTTTTTTTGGGGCAACACCAAAGCCCCACCGCAGAAAGGGTGAGTTGACAACTGTTAGGCAATCCAGGTGGCCAGTGAGCACCTATTGCCTATGACACACCCATCACCCACCTCCTTTGATGCATGTATTGAGCAAGAGATGGTGGTGGTGGTGTGTGTAGGAGGGATGGATTGAGCCAGAACTGAAGTGGTTAAATACTGCCACCTTTCTTCCCCTCAACAATCCTGGGTCAGCTCACCTCTGGGTAGCTTAAAACTACCTTCTTTACCTGAGGACCTGGTGTTTCTCCTGACTCTATTTGGAAGGTCCTTGTTCCTGAGCATCAGGCCTGCTGGGAAATTTTATTCCCGCTGTTGGCAAGACACACAGTGCTTCTTTACATTCTGCAAGGGAGCTGAGCTCTCTAGTTTCCCTCTGTGGAGTGCTTGGCCACGAAGAGGCAGAATAAGACTTAAAAAGAGATAATGTCTGAGCAAGCGTCATGGGTGATCCAGTAACCATGAGCTCAGTGACTTCAGCGTGTTCTCTCCATAGGACATCAGCATTTTGGTTTTAAAATGAGGCTGATGACCTGTGTGGAGTAGCCTGTCAAGTCTTTCTCAGATATCCAACCAAGCTACTGAAATGTGCATTTTTTTCTCCTATTTCCTCTCATTCCTGTGTCTTGAACGGTTATTATGTAAGTCTGATTTCCATCACAGTGACAAATTCCTAAGGAAATCTACTTAAAAGGAGGAATGGCTTATTTGAGCTCTCAGTCAAATAAGCCTGGTTCCAGTCCATGGTCCATTGGCTCTGCTATTCTGGGGCCTGTGGTGACATAGTCAATCATGGCAGGAGAGTATAGTGGAAAAGCTGCTCTCTTCACAGCAGCTGAGAAACACAGAGAGAGACCGGGTCTGAGGTCACAATACCCCTTCAGGACCATACCCACAGTGACCTAACTTCTTTCCACTGGGCTCCACTTAAAGGTTCCCCCACTGCCCAACAACACTGCAGGCTGGCACCCAAGCCTTCAGCACATGAGTCTTTGGAGGACATTTAAGATCCAAAACAGCAGTTATGGTCTTAAGAAGGGGGACTTTCTACAGTCTCGGGAATATGGGTGCAAGTAAACATTCTCTTATACTCCCGAATACTGCCCCAGTGGTATACCTTTAAATTACCTGAAAGAATTTTGGCCTCCGAACAAGGATACTACACTTCTATTGACTCATTCAACTACGGAAGTGCTTCTGGAAGTTTCAGGAATGTATTAAGAGGCCCTAAAATGAACAAAACGCATATTCTGACCTGGAGTGAATTCACAGATACACTGTTTCTTTTCATCCCATTCTATTTCTTTGTTTTTCTTCCTCCTTGCTTGCCTCTGTTCTTCCCTCTCTTCAATTTCTTCCTTTAGTGCTACCAATATCACGTATCCCTTGCCACTTGCAAACTACTTAGGGGAGTATTTTCTGGTTTTCAAATAAACTTGGTTGATTTTCCTTCCACTCTGGATTCTTTATGGAGAATAATAAAAATGGGAAGGCCACAGACATTTCTGAATTTACTTAGAGAAATTACATCCAGGTAGTTTTTCACGGGAATTCTAGTGTTTGGGATGGTCCCACACAAGTTGCCATGTTGCCACTTAACGTTTCATTCAGTCATGCCAAAAGTTTTATTAAAGGATGCTCTGGATAACTAAACAGTGTCTGTCTTCTTTTGAATTTTTATGCTACTTTAAACCCTTTAAAAGGGACTGGATTTCTAAACTTCTCTCTTAAAGTTGAAAAACACTTTTAGTATCTGTTAAGTGTTCATGTTGTGCTCAGCACTTAACCAATGGTATAAATGTTGTTGCTATATGAGAACCATATGATACAGTCTTCCTCCTGGAGGTTCTGACTTCCTAAAGGAGAGCAAAGTATATACTGCTTTTGTATGCACACACTTAGGGTTGAGTGGGTGTGTATTTCTAGTGCATATACATATACACATGCTTTAAAATAACATCATGTGGACATGCATGTTTGTATACACACATGCACACACAAACACACACACACATATAGAGTAGTCCTTTCAGAATCGGAAGTCTTAGACTTTAAGAAAAGTCTGGCAGACACAGTGGAGTCAAAAGTGAATTTTAAAATACCATGAATTTCATTAATATGAGACAATAAAAAGCAACGTTAAATAAATGTTTGTGTTGTTTGTCATCCTTTTCTCTCTAGGAGCTTTCCAGCAACTCCTTCATGGAATTTTTGTTTTTGATTCAGAGTTTTGCTATATAGTATGATAAAGTCTTGGCCTCTCCTAGGATTATAAGCATGGGCCACCATGCCTGACTCCCCTTCACTGATTTTTTTAATGAATAGTTAGTGGAAAAGTTTAGTCTTCTTGAAATCAACTTGGTGGGCTTTTTCTGGTTCTCCATAAAATGTTTAGTGCTCTTCTGATTTTATACTCCTTGCCTCTGAGTGTGTTTTAGTCTCCAGAGCCTTACCTCCCTGCAAGTTTATCAGTTCTGTTTCTCCCATGTGAGGATAAGGAGAGATGTCCAATGTCCAAGGCTAGGATCCTCTTTCCTTCATCTTCTTTATCTTTTCCAAGACAAATATTTAAGAAAATAATACTTACCATTTTGTGTATATTATTTAGTCATTTAATAAAAATTTATTGAGGACCAGCTATGTGACAAACATAATACCATATGTCAGACATGCAAAGGGAAATAAGATGGGTATGATTCTTAAAAAAGTAATTTTTTTAAAAGGGTGTGTTTTTTTTTTCCCCAAACCAAGCTGTTTGTCAGGCCCTGTGCTAAATGCTTTTGGGTCTATCCTCATTTTATTCTGGTAACAATTTTATAAAGAAGTCTACCTGTTTTATAAGGGAGGTGCTGTGTTCTGAAGGTTGCTACCCTCCCCAGATTCCTCTGAAATCTAATCCCACTGTGGTGGTATAAAAAGCTGGGGTCTTTGGGAGATGATATGGTTATGATGTATCTACCCTCATGAGTAGGATCAGTGTCCTTACAAAAGAGGCCCTAAACAGCTTGTTCTTCCCTTCCACTGCATGAGGACACATAAATGTCACCATCTATGAGGAACAGGCCCACACCAGACACTAAATCTGCTGGTGCCTTGATCTTGGACTACCTAACCTCCAGAACACTGAACAATAAGCTTTTATCATTTGCACATTACTCAGTCTAAAGTATTTTGTTACAGCAGCCCCAACGTACTAAGACAGAAATCCGTACTGAGAAGTAGTTGCTGAAAGAAATACCTAAAAATGTGTCAGCAGCTTTGTAACTGGGTAGTGGGAAGAGGCTGAGAGACTTTGATGTGAAAGCTATACAAAATCCTACATTGTTATGAGTGGGTTATTAAGGGTGATTCTATGAGGGCTCAGAGAGGAGAGTTGTGGAGACATCCTCAATGGCCTTAGAGATTACCTAAGTGGTTGGATCAGAATGTTGGTAGAATGTGGTAAAGGACATTCTGATGAGGTCTCAAGTGGAAATCAGGAACCTGTTATTGGACACTGGAGGAAAGGTGATATTTGTTGTAAAATGGAATTCAGCTGAATCTTGTTCATTCATGTCACAGTGTTTTGTGAAAGATAGAGCTTGTGGATGATAAAATTTGATATTTGGCAAGAGAAATATCTAAGCAAAATATTGAGGGTGTGGTTTCTGACTGCTTATATAAAATGAGAGAGGAGAAAAGTGTTTCAAAGGTGATTTATAATCCAAAGGGATGGAGAGCTTAAAGATTTGGAAACTTCTCAGCCTGGCTATATTGTAACAGGTGAGGGGCATGTTTGAGAGAGAACACCACTGGAGTGGTGGATAAAGAGATTAGCATGGACTGGTCAAGGCTAATTGAAGTGGTGGAAGAGTGACTCTGAAGGCATCTGAGATGTCTTTGGGACTGCCATGCCCATCACAGGCCTAGAGTCACAGATGCTTAGGAGCAGATGTATTTAACAAGAGGGACCCAGCTACCTGTAGGACCTCTCTGCCTGCACCACCAAAGACTCTGCTCCCTGCATTCCAACAATGTCCCTTGACCACCCCAGGTTTGTCTCCAGTAGGTCCTAGATCAGGAGTGGCTGCTCCTTCAGAGGGTATAGGTGCCAACCTTGGTGCTATTTGCTTGGTGCCATCTTCACTGACTCACAGAGTGCTAGGCTATGGGAGGGTGACTGCCTCCATTAAGATGTAAAAGAATTCTCAGGAGAGCCTCAGGGTCTAGGCAGAGAGTTGATATGGGGTAGGACAATTGTAGAGGGCCCCCAACTAAGGCAGTGCTTGTGGAGCCAAGGGGATGGGGCTGCTACCAAGTTCCCAGATCAGTAGGGCCATCTGCATGCAACTGCAGCTTGGCAGAGCTGCAGGCCTTTGACTCCAAACTCTAAGAGTTTCTATGTGGGCTGTATGCTATAAAACCATAGGAGTTGTCTGGAGACTTGGGGGCCAACTAGCCCTTGCCCGCTATGTGTGTAGAAGGTAGAATTTTGAGTCAAAGAAGGTTATTCTCTGGCCTTGTGATTTAATATGGTTTGGCCATTCGGTTTTGAGAGGAGGAAATAGGTGTCTAGTGGCAGTATTGAGTCAAGCTCAAGTCTGTCTGATGCCAAAGTCACTTATTTTAAGCATTATAGGGTACTGCTTTTACTACTGTACTCCAGGATCCTGGGCCAGGGGAAAGAGGTAATATATTTCTGGAGGAAAGCATGGGAGAGCTGATGTTGGAATGACTACCATCACCACTTCCCAGGTTCTTCTGGATGACACACACCTTTTGCAAAAGAATCCTAAGGTCTCCCTGCTATGGTTTTAAAGTACAGAAGGGATTTCTGTACTTTATGTGTGGGAATAATAATGAATGCTTGGTCAACCTTCAATCAAAGAATTATTACCTTCTAGTGAGCATTTCTAGTTCATGCACCAAAAAGGAAGAGGAAATATTCAGAAATAAGCCCTAATTCCGGGAAGAAATTAATATAATTGAAATTCTGAGAAGAAATTAACATACATTGAGTAATAATTAAATGAGCTTGATAGGATTTATACTATTGGTAAGAGTAGATTATCAAGCACCTTAATTTTTTTTCTTCTGTGCTTGATATTTCATTATTGATTGATTGATTGATGGAGGCAGGGTCTCACTATATAGCCCAGGCTGACCTTGAACTCTTGATCCTCTTGCCTTAGCCTTCCAAGTGCTGGGGTTCCAGGCATGTGCCACCACTGAAGGTTGTATTGGATTGGATATTTTAATGCAAAGTGCTCACTCTTATGCTTTAGTTCAAGATACTCCACCCCCCCAGCTTCTGTGAATTAAAGAGTACTGGCACAAATACTAACTTGACAATGTGGAGGCTTGTGTTTCCTTACTCTGTTTCATTCCCAAATGGACTCTAATACTGGCTCAAAGCCCCTGAGCTGCTCTAGCTGTTACAAAGAGATTTAGTATACCCCAAGGTTGCTCACTCAATATGCTTTTGGTTCCGATACAGTATTCCATGAAAGAACCGACGGCTCTTTTTCTTTTCTTTTTTTTGAAACAAAGTCTTGCTATGCTGGCCTTGAACTCACCATCTCCCTGCTTCCACCAGGGTTATAGATGTGCACAACCAGGCCTGGCTAACAGAAGCAGCAGCATCTCTTTTTCTGTGTGTTTGCTCTAATTTCTATACCTATGTGGTTATGATTTTTGTCTCTACAAAAATAGCACTAGCAATACTTCTAAAAAGTAATCTTAAAAATCTTCTAGCTTCCTAAGCATTCTAGCAAAGGGCACATCAAATGTTTTCTTGTTAATGTGTAAGAGTCACTTATGTTTCCATTTATAACAGTATACTGATCTTATACCCTCCCTCCTTCTCTCCCTTCCTTCCTTCCTTCCTTCCTTCCTTCCTTTCTTCCTTCCTTCCTTCCTTCCTTCCTTCTTTCCTTCCTTCCTTCCTTCCTCCTTCTCCTTCTTTTTTTTCTCCTCCTCCTCCTTCTTCTTTCTTCTTTCTTCTTCTTCACAGGTTCTCACTATGAAGCCTAGGCTGGCCTCACATTGGAGATCTTTCTGACTCAGCCTCCCTAAGTGCTGAGATTGCAGGTTTGTGCCACCACACCCAGCTTTAAATCTACTATTATCTTAAGATAAAATTCTCTTGAGAATTTGTTGAGCATGGAAAACAAATTTTCTACTATAGATAAAATGACAAAACAGGAAAATCTAAAGAAAGTGTTTCGCTAATCACTATTCCTTTCTGGTAGCATCTCTTTAGAGAAAAGTATCTAATGACCTCTCTTTACCAATCAAATTATTATCATAATGGGTTCATGTCCTACAGACATCACATTAAAATAAATGTGGTAGCTGAGCTCAGAGATTTCATGCAATATGGATTTCAACATTTCTCTGCCTTACGCAGGAAGTTAAGATAAAATAAAGCATTAAAGCACCAGGAGAAAAAATCCTGCTTTATCCATGTAGATCAAATTCCTCATTCTTACTGTAGTTGTCTTTCATAGTCTTACACACATATATATGCAAACACATTTTTCTAGACTACATAGCATCTACATGAGGCAAATGAATTTCCTGTTCAAAATCTATGCAATTATAGTTTGCTGGCCCACAAATAGTTCAACACAAAGGCACACAGGAAAAATGGAGAACAGACTCACAGCTCTTCATAAGCAGGTCAGTAGATACCCAACCATTACCAAATGATGGGGTGCATAATGTTTGTGCTACCTGGAATGTAACAAGGATGCTTACTGGACTTGCAACGTATAAGGAAGGAAAGTTAAGAAAAAAGTTCCAGGGAAAAATAAATTTCCTTGTTAAACACCTGTACTACTTCTGTTTAATACATGCTAAGCCACAAACTTGAATTCAACCTATGCCTAGTAACATTTTTCAGGTAAATTTGGCTGCCTGATAGCTGACATCTACTAGTCACAATAGGAAATGTGTTCAAAGGTGAAGAGAAGAACCACTCTCCAAAAGACCACTTTCCATCTTTATTACACACTAGTGAGCCATTCTAGTTTGAAACTGCCCTGCACTGTGACTAATAGACCAATTCAGAGTTCATTTTGCTGAATCAGCTTGCTGGAACAGTTGGGTTTTGCCATTAAGAAGCCAGTGTCTGCACCTGAAAGAACCAATTTGTTCTTTCATGGAAGTAAAACCAACTGTTGTTTTCAATAGATCATAAGAATTGGAAACAGATATTAAATTATACTATCAGAGAGAAAATGAACGCATATATACATGTGTGTATACACACAGACACACACACACACACTTATCAGTTGTTATCTCCTGATGATTTTGACTTCAGGACTGACTCAGACTTCAAACTAACAAGAGAACAAGCAAACAAAAAAATACAGTCTCAGTCTAGGAACTTGGCCCAAAAGGCTCTTCATTCAACCTGAGTTTCATCATTAAATTCACTTCCCAAGACATTGAGCTCCATAGAGACAGTGCTGGGGCAAGTGAGAGCCTGACGGGCACTGGGCGACCCTGTGCCTCGCTGAGGAAAAAAACTAAAGATGGACAAAGGAGATCCTAAGAAGCTGAGAGGCAAGATGTCATCATGTGCATTCTTCGTGCAAACTTGCCGGGAGGAGCACAAGAAGAAGCACTCCAATGCTTCAGTCAGCTTCTCAGAGTTTTCTAAGAAGTGCTCAGAGAGGTGGAAGACCATGTCTGCTAAAGAGAAAGGGAAATCTGAAGACAGGGCAAAGGCAGACAAGGCTCACTATGAAAGAGAAATGAAAACTTACATCCCTACTAAAGGAAAGACAAAAAAGTAGTTCAAGGATCCCAATGCACCCAAGAGGCCTCCTTTGTTTTGTTCTGAGTATCGCTCCAAAATCAAAGGTGAGCATCCCGGCCTGTCCATTGGCGATGTTGCAAAGCAGCTGGGAGAGATGTGAAACAACACTGCTGCAGACGACAAGCAGCCTTATGAAAAGAAGGCGGCCAAGCTGAAGGAAAAGTACAAAAAGAATATTGCTGCCTATCAAGCTAAAGGATGCAGCGAGAAAGGGAGCTGTCAATGCTGAAAGGAGCAAGAAAAAGAAGGAAGAGGAGGAAGATGAGGAGGAGGAAGATGAGGAGGACGAAGAGGATGAGGAAGAGGAGGACGACGCAGAAGATGAAGATGAAGAAGAAGATGATGATGATGAATATTTGGTTCTAGCGCAGTTTTTTCTTGTCTATAAAGCATTTAACCCCCCTGTATCCAACTCGCTCTTTTTAAAGAAAAAAAAATTGAAATGTAAGGTTATGTAAGATTTGTTTTTAAACTGTACAGTGTCTTTTTTTGTATAGTTATCACACTACCGCATGTGTCGTTAGATAGCTCTGTCCTGGTTTATGTTCAGTAGCCACTAACCTTGCCTGGTGCAGTATGGGGGTTGTGAATTGGCATGGAGATTTAAAGCAGGTTCTTGTGCACAGCACAAATTAGTTATATATGGGGACGGTAGTTTTTTCATCTTCAGTTGTCTCTGATGCAGCTTATAGGAAATAATTGTTGTTCTGTTAACTGAATACCACTCTAATTGCAAAAAAAAAAAGTTGCAGGTGTTTTGCTGACATTCTGAATGTTTCTAAGTAAATAAAAATTTTTTTATTTAAAAAAAATAAATTCACTTCCCAATAGAACTGCTTACATTTATGCTTCAAATTTTTAAAACTTACTTGCCATCAGTTCCATGACTTTGCCATATTTCTAAGTGCAATCAAGTTTGCTTATAAGGTTAGTTTCCTCCACAAAAAATAAGCTCATCAAAAATGCAAGAAGGTACACAGGGCAAATGATCCAAGTTTTCTAGAACACTTGATTCATACACCACAATAATTTGCAAGTAGAATGAGAGAATCCAGAGAATCTGATATTCTTGACCCAGATACCTTCCTTAGCCTGGACACATAAACTAATATCCCACAGGCAAAGAGGAAAGTTAGTGAAGCATAAACACACTGAGAATCACAGGACAATTCAGGACACTCAGGCACCAACCAAGGAATGTCTCAGTTAAACAAGCACTTGGTAATACTTTTCATTTAAATTTGTCCGATCCCTATTCAGAACACTTAGCGATCTGTAAATAATAAACTCTCATAAGCTATAACTGACTTTTCTAAGTTTTTTCCCACAGGGAAAAAAAATTCCTTAGGAAAGTTGAAAGAATATGATTTTGTATGGTTAAAGCCCCACAAAACCAATGTGACTTAGGTACTATCTTTGAATTGGTTCAATGGAATTTAAAAAAAAAAAAAGCTAATACAGATTTACGCATTTCTTGCTGTAGACTGAATTGTGTTCCTCACCTCGCCCTCAAATTCTTAGGTTGAAGCCTTACTTAGGTTGAGGTTTTCGCTGATATGACCGAGCAATGAATCGGCCAACACCTTAACCTTAGACTTGTCAGCCTCCAGATCAATGAGAAGTAAGTTTCCATTGTTGATTTTTTTTTTGCAGCAGCAGCCAGAGCAGATTAAGATGGTTCTTTTTACTTTTCAGTAGACCTCCACATGAATCATCTAATTTTTAAAAATAATTCTCTAACTACCCCCATATCGAATGAATAACTGAGGCATACAGGTAATTAAATAATTGCCCAGGGACAGAGCACAGGCACCTCTAGGGCCTTTACAAGTCCTCTGACTCTGAGGGAACCCTCTGGGGATGGGAAGGTGGGACAGCCCTGCCATCTCACCTGCACTAAGGTGTTACGGACCAAATCACCCACTGCTGCTAGAGGTGTCTCCCATATCCTTCTAGGACCCCAAGGCAGAAGACACTTAAGAAACACTGACATCCTTTACAGTATTAGTTTTAGGGCCTTTGCAACAGGAAAGGAAGTCTACCCTTCATTTCCTCACTGCATTGAATCTAGGGATAGACTCCCAATACCTGGGGTCCTAATGGCCAGCTCTATTTCCTGCCTTTTTAAGCAGAGCATAGGGACATGATGGAATCTGTTCTTGTTACCTTTAATTCTCATTATGTGGATCAGTTTTTACAGAGTTCTGTATAGTTCCTGAGGCTATGAGAGGAAGAGGCTTATATGGCTTTTTATTGTGGTGCTTTTCTTTTTACCCATGTAGACAGTAGGTTTGGAAAATTTTAAGCAGTTTCTTTGTCTTAATTAGATGGCATTATGATACTCATTATAATAGATAATAGTTGACGTTAATCAAAACAACCAACTTTCTAATTGAATTGATAAACCAATCAGTCCCCCTAAGGCACTTTATAGCATACTATGTAGAATGAGAATAATTAGATATAGTTGTACAATATGGTGAAAATTAAAAGTAAAAAAAAATATGATTTGTAACTGTAATTTAAAGTCTCTGAATTTTTTTTCAATGACAGTTACCATCAATGATTCTCTGGAGAAAATTGTTAGTTAAATTTACTTGTATTTTTATAAATAGAGGAATTTAAATCCAAAATTAAACAAGCGACTACCTATCTATTTTTGAAAGGACAATTTGTACATTTGCTTATTTATTTAAGCTAGATTGTCTTTGCTTATTGAAGCAAAAGAAACAGTGTTTGAGAGTGGTTTTGATCTGTAAGAAATCCTTATCTCCTATAAATATCCAGATATTAATCTGCTTAATCCTACTATGCTCAAAACAGAATTCTGAGCAAGTTCTGAAGTGGAGGGGAGGGTGTATAAGCAGAAGGCTCTGCCAGCCATGGGGTTTGAGGAGCCCAGACAGCTCAGATTATGGCTAAAATACCAACCTCAGTAGGTGGGGAATCCCTACACAGCAATCCTTTCCACCAGAATCCCCTGAAGACCTTGCTAAAGCCCAGGTCACTGGACCTGACCCCTAGGGTTTCTGCAGGTCTGGGAGCTCCCCTTTGAGAACCACCACTCTGGTGCTGTGTGATGCAATTTGAAGAGGAGTGGAACTAAGTCCTCTCTATTTTCTCCTGTCAAGTAAGATCCTGGAATGGTCAGCACAAGAGGCCTGGTTACCAAAAGAGCTTCTAAGGGATCATACAAAATCTGTTAACTACCACTAACAAGATCTTAGGATAACCCTCTTAAATTTTAAACTGTACCATGTGAATATTTCTGCTTTAAGTAGCTTCATCTCTGTCTCTATTTAGATCTCTGTATATTTATCGGAATCTCTATCCTGTTTTTATTTTTATATCTATCCATATCCATATCAGTATATATGTATGCATATATACTGCATACGTATATTAAGTCAGGTGCCTTCCTACTATTTTATCTCCTTTTAAATTATCTGATGTAAAAATGTGCTGGGGTGATCCTTCACTGACCTGGTCTTTTTTTTTTTTATAAACTTTCTATTAGGATATTCATTTTATGGAGGGATTAATAATGACAATTCCAAATAGATTTATACTGTACATTGGTTACATTGACCCCATTATCTCTTCCCTTTAACCCCCTCCCCATCTCACTTAAAGCAATTGCAAGTTTTCTTAGTTCTATTTCATAGAGGTACATGAAGCACTGACCGGGTCTTATGGTTGAAAACAGAAGACTGGGCAAGGGGATAAGGAAGTCACATAGTAGGGAATTTAATTTTAAGAAGACTCTTTGAAAAGAAAGTTATACTTGGTATTGTCCCTAAATATCAAGAATCTTAGGTTAGAAGTTTTGGATCTCTATGGGGTCCATAGGTAGGCAAAGTGATCTTTTAATTCCCTGAAATCATACATGAAATATTGCATATGTATGAAGTGCACATTTTCTGTATAAGGGTCTATTACTTCCAACAGCTTCCCAAAGCTATTCAGATAATTTTCTAAAAATACATTTCAGAAAGAAAGTGTATACGTATAATATAGAGAATCTTTATATGATAAAATCACCAGTATATTTATGAAAACTATTGATTTAAAAAGTACACCTGGAGATAACAGAGGACCATGTCCCACAAATGAATTAAAGAATGTTATCTTGTTTTTAAAAGTCAGTTTTGAAAAACAAAAACATCATAGAATACACACGTGACCATATAAACGATGGCCTGTTTCAGAAACCATGTAAATACCTTAGACATTTACCTTCTAGACAAAGGCACCACTGTATTTTTCGCAATGAGTAAAGAGGTAAGGGAGCTCTGTGCTCAGACTGGGTAGAAATCAACATTGCACTTCTTGTTTATCAGGCCTGGCCTCATGGAGACCTGGGATTGCATCCCTTATCTCTCCCACTTGTCTCACAATCACTTCTTGGTTTATTTTTTTAAAGACTCCTCAAAGGGGAAGTTACCTTAACATAACAGATATTTAAGAGTTTACATTTTCTTTAACAACCCTCTTCAATTTAAAGCATTCCCAGTGTAAAATAGGTTCAAAATAAATTTCAAATGAACAAAGCTCACCTTCATGTGGAAAGTTTGGGAATTGTGAGCCAGAACCTTGCTATTGTCACATTGTCAACTACAGAATGGAGCTCAAAACCAAGGGGGATGGGCAGCTGCTTAAGACTGAAGATTCAAAAGGAGGTCATCCTAAAGAAGGTGCCTGAATGTCACATGCCGCATGGGGGAGGGGCAGCATGATTGCTACAGGGTTGGGTTTCTAGACTTTTAGAAGCCAGATGAAGTCTCGGAAGGGTCAGTCTTATGGGTCAGTATAAGAGGGTTGGCTGCCAATGCCATGCAACCACAATAAATTAATTTCTTGTAATTTACAATGCCTTTGAATAAAGTATTTAAATACTTTAAAGTTCTCCAAGGCAATTGTCTTCTGACTAAAAGCAAAAATAATAAAAGTGATACCATCTCTCTTTTTTCCTGGTAATCTAACAACATAGTTTTTCATGAGGTAGAAATTCTGGCTCATCTTACTTCCTTCAAAAGCAAAAGTTTATTTACCAATCTCAGCCTCAACTTTCCTGTAGCTAAATGAGAGATAATAATGGTGTTCGTCATAAGAATTAAATAATGGACACAAATCATCTGGTGATTTGGGAGTGATAAGCACTCCCAAATGTTGGTTCCTTCTTCATTCTCAGAGATTTCAAAGATAGCACCCAAGTAAGACTCCACTGTATTTTAATCTGAATTCCAACGGTTAGTATCTATAAACATCCAGCTACTTCACACAGTTTCTAATTTTAGCAAATCATTTACCTGTCAGTGTACTATGAATGCATTATAAAGATTATTCCATTATAAGGGAATGTTTTGCTTTAAATGAATTTTTTCTAGGAGTATTGAAAATGTAATACATTTCAAAAACTAAATAAGAAATAGGTGTCGTTGTTTAGTGTTTTGTGAGCTGGGATGTTATTCCTAATTTGAAATCACTGGAGTAGGATGTTGTTCTCTAGATTGGAGAGTAGCCTCCAGGGGATATTTGTACACGCTGACGTTTGGGGGAACAAGTTATTTACCACCTGTAAGTTGCCTATCTTGTTGTTTTGTTGAGAGTAAGGCTGTAGCTTTACCTCCATTAGGTAGTATAGTTTGGTTAATGGATGGGCAACAGGAAAGAGTGTAAGGGAAGCCAATGTTAATGTGAGCTCCCACCGCTTTTATTTCAGAGGCACTCGCAATAGTTAGGGTTGAGCAGTGTTTCCATTATGAACTCCTATTTCAGGGGTTTATAACTGAGCTGTAAAAATTTGCTCTAGGCTAAATCTCTGCTTATCGGGCCTTAGCCTGGGAGAATTTTTTCCCCTACAATTTTTTTTAAAGGAAGAAATCAATGTAGCTGTTTAAAATAATCTGAAATCAGAAATTTTAAAAATGCCTGATTTCTATCATGCTAAATGCAGATGTTGGAATTGATGATAATTACATTTCTACATTTCTAACAAGCTTCCAAATTGTATCTTTCCAATGTATATATCAGATGTGCAATGCAGACTGATGTAGCAAATTACTAAGAATAGCAATTTCTTAGGCCAGAAAATAAATCATTGTGTGCTAAAACCACCAAAATTCTGCTCATTTTAACAATATTAATTTATTAATCTTGCATAGAAACTGGCATAGAAATTGGGGTCACTTTTTCTAGAACTTGTGAAATCACTTTATATTTTAAGCAGAGCAATAAATCAACATCTTAAACTGATAATAGGTTATTGATGACATTTTAATTCATGTATTTAGCAGTCATTGATAGATATGAAAGGGCTTATCTATTTAGTCGTAGAAAGCTTCATATATATATACCTGATGACAGGAGAAGTCCATCTGGTATGATGGAAAAAACTACAGAAATTAATATTTAATTAAAAATAACTATTTAATCAAAATGCCAGGTGAGCTGGGTGTGATAGTGCATAACTGTAATCATAGCACTCAGGAAGTTGAGATAAGAGGATCTTGGGTTACATGCCAGCCTGGGCTATAGTTACAATTGAGACCCTGTCTTAGAAGAGTATTTGTATGCACACACATGCACACACACACGCACACAAGGCTATTTTTGCTGTTGTTTTGAGACAGGGTCTTGCTATGTATCTGAACTGGCCTGGAACTCACTAGGTAGCTCAGGTTGACCTTAAACTTTTGATTCTCTTGCCTCAACCTTCTGAGTCCTGGGATTACAGGTGTGTCCTACCATACCTGGCTACATATAAATTTTATTATTACTAAGCCATGGTGAGGCTAACAGATCAAGAGATGACTACCATCAGAAAGGTAGTTTGTTATCCACAGACCTCAAGAGAAGGGGCCTGTCACCCTATTGGGGGCCACATGGGGAAGCACCAGGGCCAGTCAGGAGGCAAAGAAAGAGGGTGGAACTGTGGCTGAGAGTTGGATTATAGTTTTCATGGTAAAACTTATGAAACAGAGTAACAAGGCTTAGGGTCATCCAGTTTGGATAACCCTTAGTGGGTTCTGAGGCATAAGGTTAGTCCCTTAGAGTCAGCAAGGCTCAGATGTCATACTACAGAATACAGAAAAATCAAAGACATAGTTAATGCACAGTTCTTGGGTCCAATTCCTGGGCCTGACATTTCTGATGTGCTATATTGAGTACTGGGCTACAGTTAGCATTTGAGTCTCTGTCCCACCTCATTGTAAAGGGAACAATGACCGTGACTCTACCTTCTTGTTGGAATCTAGACTTCTCCTACTAGGTAAGTTAGTAAACCTTTCTATGTTTCACTTTTCTTCTCCTTATTCTTCAATGGTGATATTAAAATACTCAACATTATAGTGTTGCTGTGAGGAGCAACACAGGCCAGCACATAGTAAAAGAGAGATAAATGAGAGTAATTCCATAAATGTAATTTTGTGAGTTTAATTCTTCACTGTGAAACTCCATGGACTTAGAGTACTGTGATGTTGAAAAAAATGACTCCAAGCCTAGTACAACAGGGAGAAAAAGCATTCATGCTCCTTTCTGGATCACCCACTGCCTATTACTTTAGCTTGGTTGTTACCTTTCAGTATAACTGCCCAACAGAACGAGAGCCTCGAGATTCAAGGATGGTCAGTGCAATGGCAGGATACCCTGAGAGGTTGCATATTTTTTTTCTAACCCCACTACTGTCTTATCAACCTGGTTCTGCTATTAGCCACAAAAGTCATTAATGGTACCAAATTTCTTCCATACATAGCTAATTATGGCTACTTGGAACCAATATGATTAACTATTAATCTGTGCAGGCTGGACAACAAAGAGTTCTTTTAAAAATGTATTTAGAATCACTTTTCTTAAACATTGTTTAGTAGCAAGCACTTCAAGTTTATCTGATATCCTTTTTTCTCTTCAAAAGGAAAAAAAAAACACCTTAACATCTTTAGGACAGATAAGGAAAACCATAGCCAAAAACAGAGATACATCCAGCTCTATACACATTTTCATCACATTTTGGAGTCTATTAAATGCACTTTCCTTATAGGAAACAATTTTGTTGATGCAAAATATGCTTTTAATATACTATATAATGTACTCGATGGTGGCCTCATTCTGTGTTTTTCACCTTCCATGGATTTATGTGGTCCAATTATTTGAAAATATATATATATTGGCTTTTACAGAGATCTGGCTATGTGACAATGGAAGAAATGGGTGCTGTTTTTCTTCTGGATGAAGGAAACAAAATTCTTCCAATAGTTTAGTGCACTCACCTGACTAGTCCCCACAGGCCCAGAAATCTGAGAGGCTGATGTGGCAAGAATCCTCACCTTTAGCTGACTTTTGTCAGAGCTCCAGGGTCTTGATTGCACCTTCTGGATGGATCCAGATGAGCTCCTTATGGTGTTACCATTAATGAGGCCCCAGGTTGGGCACCAGAATGCCAATGCTTTCTCTTAACACCGTCCATCTGCTGACCTCCCCCCGTCACATGGGGGAAGTAGGGACTTGAAGGAGACATTTCAAGGACTCAAGGGATCCAGATGGAAGATCACAGATGATAAAAGGAGGAAGGAGGAACAGAAGTGGACAGAACAGCTCTTAGATGAGTCAATTTAGGAGATTGTAAATTTCCAAAAAAAGCCAATGAAGTTCCAGATTTTCCTTAGCAAACATCAACTCAACAAGAAAGAAAGCAGACAGTGGGACTGAGCACATAGTTAGCAGGGATTTGAGACAGGGAATTTCAGTTCACTGAGAAGTCCCCATGGGAGAAGCAAGATCCAATAGAGCAGAAGCTTCTAAAAAATCACAGCCTAAACATCAGTGTCCAATTCAATCATAGGACCATAGAGGTCTCAAAAAAATTCTTTCATCAGATTTCATCTAGAACAAACAGCAAATATTTCTAGTTTCTCTCTCGCTCTCTCTCTCTCTCATATAAGGTAGCTACCAAGTGACTCTGAAACAAGACCAGTAAGTTTTTTTTTTTAAATGATGCATTCAAATATGAAAGAGATGTCCAGAAAAAAAGAGTGCTAAAGGTACAGTCTTCCTAATATCCAGAACACTCCCAATGAGTCACAGAAAAACCTTTGTCACCACAGGACCAAGCAAAGAAGATTGGGATGACAACAATCTCTTATGGATGGGGACCTCATAAAACATGACACACCCCCACAGCAAGGCTGACACAGCTGGACAAGATAACATTACAGTTCCCAGTCTATGCCACTAGCTCCTAGCAAAGCCAACACCTGGTCACAAAGTCAAACTCTTAGTGTTGTGGTTGGGTTATGGTGTCCTCAGATGGCTATCAGGTTTTTGGCCAATTCCAGGAGCAAAGAGACAAAGAGTGCCAAGCAAAGCCAAAGTTTATTAAAGCCATAGAAAGCAATAGTATACCCTCAAGGGGGGAGGCAGTGGACTCAGAATAGGAAGTAGCTCAAGAGCCTGGCTGTCAGGAGTTTATCTGTCTTTGATGTGGTTAGGGTAAAACTGGTGGGAAAAATCTGGGTGGTCTTTGCAGGAGGGGCTAGATTAGCAGGTTTGACTGACAAGTCTTGTCATACAAATGGGGCATTCTGTTCATGTGCATATGCTCATTCCTTGGTTTTTGATGATATGCATAAAATGCAAATAATATTCATGAGGTCGTAAGTAGAGAAAAATGGCTGAAAAGGTCAATTAAGGACATTGGTTGCTGTTTCTATGCATGCCCTACAGTCCAGGGAGAGCCATTCCCTTTATTTCCCTTTCTAGAAGGACATATCTAACCACAAAGCAGAAGCCACTAACCACAAAGTGCATGGTTGGGGTGGGCTTTGGATGGAGCTGTCGCTTAGCTGACCACTTGCAGTGTTATATTAACTCTTTCTCCTCCTTTTAGCCACCTCTGATCTGCCCTCAGTGTGACAAGATAAAGCAACCTTCTGAATGAAGACCCAATGACTCAAGGACACTGTATTTCAGGAAGAATGGGAAGCTTGTAGAGATGTGATCGGGCAAAAAGGAATGAGCGAATGGTGTGGACTGAGTGGGGACCTGCAGCGCTACCCATCTGTTCAGATTCTTCTTGGTTTCTCTGTGGGACATTCCTTTGTCTAGGGGATGGGGCAAGACCCCTCTAGAATGGGGACTTTGTGGCCTGCTATCAGATGAGGTAGGTCAGAGAATTTCCTTATGGCCAGCTCTTACATGGAAAGTTCTTTTTGGGGGGTGTGGAGGGTACGTGGTTAAAGTAGTATTTCTAGGTTTCATGCTGGCTTTGAGGTGATAGGTTTTCATTTTTATAAGTCAACTTAGGGAAAGGAATTCTAATTTCTATGGCTTCCCTTTGTTGGAAAGGAAAACAGGAGAAAGAAGGGCAAGAGGTCAGAGAGAGACTTTGTTTGTAAGGCATTCCCAAATTCCTCATTTGGAAGTATTCAGTATGCCAAAGCACTGCTTTGGGGTGTCATAATTCCATATTAGGGTTAAATGCTTTGCTTTAGAAGGTTAGTTCTTGACTTCTCACACTCCAATGCATGCAAGAGGTGACATTCACATATCTGGCACCTGTGGCTTGTGAGGCAGGCATTGGTTATTGTGACATAGCAGTTCTGTTATTTATTCTTGCAAGTCCTGCAGGTTTACTGTAATCCCACACATTTCTTTCCTCTCAAGAAAGCTTATTTGATTACAATTAGTGAGACTGACCTTAACTAAAGGGATGATTTGCATAAAAGGCAATTTAATAAAAAGCTCATTTACAAATTTTTTTTTTATTAATAGTGGATTATGATTAACAGTGAAAAAGCTGGTGTACTGTGACCCTGGATTAGAGTGGGAAAAAAAAAAAAGGCAAAAATCTACCAAATATTTTAACCAATTATAGAAAAAGTTGAGAAGCTTATGAGGCATTTTTGCCTTTAAAAAGGAAGGAAATTTAGAAAATTTTGAATATATTGTGATTTTAGAAAAAGGGAGGTTGTAAATTTTATAAGATGTCGGAATTTACTGTTTAAAGGCAGTTACTTCACCTATTATTTTAGTCTACTCTAAAATTAACATTCCATTGGATTAGGGCAAGAGAATAATAGATTAATGCCTTTTAGGGCCTACTGTTTTAAAACTTTTGATTAAATTGTGTTATAAAAAATACTTTATATTAGTGGTTAATGAAAGGCCAGCCCATATGCACTCTGGCTATAGTGTGATTACAAGTGTTCTTTCTGGAATGTTCCTTGGTCTCCATATATTAAAATCCTGTATATATCCATTAGAACTTCTTCACAACTCAGTTTTAGTGTTATATATCCTGGGGGTTCTAATCTATATTAACCAGCCATCTACTCTTCTCTCTACTTGGCTGTCTTTAAGGCAGTTCAGACTCAGCACGTTCAAAATAAAGGCATGGGCAATCTTCTTCCCCCATAGCTGATCTTTGTCCTTTCACAATTTTATTCCCAACTTGCTCCCTGTTCATTTTCTCAGGTCAATTTTCCAGTGCCTCTTACCTGGAGGAAGACATTGGCTTCCTATCCAGTTCTCGTAGGTAGCTTGACCTCCACTTTCATCTTCCCTCTCTCCTCCATAGTCCAGTGGGAATGAATGAGTTGAAGTGTAAATATGATCATGTTCTCCTTCTCCTTCCACAGTCTGTGTTATATGAGTGTACAGATGTGTAAGCACGTATGTGTGAGCATGTGCACACACATATACATTCACTCATACCCACATACACACCCTAAATCATTCAGTGGCTCCCACATTCTAAGATGAAGATCAGAATCCTAAATACAATATGCAAGGACTTCCCTGCTTTGCCTACTTACCCCAGACTCATTTCTTTTCTTTCTTTTTTTGACATTGTACTTTAGCTTTGTGTATATCAGCCACCTGAAATTCTTCTTGGGCACAACATGCTCTTGTTTGGTTCTGGCTTTTATGGACACTTTGTCTGCATTTGTGGTCTTCCCCATTGTTTCTCCTCCCAGGCTCTCCCTTGGTTAGCTATTTTCCTGTTTAACTTCTACTCACCCTTGAGAGCTCAATTCACCTGCCCCTTCCTTAGCTGTCTTTTCTGACCTTCTAAATTAATTTATCCTGTTACTGTATTTTCAGTTTTCCCTGTATAGTTGAGGTACAAAATTTTTTTTGGTGAAATTTTGATTAATCTCTGCCTTCTACACTAGATTGTCAGCTCTGTGAAGGTGAGGACCTTATATTTTTACTTGCCATTTTATTCTATCTAGAGCACACAACCGTACTTAAATGTAGATCTTCTGATGTGAGAACTGCTTCATAAAAATTCCACTTATTTAATTGAGGTATATTTTGTCCTGAGATGCTGTTGACAGAGAAGAACCCCAAGGACTTTTAAGTTTGGCATCCACAGATTTCACTTTCATTGGAGATAAACATTTAAAACTATACTGGATTCTGACAGATACTAGGGCCCAGTGTTGGGTTATAAGTGCAGTGTTTATAATGATGTGTTCTGTCTTCTGCTCAGGTAGGAAAAAGTAGGACTCAACTCACCCCAGTGAACAGCTACAAATAATAACTAACAGTGGCGTTCTTCTTTTGTCTCCTTCTTTGCAGCTGCTAATGTGCTCTGACACTCAGCTCTGCGCCTTTATGGACTCTCCCCCTGCTGTAGCCAGTCATCGGGAAATCAGGCAGCAACACTTCCATGTGCCAATTCTCACCCTTTGGAACAAAAAGAGCATTTGAGTGTATAAGACATTCTGAATGAGATTTTTTTCCTAACTCAAAAATTTATAATTTCATCTTTTTAAGATATTATTGTAGGCTCTGTAAAGTTAGTTTTTCCTAGGAATAAATGAATGTTATGTTGCTTCTAGGAAAGAAATCTTGCAACCTTTTAAGAACTAGAGACATTGCAATACAATATGAAGTGATCATTTACTTTTGTATACACATGAAACATGTTTAGAACCTTCATGTGGAATGCATGTGCTGCCTTTCCAGCTTGAGAATTTAACAACCATGGTGGTTAAAGAAAAATCTAGGTGATTTTTGCATCTTCAGATTCTAATAAGAAACCGAGTGGAAAATACTATTTTAGTGCATATTGCTAACACTAGTTACAGCTCATATTTATTTGCACTGATGAACTTGGGCAACTAGTAAGTTATTTGGAAGTTGGTGGTGAGAATGGAAGTTTCCTTGAAAAAAAGAAAAGCCAAAATAGAGGTCAAGACCTCACCATGACCTCAAATGTAACTATTACCCTACTGGTTAGTTGAAATTGGAGATCAAAGACCTAATGTGCTAAATGTACTTGGCTGTGAATTGTTTTGTGGAATGGGTAAAATGAAGAGTTTTAGAGTGTGGAAATTTTTTAGGAAAATGCATTTACTCACTTTAAAAAAATAGTGATTATCATAATATATTTTATACAAATGGGCTGCTTATCTTTTTCATTCTTTTTATAAATTAAATTATCTGTACAGATTCTATCAGAACAGATTTTTGTTGAATAGAAGTGCTCAGTTCTGTGTTCTGAATTCCAGTACATTTTGAGTTTTTCATATCTTTTTAAGAATTTCAGATTTTTGGGGAAAATCCCTTTAACAAGTAACTTTTTCCTTTATCTGTCTTTGCCTTTTATTTCCTTTTTTCTTTGTATTTCTTTCATGGAAAGGATGGTTTTATTATGGAACATACGATTCTGTAGTCATGGCCTTAACATACATCAGAATCCATACATAGGGTTTGTTAGAAATTCAGATCCTTGAGCATCTCTGAAGCCTTGTCAGATTTTGGAATGTGACTGTTTCACCAGCTTCCTGAGTGCTTCTTACATACACTTAAATTTAAGAATTACTCTTATCAAAGATGCTAGAAAAATAGGATGAAAGTTACCAGAAGCTTGGTGACAAGCTTTATTCCCAAGAAATCTCCCCTCTCCTTTAAAATAAATGCAAACATCTTTCCAATGAAAGATTTTTATATTTGCCTTTCTCTCTTGTGTTCTCTCTCTTATTCAGCATCTCATTTGGCCCACATGTGTCCCTTATTCTGCTGAACTTGGTCTTGGATGTAGTAGTGGGGAAGAGATGGAAGAGTCTGGCAGGAACCCTGCCTGTCCTTGGACAGGTTCTCACTTTCTTTTCTTTCTCTCCACTTTTTATTGCTCCTTGTTTTGCTTCATCTTCCTCAATTCTAGTTTTTTTTTTGGTTGTCTGAAGAAATTTAGGAGCATAGACGTTGGAGCAAGTCATGGACAATCATTCATGAAAGATGATAAAGAATATATCAAGAATCAAATCAAGCAATGACACACAAGAAGACACCTTTGTAAAGATAATAGTGTGTGGTTGAAGAGTGTGGAGGATTTGCTTTTGGTGATATTGGGATTTGAACTCAGGTCCTTAACCCTTAGCCAGCAGGTTCTCTACCAGGACTATTTCTCCAGTCCTGAGAATTTTAAATAATGAACCAAAGGACACAAGTAAACAAGCATGTTTTGAGGAAGAGAGGATGATTTTTTTCCTGGACATCACTCAACTCTCATAATAATAATTATTATTTTTTGTTGAGGGAGGTTTATAAAAACCTCTCAGTGCAAGCAATATAGAAGACATTATATTGCAGGCACATTTGCAAGCAACTATATTACTTATGCAGCTAGGAATTAAGACTAGAGATGGCAGAATATCAATGATACCAAAGTCTGTGTATTTTAAAAATGAAATTTCTGACAATTGCAACCTAGGAGAATTATTTGAGAATAGGACATCAAGTAGTTTTGTTACAAGGAGATATTAACTCTGCCTAAGGATAGTTAGGGAGATAGAAGTGAATCAGAGAACAAATGGGAAAATAATGAAGGAAGAGGAGGAATCACAATTCAGAGCCCCTTTCTTGATGCTTCTTCTAAGAATTCACCTACACCTCTCCTAGAATGGAAATCATAGTTAGAATCACAACCCCTCTCCCTGTTCATTAGGAGTTTTTATAATTGTGTCTTTTTTTTCTTTTTAGCAACTGCACTCACTCTAGATGTGATTTAGTTTTTCTCAAGGCAATTATTTGTGCTGTATATATTTACACATTAAAAGAACATTTCAAGAAGGGTTATGGCCTGGGTGACTTTAATAGTCCTTATCTTGATGCTCAAGTAAGGATACAGAACTGTATTCAAGAAAGCACTGTTCTGGTTTGGGACAATCTATCCAGCCATGAGCATTTTGTAAAAATTGGTGTAGAAGGAAGAGAATGAGATTAGCAGCTGACAGGATTGGTCTCTAGTCTGCCTGGCATCAAGAGAGCCTCTCAATACCATAGAGCCTCAGTTTTTGCTGCTGTGAATCTTGGGTGGCAGGTGGCAAAGAGCCAGGGAGAGGATTCGAACAATGGTGTTGAACCAGAAGAAGAGTCTAGAAGGTCTATTCTAGTCTTAAGATTCTTTTAAATCTTTTTACCTCCTTAGATGCTGCGTAAATACATGTTTAAAAGGTCAGCATTGTTCCTTGTCTTTCTAGTTCTTTGCCTTAGAGTTTCGATGCGATGTCATAGTTCCTACCGGCTTCTTTCAACTCTGTTTACACCTGGGAATGACTGAGGAGGGGCTGGAATTCATTGTCTTAATACCAGCATGTTCCTCACCAGACTGTGGGCTGCTATAAATCATTTTACTAGGTTCTATTTCCTGAATATTTCTTTTAGTGTAGTGGGGGAGGGTGGCCACTAGAATTTGAAACAGATTTATTGAAAGGCCTTTGAGAATAAACTGCCAGGGACGACCCAGCTGTCGTTGCTCCTGCATAGCACAGTGAGGGATTCTCAGAGAAGAAGACTAATAATTAGTTTCATTTGTAGGTGAAAGAGGTCTTTGAAGATGTCTGGCATTAATTATAACAGTGGGCGCTATTGCCATTTTCAAATCCTGCTTTTTAAGACCAGGCACTGTCAATTTGGAGAGGGCTTTTAGTCTCCTTTTTTAGGAGGAAGAGAACCTAATCTGGCATAGGTGGCAAAAGTCTGAGGCAGATACTGTGGGCAAGGTTAAATAACGTATCATGCCCCCTTCTTGGAAAACTCATCCTTGAATTAATTCCAGGCTCTTTGCTTCTATGTCATAGGGCCTTTGCTTTTAGTCCTAAGAGAAGGACTAGCATTCCAGATGGTAGCAATAATGCAAGTGGGCTTCCTGCAGCAATTCTATTGGTCACTGACATGAGTTTTATTACTCTGTTTTCTTACTATCATGTGGACTCCAACTGCCTTGTCCAAACTCCACACAATCCTAGTTTCCATATCAGTTGAATGATCTATTTTTTTTTTGGTGGGACTGGGATTTGAACTCAGGGCTTTGCACTTGCAAAACAGGTGCTCTACCGTTTGAACCATACCGCTAGCCATTTCCTATCATTTGAAATGACTACTGGAATCTGCACTCATGCTTTGAGGGTGAATAACTGCATACGGTCCACTGCGTGGCTTCATTTGCCCTCAGATTGTTGGCATCATCAGGAAGCACCTGGGTCCCATGTGTCTCAGAGACACTGAGTACTTGATGGGTCCAGGAACTTCAGTGTACAATGGATCCCAGGGCCCATTGGGGCTCAGATTCTTGTTATCACAAAGTTCAATTCTATCCCTCCTTTGCTGTCCTTGTACTCTACTTTTATCACTACTATGAGAAATACTTAGCATTTGCTGTGTTAGGAACTAAGGAAAGTACTTTTCATACAGTATCACATTTAATCCTCACAAGATCTTTGTGAAGTTCTTTAATATTTCCATTTTCCACATGAGGGAGACATCAGAGTTGGATTTTTAACCCAAGCAACGTTGACTCCAAGGCTCAGCTAGCCGGGTAGACCTTCCAGAAGCCATGATTTGGTGCTCTATTTACTTTAAAAGTGTTCTGCCGTTCTTTGTACACCCAGTACCTGGGGTAACCTTGGCCCATCCTTCCTATTCAATTTATTTGCCTCTTTCTAATAATGCCATGTTTAGAGAGATATATTGAATTAGTTATCAAATAGATAGCTAGGCAACAAATTACCCTAGCCTAGGAGACTTGAAACAATCAGCCTAGTTATCGTAGTTTTGAGGGTTAGAGATTTGGGTCTTTGTGGATTGCACCTCACATGAGGTTGTAGTCAGGTTATTGGCTGACTCTGAACCATCTGAAGCTTTCACAGGTTCTTGGAGGAAGGCCTCATTCTGCCAGGTAGGTGTTCTACCACTTGAGCCACCTGATCCCCCCTCCCCTCACTTCTATTTTTTAATTTTAGTTATTTTTTTTGGACCTCGATCCTCCTACCTATTGCCTTGTCCATACTGGGATGACAGCTGTGCACCACAACCGTATCTGCCTTGTTGGTTTAGATGGGGCCCCGCTAACTTTTTGCTGGAGCTGACTTTGAAATGCAGTCTTGCTGATCTCTACCCCATGAGAAGTTGGGATTATAGATGTGAGCCACCATGCCTGCTTCACTCAGGTGGCTCTTAGCTTGAGTCCTCAGTTCTTCACCACAGGTTGTGTGAGAGTGCTCAAAGACATTCAGTTAGCTTCTCCCCGCTCCCACCCTTGTGAGTGACTACAGTCTTTTTATAATGGAATCTCAGAAGTGGCGTACCTGCATTTCTGTTTTATTTTGTTTGTTGGAAGCAAGCCACTAAACCAGCCTGTTCTCAGGGAGAAGGGGAGTAAACCCAACTCTTGAAGTGAGAAGCATCAGAGAATTTATGGACCTTTTTTTTTTGAGCTATCATACATGAATACTTGAGAAGTTATTTCTTGTGAGGAGACCCTACATCCTTCAGTACTGAACTCCCCTGATGGAGGCATCTGTGGTATAAAGGAAAGAATGTTCTGCCAATATTTAGGCAAAATGGTTTCAATCCTGGTCTTGCCAGCTCTTAGATGTATGAGTGTGGGTTGCCTGCCAGGGCCTTAGTTTCCCTGTGTGGGAAGTGGAGATAACAGACTGCTGTGGTTTGGATGTGATTTGTCTCCCACAGTTCATGAGCTAGAAGTTCAGTGCTAGTGTGGTGGACTGAAATGGAGGAACTTTTAGGAGGCGGGACCTAGTGGAGGGGAATTAGGTCCTGGGTGCGCCACCTCTATGAATGGATTAATGCTGTTTCATGAGAGTGGGTCAGATTTTGTGGGAATGGATTAATTTCTTTAAGAATAAGTTGCACTTTCCTCGAATCCCTCTTGCACATACACACCAGCCACTGTGATGCCATTTGCCACAAAGCCCTCATCAGAGCCAAGCGGATGCCAACTGTGCCATGCTGCACAGTTTAGTTCTCAAACAGTGAACTAATAAATCTTTTTTTTAACAATGTTATCCAGTGTCTTATTATAGCAACACAAAATGGACTGAAGCACAGCCCTTCCTTTAGTTTTATGTTACTGTGAGAATTTATAACTTGGAATTTCTGTGAAAGTGCTATGGAAAATGCCATCCAAATACAAAATACTTTTGAATGATTTTGAATATCATAAAGTTCAACATTGTGGTTATGTCTTATAGACAGCATGAAAATAATAATTTTAGAGCCAGGAATACCTCTAAAATTCTCACATCTTTCTTAGTTTTATAGAACATTTATTAAGTCACCAATGCAACTTTCTAATATACCTATGTCACTTGATCTAGTGGATGGAGTAAAAAGAATGTTATTGAGAATGTAACAATGCTGTCATTCTGATCAAGACAAAAACAAGCAAGCAGATAGAATCACCAGAACAATAAAAATAAACAGGGACCAAGAATATTTGAACCTTACAGGAAAGACATGAGTATTAATTAATGAATTATGAAACTCACAATTTAAAGATAATTTTATGACAATAAATTATTAATACACTAAGAAGAGGTCATATACAAGAGAGGGAGGGTAAAAGAAGGAGGATAAGAAGGTGAATATAGTTGATGTACTTCCTATAAAAGAATGAATCTAGAATTTTTCAACCTGCTGAAATCACCATAAGAAGGGAAGTAAGGTAGAAAGGAGAAAAGTAAAGGGCATGAACCAATTCTGGTTATAGCACATATATACATGGAAATGTCACAAGGAAACCCCTTGTATAGCTATCTTAAACAAACAAAAATGTCAGTTTTTTTTTTTTTTAACAAAACCAAAGATCGGGGGCAGAAGAGGTCCTGTCTAGGGGTTGATACCGATGGGAAGGGGGAGGATATAAGGAAAGGGTGTAAGAGGGTAAATATTGTGGAAATATTATATGCTCATGTATGAAAATGGAAAAATGAGACCTGTTGAAAATATTCCAGGAATGGGGGGAAGGAGGGATAAAGGAGAGTAACAGAGGAGGTGTATTTAACTGTGATACATTGTAAAATTTTTTGTGAATATCACAATGTACCTCCAATACAACAATAATTTAAAAAAATTATCAGTAGTCAAATACTTAACTTTCCTCATTCTTTTCTAGAAAGTAAACAGCTCCTGTCTCCACCAAAAAAATCTTGTGACTGTAAGGATTTTATTTGAAATCTCAACACAGAGAAATTTGCATAAATTCTAATAAAGCAAAATTAAAATCCATTAACACTTGTCTCTGGTAATTAACGTAAGCTTGCTGTTTTAAATGACTATTTCAGACATATGGAGGGAAGCAAGAATGGTAAAATGCATAGCTATGGAAAATTATGAAGATTATAAACTAAGAATGATGTTACTCAGAATGCCCCCAATTTTAGCAAGGAAATAAAAGTTATTTAGGCTTTTAAGAAACATTGAAAAATGCTTTCTATTTTATAGTGTATAGATTCACTCAAGATTTTCACCAGATGTTTATTTTACAAGATACATGTGACACTTACATTTATGTACATTAATAATAATTTATTACTGAATTCTAATTACTGCCCTCTGGAGAGAGAAGAAATGGTGACAAATATTGATTATTTTAGACAAACTACAGAAACCCCCTATTTTATGAATAAAAAATCCCAAAGAATTTAAATTTTGAACGATTTCTCAAATATTTGAAGAGAATTAAGCCAATGAGAATAAATATTTTGAACTTAGTGGTATATTACCTCACCTTTCACCTAATTATTTATTGCAAAGTACATTCTGCTAAATGGAAAACATTGTATCTGGTTATAAGAGAAAGGATAAGTTTACATTTAAAAATCTTATGTAGGATCCCTGATTGCAGGCATACCTAAGTTAGAAGTAAAAACAGTAAAAAGTCAAAAGGACAGAACGAAAAAGAAGAGATGTCTTTTGTGCTATGACGGTGGTGGTGATAATGATTATGGTAATCATAAAGATATTTATTGAATGCTTAATGGGTACCATGCACCATGTTAATGTGGATTATTTTGTTCTTTATTTGAAATATTTGCTTATAAAATAATGATCACTGCAATTTACTGAATATAGACTATGTGGCAATATTTGGGCACTGTGTTAGACACTTTACCTCAATTATCTCTAATCCTGGCTCAAACTCTAGAAAGACGTTTTGTATTTCCTCTTCAATGTGAGAAGAAATTGAAACTCAGAAGACAAAAGTAGAATATGATAGTCATCTGTTTCATCAGTGCAGAAATCAGGTTCAAATTCAGGTCTGTCTTGCTCTTTAGCTTTTTTCAAAAGTCTACCACTCTGTGGTGGTGATAATAAACAATGAGGTTAGCAATACCACCACCACCATTGTCCCCTCATTAACAGTAGTTGATATCTGAAGAGTGCCTTCCAAGCCACAAGTCCTTAGGATGGGCAACTGGTGCTGACAGAAGACTGATGGACTTTCTCTTAGATAGAGTTCCATTTAAAAAAAATGTAAGAATTGTGGTAAAATACACATCTTAAATGCTTTTTAGTATGCAGTTCAGTGGTGTTAAGTGCATTCGCAGTGTTGTGCACCCATACTGTTCATCTCCAAGATTTTTTGAACTCCCCAATGTGAAACTCATGAGATGACAGCTCCCATTCCTCCCTCCCTTCAGCCCCTGGCAACCACCATTTTTTTTCTTCTGTCTATGAATTTGCCTATACTACTACATCATATAAGTGGAATTATGCAGTATCCATGTTTCTACGACTGGTTTATTTCACTTTACATAATGTTTCAAGTCATTTGCCCGTGTTGTAGCCTATGCCAGGTTTTCTTTCCTTTTTAAGACTGAATAATATTTCATTGCATGCATATGCAAAATTTTGCTAATTGTTGCATCTACGATAAGCACTTGAGTTGCTTCTGCTTTTTGGCTGTTGTGGATCATGTTAGGATAAACATGAGTGTTTATCTCAACATCTCTTTACAACCCTATTTTCGATTGGTGTAATGTAGAAGACGTTGCTAAATTCAATGTAGCAATGTAGTTCTTATTCTTAGGTCTGATCCATTTTGAGTTAATTTTTGTCTACGATGTTAGGTAAGGGTCCAACTTCATTGTTTTGCATGCAGTTTTCCAGTTCTCCAGCACCGATTATTGAAAGGAAAAGACTATCTTTCCTCCATTGAATAGTCTTGCCACTCTTGTCAAAAATCACTTGGCTGTGTAGATGAGGGTTTATTTCTGAGCTCTCCATCCTATTCTATTGTCCATATGTCTATCTTTATATCAGTACCAGAATGTTTAGATTACTGTGGATTATAGTAAATTTTAAACTCAGGAGGTGTGAGTCCTCCAACTTTGTGTGTATGTGTGTGTGTGTGTGTGTGTGTGTGTGTGTGTGATACTGGGGTTTTAAGCTCAGTGTCTTGTACTTGCTAGGCAGGTGCTCTACCACTTGAGCGATGCCCTCAGCCCTCCCGCAACAAACTTTCTTGGGGCTATTTGGGCACCTTCAGATTTCAGAATGAATTTTTCTGTTTTTGTAAAAATGATAGGATTTTGATAGCAATTACATTGAATTTACAGATAGCTGTGAGTAGTATTGGTACTTTAACAATGTTGAATCTTCTAATTGATGAACAAGGAATATCTTTTCATTTACTTGAGTCTTCTTTGTCATCTTTCAATAATGTTTTGTAGTCGTCATCACTCTTTTTGATGCTATTGTAAATGAATCACTTTCTTTATTTCCTTTTTAAGTTGGTTACTGTTAGTGTATAAAAATGTCCCTAATTTTTGCATGTTGGTTTTGAGTTCTACTACGTGGTTGATTTCATTTTTTAGGTTTAACAGTTTTTTTTTTAACTGAATTTTTTTTTAATCACATAAAGTTCTATCATTTTCAATAGAAAATTGTCACCTTTTTCTTTTCAATTTGGATATCTTTTATTTCTTTTTCTTGCCTAAATGCTCTGGCTAGAACTTCCAGTACTGTGTTGAGTAAAAGTGGCAAAAGCAGGTACCCTTACCTCTTCTCTTATTATAAAAGAAAAGTTTTCCATCTCTCACTATTGACTATGATGTTAGGTGTGAGGTTTTCATATATGACTTTTCTTATGTTGAGGTATTTTACTTCTATTCTTAGTTTGATTCTAGTGGCAAGAAGATCCAAAGAGCATGAATTGTGTTTTGGTGATGGTCTCCAGGCTGCACAACGAGGTAGAGAAACAGAAAGAGACCCTGACACACACAGATAGGACTTTGATGAGATTCAGTCAACTCTGTGAGAACAGAATTTGTCTATGCTGAGGTTAGAATCTCTGTGACCTAATTGCTTCCCACTAGCCCTCCCCCTTAAAGGTTCTGCTGCCTCAGTGATGCCAGCATATGAACTTTGGGGCAGAAACTATATCCAAATGATAGAACTAAAACAAATGTTTCAAAGATGTGCAGAAAGCTAAAGGATGAGACGGTGACTGGAAGAAAATGATACATGAATGTGGAAATAGAAGCATCAATAAATAGATAAAAAGTAAAAATAGACCAAAAAGTTTTAGAGCTGAAAAGAACAATAACTGAAATGAAAACTTCATATAATGTATCTCCATTTTTTTCTGGTCATCCTGGGTTTGAAATCAGGGCTTTGCATTTGCTAGGCAAGTGATCTACCCCTTGAACCATGTCCCTTTTTTGTCACTAGCTATTTTTTGAATAGGTTCTTGTACTTTTTGCCTGGGCTATCCTTAGACTGTGATCCTCCTACCTATGCCTCCTGTGTAGCTGGGATAACAGATATGCACCACTATGTTCAGTTTGTTTGCTAAGATGGGTCTCACTAATTTTTTTCTTTTGCTCTGCTGGTGATGAATCACAGTCCTCCCAAAATCTCTATCTCCTGAGTATCTGGGATTACAGGTTAGAGCCACCACGACTGGTCCATGGTCTATTGTTTTTGTTGCTGTTATTGTTGACCTGGACTTATTGATCTAATCAATAAGGTTTGTGGCTTGCATTTCAGGATATCACATTCTACATTTTATAAATAATTATTTCTGTATTTCTTTGGCTAAGTTACAATTCTCTTTTTCCTTATGGTGCCTTAAAAGTTGGCATCAAAAGTCACAACAGACACCAGACATCTTCTTTCTAGAAAATTCACCAATTATCTTTGAACTAAAAATAACATTGAATGAAGCTTCTTTTTTTTTTGTAGTGCTGGAGGTTGAACTCAAGGCTTTGTGCTTTCTAGGCAGGTGCTCTACCACTTGATCTTGCTTCCAGCCCTTGTTGCTCTGCTTATTTTGGAGAGAGGGTCTCACTTTTTGCCAAGGCTGGTCTGGACCATGATTCTCCTATTTTAAGCTCCCTGAAGTAGATGGGATGATGGGTATAGATTATAGAACTGAGCTTCTTGTCATTGAGTTGATGTCTTACAAACTTTTTGGCCTGGCTGTCCTCAAACCATGATTCTCCCAATATCAGCCTCCAAAGTAGCTAGGATTATAGGCATGAGCTACCAGTACTGGGATGAACATATTTCTTTTAGTGCTGAAATGCCACAGACTCTGAAGTATCAAGTATAGAAGAGCATCTCAGACAATATTTAAGATGTTGCCTTACTTTCAAAATGTAATCCAGAGGCATATAAAGAGCTCACTATGCATCCAACACCCTCAAGGGACACTGTTCAAAAAATCCACTATATTCTTTTGTTAGCTACACCAAGCGTTTAAAGAAACTGCCCGAAATAAACTAGTGAGAGCTCCTGCATCTGTTTGGAGAGTGTTCTATTTGTTATAGCTGTAGTGAGATGATGGTTTGAATGCTCCTGTAGGTTTGTAGAGGACATAATTTCAAAAATTGGAAAAATAAATAATAGAATGACTAGGCACTAAGAGATCTGCCTCCAGTTTCAAATCCTTCTGCTGATCTGCCTGTGGATGTCGAGTGGGTTGTGTAGAGACTCATTAGCTCAATTCAGCCATCAAGAAACTATGGCCGATGAGATTTACTTCAATGGTTAACAAGAGGTCTCACATCCATTGCCATTGTCAGATAAAAGCGGGTGCTACAAATGTCCATATTGTATCCTCTAACTTTTGTAAAGTTAACATTAGTACCTGTCTGCTGAGAATGGCAGGAAATACATGGAGCATATGAACATGTATTGTTACCATGGAGTATTTCTTTTGTTAATGAGTTCTCTGATGCTCTTAAAGCAGGGACATGGTCAAGGGTTAGTTCAGGGCTGTGGCACAGATGGAAAAAGGACTGCTCACTGGCCATACAGTGGGGGTCAACGTTACTATGGAGCCCATCTTCTTTATGCCTAACCCCCAACATGTGAGGCCTTGGGTAGTAAAATGGCTTTGAACCTGAGAGAGTAAGCATGGTTTGAGAGAATTAAAAAAAAATATGCCATCTGAAAATTTGGGCTTGTGTCTTATGCATCTTTAAATATGTCATCTTACTTGGCATAGGCCTTGCTTCTGGCATGAGTACAAAGGTACTTTTAAAATTAACACACCACTGTGTCTTATTATTCTACTGAAAATAGTGGATTCTTAGGCAAGGCTTTGTGGATAAATTTTATCTCACTTATTATTTAGGATCCTTTTACTATAAAAGTAAGAGGAAAATACTATGCAGGATATATTCTCTTCTTTCAGACTGCAGAGTATATCATATTTACAGATTTCTGTCATATAAATTTGTGATATACAAATGTATATACTATTAAGATTTTTTGGAGCCTATGGTGAAATTCCAGATTGAGGCAAAAAGAAGTGTCCAAAGAACTACGTTGTTTAACTTTACTACAAAGCTCCCCAAAATTTTAGGGATTCAAAATTTTCTTAAGTGACGTGTGTGTGTGTGTGTGTGAGAGAGAGAGAGAGAGAGAGAGAGAGAGAGAGAGAGAATGAGAAACAGAGAGAGAGACAGAGAGAGAAGAGAGAAGGGGGAGAGGCAGAGACACACAGAAAGAGATGGAGAGACCTAAAGACAGAGACAGAGAGGAGAGAGAGAAAGAGAGAAGAAAGAGAGAGAGAGAGAGAGAGAGAGAGAGAGAGAGAGAGAGAGATTGAGTGTGAGAAAGATGTTTCTGTCTGCTCCACTGAGTTCTCTGAAGAACAGGTAGAGACAAGTCTTCTTTTCACATGTTAACATGTAGTTAAGTCTAATACAAAGGCACTGACTTAGAATATAATGATGAATCAATACGGAGCTCCAGCTAAAGGCTTTTTAAGGACTTTACTCTGTCAAAAAAATATCCGGCTTTGCATTAAAGACTGACTGAAAGAAATCACCATAAATGCCACATACCTTTATCTGCTAAAGTTAACACAGAATGGACCCTTTGTCATACACACCCAATATTTGTCTTTTTCTTTTCAACAGGCTATTATTTAATATTTGTTGAACCAGATCTGTGCACTGCACAAACTGCTCTCTGCTACAAGCTGAGCACTTTTGTTTACAGAGTTAACTTGCACACATGGGAAGTACCCTCTGAGTGAATGCATCACAGGCCCTGTGCACTTTGCACCAATGTCCTCTATTTGTCTGAGAGATACACAAAAGGTCTGCTCTATTAAGGAAAACAAGACAAAACAGAACAAAGAAAAATGCCCCAAAAAGTGAAAGCACTTTCCATAGAGATTTCTCATCTGCTTGTTCAAATATTTTTCTTCCCCTCTGTGCCCTCCTACCCTATTCATATTTTTTTTTTGGAAACTTTTTAAAAATTGCAATTATTTGAATAAGAAAACAGAAAATCAGCAGTTCTACACTGATTGGTTTTAATTTCCAGTAAACCATTGGATGCAAAGATTTGGTTAGAAGTTTTTTATTAGCATACGTTAATAATACGGGGGGTTCACTGTGATAATTCATGTTTGCGGATGGTGTGCATTGAACGAGTTCACCCCTCTATTATATTCCCTTGACCTCCTCTTCCATCAGTTGTTTTCTAAATCAGTGATGCTCAAGTCTATTTCTGTGGTCATACCTGACAGGTAAAATTTACTTAAGTGGTACAGTCTTTCAACTTTCTTTGGATCATTTATGACAGAGGAAAGAAGAGGAGGGGGAGAAGAAGGAAAATTTTTAATCAGTGTTTGTGATTATTTATTCAAACCACTTTGCTGTGCTTATACATACATGCTATTCCCCCCCTCGAGGTGGGGGAATACAGCATCTTAGTGTGTTCCTTTTAGTGAGTCAGCAGATACAGGAAAGACAGTCTTTTTTGTTGGACATGGTTAGAGTTCCTTCTCTCTTTTTCTCAATCTTTTTTTTTTTTGGCATAAATCATACACTTAATGCTTCATTTATGATTTCTAGCTTTTTTCTTTGAAGTGGAGAAGGAGTATTAGGACTTATTTTTCTATTTTTTCGATATTCTTTTTAAGTCTTTATGACTTTTTCTGAGGGATTTGCCTTTATTGGAAATGGGTACATCTAAGCTTTCAGTGAACTTACTCTTTCTTTCTCATCCATATTTAACTTAATAAATACTCAAATTGCATTACCTAAATATTCATATAGCACGTAAACAGGATGAAGAATACTAAATTTTTTCCTTTTAAAGTTTAAATTGTTATTTAGATTAGCATTTTTCCTTGCGGTGCTAGCGATAAAGTCTTGAAACACTCACGGGTCTGTCAGTTGTGTTCCTCCTCTCCTCTCTGCACAGGGCAGACAGCACTGAGAGCATCTAACTGGAAACATTCATTTCTGTCCAAAATTCATGTTCAAAACATGTCATAAAAGCATTTCCAAATAAGCAGAGCTAGTGTATGGGAACATCAAACATTTATATTTTAAAATGATTAATTTAGTATTAGTTTTGAATTTTCATTACAAAAGCAATTTATTTATATGTAGATAAATTAGAAAAAAGTATAAAATGCAAACCATAAGAAGAAAGCATACTTACCTGAAATGTATTAGTAATAAAATAAACAAAAGTGAGAGAGAAGGGGAGGGGGTAAACTTTGTGTGAAAGAGAAAATGACCCAGTCAGGGATAGTGAATAATGTTGCATGCATCTCTAAACAGGAATCCTTCCCACATTTGCAGACTGAATGATTGGAAAGTACATAGGTGATCCCTTTTCAGGTGTTCTGAAATTCTGTATATAGACTGCACCATCTGTCACGACAAGTTCTAATTTCTCTTCTACTGTCTTTAAATGCTCAGTACCTACTGATAATGTTTTATTTTCATAAAATTCAAAATTCCTTTTTTTTCCAACTGGATGTCTTGATTCTGAGTATAGAAAGGATCCTCTTTTTTTCTCTTAAAACCAGTACAGCAGTTTTTTTTTTTTTTTAATATTCTCAAGACAGTCAACTAAGCCTTTGAAAACCAGTGACAGTTTCTTGTTCACCACCACACATCAGTGGAAACAGGAAACAGAGGTGGTTCTCCCAGTGCAGCACAAAAGAAGCTGTGTATGTTTTATTCCCAGATGTACATACTATATTTTCACTGACTTCTCAGAGCAACTAAGTTTGTAGAGTCAGAAAGTACAATGTACAGTTACCTGGCAGGGGAGATACCATCATCACGAAGGTGGTTTTCCCAGGGTGAGTGTTATCCATTGCACTTGGATGTGCTGACCCCTGCCATTTCCCCAAATGTGGGAAACTCGACTGCATAATTTGTGGTAGTGGGGGACTGTGTTCACACTCTCCCCTAAAAAAACCAAAGAAATGAAAGTAAAATGTTAGCTGCCAGGGATTGAGCAGGGAGGTGGTTGATGTTTAATGGGTGTAAAGTTTCAGTTGAGGAAGATGAAAAAGTTCTCAAGATGGGCAGTATAAGTCGCCACACACTACCAATGTATGCAGAATCATACACTTAAAATGGTTCAGCTGAAAATGTTTCCTTTTTTCTTTCTCTGCTTCCCTCCCTTCCCTTCCATTCCCTTTCTTTCTTTCATTAATATTTTTTGTTGAGACAGGATGTCACAATGCAGCCAGCTGGTTTTGAACATGTGATATTCCTGCCTTTGCCTCCCAAGTGCTGATATTACAGGTGTGCACTACCACACCTGGCAAAACTGTAAGTTTTATATTATGTATATTTTATTATAAGTGAAAAAAAAACAGATTAAAAAAAAAAAACGCTTGTGTTTTCCAATTGACAGTTTGGCTTCTCTTGGGCCTTTTATAATTTACCACACATTTAATAACATGTGATTGGTCTTTATTCTAGTAAAGACAACTTTAAATATCTCTGAAAATAAGTATTTGAATTCATGTGAAAATTAAATACATGGAACAGACTTGACATAATCCCTGAAAAGAGGATAATAGAGTGATCACCATTCGATTGGAAATAATATCAAGGTAATGTATGAAAGTGCTTAATGCTTCCTCATATGTGAGTAGTGTTTTACAGTTTATGAATTTTTCTTAAAAGAGATGAATTAACTTTTAAAATCATCACTATAGATATGGTCTATGATCCACACTTTTACAGATTAGAAAATTGAGGCTGAGATAGAAAATATCCCATAGAGATGGATGAGTCTACTGACTCCACAACTGGTAGTTCCCATTGGAATAGGAATGGGTGGGGCCAACAAGTAGGACAGCTTTGCCAACAAAAGCACCAAATCCAGACTATCGCTTCTCTTTGGGGCATGTGATCATCCCTTCTCTACATATTAAGGCATATTAAGCATCACCGGCAGACAGGTGCCAGGGTGCAGAAAATACCTAGGGATGAGAGGCTGGGAGCACATGCCCGTGGGCTCAGTCCTTGTTGATGTTAATATTTCATTCTTCCATTTTGTAAAACTTCCATACTTCTTGTGTCAGGCACAGTAGCACCTGGGGGAAAATTCTTTAAACTTCATATTGAAATCTTTAATTGATAACCAGCTGTGTTTTTCTCCTCCAGTTACCTAAACTCTTAGAGCTTGTAATCTTGCTTCCTATTCTTTTCTTTCCCCAACTGTCTCTTGTGCCTCTCTCTTTCTCTGTGTGCGTCTCTCTCTCTCTCTTTCTCACACACACATGTACACATACACACATCAACTATAAAGTAGACAACAAACCCCAGAACCCCTAAACACCTTCACCACAGAATAAAACCTTGCTTTCATGTTTAGATGGAATGTTTCCCATTATGTGTGGCTCTGTTGTTTTTCTGGGTTGGATTGTGAATGCCTGGTGGGCGGAGACCCTGTCATTCTGGATTAACTCCCCTGTAGGTTTAGTGGATCACCATAAGCGGGGGAGTGCTTATTAAACATTATTTGACTGACTGATAAGACAAGTAATTGTGTCAGAAGAAATGCTAACTTTAAAAAATGCCTATAAATCCTGAACTTCACACGAGGGGTGTCCAGTGACCTGGGCTGGCTCTTGGGAATTAGTAATGCGATACAGAATCTTTCTCTTTGTGTCACTTGTTACAATTTGGCCTCCCTTTGCCATGACTGGAAGTCATTACCAGTCTACATTTCTCCCAAGCCTGGTGTCTGCAATCAGTGATGAGGAGAACCTGCTGACATTGGGCAGGTGACAAGCTCACTTCATTGATTTGCCTAGATTGTTTAGACAATTCAGATCACTCCACATAGCTCTGCAAGTGCAGTTGATGGCTAGGCATTGTGGCAGGTTACCAACTGAGTTTGAGGACAACAAAATTTTTGTCTTTCTAAAGCAAGGTCTAAAATGGTTAATTTTGCTGTTTTATTAATATTATAGAAAAGTACGCTTTAATTGGTTATTCTTATCTGTTTGGGGATATCAGAGGCTGAAATGTGCACAGACTGAAGATAGAGAGGATGTTGAGGGAGCCAGAGTCCCTCATATCATATAGGAAGTGTCTTAAAGTAGATTTTGGAAACCATGCTGACCCTTTTGGCTGCATTCAAATGACATCAGCTAAAAGATATTTTAGTTTCCCAGCAAAAGTGAAAATTGAAGTATGTATTGTTGGATTCCCCCTAAAACACGGAACACCTGCTCGAATAGGTGGCATGATGTCATAGAAAAACAAATGAATGGATTTTGAAGTAGAAGAGCTGGTTTGTCAAACTAACTCTGCTGTGACTCAGCTGTGAGGTTTGGTCAGTATGCATCTCAGTCTTCATTTCTATACATGGACACAGTAATATGTGCTTTAAAAGATGGCTCCACAGAAGTTGTTCAAATAATATATGTAGATACATCTACTCCTCTCTTCCCCTCACCCCCCACCCCACCTCCAGAAGTTGAAACTTAATTCTTTTAAATGATGGCTGGACTTAGTGACCTTCTTCCAATGAATAGAGTAAGGAAAGAGAAACATTACAAGTTTAAAATGCAGAAAACTGAAAATATTACTTTAACTAAGTGATCAAAGTAAACATCTCTGGTGATAAGTGATATTGATGTACCTCTGATAGATGTAATGAAATAGACACTTCAGCTCTGTGTTATTCTTCCTCCCCAATACATAACCCTGGTCAAACTTTAGACAAACACAGTTGAGGGACATTCTCTGAAATGCCTGGCCCGGACTCAAGTCATGCAAAGCTAGGAAGATTGAGAAACTATCAGAGACCAGAGGACATCAAACGCACATGACAAATAAATGTGGTATCCTAAACTGAATCGAACAGCCAGGAAAGGACGTTAGTGACACAACTGTTGAAATCTGAGGGAAGTGTGTATTTCAGTTAATAACATTATACCAATGATACTTCCTTATTATTGAAAATGTACCATGTTTTTTTTTTTTTTAATATGAGACCTGAAGAGAGGGGTTGGGCAAACTACTTCATATGGGAACTTTCTGTCCTATCATGGAAATGTTTCTGCAAATTTGGTTCTGTGAAAACAAAAGGAAAAGTAAAACAGATGACTGTGACAGCAAGATAATATACTTCACAAGGCTTTGCAGATGCACAGAAATATAAAAATATGAATAGTATTATTTTATCAGAGTACCATCCTTTTGTCTTTAGAAAGCTTGGTGATTCTTAAGGCTCCTCTGTGATGTATTAGCAGTTGAGTCCTGGGCTGGTGAAATAGTGTACAGTTTCTCTTCTTTCCTTTTCTTTTGTCTACCAAGTCAATGAGCTTGGGACTAACGATGTACCCTAAAGTGACAGGGATTCTGAGGAAGAATTCGGTTACTATCCATGTTCTTTATTTGTAGGCAGCTCAAATCATAGTGTGTCCATTAATGTAAAAGAAATTAATAGAGTACATAAACATGTAAATTTTATCTACATAAACTTGGATGAAATTGGGCAATAAATTATAAATTCAAAATCTAGAAGTTATCCATAAAGATTAAGGTAATTTCCCATTTTCTTTGGAATTGGCAGCACTAGCTAGAGCAAGATCAATATTAATTAAGGAACCTAGAGAGAAGAATAATAAATTACTAAAACTTGTTGGTTAACAGAACTAGTTACATCATTCAGAAATCAGAATTATAAAATTAGAAGTAAAAGCAGTTTTAGAAATCATCTGCTCCAATCTTCTTATTTTAAATTGGTAATAAGAATATTTAACTTAGAGATGCTGAGTTATTTTCAAGATAATCCCACTAGTTATAAAGGGCACAATTGGAATATGAGGTTCCTGTCTCAACCATATCCCTCTGAGGCCAGTATTGTTTTGGAGGATCTATGAGCTTTATAAATCTCAGAACACCTGAAATTATATGCAAAAGCTTACCTCGAATTTTTCTAAGAAGTTCTATAGCAACTTCCATCTGATCCTTAAAGCAACTTTCACCCTCAAAAGGATGAGAACACCTGCCCCAGAATTCAAAGATTCTCATTACAACTGCTCCTAGGACATTCCTGGATTTTTTTTTTTTTCTAATTCTTCTAAAACCTGTGTCAGATTTCAATTGAAAAAATAGTACCTTGAGCCTAACTAGTTATAGACAATATGATTTTACTTGAATATATTAGCCTTTTCTCTGAGAGTGGAGTAGGCTTCTGCTGTGGTCTAAGTATGTCCCTCAAAATTCACATGTTGAAATTTAATAGCCACATGATAGTTTCAAGAGGTGGAGCCTTCAGGGCATGATTAAGTCAGATCGTGGAGCCTTCCTGGATTGGATTAGGGCCCCCATAAAAGGGCTTGGAGAATTGGGTTTGCTCTTTTCTGTTCCTTCTCTCATGTGAGGACGTAGTATTTGTCCCCCCTTCCAAGGATGTAGCAACAAGGTGCCATCTTGGAACTGGAACTAGTTCCAAACACCAAACACCAGACACCAAAGGCAGGGGTTTGCTTTTGGACTTTTCCAGCCTCTGAAAGTCAGAGAAATAAGTTTCTGTTATTTGTAGATGGTCCAGTCTGTAGCATTTTGTTATAGAAGCACACATGGGCTAAGATAGCTTCCGTACATGAAGTAAAAAATAAATGTCTAATGCAGCACCCACTAGGTGCTGTTTCTGTTCAAGGTGTTTTACATATGCTAGCTAATTTAATACTCAATAGTTATTTCAGGTTGGCACTAATATTATCTCATTTTACAAATAAGAAAACTAAGGTACAGATAGATTTGAGAACTGGTTTCAAAGTTGCAAAGCTAGTAAGTGGTGAAGCCATATTTTTTAAAGCCAGGGTCTAGGGTCTCAGGCATTATTTGTTTGTGTGGTGTGTTGGATATGCAAGTTGATGGTTGACTTTCTTAATTTATAAACACGGGCCAAGGAAGTGCGGGTTTGCTGGGTGGGATTCTATAATTGTGGATAATTCTGTCTTCACTTCCTTCAGTTCTGAGACAAGTAGCTTACCTACTCTAAGTCTTGGTGCTCACAACTATAAAGTGGGATAAGTTAAAATTATCTCATAAGGATGTTCTGGAGATGGGAGAGATTATGTACTTAATGTTGTATGTGCCAAGTAGTCTATTCTGTATGAGTAAAAGTAATTATTATTATAACTGGATATGCTAATTCTCATTCACTTCATAATATGCTTTTTATAAAAAAGAAGAGAAACAAAAAGTTGAGTAACCTTAACAGAGATTAAATTAGTTTTTAAGATTTAAATTTATGCTGATATCAATTTCATACATTTCAAAAAGTTACCATGGTTGGTAGCAAACAAACGGAAAACCCACTAATCCACTCTCGCATTTAATGAAGGCTAGACATGTCAGTTGTAGAATTGGCTGAGGTCAAGTGCCAGTAACTGCTTCTTGGTGACCCTAAGATTCTTTGGAAGCTGTAAAACTTATTTTTGATGTATTACTATACTTCATTGTGCTCATCTTATGGGCTGAAATACAACTGCAAAAATAACATGTAACACATGAGAGAGGGAGATTCAATGAAGGGAGTATCTGCCTTAATATTTCCAAGTAGGCAGGAGATGACAACATGGCACACTTAGGTGAATGATTTGTGTGCCACATTTTAGATATAAAAGTTATAAGTTACCTGCAATTCTATTGCTATGTATTCATATTCTAACATGGTATCCAGTGAGTTCATCTATAAATTGCATGGGAATTCTGATTTATGAAACACTGCTCCTGAGGGCTTCCCTCTGCTCACTTTTCCTTTTGCTTTCTGGTTACTCTAACACTTTGCAGAGGATCAAAGTGACATTCATACAGCATATCAAGGCATGTCAGTGGTTTGCATTTGTAGATGTACAGAATAATGGCACCTTGTTAAAAAAAAAAGGTGTTGTCCTCAGGAAAGGTGTTGAAAAGGCATTGATCAGCTATGTCAGTTTTTTCATGGACCCAATTGTATTTTGAACAGACAAAATTTCCTACAACTTGACTCTTCATAGCCGTATTGATGTGGGGTGATTCTAACTTCTGAAATCAAAGACCAGAAAAGGAAACATCAGATAACCTATAAAAATTCTTCTTCATGCATTTAACCCTCATATACTTTTTTGAGATGAGACGATGTGTCCATGTTGAAAGACTGAAAGCTTGAGGTGCATGAGTATCATTCTGGGATTTGCTACAGGACCAAATATAAAATTTTCAATTTGGATTAGCTGTCATAGTCTCATTTGTAAAATAAAAGTAAGAAATGGATATGCTAGTAGAAAACAAAATTTCATAATTTAGCGTAAGATCAACCATCATTGTTCTGGGCATCTTTATTCTTTAAAAACCTAGTAGTGTCAGACAAGGATAGTAAGAACAGTATCAACCATCCATTCTGCCTTATGAACAGTAGTACTAGATGAGAAGATTGAAAGCATACCATTTTTTAAATGATCAATTTTACTGAATCAATGACTCTAGGCAAACTTTAGCCAAAGAAGAAAATTGCAATTGGAGATTTACAGTATGTTCTTTTCACTTAAAACGTTTATTAAGACCTGAATTGTCCAGGGAAAAATGTAAGGTACTGTTCAGACTTTTTTATATTCTCAGAACTTACCTTTTTTGACTAGAAAACTCTAGATAAAGCCCAAATCTTCAGAGCAATGAGCTGGTTTCCAGAGGAATCAGTACTCTGAGGACAGAGTCCTGTGGAGAAAAAGTTGTGGGAACTGCCTTCCAAGGGGAAATTGCTAGCTCTGTTCTAATTAGTCAGAAGCTTAATAGAGGAAATAAGATTTCAGAAGTTGTTTGAATGATGGAAACAAGAGAACCCATCTAAATGGGGCATGTGGAACATGCAGGTGTGAGGTGGGACTTGGGAAAAGACTAGAGCAGGAGACTGCCAGAATGTTTAAATGCAACGAGGAATACAAAGAAAGGACAAAAGGTTCACAAGAGCATTATAGACGTGAAACAGCACCGAGTGTGTCCTTTGTCATTCCAGTAAACCACCCCATATAGGCACATCTTCTAATCAGATTTCTCTATGACTCTTGAAGATACTTCTCCAGGCATTTTTTTTTTGAGATATTTGAGAGCTAGTTAGTATGGTGAGGTTCTCCAAAAGAAGGAGTGGCAGATTTTTTTCTTTTTTTAGTCATTCAGGACCTGAATGAAAAATTTAGCAAACATTTATGTGCTGGACCTGGGAGAACCAATGAACCAGGGTTCTGTCCCCTTAGCTGTGCAGGATGTTCTGACGATAAAGGCAGCAATGGGTTCCATCTACAATAAAGAGATGAATCTGGAAGGACTGAGAAATTAAAAAAAAACACTCTAATTAGGATATGGCAAACACAGGACTATCAAGCAAATCCCAAAACAAGTTTATGGCTAGAAAGGTGGAATTCTGATGACATTATATATAAGCTTGGCAAAGCCAAGCAGAGTGCAGGGATACTGAATGAAGCTGAATTCTCTGTCTTCGATGTTGCACTTTTTGGTAATTACTAAGCTGAGGACAAAACGCTATGCCTCAGATATTGTTAAAGTAATAGTTAATGGCTATTATTATCTTACAATGTTTGAATCTAGCATAAAAGAAAAGAGTGCTTAGAGATGAATATGAAAGCTCACCACAACCACATGAGATAAAAACAGAAACTTCTATGGCTATTGATAGCTGCGGATGACAGAGATGATATTTATTACCAGAGACAGCTAAATTTCTATGTACATCAGAGGGAAGAAATGGGAAACTTTTGGGAAGCAAATGTAGTGACAGGAAATGCCTAAGTAAAAAAATGTAGTCGTTAGGCGACACGACCTTCAATTTTCACTCTGAAGATTAAACGCAGGCAGCCTTCTTTGGACAGGTTTGCTAAGTGCCACGTTTCCATTTTTAAGTTCCACTGTTGTGTCATTCTTAACAAGAATCTACCCATATTTCTGAAGAGTTTAATTCCTTGCTTTGGGTGCTTTACTTGTAGGTATTACAATCAGAAATTTCAGGAACTCTTTTCAAATTCTTTTTTTTTTTCCTGTGGATGCTAGTTTGGAAATATCAGTCATTGATTAAACCAGAAAGTTTCAAAGTGGAACAAGATGCCTAGTTGGAAGAAAAGTAATTGACCTTGACTGAATTTTATAATAGTATAAAATCTTAATTAAATATTCAACATATAGATTGCAAATAAGAACTCAGAAGTAGTCTAATGTTAGATTCCATCATGATCCATCTGTAGAGCTCCTGGAACACCTGAATAGGGTTAACTTGGGCATGTCAATGTCTTTCTAATCCCTCTTAGTTCTGTCAGCTAGAGGAGAACCTCAGCATTTTTGAGACAAATATTTCTAGGCAAACCCATGAAGAGCGTACAATACCAAAGAACATTAAAAAATAGAAAGAAGGTAGGCACTGAAAAAAGACACATGAAGATGCAAGCATTATTTATTTTAATTTTTATTTTGGTAAGAGGTACCCATATATTATGACACACTCAAACAGATACAATTACAGTCAGAAAGACTTGTCTATATAAAATCTCTTTTTCACAAAATTACCACTCTTCAAATCTCAAGCATCTCTTACAAATTCCTCTTTTATTCCTTAATTTAAAAATGTTATCCATGAGTACCTTTGATTTCTGTCAGATTAAATAATTCATACCGACATATGAATGACTAATAAAAAAGACCCACTAGTGGATATTTATTCCTTAAAAGACCATTTGCTATCCAGACCAAGATATTTGGTATTTGCTGTTGTTGACGGGGAGAGCACTCAGGGCATTTCTCATGCTGCTTATTTTCTTAGGTTATTATCTCTGCAGTCATTTATTTTCCCTTCTTGGTCTATCAGGTAATAAAATTCATAGTAAACATTGTTTAGGAACAAGAATTGAATACACATTTTTGCTTCCATTTGTATACACTATAGTAATGCAATGAATCTTTTTGGAAAGCAAAAAATATAAGTGTATATTCCTCTTTTATAATCATTGCTGACAATCACGAGTATAGAATCAGTATTGATCTTTTTAATGGTGTGAATTTTTTTCCAGTCTTCATTCAGAGCCAAAAGACACATTTGGATGCTATTGCAACCACAACACAGTTTGACTAATACCCGAGAATTCAGTGAGGTGATGCTTGCAAAATTTACCACACTATCAGCGGGCATGTGTTGAGTGACAGGCACACAGAGAAATACTTTATTACCTGTGTTTTTCTTTAGCCCTCACAGTGGCATAGTGGAGTAGATGGAACTATTGTCCTCATTTTCTATTGAAAAGACTGAGGTGCTGTGAGCTAAAGAACTTGCCTGAGGTTGCCGATCTGATAAACTGGGAACCAGGCTGCTTAAAGCAGAGCCTCCTAATGCTTATTATTGTTATTTATTTATTTATTTAGGTGGTCCTGGGGTTTGAACTCAGGGTTTCGTGCTTGCTAGGCAGTTACTCTACCACTTGAGGCATCACTTCATCCATTTTTGCTGTGGATATGTTGAAGAGAGGGTCTTGTTTTTTTTCCAAGGCCAGCCTGGACTTTTATCATCCTATTGTAAGCATCCCATTGTAGCTGGGATGACAGTTCATTGAGATGGAGTCTGCCACAAACTGTGATCCCCATAATCTCAGCCTTCTGTGCAATTTGGGATGACAGGTGTGTGGCACCTGTCATTAGTTGAGATTGGTATCTCATGAACTTTTTGCCTGGGTTGGCCTTAAACCACAATTATCCTGCTCTCAGCTCCCAAATAGCCAGGATTATAGGCATGTGCCACCAGCACCTGGCTATTATTGCTGTTATTGATGAACTATGATTTTCCACAACTGTCTGGGTGCTGGGCATAATCCTTGTTATAGTTTGGATCTGAAGTATAGCCCCAAAAGGCCCATGTGTTGAAGGCTTTGTTCCCAACTGGTGGCATCCTTAAGAGATGATTGGATTATAGAGTGCTAACTTCATCAATGAATGACTCCAATGATCAGTTCATAGCTGAATGGACTGTTAAGAGGTGAGGCCTAGTTGGAGGAAGTAGGTAACTGGGCATTTGCCTTTGAAGGGATGCTGTTTGAAGACTCTGTCTCTTTGCTTCCTGACTACCATGAGGTGAGCAGCTTTCCTCCACTATTCACTCTTTACCATGATGTTCTGCCTTAACACAAGACCGTAGTGATGGGACTAAGTGAGCATTAACTGGAAGTGTGGGCCAAAAACATCTCCACTTTAAGCTGATTTGCTCTGATGTTTTGCCATAGCAACAAAAAAGTTGAGTAGAACAATCATTAACCTTTTTAAAGTTATTAGGTAAAGAAAGTATCTTTTGCCATCTTAATCTGTAATGACTACTAAGAAAGCTACCTTTTTCCCTTATTTTTTTAATGAATCTTGCTTTTCCATTTGTGGGAACTGTTGGCTTTTCAAACATTTTAAGTAGCAAAATCTCTGGAAAGGCTGGTGTGGATTTATGCAATGCTACTGTATAGGTGGTCAGTTTGTATGACATTATTCTCTCTTCACAGTTTGAATCCCTGATAGAGGTGCAAAGCTAACTTGGCCTGATATGCCTGCAGGGGCTTAAATACCTCTACATTTAGCATGGAGAGAGAAAGAGAGAGGGGAGACAAAATATGCAATTTAATTTCGAGTGTTGCAGTGGATTCCAAGTTGATCTTGCTTCTCCCACTTGAGCTGACCACAATTTTAAGCTTGGCATGGCCTGAAAGCGTGAGGAATGTATTTGCAGTAATTGCCAGGCCACTCCATTGTTCCTCTGTATACATAAACACTAGGCTGTGATCAGAGTGGTCATGCTTGAGCTGTTATCTGAAATTCACTTTTGCTATAAGGATTGACTAATCTGCTTTCTACTGACAGCCGCTCCTATTTACTGTATTAGCTTTCTCTCCCTTCATTGCCGCATGCCCCAACTAGGAGAGAAAAGCAGAAACTGCGAAAAGTAGCGGACGTGTGAGTCATCACATGTCAAACAGCTTGGACCTCCAACATCATTGCAATCAGTGTCTTTTTTTCCCTTCAAGTGGAAAAAAAAATGTTGAACCATATCCAGTGGTCAGGGGCACGATCCTCTGTTGTACACAGGTTAAATGGTGAGGCTGCCAATTACTGATTCTGTGGGAAAGAGTGGATGTGACAGAATTCTTGCAATGGCTTCTCTCCTTCCCCCATGTTCCTCACTCTTCCGTAGCTTGGCCTTTCTACCCTCACCCCTGCCCTATCATTATCTGCAGGTGTTATAACCTAGGAGATCCCAAGAATCTTCCTACCCTGCTCCACTCCCCCTCAGCAACACCTCCCCACTCCTGTTTCTCCAAAAGGGAGCTGAGAATAGGAGCCAAGGATGGAAATGCAGAAGGCAGCAGGAAACCGGGCCTTTTATTTTAACCTCAGGTACAGACTATAAGGGATGACAACCACTGTTTGATGATAGCTCTTTCAACACAGTTTAAAAAAGTAAACATCTATTTTATGGATCTTAAAGTATTTGATTCCATCCAATAGACTGCAAAATAATTTTTCCTACTTGAAATGCATCTGTTTTCTAAAAATGAGACATTTTTATATAGGACGTGAGAATAGCAATTTTCCAATCCCTCAGTAGTTACCACAGTCAAACTGTTAGTGCAGTGAGAAGCTTTTCTTAATCACTATTTTTGTGAAAGAATGAAGTCTTATGGGTGATAACGTTAGGTGACATCACACAGCACCTACTTATTACATCATGATAGAAAAGATATAAATAAGTTTAGGGCTGGCAGAGTGGCTCAAATGGTAGAACACTTGCTTAGCAAGCATAAGTCCTTGAGTTCAAACCCCAGTGCTGCCAAAAAAAAGAAAAGAAAGAAAAAATTTCTTGCCTAATATGAAATCAAGTGGTACAAAGTAAAGACACTGGTCAATGAGAAACACAAAGCAATTATTTAACCCAAGCCTAATGATGAAAAGTTGACATACGTAATTCACACAAATGAAAGGTATCACTAAAAATATTTGAATAAGTAAAATGAAGCCTAACAGTTAATGGAAAACGAAAAAGTGAAAATTAATTTGCTAGTCTATGAAAACTGTGGATGAAATTCTGAGAAGATAATTCTTAAATGTGGTACCTTAGTGAAAATATTAAATTTAAAAACTACTTAATTTGCCTTCCTGCTTTTATTTCTTTCTCATCTAGTTCATTTTAATTGTCTTGTATCTTCCTGAAGACAAAGTAAACCAAGCCAAAAATTATGTAAAATATGCATGTATATGTATATGCACACATATCAAGGTATACTTAAAAATCAATGTAAAATTACCCTTGCATGCCTGATTTAACCTCTGTTTGAGATCATTTCTGTTTGTGGAGGGAAAAGCATTGTTAAATTCCCAGGGGAGAGAAGATGGCTCTGCCACTTCCTGTCAGCCATAGGGACCATGGGTTTTCCCAGCCATGCTCCACCTCTCACCTTCTTTTCACTGTCACAGGATTGTGTTCTTGGGACAGCTGGAATACTGCTGGAGCCCTCAGAAGTAACCAACCAGGGTCGTTGTTCAGTCTATAATTTGTTCAAAGACAATCTAGATTAAATTGATCTAAAATACCTTTTTAAAGTTTTCTGTTTCTTCCAGGCAGCAGGGAGAGTTTTGCTAAAGGTCCATAAAGTAAAGAGAATGCTTAAATAATATTCCCTTTAATAAGACAAAATTGTCTTTAGAAATCTTAGGAAATATTTCTACCATATGTCTCTTAGATAAGATCACAAGTGTTAAGTAATGTGGTAACTTTTAGCAGGTTAACAATCACAGCTTAAATTTCATAAGATCTCTGGGTAACCCCTGTGACCCAGAATCAAAGTCTTTGGTATTTGCTTTCACATCTAAACAATAAGCCCCATTAGCAATCTTCTCAGATAGGCTCAAGTAGTTTCATATTTGCAAGGGGTGATCAATTTTGTAAAAACATACATTAGCCATTAAATTGATATTTCCCTTTGGGAGGCATTTTTATAAACATTTACATTTTCTCAAGTAAAAGACCTCAGCTCTTTTATCATAATATTTTGGAGGGCTATTTATTGTAAAGGAATAAAAAAAATCAATGCCAGGATTTGGGTGTAAGCATGTATATTTTATTGTGAGTATTCAAGGTCTATCTGTGGAAATAGGGTTCTATGTAATGTTTTGTGAGTCTTGTTTTTAGGAGTTGATTTTGTGTGATTACAGTTTGCCTTTTTATATTATTTCTGAGACTAGTTTCTTCTTTACTTTCCAAGCTCTATCACTAACTCATGTGTCATCTAGGAACTGAGTGCTTGGTCATAAAGATCATTTCTGATCTTGAAAACCTTTAACATTGTTTACTGTAAGTTAAAATCTGTCTTATCCTGGTAGGAGTCCATCTGTTTCCAGGCCTGAAGAACACTTCCAAAGGAAACAGTACAGGTGTCGCCACCTGTAGGTAGAAAAGATATTGTTTTCAGAAAAAGCAAAAACAATACTCAGCTAGGTAAAGAGCATCCTAAGAAAGAATAGGAATTCATTTTAACCTTACACATTCCAAATTCCACCCTTCTAATTTTCCTCTTCAGTCTTGCTGTAGGTTTTCATCTGTATTATAGCTACATAGCCAGCCTCATTTTCCTTATGCATATTTTAAGAACTTGCCCAATTGATCAAGATTTGAGGTTTTTACAATTCATGAAAACTTTTATGACTTCAGCATTATGAAAGGTTTCTATTAGCTACATGATTATGCTCTTAATGTTGAACAAAATTTCAAGCTAGGTACCCAAGTGAAAAAAAAGATGAGGACAAACCACTTGGAGGAAAGTTTGATTCATTTTCTAATTGAGGATGTTGCTGTGGCTTTATGGATTCAATTTTTAACGAAAATGAAACAAAAACAATCATAGTATTGCTAGCGTTAAGATTCAGCAGATAAATTGAAGCTCAGTTTCAACTCTCCTCCCTGCTTACAGCTGAGGGAAAATCTTCCCTTAAAGAAAAAAAAGAGAACAATTAGAAGAAAAAATAAACTTTGATAAATTAAAAAACCATCTACCAGTTAAACTGACACTCCATATGCAAAGGAAACAATTTCCATGCATGTTACAAAAAATGTGTTAAATCAACTAACATTGATATAACTTCAAGCAATTAGGAGAACGCTAATAATGATATGAGTCTTCAGCTGTAAATAATTATGCTGCCCCAAGGCTATGCTTTAATTCTTGGCTTGCTGTATCTATAAACAATAATCAAACTGCAAAGCAAGTTGTGTTGTTTTTGTTCACAGTTTGTGAAATGATTTTTATACCCTACAGTGAGGCTGATGGCTATTTTGACCTTCAAGAACTCCGGCCTGTGAGGCTAAGAGCTAATGTGTACTTTCATCGATCTGAGTTGGAGGCACACAGCGGGTTATAGTGCCTGTTCTCCATGAGCACAAAAGCTGCTATCGTCAATCAGTGTGCATTGGGAAAGGGGGCTTGCTGCTGTGACTCAATAAATGGGGACATTAGGAGGAAATGTTATAATTGCTGCTACCCACATCTCGTTAATGAGTAATGTACAGTTAGACACCATGCAATTGCAGCTAAACTGTTTATACAATTTATTCTTATGTTGCAACTAACATTTAACATAATGAAGTATCATAATTGCAGCCATTAAAGTCAAGATTAAGATTTGTTTAATTAGAATTAAGAAAATGTAAAATAGAAAACTACTTTCAAATGTTGAGTATACAGGATGGATTCAGTGGTAAGCAGGATTAAAAAAAACCTCATAGGGTGCTGGTAGCAGATACTGTGTACATAAAATTGTTCGTTGGAGGTCTCTTCTTTGGATTTTTCCCCCCCAATGCTCTAGTCAAAAGTATAGAGGAAACAGAATAGAAAGAGCATTAACTTGGCCGTGGATAAATATAGAGTGTTATTATACAGATCGTTAGAGTTGTAGCTTTTAAATTTCAGAATTTACATTAGCCCTAGGCTAAATAAATAATATCTTAAAACACACAACTCATATTACCATCCAGGCAAGTTATCAAATGAGTTAGGGAGGAAATAAGCCCCTGACTTTGTATAGGAAATGTCATAACTTTGTAAAGCCAAATGGACATTAAACCTCTATTTTAATTATCTACATGTCCAAACATAAGCACTTATATAATATGATATTTTTACATAAGTGAGGGGATAAAACACAGTGAATGAAATGCTTAGAGGAAATATGTCTTGTCCAAATTCATTAAGTGAAACCATTTCATTCTGATAACATTGTGCTTTCCTTCCCATATTGTTAAGTGCTTGAATTTCTAGTGCTGATAGTGACAAAATTATTGGGGTTTTTCTCTTTCTGAGACTTGCTTTTCACCCTCTCTATTTTTAGGTAACTTAAAGTCCATCTCCCTCTACCCTGCAATATTCATGTTTTCTTCTCAACTTTCTTTACTTTGGATGAGAATTTCTCCTCTTATGCCAGTGGTACTTGTCAATGTTAGACTGTGCTGTAAATGGGTTTGGTAGGAACAGTGTTAGGTTTGGAGGGAAGAGACCTCCATTCACTAAACTTACATCCATCTGATTCCATGATGTGAGCTGGTCACATGACCTTTGTATCTTTGTTTCTTTTAGATGGATAGGCCTAACTATTTCTGCCCTCGGTTCCTGGTCACAGTTTTTAGAAAATCTAATGCCCTAATACAGTTGGAGACACATGGAAACTTTATATGCCAAAGAAATGCAGCTTTGATTCAATTCATTGAAATTGACCTAGAATGACATTGTTGGTTGCAGAGGATGACTTGAAACTCAGGTGATAAAAACAAAGTAATATGTTATTGCCTTCAAAAGGATCACATCACCCCCTTGTTTTCTAGCATCTTATATCCATCATGGTGAAGAGGTTCTTAAGGATGAATGAATTCGCCAGTTCTGTGAAATAATATCAAGTCTCCATTTTTATTTTTTAACTGGAGTTTAAAAAAAGCACTGCTAATTATTTAAAAAAAAAAGAGGTCATGAATCCCTTCTCATTTACTCTTAAACAAAGCTGTAAAATACTGTAAATATAAAAAAGCAAATAATGATTTGATTTTTGTAGCAATAAATAGTCCGAGATAATGGTGTTTGAAAATGCTATCTGATTGGCTTGCAGTTACAGTGTGGTATGCAATTGTTGATATCAGATTTCTTAGCTTACTGTAGAATTTATTTTTATAGTCTTTCACCTTCCCCTTCACTATAAATTAAAAATGACAGGTTGTTTTTTGAATATACTTAAAACACTGCATCAAATTTGAGTTTATTAACTTGTAGAAATGCTTAAGAACTTCAGCTTGCAAATGCAAGTAAATGTATTTATTTAAGGCATTTATTTATAGAGGGCCCTAATTTGTCTCGGCTAGTGTACGAGATACTGGGTACAAATAATACATGAAGAGAAGCAGGGTGATTTTTTGAGAGAGATGTAATGACAAGTTACACTGCAGACATACTATTTTTGAGCTTCCTCTGAGTCTTTCAAAAGGATCAGGCCAATTAGTAACAAAAATTAAGTTCCCATTCCTTTCATCTAAGTTTCAAATGTGTTTCTATTTCATTATGGAAAAATGGTAGTGTTAAATATGTTAATATTATAAATTAGCTCCTACTGTTATATGGTTAATTTTAAAATTTGTTGGCAATTATTTTAAACTGTGGTTGTTTGAAATGGCATTTAATATGTATTCTAAACTTCATCTAGGTCTGTACTAAATGAGTATTTGAGTAAAGACATTTGTTTGAACCTACCTGCTCCTAGTGCTTAAAGCAGAACTTGCCTGTCCTTCCTCTCTCCTCCTTCCTTCCCCCTCATTTCCTGCCTCAGATTAAGTTATCTAGCTGAGGTAGGCAGTCATCAACCACTGTGAATGGTGAGTTTTTGAAAGGTCGCTAGTGCAACTAAGGCTCTGAAATTTGCATTTAATTTAGTTCTAATTTACTGTAATTTAATTTAAAAACCTGAAGCAGTGCAAAATATTCCTACCAAATACAAGGTTATCTTTTGGTGGTAATATCTGTCTCTAATTGTTGAATTAAACAGTAATTAAAATCTACTGTCACACTGAAGTGAGCATTTTGGGCACGTGGGCTGTTTCTAGTGTAACACAGAAGCAATCACTGATGTAGTCAATATCAACAGATTGATTTACTTTGAATGCCTTTTCCTATTCACCTAAGTAACAAAATAATACATTTACTTGAATATTTTATGAAGATAGCACAAATTGCAGTGATAATGATATCAATCACAGCCGGTAATTATATCGATCTACTTGATATTTTAATAATCTTATTATAAACTGTATTATGGTTACAATGAAATACAGACACATGTTTAAATCTTAAAATAAGGGTATGCCATTAGAGTGGAATCAAGTTTTGAAGTTGCAACTTGCTTTGTGCAATTTTTTTCAGAAGCTCATATATATAGTTATATGATGGGTACAGTAAATGAAGAGATTAGAAGATGGTGTGCCACAAATTTCACCAAGAATGGCAATTGCAACATGCTCCTGCTGAGCCAACCAGAGGAGCTGGTTCATTTCCTGTGTAAACACAAAGTAGCCCAATGTAAAGAGACACTTTCAGAAAGTACACAGTGATTTAATAAGAAGTTTCTTCTCAACAGTGGAAAGGTAACAATGAAATCCAGTGCTTAATAGCAGAATTCAATGTCCAAATAATGATTCTAGAGCAATTTTTAACAGTATTTGAGTTTTTCAAATTGACAAGCTATAAAGCACCCTGGATTCTGACTCATACAAACCCCACTTTTAGCTGGAGAGATGGTAAAATAAATTATTTCCACTATGGACATTTTGTTAGAAAATTATAAGAATAAAAGTAAATAGTATTTTACACCAAATAAAAGATCTTTAGTTAAGCTACCAAATAATTGTCTGTGGTATACAAAAACTTACTAACAATATTAAAGATGAATTTATTAAAAAAATTAAAGTTTCAAGTACTATTTAATTTTTTTTTGCACTGCTAGGGATTGAACCTAGGGCCTATGAATACAACGAGGCCTGTGCTCTACCACTGAGCCCTCAAGTTGAATTTTTAGCTTTAGATGAGTTGTATGTATAGAAGTCATTGCCCTTTATTTACTCTGGGTACATTTTATCTCAAAGGACTTCCAAATTTATGAATAACTGTTATCAATTTGTGGCTTTAAAAATTGATATTTTCAGTCTTATATCTATCACATAAATAATTTCATATAAATATAACAACTTTAGTTTTTATTATGATGGACCATGTTCTAGTTGCAGTAAATCAAAAGTCAAATTTTGCTGAAATGTAATTCAATTAATTTATTTATTTCAGTGCTGGGATTGAACTCAGGGCCTTGCTAATGCTAAGCCTAATACTGAACTGTGTCCCCAGCCCTTAGCTGGAACTTTAAAACAAATGACTGTTTTCCTTATTTCTTATTACTCAGTATGGTGCACATTAGAGAATTTGTGCAGGCTTTTCTGAAACAGATTCTATGAAAAATCACAGATACAGTTATTAGAATCATACTGGCATGTGGGAGGCTGAGTCAGGGGGAACACAAGTTCAGAGCCAGCCTGGGCTACATGGTAAGACCTTACCTCCAAAAGAAAAAAGCATTCCATATATGCCATGAATTATTGCCAGTTTAAAGGACTGTTGAAAGAATAGACGACAATGAACCTAACGATCTTGTGTTCTTTCCCACTGCTCATTGGTGGAATTGGACAAGATTTTTACAAAGACTTACTACATCGTTAACTCCAACCAAAGAAGGGTCAATATATTCAATACTTAATAATCAAAGCAAAAAATGGCAGTGTGATTTGTATTTTATCACCAAAGTACATAAGATATAAATAAGCCAACTTTGAAGCTCCAAAGACAGGAAATGCTTGCTTTGGATCTTGGTAGGCAGGTTTGAGAATTTGGATTGAAATCAATATTAATGACTTCATGGTCAATATGGTGATTTTATATATTTTTTCTAACATGAATCAATATACAGAATATTTTAAGTATGATCAACAGCATCTTGTAAATTGGCTCAAGAAACTACAAAAAAAATTGAAGAATGTTTTGCTTATGTTGACAAGCTTAAAGTTTTTTTTTTGGTTTATGCAAAATCTTTTTGAATTCAATGTTAATACTGAGTTCACACAAATTAATGAATTTATTGAGGTTGGACAGACATAACTCTGACATTGATATGTTTTTGATTCTAGTCAAATAAATTCTTTCCAAAGAGATGAGTCAGCTTTGTTGATAAGGATACAAAAGCTACAGGAAAATGCATTTTGGTACTTGATATATGTACTTACAGAACTTTTAATTAGATTTGGGAAAATGTGGTTATGTGAATTTAGTTTTTCAATGGGTGAGTTTTGTGAAATAGATATACAATTTATTCAAATATAGGGTGAAATAGGGAGATGTTGATCAAAGGGTATAAACTTTCTGTTCTAAGATAAGTAAGTGCTGAAGACCTAATGTACAGTATGGTGACTATAATTAATAATACTGTGTAGTTTACTTGAAATATGCTAAAAGAATAGATTTTAAGTGTCCTCATCACAAACATACACCATACACACACACACACACACACACACACACACACACACACACCACACACACAAATATGTACATACACCAAGTGTAATTAAGTGTGATATTGCAGGCATTATTAATTTTAGTGTGAAAATCATTTCACAATGTATTTTGTGTGAAATCATTGTGTTGTACACTTACATATATAAAATTTTGGTTTGCCAGTTATGTCTCAATAAAGCTGGAACAAAAACTGGTATGTGATACCAGTACAAAAAAACCTGATTTTGAAGAATTTGTGCAAAATAAGAATATTAAGTAGCTCATTAATAATTTCTGATGTCAATTTTATGATCAAATGATTTGGAAATACTGAGAATGTTTTAGAAATATTGGATTAAATAAAATATATTATTAAAATTATTTTCACCCTTTAGTTTTATTTACTTTTGATGGTACTGGGGTTTGAACTAGGGGCCTCATGCTTGCTAGGCAGGTGCTCTACCACTTGAGGCATGCCCCCAGGCCCTTTTGCTTTAATTATTTTTTTAATAGAGTCTTGCATTTATTCCCCAGCTGGTCTAGACTATGATCTTCCTATACTCTTTTACCTAACTAGGATCACAGGTACAGGCCATCAAGCCCAGTTTTTCATTGGTTGAGATAGTGGTCTCACCAACTTTTTACCTGGGCTGGCCTCTAGCACTGATCCTCCCAATCTCTGCTTCCTCAGTAGTTAGGATTATAGGTATGAACTATCTTGCTCAGACCCTTTTAGTTTTTTTTTTAGTGTGACCACTAGAACATTTCACATTACGTTGGTGGTTCACATTCTGTTTCTGTTCAACAGTACTGTTTTAAGTAAATCCTACCATTGTTCTTTTTGTCTTCACTTATATTGATGCTAGGATTGGATTAATGAAACATTATCCTTCCTTTCTCAATGAGGAAGACGTCTTAGGGATTTTTCACTAGTTATTTAGGTTACAAAAATTATACCTAGGTCATTTAAAATCTACCTAACTCATATAATACATTTGCCAACTTTTTTAGTGCTTTGTGATTGCAAAGTAGGTGCTCTAGCCCATTTTGTTCTGGTTATATTTTTGGAGATGGAGTTTCAGTAACTATTTGTCTGGGCTGATCTTGAACCATGATCCTCCCAATCTCAGCCTCCCAAGTATCTAAGATTACAGGCATGAGCCGCTGGCCCTCAGCACATTTGCCAGCTTCTGCTAATCCCTCTTGGTGTCTCACTCTTCTTTGCTTGTTACATTGTGTTGGTGCTTCTACACACAAGACTAAATCTTCACATTTTCCCCAGCATTACAGTCAGATTTGAATACCAAAAAGAAACAGATTCAATTACCCCTGGGGGGTGAGTCTACATTAAGCTGTGTTGAAGACTTGACTATATTATTTACATTCTGTCTCTCTTTCCTGACTTGAATGCATGGATTCTATATAACCATAAATTCATCTCTGTCATGGTAATTGGAAAGGCCACTTGTGATTTGAACTCAATTTCATCTTGGCCATCTAACATTTCTAGGTTTAGTATATAACTCTCAGTCACTGTGCATGGTGAGAGCTGAGGATGAAGGGTAGGGTTTGAGCAATAGCCTGCAGGACAGTTTGTAGACCTCTCATAGATTATATCACAAGATTTAGGAGTGTCTTGGAGATACCAGGTTTGTGACTGTTTTTCCTTTATGTTTTATTTTGGTCCCTGATATCAGTGTCTGATTCTGATTAGAGAAACTTTGGTGTCTTGCCAGGATAAAAATGAATCACAATGCATATCTAAGGGACATTTATTGGATACATTTCTTCTCATGTGTCATGTTCTCCATTAAATGGTCAGTGAGACTGCAGAAGAAAAGCTAGGAATTTATGACATTCAGATTTTTTCATGGAGAGAATTAACAGATGGACTCCACATCTTGATGAGAGGAAAGTCTTTGGAAAGAGTATGAGATTAGAATTCCAGATTGGCCTCAAGAATCAGTCAATTATAAAGAAGGTGGTAACAACAGTGTGACCACTAGTCACCAATATATTTCCTACTATCGCAAATTGGGTCTTTTACAGAAGAACTGCATTCTATTAGAGGTCATATTGCTGTTGGCTGGGATTGAGAGACCCAAGTACCAAGAAAGAAGAAAACTGAAGTTTAGTAAACATTATAGAGCTGTGATAGAGTTGGTCATAGATTTTGAGATTCCTGTGTCTAATTTAAACTTAGTTTAATCTCTAGAAAATATGTTGTAGGAAAAGGGCAAGACTGACAGTCTCTATAGAGACCTCGAGGATGTCACTGAATGATAACACATTGATACCTCAATAATGTTTTATTCACTGAGATGCTGTGGTCAACTCCTCCTGGTTGAAGTGTTCATTCTTATTTACAGGTGTTAATTGTCACCTCTTTCATTAATTCAACTAACACTTCTTAAATACTCACTGTATGACATCTGTGATACACACAGAGCATTGTCTTTTTGTTTCATGGACACAATGAAGGGAAGAGAGACAATATTGTAAGTGCTATGGTTGCTGTGTGTGGACAGTGATGGTTGGGGCACAGGATAGGAGTGTGTCATAATGCCTGGAGAAGTCAGGTGCTCATAAGGTAGGTGAGTTCAGACTAGGCAGAAGGAACAATGTGGGAAAAAGTTAAAAAAGTCACAATTGCAGGAAATGTAGAATAGCCTGGGCCTTAGATTTGTGGCAGGAAGTAGTGAGAAAGGAGGCTTGAGAGGGAAGGCCAGGCTGTTGAAAGTCTTGTAAGTCATGCTAAGAAATTGTGTCTTGAATGTAGGTGCTCAGGACAGTGTAGGTTTTTAAATGAAAGAGTGACTTGATCATGTGTGTGTTTAGAAAAAGTGAAACTGGAAAAATGTGGAGAATTAACTAGAGGGGCAGGCAATGGAGGCAGGCAGACTGCAAATGTGGACCATATGGCCAGGCCAGGTATTGCAGTCAGTGAGAGTTGTGGGTGTTCGTGCAAAGAATTAACAACTGGTTCTACGAGAGAAAAGAAAAAGCATTTGTAGCATTTGTTGATTTTTGTGATGCTAATATTCTCACATAGTCTCTTTTTTTTTTGTGGTTCTGGAGATTGAACTCAGGGCTTCCCTCATGCTACGCGCAATGCTCTGCCACCAAGTCCCATCCCCAGCCACCATAGTTTATTTCCCCATACAGTAGCAAACCACAATATAATATTTCCACTAGACACGACAGACAAAAACGATCTCAAGAGCAGAGGAAAGAGTAAAGTATAGTAAAATAATTAGGAAGTGGTGCTATTTATTACCTTTGTTTTAGATTTAATTCATTTGTATAATTTTTAATATTGTTATATTTTGATAACCAGCTTATAAATTTCATGAAAATTTATCAGTTCAGATGACAAAGGTCTGGCAAGTAACTGAATGAGAAAGACATAGAAATAAAAAAAGCCCCTTGTTTATAATCGAGAAACTAAGTACATTAACTAAGATTAGAATTATAATCAAGGGAAAAGCATATATTTGGAGGGAGGATAATGGGCTCATTTCAGTAGAGTTAAGTTCATTTGACTTTTTTTGTTTCGTTTGTTTGAAGCAGGGTCTTGCTATATAGCATAGGTTGGCCTCAATCATGTGTTTCTCTTGCTTCTATCTCCTGAGTGCTAAGATTACAGTTGTGTACCACCACTCCTGCCTCCATTTGACACATGTTTATGAAGGCCTTTATATCTGAAGAACTCTGCCAGGTTTGGACACAGGATGTGAATGATGGTATAGAGTCCTTTCTGACAAGGAAAGGTCTTAAGAAAATTTACATGATGGAATAAGGGTGGGAAAATTTGAAAAGTCCTGTGTATGGAACTCAATACTTGTGCATAGGGTTTTGGAGCATTTACCAGAGGACATGACATTAAACTGTGAGCAGAAAACAAGCAGCCTGAGGCATGTTGCTGAGTACTCTAGGCAGAATGGCATGGCAGGAACCTAGGGATGCCCCAGAAACTGAAAGATGTCTGCAAGACTGAATCCCGTTTTAAGGAATGAGCATTTGATGTTGCAAATGGAGAGATAGTGACCATAGTTTCACATGGGGCATAGGGGCAAAGAAATGAAGATTATTATTTTAAGAAGAGTAGGAAGCCATACAAGTATTTTAAGTGTAGGAGTAACATTTAAGCCATACCAGGGAGCCCACAGCAGGTAGGGAAGTGGTGGCGAGCTTAGGCAGCTGTTTAGGAAGTGATGGAAGAATGATGCAGAGAATCTTGACCAAAGAGAGTGAACACAGAAAGGATCTGACAAGGTTAAAAGACAGAAGGGGCAGCAGTTGGTGACTGATTAGATTTAAAGATGGGTGAAAAGGATTTTGCAATGCTTATAGGACATCTAAGTGGACATTTTCTATAAGATGGAAATGTGACCGGTATTCCATGGACAAGTCTTGTCTAGAAATAAGGCTTGCATGTCATCCACATATATATGGCATCTGAAGCTAGAATGTGGACACTGTTTTGGAGTGCATAGTGAGAAAGAGCAGAACACAGTGGGGAGTCCAACAAGCCTTGGAAACACTATCATTTAAGGGTGGGATATTTGATTGGCTTTGTATGGGGAAAATCAAGTTCATACACTGACACTAATGCTTTATTCACAATATTTATTGATGATTTCTTTCTTCTCCTTCTGGTCTTTATGAACAGCATGGAGTAAAATGAAGGACGTCATCTCAGGATTGCTTTTAATAAGGCTGACCATCACGTTTCTTGCACAACATTTCCCCAGGTCTCCCACATAGCCATAATCAATTGTTAAAAAGCTTAATTAAATACTTATGTGCAAGGCTTTGTGTCTGAGAGAATATATAGAAGAATGTCTTGGTAGACATTGAGTTCTATATAGAGACTGTAGCTGCACTGTGAAGGCCCAATGTTTAGTGAAAAATTTGGTGTCATGAATGTCTTAGTGCCAGTTACGTCTTTAGATGTCTGCTTCACATAGAGGAAGGGGGAATTTTAGATCAACTTTCATTGTGCCACATCTTCCTCCTTCTCTTCTTTCTCCTTTTTCTTAATCCTCATCTTTATTTCAATTACCAAGGCACTCACACTGAAGAGGGAGAAACTTTTTTGGTATTGAAATTGTTCTCTGTTAGACTCAGCAGTAGTCTACAATCATGAAGGACAAGGGACTCTGTCTAATGTCCCAATGAGGGAACAGTAGGTAGCACACCTGTGCATTATCTTTCATTCCAGCTCTTGCTCAATGTGAATTGTTCAAAGACTTTTTCCTTTATGATGCTGCTGTGTGCATCAAAACACATTTGTTTGCAAAATGGATTCCTTATTAAAATCCACACTTCTAGGGAATGATGTTTTAAATTCAATAAAATTGAAGAGCTAAGGGGCTTCATGTTGATTCTTATTTTTCTTGCATCTTAGGACAAAGCCATGGGTTAAGAGCCTAAACCCATTGTCTGGCACCAAATCTTTCTCGCTCTCTCTTTTTTTATTATGTAGGTTTTTTTCTTGATTATGCACAAGGAAAACAGCTGGTTTTATACTCTAACCATTTTCTACACACACATGGACTGATGTTTACTCCTCCAGTGTCCCTCCTCTCCCACCTTTTTTCTCCTCCTGTAGAAAAACATAGCCTTGCTTTATTTTGCCCTTGCAATGCCTGCAGACCTTGCAGTTTGGGCCTTGTCCCCACTGTGACTCTTCTTTCATGTAACCTAATGTGAGAAATTAAGAACAGAAATATAATAACAGTGATCTTGTACCTGTTAAATTTCTCAAACAGATCCAAAATAAACTTTGGAACTCTTGTGAATAACACTCATGCCAAAATACATAATGCTTGGTACAGCCCTAACTGTTCTCCCAATATTACCCATGGATCCTCACAAGACTCTCACGAGTTAATCAAGTTAGGTATCATTGGTCCCATTTTACAAATGAGCAAATTAAGACTTGGTATGATTGTCACATGTAGAAGAATGACAACTAATTAATGGACTAGAGGTTGCATTTTTCATGTTGACTTAGAAGTGCAAGAAGACTTAAGTGCAAAAATGGACTCCTGTTTTAATATAAAGATTTTTGTCATTGCTAAGTTCATGTACTTACATGTGCAGGCAGTAGAATTGTAGCTGTGTCATTTAATAGCAGCTGAATGCATTTTTAAAATCTACCAGGGGTTAGGGGCCCTCTGAATATTCTGCTCCCTTAAAGATGCTGTCCCTGGCTAAGACAAGTGACAGCAGAGTTAAAGTGAAAAACAAAACAAAAAAATTATCCAAAATATTCAACCAAGGGTGTATAAACAATGTCCACAGAAGAGCAATTTTTAAATTCCAGAGGGCAGATGACAACTGACTCACGCAATTGTTTAACACTAATGAGGCATTTTCTTTTTTTAATAGTCTTTTTCTGAGGCAGAATTCCGTGGCTGCTGGATCTGACGCCAGTCCACACCAATCAATATCAATCCCCTGCCAAATGTTATTAAATATCTCTTTGATACCTATTTACAACTAAGAAAATAATTTCACCGCCAAGGGATTGTAAATGTGCGAAAGGCTCCTCTGACAGCTTGCTTCACTCACTGTCTACAGTCCCGAGTCCGGGTGCCACCACTGCAAGACTAAGATGAAGGACATAATTAAGGAAACATATGAAGGCTAGCGCAGGGCTTGAGATTAATTAGCTGTGCGTCAATAATCTCATCAATATCCGATTAACAAATGACACATTGCCCAATGAAACATATTGATTCATGCACACTCCTCACTGTTAATAAATTGAAGCTGCTTTGCTAAATGAGAAAGCTGACAAAATAATAGGTTGCTAATGCTGCCCTGCTATTGTGATAAAAACCATAAAATTAGCCTCAAGTATACAATACTTAATTTAGGAGGACTGTCACTCCACTTATGAAGCTTGTTAATGAATGACAAGAAAAGGGAAAGGAATTTTATGGAGAACTTACTCAAAAGGACTAGAGGAATTTCCCAAGGGCAGGCACTGGAAAAGCAGAATATGCACACTGAGCCCTAAGCTCAGTGCTTTTTCTCCCTTGATGGGTAGGAAAGAACTTTTGTTTTTAGGTATATCATTCCAGTACTAAGAAAGTTGTTTTAAATTTTGAAGGCAACTAGTTCATATTTACCAATAAGAGGTTATATGCTGAGCAGATTAGGAATTGTCTTTGGTCTTTGTTTCATTTTGAGATGATGTAAGGGAGAACAGAGCAACTGGTTTTAAACAGATTCGCTCACATGGAAGGGTGTGCTCTCTCTCCCTCTCTCTCTCTCTCACTCTTTCTCTCTCTGGTATGTGTGTGTGCATGCACTTCTGTGTAAACCCTAAAGTCAGTAATTACCTTGTTTCCCACATGGCATCCTCATCCATGGTCCCATTTTCCTTTCCTACTTCTGGACCCTTGCTTCTCTATTTTCCAAGGTGGCTGTTTTCAACCCAACCCTGCAGCTGTGAAGGTGAAGGCCAGAGCAATTATAATTTCGTTTTCTCTTTAGCCCATGCCAGAGAGGTGGTAATAGGGTTGGGCAGGAGGGGAACGAGGTGATAATGGTGAAGGCTATGGCTGGGTATATGTGGCAGGCCTACTGAGACTGTGGTGGCAAAAGGGAAAAGCCAAGAGCCTGCGGAAGGGGGGAGGGGAGAAGCTCCATTAATGAGGAGGTGCCTGGTCCCCAGCCCTCTACCCAGACTCTGGAATGTTCCAGGGGAACCCGGTAGAGGGGATGCCCTGGGGAGAAGCCCTGGGAGGGAGGAAGGCTAGCGCAGACACCTGCTTGCAGAAGACACATGGGGTCACAGGATGTCACCACAGAGGGCAGTTGGAAGCAATGAGAAGCAAGGAGGAGCCCCCTTACCCTGCCCCATCCCTAAACTGGGTAAGAGAAAGAGAGAAGCAAGGAAACACAGTACAACCAGGGACTTACAGGCCATTTCTATCTGAGCCCAGGCTCTCCTGCCACCTCAGCCCGGAATTCTTGGGGCTCACACTCTAAATCCCCATATTGGAGCCAAAGGCATTTTGACATCAGGGGTCTTTAAAGAAAAATCAAGAGAGGGTCACACTACAGGACCCATCGGGAATCTCCAGTGAGGACTGGACCATGCACTGTGTAAGTCTTAACCATTCCTGAACATTTCTGTGTCCGCTTCTTTATCTATAAAACATAAACAAACTGCACAAGATGTTCTTTGAAGTTCCTTCTAATGCCAGGATGAATTGCACTTCATAAAGATATCTGGGAGTATCTGTGTACATAAGAAGGTAGAAACGGTCTTTAGTACAGCAATTACCGTGACTGAAATCAAATACGCTTTCCCACCTTCAAGAAGGATAGCATGACTCTCTTCTCTTCCAGGCCACCCTCCCTTTCCATGGGGTCTGGAGGGAGCATACGCAGAACAGTGGGGTTCTCTATCTGCATAAGTCGTTTTGAGAGAAGCCGGGTCGTTAGGTTGCATTAACTCTAATTAGTGATCAGGAGGGAATATAAATCAATAATTTTCATTAGTGTTGGGAGATCTGTTGAAACTCATTTCCTGAAAGTAGGCGTACATGGAAACAGAATCTCCTTTTCAGGTTTCTGGAATGGAAATTAGTTGATTTCTTTATCTGAGGTCCCTGGAAGTGAGGTTTATATTGTTTAAACAAATTCTCAAGGACTGAAATACTTTCAAAATATAAAAAGGGGACCTTTCTAATTATGGAATTTTATGTCTGCAGGGAGATTAATTTTTGTAGGAGACACTCCTGGTTTTACCCCACAAAGTCAATCTTGTTTGTGTGACAGTTTTAAGGAAAAAACATACCATCAAATACTAGTACATTGCATCATTGGGTCCTTTCTACATACCAGACACTTTTATACATATTATGCTAATTAATTCTCACCTCAATCCCCTGTGTTAAAAATAGTAATGCAACCTCAAGTGAGGAAGCTGAAGCTCAGAGAGGTTAGGTAATTTATCCTGTATTATCCAGCAATAATTATTTAATCTGAGTTGATTATAGAATGTCTGATACAAAATCCTGTGATTTTAAGCCCTGAGATGTTCTGCCATAAATGAATAATGTTTGCCAGAGCCTAGCAGGGACTCATCAGTAATTGACAAGATTTACAGGTGGTTTAGTGAGATAGCAATTTTCAAATCTGCAATGGATTAAATTCTCTCAAGGCCAAGCTCTTCACTAGGATCCTCCTGTCTAATAGATAAAGAGATGAGTTAGTGCCTAAAAAGAAGAATATTATGTCATTAAATCTACCAGCAGGATAAAAATATCTGGGTTCCTGTGCCACTTCTGGCCTTTTCCAAGCCATGAGGACAAAGTAGGACAGCTCCTTGCAGTGTGCACTGAGGGTTGAGGTGACTTGAATTCCTTGTAGCATTTGCCAAGTTAACTTGGGCCCCCATGCTTTATCCCACATCCATTTCAATCACTGGATGTGGGTTATTCAAAGGGTCGCACAGGCAGCTGCTCTGTTGGCCAGCTCCACTGTCGCTTGTGCTGGTGAGTCAGATTTCATGCCCAATTAGGATACAAGGGGAAAGCTTCCCTTGTGGAAAGGACACAGCTGCTCTGGAATCACAGCTTCAAGATGCTCTGAATGGCCTCATAAATCTGGCGTTCCCCACTCCCTTATGGAGGCACAGAGAGAGGAGTGAGGAAATACTGTATGCTGTGGCCCGAATCCCTACAAACTTACACACACACACACACACAAACACTGAGAGCACACACACCCCTTAGACTATGCACGCCATATAAATGTGCATAGTACATATGTCAGTTTATGTACTATGCATATGTATAAGTAGATATATGTATGTATTGTATGTTATGTATTCTATCTCATCTCTCTATTCATGGTTTTCAAACTCTATGCACATGAAATTAATACACACATACATGTACACACATATATTCTTAGACTAATGAGTACCGTGTGTACATAATATATATATTAGGCTTTCTATGTGTTCATCATATGCAAGTGTGCACGTGTGAATGGATATGCACATACATGTATGTGTACATAACTGCCACACTCATGAGCTGTGCTAAACCCTTTCCTTGAGGGATAGGACAGAAACAAGCACAGTGGGGGATACTGGTCTTGATCTTGCCTTTCCTTGCAATCCAGAATTCAAAACATAAAGTTATTCTGATAAATTATTGCTCTTGCCCACTTTATCATCTTAGGCATCATGGACAGAAAGGTATTTCATTGCCCAAATTATCCATAATGCTGACATTGATCAAGCTCACCCAGCCACAACTTTGTTTTCCATCTGACGTGGCCTAGGGAGACCTGGCCTTCATTTCACTCAAGTTTCCAAGATGCACTTGAGTTTTCCTCTGTAGATCTGTTTCTGTTCTTGTTTTTACTTGTCCTCTCATGGTACTGGGAATCCATGATTCCACTCCTATTTTTTTTTGCCTCCAGTGGATTATCAAATCCTGTCATTAGATTTCTGAATCTCTTGGTTACTTGCTCTCTGGCTGTCATTTTCCGGTTTGGTCACTCACCACCTCTTGCCAGGACTGCTGTATCTCCAGGAAATTGTGTGTTTCTCCCTTTGTCAAAACGTGCTAGGCACCTGTAGCCAATTCACACTTAAGAATCATTTACTGGTCATCTTCCAACTTATGTCATCTCAGCTTCGAAGAACCTTTGATATACATAAAACATATGGGGAAACTGGCCTCAGAAGAATCCATTCCTCTGGTTCCTAAAGCAGTTTTTGTTCCTCCATAAATGCATTTCTAAAACACAGGTCTAATCCACATCCTCCTGATAGTGTCTGTGTCTCCCTCAGCCAGTAGGACAAAGTCAGGTTCCCCAGTTGGCTTCCGGCACCCTTTGCCATCTGCTTTCACGGTTCCTTCTAGGAGCCACTCTGCAGTTCTCTCTACTCCTGCTCTGGAAGTACTTGTTCCCTTATATCACCACCATGTTCATGTCCTTTTTTGTGTGCAATGCCCTTGCCTCCCTAGTCTACTACACAAGGTTCTTGTCATCCTTAAGAATTACCTGGTAAGGTACCACTTCTTAAAAGATGCTTTTTAAAAATATCCTCTCAGAGCTGTGTACTTCCTACCTATGTTCACATAATTCCTATTCATATCTCAGTTATTTTATACCACACGAGGTTTCCATTTAATAATGGGAAAATGGCTGCAAAAAGAATTGAATGCTACTGTGTGTAAATATCAAAATATATTTTCAAAGAACAGTATGCGTTTTCAGAAAATGTTCACAGCATAATGTTAAATGAGAAAAGTAGGTACTATCTTGAATGTTCAGAAAGACACCAATTTGTGATAATGTATATGAATTTATAGGAACTCCTGAGAAGGTTCATACATACAGTTAACGTTTCTAAAAAGGTGGCTTTATCCAGATGGTGGGACTAATGTGATTTTCAGCTTGTCCTGTAAAAGTTTTTGCATTTCTTAATTTTCTTTATAAACAGATACAAATTTTATAAACAGGAAAATATTACTGTTTTTTTTCACTTGCATCATGACTTGGTTATGATTTGAATGTGTCTCTAGGATCCATGTGTTGGAATTCAACCCCCATTGTGAGATAGGAAGAGGGTTGAAAGTTAATCTGACTATGGTGTTTAGAGGTGGGGCTTTTGGGGAGGTGATTAGGATGAGTAGGGTGAGATGGAGGGAAGAAGGAAGAAGAAGGAGGAGGAGGAGGAGGAGGAGGAGGAGGAGGAGGAGGAGGAGGAGGAGGAGAAATACTTGCCATGTGGTGCTTTGTACCATTTTAGGAATATGCCAGCAAGAAGGCCATCACCAGATATGGGCCCTGTACCTTCCAGAACTGTGAGCTAAATAAATTTGTTCTCTTGACAAAGTCATCCACCTTCAAGTATTTCATGACAGCAACCCAAAATGGATTACTACAGGTAGATTATCTCTGATTTGGTTATCTAAATCTAAGAATATCTTAAATAGTTGTTTGGTGGCAAAAATAAAGAAACTAAATTGCTGATTGAATGTGTCTGAATTTATACTGTTTTAAAAAACTAGCTTTTTGGTAGAAAAATAAAGTATCCTAAAACAATAAACAGAGAATTCAAGCAATCTAGAAGACACATACCACTTGTCTTCAAGGTATCTCAATTTGTATCAATCAGCTAAGAGATGCTTGGTAGCAAACATTTCCTGTATGTCAGTGATTTCCAACCACACTAGTGTACTTTCTGTTGGTATGACATATGCTTTGCAGGTTGGCTACAACCCTTCATCATATCTTCATGCTGGAACTCAGGCCAAAGGAGAAGTGTAGCTGGGTATCAACCAGCACTGGCTCTGCACAGGGCTGGGCACTGGTTCTTGGGTAGTGCTGCATTTGTCTATTCACAGAAATGCATACACAGCCAGTACCAAAAACTACATGGTGGGAACCGACTGGTTCCATGTCCTTTTCAGTAGGAACTGGGTGAAACTCTTAGTTATAGTGCCTGAGGGACTGTCTTATTTCAGGTTTTCATCCCTCCAGCTTCTAAGTGCTGCTGCCAATACTTTACAAAGTTTGCTCTAAAAGCATTTGTGTGCCTCCTTAGTCTGTGTTGGGATGGTGCTTCCTTCTTGCAGACTCCTGTCAGTATTTACAGGGAATTCTTGCACTGTAGCTATGATTGGTCAGATATAAGTTTTCCATTAAGACACCCTGCCTGTATCTGTAAGGAAGATGGAATTGTAGGTTCAGTCCTCAGAGGAGCTGCCACCAGGGATCTCCCTCAGAGACCAGCCTTGGGCTCTTTGTATTAAGTTGTACCTCTGCTTCAGCATCTCACATTCTGCTTCACATACTGCTGAAAAGACTGGTTTAAAACCTTCATTTACCTTGGTAGATAGGACAGAGTCTAGATTTGGAGTGAGCTTCAATGCAATCATCCATGGGAGAGAGCAATTTATGTGCAACACTTCCCATGTAGGAGTAAATGAACTGTGGGTCTCCTTGCCTATGAAGGCGAGGCTGTAGTGGACAGAAGCACAGGTTCTGAGGTTAGGCTGTCTGAGGTTACAGTATTTTATGCTATTTGCTGGCTATCGATACTTAGAAATTTATTCAGACTCTCTTCCTGCATTTTTCTAATGGTAAAATGGGAATAATAACATAGCTACCCCATGTAGTGGTAAGGATGAAGCAATATGACGTGTGTGAGATGATCAGCTCTGGGCTTGGGGTACAGTACACACTCCAAAATGTGAGTTACTCTTATTGTGCTATGCTCATTATGGTGCTTACTCTCTTAGAAAGAATCAGTTTATGTTGTTTGGCTAAAGAGAATCAGTGAGTGGAAATCAGTGGGGGGGGAGGTGTGAACTCAGTAGAAGGACATATTTTCTTGCAATGAAAAACTAACAAACAATGGAGTGACTTACTCCTCAAGGCAGTGTATGTGGGATGTGGATTGTTTGAACAGTGATTCTCTATGAAATTAAATCTCAAATCAATAAGGGAGTGTGTTAATCATTTGATAAAGAACTATCAATAGTGGGAATTTATTATGTCTCCATATCCTGTATGACACAATTTAGAAGTATTTATATATAATATTCAGTTTTCCTCTTTGTTCATTGCTCATATGGCCTATGCAGTCCAATCTCATATAGCCACATAGAATTCAAATTAATCTCATTATTCACATTGCAAATGAAAGAGAAAAACTATGGCAAAAAGTAAGGAAGTTGGAAGTTGGATTTGTTTTTGTATATTATATAGCATTGGTTTCATCTGGTCTTTCTGAATGAAGTCCTGACTTACAGAGGTTGCTTCAGATAGCAAATTTTAAAAGAGTGACCCAATTTATCACTGCTGTGTATGTGAGTGTGTGTGTGTGTGTGTGTGTGTGTGTGTGTGTGTATGGGCACTGCCACTTTTCGTTAAGATTGGTATGAAGTTTAAGAAAATGAATGCATTATATATATATATATATATTTATTTATATACATATCTTGACTCTATATAATGATTCTTATTCCTTTAGTCCTTTATTCTAAAGCTTCTCAGTGTGCACACCCTTGTTTGCACAGTTGTCTTGCGTGCACTGGTTCATGATCATTTTCTGTGGCATTTGGATGTGTATGGGTTTATAGCAGTAGCTCATGAGAACTTTGGGAATACAGAATGCTTTTGCTGTTTCTTTATGCCTCTCTTTCCTCCCCTACTTCTATAGTCATCGTCACAATGCACTTAGTACATTGCCAAACACAATAGCAATCAATAAATGATTACCAAATGATTGAATTTAAAAAAAAGTACTTAGCAGGTGGAAACTAAATAAAAAGGCTTGATCCTTTATAAAATTCTTGCAGCCACCTGTCATTTATACCCATGTCCCAAGAAGACTATGTCATAACATTTGGTTAATTGTTAGAGAGATCAAAAGTGAATAATTAATGAATATCCCATTTTCTTACATTGTTAACTTCAAAATAAATTATTCCCTGAGCCATTTGGTTCCATGAGGTAGTTTAATTTTGATAATTGTTTTGAAGGCCCTGCTTATTTTCCTGCTTCTACAAAATCATTGGGTAAATTCATTATTCAGAATCATGTAAACTAATGCTTAAGCTGTATATGAATAATGAAAGGATAATTTCAAAATAACTGTTTAACCACATGCTTGTTTTCAAATTTCTTTTTAAATGACAAATTAAAATTGTATATGTTTATGCTGTAGCTTGGATCTGGAATGTGCCCCAAAGACCCATATGCTAAGGGCTTGGTCCCTAGTATTGGGAGATGGTGGAACCTTGACAAGGTGGGGCTTATTGGGAGACCCTTGATCATTGTGCACATGCTCTGGACCCAAAACACTCTTCTTTCTCTTTCTTTCCTTTCCTGGCTTCCATGAGGTGACCTGCTTTGTTCTGTGATGCACTCCTGCCATGATCTACTGCCTGGCTACAGCCCCCAAAACAATGGAGTCAATTGACCATGGACTAGAACCTCACAACTGTGAGCCAGAATAAGCTAGGTGACACTTCAATGTCAGGTATTTGACACAATAATGGAAAGCTGACTAACACAGCTATACAACATGATGTTTTGAAATATGTATGCATGTGTAATACCTAAACCAAGCTAATTACCTCACATGTTTATTTGTGATGAGAACACTTAAAAATCTATTCTCTTAGCAATTTCAAGTATACAGTACATTATTAACTGTAGCTATAGTCACCATGTTGCACAGTAAATCTATTGAACTTATAACTCCTGTCTAACTGTACTTCTATATCTTTGACCAACCTCTTCCTCTCGTTAACTTGCTTCTGACTAACACAATTCTACTGGATGGTATTTTTACTGCTAATCATAGCTGAGCACATACTACATGTTAGACACTGTTTCAAGTTTTTACCTGTATAGCACAATTTAAATCAGTTTTACAACAGACCTTTTTAGGATGAACATGGGTTATGTTATCACTACCTTTTGAGGTAGAAATGATTACTATCCTCTTTTATATTTATTTGATTTTTTTACTAGCATATTGTTGTACTGAGGGTACCTGGTGACATTTGCAAAAGTTCTTACAATATGTCATAGTTAAATTCACCCCCTCCATCATTCTTCTTTATCCCCCCACCCCCATTCCTGGAATAATTTCAGCAGGTCTCACTTTTCCATTTTCATACATGAGTACATCATATTTCTACCATATTCACCCTCCTACACCCTTTCCTCATATCCTTCCATACTGTAATTTTTTTTTATAGGTGTGGGAACTGAGACAACAAAAAATTCAATAATTGGCCCCAGCTAAGTGACTGGGAGATTTGGAAATGGAACTTGAACCAAGGCAGACGGACTCTAAAACCAGTGATCTGGACACGATACTTATATTTTACCCTATAGCTAATGTTATGAAGCAAAATAGTTTTTTTTTTGATGGTAATGGGGATTGAACTCAGGGCCTCATACTTGCTAGGCAAGTGCTCTACCACTTGAGCTACACCCTGAGTCCTTTTTGCTTTTAGTTTGTTTTTTTAAATAGGGTGTTACACTTTTGCCTGGTCTGTTCTTGGATTGCCATTCTCCTACTGAGTATCTGGGATTACAGGTGTGGACCACTAGCCTCAGTCCATAAAATCATTTTTAAAGTCCAAATTTGCCTGTTAATATCAAATGCGCTGTTCTCCCATTGTGTTTCTAGTAGGGAGACCACTTTACTTTTGGTATGTTCAAAAGTGCAAAGAAGATAAAGTTCTGCTACTTTACATAGTTAGTATAATATTCCTCACGAGCTCTACTCCATGGGGTAGTGGAGAAAATGAAAATAAATCCAGTTTGGTAAATTCAGCAAAACTTTAAACACTCTCATGATAGGCTGTGACTTTCAGATAACCCTGTCTTCCAGTCTTTCCATTCTGCTTCTTTTCAGTAGGGGGCCAAAGGATTTAGAAAAATAGTAAGACTTTGTGGAGTTGGTCTTTGAGGATGTGAGATTGGCATCCATTTTGGAAGAGTTTGTGTGGTTATTTTGTGTATTCTTTGAGTCTACTGCTGACTTGTGGATCATGGCCTCTCTTCCCTTGATTTGGTCAAGCCCATTGTCCCCCACTGATGTGACCTAGGTCAACACTTCAGACACTATTCCACTTTATTGAGTCACTGGCTGCTACCCCCCCATTTATTGTTGATTTCTGTATATGGTGGAAATTAGGAGGTAATAAAAATATGAGCTCATGAATCACATGGTCTGTTGCTATACAAAGAGAATTAATTTTTCTTAGAGTCATAATGCTTTACGAGAAGGAGAATAACATGCCTCAAACTGGGGTAATACATAGAATAAAGGAAGTGTGTTAAATACAGATCAAGTGAGTTCCAAAGTTATTAAGGCCAAATGCTTAACTAAGGTGCAAGAGGCCTTTGTGGGAGGTAAAGTCTGTGAGAGTTTGGAGTGGGCCTTTATGTGAGCAGGGTCCTTCTCAGGAGAGGCTGGAGCACCATGACAGAGATGAGTCTTCTGGATGATGGAAGGTGGAGCCTGTGCTGGCAGATGAGGCTCCAAAGCTCCAAGGCTGCTGCATGTTGCATCCTGAGCTTATAGAGAGGTGGCCACCAGAGCGTAGTGGTTACAGCCTGCACTGCAGGTCTTCAGAGAAGCAGCAGATGGAGTGGAGTGCAGCACTGCCAAGGACTAAGTCCTCAAAGAATGAGTCAAACTGGAGTTTATGTGTTTTGAAGTCCAGCCATGGAGGTCAGTGACTTAACTGTGGGAGTTTGATGGGGTTTGGCCTAATATTCCTGAGGGGGAGTTAACTCCAAGTTCTCACATGTGGGATATAATAAGGTGACACTGAGCTTTTGTTCTTTGACAGTGCTGGCGGGTTGTACTCAAGGGCTTACATGTGCTAGGCAGGTGATCTACCACTTAGCCATGCCTCTAACTCTTTCTGTTCTTAGTTATTTTTCAGATAGTGTCTCATGTTTTTACCCAGGTTAGTTTCAGACCATGATCTTCTTACCTATGCCTTCTGCATGCCTGGGATTACAGGCATGAACCACCATGTGCAGACAGATATTATACTCTTTGGTGGTGGCACTATGGGGTTTGAACTCAGGGCCTGTACTTGCTAGGCAGGCATGCTACCTGTTGAGTCACACCTCCAGCCCTCAGATATTGCACTCTTAAACTTTAAAACAAAGCAAAATAAAAAACCCCTAAAACTTTAAAATGAAAACATCGTGTAACAAAATATGTATTTGGAATCATTTCAAAGCTGTAGAACACTGATAGCTTTGTCCATAGAATTCCTTTATCATGTGACACATCTGAAAAAAAAATCCAGAGTGGGGGGGGTCACAACCCTATTCTCAAAAGGTACATTGGGAATTTCAGGGTCATATGCACCCCATGTGAGGACTGAGTCTGACTTAAGAATGCTAAATTAGGATTTCTCCATGCCTAACTGTTCTCAAGCTTCATATGAGATATGGGGTCAACATTCTTCTGACTTTCTCTTGTCTCTCATCTTATATAAACTGTTGTTTCTGAGGCTTTGGATTATATGGCACAAGCTTTCTCTGTTTCTTCCACTTCTTTCTCCTAGAAAGGGTGAACTTTCTCCTTAATGTTTTGATCCGGCTCTACGAGTTTCCTAAGTCACAACCTCCTTCTACCCTCCCATGTCCCTTTAGCTATGGCTTATTTAAAAAACATTGAATGATACTAGGCCATTCGTTATTCTCGTACTTACAAATTCTAGCTCATAATAGCCTTGTAGATAACTATTATTATCCTTCATCTGTGGAAGAGGAAACTGAGGTATAGGAAATTAAGCAATTTGTCCAAAGTCACAGTGATGGAGTCAGGACTCAAACCCCACTGAGTCCACAATTCTAGTTACTAAGCCACACCAACTCTCACATAAAACAATGGCAAATGTGGCCAATGAAATACCAAGAAAGAAACATAAGGTTGGAATAATGTAAAAAATATTATATCCTTCACATGTTGTATGTTGAAATAGGCTTACTTGGAAAAATAGATCTAAAAGGAAAAGAAATCACTCACAGAACTCTTGAGTTGCATAAATATTTTAGTTGCCAACATTCATTCTAGATGTTAGGTGGAAGAGGAGCACTCTCCATAGGTATATGCTTGAATACTATTGTAATGTGTGAGATTGCTGGCAGTTTTAGTCAAATAATTTTTTATGTACGGTTACATATAATGAAAAGTTTGGCTGGTTTTATCTTTGATTTAAGTTATCCTGGAAGGTCCAACTATGCCTTAATAATATCCTCCTGGACTAAATTCCCCAACTTTACTTTGTCCAAACTTCCAACTTAGGGGCTCGCTTGGGGCTGATTTTGGAGTATGGGAGATTCAAAGGCAGAACACTGTGATCTGATTCAACTGGGATTTGGGGAGGACAACAGGAAGGCAATTGATACCTCTGTGTGTGTGTGTGTGTGTGTGTGCCGGGGGGGGGGGAGAGAAAGAGAGAGAGAGAGAGAGAGAGAGAGGGAGAGGGAGAGAATGCACAGGGAAGTATTAAGGTCAAACCATAGGAGATTACTGATACTCAATTCTTTTTTTTCTTTTTAATTCATATATTCATATGTGCATAGATTGTTTGGGTCATTTCTAACCCTTGCCCCCCGCCACCTCCCTCTTCCCCTCCACCACCCATGCTTCCAGGCAGAAGCTGTTCTGCGCTTTTCTACAGTTTTGTTGAAGAGAAGACATAAGCAATAATAAGAAAGACAAAGCGTTTTTGCTAGTTGAGATAAGGATAGCTATACAGGGAGATTCTTTGCATTGCTTCCGTGCACAAGTGTATTGCAACCCAAATTGATTCATCTCTCTACCTGACCTCTTCATTATTTCCTGGTCACCTTCCCATATTGACCTCTGTCACTTTAAGGTTACCGTATTAGCTCATCTGCAGTGGGGACATCAAACACTTTAAAGTTTTGGGTTTCCTACCTATCCCCATGCCTCCCGTATGTGCTCTCACCTGTGTGTGATCCAAGTCCAACAACATTACTACCTTTGCCCTAGATCTAACTTCTGCATGTGAGGGAGTACATATAATTTTTGGTCTTCTGAGCCTGGCTAACCTAACTCAGGATGATGTTCTCCAGTTCCATCCATTTACTTGATAATGATAAGATTTCATTCTTCTTCATGGCTGAGTAGAATTTCATTCTGTATAAATACCACATTTTCTTAATCCATTTGTCAGTAGTAGAGCATCTTGGTTGTTTCCATAACTTGGCTATTGTGAATAGTGCTGCAATAAACATGGGTGTGCAGGTACCTCTGGAGTAACTTGAGTCGCATTCCTTTGAGTATATCCTCAGGAGTGGGATTGCTGGATCAGATGGCAAATATATGTTTAGATTTTTAAGAAGCCTCCATATTTTTTTCCAGTGTGGTTGCACTAGCTTGCATTCCCACCAGCAGTGTATGAGGGTTCCTTTTTCCCCACATCCTCGCCGACATTTGTTGTTGCTGGTGTTTTTGATGATAGCTGTTCTAATAGGGGTGAGGTGGAATCTTAGTGTGGTTTTGATTTGCATTTGCTTTATGGCCAGAGATGGTGAGCATTTTTTCATGTTTTTTGGGCATTTGGATTTCTTCTTTTGAAAAAGTTCTGTTTAGTTCAGTTGCCCATTTCTTTATTGGTTCATTGATTTTGGGAGAGTTTAGTTTTTTGAGCTCCCTATATATTCCGGTTATCAGTCCTTTGATGTATAGCTGGCAAATGTTTTCTCCCACTCTATGGGTGGTCTCTTCAGTCTAGCAACCGTTTCTTTTGTTGTGCAGAAGCTTTTTAATGTTACGTAGTCCCATTTGTCCGTCCTTTCTCTTAGTTGCTGAGCTGCTGGGGTTCTATTGAGGAAGTCCTTGCCTATACGTATTGCTTCCAGAGTGTTTCTTGCTCTTTCCTGTACTAACTTCAGAGTTTCAGGTCTGATATTAAAGTCCTTGATCCATTTTGAGTTGATACTAGTACAGGGTGATTAAACATGGATCTAGTTTCAGTTTTTTGCAGATGGATAATCACTTCTACCAGCAACATTTGTTGAAGAGGCTGTCTTTTCTCCTTTGTATGTCTTTGGTGCCTTTGTCAAAAATAAGGTTGGCATAGCTGTGTGGATTCATATCCAGGTCCTCTATTCTGTTCCACTAGTCTTTATGTCTGTTTTTGTGCCAGTACCATGCTGTTTTTATTGCTATTGCTTTGTAATATAGTTTGAAGTCGGGTATTGTGATACTTCCAACATTGCTCTTTTTGCTGAGTATTGCCTTGACTATTCAAGGTCTCTAGTGTTTCCAAATGAACTTTAGGGTAGATTTTTCAATCTCTGCGATGAATGTCATTGGGATTTTGATGGGAATTGCATTAAACATGTATATTGTTTTTGGTAGTATAGCCATTTTTACTATGTTGATTCTACCAATCCATCACCATGTGAGATCTTTCCACCTTCTGTAGTCTTCCTTGATCTCTTTCTTCAGAGGTTTGTAGTTCTCCTTGTAGAGGTCATTCACATCCCATGTTAAGTTTACTCCTAGGTATTTGATTTTTCTTGAGGCAATTGTAAATGGAATTGTTTCTATATATTCCTTCTCAATTTGTTCGTTGTTGGTGTATAGAAAAGCTAATGATTTTTATAAGTTGATTTCATATTCTGCCACCTTGCTGTAGCTGTTTATGGTGTCTAGGAGTTTTTGGGTAGAGTTTTTTGGGTCTTTAAGATACAGGATCATGTCATCTGCAAATAGGGGTATTTTGACAGTTTCTTTCCCTATTTGTATTCCTTTTATTTCTTCTTTTGCCTAATTGCTCTGGCTAGGAATTGCAGGACTATGTTGAAGAGGAGTGGGGAGAGTGGGCACCCTTGTCTCAGTCCTGATTTTAGGGGAAATGGTTTCAGTTTTTCTCTATTAAGTATGATGTTTACCATAGGTTTGTCATATATAGCCTTTACAATGTTGAGGTACCTTCTTTTTATTCCTAGTTTTCTTAGAACTTTTATCATGAAATGATGTTGGATCTCATTGAAGGCTTTTTCTCCATATCTTGAGATGATCAAGTGGTTTTTGTTTTTGGTTCTATTATGTGCTGTATTACATTTATAGATTTGCTATAGGATGCTTATAGACCATCTAGTGTTGATGGGTCACATTTTAAGAATCTCGTTTTTTTTTCTTTTTGCAATAAAGGCCATAATTTACCTATTTTAAGACCTGATGTTAAGAATCTATTGCAACAAGAAATGGGATGTGAATTGGCTTTGAGATTTGGGGAAGTGGGTGCTGTGATATTACTGCTTTACACATTTCTGAAAAAAAGTGTAATATAAGACTTATGCTTGATTTAAGAAGGAAGCTCTTTGAGAAGAACTGTGCCTTTTAAGGTTAAGTAGATATTTTATTTAAGATAAGACACAAGATTAGAGAAGATATCTTCTTTCTATGGGTTAAATGCTTAAAGAAGTGTGTAAGCTGACTTTGTAATATGAGATATTTGTAGAAAACTAGGTCTTCAAAAAAGCTTGGACTTCTATACTGGAATGAATTTACCTTTTCTTAAATTAAATTATCTAGGATTATATATAGTGTTTTCAGCAAAGGTAAGATGATGGCCAATTTTTCTTATATGTCTTTCTTACGAATTGTTTTCCACTAATGTTGGCTTGCAGAGTATTTTAGGTATCACATATGATAACTTAACTATGGATTTATTTCATTAATTTTATTTTTTTGCCTAGAGTTTATATATATATGTATGTAATAAAATTTTCATTAAAAACTAAGTTGTTAGTATGGTCGCTCACATATTTTGAAGGTTTCTTTTTCCATGCTAGGGATTGAAACCAGGGTCTCTCACATGCTAGGCAAGTGCTCTTCTGCTGAGCTATACCTCTAGCTGGAGAGAAGTTTCTCCAGCTTATTTAGACCTACTAATGGATTCCCAATCTCTCCTGTGTAGTTGGCAGTAGACAATGCAATAGTGTTATAATGCCTTTGACCTGAAGCATTGCTCATTTTCATTCTCAAGGCAAAGAGATGGATCTCTTTCTAAAATTTTGGGCCCAGGGTTAATAAATTTAAAATTAAAAATCTACTTTTGTTAATGATTAGAACATAGTATTTAATTACCAAAACGAAAGTTCAATTATAAATTTGGTTTCAAACTAGTGCATAGAGAACTAATGTCAATGATTTTTAAACTAGACAATAATAATCTTCTCTGAAGGTTTTCACTTATATTTTTGCAAGTTCATTACATGTGCTAACTCATTTGATTCTCCTTACAACCCTGTGATGTAAGTAACTACTAGCATCCCCATTTTAGTAATGAGATACATGAGCTTGAGTCAAGACCAGAGAGCTGGGAGGGGCTTGGCAGAACCAGGACCTGAACTCAGGTAATTTGGAACCTGAGTTCCTGCTTTTAGCCACTTTATAATTTTGTCTTGTTTGAAAAAAAGATATTTTTTAAAAAACCAAAGAAAATGAAAAGTTTCTGGCTATTTTCATTGGACTTGGGTTCTTGTTTCTTGGTATAAGATTGTTGAATCAGTATCTCTTGAATTTCAAGTAGGACCAGAGATTTTTACAAATAGGTTGAGTGGTTTTCACCATGATGGATTACTCTAGAGACTCTTGGTAATATTAGACATTTCTTTTTTTAATTTTTATTGGTCCTGGGAATTGAATCCACTATTATAATGTGTACTTAGCAATGTGGAAAGTGATGGGTCAGCTTAGGTTATCATTTCTTAAGCACATGTTAGGCATCTAATCTTCACTACAACCCTTCTAGATAGGGATCCTTAGTGTTTACTGATGAGCAAACAGGCTCAGAGGGACTGCCCAGGCTAAAGATAAGAAACCATCACTAGGCTTTTAACCATGATCCAGCACATTTTAAAACATTAAGCCAGTATTTGCAAATTGTGATCACATGTCCAGCTGGATAAAAAAATCACCAGGAATGAGATTAAAAATATCTATTGAGTCAAAATTTCTGGGAGCAAGTCCTTCTGACCCAGAACTCTTAGCAGGTATCCAGCGATCCTTATGGTGTTTCCAATCTGAGGACTGCACTAGGCCAGAGCTTTCTCAGACTTCAGTTGGCAAGAGAAACCATCCTTTTCTGGGTTTGCTAGAACTCAGTCTGCTGACCCCAGAATTTCCTATTCAGTAGGTCTGTGGTGGGGCCAAGAATTTGCATTTCTAATAAGACCCTAGGTGCTCATATTGTTGTTATAGGGACCACACTTTGAGAACCTCTCTACTAAGCAAGCAGTACTATGCTAGACATGAAGATATTATTGCTTAGGTTAAAATAATTTCTGTAATACCCTTTTATTCTTTAGCCTTATTAATTTTAAGTTGTGTGTATGTAGAGATTATTTTAATTGTTTTTAATATTCTTTTCAATTACATTGTTTTGAACTTTTCTGATTTTTTTTTACTGACATGTATAGTTATTATGCTTTTAAGAGTCTTATTGCACCCTTTCTTTGAGTCATAGATGCAACAATTAGCTCATTACTGATTTGCTCAGGTTAAAAAGCAAGGCAAGGAATTGTCAAAGCTCCTGATAATCAAGGAAGTAGAGATACCACATTCTTCAAATTAAAAGGAACATTGTCTAAAATTGCATGCATCTTCTGGCTGTCACAGGTCCTCACCTGCCCCCCCCCCCTCCCAGTTTCCATCAATGGATGGTTGCTTGAGCATAAAGCCAGGTACAGTAAAATGCTTTGACTGGGGTATGTAGCAATTATTCTGTGAGTCGTTGAAGTCCTGCCTCACCAGAGAAAGCCAGCTGATGCAATTCAGCCTGAAGGCCTTTTCAGTGGAGCATCTGTTTTTTTGATACACTTTGCCTATTAATTTTTATCTCCAATGTGTTGGAACTGAGAAAAAAAATTCTCCTCCTTGATGCCTGTCCCCGCTTGTTTCTCATGGAGATATCATTGATGCTTGTGTTAAAGTATGTTCTCAGAAAGCAAAAATGTTCTTCCCTAGTCAATGTTGTTTTTTCTTTAAACATTCTCTTTGCATAACTGTATATTTATTAATAGCAGATTATAATCTTGAATATATCTTCTAGCTTTGTGATTCTAAAATTCTTTAACATATGTTTCATGCTTATATATGTTTATATAAAACATGTACAATATATTTTTAAGATACATATATATATACATATATATATATTTTTTCTCTTTGGGGGATGGAGTTATTCTTCCCAGAAAGATGCATGAACTTATACAAAGATAGCTATTCTTATTTTCTCTTCTGAATCATAACTGTTTCATTCCCTGGAAGATATAATTAGAAATATTATTTTTAGAGCTACTCTGTTTCTTTATTGTCACATTACTCTTAGGCCAAAGAGAACTGAAGTGATGACTTCTACTTCTATTGAATATATCAAAGATCTTTTCCAGGATGAAATCAAGACACAATTGTCACTATAGAAACCACAGTAAGACAGAGATACAGTTTCAAAAGGAAACTGAACTATTGCCTGGAACTGAGAGACAGGTAAGTTTTTTTTTTTTTAAGTATTCAGTCATAAATTAAACTTTGGTGAGAGTGAGGAATTTTTAAGAATAGTTTTGAACTTGCCTAGGGGTAGAAGAAATAAAACTTTGACACTTTTCTGAGTTGTTTATATTACATAATTGCCTCTGGGTTTTCAGAAGGAATTATACTATGTTAGATCTTGTTGAAGATGGCATTTTACAAGCCACCACCATGAGAAAGTAACGCTAATGTTGCATTGAGCTAAAGTTGAAAGATAACATTTTCGCATTTTGAACAGAAAGAAAATCAGCCATTTAATCATTGCATTCATTTGTTTTTGAAAGGGTAAGTAGTCTTATTCTTTAAATATTCTATATGGGAGGGTGTTATATCTGCCTGTTTTATTATTTCTTCAGTTGCATTTTATCTTCTTTCTAATAACATTAAAACAAAAGCTGTGGTGATTTAGATGCTGAACCTTAATTTGTTATACCTCTTTGTTTATTTAAACGTCATGCTTCCAGGTTGGTTTAATCTAGTGTTGAGGACAGTAAGTCAAGTAACACATCTACGGTCTTTGTTTCCCCAAACCAAATAAAGTATGTTTTGAACTGCTGAACAGCTTAAGGAAAAAAATGGAATGATGAAACGCAAATATGAGACACCTATTACTCACAGCATGCCACACCACTCAGTGCCATCAGCAGTCATAGGTAACCCTTGTCTTCTGTTTTATCAGTGCAGTATTTAACCAACCTAACAAAGTATGACATTAGATAAACAAAGGCACAGGACAAATTACCTGTCACTCAAGTGTTATTATACTTTTCTTCCTCCTTTTCTCTACTTACTCAGAGTTCAAACAGAAGAGGATATAATTTACATACTGTTGATGCCCAAAAGAATTTAGACTTCAAACAATTTCCCTTGTCTTGTCTTAGAATAAATAGTTGATTTATGTATTCATTGAAACTAAATGGGCAAAGGAATTATTAATGATTGGTGAGTTATTGTGAGTATTGCCCTAGGGAAGAGAAAAAAGAGATCAGAGAGCACTGGTCCCTTCCTTTTCCTAGAGCTTCTGATAAAAACCTCTTGGCATTGTTGACTATTTATAGCCTTTTTTTGGGCTAGTCATGCATTTTATTACTAAAAGAAATTGGAAATAGCACAATTTGCAATAAATGGAACTTTAGCATTGTAGAGCCTTGAGCACTGAATTCCAGGGTTAATTTTATTGGCATTGAGTCCCATTTCTCACTAGATCCCTCTTGTAAGAAGCACCATGCCTGGTGATCACATCTTACCTTGGACTTACTAGATCTTGATGTTGTTTCACTGCTTATTACTAACTCTCAATTACAAATTCCGCAATGGTAAAATCTGTTTCTATAAATGCTTCTTAGAGAAATGAAACTGGAATAATGTTTCTAATTGGGGGTACATGTTTCTTTGAACATTTATGGAATTTAAAAGGACTTGGTGGACATTGGAAATAAGGAGAGGTCAGAACAGTAAGGAAATATGGAAGAAAATCCCTCGTTAGGGTTTGCAAAAGCTGGGATCTTTGATGAATGGTAGACTTTCTGGTTTGTTTTGGTAGATGCCCTCCTGACTGAAAAACACTTAATATAAGCTAGTATACTATCTAAGAATTGCAATTAGGCATATGTTATAAAGTTCTCAAATGTTCCCATGAATGTCTGATGTGAAAAACAATCAAATTTATGGATTGATGTAATTCATTAAATTTCAATGAGGCACAACTCATCAAGTTTTCCTATGTTTCCATAAATGTACGATGTTAAAAAATCAAGGTTATGAATTAATGCAGTTTATCCAATTGATATAACAAAATCAAAAAGCAAGAATTAAAAAAAAATAATTCCTGTAGATATTCTCATACCAGTGGACCTTATATCAAAACCAAAGAGGAAAGCATATTGACTGGCTAGCCATCTTGAGGAAAACGAATTAAACTACATGATTATTGAATGAATGAATAGATGAATGATGAAAGAATTGGGCGATTAGTGGAAAGAGCTGGATAGAATATTTATTTTAGCAGGGAGGGGCATTCAGAAAAACTTGAATTTCCATGCCCTGAGATGACTCAGCATTCTCATTTGTAGGTACTCTAACTCAAGTAGAAAAATATTTTTTAGGTAGGTTTTTTTTTTTTTTTTTATCTAGTATTGATTACTGTCAACTGCTGTCTGCTTGCCCCTTCCTTTCACTAGGAAGTACATAGCATTGGGCACAGCCTCTGTCCCATGATTTTTGAGAAGTAAGAGAACAAATGAATAAGCAATTGAATATGAGTAAGTAAAGATATGCTCCTGCTAGTAGTCATTCCTGACTCAGATCCCATGGTCTGGGTGGATGGCACAATGCCGGTTTGAAATTCCAAACTCAAATGCACAAGGAAGTTTCTCCCAAACTCCTTCCTTTCTCTGACATGAACCTTTCATATAGTGCTGCTTTCTGTGATCTCAGTTGTGTGTTTCTTCTCTTGGTGCCTTCTTCAATTGTCTGGAAACATGAAACATTTCTCAGATATGCTGGGTATTATGAAAGGATATATCTGTAGGATCTATCCTATAGAAAGTAATAGATCTTTTAGAAGATTATACTACTTTTGATAAAGAAGAATGTTGGACCATGGCTACAGCAACAGAACCCACTAAATTTTAGTCATACTTGCCACCTCATTTTCCTCACAGATTTGAAATGGTGTAAATTTTCCTTTACTGTGCTTGGGTTCTACTTCTAACTGAGGAAAACTCAAAGTTTTGACAGCTACTTAGTCAAACCATCATGATTACAAGATTCTTAAAAGAAAATAGGGCAACCATGTTTCAAGTTCCTGAGTTAAGCTAGCAAATTAACTTAGTCAATCTTAAATTTAGTGCTCATGAAGCACTTTAGTCAGAGTTAAAAAAGCAAATTAACTCAGTTGATCTTAGTTTAGTGCCCATGAGGCACTGGTAGCACATATGCAAATCAAGCATACATTAAAAAAAAGTCAGGAGACCTACATCAACCATAACAGAATGGTAGATCTTCACAAAAGGAAATCAAAAGTGATGGAAAACCTGAAAGAAAATGCTTTTATTTTCTCAACCTGCTATTAATTAAATTATTATGCAAAGTAATGCCATTTGAGTCTCCCATCTTGTTTTTGTTTTCTTTTCAAACAAATGCTGGCTTTATTTTCTTAAGGTGCTTGGAAATTGTTTTCTTTGGAATTTGATTTTTATCTCTTCATTAATTATGGAAGAAGAAACATACTATGATTCTAGGGACATATATATCTGATGACTTAAAATATTTGGAGATAGGGAACAATTGGTTGTATTTAATTAGTTGTATCATTGCAATTAGAAAAAAGAATGGTTCAAGAGATTTAGCTTTTGACTTTCTATTTTTTTCCTTTTTTTTTTTAATGGTTCTAGGAATCAAACCTGGGTCTCATGCATACTAAGCTTATATTCTACCACTGAGCTACACTCCCACCCCTTTATTTTTCTATCTGTAAAACAAATGGCAGCACCTGACATAAACAAATTTCCCTCACATAGATGTGGTCAATGCTCCCCAGGGAACATTTGGCAATATATGGAATATTTTTGGTTGACACAACTAAGAAAGAGGCATGCTGATGTCAGTCGGAGTCCTAAATATCCAACAGAGCACAGGATAGCTCCCACCCCCAAACAAAGAATGATCCAGCCCCAAATTCCAATTTTGAGGAACCCTGGCTTATACAGAATTGCCTGTTGGGTAGTAAATTCTATGAGACAGAGGTTTCTATACAGAATGTTTTATTCTCGTTATTAAAAATCTTTAAAAACATAGTAGGTGTCTACATCTTTGATGTTTTTAATTGCAGCCCTCTAAGGACCAGAGGCTTGGTAAATACTGTGCTATTTTAGAATGAGAAGCAGATTATCAGTTACCCACTGTGTCCAAGTGGTATATATAGAATCAGAAGTGGGAGAATGTTTTGGAGAAATCTTTAAGAGGCTTTGACTCACAGGACAGTCCCAAAATTTGAAGGACCAAATAATTGAACCCAGTAGTCTTCCAGTCAAACTTGAGGACTATGTGGGTGGCCAGCCTTGACACCCTAAGAACAGTTTAGAGGAAACTAGGAAATTCATTATTTTGATTTTTTAGGCTAAGACAAATTCAATCAACCCTGCTTACTCATACATATTTCTTTTTTACCCATCCGCCTTTATTTATTTATTATTTTATGGCACCAGTGCTTGAACTCAGGGCCTACACCTTGAGTCACTCCACCAGCCCTTTTTTGTGAAGGGCTTTTTCAAGATAGGGCCTTGTGGAACTATTTGCCTGGGGTGGCTTCGAACTGTGATCCTCCTGATCGCTGGCTCCTGGGTATCTAGGATTACAGGTGTGAGCCACTGGTGCCCAGCTTCAGTTTTATAATTCAGAGTTTTTGTAAAGGATTTTGGGAGAAGCAAAGGTGGAATGAGTCCCAGAATAAGTGGAAGTTACCTTAGATTGGCAGTAGGAGTTTTTGTGTGTTACTTTTGAGTATGCTCCTTGTGTCTTAAAGATGCTAACATTTCTAACTTATGTGATATTTATCTACATGCACTATTTTTCTTGCTACAGTTGACCACATGTAGACTGTCTTTTGATATATAAAATTCCTTTTCTTGTCAAATTTTCCCTTCAAATACCTATGTATTCAGTTTCATAACTAACTTTAATATTCTCTGTCCATTTTTAGAAGGATTGAACCTGCTTATGTTTATTTTTATCCTTCATTATCTTTAAATTTCTCTTTGTGAATGTTGGATTGTTCCTTTCTCATTCTTTTAATATTAGTTTGGTGAATCTTCAAGAAAGAAATGAAATTATTACATCATCATTTTGAACTAGGCATCCCTTTATATTTGCTAGTGTAGGTAAGAAAAGAGTGCAGTGTCACTTTTTTTCCAAGAAAAATTTCCCCATTAGCAGTATGGAACATGGATTGAATGAAGGCCCAGTAAAAAGCTTAAGTCATGAGGAGAATATATTAGTCCAAGAAAAGAGGGTGAAGACAAACCAAAGAAATTTCTGTGGAGGAGCCAAAGGACACATGTGAAACTGAAGAAGACAAATTATAAGATTTTTAGATTTTGGCCACATATCAACTAAGCGTCTACAAATCTGGGGGTGCCATTTTTGGCTTGGTGTGTCTGACAGACTAGGTTTTTACTTTCATGAATCTAATATCCTAAAGACACATGATACAGAGAATAAAGTAAAATGAGTAATAATGAACCATAGAGTACTGAGTAAATAAGGTAGCAGGGAATTTTAAGCTTCAAGCAAAAGGAAAGGGTGAGTGTAAGAGAGCTTTGGCAGTGCCTGTGAGAGTTGAAGACAGCCATAAGCTGGCAGCTGGGTAGTGAAGGGTCAAGGTCAGGAAAGCCATGGAGAAGAACATGGTGCAGAGGGGCCAATAGGGCCTGTGCTCTAAGGGAGGAGGGAGCTTGCCATGGTGGAGAAAGGGAATTTGGGAAGAGTGAGCATGAAGAATGGTGAGATGAGAGGCAAGGTGCACACCATTGGAGGCAGTGTGTGGGATGTTCTGTTTCTCCTTTACCCTTTTTATGGCATCATTATTCCTAATAACAAGGACAAACTGAAGCAGAGTATAATAATTTGGCTTGACCAAGATCACAGTCTAGAAAGCTGTAGCTCTCTCACGTTTTTTTTTTTTTTGTGTGTGTGTGTGTGTGCATGTGTGCATGCATAAGTCACAGTAGAGTCTTTATCTTGGCTATCATTACTTCCATTTGACAAAAAATTCAGGTAAATTCATCCAGATCTATTTGAGTCTCTACTCTTGGTACTTTTGCCCCCACCTTTATGTAGTCCACTTGAATCCTGATTGCTTACTTTTCAAACTTAAATTTTGGTGCGGTTTCTCGTGTTTCTTGTTTAGGTTTTATTCTGACTTGTTTTATTTCTTTTGCCTCATTTTATTTCCTAAGTGCTAGTCCTCACTCTGGATGTAACACCTTTTGCATCAAGGTATTTGCTGATCTTGTAGTGAATGAGAAAAAGCAAAATGCCTTTGAACATATTGATTTTATTTATTTTTACATTGGTTAGATGCAGTAATGCTCAAGCTCCCATGAAAGAGCCTGCTATTGGGTCAGAATCAGCCAGCTCATCCCAAGCCCATGTGATGCCCAGGTCATGACATAATAATTATTCTGAAAGAATAATTATTTTTAGAGTGAAACAAAAAATATGGACATGAGTCAGAGAATTGCAGTCCTTTATTTGTGAGTGCAAAGATACAATGCTGCTAACTTAGAATTCTAGAATTCAGTCCTATAGTTTTTGTTTTGCTTTGTTTTCAGGAAAAGAGAATTTACCCAAAGTGATCAAATATGAAGAAAAAATTCTCTTTTTATTGTTAACCTAGTGTTTGCACTGTGACTCAAATAATGTTATATGCATTTATTGTTTGAGTTAGCTTAGATTGATGACACTGGACCTGCTGCAAGCCTGGCACATTTACCACACTGGCTTAATGTCTCTTTGTGCCAGTTTTGGTTTAGCTATTCAGAAAATATAAAGAGCTCAGAATTTACCTCATTAATGCATTTCTAAACTTTTGCAGTATTTGGTATTAGTTATAGGATTAATGTAAACAATAAGTCAAATAGTTCATAACATATGGTGTATTATTTAAACAAGGTTTGATATTTTTTAACAAAAAGTAACAGCTTCGAAAGAAGAGAATGCAGAAGATGACAGAATTAAATAATTGTGATACATGTGATTTCGCTTGGTGTATATTGTTTTAAATTTTGGCCTGAAAGACTAGACACACTAGTTAGACTGGTTTCCAAGCACAACTGTACCATAGGCTGGGTGTTTTTGCAACACATAGCTTCACCAACATTTTTTAAATAATTACTTTGAAGTAATAGGGATTGTGGGTTGAATTATAGTTTCCATTGCAACTTCTATGAGGTAGATAACATTTTTCTTTTCCTACAACTTGTTCTTTTTTTAATTAAATTACAATTGAAGTAAAACAAACTACTTATATTTTAAGTTTACTTGAACACATCCCTTTAGGTTTTTTTTTTGGAGGGGGGGGGTTGGTGGTTCTGGGGATTGAACCCGGGGCCTTGCACATGTTGGAAAGTCCTCTACCACTGTGCTACACCTCCAACCTTATACACACCCTTAAAGTAATCACCACAATCAAGATAGCAAATATTTGTAACTGTGTTAGTTTCCTTACTCCTCTTTGAAATATGTGTCCCCTTTCTCACCAGCTTCAGGAAGCACTGACCAGCTTCCAATCAGTACAAACTGTTTCTATGTTCTAGAATTTTATGTAAGTGGAAGCAAATGGTATGTATTCATTTTTGATTGGTTCTTCCACTGAACATAAGATTGTGAGATTCACTCATGCTATATGTATATTAATTATCTGTTATTTTTATTGCAGAGTAGTATTTTGCCAGATGGGTATATTAATTTTTTGTCATTCTCATATTGAAATATGGTCACATTGGTTTGTTTCTCATGAGCCAATCAATGGCTAGGACTGGAACGGGTAGATTGTTTGGTCATATATGTTTAATGCTTTAACAAATGGTTGAACTGTTTTCCAAAGTGTCTCACCTGTCCCACTGACATTGTTTAAGAGTTGTACCTCCTCTAGCTTCTTGCCAGCACTAGTTTTTAGCTACTGTAAAGGCATATGTAGTGTTCCCTCTCTGTGGTTTGACTTGCATTTTCTTGGTGACCATTGTACATCTTTGTGAAGAGTGTGTTCAAACATTTTGTCCATCTCTAAATTGAGTTGTTTCTCATCTTCTTGAGTTTTAAGACTTCTTTATATATTATAAATATGTGTCTTTATCTGCTAGATATATTGCTGGTATTTTCTTCCAGTGTTTGGCTTGCCTTTTATTTAACTTTTAGTTTTAGGATGAAGCCTAATTTCTCATTTTTATCTTTTATATTTCATTAATTAAAAAAATTTCCTGTCTTTTCTTACCCAAAGTTGAGAAGACTTTCCTCTTATGTTTCTTCTAAGAACTTTTATAATTTTAGATCTGCAGGCTATTCCAAGCTAAATTTTGTGTGTGTTGTGTGTTAACAGTGAATGCTCATTTTATTTTTCCCTTATAGACATCCAATTGATCTAGCACCAGTTTAGAAAATCTTTTGTATGCTCATTGAATTCTTTTGGAGCTTTTGGTGGAAATTACATGACCATACTATAGTTTTACTTTTGTTTTTTTGAGGAACCTCCATATTGATTTGCAGAGTGACTGCACTAATTTACATTCTCATCAATGGTATATGAGGATCCTTTTTTTCTGTCACATCCTCACCAACATTAACTGTTGTTTTCTTGATGATAGCCATTCTTCCTGTGGTGAAATGGAATCTCAGTGTTGTTTGAGTTACATTTCCATTATGGCGAAGGACTTTGAAAATTTCTTTGTGTGTTTATTGGCCATTTATTCTTCTTTTGAGAACTGTCTGCTCAATTCATTTGCTCATTTATTAACTGGATTATGTGTTCTTTTGGTATTTAATTTTTGAGTCCCTTTTATATTCTAGATATTAATCACTTGTCTGATAAATAGCTAGCAAAGATTTTCTCCTATTCTGTTAGCTGTTTTTTTCATTCTAGTAATTGTTTCCTTTGATATGCAGCAGCTTTTCAATTTGATGGAATCCCATTTGTCAATTCTTGCTTTTATTGTCTAAGCTTTTGGAGTTCTGTTCAGAAAGGTGCCTATATCTTTAGGGGTTCCCCCTATTTTTTCTTTTAGCAATTTCAAAGTTTCATGTCTTAGATTTAGATCTTTGATCCATTTTCTATTGATTTTTGTATAGGGTGAGTGATAGGGGTCTAGTTTCAGTCTTCTGTATGTGGGAATCAAGTTTTCCCAACACCATTTATTGAAAAGGCTGTCTTTTTGCCACAGTATGTTTTTGGCACCTTTGTTGAAAATCAGATGGCTATAGCTGTGTGAGCTTATTTCTGGGTCTTCTGTACTACTCCACTGGCCTACATGTTTTGTGCCAGTAGCATGCTGTTTTTGTTAATACGGCTCTGTGATATAGTTGAAAGTCAGGTGGCACTTCCAGCATTGCTCTATTTGCTCAGGATTGCTTTGGCTATTCAACATCTTTTGTGCTTCCATATAAATTTTAAGATTGTCTTTCTATTTCTGTGAAGAATGACATCGGAGTTTTGATAGGGATTACATTAAATTTGTAGCTCATGTTTGATAATGTAACAATTTTCTATAATTTGGATCTTGAATGTCCCCAAAGGCCTATGTGTTAGGAGCTTGGTCCCTGGCTTGGTGTTATTGGGAGGCGATGGAACCTTTAAGAGGTGGGACCTCATAGGAAAAAGTTCAACTTCTAGCCACCATGAAGTGAGCAACTTTGCTTGACTGCATATACCCTCTAGTCATGATGTGCTCCCTCACTATAAGCCTAAAAGTAATGAGGCAAACTGACCATGAACCGAAACCTCTGAAAATGTGACCCAAAATAAACCTTTCTTCTTTTTAGGTTGATTATCTCTACCACTTTGTTACCATAATGCACACCTGAATAAAAGTCATTTTTTTTGACTTGGGTCTTGTTCCCTCTCATTTCTTTGCACACTAACAAAGTCACTTTGTTCTATTATAATCTTTGCTGTTTGTCAAATTTCACCTACAAATTTTTGCATGAAATTTCCCCTCATATTCATTATCTTCACTATTCGCAGCACACTTTTGTGTCATCAGGACACAGTTGATGGTGAATGTCTCATCTGAAGCAGAAAATCAAGCAACAGGGAAGTCACTGTCAAGTACAAGATAGTCACTGTAGGTTTATGAATTGGGGCAATTCTTTCTCCCTAGATGGTGGAAACAGTCTCGTATTGAATTTTATGGATATCTGAAAGAAGTGTTGAACATTTTTCAGTGAATTTTATAATTAAGAGAAAAATAAAAGTCCTTTTGGGTACAGAAAAATCATAGTTCCTCTAAGTCTATAGTTCTTACTGAAGTGCAGAAGAGTGAGGGTGATTTTTGCCTCCAGGGGAGTCAATATTTGTAGACATTTTTGGTTGTTTCCACTGGGATTCTAAGGATAGAGGCCAGGAATGCTTCAATATACACTGGACTGTTTCACTCATCTCCACATACAGGATACATCTGTCCACAAATTCTAATAGTGCTACTGTTGAGAAATCCTGCTCTCCATATCTAAATATGCAGATGGAGGTCTGGTCCAGAAAGTATTCCTTAAGTGGCTAAAGTGACATAGGTTTATGATTTCTTTTTAACTAATATACAGTTGTACACATCAAAAACATCTTTGCCATTATTTTCACCTATGACTCTCTAGGAGTTACATTTTTAATTTGCCACCTGTGTGACTGTTTGCAGATGACTAGACTTGGGTCAAAAGACATAGATATAACTTATGCTTTGTGCTAGCCATCTTTCCATTGCTGTGACAATAGGTCTGAGAAAAAGCAACTTAAAGGAAGAAATATTTATCATGGCCCATGATTTCAAAGGTTTCAGTCTATGACTTGGTTCTGCTGTTCCTGGACTTATGGGCCTATGAGGCAAAATATCATGAGGAGAGCAATTAGTATGGAGAGAGAGAGAGAGAGAGAGAGAGCGAGAGAGATCCCAATATTCCCTTCAAGGTAATGCCCCTAAGGACCTAACTTCCTTCCAGTAGGCCCTATCCCCTAAATTTTCTATTACCTCCCAATAGCCCATTAAGCTACAAATCCATCAGTGCATTAATCCATTGATGAAGTTAGAATTATCATGGTCAAATCACCTCCATAAGGCCCTACTTCAGAACACTGCTGCATGGAGGACCAAGCCTTCAACACATGAATTTTTTAGGGACTTTTTAGAACCAATGCCTTCATTAACTCCAAGACACACTTTGTCTAAAATGAGAAGATCAGATTGCATCCATACTCCTCTGTCACAAACTGGCTTATGTGTATGGGAAAATCTTTTAGCTTTGGTAAGCTTCATATGGGAATAATTTAATAATTTGAAAATGTAAACAATTTACATATCAATAACATAATTTAAAATTGAACTTCAAAATGGGAATACTCTCATGGGCTGTTGTGAAGACTAAATGAGATAAAGCAGCACCTACAGCTCTCTTATAATAATGATATTTACTGTTAATTCTTAAATCTATTCATGTATAATGTGCCTAACTACCAAAGTGCTATACTAGAAACTTCCAGGTTCTTACTGTAATTCTGAAGGATACCACTTCAAGTTGATCAATTCTTACCACTCATAAGGAACTTTCCAGTGAATAATAAGAGGAGTTTTACATTTCCTATATTTTAGAGGAAAAATTTGGGATTCTTTTCATTTAGATATTTCTAAGATCACTAGTATAAGTTATGATGAAATAATTGTTAGAGAGCTAAAAAAATAATGCTTGATGCCTCTGTAGATACGTTTAGTCAATTAATTTTGTTTTGGAAAATGTAACCACATATGGTAGTGGTCAGTTCACCCCAAGAGAAGCTAGTGAGAATCCTGATTCTGCTCTCAGGGTTGGTGATGTTCCAGTAACTTCATCTCTTCCTCCTACCTCACCCACTGTCTGTTCTCCAGCCCTTTCCAGCTAGTCCAAGGACTGCCATCACTCAGACTAATCACTTCAACTGGCAACTCTCAGATAATATTTTTAAAATATTCATTATTCATCATACAGGGGAACAGGAACTGAGAAAGTCTGCGATAACTGGTGTGCTTGACTATAATGGGTGCATTTTATGCAAATATGATGACAACTCATTTGCAAACCTTGCTGTGGGTACACTAAAAGCCAGTTCTTAGTGGTCTTTCAATCTGGAAGGTAAGCTGTGTATGAGTGTGTGAATATGTGAGTGTAAGAATGTATTTGTATGTACTTGCATATGACACTCACAAATGTTAAAGATGCTGATATTTGGAAATATTTAGAAAGATGCTATCTCCAAATTGTAGTGGGCAAGGAGGGTCCTGAGTGCTCTAACAATTTTTCCTTAGGGCAGTGACTTCCTGGGAGTGCAAAGATTGGAGATGTGGAGAGATGAGAGATTATGGTGATCACTCTGGTCCTATCAGGTCCTTATGCCTTTCTCAATTTGGCTGCTTATCTTTGGTGGGGACCTCTCATTTAGTGGTCCCTAACTGTTTACACTATAGGTGTAAGCTCATGACTGAGAAGGAAGTCTGAACTCAACCAGATGGGTTGGCTAGACATCCTCAAATTTCCTTTAGCTTTCTTTATGCATTTCAGATTACTTCTGGATTTTTCCCCCCTTTCTTCTTCATCTAAAGCAGCCCCCTGTTCAGCAGATCACAGCACAGCATTATGCATGTATGGAAATTTCACAATGAAACTCCCTTGTACAACTAATAAATGCTAATAACAATGTAGAAACAAAGTTGCAAAGAGAAAAGAAAAAGAATAAGACAGTGGAACTTTACTATAAATCAAGGAAAAAAAAAGAAAAAGAAAGGAAAAGAAGACTTTTATTATAGTTGAAAGTACTTCATAAGATAATGCAGCATGTTTCTTGTCATGGAATTGGTATTTCTTTTGTTTATACTGAAAAACAGCTTATTTGCAAGCTTCGCTGTGGGTGCACTAGCAGCCAGTTCTCACTGGTCTTTCATGCTGCAGGACATGAGAGATTTGAATCTACAAGGTAAGGTTTGCTTGAGTTCACGTCCTGTGCATGTGGGTTTGTGAGTGTAAGACTGTGTATGTGTGTGTGTGTGTTTTGTGTGAGTGTGGTGTGTGTGTCCTTGTGGGAGTGTGGAGCATATATGTGTTTGTGTGTGAGAGTGTATAACATCAAGGCAGATGAGGAAAGGCAGCCCAGTCATGGAAAGAACCGTGAATTGAGAACTAGAAGGTCTAAGATTTGGCTTTGCTGGTTCTTTTTCAGGTAATCTTAAAAATAATCTTTCAGTTTTTCTTTCTTCATCAGAACCTAACACTTCTTCACCTAGTGCTTTACTGTGTCTTGTGTGCCAAATGTGCAGGGAGTTAACTGTTACAGGATTTTTTTCAGTGACATCATTGAACTGTTAAAACCGTAAGTGAGATGTGATGTGTCAACAAGCTTGTGATCACTGTGAAGTTCTCTAAGTGACATCATGCTATAGTAGGTATGAGGAGTCACATAGACCATAAGCTGTAGAACTCAAAGGCACACTATAAATGGAGCTGCATCCCACCTGCTGTGGGCATTTGAGGTTAAGTTTTATGAAGGAGCAGGAGCTGATCTCATTCTGTAGAAGGGCTGGACTCTGGATAAGCAGAGACCTGGGTAGAGGGAGTTATGTCAGAAAGGAATTGGTGCCTCTGATTCTCCTGGCAAGTCAGATTCATATTCTCTGGAAACCTAATTGCTTATTGATTCTCCGGGGACTGCTGTTGTAACACTAGCAGTGATTTTATTATGGTTTAACTTTTTCATTTCTTTCATAGGTTAGCTGTTCATTTTTTTCTTCAGTAATGTCCGGGTTTTGTTATGAATGCTTCATTTGGTAGTAAAGGGGAGCTAGTGCCCCCTGAACGTTTCTTGGCTTTGTGTCAGCCTTTGATTGTTTCTAAAACCATTTCCTACCCCTGTAATACATCCCTGCCACTTGTCTACAAAAAGTTTGAAAGTAGTAAAGTTGATGTAAACATTTTGGTGAACCATTGAGCAGTAAGTACAGCTTCAAAGCTGCTGCAGCTGCTTATGCCTTTGCCTTGCAATCTGGTGCCTTAACTGGAATCCTTTATGTCAGAACATAATCTACTTAAAAAGTTTGTTTATGTCACAAATAATAAACTTGATGGCTCTTTACAACATCTGAACAGTTTCATTAAACTGCTTCTTCACACAATAGTCTTATTTCCCCAATGAAGGAATCAAAAAGCAATCCCTTTATTTCTTGTGAAATATTCATTCTTTGGTTCAATTGTTAAAAATGTAATTGGCAAGTTGTGTCTTCACCATGTTCACAACATATAGCGTAATTAAATATCAAAGAGGAGGCTGGGCATGATGGTGCATGTCTGTAACCCTAGCCCTTGGGAAGCAGAAGCAGGAGGATAGCAAGACTGAGGCCAGCTGGGCTACATAGCAAGAATGTGTCTCAGAAACAAAAAAGAAAAAGAAGAAAGGAAGAAAAGGAGAAAAAGATGGCACTAAAGTTTGCCCTGTAGTTCAGGTTTTAAATATATATATATATATAATATCTTTAAAATAGATTAGAAAATATACATATACATGGTATAAGAAGACAGAGTTTTTTATCATAAAATTTTTATTAGGATATATTCCTTATATGGGGGTATTCATAGGGACAATTCCAATGAGTCTTACACGTTATTTACAATGTCCCCATTGTCTCTCCCTCTCAGCCTTCTCCCTACACCACTTAAAGCAATTGCAAGAGGTTTATTTAGTTCTGTTTCATGTAGGTACATGAAGTCCATCAACCATATACCATCACCTCAATCTCCTTCCTTCACCCCCCACTCCAACTAGTATCTCCCACCCCACACACACTGTGCCTATTTTGTAGTCCTGGTTTTAATTATTAATATGTGAGTTGACATTCAAAGGGACGTCTCAATGCATACCTACTGTGGGTGTGCTTTACTTTGGTCTGTTCAATCCCTTTGAATACAGAGAGAGTTCTTTAAGAAAGTTCACGGCTGGTGGTTTTAAGTTTAAAGGGTTCACCACACATATCCTGACACCAAGATGCTGGGGTTGAGTCTACAGTCTATCCTGTTCCCACTTCAGTTTGTTTTCTTCCTCCTCCTTCCTTTGTGGTATCAACTCTACATCCCCCTCCAGTTTGCACTGTCTATAAGCAATAATTTGCACCTGGCCAGACCTCATCAAAGCTTGGATCCCCTTTCCTTTTAGCACTGGGTGGATTTTAGGCAGTCTTATTTTCTCCCCTGTTTAAGAGTGGAAAGAGGAACAAAAGAAGCAGGGACCATGTTAACACCATGGAACAGTCACCTCTTCTCACTCCTACTCACAGATACAGCCTAAGACAACAGACCTACCATCAGCATGAGGTGACCAATGGTCTTCTCACAGACTGGTTGAGCTGAGAACAAATAGAATAGACACTTGTTTCCATTCCTCAGCATTCCAGCCTCCAGAAAGCTGCTTTTGGTACCAGCGCTAACTACTAAACTTGGGAAAACACCTCTTTTATTTTCCAGCTTTGCACTAATTTGATTTCTAATGAAAAAAACCTCTTGAAATGAAAAATATACTGTTTGCAATAAAATCATGACTAATTTAGCAGTAAGTAGATACAGATAAAGAGAGAATCAATAAGTAGGAAGATAAATATGAAGAAGTAAACTAGATTATAACCCATAGAAAAAGGAAATTGACAATACAAAATTGAGCATAAGAGACATAGAAGAGATAATAAGATGCAGTATTTTGAATTTGAGTTCTAGAAGCCGATAACAGGGAAAATGAGAAGAGACAATATTTGGATAGATAGTGGCTGAAATATTTTCAAAGAACTCATGGTAGACTTGAGTCATCAGAGTTGAGAAGCTCAGTTTCTTTTAAACAAGGGAAATGAATAAAATTTGCACTTATTATAGTGGCATTGAGGGTATACCAAACACAAAGAGAAACTCTTAAAATTATTCAAGGAAAAAGAAAGGAACAATCAGACTAGAAGCAACCATGGGTGCTATGCTGCGATATAGTCACTGTCAATTGTAAATTGTTTCGTAAGTAAAGCTGTATTTCAAGAACCAAAATCAAGCATATTTATAGATAGACCAAAACTTAGAATTTACTACTATGAGACTAACTAAATAAGCTTCTAAAAGCTATACTTAGGGAGGAATAAAAATGATTGTGAAAGGAATGCCTATCATAGAAGAAGAAATGTGAGCAAGGAAATGGCTGGATTATCACTGGTGGTATAAAGTAATACTGATGATGTCTATGTTGTGAGACAAAACTATTAAGACTATTTAAGACTTATTAAGACTGTTGATAGCTCGTAAGTTTGGAGGACAAGGGTTAAAACATCCAATTGTTTCTGCATTGTTTGGTTGTGAAATGTCAAGATAATGGTTAACTTGAGAGTTTGATAAGAATGCTAAAATTGCAAGGGCAGAAGAGAAAAAAATTCAAATTAAAACAGTAAAGAAAAACTGAAACAAAAATCAAGGTAACTAGGAGGAAATCGAAGAAACATAGGTAAAGCAGAACAAATAAAAAGCACAAAATAAGATGATAGGAATGGATCAAAACCAGCAGCTACAGTAAATGTAAATGGAACAGTTTTATCAGCAACAAGATGGATTGTCAGACTAGATAACAACCTAAGGTAGTTCTCTGTTGTTTTCAGGAAACATAGCCAAAACATATGGGATTCTGAGCATGTGCAAAACTGTCTTTAGAAGCATCGTTTCTTATAGAAATAAACAAACAAGTAAACTGTACACAACTTATGTGTTTTTCAGTAGAATACTTAAATGCATTGTGACATGTTCATGAATTGGTATAGTACAAGCAATGAAAATAAATGAATGGTGACCTCATAGATAACTCTCAAAACATGATACTGCATTTTTAGCATGTTTATAAATTTTAAACATCCTAAATTTAATTACTATGTATGTAGTAAAGCTAACTAAAATGATTCATATGTAAAAAGTTCAGTGCAGTGTTTTCTGTTTAGGTGGAACAGAGGGGGTTTCTAGGATCCGTTTCATGGCAGTTACTTGTGGCATAGGTTTTTGCATTTAGATGGACCCTGGGTGTGCTTTAATGTTCTGTTACCACAATCTTGAAATTCTCAATAATTCTGAACAAAAGACCTTGCATTTTTGCACTGAGTCCCTCAAATTATGTAGCCAGACTACAAATGTGGAGAGTTAGAGGCAGACTTTGATTATACTGACGATGTTCTTTCTTAATGTGGACTATGACACTTGGCACTCATTTTATATACTTTACATATAGTGTTACACCTGCTTTGTATTCATGAAACATTTCACTGTACAAGTGAATTTGAAAATGTTGCTTTCACAGTCAGTGGTTTATACTATTCATCAGGAACACCCAGACAAAAGACTCACATAGCCGCCGCCCAGGTGGGAATGAATATTCCATTTATATGGTCATGATGTGGAAATTGGTCTAAGTTGTTGAGTAATTATACCTAAGCATATGCTTTCGACTCTATAAAACCCAGGTGAGTAATATCAATTTGAAGAGAAGAAGAGCCCTCTGTATTTCTTTACACAGTTGGATATCCAGCTGCTCTTGTTTCAGATTGTAAGTACATTTCCTTTGCAAACTTGTTAGCTCCTGCATTATTTGGAGGCTCTGCCTTTAAAAAGCAGGCAGCGTTTAAAAACTACAGGGCAGAACCTATCTGATTCCATTGCTGTCACCAGCAGCTGGTGCACCCAGCCTCCTCTGAGGAAGCTAGCTGCCCTCTAGCCACCGTGAATATTGTGCGAACACAGCACATCTGTGGTAGTCAGCAGCTCACTGTGCTTGTGCAACTGGAGAGGCCACCGTGCCATTTCTATGCAGTTTGGCAGCTTCAAAATGCACACAATGAGACAGCTGGTGAAATGGTTTGCTAAGCGGTGCACCCCCTCTCCATGCAGCCACCTGGATGATTCTGAGAGGCACACTGTGACCATCACTCTGCAGCACATTGCTTGGTAGCCAACATTGGCCAAAACTTCTTGGGAGTTTTCAAAGGCAATGTGACACAATGTTCAGTTTTTCCTGCACAGCTCGCAAAGAACACTAGGCTGTTTCAGCTTCATTGTATCCGTTCAGTGCTTCTTAACTCTGACCTTCAATCCCTTTTTACTATCCTGTCATTATGAGTCTGCTTTTTCAAGTGCAGTGGAGTGCAGAGGCTCTGTCTGATATTATGCATTCATTCCTTTAGTCACTCAATAAATGTTTATAAAGCATCCTAAATTTTGACTTAACTTACACATTTTAAAGTCTTGGTACACTGCCTCCTCTTTCTTTTTCTTGTCCCTTTTTTTCCCCCTAATGTCTTTTATTTGTCTTATTTTAGTTCAGTTTATTTATTTATTTATATATTTATTGCCACACTGGGCACGGAAGCCAGGCTCTTATGTGTGTTAGATAAGCTCTCTACCATAGAGCTACACTCCAGTCTTGATTTATTCTATATCTCTGATCCACTGCCTTCTTTCCTCTGATCCAGACATAGTCTTTTCTGGTGTGCAGTGAACCATATAGTTTGCTGTGCTGCTTAGAAGTTCCTTGATGAATTTTTTGCATGGTAGAAATGAAGATGAAATGCAACTTTAGAGAAACATACTTCATTTGTAACTTTCACCTTTACCTGTTGCTGGCAAGTACAACTGTCTACCCTTAGAGGGCTAAGAGATGATGTCTATTACACAGTATTGTCTACTTTTTGCTGAAACTACAAGTTGCATTGCAGAATGTTTCAAGGGTTGTCTAGGTAACTGTATCATTTAGTCCAGTTTGGTGAGTTGGGATCACCTTAGCAAAAGAAGTCTTTCCCTGAATTAAATCGTCAGTCAGTTGAGCACTTATGTGCAAGGCATATGGGACATAGGAAGGGGTACAAGACATTCCTCCTTCGAGGGGCTTCAATCTCGTTGCAGAGGTCTATGCATACATATAATAAGACATTAATAATACAAAGCAAAATAGCCTATGAATTATTCCAGTAGTAAGTGCAATAGGAAAAGCAGAAAAAAAAATTATTGCTGGTCAGGATCAATATAGAAAAATGGGGACTAAGAGCATTTCTCTGTACTCAGTTAGACTCTCTTTGGAGCATGGTTGACTGATTACTTCTTTAAACAGTTAGCACCAAAGAAAGAAAATATACAAATTATCCACTATTTCTTTATTGCATAAGGCAGACTCATTTTGAATTATTTTTGTACATCTTCCTCTTTTTGTTTCTTTTAAATTGAGTGCACATTTGCCCAATTAAATTGCTTACTTGTTTTCTTGGAAGATTATGTCACTGAAACTTCTTCTGGGAATTGAATTCTTATTTTTGGAATATGTGTTTCTTTTTATTGTTAATAATGGAATTGATTCATTGCAAGCTAATTATACCTACTGTAGGAAGAAGGAGTTATTAAATGTCAGGACAGTGTAGTGAAAAGGCCACATGTCTTAGAATCAGATGAGCTTGAGTTTGAATCTTGCGATGTGACATTGTTCAATTTATTCAGTGTCTTGTCCTTCCTTTATTTGGTAAATGTGTGCTTATTTGATTTGATATTTGTTTTATAGGGCTGATGATAGGCTTACATAAGGTAACATGTATAGCACTTCCATTTCATTTACAGAAGGTGCCTTTATAAATGCTAGCAGCTATTATTATTGTTATTGTTATTATTAGTTTTTTCTAATTTTCCCAATTCGTTTCATGTATGTGAGGGGTTTCAATTAAGCCCACAATAGGAGCCTGTATTTTCAGGCAGTATTTTAAGGTCACTAGATTAAGCTAAGAGCTTTGTAAAGTTAATACTTTCAGGAATTGAACTGACTGGAGAACATTGTGGTTTTTTTCATGTTGTTTAGATTTTAGTGGCATTTTGTGGGTGGTCTACCAGTTGAAAGCTTGTCTTTTTTTTTTCTCTTCTTAGGAACAGTATCTGTAATTCACGAAATGGGTATTTTGCCAATTTTTACATGCATTGTTTTCTCTTCTCAAATCAACATGTCTATGTATTTACATAACTCACATTCAAAAAACATTCGTTACCCCACTGTCACTGTACATAAAGACAACCAAAACTTGCTATGCCCAAATCTAAAACAAGATTCAACAAAATGAACAGATCCATTGCAAAAGCAAAACCTCACCATGTTGTTCCTGTTTATCATCTGTGTTGTCGGGAGGGTGTGCCTCGCCCTGTAAGGTACTGGATGAAGGCTTCTGTCAATTGCTCTTATTTAATGAATCATTTTATGCACATCTTGTTCTCCTATATCATTCATTGCACATCCTGTGGGTGATAGAAGAGTTTGAAGAAGCTTGGTTAAACTTGTCAAGCCTTTGAAATGGCTTTAAAGATGTTTTATAGTGACAAAATTAATTATATTTATTTTGGAAAATGAAACTTGCTTAATTTTGGAGCTAAGATAATGAGGTTAATTCAGGAATTCCATCTAGCTTTCAAAATTTGCACTGTACTTTTCTAATTTTACAGTGGTTATTTCTGCACCCTTTTGTGTCTTTGTCATATACTAAGAATGAGAAAACACAAGCACTAGCCTAGGGAAAAAGTCTCAAAACTAAAAATAGAACTGTCATGTGATCCAGTTGTCACATCACTGGTAATACAGTCACAGGATGTATCTGCTTTTCAAAGAGATACCTGCATTCCCATGTTTATTGTAGCACCGTCCACGATACCCAAGACAATGAAATCAAGGTATCGTTAAGCAGTTGAATAGATAAAGACAATATAGTATATCCATACAATGGAATATTATTCAGCCACAAAAAGAATGAAATATTGCCATTTATGTCAGCATGGACAGAACTGGAGGACATTATATGAATTAAGCTAGCACAGAAAGACAAATACCATGTTTTTGCTCAGAATGGAAATTTAAAAAGTTGATTTCAAAAAGTAGAGAATAGAATAGTGGTCACTAGAGGCTGGGAGGCATAAAGGAGAGGAAGGAAAGAGGGAAGTTGGATAACAGGTACCAAAATACAGTTAGATACGAGAAGTAAGTTCTAAGTTCTACAGCACAGGGAGGTGAGAGCAGTTCATAACAACTTACTTTACATTTTCTAAAGAATTGGAAGAGAGGATTTGCCTGGCCCCAGGATCCACTCTTGTTTGTGTTACTTCCTGTGGTAACAGGTAAGGTCAGTCTTCAATTTGTGTTTCTTCACCAGTGCCAATGGGGATACCATTAAGTACATTAGTCAAAGGCTGTGTTTTAGAACAATAGCAAAAGTACCAGCTGCCTCTCTCTATGTGCTGGGTCTTGCTTAACTTAAAAATATATTATGATGCAACAGGAGTTCCAGGAGAAGATGAGACAGACAACAGCCAAAGGGCTGGGTGTTTCTTTTGAGGTTCCTATAAATACAGCATTACTCATTCTGCCTGCAGTCCTCCGCCAAAGGTGTGATTCTTCCTTTCTTGGGCAGAAAAGCACTGCTGATCTGGCTCCCATGGTGGTGATAGTGACCCTAGGTGGTGACGAGACCCACAGCCCTCAGTCAGGCTCCACAGTAGGGCTGGGACTTAGAGATTTTAGATTTACTGCAAATGAAGCCCTAAATGTGGCCTATTAGTGACACCCAACCATAACTCTGACATCATTTGAAGCATTATCGGAGGTGACAGGCTATCAGAACTTGTTTTTCTGATATATAAAACAAAAACCCCACAGGGTAGATTTTTGTTTTTCCCTTTATCTTAATTCTCTAATTGAAACATTAAAAAGCAAACAATCATAATTTTAGACAAGGAGATTCTGTGCTTACTCAGTTTTCTCCTATTTCAGTGTGATTTATTGGTTGGAAATAGGACTTCTTGTGTAGAGCTTCTCTTGCTTAATAGTTCCTATATACTAATCCTGTGTCTTGCATAAATAACAATAATGCTCTGTGAGTACATCTGAGAGTTGACTCCGATGCTGAGTTTATTATTAAATGAGATGTCTTATTCCCAGTATTTAGCAGGGAGCCTCAGCCCTATTAGGTTCAAAAAAGGTAAATAACGACTCGACTCCTCTCCTTACTCCCTCTTGCCACCATTAGGCTGCCATTTAACACAACAAACAATGGGTTCTCAAGCTTTCTATCTGCTGTTTCTCCAAATTTACTCTTTAAGGAATATAGATTATTCAGCTATTGTTTTTATAACGTCACGCGTTATAAAATGTGTGCTGTTTCACACATTGCTGACAATGTTATAACAGCCATTCTGTGCCTCATACCTGCTCCATCCCTCCTTGCCTGTGCTACTGTGGACAGCAAGGTTTTAAAACACATTTGGTTTAGGCAAGAAGCAGAAGTTCGTCTAAGAACAACATGTAATACTCTGCCAAATTTCTGAGACTCTGTTACCCATTAATTCCTCCCCTCCCCACCCCCTGTGTGCCGCCTGGTCAAAGGCTTCCTGTTTAATCGTAAGCTCATATTAACCATGTGCATCACCAGTCTGGCCACCATGAAGTATGGAGAGTTATTTGATTTGGTAAGGAATCCCCAGGATAGCCTCATTCTTGGGCCTCCTCCCACTCCCAAGCAAATGCTCGTTTATAATGAGACTTCCTTCAGATACCAGACTTTCCCCTTAACGTAATTAGTGTCTGTAGGTTTTAGCTACAAAGTTGGTTGATATAATACGATCAGAGCACTTTGAGTTTAGACAATGCTATGCTTGAAATGAAAGAACTGGATTGACTTTTAGTAACTTATTTGGAAGACTTATTATAATTTTTTTCCTTCTTCATCTTTTGTGCCTACTCAACCTAGTTCCTGAATGCCTGGCTATTCTCAGTGTGGGTTGCAACCACACTTAGCTGTTTCAGAGAGGTTTGTACTCATGCCTGTGTACTTGCTAAGGCCCACTGATATCCCCTTTGGCTGTTCAAGGTAGAGATACCTCACTGGGAACCTGCCAGCACTGTGGGAGTCTGACTAGGAGGTGACCTCAAGCTTTGCCTTCCTTTCTTCTCTCTTCTTTTTATTTCTTTGTGTGTGTGTGTGTGTGTGTGTGTGTGTGTATGTGTGTGTGTTTGGGGTTTGAACTTATTTTTCAGGTAGGATTTTGAATTTTTCCTCCTGTTGCTGGCCTTGGACCATAGTCCTCCTACCTGTGCCTTCTGTGTAGCTGGGATTACAGCCTGGAACCACCATGCCTAGCTGTATTAGTTGAAATGGGGTCTCACTAACTTTTTGCCAAGGTTGTTCCTGAACCATGATCCTCCTAATTTCTAGGAAGAACCACCTCCTGAGTGGCTGAGATTATATGTGTGAGCCACTGCACCTAGCCAAAAAGAGGTCCTCTGTAGCAAAATAAACAGAAGACTGTCCTAAATCTCCAGATCTAATAGCCTTATTGGTGAGTATAGATCATTTTAGCTGAAAAATACATAATAGACACTGTTGGGGAAGGAGAATGAAAATACAGCAATTCTATGGTATTGTTTTGCCTTTAGAAATGAGTTAAAGACTTAATTATCTCCTGTTGAATCACAAACAACATCAACAACATCAAATAAGAATGTAATATCTAAATTTACCTGTAGAATTAGTCTTTTCTCATGGATATCTATTCTAACTCAATCATGGAACAAGACATGGTAAAAGTGTTTTGAGGCTGCACAGAGTGTTCCCCAATGGAGACAGGACCACAGCTGAGCTTGTACGTTGGGCCAAGGGAATGACTTAGGAAACATACTGGCTAGAGACAACTCAAGGTGAACAGTGAAGAAATCAAAACTGAAGGCCATGAGGATGAGTATGTGGATGGTCAGTACTGGCATGCTGATCCTCTGTTTTGAACACTTTAAGTATGTATGGTATATGACTAAGTCTAGGAAAGACTATAGTCTTTAGTCTATAGTCTACAGGGTAGCTTTAGTTCATATTATGTTGCTGTACCAAAATTCCTGAAGCTAGGAAATTTATAAAGAACAGAGGTTTATTTAGCCCTGCATTGCAGGTTGGCAAGTTCAAGGGCACAAGGCTGGCATCTGGTTGACAGCATGTGTGAGGACTTTGTACTGCATTGTAACATGGCACAGGGCATCCCATGGTGAGACAAAGCAACCTAGCCAGAGAGAGCTTGCTTTAATAACAAAGCCACTTCCTCAATAACTCATTCATCCAGGAATTCATAAATGGGTTAATCCATTGGGGAGTGTAGAGCCCTTATGACCCAATCACCTCCCTAAAGTCCCACCTCTCAGCACTGTTGCACTGGGGACCAAGTTTGGCCAAGTTATGGAAACAGCCAAGATGCTCCACTACTGACAAATGGATTAAGAAAATGTGGTATTTATATACAATGGAATTTTACTCAGCCATGAAGAAGAATGAAATCTTATCATTATCAAGTAAATGGATGGAACTGGAGAACATCATCTTGACTGAGGTTAGCCAGCCTCAGAAATACAAAAATTGTATGTTCTCCCTCATATGCAGACTTTAGATCTGGGGCAAATGCAGTAATGTTGGACTTGGGTCACACACTAAGGGGAGAGCACATATGGGAGGAATGGGGTTAGGTAGGAAACCCAAAACTTGAAAGTGTTTGATGTCCCGACTGCAGAGGAACTAATACAGTAACCTTAAAACGACAGAGGTCAATATGGGAAGGTGACCTGGAAGTAGTGAAGAGGTCAGGTAGAGAGATGAATCAATTCGGGTTATAATACACTTGTGCGTGGATGCAATGCTAGGAATCTCTCTGTATAGCTTCCTTATCTCAACTAGCAAAATCTCTTTGTCTTTCTTATTATTGCTTATGTCTACTCTTCAACAAAATTGGAGAAATGGGCAGATCAGGTTCTGCATGGAAGCGAGGGGAGTTGGGGGGACAGAGAGGAGGTGGGGGGCAGGGGGGAGAAATGGCCCCAATAATGTATGCACATATGAATACAAGAATAAAGAAAAAATTTGCAACACATGAATTTTGGAGGACTTGCTCAAGTCACGGCAAGGAAGAGGGAAAGTGAACTGAACAGTTTGAAATGAAGTAAAAATGATAATAACCACAAAGAAATGTCAAAATCCTCAGCCACAAAGGAAATTCCAATCAAAGCAGCATTAAGATTCTATCTCAGGACCCCAGTCATAGTGGCTATCATCAAGAAAACAAGCAACAACAAATGTTGGCAAGGATGCAGTGGAGGGGTATAAGAAAATAACCCTGATACATTGTTAGTAGGAATGCAAATTAGTGCAGCCACCATGGAAATCAGTATGGAGGTTCCTCAAAAAACTAGAAACAGAACTTCCGTATGATCCTGTTATACTCTTCCTGGGCATATATCTAAAGAAGTAAAAGTCAGCATAGAATGAGATACCTGCTTATAGCAGCAGTAGTCACAATAGCCAACATACGGAATGAGCCTAAGTGCTCAACAACCAATGAATGAATAAAGAAAATATGGTATATATGCACAATGGAGTTTTACTCAGCCACAAAGAAGAATGAAATTATGTTGTATGCAGGAAAATGGATGGAACTAGAGACCATCAAGTTAAGCGAAATAAGTCAGACTGTGATAGACAAATATTGCATGTTCTCTCTCATATGTAGAATCTAGTTCTTAAAAGTTAGTGACAAGAATGTAAAACAGGTTCAATCTGAGGGAGGGTACCAGTGGGAGAAGGAGGGCAGAGGAGAGGGCAAAGGGGGTGGGATATGGTCAAAGTATTTTATATACATGTAAGAAAATAGAACAATAAAACCTGTTTTAAGAAGGAGGGGAGGGAAGATGAGGGGTGTGATAGAGGGTTGAATTTGACTGGGGTACATTGTATAAATGTATGGGAATTTCACAGTGAAATTCCTTTGTACAACTAACATACGCTAATAAAATGGGAAAGATGCAAATAAATATAACTACTGAAGTCCATGCAGGGTGATGACAGAGGGAGGAAGATGGCTCAGTGGGGCCCTGGGAAGAAGTAAGCATTAGAGTGGGTGAAAAGCCTCATTGCTGACACAGAGGGAAAGCTAAGCGGCTCAGCCCTCAGGAAATTAGACAGGAGGCTGTATTTAAAACTCTAGTTCCAGAATCCAGTCTTGGATCAAGCAATGAACACAGATGAGATTCTGAGTGTCTCTGAGTTGTGTCTTTATAAAATTCACCAAGAAGCACTGTCAGGAAACTCAGAAGGCAGCAACAATATGGGGCAAGGGAGGCATTGAATAATCTGGGAAATGTGCTCGTGCATAGTTAGATTCCAGATTAGTTAACCAAATATACAGACGGTCCCTGGTTTTCAAGTGTAAGCATGCCTCAGCATCACCCAGACCCAGATTGCTACACCCATCTCCAGAGATGATGACTGATGACGTCTGGGGCAAGGTCCAAGAATTTGCATTTCTCATTAGTTACTAAATACTACTGACTCTGCTGGTTTGGGGATTGTAAAAACCACTTAACTAGGTATATGGGGGAAGGGTTTGTATCATATTCTCATAGCTTCTAGATCCTAGCATGAGTTTCTAAATCTCCTGCAACTTCCTGAGTGAGAGGAATGCTATTTTTTTATTCCTAATGAACGCCTTTCAGCCTTACCTGAGTTTATGTTGATGAGATGACTGGGGACTGGAGGCCCCTAGATAGCACCCGTGAGGAAGGGTGCTGGTCACTAGAAATGTATGATTACAAGATTGAAGCCTTCTGCTCCCCACCCTGCCCCAACCCTGACCTCCAGAAAAGGAAGAAGATTGGAGATTGAGTTGGTTACCAAGAGCCAAAGATTTAATCAATCATGACCAAGTAATGGGGATTCCATAAAAATGCTAAATGACAAGATTTGGAGGGCTCTGGGTTAGTGAATACTAACATAGGCACATCCAAGCCTATGTTTTGGATTCTTCAGGACCTTTATCTAGGTATCTCTTTGGATGCTTATTTATATACTTTGTAATATGCCAGAAACAGTAAGTAAAGTGTTTCTTGAGTTCTGTGCACAATTTAGCAAATTATTGAGCATGTGGAGTAGGTAGTGGGACCTTCCAATTTTCTGGCAAGCTGGACAGAGCTGTGGATCATCTGGGGACCCACTACTTGCAACTGGTGGTGGAAGTTATAGCTGGAGTCTCATGGGACAGAGCCTGTAACCTGTGGAGTCTGTGTTAACTCTGGGTTATGTTCTAATCAAATTAAATTGTAGGACTCCCAGTTGGTGCCCACAGAGAATTAGAGAATTGCTTGCTGTAAAAGCCTCACACACTTGGTGATTGAAGTATTATGAGTAGAGGGAAATATCGGCATGGTGGACTTGCTAGCAAAGCCCAAGGTCTGACGTTGTGACATCTCCAGGAGCAGCAGCGGTGATGAGTCTATGATCCTAAGTGTGGCTGCTTCAACTGGAATCCTCAGACCAGCAGCGTGGGAACTGCCCAGCTGCTTGTTAAAATGTCCATTCTCGGGCCTCTCCCTAGTCCCAGGATCCCCACATAATTTGCATGCATTCTAAAGTTGCAAAATCACAACAGAGGATCTTACTCTTGGTTTCATATTATAATTTGTTGAGGAATCCCACATCACACCAGTTAAATGCGAATCTCCAGGTGTGGATTCTAGAATTAATATTAGTGTGTTTAAAGACCCCGTCTGTGATTCAGGGTGCAGCTGCCTTTGATGGTCATTGTCTTGGAGCTTTTTCTTTTTGTGGTACAAAGGTTTGGATACTGGGCCTAGTGTTTGCTAGGCAGGTGTTCTCCCACTTGAACTATGCCACCAGTCCTTTCTTTGCATTAGTTATTTTTCAGATAACGCTCCAGAGTTTGCATAGGGCCGACTTCAGACCACAATCCTCCTTCCTATGCTTCTGAGTAGTTAGGGTTACAGTGTATACCATATGTCCAGCATGTTAGTAGAGATGGTTTGCTACCTTTGGACCATGATCTTCCTCATCTCAACCTCTGTAGTAGCTGGAATTGCTGCCATGAGCCACTGTGCTCTGCCTGATCTGCAGCTTGATTGGAAGCTCTGCAATCAAGCTTGTTTCTGTATTTATCCTACCTCTACTTGCCAAGGCTCAAGAAATAGAAAATTATTAAACCTACACACAGCAAGTCCACCTTATTTATGGATTTACCACACATGGTTTTAATTACGCAGTGAAAAATAAAAAAAGTTTCAAAACCAAAAAATTTAAATTCCTGTGTGTGCATCACACAGCTCAGTGGATTTGGAGAAGCTCTCACTCAGTCCGCATCATCAGTTGTGTTGAAATCGTCCTGTCATCTGCTGGGGGTTTCCCTGCTCTTGATTTTGTGCCCCGCCCCAAAAATGGAGCCCCAAAGCAACGTAAAAGTCATGGCAATCCTCCTAAACCAAAAAGGGCACATCATGTGCTTAATTGAAGTGATAAGGTGAGAATTTTCGATGTGTTTGACAGCAGGAGTTGGGTGGTGGTGTGGGGGAAATGAGGGAGGGTCCTTAGCACAGCACTGACCGCTAAGCATTCTGAGCGTGAGCGGTGTTTCCTCAGTGGCGGGCTCGCTGGAGCAGATACTGGGTGGCTCCTGCACGTGCCCCTGGGAGACGGAAGCGATGTGGACGCAGGGAAGATGTTATAGAAATAACACAACAGCGCCAGTCTCTCTGGTTTCAGTAAAAGATGATCATTGCCAGGCCGAACATGCAAATCAATGTTGTCCGCCCATTTCCCCCAGTTAAATTTCCAGCCTGTCATACCCTAGTGCCCAGGTGTTTGCATCATGGCACCTGCTAACGCGGCTCACTTCATCGTGAGCTTGTCTACACTCAGTAGACCACAGGCCTTTAAGTGCAGGGAAAATCTTTTTTTTTTGTGGTATTGGCACATGGTACTTAATAGATACAAGTATTGCTGGATGGTTGTATGGAAAATAATAGGAAATTATTGCTTTGGGGAAATTGTAGTATAAGGCTAAAACCATTCTGTAGAAACCACACATAGATATATACAGATATGTATGTATAAAAGAAAGGGTGGCAAAATAAGAGGTGGTGTTGAATCAAAATGAAGGGAATATGGTTGTTTACTATTCTTATACCTATACTCTAAACAATTTTTTAAAACAATATTGGAGTTATTTCTTTACATAAAGAGTCATGACTTTAAATAACCATTAGAACAATGGAACTTACATTTTATTATTTTTCTTACACTTTGACTTCTGAAAAAATTCAGGATTGTTTTTATACTGTCCCATTCCACTTGTACCCAAAAACTAATATGTATATCACAGAGTCAGAGCTCTTTTTTATAATAAGGGAAGTGGAAGTCTAGTAGAAGTATTCAGATTTCCTGTTTATGTTTATTTCTTATCTAAATCAGAACATCTACATTAATCTCACTTGAAAAATCATATATAATTTTGAAAATTTACTTTGTTTTCCTATATTTTTGTTTGGTTACTTATAATGCCTAAGTCTAAAATGGCAACACAGAATATAATTGTGGTATCAATGTGTTCTTCTGCCCTATGAAACCTATTCTTCATCAGACTGGCAAGAGTTAGGTAGAATTTCTTCTCTAACCTACGGAATCCTAAATCAGGATATTTTGGGTTATGTTTTGTTCTTTGTAAATAGCTAGGATATTTACATGTAGAATATTTGTAGCTATCTTCGGTGTCTTTGTTAGAGACATTCTAAACTCTATTATAGTAGAAGAAGTTTTTTGTTTTCCTATTTCTATGCAATAGGAAATGTAATCTTCCTTCCCACCAATAAAAAGTAAATAATCTATGCATCTGAACTCTTCATTTACTTTATCAGGGAAGGCTGTCTTTAAGTATTGAATAGCTTAAGATGCAATGCCAGATAGATATGAAAATATTAAGCTGAGACAGGACAGTGGAGTCCCTTCAAGGGTAAACTGAGATCCACCGAGTCTGACAGCCTTTTAGAGAAGAACAGAAGGTGAGTGGCAAAGACTTCTCTGTGGCTCACTGTCTAATATGGCCATCCTCCATATCTGAGGAGGAGCATTTCTTCCAGATGCCAAAGTCTATTGGCACTCAAGTCCATATGTGAAATGATTTAGTGTTTGCATATAGCTTACACTTATCCTTTCCTCGTTCCTAGATACCTCCTACTACAATGTAAATGCAGTGTGAATGGTTCTTATGCTATACTTTTTAGGGCATAATGACAAGAAAAAGTCTGCATATGTCCATTATAGACACCAATATTTTTAGAGTATTTTTGATACTGCATTGATTGAATTCATGAATGTGAAATTTGTGGATGCATAGGCTGACTGTATTCACTAAGCAGAGAAAGAGGCTTGGATTTTACCCTGTAATTCCTGTTTATTTTCTAATTTGTTCTCTACCATCAAAGTCATATAACCTCTCGAAAAGCATTTTGGACAATCAAAAGGACCTACCTCCAGGTAGCTTCTTTAAATAGTTTAATTCTCCCTCACTGTCAGAAAAGCTTTTCCTTGTTTGTTTTTATTTTCTTTTAATACAATTTACTGATTTTTTTTCTTAGTGGAAAACAGCCAGTCAGTTTCCTCAACTAACTTCCATTAACTTGAAATAGTTCTGAGCATTTATAATATGCCAGCTATTGTACTTGATGTGATAATACATAACATGCATGATAAGTATGACTTGATATGATAATACATGATATGGCAACATATATGGCAAAATGTGAGCCAGACATTTTGGTCTTCATGGTGCATGCGCATGAACACTAATGAGGGGAAGATTGGTAGTGAAGAAATTCTCTGACTAGGTAGAGCAGTACAAAGGTGTGTGTGTGTGTGTGTGTGTGTGTGTGTGAATGTCCATGTTATAGAGTCCTTGCAAGTTTTAGATATGTATGGTCAGGGTGGGTATCATTGAGGTAGTGACATTGTGGCTAAAGGTGGGTGTATTCAAGAGGCTCGACAAGGCAAGTGTGACTAGAGTGCGTTGAGATATGGAGTCATAGACAATGAGTTGTCTTTTATTCTGAACAAAATGTGGGAGCAGTGCATAGCTTAAAAGGTCAACTGGGGGGGCTAATTTGACAGTAGCCTCAGCAGGAGGCTTGGGGCGGGGGAACATCAAAAGATAAGTGAACAGATTAATGAGTGTTTTATTATTCCAGGGGAAGGATGGTTGTGGACTTCATCAAGGGCACAAACAATGGAAATGGTGAGAAATTATGGGATTGTAGATGTCTTTTGAAGGTAGAGCTTATGTATTTCCTAAGAGAGAATGTGGGGTTTGGGAAAGGAAAAAGAACAAGAGGAATCAAGAATCAGGGTAGGTTATTAAAATGCTCCTTTGTCTTTTCTGCTGTCAGCCTGCATAAACCACCTAACAGATATTTCTTATGCTTGCAGAAAATGTTTCCCCATCTTAATCCTTTCTATGTCTGTTTTCTGAAAATCTTTTATTTTTTTCACAGTCTATTAAAATGTTTGTAATAAGTGTGGGAAAACAATTCCCATACAGGTCTTACACAAGGGCAATCAAGGGGAAACTGGTTTCAATTTATGAAGTTTTGGAGAGACATAAATTCCATGTTTTCTGACAACAAGAGAAACAAAGGGGTAGAGTTGGTTGAAAACTTCAGTTTTAATGGAAGTTTTTGTGTCACTGGGAGCATCATGGATGACTGTCTCAGATAGCATTTTAAAAATCATTGTAATACCTGAGCAAGGATCTTCCTCATTAAGCAAACCCAGCCCAGTCTGCATTCTCACTTATGATGTGACCAAGTGTATTAACATCCTGACTCTGCAAGGCTGTTTTTATACCATAGAATACCTGAATGTATTCAATACCACCCATGTGAAATTATGAGAGCTCCACAAAGTAGCCATATAGTGATTCGAACATAACAGCTTTAACATTTGTCACCAAAAGTACAGCCAGTGCATTATAGCACTTGTTTTGAGAACATGAATTTGTTCCAATGTGAGTGACAAACTTGGGAGTAATTTGAGTAAAACATGAATTTTGAGTGTGCACATTTCTTCAGCAAACTAAACCATGTAGATAGAGACTCACAAATGCTCACACACAAGCATTTCAAGGATCTGCCAACTAGCACTATTCTCAGAGATTGCATTTTTTGTTTCTTCCTTTAGTATAGAAAAGTTCACAGATTCAGAACCTGGATGGAGAATATCAAGCACAGTTTGAGATGGTTACATTATTCTTGTGATCGTCATAGATTTAAAAGGTGATATTATAAAACACAGAAAATTCTAAGATCTTGGTTTTATCCATCGATAGAAGTATATACAGAACAAAAGAAAAGGTAAAGCAAGTGCTAGATGGTAACTTTCTTCACATAGCACTCAAAGGATAGAAAATGTGAACTTTTCTCATGAATGTATTTGTTAACAGCAAGCTTCAAAGAACACATGCATAGAACACACACGTATGTGAAAATCTGTTTGTGCATGTGTGTCTGTTTGTAGTTATAATCTTGAAATTGACCAAGTCATAGTCAAGGAAATGGTATAGTCAAATTGAATACTTTACAATTTGCTGAGAACTAGAAAAAGAATTCAAGTAGCTATGAATTGCCTTTCCTGGTTTCCCAACTGACTACTGGAATACAAAATTCAGCAAATCAGGAAGGTGGCAGGCATTTTCTTAAATTTACCACACCTCATGGAATTTTTAGTGACTATTTTTGGTTTATATATCTGAGTACTTTGGGGCTAATAGATAACTTTTACTGGGGGTCTTAGAAATATTTGTATTAGCCCAAATTCACTTCAGAACCCATGTAAAAATCTTTAGACCCCCCTCTGTTATACAGAAGGATAAAACCAGACATTTCAGCCATAATGAACTTTTGCAGAAGTGATAGGAAAGCAGTTCAGCTAAAGGTGCAGTCAGTGTGTATCACACTTGTGCCTTTGGAGCCTGCATCCACAGCTAACAAGGTGGCCTGAGTGTGCTACCTGAACCTCTTGGGGCTTCAATCTTCTCATCTGCAAAATGGGGATAGGATAGCTTCTTTCAGGTGTTTTAGTAAGAATTAGCTGAAATCATGTGAGGAATTCTCTTAGCCCCTAAGCAATTACATAACATTAACACATATACTTCCAAGGAAGATGATTTATTTTCCTGTCTCCGTCTAATTTTTTTTAGGCTTTTGGGATTTGGTTAAATTTCTAACCAGAATTTGTGACCAGCTGTGTGACTTTTATCTCATCATTATATCTTTCTATTTGATACTGCAGTTATTTATATATTAGTCACTTCCATCCTAGGCTGCAATATCTTTATTGCAGACAGAGACCATGGTCACCCACTGCACTTAAAACAGTAGCTTTGATACAGTAGGTACTCAAGGAACATGTGCTGAGGGGCTGAAAGAACACACAGGTAAACACGGGTCTTGGAAATAAAGGAGACTATCCTAGCCAGAGCTTGTTGGTGAAGATGAAAAGTTCAGGTAGTGGGCACACCAAGGAAGAAATAATGTTTGGGGACTTTTTGGCTGCAAAAATAACCATTCATGACAATTTCCTTTCTCTTGTGAATCAACCAGTGGTTTGTTCTGATAAAGAAAAGTAAACCCACACTTATGTGTGTATTGATATGAATAGCCAGTGTCAAGTTAAATATGAAGTAAAATGAAGGGTAGAAATGTGACCATATAAACAAATAACCCCTGTTGTTTCTTGTGAACACATATGTGACACTAATCCAGAAATGCATGCCAGAGGCAGTTGAAATATGCTTTGAATTACTAGCAGTGATGCTTCCGGGACTGCTCATATGGCATGATTTATATCCCAATGTTTTCAATCAGATTCTAGGGATCGATTAATCACACTATCAATAACAAAGAAACAGGTGTGTTTTAGAAAGCCATGTGCTTGCCAAAGGCAATCTGTTTTTCCCTGTTGGTATGACCTTGCAAATGTTATTTGAGTTTTTTTCTTTTATCTGATGTTAGGAAAATTGCAAGTTAAATTCTTGCTTGGATAAAGCAGGTATAGGCTTTTATTCACAGACTCTATATAGTCAATTATAGTCAGGTCACTAATATAATGCTTTTTAGATTTTGTTGGCCAAAGCTCATTTTAATGAGAGCAGAGGCAAGGAGGATCATGAGTTTGAGGCTACCCTGGGCTACTTAGGTAAACCCTGTCTCAAAATTTAAAAAAAGTATTTAGTGGTTCCACACCACCTCTGTCATCTGCACACAATATTTATTCTTCCATATAAAGTGATATAGGAGTCTTCTAGCACAGATAGTTTTAAAATAATTGATTTTTAAATTTGGATCTTCCTTGGGTACCCTTTTTCTAAAATGGATTGGTCTCACAACCCAGTGGTTGTCCTTTTCAAACTCTTCTTCTATAGTCACTTCTCAAAATGCAAGCACATCTAGACCCCACACCTACAGGCTCAAGGGTATGAAAGAGCAAAGTCATTTGAAAGATATTCGCTTGTGAAAAGAGTGCTTCCAGGGCACCCTTCTTTCACATGGCTGCCTAGTAAGTTGTATCCTCAGGATTCATTTCACCATGCTCAGCCAACTAGGTACTCCAAGGCTGCTACATCAAGGACTAAGGGGCTCAGTTACTATTCCAGCTGTCCTTGTCATCTTCCATGTCATGCTGGTTTTGTAGGCATGCAAAATACAAGAGATGCAGGACTTATGGAGGTTTCCACCCAGATTTCAAAGGAAAGACCAGGAAATGGGTACCAAGGTCAGGTTCTCTGCAGGTAGCCCCTGAGAGGACAATACATGAAGCTGTGAGTGTGAAGGCTAAGCAACAATGGAGACCATAGGATGTCAGAGATGTCAGGAACATAGAATGTCTGCCAAGGAAAACTGTAGGCAACCAGTGAAGCCAGTCCAAAAGAGAGGCCATGTGTGCAGCAAGTGGCAAGGCAATAGGAATATGGTTGCCCAAGTACTTTGGAGCTCATATCACACCAGGTTTTATATATGAAGATATAGGTTTTAGTGTTTGCCTTCCTGGGCTCTGATCTTGCTTTGGTCTAATCCTTCCTTGTCATTCTGCTTTTCTTCTGTTTTGGAGTAGGGATATTATTCTTTTGATTCAATAGGGGTTCACATCTAATAGTTTGCCTTGAGTCTCAGAGGAAACTTTGAACATGGACTTTTGAACAATGTTGGAACTGTTATAATTTTAGAAACTCTTAGAGATGGATTAAATGCATTCTTCATTATGAGATAGCTCTGACCCTTTGGGGCCAGAGGTGGAATTTTATGGTTGAATATGAAATGTGTTCCCTCATATAGTGAAGGCTTGCTCTCCAGTTGGTGGTGTTATTGGGAGGTGGTGGAAACTTCAAAAAGAGGTGGGGCATAGCTGCAGGAAGTAGGTCACTGGGGGCATTTGAAGGTTATACTGGTCCCTGGTCCCTTCTCTGTTTCTTGTCTATCATGAGGTGAATAGCCTTTGCCACATGCTGCCATCACCGTGATGGTCTGCTTCACCATGGACCTAGAATTAAGAATGCCAAGGACTATGGATTGAAACCTCTGCAGCTGTTTGCCAAAAGAAATCCTTCCTCCGTTAAGTTGTTTATGTCAGGTATTTTGTCACAGAGATGAATAAACTGACTAACATAAATCACTATTCACATCTTTTGCCAATTTTGTAACTGGGTTGCTTGCCACTTATTTTAAGTGTTGTTTATATATTCTGGTTATGAGTTATTAAATATATGATTAAAAGTAGTTTCTCCCAGTCTGTGGTTTGTCTTTTCCCTTTTAACAAAATTATAGTAAGCAGAATTTAAAAATATTCCCTTACTTTTAAATCTCCAAGGTTCTTGTCCTCTAGATATTCAACCAAACGCTAATTCAGATAATCCTCTGAAGTACTTTTACTCCAATTAAAATCACAAATCAGTTTGCCTTAAAAAACACAGATTATCCAGGTAGGTAAAGTCTTGTCATATTAGCTTTTTCTTTTCTTCTTTTTTTGCAGTACTGGGAATTGAACCCAGAGTGTCTCACATGCTAGGCAAGAGCTCTACCATTGAACTTCATCGCCAGCAGACCAACTCTTTTAAAACAGAAAGCTTTCTCTGGCAGAAAGTCAGAGGGACTCAAAGTATAAGAATTTGACAAAGGATTTGTCATTGCTGACTTAATGATTTGAAATGCAGTTATCTGTAGAAGCTGAAAGTGGCTCCTACCTGACAGCCAGAAAAGAACTAAGGATTTCAGTCCTGCAGATGCAAGGAACTGAATTCTGTCAGTGACATGAAAGAGCTAGAAAAACTGTACCAAGCTTCAAATGATAACGTATCCAGCTGACATTGAGTTCAGTATGAGCTGAGGACCAAACATGTCATGCCAGTTTTGAATTACAGAACTATGAGCTACTAAATGGGTGTTTTAAGGTGCTAAATTTGTGATCCTGTGCCATATAGCCATAGAAAAGAAGTACAGATGTCTTTTAAAGAGCAGACATTTTGAGTTTAGAAGTTCATTTTTTTAAGATTTTAGTTTCTTTTGGTGTAATGTCTAACCATGACTACAACAGTCAAGGTCATAAAATTTTTCTTAAGGAATTATGTAATCTTAGCTTTTATAGTTAGTTAATTTTGAGTTAATTTAATTTTAAAAGAATCTTTTTAAGAGGTTCTCATTTTCAAATTTATATTTGCCTTTATCATTATACGTTTTAATTCTATTCTTATATTGTCCTTTAATTCCTTAAGCATGTTTTCTTTTAATTCTTTGAACATAGCTGTAAAAATGCTTTGAAGTTTTTGCTAAATACAACCTCCTTACCCATTCAGAGTTAATTTCTATTGACAGCCTAGTTTTCTGAATGTAGGCCACACTTTATTTTTGTTGTTGTTGCCTTATAAATTTTTGTTGAAAACAGGACATCTTAGATGATATATTGTATCAAATACCATTCTGAATATTTTCCTCCAGGGCTGTTATTATCACTGTGTTTTTTTGTGTTATTGTCTTGTTTGTATTCATTTGTTTCATTTTTAGTAAATTGCCTGGATCTAATCTGTTTTCCCCACAATGTGTAGCTGTTGATATTTTAAAAATCAGTTCAGTTAAAATTTTTTTTAATGTGTTAGTTTTAGCCTGGCTCCTCTATTGTCTGCATAGTTTAGTGGGCAACCAATGATTGTTCTCGAACACCTAAACCAACAAGCCTTCCATCCTCTGCTGATAAATTGTGTGAGGGCTTGGGAACACATTTGAAGTTCACATAGGTTTCATATTTTCACAGTTTTATCTTTGACAAGCCCTCCTGGGTCTTTTCTGTAGATATGCATGACATCCAATTCAAACTGAGATGTATACATAGCTTGGGCCATTTTGATTCTTTGCTGCACATGTGCACCACCTTCCAGTTTAGCAAGATCTGTGGATCACTTGATCAGTTGTCTTTTGGTTCATTTCTAGCTTCTCTCTGACAACTTTCTCATTGTTCTAACATTCTACTTCCTGTTCCAAGAGGGACTACAAGTCAGAGTAATGGAGCCATGAGTTTTCACCATTTGATTCCTGTAAATTTTCAAATCCACTTACATTATGACTACATAAAACTTTCATCTCCTAGCATCAAATTAAGTGGCCACACTGTAGCAGTTTTTATGCACATACAACACTTACTTGCCTGGCCAGAAGAGGGTGGGTTGGTCAAAAATATGAAATTCTTGGTCACATACTCCCACAATTCTTAGCCTAATTTTGGTACTTTTAATGAATGAATTTTTTTTCTCCATTTGGTTTTTCACTTTTGGTCATTTATCAGAGCCTTGAAACTATTGTTTTGGGTCTGTTTTTCCTTGTTCCAATTTTAGAATGCTGTTGTTGAGGCATAGGATATGACAGTCTGTTCACTCCTCCATATCCATATCCCACATCATCATTTTTGAAAGATGTTTTGGTGGGGTTTAGGATTTTGTGTTTACAGTTGTTTCTCTTTCTATACTTCAAAGATATTTCTCCACTGTCTTCTGGTTTGCATAATCTGTGATGAGAAGTCTGCCGTAATTCTTATATTTCTTCTTATGTATGCTATTTGTTTCAGTAGTTTGTGTCTGATGAATCTAGGTATATTTTAATCTTAATTGATATTCTCTCAGTTTCTTCCACTTGTGCTTTGGTGTCTGGCATTAATTTGAGGGGCTTCTTAGCCACTATCTCTTCAATGGAGTTTAAACCTTGTGCTCTCTCTTCTTGTTTTGCATTCAAATTGCAGGTATATTAGACTATTTGAATTTGTCCTCCTACCCTTAGATCTCTGCTCTATTTTTTTCATTCTCCTTTTGTCTTTGTGTGTGGGCAATTTCTATTGGTAATAGTTCAAGTTCAAATTATTCTATTTCAGTTTTGTTGAGACTATTTGTAAGATTGTTGGGGAAATGTGCATACTGAATTGTTCATTTCTAGCATTTCCATTTGTTCTTTTTATAGTTGCATGTTCTATTCATGCATATTGTCTACCTTTTCTATTGTAACCTTTAATACATTAATCATATTAAATTCTTTCCTTGATATTTCCAACATCTGGGTAACATTTGATTCTATTCTTTTCATTGCTTTGTCTGTTTGACACTATTGTGTCAAATAGTGTTTATTTGTGTTTCTCTGTCCTGCATCTTGCTTCTTTGTCACCTGACTTTGTTGGAAAGGTGATTATCTTGGGTAGGATTGTCAAGACTGAGGGAAATATTATTTATGCTCGGGAGTGTAATGTCTTTTATTTTGCTAGTTTTTCAATGTTAGGAGCATAGTGAGTCTAGTCAGGATTTGGTCTATGTTTGGGTTTTGTTGTTCTTTTGCTCTCTGCATCACAGATTCAAAACTCCTCCAACATTACCTTGTGCTCAGAGTGGTATCTGTTTGTTGGTGAAGTTTCTTTAATGTCTACTTAAGCCTAGGTTTAAGTCTTTCCTTTGAGATTCATGTTAGGGAGTTTTTCCCTCTGCTTTTCCTCCTTTTCCATCGGTACACTGAGGTTACTTTCTATTCAATACTGTGTAGCCTGATGGGAGGGTGTGTGGGTATTCCCTTAAGGACTAGGCAGGACCTGTGTCTCTGGGTCTCAAGATCAAGACCCATCTCCATTATCTTCCCTCTGTTTCTTGGGAAGGAAATTCTTAATAATTTGGGCCAGGATGTTTACTTTTTTGTACTCAGGGTTTGAGGGTATTTTTGTGTTCTATTCTCCCAGTTACAATGAGCCTTAACCTGTGGCTGAGAGCAACAAATTCACTGCCCATCCACCAGAAAATGTATGCTTTTGTTCCTTGGAGCAGATAGACACTGAAAATTCAGGTGGGGTTTTGTGCTTTACTGCAAGGCTTTTGCTCCTTTTCACAAAGCTTGCATCTTTGGGGGAACTTGTGCGGCACCAAGGTTTCTCAGCAGCAGCTCTGTTGGCATAACAGAGCATAATTCTTGTTGTAAGGGGGCTCTCTATGTATTGTAGGGTACTTCACAGCATTCCTGGCTTCTAATGACTGGACACTTGCAGTATACTCCCAGCTATGGCAATCAAAAATGTCTTTAGAGGTTGCCGAAACTGTAGGCAAAATTGCTCCTTGTTTAGAACTACTGCCCTGACTCGCCTTTTCTCAGCTTTCTTCTGAGTGCTCAGGAAGCCTGTGGAAAAGAATCTGTGAGTGTGTTTGAAGATTCCATCAGTTTTATACTCTTACATTTGGTCAATTAGCCAGTTTTCTGTCACTGTGACAAAATACCTGGGAGAAAAAATTTAAAAGGATGAAAGGTTTATTTTGACTCACAGAAGGTTTATTTTGACTCTCAAAAGTTTCAAATTCAGATGCCTGTAGGGGTCAGGCAAGAAATACAAATGAGGGAAGTGTGCTGGGTCTGTTTGCTCTTATTTTCCCTGACACTTGTGGTCTGCTTTTTATAGTGGCAGGGATATAGAGAAATCTTTCTTTATAAGCAATGCAAGTGGAATGATATGTGAGTACTCTCTTATTGCCTAAGGACCAGGAACATTTAGTTGGCCTGCATGTATACAAATTGGGGTATGCATTGTGACAGTTTTGGGGCACACTATATTGTCCTAAAGCCACCTACTGAAGGTACTTGCCTGTTTTGAGACAATTTCATTCAACTTTATGTTTTTATCAAACACTCACTACTTCCTAGGCTCTGCTATAGCTGTGGGGATGCAGCAATGAAGAAAGCAGCCCCTGTCCTTACAGAATGTATAGTTTAGATTGGGGTCTCCAATGTGGAGGGTGGAATGGTCAGCACAGGGAATATTGCCCATACAACATGCTCATGCCCTGTCACCATCTATACATACCCCATCCAACTGTGGTTTATCACTGATGTTGACCTTGTGCTGGCAAAGTTTTTAATTTCACCAGGGGAGCCAGAAATAGATTTTTATCTTAAATTGCAATTTTCTTATTTTTAAATGACACAAGATTTTCAAAATCACCATGGTGGTAAACAAAATACATTTGCAGACATTGCCCTTGCCGCTCTGCTTGAGAAGAAAAATGCAGTGAGTGACAGCTATAGCCATGCTAATTCTCTTCTCTGAAAGCAATGAACCAGTCATCAGAGATTTGGCAAGTCCAAGGCTTGATTTGCAATGAAAGGTTAGCAATTTCAGGGAAAGCCATTAAAAAAATAAGCCTTAAAACAAGCAAGCAAACAAAAAGTGACTGTACAAATCAGCTGGTGATCATCAACCTATACTAACAGATTGTGGTCCAGAGGTTACTTGCAAACAGGTTATATTGCAATTATCAACCTGTTAGCACATTTGAGACTGGTTTTAAAAAAATGATCCTTATTGTAAGGCATTTGTACTCTAATGAACATTCTATACTGTGGTCCAAACTTGTAGTCACAGTGAGAGGTCTATAATAGTGCTCATCAATTATTAAGTCTAGTGTTCTTGAAAAGAAGTTTTTTTAAAATTTATACTGTTTATTACTTATTTTCCTTTTTCAAAAAGTAGGCAACTTTGGGCTTTTTTTTCTTTCTGTAGTGGGGTTTGAACTCAAGGTCTCGTGCTTGTTAAGCAGGTGCTCTACTATTTGAGCCATGTCCCCAGCCCTTTTTATACTTTAGTTATTTGTTAGGTAGGGTATCATGCCCAGGACCAGCCTCAGACTCTGGTCCTTCTGCTTATGCCTCCCACATAGCTGGGATTGCAGGCATGAACCTACCCTTGCCTGCAGCTCTTGGATTTTCTTAACAATGAAATTTTTCTATGTAGCAAATGCATGAATTTTCTTATTGGCTGTATATTTTTCCTGTTATTTCATAGATGTGATAGGTATTTTAGGGGGTGTGGTGTCTACGTTAATTACTAATTTATTGAAATCATTATTGACTAACAAATACTACTCATCTTACTCTGAATTTGCCATTGTGACTTTCATCACCCCTCTTTGCTGATATATTTCTTCCACTTGCCTTTGCCTATTTGACTCTACCCTTCCATCCATTCCTCCAAGTTCACTCTGAGACCCCTCACCAATTTCCTGTGGCCTCTGTGAGCTTCCCACTGGTTCTGTGTCTCTGGCTTTTCTGGATCATCCTCACATTTACCTTCTCCATTCTCTTCCTCAGTGCTCTTAGCAGGTGAAAGGCCGTTTTGAACACTATTCTTTTCTACTTTTGAGGTCCTCAGATTAAGCTCCCAGGAATTACATTGAGGATACATTTTCATGTATCACTGTTCCCACCATGGCCAACACCTTTAAGCCTTCCAGCCTGGTCACTTATTCACTGGTTTTCCTCCAGATCAAAGTGGTCCTTGAATTGTGAGGGATCTGACTACAAACCCCAAATTCCAACTGACAGAAATTCAAGGACTAAGATTCCTTATTACAAATACTGCTTGATTAAAGCTTCCAGATTTCCCAAGCAGGGTGGCACACTGGATAATACCCATTGCTTATGAGTTGGGGAAAAGGCAGTTTTGTGCCTCTCCTGGCTGTTAAGATACACACTGCTCTTTTTTTTGAGGTAATCAACTTCAGGATATATTTTATTTTTATTATCATATTATTGTTGTATTGGGGTACATTGTAACAGTTACAAAAGTGCTTACAATACACCTTAGTTAAATTCACCTCCTCCATCATTCTCCTTTATCCTCCTTCCCCTGCCCCCCTTCTTAGAATAGTTTCAACAAGTCTCATCTTTCCGTTTTCATGCATACTCCTGCTTTTTATCAAGACACTTTCTAGACTCAACTATACTGATTACATTCTAGATATTTGTGCAGAAAGATATTTAACATGCAGCCTTCTGTAGAGGGAGAGAAGTGACCTGCCTTATTGAAAGTTTTCTAAGCATTTCATTAACACTGACAGAGGCAACCTGTGTGTGCTGTATTTCTCATACACTTTGGATTACATATTGGCAAAATATATTTATAATTACAATGACAGCAACTTGCAAAATATATTTATAATTACAATGACAGCAACTTCACAAACTGAAGACATTTTGAAAGACAAAATTAACTCTTAGATTCAGACCAAGTTCAAGGAAACAAAAGAAAACTGATTTCCACTCCACATATGTTTTGTAAAATATATGCTTTTGAATTGCTCTTCAGTCACTATGCCATGGAAAACAGACAAGTTAAATCTCAATTTCTGCAAATTGACTACAGTTTTCCCATTTTGACTTTACTTTTTTCTTTTAAATACTTTCATACACATTTCCTTTATTTAGGAAGCAATCATTCAATATAATCTTTGAATGTTTTATTATGTTACTCTTACATAAAAATTAGCTCTTGAAGGATGAATGTCTCCATTTTGTCAACACTGATAGCTATTTAAGCTCACACACATACTGGGTAGTGACTTTTTAAAGCTATAATTGATAGCGTTGAATAAAAAGAAGCATGACATGTAGCACTCATACATGTGGGTTTTTTTAAACTACCAAATCCTGGTAATCATTTCAAAGGGGCAAATTCCTAGTTTAAAACACTCCTTTGGTAAATGTTTATGATAATTTAATAAATGCTAGCACCATCGTTCATATTTTAAATTTCCCATTTACTATAATCATCTGACCCCAAACTGTGTTCTAATATAGTATTTCTGTCAGTTGAAAGAATATCAATTAGAATTACTTGAAGGTTGAACTTGATAATCTATTGCATGACTCTGCAGTTTTAAGGGTGTAAAAACCCCATTTTCTTTCATTAAAAATTTTATATTCCATATCTTTGCTAGATAACATTTGTAGGGTTTAATCTGGTTGGCCCTGAGTATACATATTTATCACTGCCTTTATCAGATGTTATCTATTCACAACAGTTGCAAATCTAGGTCATAGTTTTTTAAAAAGATAAGCACAATACTACTTTCTACTTCCTTAGGCATGTAGCAATAAATTGTCATCGAAACTTTAAGGAAGCCTGAATTTGATCATCTTTTGGGCCTACCATAGGAACTTTTGATAAAGTCTTAATTTCCCTGGAGATTGTGTTTGTAAAACATTTTTTGAATATTTATTGATTTTGTTTTTTAAAGGTTTGGGTAAACAAACAAAGGTAATAATAAAAGAGGACACCAAATTAAATTCTGTTAACTTTATACTTAGGATTTTCAAGACCATTAAGTAGCATCATCGCTCTGCAACCTCAAATTGCTTCATATATCTTTTGGTGGGGCCAATTTATTCTGGTGTATTATTTTTCTTTTTTAGAGGAACTTGATTTAAATCTGTGCATCGCCAAGGGCAAGGAGCGGAGAACATGGATCGAGAGGTGAGATTGATGTTAACAGTAACCTCCTCTTTGATATTTTCCTTTAAAAGCAGCCTTTTAAGCTTTATTTTTCATAATATTATCCACAGATGGAAAGTAGAAAAGTGAGTAGAAATTTCGCCTCCTTTGTAGCACTCACGAATAAAGAGGATGATTAATGAGTGTAGCTAACAGCGTAGTAGTACAAGAGAGTCTAGAGAAGTTAAACAAAAGTGCCTTCGGAATGTTCAAGGATTCCCGGGATCAGAGTGGAAACTCATTGTGCCTGTCCACTGTTTCTATTTTTGATTAGATTTATAAACACAGCACCACATATTTTCATGTGGTTTATCGCCCAGGGGCAGAATTAGATTGACTGCACCGAAACTGTGAGGCTTGTGAGTTTTGGGCAAGGGTTGGAGTGAAATAAGTAGTGTAATTGTTTTTGTGGAGTGAACGTGGGCCCTCCTCTGTTCTGAATTACACATGGCTCGGCCCTTTGACCTACCCAGGCTCGGCAGTGGCTGGCGCAGCTCCTGAAGTTGTGCAGGAAGGGTCATCGCTGAGCGAGCTGGAGCATCATCTGGCAGGCAAGACGCGGGCCAACAACTCTATTCAATTATATCTTCCCTAGTGGGACACATTTGCGACCACCTCAACTTCATTTAACCCACCATCGTATCAGTTATTGTTTCAACAAGAAGTGCCAGTGCGGGAGATTTCAGGAATCCAAATATTGCGTGGATTCCTTGGTGAACAGACTTTTTTTTTTTTTTTTAAAGTTTCCTAAATTTGGGAGGGAGGCATCTTCAGCAATATGGTGCCTAATTATTTGAATGTAATTATGATGATCTTTTTGAACACGTAAGATTTGGGGAAATGTCATAAATGAGGACTGAAGTTCTTTCATCTTAACCAGTTTAATTTAAATTATTTCAAAGAAGATGGTAACCCGTGAATATAATTCCTTAAAGTGGGATACAGAGAACTCTTAAAAGAAGATGGGAGAGAATTGTTGGTGCTGACATTTTCCCAATGGTGGAAAATTCATTTTGTGATTCACATGATATGAGTTGGATAAATGTGTCTGCAGCTATCTGGGTGCAATTTTCTAGTCACAGACTGGAATTTTAATTTTGACCTCAATAAATTAAATTTTCAAAGGTGACATAACCAGAGAACCTGTGGTTTACATTCAGGCACTTGACATTATTTTCCAAACCACCCCTGTTTCTGAAACACACCTAAAATATTTAAATTTAAATTTACTTTCTTTTACTAGTAAAGATCTCTATACATATTTTACACTCACCACAACTTGGAAACAATTTCCTATTTAAATTTTTCTTTCTCTTCAGAGGCAACTCAGGCTGACTAGTAATTCGGTTCTTAGTTTTATAACATTGGAACATTTCTTTAAAAATTATACAACTTTAGGGTTTTTCAAAAAATTTTTTTACTACAGGGATTCTAAAAAATGAAAATAGGGCTATCCCTATTAGATCAGTTACAAAAGAATAAAAAGCGTTAAAATATCCTATCACCCCATAGATCTGCCTCCAGCCCTCCCCTGTCTCATTCTTGCTAGCAGTGAAGAGTTTCTCTCCACATAATCTAACATGGAACGCTTGGAGCAGACAGGTGCAAATTGCAAGCCGTTTCACTTTGGCTCTTTTCCCTTAAATCGACAAGGTAATAGACAAGGAGAACAAAAAGGATTCCGGCCCAGGCTGCATAAATGAAAGTCTGAACAGGGACCCACCAGCTGGATGGGAGGATTCAGTGTAGTGAATACTAAATATCACCTTTATGCCACTTTCTGAGCAAAGGTCTTCAAGTGCACTCCTTGCCTTTTTGACATATTCTTTCCAAGTCTCATTTTGCTGGCTTATAAAGGTGGCCTGATGGCCAAAGTGGCCCAATGACCGAGGTAGATGAGAACAAGAACCAACATACCTTCTCCTTTCTGCCATCATTCCACTCCTCCCTGTGACTCAGGCATGATTAGCTTCCTGGACTTGGGCCAGATTGACAGTATTTCTATCCATGTCTCTTTTGGCTGATCCAAGTAAGCCCCAGAGCAGTGAAACAACAGAACGATCACCAACCTCCCAAGATGAATCTGCTGAGCTAGCCTGCTGGAAAAAAACAATTGTTCATATTAGGAACACCTAGTTTCATTTCATGGAAGAGACACACCAAGGCAATCTGTGTAGGAATCTAAGGAATGGATTTTGGAAAAGGGTTTCTAACTCTGTCATTCCAAAATAGCTTCTCTCCATCACTTTCCAGTGTGCAATGGCACTGCTGTCCTCAAGACAGAACTTTTACTTGAGCTTTGAGGCCACTGACTTTGTTTGACTGTGTGAGCTGCCCCAGCAGATAAGGGTAGGGCGACATCCCTAGCTGGCCTTGTTTACAGCTGGACAGAAGAAAACAGCCAGACGTAAATGAGGGCTGACGGTTTCATGAAGCACAATTGGTTGATCCCAGATGCAATGTGACTGCCTTGAACTGAGCGATGATCCGTACAGTATGCAGAATTCACTCTCTGGCTGGTCTGTGCCCACCAGCCTTGGAGGGACCTCCCTGCACCCCTCAGCCATGGATCTGAGTGCAACCAGAGCTGAACAGCAGCACCATGGGACCGATTCCTTCTGACAACAATCACATTCTTTTCCAAACTTCATGGATCTGGGTTGTCACCGGTTATAAATGAGTTTGTTGCTGCTCATGTGTGCTACCCTATGGTAAATTTTCTTTGGGGTTGAGAATGTTGGCATCAGAAGATATTTGTTGCTTTTTAATGAAAAGGAAAATATCACTGGAAACATTGTCACTTGTTAAAAATCTCAGGCAGTTTTTTTCCCCTCTGTTCAAGTAATAAATTATTGCTTTCTTCTACATTATATAATATGTTCACACTGAATAGGATAAACTTTCCAAAATTAAACAAAGCTGATTTTCCAAGTTAAGCACACATGTGAAAGAAATGTGTTACCTTTCAAGTATGTAAGTTTTGGAGGCCTCCCAAACTATATCATTGTGCTTATAATTCACATTACAGTATGTTCATTTAAAAATCTAAGAGGTAGATCTGATGTTTGTTTGTACCACAATTAAAAAAAAAAGCTTAAAAACATGTTACCAGAAACTGCTCACTTTGATTTGATTTAGAGTTACTTTGCATTATTTTATCAGCTAAATAGAAACATAATGGAAAAAAGCCAGCAGGCATTTCCATAGTAGATTTAGTTCAGATTTCTTGATATTTTGCTTATCTTCGAAACTGAATAGATATAAGTGAACAGCAGAAAGATGCTGGTGACTAAATTTAGTTTCTTTAATCTAATTTTTGAAATATAATGAAGATTATTTAATAAGTTAATGTGAACTTATTAAAAATGATAACATTTACATAAATGCACTAACTTAACTGATAACAAAATGAATTGATATAAAATGTGAGTGAAGGATTATGTTCTGTGAGCTAAGGAGATAAAATCTCATCAGGAAAGAGTCTAAATTGAGAAGGGGGAGGGCAAGTGCAATTTACACTGCTTAAAGGTGCCCATGTGTAAAGGAGAGAAAAGAGTGAGGAAATTGGTGGAGAGAAGGTGGAAATCACTCCTAATTTCCTCCTGAACATGTGTTAGCAGTAAAGAGGTCACTGAATACAAACCATCGCCTGCTAGTCCTCTCACAGGACTCATCTTTGGTGTGTACAGCCAGACATGTTCCTTTAAAACATGTGAACTTGTGAAAATATCTTGGAGACCTTTGTAGCATGAGAAGGCAACTGCACCATTTCATTTGAAGTCCTTAGTAAGGAAATGAGGTCCATTAATAGGCCACATCCATCTATTTAAAAGCATGTTTAACTGTATCTGAAAGGAGTGAAGTGCCAAAATTACTGAACCATGTCAAACTAGTATCTGCTGCTACAGCAGATGAGGCTGGGAAGAAACAATCGCACCCCGACCTCTTTCTCAATAAAATGTCGCAACGTTCAGGGCAGTCGTGAACTATGGCTTTGAAGAGTTTATCAAGTTTTTCATGAATGTTGTCTAATATTTTTATACTAAAATCTAGAAACTATGTAAATTCATGTAATCTATTTTCAATTGTTATTTATAGCATACATTTTAACTCATGAGTATAATTCTAGGCATCAAAGCAATTTTTGGGTTTGTATCAGATTCTGCAACAGTCTTCTGGATGTAGTTTATATCATTTCAATAAAGCAATTACCCACAACACCCCATTTTACCTAACTATGGATGTGAAAGGAAGTATCAGAAAATCAGAAGTCTTTAACCAAAGGGAGAAAAACAAAACAAAACATGTTTTAAAATTCTTTGGGCTTTTCTCTAAATAAGATTCATTATGCATTTTCTTTAAAGGAAGACCTTGAAATATTAGTTGAAAGCTTTTTTTAGTTGTAATCTTTACTCATTATTTGAGAAAAAGTCACTTATTATTTTTTTTAATTTTTATTTTATTCATGTGTGCATACAGTGTTTGGGTCATTTCTCCCCCCTGCCCCCACCCCCTCCCTTACCACCCACTCTGCCCCCTCCCTTTCCCCCCCACCCCCTCAATACCTGGGAGAAACTATTTTGCCCTTATCTCTAATTTTGTTGTAGAGAGAGTATAAGTAATAACAGGAAGGAACAAGTGTTTTTGCTGGTTGAGATAAAGATAGCTATACAGGGAGTTGACTCACATTGATTTCCTGTGCGTGTGTGTTACCTTCTAGGTTAATTCTTTTTGAGCTAACATTTTCTCTAGTTTCTGGTCCCCTTTTCCTATTGGCCTCAGTTGCTTTAAAGTATCTGCTTTAGTTTCTTTTGTTGAGGGCAACGAATGCTATCTAGTTTGAGAAAAAGTCAATTTTTTTTTTGTTGTTGTTTCTTTTTTTTAGTCAGTCTCATTAGGTAGTCCAGGCCGGTCTTGAACTTGTGATCCTCCTACTTCTGTCTCTTGAGTTCTTTAATTACTGGCACATCACCATGACTGACTCTAAAGACCTTTTGAGTACACTTCAAAAAAATTTTGTTTATGGTGATATGAAATAACTTTTTAACCTATTGTACACTAATATTTGTTTTAAGTTACAGATTCTGTGAAAACCAAATCCTGCAGTTTGGTTAACTGTATAGCATAACTGTAATTTTTCAACATATTTTAAAGTTATTTTGCTATTTATGTGACTTACTATATATGATTGAATTTTTATGATGTTATAAGAATAATAAAAGCGTTTTTGAAAGAAGTCAGGTTTATTGTAAACATAACTAAAAATGGGAATACTAGAAGTACCACACACTTATTAAAAACAGTGCCATAGGGTTTCAAAGCAGACAAGATGTTTTAAAATTCTGAATTTAAGCATCAAAACATAGTTAAAAGAGTTGTTCAATGATGAGCTATCTTTTATATATAAATGTGGTTTGCTGATTTCTATAGGCTTTATCTTTCTTGCATTTTTATTTCCTGTTAACCTAAATTTTGTAACTTAATCTGACTTTGAGCATTTTTACCATTAATAGTTTTTTTAAAATTATATTTAGTCTGACAGTTGCCAAGTATTAATTTGGAACTTGTAAGAGTCTGAGTTCCCTAATAATATTTCTAGCTATTCGTTTTCATGTTCACCATTTATTATGCATTCTAATAACAATAGGTTTTTCAGTCATGTAAATGAATGAATTCTGATTTTCTGTGGTATGGCATTTTATAAAATCTTTGTGGATCCCCTAGAGTATGACTTTCTTGATTTTTTACATTATTTTGCTTGTTACTGAAATTTAGGAAGATTGGGTTATACATATAACCCTGACTGGATTTAAATAACTAATCTTTTCACATAGTGGATTCTAGCACTTTAGAACAAATATGGATGCAAACAAGTACAAATCAAAGCAAGATAATTCTGTCCTACCAAAATGAAATTGCATTGTAGTGCAGACTGAACGAATGCAAATTGACCAATGCAAGATTTTCTGCGCAAGTTTTCCAGCGCTTTTAATTTGTTGAGGGCTCTTTGTATTAATTAAAAATGATAAAAACAAAGTATTTTAATGTGACCTTCATTTGGCATTTGTATTAACTTTTCTTATCCTATTTTATTTAATTCTTCCATTTCTGATGTTCAATTAGTGTTTGACCCCTTTAGGATAGATGTAAATTAAATGACATTTCAATGCCACCCCATATTTAAAATACTGTGTTAGTTGTGGATCATAAATGATGATCTTCATTCTTTAGCTAATTTATTCATTTAACAATTTCCCTCCAGAAGTTTCAGCAGAAGGCTCTGAAGCAAACTAAGCAGAAGAAAACCAAGTCGGCTGAATTTCTGATGGGTGAGCCTTGCTTGATGAGTTATTGCTCATAATTTGTGTAAGGATTAATTAACTAATTACAGACAAATGGCTGTGGGCGAAATTTTGCTCTTGCTTGTCAGGGTGCAATTTGTAATTATTTTAATCATTTATTCTTTTTTTTAAGAGTTAATTTTAACCTAATTCTGTTTTGGTGACATTTGAGGACGATACACTTGAGTCTTTCAGCACAAGAATTACTGGAAGGAATTTTCTGCTTGTCATTGGAATCTATTTTGCTATTGTATGATCTTCTGACCTCCTTGTTTTGCTCTAGTTAAAGAAGATAGAGAAGCTGCAGAAGGCATTGGAAATCCAGCTTTTAACATGAGCATCCCAGATCTCACAGCATGTCAGATTTCAGAAGAGAAAGTTATTAGACATGACATGCCGGATCGCACCCTTGAAGCCCACGAACAAAAATTCAGGCTGCCAGCCTCTGCAGAACCAAAAGGTGTGACTTCAGTCTTGATTAACCTCACGCTTGGTGACAGTTGCTGCCCTGCTAATCTGACCTGGGCATCCTAGAACAGGCACCGGGCACTCCACTCCAGCGTGCCTGCACAGGCTTCCTGGGAGGCTCTGGATAGAACTCAGCAGGCAGTCCTTAAGAATCGATTTTGACATTGGTATGCAGGCTATAAGCTCATAGATGAGGGATGCTGAGCAGTGAAGCTACCCTTATTTGTGAGGTGGGGTGCTGCTGAGATGGACCTGGTCAGTAGGACTCTGCTGCTGACAGGTGTTTAAGGGCTGGTGCTGCCATTTGTAAGATGTCAAATTTGAGGACTATGATGGTACCCCACTTTGGGTTTCAAACCCTAACACTTCCCTCCTTCAGATGAAAATATGTTTCTCTATAGGTTTAAAAATAAATGCGGGAAGCACACTTGAGTATTTAGAATTTCTCTTCAGAAATTTCACTGTAAGAAATAGCTTCCTTGGTTTCTCACTTGGGGGTATCTTTGATGGTGGACACTAGAATGGACACTACGTAGGCAAGGGGAACGTACACTTTGCATCCACCAATACAAGATGTTGGCTCCTCCTATTCTAGAGAGAGACAGCTCTTCCATGCTCTGATCCATTTGCTGCCCAGATGAAAGATGACTCTATACCTACAACAAAAGAAGTCATTAAAACTTGCTGTCTCTGCTCTTATCTTTATCACTGAACAAGAAAGACATGAGAATTTAATGACCAGATAGCTTTTTGAGAGGAAACTTTGTGAAGTAATGAAGCATGAGCTGGCACAGATGTGTTCTCTGCTGGTCCCACTTAGCAGCCTCATCATGATTTCCACCTGTACAGAACAGGCAACACACATCCCAGTAGGTTAACATGGTGCTGCCCAGATCATTTAGTTGGTGATTTTTAATTCCTAAGGCCTGGGGGAAATTCTTCCAGCTTCTAGGTTTCTACTATGTTGTATCAAGCATGTCTACATCTGTAGATTTAGCTTGTCTCTTACTTAAGGAAAGAAAGAAAGCTTGTGTGTACTACTGTGTTTTCTTTTAAGTCAGTAGCCCAGTGTCCAGATGGAGAGCTGTCAATAAAATGACAATTCCATTCTTGAGTGCTTATTATATATTAATCAATATACCAGGCATTTTATGTACTGTATCTTTTTTGATTTCATATTTGTTTGGTGAGGCATCCTAGGCTACAAATTCAGTCAATGCAATAAAAGCCACAGTAACAGTGTTCAGGCAACATTAGTCCCTTTTTATTTTGTTGCTTGTAATTTCTAAGGTTCTCATCTGAATGGTCCAAAGTGATTTGTTCCAAGCACTGACAGGCAAAGAAGAAGGCCATGTACAGGAGTTAGATATGTCACTGCTGTTCATACCCCTTTTGTTAGAATCTGTTCACCTGGCCACAGGCAGCTCTAAGAGTGGCAGGGAAATACCTTTAGCTGGGAGCCAAGTTTCATGCTATTGTTAAAGAAGAAGAGAATGTTAGGCACCAGCTAGCGGACCCCACCCCAGGTACATTTGATTACTGTCCTCATTTTATAGATGGGGGAACCAAGGTTATAAATTGGCTCAGGTAAGCCAGACAGTGAATGGTAGAATGAGAGATTAAATAAAAACTTCTTTTGACTTCATGGCCTGAGTGTTCCATCTATCTGCCACATGGTTGTGTGAGATGTCACAAAAGGGACAGGGCTTGGGAAGGAATGTCAGTGTCACATCTAGTGTCTAGAGCCAGGTCAGACATACAATGTCAGCAAACTAGTGGACTGATGGATTCTGGCTGCTGTGGACAGTACCCAGGACTGTGAAGGGACTTTAGAGCCTCTTGGCAATCACTTGGCTCTGCAGCCAACTTGACTCTGAAGACAAATTTCTAGTGCCCAAGAGCAGTTTTTCAATCTTTCATTCCTGTGTTAGTCAACTTTGTGCTAGTGTAACAAACACATGAGGGAAACCAGCCTTTACAAGGGGAAAGGTTGATTTTTGGTTCATGCTTCCAGAGGCTTTGGTCCTTCGTTGCTTGGCTTTGGTGCTTTGGGCCTATGGTAGCACAGTATATCATGGTGGGAACATGGGACAGAGGAGGCCTGTTCACCTTGTGGTGGCATAGAGAGAGAGAGAAGAGACAGAAAGAGAGAGAATGAGAGAGAGAGAGAGAGAGAGTGAGAGAGAGAAAAGAATAGCACTTGGGATCCCAAATCCCCTTCAAGGGCACATCTCTGATCTTCTTCCCACTAAGCTCCATCTCCTAAAGGTTCTGCCACCTCCAAGTAGTACCACAGGTTGACTATGAAACCTTTAGTATATGGGTTTTGGGGGACATTTCAGGCCCATACTACAGCGATTACCTTGATGGGAAAGTCAGGTCTTACTAAGTGGTTGTAGTAACACCTGAGTAGAAAGATGTGTCCTTTAGTCTAGCAGAGGATGGAGCCTACCTTCTTTATAAATTCATGTTCTACAGAGGTGGTCATATTTCTTCACTGAGAATCCATATTTCCTTGGGGCAAAAGATACTGGGAAGCTTTGTGAAAACCTCAAAGCCTTGAGGTTTTAAATAGATATTCAGAGTGGGGTACCACTTGATGCTTAGCTATTTGACACTCAATAAAATGAGGCATGGAAAATAATTAAACTTAGGGCTCATCAGTGGTAGAGATATGGATATAGACAAATAGATAGACAGAGTCTTAGGGTAGAAGTTCATTTCACAGGCAAGCACTATCTAGTAGAAATATACTATGAGCCACAGAAGCAGTTTTATATTTCCTAGTAACCACTTCAGTGAAATGAAGAAGGAACATGATTTAATTTTAAGAGTAAATTTTATCTTAGCCAATATCTCAAAAATATTATCATTTTAGCTTATAATTAATGTAGAAATTTAGAGGTATTTTATGATTTTTTGGCACAAAGTCTTTGAAATCCAGTGTGTATATTACTACTAATTTTCCTACAAGCTAGCCTTATATCAAATTCTGTAGGCAATTATCTATGAGTTCAGTCCTTCTGTCTGAGAGATAAGAATGTACATAGAAGTTAAAATTTTCCTGTTTGATAGTTGGCCTTATTCTGGAAAATAGAAGAAAATTTATAATCCAAAAGTACAACACAGTGGAAGAAACCAAAGAAAAAGAAGTTTACATGGAAAATCCAGGAAATATTTATTCTCATCCTTACCAATCTAGTCAGAAATAGAAAGGGGACATCTCTGTTCTGGAACAAAGCCAACTTAAAAATATGCATTTGATGCATCTCTATCCCCTATTTAGGGAGATCTTCCAAAAATTCTATTGCAAATAAGATGTGTAATTTTATGGTCAGTGAACAAGGAAGAATATTTTAGATATGTAAATTTTGAGACTGCTATATATAAAATGCAATTTTATTGTTGGTACAACTTAAGGGAATATTTGTCTTATCTGCCAGTGTTAGACAAAATAAAATACACATTTTCCCTATGGTATTGTTAGAATTAGCACAAATTATCATCTTATAAGTAAATATCAATGTATTTCCCCTTTAAAGACACTTTAAAAGGAAAACATCATGAGGGCAGAGTTCCAGTGCTTTATTTATCCTAGTTATCTCAAAGAAATGCAAAATTATGAGATAAATAGAAATTTATGAAAGAAATATCTAAGAAAGGGATTTTCTAAAACTAAACTAGATAAAAAAGATTTCAAATTTATGATGGCTCAAGTCCCAGAGTATATAGAAAAGTAATTAAAGTGTACAATGATTTTTATTTTATAGATAAGCAACTCCCAAGTAGAGTGGTAGGATTTTTTTTTGCCATGCTAGGGTTTAAACTCAGGGCCTACACCTTGCGTCACTCCATCAGCCCTTTTTTTATGGGGTCTTGCCAACTATTTGCTCAGGCTGGCTTCGACTCATGATCCTCCTGATTTCTGCCTCCTGAATAACTAGGATTACAGGTGTGAGGTACTGCACCTGGCGAGTGGTAGGATTCTAAGATTGTCTGCAAGGCCTTCACATGTCTTCAGATCCCACTGTGCAATTCATTGTGAAGGTATCCATAGAGGCTTAGTCACCTGGACATCCTCAGGAAAGATGACCATAATCTGTGCAGCTGGTCAGTGTAAGTTGGTAGCAGTCATTTTTGTCAGGTATGAATAGGAAACAAATAGAACAAGAGGAAACAACTCTCAGTCCTTCTGTCCTGATGTTGCCCCATCTTCTTCTAGTTGGCTCTGCCTTTGCATACCTACTTCCAAGGAAAGTCTATCAGACTTTACTTCATACTCTTCTTTCAATCCTATTGGCTTTTGTGGGCAGACAATTAGTAAATTACCAAGAGAATTTACACATATGCCTTGCCTTTGGCCTCATGCCATGGCTCCACCTTGTCTAGAACCTGTGTTTCATGCTCTTGACCCAGTATCATTGCTCATCCTCTTTGCTCATTGCTGGCGATGCCCTGGCCTAATGATGAAAGGGAGGCTCAGAATTGCAGCACTTGAAAAGGGAAAGGGGTAGAGAAACCACAGCTGCTTAGAATTTTGAAGAGATTGGGAATTGGCTTAGTTTGCTAACTCAATGAGGCCTCAGGGCTGGGTAGGTAGAAAGAACATCTTCAACATTATGAATACATAGCATGGTAGCACTAACATGATAATTAATACCTGAATTCTAAATGGCAGTAAAATGAAATCTGGAACAGGTATGAAAAAGGACCATGAAAAGACATGGATAGGAAGAAATAAAAATAATTACAGAAGTGGGTAGATGGACTAATGGTACGTGGGAAGGTTTTTCTTTTTAATTCCTATATTTCACCAATGTCAAATTGGAAAGGAAATTAATAGAGTCAACTTCATACCTTATTAATTAGGTTGGCATAGCTATACTTACTAATAAAAGATTTGACCCTCCTTTTCCCCATTTTCTCCCTGGGGTTGAGGATGACAGGTTTTGTGTGTGTGTGTGCTCCTTTGCTAGACACCTCATGGTGGTATTTACCAGGGATGCAGATTGGTTGTTAGGATGCTTGTGTGAACATGTGTCACTTAAAGTTCCTTGGTGGGAAGCAACAGAAATAATTTCTGGCTAATTTACACACAAGGACTTCATGGGCTCAGAGAACTTATGGTGGGAATGATGGAACCCAAGGTGCCTGGAGACAGAAGTTGGCAGCACAATGAACATCTCTTAGCAGCAGTTGTCTGATTCTGATACAGCCATTGACACTGGGATGAGTAATTGCCAAACATTCTTTCTCTCCTTGCTTTGCTTATTCAAAATTCACAGACCCAGCGGAGAGCATTTGATCAGCCCTGCCCAAGCCACTTGCCTGCATCCTGGTTTTATCACAGGTGGGGAGAAATAAGTTTTGTCAAGCTCTTCCGGTTTCTGTAGTGGAAGCCAGGGATCCAGAGTTATGTGGCCCATCAAGACTAGGCATAATGGGACTAGGAAATTGTGATGAGATTAGTGAGAGAAAATAAATGCAAGACACAAAGACAAACCAAGCAAAAATCTGATAAGTGACCCCTAGGGCTCATATGTCTTGGAATATTTACCGGTCATATCCTATTATTAATGTGAGCACAACTCAAATGAAAGTGAAAGTGGTGTGTGCTTGATTAGTTGGACATAACTTATGCAATATTTCATTTAGAATTATGTATGGCACTAAAAATCCTTTATGTATCTCCATTTCCTTGTCATCCACTAAATAGCATATTTATTGAACATTTTTCCAGGCATTATGACAGGTACAGGAATTATGGATGCGAATGGAGTAAATGTGGAGGGTCTTTATGTTCATGAAACATATTGCATCAGCAAAGTCACATTGGGAGCAACTGTGGAGATTAGAATTGATTAATTAAGATTAATTAGGCATTCTCAAAAAACCAGTATTTTCTTATATAAGATTTTTATATCTATTTTATAAGTAGCACTTCTTAGATTGACTATGGACAAAACAGGAGAAAAGGGTATTGATGTACCATAATGTAGACTGAGCAGCCTTAATCTGAAAATCCAGAAGTTCCAAAATCCAAACCATTTTGAGTACTGACATGAAGCATCTAGTGAAAATGATACTCCTGACCTCATTTGGTGGGTTTCAGTCAAAATGCAAGCACATTAAAAGTATTGCATGAAATTAGCAGTCAGTTATGTATATAAGAAACAAAAGAACTCATTTACGAATCCCCCAAATTGTTCACTAAGTATATACACATATTTCAAAATGTGTGAAAATCTGAAATCTGAAACTCTTGTGGACCTAAGCATTTCAGAGAAGTATAACTGGAATTCCAGTTCAGTTGATTAAGCTAAGCTACGTGAGCTTGGGACTGATCATGTCTAAGCATTTATAGATTAAAGTAGCCTACTGTGGACAAAGGTTTCTGCCAAACAAAACAGACAGAAATGTAGGTTTTCTGGTACATCAATGATATGGTGAGAAAGGGAGAGCACATACAGGAGATAGAGGAATAGGTAGAAAACCCAAAACATGAAAGCGTTTGATGTCCCCACTCCACAGGAACTAATACAGAAACTGTAAAGCGACAGGTTATCATGAGCAGGGGATCAGGAACCAACGTAAAGATCAGTTAGAGATGAATCAACTTGGGTTGTAACACATGGGTACACGAAAGCAATGCTAGGAATCTTTCTGTATAGCTATCCTTAACTCAACTAGCAAAAACGTTTTGTCTTCCTTATTATGCTTATGTCTTTTCTTCAACAAAATCAGTGATAAAGGCAGAATGGGACCTGCCTGGAACTGAGGCAGGAGGGGGGAAAGGGTGAGGGAGGAGGGCAGGGTGGAGAAATGACCCAAACAATGCATGCACATGTGAATAAATGAACAACAACAACAAAAAAGAGTTGGAGGCTTGGGTCAAGCAATAGAGCACCAGTCTAACAAGTGCAAAGCTCTGAGTTCAAACCCGAGTACCATCAACAAAAAACAACAACAAAAAACCACTTAAAATCTACTCTGTTAGCAATTTTCAAATATTTGATATTATTATGAACTGTAGTCACCATGGTTTACAATTGAGCTCTTGCACTCATTCGTCCTGTTTAACTGAAATTTGTGTACTTTGACCAACATTTCTCTAGACTCCCCAGTTTCTATGAGTTTGATTTTTTTTAACAATCAACATAAAAGTGAGACCATGTAGTATTTGTCTTTCTGTGCCTGGGTTATTTCACTGAACATAATATACTCCAGGTCCATTCATGTTGTAAATGCTGTTATTTCCTTGTTTCTGACTGAACCATATTCCATTGTGTCATTAAAAAATCCATTAATCGTGGGGTTTTATTTAAAAAAATGATATGGTCAGTTTCTTAGCTATTGGACAGACAGAAAACACTTTTTTAAAAAACCTAATTCCCTTGAAATATTGGGTGAAATTCTCAAAAATACTTTTGACCATTGGAGTAAGAAGTTGCAAGATAGTGATGAAATTCTGTATTAAACTCAGCCTTCACTAAACTCTCTTTTGCCACCATTTGACCTGTATGTTTATTGCATTTCCCTCTCAGGAAAGACTATGGTGTCTCCTAGAAGACTACCAAGCAAAGAGATGAACACACAAACTTGATCTCAGGTCAGGATCTAAGAGCCAGGGAGGAAAAGACACTTTGATTTCAGCTCAGTGTTTATCAATCATATCATCCTTAGGCATTTATTCCTGGGTCTTAAGGGGGGGCGGGTAATGAGTGAGCTCTCCTTCAGTTGTTGGGAGTCTGGAAAGCCCTCTCTGCTAATCTGTTACAAGGAAGAACAGCATGTAGGGTGAGGGGTAGAATTTGAGTGTACCCTTTTGAGTGCCATTGCTTTGGAACATGGATGGACAGAGGCATGGCTTGATCAAACCAGAGAAGACACTAGAGAGAACACGACAGGACCTACAATTAGTACTAGCAGTAATCAGTGTAGGAGGATACAGAAGTCCCTTGAGTAGTACCAGAAGCATGAAGTGGTTTCTATGTGGCTTTGTGGAGTGGAGATTCCACCATTGGTTTCATGATGGGTGTGTAGGCGTTCATGGTTTGCAGAGTATCATTGTGAATCCTTGACAACAGGAAGCAAAGCTGAGGCCAGCGCAGTACAGAAAAAAAATGGTAAATACTTCAAAGAAGCTGAAAGGATTCAGTTTTGAGTATATGTGGTCTAAGATCCTACCAGAAAGCATGAGGGGTAGTTTGAATTAAAGATAAGAGATCTATAGTGGTTGCATCTGTATTACAAACACCTGGATTGGGTTTATAATTGTGACCCTAAATATATTTTCATTCTGTTGTGGCCATTAGTAACATACATGTTCAAATATTTGTGATAAAAATAGCATATAGGCACTTGTGTTAAGTGCATAATTCAAATTGTTCCAGCAAATATGTGAAGAAAACCATTTTCCCCATAGTGCACATAGGCTAGATTATTTTAGAAGTGATATTGTATGAAACTGTTTACATTGTTCTCATTTATAGCTGTTTTCCCTTAAGATGGAAAACAGGTGTTATATAAAATTTATAGAACATTTAAAAATTTTTTTTGCTTCGGGACATTGCAACTATTATTAAGAAAAAGAAAATATATAGGAAAACCATTTGCTTTAGGTTTATTGAACTGACCTGGATTTGTGTCTTTAAATACCATTTGCTCCTAAGTGATTTTAATCTCTTTCATTGATTTGGGAGGCTAAAAATAAACACTCAGGAAAGCATCCTTCTCACTGAAATATAGAAATATTCTATGTAGATTTCAAATGTATAAAGTATTTGCTCAGCTTACACAAATAAATTGTTTTATTTTTATTTATGTATATTAACTGTTCAAAGGATTTCATTGTGATTATTTCCATACGTGCATATATGGACTTTGATTATATTCACTCCTCTATTACTCTTTTTATTTCTTATTACCATATTATTGTTGTATTGGGGGTACATTGTGATCTTTAAAAAAGTTCTTGCAATATATCCTAGTTAAATTCACCCCCTCTATCATTCCTTTACCTCCACTCCCTTTTCCTAGAACAGTTTCAACATTTCTCACTGTTCCATTTTCATACATGAGTACATAATATTTCAACCACATTCACCTTCTTACACCTTTCCTTATATCCTCCTTGCTCCAAACAGGACCTGTTTTAACTTTCTATCCTCTGTTTTTGAAAAAAAAAGGCATTTTTGTTTGTTTAAGATAGCTGTACAGCTTCATTGTGACATTTCCATGTATATGTGTGCTATATCCTGAATTGGCTCATCTCCTCCACTTTTCTCCTTTCTACTTTAGCCCCATTTTTATGGTGATTTCAACAAGTTTAAAAATTCTATATTCATTCTTGTATGGGAAGTACATCACCCATATTCACCTTCTTTACATCTTTCTTTTACTTTCCCTTCCCATTAGCACCCTCCATTTAGTGTGACCTGGTTTTCATTCTTGTCCTTCATTGCTTAGGTGTCTGTTTATTGGTCAGTAGAATTTTGCCTTGGTGTTATACCTGTACATGCATTGTACTTAAGTCAGTGTAACAGCCCTTGACTGTACTTCCTTGCCCTTTTCCCCCATCCTGTGCTGCTTAACAGTTATTAGTTTGTTTCCTTGTGTCTTGTTCCTACTCAGATATGATGTGCTTCATTATTATTTGCTATCTTTCTTTCCTTCTTTTCCTCCTCCATTGGTTTCCTCTACCAGTCCCACTTTTGGACAATGCTCTGTATATATTCTGGTATATATAATATTGCTTATATTTGTTCTGGATCTTTATTTCACATGCAATAAAAAACATGACTTTTGGCTTTCTCCCATCCAAGTACTAACCAGGCCCAACCCTGCTTAGCTTCTGGGTGTTCAGGTGTCTTTATTGTAACCTAACTTACATTCCTTTGAGTATATCCCTAGGAGTGGGATTGCTGGATCTCATGGCAGTTCTAGTTTTAGTTTTTTGAGGAGCCTCCATACTGTTTTCCATGATGGTTGTATTAATTTACATTCCCACCAGCAGTATCTGAGGGCTCTTTTCTCCCCACATCCTTGTCCACATTTGTTGTTGTTTGTTCTATTACTCTTTATTATTCTTCCCTCTTTTTTTTGATGGTACTGGAATTTGAACTCAGGGCCTTTTGCTTGCTAGTCAGGCACTCTACTACTTGAGCCACACTCCCAGCCCTTTATGCTTTAGTTATTTTTAGAATAGGGTCTTGCTATTTACACCCAGGCCAGCCATAATGCTTTTTAAAAAATGCTTCCCATGTAGTTCGGATCTCATGTGTATCAACACACCCAGTTTACTGGTTGAGATGGTGCCTTATAAATATTTTGCCACAGTCTGGCCTTGAACCACAGTCCTCCCCATCTCTGTCTCTTAAGTAGCTAGGATTATAAGCATGAGTCACTCTAATTTTTTAAATGTAGGCACTCATAACTACAAACTTTCCCCTAGCATTGCCTTTGCTGTGTCCTAAAGTTTCTGATAAGTTGTGTTTTCATTTTCATTTGACTCTAGGAATTTTCTAGTTTCTCCCTTATTCTTTCAATGATCCACTGAGTATTCAAAAGTTTTATTCCATTGTAGCCTGATAAAATACAGGAGGTTATTTCAACTTTCTTTTATTTGTTGGTATTTGCTTTATGTTCTAAGATATGAGCTATTTTTGGAGACAGTTCCATGGGCTGCTGAGAAGAATGTCTTGGTATAGATGTCTGTTAAGTCCTTTTGATATATAATATCACTTAATTCTAAAGTTTCTTTGTGGACTTTTTGTCTGGATGACCTAGCTACTGGTGAGAATTCTACTGGTGGGTAGAATTCACCCACTATTATTGTGTTGGGGTCTGTCTTTGCTTTTATGCCCAGAAGTGTTTGTTGTTTTATGAAATTGGGTGCAACAAGGTTTGGTGTATATATGCTTAAAATTGTTATAGCCTCTTGATAAATTGTCCCTTTATTAATATGAGGTGACCTTTGTCTTTTCTGACTGGTTTTGTTTTGAAGTCTGCCTTGTCAGGTGTGAGTATAACTACTCTTGCTTGCTTTTGGTCCCTGTTTGCTTGGAATGTCTTTTCCATCTATTCACTTAAGCTTGCCTTTGTCTTTGCCAGTGAGATGTGTTTCTTTAAGGGATTGAAATATGTCTTTCCATGACCTCTTGGCTTTTAGAGTTTCTGTTGAGAAATCTGCTGTTTTTCTAATGGATTTGCCTTTATATGAATTGGTGCTTCTCTCTTGCAGCTTTCAGTATTTCCTTGTTCTGTGTACTCAGTGTTTTAGCTATAATATGGCATAGAGAGATTCTTTTCTGGTCCGGTCTATCTGGTGTTCTAAAAGTCTATCCGTGAATGTCCTTCTCTTTTCCAAGGTTTGGGAAATTTTCTGCTGCTATTTTGTTGCGCTAGTTTTCTATGCTTTTACCTCTTTCTATGCCCATAACTTGCCCATGACTCATAGGTCTCTTGTTTGTCTGTTTTTGCAGTGCTGCGGATTGAACTGTGGGTCTTGCACTTGCTAAGCAAGCATTCTATCACTTGAGCCATGCTCCAAGTCCTTTTTTGCTCTTATTTTGTTTTCCAGACAGGGTCTCATGCTAACTTTGCTGAAGCTGGTTTTGAAACTTGGACCATGATCCTCTTATATCTGCTTCCTGAGTAGCTGGAACCATATGTGGGCACAATGATACCCAGCTTGATTTGGTTTGTTTATTTGGCAGTAATGGGGTTTGAAATTAGGGTCTTGTGCTTGTTAGGTGAGTGTACTACAACTTGAGCCATGATCCCAGCCCTTTTTAGTTTGGTAATTTTTTTTTTTTTTGCCCAGGACCTGCTTTGGACCATGATCCTGCTACCTCTGCCTCCTGCATAGCTGAATTATAGACATGTATCATCGTACTAGGCTTGTCCTTCAAAATAGGGTCTCGCTAACTTTTTGCCTGAGCTGGCCTGAAACACTATACACCCAACCTCTGTCTCCCAAGTAGCTGGGATTATAGCAAAAACCACTAAGCACAGCCAGCATGGTTTGAGATAGGGTCTCTCTAACTTTTGCCTGGGCTGAAATTGCCTCATTAATGGGACTACAGGGATGCATTACCATGCCTATCTGTGTAGGGATGGTCTTTTAAAGGTGCCCCACAGGGCTTGTGTGTTTTGTTTGTATTTTCTTATTTGTGGATGTGTGAGCATGCCAGCCTAGGGGTGTCCCCTGAATGTGTCATAGAATGGAGGGAGCAAACAGAGCGGTGAACTACAGATGACAAACTGAGGCAATCAGGTTCTTTGCCTTCAGGTCTCAGTGCTTTCAGATCCTGCCCAGCCGCTAATTACCCTGTGGGAAGGAAGAGGCTGTGGAAATCACATGGTCTGTAGGACCTGGACACAGAGATATCAGTCTCACCTGGCAACAACCCCATCCAGATGGGAGGCAGAGACTGAGCACTGCACCAGCCATAGGCTCAAGCTCTGTTCCTTCACTGATACTCAGGTGCTGTAGTTCTTTCCTCAGCAGAAGTAGTGGCAACACCCTCCACTGTGCCCCTCACTCTCCTTACTCTCCACTACTTAAACTTCTCAGTGGGCCACCATCATATCCTGCTCCTCCAATAGCCATCTCTCAACCCAGAGGCTGTGGCAGGGTGTCCCCAGGCTCCCAGAAACATGATTGTTCCTTGTTTTCAGGTCCCTAGTGTAGCTCAGTCTTAGGTGATATGCCCCTGTCAGAATGGTACCTGTACTCTGAGATAGAGAGTGACAAAATGTCTTTCTTCTCCAGTGCTAGCCTGTCACACCCGTCACCACGCTGAGTTGAAGGCTTGTGGAAAGTGTGGGTCTTTCCTGTGGCCAGGTCTGACATTCTGCCACCAGGGCTATTTAGCCCTGTCCTCTTTCTGTTTCTCTGTGCTTTTCAGCTGTCCTGCCCTTCTTTCATGACTCCTGGTACTCTTCTTCTCTTTTTCTCTTCAGAATATAGACTCTCCTCTGTTAATGTGTGAATTCTCATTCACAGGTTCAAATGGAGGAAGCTTCTAAGTCCTCTGTCTTGCCCTGCCTCTTTAAATCTCTCTCTTATTTTTTAATGAAAAGAACAGCAGAGTTCTAGAACAATGTTTAGTTGGAGAGAGAGCATTTTAATTGAATATTTGAATTTCGGGAACATCAACAGAATAACAAAACCTTGACGTTTTTTTCTTCACTGAAGAAAATAACTGCTTATCTTCAGGTATTCGGACAGATTTCCCCCAGGAAATTAGCGGAAAGACTATTCCTATTGTCTTTGTCTTTTTCTGCAAGTGTAAAAATTGAAGCCATTGGTAACAGTTGACTGACTCTTAAGCAGTCATTTTTATATCCTCTCTTCAAATTGATATTGGTGAAACTTCCAACATATGACTTTGAAGAATATTTTATAAAACCTATCGAATGTAGTTGGCCAAAGAAAGAATGTTTATAAAAGTCATTTTAACATTCAAGTATATAACTTTATTATTTAAATTCATTGGTGACATATAGATTCATACATTTAAACCACTGGGCTTATAGGCCAGTGAAATTTTTGTATCTTTAAAATAAAAAAGTGATCACAAGAAATCTATTTATATGATGGTGAAAGGATGCTTTAGATTTTTAGAATCAGAAATGCTAGAACTAAAGATCATTTTGCTCATTGTATAGTGGGCCAATGACTTTCTTATTACAAACCTAGCTTTGGAACATAAAAGGAGAGAAACTCTTCAGTTTTCTGATACATTAGTGATGTAATAATGAGTGTCTTAGCATTGGAAGATTACTGAATTGTTAACCTTTATCTTCTGAATATTTGGTGAAAAATTTAGAAGTTATTTTTATAAGAACTTTCTCATATCAGTGCAATTCTATATCTATCTATAGAAATATCTATTTCAAACTATCTATTGAAATATCTATATTTCAAACTTTGTTAGGTCACTATTTTAGCTATAATTCAATAGTTGCATTTTCATTTTAGGAAAATTTTTGCTACAAAAAATGTTATGGCTTTAGTATTTTATGTTTTCAGCACAAATTAGTCCTTAATCTCCAAAACTTCCAATTGGAGTTTCTTTTTAATAGTTTTTTATTAGAAAGAAATTAATAAAAAATAAATTTTTCTTTAACTTTTATCAGATTAATTGACCCAAAACCCTGATCAAAAAGTGGGAAGTCCTGAACCCTTTGCTTCACAAGATAAAAAGCTTGCCTACAAGTTATCAGATTTGTTAGACATAGATTATTAATTTTGTCTAAACTAAGCCTAATAATTATATTAATTGCTTTCATACAGAACTATTCTTCTGTATGATAAAAAGCTTTATTACCTGAACGAACTCTTAAATGCAATATATAAATATAAGCAATCCTAAGTTCATGAAGAAGACATAAGGTTTGAATGAATGAAGGTATAATTGGAAGGATCAGGGGTGTGATTAATATCTAATGTCAGGTACTTTAGAATCTAAGCAGCAGTATTTTGAACTGTGTACATAAATTTATTTACAAGTAGGATAATATTGGTAAGCTTATTAGAAAATCTTTGATATGACAATCTTTGGTGGCCTTTTAAATGTGAGGGAAAAGCAGTGTATTTATACTTAACCTTTGAATCACCGCAGTTACTTACATATTTGAAACCTCTGTGTTTAGAAGTCAGGAACTTCTACTCTGAGGATTCTAGGTCCAGCAAGCACATGGTGCATTCAGGCCTTGGGAGACTCAGGATAAAACCCTGCAGCAATTATGCACTCCACAGCACTCTAGTGGTTTGCCAGTTAGAGCGCTTTGCAATTTACCAGGAGGGAGGGCCTTAGGGGAAGAAAGAATATGGCTCAATTAATTAGAACTTGTTAGCAAACTTCAACTATTACCCTATTTAGATTTTCAAATCACTGATATATCAAATACCCACAAGATTTGGAAAGGAAGTAAGAATAAGCAGTTGAGAAAACTAATTTGTCCACCATAGCACTACTTCTTGAAGGTTCTGTGAGTAGCAGACTGATTTTTGTAAATTAGCCTTTCTGTGAAAATGAAAAAAGAAATGGAACTGGATTTCTCTATTGCCCACTTGCTGTTTCTAACTGTGTTGTGTCTTGTGTGTTTCATTTTGACTTCCTGGATAAAATTCAATAATCTTGATGACCACCTGTGAATTCCTATGAAAGACTAATGTTAATGAAATAATTATTGAAGCTTATCTAGAGCTTTTTAAAATAGGTTTTTGTCTTTCATTTATTCATCATATCTTTAAAATATGTTGTTAATATATACAAAAGCTAATGATTCTTCCTAATAATTTGGTTATTTGTCAAGATATTATTCAAATACTATCTTCTCTGTTCTAAAAGCATTCCAGCCAAATCTCTAATGGTTTCATGGATTGAAATCATATTACCTTCAAATCATAATTATGCAACATGTAGCTTTTTCAATAACTTTAGCTCACATTTCCTTTATTTTTGCCCTAACTACTTTAGCCATGATTTCTTTTTTTTCCCCCTTTATTATTGTGCTGGGTGGGGGTACATGTCTTAGCCAAGATTTCTAAGGGAATTTTGGATAATATTCGTAGTGGACCTCCCAGTCATAGTTTGTGTTGTTGTCATCAGTTTTTTTTGTTTCTTTGGGTTTTTGCTATTTTGTTTTGATATATAGTAGAATGAAGACTTGGTTTAAGATGAATATTTTTGTTGTATTAGGAAATATTGTTTTGGGTGGGGATATAGCTCAGTGCTAGAGTGCTTATCCGGCATTTGCAAGGTTCTGGGATTGATCCTTAGCACTACAAAAGAGAGAGAGAGAGAGAGCGAGAGAGAGAGAGAGAGAGAGAGAGAGAGAGAGAGGGACACAGAGAGAGAGAGAGAGAGAGAGAGAGAGAAATATTCTTTTAATTTTAGTTACTTTTCATCTAAAAATATTTGTGTATCAACCTTACAAAAGTAGTAAGCAGATTTAATATGGCAGAGTATATTTGAGTTTGACAGTGTTCCCATTACCTTACATTGTACTCAGGTTACCTGCTTTTCACAGATGCAATTCGTATGTTTATGTAACCTGTTTAGCCCCATGGACATTTAAAATCAAGAACTTTGTATTCGATTTTCAAAGTGCAAAAAATAGGATGGTCTCTCAAATTTATTTATAATGTTCTAGTCACCAAGTTTGATTTCCATTTTCTAGGTTTCATGCCTTTAAAAGAAATAATGCTCAGGAGAATGTTCTACTTGGAAAAATGTTGGTGAATGACCACAACTTGATCAAATTTTTTAGTTTACAAGTAGGACCATGCGTATTTAAGTTATAGGATATTATACAAAATATGCTGCTTGGTGGTAGAAAGTGAACCAAAACAGATGGGTTCACAGGAAAAGGACAAGAATGGAGCCAATAAAAACCTGCCGAACAGATAGGAGCTTTCAGATTTTCTTCCTTTCTAGCTAATGGAGCTGATTTGAAAGGAAGTGATTGCCTTGTTGAGTCAAGACACTCTGATGATTTGTACTAACCTTCCTCTGGTGGGCAATTTCATTCTCACTCTTACAGCCCCCAAGGAACTGCATGGGTGCACACTGGAGGGTTTCCTGACTGAAGTTCATGTATGGTGTAATTTAAGTAAGAGCCCTGATTATGTACTGTGCTGCTCTGAGTTAAATGATAGGAAAACCTGATATGTGTGGAAGGGCAGAAGGCAAGTACATGTGTTTTTCTCCCCCAGCTCAGAAAAAAATAGCATGAGAAATGTATTAACTGATGCTGATTTTAAACACTGAATGCTAACATTAGGAAGTTGGAAGCAAAGCTGGAGTAAGAAGAGCATTGACAAGATTGACAATTAGCTTACTGATTTATTACTTTCTGTACCATATCCAGTTGCTTTCACGTATAGCCATATTTCAACATATGTGTATATATGTGTGTGTGATTGTCATCTTACTCATCTGAATATCACAAAGAGTTAAATATCAGACATACTAAAAGCTATTGTATTTGTATTGCTAAATGCCCTACTTTGAATTTCTCAGTGGGTCTATTAATTTTCCTGTGAGATGATTTTAGATATATCCAAAAGCATACTCTGAATTATTAGGACTCGTTTAGGAATTCATGCTATTAGCAATCTAGCTTCTGGTAATGTATACCCTATCCTAGAACTATCCTGTTTTATTAAATCCCTACGCCGCCCAATGAAATATGAGCAAAGGGAGCTAGCTGTAGCATGAAGCTCATTGTTTCTGAATTTATAAGAGATTTTGTGAGTGTTACCATCCTTAACTCTGTCTGCTGTGTTCAAATTTTGGACTTTTCAGGGCAAGATACAACAATAGACAGGAATACTCATTTAGTATTTGAAACTGGATTCTTATTTGATTTTTAAACTGATTTGTGTTACAGCAAGCAAATATCAAAACAGTATTACAAATAACAGATAGTAAAAAAATGCAGTATAGTTTTATTATCTCAATTGAGTTAAAGCCACAGTGGTTTAATTCTGAGTGAAATCCTATGTTGAAGAGATGGGACTCCCACCCTCTCCTGGGAGCTGATCATCCACATCTGGCCCTGTTATTTTCTTCTTATCACTTTATCATCATCATCTACTAAAATGTGTATAAAACATACACATTTATTACATTTATTCTTGCACTCACATGATGTAAGCTCTGTGAGAGGAGGGATTTGTGAGTGTTTTATTTAACTGAGCTAGTTACACAATAAGCACTCAGTAAATATTGATTGAATGAACGAGTGGGTAGGACACCTCACATGAAAATAAGGTTACACTGTGCAGCTATGTATAATAATTTGAATAAAAACTTAAACTTGATTCTATGAAGAGATGAAGCATGAAGAGATTTGGATTCCATTACTTACTAAATTGTACCTTTAGGAGGCTGAGAAAAATTGAGGGACGTGTACTAATAAAATGTGCTCTCTGTGTACATATGTCTTCATGTCTTTTCTCCTTGGCCCATCTTCCCCTTCTGTCAAAAATTCCTTTCCCCTGAATTTTTGACTTGGCTATTTCCTAATCACAATCTTAGTTCAGGTAGCAGTTGGTCCAGGAAGGCTTCTCTGGAGCCCCTAACAAGGCTTAGGTGTTCACTATCTATGCTCACAGGGGTTCCCTCCTGTACTACACTAAAGCAGACTAGGCTATGTGTACTCAGCTCCCTATTTCTCTCAGCAGGCTATGCTCAAAGGCGAGGGTCATAGTTCTTTCGGCCTTTTGTTTTTTAAATCTAGTCATGATGTTTAGTTCCTAAACAGCATTTAGTTAAAAAAAGAAGCGAGGGGGGGGGGGAGCGGATTCTTAAAGAAAGAAGGGAGTGGGAAAAGAAAGGAAGAGAGGCATAAAATGCAATGCAAAGGTGATGATTGCTGCTAATTTTATTCTGCAATGAATATCTAGTCAATGAAAGGATCTGGGTTTTACAATAGGTTTCTGAGAGGTTTGTTTAGTTAATAGATCCAGATCATATTAGTAGCACTTTGGGTGACTGGGTTTATACCAGGCACTGAGGATGATACAGTGAGCAAAGAGAAGCCTTTGTCTTCACTGAGCTTGAATTTCAGTAAGGGAGACAGATGGCAGACAAATATAACACTACACATGTAAAACAATATATAGCAAATGTCAGGTATAATAGAAAATGCACATATATTATTAGAATATATGAATCCTATGAATATATAACATAATGTATGGATTTTAAGGGGAACCTATATCAGAAGGGTCAAGGTCTGCCCCTTGGCACATGTAACACATCTTGGAATTCTTTCTTTCTAAAAGGTTATATGTAGTAATCCAGAATGGGAAATACCAAATGGATCACTGTAGGTATGGCATTGGTAACTTACAAGTGTTCACCAACCCAGAGCCCTGAAGGGAGACCATGGTTTGAACAACTCCTAATGTGCAAGCTTCCTTCATGCACATATGGGCAGACCCCAATGTCTCACCTGACAGAATGATGAAAATGGTTTGGGAACTAAAAACCAAATACAGCCATCCCTTGGTATCTGAGGAGGATTTGTTTCAGGAATCTCCATACCAAAATCCACGGATACTCAAGTACATCCATGGCATAATATGTGCACAGAACCTATGGACATCCTTCTGAATACTTTAACTTGTTTCTAGATGTAATACAATGTAAATGCTATGTACATAGTTGTTACACCATATTGTTTAGGAAATAATGACAAGTAAAATGTGTGCATGTTCATACAGATGCAATTTTTTCTGCATATTTTTGGTGGTCACTGGCTGAATCCACAGGTATGGAATCCATGGGTATAGAAAATACACTGTACACTTTTCCAGCCCTTCTTATTAAGGATGATTTAATTTTTCTAAGGCCTTGATTGTCTTGGTATTATTTACTAGGCATTATTATTATTATTATTTTATTTCTTGATGTTATTATTTTATCAAGCAATGAACTTGAGTTTTGTATTGTGTTGGAGAAGCTTCCAAGCTATTATGGGCACTATTTGATGACTGATGCTGGTAAGACAATATAATAAGGAATATGCTCCCATCCTTGCTTTAATATACTTGAGATATTTTGCCAGAATGTAAAAGCATGTGCTTAGAGTATCACTGTTCATTGTGATAGAAACAAACAAACATGCAATTGCAACATACAATGTAGAATGTTTGGTGCTGGAGCAGTACATGAGAATTGGATTACAAAAAGAACTAATAATCCGATTAAAAGATGGGCAAATGAACACAGCTCTCAAAAGAAGTACAAATATCCAATAAACACATGAGGAAGTGTTCAACATTCTTAGCTATAAAAAAATGCAAATAAAAACATCATTGAGATTCCATCTCACCCCAGTCAGAATGGGTGTTATCAAGAGAACAAGAAACAACAAATGTTGGTGAGGATGCAGAGAAAAAGCAACCTTATACACTATTAGTGGGAATGTAAATTAGAACAGCTACTCTGGAAATCAATGTGGAGTTTCCTCAAAAAGCTAGAACTAGAATTACGATATGAACTGATTATACCACTCTTGGGCATATATCCGAAGGAAAGTAAGTCAGCATACAATAGAAATACCTGCATTCCATTTTTATTCCAGCACTGGCCAAGATATGGAATCAGTGCAGGTGCCCATCAACAGTTGAATGGATAAAAAAATGTGGCAAATAAACATAATGGAGTATTATTTAGCCTATAAATAAGAATGAAATTATGTAATTTTCAGGAAAATGGATAGAATTGGAGATCATAATGTTAAGCAAAATAAGCCATACTCAGCAAGACAAATAACACATTTTCTCTCTTATGCAGAATCTAGATATCAAAAAAAGAACAAGATAAAAAGGTAGACTGTTTGGAGGAAAACCAGTGATAACAGAGAGGATAAAAGAGAGGGTATGAGGAAGAATATGATCAAAGCACATTGTGTACTCATACGAAAATGTCACAATGAGACCCATTTAAAAATATTGTAAGAAAAGACCATGAATAGCCCAAGATAATACTGAGCAAAAAGAGCAGTGCTGTTATCACAATACCCAACTTCAAACTCAGAGCCACAGCAATAAAAACAGAATGGTACCAGCACAAAACCAGGTATGAAGACCAGTGGAACAGAATAGAAGACCTGGATATGAATCCACTCAGCTATGCCCACCACATTTTTGGCAAAGGTACCAAAAAACATATGATGGAGAAAAGACAGCCTCTTCAACAAATGTTGCTGGGAAAACTGGATATCTGCCTGCAGAAAATTGAAACTAGATCCATGTTTGTCACCCTACAAGTATCAAATCAAAGTGGATTAAGAACCTTAATATAAAACCTGAAACAAAGCTAGACTTTCTCAGTAGAACTCAGTTGACTTAGCAACTAAGAGAAAGGATTGACAAATGGGATTACATGAAATTAAAAAGCTTCTGCACAAGAAAATAAATGGTTTCTAAACTGAAGAGGCCACCCACAGAATGGGAGAAAATCTTTGCCAGCTATACATTAGACAAGGGACTATAACCAGAATACACAGGGAGTTCAAAAAATTAAACTCCCCCCAAATCAATGACCCAATGAAGAAATGGGCAAATGAACTGAACAGAGCCTGTTCAAAGGAGGAAGTCCAAATGGCTAAAAAAACACATGGAAAAATGTTCTCCATCCCTGACCATAAAGGAAATGCAAAGAAATGCAAATCAAAAACCACACTAAGATTCCACCTCACTCCTGTTAGAATAGCTACCATCAAGAACACCAAAAACAACAAATGTTGGTGAGGATACAGAGAAAAAGGAACCCTTTTACACTGCTGGTGAGAATGTAAGCTAGTATAACCACTATGGAAAACAGCATGGAGGCTCCTTAAAAAACTAAAAATAGATCTGCCATATGATCCAGCAATACCACTCTTAGGGATATTTCGGAAGGAATGTGAGTCAGCTTACAACATAGGCACCTGTATCCATGTTTATTGCAGCACTATTCACAATTGCTAAGCTAGGGAAACAGCTAGGATGCCCCACAACTGACAAATTCCACCTAAGAAAATGTGGTATTTACATGCAATGGAATTTTAGTCAGCCACAAAGAAGAATGAAATTTTGTCATTCACAGGTAAATGGATGGAACTGGAGAACATCATCTTAACTGAAGTTAGTCAGACTCAGAAGGTCAAAAATTGCATGTTTTATTTCATATGTATATTATAGACCTAAAACAAATGCAGCAATATTTTGAGACATGGGTCACACTAAGGGGAGATGGTACATGGGAGGATAGGGCAAGTGAAGGAAATTAAAAACTTGAATGTGGTTGACGTGCTTTTTATGCAGGAATGAATACAGAAATCTTATCCTGGCTTGGGCCACCATAGGAAGGGGGCTAGGGATGAGTGAAGAGGACTAGAGAAGATGAACCAACTGGGTAATACACATATGCATGGAAATATCACAAGGAAACTTCCTGTATAGCTATCTTTATCCCAAACTAGCAAAAACATCATGTTTTTATTTTTATCTTTTTTCTTCTACAAAATCAGAACAGGAGGGAGGGACAGAATCTGTGGAGGGGGTGGGGTTAGCACTAGTGGCATGGATAAGGGATAGGAGGATGAATACAGTGCAAATAATGTGTACACGTATGTAAATGCAAAAATGATACCTGTTGAAACTATTCCAGGAATCGGGGGAGGAGGGATGAAGGAGAGGGGAGAGGGGGTAAATTCAAATCTGATATATTTGATACATTGCAAGAACTTTTATAAATGTAAATGCCACAATGTATCCCCATCCAGCACAACAATAAAGGAAAAGTAAAAATCTTTAAGTATGTTAAAAAGAAGAGGGAGGGATTGTGGGGAGAGGGGATAAGGAAGAGTAATAGTGGGTATAAACATAATCAAAGTGCAGCATATGTATGTATGGAAATATCACAATGGAATCCCTTACTTTGTACAATTAATATTCATTAATAAAAATAGTTAAAAAACTCAATGCCCTGTTGCCCTCAAAAAACCCCCAAAGAGTTGGGGGAATGTAGCTCAGTGGTAGAGCACCTTACACCATGCACAAGGCCCTGGGTTTGATCCCCACACACACAAAAAAAGAAAGCAAAAAAGACATTGATGATATACCACCAAGATTCATCCCAGCCTAGTAGTTGTTGACAGATTCAGAAAAATGAAACATTAATCTTTTCTTTATTGAGACCTCAAGGTAAAGCGAATTTTCAGTTCTTATATTTACTAATGTTGATAAAACAGACTGATGGCAAAAAATGTGCTGGCCTGGAAACAGAAATGAGACCTAGGCTCATCAACATTTCTCTTAACCTTGGAAAAGGAGCTGCTGTTTGGATTACTTTTGATCCTAAAACAAAAGGACTACAGAGTACTACAGGATACCCAAGAGATACTCACCTTTGTCCGTGAGTCGAACTCTCAAAGTTGTTGTTTTCCTTCTGCAAGGACTTATTTCTTTTGCAATGTCTGAGGCAACTTGAATTATCGTCAGAATAGGTTACATTTCACGGAATGCAAATTACTAGCAACAGACATATACATTTCAGTCTGCAGGAAGTATGAAACTAGATTTGGAAAATTGATAGCAGACCTTTTTCTCTATTACAAAGTCAAACCTGATGCCATACTTCGGATATTCAGATAAGGACAGAATAAGTGGGAAATGAGAAGTGAGAAATTTTGGGTTGTGGTGTTGAGATTGTTGATGTGTGTTGAATAAAATTTCTGGCTAACTCACTTGAATCTCTCCTCATGCTACTCAATTTGACATTAAAAAGACCTGTAAGCAGGCCTTTCTCTTTTCTTTTTTTTCCCTCCCTCCCTCCTTCCTTGCTTCTTTCCTCCCTTCTTCCATCTTCCTTCCTCCCTTTTCACATGTAAATGTGGAGCTTCTGCTATTTTCTCACAGTTAAAACACTACTAGGTTGGTTACAGAATCTGGCCACAATAGGATATATTTAATGAAATACAGTCTGTTAATAGGATTGTTAATGTATTCCACATTATTACAACCCAACAATGTCCATTTCTTGAGTATATGCAAAAATAGTTGGGCTTAAGCTTTTTCATTTTTTAATTATTATTATTTTAAAGTTTGCATTTCATAATTTTCTCATTAACTTTTCAGCAGCAGAAAGATAGCGTGAACTTGTTTCTTGAATTACCTTTCCTGACCTTTTGCAAGATGATAATTACTAAAAAAAGAGAGGGCTGGAAAACTTGTAAAAAAGTTAAGCTTATAAAGTAGCTAAAATGGTCCTGTGCTGGTGTCGATTTCGAAATTAACATTTTGGTTCATGTGCTTCTAATAATCACTGACCCTTACCTCGTGTACTTTCCACAGGAAATGAGTACAGCAGAAATTACTTTGACCCACTGATGGATGAGGAAATAAACCCAAGGCAGTGCGGGATGGAGGTCAGCAGAGAGGGTGAGCCAGAATTAAGTATGTAATTTTTGTGTCAGAATATTCTTTTCCATTCATGAAAATGAGGTGACAAAGATCACACATGCAGTTCTGTTTAGATTTTCCAGTTTACAATTTAAATGGTAAGTTTTAACCATTAACGACATGATGGGCAGTGGAGGTAATTTTGATCAAGGACTGCAAGCTGAGCAGATGAAAGAAGCATCAATCTGCTTTCATCTGACGCTACTGTGAGATGTTTGGTGCCATTCTGAGGCCCACTTTATGTGTTGAAGAGGAATTGCCACTTTGTAAGCGCATGTCTGCTTTGAGAATTTAAAATGAGCATCCTTCAGTACATCTATGCCTAGTGCATGAGAGTGCCAAAGCAGGAAGCCACCACCTAAGTTTTGAATCATGATACTGCAGAATTATGATAACAATGTACTCATCTCTAATCTTGAATCTAGTTGTGGTTGTAAAGTAACAACTTAAAATTGCTTCTTAGGTGTATACCACTCTGAGATTTTAAAGTTTACAAAACACTCTAGGATTTACAAAGATTATTGATGAGATAATGATGGTCACAAAAGTTCCTCAGACTCATACAGAAAATTCCATTCCGCTACTAGATACCAGTCATCAAACTTACACTTTTTAGTGAAAGACCGGACTACACTCTCACAAGTGCAGTGGAAAGATTATTTTACAAACTAGTTTTCAATAAATCTAAACTGATTTTTAAATAATGCAATATCCACAAATATAAGAGATTTTTGCAAGGTAAAATAAAGAGCTAGTGTTAGGGCTAGTTTTCAACAGTAGTTCAAAAGTCATGGTGAATTTGAAACTAGAAAATCTTAACGTTTTATTTAACTAGGCACACCTGATGGGTGAAAGACAATCCCAGTGTCTTCTGGGGAGAAGGGCGTCAACTGAATTGTTAGTTGAAGTCTGTTTAAGCTCTCTTACAGACCACAATGGGTGGGTATATATGGTTGCATTTTTGTGATGCAAGGTCTCTAATTTAGAAAGACATTTTAATAAGATATGTTGAGTGAACAAAGAATGAAGAATTATACATGGATAATATCATAGAACAAAATACAGGTTGAGAATCCCTTATCCAGAATTATAAGTGTTTCCGAGTTTGGATTTTTTTCATATTTTGAAACATTTACATAGTCATAATGAGATATCTTGGGGATAGAACCTATATCTAAACATGAAATTCATTCATGTGTGTATGTACTTATACACATCCTGGAGATTATTTGTACAATATCTTATTTTATTTTTTTACAGAACAATTCTTTTTTTTATTCATTTATTCACATATGCATACATTGTTTGGGTCATTTCTCCCTCCTGTCCACGCTTCTACCTCTCCCCCACCACTCCCTTCCAGGCAGAACTGTTCTGCGCTTTTCTCTAGTTCCGTTGAAGAGTAGAAATAAGCAATAATAAGAAAGACATAGCATTTTTGCTAGTTGAGATAAGGACAGCTATACAGAGAGATTCCTAGCATTGCTTCCATGTAGAAATGTGTTACAACTCAAGTTGATTCATCTCTAACTGATCTTTACACTGGTTCCTGATCCCCTTCTCGTGTTGACCTCTGTCACTTTAGGGTTTCTGTATTAATTCCTCTGGATTGGAGACATCAAATGCTTTCATGTTTTGGGTTTTCTGTCTAACCCCATACCTCCCATATGTGTTCTCCCTTTGTCATGTGACCCAAGTCCTACAACATTGCTGTATTTGCCCTAGATCTAAAGACCGCATATGAGGGAGAAGATATGATTTTTGGTCTTCTGAGTCTGGCTAACCTCGTTCAGAATGATGTTCTCCAGTTCCGTCCATTTACTTGCAAATGATAAAGTTTCATTTTTCTTCATGGCTGAGTAAAATTCCATTGTGTATAAATACCACATTTTCTTGATCCATTAGTCAGTAGTGGGGCATCTTGGCTGTTTCCATAACTTGGCTATTGTGAATAACACTGCAATAAACATAGGTGTGCAGGTGCCTCTGGAGTAATCTGTGTTGCATTTCTTTGGGTATATCCCCAGGAGTGGGATTGCTGGAGCATGTGGCAGATCTATGTTTAGATTTTTAAGAAGCCTCCAAATTTTTTTCCAGAGTGGTTGTACCAGCATCCCACCAGCAGTGTATAAGCGTTCCTTTTTCCCCACATCCTCGCCAACACCTGTTGTTGTTGGTATTTTTGATGATGGCTATTCTAACAGGGGTGAGGTGGAATCTTAGTGTGGTTTTGGTTTGCATTTCTTTTGTGGTTTGAGATGGTGAGTATTTTTTCATGTGTTTTTTGGCCATTTGAATTTCTTCTTTTGAGAAAGTTCTATTTAGCTGAGTTGCCCATTTCTTAATTGGTTCATTGATTTTGGGAGAGTTTAGTTTCTTAAATTCCTTGTATATTCTGATTACCAGTCCTTTGTCTGATGATAGCTGGCAAATATTTTCTCCCACTTTGTGGGTGGTCTCTTCAGTTTACTGACTATTTCTTTTGTTGTGCAGAAGCTTTTTAATTTTATGAAGTCCCATTTGCCTTTTCTTCCTCTTAGTTGCTGGGCTGCTGGGGTTCTATTGAGGAAGTCCTTGCCTATACCTATTAGTTCCAGAGTGTTTCCTGCTCCTTCCTATAGTAACTTCAGAATTTTGGGTCTGATATTAAGGTCTTTGATCCATTTTGAGTTGATACTAGTACAGGGTGATAGACATGGATCTAGTTTCAGTTTCTTGCAGATGGATAACCACTTTTCCCAGCAGCATTTGTTGAAGAGGCTGTCTTTTCTCCATTGTATATTTTTGGCCTCTTTGTCAAAAATAAGGTGGGTATAGTTGTGTGGATTCATATCCGGGTCCTCTATTCTGTTCCACTGGTCTCCGTGTCTGTTTTTGTGCCAGTACCGTGCTGTTTTCATTGCTATTGCTTTGTAATATAGTGTGAAGTCGGGTATTGTGATACTGCCAGCATTGCTCTTTTTGCTGAGTATTGCCTTGGCTATTCGTGGTCTCTGTTGTTTCTCCTTGTAGAGGTCATTCACATTTTTTGTTAAGTTTACTCCTAGGTACTTGATTTTTTTTGAGGCTATTGTAAATGGAATTGTTTCCATGTTTTCCTTCTCAGTTTGTTCATTGTTGGTGTATAGAAAAGCTAATGATTTTTGTAAGGTGATTTTGTATCCTGCCAACTTGCTGTACCTGTTTATGCTGTGTAAGAGTTTTTGGGTAGAGTTTTTTGGGTCTTTAATATATAGGCTCATATCATCTTCAGATAGGGATATTTTGACAGTTTCTTTTCCTATTTGTATTTATACAATATTTTAAATAACTTTGTGCATGAATGTTTCATAGTGTGGAGTTTTTCCATTTGTGGTATCATGTCAACATCCAAAAGTTCTGGAATTTGGGACATTTAGGATTTCATATTTTCAGATTAGGGATACTCAACCTGAATTGTTGGTCACTTATCCCATGCCATGGTCAGCTAATGTTGGCCAACTCCTGTGGCTGATCTAGATTCCACATTTCAGGGCATGCAGCTGGTCCTCTACACCTGCCACAGTCCAGTCTGGACTGGTGTGTGCCAAGGGAGGAATGGCCCAGCTGTCCCCCAGCAGAGGGGTCCCAGCAAGTCTTCTCCTTCACTACTGTATTTTGTTTTCAACTCCCCTACTTCCTTCTGCCAGCCCATTTTTATTCTCTTCTGCTTCCAGTTTTCTTTTCCTTATTGTTTTTCTTTCCTTTCTTCTTTCCAAAAAGTTTTCTTAACTGGAAAATGAATTTTATTATATTTATTTATAGTCTCTATATTCCTTGTCATTTGGAAAGACAAGACACATTAGATTTATTTTCCCTTTCAAATAGGCAAGGATTCTTGTTATTCATTTTATCTGTACTATTTGCCTCTCCTGCATGAAGTAGGGATTTGTAGTTGAACAGTGTTTCTCTCCAGTCTCCTAAGTGCTCTATTTTTTTTTTTTACCTTGCACTCAGTTTAATTTCCTGAATGTCAAATACTTGTGCTGGATTCGTATACAGTAAGAATAATGACCTAAAGGTCATATAAAATTCTTTGTAAGTACATACAGATTTGATTGACTCAAATACTCTCTTAAGTCAATCAAGTGTCATAGATTTTATAAAAGATTTTAGACACATTTTATAAGAAGGATGGAGAACGAAAGACTTTTTTTGTTTAAATTTCTACCTACCTTGAAAATATAATAACCCGAAGTATACGCTGTAAGCAGTACAGCTGGCCAACATTTATGTGGGACTGAGGAATTCTGGTAGAGTACTAACCAGACTCTGCATGTCAGTGAAGGCAATTAGAGAGACAGACTGGGAAGCCTCATCTCACGTTCCACCTCTTTTCCCAGCACCCTGCTTGTTGGGCTGTGGCCTCTGCCTGAGAGCTAGCTCCCTAGGAGAGGACACTTGCGATCTGAGGCCGTGTCTTTTATGACAGTTCCATTGTGCTGACATGCTTCTCCAAAGCTTCCTCTTAGCAGCTCTAATTTGGGACTTTGGAACAAACACAAAGCTAATCTCGGTACTTCCTATCCAGTGAGCAAGGACACAAGGGTAAGAAAGCAGAAGAGGAAGTCTGTGGGGGGTTCTGGCCAATTGGAATTGACCCTGGAGTCAAGTGCTCTATAACTTATGTTTTATTACTCTGAAACTGTGAATACCCACATAATACAAGTGACTGGTAAAAGATTGATTTGCTATATGGTTCTACCCCCTTTAGAGTGCTTTCATAAACATGCACAATGCTCCTAAGCCCTGTACTACATATGGTTTCAAGAAGAGAGAGTATAATAGAAGTTCCATGTGGGCAGGGACTCTGTGGGTCTTGTTCGTCCATCATTGTGTCTTCAGCAGTTAGTGTCTCAGTCATAAAAAGTATGATCGTTATCTGCCCCAAAACTAATAAACAACGTGAGGCCATGTGCTGGTTACACATGACCCAATGAGGGCGATGTGAATTGGTGGATTTTCAGAGTTTTCCAAATAGCCAATAGGATCATACTTTCTCTAACATACATACATGTTTTACATATATATATATATATATATATATATAGTGTGTGTGTGTGTGTGTGTGTGTGTGTGTGTGTGCGAGAGAGAGAGAGAGAGACAGAGAGAGAGAGAGAGAGAGAGAGAGAGAGAAGAACTGGTTCACCTACTCAATTGTGGGGTCTGCCAAATATATTTGTAGGGCAGTCTGGCAGCTGACAGGCTGGAGTGTCAGGTGAGAATTGATATGAAATTCAGGTAAGAATTGATGTTGCAGTCTTGAGTCCGAATTTTGAAGAGCAGCAGACTGGAAATTGATATATTTCTATCTTAAGTGTTCCCTTAAGGCCTTCGACTGATTGGATGAGGCCCATCTATATAACAGAGAGTAATCTGTTTCAAAGTCCACTGATTTCAGTGTTAATCTTTACTCAAAGTTGGTTGCTTTAGGTGTTAATAGCATCTAAAAAAATACCTTCACAACAACTAGACTAGTGTTTGAGCAAACAACTGGGTACCATACCCAAGTCAAGTTGACACATAAAATTAATAATCACAGGTTACATTTTAATAATAATTCTTTTACAGAACTGTGAGGGTTTGTTGATTTGACAGTCTCTGTCCTCTCTAACCACCAAACCTAACTCTGATTATTCTTTTTTTTGTCTTAAATCATTTATTTTTAATAAATGAAGAGATAATTATATTTGCTGTCCACAAATCTAATAAGTCATGTTAATATTTGAAAAATTCCTAACTGAATAGACTGCTTCACCCATCTTAGTGCATTGTAACATTGTAACATGGAAAAATTCAGTTTAGTTATATACATTAACTTCTAAAAGTTGAAAAGTCAATTTAGAAGTATTGGTTAGTTTGGTAGTTATTTGTTGAATGTCCATGACTTTAATTAAAGTCAGTGGGATGATATTTTTGGTTAAAGATGACAGAAAATTCATTACCACTCCTCTTATTCAAAAGTGGCATCTATTTCCTTATTTCTCCTTGACTGTCCCTATTATATTCTTTAATCCACAGAGTCTGATAGAAGTAATGCTGTGAATTGTCTGAAACTGTGCCTAAAGAGATTTGTGGTTCACAACTTACACACTTGGAATACTCCACTTTGGGAACTGTCATGCTATCAAAAATCCAAGATATAGGGAAGAAACTCTGCTTATTCTCATCACCATGTCTCTTTCCCGTTTGGCAGGACCCCAGTTACTAGCTACACATTTGTTGCTATAATTATTTCTTTAGTGCTTTCTTCTCCTCTAGACTTTACATATCTTAGGACATGGCACAATGCTTAGCTTGCAAATGGTGCTCAATATCTATTTGCTGACATGAAGACCTATGAAACTTCACGTGCTCAGTACCCCCACTGCACTCAGATGATTACTAAGTACGTAACAATACAAACAAATAAGGGTGGCTCCTCTTTGCGGAGTGGCTACTGCATGTCAAGAATGAAGCCAGGTGCTTTGTGCATGTTACCATCTTAACCTCACAACTGTCCAGTTTTATAGGAAAGGACATTAAAGCTGAGGGATGTTGAGAAACTGCACCCAAGGTTACAGAGCTACTTAGAGGCAGTCCTGGGATTTGGACACAGGTCCAGCTTTCTGTGTGCTGAAGATGGTGTATTTATATTAACTACACTGGCATAGACTTCCTTGTCTCTGCCTTGGATAGTGCTCATAAGATTTGTTAGCTTTATAAGTTTTGTGACTCTTCTACTAAGAGTTATGAAGATTTAGGCAATTCTGCAGTAAGCATGCTTCACGTAATCTACAAAATGGCCCATCATACCCTAAGCATTGGGGATGTTAGGAGGTCTGTACTGGCTCTTGGCAAGAAAAGAAAATCTGTAGGTCAACCAATATTTGAAAAGGCTATCTGGATCAAACAATGAGCAGAAACCACTAACTTTATAGGCTTTTTTGTATCACACTCTCAAACATCTACCCTGGCAACCTAGGTTTTCCTGTTTAGTCATCCCAAATCTGTGAGTATAGAAAACCTTGGATGTTTTCCAATATTGTTGTTCAAGGAATCTCAGGTACGAATAAGAGGGGGAGCCTAGAATTCACAGAAACTTTCAATGTGAAGAATGAGAACCTCAGAGGGTTTTTTTAGAATGCTTGGTAGTTTCATGTGCGAGTTATAGAATTAGCCATCATCTACAGAATTTTGGTCCACTCACAGGTAACCAAGTGATAAGTAATAGAAATCAAAGTGCCATATCAAAAACAGCACAGTAAAATTGCAAACACAGTTTAGTTGCCTCCCATGGGAACAGAAACATGTTTGATGTATTGATGTATGTATGAAAGTTCTAATTCTAACACTGGGGTGGTCATCCAAATTGAATTATTTATGTTAGGTTTTATCTAGTGGCAGGAGACATATCTAAATTACCTTTTAAACCTTCTTCAAGAAATGTGTTTTTGTGAATTTTTTTGTGATTTTTTTTTGGCTGGAGGTTGATACCATCATGGCATTGTTGCTTTAAATTCACAAAAGAACTAAGAGGCCCTTGTATTTTTTTATACATGTCATTATATGAGGATTCCTCCTTTCAGATATGCTATTTTATTGCTATCCAATATAGTAACATATGCAAAAGAATACAAGACCACCAAAGTTTGTTGTTTCTTATATATGCATAGTAAAAAAAATAATACATATAAGCTAATGGAAAACATTCATTCATTTTGATCAAACACTTAAATATTCTATTGTATTATTTAACAAAATGCAATGGCTTATTCTGAAATGATTCTTGAGTAATAGATGTCATAATCCATTGAATGTGAGATTCTTTTTGTTGGTGAAGTATCCTATTATGCATGCCTTGCAATACACATTTAAAAATCATTGTTCCAATCATCATTGATTTACAAAAGAAATTTTTGAGAACAAGGCAGCACATTGAATAGAATTTGTGTCTATGGCCCATAATGCAACTAAATAGCCATGATGATTAATAACTTCTTGTAATTACATTTGCATATCTATAAATTAGCTGATGAGAAACTTACCATGTGTGTGTTCTTTTAACACCCCTGCAAGGTGATGATAGAGTTCTTTATAATCGATCAATTAAGCTGTTTGACCACAGTGGAACAGGAGAATCTCAAGGTAAGAGACCAATTATTCTCAATCCTTTATGTTAATATTAGCTGTGAATTGATTGAAATAGTTTCTTGCAAATGTCTTCTAAACGTAAAAATTCATTGATGACCTATGTTTGCTTTTTATGGTTGCAAATATTTAAATGTAGCTAAAGTTTTGGGGAAAAGTAATTATGACCTTTAATAACTGCATACAGTTTATAACCCCAAAAGGCAAAAATGACTTCAGACTTATTATTGCAGGAACATACAATGGCATGTGGCATATTGGAATTCACTAATTTATGAGACTATGCCACTTTTTAAAAGGACTCTGCCAAGCTTAAAAAGACTTGGTTTTGAACCAAATACTTTGGGGTGGTAGTAGACAAACTACCCTGAGCATAGGAATCCACATTTGTCAATTAGGCTCTTTCTAAGAAGTTAGATTCTTTCTAAGAAATTATTATATAAATTAAACTAGAAATTGAGAAGTAATTATTTAAAAACTAAATTCTTAGTTAAAAACTAAAGGTCTTAGTTTAACACATCTAAATTCATGACAGAACCACATTGTAGCTTCTTCAAAATGTTAAGTGAAAGTTGCTCTTGTATCCATATGGTTGAATTTATAGGAAACCATTCTATGAGGGTTTTTTCCTCCCACATATGTGCTTGATTCTTTTCAAACCATCCTTTTGTTTTCCTTATTTAAATAACTTCTTAAAAGTACTTAAGCAGAGAAGAAGCTGATTGCTCTAAAGCATTGCAACAGTTAGTTATTATTTCTGTTTTATTTATTCCTAAGCTTTACCATTTTATTAGCTGTATGACCTTGGACCAATTTACTAATCTTTGTTTTCAATTTCTACCAAATGGACATGTAACATCTGCCACAGGGAGTAGTTTTCAGGATTAAATAATTCCCCAAACAGATACGAAAGGCACATACCTCAGAATAATAAAGATGGTAATGATGATGGTGATGAAAATATTGGTACTAGTTAAATATTTGTGAACTTCTCAGTAGCTGGCACTGTCCTAATATTGTTTGAAATAAGGTAAATAATAACTGTTTAAAACTTCTTAACAACTCTAAAAGTTAGTCTCCATTTGTGATCCCCATTTACTGAATAATGCCCTCCCCAAACTATTCCTGCCTGAGTACATGTACTATTTATGTCTCTACTATGAATTTATGTAACCAACCTTTTAGTTCTTTTAGCCTTTAAAAACCAGTTATAATACCTGGTTTTTCAAGCCAGCTATATACTGGGATATATATTTTGAGGGATTCCAAATTCAAATGGTATATTGGGACTGTCAAGGGAAGTAGAATCCAATAGAACACACACACACACACACACACACACACACATGAAGGGGGGGGCGGAGGGAGAGAGAGAGAGAGGGAGAGAGAGAGAGAGAGAGAGAGAGAGAGAGAGAGAGAGAGAGAGAGAGAAAAGAAAATAATTTAAGTTGTGGATTATGAAAAAATATGTGAATTGGTGTTTGACCAAATGACTGAGTTTCATATCCTAATCAAGATGACACATAAAATGATGCATCACCAAGAGTTACGCTCATCAGTCCTCAATATAATTAGTCTTGTTTTGGAGTGAGCAGACATATGCCAAATCCCTTATTGTGCCAGGTACTGAGGGGTGGGCTTTCATATCTATTACTTCCTTTCCATATTGACAGCTTTTTCAGGTTGGATCCAAGTCATTCAGTTATAGAAGTAACTAATAGGTCTTCTAAAATTACTTGTGGGCTTGCAAAAGTCTTATTGAATTTATAGGATGGTCAGGCACTTTATCAACTGTTTTATATATGAAGATAAAGCTGATCTTAGAAAGTTTAAAAATCTCTTCAAGATAGTTCAGTGTATAGTGAGCACACCATGTGACAAGCTGTTCTCTGAATGCTAAGGCCCAGGGCTCTTTCCAGTCCTCACTTCATTTTCCTGTTAAAGAAGCACCCTTCCATTGGTTCTGGTTGAAATTCTAGCATTGGAGATGTGGAAAATTCCATATTACACTTTGCAGCATTTTTGAAAGACTGACAGAAAGAAGAGTATTTTCTATTTCCAGGATGCATCTGGCTAGCTGAGTCGATGCATTTTGTAGATGATATTATCTTCAGATGACAAAGAGCTAAAACACACATACCACTTTATATAAAGCTTGGCATTTCTGGGTAAATAAGCAAGGTAGCCCAAACCAAATGCCTCTGTGTGTGCAGAACTCAGGAACCAATTTGAGGACCTTAGCATGTGAAAATGAACCACGAGGTCTGGCTTCTCCTAAACTTTTTCAGCTCCTAAGTATGTTTCAGCAGCACAGCAAGAAAATGATAAGAAGTTGAAGTAAATAACGTACTCAGGTGAACACAGAACGTATTTGGTAAGGGGGGAAAAGGCTTTCATAGACAGCTATCATTTACTTACTTTGTGAACATTACAGGATGAACAAATGTTGTTGTTTTTCAAGCTTTAAATTTCTGAGCTTTAGTGATTTCCCAGTACAGTAAGCAGAAAATAATTTAAGTTGTGGATTATGAAAAAATCCAAGTTTGTGCCATATAAGAAGAAAGAAAGTGTTTTGTTTACTTTTGCTGTGTGTTTAGTCAGTGTTAAAATGACAAAAGCAAGTGCGCTTAATGTGGTCTTTTGGGGAAAACAGTTGAAAACACCAGAGAGGAGACCTTGGATTCTGAAGAGCCCATGAGTTCCAGTATGAGCCCTGAAGTCCACAAAGAGGCTGATGAAGCCATCCCTGCTTACATTGAGGAGTTTGAAAAGCGTGCTTGGGAAGACATGATTCTACTTGCAAGTTCTCCATTAGAACAGGTTAGTATTAAAACTGATTTTAAAAAATAAGGCAAAATCTTTTGAAAATGACAAGTTGAATAGGAGTGGGGATAATGGGTACCCTTGTCTTGTTCCTGATTTTAGGGGAAATTGTTTCAGTTTTTCTCCATTAAGCATGATGTTGGCTGTAGGCTTGTCATATACACCCTTTACAATGCTGAGGTACTTTCCTTCTATACATAGTTTTCTTAGAGATTTTATCATGAAGTGGTGTTGGATCTTATCAAAGGCTTTTTTCTGCATTTATCGAGATGATCAAGTGGTTTTTTGTCTTTGCGTCTATTAATGTGCTGTATGACATTTATAGATTTGCATATGTTGAACCACCCCTGCATCCCTGGGATGAAGCTGACTTGGTCATTGTGAATGATCTTTCTGATGTGTTGTTGAATTCGGTTTGCCATTACTATATTGAGGATTTTTGAATCGATGTTCATTAAGGAGATTGGCTTATATTTCTCCTTTCTGAGGCGTCTTTGTTTGGTTTTGGGATGAGTGTAATATTGGCTTCATAAAATGAGTCAGGCAGTGTTTCTTCCCTTTCTATTTTGTGGAACAATTTAAGGGGAGTTGGTATTAGTTCTTCTTTAAAGGTCTGATAGAATTCAGCAGAGAATCCATCAGGTCCTGGACTTTTCTTTTTTGGGAGACTGTTTATTGCTGCTTCAATTTCATTTTGTGTTATAGATCTATTCAGGTGATTGATATCCTCTTGGTTCAATTTTGGATCCTATCCAACGTAGTACTGGAATTCCTAGCCAGAGCAATTAGGCAAGAAGAAGAAATAAAAGGAATACAAACAGGTAAAGAAACTGTCAAAATATCCTTATTTGCAGAACACATGATCTTATACCTTAAAGACTAAAAAACTCTACCCCAAAACTCTTAGACACCATAAACAGCTACAGCAAGGTGGCAGGATACAAAATCAACTTACAAAAATCATTAGCTTTTCTATGCATCAATAACAAACAAACTGAGAAAGAATGTATGGAAACAATTCCATTTACAATAGCCTCAAAAAAATGAAATACCTAGGAGTAAAGTTAACAAAGGATGTGAATGACCTCTACAAGGAGAACTACAAACCCCTGAAGAAAGAGATCGAGGAAGACTATAGAAGGTAGAAAGATCTCCCGTGCTCCTGGATTGGTAGAATCACCATAGTAAAAGTGGCTATACTACCAAAAGCAATCTACATTTTCAACGCAATTCCCATCAAAATCCCAATGATATTCATCACAGAGATTGAAAAATCTACCGTAAAGTTCATTTGGAAATACAAGAGACTGCGAATAGCTAAGGCAATATTCAGCAAAAAAAGCAAAGCTGGAAGTATTACAACACCTGACTTCAAACTATATTACAAAGCAATAGCAATAAAAACAGCATGGTACTGGCACAAAAACAGACATGAAGATGAGTGGAACAGAATAGAGGACCAGGATATGAATCCACACAGCTATGCCCACCTTATTTTTGACAAAGTCACCAAAGACAACAATTGTTGCTGGGAAAAGTGGTTATCTGTCTGCAAAAAACTAAAACCAGATCCATGTTTATCACCCTGTACTAGTATCAACTCAAAATGGATCAAGGACCTTAATATCAGACCGAAACTCTGAAGTTAGTACAGGAAAGAACAGAGAATACTCTGGAAGTAATAGGTATAGGGAAGGACTTCCTCAATAGAACCCCAGCAGCTCCACAACTAAGAGAAAGTATGGACAAATGGGACTTCATAAAATTATAAAGCTTCTGCTCAACAAAAGAAATGGTCTCTAAACTGGAGACCACCCACAAAGTGGGAGAAAATATTTGCCAGCTCTATATCAGACAAAGGACTGATAACCAGAATATACAGGGGACTTAAAAAACTAAAATCTCCCAAAATCAATGAACCAATAAAGAAATGGCCAACTGAACTAAACAGAAGTTTCTCAAAAGAAGAAATTCAAATGGCCAAAAAACACATGAAAAAAATGCTCCCCATCTCTAGCCATAAAGGAAATGCAAATCAAAACCACACTAAGATTCCACCTCTCCCCTGTTAGAATAGCTATCATGAAAAACATCACCAACAACAGGTGTTGGCAAGGATGTGGGAAAAAAGGAACCCTGGTACAGTGCTGGTGGGAATGTAAGCTAGTGCAACCAGTCTGGAAAAAAATATGGAGGCTACTTAAAAAGCTAAACATTGATCTACCATATGATCCACCAATCCCATTCCTGGGGATATACCCAAAGAAATGCAACACAGGTTACTCCAGAGGCATCTGCACACCCATGTTTATTGCAGCACTATTCACAATAGCCAAGTTATGGAAACAGCCAAGATGCCCCACTACTGGATTAAGAAAATGTGATACTTTTACACAATGGAGTTTTACTCAGCCATGAAGAAGAATGAAATCTTATCAATCCCAAGCAAATGCATGGAACTGGAGAACATCATTCTGAGCGAGGTTAGCCAGGCTCAGACGACCAAAAATCATGTTTTCCCTCATATATGGACTTTAGATTTCGGGCAAATACAGCAGTGTTGTTGGACTTGGGTCACACGCTAAGGGGAGAGCACATACGGGAGTTATGCGGATAGGTAAGAAACCCAAAACATGAATATGTTTGATGTCCCCACAGCAGAGGAGCTAATACAGAAACCTTAAAGTGACAGAGGTCAATATGGGAAGGGGATCAGGAGCTAGTGAAAAGATCAGTTAGAGATGAATCAATTATGGTTGTAATACATTTGTGCATGGAAGCAATGCTAGGAATCTCTCTGTATAGCTATCCTTATCTCAACTAGCAAAAACGCTTTGTCTTTCTTATTATTGCTTATGCCTTCTCTTCAACAAAATTGGAGAAAAGGGCAGAACAGGAAGCGAGGGGGTGGAAGGAGGGAGAGAGGGGGCAGGGAGTAGGGGGGAGAAATGGCCCAAACAATGTATGCACATACAAATAAATGAATTTTAAAAAAAAGAAAATGACAAGTTGAAATGGCAGTCCTATGCCCAGCCTGCTGATTTTGTTTTCTAGCTCCCCTTCCTAGAACATGTGATCTATGACGTCATCGAGACTTCCCTCTTAGGTTAATCTCACTTCATCTGGTTTTATTTTGTGTTACAGGGCATGTGTAGTACCTATAACAAAACCTGAAACTAGCATTAATTTATTTGGATAAAATTAAGAAATGACTGGAACTTACTTGCTCAAGCATTGTATTACTACGTGAATATTCTAGTATTTGGGGAGTCACCATTTAAAGAATTTTACTTGGACATTCTAATTGTGATCTCAGACATACCTGTTCTGATTTCTGTAGCTATCTTTTCTGTTATGTGTAAGGCTGCATTGTGGTGGGTTTTGGCCCAGCAAGGTCAGGAAAAGAATTTCTTCAGGAAAAGATTTTATCAATCTCAAATAAAAATACAAGAATCCCACAGGTTTAGCTCTAGGGGTGTGTATTGTGTAGTATATGCAAGTTGTTTTATTGTGTGTATGCAATGTACGTTGGTTCAAGCTAACAAGAAAAAAATTTCACCAGTTGAAAATTGTTCTCAGTAATATTTTTTATAATAATAGGTCACAAGCTGAAATAATATTTTTTACTTCAAAAGTAAGAGGAATGCCTAGTTGTAGTAGACAGGTGTGTTCTCTAATTTGGAGTATAGAAATTCCATAACTGTGTTTAACTTATTCCTTTGTGCCACTTAAATCTGATTATTCTGGACATATTAAGGTTATATCTATGTAAGATTTCTCATTAAGTGACCCAAATTAGTAAGTATGCTTCAGTTTCTTAACATTTCAGTAGTGGGTCGAATTGTGTCCTCCAAAAATATATCCAGATACTACCCTGAGTACCTTTGAATGTGACCTAAATGGAAATAAGGTCTTTGCAAATGTAATTAAGCTAAGGATCCCCAGATAAGATCATCATGAATTTAAGATGCGTTCTCAACCCAACAATTCTTTCAAGAGAAGGGAGAGATTTGAGACACAGAAGCACACAGAAGGGAAAGCCATGAGAAAATGGAGACAGAGACTGGAGTGATACTTCTACAAGCAAAGGAATACCAACCATGGTCACAGTCACTGGAAGCTAGAAGAGAGGTGTGGGACAGATTTTCCCCTAGAGCCTGAGAAGGAACCAATCTTGACAACACCTGGCCACCAGAACAATAAGACAATAAATTTCTATTGTGGTACTGGGGTTTCAAATTAGGGCTTTGTGAATGCTATATGAGTGCTCCACCACAAAAGTCACTCCTTTATACTTTGGTTATTTTGGAGATAGGGTCTCACTTTTTGCCCAGGCCAGCCTTGACTGCAGTTCTATTTATGCTTCTAGCAGTTGCTGGGATGACAAGTGCATGCCACCAAGCCCAGTTATTGTTTGAAATTGGGGTCATGTGAACTTTTTGCTTGAGCTGGCCTTAAACTATATGAAGTTTTTGCCTGGGCTGGCTTGGAGTAATTTTTAAAGGCAGCAATGGACAACTAATATGGCTTCTAAGATGGTGGAGCTATGAGCTGGGCTTCACCTCTTCAGAATGTATCAATAGTGCCATACATATTTATGAAGAAAGGCTCTCAAAGGACACTGAGGAGAAAAAGGATGTAAAGCTCTGCTTTTGCATATGACCTTTCTTTCAAACAAGATACTCAGATGTATATTCTGATATATCAACATTTCCTTTTTTTCACTAGATTGTGTTATTGTATATGTTTCAATTGACCTTAGTGTTTCCAAAACAGGTACATGGATTTTTTTTAGGATTTGTGACTGATAATTTTTATATTCTCACTCTGCAAAAACTAAGCCTAGGAGCAGAATGCCCCACCCAATATATGGTCAAGACTTGGGCCAGCACAGTATCTATGGGCCTGGAATTTTCTGAAACAGAGATTATGATTGGAAAACTCATCAGACCTAGAGCTAGAGATCCTGACAGTTGATCTGCATCTTGGAGTAAAAGAAAGAGAAACTGTGGGGAAAAACCCTCCATATGCATTGTGAAAATACACTCTTAGCCAAGCACAAGTACTGTGGGATTTTCCTTTTTTGTTATACTTCCAAGTCAGAGTAGAATATGGAAGGATGAAGAATTCAAAGTCTTACTTTGCAAGACTGTGCATGGTTGTGGTTGTGCAGGTGTGTGAATGTATGTCTGTCTGTGTGTGTGTTTGGTTGTGTTTATGTGTGTTGGGGTGGGAAGTGTTACAGGGTCCAATGGGACAGGTATCTCTTAGTTCCCAAGGACTTGATATGAAATTGGTGAGAAATTACTCTTGCAGTCAAGACAGTGATATCAGCAGTGACATCATCACACCTGAAGCAACAGGAAGCACCAGTGAGGAGATTGCATTCTTCAAATTTTTGAAAATACTTAGAGGATAACTTTGCAGTTGGCTGAAGTAGAGTCAAAGAGCCCATGCAATCTGGTCATTTTGGTGAGCATTGTCTACATGGAATAGGCTCTATTCACCCTGTAAAATGCTACAATTAACCATTCAGGTCAAATGCAATTGAGGCAGTAGGGCATCTCAGGGCATGAAGAAATTCGGAGAAAGAGAACCAAGAGCGAAGACAGATTGCAGGAAAAGTGGGAGGCAAGGCTCTTGAAGTCATTGGAGAGGATGAGCAGATTACATTTCGAAGGTTATGCAAATGACAAAACATTACTTTTATTTTATTGTTTGCTATTGCCATCTTAGGGCAGTTTAGTTACCTAAATATATGCATCTCTTTTAGAAATCTCTGTGCTGATTTACATCCCTCTGAGATGGGACTGCTTACAAGAAAAACATGAGGAAACAACTTAGGTCTGAGAATAATCCAGTGAAGAATAAAACTAATCAATTAAGTGAATAGTTTTACAGATTTAGTTACAGAGGAAATCTGGGGAAGCGGTAATACATGCTTTTTTTTTTTTCAAATAAGTATTGAATTAGAAAAAAATAATTTCATTTTACATTTTAGCTACCAGGAGGAAGTGTTTTCCTAGACATTTCCTATTATTTACTGCATGCTATATACCTGTTCCTAATCAATTGCAGAGAATGAGGTTTCCCTCTGAATTGCAACTGTAAACAATCCATACATTTAGCTTATTCAATTAGGAAACCATGCTTTCAGGGGGAGCCTTTTCTTTTTTTTTTGGTGATTGATGTGTAGTATTTTTTAAGATTCTGTCTTGACTTAAAAAGTAAAATTCAACATTTCAGGGAGTGGTGGAATCAACATGCCAGCCAGAACTAAACATATTCAAGGGAAACATTCCGAAAAGCAAACCAGTATGTATTGGCAACTAACCCTGCTTTTCTAAATTCTGTATAACTACCTACTGCTAACAACGGCCATGAGTCAAATCCAATGTTCTGAAGTAAGTGAAAGTCAGGTCTGAAATTGGACTCTTGAATATGAGAGAAAGTATAAAAATGTAATAAAATCTCCATAAGTTAAGGATAAATTTCATAAGATATTTTGACAGAGTAGCCAGTATGTTTTCTGCAAGCCAGAAACTTATATTCTACTCTGTGATTAGTAGAGGAAATATTTTATAAGGAAATTATTTTTAAAATTACTTAAGACATTTACATGGGTTAAATTTCAGTTTTTTTTGTTTGCTTAGCAAACACACTAGTGCATGTATCACTGACATTACAGTGAATATAAATACAAATATAAATTGAAGCATAATGAATGAAACTATAAAGATGGCAAGAACACAAATGTTATTTCATGATTAAAAGAAGAGAACACAATAGCAATTTTTCACATCTCAATTCAAGGGAAACAATAGTGACACTATCATGCTTGTAGTTTGCAAGTCTGTCAGATTCTGTGCCTCCTCTGAGGTAGGCAAGAAAAGCAGCATATAATTATAAATGTGAAAGATGTCTCTACAGAGTAGAACCATCATTTCACAAATTATAAGGCTCACAGAATCCTGAAAGTTTTAATCCTTGGTGAAGTGTACAGAAGACACCTTAACAGTGTAATTTATAGAATACCATTTTTTCCACATTTAGCTTTTTTCATATTAGTTTATTATTAAAAATTCTTCCTTAGCTACCTGGCAAACTTTTCTTTAACTTTCCAGAATATTCAGGAGACATTCAGATGAGACATTCTTGTCAAACTCAATGAGAATTCAAGAAGCAAGCTATAATAAAAAATGAATAAACATACTTTATTGATATTAGTTTTGTTATAAACATCTTTAGCAGTTACAAGTAATTGTTCACTTAATGTCAGGTTACATGTTTTGTTTATTGTTTTTACTCACTCATTTGTGCATGCAGTGTTTGGACTATCTTTCCCCTGTTCCTCACTCCTCCCTTTCCTCCCCACCCCCTTCCTTCCAGGCAGAACCTGTTCTGCCACCTTCTCCCATTTTGTTGAAGAGAAGACATAAGCAATAATAAGGAAGACATAATGTTTTTGCTAGTTCGACATAAGGCTAGCTATATAGAGAGATTCCTAGCATTGATTCCAGGCACATGTGTACTACAACCTGAATTGATTCATCTCTACCAGACCTTCACTACTTCCTGGTCATCTTCCCACAGTGACCTCTGTCATTTTAAGGTTACTATATTAAAAAAGTTTTATTTTATTTGAGAAACAAAATGATATCATTGTTACTTTTTCATTAAGATTTAGTTTACCTACCACCTCATTTGTGTGTAATTGATAATGTTTATTTAAATTAGAACATTAATTCTGATTGGGGCAGCTTCATTTTCTTCAATACAGAAGTGAGCCATGGATATGGCTGGTTCATGTGCTCTTTCAAAAACAAATGAGCCTAATAGGACATTTGCCAGGATAAGAAGCCATGCCATTTCTGGATGGAATTAGGGAAAGGAGGATGGGAGTTGACATTAATTGGGATAGAAGTTCCTATGTGCTAAGAAAGCTAGATATAGGAAAAGACAAACCAGGAGAACTGAAGAGTCTTCAATAGATTTGTGCCTTCCATTAAGCTTTAATATCCTATTCTGGAATTCTGTTCTTAAAATTACGGTAAAATGGTTCCTGATCACCTCCAGCTCTTCTCCTTTGTCTTTTGTTACAGATAATCCATCAATAAGATGATTTCTTAAAGTTTAAGGCAAAGTCAACTCTCAGCCTTTTGGCTAAAGATCTTACCTTTATCCAAAATCAACCTTTCTGAAACAACAATATTGCTAAAAGAGCTTGTTGTTTGTTTTAGAGCAACATGTGCTACCTTTTATATAACCTTACTGCAATTTCAACATATGGAGCATGTCACTCTCAACATGACCTCTCTGTATAATTATAAGACAAAACATCATCTACTTGACAAGTAATTTAATACTTTGCCCCTCCTCCTTGTCCAGTTGTGGTCTTTCCTTTATAAAGTACTTGGTATAACCTAGCATCCTTTGAATCTCAGCTCTCAACTCTAGATCAGCCATGGAGTTATGAGCCTCAAACAGAAAACTTGTGATGTGTATGATAGAAACGAGAATACTGCATTTATTTCAAGAGAAAAGAACTCCCACATTTGATTAACAACACTTCCATAATAAAATAGGATACTTATATTATATTCTCTGGGCTCCTTTAGAAAGAGGGCTGTATCTTTTTATCTTTAGCACCAAGCACAGGCTTAGCATAAAAACTAAAGTTTACCCTCATTGTTTGTCCAACAAATGAGAAAACACATAAATAAACAAGTGAACAAATGGCACAGATAGCTAGTATAGCAAAATTGATCACAGAAATCACTGGCAAATAAATGTTTTTGATATTAATTTTCTCCAATTCAGTTATAATGTCATTAAGTGGAGTATTATGAGTTGGTAGTTTCATGTATATCACTTAAACTACTTTTAAGATATTGAGGTGTTATCGATTGAAGAAATAGTTGCTTTAATAATATAATAGTGAGAGATCCAAGATGGTAGCTGGGTAGAGGCAGAAATCCTAAGCTCCATGACTCCAGAAACCTCTTTGAGATGTTGGAGCTACACTTGGATAATTCTGATTGCTTCTAGCCAAAATAATAACTGCCATCATATTAGGTGCAGAAAAAAAATTCAGACTGACCCTTAAATGAGCCTTTAATTGCACCTAACAGCTGTGACCCATAGCACAGCCAACAAGATGGGTCTGACCCTGGGAAAAACCCCCTGTCTGTTTTGCTCTCTCTCTCTCTCTTTTTTTCTTTCCTTCTCATCTTCTTCCATCAAGCAGAAGACAGGGCATCAATCAGAATCAAACTCTGTCACATCCTGAACCCATAGCCCATGGAAAACCTCCCATGCCATACTGTACTGAGAAAAGTTGGCAACATTTTTCTCTGCTGCTGCCAGCTCCAAACCTGCTTGTGTGTGAATTGGCAGAATGAACAGGTGAGCATCACACACCATATACAACTCCCCCACCCACCCCCTTGGAATATAAACCAGCACAGTCCCTGGGCAGACTGAACCCCCCCAACAAAAGTGAAAAACATAAATAGTGAACTGTAATCTAAAACCAACAGTGGAGTGTGGGTGGGAGGCTGTACCTGCTCCAGGGAACAGGGTTGGGACAAGGAGATAAACTGTCAGAGCCCAACTCTCAGTGCAGGAAAGGCAGGATGATAGGCCATCTCCCAAAGCAGGGAAGGTGGTAGATCCTAGAGCTGATCTCCTGGGCAAGAGGGAAGTATTCAAAACCAAGCTGTCCACCTTGCTGGGGAAGGAGCTAACCAAATAGAGCTGCAACTGAAGGATAACACAACTACTGGCTGGTTAAGGCAACAGCTCTGACCACCCTGCATGAACTGGCAGACTTACCTTACCTCACAATTTCAATTAAACTGGTGGACAGAAGAACCAAACACTACTCACAAGCCAGGCACCTGGTGAGACCTTGTCAGACCTTCTGTTTGTATACCAATACCAGGACTGGATGCTAGAGAAATAACTCCAGAACTTAAACCAAAGACTGAAGTTCTATTGGTCCTGAACCTGGTGTTTTTTATTTGGTTTTTTGTGGGTTCTTTTTAATTTTATTTTTGTATCTATTTTCTTTTTACCTTCTGTAATTTTAACTTCAATATCACTATCTTCTTATTGCTATTCTTACCCCCTTCACTCTTCCTTCTTCTCCTGTGCTACAATCCATTGTTCTCCCTCCCAACTACTGTTACCCACTCTTTTCCTGTCTTTACCTCCCCCTCTATTCTTCCCCCAACCTATCACCACACTACTTCTCCCTCCTATACACTTGCCACCCACTGACTAGCCTATTGTACCAACTTTACACACCCCAGCCCCCTGAAATCCCTGATTCAAGCACCCTACACTACAACAATGGAAATATACCCAAATACACACAAGGGCCACAATACCCAGATCCCACATACCTTTTCCCCATTTACCCACCCCACTTCCTGCCCCCCCTTTTAAGTACCACATTGAACAATTTCCCAAATTTCTATATCTAGCCTAACAAGCATTATCCTTCCAATTCCAACAGTTTATAGATAATATCACCATTGGAGCTTCTATGTAATATATAATAACTGGTCTGGCATTAAACCTGTGATTTGTTATTGCTAAATTACACTTCCAGGCCTGGGACTGAAATAGCACAATAACCTAGCTAAAAACTAAGCTAGTCACAACACAAAAATTAATCAAGGGAAAGAAAACAGGCAATTAAAACCACCAACTTGCCTATCAAGAACATAGCTGCACAGCACCAAGTGGAGTGATGGGAAGAAAAAGAAGGGATGGAAACCACTCTCCTCAAAAAAGTAATTCAATACAGGTTTCAGTGGGAAGATAAGAAAATGGATACCCAGTTCCTGACCCTCCCCCTCACAAAAAATGATAAATGTCACTAAGGAGCCCAGCGATGCCCACAAAAACACTCTCAAAGAAGAAATCTTGCAAGAAACCATAGAGAAATTCATGGAGAAGATACTAGACATAGTTAACCAGAATGTTCAAGAGGCACTGAAGAAATTTCAAGACACCACAAATAAAGAATATGAGAAGACACAGAAACAAATAAATGAACTCAGTAATGACTTAAACAAACAACAAAGTGAAACAAAAGACACTACAAAAAGAGAGATAAATGAATTAAAGATGACAACAAAAAATATAAAACAGGAGTTGAACAAAGATATTCAAAACTTCAGAAAAAAGAATCAAACAGAAATCCTGGAAATAAAAAGTCCCTTTAATCAAAGAAAAAACACAGTGGAAAGCCACTCCAGCAGTCTACAACAAGTAAAAGACAGACTCTCAGAGCTCAAAGATAAAACAGAAATTAAACAAAAAAAACCCAGAAGAAATCTTAGTCAAACAACTCAAAAGCTGTGACAGTAATATGCAAGAACTCGGCTATTCCATGAAAAGACCAAACCTGAGAATCATGGACATGCAGAAGGAAAAGAGGTGTAAGCAAAAGGGATATGTAATACATTCAATAAAATAATAATAGAAAATTGCCCAAATCTTGAGAAATTTTGCCCATTCAGGTACAGGAAGCCTCCAGAACACCAAACAGAATTGACCAAAAAGAAGCTCCCCATGGTATATTGTTATTAAAACAAGATGCACAGAGAAAAGAGAAAGAATATTGAAGGCTGTAAGACAGAAAAAACAAATAACATACAAAGGTAAACCCATCAAAATAACAGCAGATTTCTGAACAGAAACCTTAAAATCAATGTGGGCATGGAGTGAGATATTCTGGGCCCTGAATGAAAATAATTTCAGCCCTAGGATACTCTACCCAGCAAAACTATCATTCAAAATAGATGGAGCAATAAAAGTCTTCCACAATAAGCAGAAACTGAAACAATTTATGACCACCAAGCCACCACTAAGAAGATTCTACAAGGAATTCTGCACACAGAAGATGAAAGCAAACAAAACCACTAGAGGACAGGAAGTATCAAACCACAGGAGAAGAAAAGACAAGGAATCAGAAAGCAACACTGATTCAGCTGCATACAATCAAACCCTTAAGCAACAAGAACAACTAAATGGCAGGAATCACCACACACCTATCAATATTAACACTGAATGTCAATGGACTCAACTCCCCCATCAAAAGACACCTTTTGGCAAGCCAGATTAAAAAGGAAGGTCCAGCAATTTGTTGTTTACAAGAGACCCATCTCATTGGCAGAAACAAACACTGGCTTAGGGTGAAAGGCTGGAAGAAGATTTACCAAGCCAGTGGCCCCCCAAAACAGGCAGGAGTAGCAATACTTATATCAGACAAAGTAGATTTCAAACTTACATTGGTCAAATGAGATAAAGAAGGACACTTTATACTAACAAAAGAGGCAATACACCAAAAGGAAGTAGCAATTAAGGTCAATCTATATACACCCACTGAGGGGCACCCAATTTCATCAAACATACTATAATGGAGTTAAAAGAACATATTGATTGCAACACAGTGGTAGTTGGAGACTTTAATACCCCTCTATCACCAATAGATGGTCATCTAAACAAAAAAATCAATAAAGAAATTCTAGAACTAAATCACACCATAGATCAAATGGACCTAGCTGATGTCTACAGAATATTTCATCCAACAACACAATGTACATTCTTCTTAGCAGCCCATGGAACTTTCTCCAAAATTGATCATATCTTAGGACACAAGGCAAGCATCAGTAAATATAAGAAAATCGAAATAATCCCCTGCATTCTACCTGATCACAATGCATTAAAAATGGAACTCAAAAACAAAACAGCAGCAGAAAATATGCAAACAATTGGAAGCTGAATAACACATTGATCAATGATCAGTGGGTCATAGAAGAAATATGAGAGGAAATTAAAAGGTTCCTGGAAGTTAATGAAAATGAAAACACCACCTATCAGAACCTATGGGACACAGCAAAGGCAGTCCTAGGAGGAAAGTTTATGGCCATGGCTGCATATTCTAAAAGGACAGAAAGATCTCAAATAAATGACCTAATGCTACATCTCAAACTCATAGAAAAACAAGAACAAGCTAATCCTAAAACAAGCAGGAGAAAAATAATAAAAATAAGGGCTGAAATTAATAAATAGACACCAAAATCATATAAAGAAACAACAAAACAAAGAGCTGGTTCTTTGAAAAAATAAACAAGCTTGACAAGTCCCTGACAAATCTGACTAAAATGAGGAGGGAAAAGACCAAACCAGTAAAACAGAAATGAAAAAGAGGAGATAACAATAAACAGCATGGAAATCCAAGGAATCATCAGAGACTACTTTGAGAATCTATATTCCAATAAACTGGAAAATGTTGAAAAAATGGACAATTTTCTAGATATATATGACAATCCAAAACTGAACCAAGAGGATATGAACCACCTAAACAGATCTATAATGCATAACGAAATTGACGCAGCATAAAGGGTCTCCCTAAAAAGAAAAGTCCAAGACCTGATGGATTCTCTGCTGAATTCTACCAGACTTTTACAGAAGAACTAATACCAATTATCCTTACACTTTTCAATGAAAGAGTAAAGGAAAGAACAACACATAACTCAATCTATGAAGCCAGTAGCACACTAATCCCAAACCAGACAAAGACTCATCCAAAAAGAACTATAGGCCAATCTCTGTAATGAATATTGATGCAAAAATCCTCAATAAAATAATGGCAACCTGAAACCAACACCTATGAGAGAGATCATTTACCAAGACCAAGTAGGCTTCATCCCAGGGTTGCAGAGATGGTTCAACATATGCAAATCAATAAATGTAATACAGCACATTAAGAGCAGCAAAGACAAAAACCACTTGATCATCTCAATAAATGCAGAAAAAGCCTTTGATAAGACTCAACACTACTTCCTGATAAAAGCGCTAAGAAAACTAGGAAAAGAAAAAATGTACCCCAACATTATAAAGGCTATATATGACAAACCTATAGCCAATATCATACTTAATGGGGAAAAACTGAAACCATTTCCCCTAAAGTCAGGAATGAGACAAAGATGCGCACTGTCCCCAATCCTATTCAACATAGTCCTGGAATTCCAAGCCATAGCAATAAGGCAAGAAGAAGAAATAAAAGGAATACAAATAAGTAAAGAAATAGTCAAAGTATGCCTATTTGCACAAGACATGATCCTATACCACAAAGAAAGACCCAAAAAACTCCACTGAAAATCTCCTAGACACCATAAACAGCTTCAGTAAAGTAGCAGGATACAAAATCAACTTACAAAAATCAGTAGCCTTTCTATACACCAATAATGAACAAATTGAGAAAAAAAATACAGGGAAACAATTCCATTTACAATAGCTTCAAAAAAAATCAAATACCTAGGAACAAACTTAACAAAGGATGAAAATGACCTCTACAAGAAGAACTGGAAACCCCTGAAGAAAGAGATTGAGGAAGACTACAGAAGGTGGAAAGATCTCCTGTGCTCGTGGATTGGCAGAATCCACATAGTAAAAATGGCTGTCACTATGATCATAGAGTGCTACCAAAAGCACTCTACATGTTCAATGCAATTTCCATCAAAATTCCTATGACATTCATCACAGAGATTGAAAAATCAACCCTAAAGTTCATTTGAAAACACAAGAGACCACAAATAACCTAAGGCAATACTCAGCAAAAAAGAGCAAAGCTGGAGGTATCACAATAACCAACTTCAAATTATACCACAGAGCCATAGCAATAAAAACAGCATGGTACTGACACAAAAACAGATATGAAGACCAGTGGAACAGAATAGAGGGCCTGGATATGAATCCACACTGCTATGCCCACCTTATTTTTGACAAAGGCACCAAAAATATACAACAGAGAATAGACAGTCTTTTCAACAAATGTTGCTGGGAAAAGTGTTTATCAGCCTATAGAAAACTGAAACTAGATCCATGTCTGTAACCCTATACAATTATTAACTCAAAGTGGATTAAGCATCTTAATATCAGACCTGAGACCTTGAAGTTAGTACAGGAAAGAGGAGGGAATACTCTGGAAGCAATAGTATAGGCAAGGACTTCCTCAGTAGAACTCCAGCAGCCCAGCAATAAGAGAAACGATGGACAAATGGAACTACATGAAATCAAAAAGCTTCTGCGCAAAAAAAGAAATGGTCTCTAAATTGAAGAGACACCACCCACAGAGTGGGAGAAAATATTTGGTGGCTATACATCAGACAAAGGACTGATAACCACAATATACAGGAGTCTCAACAAACTAAACTTCCCCAAAATCAATGAACCAATAAATAAGTGGGCAACTGAACTAAACAGAACTTTTTTGAGGGAAGATGTCCGAATGGCCAAAAAACACATGAAAAAATTCTCACCATCCCTGGCCGTGAAGGAGATGCAAATCAAAACCACACTAAGATTCCACATCACTCCTGTTAGAATAGCTATCATTAAGAACACCACAGACAACAAACGTTGGTGAGCCTGTGGGGAGAGAGGAACCCTCACACACTGCTGGTGGGAATGTAAGCTAGTACAAACACTTTGGAAAACAATATGGAGGCTTCTTAAAAAACTAAACATAGATCTGCCATAAGATCCAGCAATATCACGCTCAGGGATACACCCAGAGGAATGCGACTCAGGTTATTCCAAAGGCACCCGCACACTCATGTTTATTGCAGCATTATTTACAACATCCAAGCTATGGAAACAGCCAAGATGCCCCACTACTGATGAATGGATTAAGGAAATGTGGTATTCATACACAATGGAATTTTATTCAGCCACAAAGAAGAATGAAATTTTGTTGTTCGCAGGAAAATGGGTGGAACCGGAGAGTATCATCTTAAGTAAGTTAGTCAGGCTCAGAATGCCAAAACACTCATGTTCTCCCTCTAATGTGGATTATAGACCTAAACCAGATCACACACTTAGGGAGAGTGCACATTGGAGGGACAGGGAAAGAGAAGGAAACCAAAAACTTGAATGTACTTGATATGCTCACTTCAGAGGAGTGAATAAAGTAATCTTAAACTGGCCTAGGCTGCTATGGGAAGGAGACTATGAAGTAGTGAAGAGGTCTGGTAGAGATGAACCAATGGGCTGTAACAACACAAGGAATCTCCCTGTGTAGCTACCTTCATCTCAAACTAGCTGAAGTGCTGTTTTTCTTTTTTTCTTATGTTTTTTCTTCAACAGAGAAACAAGAGAACAAGAGGGTGGAATAGGTTCTGCCCTGAATCGAGGGATGGTGGGAGGGGGAAGGGGGGAGAGAGGAAACCCAAACAATGTACACAAATATGAATAAATCTAAAAACAATAAAAAAGAGAAAAAAGTTATATCATAGCAAGCACTCCCTGCACACCTACTGTTGTGATTCTAAGCAATGTAGAATTTAATCCCGCAACTCCCTAGAGGAGATTGTGTCGCCATCCAGCCAGCAGAGCACAGGAAGGCTGAGTAACTTGGGAAAGGCTTCACAGCTAAGTTGCTGAGCCAGGCTGCTCCTTAGACAATCAACCTTCACACTATACTGCCAGTGAGAGCCACAATATTCAAATTTACTGCTTTAAATAATAAAATTTTCTACCATTTCTACACTTTACATTTTAAAGGAAGTGATTTTGGTATCCTTTTAATTTTTCTGTAGTGGAGCAGAGAACATGAGGCGAGTGAAAACATCATTTCACTGTACACTGGATAAACCAGGTACTAGGCAGAGTTCTGCAGTGACGTAGAACCAACAGGTCACACACATACCTACATTCATTCTCACACACAAATATGAGTGTGCGCATATGCACACACGCACATGTGCACACACAACATAATTTACACATGTATGCAGATATGCACATATACACAGATGCACACACATACACATATGCACGCACATACACATGTATGCACACACAGACACCTGCACACACATACACCCAACTCACAGATGCATACATGCATGAATACACATGCACACATATACATGAGTGTGCACATATACACAAATATGCACACATGCACATATACACAATACACATGTACACAGACATGTACACATACTCACATACAAATAGATGCACACATGTGTACACTCATACACATGTGCACACGATACACATCTGGACCCTCATACACAAGTGTTCACCCACATGCACACATATACACCTGTACATGCATGAACACACATGCACATGTATGCACACACATACACACCCACCCAACATGGGAAGACCTATTCTGAAAACTGGCTCACACAGGGTGGAAGGAGAGGAGTTGCACCACCAGCTATCTGTAGGCTGGAATTGGGATGGCTGATGGTGCAGTTCCTAATTCAAATTCAAAAGGCTGAGAGCCAGGGGTGTGGGAGAGGTGCTGATATAAGTCTTGAGGTCTGTGGCGGATCAAGAAACAGGAGCCCTGATGTCTCAGAGCAGAAAATGGATGTCTGAGCTCAAACAGAGAGCAAATTTGTGCTTTCTCCTCCTTTTTGTTCTGGCCAAGCCCTCAAATGATTAGACCATGCCCATCTGCGTTGTTCAGAGTAGCTCTTTCTTCCTGGGTCCACTTTTTCAAATGCTACTGTCTTCTGAAAACACCCTCACAAGCAACCCAGAAATGTTTATGAGATATCTGAGCATTCCACGATGTAATCAACTTGACATGTAGAAGTCACTATTGCAGACCAAGAAAAGCAAAGTTAGGATATGATTCCAGCAACCCAAAGACTCAGTGGCATTCCAAGCAGTTAAACTGGGAGAAAATGCCTAAGAAAAAATAATTTTAAAAGAGAAAATAAATTATTCATTTATTTAAAAATATTAATATTTTTGATTGACAAATCATAATTGCATATGTTTATGGGGAACAGTGCGATGTTTTGATACATATGTATATATTGTGCTATAATTAAGTCAAACTAATTAACATTTCTATTTTCTTGCTTGCCTATTCTTTTTTATGGTAAGACATTTTAAATTCACTCTTTTTATTTTGAAATATGCAATACACTGTTAACATACTACAGTTGCTCAGCTGTACAGTATGTCTTAAAACATGTTCCTCCTCTTTATGTGAAACTTTGTTCCCTTTAATCAACAGCTCTTCCTTTCCTCCTTCATCCACCCAGCCTCTGGTAATCGTTGTTCAACTATCTGCCTCTCTGAGTTGAGTTTTATCCACTTCCACGTATAATGTGACCGTGCAGTGTTTGTCTCTCTGTGCCTGGCTTATTTCACATAGCATAATGTTCTTCTGATACACCCATGCTATTGCAAATGATTTTTCCCTTTTTAAGGCTGAACTGTATTTCCTTGTGCATAGGCAATACATTTTCTTCATCCATTTGTTCACCAATGTACACTTAGGCTATTTTCATATCTTGGCCACTGTGAATATGCTGCAGTGAGTCTGAGAGTGCAGCTATCCCCTTTGTTATATTCATTTCAGTTTCGTTGGATTCAGGCATAGAGGATGGGTAATGGATCATACAGAAGTTCCATTTTCAGTTTTTGAGGAGCCTCCAACCTGTAATCTAGAGTGGTTGTACTGCTTTCTTTTCCACCAATAATGTGGAAGAGTTGCCTTTTTTCTGCCCCTCTATTCAACACTTGATATCTTTCATCTTTTTTCTGAAAGTCACTCTGATAAGGAGATACCTTATTACAGTCTTAATTTGCATTTCCTGAGTGATCAGTGATGCTGAATGTTTTTTTCATGTATCTATTGGTAATGTGTACATCTTTTTAAAAAATAAAACCACAAGGTTAAGTTCTTGACCTTTATTCATGATGAATTAGTTGAGATAACTTTTAGAAACAGTTTTATTAGCATGTATTAGTTGTATGGAGGGGGGAGTTATTGTCACATTCCCCTATATCCCTACAATGTATCTTGGTTGGATTCATCCCCTTCATCATTCTCCTTCACCCCCTTGATCCGTACTTAAAACAATTTCAACAGGTTACATTGTTCTGTTTTCATACCAGTATATAAAGTACATCAACCATATTCACCCTTCTTCACTCCCTCCATTCCCCCTCCTCTTGCCATTTGTACCTACTTCTTAACAGGACCTGGTTTACATTCCATTTTTAAGTGTATATTCATTGTTTAAAGGGATTTTGCCATGGGATTTCACCCATGAATATATGGTGCCTTAATCAGATGAACCCCCTCTATTAACAGATTTTATTGTGTTTCATTATGCCTTCTTCCTACACAGTTGCAAGGTTATTTCTATATTATTCACTCTTGGTCATTCTCTTTTCCTCTCCTTCCTTTCCCTAGTCCCTTCCAACAGTCTGAGTACAGAGATATTCACCATACATGTGTATATGATCATGTTTGTATTTGAGCATACATTTATCTTTTGGTCTGTCTTCCACATATGAGAGAAAACATGTGACTTTTGTCTTTTTGAACCTGGCTTACTTTACATAACATGTTGATCTATAGTTCCATCCATTTACTGCAAACAACATAATTTCATTCTTCTTCTGAGAAATGTCTTTTCAGATACTTTGCCCATTTTTCATTGAGTTATTTGTTTTTGCTATTGAGTTGAGTTTCTTGTACATTTTGGGTATTAACCCCTTATGAAATGTATGGTTTACAATTATTGTCTGCCATTCTGTGAGTACTCTTTTCACTTTGTTGTTCTCTTTGCTGTGCAGACGGTTTTTTGTTTGACACAATCTCATTTGTCTATTTTTGCTTTTGTTGCCCATGCTTTCAAACTCATAAGTACAAAATTATTGCCAACTAATGACACTCATCTCTTTCCTAGTGTGTTTTCTTCTAGCAGTTTTACAGTTTTAAGTTTTTGGTCTATTTTGAGTTGGCTTTTGTCTTGTCATTTTCCTGTTGTGTGTTCTTGGTACCTTAGTCATAGTCTGTTGATTACAAACACATGGGCTTAATTCCTGGATTTCTATCCTGTTCACTTGCTCAATGTGTTTGCTTTTTTTATGTGGATATTATGGGTTTTTCAGTATGATAACTCTGTGTTTTAAAGTTAGGAAGTATGATGTCTCCAGCTTTGTTCTTTGTGCTCAAGATAGTTTTGGCTGTGTGAGGTCTTTTGTGGTTACATATGAATTTCTATTTCTGTGAAAAATGACATTGGAATTTTGATAGAGATTATATTGAATCTGTAGATTGATTTATGTACTATGAAAATGTTCACAATAATAATTATTTTATCTTTTTGTTTAAATTTACAACTAACAAATTTTTTGTGGCTATTGAAAGTGAAATCATTTTTTTGATTTACTTTTTAGGCAGCCTATTATTAGTACATACAAACACTGTTGATTTTTATATGTTGGCTTTGTGTCTTAAAACTTAAAGCATTTATCAGTTCTAATAGTTTTCAGTGGAGTCTTTGAGGTTTTCTATGTATAACATCAAGTATTAGGAAAATTGAGATAATGTCACTTCTTCCTATTTAAAAATTTTATCATTTTTGCATTTAATTACATGAGTATATATTATTTGGGTCACCTCTCCTCTTCCCTCCCTCCATCCCCCGCTCTGTTCCACACTCTTGTTCTCTGAGTTTGTCGGAAAAAAAACACGTAAGAAAAACAGCATTTTTGCTAGTTTGAGTTGAAGATAGCTATACAGGGAGATTCCTTATGTTGTTTCCACACATATGTGTATTACAACCCACAGTGGTTCATCCCTACCAGACCTCTTCACTGCTTCCTAGTCGCCTTCCCATAGTAGCCTCTGGCAGTTTAAGATTACTTTATTCACTCCTCTAGAGTGAGCACATCAACCACATTCAAGTTTTTGTTTTCCTTCTCTTTCCTTGTCTCTCCCATGTGCAGTCTCCCTTAGTGTGTGATCTGTGTCCAATGATATTACTGCATTTGGTTTAGGTTTGCTATCTCCATATGAGGGAGAACATGAGTTTTTTTTGCTTTCTGAGTCTGACTAGCTTCACTTAAGATGATGCTCTCCAGTTCTGTCCATTTTCCTGTGAATAACAAAATTTCAGTCTTCTTTGTGGCTGAATAAAATTCCATTGTGTATGAATACCACATTTCCTTAATCCATTCATCAATAGTGGGGCATCTTGGCTGTTTCCATAGCTTGGCTATGTAAATAATGCTACGATAAACATGGATGTGCAGGTGCCTTTGGAATAACCTGAGTTGCATTCCTTTGGGTATATCCCTAAGAGTGGTATTGCTGGATCACATGGCAGATCTATGTTTAGTTTTTTTAAGAGACCACCATATTGTTTTCCAAAGTGGTTGTACTAGCTTGCATTCCCACCTGCAGTATATGAGGATTCCTTTCAAACAAATGTTTAGCCTCGGAACATTTGTTGTTGTTTTTGATGGTTGCTGTACTAACAGGAGTGAGGTGGAATCTTACTGTGTTTTTGATTTGCATCTCCTTCATGACCAGGGATGGTGAGCATTTTTCATGTGTTTTTTGGCCATTTGGACATCTTCCCTCAAAAACGTTCTGTTTAGCTCAGTTGTCCACTTATTTATTGGTTCATTGATTTTGGGGGAGTTTAGTTTGTTGAGACTCCTGTATATTGTGGTTATCAGTCCTTTGTCTGATGTATAGCCACCAAATATTTTCTCCCACTCTGTGGGTGGTGTCTCTTTAATTTAGAGACCATTTCTTTTTTTGTGCAGAAACTTTTTGATCTCATGTAGTTCCATTTGTCCCTCGTTTCTCTTATTGCTGGGCTGCTGGAGTTCTACTGAGGAAGTCCTTGACTATACTATTGCTTCCAGAGTATTCCCTCCTCTTTCCTGTACTAACTTCAAGGTCTCAGGTCTGATATTAAGATGCTTAATCCACTTTGAGTTAATAATTGTATAGGGTTACAGGCATGGATCTAGTTTCAGTTTTCTACAGGCTGATAACCACTTTTCCCAGCAATATTTGATGAAGAGACTGTCTATTCTCTGTCGTATATTTTTGGTGCCTTTGTCAAAAATAAGGTGGGCATAGCAGTGTGGATTCATATCCAGGCCCTCTATTCTGTTCCACTGGTCTTCATATCTATTTTTGTGTCAGTACCATGCTGTTTTTATTGCTATGGCTCTGTGGTATAATTTGAAGTTGGTTATTGTGATACTTCCAGCTTTGCTCTTTTTTGCTGAGTATTGCCTTAGGTATTTGTGGTCTCTTGTGTTTTCAAATGAACTTTAGGGTTGATTTTTCAATCTCTGTGATGAATGTCATAGGAATTTTGATGGAAATTGCATTGAACATGTAGAGTGCTTTTGGTAGCACTCTATGATCATAGAGTGACAGCCATTTTTACTATGTGGATTCTGCCAATCCACGAGCACAGGAGATCTTTCCACCTTCTGTAGTCTTCCCCATTCTCTTTCTTCAGGGGTTTCCAGTTCTTCTTGTAGAGGTCATTTTCATCCTTTGTTAAGTTTGTTCCTAGGTATTTGGTTGTTCTTTGAGGTTATTGTAAATGGAATTGTTTCCCTGTATATTTTTCCTCAATTTGTTCATTATTGGTGTATAGAAATGCTACTGATTTTTGTAAGTTGATTTTGTATCCTGCTACTTTACTGAAGCTATGTATGGTGTCTAGAAGATTTTCAGTGGAGTTTTTTTGAGTCTTTGTGGTATAGGATCATGTCTTGTGCAAATAGGCATATTTTGACAGTTTCTTTACTTATTTGTATTCCTTTTATTTCTTCTTCTTGCCTTATTGCTATGGCTTGGAATTCCAGGACTATGTTGAATAGGAGTGGGGACAGTGTGCGTCTTTGTCTCATTCCTGACTTTAGGGGAAATGGTTTCAGTTTTTCCTCATTAAGTATGATGTTGGCATAAGTTTGTGTTGAGGTACATTCCTTCTATTCCTAGCTTTCTTAGAGCTTTTATCAAGAAATGGTGTTAAATCTTACTGAAGCCTGTTTATGCATCTATTGAGATGATCAAGTGGTTTTTGTTTTTGCTTCTATTAACGTGCTGTATTACATTTATTGATTGTGTATGTTGAACCATCTCTGCAACCCTTAGATGAAGGTGACTTTGTCATGGTGAATGATCTTTCTGATATGTTGTTGAATTTAGGTTGCCATTATTTTATTGAGAATTTTTGCATCAATATTCATTAAGGAAATTGTTCTGTACTTCTCCTCTTTGGATGAGTCTTTGTCTGGTTTGAGGATTACTGTAATACTGGCTTCATAGATTGAATTAGGTGGTGTTCCTTCCTTTTCTATTTCATGGAAAAGTTTAAGGAGTGTAGGTATTAGTTCTTTTTTTTTTCCTGTCAATATTTTTTTTTCTTTTATTATTCATATGTGCATAGAAGGCTTGGGTCATTTCTCCCCCCTCCCCCCACCCCCTCCCTTACCACCCACTCCGCCCCCTCCCTCTCCCCCCTACCCCCTCAATACCCAGCAGAAACTATTTTGCCCTTATTTCTAATTTCGTTGTAGAGAGAGTATAAGCTGTAATAGGAAGGAACAAGGGTTTTTGCTGGTTGAGATAAGGATAGCTATACAGGGCATTGACTCACATTGATTTCCTGTGTGTGTGTGTTACCTTCTAGGTTAATTCTTTTTGATCTCACCTTTTCTCTAGTTCCTGGTCCCCTTTTCCTATTGGCCTCAGTTGCTTTTAAGGTATCTGCTTTAGTTTCTCTGCGTTAAGGGCAACAAATGCTAGCTAGGTTTTTAGGTGTCTTACCTATCCTCACCCCTCCCTTGTGTGCTCTCGCTTTTATCATGTGCTCAAAGTCCAATCCCCTTGTTGTGTTTGCCCTTGATCTAATGTCCACATATGAGGGAGAACATACGATTTTTGGTCTTTTGGACCAGGTTAACCTCACTCAGAATGATGTTCTCCAATTCCATCCATTTACCAGCGAATGATAACTATTCGTTCTTCTTCATGGCTGCATAAAATTCCATTGTGTATATAGATACCACATTTTCTTAATCCATTCGTCAGTGGTGGGGTATCTTGGCTATTTCCATAACTTGGCTATTGTGAATAGTGCCGCAATAAACATGGGTATGCAGGTGCCTCTAGAGTAACCTGTGTCACAGTCTTTTGGGTATATCCCCAAGAGTGGTATTGCTAGATCAAATGGTACATCAATGTCTAGCTTTTTAAGTAGCCTCTAAATTTTTTTCCAGAGTGGTTGTACTAGTTTACATTCCCACCAACAGTGTAAGAGGGTTCCTTTTTCCCCGCATCCTCGCCAACACCTGTTGTTGGTGGTGTTGCTGATGATGGCTATTCTAACAGGGGTGAGGTGGAATCTTAGCGTAGTTTTAATTTGCATTTCCTTTATTGCTAGAGATGGTGAGCATTTTTTCCTGTGTTTTTTGGCCATTTGAATTTCTTCTTTTGAGAAAGTTCTGTTTAGTTCACTTGCCCATTTCTTTATTGGTTCATTACTTTTGGGAGAATTTAGTTTTTTAAGTTCCCTATATATTCTGGTCATCAGTCCTTTGTCTGATGCATAGTTGGCAAATATTTTCTCCCACTCTGTGAGTGTTCTCTTCAGTTTAGAGATCATTTCTTTTGATGAACAGAAGCTTTTTAGCTTCATGAGGTCCCATTTATCTATGCTATCTCTTAGTTGCTGTGCTGCTGGGGTTTCATTGAGAAAGTTCTTACCTATACCTACTAATTCCAGAGTATTTCCTACTCTTTCCTGTATCAACTTTAGAGTTTGTGGTCTGATATTAAGATCCTTGATTCATTTTGAGTTAGTCTTCATATAGGGTGAAATACATGGATCTAGTTTCAGTTTTTTGCAGACTGCTAACCAGTTTTCCCAGCAGTTTTTGTTGAAGAGGCTGCTATTTCTCCATCATATATTTTTAGCTCCTTTGTCAAAGACAAGTTGGTTATAGTTTTGTGGTTTCATATCTGGGTCCTCTATTCTGTTCCACTGGTCTTCATGTCTGTTTTTGTGCCAGTACCATGCTGTTTTTAGTGCTACTGCTTTGTAATATAGTTTGAAGTCAGGTATTGTGATACCTCCTGCATTGTTCTTTTGACTGAGTATTGCCTTGGCTATTTGTGGCTTCCTGTGTTTCCATATAAATTTCACGGTAGACTTTTCAATCTCTTTAATGAATGTCATTGGAATTTTGATGGGAATTGCATTAAACATGTAGATTACTTTTGGGAGTATCGACATTTTTACTATGTTGATTCTACCAATCCATGAGCATGGGAGGTCTCCACTTTCTATAGTCTTCCTCAATCTCTTTCTTCAGAACTGTATAGTTTTCCTAGAGGTCTTTCACATCTTTTGTTAGGTTTGCACCTAGGTATTTGATTTTTTTTGAGGCTATTGTAAATGTCATTGTTTTCATACATTCTTTTTCAGTTTGTTCATTGTTAGTGTATAGAAATGCTAATGATTTTTCTATGTTGATTTTATATCCTGCTACCTTGCTATAGCTATTGATGATGTCTAGAAGCTTCTGAGTAGAGTTTTTTAGGTCTTTAAGGTATAGGATCATGTTGTCTGCAAATAGGGATATTTTGACAGTTTCTTTACCTATTTGTATTCCTTTTATTCCTTCTTCTTGCATAATTGCTCTGGCTAGGAATTCCAGTACTATGTTGAATAGGAGTGGAGATAGTGGTCATCCTTGTCTGGTTCCTGATTTTACAGGGAATGGTTTCAGTTTTTCTCCGTTAAGTATAATGCTGGCTGTAGGTTTGTCATATATAGCTTTTATAATGTTGAGGAACTTTCCTTCTATTCCTAGTTTTCTTAGAGCTTTTATCGTGAAATGGTGTTGGATCTTATCAAAGGCTTTTTCTGCTTCTATTGAGATGATCAAGTGGTTTTTGTCTTTGCTTCTGTTAATGTGGTTTATTACGTTTATTGATTTTCGTATGTTGAACCACTCCTGCATCCCTGGGATGAAGCCTACTTGGTCGTGGTGAATAATTTTTTTGATGTGTTGTTGATTTCAGTTTGCCATTATTTTGTTGAGGATTTTTGCGTCAATGTTCATTAAGGAGATTGGCCTATAGTTCTCCTTTTTGGAGGTGTCTTTGCCTGGTTTTGGGATAAGTATAATACTGGCTTCATAAAATGTGTTTGGCAGTTTTCCTTCCCTTTCTATTTCATGGAACAGTTTAAGGAGGGTTGGTATCAGTTCTTCTTTAAAGGTCTGATAGAATTCGGCAGAGAATCCATCAGGTCCTGGACTTTTCTTTTTGGGGAGACTCTTGATTGCTGCTTCAATTTCATTTTGTGTTATAGGTCTATTCAGGTGATTAATTTCCTCTTGGTTCAGTTTTGGATGGTTATATGTATCTAGAAATCTGTCCATTTCTTTAAGATTTTCAAATTTATTTGAATATGGGTTCTCAAAGTAGTCTCTAATGATTTCCTGGACTTCCATGGTGTTTGTTGTTATCTCCCCTTTGCATTCCTGATTCTACCAATTTGGGTTTTTTTCTCTCCTCATTTTAGTCAGGTTTGCCAGGGGTCTATCGATCTTGTTTATTTTTTCAAAGAACCAACTTTTTGTTTCATTAATTCTTTGTATGGTTTTTTTGGTTCCTATTTCATTGATTTCAGCTCTTATTTTTATTATTTCTCTCCTTCTATTTGTTTTGGGATTTGCTTGTTCTTGTTTTTCTAGGAGTTTGAGATGTATCATTAGGTCATTGATTTGGGATCTTTCAGTCTTTTTAATATATGCACTCATGGCTGTAAACTTTCCTCTCAGGACTGCCTTAGCTGTGTCCCATAGGTTCCGGTAGGTTATGTTTTCATTTTCATTAATTCCAGGAACTTTTTAATTTCCTTTTTTATTTCATCGATGATCCATTCTTCATTAAGTAATGAGTTATTTAGTTTCCAGCTGTTTGCATATTTTTTGTCTTTACTTTTGTTGTTGAGTTCTACTTTTACTGCATTGTGGTCAGATAGTATGCATGGTATAATTTCTATTTTCTTATATTTGCTGAGACTTGCTTTGTGCCCTAGGATATGATCTATTTTGGAGAAGGTTCCATGGCTTCTGAGAAGAATGTATATTGTGTAGAAGTTGGATAAAATGTTCTGTAGACATCAACTAGGTCCATTTGATCTATTGCATATTTTAGATCTTGGATTTCTTTATTGATTTTTTGTTTGAATGACCTATCTGTTGATGATAATGGGGTGTTAAAGTGTTCCACAACCACTGTGTTGATGTTTATATATGCTTTTAGGTCTTTCAAGGTATGTTTGATGAAATTGAGTGCATTGACATTGGGTCTATACAGGTTGATAATTATTATTTCCTTTTGGTCTATTTCCCCATTTATTAGTATGGAATGTCCTTCTTTATCTCGTTTGATCAATGTAGGTTTGAAGTCTACTTTGTCAGAGATAAGTGTTGCTACTCCTGCCTGTTTTCAGGGGCCATTGGCTTGGTAAATCTTCTTCCAGGCTTTCATCCTTAGCCTATGCTTATTTCTGTTGGTGAGATGAGTCTCCTGTAAACAACAAATTGTTGGATCTTCCTTTTTAATCCATTTTGTCAAGTGGTGCCTTTTGATGGGTGAATTAAGTCTGTTAACATTAAGCATTAGAACTGATAGGTTTGTGGTGATTCCTGTCATTTAGTTGTCTTAGTTGTTTTAAGGTTTGATTGTGTGTACCTAAGTTGAGGTTACTCTCTACTGTCTTGCTTTTTCTTTTCCTGTGGTTTGGTGCTGCCTGTCTTTTCATGGTTAAGTTGGGTTTCACTTTCTGTGTGCAGAATCCCTTGAAGAATCCTTTGTAGTGGTGGCTTTGTGGTCACATATTATTTTAGTTTCTGCTTATCCTGGAAGACTTTTATTGCTCCATCTATTTTGAATGATAGTTTTTCTGGGTAGAGTATCCTGGGGTTGAAGTTATTTTCATTCAGTGCCCGGAAGATCTCACCCCACGCTCTTCTTGCTTTTAATGTTTCTGTTGAGAAGTTAGCTGTATTTTGATGGGTTTACCTTTGCATGTTACTTGTTTTTTCTCTCTTACAGCCTTCAATATTCTTTCCTTAGTTTCTGAACTTGTTGTTTTAATGATGATATGTCGTGGGATAGTTCTGTTTTGATCTGGTCTGTTTGGTGTCCTGGAGGCCTCTTGCATCTGTATGGGTATATCTTTCTCTGGATTTGGGAAATTTTCCGTTATTATTTTGTTAAATATATTACACATTCCCTTCGCTTGCACCTCTTCTCCTTCTTCTATGCCCATGATTCTCAAGTTTGGTCTTTTGATGGAGTTGGTGAGTTCTTGCATTTTCTTTTCACAGGTCTTGAGTTGTTTAATTAATAGTTCTTTGGTTTTTCCTTCAATTACCATTTCATCTTCAAGTTCTGAGATTCTGTCTTCTGTTTGTTCTATTCTGCTGGATTGGCCTTCCATTTTGTTTTGCAGTTCTGTTTCGTTCTTTTTTCTGAGGTTTTCCATATCCTGGCTGGTTTCCTCTTTAATGTTGTCTATTTTTGTTCTGAGTTCATTTATCTGTTTATTCATCATGTTCTGTCTTTCACTTTGGTGTTTATACAGTGCTTCTATGGTTTCCTTTATTTCTTCTTTTGTTTTTTCAAATTCTCTATTTTTATTGTCTTGGAATTTCTTGAGTGTCTCCTGTACATTTTGGTTGACCCTATCCAGTATCATCTCTATAAAATTCTCATTGAGTACCTGTAGTATGTCTTCTTTTAAATTATTCTTGTGGGCTTCATTGTTTCCTTTGGCATTGTTTATCTTCATTTTCTTGGAGTCTGGATCTGAGTTTCTGTTTTCTTCATTCCCCTCTGGTTTCTGTACTAATTTTTTGCTGTGGGGAAACTGGTTTCCCTGTTTTTTCTGTCTTCCCGTCATTGTCTTTGGTGTTGTTACTGTCCCTGTACTGTGTTCAATTAAGTATTTTCTAGCTTGTAATAATAACAATGGTAATATTTAGAATGGAAGGGTGAGCTGAGATGGAAAGCAAGAAGTTAAAGAAATGGGAAAAACAAATACACACACTGGAGGGAGAAAACAGAACAAGGTATCAGGCAAGAAGATTTCAAAGGTATAAACAGGGAGCTTTAGTGTACTAATGGACAGTAAGCTGAACAGACATTAGAGAGACAGAGGATTGAAAATCAAAAATAAAAAAAAGATAAGAATAAAAATAAAAAATAAGTAAATGAAAGAAAAATCTATTTATAAAAATGTATTAAAATAAAATGAAAAAATAGAAAATTTAAAAAAACCAAAAAACCAAAAAACCAAAAACCTCCAAGTTCAAATGCAGTGAAGTCCCAGTCTCCAATCCTGGAGATGGTGACTTAGATGTTGTTCTGTAGTTCTCTCATCAAAGGGGACACATAAATTAGAACAAAACTACACACACATGCACAAAAAAACCACACCAAGTGTCCCAAGTTCAAATGCAATACAGTTTCAGTAAGTTTTTCAGCTTGCAGGTGTAATTCGGTTGTTCTCTCATCAAAGGTAGGGAGATAAAGAAAAAAAAAAGAGTCTGGAGACAGTTCTGAGAATGGTATATGCAACTGTGGGTTGCCTGCCTGCTGCTGTCAGCCTGCTGTTGCTGGAGGCGTTATTTATGCAGAACTCTGGGATGAGCTTAGCATTCACCTGACCCTGTAGGCTTTGTTTGCTCAGATTTCTCCTGTATGTGAGCCTCTGCTACAAGCTTTCCCCTTTCCAAGCACTGGGAAAGATGACACTGCACCCGGGTTGTCAGGCCTGCATGTTTATTTACAGTTCATGTGGGAGGTGGGTCTTCCCCCTTCTCCTGTGCAGTTCTTCTCCCACCTTCGCTTTCACAAGCTTTCCTGCTCCTGATTACTGGGCAGTGCTGCTGCTCCTGCCAGCCGCCATGTTTGGTTACAGCTCAGTGGGAAGTGGGTCTCCCCTTCTCTCCTGTGGGGTTTTCCTCCCTCCGCCACTCTCACAAGCTTTCCCACTCCTGGTTGCTGGGCACGCACCCCCGCTCCTGCCAGAGGCTCTCCGGACACCCGACTTATTTATTTACAGTCCTGGGAAGGATTCCCTTCCCCCAATCTTCAGTGCTCAGTGCGCCCCACCCTCTTTCCTGCATGTCTTATTTGTTCTTATTGCTTATTACTCAGTTTCTCTTTTTTCCCCGGGTGGAGGTCAGTTGTCCAGGGGGCTATGCTGCTCTGGCCCAGGCTTGTCTGTGGGAGTACCACGGTACCACAAAGCTCACCTGGTCCGTGTCTTCCCAAGCCGTCTGGGCGCCGGTGTCTGGTGGCCCGGGGGCCCTCCTGTTTCTCCATTTAACGTGAAGTGGAGATTCTCTGTGCCGGCTGGAGGTGTGGAGGGGTCAAAGTTATGCCTCTTCTCAGTGATTATGCCTGCAAAGTGTGTCTCCAGCGTCTCTCCAAGATTTCACTATAGGTGTCTCATTTTCTTCTTCCTCCCTCTAGCTGCCATCTTGGAATCCCCCCTGGTATTAGTTCTTTATTAAAGGTCTAGTAGAATTCAGTGGAGAATCTGTTAGATCCTGGACTTTTCTTTTTTTGGTGACTCTTTATTGCTATTTCAATTTTTTTACATGTTATAGATCTGTTTAGGTGGTTAATATCCTCTATAGTTTTGGATGGTCAGAAGTATCTAGAAACTTGTCCATTTCTTGAAGATTTTCTGATTTATTTGAATATAGGTTCTTAATGTAGTCCTGGATTACCTTGGTGTTTGTTGGTAGTTCCCCTTTTTCATTTCTGATTTTACTAATTTGGGCTTTTCCTTCCTCATTGTAGTGAGATTTGTCAGAGGCTTGTCAATCTTGTTTATTTGTTTGAAGAACCAGCTTTTTATTTCATTGATTATTTGTATTTTTTTTATCTTTCCTTCATTAATTTTGGCTCTTATTTTTATGATTTCTCTCCTTCTGTTTGGTTTGAATTTTGCTTGTTCTTGTTTTTCCATGAGTTTGAGATGTAGTTTATCATTAGGTAATTTATTTTATATCTTTCTGTCCTTTTAATATATGCATGTATGGCTATAAAATGTCTTAGGCCTGCCTTTGCTGTGTCCCATAGGTTTTGATAAGTTGCATTTGCATTTTCATTAAATTCCAGGAACTTTCTGGTTTCTTTTCTCATTTCTCCTGTGACCTACTGATCTTTGAGCAATGTGTTGTTCAGTCCCACTATTTGCATAGATTTTGCTATTGTTTTTGTTGTTGAGTTCTAATTTTATTGCATTGTGATCAGATAAAATGCAGGGGGTTATTTAAGTTTTCTTAAATTTGTTTAGGTTTGCTTTGTGTCCTAAGATATGGTCTATTTTGGAAAAAATTCTGTTTACTGCTACAAGAATGTTTATTGTGCTGTTGCTGGATGAAATATTCTGTAGACATTAGTTAGGTCCATTTGATCTGTGATGCAATTTAAGTTTAGCATTTCTTTGTTGATTTTTTGTCTGGATGACCTATCTTTTGGTGATAGAGTGGTATTAAAGTCTCCCACTACTACTGTGTTTAGGTCTGTATGTGCTTTTAAGTCCTTTAGTGTATGTTTGATGAAGTTAGCACATATAGGTTGATGATTATTATTTACTTTTGATGTATTGCCCCTTTTATTAGTATGAAGTGAACTTTTTTGTCTTGTTTGACCAATGTAAGTTTGAAGTTTACTTTGTCTGATATAAGTACTGCTACTCCTGTCTGTTTTTGTTGGCCATTGACTTTGTAAATCTTCTTCCAGCCTTTCACCCTAAGCCAAGTTTTATTTCTGTCAACAAGGTAGGTCTCTTGTAAACAACAGATTGTCAGATTTTCATTTTTAATTCAACTTGCCAAATGGTGTCTTTGATGAGGGAGTTAGCCCATTGACATTCATTGTTAATATTGATAGGTATGTGGTGATTCCTTCCATTTAGTTGTTATTGTTGTTTAAGGATTTGAGTGTGTGTAGCCAAATCATTGCTACTCTCTGATTACTTGTCTTTTCTTCTCCTGCAGTTAAATATTTCCTGTCCTCTTATGGTTTTGCTTGCTTTCATCTTCTGTGTCCAGAATTCTTTGTAGAATCTTGGAGGTCATATATTTTATCATGGAAGACCGTTTATCATGGAAGACTGAAATAACCCCCTGCATGGAATTGTTCCAATAATTTTGAATGAGAGTTTTGCTGGGTAGAGTATCCAAGGGCTGAAATTATTCTCATTCAGTGCCTGGAATACCTCACCCCATGTCTTCCTTGCTTTTAAAGTTTCTGGGTTTACCTTTATATGTTTTTTTTTTCTCTCTTACAGCCCTCAATATTCTTTCTCTGTTCTGTATGTTAGTTATTTTGATGGTAACATGCTGTGGAGAGGTTCTATTTTGGTCAAGTTGTTTCTGTGTCTTGGAGGCTTCCTGTACCTGAATGGTCAAACTTGAGAATCAGGAAATTTTCTGTTATTATTTTATTGAATATATTATGTATCCATTTGGCTTGCATCTCTTCTCCTTTTTCAATGTCCATGATTCTCAGGTTTGATCTTTTAATGAAATTGCTGAGTTCTTGCATATTCCTTTCTCAAATCCTGAGTTTTTTGACTAAGAGTTCTGTTCTTTCTTTAATTTTTATTTTATCTTTGAGTTCTGAGATTTTGTCTTTTACATTTTATAGTCTGCTGGAGTTTCTTTCCCCTGTGTTTTTATTTGACTAAAGGGACTTTTTATTTCCAAGATTTCTGTTTGATTCTTTTTTCTGACATTTTGCATATCTTTGTTCAACTCCTGTTTTATATTTTGTGTTGTTGTCTTTATTTCATATATCTCTCTTTTTATAGTGTCCTTTGTTTCACTTTGGTGTTTGTTGAAGTCCTCTCTGAGTTCATTTATTTGTTTCTGTGTCTTCTCAAGTTCTTTATTTGTGGTGCCTTGAAATTTCCTGAGTGCAACTTGTACTTTCTGGTTAACTGTTTCTAGTATCTTCTCCATGAGTTTCTCAGTGATCTCTTCCATTATTTGCTCTTTGAGGGATTTTTTCTGGATGTCACTGGACTCATTAGAGATATTTATCATTGTTAGGGTCAGGAATTGGGTATCTATTTTTTCATTTCCCATTAAATTCTCCATTGAATTGTTTTTTTGAAGAGAGTAGTTTCTTTCCCTTCTTATCCCCATTGCTCCACTTGGTGCTGTGCAACTATATTCTTGATTGACTAGTTGGTGGTTTTAATTGCCTGTTTTCTTTCCCTTGATTTCATTTTTGTGTTGTGACTAACTTAGTTGTTAGGTAGGTTGATGTGCTATTTCTGTCTCTGGCCTGGAGGTGTAAATTAGTAATATCAAATTCAAAGGTTCAGTGCCAGACCAGTTGTTTACCTATTATATATAAAACCACTTTGTGATAGTATCTGTAAACAGTGGGAGTTGGGGGATAATGGTTGTTTGGCTAAAGATAGAACTTGGGTAATTGGTAAAGGTGGCACTAGAAGGGAGGGCAGAAAGGGGGTGGGGTGTGGGATGAGGTATGGGGACTGCTGGGTTTTGTGGTCCTTGTGTGTGTTTGGGTGTATTTCTGCTGTTGTAGTGGAGGGTGCTTGTATCAGGTATTGCAGGGGGCTGATTGTGTGTATGGTTTGTACAGTAGGCTAGTCAGTGGGTGGTGAGTTTGTAGCAGGGAGTGCTGGTGTGGTAACAGGTTGAGGAAGGACAAGAGAGGGGTGAGGATAGGGGAAGGAGTGGATGACAAGAGGCAGAAAGAGTAGTTGGGAGGCAGAACAGTGGATTGGTAAGAATAAGGATAAGGAAATAGTGGTGGTAAAGTTCATAACACAGAAAACAAACACACAAATTAAAAAAACAGGTATGGCAACAACAAAAAGTTCAGTCTGTTTGGTAAAATTCTGGACTTATTCCTTTGGTGTCCAATCCTGGTATTGGCACTTGGTATTATAGGCTTTGTGAGGAAGTGTGCTTCCCCTCTTGTCAGATAGTTTGTGGTGGAAATGGCCAGATGGTTTTTTTCTTTCTTTTTTTTCCCCCACTTTCCTTGGTTTTATGGGCTATCCATTGCAAGTGGGAGCCCTGAAATGGTCTTACCAGGTGACTGGGTTGTGAGTAGTATTTGGTTGCTTCTGTCCACAGGGCACTTGAAATTGGGGCCTGAGGTAACTCACTGCCAGTTTGTACAAGGTGGTTATATTTGTTGTTTTTGCCAGGTGCCAGTTATACTGCCCTCCAGCTGCAACTCTGGCCTGTCAGCTCTTCCCCAAAAAAGGTGGAGCAATTCAGTTTTGAGTACAGCCCTCAGTCCTGTAAGACTGGCTCAGTGATCCACCATGGCCCTGCTTTGGGAGGTATGCTTGTTGCCCCACCCCTGCTCTCAGCCTTTGTTACATTTCCTCCCTTTTTTGAATGAGGGTTCAGCTCCTCGCTCCGCCCCACCCCCACTGTTGGTGTTAGATTACAATTTGCTGTTTATGCTTTTCAGTTTTGTTGGGGGAGGGGTGGTTCAACCTGCCCAGGGGTTGTGCTGGATTATGTTCTCCAGGAGTGGGTAGGGGAGTTGTGTGTGGTGTATGTTGCTCACCTGTTGGGTCTGCAGGTTTACAAAGGCAGCTTTGAAACCAGCCGTGGGGAGAAATACGTGCCATTTTTCTCAAGATAGACACTTCCTGAGACTGAGTTCAGTGCTGTGGGGTGTAGGAAGGCTTTCCATGGGTTAGGAGTCCAGTGTGTCACAGAGTTTGATTCTGATTGATGCTGCATCTTGTGCTTATTGAAAGAAATAAAAAAAGGGAGAAAATGTTGTTTCCCTGCCCCCCTCCCCCAGGGCAGACACACCCTGCTGGCTGTGCTAAGCCAGGATTTTCTTGGCTGTTAGGTGCAATTAAAGGCTGTTTTAAGGGCCAGTCCTTGAATTTTCTGTGCACCTAATGTGTTGGCAGTTATTATTTTGGCTAGAAGCAATCAGAATTACCCAAGTGTAGCTCACATGTCTCAAGGTGGTTTCTTGAGCCTCAGAGCTCCCTATCCTAACCGCCATCTTGGATCCTCTACTTCTTCCTTTTCATAGGAGAATTTTTATAAAGTTCTTTCTCTTGTCTGATTGCTCTGGCTAGGATTTTAGTACTATGTGGAAAAGAAAGTATGCTTCTCTTGTCCCTGATGTTAGAGGGAGAGCATTCAGATTTTCACCTATCAAAATAATGTTAGCCATGAATTTGTCATTTAGGACTTTTATTATGTTAAGGTACCTCCCTCCTATACTTAATCTGTGGAGAGTTTGAATTGTATCAGATGACTTTTCAGCATCTATTAAGGTGATTATAAAATTTTTATTCTTATTTTGTAGCATGTATCATATTTATTGATTGGTTTATGGATCCCAGGTACACATAACACTTAATCAGGAGCAAGATTCTTTTAATGTGTTCTTGAATTCTACTTGCTAATATTTTATTGAGTTAATTTGCATCTATGATCACCAGAGATATTATCCCATAATTTTGGTATCAGAGTAATGCTGGCCTCATAAAATGAGTTTGGAAATGTTCTCTCTACATCATCATTTTCATGAAGAGCTTGAGTTGTAGGCAGAATTCAGTGCCAGCCCTGACAGACAGTACTCCCAACATTTCCTGTGAAATAAGACAGGAGTGAGCCTCTGGCAAAGGATTCCAGAGCATAGGGAAGCTGAGTGCCCATCTCAAACTCACTTTTCCCATTGTAAAAATCATGAATCCAGAAGAATTATCTGGGTGTGGTGCTGAGCCAGCATGGCCAACAACAGCATGGTCAGGAGGACCATTCCTCTTTGACAACTTTTCTAAGTTCTATGGCCCAAGTTCGTATCTCATCCTCACCTCCAAGTACTGAGATATTTGTTGTGTTATTTTTGTGTGTGGATAGTTGCTAGTTGGGTTTCAGGGGGTGGGTGGTGAGACTGGAGAACTGTAGTGTACCATCATGCTGGCATTACTCCTCCATACTTTTGGTTTTGAAAATACAGAGAATTTAAAAATTTTAAACATTCCCATCATATCTGCCATTAAGTTTATACCTTACATACGTTCCCCCATCTTAAAAAGAAAGTGTGATTCTCAAAATAGATACCACATTAAAAAAAAAGACATTCCTTCTCCACAATGCCTGGCTAATCATGTCCAACTATCCTTTCTTTCAAGAATCCCAATCAAATGCTGTTCCCTTCTATCTTGCCTTCATTTATCTATAGTGCCACAGTGTTTTCTCATGCTTTGTTCTCCTTGATGTTTGAAACTTTGTCCTTTTCATTTGTATGTCTCCCCCTCCAACAACGTGGCATTCAGTAGTTACTACACAGATATTTAATGAATAAGTGCTTGATACATAACATGTTGGATGAAAAAATAATTGCAAAAAAGTGAGCCATTCACTTCTGTACTTATCTTTGTAACATCATGAGTCCACTTCAAATTTTCTTTGTTGAGACTAAGCAAAGTGAGCTTCCAGTCCATCTGTTGCTATTAGAATATTGTTAGTGTTGCTCTTTATATTCACTAACTCAGGCTGTCATAAAATACTATAGATTGGGGAGGCTTATAATGAAGTTTTGGATGGTTTAAGTCCAAGGCCAGTGTGCCAGAATGGTCAGTTTCTAGTGAGGGCCTTCTTTCTGGCTTATAAATGGCTCTTTTCAGACCATGTCCTTACATGATAAGGGGAAAAGAGAGAGAGCAAGAGAGTGCGAGAGAGCTCTGGTATCTGTTCCCATGAAGAACTAATTCTGTCAGTTGGGCTCTAATCCTCTTGACCACATCTAAACTTTACTATCTACAAAGTCCCCATCTGCAACTGCCATTGACATTGGGATTACAGCTTCAACATATGAAATTTAGGAGAACACAATTCAGTTCATAGCATTCTTTCTTAAAAACACTAGATTTTCATGAAACTTTTCTGCATAGATCTTAGCTCATGAAAAATTCATTTACCCTGAGTACTGAAGAATGTACTTATTTCACAAACGTTTCAGCTGAAGTGCTTCTAGTTGCTGAGTGCTTCGTTTATTTTAGGATGGGGCTTTGGACAGGAAAGAGGCCTGAGGCTGAGAAAGAACACTGCTTAGGGAAGGTAGACTGCCAAGGCCTGGAGAAGGTGTACTCATTCTTTCTATCAGAGAACCAAAGTGCTTCTCAGTGTTCCTAGAGATTTTGACATGCACTTTTAGGAAGGACAAAGTAAAATAAAACTGCTTATTTTATTGCTAACATTTATAAAATCTTCTTCAATCATTTGAAACCTGATTTTTACCATAATGTTTCTGTGCCATTTATCAAATTGGAAAAGTGAAATCTTTCCAAATATGTACAAATATGTACCAGTGTTTCTATTTAGCTTGCTCACTTTGAGTGTTTAATGTGTCAGAGCATATAATCAGGTAAGAGATCACAGCTTGAGAAGAAATAGAGAATAAGTTGTATTTATGATTGGAAATTTCCAGCAAAAATCAATGACTCTACTTTTAGGTTCTCTAAGTAAAAATTTGGATTACCTTCATTTCCAAAGAAAGGTGAAATTTGTGTGTATGTGTGTGTGTGTGTGTGAGAGAGAGAGAGAGAGAGAGAGAGAGAGAGAGAGAGAGAGAGAAAGAGAGAGAGAGAGAAAGGGAGAGAGAAGTAAAATCACTTAAAATTATTAAAATAAAAAAGGAGATATTTGAGAAAATAATCTTAATATGAGTATTGATTCTGTGTCTGAACTATCAAATCTGCTAAAATGTGAATTTCACATAGAATTTGTACAACTTCAAGGAACACTCCCAGTATGCTCAATGTTTTAGTACCCAGATGGTAGATATATTTACAAAGAATTCTCCAACAGGAACTACTAACCTGCAGGAGCCCCATTGTCAACATGTCTGCATAACATCAATTAATATTAACAAGAATTATATTTGAATATGGAGACAAGTAGCCTTCTTAATGTTCACCTCCTATTTTTTTCTCTCATAGGTTATTGCTGACCACAATACTCATTAGTGGCGTAATAAAAAGGAGCTACTGGTAAATAATATCTCTTTGTAGTCCACAGTGCCTTTGATCAGAGCAGCTCAGAGCTTTCCCACCTCATTAGTTTTTTAAATACCTCAGAGGAGTATAAAGGTGGCAAGGACTACTATTGTCACTTTGTAAATATAGAAACTGAGTGACTTACAAGAAACTATCCCAAGATCACTCAATGATTTGGTGACAGATCAGGGATATGATGCATAAGTCACATGATTACGGCAAAGGTAAGCAGTGCTCAATATAAACCAGTGGTTTTTGAGCAACTGCTCTGGAACACTATGTAATGCTCCCAAGCAACACTGCTTTAAAAGAAATGATTTTCACTCAGTTTTTATTTTGAATCATTTGTTCCACTTAGTAACGTGGCACTGAATGAAAGTGAACAGCATAGACTCTGCAAATTACTTTTCAAAATTCAACTCAGTTCTGATTAGAAATTATACTAAGGAGATAGCAAATTATCTAGAAAAGAGGATTTGGCATGTTCTCACGGCAAACACCACAAACACGTGTTTGAGGTGATGGATATGCTAACTTCCCTTTTGTGACCTTTACATGTCATACTTATGAATTGGAATAGCACCCTGCACCCCACAAATCAGAACAATTATTATATTATGTGTCGATTAAACAATTTAAAAAGAAGGTAGCAAATCATGTATTCAAAAAAAAATGAGTCTCAAAAGAAATAATTCATTGTGTGGTTTATTAGAGTAACCTTTTTTCTTTTACATAATTATTTTTCATTACTCCTTCACTCTGTTATGGCTACTTAAATTATCAAAGACTTTTCCTGTGGAAAAGTCTGTAACAGCAGGGATTGCACACACACACACACACACACACACACACACACACACACGCAGACATGCTAATGAATAAATTTGCATTTTATGTCTTTGTCCCCACTTCCTAGTATATAAGTTTTATACATAGTAGACCTTCCAGATTGTTTATTCTTTGATTTCCTTGTAATTTGGCTATGGGTTTATCTCCTTCATATTATCAGTTTTATTTTTATGGTACACCAAGTTTCTCTTACTATCTGACATTCATATCTTGACTCTACAGATGAAGTCCAATGTCACTATTTATTTGAATGTAGTCCAAATGTATAACTACAAACAGTATATAAGGGTCCATTTTCCCCTTGTATCCTCACCAGCATTTGTTGCTGTTTGTTTCCTTGGTGAATGTAAATTGGTGCAGTCACTATGGAAATCTATATGGAGGTTCCACAAGAAACTAAAAATAGAACTATCATATCCTTCTGCTATATCACATCTGGGCATATACCTGAAGGAATGTAAGTCAGCATAAAATCAAGATACCTGCACATCCATGTTTATAACAGCACTGTTCACAAGAGTCAAACTATGGAACCAGCTTAGGTGCTCACGAACCACTGAACAGGTAAAGAAAGTGTTATATACATATATATGTATATGTATATATGTCATACATATATACATACACAATGTATATATATATATACAATGTGTATATATATACACAATATGTATATATATACATACAATGTGTGTATATATCTATATAATGTGAATATATACACAGTGGAATATTATACAGCTGTAAAGAGGAATGAAATTATGTCAGTTGCAGGAAAATGAATGGAACTAGAGATCGGCCCGTTAAAGCCAGACTGAGAAAGACAAATATCACATGTTCTCTCTCATGTGCAGAATCTAAATAATAAAAAATGATTGACAAGAGTATAAAATGGATACTGGTTGGGAGTCAGAACCAGTAGGAGGGCAAAAGGAGTGAAGACAGGGTGACTATGATTCCAGTACTTTATGCACATACGTGAAAATAGAGTAATAAAACCTCTTAAAATTATTTTAAAAAGGGGGAAGAGCGATGAGAAAGAGTAATAACAGGGTGAATTTGATTGAGGTACATTGCATGCATGTATAGAAATACCACAATGAAATCCCTTTTTATAATTAATATATGCTAATAATAATTTGTAAGTGTGTATTTCCTGAGTGCAAATGTAGACTTGCTGTCTCACAATCTGTCATAGGAGTCTTACAATGCATAATTGAACACCATTGCTCTAGGGGATTTTTATACACATTAAACTCAAGTACTTTTCTTGTCTTAAAATAGTAGTTTACACTTCTATAGCACTTATTATGCACCAGGCATTATTAAAGTACTAACGTATAATAACTCATTTCATTGTCACAAATACCTTTGAGGTGTTATGACTTAAAACGTTGTGAGGAAAACACTTCATAATGCAGCCTTATTCATAATTTTCAAAGCTTGGAAGCAACCAAGATGTTCCTAAATAGGTGAATGAATAAATCAACTGTGGTATATTGAAACAATGGGATATTATTTATCACTAAAAGTAAATGAGTTTTTATTAAGTCATAAAGAGTCATGAAGGATGCTAGAATACTTTATTAACTGAAAGAAGCCAACATAGAAATACTATGTACTGTATGTTTCCAACTATATGGCATTCTAGAAAAGATAAAGCTATGGGGACAATGTAAAGATCAGTGGTTGCTAAGGGTTAGTGTCAGAGAGGGATGAATAGGTGGAGCACACAAGAATTTTAGAGCTATGAATTTATACAGCAGCATGACATACAATGTTGGATATACTTGTCCAAACTCATAGACTATATAACACCAAGAGTGAACCCTCATGTCAGCTATGGATTTTGGGTGATAAATGTATCAATGCAGGTCCATCTGTTTTAATAAATGTTGGGTTTGGTGTGGGGCAGGCTATGTGTGTATGTGTATTGGTCAGGGAGGGTAGGAATATAAAGGAACTCAGTATTTTCTGCTCAGTTTTGATGTCAACATAAAGTTGCTATTAGAAGAATAACCAATTTTAAAAAATTTTGTTAGTTTTTAAATTTTTTTTCTTTATTCATTTATTCATATGTGCATACATTGTTTGGGCCATTTCTCCCTCCTGCCCTCTGCCCCATCCCTCTTCCTCCCACCCCTCTCGCTTCCAGGCAGAAACTATTCTGCCTTGTTCTCCAATTTTGTTGAAGAGTAGACTTAAGCAATAATAAGAAAGACATAGCATTTTTGCTAGTTGAGATAAGAGGATAGCTATATAGAGAGATTCCTAGCATTGCTTCCATGCACATGTGTATTACAACCCGAATTGATTCATCTCTACCTGACCTCTTTACTACTTCCTGGTCACCTTCCCATATTGACCTCTGTCCATTTAAGGTATTAGCTCCTCTGCAGTGGGCACATCAAACACTTTCAAGTTTTGGGTTTCCTACCTTTCCCTATTCCTCTTGTATGTGTTCTCCCCTTAGTGTGTGACTCATGAATAATAATATTACTGCATTTGTTTTAGATCTAAAGTCTGCATATGAGGGAGAACTTAGGATTTTTGGCTTTCTGAGCCTGGCTAACTTCACTTAAGATGCTGTTCTCCAGTTCCATCCATTTACTTGTGAATGATAAGACTTTATTCTTCTTCATGGCTGAGTAAAATTCCATTGTGTATAAATACCACATTTTCCTAACCCATTCATGTTTTGAAGGATGAGAATATCTCAATGAAGAAAGTGCCTATTTTTAAGAGATGGATAGTGATATATTTGATAGTGAAATGTCAAAATGTCTATGATACTTTAAACTTTTCCATTCTTTGCATATATATGACAAAATTGAGTATATATGTCAAAATTTGACTATTGTAAGATTTAGATAATAATACATAGTGATTTCATTATATAATTTCCTACTTTAAATTATTTTGGCATTGCTCCCATTTAAAAGTAAAATGAACACTTTTATTTAAATTATCATATATTGATTTGTGGTTGCATGTTTGTCATCTGAGACTTCCTAACTCTCTTGTCCTCAGTACTGGCAAAACATTAGATTTACCTGGGGTAAAGAAAGTCCATTTGTGGTGGGGGAGAGGGTGGGATGTGGGCATCAGTACTTTGAGAAACTCCAATATGCATCAAGAATCAACAACTGCTCTTACTGCTCTATTCCTGGTTTCTGGAAATAAAGACATGAGATAATGAAAAATTTTTTCATAGTACCTGAAGACTTAGACATGTAACTCAGTCATTTTCTAATCATAGAGTGGTGCCATGATAGACTCAACTTTCCAAACTCTATGGATCCATAATAGTTTCCAACTGTCCGGGTTACATCAATTAAGATATGATGGGAAGGAATGGGATGAGATGGGATGGGATAGGTCGGTAGATTAGAGATCATATATATTTTATTTGAACCTAAATTTGTTGACTATCTAGCACATGGTAGGGCATAGGGGCAGGAATTTTCATGTTTTTTTTCCCCATAAAACCATAGAAGGCAGGTATGGAGATCTCCATGTTTCAGTTGAAGAAATTGAAGCAGATAGGTTGTTATGCTCTTCTTACTCTTCTCCAGGAAATTTCCAGGTTCTCCTTACCTCTCACTCTGACTCCTGGGTTTCCATTTCTCCCACTCCTTGAGGCCAATGAGTAGTGTTTTGTTAAAGGTCACAGGTGACTGCTCTTTCTTTTCTCTATTCTTTGGTTTCCTTCATAATCCATAGCTTTCCTTTAGAGTCATTAAAACTCAAGTCTCATATTTGAGAGAATTGACTAAAATATATTTAAACAGCATGCCATTCAGATTATTTTTAAAAAGCAATTTTCTACTGTAGATTTAGAAACCAACAGATCTATTTTAGCTAGCATAATTTCTGATTAACTAATTTAATCTCTTCAAAATTGTATAAGCAAACCTGAAACAAGCCTCCATCAATTTTTTGCCTTTGGATGTAACATAATATTTTCAAAAATGAGCCAAACAGAGTAATTAGCCCCCAGGCAGAGCAAATAATTCTAATAGCAATCTCCCACAGCACTCTTTTGGTGGAAAGACTGAAAATAAAAATAAAAATGTGGCAGCCCATGAGTTAAAGCACTGTCTGTGCCCCATTAAATAAAGATTCCATGTATTAATGCATGGTGTTACCTCACAGAAGTTCAAAAAGAGAAGAGAATTGATACCTTCTCTTTAGGCTGCCGAGACTCTCTTCTGATGGAACCATGTGATTTCCAGCCATGTTTAGCTGCCTATAATTGTGTGGAAAGGGACTTCCCCTTGCCCCCCCCAGCTCTTCGGTTAATTCAGTTTTTATTTGGTTTTAATTCCATTATTTTGCAGCATAAGTTACAAATGAAATATTCCAATTGTAGTGGGTGGAAATCAGTCTTTATGTTTTGAAAAGGAGGCATATCTATGGGCTGCAGATCCTACTTGTAGAGGTTGGGAAGTCTGATTCTGGGTCTCAAAGCTCTGACTAGGTTCAGGCTGAGTGGGTTAAATATTCAAGCAATCTGGAGCTGGGTGATCACATTTGTGTAGAGAGCTGGATTAACTAACTAGAAGATTCTGAACAGATGTCCATGATGCCAGTTTGCATTTTTAATGACAGTAGGTCACTCCCAAGTCTATGATATGATCAATATAACTCTTTACTTTACTCAGGTGTTTCTATTGTTTTTAAACAGTGTAACAGCTGACATGCACATGCATGTTAAGAGGTAGATTTTGATCTGTTTGATTTGGGGTGTGACCAGGACTTTATTTTAAATAAATCCTCCAGATGCTATTGATGTAAATTGCCCTCCGTGATGCTTTGAGGCTCTTTCCTTTCATTCCTGGTGAGCAGTGATTCGCCATTTTTCTGTCTATTACCAGAAAACAGACTGCTATGGTTTAAATGACTCCACGAAAACTCGTGTTGAAATTTAATCCCCATTGTGAGATAGTGAAAGTGTGGAAACTTAATCTGGCTATGGCATTTTGAGGTGGGGCCTGTTGGGAGGTGATTAAGGTTAAATGAGGCCTTAAGGGTGGGGCTGTAATTCATTGGGACAGTAGCTTTTTGGGAGGAGGAGAAAGAGGAGAGACTCTAGTTGACATGTGTTGTGCAGAGACTCCATTGAGTCCCCAACAGCAAGAAGAACCTGATCAGATGCAGCTGCCCAACCCTGAACTCCCCAGCCTTCTGATCCATAAGCCAAATACATCTCTAAATGGACTGAGACACAGACTTTCTTGCACTGTTAATAGACGGTCACTTCCTTGATTCTTACCCATGGAGGTGATGGAATGGTCAGTATAAAATACCAGGACACTGTAGTTTGAACAGCTGTATAGGTGATTCTGAAATGGCTTTTTGGAAGTGGTGGGGTGGTAGTGGCAAAGGGGATCATAGGGAGGACATTTGACCTCCTCCATGGTTAAGATTTGAATAGTATGATTACATATGTGAAGCATTGTTCAAATCACTTAGTAATATATTTGATACAGGTGTTTTTGATATTGTGAAACATTCACAGAGAAAAAGGCAAAGCACAGAAACATTGCAATGGTATCCATAATCCTAAAATGAATTTACCCTTTCTTACTCTGGCACCTCTTCCCTACTCTTCAAAAACCCCCTTTTCTTCATTTACTCTTCTGAATCAATTTTTCATTCTCTTTGGCTTTGTCTGTTTTTTGTTCGTTTTCTGTTTATTTTTCACCTTTATCTTCATTGTTTGCTGTTGCATCATTTCATGGATGTGAACTGGACCCCCGCACCTCACACTTCCCTTTGATGTTGAGACTCATAATGCTGTACATATACACTGGAGAGGAAGGGTTATTGCTCACGTGGTAAGGCTGTGTGGGTGACGCAGGATCTCATGCACATTCAAGACTGGTTTGAGAGAGCAGGGAGGAGAGACTGGCTTGCTCACCCACGAGGGAGAAAAAGAAGAGAAAGGAGTCCCCTTGGAAGCTGTCAACAGTCAGATGTGGAAAACAGAAGCAAGGGGCTGGGGTAGTAGCTCAGTGGTAGAGCATTTGATAAGCATGCATGAGGTCCTAGGAACAATGCCCAGTTGTGAATAACAGCAAAAAAGTCTGATTCCTTTTTATACTTGTCTTCTGCTTAATTTAGGGTTAATTTGCTTATTTTCTTTTTTAATATTCAAGGTAGAAACATACATCATGGATTTTATACCTCCCCTCATTCCCATTGTAGACTTTGGAAGCTATAAATTCTCTTCTAAGTACTTTGTAATATTCAACTATCTTAGACATGGTATGCTTTAATTATCATTTAGTCTAATATATTTAAAATTTCCCCCTTTGACTTATTAGCTTTTCAAAGGCATGCTGTTTAAATTCCAAATATCTGGGCAAGTTTTCTAGATATTTTATTGTTGTTGATTGGCAATAGAGTATAATTGTGATCAGAAAGTATACTTTGTATAATCTTATTCTCTTGAAATTTATTATGGTTTCATTTAAGGCCAAGAATATAGTCTATCTTATTTAATGTTCACCTATATTTGAGAAGACTATATATTGTGCTGATGCTATTGAGTTCAGTTCTATAAATGTCAAGTAGGTAAGTTGTTGACAGTGGTGATGTAAACTTCTACATTTTTATTGATTATTTTTTGTCTTTTTACTGTGACCTTCTGGCATTAAGCTCCCCAGCTATGATTATAAATTTGTCTGTTTGCCTCTTTAGTTAAGTCTAAAGTTGTTTTATGTATTTGGCATCTTTATTGTTACATGTATACTCCTTTCTGCTTATCATTATGAAATGTTCCTCTTTATCTCTGATAATAGTCCTCTTTTTGAGGTCTATTTCATCTGATAGGAATATAGCTACATCTGATTTATGATACTTAGTGCTTGCATAGTTAAGATTTGTTCAGTCTTTTGCTTTTAATAAAATGTTATGTTAGAGGTATGTTTCTTGTTCAGTATGTATGGCTTGGTCTTTTTTTTATTTAATCTGACAATATCTGCCTTTGTATTATGGTACTTAGACCATTTACATTTAATAAGATTACTGATAATTTTTATCTAATGTACACTATTTAGTTACTTGATTTGTATTTGTCTGGTTTACTCTTACTTCCTACATTTCTCATTTCTTGTCTTTTCTTTGTGGGGGCTTGTGCTATACTTTGGATCTGGAATATATACCTCAAAGGCCCATGTTCTCAGGCATGGTGCTATTGGGAGATGGTAGAAACTTTAAGAAGTAGAGCCTTGTGGTAGGATTTAAGATCATTGAGAGCTTACCCTTGAAGGGGATAGTGGGGACCCAGCCCCTTCCTCTTCCTTGCTACCAGCTATGAGACAAGCAGCTTGGCTCCCTCATGTACTCCGTCATGACGTTCTGCTTCTCTACTGGCACAAAGCAATGAGGCCAATTGGTCATGAACTGAAACCTCCACAACTGTGGGCTAAAGTAAACCTTTTCACTTTATAAGTTAATTTATCTCAGGCATTTCTTACGGTAATGGAAAGCTAACTAATCCAGTTTCTTTCAGGGTGAATTAAGTAGGTTATTTTTGGTATTCATTTTATCTGTTCTTCTACTATTTTGGTTGTGCCTTCTTGGGATTTTTTAAATGATGCTTTAGAGTTTACAGTATGCATCTTTAACATCCCACAGTCTGTCTTATACTATTTTATTCCTTCACAAAAAATTTAAGAACTTTATAATAGTAAATTTCCAATGATGAACCTCCCATCTTTGTGTTCCTATTGTTTTATGTCATACTTTTAGAATTGTTGGAACCTCCACTGCATTGTTACTAGTATAATTTAACAGTAAATAATCAAAAAGACATATATCTTTAAAAAGTAAAGTACTTTTACTTTACATTTGCCACCATATTGTTATTTCTGGTGTTCTTAGTTCTTTCCATCATAATTGTATTTCTGTCTGGTATTATCTCTTTTCAGACTGCAGAATTTCACTTACTATTTCTCCTAGTGGAATCCCTTGAGTATTTTTTGTTTGTTTGTTTGAAAACCTTTTTTGTTGTATTTTGAAGGATTTTTGTGTGAACACAGCACTGAAGATTGAAATTATTTTTCTTGCAACACTTTAAACAGGCTGTCCTATAATCTTTTGCCCTCCATTTTCACTTGTGGTGGTGTGATCTTCTATATTTATTTCATTTCCATTTAATTAATTTTCACCCTTTATCTTTAATTCCTGTTACTGTGTCACTCCATGGATGTGAACGGATTCTGTACATCAGGAGGTTGTGGCAGAATTTTAGAGCTATCTGCTAAATTTATTATAGGAAAAGTTTTAATGTTGGCAAATAAATCTATAAGACACAAGTAGCATTTAAGTTATGAAAATGCTATGACTAGAGACTTTCAGGAAACTAACCCCATTTTTCTTCTAGGAACAACAATCAGTGTTTGCAATGACTTTATAGATCATAACTGCCACAAATAACAAGAAACAACTGTATTTCTTTTCACCTGGTTGTTTTTGAATTTTTTCTCTTCTTTGGTTCATATCATTTCAACTATAATTCTCCTGTGGTTTAGTTTGTTTGTTTATTATATTTACTACATGAAGTTTGCTGAATTTCTTGAGTCAGTAGTTTTTGTCTTAATTATGCAAAATTCCTAGCCATTATTTTTTTTAAGTACTTCTGTTCCCAGTCTTTCCCCCAATCCTTCTGGTGCTCTGTGTATCTTAGACCCCTTGATAATGTTTCACTGATCTTGGATGCTGACTTTATTTTACTTTCTGTTTACATTTCCATTTGTATTAACCTGTTTTCAAGTTTACTGATTTCTTTTCCCTCAAATCCATCCAGTATGCTCACAATTCCACTGGAAGAATTATTCATCCCTATTTTTTTCTATTTATAGACTGTCAGTGTTATTCTTGTTGATAATTTCCATCATTTCTCATGCTGCTGCCCATTTCAAACACTTTTATTTTTCATAGTTATTTTAAAGCCCTCATCTGACCATTTTAACTCTTTGTCCATCTCTGGATATGAATCCATTAACTACTTCTTGATAGCAGGTCACATTTTTTGCATAAATAAACAGCAACAGCAGAGACTAAAATAAAAATATTTATGCCAAGAAAGGCATGTCCCTTCCTCTGTCATGTTATTAGTGTAGGAGGTGACTCACTCTATAAGCACTGGATTAGCTATTTCTGGGTTTTATTGTTGCATGAGGCACACCCAACACCCAAATTTTCTGATGTTAAGATCATTCTCTTGATTGAACTTGTGATCTGAGAGCTTAAAGGGTTTATCTCAGTTTTCCTGCTCTCATCCTTCAACAGTTATTGTATTCACAAGGTGGGGGAAGTGCCTCTCTTGGCTTTCTTTCCCTGCTAAAATCTGTCTCTTAGTGAAGTCCCATGAAAAATAACTGGTGGGTGACTGCAGATGATTCTCTTCTTCTTCTTCTTCTTCTTCTTCTTCTTCTTCTTCTTCTTCTTCTTCTTCTTCTTCTTCTTCTTCTTCTTCTCCCTCCTCCTCCCCTCCTCCCCCTCCTCCCCCTCCTCCTCCTCTCTCTCCTCCTCCTCCTCTCCTTCCTCCTCCCTCTCCTTCCCCTCCTCTTCCTCCTCTTTCTTCTTCTTTTCCTCCTCCTTCTCCTGTCTCCTTCCCTCCCTTCTCCTCCTTCCTTCCTTCCTTCCTTCCTTCCTTCCTTCCTTCCTTCCTTCCCTCCTCCTCCTTTTTTCTTCCAGAGCATATTGGACTATAAATCTTCCTACCAATGCATTACTGTCCTTAGAAAGCTGGACATATACATCTTATAGCTTTTATCTATTCCTACTTCTGCCATGGTCTCTTTTTCTCCTAGGGGAGACTCATAGTTTCTCAGTTTTATTTGATTATGTTTCTTTGTGATCTCAGCCTTAAACGGGATTTTAAAAACACAACCCTGTGATTTTGTAGGTTATCCACCTTTGCTTTATTTTTTCTAGGATGGGTGGGACATTCTTTTGAGAATTTTTATGTCTTATGTGAGGCAAGGGCCTCTCATGCCTGTGCCTTCAGATTTTCTTTTTCCTTCATTTTTTCTCTTTACCATAATTTTCTTTTAAATTACCTCAATTTAAAAACAAAGAAACAAAAACGATGACAACTGTTCCTTGACTGTATATTTTTTCTGCTCTATGGCCATAAACCTTCATCTCCTTCCTCCTCTTCCAAACCAGAAAGACCAGTATCCCCTCGTGTCCTTGATGTCTTTCCCTCTTAGTCTTTTTCAGACCACTGGTATTTAGTTTCCAATACCACCACCAGGCAGCTTCTTGTGTCTTACAATTGCCAAATTAATCACTGTTCAGTTCTTATGTTGTTTGCTTATTTGCTGCATTGCATTCAAACATAAACAAGTTCTATTTCTTGGAAACCCCTTTACTGGTGGCATTATGGCTCCTCTTATAAGTCTCTCTTTTCTACATATCATCAAAATGTCATTTTTACCACTCTTTCTTATGCAGATTTGTATCATGCTCTACACAGCACTGAATATTCATGTCCAACAGTTTCAACTTTTAACTGATGACTTAAATTTATCTGTGAGCCAAACCTACTGCTCTTAGGTCTGTATATTAGAATTCCTTAAGACACCACCACTGGATGGATGCCTCTGGTTTTTGCCTTCTCTCCCCTTAATTCTTTATGTCATTGAAAATTACACCATTCTCTATGTGGTTATGCAAACTAGCAGCTGGACATTATCCTAGTTCCTGCTTTTTCCTCAATCAAATCAACCACTCGGTATTATTCATTCACCTGCCATGAATGACTGTAACCTCACTTTTTCTTTCCAGTCTCATTGTCCCATCCATAAAATGATAGCCCTGTCATTTTCAGTGCTGCTTGTTTACACATCTCTGCAGCATAAAAGTTGCCCTGCTGCTGCTGTTGTCTGAAGTGGCCATCTGATCAGGCTGCTCCCTTGTTGAAGCCTGCAGTTGTTTCTCCTTGTGGCACATAAGAGCCTAGCATGTAAGAGACACTTGGTATTTTTGGAAGAATGAAGAAGAGGTAAAAACCAAAACACTGAAATATATTCAAGGCTTTTGTTCCCTGATCTTTGTCAACTTTCCAACCTGACCTCCACCTTTTCTGCACTTTGTCCTTCACACTTTAGCAGTTACCAAATATTTCATAGTTCCAAGAATAAATTTCCTTATATTGGCATCTTTCTCCATTTTTCTATGAGGATTTTTTCTGTGGTTTCTGCTGGTAAAATTCAGTTGGCTCTTCCCTTCACTTCAAACTGTGTTTTGCAGAAACCTCTGCAAGTAATGGTCTGTTTGCTTATAGATTAGCTTTCTGGAGACCATGCACTCCTAAAAGGGGAACTTTGTACTTTCTTCTTAGTATATCTTCACTTAGTAAAGGGCCTGGCATAAAAGACCAACTCAAAATAAGTAGAGGGAAAAGGGTGTGAGTTCCATTAAGGTTATGACACATGAAATCAGAAACTGGTTGTAACCTACTAATGCCTATGAACTCTGCATATTTATTATTTATTTCTTAAGGATACTTTTCCTTGCTCAATAGAAAACCATTAAAGTCTGAAAACATATTTAGAGAGGTCATGATGAAGGTAGAAAATGGCAGGAACACACTATTTTCTTCTATTTTATTTTCTTTTCAATTGTAGAGAAGTAATAAAGTACTAGAGAAAAGTAGTTGGGGCCTTTTCTCTCTTTTTCTTTTCAAGACTAGAGTTACTGTGAGTGTTGAGAACCATCAAGAGAAAAATCTCATAGTCCATCATAATGTACTTCAGGCAGCAGAAGGAAGCTTCACTGGTTTAACAGTTTTCCAGAAGGGTTTGGACAGTGTAGGTCATATCAACACCTGGAGACAGCCTAGGTAAAAGAGAGTGCCAAGAATGCTAACAGTGGAGGTCAAAGTCAAGGATGCAGTAGCCGCTGAGTTGATGAGACTAGATACTTTTGACATGTTACATTTTGTTTTATTTTTATATTGATACCTTTATGCAGGATGCAAGAAAATGATCAGTCTTGTGATTTATTTTTTATGAAGTACATATTTTGATAATTTATTAATGGTCTTCCATGTTCTGTTTTCTTGGATGAGTATTTATTGCTCCATTGTTATGCATTGTCAGTGTACCACCTGGTGAGACAAAGATATCAAAGGTATCACAGGCTTGGTTCATAGAGGGGAGGGACTTGTTTTAGGAGGCTGCTCTAGTATTTATAGCTCTAAGAAAGGTGTAGTTTAACCAGAAAAAAAATAGAAAGACGTGAGAATCAGCCATTGTTTTATCTTGAAACAATTGAAGACATTTTGGTTTATTGTTTTCCAAAATATAAGACAGACAGATGGACTCTCTGGCATGTGATAAAAATATAAGAAAAATGCATCAAGCTATAAAAATATTGTACTTGCCTGGGAATCTTGCTACATCATGTTGTGTGATCTTGAGCAAATGTTTGACCGCGATGAAGATCAGTGTTCTTATCTGTATAGTAGAGCAAATGAGACTCGCCTTTCTTATGTCAAAATGTTGGGAAAGACAAATTGATAAACTGCAAGTATTTTGAGTCATTTGAAGTGCTATATTAATGTGAGATATCATTATTTTGCTTTTTTAAATGGCTATGCTCTAGTTATGTCCCTTAGGTGAAGGTATTAGGATATTTGTCTATATGGCACAGTATCACCTGCAGGCAAAAACACAGATGATAGGGACAAAGAGTCTAGAATTCAGATTCTAGCTATGCCATTTCTTACTATTGATCTTGGAGAAGCTGATTTCTCTATGCCTTAGCTTTTTCTTGATGTTTTAAAAATTGTACATTAGGGTTTATTGTGTTTTCATACATGTATCTAATGCACTTTGATCTCACTCAGCCCCTCTATTACCCTTTCTTATCCCACCCCCACTTTCTAAACAATATTTAATGGTTGTTTTTATCATATTACCCCACCACAACTCTCCTTTCACCCTCTCCCCCTTTCTTATTCTCCCAGTAAGTGCCCCCTTTTACATTCATATTTATTTTTGTTTTGTTTTTAGTTTAGATTCTGCATATGAGAGAGAGCATGAAATATTTGTCTTTACAAGTCTGATTTATTTCACTTACCATGATGATCTCCAGCTCCATCCACTTTCTTGTAAATGACATCATTTTATTCTTCTTTATGGCTGAATAATACTTCATTGTGTAAATATAACACAGTTTCTTTACCCATTCATCAGTTGATGGACACCTAGGCTGATTCCATTGCTTGCTATTGTGAATAATGCTGCAATAAATATGAGTGTGCAGGAGTCTCTATTGTATGCAGACTTATATTCCTTTAGATGTATGCCCAGGAGTGGTATAGTTGGATCATATGGAAGTTATATTTTTAACTTCTTGGGGAGCAGCCATACTAATTCCCATAATGATGCACTAATTTGCATTCCCACAGTGTGTAAGGGTTCCTTCTGCATTCTTGATAGCATTTTTTCTTGATTTTTTTAAACCTATAAAACAGATTGCTCATCTTCATAGGTTTGTGAGACATTCAAATTTAAACTGGAAATAATGAATGAAATAATTCAAGCAAACTCTATGGAGTCTTGAGTCATTATAAATATGTGATAAAGGTTATTCCTGGGAAGTAAAAAGTCCCAGCTACTCTTTTTTTTTTTCCTTTTTCTTTTATTATTCATATGTGCATACAAGGCTTGGTTCATTTCTCCCCCCTGCCCCCACCCCCTCCCTTACCACCCACTCCGCCCCCTCCCTCTCCCCCCACAATACCCAGCAGAAACTATTTTGCCCTTATTTCTAATTTTGTTGTAGAGAGAGTATAAGCAATAACAGGAAGGAACAAGGGTTTTTGCTGGTTGAGATAAGGATAGCTATACAGGGCATTGACTCACATTGATTTCCTGTGCGTAGGTGTTACCTTCTAGGTTAATTCTTTTTGATCTCACCTTTTCTCTAGCTCCTGGTCCCCTTTTCCTATTGGCCTCAGTTGCTTTTAAGGTATCTGCTTTAGTTTCTCTGCGTTAAGGGCAACAAATGCTAGCTAGTTTTTAGGTGTCTTACCTATCCTCACCCCTTCCTTGTGTGCTCTCGCTTTTATCATGTGCTCATAGTCCAATCCCCTTGTTGTGTTTGCCCTTGATCTAATGTCCACATATGAGGGAGAACATACGATTTTTGGTCTTTTGGACCAGGCTGACCTCACTCAGAATGATGTTCTCCAATTCCATCCATTTACCAGCGAATGATAACATTTCATTCTTCTTCATGGCTGCATAAAATTCCATTGTGTATAGATAACCACATTTTCTTAATCCATTCGTCAGTGGTGGGGCATCTTGGCTATTTCCATAACTTGGCTATTGTGAATAGTGCCGCAATAAACATGGGTGTACAGGTGCCTCTCCCAGCTACTCTTAATGAATGGCTGGGACCTTTACAAAAAATGAACTTTGAGTCAACTATTGTTCCACTGAATATGAATCTCATAGACAGAGGCAATTTCTCCTTTACTTATGTTGAAATCCATTAAAAAATTCCCATAAAGATCTTTATCCTCAACAGCGAGGACCCTGCCAAACTTTGAACCTAGATATTCCTTGGCTATCCCTGTGGTAGTCAGAAAGGCTTCATTCAAGGTTGGAAAGGCTTCATTCATTCTCAACACTGGACTGTACAAGATGAAAGTAAGGTAGACAAATGGTGGAGTCAATTTTAAAAGGACACTTAAATAAAGAAAAAACCCAATATTACCATTGTGTTACAGGTTACAATAATGACACATAATTAAATTGGATATGGATATTTATTATTTCCTCAGTGTCATGATCTATTCTAAGCACTTTATCTTCATGGACACATTGCTCACATTATAAGGTAGATAAATATTACCATTTGTACTTCACAGTTAAGGAAACAGAGTTAGACTAAGTAACTTGCCCAATGTTGCACAACTAGTAAGAGCATACACAATCTGAATCCAATTTACTTAACTCTGGTGCTCATACCAGGAAGCAAAAGAAACAATCTTAGTTAATTGGTGGAGAAAAAAATGTCAGGAAACACATCTGTAGCAAGATGAAGCAAATTCATTCTGTGATATAGCAGAACAGTCAGACATTCCATAAACGCAAAACTATCAAATGAATATTTTGGCAGCTTACAAATGAAGATGAAGATGAATGAAGTGGAAAATCTTCATTATTGTTTTAAATGTTAATGTACTTAGTGTATCAAAAAAGATGATCAATAAAATGGAATTAATTGTTCCTGGGCAAAATACAAATATGGCCATTTCATTTCCCATGAGTCTGTGGTTCTAGATCAAGAGGGATAATCACATAGGAAATTAAAACCAAAGGAAGGTATCTCAGAACATTTTGCTTGCTCATTTTGTTTTAATGCCTTCAGGAGATTATTCAAATCTACATGCCAAAGTATGTACAGAGTTGGTAAGAACACACCATAAACCAATTAGTGGCCATTCACAATTACACACTGTTGACTTAGAATAAATGGGCGTAAGCTTTCTTTCACACTTGCACAGTGAATTGGCTCAAAGGGGCCTCCCTATCTAGTCAACTACAACCTACCTTCCTGCAAGCAAGTTATAACAAAACTAAGTGTCTACTCTTATAGGGAAGCAACTGAGCCTCTTCCAATCACAGGAGTTACCTCCTCAGCCAATCCCAGGTTGAAGGCTTTCACATTATGACCAAATAAGGCAACAGCTAGACTCCATCATTCAGGGAATCTCTGTATGTTATTTCCTGTCTTCCTGGTTATAAAAGTAACTCACATTGAACCATCTTTAGTGTGGAATACTGCCTGGTTTTAGAATATGTTCATTGCTCAAATAAATTAGTTAAATTGAACAGATCTCAGTTTTTCTTCTTAACCCATGAGAAACAAAACCTCATTCAGTGGCTGTGAGAAATACATAAGGAGGTGGAAATTAAAGGTATTTGTCAAATTTTTTGGAATTCAAAAAAAGTTTTTGAAAGATGTTTTCTTTTAATAAAATGAATGGTGAATTAGGCATATAGATGAAGTGAAAAAGAGATCAGAAATACAATAAGGCCAGAGCTGTGGAACTGAGGCAAATTGCTGCATAATAATAGAGTTATTTTCTTATGGGTGGAGGTTCTCCCCCTCCCCCACTATTAATTGCTCCTCTGCTATTAAGAGAAATCACAACATTATAGCCATGTATGACCTTTTGTAACCCTCTTTGGGAGCAGTTTTCATCCTTTCCCATGGGGTTCATTTTCCAGTTTGTTCAGTACCCAGTGCATTGTCAAACAATAGATAGGTACTGAAATAGTAAATGAATGAATAAACATAATGAATGTTTTCAGGTTGTTAAAATCCATATGTGATTTTTTTTTCTTGCTCATATTTTAAATACCCTGTAATTCCATTTTATTGGACATCTTAGGTCAGATGATCAATGCTAGACATCATCACTGGGATCCAACCTGAGATTATGTGGGGCTCCTTCTGGGTCACATGCCCCAGCTCTGGTAGTGCGATAATGTTTCTGAACACTAGGGGAGGAATTACTTGTATTTGGGAATAATAATACCTATTTTATAATTTTTGTAAGGATTAAGTATGTCACTGAAATAACTTTTGAGCTTTCCTTGTGGAATGTGCTTCTATTTCTTGCCTTTTCTTTTCTTCCTTCCTTTTCTCTGACAAGGCCATTTTATGTTTTCTTTTAGTATTTTTAATGATCATAATGCTCCATAGAACTTTTGAGTGATTTGTGTTTCTACCATTTTTCTCATGAATAGATTGTTGTTAAGGGCTGGATGATGAATGATGGGAATTAGAAATGTAGTAGTAAGAATTTTAAGAATGAGAAAGGGTGGGGTAGGATGTGGAGAAAGAGAGGGCATCAAGCCTGAGCTGAGACACACACACTGTGTAGACTCTCCTTGAATTTGGAATCTCCTTTAAATTGCATTAAAACTTTTTTTTCCAAGAAAAATCTTACCTAAAACACAGATTTTAAATTTATTTTCAGATTCCCCTCCCACCAGCTATTAAAGGAAAACATAACTTGATATAAACATTGCTTTAAATGTAAAATGTTATTTCATTACTGGACCATGTAAATATAACCTATAGAAATATTAACAAAATATCCTTTACTAAAAGATTTCTGTGTCTATCAGGTAACATGTATCAAACATAAGGTAATTTAAGAATATCGGTCACATTTCCTGTTTCTGATTTCTCTTTGCTATGACAGTTATTTTCCATCCATCTAATTTTCCTTTTTTTTTTGGCAATAAGGTGACATCTCTAAACAAATAAATTTGGAGAGCATGTATAGGAGACTGAGGTTAATTCTTCTTTCTTAAAATTTATATTTAAAAAAGTGTAGTACATCAGGCATTGTGGTTCATGCCTGTAATCCCAGCACTTGAGAGGGTGAGGTGGGATCATGAATTTGATGCTAGTAGCCTGGGCTACATAATGAGATCCTGTCTCAAACAAAAAGAAAACAAAATAAAACCAAGTGGAATGTGCCAAGTGCACTAAGAAGTTCTCCAGTTACATCTTTCCTTTCTTGGGCCACTTCTGTTAAAAGGACTCATGCCTGGAGCAAGAATGCTGACTGTCAGGGCACTAATTGTGAAGCAATGTTTTTGGGGACTCCTTGGCCCAACATTTGACTCTGACAATATCAAATGCATTTAAAAAAAATAGTTTAAAAGGTTAGGTCAGAAAGAAAATATTTTAACTTTTCCAGTTCTCCTAGCTAGCCTAGCATGGCCTGTGAAGGAGGTCCTTGCAGCTGCTTAATAAGAAACTTCTGGGTATCTCGGTGGATATGCTTCAGAGCCCAGGCAGCTCATGAATGATATGTTAGCTTTGTAAGAGGCATGCAGAGTCATATACACATACATACACACATACACATGTATGGAATATATACATAAATATTATTTTATATATATATATATATATAAAATATTCTATATATATAAAGTATGTTTCCAAAAGTGGGAATGTTAGGGGAGACTAAGGGAGGAGGAAAAGAAGAAAAGAATGATAGACAGTGAATAATATTGAAATACATCACATCTTTTCAGGAACCAGACACAATGAAATGCACTGAAAACCGCTGCACAATACAGAGTAGGGAAAAAAGGGTAAGGAAGAGTAATAGAGGGGGTTAGACTGATTAAAGTACAACATATTTACAGGTAAAATACCAATGCAAAAGTCCACTGAACAATGAATAGACCCTTAAACAATGAAGGATAGGAATGTAAAATGGGTCATGTTAAAGGGAGGGTAATAGCAGGAGGGGGAGGGTAAAGGAGGGTGAATATGGTTGATGTACTTTCTATACATGTATGAACATGTGACATTAAAACTTGTCTTGTTGAAGTCACCCTAATCAGGAGAGTGGGGGAAAAGGAAGAATAGTGGAGGGGAAGAACCAACCAGTTACAATGTATGTATTTATGGAAATGTCATGATGAAACCACTGTATAACTATCATACACCAATATACACCAAATAATTTTATGTATACTAATAAAAACATTAAAAAATGAAATTATACTTTGTTATGCATCAGAAAATAAGAGCACACCTAAAATAAAGTCAACATAGTTAATAAAATTCATAGCATTTTTATCTAATAACTCAAATGTCACCAGTTTTATCCAAAATGTCACTTAGTACATGTTGGTGCAACAAGTATCCAGTCAGAACCACACATTACATCTGGTCTGTCCTGTAAATTGGCCCGACATAGTGACTCAACTAAACATGGCATAGACATTCTGTAGAAAAATTCATTTCCTTCCTCCTGAATGCATTTTTGAATTTTTTATTTTGTTTCCCAGAAAGAGTCTCTACTAAAAAGACAGAATATGTGCAGAAATGGCATTAGGTCATTGGTAGTGACTTTGTTTAACACAGAAACATTTTCTCCTCTCAGCTTTATAGTATATAAGCGGTTGTCTTAAGATAGCTTTGAGATTAAGTAAATTCAGGGAGCAGTCAGTAGGGAAAGCTGTCATGAGTGTGTGAAGTAGGGGACTCATTATTCCTCAGGTCTTCTAACTCCTGTTCTGCACCATCCCAAATGTGTATATATATATATATTTTTTTGTATTCAATCTTACATTTCTTAGAATCACATTATAAACCTTCTCAACCTGGGTCTTTTCCCATACTCCCCTGCTCTGAGAACTGCTCTGGTTGGATCTGGCTTGAGTCCCCAAAGGTGCATGTGCTATAACCATGGTCCCCAGTGTGGAGGTTTTGGGCCATGGTGAAACCTCCAGAGATGGGCCTAGATGAGTGCTGTCAGCAGGTGCTCTTGCTCTCCTAGGACTAGGCTGGTACTGCAAGAGTGGGCCATTATAACTCAAGTCCATCCTACTGGCTTGGCCCTTTCTGCATATGACTGTTTCACTTTTTATTTCTTTCTCACTTCTCTGCCAGGTGATGACAAAGCCTGGAGAGCCCTTACTGGAGCCTAGAAGGATCTAGGCTGCCTGACCTTGAACTTTACATCTCTAAAACTGTGAGCTAAATAAACTCCTTTTCTTTATAATGCACACAGTGATATATGTTCACTTTATAAGCACAAAACAGTAATAAAAAAGCTCATTGTTCTAGGATCTTATGTTCGTTTTTTTGGTGGTACTGGAGTTTGAACTCCAGTACTCACACTTGTTAGGCAGGTACTCTACCAATTGAGCCACACCTCCAGATCTCTTCACTTTAGTCACTTATCAGATAGGGTCGTGTGCTTTTGCCTGGGCCAGTGTCAAGCCATGATCCTCCTCTCTGCCTCCTACTTTGCTGGGTTCACAGGCAGAGCACCCCATGCCCAATTGGCTGAGGTTGGGGGTTTCTCACTAACTTTTTACTGAGACTGGTTTCAAACCTTGACTTCCCTATCTCTAGACTCCTGAGTAGCTGGAATTATAAGTATGAGACACTGCACCCAACATCTTTCATTAGTATGGAATGAAAAGATGAATTAAACATAGTGTACATTGTTTCACTATGAAAACTTAAACATGGCCTTCATTTCTATATATTGGGAACTATTAAGATTTTCCATTCTATTTCTTTTTAGAGATTTTGATGCTTTCTGTCTTTTAAAGTAGCAGATAAAAATTAAAAAGACAAAATAGGATTTGAAGATAATCCACACCTTGTGTTTTATGTTGTGGTATGTTATGTCTTTTGTGGATGGTCTATAGAGGTGGAGAAAATTGTTTTATGGTTTTCTTCATTAGCTGTAATATGTCTTTACTCTTTGTTATGCTTTTTGAAGATGAAAATATGGACTTTAAAATACTTGAACTCAGTTTAAAATACCTAAATTCTTTTGAGTTTGGGTAAGCATGCTTCCCGTCTGGGGAGAATTAATCTATTTAAGGCTTTCAAAGGCATTAATGCATATTATTCTTTAGCTCATTCATTATTGAATATGGTTATTTATTTGTAGAGCCTATTGGGTCCATTCTTCAATCTAAGCTGTTAGAAGTGCTGTTTATCATGCAGCACAGATGCCATGTATGATGGTTAATTTTGATTATCAACTTGATTGGGTTGAGAGGTGCCTAAGGGATTAGTAAAGCACACTTCTGGGGTGTCTGTGCAGTGTTTCCAAACAGGATTAACTAAAGGAGAAGGACACATCCCCAAAGTGGGTGGCACCTTCATCCCATAGGATGGGAGTCCCAGTGGAATCGAAGAGGAAGAAGGAGGAAATCAGTGAGCATCAGCACAGACATTTGCTCCCTCTGCTTCCTGGCCGCCAGGAGGTGAGCCTCATCATACCCCCTCCACCCCCAGCATGAAGGACTGCAATGTCCACAACCAGGAACCAAAATAAATGTATTCCTCCCTTAAGTTGTTTATGTCAAGTTCCATCACAGTGATGGAGAGCCTGACGAGCACACTACATTTAATGTGAATTGTTTTAATAAAGTTGTGCCCTTCAAAGGATAATTCTATTATTGTCTATTATTTTTAACTGTGAATTTTTAATTCAGTAACAAATTTACATATAAATCATTGTAGTAGAATTATTAATTACATCATATATGCATATACTTGATATACATGGTATATGTAGGAATCATATATGCATATACATATATGTGTGTTCTTGATATATAAAGGATTGACATTGTCATAATTGTTGGTAGGTACAAACTTAAAACACTAATTTTTTTTGAAAATGGAAAAAATGAAGTGGTTTAACCGACCAGAAGAATATTTTCCTATAGAAATATAAAACACATTTTCATGCAAAATTTTTACTTAAATATAATTATTATACTGCTTGATGGCATGAATCATATAAATTTTTAGTTTTCTAGGGGAAATTGAAGAATTGACATGAATTCAAAGGTTATTTTAATATTACCATTTTCATATTTGAAGTTTTATAAAGTTGATATTTAGAATTACAATATAGGATTGGAGATCTGGCTCAACCACTAGAGCTATCTGTTTTGCAAGCCCAAAGTCCTGAGTTCAAATCCCAGTACCACAAAAAAAAATCCTAGAATTCAAGTATAGAGATGATTTTTTGTGGAGACTTAAGTTATTATTTTTATTGATATATATATTTTTGGTGATTTTTTAAATTCATTGATTCATATGTGCATATATTGTTTGGGTTGTTTCTACCCCCGTCTCCCACCCCCATCCTCTCCCCCTTTGCCCCCTCGCTCCCAGGCAGATCCTGTTCTGCACTTATCTCTAATTTTGTTGAAGAGAAAACATAAGCATAATAAGACAAGGCATTTTTGCTAGTTGAGTTAAGGATAGCTATACAGAGAGATTCCTAGCATTGCTTCCATGTACAAATGTGTTACAACTCAAGTTGATTCATCTTTAACTGATCTTTACACTGGTTCCTAATCCCCTTCTCGTGTTGACCTCTGTCGCTTTAAGGTTTCTGCATTAGTTCCTCTGGAGTGGGGACATCAAACACTTTCATGTTTTGGGTTTCCTACCTATACCCATACCTTCCGTATGTGCTCTCCCATTGTCATGTGACCCAAGTCCAACCACATTGCTATATTTGCCCTAGATCTAAAGACAGCATATGAGGGAGAACATACGATTTTTGGTCTTCTGAGCCTGGCTGACCTTGCTCAGAATGATGTTCCCCAGTTCCATCCATTTACTTGAGAATAAGATTTCATTCTTCTTCATGGCTGAGTAAAACGCCGTTGTGTATAAATACCACATTTTCTTGATCCATTCGTCAGTAGTGGGACATCTTGGTTGTTTCCATAACTTGGCTATTGTGAATAGTGTTGCAATAAACATGGGTGTGCAGGTGCCTCTGGAGTAACCTGTGTTGCATTCCTTTGGGTATATCCCCAGGATTGCTGGACAATTTGGCAGATATATCTATGTTTAGATTTTTAAGACTCCTCCAACTTTTTTTCCAGAGTGGTTGCACTAGCTTGCATTCTTACCAGCAGTGTACAAGGGTGCTTTTTTCTGCATATCCTCAACAAAACCTGTTGTTGGTGGTGTTTTTGATGATGGCTATTCTAACAGGAGTGAGGTGGAATCTTAGTGTGGTTTTGATTTGCATTTCTTTTATGGGTAGAGATGGTGAGCATTTTTTCATATGCTTTTGGCCATTTCAATTTCTTCTTTTGAGAAAGTTCTGTTTAGTTCAGTTGCTCATTTTTTTTTATTGGTTCACTGATTTTGGAAGAGTTTATTTTCTTAAGTTTCCTGTATATTCTGGTTATTAGTCTGATGTATAGCTGGCAAATATTTTTTCCCACTTTGTGGGTGGTCTCTTCAGTTTACAGACCATTTCTTTTGTTGTGCAGAAGCTTTTTAATTTTATGAAGTCCCATTTGCCCATTCTTTCTTATAATTGCTGGGCTGCTGGGGTTCTACTGAGGAAGTCCTTGCCTATATCTGTTAGTTCCAGAGTGTTTCCTGCTTCTTCCTGTAGTAACTTCAGTTTCAAGACAGATATTAAGGTCCTTGATCCATTTTGAGTTGGTACTAGTATAGGGTGACAAACATGGATGTAGTTTCAGTTTCTTGCAGATGGATAACCACTTTTCACAGCAACAATTTGTTGAAGAGGCTGCCTTTTCTCCATCGTATATTTTTGGCCCCTTTGTCAAAAATAAGGTGAGTATAGTTGTGTGGATTCATATGTGGGTACTCTATTCTGTTCCACTGGTCTTCATGTCTGTTTTTGTGTCAGTACCATGTTGTTTTTATTGTTACTGCTTTGTAATGTAGTTTGAAGTCGAGTATTGTGATACCTCCAGCATTGCTCTTTTTGCTGAGCATTGCCTTGGCTATTCAAGGTCTCTTGTGCTTCCAAATGAACTTTAGGGTAGATTTTTCAATCTCTGTGATGAAAGTCATCCAGTTTTTGATAGGAATTGCGTTACACATGTTGATTGCTTTTGGTAGGATAGCCATTTTTACTAAGTTGATTCTACCAATCCATGAGCACGGGAGATCTTTCCACCTTCTGTAGTCTTCCTCGATCTCTTTCTTCAGGAGTTTGTAATTCTCCTTGTAGAGGTCATTCACATCCTTTGTTAAGTTTACTCCTAGGTATTTGATTTTTTTTGAGGCTATTGTAGATGGAATTATTTCCAAATAATCCTTCTCAGTTTGTTCATTGTTGGTGTATAGAAAAGCACATGATTTTTGTAAGTTGATTTTGTATCCTGGCACCTTACTATAACTGTTTATGGTGTCTAGGAGTTTTTGGGTAGAGTTTTTTGGGTCTTTAAGATATAGGATCATGTCATCTGCAAATTGGGATATGTTAACAGTTTCTTTCCCTGTTTGTATTCCTTTTATTTCTTCTTCTTGCCAATTGCTCTGGCTAGGAATTCCAGGATTATGTTGAGTAGGAGTGGGAATAGTGGGCATCCTTATCTTGTTCCTTATTTTAGGGGAAATGATTTCAGTTTTTCATCATTAAGCATAATATTGGCTGTAGGTTTGTTATATAAATCCTTTATAATTGTTGAAGTACTTTCCTTCTATTCCTAGTTTTCATAGAGCTTTTATCATGAAGTGGTGTTGGATCTTATCAAAGACTTTTTCTGCACTTATTGAGATGATCAAGTGGTTTTGTCTCTGCTTCTATTAATGTGCTGTATGACATTTATAGATTTGCTTATGTTGAACAACACTTGCATCTCTGGATGAAGCCAACTTGGTCATGGTGGATGATCTTTCTGGTGTGTTTGTTGGATTCAGTTTGCCATTATTTTTTTGAGGATTTTTGCATCAATGTTCATTAAGAAAATTGGTCTATTTCTCCTTTTAGGAGGTGTCTTTGTCTGGTTTTGGGATGAAAGTAATATTGGCTTCATAAAATGAGTTAGGTAGTATTCCTTCCCTTTGTATTTTATGGAACAGTTTAAGGAGAGTTGGTATTAGTTCTTCTTTAAGGGTCTGAAAGAATTCAGCAGATAATCCATCAGGTCCTGGACTTTTATTTTTTTGGGAGACTTTTTATTGCTGCTTCAATTTCAATTTGTGTTATAGATCTATTCAGGTGATAAATATACTCTTGGTTCAGATTTGGATGGTTGTAAGTATCTAGAAATCTGTCCAATTCTTCAAGATTTTCAAATTTATTAGAATATAGGTACTCAAAGTAGTCCCTGATGACTTCCTGGATTTCCATGGTGTTTGTTGTTATCTCCCCTTCTGCATTTCTGATTTTACTGGTTTGGGTTTTTTCTCTCCTCATTTTAGCTAGGTTTGTCAAAGGTCTGTCAATCTTATTTATTTTTTCAAAGAACCAGCTTTTTGTTTCATTGATTTTTGTATGTTTTTTTTCTAATTAATTAATTTCAAACCTTATTTTTAGTTTTTCTCTCCTTCTGCTTGTTTTGGGTTTTGCTTGTTTTTTTTTTCTTCTAGTAGTTTGATATGTAGCATTAGGTCATTGATTTGAGATCTTTCTGACTTTTAATATATGTACTCATGGCTATAAACTTTCCTCTTAGGACTTCCTTTGTTGTGTCCCATAGGTTCCAGTAGGTCATGTTTTCATTTTCATTAACTTCCAGGAACCTTTTAATTTCTTTTTTTATTTCATCACTGACCTGTTTATCATTGAGCAATGTGTTGTTAAGCTTCCAATTGTGTGCATGTTTTTTACTGTTGCTTTTGTTGATTTCTAGTTTTAATGCATTATTATCATATAGATTTCATGGGATTATTTATATTTTCTTATGTTTGCTGAGGCTTGCTTTGTGCCCTAAGATATGATCAATTTTGTAGATGTTTCTGTGAGCTGCTGAAAGAATGTATATTGTGCAGAATTTGGATGAAGTATCCTGTAGACATCAGGTAGGTCCATTTGATCTCTGATGTGATTTAGTTCTAGAATTTCTTTATTGATTTTTTGTTTGGATGACCCATCTATTGGTGATAGGGGGGTATTAAAGTCTCCCACTACCACTGTGTTGGAGTCCTTCAGAGTATGTTTGATGAAATTGGGTGCATTGATGTTGGGTGCATATAGGTTGATAATTGTTATTTACTTTTAGTGTATTTCCTCTTTTATTAGTATGGAATGTCCTTCTTTAACTCGTTTGATTAATGTAAGTTTGAAGTCTACTTTGTCTCAGATAAGTATTGCTATTCCTGCCTGTTTTCAGGGACCATTGGCTTGGTAAATCTTCTTCCAGTCTTTCACCTTCAACCAGTGCTTGTTTCAGTGAATGAGATTGTTCTCCTGTAAGCAGCAGATTGTTGGATCTTCCTTTTTAATCCAGTTTGCCAAATGGTGTCTTTTGATGGGAGAGTTGAGTCCATTAACATTCAGTGTTAGCATTGATAGTTATGTGGTGATTCCTGTCATTTACTTGTCTTTGTTGTTTAAGGGTTTGATTGTGTGCAGCTAAATCAGTGTTACTCTCTACTTTCTTGCCTTTTCTTCTCCTGTGGTTTGGTACTGCCTGTCCTTTCTTGGTTGTGATGCTTTCACTTTCTATATGCAAGATTCTTTGAAGAATCTTTTGTAGTGATGGCTTGATGGTCATGTATTGTTTCAGTTTCTGTTTATCATGGAAGACTTTTGTTGCTCCATCTATTTTGAATGATAGTTTTGCTGGGTAGAGTATCCTGGGGTTGAAGTTATTTTCATTCAGTGCCTGGAAGACCACACTTATGATCTTCTTGCTTTTAATGTTTCTGTTGAGAAATCTGCTGCGATTTTGATGAGTTTACATTTGTATGTTATTTATTTTTTCTTCTTACAGGCTTTAATATTTTTTCTCTATTCTCTGTGCTTGTTGTTTTAATGATAATATGTCCTTGTTTAGTTCTATTTTGGTCAAGTCCGTTTGGTGTCCTGGAGGCTTCCTGTACCTGAATGGGCATAGTTTTCTCTAGATTGGGAAATTTTCTGTTATTATTTTGTTAAATATGTTACTGATTATTTTGCTTGCACCTCTTCTCCTTCTTCAATGCCCATGATTCTTCTGTTTGGTCTTTTGATGGAGTTGGTGAGTTCTTGCATAATCCTTTCATAGGACTTGAGTTGTCTGACTAATAGTTCTTCAGTTTTTCCTTTAATTTCCATTTCATCTTCAAGTTCTGAGATTCTGTCTTCTGCTTGTTCTAGTTTGCTGGAGTGGCATTCCATATTGTCTTGTATGTGTGTCATTCTTTTTTCTAACGTTTTCCATATCATGGGTCATTTCCTCTTTAATATTGTCAATTTTTGTCCTTATTTCATTTATCTCTCTAATCATGGTATTCTCTATTACACTCTGGTGTTTATTTAGGGCTCTTATGATTTCATTTATTTGTTTTTGTGTTTTCTCATATTCTTTATTTTTGTTGTCTTGGAATTTCTTGAGTGCCTCTTGTGCATTTTTGTAACCTTGTCTAGTAACATCTCTATGAAATTCTCTTTGATTACTTGCAGAATTTCTTTTTTCAAGATATTCTTGTGGGCTTCATTGGGTTCCTTGGTATAGTTTATCTTTGTTTTGTTGGAAGCTGGATCGGGGTATCCATTTTCTTCATTTCCCTCTGAATCCTGTACTAGTTATTTTTGGGGGGAGAATGGTTTCCATCCTTTTTCGTCTTCCCATGATTCCACTTGGTACTGTTTCTATCCCTGGTCTATGTGTAATTTAGTATTAGCTAACTTACAATACTAAAACTAACAAAACCAAGTAAGGAAGAAAAAAGAAAAAGAGAAAAATAAATGGAGAACCTAAGAAATCAACAGGGAGAGATGGTGGACAATCAAACAGTGAACAAGACAAACAAACAATTAAAGAAAAGAAAAGAAAAAGATAAAAGAAAAAAAAATCCCCGGTTCAGGAGCAGTAGAATTTCAGTTTTAGTAGTTCTGGTATTACTCCTTTAGAATCCAGTCCTGTTTGTCTGTGTCTCCTAGGCAGGTTTGGACCTGGCATCTGGTGGTGCTGGAGCCCTCCTGTGGTGGGTGGAGGCCTGTTGGGCCTGTGGGGTGGCAGTCCAGCGAGGTGGTGGTCTGATGGGCCAGCAGGCAGGCAGAGGTGGTTTGGGGGTGGCAGCCTGCTGTTTTTTCAGTGTATTGTGATGTGGAGAAGCTTTCCACAGGCTAGGGGTTCAGAGTGCTGAAGTTTCAGTTCTCCCTGGTGCTTTACCTCAGCCAAGCATGTCTCCAGTGTCTCAGCAAGGTCCCTGATTCCCAGAGCTCATTCAGTCTACATCTGTGTCCCAGTCGCCAGTTTGGATCTTCTTGACTGTATCTCATTTAACTTTGCTCCAGCCATACTGGCCTCTTTGTAGTTCTTCATCTGCAGTTTTACCTTAGAATTTTTCACTGGCCTTTTCCTCTGTGTGGAATGTTCTTTTCCCAGATAGGTACATAGTTAACTCTCCCACCTTCTAAAAGTTTTTACTGAAATGTCATCTTCTCACAAAGAACTATCCTGACCATCTTTTTAAGTCTACAACCCACCAAGCCATCCCCTTAGATTATTATTTTTAAATGTGTATTTGCAAGGTGGCAGTGCTTCCCCATGTTGCTCATGATCCATTGTATTTGAGTAAATATAATTAGTTCAACCATCTAAAATGTAATCCTAAAAAGCACCAGCACAAAGTTCATTACTGAAGGATCAGAAGTAAGTGCTGAGAAGGGCAACTATCTAGGCTTGACTTTGCTTCTCCTTTTATTAAATGAGGGCAATATTGTCTACCTAAAATGGTTACTGTGAGAATTCTGTGGGTTGCTACCTATGAAGTCCTTAGATTAATACCTAGCACTGTATAGTATTCAGTAAATGCTAGCTAGCTATAATTGAATTGGATCATTTATTTCTCATCATCTCCCCATATTGCCTGTGACCACAGGCAAGAAGACCATGAGTTCCAGTATTGCCATCTAAGTAAAGTATTCCATAGTAGATAGGATGAAAGGCAGACATCCAACAAGCTTTGCAAAATCAGTTTCTTTGTTGACTTTTACTATTCATCAAAGAGAAAGTAACCATGAACCAGGTATAACTTCCAAGGATTTATAGATATTTGTTGAAAATTTACCAATATTTGGAGGGATTATTCTACTTTTTTTTTTTTTTTTGAAAAAAGAAGGTTCTGGAATAAACTGCCTTCCCTGCATACTTTCTTCACATTGCTGTTAGGAAAAGTGGCCTAGATTAAGGAAATCTAAGGAAGTAATTTTGGAAAATCAATATTTATAATTTTTGTGGTGGCTATTGAAATCTTTGAATTTTGTTTGGATGTTATATGAAGTACAATAGTACTATCTTAATTTTTTGTTTATCAGTAATATTTCCGGATATTTTTTGCCAAACTTTTCCTTTTGTGTTCCTCAGTTATCAGAAATCATCACTTATTCAGACTAATAAGAGATGGGGGAAAGTCTGGTTTGAAAAATATTCCAAAATATATGTTTTATACAAAAGAAGAATTAGTTTTAGCTCACTATTAGTAAATAATTGATGTTTCCCAAGTACTTGAGAAGATCTGAAAATAGTTGGCCTAATGAGGGAGTTCATTCTCTTTGTAAACCATGATTGCTCTCTTTGAAATTACTTGGAAAATGGAAACTGCAATGGGAAATTTCATAGGATCTCATAAAGTTTCTTCTCTAGTCTCTCTAGACCATATATATTCACTGAACTAAGCCTTAATTATTTTCTAAAGGGTTTTTTATGGTCTAGTAATTGTTTATGGGGTGAAGTGAGTGGAAACAAAAAGCTGTTCCCCTGAGAATGTGGAAGGCCATGAGTGTCTATGGGAAAGACCAGTCCTGCTGGGAAAGGTTTGACCCAGAGTCACTCCAGTCTCCACCATGCACTACAACTTTCAGTAGATGCTTTTGGATCTCTAAACCTCAATTTACCCATTTGTGAAGTAAGTATGACCCTAAAGTGTACACTTCATAGGAGTGTTGTAAAGATTAAATGGTATAATGCATACAAAAGTACTTGGAAGTGTCTTGCAGGATGACTTTATTTACCATCACCTAGCTTCATTTTCTTGATGGTGACAACCAGAGGCTCTGATATCTTCACTTACAGTGAGACCTACATATCTCACTCAGACATACCACTGAGTATTTCAAAAACTGCCTCAAATTTAGCAGTCTAACATGGGAGCCTAAATTTTGCCCTCAAAGTCCTATTCATGGCTTAGCCCATTTTTCATCTTTAAGTAAATGGCACCACATCCCACCAGTTTACTTAAGTCAGAAACTTGAAATCCACCTTTGGCTCTTTATTTTCCTGTACCTTCCTCATTTTGTCCAATGGGAAATCTTTGTAGCTCAGTTGAGAAGTTCATCCTACTGCTTGCCCTTCATGCACCATTTGCTGCTGGGTATTCTTGCAGTCTCAGTCATCAGCTTACTTTGGTCTAAGTTCATCCATCCAGAGATAGCACATATTTGTGTAGAAACTCAGGGAGAAAGGACAGGAGATGTGATGGGCACCACATCTGCTATGTTCCTTTTTTTTTCTATCTCTCCACCCAGGGTCACAGTTCTGGTCAAAGCAGATGACCCTATGTGAGTCTCTCCCTTGCCAGGGCCTGGTGGCCACTCTCTCCTACCCTTTCAAGTCTGGATGCATGACAGCTAGCTTCATTGTCCCTCTAAATCTACAGGTTCTTCATCAGCTTTTCCTCCTCCAGTCATCAAACATTGAGAGCTCATCTGTTACTATCGAGACCCTCACTGCCACGGGCACCAGTGGCTGGCCACAGCAGAATGCTCACTCTACTTTGATCCAGTGCCATCACACCACACCATGCTAGTGCATGGGGTGTAACGCAACATAGTCTCTTCTCAATTTTTTATTGAAAGCTGGGCATAACCCTTCTCTTCTTGAGTTTCTTCTTAGAGTATTTGAGACCCCTTTTCCAACTCTTGCAGAATTTCCACCCGGGAGAAGAAGGATGGGGTGAAGGGAAGCCTTCTGACTGCCTTACTTTCACTTCCTTCTCCAGCTCACGCTCCACTGGAGACAAAAGAGGAAGGAGTTTCTTTACTCCTCCAGCTCTCTGCTAATGTCCTTCACATCGAGGAGGCATTTCCCGTCTCCAATCATCTGGAGTTTTGATAGCTGCGTTTTGTTGAGAAACATATCTGTAGTAGAGAAAAATAAGCATATTTAATGTTTTTAAAACGTCATTGCTCATTACACATGTCAGAAAATATCACTCCTTTGCTTGAAACCATTACTGGCTTCTTGGTTGCACAGAATATGTGGGTCCATTAACAGCATCCACAGGTTCAGCAGATCTGGCTCCTGCTTATATACCCAGCCTCATTTCCCAATGTTCTCCCCTGGTGGCTATATACCAGTCACGCTTATCTTCTGGGCTGGAAACTTGATTCTCCAGCCTCATTTGACCCTTAAGAAGACTGCAGGCAACCAGCAGCCTCATGAGAGACCCTTAGCCTGGAAAACCCAACTGAACAGTTTCTGGATTTCTGATCCTCAGAACTTGTGCAAGATAGTAAACCTTTGTTATTTTCAGATACTATGTCTTGAGTAATGTGATATAAAGTGGTAGGTTAATACAGTAACATCCTACCTACAGTTTTACCTGCTGGGTTTCAGTGATTCATAGTCATCTGTGACATGAAAATACTGAATGGAAAATTTCAGAAATGAGATGGACTACATTTACATAACTTTTATTATAGTATGTTGATATAAATGTTTTATTTTATTATTGTTATTAATCTCTTTCTATGCCTTATTTATAAATTAAGCTTTAGCATATGTATAGATACATAGGAAAAATGTAGTGCATATAGGACTCATTACTGTCTTGAGTTTCAGGGGTCTTGGAATGTGTCCTGCATGGATAATGGGGCATTACTGTAATGCAGAGGTGGTTCCTAGAAGTGGAGGGTTGTCATCACAAAACCCAAATTGTGATGACATTGAGAATGCACAGTGAACTTGAAGGAGAGTGTGCATGAGGCCTAAAGAACCTTGAAGAAGATGTTACTAGAATCCTTCAAGAAGTGGGGTGAGGGCTTCAGGAAAGTAAGCAAAATCCCATTGGAAAATGGAGGAAAGAAAATCTATTATGGAGTGTCAGAGATCTTAGCAGCACTGTTGCCTGCAGTTATGTGGAAAACAGAGAATGTACCTGACAGGATAAACTAGTTAAGGAGATTCCCAATTTGAGAACTGTCATTGCCAGCCAGTGTGTTCTCCCTCCTTACTATAAAATGTGAGGGGAGAGAGACAAGCTAAAGGAAGGACTGTTAAATTAGTCAAGACTTGATGATTCTGAAAATTCTCAGCCTCCTAGGTGACAAAGAAATGGCTTCTGAACAGTAGTAATAAACTCGAGCATTTTCTCTCTTCCTCTCTTTCATCATATATTCACTGAGTATGCTGAAATTTACATTTGCCCACAGGAGACCCTATCATTACATCTGTAGGAGTATTATTAACAAGGTTTCTGTACAGTATAGTTTGCATAAGATAGCCCTGAATTTTGCCTGTTGTCTTAGTGTAACTGTTTCCCCTTTCAATCCTCCCATACTCTGGATTAGATGACAGATTGTGTGACTAAAATTACTGGTAACTTCTTTAGCATCCTATTCATCTGACCACATGTCCATTTACATGTTCTAAAACCATGCCATTATGTAGAGTGTTAGAGTGTGTGTGTGTGTGTGTGTGTGTGTGTGTGTTCGGGTATTGAGAGGGAGGCGTGAATAGAGAAATGGAGATAGTTGTGCTGGTGTCTATTAAGTATCTCTCCTTCTTTATTATGTCCTCTACTTTCCTAGATAGAAGTGAGAAAAGTCAAGTATTATAATAAGGTGGAATTATATTATTTGTATATAATTCCAAATTCTTATTTGTCTCTAGGAATCTCAATATTTAAGAGTCCATATATCCTGGTCTTAGTTAAGTCACCTTTTACATAGATGTTTCAGTGTGCCTTAAACTGATTTTACTTAATTTCTATTTTCTTTTATGCAGGACTTGAAATTTGAAGTGGAAGGATTCAACCAAGATATTCCAATGTCATATTTAAAGACTGAGAAAACATTTGTGAAGTATGTTTCTTGATATTAGATTTGATGCTTTCTGTTAAGTGTATATTGATATATATTAAGTAGGGGCCAATTATAGATTCACCCAAAGGATCAGGTTTTTGGGAATCATGACCCCTTTTCATCTTGGGACATATCATACCCATATGATGTTTGGCAATAGGGCACTGCAGCAATGGTAGTGTAGTTGGGAGTCATATTTTATTTATCTTAGAACATATCCACATGCTTGGCCAGTGTTGGACTTCCAGGGGTGGACATGGCAGTCACTTCTCCCTTGTGCAGTAGTAGGAGGTATAGGTTCAGATGCAGCTCTCTCTCTGGTGGCATGATCTCACTTTGAACCTCAGACTTTCCCCTTCCTCTGTAAGTTTGAGCAAGAGAGTCAACATCAGTTGCTCAGCATTTAAGCAAGAGCATATTGTAAGGGTTGTATGAGACTAGAAATGCAATGTGTTTGGAAGAATGTGCCAGGGCATGCTAAACACTGATAAATGCCACTTCATCCTGAGAACCTTGGTGGGTCTAAATGGGGATCCCCACTTGTCAATGTCTGGTGACATTTTTGTCTGTCCCAGCTGGAACTAGTGGGCAGAAGGTAGGGATTCTGTTAAATATCTTACAATGTACAGGGCAGCCCCATAACAAAGAAGCATCTGGTTCAAAGAGCCAACAGTGTTAAGGTTGAGAAATCCTGCTGTACTCCATGCTGTTTGTTCCTTGCTATTCTCATAATTTCTAATCCTACCAGCAGTGCAAATAAGACATTAACCAGAGTGGGGCCTGTCTGCCTGTGAAGACTATTTAGTGTCTGCAGGACTAGGCCATGCAGACAGGATTATATACACTAAGGAGTCATTGCAGGGCTCAACTGGAGATCAGTGAGGTGAGAATAGCATGCTTCCTATGAATAACATTTCCAATGATAGGACTTTGTACTAATAAAATGGCAAGGAAGGCCTTCAAGTCTTTATACATGAGAGATCTAATTAAAGGCTAACTTACAAGGGTGAAAATAGGAACTAACCTAAATATCCAACAATAAGGGATCATTTAAATACATTGTGGTAGGCTCTTAGAATTAAATACTAGGTAATACCTCAAAATCAGGCTGCAGAAAAAAAATGCCTACAATACACAAAAAGGAAAATACAGGTTAAAAATAATATTTACAGCACCATTCTCACTCTGTATTAAAAATGTGTCTTGCTACCTGGCTCTGATTAATAGAACTCAATATTATATAATGGTTACATCTGGTTCAGTGGGAAGATTTTTTATTTAACATTTTATTAGTGTATATTAGTTGTAAAGGGGGTTTTGTTGTTACATTTCTATATATGCTTATAATGTGCCTTAGTTAGGCTTACCCCCACCATCATTCTCATCACCCACCCCTGAAAGGGAAAGATTTTTATAATGCACTAGCACATATACAAATACTCCTTCATATTCACAGTTTTTGCACTCATGGACTCATCAACCTCAGACAGAGGTTTCTTATTTGAAAAGAATCTGTGTGTGTACTGAACAAGCAGCTTTTTTTATTTTTCTTTCTTCTAATACTCATAGCACAACAACAGCTATTTACACCACAGCATTTATATTGTATTAAGTATGATAAGTCAGTGAGATGACTTGGAGCACACAGGAAGATGTGCGTAGGTTCTATGCAAATACTAGGCATATTATAGAAGGAACTTTAGCATCTACAGATTTTGGTACTTGAGGAGGACTTCCAGGAATTAATTCCCAGTGTATCCTGAGGGACAACTGTACTTACACAAATCGTAAAATTAGTGAGGTGTAAGAGGGTAAAACAGAATAATAATTGACCTTAGAACCTAATGGAGATATGTTCTGATGTCTTGGCTCCTGACCCAGAATGTGATTACTTTAAGGGAATTCAAATCACTAGATTATCTCTAGGTACCTGGTATCAGGTTCAAGGTGTGTCTTAATGTTTTGATATGCATTATATTCCCTTTTAACTTTAAGGAAGTTAAAAAATCTTTAATTATAAAATAATTGGATTATAAGCAGGAATTATGTTTCTTTTCTTTCCCCTTTCAGATTATAATTGTGAATGTGCTATCTAATTATTCAGATTAAATTTGAAGTATATTTCTTAGTGCCTTACAATTCTTGCCAAGGGAACAAAGAAAGAAACTGAGGAAATCATTTCACTGTGGTTAACAGAAAATGTTTCATGTGAGCTAATGAAATCTGTTTACCTTCATAACTGTATAATGGTGCCATTAAAGACAATAGATACAGTATTTTAAAAGTAATAAAATTTACAACAAAGTGTATTTAATTTGAAATTGAATTGCCAGCAAATGGGTGTCCTAATGAACTCTTATGTCACTGTAGCGCTAACCAAATTAAGAGAAATCATTTGTGTCACAGGAAACTAAATCAGTAGAGAGACCCCGAAAGGCTATTCCTGCAGTGGTGGTATAGTCATTGTTACAGATGGCCCTGCCGATGGAATTAAGCTTAAGTCAGGAGAAGAGAGAGATGAGATCATTCTTAATTCAAATGATGAAAATGCAGGAAAATGATGTCAGGATCTGAGAAGAAAAATGGCGATAAATAAGAATTTTGAATAAAGTGAGTAAGTGTTGACAGGAGGAAGAGAGTCAGGGTACGTTGAGGGTAGAATCTCCATCTCTGGCCATTGCATTAAAGAAAGAAGTTTATATCTTTTCATCTGTCCATCTATTTAAGTGATTTTTTTCCAAAGTATCCCCAACAATTCATAAGATCAAAGGGAGAGGGGATAAAAGATGAAATGACAAGAAGTTTTGCCAAGTTTAGTTGGCCCTCCATATCTGTATTCATGGATTCAGCAAATCATGGATCAAAAATGTAGTGAGGTCTATAATGGCTTCATCTGTACTTAACATGTACAGATGTTTTTCTTGTTGTTATCTCCTAAAAGCAATACAGTATAACTATCTACATAACCTTTATATTATATTAAGAATTACAAGCAATCTAGGGAAGGAGGGGCACAGTTCTTATGTAAATTCTATTCCATTTTATATAATGAACTTGATGATCTGTGGATTTTGATAATCATGGGGGAAGCAGTCCCCACAGATATGAATGGATGATTGTATTTGATCTGGTAATTTCTGAAGCAAGTGACATTTTAGTTGTTGGGAGATCAGTAGCAACTATAGTGAGTCTATTATTTTATGGGGCCATACTTCAAAAACCACTTCCTCTCTGACTTTATTTGACAGTAGCACCTGCACCTGCAATGTGGGGTTTATTTACTTCTGATTAATCTAACAAAATGGTTAAGGAAAGCATCAAGTCATGTCATGGTTCCAAAGGCAAACCTTTTCTGTATGCTGTATTATCAATTTTTCTTTCTGTTTTCTCTCTCATAATTGCACCAGAGCTCCACATCGACCATCCATTGCAGACTTAAATATTGGCGAAAAGGGGAGTGGCACCAAGCTCATGTCACTCACAGGTATAACTAATGGTTCCAAGGGAGCAGCAGGATCTTGCTGCAAGGTGAGCTTTTGGGACTGACTTTTATTCTGATGCAAAATATTAAATAATGAGATCATTTCTATTGATTCAGTTGCTTGTTGTGCTTCTCTTCCTGTAGGAATCAAGAGAAACAGGGGTTTGGCAGGTCTTAATATTTTTGATGACAAACCTAGGCCAAAATCTCTCAATGGTAAAGCCCTTGGAATTCCTCAAAACAGGATGTCGGGGGAAGCAGGACCCATGCTTGCTGTATGGTGAGGCGGTCCTGCCACCATGCAAATGAGACAAGCCTTGAGATTTGATGAATCTTCTATCTCCTTCTCCTACTCTGTCTGACACTCGCTTTGAGGAAGGTTGTAAATGCAAGAGAGATTGTGGTATAATTCCTCAGACTGGCATTTCTGCCCCCTAGTCACCATTCGATTATCTTCCAAATTGCTGTGTTTCAGAGAGATAAAGATTTTTTATGGCTTGCTGACTTAAAACAACCACAAGAGCCAGCAAAGAGATGGCTAAGCAGCCATGCATAATAATTCCACTAGTAAATGACAAAATCTTTGTTTGTATGACATTTCCAAAATTACTACAGAAGATGAATCTAAAACACAAAATGTCACATTTGGCATGCAAAACTATCACAATATATTTCAGTATAAAATTCATAGAGGCGTTTAATTTAGAATGTGTTTAATAACTCCGCCTGCCTGCATCAGTAATCCTGCCTTGAGGTTTTAAAAGACTGTCTTATTTATTCACATGGTATTAATTTTAAAATATTTTTGGAAACCAAAATATTAAGGTTAAGTCTTTGTTGTTAATTAAGATTTTCTAATTAAACCAAAAATAATTGTTATTCTGATTAGTTCTTAAGTATGACTTATATGAATAAACAAAAGAAGTTGGACAACTTTCACTGTTTAACTGTGATTTAATTCCAGATGCATTCTTTCTTTATGGAAATATGTATTATCTCTTCAAATAAAGTTTAGGCAGGATTAAGAAGTACTTCCTGCTGGCTGTAGATTAACTGGTGGTACTACTAACTTGAATAGGCTCAAATGGCATTACTTTTGATTAAAGCACTATATATCAGAGAACTAACTCTTCAAGGTCAAATTATTCTGACTACTACTAAGGTCCAGTGAGTATAGAAACACAAATTAGTGTCATTTAAATTATTAGTTATCCTGGTTTAATATTTATCTAATGAAATAATAGCTCATTAAAAATCATCAATTTATATAAACTTTTGGGAACTTATTAAAAATGAAAATGGCCTGCTTCTCTCAGCTATGGGAGAACAATGAAATTCAAATGTACTATAAAATGTTAAGCCATTTTCCTCTGTTACATGTAATTTGTGCTAAGTTTTAGGGTAAAGCACACACACATTCTGTTTCCGTCCTTATTTGGGGCTCTCTTTGGAAGTCCATGTTGAAAGTATTTCCATCAACAGAGGTGTTAGTTTGACTTGTTCTGTACTTCACTTATCAACAGGCATCAGTGTGATTGCTGCCAGTCAGGGTTATCACCTTTCAAATTCCCAGTGTGAAGCTTAGTGTCCAGGTACACCCATCCCTAGTGTCTTAGAAGGCATGCTGTGTGGTTTTAGAAGTGTTGGTTTCCTGTTAATTCTATCCTATTATAATAGATGAATGCTTTCTGATGTCACAGATCATTAACATACCATGCTTAAAAATTGGCTAAACTTTCCCTCCCATCATTGGCAGGTTTGCCTTTTGACCTCTTAATTATACATCATGGGTCCTTGTCTGTTATCATTGCTAATACCTGACAATTACAGGTTGAGTAAAAATAATTGTCTATTTTTTCCCCTGAGAAACCCGTTGTTGCTAATTGTGTGGTTTCCGCCAGTTCCTATGTAATTCAAGAACTCCATCTTTTATGTAGGTGGAGCAGTCTCAGTTCCCCCAGCCTCTTCAAATACAGATCAAATGCATTAGAGGCCTCAAGACAAGGTTTCCCAAGGGTCTTACCTCCTCAAAGTGTCTCTGCTTGGCCGACCAGGGAGCTGTGTCTTGCAGTGGTGGCAAACAGAGCATCTGAAGACCAGAACACACCCAGTTCATCATGATGGGAACTTTTATGATGTGGGGCTATATTTCCATGGAAGCCTTTATGTGGTAAGCTGACCTTTGTGCACATGTATCACCTTTTTTTAAATTTCCCTTCTGGCTTTCCCAATCTGTCCACCTTCCTTTCTATCCATGCAACTTTAGGTAATCAAATTTGTGTAATAAACATAGGGATTTTATTCATGTATTCTTTCATGAACACATTCACTCATTCAGCAAATGCCCAATAAGCACCCACTATGTGCTAAGTACTGTTATGGACCATCCATGGACAGCTTCAGTCCTGTGTAAAAGGACAACACCATTCTTACTTATCAAGAATGTCTGGTAGGGATTCTTCTTCTGATTCTTCTCTTTTTTGGGATTTGCAGATACAGAGCTCTGACTTGTGCAGTGTGTGTGGGGGGGGGTGTGGAGGGCAGGGCGGTATAAGCAGCCTTGGTCACTGAGAACCAGGTGTTAAGTTAGAAAGGTTGGAGGAACTATTGAGAAAAAAAATGATGGATATAGGGTTGCATGTCAGCCAAGCAAATGAGTTCTGGAGAAGATAGTACTGTGAGGAGGCAGTGGGTAAGTCTAGAGAGTCATCCTGGAGGCAAGAATGACAGCAGGAGTCAAAAACATCAGGCACCTGAGGAAATAGGACAGGCTCAGTTTCTCTATAGTATCTGCTCTGGACAGATGGTGTCTCCTTGGGAATTTTAGTCCTAGAGAAAAGAAAGAAAAGGGGCTGAATGAGTCCCAAATTGTCATCTCATGCTAATGCATTGGATGCTGGCAGTTGACATAGAACTGCCTTTGACACTACTAACTTTAATTACAAAGAAAAAATGTGAGAATCAATATAGGTGTTGCAGGGTGATATGCTAGAAGAAAATATTTTTTCCTTAACAGGAAACAGATTTTCAAGCTTGTTTTTTAGCATCCTAACTTTGTAGATATGCAAGACCCTTAAGGACAGTGGCTATTTTTTTCCATTTTTTACTAAGCAACAACTTCATGGTGAATTATGAGCAGAGACAATATAGTGTCAACAAAAAAAGCCACACCATTGAATGATAAGTGCAAAGTCCAAGCAACCACTCTTTCATTTAGAAGTTGACAAGAGTTAGAAACAAAGAAACAGAGCCCATTATGGAAGCCATGCACTAAGTGGGTGTTAGTGAATATCACTGTTAATCATTAAGCCATCCCATTACCAGCTTCAGACATAGTTTGGAGAAGTGGTAGTGGGGGGTGATGACACACTGAAATGTTTTTGAAACAGAGATAGAAGAATTTATTTCCAAGAAGAGTTTGAAGGGGTGAGGGTAGACCCTGAGTGTCAAGATCACTGAAGAGTCAATCAAGTCTCACTTGGCTTATTTGCAAAATGGGTATAATGATGCCTGCCTACCACAGGCATGTGAGAATTGATTGACTTAATGCTTGCAGAAGTTTGCTGCACCCTTGTACAGTAAGAATCCCAAATCTTCTTTTATTATTATTATTATAATTATGCTGTAGTTTTGAAAGTGAAGCCCATAAATTTTTACCCACTGGACTTTTCTTTTAATTAACATCATAAATGCTTATATCTCAGATAATTTTCAAATTAACCTTTGGTTGAGAACAGTGTAAGTTAACAATTTTTCCTTCAGTAAGTGATCCCAAAGGCCTTGTTAGGGAGCATGGGTGTCTGTGCAGGGTGTTGGTCTAGGTTGGTTATGGAGAAGAACTTTTCCCCTGGGAAGCCACCAAGTACCAGAAACAGAAATTGAGGACAAGTATGAGCAGGTATCAAGGCATAGTTCAGGCCTTGAATTGCGATCTTTGTTCTCACTGTTTCTTAGGAAGACATTTCAGAAATGTGATAGTAACTAAAAATCAGATAATAATTTTTAAAAGGGTCCAATAAACACTAATGTGCAATTACATTCTTTAAAAAAATTTTTTTTGTGGTGCTGGGGCTTGAACTCAGGGCTTCATGCTTGCTAGGCAAGTGCTCTAATATTTGAACCATACCTCCTTCCAGCCCTTTTGCTTAGGTTATCTATCTCTTATCTATCTATTTATTTATTTAATTTTCTTTATTCATTTATTCATATGTGCATACATTGTTTGGGCCATTTATTTTATTGGTAGTAGAGTTTGAACTCAGGGCTTCATGCTTGTTAGGCAGAGCCTTAAGCTACTCTGCTAGCCTTTTTATGTGTTGGGTATTTTCAAGATAGGGTCTTGCAAACTATTTGCTTGGGCTGGCTTCGAACCATAGTCCTTCTGATCTCTGTCTCCTTCATAACTAGGATTATAAGTGTGATGCACCAGCACTTGACTGCTTTGGTTATTTTTTAGAGAGGGTCTAGAATTTATTCCTGGGTTAGCCCAGAAGGTGGGCGATCCTCCTATTTACACCTCTGGAATATCTGGGATGATGCACTGTCCACCCCATCTAGCTTTTTATTAGTTGAAACAGGGTTTTGTGAACTTTTTGCTCTGGCTCACTTGGAGCTTGGATCCCCCTGATCTTTGATTTCCTAGTAGCTGAGATTATAGGCTTGAGACTGTGCTTGGCCTTGCAGTTCTATTCTTTTGATTCATTTTAATAAAGTACCCCAAAATTTTAAAGCATAGAGCTAGGCTAGGAAAAGAATCTTTGAAGGGCTTGCTTTTTAGAGGTATCTGCATAAATAACTTTTATATTGAAAATTGATACAAAGTATTTTTATTATTGTTATTTGTTTAGGTGTCCACTCTCCCTAGAAGCCCTCATTGAGTGTGATCTCTTAGGGCAGGAGCTTCATCTATTGTTATGCTTTCTTTGTAGAGGATATTCAGATATTCCACGAGCTGTTGAATGATTATGAAAGTTGCTGTGATTCAGATAAGCATTCCTTAAAGGTCCATGGGTGAAAGGCTTGGTTACAGGTGGCACTACTTGGAAGATGGTAGAACTGTAAGGAAATGGGGCCAAGAAAGAGGTCCTTAAGTCACTGGAGTTGTACCCTTAAAAGAAATTGTAGTAACCCAGTCTCTTCCTCTTTCTCTTTATTTTCTGGTTCATGGGGTGAGTGATTTTTGCCCTGAAATGCCGTGATGTGTTACTTTGTCAGAAGGCCAAAGCAACAGGCACCACAAAAGTTGGATGGAACCTTCAGACCCATGAACCAAAAAACCCTGTACTCTTTATAAGTTAATTCTCTCAGTTATTTCCTTATTGTGACAGAAAACTGATTAATACACAGCATATGATACAGATGAAATGTCAGGAGGGATCATAGGATGAAAAATTATCTTAAGAACATCACTGGAGAAGGGATACAGGACTGCTAGATAGAATTTGCAAAAAAAATTGTTCACAGTGTTAAAAACTACATAAAGTCTGTGGGGAGAAGCAAAAGCTGGTGATTCCTCCAAGGAGAAATGCATTTTCCCTTCCTGCCAAACACATCAAAAGTATCTTGGAATAGTTGAAATAGCTACCCCAAATTTTCTTCACATGTGTCAGAAACAAACAAAAAATAATTACTTCCTGCCACAGTCAAGGAAAATTTACTCTTTAGCAACCTGACAAAATGTCACTGAATTACATCCATCCCTTGGTATCACCTAGCAAAATCCTGGATCCCCAAAGAAATACACTAAGCTATTTCACATTCAGAGTATGTAAGAAAAGCATAAAATTCATGACAAAAATAAAAACAAGAAAAGCACCAAGACATCCAGAATGTGACAAGGATGTGAAGTCATTGGAGGCTTTCTGCTTTCCAGAATCAAAGTGGCTTGCTCCAAGTCTTGTTCATTCCATTCATCTTTACCCAATAACATCAAGTTTTTCCACTAACCACACAATTCTGCCTGTCAGTCACTCTGCTGGAGGTTGGTGTAAGACTGACAGTTGAAACAGAAAGTTTTCAAGCAATGTAATTTCGTAGTAAAAAAGTATACCAGCAGAAACACAAAAATGTGCATTGTGTGTATAATTAATATTGGGGACATTTAAGACATTGATTTCATTGCATTTAAAATACATGTCAGAGACTTTTATTTTATAAACAATTTTTCATGTGTTTTCCACAAACACCTGGACATTCTGGATAAGATTTGAGCAAAAGGCTTTGAAATGTATCTCTATTCTTACTTCATAGTAAGATCATTGAAGATGCCAGGCTTCATACAGATGCCAGCTGGGGATAGATGGCTATCTATTTCTGTACAAAACTGAAGAGCTGAGCAGACTTCATGTCCTAATTACAGGAGAAGCACTGAGTCTGAGTAGGGTGCATGTATTCACACACCTGTAGGGTTACATTGCCCATGGGCCTAGAGATGAAGGTACAATGTTACAGCTTCAAGGGAAGCTTGCCTTTGGCATCAGGCTGAGCCCAGAGGCACTTAATCAGAAAGTTAAGTGATGGGGCTGCTTGGTAGGATTTTGAGAAAGTTCCAGAGGGAAGCTACAGATGTATGGGTTAGGGTTCACAGAATGGGTAGATCACTCCAGACATCCACAGTACCACTTCCAGGTATTGTTTCTTGGTGCTTGTCCCAACTAATTTCACATCTTAAAATGGTCTTCCTGTATTATGAAATAGAAGTGCTCAAATACTTTGAGTGAACAAACAAGAAGACTAAGTTTTATTCCTCTCCCACAACATGAGGTAACACCAATTTCCTTATTTCAGTTACCATAAGAATCACAGTAAACCAAAATCATTAGTGGATTCTAAGCCAATACTTATTAGTTTTGAGTACCTTGCTTGAAAGATTTTGAATAATTTCTTAGTAGAGACACTTGGAGCCTACATGTATTCTGACATTTATCCTGGAAACAATTCAAACAGAAGCATTGCCCTCTTTGTAGACAGTATTTGTTAATAGCTAATAGGTGTAGATCTTTGGGAAGAAGTTTGTAAAAGAACATGTTTTTTGGCTTTGGGCTCTGGCAGGATGATGAACTAGGTTAAATGTTCAGGTGATTTGAGTCTATTGTTCTGCCCAAATCAGGAGTTAAGTTATATTTTATTTTCAGATTTTGTTCAGTAAACAACTGGAACTTATAGATTAAAGGCTTTGAAATGTATAAACACTCCAGAGTGAAAGAGATCTCTTCAGAAACGAAGAGGAAATTGGAAACCAGAGGGAGGTGGTAAGCTGGAGCTGCCCAGGAGCAGGGAGAATAGATTATTAATCTTGTTCATATAAAGGTTTGGATTTTAACAACCATTCAAGAGATGAGGCTTTGGACTCAATAAAGTATGAAGTGTTAAGTCTTCTGCCTAAATTTAGGATAGTTAAAATGTTCCCAGAGGGATAGACTAGACAAAACCCTGACCATTAAATAGAAATAAAAATCTCCATTAGTTAAGTAAATAGCAAGAAACATGTCTTCATCTAAATTCTTTTAAAATTGTATTTCTCCTGATCATCCACAATAGAATTTCTTTAATGGGAAAAAATACAGCAGTTGAAATTTAAAATTTAAAAAGATACACTGAAAGCCCTACTTACCCATGGATTTATTACATGTGGTTTTGACCAAGCCTTGTCAATAAATAAATAAATAAATAAATAAATAAATTCAAAATCAAATCCTTTCAATTCCTGTTTACATTATGTAGCTCAGTTGATGTGGAGAAGCCCTCAGTCAAGTCCTATGTTGTCTTCTGTTGGGTTTAGATTATCGTGTGATCTGCTGATCGTTTCCCTGTCCTTCATTTGATGAAAATCTGCTTCCTGAAAAGCAAGTGGTACTCCAAAAGCAAGCTTAAAGTGAGCATGTTTAATTTAAGCAATACAGTGAAAATTTGAAATATGTTGAAAGGTGGCATGCCTTTGGTGGATGTGGGTGTTGTGATGGGAAAATGAATCAAGCATCCATATTGTAGCACTGAAGTCTATGCATCCCGAGGATGCAGACTTTGTCCTCAATGGTGGTCCACTTGGAACCATGTATCACAGATTCCAAGGGTCTACTGTATTTTATAGGAGATTGAAGCCTGTAAATAATAGACAGTGATCTGGAAGCCACACCAGAGGCAATTGCTTAGACTGCAGCATAGCACTAAAAGATAAAAATGTGGAAAATGTGAAGTAATTTGAAAAGTCACAGAACAGAAAGTTTAACTTACATCTTACTCAGTTTCCAGAAGGAGAAAATGAGGTGAAGATATCACACGAAGAGATAACAGCTATTAATTCCTGAGACTCATTGGAAAATGTGAACATTCAGATATCAGAAACAATTCTGAGAGGAAAAAGTAAAATCAATCCACATGGACACCTTGCAGTGAAATCGGAGACAATAGAGGACCGAAAGCAATGGAACAACATGTGCAGTATTCTAAGAGGAAATTAATAAAAAATGTTATTCACTTAATCTACCATCTAGGCAATGGGACAAAGTGTTGCAAGTGAAGCATTTTTGACAAAGAATATTGTATTAGTTTCCCAGGACTGCCAGCAGAAAGTGTCACAAACTTAGTGCTTAAAATAACTGGAATTGTTATCTCACAGTTCTAGAGGTCAGACATCTGGAATGAAGGTATAGGCAGTGCTTGCCCCTCTGAAGATGCTAGTGTTTTGTGCCTTTCTCATGGGTTCTGTCTACCCTCAGATTTCCTTGGCTTGGAGATGCAACACTCCACACTACCACATGGCATTCTCCCTGGATGTCTTTCTGTTATCTTTTACCTGCATGTCCACATTCCCCTTCTTTATAAGGACACCTGTCATGTTAGATTATGGCCCACTCTAATGATCTTATCTTACTTTGGTTAAGTCTAAAAAGATCCCATTTCTAAGTAGGATCACATCCCGAGGGCCTAAAGCTTACAATTTCAACGTATTTCCTTTAGGGGACACAATTTATCCCTTAATACATAGACCCTTACTAGAACACTGCTAAAAAATTAATAAATAATTAGTTGTTGCAAAGAAGAATGCAACAACTAATAACATTTTTGTATTCTTTCTTGAAATGTCTGCTTGAAATGTTTTATAGCTTTGCAAAGAAATATTAAACACTATTCAATTTCAGTAAAGTATTAGGCAATTGACGAATAACATTTATGAATAACAAAAGAACAAATGATCATATATTTGTATAATTAAATGATTATTTCTCCATCTCTTTAATTCAATAAAAATTCAAAGTTAAAGTCGTAAGGCGTAATACACCACAGTTTAGAAACCACCATAAACGAATGGCTTAGGACCATTCATACATGTGTGAGAATCCATGTTGGTTGTAGTTAGCAAGGTGAGAAGTTATAGAACATCTCACTAACAGAAAATATCAATTTAGGACAGTATTATGGGAAAATTGTGCTGATCCTTTGGAGCTTTGTGAAGGATTTTCCTCTTTATTCAGTTGTATTTGGTTTTAAATGCATTAATATTGATGAATAAAAGCAGAATTTTTGGGCTTTGTAAAGATTAAATGACAAAAGTATGTTGAAGTAATTTTGAAAATTGTAAAGTCAGATATGAATTAAGATTTATGACCATTATTTTCTTATCGCATGACCTTGCACTATCACTCTTTTTGGATGACATTTTAAAATATCATTATTGAACTTTGGCAATGGTATCTATGCTGAAGGAACCTTCTGTTAATTATTAGTTAGAACTGTTATGCTTGCAGTTCTCTTTTTTGTTGGGTACAGGGATTGGCCAACTTAAAAAAAAGAAAGGATACAGCTAATAGGTTAAAGAAGCAAAACCAGCAAAATTCAGGCAAAGAACATTGATTAATGAATTTTTAAAAATTCTTAAAGGTCACGTACTGGAGTTTGGCTAGGCCTCAGGCAGATCTAACGAACATGACCATGCTCCTCTGTATGTAGCAGGTAACCCGTGCTGACTCTGAATTTGCTGACATTACAGGGTTATTATTTCTGGAAGGATGTAGCATTCTGGAACAATTTCTCTAATGATTCCATTAAGACCATGGTTTCCTTCAACTTACGCTTGCATATTTCATTTTTCACATTACCCCACACACAAAGAAAGTGAAACCATGTCCTGGATGGAGTGTCTGTGTCCAAATGAGAAAAAAAATGACCTGATTTTGATGGCACTTAACCCCATCTTATTTGATAAGCACATCTGGTATTTTGGATCATGTGTCAGCATGTGAACTAGTACAAAGGCAACAAAAGTGATTCTCTTTAAAAATCACTAAATTATGTCTGCCTTGGGAACTCCTGAAGGAAGAAATAAGCAAACAGCATCATCTCAGTAGTATTCCTAAATGTACTCCATAGTGATGTATGGTCCTACAGGACCTGAGAACAGACTGAGGACACAGGCTTCCAGCTGACAAGTCACAGCAAGATGAAAAGTTATAGAACACATCACTAACAGAAATCATCAAATTAGGAAAATATTATGGGAAAATTGTACTGACCCTTCAGAGTTTGGTAGAGGATTTTCCTCTTTTGTCAATTGTGCTTGGTTTCTAATACATCAATATGGATGAATAAGTGGATAACCTAATAAATCCAGGCATCTATTAACCTCTTACCTTAAAGAAGAGGCTTTTGCCTTTTTTTCTGAACAGGTGAGGCCTTTTCTTTGGTGAAGGGGAACATAATGACTTCAATTCCTGAAAAAGTCTTTTGCAAAGGCTGTTGTAGGAAGTTTCTACTTGTGGATTTAAACATGAAGAATGACTAAGGAAGCGAGACCAGAAGGATGGGGACACAGAGGGTGCTCTACAACCTGTGTCAGTAGGGGACTTGGACCAGTTGCGTGGCCTCCCTGTGTCTCTGTCATCTCAGCTGTGACATGGACATGGCAAGAAGCCCTGTTCTTCATCTAATGTCACCATGACAGAGCAGTGAATCCAAGTAATGTCATAGACAGTTCAGAGCCTGCCACGATGAAGGATTAAAATCATTTTAAGCTAAGAACAAGCCAACTCTTAAGCAAAAAACAAAACCCAAATAAATACCTTGCACGAACTTTTAAAAAATAATGTTGCTATTTCCTTTCATAATGTATTCATGACTATGTTGCTTGAAAGAATAAATGCATAGTTCTGAACATTGTTTATACTTTGGTATTTTAAGTCTTTTTAAAAACCAGTGACTCAAGTGATAGAGCACCTGCTTTGTAAGCATGAAGCCCTGAGTTCAAACCCCAGTTCCACCAAAAAAAAAAAAAAAAAAAGTGAAATGTTTTTAGGCTATTGTAAATAGGTAGAGTTTGGTCCTTTCATCAATATTATGACATTTAACCTTGAAAGAAATGTGGGTGCAAATGTTTATTTTCCATTTTATACATGAGAAACTGAATTTTGGAGAAATAATGCAAGTTACCGGAGACCATCTAGTTTTTTAGGGCAATATTGGGAATGAAGCACAGGCCCTATATTTCGGGCACTCTCTCTCCCTTTTTTTTCATTTGGCAGTACTGGGGTTTGAATTCAGAGCCTTGTACTTGTTAGGCTGGCACTCTATCACTTGAGCCACACCTCTAGCCCGCTACTCTTGTTTTGTAGCTCTAATAGAAGGTATTCCATTTACCTTGCAGCACACCCACAGGGTCATCATTAACCAGATGATCTTTCCAAGACATCACTTCTCTGTTAAAGTCATTTGTTGACTTCTCGTTGATCACAGGATAAATAAAACCCCTTTCCATAAATTAAAGCACCACAGTAATGTAGCTTCACCTCTTTCCTTAGTCCTTATCCACATTAGAAAGAGCTGACTTCCCACTACATACTTAACTATACTTTTGAAAAAGACTTGAGCTGTGCTCAGTCGCACAAATCCTCCAAGTCCTGCCATGCCATCAGATACTGGTCCCAAACATCAATTCCCACTGTGTATTGATACCTGAAAAAATAAAGAAAGTAAAGGAAATATTGAGTTAATTCATTTTTTTACATGGGGTGGTGATTGAATTCAGGGCTTCATGCTTGCCAGGCAAGTGTTCTACAATTTAAGATATACCCCCAATCTCTTTTGCTTTAGTTATTTTTAAAGTTTTTCTTTTGAGGATTCCAAGATGGCAGCTAGAGGTAGGAAGCAGAAAGCGACCCTCCTATAGTGAAATCTTGGAGAGATGCTGGAGACACACTTTGCAGGCATAATCACTGAGAAAAGGCATAACTTTTACCCCTCCACATCTCCAGCCAGTGCAGAGAATCTCCACTTCACGTTAAATGGAGAAACGAGGAGGGCCCCCCGGGGCCACCAGTGGCCGGTGCCCATACGGCTTGGGAAGACGCGGGCCAGGTGAGCTTCGCGGTACCACGGTAGCCCCACAGACAAGCCTGGGCCAGAGCAGTATAGCCCCCTGGACAGACTGACCTCCACCTGGGAAAAAAAGAGAAACTGAGTACTAAGCAATAAGAACATTTAAGACACGCTGGAAAGAGGGTGGGGCGCCCTGAGTGCTGAAGATTGGGGGAAGGGAATCCTTCCCGGGACTGTAAATAAACGAGCCGGGCGGGCCAGAGAGCCTCTGGCGGGAGCGGGGCGTGCCCAGCAACCAGGAGCGGGGAAGCTTGTGAGAGGAGGGAAGACCCACTTCCCACGTGAACTGTAAATAAACAAGGCGGCCGGCAGGAGCAGCAGCACCGCCCAGTAAGCAGGAGCAGGAAAGCTTCTGAAAGTGGCAGTGGGAGGAAACTTCAGAGGAGAGGGGGGAAGACCTACCTCCCACATGAACTGTAAATAAACACGCAGGCCTGTAAATAAACATGCGGGGCAGTGTCACCTTTCCCAGTGCTTGGAAAGGGGAAAGCCTGTAGCAGAGGCTCCCGCACAGGAGAACTCTGAGCAAACAAAGCCTGTGGGACCAGGTGAGTGCTAGCTCACCCCAGAGATCTGCATAAATAACGCCGCCAGCTACAGGCTGAGAGCAGCAGGCAGGCAAGCCACAGTTGCTGAAACCACTCTCAGAACTGTCTCCAGACACTTTTTTTTCTTTTTCTCCCTACCTTTGATGAGAGAACAACCAAATTACACCTGCAAGCCGAAAAACTTACTGAAACTGTATTGCATTTGAACTTGGGACACTTGGTGGGGCTTTTTGTGTGTGTGTGTGTGTGTGTGTGTGTGTGTGTGCGCGCGCGCGTGTGTGTGTAGTTTTGTTCTACTTTATGCATCCCCTTTGATGAGACAACTACAGAACAACATCTGAGGCACCAACTCCAGGACTGGAGATTGAGACGGACACCCAAATTATTAAGACTGAAACTGCATTGCATATAAACTTGGAATTTTTTTTTTTTTAATTTTCTATTTTCCATTTTATTTTAATTCATTTTTATATATAGATATTTCTTTCATTTACTTATTTTTTATTTTTTTATCTTTGATTTTCAATCCTCTCTCTGTCTCTCTAATGTCTGTTCAGCTTACTGTCGATTAGTACACTAATACTCCCTGTTTATACCTTTGAAACGCTCTTGTCTGATACCTTGTTCTGCTTTCTCCCTCTTGTCTGTATATTTGTTTTCACCTTTTCTTTAACTTCTTGCTTTCCATCTCAGCTCACCCTTCCATTCTAAATATTACCATTGCTATTATCACAAGCTAGAAAATACTTAATTGCACACAGTACAGGGACAGTAACATCACCAAGGACAATGACGGGAAGACAGAAAAACCAGGGAAACCAGTTTCCCCACAGCAAAAAATTAGTACAGGAACCAGAGGGGAATGAAGAGAACAGAAACTCAGATCCAGACTCCAACAAAATGAAAATAAACTATGCCAAAGGACCCAATGAAGCCCACAAGAATAATTTAAAAGAAGACATACTGCAAGTACTCAATGAGAATTTTATAGAGATGGTACTGGATAGGGTCAACCAAAATGTACAGGAGACACTCAAGAAATTCCAAGACAATAAAAATAGAGAATTTGAAAAAGCAAAAGAAGAAATAAAAGAAACCATAGAAACACTGTATAACACCAAAGTGAAAGAGAGAACACAATGAATAAATGGATAAATGAACTCAGGACAAAAATAGACAACAATAAAGAAGAAAACTGCCAGGATATGGAAAACCTCAGAAAAAAGAACGAAACAGAACTGCAAAACAAAATGGAAGGCCAATCCAGCAGAATAGAACAAACAGAAGACAGAATCTCAGAACTTGAAGATGAAATGGTAATGAAAGGAAAAACCGAAGAACTATTAATTAAACAACTCAAGACCTGTGAAAAGAAAATGCAAGAACTCACTGACTCCATCAAAAGACCAAACTTGAGAATCATGGGCATAGAAGAAGGAGAAGAGGTGCAAGCGAAGGGAATGCGTAATATATTCAACAAAATAATAATGGAAAAATTCCCAAATCTAGAGAAAGATATTCCCATACAGATGCAAGAGGCCTCCAGGACACCAAACAGACCAGATCAAAATAGAACTACTCCACGACATATCATCATTAAAACAACAAGTTCAGAAACTAAGGAAAGAATATTGAAGGCTGTAAGAGAGAAAAAACAAGTAACATACAAAGGTAAACCCATCAAAATCACAGCAGACTTCTCAACAGAAACATTAAAAGCAAGAAGAGTGTGGGGTGAGATCTTCCGGGCACTGAATGAAAATAACTTCAGCCCCAGGATACTCTACCCATTCAAAATAGATGGAGCAATAAAAGTCTTCCATGATAAGCAGAAACTAAAACAATATGTGACCACAAAGCCACCATTACAAAAGATTCTGCAAGGGATCCTGCACACAGAAAGTGACACCAACTTAACCATGAAAAGGCAGGCAGCACCAAACCACAGGATAAGAAAAAGGAAGACAGTAGAGAGTAGCATCAAGTTAGGTACACACAATCAAACCTTCAAACAACTAAGACAACTAAATGGCAGGAATCACCACATACCTATCAGTACTAATGCTTAATGTTAATGGACTTAATTCACCCATCAAAAGACACCGTTTGACAAAATGGATTAAAAAAGAAGATCCAACAATTTGTTGCTTACAGGAGACTCATCTCACCGGCAGAAATAAGCATATGCTTAGGATGAAAGGCTGGAAGAAGATTTACCAAGCCAATTGCCCCTGAAAACAGGCAGGAGTAGCAATACTTATCTCTGACAAAGTAGACTTCAAACCTACATTGATCAAACGGGATAAAGAAGGACATTCCATACTAATAAAAGGGGAAATAGACCAAAAGGAAATAATAATCATCAATCTGTACGCACCCAATGTCAAGGCACCCAATTTCATCAAACATACCCTGAAAGACCTAAAAGCATATATAAACACCAACACAGTGGTTGTGGGAGACTTTAACACCCCATTATCATCAATAGATAGGTCATCCAAACAAAAACTCAATAAAGAAATCCAAGATCTAAAATATGCAATAGATCAAATGGACCTAGTAGATGTCTACAGAACATTTCATCCAACCTCTACACAATATACATTCTTCTCAGCAGCCCATGGAACCTTCTCCAAAATAGATCATATCCTAGGGCACAAAGCAAGCCTCAGCAAATATAAGAAAATAGAAATAATACCATGCATACTATCTGACCACAATGCAGTAAAAGTAGAACTCAACAACAAAAGTAAAGACAAAAAACATGCAAACAGCTAGAAACTAAATAACTCATTACTTAATGAAGAATGGATCATCGATGCAATAAAAGAGGAAATTAAAAAGTTCCTGGAAGTCAATGAAAATGAAAACACAACCTACCAGAACCTATGGGACACAGCTAAGGCAGTCTTGAGAGGAAAGTTTATAGCCATGAGTGCATATGTTAAAAAGATTGAAAGATCCCAGATCAATGACCTAATGATACATCTCAAACTCCTAGAAAAACCAGAACAAGCAAATCCCAAAACAAATAGAAGAAGAGAAATAATAAAAATAAGAGCTGAAATCAATGAAATAGAAACCAAAAAACCATACAAAGAATTAATGAAACAAAAAGTTGGTTCTTTGAAAAAATAAACAAGATCGATAGACCTCTGGCAAACCTGACTAAAATGAGGAGAGAAAAAACCCAAATTAGTAGAATTAGGAATGCAAAAGGGGAGATAACAACAAACACCATGGAAGTCCAGGAAATCATCAGAGACTACTTTGAGAACCTATATTCAAATAAATTTGAAAATCTAAAAGAAATGGACAGATTTCTAGATACATATGATCATCCAAAACTGAACAAAGAGGAAATGAATCACCTGAATAGACCTATAACACAAAATGAAATTGAAGCAGCAATCAAGAGTCTCCCCAAAAAGAAAAGTCCAGGACCTGATGGATTCTCTGCTGAATTCTATCAGACCTTTAAAGAAGAACTGATACCAACCCTCCTTAAACTGTTCCATGAAATAGAAAGGGAAGGAAAACTGCCAAACACATTTTATGAAGCCAGTATTACACTTATCCCAAATGCAGGCAAAGACACCTCCAAAAAGGAGAACTATAGGCCAATCTACTTAATGAACATTGATGCAAAAATCCTCAACAAAATAATGGCAAACTGAATTCAGCAACACATCAAAAAGATTATTCACCACGACCAAGTAGGCTTCATCCCAGGGATGCAGGAGTGGTTCAACATACGAAAATCAATAAACGTAATAAACCACATTAACAGAAGCAAAGACAAAAACCACTTGATCATCTCAATAGAAGCAGAAAAAGCGTTTGATAAGATCCAACATCATTTCATGATAAAAGGTCTAAGAAAACTAGGAATAGAAGGAAAGTTCCTCAACATTATAAAACCTATATATGACAAACCTACAGCCAGCATTATACTTAACGGGGAAAAACTAAAACCATTCCCTCTAAAATCAGGAACCAGACAAGGATGACCACTATCTCCACTCCTATTCAACATAGTACTGGAATTCCTAGCCAGAGCAATTAGGCAAGAAGAAGGAATAAAAGGAATACAAATAGGTAAAGAAACTGTCAAAATATCCCTATTTGCAGACGACATGATTCTATACCTTAAAGACACAAAAAACTCTACTCAGAAGCTCCTAGACATCATCAATAGCTATAGCAAGGTAGCAGGATATAAAATCAACATAGAAAAATCATTAGCATTTCTATACACTAATAATGAACAAACTGAAAAAGAATGTATGAAAAGAATGCCATTTATAGTAGCCTCAAAAAAAAATCAAATACCTAGTTGTAAACCTAACAAAAGATGTGAACGACCTCTACAAGGAAAACTATATACTTCTGAAGAAAGAGATTGAGGAAGACTATAGAAAGTGGAGAGATCTCCCATGCTCATGGATTGGTAGAATCAACATAGTAAAAATGTCGATACTCCCAAAAGTAATCTACATGTTTAATGCAATTCCCATCAAAACTCCAATGACATTCATTAAAGAGATTGAAAAATCTACTGTTAAATTTATATGGAAACACAAGAGGCCACGAATAGCCAAGGCAATACTCAGTCAAAAGAACAATGCAGGAGGTATCACAATACCTGACTTCAAACTATATTACAAAGCAATAACAATAAAAACAGCATGGTACTGGCACAAAAACAGACATGAAGACCAGTGGAACAGAATAGAGGACCCAGATATGAAGCCACACAACTATAAGCAACTTATCTTTGACAAAGGAGCTAAAAATATACGATGGAGAAATAGCAGCCTCTTCAACAAAAACTGCTGGGAAAACTGGTTAGCAGTCTGCAAAAAACTGAAACTAGATCCATGTATTTCACCCTATACCAAGATTAACTCAAAATGGATCAAGGATCTTAATTTCAGACCCCAAACTCTTAAGTTGATACAAGAAAGAGTAGGAAATACTCTGGAGTTAGTAGGTATAGGGAAGAACTTTCTCAATGAAACCCCAGCAGCACAGCAACTAAGAGATAGCATAGATAAATGGGACCTCATAAAACTAAAAAGCTTCTGTTCATCAAAAGAAATGGTCTCTAAACTGAAGAGAACACCCACAGAGTGGGAGAAAATATTTGCCAACTATACATCAGACAAAGGACTGATAACCAGAATATACAGGGAACTTAAAAAACTAAATTCTCCCAAAACTAATGAACCAATAAAGAAATGGGCATGTGAACTAAACAGAACTTTCTCAAAAGAAGAAATTCAAATGGCCAGAAAACACATGAAAAAATGCTCACCATCTCTAGCAATAAAGGAAATGCAAATTAAAACCACGCTAAGATTCCACCTCACCCCTGTTAGAATAGCCATCATCAGCAACACCACCAACAACAGGTGTTGGCGAGGATGTGGGGAAAAAGGAACCCTCTTACACTGTCGGTGGGAATGTAGACTAGTACAACCACTCTGGAAAAAAATCTGGAGGCTACTTAAAAAGCTGGACATCGATCTACCATTTGATCCAGCAATGCCACTCTTGGGGATATACCCAAAAGACTGTTACTCCAGAGGCACCTGCACATCCATGTTTATTGTGGCACTATTCACAATAGCCAAGTTATGGAAACAGCCAAGATGCCCCAGCACTGACGAATGGATTAAGAAAATGTGGTATCTATACACAATGGAATTTTATGCAGCCACGAAGAACGAAATGTTATCATTCGCTGGTAAATGGATGGAATTGGAGAACATCATTCTGAGTGAGGTTAGCCTGGCCCAAAAGACCAAAAATAGGATGTTCTCCCTCATATGTGGACATTATATCAAGGGGAAACACAACAAGGGGATTGGACTATGAGCACATGATAAAAGTGAGAGCACACAAGGGAGGGGTGAGGATAGGTAAGACACCTAAAAAACTAGCTAGCATTTGTTGCCCTTAATGCAGAGAAACTAAAGCAGATACCTTAAAGCAACTGAGGCCAATAGGAAAAGGGGACCAGGAACTAGAGAAAAGGTTAGATTAAAAAGAATTAACCTAGAAGGTAACACCCACGCACAGGAAATCAATGTGAGTCAATGCCCTGTATAGCTATCCTTATCTCAACCAGGAAAAACCCTTGTTCCTTCCTATTACTGCTTATACTCTCTCTACAACAAAATTAGAAATAAGGGCAAAATAGTTTCTGCTGGGTATTGAGGTGGGGGAGAGAGGGGGCGGAGTGGGTGGTAAGGGAGGGGGTGGGGGCAGGGGGGAGAAATGAACCAAGCCTTGTATGCACATATGAATAATAAAAGAAAAATGAAAAAAAAAAAAATAAATAAGGTTTTTTTTTTTTGGATAGGGTCTTGCAGTTTTACCTGGTTTTGGCCTTAGACTAGGATTTGATTTCCGATCTGTGTCTCTCATGTACCCAGGACTGCAGGTATGTGCCACTGCAGTGGGGTGTTTTGCTAACTTTTTACCCAGGCTGGTCTTGAACCAAGATCCTCCCAATCTCTGCCTCCCAAGTAGCTGGATTATAGGCACATAACACCACACCCAGCCTGGAGAGCCTTATTTTGCTACCTGTAGTATCTAAAATCGAAATATATTTGGAGAAAAAATAAATCAATTCAGAATTAGCATTACTTAGAAATGAGTAATATATATGAAAATAAATCTCAATATTTTATGGCTTTAGTGTTTCCTGTTTACCTGGTCTCTTCTCTCCTTTTTAGAAAAATAATATTTTAAGTAAGAATTTTCTAAAATGAGGCATCTGAGAATTTCCAGAGCATTTACGCTAAGTGGGGCCCTCCCCCAATGCACCTATTTGATATCATGTAAACTGTGAGCTTGAGTTTATAAAGACTGATCAAAAATTTCTCAAAGAAGTCTTGGTAGTTTCAATAGAAATGGATGTGTTGTCCATTCACTTACAGTTAAGCATTATATTTTCAAACCACTGAGTTTGGAAGTAGTTTGTTACATAGCAATAAATAGCTGAAGGACTTATTTAGCCACCTCTGTACTAGATAACTTATTGAGTGCTAAAGAAATAAAGTGAGATCCCTCTGCTTAAAGTGCTCATGACCTGAATAACTTCAATTAATTGAACCTTATATGTTTTGTGGGAAAATTTGTAAATAAACACATACATCTGGTATCTTTGAAAACATAAACTTATTCTGTGATAGGAAGAAAATTTGTTGTCACCACAAAATATGCAGGAGGTTTTGGTCTATGGTACGGTACACATAGACACCTCAGACATTCAGAGAAAACCTCACTTAAATTCACTATGCTATTAGACTATTTCATGGGTGTATAGAATTTTTAGCAATGTATCAACCAGTTAATATTTATATATCATTCTGGCAAGGCATCGTTATTATAGTAGTAGATGGGCACCATTTTTGTTTCACTGGAGGGAAATCCAATATGAATAAAATAGCAACTTTTCAAACATGACATTTAATCCATGTATGTAAATCAAGCTGAGAATCTATTATTCATTATTAAAAGAGTGGCATATTTTTATTACATTGAGAATGAAACACAAATACTGTGAAAAATTTAATGCCTTTTCTTGAAATTTTAAGACACTTATCATATAGTCATCTAGCTGGTGCTGGATCTCCCTTTAAAATATAGGCATGAAATTAGTAAGTTTGACATTTTATGTCTGAAAAAAAATGCTAAATTTCAATGAAATAGGAAATTTACTTTTTATTTAAAGCTTCCTAAATACTTAAGATGGTAAAACACCTCCATCATGCTCTGATTCCAATATGTATATGCAGATGACATATAGTTCATATTCTTGTCATTATTAGTCATGGACACAATGTTCTTTTCCCTGAAGTGCTTTCTGGAAACTGCATATATCAGAAACTGATTAAAGTGACCTAAAGTATTAATTCTTAAAAGATGATGAACCCAACATTTTGCAAGAGGTTATTTTCTGTGTGACACTTAATATCTAAGAGTTGAAATGATTTTAATAACTCATGGGAAAGAGTGGTCTCAGGAAATCTAGAGCCTGAGTGTGATTGCTTTTATTGATTATTGGTACTGCTGTTAATAATGGGTAGTCCATTATATAAGTTGAAGGAAGGCCCATTTTTTCAGTTCTTGAAAGGGCCACTTCTGCTGGTTTAGGGGCCCCCCAGACTTATGAGAACTTTGGTGGCAAGTAGCTCACCCTGAATGGCATGGGTGCTAACTGGGTGATCTACTCTTACCAATGGTCTTCTCTAGCTTATTTCCCACTGCTACCATACACAGGTCTCCCAAATTAAGTAAAGGAACACCCTATCCCTTTTCCCTCACCTCCTTACCCCCCAAAAAATTGTCTCATAGAGTACTAGTTATGAATAAATCTTTAGATGGCTTACAGAACTGGTTCTGCTAGAGTTCACCACTTTAGGAAAATTGTTTAAATTCCCTGACTCCAGTCTTTTCATCTATGAAATGGGAATCTAATGTCTAATTCAGAGCATGGTGGGCTGCAAGTAGAGAATAATTGGTAACTATAGTGTTTTTTGTCACTCAATGCATTATAGAACATTCTCTACTTTCCTCTGTAGTTTAGATTTCTCTAACCCAAGACTTTGTAAATCTGGTTCCTTCCTCTAAGAATACCCAGTTTATGCTCCTTTGATGCTTTTGTGTCTCTACTCCTTGCTACTGGGTGACATGAGGGGTTTCAAGGCCATCAAGTGCACAAAGTCACTGTGTGTTAGTCTGTTTTCTGTTACTACAATGGGGATAGGTATCTGATATAGGTTGATTGGTAATCAACCTATAAAAAGGAAGGGCTTATTTTGGCTCACAGTTTCGGAGGTTCCAGTCTATGGTCATTTGGGATCTCCCATTCCCTCTGGTTTGGGTCTCTGAAGGAAGAATATGACACAAGAGGAGCATGCAATAGAGCAAAACTCCTTACCTCTTGGCTGATGAAGGACAGAGAGGAAGAGACTGGGTCCATAATCCCCTTCAAAGGCACACCCTTAAATGACAAAAGACCTGCACTAGGCTCTACCTCTTAAAGATTTCACAACTTCTTAATAGAGACACATTAGAGACCAAGTCTTTAATGCAAGTGTTTCTGGGAAACATTCCAGATCCAAACTATAGCACACTATATTACTTATCCTCTGGCAGAACACAGAGAGTAATTATTGAGTACCCACTGTGTACCAGTCACATCATTATGCATGTTATAGGCACTCTCAATGCAACCTTTAGACAGCCAAGTCCTTTGTTAAAAACCAATTTGCAGATGAGAAGAACTGAAGTTTTAGAGATGGGGACTTGCCCAGATGTGTGAAGCTGAGACTTAAAACTAGATGTGACTCCACAGACCAAGCACCATTCACAACCAGATCTAAAGGAGAAGCAAGAACTGAGATATTGGTGTTCCAATTGGTAAATGGCCCACCAATTCCCACAATTTTTCTTTGTATTTTATTTTACCAGTCTTGTTTCTGTTTCTAAAGTCAAATCTCTTTCTTTTCCTACTCTCCTTTCTTTTTATTTTTCTTTTTTTATTGTTGTGCTAAGTAGGGGTACTTTATAGAGTTTACAAAAGTTCTTACACTATATCAAATATATCATAGTTGAATTCACCCCCTCCACCATTCTCCTTTATCCCCCCCATTCCTAGAACAGTTTCAACAGTTATCATTTCTCCATTTATATACATGTGTACACAGTATTTGCATCATATTCACACTCCTACACCCTTTCTCTACCTTCTCCCCCTCCCACTGACACCACCTTCACCAAGGCAGGACCTGTTCCACACTCCTGTTCTCCAGTAAAAGAAACCAAAAATGACATTTTTGGTTGTTTACACAGGGAGTTTTCTTGTGGCACTTCCATGTATATATATTTTATAGCTCCAGTTGGTTCATTTCCTCTATTTTTCTTCATTCTACCTTACTCCTTTTCTTATGGTAGTTTCAACCAGTTTAAAAATTCTACATTTTTTCTTGTATAGAGAAACCATACTGACCTGTTTAACTTCCTTCTTTTACTTTCCACCTCTCGAATGTGACCTGCCCTTAGTGTGGCCTGTTTTATTAATATTGCTGTTTTTGTATTAGGTCTGTATTCCACATATGAGAGAAAACATGCAGCTTTTGGTCTTCTGAACCTAACTTCACTTTAGATGATATTCTCCAGTTCCATCTGTTTACCTGCAAACAACAAAATTTCATTCTTTGTGGCTGAATAAAATTCCATTGTGTACAAATACCACATTTTCTTAATCAATTCATCAGTAGTGGGGCATCTTGGCTGTTTCTATAGCTTAGCTGTTGTGAATAGTGCTGCAATAAACATGGGTGTGCAGGTGCCTTTACTGTACCCTGACTTGACATTCTTTCTGGTATAGCCCTAGGTCATATTCTCCTTTCTGTCTCTGAAAGATCAGGCTGTGTATCATTTGTAACTTTTGTATATCAAAGGAGACTGTCCTTTTGTATGACATTGGCAAGTGACCTCTTAGACTTAAGAATATTTGGCAGCACCAGGACATACTCCCTAAGCCTAGGGAGTTTGGTCTTGTATTAGCCAGGATTCCACAGAGGAATGTGCATATAATTATAAGAGGGGATTTATTTGATTGGCTTACTCCATCAGAGGCTGAATGGTCCTACAATGGCTGTCTGCAAGCTAAAAAGCTGGGGAAAATAGTAGCTGCCCTGTCCAAGAATCTGAAAGCCTCAGAACAAGAGAGGCCAACAATGTAGCCCCAGTTCAAGGTTCTGGAGGTTCTGGAAAATCACTTGTGTGAGCCCACATTTAAAAGCGAAAAGAGTAGTAGTCTGATGTACACAGTGATGGCAGCAGCAAAAAGACCTTACCTTCTCAAGAAGAATTGAGTGTGTGCACCCATAGGCAAGCCTCTGCACCCACAGGTGAGCCTCCCTTCTTCTTCATTTTGTTCCATCCAGGGCTTATTGAATGGTGCCACCCACATTCAGGGCACCTGATCAGGTCTTCCCTATTCAGTTCTCTCACTCATATGCCAATCATCTCTGGAAATGCCCTCACAAACACACCCAGAAGTGTGCTCTAAGAATTTCTCAATGCAGTCAAGTTGACAGTCAAGATTAATCACCACAGGTCTGCTTTTTGTCCACTGCTGTATTGCTAGCAACTTTGAATGTGTCTGTTTCCATGCATGTTTTTAAAATTAATGAACAAAGTTAAAAATTCCAATGAGTGACATCAAGGTCTTTTAACAGACTCTTTTCTGTCTTTTACATAGTTTTTTTTTCTTTGTTTTTGATGCTGGGATTGAACTCTGGGCTTTAGGTATGCTAAACATGTGCTGTACCATTGAGCTATTTTCCTAGCCCCACCTGAATTATTTTTTAAAGAAATATTTGGTGTTTTATGTAGATTCACATTCATTGGAAATGCTTTCAAAATGTCATAAATCCATCTTTGTCCTTTGTGTCTTTTATCTACATCTGTTCACATCCAATGTATTCAGAGTTAAGAATGCCCTAGTTACAAAATAGTAGTCCTTGTTCACTTGGCATGCAATTCAACAATCAAATCATTTTGAATTCTCTAAAGAGGAGGAACTCGCTTCTATATTTGAATTTACTCACATTCAGAGGGAATATGTTTTAATATTTCTACATCTATACAAAATGCTTTACAATTCCTTTTAAGGCATTAATTCTCATGTGAATACTGAGCAAAGTCACAAAGGACTGAGTAGGGCAAAGAATTTCTACAAGGTCACACAGCCTGTTAATTGCAATGAATAGGCCTGGCTATCTTTTTCCAATCTACCTGCCTCTGTTAGTTCTTTTGAACTGATGAGGCTATCATAGCTTATGGTGGTAAGAAAATGATTTATATTCAAACAAAAGCATTACTAAATTCACAGACCAATAAAGGTCAGTTAGTAAACTGCCAACCCGATCATGTCAAACCTCTGCTCAACATTTTCCATTGCATTAGGATCCTCATTGCATATAGAATGCACCCTCCCCTTCTTTTTTCAAACAGTGTTTGGTAGGTTTGATTATGCTGACATCATATGTCTATATGTAATGTACTTTGATCCTCTTACCTCTCAGTGTCTTTTCTGTCCCTACCTCCTGCCTTCCCCGCCCCCTGCTGATCCCCCTAGGGTGTCCCTCTTTTACATTCATGTCCCATTATCATCATCATCATCATCATCATCATCATCGTCATTGTGGGTCCAGATTCCACAAATGAATAAAAAATGCTATATTTGACTTTTTGAGCTTGACTTTTCTCATTCAACATGATGAGCTGAAGTTCCATCCGTTTATTGAAAACATCCTATTTATTTATTTACTTATCTCCTCCCCACCAGTCAATAGCTCAAGGAGAGCAAAAACTTTTATTGTTGTCCTCAAAGCCAAAATGATGCTTCAGTACAAAAGTGGGCATTTAATAAATGTGTGTAAACAAATGAGAAGCAGAAAATCATGAATATTATTGTTGATATAGTCAAACCAACAAATTAGTAGTTGGGAAAATGAGCAAGTCACTTTTTTCCAAAATCTTTTTTTAATTACCTGTAAAATGGGCTAATATCAACAACATTATAGGAGTGATGTGCAGACCAAATGTGATAATATGCTTTGTAAGAGCTTTGTGAAATGCAAAATGCGGCAGTCATTTTCTTCCTTGCTAGATGTCTTTGGTGCAATATGGGCTGCCCAAAGGGGAAATGTTGATTAGCAATTATTGCCAAAAGTTTTCTCCTTTCCAAATGATATATTTGCATGCTCCTTGTAAAGCCATTTGTGGTTAATTTGTTGGTCTTTGATCTAATCAGGCTGCAGATGCTCAAACATGCCATCTTTTTGTGCATTGAGGCTCACTCACTGGGGTTTGTAAAAGTAATGGGCTGTGCCCAATTTTTCCCCAATGTGTTCAACTCTCAGGGACAATGAAGGGAAAGATCTATCTTTTGCCTAACAAGGAGAAACTGAAAAGAAAATTCAACTTTTTGTTTTCACGTAAAAAGCAAAAGAAATAAAAAGATAGAGGAGGATGGGAGTGAGAATCCCAGCACTCTATTTTCTAAATTAAAATATTCAATTAGATTTTTCTGTCTCTCTAGAGTGAAATATTCTTAGATGAACATTGAGTAGCATGAGAAGAGATGAGCTATGACATATTGAGGTTGAGGTCAGGTAAAGGAATTGCAATATAATGAGATGATATGTCAGATAGTTCCTCTTGATTTTAGTCATGTTTGGTGGAGAATCATGGATAGGTCTTATGGTTATTCATGCAGATTTTTAGACAGCAATGTAGTTGTCCTAATCAGTGGAAGTCAATTAGACATATGATCAAAGATATACATTCCTGTCTTGCTTATCTTTTATTTATATTGGATAACGGTTCTCAAAGTATAGGCTGAAGGAGCAGCTGGTTGATTATTCAAACTGTGATCACCTGGTGCACTATTACTAGTTAAAATTCAGTTCCATGTTCCACTCCAGATTTAACAGTTCAAATGTAAACACTGATTCAGTGGAAATCTGCATCTTGAATAAGCACTCTTGAGGAATTCTTATATAAACTAAACTTATGAGCATTGATGGCCTCTGTATAAGTAAAGGAATCATAAAATTAGCTGCAATGACTTTATATTTGAGAGATCATAGAATTGAATCCCTTATTTAAGAAAGATTCTAATTCAGAAATATTAATTTTTAAACTAGATGGTAAATTTAACCTTTTAGAAAGATTTATTGTTTGTGGATCCTGGGTTTTTTTGGGGATTATTTTTCTTTGTAGCCACTTGATCTTTTAGGATGCCTGAACCCAAAGTGAATCATTTAAGAGGGAAATACTAGATACAAAGAAATATCTGGAAGAAGAGCCCAGGCTCCTCAGTTTATGGGAGTCATGAAGAGCGATCAGTAGGATAGAGCAGAATGACCTTGATGCCTTTCACCATAAATCCAAAGTACTTCAGGTTGGCTCCTCCTACCTTCAGAAAGTGCAGCATGAAGTCAAAACCACACTAAGACTCCACCTCACTCCTGTTAGAATAGCCATCATCAAGAACACCACCAACAAAAAATGTTGGTGAGGATGTGGGGAAAAAGGAACCCTCATACACTACTGGTGTGAATGTAACTAGTACAACCTCTTTGTAAAACACTATGGAAGCTTTTTAAAAAACTAAACATAGCTCTGCCATGTGATTCAGCAGTACCACTCCTAGGGATATACTCAGGTTACTACAAAGGCACCTGCACACCCGTGTTTACTGCAGCAATATTCACAATAGCCAAGCTATGGAAACAGTCAAGATGCCCCACTACTGATGAATGGATTAAGAAAATGTGGTAGTTATACACAATGGAATTTTACTCAGCCACAAAGAAGAATCAAATTTTGTCATTCACAAGTAAATGGATAGAATTGGAGAACATCATCTTAAGTGAAGTTAGTTGGGCTCAGAAGGCCAAAAATTGCATGTTCTTCCTCATATGCGATTATAGACCTAAAACAAATGTAGTAATATTATTGCACATGGGTCACACACTAAGGGGAGAATGCACACGGGAGGAATAAGGAAAGGGAAGGAAACCTGAAACTTGAATGTGGTTGATGTGCTCACTGTAGAGAGCGAATATAGTAATCTTAAACTGGCAGAGGCCACTATGGAAAGGGGACCAGGAAGTGGCAAAGAGGTCTGGTAGAGATGAACCAATGTGGGTTGCATTACACAAGTGCATGGAAGCAATGCTAGCTATCTTTACCTCAAACTGGCAAAAACACAGTGTCTTTCTTACTATCTCTTCAACAAAATTGGAGAACAAGAGGGCAGAACAGGTTCTACTCGGAAGTGGGTATGTGGGGGGTGTATACAAGCAATGTATACTCATGTAAGTAAATGTACAAATGATAAAAGAAAGAAAGAAAAAAAAAGTGCAGCATGAATGGCTCTGAAGCAGTTTGCCCCAAATTAAAACCCAGCTCTATCTTGCACATCTGTGTAGTGTGACCTTGGGCTAAGTCTCTCTTTGTCTAAATTTTGGCATTTGTAAAATATTGGGTCCATAATAGAATCTACTGTATGGGATTTTTTTTTCATATTTTTTATATTTTTAATTCATTTATTCACATCTGCATACATTGTTTGGGTCATTTCTCTACCCTATCCCCTTCTCCCCACCCCTCAGTTCCAGGCAGGTCCTGTTATGCCCTTATCACTAATTTTGTTGAAGAAAAGAGAAAAGCATAATAAGGAAGACAAAGCGATTTTGCTAGTTGAGTTATGGATAGCTGTACAGAGAGATTCCTAACATTGCTTTCGTGTACCCATGTGTTATGACCCATGTTGATTCATCTCTAACTGATCTTTACACTGGTTCCTGATCCCCTTCTCATGATAACCTCTGTCACTTTAAGGTTTATGTATTAGTTCCTCTGGAGTGGAGACGTCAAATGCTTTCATATTTTGGGTTTTCTATCTATTCCTATATCTCCTGTATGTGCTCTCCCCTTGTTGTGTGATCCAAGTCTAACAACATTGCTGCATTTGCCCTAGATCTAAAGTCTGCATATGAGGGAGAACATATGATTTTTGGTCTTCTGAGCCTGGCTGACCTCACTCAGAATGATGTTTTCTAGTTCCAATCCATTTACTTGCAAATGATAAGATTTCATTCTTCTTCATAGCTCAGTAAAATTCCATTGTGTACAAGTACCACATTTTCTTGATCCATTCATCAGTAGTGGGGCATCTTGGTTGTTTCCATAACTTGGCTGTTGTGAATAGTGCCGCAATAAACATGGGTGTGCAGGTGCCTCTGGAGTAACTTGTGTTGCATTACTTTGGGTATATCCCCAGGAGTGGGATTGCTGGATCATATGGCAGGTCGATGTTTAGATTTTTAAGAAGTCTCCAAATTTTTTTTCCAGAGTGGTTGTAATAGCTTGCATTCCCACCAGCAGTGGATTAGGGTTCCTTTTTCCCCACATCCTCACCAACACATGCTGGTGGTGGTGTTTTTGGTGATGGCTATTCTAACAGGGGTGAGGTGGAATCTTAGTGTGGTTTTGATTTGCATTTCCTTTACGGCTAGAGATGGTGAGCATTTTTTCATGTGTTTTTTGGCCATTTGAATTTCTTCTTTTGAGAAAGTTCTGTTTAGTTCAGTTGCCGTTTCTTAATTGGTTCATTGATTTTTAGGAGACTTTAGTTTGCTAAGTTCCTTGTATATTCTGGTTATCAGTCCTTTGTCTGATGTGTAGCTGGCAAATATTTTTTCCCACTCTGTGGGTGTTCTCTTCAGTTTAGAGACCATTTCTGTTGTTGTGCAGAAGCTTTTTAATTTTATGAAGTCCCATTTGTCCATCCTTTCTCTTAATTGCTGGACTGCTGGGGTTCTATTGAGGAAGTCTTTGCCTATACCTATTTGTTGCAGAATGTTTCCTGCTCCTTCCTGTAGTAACTTCAGGGTTTCAGGTCTGATATTTAGGTCCTTGATCCATTTTGAGTTGATACTAGTACAGGGTGATAGACATGGATCAGGTTTCAGTTTCAGTATGGGATTATTGTGGCACATAAGTTAATAAGAAGAAAGTGCTTTGAAAAGTACCTTGAATTTAGTGCATAAATTTTAACTGCATATTATAACAACATTTAAGATTAAGGATTTAAAAAATAAATTTTATAAAACAGGGACTTGGAATACTGGTTGTCAGTGGTACAGGAAGTAAGATTTTTCTCTGTCCTGTGCAGAAACTATGATACTTATAGCTGCTGTGAACTTTTGTTCTTGAACTCTAGATTTCCAGAAATAATTACTTTCTTACAGAGTGGAGACTAGAGATAATTTGCCTATTTATTCATCTTGACTGGGAGTGTGGGAAAGAAAATAATTGTACTATAAAACTCTCACTGGATAATCTAGATTACTCCATGCTGTAGAAATTCCCACTCATGTGTTCTGAGTTGTCTGTTTCAAAAAGACCATTTTGCTATTTCCAATGCAAATTAAGCATTGATTTACTTCCTTGACTACCCTCATTCTGCACAGAATGGTAAACCTGGAAGATACAATTTAGTGTATTTCCCATTCTCTTGATTTGTCACCATTACTCCCCTCCCAGCCCTTTATATGCAGTGACACCAAGATCAGGAAACAGTAGGTAGGTAAACTGGAATTTATCCTTAAGTTTGTTTGATTCCAAAACCTGCATTTTTTAATCTCTAGGATATATTATTCCCAGTTAAATGAGAGAAGTAATTAAACAGAGAAGGGCTGAACAATTTGGGTGGAAGTATCCCATACACTGTATATAAAGCAGGAGAAGCATGTAATATGCATTTAGAAGAATTGCAAGCAAGTTAACTTTAAGGGAAGCCAAAGTAGCATTCCCATGAGCAACTTAACACATTAACTAATGTTCCGCTTACCTGCTGAAAAGCAGATGATTTGAATATTTGCATGGCCCTCTATTATGGGCTCTACTTTGGTGACAAAATCCACGAGTTTCTTGACCTTATAAGAAGTGACAGAATTATGGTTATCTTGGCACAATAATACTGTTTAAAAAAGTGGTTAGGACTGAACTTGAGGGGACTCTGTCCAAGCCATGCCAGCAGTGCTCTTGGAGTACATTACGTCCTGGTGGGTCATGTGGCAGCATGGTGTCCCGCACCTTGACCTACACCTGCAGCCCATTGACAGCACCTTCAACCTTGGCAATGAGAGTTACCTGGAATCCTTTCTGTTCCTAGGATGCTGGCCTGGGCCTGAACCTTGCCTTTGTCATGGCTTACCTGGTGTGTATGTGCTGCTGGACTGAAATTCTATTGTTCCTGTACCTGGAGTTTTTTGTTGTTGTTGTTGTTTGCTTTTTTCTTGTCTGTTTGTTCATCTCTCCCTGGTGATTTCTTTGGTTTTATTTTGTTTGTTTGTTAGTTTTATTATTTTGGATTTTCTATTTGTACTTTTACTCCTATTATCTTTTTTTCCCTCTTCTCTTTCTATACTATCAACTTAACCATCATCATCCTCTCATACCTACTCTCACCCCCTTCACTCTCCATCTTTCTCCTGTGCTGAAACTCATTGCTCCTCTCTCCAACAACTCCTTCTGCCCCCCTCTCACCCACTCTGTTCCCCCAGTCCTCACCTTCTCCTCCCATTCTCATCAACCTGTCACCAGACTACCCATCCCTCCTAAACACTCATCACCCACTGAAGAATCTACTATACCAACTTTACACAACCCCAAACCCCTGCAATCCCTAACACAAACGCCCTCTTCTACAGCAACAGAATTATAGCCAAATACACACAAGGACAACAAAAACAGCAGCCCCCACACTGCTTTCCCCACTTACCCACCCCACTTCCCATCTCCACCTTTAGTACCATCCGATCCAACTCCCCAAATTTCTGTAGCTAGCATTACAAACATTAACCCCCCAAGTCCCACTGCTTATAGCTATTACCACCAGGGGATATTATATATAACACATAAACTACTGGTCGGGTATTAAACCTGTGAATTAGTTAATACTGAATTACACCCAGACCAGGGACATAAATAGCATACCACCTTAGCTAAATCCCAAGATAGACACAAAACAAAAATTAAATCAAGGGATAGAAAGTGGGTGACTGAAAACACCAACTAGCCTGTCAAGAACATAGCTGTACAATACCAAGTGGAGCTATGGGAAGAAGAAAAAGAGATGGAAAACATTCTCTCCCAAAAAGTAATTTAATACAGAATTCAGAGGGAAATGAAGAAAATGGATACCCAGTTCCGGACTCCAACAAAACTTAGATAAATGACATCAAGGAACCCAATTATGTCCACAAGAACATTCTCAAAGAAGAAATCCTGCAAGCAATCACTGAGAATCTCATGGATATGATACTAGATATGGTTAACTAAAATGTACAAGAGGCACTCAAGAAATTTCAAGATACCAAAAATAAAGAATACAAGAAGACACAGAAACAAATAAATGAACTCATAGGAGCACTAAATAAACACCAAAGGGAAACAGAGAATGTGCTATAAATAGATAAATGAATAAAAGATGAAAATAGATAATATTAAAGAGGAAGTGACCCATGATATGGAAAACCTCAGAAAAAAGAATGAAACAGAAACAGAAAACACAGTGGAAGACCACTGCAGTAGACTAGAACATGCAGAAGACAGAGTCTCAGAACTTGAAGATAAAATGGAAATTAAAGGAAAAACTGAAGAACTATTAGTCAAACAACTCAAGACCTGTGAAAGGAACATTCAACTCCATCAAAAGACCAAACCTGAGAATCATGGGCATTGAAGAAGGAAAGGGATTTGTAATATATTCAATACAATAGTAACAGAAAATTCCCCAAATCTAGAGAAAGTTATGACCATTCAGGTACAAGAAGCCTCCAGGACACCAAACAGATTTACCAAAATAGGACCTCCCCATGACAATTTATCATTATAACAACAAGCACAGAGCATAGAGAAAGAATATTGAAGCCTGTAAGAGAGAAAAAACAAATAACATACAATGGTAAACCCATCAAAATCACAGCAGATTTCTCAACAGAAACCTTAAAATCAAGAAGGGCATGAAGTGAGGTCTTCCGGGCACTGAATGAAAGTAACTTCAACCCTAGGATACTCTACCCAGCAAAACTCATTCAAAATAGATGGAGCAATAAAAGTCTTCCACGATAAGCAGAAACTAAGACAATATATGACCACCAAGCCACCACTACAAAAGATTCTTCAAGGAATTCTGCACACAGAAAATGAAAGCAAACAAAACCATGAGAAGACAGGCAGTACCAAACCACAGGAGAAGAAAAGACAAGGAATCAGAGAATAACATTGATTCAGCTGCACACAATCAAAACCTGTAAACAACAAAAACAAGTAAATGACAGGAATCACCACATACCTATCAATATTAACACTGAATGTTAATGGACTTAACTCCAGTATCAAAAGACACCTTCTGGCAAACTGGATTTAAAAAGATCCAACAATCTATTGTTTTTAGGAGACCCATCTCATTGACAGAAACAAGCACTGGCTTGTTTTCACTGAAAGTGAAAGGCTGGAAGAAGATTTACCAAGCCAATGGTCCCTGAAAACAGGCAGGAGTAACAATACTTACCTGAGACAAAGTAGACTGCAAACTTACATTGATCAAATGAGATAAAAAAGGACATTCTATACTAATAAAAGGAGAAATATGCAAAAAGGAAATAATAATTATCAACCTACATGCATCCAACGTCAATGCACCCAATTTTCATCAAACATACTCTGAAAGACCTAAAAGCACATATAGACTCCAACACAGTGGTAGTGGGAGATTTAATACTCCCCACAGATGGGTCATCCAAACAAAAAATCAATAAAGAAATTCTAGAACTAAATCACACCAAAGATCAAATGGACCTAGCTGATGTCTATAGAATATTTCATCCAGCTTCTGCACAATATACATTCTTCTCAGCAGCACATGGAACTATCTCCAAAACTGATCATATCTTAGGCACAAAGCAAGCCTCAGCAAATATAAGAAAATATAAATAATCCCATGCAATCTATCTGATCACAATGCAATAAAACTAGAACTCAACAACAAAAACAACAGCAAAAATTATGCAAACAATTGGAAGCTGAACAAGACATTGCTCAATGATCAATGGTCACTGATGAAATAAAAGAGGATATTAAAAGGTTCCTGGAAGTTAATGAAAATGAAAACACAACCTACCAGAACCCATGGAACACAGCAAAGACAGTCCTCAGAGGAACGTTTACAGCTATGAGTGCATATATTGAAAGGAAAGAAAGATCTCAAATCAATGACCTAATGCTACATCTCAAACTCCTAGAAAAACAAGAACAAGCAAAACCCAAAACAATCAGAAGGAGATAAATAATAAAAATAAGGGCTGGAATTAATGAAATAGAAACAACAACAACTAAAAACCATACAAAGAATCAACAGAATAAAAAACTGTTTCTTTGAAAAATAAACAAGATTGACAGACCCCTGACATATCTGACTAAAATGAGGAGAGAAAAAACCCAAATCAGTAAAATAAGAAATGCAAAAGGGGAGATAAAAACAAACACCACAGAAATCCAGGAAGTCATCAGAGACTACTTTGAGAAACTATATTCTCATAAATGTGAAAATTTTGAAGAAATGGACAGATTTCTAGATACTTATGACTATAAAAAATTGAACCAAGAGGACATTAATCACCTGAATAGTCTATAACAGAAAATGAAATTGAAGCAGCAATAAAGAGTCTCCCAAAAAAGAAAAGTCCAGGATCTGATGGATTCTCTGCTGAATTCTATCAGACCTTTAAAGAAGAACTAATACCAACCCTTCTTAAACTGTTCCATACATAGAAAAGGAAAGAAAACTGCCTAACTCATTTTATGTAGCCAGTATTACACTCATCCCAAAACCAGACAAAGACACCTCCAAAAGGGAGAACTATAAGCCAATCTCCTTAATGAACATTGATGCAAAAATCCTCAATAAAATAATGGCAAACCAAATCCAACAACATATCAGAAAAATCATTCACCATGACAAAGTCAGCTTCATCTCAGGGATGCAGGGGTGGTTCAACATATGCAAATCTATAAATGTAATATAGCACATTAATAGAAGCAGAGACAAAAACCACTTGAGCATCTCAATAGATGCAGAAAAAGCCTTTGATAAACTCCAATACCACTTCATGATAAAAGCTCTAAGAAAACTAGGAATAGAAGGAAAGTACCTCAACATTGTAAAAACTGTATATGACAAACCTATAGCGAACATCATACTTAATGGGGAAAAGCTGAAACCATTTCCCCTAAAATCAGGAACAAGACAAGGGTGCCCACTATCCCCACTCCTATTCAACATAGTCCTGGAATTCCTAGCCAGAGCAATTAGGCAAGAAGAAGAAATAAAAGGAATACAAATAGGTAAAGAAAGTGTCAAAATATCCTTATTTGCAGACAAAATGATCCTCTATCTTAAAGACCCAAAAAACTCTACCCAAAAACTGCTAGACACCATAAACAGCTTCAGGAAGGTGGCAGGATACAAAATCAACTTACAAAAATCTTGTGCTTTTCTATACACCAACAATGAACAAATTGAGAAAAAATATATGGAAACAATTCCATTTACAATAGCCTCAAAAAAAAATCAAATACCTAGGAGTAAACTTAACAAAGGATGTGAATGACCTGTACAAGGATAATACAAACCTCTGAAGAAAGAGATTGAGGAAGACTACAGAAGGTGGAAAGATCTCCTGTGCTCATGGACTGGTAGAATCAGCATAGTAAAAATGGCTCTACTACCAAAAGCAATCTACATGTTTAATGCAATTTCCATTAAAACCCAATAACTTTCATCACAGAGATTGAAAAATCTACCCTAAAGTTCATTTGGAATACAAGAGACGGAGAATAGCCAAGGCAATATTCAGCAAAAAGAGCAATGCTGGAGGTATCACAATACCCAACTTCAAACTATATTACAAAGCAATAGCAATAAAAATAGCATGGTACTGGCACAAAAACAGACATGAAGACCTGTGGAACAGAATAGAGGACCAGATATGAATCCACACAGCTATGCCCACCACATTTTTGACAAATGAGCCAAAAACGTACAATGGAGAAAAGACTGCCTTTTCAACAAATGTTGCTTGGAAAAGTGGTTATCTGCATGCAGAAAACTGAAACTAGATCCATGTTTGTCACACTGTAATTGTATCAACTCAAAATGTATCAAGGACCTTAATATCAGACTTGAAACTCTGAAGTTATACAAGAAAGAGTAGGGAATACTCTGAAAGCAATACTTTTAGGCAAGGACTTCCTCAATAGAACCTCAGCAGCTCAGCAATTAAGAGAAGGGATAGACAATTGGGACTTCATAAAATTAAAAAGCTTCTGTACAACAAAAGAAATGGTCTCTAAACTGAAGAGACCACCCACAGAGTGGGAGAAAATATTTTCCAGCCATACATCAGAGAAAGGACTGATAACCTGGGAGCTGAAAAACCTAAACTCCCCCCAAGTCAATGAACCAACAAAGAAGTGGGCAACTGAATGAACTAAAAAGAACTTTTCAAAAGAAGAAATTCAAATGGCCAAAAAAAACACATGAAAAAATGTTCACCAACTCTGGCCATAAAGGAAATGCAAATCAAATCACACTAAGATTCCACCTCACCCCTGTTAGACTAATCATCAATAAAAACACCACCACCAACAGGTGTTGGCAAGGATGTGGAAATATAGGAACCCTCATACACTGCTGGTGGGAATGCAAGCTAGTAAAACTACTCTGGAAAACAATATTGAGGCTTCTTAAAAAACAAAACATAGATCTTCCATATGATCCAGCAATCTCACTCCTAGATATATACCCACAGGAATGTGGCTCAGGTTACTCCAGAGGCACCTTCACTCCTATTTTTATTGCAGCGATATTCACAATAGCCAAGTTATGGGAACAGCCAAGATGCCCCACTGCTCATGAATGGATTAAGAAAATGTGGTATTTATACACAGTGGAATTTTACTGAGCCATGAAGAAGAATGAAATCTTATCATTTGCAAGGAAATGAATGAAACTGGTGACCATCATCTTAAGCGAAGTTAGTCAGGCTCAGAAAGCCAAAAATTGTATGTTCTCCCTCATATGTGGACTTTAGACCTAAAACAAATGCAGTAATATTATTAGACTTGGGTCTCACACTAAGTGGAGGACACATACAGGAGGTATAGGGAAAGGTAGGAAACCCAAAACTTGAAAGTGTTTGATGTCCCCACTGCAAAGGAGCTAATACAGTAACCTTAAATTGACAGAGATCAATATGGGAATGTGACCAGGAAGTAGTGAAGAGGTCAGGTAGAGATGAATCAGCTTGGGTTGTAATACACTTGTGCGTGGAAGCAATGCTAGGAATCTCTCTGTATAGCCATCCTTATCTCAACTAGCAAAACCGCTATGTCTTTCTCATTATTACCTATGTATACTCTTCAACCAAATTGCAGAAAAGGGCAGAACAGTTTGTGCCTGGAAGCGAGGAAGGTTGGGGGATAAGTGGCACAAACAATGTATACACATATGAATAAATGAAAAGAAAAGAAAAAAAAGATTGAACTTGGGTAAATATTGGGAAAGACCAGCAAATCAATCAACATAAGCTTGGTTATCCTATAATACCAAAAGAACCCAAAACATCTCAGTGGCTTAACACAACAGAAGCTTGTTCCTCATTAATGCTGCATGTCTACTTCAGAACAGAAGGAGGCATTGCTCCCTCCATTCTCATCCTTAGTCAAAGGCTGGTTAAAGGACCACTGCATGGAGTCTTGCTTATCACCATGACAAAGGACAAGCCAAGACAACTCTGGAGGATTTAGCTCTGGCCTAGAAGTGTTGAGTGCTATGTGATCCACTCACAGACCGTTTACCAATAAGTAGACAAATGGGCCTTCCACCACAAGGTGAGAGAAGGTACAATCTTACTTCATGTTTGGAAGGTGAAGAGGTGAGCAGCATTAATGGCACCATGGCTGCTTATTAGGGAGAGTCACTTCCCTAATAATTAGAACACGTGGATTGGTTAACTTACAAATGTGTTAGTATTTTCATTAGTGTAACCTACAGGTGGAGAATGAATAATCTCTAGTATATTATAGGATAGATTCCTAATAGAAGGCTAGATGTAAATTAATCAAAATTTGTGTTATATATCTCATTAGCTTATTTATTAGATAATTTTTTAAAATGTCCTTTATGAGGTCACTGAATCTTTATAACTACTGTGTTATTATTGCTATTAAGTTTTAATAACTTTAAAATTCCTAGACTGTCTTAGTAAGAGTTATGAAAGCTCGCATACCTCCCAGCCTTGATCTGGCTTCCACCACTATCTCTACCTGTATGTCTGCTGACAAACCTGTGGATTAGAAATGAAAACCTCCAAGGTCTTGTCCAAACTGAAAATGAGATTCTTTGATTATAATGAACAACTCTTGAGAAAGGAAGACTGATTTCCTGATGAAGAGAACATCATGAGACAATAATAGACTTTGGATGAATGTGTGTGTGTGTGTGTGTGTGTGTGTGTGTGTGTGTGTAGCTAGGTACTTGAGAAAATAATTTTGATAACAATAATTTTGACAATATTTAATATGTATGTGTAGGGATTATATATGTCAATATGTATTTAATTTGTGTTGAGAAATAAAACTAGAAAGTTAGATTATGGTTAGACTGCATTAAAGTGATGAATACAATGCTAAGAAATTTCAGTTCATATAATAAATATAAGGCTGCAATATGATGTTAGTTAGACAAGAATTAACCTACCAAGCAGCAAAGTTCATAATGAACCAATGTTTCTACAAATATTTTGCTCAGTGCCAAAAGTAAAAATAACTTTATGTGGCCTGAAGGAAGAGCAAAGAAGCTGGACAAAGAAATGAATTGGGTTTTCCATGTGCCTATGATGAAGCCTGAGTTGGTAGGGGCATCTGAGAGATTTTCTATACAATGTATACTATTTTTACATTAAATTTGGGGTTTTGTGCTAAGAAAATATGGATATTTGATGAATTATATCCCATTAATAGTCAATAATAAAATTTTTTATTAGATGTCATCAATGAGCCTATATTTTTAATATTTACCTTTTCTGCTTGATTTTCATCAGTTTTACTATGAGATGCCTGGGGATTATTTCCTTTTGTATTTTTCCTGTTTGAAATTTTCTAAGTGTCTTGGTTTTGTAGATCAATGTCTTTCATCAATTTTGGAAATTTCTTAGTAAATTTTTTTCAAATGTTTTTCTTTTTTTTTCTGTATCATTTCTTTTGTCCTGCTAGAGTTCAAGTGCATGTATGTTAGACTGCAGGTTATTGTTCCACAGGTTTTTCATGCTCTGATCTCTTTTTTCTTTTTCATTCTTTTTGCTTTTGTGCTTTAGTTGGGATAATTTCCACTGAACTGTCTTAAAGATTACCTGTCCTTTTCCTGTTGTGTCCATTTCTACTGTGAAGTCCATGTAATGATTTTTGACATTTTAAATATTTTGTTTGTGTTATAAAATGTTTTAAAGTTCTTTCCTGAAATATTCCAACTTTTCATTATATTCATCTTTTCCTTTAAGTTTTTAAAATTATAACGACAGTTTAAAGTCTTTGTACAGTCCAGTATGTGGATTATCTACTGGTCAGTTTTCACTGACTGGTTTTCTTTTGTCTATGCTTCCTATTTCTCTGCTTCTGTCGATGTCCCATATCATATGCAAGACATTGTGCATAAGTAAACTGTAGACAATGGAGTAGAAAAGATTTATCTCCTATCACAGATTGATCTCTCTGCTCAAATCAGGAATTGAACTAAATTGAGGTTGGATTAAAGCTTTAGTTAGTTTGAATTTACTACTGGTTTCAAAAGTTTTACATTATAAAAGAGCTCTCCTTCCAGCTCGACTTGGTATCCAAAGCACCATATAACTGAGATTCTCTCACTCTGCTGGAAATATCTTTTCCTCCCTGCCTTGATCCAGTTTGCCCTTCTGTGGCTGAGTACTTGATAAGGGTCCTATGATTGAGAATTGGTAAGTATTGAGGACTTGCTATGGGTCACGGGCTCATGCATATTCAATATTCCATATTAGTGTGATGTTGTTTAAAGTTCCACCAGACTCTCCTTTCCTCTGCAAAGTCTTTCAACTAACAATGGGTCTGGCATCTTCTCCTGTCCCCAGAATTAAAGCTGTATCTAGTCCTAGCTTACAGAGAACAGGCTTGACCTTTTCTTTGATTTAGTACCCTATAAATTTGTTTTCTTAGCTCACCAACTAGTTAAAAATACAGATAATTTTATAATTTAACTGTTTTTACTTATTACGATGGAAGTGTTGGGCATTTGTGACTATTTCCATCACAACTGGAAGCAGGCTTTTGATGACGCTGTTTTTTAAGACACCGCCATTTTTTTCTGATTATAAAAACCACAGTCACTACAAAAAGTTCAGAAGATACAGCAAAATGAACAATATTTCAGGATTACACATTTTTATCATCTTGTGTCATTTGCTGTAGGCTATTCTGGATTGCTATAATTTAAAGGTATTTGGTGTTCAAGTGGAAAAAAAATTTTCTTTCCCTTCCCAGTCCTCCACTCAACATTCAGCTTTCAAAATTCTCGCTTGCTTCTTGGATTCTAGTCTCCACTCATCTTTCACGTGGACCTTCTTTGATATGGAAGATCAAAAGCATCATCCCAGGTCATCTCTGCAGTTGCTCTTTCTTCTAAAGAAGTCTCCATAATGGCACAGGAAAAATGAAGCTGCTTCAAGGACATTATGACCTCCAACTCCCAGGACCTCATAACATCAATAACTCTTGTGATGAGATGGCATTGAGACTTGGTGTTAACATCAGAGGACACTGATACATTTATTGCTCTTAATGTATAGTTTTTTCATTTAAAAACTAATGAAAATACTTATGTAAATGTCACATCAAAGGATAGCTGTGGAAATAGTCAACTTTGTGGAACAGACCCTCTGACAGAGGTGTAATGAAATGTAGTGATCTTTCTTGCCAAAGAACAGAAAAAAGAAAGAGTACCAAATTACACATTATGGGCAAAAGGTCTCTCCTACAACAGAATCAAGGGAAAGCACTAAAAGAGTAAATAAAAAAGACAACTGGTGTTTAGATAAAGTAAATTGTTTTATTTGATAGTTTATGGCTCCTATCATCTTTTCAATTAGTCAGTGGGGCTGGGATTTGTTTTGTTCATAAACTTACTTCTTTTGGGGGCTATTGTGGTACTTGTGTGTGATTCAACCTGTGGAACAGGTTAAGGTGAAGGTCCCTTTTTGCACTGCTACAGGTGACACAGTGTGGCATGGTGTTCATATGTTGTGTTTGATGACTCGAGCACAAATGAATTGTCACGTACAAAAAGACACTGGTGTTTTGCATGTTTTCAGATGTATTTTAACCTTGATTATGTTTCTCTCCTTTTTGTTAAAATGCATTCGTATCTGAGTCACTTTAGAAGTAGTTGAGATAATTCCTTAAAATAGACAAAGAATAATGCACACCTAATGCCTCTATGTAATCATTACAACTAACCCCCTTGTTCTGTTGTATGCTAACAGATAATAGTAAAAACAATGCCTATTTCATATTTTTTGAGCATTTACATATTTATTAAGCTGATAATTGTGTCAATTCTATGAGGATACTTACACCCTATTTATTTTTTATTTATATATATGTATATATGTATATATATTTGCATATGTATGTACATCTATATATCTATACATATATATCTATATCTCTATATATTTTGCAGTCCTGGATATCGAACTCAGGGCCTTGCACGTGCTAGACAAGTGCTGTACTGTTAAACTACATCCTCAGTCCTATCCCTGTTTTTTATTGATGAGAAAATCCAAGTGCATGAAAACTTAACTACTAGAGAAGTGACTTCTCTATGAAGTTAATAATAGAATTGTCCATCCTGGTCAAATTCTTATTTTACCTACTTTGCTGAAAAAGACCAGTTTTACTATAAGAAAGGTCCTAGTTTTCACTTCTAAATGCAAGGCTAAAACTAGATGAACTTATTGTTGATAGCATCAGTTCAATTTGTTTTTAAATGATGACCCCTGAACAGAGTTCTGATTCCCTTTCTCCTTTCCTCATTCAGCTTTTATTCTCTTATTACAGATGTTACTCATGGCTAGCTAGCCAAATGAAAAGTACGGCTTGATTAAGGATCTCTTTTGTCAGTAATTTGTGCCTAATGTTTTTAGCTTTCCCATGGGCTGTTGTAGAAAATGGTAAATCTGGTTTAAATGAAACCTGATCCTGTTAATGGCTTAATAGCAGCTGCCACAGGGTTATGGCATTTTTCAACAGATGCCTGTTTCATTTTATTCCTGAAGTAAGTCTGGAGATACTTACGTAAATCATATAAATACATGTATGCAATTTTGGCTAAATCTGCTGTAAAACAGTTTGAGACTACTTCTTATCTTTGTCCATTTAAAATTATTCACAAAAAAATTAAAAAGAAACTTAAGTCTATAATCTATTTTTTAAATAAAGAAATTATTCCTGTCTTGTATTTCATTGATTTTTTTTTTTTTTTTTTTTTTGGCCAGGTGTGGTAGTGGCTCATGCCTGTCATTCCGCTTACATGGGAGGCAAAGATGAGGAGGATCACATTTTGCAGCCAGCCCAGGCAAAAAGTTAGCAAGACTTTACCTCAATCAATAAAAAGCTGAGCATTGTGGTGTATATTTGACATCCCAGCAAAGCACAAAGTGTAAATCAGAGGCTAGGTCTTGACCAGCCTGGGCATAAATGTGAACCCCTATCTCAAAAATAACCAAAGCAAAGAAGACTGGAGGTGTGGCTCAAGCAATAGAGTACCTGAGTTCAAACCCCAGTACTTCCAAAAGAACAAAAAAATATTTTTGAAGGCTGAGGAATAGGCTCCATCTTTATATCTGAGAATATGGACAATGGCTTGGTCAATCTGGTCATTTTATCTATCTTTATACCTATTGTTATTTATTTACGTCTTTCAAATTGCTCATATAGTGATGGGTATTCTATTGTCAACTGAAATAAACAGTAGTCCCAAAACTTAATGGGACCCTACTTTATTTTTAACACTAGACCTTGTAATAATAATTTGACTTATCAATGTTCAGGTTTAGATTTTTTTGCAGTGTGGCAATTTGTTCAACAAAAAGCATTTATTCTCTGCAAAGCGCTTAGGCTATGTACCTGAAAGATACAACAGTGAATGACAGGCCTATGAAATAATGACTATGTTGGGAAATAAAAATAATTATACAGTTGTCTTAGCCTGTTTCAGGTTGCTATAACAAAATATTAGAGACATGGTAATTTAAAAAGACGTTTAGTAGGCTGATGGTTTCTGTAGGGTGGAAAGTCTGGTACCAATATCTGCTGAGGGCCTTCTTGCTACATCATAACATGGTGGATGGCATCACATGGTGAGATAGAGTAGGCTCTATCTTTCTGTGTTCCTTTATCTATAAAGTCACTGATGTCCTCCTGAGAGCCTCATCCTCATGACCTCATATAATCCTAATGACCTTCCAAAGGTCCCACTAACCATTAACATATGAATTAGAGGATTAAGTTTCCAGAGAACACATGCAAACCATAACAACAATAGCATACCAGCTGAAGCAAAAAAGGAATGAAAGTACAAAACACTGTGTTAGATAACATACTATAAGCTTGATTTCTAAAGCTCGTACAGTGTAGAATCTTCTGGTGAGCCCAAATTCATCTTATTGTTTGGGTCATACTTTCATGGTGCTATGGTTGCTTAGTTACCTGAGGCTGGAAGGCTTGTTTATGTAAGTTATCTAATGGCATAACTGGATACAGCATGTTTCAAAAATACAACCATCTCCATGTTCTCTTTTTTAAATATCTTCCATAGGTACTCCCTGACAGGAACAATGTGAAACACGGAATAGCTTTCTTGTTTGAACTCTTGTTCCTTTGTGGAACATATGCTCATCCAGGTCGGGTCATAGGCTGGGGGATCTTTCCTTTGTGTGATAACAATTTCCATGTAGTGGAAGGAAAATTCAAGTGTCCCCTTCCTCGAGGACAATATAACAAGAAACTTGACAGCTTCAGGAAAATTGAAGATCTGATTTGCCTGGACTTGGACCACTGGTTGTGCAATCTCTATTTTCAGGTTTGTAATACTATTTTGTAAGTGGAAGAGAATTAAAAATTTTTCCAAAGCTACTTCTTTTTATCCTTTAACTTCATTTCATGCAATTGGAAAATCTTAATAAGCAAAGTTTCATAAAATGATATAAGCAATTATCAGTAATGCTGATAATACGGATTAAATTGAGATATAGAAACAAGGAAATTTTAGAGTTAACAGGAAAGTGAAAGATAATTTAATACAATCTTCTATGTTGTGAATGTACTATAACTGCCACCCAAGCACCGTGATTCTCAGTTCACAATCTATCTGTACAGATCCACCTCATCATCACGGTATCGGTAGGGCTGTAGCATGTTTCCTTACCAAGTACTTACCAAGTTTCTACTGTATGTTGGGCATTTCCTGTTCTAGGATACAGAAGGGATAAGATGTGGTCTCTGTCTTCTGAACTTTTGCCACCTATCTGTCAAGTGTCCATCACAAAGCTATCTCCCTTAGCCTAACCACTTCAAAACATGCTATCTTTTTGTCTACCTCAAATATCCAAAATGAACTAATAAATTGGGCATATACCATTTATTTGGCTATGCTTGGCATCCTGTCTGCTTTCTAACCAAGTCTTTTAGCAAAAATGACATCCTAAGCATAAATTCATCCTAGGCAATCACCATGGAGGGTGCAGAAAATAAAATGGTAACATACATTAAATATAAAGCATTCTAATAAATTTGTAATCTATTCATTTTGTTCTATATGTCCAAATTCGCTTTTCCTGTTTATTTTCTCCCACCCCAGGTTGCCTGTGACATGAGTTTTTCTTCCTTACCTTCATGTTTGATTGTCTTCTTTCTTCCTTCCTTTCTTCTTCCCTCCCTCCTCTTCTTTCTTTTTTCTTTCCTTCCTTCCTTCTTTCTTTTTTCTTTCCTTCCTTCCTTCCTTTTTTCCTTTCTTCCTCTCCTTCTCTCTCGCTTATATAATTAGTGGAACTCACTAACATGTATATTTCCAGGAAACATAATTTTGGCCGTAAATTCAGTAGCTTCTTATGCATCTTGAGTGATTATCTTTGTTTCCCATTTATTTGGGGTACAATTATCTCTCATTTTTCCCTTTTATCTGATTCTGTTATAATAGTTTGTTGAAATATGTTGTTGGTGCAATCTAGGTATACTATTAAGAAAATAACTTAAATGGATATATGCCTTCCTTTTCATTCTGGAAGCAGGGCAATCCTAAAATAAAACCATTTAGAAAGCTTTAAAAATACTACTGCCTGGGCCTTATTCTCAGAGAATTTGGTACTTTTTTTTTTTTTTTGGTGGCATCTCATGCACCAGAAGTTGCTAAAAACTTTTAAGGATCAAAAACACTGATATAAATAATCTTGAAAAGGAAGTTATTATGAATGAATGCAAAGAAAAACTCCCAAATTTTGAAGATGACTATAAAAACTCTGTCTAGAAAACAATATGTTTCAAAACCTAGAGACTTGAATACTGTATCAAGAGTCAAAACAAAATAAAAATTAAAATATAGCCCTAACAGAAAGTAAATTATGGGCGTGGCATGATGGCTTACAACTGTATTTAGCCACTCAGCAGGCAGAGATCTGGAGGATGGAGGCCAGCCCCAGGCAAATAGCTCTAGAGACCTCCATCTCCAGTGATAAAACTGAGTGTGGTGGTGCGCATCTGTCATCCCAGCTACTTGGGAAGCTTAAATAGGAGGTTCGTGTGCAGGCCAGACTGGGCATAAATATAAGACCCCATCTTAAAAATAATGAAAGCCAAAAGGGCTGGGGGCGTGGGTCAGGTGGTAGAATGCCACCTAGCAAGTGCTAGTTAAACCTAGCAGTGCTGAGTTAAACCCCCAGCACTGCAGAAAAAAAGTAAATTTTGATGCAGTTGATTGAAAGGCAGCTATCATTTTTATAGAAATTGTGGTATGGAAAGTCAGTGCTAATTTTGTTCCATAAAATACTGTTTAGATAGTACAAAGAGAATTTGTATTCGAGATTAAATCAAGAAGTAAGGCTTAAAAGCTACAGGAATATAGGTTATTATTTATTAAATCATTAAAATAAAATAATTTGATTAAAATCTGCATAAACTTAAAGACTGAAGATTTTCTCTTTTTTCTATGATTTATTATTTTAAAAAGCTTTGTGGAAAAAGTAATGCTATGATTTACCCATAGAATTTGGTTGACCATTATTTGTTACAGATGAACATAATTGTTCACTAACATTCTTATTTAATCACAAATATTAGGAATTTCCCTTCTCCCTCTGTATATTTCATGGGTGAGTGAGTCTTGTTAATGAGAATAGGTAGAATACTTGATTTTTCTTTTATGTAAAATTCTGAAATATGTACATTTTCCAAATGTGAGTGTTCTCAAAAGCAAACATTTCTGATCAAGTAACTGCTGAGGTTCCTCAAGAAGAGACAGCTTTGAATTGGGGAGAAAAAAGTAGGGTAAAGCAAATGATGAACAGGAGAGCGATTTTGACAATTCAGGCTGAAGACATTGAAGGAAACAGGGAACTCTGGTTCTTTCCCTCCTGGTGTGTCAGTGGAAGGAGACTGCCCCAGAGAGATCCAGGCAGAGCCAGGGCACATGGTTGTGCCGTGGCTCCTTGTGTTCTGCCACATGGCATTAGGGACAAGAACCAGCCTAATAACTGAGCCGGATGAGGAAGCTGACAAACAACTCTCTCTTAAGCCTCCATAGCATGTGTGCAAGGACATGGGGGAAAATTAGCAAATGAGATAGCTTGTAGCTCTTTTCTGGGAAATGTTTTCTGTCAGTTCCTCATTTTTGGGGGATATTTCATTTCCTTTGTCATTGACTATTTTCCTGAAGCACTGTATTATTTAAATTTCAAACATAATAATATTTGAAGAATTGTACAGTGAGCACCCATTTATTTATTCACCACTAGATCCTACTCTTGTCATTTTTTTTTCAACTCCAAATATTTCTTGTTGGAGATAACAAATACTGAATGAATACTTGATAATTTCATCTCAGTATGAGTGTTTGGGAAACAGTTTTCTTAAAAACAGAAATTAAAAAAATTATAAATTACAACAAAAATCAATTAACATAGAGAGCACAGTGATTATGTAAATTGTTTAATACAAAAAATTATCATTTCTTTGTAACATAATTAAACAAAAGCTACATGGTCTGGAAAACTGAGTTCATTATTGACCTTTTAGATTTATCAAATTGTCTCATTTGTAAAGAAAAATTAACTATGTAATGTCATATTTTTGATAGTTTAAATAACAGATTTACCGCTTAATAGGTAATTAAAGTTCCTTTACATTTGGATGATCAAAAGAACCATACTCAGCTTTCCCCTGAATTTCTGGTGTGTCTAATGGCTGGCTCAGAGAAAACAAAATTAGGTGTGGATGAATCAACTGGACCTTCGGGAGAAGACATTTGTGCATCGATGGATGGTGGAGCTCAGTCTGCCTTACGCTCTTCTCGGTTGGTTGACTTGCTTTTGGTTTTTAAGAATTCTAAATCTAATATTTCAAGTTTTGTTACATTAAATGAAACTAAGTAAGATGTATTCTTAACAAATGCATTGTTTCCTGTACAAAGCTATTGAAGGAGAATGTAAGCATTGAGAAAAATGTTAATTTTCACATTGTCTATTACATGAGTAAAATATTAAACTACTTCGTTGAAACATAAGTAAATTTTTCTCCATGGCCTTGTTGCTTTTAGAATGCTTTTTAAAAGTTTTTTGTTGTTGTCGTTGTTTTTGAGAAGGGTTAACTTGACTTCTTTTGGTTTTTATTTCTAAATTTTAGTCTTTCTTGTATGCTCTTGAGACTAGTAACTGAAAAATTCATATGAAAGTTCAAATGTTCTCAGAAAAAGTTTCCAAATAATATAGCTTATAATTTTATCATGGTTTATTATCGTTTATAATTTTATAGTTGTTTATATTTTAAAAAGCATGCTTTTAAAGATTGGTTTTAGCAAGTACTAAGTAAGCAAATAAAATTTGTTTCATATTTGATTTGCAAAAGTTCTGATTTGTAGAAGAGATATATTAGAGATTATTATCTTTTGCAGTAAATAATTATTTCCTTTACTTTAACAGAAAGGGTCTCTAGAAATAAATAATAATATTAGTAGCAATGGTGGGAGAAGGATTGACAGTAACTGTGATAACAGCAATAATACCATAACATGCACTAAAACTGCAAGTGTTACCAGTGACAAGCCCCATTATGAGCACTCTGCCTTTTCAATTTTTAATTATTGAATATTTTAATTATACTGCATAGAACATAAGCTAATATACACTTGTTCTCAGCCCTCTGCTCTGCCAGTTCTTGCTATTTTCCCATATTTGCTTTACAAAATTTAAAAATTTATATGTATTTAAAACCCTCTGTAAACAGCTCCCTGATTCCACTTCTTGCCCTCCCTGACTTGTTATTATTTTCATTTATGTTTTATTTTACTTATTTCATTTTTTTATTTAATTTACTTTATTTTTGGAAGCTGGGAATGGAACCCAGGGTCTCACACATGCTGCTAAGTAACACCCCAGCCCTCTCTGTATATTTTAGAATATTTTCTACACATGCATCTCAACATCAGCAAGGCATACTATCCTCTATCTGTTTTTTAAGTTTTCTGCAGATGTGTTACACTTCACATCTGTAGCTTTAATTTTCCCTCAACGTCATCTTTGAGATTGATTTTTCTGTGTCCATTTCTAGTTTATTAATTTTATGATGACACAGAATTCTTTTGCATGATTATAACAAAATTTGCTTATTCTTGGTGTTTCTGTTGCTTCTGGTTATATTCTGCTTTAAACAAGGCTATGATGACTCTCCTCTTTGGGAAGAAGGGTACTGGGGATTGAACTCAGGACTTCGTATATGCTAAGCATGTAGAGCTACCACTGAACAACACCACGAGATCCTACACTGATGGATTTTTTTCCCTTAGAGACAGAGTCTTTTTGTATAGCTGAGGCTAACCTCAATCTCGTGATTCTCCTGCTTTGGCCTCCCGAGTGCTGGGATTGCAGGTGTTGTGTCACCATGCCTGGCACAATGTTTGTTCTTGAGTATATCCTCCCTGAATACAAGGTGACAATTCAGTAAAGTCTACACACACCTAGAGAGGAATTATTGAATCATAGGGAATGCAGTCTGGAAATTCACAGGACAGTGATGTGGTCATCCCAAATAGCTGTGTTATTTACTCTCCTCATAGCTATATAGCAGAGATTCTTTGGTCCACATCCTACCAACATTTGTTATTTTAAAGTTTTGACAATTAAATTACAATGAAATAAAGTCTTGGTGTTTTAATTAGAATGTTCCTAAGCATAACTAAGTTTTGGGCATTTTCTCCATATATTCATATAATTAGTCCTATAATTTGTTCACTTTTCTTTAGGGTTTTTTTTTTCTCATTGATGCACAAAAATTCAGGTGTTTTATTTATTTATTTTTGATAAAGTGAGGGTTGAGAAACTGATTTTTCAATTATTTTATTATTAATTTAACTCATTACAAACTAATTGGTTAACTTCATAATGATGTCATATTACTGATTAATTTTTAAATTTATTCCCTTTTTGTTAAAGTTTTATTGAACAGGAAATACAGTCACACTACTCTAAATAAAATCTGTTTCTCACTTTTGCCTCCCAGTAAGTTAGTTTTCCATGGAGAAAACCAGTGCTTTTTAAGTATATTATCTAATAGATGTTTTATAGCTCTCTAAAAAGAATGTAGAAATATTTTAATTTTGAGCTAATACTAAACCTTTAGTTTTATTCCTTTTTACTTTGCTAATATTGGTTAATGCTTGCTTTCTTTGCTTTCCTTTCATAAATTTTGCCTGAATTTATCTTTTAATTCATTTTTTTTCAATATACAATTGTTGCATTTGCTTCTATTAAACATTTCCAGTGATTTTTTTTTGTGTGTGTATTTCTCCCTTTAGCTTTTTAAAATTTACCCACTCCTAGTTTCTTCTGATTTTCTCTGGGGCTTCTTTTTAAACCTCATTACTTTAAGCTTCTTCTTATTTATCTTTAGGCTCTCTGTGCTGGATGATCTGTTTGTGCTGGTTAGTCATTTTCTCTGTAATTCTGTCACATGCTACTTTGTGTATTCTAAACCTATTATGACCCTACAAGTTTGAGTGTTATTGTTTTGAGAATGTTGCTACTCTTTCCATATTGATGTAGTCTCTTTTTATATGTTAGGATTTTTCTTCTGATACATACAGTACTTCCACTGGAATTATTTTTTGGTAAGTATCTGTGGTATAGTTTGGACAAGTTATAGTTAACAGCAAAAGTCTAGGAGTTTCTTTTTTTTAATTCAAGACAAGTAGACAATATATCTTGTATTTGGAAAGTCAGATTTCTGGGAACTTTTTTTTGTGTGTGTGGTACTGGCTTCACACTTGCTAGGCAGGCACTCTACTTCTTGAGCCACTCTGTCAACCCAGCTTTCTGCTACTATAGTAATCAACTGATAAAAAGAAAGTGGTTGTTTTGGCTCACAGTTTTGGGGGTTTCAATCTATGACTGATTGGCCCCATTGCTTTGGGCCTGTGATAAGAGAATGCATCACAGTGGGAGCACATGGCAGAGCAAATTGCTCACCTCATGGCCAGTAAATGAAAGGAGAGAAAGAGGAAGAAGGTTCCACAATAACCTTTGAGGGACATCTCAATGACCTAACTCTTTTCATTAGACCCCACTTCCTAAAGGTTCCACCACCTACCAGTAGTGGTAAATTAGAGACCGAGTCTGTAATACATGGACCAGTGGGGGACTTTTAAGGTTCAAACTACATTAGCTATTGTAGAAATTATCCTTGATTTTCTACATGTTTATAAATTATCCTTAAACATCTTAAGTTCCTTGCATATTTCTATTATTTTCCTAGATTTGACAACCACTTTTGGAGTGCTTTACCTTCCAATGAATATTCCCCCCCTCCTATTTTATTCATTTTCACAGTTTTAATAAATGCAAAATTTAAGACTCTTTTTATGTTCTTAGTAAAAAATTAATTTATTATCACATTCAGTAAGTATCTGTGCTTTATACTATTTTTAATATAGTGTGGTTTCATTTTTCTGTCTGAATTAAATCATTAGTAATTCATTTAGAGTTTGAATCTTTCAGTTATTGTTTGTCTGAAAGACTATATCCCTCCCCTACTTTTGACAGATCATTAATCCATGTATAAAATTCTAGGAAAATAAAAATTCTCCCTTACTCTTTTCTGCATCATTTTTAGAACAATGTGGCTGACCAGAAATTGCTATTAAGTGGGCAGCCTCCTGGTGATCTTAAGAATGATGCATTACAATTTCGATTTTAGGCAGATTCCTCCAGTAGTTTTTAGGAGGGTTTTACTTGAGGAGGGAAAGTCCAGAAACAGAACGTTAAGAAAGTTTGAAGTAGTCTAAGCAGGGATGAAGGGTTCAATTAGGGTAGAAATAATAAAGTTAGAGAAGAAAGTGTTAGAGATGAAATAGAATTGATACAAAAATAAGAATGACTCTGTTGATTGGCTATGGATGATGAAGGGTAACAGGATAATTTCTAAACTTTGAATATGAGTAGATGTGGATATTATTACTGGGAGATAAAAAATAAAAGAGGAAGATTGGAAGAAAAGCCATCACCTTCATTTCGTTCTTGTTGGGTTTGAGATATCTATATTGTACCTCAATAGCAATGTCCGGAGACCTTTGGAAAAAGGAGTAAGTTCAAAAGAGAGATGTGGAGAGTGGGGAGAGAGAATATATCCACTAGAGCAGTGAGAACATAGTGGAAAGCCCTAAATGATTGAGTTCAACCAGGGAGGGCGTGTAGAGTAATGAGAGTGCTGTCTTGAGGGCACAGCTTCTGGCAATAGCAATGTTTCAGGAGCAGGATGCTGGATTCTTACCATTACAGCTAGACCCAAAGCCCACACGATTGTACTTCCTGTATGACCTTTGCCTTCTTGTTTTGTTCTGTCTGGCAACATAAGGTTTGTTTATCATGGAGTGATAAACATTTCTCAAATTGAGGCTGGAATTTTTCAAGTTCTTTGGAATTTATGCTGTTAGGCTGAGGAAAACTTTACTGACTGCCAAGCTGAAGTCCTAGAATCCCTGCTTTTGTATAGGGTGTGCTCAGAACAAGCCCTGGGTTTCCTTATCAAAATCTCATCTGCTTCCTTGTGACTCATGCCTTATCACCAGACAATGACTACTGAGATACCACCTTCTACAGACAACTAAATATAACTTTACAGAGTCATGTGTGCCTAGAAATGTTAAGTTGAAATTTTGTATACAGAATACATAAATATCAAACCATATGTCACTGGTATTAAATAAATATTTGTGAAAATAAATTAGAAATGACACATATATTGCTGCTAGGTAACAAATGCCATAGTTATAAAGTGACTTGATCATAGTGTATTGTTTCTCACACTTCAGAAACTTGCCTTTAATTTACTTATAGCTGGAGAAGATAGTGGGTGACAGGCATTGTGGTCTGGTTCAGGAGGATAATGAGTGGAGTTGGTCATCCTAGGAATGCAGCTTTGAGCATCGTATATTAGAATTTAGTAGACTGAATGATTTACTTTTTTATTTTAAATGTACATATCTGAGGTGGACAACAATGATTTTGTTTGTATGCTTAGTGTGGATAAGGAGAAGGTGAGGGGTTGGGGGAGCACTGAATAAACCTAAGGAATTGGCAGTTGAAAAAAAGCAGACAGTGTCAGAAGGGGGATCCCAAACCAGAGACCAGCCACTGTTGTAGTTAACCTATTCCAAATTTCTTTGCAGTTCTGTTGAGGACATCCATGGGTACGGTGGCTAAGAACCATTTTGTTGTTTCTGCGGGAGAATGGCTTACACTGGGTCATTGTGGAATCCAATTAATCAGGCCTATCAACACAAGGGCCTGGGGTGTTCTTGTGTGCAAAAATTCCCTTCACGTTAGCATGTCTTCTGTATAACATGGGTATTGTGGTTGGGTTATGTTCCCAGAATTTGGATGTTGGAAACGTGGGTCCCAGTGCAGCAGTGTGATTGGGTCATAAAGGCTGGGTAAATGGGTTATTGAGAAAATGAGTTAGTTATCATGAGAGTGGGTTTGTTATAGAAGCCAGTTGGTATATCTCTTGAAAACCCTTTGCCATGTGATACCTTACTCTCTATATAGACTCTGCAGAGTTCCCCAGTGCAGCAAGAAGGCTCCCACTAGACCTCAGACTTCCCAGCCTTAGAATTATAGTCAATGTCTTTTATTCATAAATTACCCAGACCCAGAAATTTTATTATATGACCACAGAAAATGGACTAAGACATTTGCATATCTGAGATGTAGAAGAGGAAGAAAAAGTCTTTTTATTTTGAAGCTTGATGATCATCTTTCTAAGATAAATAAATCAAGAAATATAAAAGGAACATTTTTATGGTTTCAATAGGTAGAAAGGATAAAATACATGCCATTTATTTTTGTTTAAATATCAAGTTCAAAAGCTGCCAGGTGAGACACTGTAAAATACATGCATTTGTGAAGTAGATTTCTTTCTTTTCTAGTGTTTTTGGATTAAGCATAGAGATAAAAATCTCATTTTAGACTTTTTTAACTTTTGAGAAAGTGGGTTCTGACTTAATAATATTTCAGCGTTTCTGACATTTTAACCTAGTTTTAGGATACTGAGCAGAATATTAGAAGCAATTACTCTTAGATCATTTTTCATCAGATCATTTTTGCTTTCTAGTTTTTCCTCAGGGTAATGTGGTTATATTTTCCACACCTACTGCACTGTGCTATTCACTTGGCTTTAGAGTGCTGCCCCAAGATCCCTGAAAAGGAGGACAGGTAGCACAGGAAACGTGAATACTACATGTTTGTTCTGAGAATACGAAATACTACGAGAGGAAGAATTTTTTCTGCTTTAGAAAAATGTTTTAGAAAAACCCAATCGTTCTTCTGTTCTGCTCTGAGCTTAGAGACTGATGTAAGCCTCACATTCAAAGACTGCAGAGGGACCTTCTGCTCCTATTCTGAACAAATTTAAGCAAAAACAGAACATAAACATTTCTTCCAATACATGTCTCCACTATTGCTTGTATTTATTTTTTTTTCTTGGAAGCTCCTAAGCATATTATTAGCAGTTAATATCCCCTATGGTTTTGTTTTCTAATATATCAGAGCTATGATACAGTATGCTGTTTCTACCACTGATATGTTGCTAAGAGATTTAATAATGGGTAAACAAACACAACATGTGGTAATTCATTTCAAATTAAAAGTTTATTAAACTCTGGCTTGATGACTTTCTGGCTATTTACAATTAAAGGAGCAAACCTTAGGGAAGTGGTGAACACGTGGTATGTTCATGGCTGCAACATTTCTATCTAAAAAATGTGTTTATGATCTTCCACAAGCTGTCCTGTATTGATAGGCTCCATATGTAATTTTTCAAATCTACTACTGTCCCCAAATCATGAAAAAATGACTTCCATTTTCAATTGTAAGTACATAGCTGTGTGCACGTGCATACAATAACACACATCCATGTGCGTACACACACACCACTCTTAAGAGTGTTCTAGATTTAATCCTTGGAATTGATGTTTTAAATGGTGATCAACCTTGCAAAGAGGTTGATGCCCAAGGCCAGAAAATATTTACAGAAGACCTGAAGAAAAGACCTGTGATAAAACTTTTGGGTTATTATCATCTTTTAGGTTGTTTTACTTCAGGAGACATGCTAAGGAAATGTTTTTCATGCTTGATTTTTTTTTTTTGCATATGGCTACATTGCAAGAATAATCTCGCAAGGTCGATGTATGTTTTGTGATACAGAATTCAATTCAGGAGAATTTTATTGTGCAACCACAATGAACAAATCACTGTTCCAAATGCTGTTGGATTATAAACAAGAACAATGTCTAGTACCTGAACTTCAGGGACTTATGGGAGCTCCAGCCTTCTCCACAAGGAGATATGCATATATTCACATGTCTAGCAGGTGATGATTGGAACTTCTAGCACTATTTCCACAAGGGAACAGCAAGCCTTCTTGGAGAGATTTCAAACATGGAGATGAAGTAAAACAGATGTAATTGGCCAAATAACAAAGATTTAGTGGTAAGGTGAGGGGAACATATATGTCAATGGGGAATGAGATGTGCTCTCTAACCCAGTTGTCTCATGGTAGGAGCCCATAGAATATGGGCTTTGTTTTTTGGGACTGAAGATACTGGGTGAGGCAAAGACTTTATTTGTTTTTATTAAAGTTCCCTCATAGATTCTTATAAATAATATCTACCAGAGGAGGAAAAACAAAAAGCCATTGTTGATTACAGATAGGATGGCTTGAACTATGATTTTTGACTTTATGATGGTGTGAGTCTTAAGCATTTAGCAGAAGTCATCCTTGGAATGTTGGATGTAAATTTTTGCATATTTCTAGCCATCTTCGGTCCCATCCTCTCTCATGATACTGGGCAGCCTCAGGGTCATTGCTCCCTGTCAGCCACGTGATTGTGAGGGGACACACCCCACATCCCATGGTGTACTGTCTTAACTGAATTTTCTACTTAGGATATTTTTAACTTAGCTTGGGTTTATCAGGATGCAACTCTATCATGAGTCCACGAGCATCTGTATTACTTTTTGTGTTGCCTACTGTATGTAGAAAGCAATTGATTTTATATGGAATTTTCAGTATAAAAACAGACCACCCAAACTTAGTATAAAAAGTGCTGTCGCAGTTAGAATCAATCAAAATGAGAATAAATCATATAACAAGTCTGCTCATACTTAGTATAAGTTTGCCTACAACTACAGTTCAACAAATGTAATAAAGCAATCTTCTTAACCTTGTTCACACATTAGAATCTTCTGAGGAGCTTTTAACAAATATTGATGCCTGGGCTTTGCTCCAAACCAAATGAGTCAAATTCTCTGGTATCAGGGCCTAAACATGAATACTCTTAAGAGACTCTTTTTGGTAATTTCAAGCTTAGAACACTGATATGAAGCTATGGCTTTCTCTGCTTTTCTTCAATTCCTTGAATCAGAGCAAGATGATTTCCACCTAGGACATTCTTTCATGCTATTCCATGTAGAAAAGTCTTTACCCACTACTAGCTTACAATGTACCATGCTATTCTTTCACTTCATATTAATCATATGGTCATTTACATGCTCCCCATCTGGATAAGAAGCCTCTGAAGGTAGGGACCAAGTCCATGAGGTCTACCAGGGTGCCTGACAAGTAACAATTGCTTGGTAAAGGTGTGTTGAATAAAAGAGTAAGTTAATATACTCCTCAGGCAACTGTGGAGTACCAAGCCAAAAATACATAATAATCACTTTTGTTTGGCACTTGCCCTATGGTAGAGGGGTAAGCGATGCATAGAGTAAGAAAACCAGCTTGAAGCACAGCTTATTATTCAATATCGTGGAATCTTTGTGAGAGTTTGTCATGTATACAAAATGAGTGTAGAAATAGGAGAATGTTTATTTCCATGTTTATAGTGAGCATCAAATAAAATAATAAATACTAAAGTGACTCATTTTTTTTTCCATTATTTTGTTGACTGATTGATTTTTGTGGTAGTGGGCCTTGGGCTTGGTAGGTAAGTTCTGTACCACTTGAGTCATGCTTCTAGTCCTTCCTTCCCAGACTTTTGAGACTGGGTCTTTCTAACTTTTGGTTAGTCTGGCCTCACACCCCACGCTCTTAATCCTTCTACCTGCCTTTGGAGTACCTAGGGCAGTTTCAGTTACTCTGTATCCTCATCACTGAGTGTTGGCAGTTTAAAAAAATTTCATTCTAAATTGTGTATTGTGGCATTTCATGATTTCTCTTTGTATTTCTTTAGTGGCTAATGCCATTGAACATCTTCATGTGTACTTATTTATCATTCATACATCTTTGGTGCATATCTGTTTACCAATTTTTTAATTGAGTTGTTTGTTTTCTTGTTTGGTGGTACTGGGATTTGAACTCAGAGCTTCATGCTTATTTGGGTGGCACTCTAGCACTAGACCCACACCTCCAGCCCTTTCTGCTCAGGCTCTTTTTGGTTCATTTTTGCCCAGGCCAGCCTGGACCACAGCCCTCCTATTTTAGGCTTCCCGAAGTGTGCTCCTACTGCTTCTGGGACAAATTAATTCACCCTCCAGTCCTCCTCTCCATGGTGGCTTATGGTGGGCAGAACTGAACAGAAGCTACAGAGCCATGGATCACCATGGACTAGCTGGTCATTAAAAGACTGACTGTGTGAGTGCAGGGGCTCGAGTTTCTGTGGCCAGTTTTAGGCAAGTCTCTACATCACATTCCCTGAAGTCCTTAGCCCACCATTCTAAGATGGATAAGGAAAGCAAGTTCTTCTCAGACATTATTACTATTATTTTGGTTTTTGGAGACACAGTCTCACTATGTAGCTCAGGCTGGCCTCAATGTGGTAATCTTCCTCCCTCAGTCTCCTGAGTGCTGGAATTACAGTCATGTATCATACTCAGCCTTTATTCAGACATTATTAATGATTCCAGATTGTACACACACACACACACACACACACACACACACACACACACAATGTATTAAATATATACGTACACATATATTAACTAGTGTATGGGTATATATTGTCTGACAGTTGGAGCTGAGTTTGTAAAGAGACTAGCCCAAATAATTCCATCTTATGGATAGAGCTAATCACTTTCAGATAAAGAATGAGTACTTTTATAAAACATATCCAAAATTTTAAGAATTTGGAGTGAATACTTCAGAAGCACAATTTGTTGGAATTTTGAGGCAGATTTTAAACTTTGTGGCTTTGTTCTCTAGAATTTTTTGATTTTCAAACAGCATAAGTGAATTTGAGTCCTTCAATCTGAGTACAAAATTGAGCCTCAGGGAGCCACAGAATATTTCAAAGTGATTAATCTGCATAAAATGCTAATCACCTATATTTAAAAATGCTTTTATTTAAGATATGGAAATGCATTCAAATATTTTAAGTCAAAGGAAGACTTCAAAATACTTTAAAGCAAGTTAAATCTTTTTTAAAAATATTAATTGGTCAGTAAGTCACTTCCATCCCTCCTTCTTTCCTTCCTCCCTCCCTCCTTCCCTCCCTCCCTACCTTTCTTCCTTCTTCCATTTCTCCCTCCTTCTCTCCTTTCCTTTCTCCTTTCTTTTTGAGCAATGGAGTTGTCATGTTGTAGCTTTATTAACGAACTGAATAAGACTTCCAAAGCTGCAACATTAACTACCCTGATTGGGCCTTAGCTGGGAAAATTCCACCCAGATGTTAATTGGAGGTACAGAAATATTGTGTCATTAATGAATTTCTGTAAGAAAATTATTGTAATTTGTTTTCATCGTTGGCTTATTTTGTGAGGTTATTTACCATCCATCACTGTTCATTACACCAGTTTTATGTTTGATTGACTTCCATCTCAATCATTTCTAGAAACTGCTGGAATTGAAAAAGCTTTAAACACTCATGCAGGTCTTTAATTGTGAATTAGTTCTGACAGAACTATGATGCAGAGTCCTGCCTGGGTCCATAGTGATGCTAGCTGACAGCCCCTCACTGCTCCAGGAAAGAAGGAACATGTGGAAGGAATTGTTCTTTTCCATTTCACAGCTTGTCATTTCCTCTGCAGGGCAGCCCGTGACCCCTCAGAGAGATCCTGACACCCATAAGGGAAGTGTTCCTACTGATGTAAAGGAAGTGGAAAAGCAGTTTAACAACAAGAATGGAGGGAGGAGTGGAGGGTGTGTCAAAAAATCAGGGGGACAGAGAGATGAGATGGGTTTAAAATGTTTCCATCAGGTTAGAATCTGCTGCCTCATTTCCTTTCAAGAGTGAAGACTACAAATCTGTTTACTTGGGAAGTTCAAAATGTTATGAGGGTTTTGAAGCTACCTTTGAAATATTTTTTAAGTGAAAGAGGCAATGAAAGTGAACTGTCACAAGTGAATGATCAGAATAAAGGTTGAATGAAATGGTACAAATACTTGTTTGCTGCCCCATTCCAATGTTGGAGAGTGAGGTGTGTTTCTAATTATCGAGTGTGTGGATTAGAGAAACAACATCAGATTACAGCTAGTGTTTTCAAAGCATTTTATACCCTCCCAACTTTTTTTTGGTCTCCTATATTCATCACAGTCAATTTTCCCTCTGTATTTGCGCTATCAGACTGTGTAGCAAGGAAACACAAAGGGCCGTATTGTCATTCAAACTGTTTTGCCATTCTGTGTAGTGGAAGGACATAGATTATTTCAAAACTCAAATTATCAGAATTCAAACAAACACTAATGAAGTCAGTTTTGAAAGCATAGTCATGCATTGCTTAATGATGGGTTCATTCTGAGAGATGAATTGCAATTTTGTCACTGTGCAAACAGCAGATAGTGTACTTACACAAAACAAGACTGTGTACCTTACCACACTCCCAGGCTATGTGTTATAGCTACCTTTGTATATGCCTCTCATCAGTAATCAAAGGGTTGTTATTTACTCCTTCTTTCTGAAATATTTGGAAACCTTTTTCAGTGCATACATATTCATGAAAGCACTCTTTAAAGAAGGGACAATAAAGTCATTGTCCCCACTCCACTTCCTCAACCCCATTTCATGGGTACATGTACATGCATGTGTGTGTTTGCATATGTGTGCATGTTCTGTGTTCATTAATCCATTGTAGTGAGTATGCCAACAACTATAAGCATGTCACGTATACTTGGCAAGCACTTATACAAAGTACTATCTATGAAAACAATCCAATTTTTCTTTGACCAATTTCTCTCATTTAGTCTGTAGAAACTCAGTGCCTCAGATTTAGACAAATGTTCTTGCAAAATGATAATGTTGAAGTAGATTTTGATGATGAATCCTATTGTAGTGTTGGACTGGAATAGGAGCCACTGCAGCTGACCTAATAGGTTAAGAAATTAGAGCACTTTGAAGTAGCTGGGGGAGCAGTGGTTTGAGTTAGAAGTATTACTGAGGAGTGATGACAAGACACACTTATCTTTGGCTTCAGTATTTAATTTAGACATTCCCAGAAGTGCCCATAGCTAAATACACAATCAGGATAAGTTGGAAAGAAGGATCTGAGGGATAAAATGTACTTTTCACCTATTTTTACTAACATATGAATTATGATGTAAGAAACCATGACTGGCTGATGAGAATGTGCTTTTGAGACATGACAAAGTAGCAGTCTATCTGACTTGGCCTGACACCTGCTTCAGTTTATATTATTGGCTTTTATCATAGGCTCTTTCTATAGGTCCATAGTAGGTGGTATCTCCATTGACTCAGTACTGTTCTTCTTGAATTGAGAAAACCACAAGTGGGATTGAAAAATAAATGAAACTGAAAATTCCTATGAGTAAATGGGCTCATTAACTTAAAATACAGATTGCTTTTGGGCACTTGAATGGTAGGACTGATGGAGTTCTTTCTCTTTTAGTATCTAATAGATAAGCATGCTGTTGACTTTGTTCAATGTAGAAATAACTGAAGTAAAAATTGACAGAAAGGGACAGTATTTTTATAGATAGTTATCCACTCAATCCAATTAGATGAACCATATAGAACAGAAAATAGGATTCTGAGTCAAATAATTAAATTTCAGTCTCTCTTGAAATTACAACTATTTTCTTAGAGAACTTAGACTTTTTTGAGTGCTGACAGCTGGCCATGATGCATGTGAGAAGTTCATGCTTTGTAACATACATGACACATGGTCATTGAATATTTTGTGCCAAAAAGAGCCACAAGGTTTACCCTACTTTATTTGTGAAACCATAGCGATATTTTTGTTAAGATTAGGGCTGTAACTTTTTTTTCTGTTTGAAACATTTACCTTCTTTTCATTTTTAAAAAAGTATTATCATATTATTATTGTACTGGGGATACATTATAACATTTACAAATGTGTTTATAATATATATTAAATTTACCACCTCCATCATTTTTATACCCATCCCTATTCTTAGAATAGTTTTAATTTTTCATTTTCATATATGAGTACATAATATTTCCATCATATTCATCCTCCTACACCCTTTCCTTATATTCTCCCTGCTCCCACTAGTACCAACCCCTAGATAAGAACTATTTTGCCTTCCTGTCCTCTGTTTTTGAGAAAAAGACATTTTTGTTTGTTTAAGATAGAAGATAGCTATACAGAGAGTCTCATTATGACTTTTCCATGTATATGTGTATTGTATCCTGAATTGGTTCATCCCTTCCATTTTTCTCCTTTCTACTTTAGTCCTCTTCTTATGGTGAGTTCAGCAAGTTTGACAATTCTATGTTCATTCTTGTATAGAAAGTACATCAGTCATGTTCACCTTCTTTACATCCTTCTTTTATCTTCCCCCTCCTATTAGTGCCCTCCCCTTAGCGTGATCTGTTTTTCATTTTTGTTCTTCATTATTTAGGTGTCTGTTCTTGGTCAGTGGGATTTTTGCCTGTACATGAATTGTGTTTAACTCAATATAACCCCCTCCGCTGCACTTCCCTCACCCTTTGCCCCCCATCCTGTGTTGTTTAACTGTTTTTAGTCTGTTTCCTGGTGTCTTATTCCTCCACAGATGTGATACATCTCACTATTATTTGCTATCTTTTTTTCCTTCTCCCTTGGTCTTCGCTCTTCCAGTCTCACTTTTGAATACATGCTCTGCTCATATTTCTATGTATATATAATATTTCTTGTATTTATATTGGGCCTATATTACACAAATGAGAGAAAACATGTGATCATTGGCTTTCTGAACTTGTCTAACTTCACTTAAGATGATTTATCATGCTGTAACTTGTTAAAGGAGAATTGGGTTCTATTTTGTTAGAATATCAAACATTTAGAATTTTATAAGTTTGAAGTTTCAGCAAACAAAAAAATGGCAATACATCTGATGTGCTTAGAAATAAGCATAAAATTCATTTATGGAAATATCACAATGAAACACCCCTTGTACAATTAATTTATGCTAATAAAAAAGAAATAAACATATAAACAGCTGGTGCAACCACTCTGGAAAAAAAAATTTAAACACAGACCTGCCATATGATCCAGCAACCCCACTCCTGGGGATATACCCAAAGGAATGTAACACAGATTACTCCAGAGGCACCTGCACACCCATGTTTATTGCAGTGCTATTCACAATATGGGAACAACCAAGATGCCCCACTACTGATGAATGGGTCAAGAAAATGTGGTACATGTACATAATGGAATTTTATTGAGCCATGAAGAAGAATGAAATCTTATCATTTACAGGTAAATGGATGGAACTGGAGAACATCATTTTGAGCGAGGTTAGCCAGGATCAGAAGACCAAAAACCATATGTTCTCCCTCATATGAGGACTTTGGGTCTAGGGCAAATGCAGCAATGGGTTGCACTTGGATCACACGACAAGGGGAGAGCACATACGGGAGATATAGGAATAGGTAGAAAACTCAAAACATGAAAGTGTTTGATGTCCCCACTCCAGAGGAGCTAATACAGAAACCTTAAAGCGACAGAGGTTAACATGAGAAGGGATCAGGAACCAGTGTAAAGATTAGTTAGAGATGAATCAACATGAGTTGTAATACATGTGTACATGAAAGCAATGCTAGGAATCTCTCTGTACAGCTATCCTTAACTCAACTAGCAAAAATGCTTTGTCTTCCTTATTATGCTTATGTTTTTTTCTTCAACAAAATTAGAGATAAGGACAGAACAAGTTCTGCCTGGAAGTGAGTGGGGAGGGAGGGAAAGGGTGGGGAAGGGAGTTGGGGGGAGAAATGACCCAAACAATGTATGCACATGTGAATAAATAATAATAATAATAATAAAAGACATCAGTGGCTCCCTATATCCATATCAGTGGGATATGAATAAGACGTGTATTAAATTTATAGAGCAATTTGGCAAAAAATTGATGTCTTTACTATGTTGGGTCTTTCAATCCATGAAGATGGTATTCCTCTCCATTTATTGAGGTTTTGTAAGATTTCTTTAGCATTTTGTAATTTTGTTCCCAGAGATCTTGTGTATATTTTGTTAAGCTAATACCTAATTTTCTGTGAAATAATTATAAATGGTATTTTGTTTTAAATTTTTTCACACCTCCATTGCTAGCATGTAGATGTGATTATTTTCATGTGTTGATTTTGTATCTTGCAACCTTGCTAAAGTCAATTATTTTTCTATAAAATTTTGGGATATATTCCTTGAAATTTTCTATGTTAGTAAGCTTGTCATCTACAAATGGTATTGTATTCATCATTTTCCTTTCCAAACTGTTTGCCTTTTCTTTCTTTTTCTTGGCTTATTATACAAATTTTTGAAAGTCCCAGTACTACATTGAACAGCAGCAATGAGAGGAGATATCCTTGTCCTATTCTTGATCATTGGAGGAGGGAATGCATTTAGTCTGTCACCAGTATCTAGGATGCCTGTAAGTTTTTTCAGAGGTTTTTGTTTTTTTTTTTAATCAAGTTGAGGTTTCTACTCTCTATTCCTATTTTAATGAATGGGTTTTTGAATTCCATCAGATTTTGCTTTGTTTTGCTCAATATAATCATATCATGTATTTACTTTGGACTATTAACGTGGCAGATTTAAATTTTTGAACCCATTTTATTTACCTAACATAAATCCTGCTTGGTCATATTGTATAAGTTTTTTATTTTCATACATTGTTGAATTCAATTTGCTAAGATTTTGTTGAGAATTTTTGATGGTAGTCTTCTTAGAGATATTAGTCTGCAGTGTTGTTATTGTTCTTTCTTTGTCTCATTTTAATGCTAGGATTATAAATGCCATATAAAATGAGTTAGTAAGTGTTTCCACTTCTATTTGCTAGGACAGATTGTCATGGTTTAAATTTGAAAATGGCCCTCACAATCTCATATGTTGAATGCTGGGACACAGCTGGTGGTGGAAACTTTAGGAGGTAAGGGCCTAGCCAGAGGAGGTAGGTCACTGGGAGGTGCCTTTGAAGGTACCTGGTCTCTTCTTCTTTCTCCTTTCTGGCCACATAAGGTAAAGAACTTCCTCCACCACATTTCTACTGCAGTGATGTTCCTCCCAACTACATTGAGCCAAGAGACCCTGGACTGAAAGGATGACCCAGAATAAATTTTTCCCTCTTTAAATTATGTCAGGCAGTTAGTCATAGGGACAATAAAATTTACTAAAAAGGAAAATGGTACCAGAGAAGTGGATTTATTGTTGTAACTGTTCCTAGTGATGTGGTTCGTAAGCCTGTGAAACTGGTAGGCAGGAGGAATTTGGAACAGTTTGGAGATGCAGGTTAGAGAAGCCCTAGAATGCTGTAACAGAGTTTAATGGGTAATTCTGGTGGGAGGTCAGATCAGAATGATGACAAGAAGGTGTACAGTAAGCATTGCTCATGACATTTCAGGTGGGAACATTCAGATTGGGAATTTGACCAGTTAGGTCATTCATGTTATACTGGCAAAAATCTTGACTACATTTTGTTCATGTCCTGAGATATTGTGGGAGACTGCATTTAAAGGTGATGGACAAATTAATGTAACAGAATAAATTTCAAGGCAGCCCACCATTCAGGCTGTGAGATGGTTATTACTGGCTGCTTTTAGTCAGGTTTACAGAGAATTGTGAGATAAAAAACAGAGCAGAGAGAGAGGAAAAACTTACCTTTTCATCAGAAGAGCCTGTGTAAAGTTGGAGGTAAGGTAGGCATGGTTTTTGAAGAGATTTGCATAATATTACAGATGCCAAGTTCTCTGCATCAGGATGATAGGAATGAATGAAACTTACTTTGAGGACTTCTCAGGAATTGACCAGAACCCACCCACCATAGGTTCAAAGGCATGAAAGGCTAAACTCATTACAAATACTTTCCCGTAAAAAGAGATCCCTCAGGGGCACCCTAATCATTCAGGGTCACCAGGAAGTTATATCCCTAAGATTTCTTTCACTATGCTCAGTCTCCAGGCATCCCAAGGCCACTGAAGCTATGGTCTAAGGGGGTCCAGCTGTCACTTGAACTGGTGGCAGACCTTGGTATCATCCAAGTGATGTTGGGTTTGCAGGCATGCAAAATGAAAGAGTTATGGGATTGTGAAGGTTTCCATCCAAATTTCAAAGGAAAGTCTGAGAAGCCAGACATCGTGTAACAGAGTTGCAATGCCTGCAGGCAGCCCCCAGAGATGATGCTTAAAGCTGTGTGGGTGAAGCCTAAGCTGCAGTTGAGTAACCAGGATGTTGGGAATTCCAAGGAAAAGGTACAGGCAGCCAATGGATCCATTCACCTTGTGAGCTGAAAATGACCAGCGCATAGGGGCCAGGCTGCTTAAGCCCAGTGAAACTCACCACAGGGTCACATATACCCTGGGTACCAGACATGGAGCTACAGGATTTAGAGTTCGACTTTGTGGATTTCAATCTTGTTTTGGTCTGATGCTTACTTGCTATTTTCCTTCTCTTCCCTTTTAGACTACAAATGTTAACTCTGTGCCATTGTGTCTTTTAGGTATGCAATTTTCTTTTTGATTTTACAGCACTTCACAGCTAAGAGCTTGCCTTTAAATTCAGAAAAGACTTTGGACTTGGACTTCTGAACAATGTCGTAATTGTTAAGACTTTGAGGACTCTGAGTTGTCCTAGTTGAAGGAAATATGTTACTGGGTGCATGCTTTGAAAATTATATATGGTCCCTAGCCCTTTCCTCTCTTTCTGCTTCCTGATTACCATGAGGTGAAAAATCTACTCTGCCACATGCTTCTACCGCCAAGCGTGGGACTGGAATCCCTGCAACTATAAGCTAAAATAAATCTTCCCCCTCTTATGTCCAGTGAATAAAATTTACACACAATTTCATGAAATTGTTATTTCCTATAACTGTTTGGTAGAATTGTCTAAAAAACAAGCTGGGCCTGGAGTTTCAAATTACTCATTCACTTTAGAATGAGTTCAGAATGTAAGCTGGCTTACATTCTGTTTTATTGATTTTATTTACAGTTTTTCTATCTTCAATCACATTGATTTCTATTCCTATTATGATTCTTTTTCTTCCTTCTATTCTCTTTGAATTTATTTTCCTGTTTTTGTGATTTCTTAAGGTGGAATTTTTGCTTGTTGATTTTGTTCTTTTTTGTTGTAAACATTTAGTGCTGTAAATTTTGTGCTTAGCACAGTCTTAGTTGATAGTGTTAATGTTAATATACTTTTATTTCCCTTAAGACATTCTCTTTGACTTATTTATAATTTAGAATTATTTTTTAACTTACAAAATTTAAGCATTTTCCCCTTGTCTTTCTGTTTTTTGATTGTTAGTTCAGTTTCAGGATAATCACACAACATGTTCTATATAATTCCAATACCTTTAAATTTGATGAAGCTTATTTTATGGTTCAGAATGTATTTATGAATGACCTATGGAACTTGAAGAAAATGTGCATCAAGCCATTGTTGGGTGGAGTGCTTTATATATGCATGTGTATGTATACATATATTATACATAATGTTTTCATGTGTGCATATATATGCTATATTTGAGTTATTATGTTGTTTGCATCATGTATATCTTTGCTGACTATCTTTCCAGTAGTTGTATCATCTAATGAAAGAGGAGTACTGGGACCCTTAATTATAACTAAGAATTTATGTTCTTTTCAACTCTATTTTTATTTTATGCATTTTTGAGGATTTGCTGTTTGTGCATAAGTTTTTAAGATTGTAATGTTTTATTGCTAGATTGATAATATAGTCATTATATAATGGTCTTTGTTTTTGATAATCCTCTCTGCTCTGAAGTCTGTTTTATCTAATATAACCATATTCAATCTTGCTCTTTTTAGAAATTAATGTCTTCATAGTATATCTCTTTTCATTTTTTTTTCATTTTTAATCAACCCATGTCTTTGAGCTTGAGGTATGTTTCCCTACAAATAATATGGAATTAGGTTATTTTCAAAAATTTGCCAATATCTGCATTTTAATCAGAACAGTTAGACAATTTACATTTAAGGTAATTATCCATATGGTAGTGAATAAGTCTATCATTTTAATATTTGTTTTCTCATTGTTTCTTCTGTTTTGCTTTTCCTCTCTTCCACATTACTTGAACACCTTTAGTATTCCATCTTGGTTTATTTATTGCTTTTAAAGCATATCTCTGTGGTTTCCCTAGTGGTTGCTTTGGGCATAGCAATCAAGTTATGTGCCACATAACATTTCGGTCAACCAACCATATATTCGGTCCCATAATATTATTGCCCTTAGTGACATCATTGCCATCTTGGTTTACATAAGTTCACTCCATGGTGTTTGCCCAATTACAAAATCAAATAACTAATATCTGAGAAAGTATCCCCATCCTTAACTTACCCACGGCCATACAAATGTAACACCACAATTTCCTAGTGTCAACATTTTACCATGCCGAGTCAATTGTAGACACCTTTCTTTTATCCTATTCCTTTTTCCTTCTGTATTTTGAAGTATCATTTTCTTGAGTTACACATGGGGTTATAAATTGTGTTCAGATCATCAAATATGATTTATAAAATCCATGGGAGAGAGGATACTATATTACATACACTAATGTTTGATGTTCTTTCTGTTTTTCTTTTTTCCTTCCTGATGCTGCAACATTACTTATCGCTTCCTTTTCCTTTCTGTTTGAGGAACTTTCTGTAGGCATTCTTCAAGGGTAGGTCTGCTAGTGACTGTATTTTCTTTTATCTGAGAATGTATTTTTCCTTTAATTCTTAAAGGTTAGTCATCTTACACAGAATTTGTGGTTGACAATTTTTGCCTTCAGCACTTAAAAGATATTGAGCTATTTCAGTTTGTATAATTCAACTTTTACTTATGAAGCTCCCGTGGTGATCCTGCTGGGGATGTCTGAGAGGATAGAGGAGCTTCCACTCCACAGGTGGAGCTACTTGGCACTTTTGTATTTTTTTTGTTTATTTATTTACATTTGCATACATTGTTTGGGTCCTTTCTCCACCCTCCACCCCCTTTCCCAGCCTTCCCCCTCTCTCCTCCTCAGTTTCAGGCAGGTCCTGTTCTGTCCTTATCACTGATTTTGTTGAAGAAAGGACACATGCATAATAAGAAATGCAAAGCACTTTTGCTAGTTGAGTTAAGGAAGTAGGTTTTGGCTTCAGGATGTCAATATGCTATTAGGTCAGGCATTTTTTAAGGAGGTCCCCCTGCGGGTGCCACTTGGCCACCTCTCTGTGGGAGAGAGATGGCTCAGGTATCAGGAAAGAAAATCATCCTCACGATGCTTTTTTCAAGTAGGATACTGAGCTCTCCTTCAGGGTCTGTGGGAGTCAACCTGATGTTGTCAGGGTAACTTCCCTCCAATGAAGGGGTGGATGAACCCATGCAAATCATTATGTGCTGACTAGATGAGGTTGGGAAGTGCTAAATCTGAGTGGCTTCTTTTGTTGTGTGGGTGAGGTAAAGTGTGAGATGCTCTGGTTTGTGTTGTTGCTGTAGTGTTTATTTTTTTAAGTCACTTTGAGAAAATTCTGAATTCTCCTTCATCTGCCTCTTGCATTATATCTGGAGATGATAGTTTTCCTGAGTGTGGAAGACAAGAGAAATGAGTTATTGCTGCCATCCTTTCCTTACTTGAAGCCCTCTTGCTTTTTGTTTGATTGCTTTCTTGCTTGTATTTTGTTTTTACTTATGGGTCCTATAGCATTTAAAAAATTTCTTAGAATTTCATTCATGGCTTGAGGAATATGAAAGTAAAGAATAAGTGTGGTATAATACATATAACATCAAATTTACCATTTAAACACTTTTAAGTATATAGTTCAATGGCATTAATAACGATCACATGGTATAAGCATCACCATCATCTTTCATTAGAATCTTTTCATCTTGCAGATTAACAATAGCTTCTTGTTCCCCCTCTCCAGTGCCTTGAGTCTGCTTTCTGTCTCTATGGATTTGCCTACTGTAGGCATTTCATATAAGTGGAATACTAATATGAGGATTATTTCATTGAGTGCAGTGTCTTTAAGAAAGAAGGTAAAATTTAAATTGGTAAATTTTATTACTCACTGAAATGTTTAAAAACTGTTTTGTGGAGAAGAATTTAAAATTAGTAGCAAATTTGAGACTTTGAAAGCAGTAAAATGTGGTATGTAGTATGAACCTGAGCAATGTTAGCTATTAGTATTATTTTCTGGAGAGCCTGGTTATTCATTCTTTCTTAACCCAGATAGCTAAAAATCTGTATTTAGGTTGCTGAGTCAAAATTCTGTCTGTGTTGCTTTTTGTGTCGGTGAGCATCACTTTAAAATTATTATCCTGCAGCTCTAATAGGTATCTACCTACTAGAAATGTGCAACAAAGGATTGACACAAAGATCTCACATAAGTGCACATGGAATGGGCATGGGAGGCAGAGAGGCTTAAGTTTAGAACTTGTCTCGGACATTTAATGGGTTTTGTGAGGTTTCTTCACCTCTGTGCCTTGGTTTTTTTCACTTACAAAAGGAAGATAACAGGCCCTGCTTGAATATTAATAATATTTTCCTAGAGCATCATACACAGAGTAGGTGCTCATGAAGTCATCCCTGTGGTATTGAGACAATTCCCATAGTATTAGACATAGTTCATTACTTCTATACCTGCTTAACCATGATATTGGGCAAAGACTCCCTCTCTCCCTTTCTGTAATTTACTGTTAGCAATAGAAACTTACTAGTGGGTAAAATAATGTATTATTCCAAATAGCCACAGATGTTCTAAGTTCAGTGGAAGTGTTAATTGATGATAACCACAGAAAGCTCATGAGCAACATATTAAAAATTCTGGATTTTACAATCTTTCATTGTGCTTAAGATGGAGAGTTTAATATTTTTAAGAATAAGGAGGATATGAAGCAGAGTTTCATAAAAAGAATCTTCTTATGTATAGCAGAAGTGGGGAATGTTTAAAAGTTATTCTTAGGATGAATAACCAACTATATTTTTGCTTTTACATTATAATAATACTTTATTAGGCAAGTCATACATGTATAAATCTATTTTTTAATCTTATGAATGCAAAAGATTCAGAGATTGCTCACCAGATTGATATGATGGCAAAAATATTTGCAGTTCCCGATTGGCCATAAAGTTAATGAAAATAACTTGAATTAGGTAACTAGCATGTGAAAATGTTTTTGCAAAATGAGAAATATTGTGTAAGTGTAATGTATTTAATGTATTATTCTTAATCAACTAACTGCTGGTATTTGACATGAGCCATATTGAGGACCTGTGTGAAAAAGCTGTGGCTCAATAGATTGTACAGGTTGAATGTAGAGATGGCTTTGTTGCATCCTTGTAGCCAATTATATAGAAATAACCTCAAATATTAAATCATTAAGCTTTTCAACATTTGTAGGAAACCAGTTTATAAAACATTAGATACATTCAATCTTGTACTAAACACGTTGGGCTTTGGAGGGAATAATTCTGTCCAGACTTAAACTCCAATATGTAAATATTTTGTTAAGTTTTTGGAGATTGATTTGAGATTTTCCTGATTCTTAACATCATCACAAACATTCATTTGCTTGTATATGAAGCATGCATGACACTACTATGCCATTATTAGTACAGGACATTTTCAACTGATTATTTCCATTCTTGCAATTCCTGTTTATAGATAGATAGATAGTTGTGTGTGTGTGTGTGTGTGTGTGTGTGTGTGTGTGTGTGTGTGTACACGGCACATTTCAAAACTGTGGAGCCACTGTTTTGGTGTTGTTGAAGACATCAGTACAAAGATTTTGGCCTGTGGTTGCAGCCATGGTCATTGCAACATGTTATTAAGAATTCGTATTTAGTGCTTATTTTGGCCTTTAAACTGTTCATTTGTCCTGTGAACTAGATTATGTGTTTCTGACTGTCAGTTAGCTGAATGCATTCCAAGTCAATTTACTAAAATAGTCACTGTTAAGCGGCATATTTGGACAGAGTTGACACCTTTGACATTTTCTAAAATGGCAAAAATAACTGTATTTAAGGGTGTGATTTATGAATGCTGTGTGCCTCCAGAACTTCCATTTGATTATGGTTTTCAGTTTAGCTGCTGGAACTCTTTCCACAAACTGTTGAAAGGGCAACTAATTAGTGTTATGTGATCAGATGTTTCATATACAGACAGGTGCACATACACAAAACACAAAAATCAATAAAAAATGATGACCTTGTTGCTTCTTAGAACCACCTTGTCACATAAGAGTAGAGCAGTGGGAACCACAGCAGAAGCAAGAAAGTAAGGAAGAAGAAATAAGATTGATAGAATGGATCTGCCTTTATGAAACATCCATTCTTTGGTACAAATAGGAAAAGCAACTTGCAATGATTAAAAAGTATTTCAAATCTTTAGTTGTCTTCTAGATTGCTGGCCTCTATTAAAAACTTCTTAAAATAATAGATAGGTTTAATTCCTCAAGCAAAAGAAAAATTATATCATCTTAAAGAGTTTCCATATTTATTATATAGATGTGTCTTACTATGGTATGTGTGTGTGGAGCAAAATCATGTGTATTGCAAGTTTTAAATGTATCAGGCTAAGGTTTACTTAATTGGAACCTTGAGGCAATATAGGAGCCCTTTTTAAAATTCTGTGATTCTTAATATGCTAAATAATGCAAAGCTTCAGCTCTTCAAGCATGAGACACACATCTGGCAGCTTAACATTTAAATTACAGGGGGAAAAACTGCCTCACTTCAGTAGTAATTTTCTGAAAGAAAAGAATAGGAAATGTATTACAACTAAATTTAATTTCTTTTTAGATTTCCATCTTGTCTAATTGCAGGCATTTTTTTCTAGGTTCTTTGTATTTATATTTTTTACACACATTTTCTGTACATTTTATTAATCTTTAATTTGAGATGATGCTTCTCACTGTTAGAGCTTTGAAAAAATGTGATGTATTTTACTTAGCAAATTGTTTTTGAAAAATCTACCTGATCTCAAGTAATAAAAACAAAGGGGTAGAAAATAATGGGAAAATAGAATATCAGACACTCACAAAAATATTGCTGACAGAAGGTAATATTTTTCGGTTGGCTCCACTCTCAAGGTTTAATTTTTTTCCCAGTATTAATGTTTTCTCTGTTTTGTCATTTTCTGGCTGTTTTTCATGCAAAAGTTATTATAAGCAGCATTCTTTCTTGGTATTTCTCCAAAGGACAGTGTCAGATCCTTGATTAATTTTGCAAAGGTCATTTGGAAAAACCATTAAAAATGTGCCAAGTAAAAAAGATTAGCACACACAGGGAACACACTTTTATAAACATATGCATTTATATAGAGATAGGGTTCTATAACATTATACAATTTTGACAAGTGTTTTCCTTGTGCACCTCATGTATTATTAAAAATATGACTGTTCCATTTATTTTCTTGGGGTGATATCAGCTGACATACTCAAAAGGCATCAGTAGGCTGATATTATGTAAACATTTTATCTTTTTCTCAATATAAAAGGATATGGTAATTAAATTGAAAGTACTTCTATAAAATAAAATAGACGTTCAATGTAATTAACCTACATTTGTACTACTGAAACATAACATGGGTGCTATTAGACCATAATAAACTCATGTTTTCATTTCAACATTTAAAAAAAATAGGATTGAACTCAGGACCTTGAGCTTGCTAGGTGGATGTTCTTCCACTTGAGCCATGCCCCCAGTCCCTTTTACTTTAGTTATTTTTCAGGTAGGGTCTTGTGTTTTTTTGCTAAGGCTGGCTACCTTGGACCTGAAGTGGAGCAGAGATACTAGGGCCAGAGCAGAGGTGGCATTCAAGCCCAGGCAGAAGTATGCTAACAAATTAAGGCACTCAAAATATGCATATTATGAATAAATACCATATTGTGGAGTGGTTAACTCTACACATGCCCATAGAAAGCCTAAAACAAGCCTTTACAAGATAAGTAGAAGAGTCAAGTTTTGAAGTTGAGTTCGGTCAACTTACTATAGATTGGAAACACTTTGTTTTTTCACATATCTACTTAACAAAATGTGAATTTAAGTCTACAGAGTTTAAATTATAAGCCAGTAAGTGAACTACCTGCTGTAAAAATACCAAGACCTTTCAGAGGAATGTAGCAGAATCCAGAGTCTTCTGTAATATCCACTATGCAACTTACAATTAATAGACACTTAAAGAAACAGGAGAATACAACTGTATTTATGACAAAGGAAAAAAGTGAATAGAATAACCCCGATAGGTTCAGATACTAAACTTACCAAAGTTATTAAAACATTCAATATGAACAAATTCACAGGTTTAAAAAAATACTTTCAGACAATTAAGATAAAAGAGGGTGTTCATTTATAACCACATAGGGCATCCCAGCAGAAGCAGGGAAATCATAAAACAGCAATAACCAAACACTGAAAGTCCAAGAATTCAATGAGAGAGTCATTAGATAGGCTTAACTGTGAATTGGAAGAAGAAATAGATAATGAATGTGATGACAGAATAATAAGAAATTAACCAAGCTAGAGTATAGAAAATGGACAATATCACATAGTTTGACATATATGTAATCAGGCTCTTAGAAGGAAAAAAATAAAATGTGTAATTAAAATGTAATGACTGAAAATTTCCCAAATGTGATTGCAGGTTGAAAATTCTCAATGAACCTAAAAAATAAATGCAAAGGAAACCACACATAAGAATATCATAGTCTAACTACTGAATGCTCAAGGTAAAGTGAAAATCCTGAAAGTATAAACAAGGAAAATTCAGCATGTTATAAATAAGGAAACGATTTAAAAAATGGCTCACATTATCAAAAACAATGGATGTCAGAAGCTAATGTAATTATGTATTTAAAGTGGTGAAAAATGCCAATCCAGAATTCTGTATCTAGCAAATATGTCCCATGAAATTAACACTTTTCAGATAAAAAAAAGCTGAGAGAATTTTCTCCAGCAGCTTGGTATATGAAAAAACAGTTTAAAGAATATCCTTTAAGTAGAAAGAAAATAATAAAAGGTGATGTATACAGGAGAAGAGGAATGTCCAAATTGGCAAACATATGTATGAATATGAAACACTAACTTTTCTGATCCCTTTGTTAATATACATTTACTATTTAAATAAAATAAAATGTCATTGTAAGGTGGGGTTATTATCTCCAGATAAAAGATATGATGACAACAACTTCAAGGAAAAGGGGTAAGGACTGGAATTATAGTCTGGTAAGGTTATTATATTTATAAAATAAGAAATGTGAAGTGGGTAGTATGAACTGTTGATTATGACTCTAAATATACTTGGGTACTTTTAGGATATATGACTTTAACTCTAGAGAAAACCATGCCAACCTAAAAGATAAAACCAAGAAAATAATGGAGGAAATAAGCTGAAACACTAAAAAGCATAGATGAATAACCCAAATGAAACTGGAAAAGCTCAACAAAAGAATACAAATAAAAGAAGAGAAAAAACAAAGATAAATTGCAAGGTGGTAGACAAATTCAACCCTATAAATAATTGCACAAAATTGTCAAGACTAAATCATTTAATTAAAAAGCAGAGATTGTCAAACTGGATGAAAAAGTAGGGTTACCTCTTGCTGTATACAAGAGATGCACTATAAATTTCAAGGCAGAAATAACATTGCCATGAGTCTTTAATTCAGGACTGATTTCTTTCCACTCCTCTACTAGAACAGGCATGAAAAACCACATACTCTTTTGTTCCCTTTATATATGACTCTGACTGTTGAAAATATCATAATTAAATGGAGAAGCACAACAGAACATGCACATTAAGATGGAGAATGAAAAAAGAAATGGTATCAACCCAGGCTAATATGCAATGCAAAGAAATAAAGGAGAAAGTAAAAAAGTAAACTATATAAACAAGGAACGAAGTCAAATGAATTATTTTTATAATAATAGAATAATTCCTCTAGTAAGACATACTAGAAGAATAGATCTATACTAGAGCTGATAAGAAAAATCTGATTATATAGGGCTTACAGTATATATATATATATATATGAGAACAAAAAAGAAAAGTTGAACCTACTAATTAATCAAGTGATTCCAGAGAATTAAAACAAAATTAAACCTGGAGAGGAGTGTCTGTATCAGGCAAGCTGGCACAAAAGGCTTTAAAATGCCTAAATAGCCAGGTATGGCAGTACTTGTCCATAATTCCAGAACTTAGAGTTTGAGCTACATAGTGAGATCCAGTCTCAGAAAAAGAAAATTAAAAAAACAGAAAAACAAAAACAAAACCCCGCAGTTTTAAAAAGGTCTAAATAGTACGAAAAGGGGCATTTTTCAGTGATAAAAGATATAATTTGAGGCAAAGATGTCATAGAGATACAACCAATATGCCACAGATAACAGAGCTACTGAATACAAAATATAATAAGGTTTTAAATGTGTGAAGAATACATAAAAATTCAATAGCACAGGTTATCCTCTATGGTCAGACTGATAATTTAAATTAGCAATTGAAAAGTGGTTAGTTTGTATCAAGGATTTGGGCAAACAGATATTCTTATATATCACTTGTCAAACTATCCTTTAAAAAAGAAACCAGTATAGCAGCAGGGTATGGTGGTGCATGTCTGTAATACAGCACTTGGGAAGCGGAGGCAGGAAGATGTGAGTTTGAGGCCAGCCTGGACTACATAGTGAGATCCTATCTGAAATGCTAGCAATATCTGTTAACATTTATTATATGTGAAATCTTTGAGTGAGCAATTCCACCCTGAAAAAAATCTATCCATTGAAAAAAAGTAGTATAGATGGACTAGGTACAAGGATTTTATTGTAGCATTGTTTTTGATAGGGAAATAAAAATGAAGAGGGAAAGTGAATGTTTGCCAGCAGGGGGTGGTTAAATAAGCTATGCTACAAATTACTATTGCTTCAATTATTGATGTAAAGGGAATTCTATCAGATACTGCTTAGTGAGACATATACATATAATATCCCCTTTGTTCAATGAAGAAAATTATCTCTAAACGTATACATTCATGTATGTGTGTATATGTGGTTATATTAGCATAAACAAAATAAAATGGTTTGTGTGAGGCAGGTAGAAGGCAGAGGAATTAGGGAATGATGGATGAAATATATGAGGGAGATCTAGGGAAAAAAGGTCACTTTAAGAAAAAAAATATAGATGCTTGTCTTATAACTTGTAAAAATGACTATGGTTTCTTATTGAATGAAAAATAGAAGTTTGCACAAAAGTGTATGACATTCTATTTCAGATAGTAAAATATCTATTTACAGGAAAGTCAGTTTTGGAACATGAACATAACATTTTACATGAGAATCAAGAAATATTAGACTTTGCAGTCTCTATGTCTTTGATAGGACTTCATTATCTTCACATGTGCAATATTACATTTTGACAAATGCAGATAAAAACCTTATTGATTCAGAACTTGGTCATGGGAGGCAGAATTTTTAAGATGGTGTTCCAAAGATGTCCAAGATCTAATCTTTACAACTGCCACCAACTAGGAAGGAGACTCATTAGGTGAACCTAATCCAATGACATGAACCTTTAAAAGCAAAGAGCTTTCTCAGGCTGGTGGCAGTAGAAACACTGGACAGATTCAAAGCATGAAAGTAGAGGGAACCATCTGCAAAGTGTGAGGATGAAATGAATTTTGCCACCACCAACAAGTCTGAAGGAGATCCCAACACTGAGATGAGAGCCCCAGCCCTGGCTGACGTATCGATTTTAGCTTTGTGAGACTTCATGTAGGGAAACCAACTGAGTCATGCTAGGCCAAGACCTCCTAGCCATAAATAATGAGAGATAATACAGGGATGTTGCTTTAAGCCACAAGCTCGGGTAATTTGTTCCAGCAGCAATAAAAAATTAGATGTTGCCTGATGTTTAAAAATGTATACAAATAAGAAATGGGGTATGGTTTCTCAAGTAAAATACACTAGAAGGATGAAATGCATGAGTTTTGAGGTCAAGTAGGACTGGGGTGAAGTTTTAGATTTTTCACTGATTAGCTTTTGATTTGAGGGAAGTTCTTTGATCTGAGTCTCAAATTCTAAATCTGTCAAATGCTGGAATGGTGACTAGTTTTATAGTTTGGGGTATGTGTGTGAAGTAAACAACATAATACACATAGGGTTCTTAGAAAAAACTAAACATGTATTCTACTATTACTTCATATTTGTTATTTATAGCTAGCAATTATATAAGGAGAATGTAAATTACAAATCTTAAAAAAGAAAATATATTTAAAACTTACATAAAAATGTTTTCTCTTCTGCCTTCCCTTTGTCATTTTGATTTTAACCATATGAAGTTTATTACCAACAAATTCTGTTTTAGACTAAAAGAAACTTCCAAAGTGTTACATGATCTTATCACAGTAGACTGTCAGGCCTCCGGAAGAGGTGCATGATCATCTGACTTTCCTCAATTTATGCCTTTTATGTAGCACAGTCCAGTGGAGCCAGGTTAAAAAATATAATGAAACCATCTCTATCCCAATGAATGAGCCATAATGACCAAGGCTAGGTAACAAGAGACTGGCAGAGTCATCCTTAAGGATGAAAATGCTTCAAAAACATGACATGGAGCTATGTCTTCAAAACTTTACACTGCTGAGCTGAGTACTGGTAGCTCATGCCTATAATCCTAGCTACTCAGGAGGAATGATTAGGAGGATCACAGTGCAAAGCCATTCTGGGCAAAAAGTTCACAAGATGCTGTCTTGAAAAACTTCATCACAAAAAAGGGCTAGTGGAGTGGTTCAAGGTGTAGGTCCTGAGTTCACCAGGACTGCAAAAAGGAAACAAAAACAAAAAACTTTACCCTGCTGAAATATGATTTTTAAATGCTCACTAGAACAATTCCAAATGGCAGGAGATGGTAATATTCAACTCTTGGAGGGAAAGAAAGGGGATAAGAAACAGGCTTGGCTCCTCATACATGTGTCCTTTGGATAAAGCTATTAGGTCAACCTCCTCATCAAAGCTGTGGCTCTTTTGAGGTACTCCAAGCTCAAGCAGCTTCTAGACAGGATTTTTGTCACAGGACCCTATGGAAAGGAATTTGCATAAATGTTATTGAAGTGAGAGATCCAGGTTATGATTTGGGAGACATAATGCTATAGGAACACCTGCTTCTGGGACATCTCCATTTTCATTTATCTATCTATCTATCTATCTATCTATCTATCTATCTGTCTGTCTGTCTGTCTATCTATCTATCTATCTGTCTGTCTATCTATCTATCTGTCTATTGTCTCCTTCTATTTAATTTAGCCAGCATTTGTTGAGAAGACACAGAGTTAAACTCTGTACAAGAAACAAAGGTGAACAAGACACATTGTCCACAGGAGTTTGTGACTGAGAGCAGTGCTTTCAGTGGGATTCTGCAGGGGACTTTCAGCAATGTCTGAGGACACTTTTGGTTGCCACACTGGAGATGATAGGGTGGAAAGGTAGAGAGTACTACTACCATTGAGAGGACAGAGGCTAACAGTGACACTTAACAAAGCACAGGACCCCACCACAAAGAATTATCCCAATAGTGCTGAGGCAGAGAAACCCTCATCTAGACAAGTCATGCAAGATGTCAGAAAAGTAGCTCAGGTCCAGGCAGAGAACAAAGGCCTGCCTCTCAAGCTTCATGTTGGACCATTGTCATGAGATGTAGAGGAGTTCCTCGAAAATGTGATCCCAGGAATAAGCTAAAATAAAGATCAGAAAGCAGGTCAGGACAGCTGTGCTTGTAAATTACATCCCATCAGCATGGTATGGCTGATGGTTAAGTTCTACTTGAAGTTCATACCCTGACTGACTTAAAGCAGAGCACATGGAAAGCTTGGAGTGTCCTTCTTAGAATTTATTCTTTTACCCCCATTTTTCAGACCTTAGATAAAGTCTTAAATTGCAGCAGTGGAAGCTTGCATATCCTCTAAAGTGAAAAATCTGTATTTTTTCCCCTACCTTTCTGTTTTTTACCCTAAGGACCCATTCTAATAAAATTAATCTCTGTCCTACAGATGGGGAACTCAGCCTCTTAAAAGAAGACCATGAGTTACACTCTAAGGTAAGATGAAGGCAATAAAAGAATTGGCTTCAGAAAGACTGTGAAAACAGCACTCCCTCATTATTAATTATGATTTCTTAAAATGTGTTTCCGGGTAGAAATTATTTCAATCTTCAAAGCAGGTTTTGAAGTACAGGACATGCTAAAGCAGCTGACGTCTGAGAAATCAACAATGCCAATAAAGTTTTATTACATCCGAATCAGACTTCTCTAAGCTGTTGAGGACTTTAGTTAAATTAATCAGTCTGCAAGACTTTGGGCACCCGCTTTGGGCAGGGTGACTAGAAAATGCTGATTGTGCTGTGCTCCAGGGATTTATTTGGCATAGTGGGCTGCCATGAAGTCTGTCTTTTATTCATTTGCTTATTTTTGCAGTGCTGGAGATGAACCTAGGGTCTCGTACATGCTAGGCATGTACCGAGCAACACCCTTGAGCTACTCCCACAGCCCTGATAAGTTTATTTAAGTTAGGTATCCTGGGTTTTCAAAACATTGGTTAAATTAATGTTACTAGTAGTAATGGGTCCAGTTCTTAGATACTTAACCGTTTCCAAAATCTACCTCTAACTAGACCAAGAGACTTAGAGTGTTAGCAATTTTAACTTGGTTAGACATTTGGCAAATTAAACTTGGTTGGAAAATGAAGTAATCAGACTTGGTGGCAATACACCTGTAATTCCAGAACTCACTAGGCCAATGCAGGAGCCCAGTTCAGCCTGGCTACATTGTTTTGTTTGTTTCCAAAACAAAAACAAAAAAAAAAGAAAATTGAAATAAAAGTGCTGCTTTCCATCCTAGCCCCTTCCTTGCAATTTATCTGCATCATTATCTTAATTCTCTACTTTTCTAACCAAAGAAATCCTCTCGAGAGCTACATTGCAACATTTTGGTTAACAATGGACTGACTGTAGAATGATGATCCTATGAGAACGTATCGTTACCTAGAATAGAGGCATCTTAGTTTGAGGACACTCTATCGAGTTCACGCAAGAGTGATGTTGCCTAATGATGTATTCCTCAGATTAAGAGATACATGAGTGAAAAGGTCTATAGATTCTGTTTCCATGGCTTATTCTCAAGTGGAACTTTAAAGTTGTCTTTTTTTCTAAATAATGGGCCACCATCTAATCATATAAATGACAGGTTTTAATGTCCAGATGGGCAGTGAGAGCATTTACAATTGCAATTGCTTCTGTACCTCAGTATGTGTCAAACTAAAAACCTTAGAAATGAAAAGTGCAGTGAACTCTAACAAGAGAGAGCATTCACTAAGTGTTAGGAGATTCCCAGGTGCTGGCAAATGTTCTCAGTCCTCTACATCAAATACTTCATGTTCTCACAGCAAACTGATGGGATAGACACTGCTATTACCATTATTATTCCTATATGATAATGGGAAAAATGAAAGATGGTGAGAGGAAGTGAGAGAGCCAGAGTTACACTGCTAATAAGTGTTCAGCTGGGCTTTGAACTAGACTGTCTAGCTGTAGGACACATAATTGTGTTATGTGTTCTATATTATTGATCCTTAGGGATCTAAATGATCCTTAGGGGAAAATTGTATATCCCTTTTTCCTTTTAGTCAGGAGTACATTTTCTACTTCTTGATTTTTGTATTGTGAATTTAAGGCTTATGATATGAAAACCAAGGAACAATTGCTAGGAAGGAAAAAAAATGGGTGCAGCAAACTCATGTCCTTTTAATACATGTTGTATGTTAGACATTTTTATATATGCCCTTTAGAAAACTAAAGAAAGGATATATCCATTTTACTTCTTGGACAGTATGGCTCTCATATTAGCTATTTAAAATTTTCAAAGTTCTCATACTGATTGTTGACTTTAAACTTTGGGATTAGAAGGAAGGGTAAAGTAGGTAAGATGGGAATGAATATTATGACTACAAACATCTGAAATTCTTCCCCATCTTTTCTAAGTTTTTATGATAAATTAAAGATTTATTTTAAAATTTTATTTTGATATTAGGTTCTACAAAGGATAAGTTAATTTCTAGGGTCAGGAATAGTGGTACATACCTATAATCTCAGGTAATTGGGAAGTACACATAGGAGGATATAAGTCTGAGGCCAATCTGGGCACAGTTGTATGAAACCTTATCTGAAAAACAAACTAAAAACGGAAGGACTGCATGCAGGGGCCTGGGTGGGAGTGGGGAATATGGCTCAAGTGATAGAGCCTAGCAAGCATGAGGCCCCGAGTTCAATCTCCAGTACTGAATAAGTAAATAAATAGGTAGAATAAGTTCTTCCCCGGGGTCCAAGTATGTTGGGAAGGTTTTTCTTAACTCTGAATCACTTCCACAAACAGTAAGAGTGTGTTGGAATTTTCTCAGTAATGTCAATGCTGTTGGAAGTCAGAACTCAAAACACACTCAAGTCAGAAGTCACTGAGTGTCATGGATAAGGATGGGTACCCCATCCTCTTCATAGCAAACACAATCTGATACTCTACTCTGATTTTAAGCATTTTCCCTCATATTCTCATGGTATCAATTATTAATCTATATCTTCAATTGGTATTAAAGACTGTAACCTAGGCAATTTATTGAGTGGATATAGGAAAATGAGATTCACTTAGAACTTAATAATAATAATTATAATTATAACAATTATTATTATAATTATCAGTTTTTTTGGTGGTCTGGGATTTGAACTCCGGGCCTCATGCTTGCTAGGCAAGCACTCTACCACTTGAGCCATTCCACCCTCCCCCATGTAGAACTTTAAAGGTGGGACATGAGTTGTTCTAATGCAAATGTGAATTTGTGGTTCCAAGTAGCCAGGGATGCTAGTTGTTCTCCAGTGGACACAAACAGAAGCTCAAGGGGTCAGTAAGTTGAGGGAGTATCTCGAGGTAAATCCTACACTATGCAGCCAAGTATAACTTGCCTCTTCTGAACATGGTTAAGGGAAAGTGTGTCCTATAAAATTCTCTGGTAAACATAAAAGACAAGATTTTGTTATTGGTTCTGGGGTTTAAACTCAGAGCCTTGCACTTGCTAGGTAAGCACTCTACCATTTGAGCCAAACCCTCAACTCTTATTTTTCAGATAGGGTCTTGGACTTTCTCCTCATGTTCACCCTCAAACTAAGATCCTTCTACCTCTGCCTTTGAATAGCTGGGATTACAAGTGTGAACCACTACACCCAGCCCCATACATGAATTTATAAAAGGGAAGCAATTATCCCTGCTAGAGGGTCTTAGGATTTAGGCTGGTTGAATTTGGAGCTGAGATTTTTTTGTAAGATAATAATAACTGGAGTGATGGAAAGAATATGATGTCATGTTCACTTGCTTTGATACTTCATGTGCACCTGGTATTTGTTGTTGTTATCTGTAACTTACAAGTCTGTGATCTTATTAACACGAGTCTTTTAGCAGAGCGTCTACACTACAATCTTCCTCTCTTGCCGTCTTAATACATGGTGAGCATCCTTGGGCCAGCAGTAAAGCTCTCGAGGCCTCCCTTCTCATCTTCCCAGGACAGTTCAAAAGGACTGTAATCCTCAGGATTCTGCCCTTTATTCACTACTTCCTCTTTCTAAGGCTCTCTCTTTTGATGAAAACAATTCCCTGGCTCTTCATCTGGCCAGATGGACAGGTGAATACGTCTTCCCAGAAATCTGCACAAAGACCCTGCAAGAGTTTTGAGGACGCAATGCTGCTGCTGAGTGTAGCTTAACTGTTCTGATGTTTTAAGGGTTTTCCACGGTGCTGGTGTCCCTGGCATGTGAGCCCAGCTCCCTCTCCACACACAGACTTGCCCATCACCGATCCCACCATTCTTACCCTTCTACGTGAGCCCCTGGGTCCAGGTAAGGGATTATAGACGGGAACCAAAAATCTGAACAACAATACAGGGAACCAGTGAGCTCAGACGGCTTTGAGACTTAGTTCCTGTAACATTTTCTACGCAGTGGCTTCAGAGAAATGCTGTAATAAGTACGGAAGAAAGGGTGTTAAAAATCCAATTGATCACTTCTGCTGCTGTGTCAGATACTGATTATATTCTTCATATTCTAAAGCATTTTAAGTGCTATTTCCCCTAGCACCCAAGAAGAATTATGTACAGATATGAATTATAATATTATAAAAACATAACAAAATTACTGTGCATTTATATTTACGTAGAATTGTATATTTATTACACGATTTTTATTTATATACAACATATTAATTGCATATAAAATTATACATATAAATATATATAAGTATATAAATCTGAGTTTGTTTTCATAAAAATTCTGTGATCTGTGGATTACAGATATTATGTCTATTTTTCAGATTAAAACCCTTTGATTTATGTACCTTACCCATTTAAGTTCACTAAACAGTGAGAAGTTTGAATGTGTGTCTTCTGACTGTCACTTGCTTATCTTTTTCACCATAGCACAATTCACTTTAGGTTTCAAAATTCCTTATGACATGTCATGCCCCTCAGTTTGTGCTGTGTGTGGAAGAGTGGTAACTCATTGTTTCCTAACCAGGGCAGTATTTGAACAGCCATCTTCACAGACCAGCTATTCAGTCCATGAACTGGAAAATCACATTCTGAATCTTAGAAATTTATTGTTAAATGTTTACTCTTGATTTCTGTAGTGGGCTGGGCTCTGGGTAGCCATATTCATAATATATTAAATTTGATGTTCCAGAACAAATTTGCATACCAATTTTTCTTTAAAAAGGGTAGATATTTCTCTTTCTGAAAACATTGCTGTTGGATCTCCCTCTCACTGTCATTCTCTGTCTCTATGTCTCTCATGATAATGATCTTTGATTTCAAGGTACAGACAGGACTTATAATTGTAATGGGCCAGAGGGTCTATACTTTGACTACTAAATGTTAATGATATTAAAGTTAGAGCTTTATTTTTCAGACATAGAGTCAAGATATAAATTTGTGCCTACAAGACTGCTTTGATTGTTCAAGTGTTATGTGTGGAGTTCACATACCCTGGTACTCATGTGGGAATTTCTCTGCACATATTTACCTCCTTTTTAGAAACAAAACTCTATTTCTTTGTAATTTTGTTCCCTTTTAGGTCCCATTTCTTTGGAGATGAGTTAGGTTTTCCAAAAAACTCATTTGAAGAAACTTTTAGTACATTAATTAGATATTTTCAAAAAGAAATACAAAGATTCAGGAAATTTTTGTTTTAGAATTCATAGATATTTTTCTTTATGCTTTAGCACTTGGAGGCAAAGTCCATTGTTGTTTGTTATAATGTAAATACTTAGTGAAATGACCTCTGATAGCTATTTCCTGAGCATCTAGTATGTGCTTATTACCATGTTGGGTGCTGTAAAGGACACAAAGAAATATACTCATCCCATTCTACCACGAATTCAGTTGAAGAAACATGATAGGTATTCATATACCAACCAAATAGAGAGCTGTGCCATGCATTCTATCATAAAACTACTATAGTGTAACAGATGAGTAGCTTTGCAGGGTGAGCCAAATCTATGGAGTAATTCTTGGTAGCCATTTCAACTTTCTATCAGATGAAATGAAATAATGTAAGCAACTCATGAAGAAATGGCATCAAATTGTAATTTAAATGACTCAAAAACATATGGAAAAATTCAGAGCTCTTGTATTTTTTTCAAGAACTTTGGCACCCTTAAATTTACTTAGGAATGGAGTGATTAAGAATATCAATGTGGCATAGTCTGATCAAAACCACTTTCAGTGAGTGTTGTAACAGGCTAAGAAAGATAAAACGAACCGCAATGAAAGGTACTTCAAATTCATGGCTGTCATAACTGGATTTTGTTCTTAAGGTAATCAAATCAATCAGCTCCATAATGAAAGAAATGAGCCTTGTTGCGTTCACTAGGGATTTGATGACACATCTACTCCTTCTGGGTTTCTCTCTAAGATGTTCCTGGTTATTATAACTTGCAAAGCCAAAGCAACACTTAGCAATTGCAAAATATTCCAACGGTAGACTTGTGCTAAAACTTGTATGATATCAAGGAATTTCACATAACTGGCCTCTTACAAATGTAATTAAAAGCATGTAAAGTGAAAGGAAGAGTTTTAACATCACTGCATTGTAAATAAATGCAAGCCATGCCTAATTTTCTGCTTTTTTAGTCTAATGGTTTCCAATTTTCATTTTCACACTGGTATTTTGTAGTAAAATTTTCCAGACGTCTCCCACTTATCAAACAGGTAAAAGGTGTGCTGTTTTGGTGGAAGAGGAAGAGGAAACCCTGCTGGGTTAGCTGTTCTCTGTCTCAATCCCTACCATCCAGGGCTCCTAAAGGACTTGGTTGAACCATAGTTCTCTGGACCCATCATCACAGGTCACATGGTCTCTCCAGTTCTAGTAAACTAGCTCCACAGAGATTGTGTAAGTCCTGAAGTTAAATTTATGCTGCTGAGAGTCACTTACAGGCTGTGGTACTTAGTACCTATTTGGTGACAGAGCTAGCATGCAGTGATCTGGTGACGCAGAGAACAGAGGTGTCAGAATCCCAGGTACTATTCAAATCCTTGGTTCCTGAAATCCAGCTGCCTCCCTTCCTTCTCCCTGGACAGGTTACTCGTATTTTCCTTCCAACTCCTTTTGCTAAGAGCTAAGACGAGCTACATTTCTTTTACTTGCAACTAAAATTTTGATGAAATACAATGCCAACTTCATGGCTCTGTTTGTCTTTTTTTTTTCCATTTTTCTTTTATTATTCATATGTGCATACAAGGCTTGGTTCATTTCTCCCCCCTGCCCCCACCCCCTCCCTTACCACCCACTCTGCCCCCTCCCTCTCCCCCCACTCAATACCCAGCAGAAACTATTTTGCCCTTATCTCTAATTTTGTTGTAGAGAGAGTATAAGCAATAATAGGAAGGAACAAGGGATTTTGCTGGTTGAGATAAGGATAGCCATACAGGGCATTGACTCACATTGATTTCCTGTGCGTGGGTGTTACCTTCTAGGTTAATTCTTTTTGATCTAACCTTTTCTCTAGTACCTGTTCCCCTTCTGTTTGTCTTTTTGATTGAACCACATTTACAAAGTCATTCCCTATGAGATAATACAAAATGAATGTGCATAGTCTCTGCCATTACGGAGATAAGAATTTAGTGAAACTGGAGTATAGAGCCATAATTTCAATTGGAGACTGTGACTAATGATATTGCTTTATGATCAATGATTCCATAAGCCAATTTGGGAGAAATATCCCTGAATTCAGGTGAACTTTTTACCTGCTGTTAATAAATCATTTCATTTTTTTCATTTACCAATTTCTCTGACAAGGGAGATAGGCTGAGCAATCATTCTGTGAAGGAAAAATCAAGCGCTTGGAGAGCTGAAGAACATGAAGATCGTTCACAGGATACATCTTACTTGGAAGAACTGGAGAAACATCAGCTTTCTGTTTGGTGAGGGATTATATTCTTTTTATTTTTAAATTTAAATTAATTGAATATGATAAGTTTTTATTCATTCTCTCCTATTAGTATTTATTTAGCAAATATTGATTGTGGGCTATAAAATATGCACCCTGACTTGGAGATGTTCATAGTCCAAAGAGGGATATAGATGTGTAATATGAAGTCATAACAGAATGTTTTTAATTGCACAAAGTATGACATGCACATGTGGAGAAGACAATGGTCAAATTTACTAGAGAATGAGGAAAGGTTCTCTGAAAAAATTTGAGCCAAGAGTGCAGTTTGAGAAATGGTGACAATATGGTATGAGTGGATTCTAGAGATGAAATGGGGGGGGGGCAGTGAGTGGGGTTAGATACATGCTGGAAATCTTAGTTAACTTAAGAGATCAATGCAGATCGTAGTTATTGTTCTCTCTACCTGTGGTAGGTACATGGGTGTATCTATTTATGCACATACACATATAGCAAACCTGAAATAGGGTATAAAGAAGTGAGGAATGGAGCCTCACCATGGTAATGAGTAAAGGATTTCACAAGGGGTATTCACAAAGGAGGAACAATGACAGTGTGACAAAGGGAGTAAGCTTGGAAGGAGAAAAAACAGATTATCCTGGCAAAGTCATCTGTTCCCACCCACTGTTTCTCTGTTCACCCCTGGCCTATTCCCCGAATGCCTTTCCCACTGAGCAATTTATCTTTCCTGACTTGGTTCTAGAAGTTTTCACTCACTCCATGCTGAATTTACTGTCTGGAGGTCATGGGATCTTCTCAGATCTCCTCTTTGCAGTCACAGTTTCTAACCACTTACATTTAGAAGCCTCAAGGAACATGCATACCTCTTCTAAAGACAAAAAATGCACAAGAGATGCTATTTGCAAACACTAAAAATATACTTCCGCTGTTCTTCAGAAGCCCAGTTTGTGGTAGTTTCAAAGTGGAGGGTGATAAACAGACTAGATTTAATTCTGTAAAATAATTGCCAAAGCAGAGACTTTGGTACATGCTTTGGAGCATAGAAGAGAGGCCAGGGCTTCTGTGGGGCTCTGTGTGAAGTTTGTGGCTCCTATTTGAAGTTCACCATGACTAGAAAAAACCCTCTACTAAGTCTCAGCTTAGCTCTTGGATTGGCCCAATTTTCCAGGCTTTATCTGATTACTCAACTGAACCTTTGAGAGTTCAGAGTGTACAATATCAAAATGCCATTCTTATTCCACAAGTAGGGTTAAAATGTTGAGTGTTCACAAAGATCTTGGAGCTTCAGTTCCAAACTGCAACTTTAAGATGCAACTCCCAGGCATTGCTCATTGGATGCTTTTCCCTATCATAGCAGAATAGAGTCATAGGTTCAAAGCAATCACCTAGCCCTGCTCCATGCTGACTTAGATGCTTCTTTGCCTTTCTCTTATGGCCACTCACATTATTTAAAATTTTTATTATTTTTAATTGACTTGTAAAATGTATATGCTTTATGGTATATAACGTACATATACATATGTAATGTGTATGTATACATTGTTCAATATATACAATACTTCATGTACTTGTCATTTTTTGTGGTGAAAACACTTAAAATTTATACTCTTACCCTGGTATGGTGCAGACATCTGTAAACCCAGCACTCAGGAGGCTGAAGAAGGAAGATGGTGAGTTTGAGGTCAGCCTAGGCCACATAGTGAGCTTGAGGCTAGCTTGGGCTACATAGTAAGACCTGATCTCAAAAAATTACATTCTGAGCAATTTTGAAGAATACAATCTATGGTTGTTAGTTGTACTCACTGTGTTGTATAAGAGTCTTCTTTGTATTTTCCCTTTCTAACTGAAATTTTATATCTTTTAATAATATCTTTCCCACTCCCACCTCTTCCCTTTTTAGCCTATAGTAACCACCATTCTACTTTTTTCTTCTTTGATTTGAATTGATTCACATTCTGCCTATAAGTGAAGGCATGTAGTTTTTTCTTTTGTTACATGGTTTAATGCCTTCTAAGTTCATCCATGTTATTTCAATTGACCGGATTTCCTTCTTTTTATGGCAGAATATTATTTCATTGTGTATTGTTACCATAATTTCTTCATTCATTCATTCATTGATGGACATTTAGGTTAATTCCATCTTGGCTATTGTAAATGAACATGGAGATACAATGCTAATTTTAAGATATCTATACACCTGTCTCTCTCACTAACTAGGCTTCTTATACACGTTGGTCATCAATGCTGCATGCTGAATCATTGACAGATTAGTGTCTTACAACAATCATTTTCTCTGCTCACAGTTCTGAGGGCTGTGGATTCAGGCAGGACACATCATGGAAAGCTATTTGATGGTTCAAAATAAGACATGGGGCCAGCCAGGAGAGGAAAAATCCACTTCTGGATGCAGGAATGGGAAGGCAGCATTGCAAAAGAGCAGGTGGAGATGGAAAGTACTGTGTGGCTATTCTTTGGAAACATAATTTAGCACATTTTGCTTTTGCTCATTTCTGTGTACAGGGCATAACAACCATTTATTGAACAAAACACACAAGTTAAAAGGAATGAAAATATGTAGGCTTTGTAGATGATCATCTTGGGTGTGAATTCCACAGGCTCAAAACAAAAGGACTAAGTGACCATAGACTGAAACTTTGAGTCACAATAAATGATTCTTCCTTTAAAATGTTTATTTCTTGTGTTTTGTCACAGCAATTAAAAACTGACTAACTCAAGGAAATAGGTCACTTTAAGACTATTTCTCACTTTCCACATATGCCTTCCTATAGCTTTCAGATACACTGAGTGCTGGGTGACATGAGGACCTTTGTACTCCGGGTCTCAGGGTCAATTTTGCCCCCATAGAAAAGCCTTCCATAACTACAGGACCCACCTCAGTCCTGGTTTTTCACTCTCTCATCATTTTGTTTGTTTCCTTAAAGTATTTGGCACAATTTAAAATAATCTTTTACATTTATTTTATTTATTTTCTTATTTCTATTCCCTCTCACTACACAGAAGTTGTAGGTTTGAGCCCCTCTGTCTGGGCACTTATGGGTCTTCAGACCCATTCTAGTGTACTTTGTACATAATTTGATCAGTAAATACTTATTGAACCAATGCATAAAAAGATGATGAGTGATGACTTCTCTCTCTCTCTCCTGTTCTCTCTCTCTCTCTCTCTCTCTTTCTCTCCCCTTGGCGGTCATACCAGCATGTTTAGTTCCAATCTCTTCCTCCTCTTGAAATTGTTATTATTTTTTAAAGGGTAGTATGGGATAACTAACCACTGTACACATTTCTTTTTGAACCAGGACTGAGTATATGCGAGCTGCTCAGACCTCTATAAACTTCTGTTTTAAATGGTCTGAGATACAATCTGAACAATTTCCTTGATGTTTTATTAGAGCCAGTAAATCATTTATTGGGGTAGCCTTTACCTAAATTCTCTCCAAATCCCCATAAAAAGCATTTAACACAGAATATTGTACTACCCAGCTTCAAAGATACATATGACGTCAAGTGGGAAACATTTGTTCCAGTGCAACAAGATTCAATGTATGTGTTGTGTTTCTCTGTCTTGTGTGCTCTATTTCACACTCTAACTCACTCATCCCCACCTCAGTACTTCATTTGAACCTGCTGAGTTTGGTAAGTTTGAAAGGTGATTAAAACTTCAGTAAATCACAGTTTCCTTTTATTCCCCAATGTATGGAATAAAAGTTTCCTTTTATTTCCCAATGTAGGGAAATGCTAGTTTATTTCATTTTTAGCTGTCAATGGTTTAAAAAACATTTTCAAATATAATTTTAAGGCTGTTATACTTTTATGTCAACCAGGAAGATACTCAAGTAAACTGCCTCTGAATGTGTGGAAGAGAACATTACTGATATACCCTAGTCAGCTAGCACGGTCAGGGAATCACACGTGACCATCCTCTGGGTCCTTCCAGGCAGCATTGGCATCAGTGCTGTCTTGTCTGGGCTCCAAGGTCTGTACTCACACTATGTTTTCATTTTTTAAAAATTGTTTTATTATTCATATGTGCATACAAGGCTTGGGTCATTTCTCCCCCCTGCCCCCACCCCCTCCCTTACCACCCACTCCACCTCCTCTCTCTCCCCCCCACCCCCTCACTACCCGGCAGAAACTATTTTGCCCTTACCTCTAATTTTGTTGAAGAGAGAGTATAAGCCATAATAGGAAGGACCAAGGGTTTTTGCTAGTTGAGATAAGGATAGCTATACAGGGAGTTGACTCACATTAATTTCCTGTGCGTGTGTGTTACCTTCTAGGTTAATTCTTTTTGATCTAACCTTTTCTCTAGTTCCTGGTCCCCTTCTCCTATTGGCCTCAGTTGCTTTTAAGGTATCTGCTTTAGTTTCTCTGCGTTAAGGGCAACAAATGCTAGCTAATTTTTTAGGTGTCTTACCTATCCTCACCCCTCCCTTATGTGCTCTCGCTTTTATCATGTGCTCATCATTTTCTTCCTTTCAGATATATGCTGGTGTGATAGTTTAGTCATCATCATCATGTATTTTAGATAAACTAGATTTCTAAAATTTCCCTTCATTCTTTGGCATATTGCAAGTACTTAATAAATATGTGTGAAATTTATAAATGAAAATTGAAGATATATTAAGAACATTACTATTTTCAGAAGAAACTTCTGTAGACAAAAATGACGGTGCCAAATGTGAAGCTGACTTTATATAGTCTGGGTCAGCTTATTAGTCTGTGGTAGTTATTGTTTCTTCCTGTTGTACATCTTTCTTCCCCAGAATTTCCTCTCTTTCCCTGTTTTTGGGTAACATATCTGTGGGAATATATCCCACAGACATATTCTAAGAGGTTGATGTATGCTATGTTTCTTTACCCACTGTGATTGATTCAGGGAGGGGTGCACAGTCTCAAGCAAGCCAACCAAGCCCTTATCTGGTATTTTATATTTTGTTACTTAGAAATGGAAATTCTTTCTCTTTCCCAGGTTCTTAAGGTAAAATAACTTCATTTTCCCTAGCCATACCTTCCTTATCCCTTCTTGTTCATAGTTATTACTTATAGACTACTTGAAACCAGGAGATGTAGAAGTCTTATCAGTGCTTCATAGGTGGCATGCATATTTTGTTATATGGATAAGAAAACTAATAATAAGGTGAGTCATAGAAACTAAATAATAGGAGTGAGTCTATGTGGATGAAATTATATAATTAATCAAGAATACATTCAGGAGCCACTAATGTACTATTTTGCCCTCCGTGGTTTCAGTAACATTCATGAAATATTAAATGGAAATTCTGGCAATAATTCATAAGCTTTAAATTATGACTGTTCTGAGTAGCATGATGAAATCTTGTACTATTCTTCTTTGTCCAGTCTGGGGTGGAGTCATCCCTTGTTCTGATGTATCCATGCTGTATCAGGCACCCACGTCAAGTCACTTAGCCATCTCAGGTATCAGATTGAGTGCTGCAGGATGGCAGTGCTTATGTTGGCGAAACCCTAACAGTGTGTATGCCATTCATTTCACTTCTTATCGTTACCTAGGCACTGTATCATCTCACATCAGGAAGGGTAGGACTACAGTACAGTAAGATGCTTGGAGATGGAGACTACATCTGCATAACTTTTATTGCAGTATGTTGTAATTACTTTATTATTAGCTATTATTCTTAGTATCTTATTATTCCTAATTTATAAATTAAACTTAACCATTGTTATATATGCATAGGAAAAGTACATGGAATACATAGGGGTTGGCACCATTCATGGCTTCAGATGTCCCTTGGGAGATCTTGGAACATCTTCCAAGCAGAAAAGAGGAGAAGTATTTTATTTTAGGTCAAACTAAAGGTTCCATGGGGAAGCTTTAATTTTTTCTTGGGAGAGCAAGGACTTTAGGGAGAAAGTTTACAATGCCCATTCAGTTAATTACATAAATAACCACTCATTTGCCTATTTAATCAGCTATAGAATCTCATTGCCTGCAGAGTGAATAGGGTTCCCTGCTTCCTTAATGCAGTACCTTAAATTTTGTACAATGATTTCTCCAAAGAAAGAAGCCAGATGATATGTTTAAGTACCTTCGGACGTTGCACTAATGAGTGTTAGAAAGCAGCAGATATCACTCCAGTGGTTTGAAGAAGTTAACATAGTTTTCAGAGGTATCTTAACTCCCAATTGGGGAGAAGGTTCTGTAACAAAACAACCTCAAAATGTTTTCATTACTACTCAGATGCAGCGAGGTGCATAAGCAACCAGAGAATTACACACTGTTAAAACAGAAAGGGATCTTGGGGATGATTTAGTTCAGCCTTGTCGGTTTATATAAGTTCTATAAAGCTGAGATCTGTAGTAGTTCCGTGACTTGCCTTAGGTCAGAGAGCTAATAAGTACTGGAAATGGGGCTGGAACCCACTTCCTTTCACTGTCAATTCATCTCAATTGTAAAAAAAAAAAAAAAAAATTCTTCTGAGAACAATGCTAGTCTTTTTCCTATTTCTATCAATTGCAAGCTGCTTTGATATTTATCAATACGTTGATAAGAAAGTGCTGATTCTTGGGAAAATCCATGTAATGGATTAATGCAAGTTTCCTTCTGCTGCGGAAGTGAGGGATGGACAGATGCCCAGATGTTTTCTAAAATACACATGTTTCTGGCCACACAGACTGAGATCCTTCTGTGTTCTTGGCCAGGAATTTATGTGGCTGAGCTGGATATGTTGGTTAGGGGAGGGGAGGGATGGGTTAAATCTACAGGAAAGTTCTTTAATATCAGTGATACACTTTCTTTTTCATACCACACATGTGATTTGACATGGAAATAAAATGCAGATGCTTCTTTGATTGGGGTATTCCCCATTGAGCTTTTCTAAAACACCTTCACATATGGTCTGCCTCATTCCTGAGAAATGACTTGTTGTTTATGTCATACAAACAGAACAGATTGATTTTACAGTGAGTAAGGAGGTTGATGAATTGTACATTGGAGAGAAATCCTTGTCTCCGAAATCTAAACACGTGAAAATAAATGTTGCCTTTTGGAAAAGGCTCTCAAGATACCCCCACGATCCCTTTATTTCATGCTTCCTTTCTAGGGGTTAAATAGGTATACACACGCAATCTCAGTGAGCAGAAATGTACTTACATTCAACTTAGAATAATTTTTCTTTTAGCTGTCACATATCCTGAAAACCATCAGGTCAAAAAAATAACAGAGTTGTCCCCAAAGAACCAATCCCAAATGTTAATTTCAAAATTGTCTGTACTATGACCACAATAAAACTTTCCTGGTGTTGTGTAGAAGAGCAATATTGTAACCTTATTCATCAAGTGTATTTCAAATATAAAATTCTTATGCTAAGTAGCTTTCTTAGGGATCTCCAACTTTTATTCCTTCAAAATTATGCTGCATGATTCAGTGAAAGTCATGCTGTGTGCTCACTCCTCTGGCAATAGACTAATTGCATCCATTTGTGCACAGTTTTATAGTTTATAAATCTCTAGCCCATTCACTTGTTCCCATTTGATGCTTGCAACAGCCTTGTGAAGTGACACTATTCTCTCTATTTTACAAAGTATAAGACTGAAGGACAGAGATTAGGTAGTGTATTTACAGCACTCAACTAGTGCTTTGTATCACTATCTGGTGTTTTTCTCCCTGTAGCATGCCACCTCCCTCAGCAGCTTCACACACTTACATAGACTTTAGCTTGGTCATTTTGTGCCTTTTAAAATACATTTACTTGCATGTCCTACAGAGTTGGGTGGATGTGGGATGAAGATGAGATGCCAGAGGGAGAAATGCTAACAAAGTCAGGTATAGAATATTGGTAGAGCAATGCCAGTGGAGGTTTATTCCTGACAGTAATTTGTCAGTGATCCACATACAAATAGATATTTATTGACTGATGTCTTCATCTCATTAGCTATGGTTGAAGAATGGCCATATATTGGTTATGAGAAGTTATCAATCTTAGTGGCTAAGAATACAGACTCTGAGGGCACAATCTCTGAACTCAAACAAATTAGCTTTATAAATAAGCTAGTTAAATCAGACTATCTAAAAGAATAGATAAGCTTCTCAACTCTTTATACCTCAATTTCTTTATCTTTTTCTTTTTTCTTTCTCTTTTTTAAAATGAAGCTCTTGTGGTATCTGCCTTATTTGGCAAATTAAAATATGCATATGCCAGCGGAATAATGCAATTGGAGTTGTGGCTCAGTGGTGTGTATGCTTAACATGCATGAAGCTCTTGGTTCAATCACAGCACCAAAGAAGCAGGAGGAGGAGGAGAAGTTGAAGTTTAAATGCCCATAGTACAGAGTAAATGCTCATTAAATGTTATGTTAGCTATTATTATCAGCTGAAGCTCTCCCCTTCTTACTAGTTTCCATAACTGTATGCTTTCTACCCTGTATTTTAACATTGAAATAATGCCCTGTTTGTTTTGGAAATAAACAAAGTATTTGCTAGTAGCTAAAAGATCTTCAGTAGGAAAAAGATGTTAATGGAAGAAAAGAGATGACAGAATAATAAACATAATGTGTTCATTTTTTACCAGTGCCTAAAATTACACAAATTTAACAGATTGATATACACACACTAAGAAAAAAAGAAACTTGTGGTTTCTGTAGGTCAAATGTCTAGGCACAGCTTATCTAGGTCCTCTGCCCAGCATCATTCAAGGCTGTGATAGAAGTTTTGGCTGGGCCATGTTTTCATCCAGAGGCTAAACTGGGGAGGAATTTAGCTTGTTGGCAGAATTTATTTCTTTACAGCTGTGCGGATGAGAGACTCAGTTTTTTGCTGGCTATGTCTGGGAGGCTGATCACAGTTCCTGGGGCTCTGCAGTCCCACTTAATGTGAACTTCTTCCACAGGGCCACTCACATCATGAAGCACACATGTGGACTCTCTCACCTTAGGGAGAGCCAGATCTCTATCAAAGGCTCTTATCTGACTAAATCAGGATTATCCAAAACAATCTCTGATTTGACCTCTACAAAAATTAAACTAGCAGGGTGCTAGTGGCTCATGCCTATAGGCTGGCTAGTAATACCAGCTACTTGTGATCTCAATCAGGAGAATCATGGTTTGAGGCCAGTTGGGGGGGAAAAGTTTGTGAGATCCCATCTTAACCTATAGCTGGGCATGGTGGCATGTGCCTGTCATCTCAAGCTATGTGGGAGACAGATCAGGAGGATCATGGTTCCAGACCAGCCTGGGCAAAAACATTTGCCAGACACACTCTCAATGGATAAAAGCTAGAAGCTGGGTATGGCAGTGCATACCTGTCATCCTAGGGATAACAGGAATCTTAAATAGGAGAATCACAGTCCAGCCTGGCCTGGGCAAAATGTGAGACCCTATCTCCAAAGTAACCAGAGCAAAAATGGCTGGGGGCATGGCTCAAGTGGTGGAGTGCCTGCCTAGTAAGCATGAAGCCCTGAGTTCAAAGCCCAGTACTACTAAAACAAACAAACAAATAGATAAAATGCAGCCAAATTATTTATCTACTGTAAAGAAAATTGTGGGTATGGATAGAAGAAAGGCTACAGAGGAAAATGGTGATCCATGGTCACAGTATCAAGGCCTAAAGGAAGGAGGCTAATTTGGGACCTTATTACTTCACCTTAATGGCAAAAAGGCAAAAATCTCTTCACCTTTGCCATTTTCTGTTGGCCAGAAGCAAGTCAAGGGCCCCACGCACACTCCAGAGTGTGAACACTGAGGGGCAAGAATAGTGGAGGTCTGTTCATGGGAGCTGAGTCTGTCTGTTCCACAGAGAAAGACAACAGGACCTGACACTTAGCTTTGCAGTTGGAGCAACTGCACTAGAAATCTACCACTCCATAGAGAAAATTCCAATCTGTTGTTTTTTGCTCTCATGTATAAACCTGAGGCTGAAATGCCCATGACCCTGGTTGATGTCCCATAGCCTGACTTCCACACTCTAGATGCTCCTCCCTTTCAGCAGTTTCTTCAGTTTACTCTTCTGCTGTTATTCCTTGAGAATGTGACCATGGACCACATTTTCCTGTCTAAACTCTCTTCTCCCATCCCTACTGTCTCTGTTTCAGGTTCATTTTGGCTCTGTTTTTTTTTTTTTTTTATAAATATCTGTTTGTCTTTTGGCTCCAAATTCCATGTCTACCTTTTGTACTGTTGTAGGTACTTAATGAATTCATTTAAAAAATGTGTTTATTTATTTTTGGTGGTACTGCGATTTTGAACTCAGGACTTCATGATTGCTAGGCAGGCATTCTATCACTTGGGCAGCACCTCTAGCCTTTTTACTCTGTTTATTTTTGAGATAGTATTTTGCCTTTTTTCTTGGAGCAGCCTAGACCACAATCCTCCGTTTATACTTCCTGCAGTAGCTAGGATGGCAGGCATGCATCATTAACCTAAGTTTTTCTGTTGATACTGAGTCTAACAAACTTTTTCTTGGGCTGACCTTGAACTGTGATCCTCCCAATCTCCACCTCCCATGTAGCTAGGATTACAGGTGTCACTGGTGTCAAGTTTGATCTAATTTAAAAGCTATTTCTTCCTGGCATAGTGGGACAGGACTGTAATTCAGCACTCAGGAGGCTGAGACAGAAGGATCATGAGTTTGAGGTCAGTGTAGGCTACACAGTGATACCCTATCTCCAAAAACAAAAGATTAAAAATTTGAAAAGTTAAAAAGCTGTTCCCTAATAGGATTTCTCCCTAGTCATCACTTTTAGATAAACATATAAAGGTACAACAGCTCTGATTAGTAGTCTTATTTCTCTGAACCAAGAATACATTAGATTCCTAGGTTGATAAGAAACGTCACACCACCTTTTTTTTTCTCATCCACGTCCACATAAATAAAATGCAATGCAGAACTTAGTTACTATTCACATCCACTTGAGTAGTTCAAGGCTTTGACCTCTCTGACTTCTCTTGTCTTTAAAAGCAATGTTGGGCACTATTGATTGTACTCCAGCATCCACCTTCCCCGTTTCCCCATAATTCTTAGTGAGGATGATACATTCAGTGTTTGAAAATGGTAGACACTTCCCAAGTCTATCATGCACTATGGGTGGACTGGGACCCAGTTCTGGCCACTGAGATACTAGAAGATACCAGCTCACACACATTGGGCAGCAGGTGTTTTTTCTCTTGCAATATTTGGCAAGTTTAAGTTGTATCCTATCTTTTGGACACATAATACAGGAATTCTTTCATATTGTCTGGGATCCACCAAAGCGTGGTTTGTAACTAGTTGCTTTTTAGTTCTGTGATATTTGGAAAATGAGCACTGTATGGTGCAAGAGATTCTTCTCTGTAGACTGATTCAGTTGGGGAGATGGAGAATGAGGTGAATAGAATTAATTTAGCCAACTGTCTGGAAACCTAACACAACATCAATGATAAAATTTAAATATCCAGGAGCTTCAGATTATGAGTCAGTCCAAATTCAAGCTGAATTAAATGATGAAAGGGCAAAACTGGGCATAAAGCAATGTAGGGATTTATTTGATGCAAAAACTCAAATGACCAGTAAAATAGATAATGTTCTGTTGTAATAGGTTGCAAACAGCACCAAGAAAACAATTGAGTGGGTGTATTTTGAGCTTCAGGCATTGTAAATTCTTTCACTCTCATATACTTTATGCCTTCTTTAATAAACTGGAGAGTCTTGGGCCAACTTCATCGGTGACGGTAGGTGGTCATTCATTTCACAATCCACTAATTTTCATGATTATTCAGTATTTTATGTTACCTAAACTGCTTTGGATTTTGTCTTACTCAAATTGTAATATGGCAATAGCTTATATAATTTCAGAATCATTAATTCAATTGGCTTTTCAGTATATACAAGTTACTCCCTCATTTCTCTAAACACAACCAAGGACTTTAAGGTTTTAAATATGCTGATGACACATAAAAATTTCTGAAATATACGTTGATGGCCTGTTTACCTAGTGCATCTTGTTGAAAAGATGTAAAGTATATAAAAAATTCCAAGGAAGGAAAACAATTGACATTAATTATAGTCTCAGAAAGATAAATGTATATTTATCTTAAATGTATTTTTATTTAACAATGGAATTCTTACATAACATGGGATAAATACTAAAGATGAGGCTGTTTAATGTTTTAGCATATTCTTATTTTAAATGTTTTCTTCATATGAACGTCTACAGAAAAACATTCAGTAATATGCCATAAGAATGCTTAGTTTAATACTTCATCTTTCTGTCCTTCCTTTCTACCACAGTCTTCCCTATCTAAAAGTCAAGGCCCATTAACAGCTTCTGCTCAGTTGTCATAGAATCTATGTGAATGCTATTTTTCAGGACCATTAAATTCTTTTGGAGATATTTTTACAACTCAAAGTTCTTAACATTAAAATATGTGATAAAAATTTAAGTTATTACTATCAGATTGACTCACTAAAATCTCAGGTCAAAACCAATTTGTTTGTTACTTTATTTATCCTATGCTTGTATGTATGTTCTAACCATCCATCTAATTTGTTCATGCATTTACGTGTCTCATAATATAATTTGTTAAATATCATTTATATCAATTAGTTATTGGGCTATTTCATCTCAGTTTCAATATACCTTACCATCTTCTTATTTAGTCATCCCCTACAGGGACTAGAAACTTAACACTAACCACACACAGCTCTACATAGAAACTTTGGAAGAAATCAAGGATAGGCAAGGATTTAGTTCCTACAGTTAGGAGCCCAAAGATTAAGCAGAATATACACTGCTTCCATTGGTGGATTAGAAAATGTCATGGTTTACTCTGTTTGTGGATTTGGTAGTTATTAGTCACTATCCCCGTCCCCCATTATTCTGTAATCCATTTCCAGTTGGTTGAGTTTATCTGAATTCTCTTCATCAATTCTTTAGACTCTCAAAGGATTTGGGTCCTTCCCATCCAAAGCATTTGATTGTCAATGTCAGAACTACTCTTTCCTTTCCTCTCATTGCTGGCAGTGGAGAAGGCCTGGTGTTGAAATGGCAGGATGAACAGGTCAGTGAAGCCTGGATCACTGAGTCCTCATGTGGACGAGCCACCTTTGAGTAATTGCCCTGTAGCAAATTTCACAGGAATAAGAAGCAATTGTTGTGCTAACTTATTGAGGTATGAGAGCTGTAACCATGGCGTAACTTAACCTCCTTTAATTAATACAATGATCAGCTCTAAAGGTCTACAATTCTTAGAAATTTATGATTTTCTTGAGGAAGTATTTTGAAGATTGATTGTGAAATGTATTAGAGTTTTTTAGTTAGTGATGAGCGTTCCTATTCAAATTGCCATATCTGTACCTAATAAATGGTCTTATGTAATCTTCAATGCATCTAGGTGAGGTTCTTCTTATGATATCCAATTACAACTATAGAAGTAGTATAATTTGCTGTGGAAGTATTTTTAAATTGGGAAAATCCCAAAGACTTAAAAATATATCACTCATGATGTTCAAGTGTATATTATATGAAGGAGAGAATGGGTATATGTGACAGAGTCTTCCATTAATCTACTCTTAACTTCTCTGCACTTTTTGCCCTAACATAGTCATAAGCCAACTCTTTTCAGTATTTTGAGAAGACAGCAGTCACTTCACTTCTGCTCCTGAGTTGTCATCAATGCAGATCATTTCCCAAGACAGTCATGCTGCTGTTGGAGCTCCCCACCTCTCCTTGGACCCCGTTCACTCTGCTGCAGCTGTCACCAGGGACCTTTGGGATCACTGTTGTGCCACTTTTGAGCTAGGCTCAGTAGATAAATGATATGGGTCAGGTCACATCCCTCTTTACCAACCTTTCATAAATTCCCCATAATATGATCAGAGACTGTGGAAATATAATAGTAGAAGACAATGTAGGAAAATAATGCAAAATGCAGGAGAATCAGTCAAAAGCTGAGTGCTAAATTTGACTGCTCTCAAAGTTTAAGGAAAAGGTTCAACCTCTAAATTGATTGATCTTAGAATATTCCTACTTGAATATTCCTCTCTTCTTAATCTTGACCATGGTCATGAGATCTGCCCTTGTTCCTTCTTTCTAAGAAAATTTTTGTTAGCAACCTTGACTGTCCATTTCTATTGCCCTTCATGAAAACCCCACTTCTATATACAGAGTTTTGTCCTATGATCTCCACTTGACTAATCTGTAGGCCATCTGTGGACTTCAGGGGGAAGTTGCCAAAATGGCATTGGTAGATGTAGAAGGTCTGATATAGGCTTTGACCTTCAGAGTGCCTTCCTCTTTTTAGATTCTGTTAGCTTCACAGATAACTTTGCCTGTTTTTTTTCATTTTTTTTCCCTTTTGGCAGTCCTGGTGTTTGAACTCAGGGCTTCATGCTTGCTAGGCAGGTGCTCTACTACTTGAGTCACTCAGACTACTTGCCTGTTGCTATTGATGATCAGTGAGTAACTCTGTATTATACCCATGAAAAACACATTATATGCATATATATGTGTGAGTTATCATCTCACAGATGATTTCAAATTCTCAGAAAGAAATTAGTCTATGGTCATAATAAGGAAATAATCAGTTTTCTAATTGCAGTAATATCTTCACTAATTCTCTGCTCTCAAGGATATGAGTACTGTTGCCTGTGTAGTAATGAGGAGATATGCTCTTCAAAATGTATGTACTTATGAATCCTAGATGGAACAGCCTACTATGCACCTACACTATATGGTATAGGTATGGAGCAGCCTATTGCTCCTAGGGCCAGACCAAACAAAGCAACATGACATTAAATCAAACACAAGAAAAGATAATGCAATCAAGAAACAAGGCAACACCAGATGTATGTGCTGCTGCTGGCATGGCATCAATCCACATGGACAGTGTTTTGTAGGGAAGGATTTTTTTATAAGTAGAAATATCCTCTAAATAAAAAGCATATCTTCTATGATAAAAAGTGTAGCATAGTAGATACATAAAACAATAACATAGTTGCCTGTGATCATCATCAAGTATTATGTACTGCATGTAATATAAGTGCTATAATTTTATATAACTGACAACACAATAAGTATGCTTATACCAGTATCATCATAAACATATGGGAGCACCACAATATCATGAAAACTATAACTTCATTAGTTGACTAGGAAGTCAACTAGGAAGCTCTATTATATAATCTTATGAGATCCTCCTGTATGTGAGCTGTCTTTATCTGACATTGTTACAAGGTGCATTAAGGTAGTTTTTAGTGCTGGACATGACAATATCAGGTCCTCAGGTGACTTTTCATTTTCCTCATCCCAACTTATGTCCTGAATCTCTCAGTACTTGAAAAATATGGTTCATTAAAAGACACCACCCATTGCTATCCTTTTTTTTCTGTATCAATACCCAGATGTGACATTACATGTAGCTTCTTATTATGTGATACTGAGGAACATTCTTAGATAGGACATTCCTATACAGACTTTGGGCAAAAGGAGTTTGTCTTTCAGGGCCATCATAAGTCTAGCACTAGTTTAGAAACAATTATTGTCATATTTCTCTCATTCAGATAAGAACTGATATGTGTGCTTCTTCATAGTATCTGATTATTTGATGATACTTTATAGTATTCTACAAATGCATCAATGCATCTGAATTTGTTATTAGCATATGTTGATTATTTTATTATGACATTTTCACTTTGATCATATCCACTCCTCTCTTTACCTTCTTGTCTTTCTCCTCACTCCTGCTTGTCCCCTTCCTTTTCCCAAATAGTTCTTCTACTTTCATGTCTCTTTTTTTAAAAAAAAAATCTAGATTCTGCATTTGAGAGAAAACGTGATATTTTGTCTTTCTGAGTCTGGCTTATTTTGCTTAAAATCATGATTTCTAGCTCCATGCATTTTCTTGCAAATGAAATAATTTCATTCTTCTCCGTGGTTGAATAATATTCTATATACCATATTTTCTTTATCCATTCATTAGATAGTGAGCACGTTGGCTGATTCCATAACTTGCCTAGTGTAAATAGAACTGCTATAAACATGATTGTGCAAGTATCTCTGTTGTATGCTAACTTACTTTCCTTCAGAAATATGTGCAGGAGTGGTATAGCAGGATAATAAGGTAATTCTATTTTTAACCTTTTGAGGAACCTCCATACTGATGAATAGTGACTGGAATAATTTATATTCCCACCAGTAGTGAATAAAAGTTGCTTTTTTGTTGTTTTCTTGATAATGGCCATTCAGATTGGGATGAGGTAGAATCTCAATGCAATTTTGATTTGCATTTCCCTGATTGCTTAAAGCATTGAACATTTTTCATGTATTGATTAGTCATTTTTTACTTCTTCTTTTGAGAACTGTCCATTCAATTCATTTACCCAACTATTGATTGGGTTATTTGCTCCTTTGGTATTTAATTGTTTTTAATTCTTTGTATTTTCTTTGTATATCTCTCTATCAGATGAGTAGCTAGCAAAGATTTTCTCCCATTCTGTAGGCTGTCTCTTCACTATGGTAATTGTTTTCTTTCTGTGCGTACCTTTTTAATTTGATGCACTCCTACTTGTCAGTTCTCACTCTTGTTTCCTGATCTATTAGAACCCTATTCTGAAAGTTGTAATGTGCTTGAATTTGGGGGTAATATTAACACGTCTGTGTGTTTGACTAGAATGAGAGGACACCTTGCCATCAACACATTTCCTAAATAACAATAAAAATTCTGATCCTTTTCCTTTTGACTATTATCCTCTGTCATTAAGTTGTCAGTTCCCTTTACACACTTTCAAATTTTTGGTAGCAATGTTTCCCTTAATTAAACCAGTTCCTAAGCATTTATGTTCTTTCCTTTTAACACCCCTATCAAACATTGCCCTTCTTGTGGCTGAATTATTGTGTTGATAACTTAAAAAAATTGTAATCCTGCAGATAGCGTGTCTGGAATATTTTTTAGGCATGAATTCCAAATGTGAGAGAGGAGATGTTTGTTGACATGGCCAATTGATCTTGTGGCATAAACTTGCCTGGGAGCAAAGTTGTGAGTTGGGCTGAAGCTTCAGCAGTGTGGGTGCTCTTACAGGAGCACAGGTGGAAGAGTTTCTTTTTACATTATTTTTCCTTTGCCTCCTTGGGAGAAACATTTGTTGTACCCTCTGGAGCCAAAGCAGGAGAATTGGGCTTAATAATAGTAAATCTTAAATTTATTCTTTTCTTGGGTACCTTTCTGATGCTGGCTGATAGCAGATTGGAATCATGGGACTAACTTAAGAACAGCAGGTCTCAGGATATTTTAAATTAAAGTTGCTTGGGGATTTATCAGCCTTTAGCAGTTGTTGCTAGATAATTCAGTTTATGGATTTGGGGATAGAAATTTTTATTCTCATTTTTAATTTGAGTTCTGACCTTTATATTCTCCTTCCATACCAAATATGTCATTTTAAATTTTCTCCTAAATAGCTAAAGCCGATAATCGGACAAGCAATTTGCAACCAACAGATTTGACCTATTTGGGGGTTTTGCATTGGATATAATTTAGTTGCTTTCTTAGTACAACATCCTTCTCTTACCTTTCCACCTCCTACTTCCTTTGTAAATGCTATTCAGTAAGCTTTTCCTCTATACTGACCAGTTATTTCTTTTCAAGCACATACCACCCTCCCTCATTTTATAGTATTTTAATATGTCATTATTACCATATAACTATTATATATTGGTCCATTTGTCCTTCTAATTTTTTTCTGTTCCTTCAGCTAAAACACCATCTAGCAGCTGAGATTCAAATCTAAATACCTCTGGAGTTCCAGATGTAGATCAATTTCTATTAGAATTTCAAAGTTAAAAGCTACTGACCTGAAGTCATGAACATTCCTTATCAACCAAGTCATTTTCCCATTCTGAAAAACAGATCATTTTTGCCAATTGTCTCAGCTGTAGCACCATTCAAAGGTTTAGAATCTCTTTGAATGGACTCTAGCTTTGTTTGCTGCATTGAATCACTGATTCACTCTGGATGCATTTATTGGGCATCAACTATTATGTTAGGTTCCAGAGATACAAAGATGGATAAAATGGTTATGTTACCATTGCAATTTGATATGTGTTCTTAAATTTTGTGTCATTATAAAGCATGGCTTTTGTTTCATATGAATTTTCATAAAAGGTATTAGGCTATAATTTCATTCTGTTTATCATGTCTTTTGTTCAACCCTCTGACTTTAAATTTGTCTGTGCGGATGCATATAATATTACAATAGCTACTGTCGTAGTATAATAGCTTTTGTAATAGTCTAGAAGATTCTAACTATGCACTGTTTTAGTATATAGTGCTTTCTTTTAGTGGGGTAGACTACTTCTAATTCAAATGTCAAAACTGAGGTGAGCATGTCCCTTTATATTTATATGTTACAATTTCTCCAAGGAATATACCAAGGCATGGGATTTCTGGGTCCTAATGTACAATTGCATGCAACCACTTTATTTGATAAGTTGTTGCAGAAAAGCTGGTAGATGAGCCTTCTATTGACCAGTAGTGCACGATGGTGTCATTTTCCCACATACCCTCTTACATGTTACATAATCCAGTTTTTTAATGTGATTTATTCATATAATATTTCATTATTGTTTCAATTTGCATTCTCCAATTATCAATAAGCTTGAGTATTCTTTCATCTGTTTACTGTTGTTTGACTTTCTGTTTCTGTAAATAATTTTTATATACTTTTGGCATTTTTGATGGCATTTTTCATCTTTTCTTGTTAATATGTTGAAATTTCTTATACATTCTAGGTATTTTTGCCTTATGTCAGAATTTGGCCATATCTTTTATCAATGTGTCACCTGTCTATGATATACCTTTTCTCTGAGTTGACTATTGCTAAATGTTACCTAATTCACTACCTTTTACCTTCTGGTTTATCTTTTTTGAGTTACATTTACAGACATTCTACTGCACCCTCCATTATAAAGACAGTCTATTACATTTTCTTCTTCTGGGATTATAAATTATTATTTACACTTAATATATCAATTCATTTAGAATTCACTTAACCCAGTCTATGTTAATTCATGTAGCAAACCCATTTTCCCTTTTTTTATCTACTAAAGACTATTGTGTTTATGAGGAAATTGAGGCTTGGGAAATGTAAATTATTTGTCTCCAAACATAAGCAGGTAAGAGAGCTGTGATTGTCACTTCAGCTTCTTTACCTCAGAATTTTAAATGGTCTTTCTCCTATACCTGCTACAGAGGTCCTTGTCTGTTTCATTCTCCTTGAAGGTAGAGGCTATGCACTGTCATGGATTTATACCCGTGTCACTGAGGACAACAGCACATGCAACTGCTAACTAAGTGTTGGAGTTACAATATTTTGCTCTATCACTCTCTGTCCTTTTACCCTCCATAGATTATCATCAAAAGCTGTAGAATTGCCTTTTCATCCATTCTGCTGACAGGCCCTTTTCCCAAAGAGCTGCCATTTGATTAGATTGGCTTCAGCATCTGAAGGCTGGACACAGTCCAGGCTCACTGCTCGAGGTTTGACACTACCATTTGACTTGGAGAGCAGTACTTTGGTGGCTCTTGTGAAACAGGTCCAATAACTAACAGGAACATCAAAGCTGGGTTCAAATCTGGGACACATTAAGGTACTTGTGTGGACACAACAGCTTTGGAAACATGGATTCTCATCTCTATCTTGGTGCCACATCATTGCCATGTCCTGAGTGGCAAGCTTCCTGATGACGCACTCAGCGAGCTTAATGAGAGCTGCCGTCTCCTTATCCAATTGTGCATTGTTGGAGTGGGTATTATGGAGGAAATTCGGTTCCAATCTTTGGTTTTCTGCCGTGGATGACAATATTTGGATTTGTCTGTGAGTTTTCCAGGTGTTGGCTGTGTCTGACCTTACTTTCTGCCAGCTCATAATGCAGTGTGGCTCCAGTAGGGAAACTATCAACCCATCTCCAAGCCTGCTTGCTCATGTATTTCAGCCAACCATCAGCATTTGTCTGGAAGATTGCCTTAGAGGTTTTAGTGTTGGTTGATTGTCTAATGGGAAAAAACAAAGCTGTCCATGAGAACAGAGTTTAATTTTTATGATGATGCTTTGAGCTTTGATTGTATTACTAGTTAGGAGTACTGCATGGAAAAAATAAAACAAACAAATCTACCAGATCAAGTCCATCTGACTTTGTGAGATAGAACCCAGCTCCAAAACCTGATGGCAATGCTGGTTCAGCCTTAGATGTCAGGGTATTACTAGAAGTTGGAAGCCAATAGGACATGTCAGACTGAGGAAATGTAGAATTGTGTTCTTGGAAGAACCATAGAATCAAGAGAAAGACTGTTGGCTCATTATTTCATGCACTAATATAGCATGTACTTCTTATTAATATTGACATGGACTGCATGCTGGGGACATAAAGATGCTTAAGAGGCAACCTCTGCCATTAAGGCATTAACAGTTTGTCTAGAGCTAGTAAATTCTTCATTTTGGGTGGATGTAGTAACTAAAAGTCAGGGAAGTTAAGTAGCAACAAAATTTACTCACCTACTAAACAATCAAATCTAGGAATTTCTTCCACGTCTTCTAATTCTGTCGCATGCTTTTTGTATAGTTATGTGACTACCAGGTGACTTAACCATAAAGAAACTGGAGGAATAGGTAAAGGACTTCATTGCCTGAGGATGGAGCTTCAAGAAAGGGTACTGATTGAGTGAGAAAGCAAAGGATAGAGTTTTGCTTAGCAGGAAGCAGTTCTGTTCTAGTAGAATGAAGCACATGCCAGCAGCCTTTATACAAGCCAGTGAACATCGTTTACTATTCTTTTATTATAAGCACCCTGTTTTGACAGAATTGGTTTGAGAGTCGAGAGTGGGGCAGGTGATGAATCAGGTCAAGGGGTTTTTAAGGAAGCTTAGCTACTAAGTTTAGAAAACTAGGCATGGAAAGCCTGGGGCAAACTAGATCATTTTATTCTTTATCTAGTTTGTTTTGAATAAGTATATTTTTGAACGACTTCCTCAAAGTATTTGGATACAGACTTAATAGAATAAATACCGTTATCACATCAACATGGTCTATTTCCTTTCAAGAACTAAAACCATCATCAAACCTCAGAGTTGAAAATGATACCTTAACCAAACATTTGAAACCACAAGTTGAACAAAACACATTATACTTCATATAGACCAACTATAATTATGAAAAACATAAGGTTTAACTCATAATTGCCATTGGTTTGAGGTGGTTTTCTTCTTCTGTATTTTTCTGGGATGTCCTTTAGAGACATTTTAATCCATAAGTAAGGCTGGGCTTTGTGGCAAAAGGCACAAACTATACAATTTACTACTTGGGTTCAAATGTTGGCTTTATTAATTAATAATGTTCTTGAAAAAATTTAACCTCTCTGTGCTTCAGTTTTCTGAGGCATACTTACAGCATCTACCCTATAGGGATATGGTAACAATTAAATGAGTTTCTATAAACCAAGCACATAGAATGGTCCTGGAATAAAATAAAGTTTTGTTCTTATAGGCTAACTCAAATTCTTTATGATAATTTCTCTTGTTGCAAAATAATAATAAATTAAAATTTAAAAATCAGCTTTTTCAAGATGCACAAAGCTTTTTTTCTGATATGGTGACTATTTAGACTATTTAGTTACATATTGCTTTGCTTCTGAATAATTTCAAATGTGTATACATTGAACGTTTCTTTCTCATAATCAGAAGTGGGCTTAGTAACACAGTGTAGCATAAACACTCTACAACAAATTTGAAGAATCTACAAGTTCATAGTAGGACTATGTTCCATATTTTTGTCAACTAATGCCACATCAACTAGCAATATTAAGCAGCTATGACTTGTAGGCAAGTATCTACCTCTATTGATCCTTCCCTGAAGATAGCTGACTTGCAGAAGGGTTATCATCAGGTATAATAGAGAAAGGACTCTCCAACTGTGCCCAAACTTCATCGCTCGCGCTAATCCACCCAGACAGTAGATTAAAGACAACCCAGTGAAGAGAAGATTTCATTTCCAGGTGTCTAGGGCCCTTCTTTGGTTGGGGTATTAGAGGGAGATATATTGCTCCTTCCAGTGGATATTGGGTTAGTCTTCATGGGATGGAGTTGTTGGCCTATGTGGTAGAGAGACATATAACATAACTAGGTTTTGCATCCTAAGAGGTAGAGATGGACCATACATGTTCAGAGCATTATCAAAATAAAATCCTCATAAAAAGCATCAATTACTTTGTTTTTCAACATATGCCAAATTAAAAACATGTTTTTTTCTATCTATAGATATATACAATTTCTAGTCTCTCAGTTTATTTAGATTTCTAGTTGAGCCCAAGAAAACATTGCAAGAGACTCTAGACCTCTATTGACTCACTGTATTCAAGGGACTAGAATAACATAGGTCTAGTACCAGGGATAAGGTAGGGAATTACTTTTTAGATTTCTAGAAAAGTCCATATACTCTTAACTTTTTAGGTATCATAATATATAGTATGTATTTTTTTCTTCTTGGACGTTTTTGAAAGAGTCTTCTTATGAAAAACTTTTCAAACTCTATGATTATTCCGGGCAATACTATTCCCTTTCTTTCCTGACAAACTTTCTATATATTAAGAAATACTGCAGTTGTTTCCTGCGTAATTCATACACTTAACAAATACCAACTGAGTATGTACTATGAGACAGACACAAAGTTAGAACTGGATATACGCTTGAAATTTCTTTAAGAATTCAACTCCCTGAGTCTCAACTCTCATATAATTCTTATTGTTTGTGGTACCACAAACAACTTAGAATGATAAATTCTTACTATGCACTTATTGGCTGAATTAACTTATGTAGGAAAAAAATCTATCTTCTTTCTCCTTATGCTGTTTATTTTTCAGTAAAACAACACAGTTTTAATTTGAGAAGTAATAAATGTGAAAAGGCATAGGTAATTCTATCACATGTCTATTCTCATTTCCCCCCCTTTCTTTTCTACCTCCAACCCTTGTCACTCATCGCACACTCTCACCTATCTGGCCACATGTTACAAGCCCAATGAGTCAGTGGAATCACATTTGTGATTTTCTAGCTGATGTTCTCTCCTTTTGCCCAACTAGAATAGAAGGAAAAATGAGGTAAATCAAGAATTTATACACTATTATTTTTAGATGCACAATTATTTGGTCTTGATGGAATTGGCATTATTTAAACCAGTATGTAAGTTGCTCAGTTTATTTTCCACCAGTCAAGATTTTTCTCAGTTCTTCCCAGTAAGATTCCATTTATTGAAAAAGGAACTAAAGGTAAATTTACTGAACCGTTTGGTTTATTCTTTTCTATAAAAAGCAAGAACCAACTACCCTATGGATGATTCCTTTGCCTGGATTTGAGAGGTAAAACTCTTTAGGAGGGAACTCCTAGCTCAAACATTACCGGCCTACTGTGGTCCTGAGGTTGTGACCTGTATTTGAACTCATAGAGAGGATCTGGTCATATTTTTAACCTTTCAATAGAGACAAGTTAATTTGGGAATAGGGGTGCAGAGAAGATTATATGATTCTTTTTAAAGAATGTGAATCAACATTTCAGGGTCTTGGACATTCTTAATTACTCCCATTACATAAAGGTAGAAGATAAGTTATTTTTACAGGACTTTTTACTAGTTACTGATTAATTTGTTATGCATTGTTTACTGTAAATTACTCTTATCTTCGAAATTTTCTTTAAATAGACACTTTGACCTTATATTTCAAATAGTCTATTTTTTTTAAAAGGGAGAATTGCCAAATGTATTATTTTTACACTTAACCTGCAATTTTTTTTCACATCTGCTATATTTTTATAAGAATTGAAAGCAACATGTTCAAGGCATTCTAAAGTGTGCTTGTGGTCTTCATATCCTCTTCATTCCTAGACAGACAAATGAGTTTAAAATTTTACTATGGTTTTCAAATCTTAGGGTGCTATGAAATAGATCCTTGTTCTTGGGATCCTTCTTATTTCTGGAAAAACTTTCTTGGTATTTTTGTAAATGAGTTTAGGATTATCAGCTGAAAATATGAAAGAATTAACTCATGGAATTAGAATGGTCATGCAGGGTACTAGGAGAGCCTTGTCTCATCTGTACCATGACATGCAAACTTTATGTCTAGTGGTGTTATAGTGATAGTCTGTTTTCCTCTTGTTGTTACTGTAATGAAATACCTGGACAGACTAACTTTATAGAAGAAGAATCTTTCTTTAGCTCATGGTTTTGGAGGCAAAAGTCCAAGATTTTTTTGTTAGGTCTCTGTTGAGAGCCTAATGGCTTCATGGTGAGAGTACCTGTGGGAACAAGTGAGCATATCACAAGACCAGAATCTGTAGGGTGATTCAGAAGTCAGCTTTGCTATTAAAACAATTCACTGTTATGTGAGCTCAGCGATTCCATGAGAGATGCCTCAGTCCTTTCTGAGGGCAGCTCCCCCAATGACCTAACTTTCTCCCACTAGACCCCTCCCCTTAAAGAGACCATCATCAATCAATATCACCACACTGTTCAACACGTGAAACTTGAAGAACAGTAGCATTTCAACTCACATAACCTGATGAGCAGGTAGGTTTCCATTCAAGGGTAGGAGAAGGGAATTTAAATATTAATCTTTCTTCTTTTTAGATTTTCAGGGCTATTTTCTAGAATATTTTTGTAAGGAAACTGCAAAATAGATTTGGATTTTAAAGGGAATTTTTAACACACAGCTAGTAATGTGTTACAGTGATTTGAACAAGTATGCAAACATATGAACAAATCTTACTAATTTAGCATTTACTTTTGTAAAGGCATGTTGACAATATTAAATGTTATAGCTGCAGTTTGAGCATTATAACACAATATAAAACAGAGAATATCCAATGTTAACACAGAGCTGTCATGCTAGGCTTGGTTATAGATAATGAGCATTTTATATCTTATAGAAAGATCTTTCAAAGTTACATCAATGCTTATAGTATGTACTATTGTTATTTCTTACCAAAGTCTTTATGAAATTTAAAAGACCGGCATTAAAAGTAATTATTTCTTTTCTTGAGTATTCTAAAGCATGTCAGTTTGGATTAACTTCAAATTTTCAGAGCATGAAAGATATACAAATAGAGTAAAACTATTAAAAGTTTCTAGTTATGCCAGAAACCTCTTCACCTTTCAGACATTTATGAGTAGTAATCATTCCTTTTTCACTGTTTTTATTGGCACATATTAGTAGTACAGGGGGTTTCATTGTGATAATTTCATAGATGTAGACAGTAGACAGTGTTCCTTGAACAAGTTTACCCCCTCTGTTAATATGAATCCTTCTTAAGGAGACTTTTTTTTTTTTTTTTGCTAACAGTCACAGAGTTCACATAGTCTGAGAATCTTGGGAAATCCTAATTCTGGCCAATGAGCTCTTTTTCTGTTTTGACTAGGTTACGTGCAACTGTGCTTCTCTCATGCTATAAGAGGATCTTTCTAATGTGTTAAATTTTAGAGGTAATGGAAGTTTTAAAATGAAAGAAATTACATGGGAACGTGCTTCAGTGCCTAGTGATGAGGTGTTTGCAGTAACATGTTCAAAGTCAGCTCTTAGTAACTTGGCAAACAGTCAAATTTAGAATAATTTCCCAAGTAAATTTGGTGTAGTTGACTCTGTGTTTACTTTGCATAATAGTGCATGTCATAAAGGTCAATGATGGGAGTGGTGATAGGAGTGCTTTTATAAATGTTGTGTAGTGGTTGTATGCCACTATAGTTACCCCATCTGCTTTCATGTACATTACCAAATCGAAAATCATGGGGGAATATATTTTAATTTTATTTGAAAAATGAAAAATACATCTCAGACATATTCACCATGTTTCTTATCCATACAAGACATTGTTTGTTTTGGCAGTACTAGGGGTTGAACTCAGGGACTCGTGCTTTCAAGGTAGGCACTCTACCACCTGAGCCATGCCCCCACTCATTTTTGCTTTAGTGTTTTTCTTTTTTTATTTTCTGATAGGGTGTTGGGCCTGTGAATATGTATATGAAGAGATTTGTTATGAGGAATTGACTCATGTGATTATGGAGGCTGAGAAGTCTTATTGTCTATAAGTGACCCAGAGAAGACAATGGTGTAATTGAGGCCAAATGCAAAGACCTGGGAGCCAAAGGAGCCACTGCTGCAAACATTAGTCTCAGGACAAAAGAAGATGAGATGAGATGTTCCACCTCAAGCAGGAGAGCAGAAAATACCTCTGCTCTGGTCTGCTCAGGCTCTTAAGAGACCGATTGAGATCCATCTACCTGGGGGAGGCAAATCTACTGAGTTTACTTATTCAAACGCTAATCTCTCCCTGAAAGACCCTTACGTATACAACCAGAAATAATGTATTCTCATATCCTGTAGTCCAGTCACACTGACACACAAAACTAACCTTAAAGAGATGCTTTATGTCAAGAGATAGAGGGCACTCCTTGCAGATGTTATCTGGCACACTCACACTTGAGTTTCCAAAATCTTTCCAGCAATCATTAAAATAATGACAAAGCATAATAATGCTTTTCTTAATGGATAAACACATTTGGGTCATTTTCCAACTTTCACTTGTCAAAGTTAAGTGTGTAAGTTTAGTTTTTATTAATGCCATTGCTTATATTCAATATACTTAGGCATTTTTCTCTGTGCATTCCAAGATTTTGAAAATTCTTGGTTTCTAATTATAATAACTTGAATTCACTGTGAATACCATATGGGAAAATTTCTAGTAGTTTATGAATATCATATTTTTTTGAGATGGCACTTTTGTGAAGAATTGGATCCTTCTATCATTGACCTGTCCTGCACTTTGGTATAAATCTTTACCTTCTGAGAGAAGTTGGTTACTTCAGATATGACCTACAGATATTCTCTTGAAACTTAGCAAGGACTGTTTTCTTTTTCTTAATTGGTAGATTACTAATTTCTGTGGCATATTTTCATTCAGTGTTGTTGATGAGAACTTCCCATGGGTCACGGTAAACATTGTATTTGGAGCACATGATAGCAATCAATAAAGGTCTTTTCATGGACTGCCAGTCTCTACATAGAAAAAAGTTTATCTAAAATGAAATTTACAAACCAAACTGATAGAACAAATAATGCATCTCTTTTTAATACAAAGGATTTAATTTTTATTTATGAAATTTATCTCTGAATAACAAATACAGTGACAGTTCTTTCCAGTTTATCAAATGTCCCCTTTACCTTAGTAAGAAATACAGTAATAAATACTACTTGTCAATTGACAAAGCTCAGTCTGCATTCACCAGTTCAACATTCTTCTGTCCAGCACTTCATGTTTTGCTTGCTTAATGTGAGAGAATTTAATTTTTTTCAAAACTTGAATTTGCATGATCGAGGCTAATGGACATCTACTCTTTGTTTTGCCTCAAAGCAGTAATTTTAAAGGTTTGTTCAACCTTTAAGATTGAGACTGCCTACTGGTTGTACATGATAACTTGGCTTGATGCTTCTTATATGTTTCTCTAAAACACACATTTGCCTCATACTCTCTGTACTTTCTTTTTAGTGGGTCCTTGCCAGGTTACTACTTTGCTTAGAAACTATTCCTTGGTCTTTTAGCCTTACTGCCTTTCCTTATGCTTTAGACAAATATCTTCCCCTATACCTTGCTTTGCTTCTCATAATAACATGTATTACCTTTGTAACACCTGCCATTGGTGTAATTCTTTAATTGGTGATATACTTTATTAGTTTTTGTCTATCTGTATAGGCTGAAAATCCATGATGAAAGGCAACACAGTTCTTTTTTCTTCTTTTTTTCCCAATCAGTACCCTATGGATGCTGAAATTATATATGCATAAGTACTTTATCTTAAACCAGGCATGGTGGTGCATGTCTGTAATCCCAGTAGTCAGGAGGCTATGACAGGAAGATTATGAGTTTGAAGCCAGCCTGGCCTATATATTTCATTCCAGGCCAACCTGGGCTACATAACAAGACCCTATCTCAAAATATTAACAACAAAAATGTACACGGGATCGAGAGATGTATCGATTACCCAGTGCAAATGATCTTTCCTTGTCTATCCACTGTCTTACCATATGCAAATATATTCACCTAACAAGTCTTATTCCATTATGCTGTTAGGGTCCAATCAGCTAGGATTTCATCATCTAAATTAGCATGAGATCTAAATAAAAGTTCTTGTATGCAGCTTCTCAGGCATGGCTCCCTTTGATTCAGGGACCAGTGAACTGGAAGGAGTAGTTACCATCCCCTCCCCCACTCACCTGCCAGGGTAACCATTTCCTGCACAGTTGAGGAACAAGAGGCTCATATAAGTTATTGTTTCATAGCAGTTCTGAAGTCCAGATGGGCACACACGGTGGTTAGGTCTGCTCTTCCAAGAGCAGGGAACCTCTTTAGATTAGAATTTAGTTATATCCCCTGAAAATTATTCTCTATGCCACTGTTCTGTGCTTAGCTTTTTGTGGGCTCTTGGCTCCACCCACTGATCTTTCTTACTTGATAAGAAATTGTTCATGTTGATGTTAAGTCACTTTGCTCTGCATTCTGCTCATTTAAAGTTGGGGGCCCAGAGTCATTTCTATTTTGACGTGTCTGTCTTCCATGCTTTTACTATGATGGTAAAAGTCCCTAAAAAATTTCATGTGCTGGATTAACTATAACTATTCCATTATAGTCTTATAAAAGTCACACTGGCTATTCTGTTTGAAGTAGTCCTTTTTTTTTTGAAACAGTTCTACTTCAGGTGATAGGTCAGGATGCAGTAGGACATATCTAAGATTCACAGAGGCCCTTTTTCCTGCTGAGGGTTGTACTTGATAATGTCTGAAATTATTTTCAAATCTTAACAAAGAGCCTATTGCCATACCCTTTATTCTGGACCAAGTTCTTATTGCTAACTGGAGATACAGAGGTGAAAATTTTATTTACTAACTCAGGAAGTCATGACTCTGTGTATTTTCAAGCTGAGTTTTTTTTTTAGCTCCTTTCTGTCTTGTAGTACCTTCTTATCTACATCTAAAAGCACCCACCTGATAAGTTCACAACCTGTCTAAAGCTTTTCTCAGCCAGATCTGCAAGTGCTTTGTGACTTTTCTACTTTCCAAGTCACTACTGGTGATGGTTTTTCAAATTGTTCTCCCCCTCTCCACTATGGGGACAGTGTCCTCCAACAGATTTCTCTCTGCCTTCCCCTCTTTAATAAACGCTGCCTGGCCAGTTTTACATGCTTCACCATAACCCACCTTCTTTCAAAGCTAATGCCACAGAGTGCCAATTTTGGTCATGACAACGTTTTGTGATACCGCATAATTTGGTACTGATATTTTTTTAACAAGTATCCACTACTGCATTAAAAAAGCACTATTTTATCTGCTCACCCTTCTCTGGGGCCACAATTTTGAGCTAAGCTCATTCATTAGGCAGTTGTCATCCTTGTCTGGGATTCCTCATCACTGCTTCATTCTGGCAGCTCAACTGGAAATGGATATTCTATGATGGCCACACTCATGTGTCTGCCAGTTGGTGTCAGTTCTCTCTCCCTCCAGCATTTCATATCTCATCCTCAAGGAAGCTAACCTGGGTTTCTGCACATTATGGTCTCAATGTTCCAAGAAGGAAAGAAAAGAATGTGTAAAGCTTCTTGTGATCCCCACCAGTGACATGGTTACATAACATCACTTCCACCCTTGTCTGTGGTGGAAGCAAGCCACAAGGTTATCTTAGATTCAAGGGAATAGAAAGATATTTTGTGTTTTGGAGGAGCAAGAAAGTCACATTGTAAAGGCATATGTGCATTTACACATAGGGATAGGAGGGAGTTTGGTAGTCATCTAAGGATTGGTCATGGAAATAGAGCCATGGAGCAAGCTATGGAATATGGAATTTAGGTGGGAATTAGACTGTGCCCAGAAGTGTAAAAGCTGGTAGAGTGATGGACTGACTGGGCCTGAGACTAGAGTATCAGAGGATAGATCACTAACCAGTCATCTTGCAGTATGGGCTCAGCATACAAGTGGTTTGTACTAGAGAATCAGATCCAACAACTAAATGCAATAGCACAGCTGAGCTCATGGAAATATCTTTGGGAAATGTGTCCTTCTGGGTCCACAATGTCTGATGGTAGACATGGGACAACTCTTGGTCTGCCATATCAGCAGTTTGGACAAAGAGCTTTACTTAGCCTTGAGGAGACCACAAGGACAGAAGGGGTCATGCTGAGCACCTCCAGGCCTGTTAGTAAAACCAGAGCCAGGCATGACAGTTCAGGGCTGTAATCCCAAAACTTGGGAGGCTGAGCCAGAGGAACTATGAGTTTAAGGCTCTATCACAGAAAAGTAAATGAAAAACTTTAGAAGACAATGATGGTTGTTCTGGGTCCTGCCTGGCCTCCCCTCATCCCATACATGCCTGGAGACCACTGATTCCTTCTATTCTTAGCAGGAGCCTGGGCAAAATGAGTAACCAGCATCACATGGTTAATGTGCATCATACTTTGGATGTGGTTGGTCCTCCAATGGTTTATGTTCTCCAAGCTTGGTCCCACTATGACAATATAGGAGGTGATGGACCTTTAAGAGGTGGAGCCTGTGAGGGATAATTAAAGGGCACTACCCCTGAGAAGGATTAAAGTGGTTTATAGGACACTGAGTTAGTTCTCCTGAGAACGATTTGTTAAAAAAGCCTGAGCCTTACTCCTGGATGTGCTCTTGGCTTAGGATGTGCTTTCACTCTCTCATTCATGTGCCCTTCCACGAATATGCTGCCATCCATCTTGAGGCCTTCTCTAGAGCTGAACTGATACTGATGCCATGCCTTTGAACCTCCAGACTTATAACCTAAATATTTTCTTTATAAAGTAGCCTATCTCAGGTATTTTGTTATAGTAATGAATAAAGAACTCACACAATATATTCTTCCCTGTCCCAACAAGGGAGTTGCAAGGAAATGCAACATTAAATAGCAAACCTAAAAAAATCACAGTGGGTCAAAGGATAATAAGTGCAGAGTAAAAGAAACATTTTGTGGTCTAGTACCTTTAATGGTACATTTTTTTTTTATTTTTGCACCAGTCCTTGTAGATATTTTTGCTTGAGCTTACCTTTTAACAGATATGTTGGCCTTGTTTTGGGGCCAATAAGCAGGCATATGCACAATGGTCTTTGTGAAATGGATTTCCATTTGCCTGTTTAAGATGTAGAGTTTAGCACACAACCTGAAAATTGTCATGAGCATCTTTAAATGAAATTGCAGTTTGGTGTTTCCAGTTACAGTGACTGAACAAATGGAAGAATATTTTTTTATTTTTGGCACTAAAATCATGACCCTCCAAACTTAGGTAGGATCTGACACATTTGTTGCTTGTCATCAGAGCAAATCAAGCAGCCATGACATCCCAGTCACCAATGCATATTCATTCTTTTTTTATTTTATTGTTAACCTTTGCTTCAGTGCATTCTCAACAAGATTGTATGTGCTATTGCTGTATTTTAACAGTTTTTTAATTTCAGTTGTTGCTGGAAGCACTGTATTGGAAATTAGACACTTTTAGTACTTCATTTATGGTTGATTTATTTATCCCTCTCATCTATAGATACAGTGTCACTATAGTATGCTCCCAGCACTGGGTGCTGACACCAACTTTTGCAGTGTACTCCTTGGTTGCTCAGTGGCCTGGAAATTGGCCACATTAGCATTAGTGCCTGGTGGTATCTGACTCCCCGTTTTTCATTAAATGGGAGAAGACAAAAGAGAAGAATAATATCCAAACTTCTTTACTAAAATAGCTTATGAATTTTGTTTTGTTAAAATAGATAATTTAAATAGACCTCAGATCTCCCCTTCCCATGGGAGTGACATTGCTTTTAGATTTATGTAACACTGTTGCAATCTTTCAATACATATTTAGGATGCATTGTGTGATTTCTAGAAAAAAAATTTGGTTCTTGAAATACATAAAAATTCTAGAAACACATAAAAAAGTGATTATTTAAAGCATGCTGAATTTTAAAAAAAATGTAATTTTTTACTGATCTTCGCTTAGTGCCTGGGACAGTGATAATTGAATAAATGCCTTGCATGGATTTTTTTTAAAAATACTAAGCATTGAAAAGAATGGAAGCATTGTCCCAGGATATCCCATTTCTTTAAGTAGTTGGCTTTACTTTTTCATTATAAAAAAGCATTTACAAGGAATTAGACCCTTGGGTCTAAATAAAAGCATTAATAATTTTTTCTTCTAATGTTAACATTCACAGCAGTTATAATGAAACACTCTTGATTTATGTTAAGTTCTGCTTTCTCTCTTTACTAATTAAAGTATATACTTATTTGTAGATGGTTCTGGAAGAGGGTCTGAGGAATATTTTAGACATATCAGGTTATTGTTTCAACAACACTTTATTTCTCTTCTCATTGGCTGAATAATTATGATGTTCTTCCTGTGTTGGAAATTAGTTCAAAAATAGGACAAGAGAGCAGTGCAAAGGGACAGAGTGGAGTGTCTGCTCCTCCTTGCCGTGCTCAAGGACACCATGGAGTGTCTTTGTACTCTGCAGTCTGTGGCCCCTTGTGAACACGCCCACTTCCTTGTCTGTCTCATGTGTGTGGACACTCCTCCAGGTTTATCAAATGGATGAGTAAGTGGTGATTCAGTAATTCTGCTGCAATGATGGATGAGCTAGCTTTCAGTCAGCATAGCTGACTTTCTCCCAGATTTTCCCTCACAAGAAGCTCTTTCATGTGTGTGTGTGTTATCCTTGTTTCAAAAGTGGAATAAGTTGCTGTTCAGACAAATCTGTCTGCTGGTGAATGGTTAACTGTGTTAAACCTTTCTCTTGACTGCAGCTAAAATCCATTCTCTTTCCACACTGCAGGCAGAAAAGTTAACAAGTTTTTAAAAAGGCCGTCCAATTTATTGTTTCCATTTTCTCATTGTTTCAAAACGCAGCACAAACAAGTTGTGGTCACATCAAATGACACCCATGCAGCTGATGGCACTTTGTATATTTACACTTTGTACAAATTTCAGGAGTATTTCTATTTTCTATCAGTTGTTTGGCCACCTGATGTGCATGGTGGTGCCACATGGCACCATCTGTTCATTTATGTGTGGCCTGAATTGTGATTTCAAAGTACATGTAATGCTTTCTAGGTTCAGCATTTAGTGTGATTGCTAGGATCTTGTGTTTGTTAAACCAAGCTTTTTTTTTTTTTTTTGTCCATACTGGGGTTTGAACTCAAGGTTTGGTGCTTTCTGGGAAGGCTCTCTACCACTTGCACCATGACTCCAACCTTTTTTGCTCTGTTTATTTTGGAGATGGGGGTCTCACATTTTCCCCCCAGGTGGGCTTGGAATTTTATCCTCCTATTTTAGGTTTCCCATTGTAGCCACCCATGCCCAACATTTTCCCATTAAGATGGGGTCTTGGGAAATTTTTTTCTGCCCTGGCTGGCCTGGAACTGCCGTCCTCCCAATCTCAGCCTCTCAAGTAGCTAAGATTACAGGTGTGAGACACTGGCACTTAAATCAACATTTAAAAGATGTTGAAAGGAAGATAATTTTTTTCTTCAAAGTTATAAATTTGTAAACTCTTAACAGTTTGCTGTCATGGGTATATAAATTCCAAGAAAGAAGTACCAAAATTATTTGGTCCAATATAAAATAATGATTTGTTTTAAGTAGAAAGTGAAGAGTAGATTTTTCCTCCTGATTTTCCTTTTAAGAAGTAAATGATTCAGGATATTAACAATAAAGGCTTCCTGGGTCTTTTTAAAAATGACTTAATATTCATGACCTTTTTCGGGGGAAACTCTTTCCTCTACTAAGAAAGAGAGAAGGCAGTTAGGTCTGTCTTGTCACTCTACCACCTCCTTCTTCTTGGATTCCTCTTTTTATTTTTTTATTTTTATTGTTTTATTATTCACATGTGCATACAAGGCTTGGGTCATTTCTCCCCCCTGCCCCCACCCCCTCCCTTACCACCCACTCCACCCCCTCCCTCTCCCCCCTACCCCCTCAATATTTTTTATTTATTTTTTTTGGTTATATAATCCTCAAATTCTTGCTTTTTTGCCAGCCCAAATCTTACAAGTCCTTCAAAATCCACCTTAGCATTCCAAACTACAGGCTTCTTGTCCACTCTGAACTTCTAGAACTTTCTGGTTGGTATGATAGCATCACAAGTCTTCTCTCCTCAGGGAAGGGGAGAAGAGGGGCAGAAACCTTTATAGTCACTCCTCTGTAACTGTGAAGATTGTTTCAGGACCCTTGTGGGCACCAGAATACCCAGATCGATATTAGCTCAAGTCCCTTTTGTCAAATGTCATAGCATTTGCATATAATCTATGCACATTCTCTTCCATACTTTGTCATTCCTAGATGACTTATAATATTTAGTACAATGTAAACACAATGTAAATGTTGCTAGATTATATTTTTAGGGAATAGTGACAGGACAAAATGTGTTCAGGACAATTTTTTGCTTCAAATATTTTCTATCTGTGATTGGTTGAGTTCAGAAGGTACAGAACCCACAAATAGAGAACAGAGTACATATTTCTGCTCCATTGCTCTCAGGAAGCATAGGTGGTAGATAAAAGGATATCCAGCATATCTAACTGAACTCTGTCTTGTAAAGGGAGACCTGTCATTCCCTCCAATTTTGCAGTTCAACACAACTTCCCCCATCGGGGTATTAGTTTCCAGGTGGTGAATGGAGGACCTGCCACAGCTGGGCTACACAGGGCTTCATGCTTGCTTGGGGGACTTAGGAATTCAAGAGGAAGTAAGAACCTCTATGTGAGACTAGGAGAGATGTTACAACAGCAGCAGTGTAAGCAAATGCCACTTGCTATTTGCTAATCCTGTACAATTAACACTGAAGCAGGGGAAAATATGGTTTGCAGGACTACAATGTGATCATAACATATCCCAGGAAATCGTGTCGGATTTAATCGCAGGTGTGAAATTAACCAATGCTATTTTCATAAATGCTATAATTAACCCAGATTTCCAGAAAGAAGTCTTTGAGGTTCTAGAGAATTCTCTGTAGTCAACTCTCCCTATGTATTTACCTCTGAAATGGTGGGCGTGCCCCTGGACAGATTTTCTCCATGAGTTTTGACCTGCTCCTTATTCTAAGCACAGTTGTAAATACCAGAATCATGTTTGTGTATCTACAGCTATCCCTCTTTTGTTCCTCTGCTTCAAAAATGTGTGTTGCAGGTTTTTGTTAATGTTCAATTTTGCTTCCAGTAAAAGCATTCTCTATATTTGGCTTTGACGTGTTTGCCACTTAAGAATGCAGAATTTATTATTATGTGCTTAAAGCAATCATTTAGCACTGACATTTTAAGTATGACAATAATCCAAGTAATTGTCACCCATTCAGTTAACTGAAAACATCTTTACTTCCTGAGACAACTAATTATAATGCAGTGTTGCTATCTTTTAATTGTAGACATGTTTGTTTTTGTGTTTATTTTGGTTTAGGCTGTCTTCAAGGACATCCCCGCTCTCAAACTTGGCAATCCTCCCTTTTTCTCTCTCTGATGCTTTCTGAAAAATACATGGAAAAGCTGTGGTAAAGATTTTGAAGAAAACAAGAGGATTTTTATTTTCATAAGCTCTGCTCATGATTTCAGGAGTTTATTTTTAAAACAATCTGATCAATTGCTATATAAGCAAGGATTCATTTTAAATGTACACAAAGATTTTAGAAGATGATCTTACATATCTCAGGTACTGCTCTTCCATAGTGCTCTTTACTAAGTGCTGCAGCTCTTTTGGATCTTAAGACTTGGGTTCCAATTCCCACTCTGTCTTTTACCCACTAGGGAAGTTGTATTACGATTTGCTTTACACAGCGGTTCTTGCATTGTCCCCTCATTCTGAAAATCCACTAAATCCAGGAATTTAAAATGCCTAACTTAGTTGTTTTGCTTCAGAGCTAATTTGTAGGGTATTTCACTCACTGTTTGATACCACACCATGCCCTTCTTTCCATTTCATACACTGTACTCCTAAATTACCTATCAAGTGGTTGTGTTTTGTGTTGTGTTGTTTTTACCAAATTGAACCTAATAATTAATGTCATAGTTAGGAGGAATAGTACAGGAAATGTAACATTTCACATAATAACAGCTTTTCACCATGTTTCTAAACGTATTTGCATGTGCATTGTCGTAATCCCCTCCAGGCAGATGTGATCCCAGTGCTGTGACTTGTTTCTGTACACACACACACACACACACACACACACTCAAAGACACACATCACAGCTTTGTTGAGAAACCATTTTTGCTAGGAAATCTCATAGCAACCTTTCTAAATGACACTTTCTGATAATGTACCCTGTAATAATTATCTTGTCACCTACAAAACATACAGACACATAGCACCAATCTCAGTCCCAGCATTTGAAAAAATTATTCTTTCACCTCTGCTATTCAACTGAAGGATTGCCTTGAATATTTAAAATAAAACTAACAAAATCTTCAGTTCTTTGGTTTCTGTCTTTTAATGATTTGAGTGACATCACCAGGGCAAGTGTGATGGGTGTCTCATTCCACCTCTTATGATAATTCTTAATTCACTTTAGTCTTGTTTACTTGGTACATTTTTATTTAAGGCAAATATCTATTCTAGATTTTGTTAGACTTTAGAAATTAAATGTACTGTATTATCAGTATCAGTAACTAGTACTTTAAAATTGCCAGTAAAGGGAAAACCAAGAAAACAAAAAAAATGAGGAGTTAAGTGTTCTGAAGTAACAGGAGTTGGTAAAAGGGCAGTTGCTGATCTTAGCACTGTAGCCCAGCTATGTGAGGATTATGATTCAGCTTCCTGCAATTCTTTCCTTCCACCCCTTCAAGATTTCAAGAGCTCCAAATATCAAGATCACATTTACCAAGAAGGGCCAGTGGGGAATGAACTTTTTTCTCTCTTGTACTAGGGAGAGGATTAGCTTTCTCAGAATCCCTTCACTAACCTGCCCCTTGCATCTCCTTGCCCAGAACTTGGTCATGTATTGACTCCTGGTACAAGGAGAAGTTGAAAAAGGGAAATATCTAGACCTTTCTTTCCTCTCCATTTGGAAGTGTGCAAAAGACAGAGTGGAAAGTGCTTCTAAGCAGCCAACTCACCATTGCTAAAGGTCCATGCAAATAAATCAATTATTGTAATTAACTGTACCCCAACCTCAACCACAATACGGCATATGTTGCATTTATATTAGAATTGGTCTTAGTAAAATTGGACTGCTAAAAAAATATCACAGGCTGAGTGTCTTAAACAATGAGTATTTATTTCTCACAGTTCTATATACCGGGAATTCCAAGATCTAAGCACTGGCAGATCCAGTGTCTGGGGAAGCCTTTATTCCTAATTCATAGAAGGCTATCCTCATCTTATATTTACTTGGCTGTGAGAGCAAGCTCTAGTCTTTCTTTTCTTTTATTATTATTGTTGTACTGGGGGTGCAATGTGACATTTACAAAATTCCTTAAAATATATCATAGTTGAATTCACCCCCTCCATTAGTTTTCCTATCCCCTTTTCTTCCATTCCCAGAATAGTTTCAACAGGTCTAATTTTTCCATTTACATACATTAGCACATAATATTTCTGCCATATTCACCCTCCTACACCCATTCCTTGTATCCCTCCCCCTTCCCACTGGTACCAGCCCCTCAACAAGGCCTGTTCTGCCTTCCTGTTCATGTTTGTAAAAAAAAAAAAAAAGGCATTTTACTTATCGTGTGTTTCATTGGGATATTTCCATGTGTATATGTATTATAACCCAAAGCTACTCTGCCGGCCTCCCTTTCTTTTCTTAAAAGGGCATTAATCTCATCATAGGAGCTCTGCCGCTTATGACCTCATCTAAACCTAACTACCCAGTCCCATGCCTTCTAATGCCATCTCACTGGTACTTACGTTTCTACATAGGAATTTGAAAGGAAGCAAACACGTAGCTCATTACATGATTCTTTGGCCAAAAGGACAATTTTAAATTTAAACAAAGTCAACTATAAAGGTAGATTTGGATCATGGTAGAAGATAAAGAATGGAACAGAATAACTAGCATTGGTATGACCTATTGGAGCACCCAGTTGCTTCATCTAGATGTTTTTTTTTTCTGTTGTCACTCTCTGACATGGAGCCATAGCTCAGATCTGATCAGCCATTCAGATCTGATCAGATGCTGCCTTGACAGAGCAGCCTTCCATGTTCATCTGTCCATCAATCTCTCTCTCATTCTTTCTACTCGTATCTCACAGATTTTCATAGCATTTGGTTTCTCTCATCACCTTATTTTATAAAGAGCTTTACTGAGGTATAGTTGATGTCAAATGCATATATGTAGTATATATAACTTGATGAGTAGGTCATTTGCACATACCCATGACAATGTATTGCTGGAACCACTTCAATTTTTAAAGTTAGCTGCATGACCTGGTAAGTTTGACATTTATGTTATCTACCACCAATGCACCAGAGTCCCCTCTCTAAGCTAATACTTATGTCTGCTTGGGAGAGAAGGTCCATTATGACCAGCTGATGGGAAAAGAAAAAGGACAAGCATAGTTTGTAGGTGGTATGAATGGAAAATAAATTGCTGCTATATTACATATCACACAGGGATGCTTTTGTAGGACAAGAGGCTGGGTGAATTCTCTAGTGGATAGCACTTTTCTAGGTACAACTAGTCATTTCCTTTTAATTGAAATGAAAACTGTGTAAGTAAACTTCTATAAAGGTTTGTGAGAGAGACAAACGACTTGGCTGGCTTAAAAAGGAAAAGATGGAGGTATAGAATAAAGAATTTTGGGAAAGAGAAATGTAATTTATTTTTGGAAGAATATAAAGTGATCAGATCTTTAGCCTGCCTTATCTATGGGAGACACATTCCATCTATCCTAGCAGATGGTTGAAAACCCTGATGGTACTCAATTGTATTTATCCTAGCTTTTTTCTATGTGTAGCCATCTACAATCAAGTTTAAATTATGAATTAAACATAGGAAGATATTAAAAACAACTAATAATAAAACAGAATAATTACAACATGTACTGTAAAAAAATTGCCGGTCTCACCATTTTTGAACTTTGGGGTTATTTTAAATAAAATAAGGATTATTGGAACACAAGCATTGTGACACTGTGACAATCTGATAATTGAGATGAGTTCCAAGTGATTAAGAGGTGGGAAGGTAGCATATAGAGTGTGGGTATAGTGGATGAAGTGATGATATATGCCTCTTGGGATGAGGGTCATGAAAGATGTCATCATGCTATTCAGAATGACGTACTATTTAAATGATTTATTTCTGGACTTTTTCATTTAATATTTTGAACCATGATTGAGGATAACTGAAAACGTGAAAAGCAAAACCATGGATAAAGGGGAAGTACTTTGTGGCATATTAATGCACAAGTAGCATCTACCCTGGAAGAGACACTTAAGAAAAGTCAACAAAATATCTGTTTAACATCAGTCATTCTTTATAATCAACCACCTTGGTGCTGGCATAGTGGATTAAAGGAACAAATAGGCATGTGAGCAGAGATCAGAGTTATGCACAGGCTTAACTATATGGGCTGGCATTCACTATAACCTACATTAGCTACTGATGCCAAATCATCAATCCATCAACAATGAGAACAAATGCTGTCCCTGATAAAGCAGCATGCCTTAAGGAGACCAACCAGACACTTGGCAGACTACATTGTGTTCCTTCCCCCTTGGAAGAGGCAATAATTCAGCTTGACTGGCACCAACACATATTCCAGATATGGGTTTGAATTGATTGCCAACTGGGTCAAATCAAGGATCGTTATCTGAAAATTTACAGTGTTTGCTCCACTAACTCAGAAATTTTGTGACACTGCCTCAGAATAGTATAAGGATCTCATTGTGCTGCAAAAGAGATGCAGCTGTGGACACAGGATCCATTAATCCTAACACATTTCCACTCTCCACATGCTTCCAACTCGAAATACTGGTGAAATAGCCTCTTCAAAATTCTAGAGGTCCTGGTTTCCAGAAGGAACCACTTCCATTTCAGGACGCAGAACTCTAATGAGTCATCATCAGGTCACCTCAGACATCTTCTCTGCCAACACTCGTGCCATTCTTGCACCACTTTTTCTAAAACTTCTCTCTCTCTCTCTCTGTGTGTGTGTGTACTGGGGATCAAACCTAAGACCTAAAAGTCAGGAAATGTTTTAGAAATATATACAAGAAAATTATTTGTAAAAATATCACTTAAATATGGCTTTGAAGATGCCAAGGTATTTATAGAAATGCGACCACTTTTTGGTGTATGAAAGTAAAACTTTCTTTAAGATCCTCTGTCAACGGTATGTTCATATAAAATAAGTTGTCTTCTCATTACCTCTCCTTCCCACATTGATCATAATCTCTGACATTCTAGTTCTGTTCTACCAGGTGCGTGATCTATGATTCCACTGCAAATAAGGCTTACAGATTAGGTTTGTTTGCCAAGAGCAAAGGATTAGTGAAAGTAGACATCATGGAAAATCAATTTCCAGAAACATCCAGTAGCACTAAGCTATTTGCAGATGTTTGAATATGAGTGCACATATGTACTGATACAGAGACTCAAATATCACTCAGAATGAACTTAATTAGCTCTTTAGTTTCTAGATTTACTCAGAGCTATCAACACGAATTACTTTTTATAATAAGTGGCTAAATAAAACAACTCAGGATGCAATTGGAAAGAAAAAGAATTAGTATATTATGTATTTTGTTGTACTAAATTATGAGGACATATTTCCCTGTATTTTAGTCTTTCTTTAGAACTTTTAAAAAAAGATACATACTAATAACTGCTAAAACTTTTCTTGACAATTTGGAAGGATTTAGAATATATTTCTGTAGTAATAACACATCTTTTTAAATGGAGAAGACAGTGAAATTTGGATTATTTCCACTATTACTTTTAGAGATTACTACCATTATTATTATTAATAAGGATGGTGATAAAGATAATTATATTGCCTAATATTAATGGAGCAGATATGATACTGATAGCTTTACATATATTCTCCTTAATTTCTCCATTAACCTTTGAAATAGTTATTATCTTATAAGAATTGCTTTAGAGAGATCAAGTATTTTGCTCAGATGTACATATCTTCTTTGCTAAAAACCAGTTACATCTGACTTAAAAATTCATACTTTTGAAGGTATGTTATGTATTTTTCTTTTGATACTATGTCTATATATCAAAGATGCATATAATGCTAAGTCCATCCTTTGTGGTTATGTGTATTTCAGTTTTCTTTAGTTGAACTAAACCTTTCTGCCCAGTAGCATGTTACAGATCACAGAGGATATACCTTTGACTTCTTGCCAATATTTGGCTGTGAGTTGCTCTTAATTTGTCATCTTCTTTGACCTAATTTGAGTTGTATCTGAATTAGACTGTTATAATGGTAGGGCGATGTAAGATCCACAATGTATTTGACAAAGTAATCACATTTTGATAAGAAAGGGAAAGTTAAACTGGACCCCACGATGAAATCTGAGTGTTACCATGTACTCGACACACAATGATAGTTTGTGAGCATTTGTTTAAATCCTTATGAGTACTGTAGGCATATGATTCTCTCTCTCATGTTTTCACATACCTGGTATTATCAATGGTTTGGGTTACCTTTGCATTTTTGGACTTCTTGCTGCAAACAACTATGTCTCTAGCACACATAATCTGAAATGTGGTTTTAGGAAAGAAGCAAAGAAGAGAGTACGAAGCTGTGTCTTTTCTTTCTCGATTTAAACGTCTGAGCCATTTATTGGTCTCATTAAAAGAATCTCAATGTGATGTCTTCCATTGAGATGTGTTTTGCATTAACTGCAACATTAAAAGTCAGTTCCAAGTTTCAGAATTACTTCCTTCGTCTAGTTAGTGACCTCACAGCTTTATATCATAAATAATGCTTCTTTCAAAGTGACATACACTCTGCTAGGTATCTGACTTGTTCTCTTGTTTGATCCTCACTATTGTTCAAGAGATGAACAGTACAATTACCTATTTTTTGAAATGTCTGAGGTCTAGAGACTAGATAATTTATAAAATATCTCAAGACTTGTAAAGAGAAAAGCCAAGACTAAAACTGGGACCACAACTCCCAGCCTGCATGGGGATCTGTCTCTCCTTATCAGACTTGGGCAGACTTGCAAGTCCTGGATGGTTCTGATAACATTACTATGGCTAGCTATAGTTTTGTGTTATTTTTCTTTTACTACATTGCCTATGCATTATAACATAGCTCATCGATGTAATTATTTTCAAAGATAACTGCTTCTATATTATTGCTCCAATTATTAATAAAGTACTTACATAGTTTCACTTATGAAAGGCTTTGTAAACATTGTGACTAATTAGGCCAGGTAAATAACAGCAAGGTAAGTGTTCTTCTTACTAACAGATTAGATGCAAAGCCAAGTGACTTCCTAAAGCCAGAAGGTAAGTTGTAATAGTAACTGTGACAAAACTCATCCATTTCTGCTTCCAGGTTTGTGTCATTGCTCAGTCCGGGACAACTGTGTCCTTAGTTCTCATATATCTTATTTATCATGAAGCCATGGCCCTCTATTTACTAACCTCTGTCTCTAAGAAAATTCCTCTTGGAAAAATAGGTGTGTTCTAATATTTTACTTGGTATTATCACAGAGTGTTAAAGAAAATGTTATTCATAAATGGCAAAATTAATGTTCTAAAACAGAATCACAGGACAGATTAAATAAAAAAATGTATTCTTCGCAAAATGGCAAACAGACTGTTTGCTTTGGTCACCTTTGCTTTAAGTGGTGACTTTGTTTTGAAGTTTGCTTTCAGTTGTCTTTTTATACATCCATCCCTGTCCCCTCTGAAGCATTCCACACCCATTCAGAGACTGTCACTGGAAATAACAGCCTAAAGAGCTTGGGAGTCTCTTTGGACTCCTTCAATATACTTCCAGTGCTGTATTCTCATTAGAACATTCAGACTTCTGTGCCTCAGTGGGAAAGATCAATTATTTCAATGTCAGCAGTGGTAATATTACCCCTAAGATTTAGCAGTTTTCAAAGATCTTTTAGCTTAATTAGAGGCTTTTGTTGTAAATTGAATTAAACCTGTTAAAATTACAATGCATTATTATCAAATGCATAATACCCAAATTGGCCAAGGAGACACAATTTTAAGGAGAAAAGTCCAGTTTAAAAATGTTAAAATCATGATAAACTTATGTTTATCATATTTTATAAACACTGAAGGAATGAATAACAACCTTTTCCAGAATTTTTGATAAATGTACAGGTATGCATTTGACACAAATATTTGAAACAATGAAGCAAAGCAACTGTAGATATGAGCATTTTAATAATGCTGTAAAAATAACACTGATAACATTATAATTACTATATTAATGTTAACACAGTAATCAGCACTTAATTATAGTACTACAGTCATTCATTTTTTATTAATGTGTTTTTTTTCTAAATAAGTCCTCCTTATTTTTACGTATTTCCACCCTTTTATTGCACATAATGTCACAGTGAACATGCTGGAAGAGTCCACGAAGTCAGAAATTTAATGATATACTCACGTGCACTTACTAGGTTTTCTTAGCTGCCAGTTAGACAATTCTAATGATGGCTTTGAATTTCTTAGCCACTGAGGAAAGAAGATAGAATGGGCTGTCTAAATATTGCAGATGATAAGTTAGCTGTGGTAACACCTGACTGTAATTCCAGGGGATTCAACTTGGAATGTTGAAGCAGGAGGATTATATGTTCCAGGCCAGCCAGACCTACGTAGTGAGACCATGTCTCAACAAACAATCAAACCAAAAACTAAAAAGAAAAGGATAAGTTAAACATAAGCAGATCATTGTTTTGACTGAAACCATTTAGAAAATCTCTTTATTTTAAGAAGAAATGCATTCATTTAGTACACACTTGTTTGTAAGCACCTGCTGTGTACAAGGCCTGGTGCTAGCACCTGGATATACCAATAAGCCAGACCAACACATTTCCTGCCTTTACAGAGCAAAGAGTCATTGACTCATTGGCTTGTTTTCATTTTAACTGAGTCCCAGTGTAACTTCATAGTGTGTGCGTCGGCTTTCCTTCACTATAACAATTTCCTGAGATAATCGTCTTACTAAGAGAAAAGATTTATTTGACTCACAGTTTTGGAGCTTTCAGTATATGATTCCTTGGCCCCATTGTTTTGTTCCTGTGGCGAGGCAGTACATCACAGCAGGAACACATGACAGAGCCAAACCACTCTCTTCATGGTGAGCTGAGGAGCAAAAAAAAGAAAAAAAAAAAAAAAAGAAAGGGAAAGAGACTGGGGTCCTACAATCTCCTTTAAGGGCATTCTCTCAATGACCTGAAGACCTCCCACTAGGGTGTCCCTCCTAAAGTTGCCACTACCTTCCAACAGTGTCAGGTTTTAACATATGGACCTTTAGGGGACATTTCAGAGCCAATCTATGACAATGTGAAGGGAGTCACTTCCTCAATCCTCTTACACCAGAGCAGCATGGACTGTGGACACGCACAGGCTTGGACATCAGAGTAATATCAAGTTCAAGTCTAGAATCTGTCATTGGTTATCTTAATAGTTGTATATCTAAAGCAAGTAATTTGAAACCTCTCACTTGTCAATTCCTCATCTGTAAAACGGGCACATCAACACATGTTCTGCAATGTGGTCCTGGAAATTAGATATGAATGAAAAACTCCCACTACACTATACATTCAATATGTACTCTCTGTTATTAGTACATCAGTATTATTGCCTATGCTCAAAACTCTCTGACCTTAAAAACTCTCATCCATAAATGATTTTTCAGGAAAACAAATGAAAGAAGATTTTGTCCTGGTAAAGTGAGTATGAGGCCATCAGGCAGCATGTGGGAAAATAATTGCTTCAATGGGTGCATATGGCTCAGTGTCATTTTAGAAGATTCCATTGAAAAATAAGAAAAATAAAATTTATATCCAACCTACTCACCAACATTTTTATAACATTTAGGTTTTTTCTAATTTCTAAACCATACTACTATGTTTGTGACTTCAAAATTATATTTTTAGTTCTGCTACCATTTGAACTCCATTTCCATAAATACAGGTGACTATTGGACACATTGTCTTGTACTTACCACAAGCATTTTTTGTAAGTAGGTCAATGTGAGCTTATCTTTTCTCTAGTTTTTTCCTCTCTCCTGCCAATGGCTTTTATTCTGGTATGTTATATACATGTAATTTGAACTCTGAGTCAGGTACTTTCAAACCATTTTTGAATCTTTTCTTTCTTTCAGTTCCATGTTCAAACAGTTTCCAGGTCTTGTTAACTTCAGTTGAACATACATCAAATTCACCCATCTATATCCATTCCACCACGGCTCTCGTTCTCTCAAAAAGGCTGCTGTTAGCATTCAGAAGTGTTATGGGGTGAATTGTGTACCTCCTGAAGATGTGACAAAGTCTTGACTACCAGAGAATGGGAACTTATGTAGAAATAGAACCATTGCAGATGTAAGTTAACGTGAGGTTATACTGGAGTGAAGGGTCTGCTTAATCCAGCATGGCCAGCATTTTAGGTATAAAGATGCAGACATACAGAGAGAAGTGGTCAAGTGGTAAAAACAGTCTGAGTCTAGAGTTATGATATTACAAGCCAAGAAACACTTAGAACTACCAGAAGCTGGAAGAGACAAGAAAGGATCCTCACCTGAGAGCAGTGGAGGGTGCATGGCCTTGCCATCACAGTGACTTCACACTTCTAACCTCTAGAACCGTGAGAGACTTGGAGTCACCTTTTGGTATCCATGGGGAATTGATTTTAGGATCTCCTGTGGCTACCAAAATCTTTGAATGTTCAAGTACCTTGAATGAAATGGCATAGTGTTTACATGGAAGCTATGAAATTCTGCCATATACTTTAAATTATCTTTATGAAGATTATGACACCCAATACAATGCAAATGTTATTGCAATGGTTGTTATACTGTATTGTTTAGCAAATAATGAGAAGAACAAAGGTCTGTACATTTTCAGGACAGATGAAATTAAAAAATAGTTTTTCTCCCCATGGCTGGTTGAATGTAGTGTGAAACCCATAGATACAGAGGGCTGACTGTGGATTTCTGTTGCTAGAAGCCACTCAGTTTGTGTAATATAATAATGTATAATATAATAATTACTTACTGAGAACCATAATTTTTAGAAGACCTTAATTTTAAAATGCTACATATTTGGTTATTCCAGAAGAAGGGAATATGGAAATGTTAGTGCCATCTATTGGTAATGACTTTTAAATAATGATTATTATACATAACAGATTAGTAATAAGTATTGTATACAAATTCTTAATGATTTCTGCTCACCATAGAAGAGAATTTCAGAATGCATTCCATGCTTTTTCTTCTTCAAAGCAATTTTGGTCTTTTTTATACTATTATGATTACACTGATGGATCAGAGAAATTTTGTTTGATTTCAGGTCTCTGTAAGGACTTGGCATGCAAGGGGGATATATGCGTGTCATATGAAATGTGGCGGAAGTTCAGAGAAATAGGTTTCATTTAATAGCTGAATACTGGATGACCTCCCTGTTCTTCTCAGCCTCTGGCAGCTCAGCCTGCGAGCAATAGAGGAGCTGTCTGCATGAACTGAGGAGTGGCTGTTGGCCTGAATGTGATTTTGCAGTGATCTGTGTGCTCTATGGCTTCCTTCATAACCAACAAATCAATTCCCACTATACATATCACACACCCCAGTGGCAGAGGCCATTTATTATCCTTCTGATGGTCATAGTCTTTGTACATAACCAAGAAAGATTATAGAGGAAGGAAAGAACAGTTGAAATGTGGATGGAGAGATTCCACGATGGCACTGCATTTTATAACGTGCCTTGCATGTTTACAAGAATAAAATGGATGCTTTTTTAAGACAATTTTGAAGCATGGAGGCAGAATTATTTTGAATGAAATATGTTTTTTGGAAAGACATATGAAGAGACTATTATGAATGTAATTCTATGTAAGTCCACAGAGAGATTTCAGGTACCTATTCAATATGATTAAAAGAAAAACATTGTCATATTTTGTTGTCATATAGACATGGTTCATAAGACCTGACTAGCTTTGTTAAATTAATGAACTTTACCCTCTCTTTTCATTTGGCACCATCTAACATCAACTAATTATTTTGTTAACTTCTAACTTTGCAGTGTATAAACCTTTGAACTTCAAATGAATGATCGTTTAAGATTTTTCCTAATTCTTTGAATCCATATGGGATAGTTACCACTGTTAAACAAATAAATTGTACTGACTGGACAATGATATCTAGTGCAATTCTAGTGTTATTTGTCCTAAATCAAAAAATCTGACAAATTTGTGTTTCTGAGTGAGGGTGGGAATGTTTTATTAGTGAAACTAATGGCAAAAGCATGACTTTGTAGTGGTTTCTGTGCATAAGAACTTCAATTTCTTTGTCATTAATGTCAATCGATACAAGAACAGTGGAAATTTCCAAAGGTCAAAGAAGCTACTGACTTTTCTGTTTTGCATCATTTGAGATTTTCCAGTTTTTTTTTTTTTACCAAAAACACAATGTCAAATCTACATTTGATTTCCTCTTCTCTTTGAAGAAACAAAACACTGACACAATAATTAACTGAACAGCAGATCACATGCAGGACATTTTGCCTTAGCAGTGTAGAAAGTTCTGAGTTTCATTTCATGTGATCGTAATGCAGTAAGGCATTCTGGAATTCTTCCACCAGAGACTTAATCCACAAATTGTACCGCTGTATGTAACCAAAGTCCCTTGGAGGTGAGGGTCTCCTTCCTGTTTAACTGTTCCTCATTGGAATCATTGAAAAGCATGGTCATATAAAGACTGGTTTCCAGTTAGGTGAGGTTCCATCCCTTTGTGGGAAAATACAAAGAACAACTATGTATTGTCATGCTCAATGTCATGCTCAGTGCCTAATTAGTCCTCTGAAGACTAAGAGGTTGTAGTCTGGCTGTGGATTTTCTTACAGTTGTGAATGTTCTGTTGTTACAGTCAGGTTTCCATGCTTTGTCTTCCCTTCCCCTGGCACGATCTGTATGGTACATGGCAGTCTCAAGAGGGTGATGACCTTTCTTATGTAAAATCTTTTGACTATATCCACAACTTCCATTTCTCTTTTGCTCTCAGCACTGCTCTGACTTGATGTGATTATTCACTAAGTCACTGAACTACTTACTCTGTCACTAGTTTGCCCTTTGATAATATGTTTATTATTAGCACTGTTTTGGGATCACAAATTTACTGAATCATTCTAGAAAATATTTCTAAAATAGAACTAGGCAAACTAACCAAGAAATTTGAAAACAAGTTCTTATGGAGATCATATGGTTTATATGAATAATTTTTTTTACTGCTTGAATTAAATAACAAATATTTGCATTCCGTGTATATATCTTTTTTAAATAAAAGGAATCATATAATCATTTAGGCAGGTTTCCTACATTTCTTGAGGTTGTTAGAAGCCCAGCTTATTTCAAAGTAGCACTGGAAATTTTTAAAAGAGAAGAAATAGGCAGATGCAGCAGACAGAGGAGTATCCATTGTTTTATGAGCATAGCACCCTGTTTGGTAAGTGTTTTCCATCTGTTGACCTAGTCATCATACTGACCCTGGGATGAAGGCATTGCTACTATCTTCTTTTTCTACTAGAGGAAACTAAGGCTTAGACAAGAATTATACCCAGACAATCAGGTCCTGGAATTTCTAGTCTCTACAAGGCAAATCTGCTCTATATATTCTTAGGAGTATGATTTCTAAATTGTGTACTTATTTCCAGATGAGCTTTTCATCTTCCTTTTTCATAAAACTACAGTTTTAGAAAGTGAAAAGATCTTTTGTTCCTAATGCTAAATATAGAGAAAAAAACCAGAGCTAAATCAGAATGTTTTTTATGTGATTCTTTTATATATATATTTCAATAGAAAATGTCTATATTGTGCTAAGGAATAAAAGAATTCTTAAGTTTTGAATCATTATTCATGTATTTTAGTAGAATATTAACAACTCACCTCAATTTTGAATGTAAAACAGCTGATCTTTAACAAGTTGTATATAAATTAATCTAGATAGATGGGTATATCCATATGTATAGAATTGCTAGATCAAATAATAATTATAAGTTTGATTTTGGGTACAGATACTGTACTGTTTCGCATAGTGGTTGTACCATTTTACATTCCCATTAACAGTGCATAAGGCTCCCCGTTCTTCACCTCCTTGTCAAGGCTCACTATTTTATTTTGTTTGTTAAAATAGCTACCTTAGTGGTCATAGGTTTATATCTCATTTTGGTTTTGATTTGTGTTTACTTAATCCATGCTTCTTTATGTCCCCTTATTTATCTATTACAGGAAAGAAAAAAACCAAAATAAACCATTCCAACTCATTAGAAATGATTTCATTCAGTTTTGTTTCCACAATGCCTTCGTTGTCATTGTCAAACTATTTCACTTTGGGTTGTACTGTAAACCCAACATTGATCTGTTGTTTCTTTGTTTGTAGCTGTTCTTCAGTTGCTGATAGTAATGGATCTGGAGAATTCTTCAAGCATCTCCATTTTGCGTTGGCACTGTTGTTTTCAGAGCTTGAATTAGCTCAATGGCAAAGCCAGGGCTTCTGGTACATTATTTTGCTGATGGCCTCGCTCTGGTTCCTGAGGCTCTACCTGCATTACCTTGGCCAGTGGCTTTTCCTCCAGGCCATTTCAACTCCAGTTACAAAGTGAGTGCTTTCCCCTGAAAGTAAAAGGAATGTATTTTCATCTTGATAGGACAAATGAAAGTACAAAATACCTCTCCTGTCCACTTACCAGAAGACCTAAAATGCAGGTATTATTTGAAAAGACAAAAACGTCTTTATCTGAGAGCAAGAACTTCTATTACAGTTATGAGCTCATCTTATGGTTGATTCTGTATATACAAATACATAACTGATACATCAATATTTATTTAAAATTTATCAAATCCAAATATGTTCTAATATCTAAGCAGGATCCAAAGAGGAATTTAGCAACAATGTTTTATCCTATTTTGAATTTATCAGAGTGACTTAGGCTGGAGGTATTTTAGAAGTAATGTAAGTCTGATTTATTACTTATACTTAGAGAAACAAAGATTGCTCCCTCTACAGAATGATTGAATTCAAACAATTACCAAACTCAAACCCGGGCAGCTTTCTGGGCCATTATCCTGTAGAAAAGATGACACTTTAAAGGTTATCTCTCCATAAACATGATTCTGTAGACAGTATAGATAGACAGATAGATAACAGTACAAGTAAAATTCATTTTCTCAAATGTAGATGGTACCGATAAAAATAGAAATGTGTTTATATTTTCAATTAAGATTACAAAGAACATGAGAGTGTGTGAAAAGTGTTATATATGTAGATATGTATATACACATAGAATTTTTGATATTCTTATGAAATTCAATCACAAACATCTGAATATGTCATAAAATAGGAATTTATATACCAATGTCTGCATTTTTAAGGAGGAATTTTTGCATGGCTATCTCTCCCCTTCTTCCTTCCTTTCTTTCTGTGCTTTTCTTTTTTTCTTAAGATTTCCAAAGCAAAAAGACAAATGTTGCATGCTTTAATAAAAGAGTGAACTCTTTTATTCTTCAATGAAATGTGTTAATTTTACTTAGGTGCTAATTAAATGAGACTGCCAAAAGTATCTTGACAGCCAACTTTAGCCAATTTCTTAAGTAACAGAGGACTTAAGATATCACAAGATATTTTTCTGGCAATTGTCTTGGTCTATAGGCTTGAATCATGCAATAATTTCATGCCACATCTTAACTGGGTTCTGTAGCAATAACACCAACAATGAGCATTTATTTTGCTCTCAGTCTGTGTCAGATACTGAACTAAGAAATGTATATACATTATTTTATTAGATATTTAAAACAATGTAAGGAAAAACATAAAACTTCCTGTAAAGGAATGGATAAAATTAAGAACTCTTTAGTAGAGCACTGATAAGTAGGATATACAAAAACAGGATTAACATGAAATAGCTTTAATAGGCTGGAATTTAGGGGGAGAAAACTCAGAGTGAATTGAAGTCTCATTTGCACAGAAATATGGTGCCAACATTCAGTCAAGGCTGCTTGAGTTACTGGGCTTAGAATGGATTTAACCATGAGAGCCCTTAGTATGAAATTTTGGTTGTTATTGCTGCTGTAATTAGGCATCCAGGCAGAGAAAACATATATAAAATTAATCAGCTGCACAAAAATTCTGAAGAATTACTATTTTCTCATTTCTATTAGACAATGGGTCAGTAAAAAAATCACTAGCACAGTTTGCATTTAAAATTTCCTACTGATAAATCCTGTGAACTGGAGGGAAGTTCTTGATCTATGGTCTGCTATGCTCAGTGGCTCAAACTGACACACTTTCTATGCTAAAGTAATTTCTGTGTTCTTTTACAAGAGCAATGAAGGGGATAGAATGTGCCTTTTCATTGGTGGTACTAAAGGGTTTGGAAAGAATGACAACTTCTAGCAATTTTGGTATACTATTAAATATCAGATTTTCTATACTTTTAATGAAGAGAGCAGAACACAGAGTTCTTTAAATTGTTTTTCATTCTTGCCATTTCATTTAATTCTTGCTTTTATATCTGCAGTTGCTTTGTTTGTTTTCCTACAGATTCCATTTTTTACCCCACACAGTTGAGCTTTGCTACCCAACTTCTTCACTTCACATCAGAGAAGAGCTGGCTGTGGTTGTGTTGGGGCCTCTAATGCTGAACACAATCACATTTCTTTTGGTTCTGATCAGATGGGGCTGTCAGCTACTGTTTTCCTCCTGCCCAGATGCCTTGTCAAAGTTAATCATTTCTTTGGGACTATGGGCAGTTCCAGATCCACTGGCGGTGCTTTTGGTGGATATGTTCCTGGGGGTAAGTCAAATAAAATAATCAGGATGTGAATCCCTGACATAGAACTTGGCTTTAGAGCATGACTCAGTTGACATGGGATGTTTCAATAATGATGAACATTCGTATTCTTCTTAAATTGAAATTAAGTTTTTCCTCATTTAAAAAATCACGGACATCTCATAAAATCAATTTAAGTGTAATTGTAACTATCTTAAATAAATACTTTCAAAATAAATAGGAAATCATATAGGAGACCAAATCCAAAGTAGCTGTCATACTTTCAAAATAATTATAAAAGAATTTTATTTAATAAAAACTTTGGTAGTTTTTATTAAATAATTATTTAATTATAGTATTAAAAACATTTTAATACTAAATATTTTCATAGGCAAACTGTTCTGTGATTCCTTTAATTAGTTAGGTTATTCACCTGTTTTATGACATATAGTTTTCTGTAGTAAGTATTTTCAAGAAGAATAAGAGGTTTTAAACATTTCTAAGTGATAATTTAAGAAAAACTCACCCCTTTGCATTTATTTTGACTTTTTTGATGATTATGAAATAACAAACATAAGGCGTTTTTACCTTAGAGTTTTAGGATTTCGTGACTACCAATATACTAAAGTACATGATAATGTATAAATAGTGAAATAATGATTCTAAGATTGGAAAACTTCTGTGTGTTTTTAAGCATCTTCACATTATATTCATAGTTGATTCAATAAGACTGCAAGTCAGTGGGCTAAGAGTTTGCCTCACTTTACAAGTAGGAGGAACCAGTCATAGAGAACTCCATTTCTTGCCCAGGGCCATATAGGCAGCTCACATTGCAACTAGGTCTGGGCCAGAATCTCGAATTCTTTTTTAAAAAATTTATTAGTATATATTTGTTGTACGGGGGGATTCATTGTCACAATCAGACTCTTGAATGCTAAGGTGAGGGTTTCTTCCATTCTGTCAAAATCTCTCCTTCAAATTTTGAGTCAATACATTGCCTTGTACAATGTAGTAAACACGATCCATGATGATAATTATTCAGTTACATCAAAATACTTAATTTATTAATGAATTTTGGAGTTATAATTTGATGCAAAATTGGTATGTTTATAAGTGAGAATTTATTGCCATATCCAAATTTCCATTTGCTTCGTGAATTTTCAAGGCCTGAAATTTTCTGGTGATGGAATATGCGATTCTCAAACTTGATTCTGCAACAGAGTCTATTGCAGGTTTGGTAAAACAAAAAATTCTGGGTCCTATCCCAGAGTTTCTCTTTTGGTAGGTCTGGAATTTGGTCCAAGTTTGCATTTCTAACAAGTTCCCAGATGATGATGTTGTTGGTCTGGGGACCACAATTTGAGAACCACTGACATCATAGCTGCATAAAAAAGCTTTGGTGAGCAGACTGGAATCTGAATTAAGAAATGCCAACATACTTTGGAAGATACAGTCTCAGCATCAACAAGGTGCAATGGAGCATCTTTTATTCCCCTGTCTATTAACCATGACCCCATCCTGCAATTCACCAACTTTTATCTAAGTTTCATTTGTGTTGCTCCAAAGTTTTATGTTAGATTATCAAAACAAAATTGAAGATATTGGCAAAAAATGGACTAATTTAAGCCAAAACATACTGTAACTTGCAGTCAACAAATTTGTAAGCAATTTTAACATGCTAAAAGAAGGGAAATCCAAATTTTAACTAAATTTTTGTACTATAGACCTGGTCATAAAATATAGCCCCAACCAAGGGAACAGATGGATACTATAAATTAATAAATATGATCAAATATTTATTTTAAAATTATCTTAAATTATGCAATGATATTCTATATGCCAGATGTTTCACAATTGATAAGTATATGTGTTTAGTCTGTACTCACTGTGCCAAGAAGATCACAGACATGAGGTATTTTGATGGACTCTACTCACTAATAATTTCTGAAATTGATTCTACTGTCAAGAATATGCTTTAGAACTAAAGACCAGAGCACTGCCCACTGCATTTCTTGGGGATGTTGTATAGCTTGGGGGCTGTGGTGGGTGACCCAGCTCATCAGAAACTGCTTCCAGTTTATTATCTTTCTCAGGCACTTCTACAGAAGTGCCCAAATTTTGGAGTGCTTGTGGGACCTGTGGAGATCATATTAAAATGCCAATTTTGATTCTGCAAGAAGGGCCTGAGGGTCTGCATTCTTCATAGTTCCTAGATTATTCCAAGCATGCTGGTTTGTTGTACCACATCATGGGTAGCACGGTGCTAGTTACTTTACCAAGATGGCCTTGGCTATTCCTTTGCTGTTTGCTGAGCTGAGCTTTTACTCACATGGATTCTGGGTCTGTCCTCAAGCCAATGGGGGTCCTTGAAGTTATAGTGAGTCCACTAATATTTGTTTAGGCTTCATATGAGAATTTGGACTGCTTATTTTGGAGGGAACATGGCTTCTGCTAAAAATGCTTAGAATTTACCCACAAGTGAAATTATTGACTCTCACAGTGTAGATCATTCAACATTATTAAAATGAACTCATAACAGTGCACATGAGCCCACCAGTGAGTCCAATTTCTGGTCTGCTGCTAGGGATGGGAAGTCGAATCATGTGCCATGGAAAGCTCACTGGTACTTAACAGGCAGACTTGTTTCCATGTGCCACCATGGGACCACTCCAAAACCTCAGTATCACCAAATACCTTGATGACATTGTGGAAGCGGGAGTCTTTTGAGTCAGAAGTGTTTGTGTTTTCTTCTCTGACTTTGTTGCTTTTAGTCTTCTGATTAGCCTCTTCTGCTTCTGAATGGATTTAGTTGTAGCCAACTGTCTTGGGTCCCCAGTCTCCAGGCTAGCAAGGAGACTGTGCTGTCAAGATTTGTCGAACAGATGAAAAAAAAAAAAAAAGATTTGTCAAACAGGAGATATATGGAGATCCCACCTGCATTCTTGGAGAACTGTATCCCAAGGCATCTCACAGTTCCTCCCAGAGATCTGATCTGTATATGGAGCAAGTGTGGTCCTGGGACTGAGCTGACTGCAACACCACATGGGAAGCCACTTGAGAGGATGAGCTGTCCCTTATGATCTTCTGAGGTCTGCTGAGAAGGAGCATCTGCAGCCCTCATGGAATGACTTTCCTTACTCCATTCCGGTCCTTAGGCAGATTAATAACCAACCAGGTCACTGTTTCCAAGCCAGCTGATAAAAGGAGCAGACAAGCTACTCTGGGGTCTCTGATGTAATCTACAAGACAGTAGCCTCCAGTGTGGCCATGTCAAAACCTGTTCCAAGGTCTGTAAGCTGATGAAATTGACTTGGATTCTAATAGATGAATCCATGACCCATGTTTCTTTCCAGTTGGAAAGAACAGCTAATGTTTTTTTCCCAATCTCTACAAATTATCAACTCTCCAGTTAGAATCCATCACCTTTCATTACACACAACATCTACTTTACCTATCTTAAAAATCTCTAAAACTATATAATGCACAGGTGGGTAGCAGTGGGACCCCATGGGAAGATGTCAAAATACATTTATACATGTCCAATGATGGCATTAAAGTATGCATTCTGCATATTTTCCAGGTGACTTGTCAACACCTTAACGACTGAGATCTCCTGACCTAAGGCAGTGGTTCTCAAAGTATGGGCCCTGAACTGACAACAGTAATATCACCTGGGAACTTAGAAATATAAAATCATAGGCCCTGCACCAAATTTACTGAGTCAGAAACTCTGGGACAGGGCTGAACAAGATGTGCTTAAACAGGGGATGCTAACACTCATGATATATTGAGAACTACTGCTACACACGGGATCACAGTCATCATAGATGCTACATCACCCAGGAGATTCAGGTTGCCTGAGTTATACCTCCAAGTCCTTTAGTGTTACCTCTTAGCAAGTGAAGCTGAAGATCAGCTGTGATTGAATCAAGCGAGTCAGTCAAAAAGACACTACTGAATTTTACTAACTTTTCTGCTCTGAATTGATTTTGCACCTGGCAATCTGAAAAGAGACATGGCAGGTGGAATGATGTGAGGCTGAATCAGTGACTGCTGTATTGTTAATGATGCTTTTCCAGTCTCTCAGTTTGCTGGCTCAGAGGTTGGCAATGCATTCCCCAAGGTGCTATGGGAACAATTCCAGTGAGTACAAAAATTCTTCTTTTGGAGCTGAGCACAGTAGTACACAGCTGTAGTCCCAACTACTCAGGAAGCTGAGCCCAGGAGTTCAAAACCAGTCTGGGTAAAACCATGAAACCCAATCTCAAAAATATTTTTTTTCCTCTGCCCAATCCTTAATCTTGATTTAAAAAGTAAAATAAAGATTTGCTATTGGATCTTTTCATTAATCATTTTGTAGTCTTCATTGACTATATCCTTTCTGCACAGGATTTTAAAAGATGCCAAATAAATATGGTATTTTTCTTTCTCTCAATACAGATACTGAGGTAAAAGTAATACACAAGAATGAAGCTTAAACAAAAGTAGAATGAAAACATTGTCATTCAGCAAATAGTTATTGAGACTCCATGTCTTAGCCCATTTTGTGCTGTTGAAACAGAGTACCTGGGACTCCAGGTAATTTATGATAAAAGTTTATTGTCTCATGGCTCTGGGAAGTCTAAGTTTGAGGGCCCAGAGGGTGAAAGAGATTAAACTCTTTCAAACTCACAGCCTTTGCATAATTGCTATTAATCCATTCTTCAAAAAGTCCCAGTAGGTCTCACCTCCCAACCCTATTGGGACTTATGTTTCCAACATATACTTTTTGGAGATACATCGCAGTCATAGCACTTCATTGGAAATGACTAAGGACTAGAAGAAAGACCATGTGTCCAGGGGACTATGTTTTGATCCCAGCTCTGTCATTTGTGAGCTCTATATCAGATAAGTCAGTTAACCTCTGGAGCTTTCAATGTAAGTATCATGAAAAGCTGTAATGTCTATAAATAGTGATACTTACCTTGTTCATTTCACAGCATTACCTGGAGAATCAGATGAAAGAGTAACTGGGAATAAACTTTGAAAATGCTACATGTAACATAAAAAGAAAAAAGATAAGATCATAATGAGGTGATGACCCTACACTCTGTGGATGACACAAGACACAAAGACTATTACCCTCAGGGTTCAGGCAAGAACTTAAAGTGGAATGAAAGAATCAAAACATACACACATACATACACACACACACAGCACAGGCAGTGTATGAAGAGTGCCATTCGCAGGTACCTTTACATCCTTCAGGTGTTTGCTCAGATGCCACTTCTTTAGTGACACATTTTTGTTTTCTTGATGGTACTAGGGTTTGAAATTAGTGCTTTCTGCTTGCTTGACAGGCATTTTACATTTCGAACCATACCTCCAAGACCTGTTTGCTCTGGTTATTTTGGAGATAGGGACTTGCTTTTTTTTCCCAGGCTGGTCACTGCCTTGGTTCTCCTATTTACATTTCTTGCCACAGCTGGGATGACAGATGAGCTCACCACACAGCTTTTTCTGTTGAGATTGACTCTTGTGAACTTTTTACCCAGGCTGTCTTAGAACTGTGATGCTTTTAATCTCAGCCTCCCATGTAAGTGGGATGACAGGTACATGCCACAGCACACAGCTAGTAGTTGAGATGGGAGTCTTAGGAACTTTTTGCCTGGGCTGGCCTTGAACTGCAGTCCCCCTGATTTCTGCCTTCCAAGTAGCTAGGATTATAAGTATAAGCCACTTGCACTTAGTTAATGACACATTTTCTGACAACAATATTTAATAACACACCCATTCCTCCTGCTACAGTTTGTGTCCCAAAGGTCCGTGTGTTAAAGGTTTGGTTGCCAGCTTGTGGTATATTGGGAGGAAGTTAGGCCAATGGGGCTGTGTTCTTGAAAGCTATTGCAACCCCATCTCCCTCCTCTTGCTACCCAGTTGCCATGAGGTGAGAAGCTTTGCTCCATCACATACTCCCTGTCTTGATCTGCTGCCTCATCATAGGCCCAAGAGCAGCAGAACCAACTGACTTGGGACTGAAACTTCTGAAATCAGGAGACTAATTAAACCTGCTCTTTATAAATTGTTTATTTTAGGTATTCTGTCACAGTGACAACTAACATAACTCCTGTACTATACCTTTTTCTGCTTTATATTATGTTCTTACCATCGTCATTGATTATACCGTATATACTATTTACTCTTAATCTTACATACATGCTTTACTATCATTCTAACCACCCAACTGAAAATTAAGTTCCGAAAGGGTAGCACCTTGTCTAACTTATTTACCTTTATCTTCTGAGCTGTGGTGTGGACCAAATCAGTGATTAGCATCTATTGATTGGCTCGTGCTACTGGCATCAAACGTGTATCACTTTTTTGTTGCTGTTTTACCAATGTATCCTATGTCTACTTCTTTATCTTTAAGAAACAGCAGAGGAGAAAGACCTGGAAAAGGAGAAATGTAGGACAATCCTCACCAGGCTGCTGCTCAGTCACAGCAGCGGGTCCACACTTTGCGGGTAGACTGATTAACAAATACACAGCATAAAAATAAAGGTTTTAGGGTGGTAGTCAGAGAAGCAGTAGTTGAGAGTTGGAACATCTGAATTCTAGTCATTGCCCAATTACTAAAGTGTATTTTTGTGTAGGCAAAATACAAATTAACCTGTCTAGGCTTCTGTTTTTTTCTACACCTATGTGATTTGGACTAGCTACTTTTAAAAGTGCCCTTTTAAGCTATATTTATGTAATTGCCAGTTTTAAAACTAAAGAAATTCTTCCCCTTTTCTTGTGCTGGAGAAAAACTACCTTACTTGATACCTTACTTTATGGATATACCACACAGTACTTGCTCTTGATATCATGAGAATCATAAGTAACGTACATACGAGAACTCCCTCATGTGGACATTAGATCAAGGGCAAACACAACAAGGAGACTGGACCTTGATCACATGATAAAGCGAGAGCACACAAGGGAGGTATGGGGATAGGTAAGAAACCCAAAAAACTAGATAACATTTGTTGCCTTCAACGCAGAGAAACTAAAGCAGATACTTTAAAGCGTCAGAGGCCAATAGGAGAAGGGGACCAGGAACTAGAGAAAAGGTTAGTTCGAGAAGAATTAATTTAGAATGTAACACATATGTACAGGAAAGCAATGTGAGTCAACTCCCTGTATAGCTATCCTTATCTCAACCAGCAAAAACGCTTGGTCCTTCCTATTATTGCTTATATTCTCTCTTCAACAAAATTAGAGATAAGGGCAAAAGAGTTTCTGCCTGGTAGAGAGGGGGTGGGAGGAGGGGGCGGAGGGAATGGGAGAGGGCAGGGGGAAGGGGGGAAAAGGACCCAAACACTGTATGTACATATGAATAAAAGAAATCAAAAAAATAAGTAACATACATTTGTGTTCTATAAAGCTCAAAGACCAAAGATGTCATATGATAACACGCTGTGTCCTTAGCAATTTATATTTGCCTTCGAGATCTCATTGCCTGGCATTTATTTATAACCCAACCTGCAATATGTTTTTCTTCATCTCAAATAAGGGCTCAATTTTAAATTAACCTAATGTAAACTTTGGCTCTCAAGCTCACATTAAATAGCCTGATAACTTTTTTATAAGTTTCTAAAATAAGCCATTTCTTTTATGCATAGCACAAATTAAATTCCTATCAAAGCTGCTTCAGAAATAAAGGAATCTTTCCACCATCATATTTAATTTCTTCATATCTTGTGCTCATTAAATTCAGAAGTTAATAGCACATAAATAAAACATGGCTTTTAATTCATGAATTGCATGTTGAGTGCATGTATTTAAAGGCAGAGATGAAAAAATTGAGAAAAACCTGGTAAACCAAGAATGTAAATCCAGTCTTGTGCAGCTGAATAACTGGCAATTTCGGTGCTTTTATTTTAAAACAAATTATAATATCATACAGTCTTTGTGTTATGAAATTATTTTAATGTGATGGCCAGTGTTTCCTTCCTTTTTTGTCTTAAAGTATGTTAAGAAATATGTTTCCTTTCATCAGCGGCTTATGCATAGTGATGAGACACCTCGCGCAGATGCTGCGAAACTCTATCGGATGTTTGTGAGAACCAAGCAACCAGGAGTTGTTGGTGTGGCCCTCACAGTTTTACTCTACATCCTGCTGTTTATCTTGTCTTCTTCGATTTTATATTTGTACTGTCTCAGGTAAGGTGTTTGCATTATTTTGTGCTTCAGAATGTTCAGCCCACCAGGCTTCTTGTTATTCATTTCAGTTATAATGTGACTAAAGAAGGACCAACTGTATGTTACTGAAATCAAATTTTCCATGGTTATATGAAACACTTGTCATGAAAACCAGTCAAATAATATTTTTCTTTTGGAGAAGTGTTTTCTCCATAGTTGAGTGTGCTAATTTTACTATGAATCATCAAATTTGTTTTTCAAAAAAAGGGACCAACAAGAATCAAAGAGTAATCCGTTAATATCCAAGAATATTCTGAGAAATTTCTTGGGAAGCTTGTCTGCAATTCTTTTGGGCTCCTTCTTCCAATTTGGTTTCTCTCCACTTCCCATGCACTGCCAAAATCACCAGCGTCCTTCAGGTGGGATCCTGAATATCGTAAAGTTTATTTTGTCAGGTCACCAATTAGCAAGAAGAGTGTGTGTGAAAAAAAAGGTAAGAATAGCAATAAGCACAAGGCATGAAAAGGGCTAGGAAGATGTTTCACGTGCTGAGTATTCGTTTTGCTGTGTCGTAGTTTTCAGTTTGATGCCTACCTCCAAAATCCAAGGTTTTCTGTCTTGGCCTTTGTTGCCTGCACTTTTGGTATCATATCCATGAGCTTACTGACAAGACTGATGTCATGAAGATTTCCCTCATCTTTTCTTCTAGTCTCATATTTTCAGTCCTTATGCATCAATCTACAATCCATTTTGAGTTGATTTTTGTGTATGATGTAAAATAGGGTTCAATTTAATTATTTTGCATGTGACTACCCAATTTTCCCAACATTACTTGCTAAACCGTTTCGCTGTTATGTAGTCTTACCACCCATGTTGAAGATAAACTGAATGCATAGATATGGATTCATTTCTGGGCCTTCTCTTTTATTCCATTGGGCTATGCTTGTCTTTATGCTTATACTACAGTGTTTTAGATACTGCAGTTTCGTCATATAATCCATCAATTCTACTTCTGGGTATTTACCCAAAAGAACAGAAATCAGAATTTCAAGGAGATGCTAACCTTGCCATGTTCATTGCAGTACTCCTCACAATAGTCAAGAAGTGGAAACAACAAAAATATCCATTAACAAGTGACTGAATAATGAAGTCATACAAACATTGGAATATTTCAGCCATAAAAAGAAAGAAATCCTGCAATATTCAACAATGTGAATGAACCATGAGTCCATTATGCTAAGTGAAATCAGTCAGAATCATGTAAAATACACATGGTTCTGCTTAGGTGAGATCTTTAAAATAGTCCACATCATAGCAACAGTGAATAGAATGGTGGTTTCCAGGGACTGAGGGAAGGGTAAAATAGGAAACTGCCATTCAGCAGGTATGAAATTTCAGATGATTAAGTTGTAGAGATTTATTATATAAAATTGTGCCATACAGGTTACAGTATTGTACTGTGCACTTAAAAACTAAGACAGTAGATCTCATGTTAAATGTTCTCATGATTTTAAACAAGTACTAGGAAAAGGGTAGCATAGAGACCTTAGGAAGCATAGAGAACAGGAACTAACCTAGTACTGCAGGAATTGAGGAAGCAACAATGACTTCAGGGTAAATATAATGCTTGAGAAATCTTTGAAAGTTTAATGTAATTTAGCCAGAAGAAAAATAGAGATAAGCGTATTTCCAGGTAATATGTATAAAACCATATAGTCTTGAGAAACTATCATATACAACATTTGACAAATTAAAAGTATTCTGATGTTGGTTGGAGTTTAGCATATGGAGAGATGGCAGTTGGCTGAGATGAGGTTAGAAATGTGGTCAAAGACTTGATTATCCAGTTTAAGAGCTTGGAAGCTTGGATTTATTTTAAAGGTAAAATAGACATTGAAAGATCTTAATGATTTTACTTTTGGGAAGCTCACTCACCTAGTAGAAATGAAGGTAGATTTAATAGGGTCTGGGCTGGAAGCAGGAAAATCTAGTTAGAAAGCCACTTTGGTGGTCTAGGCAAGAACTGTCACAAACCTTAACTAGAGAATGACACTGGAAGTGGAAAATTGAAGTATATTTAAGAAAGAGTGAAGGGAAAGAACAGAACCTGTGACCTGCTTGGAAATTGAAGGTGAAGGAAAAGATGCCATTTAATACAAACAGGTTTTAGAGCTGGGCAGATGGGACATGGCTGTAGCTCCAAGACAGGATTCAACAAAAAGTAAATATTTATACAAGATAGAGGATGAGTTAAACTTCCATTCAGATCAACTTTGAGATATCTTTGATAGTTCTAGGGGATAATATGTCAGAAGAAGTTGGATAGAGAAAGGTATATTTCAGGGAAATTAACTCAAACTATGGACATATGGAGTTGAAGACTTGAGTTTTATTGCTTTGTAGGATAGAGGCTAAACTGCAGAGGGTTAACTGAGCACAGGATGAGAACAAAGGGTCAGTACTTATTTTTCTTTTCTCACAGAACTATGAATAAACGGAAAGGGTTAGAAAAAGATATCTTAAACAGAGTGGTTTTTAAATATGGGTGTGGTTCAAATCTATTTCTATGCAGAGATGGAAATTCTATAGAAAAGAGAACTATTGAAAATGCCTAATGTACAGTGGATAATTGAGTGACTGAGGTCTCTGAAGACACAAGGTAGAACATGAACAGAGATAATCTTGCATTTTGGAGAAAAACTGTGTCTCTTGATGTGACAGGGAAAGAGGCTGGGGCAAATGCAAATACTTGGAGGTTTGTGTTGGAGTATGGAGGGAGTTCACATATGATAGTCATTATTTGAGGAGGTGAGCTCATTCCTCAGGTCTCCCTTCAGTAGACTGATCATTCTCTGATATAGCCCTTGAATCACTAACACAGCTATAATGAAAGTGCCCAATTCTCCAGAGGGATGTGTACTGTTCAGGGCCAGGCTTGGTTTATATTTTGTCGTGTCGTAAGTACTCTATGTCATCTTTCCAGGGCACTTACTTCCCTGGGGAAAGGAAGTCTTCCCTGATCATTCAGTTTACATTTGGCTACTCTCTTGTACTATAGCCCTAGGCAAAGTTGTTCATTTGCTAGATTCTACATATTTTCTTATATGACATGGTAAAAATAACACATATGTATAGATTTATAAGCAGGTCCACATGAATAACCACTGTATTATTTTAAATGACTAGATTTTCCCAGAAAAATTAACAAAATAAAATCATAGGTCACATAGTTTAGACATTTGCAAGCAAAAATTATCAGATAATATTGTATATAATTTATTCTCACATTAATGCATCTTTTCTTATTTAAAATAAAATGAATGTTTATAGTCAGATGATTCATTGTGTGAAAGCTTCATTTTAATTATCCAGATTACTTAATAAAGTACGAAAAAGAAAGCACAGAATTTATGCTACCAAATTATTACCTTTTGCCACCTAAATGAAATAAGTGTTTGCTGTAAGATAGAACAGAAAGACTGCCCCATGGGGAGTGTAGATAGGAGTCGGATGCTCAATACTGGATGGAGAATGATTGAGGTAAAAGCCATGATGGATGGAGTATCTGGACATCATAGAGATTAACCTGGACAAACTCAGCTTAACCACATTTATACACTTACTCCTTATTGTCCTCCACGCTTAACCTGGCCTAACAGAACTGGACACAGTCAGTCATCCTAAGCAGAGTTTTGCTTGTATTTTAGAGGTAGGTGCTCTTAAGATAGTTTTTTTCTTGATAGTAACAGAGTTATAGTCATCTCCCACAGAGAAATACCTGTATATTCCATATGAATAAATAAGTCACTGCAATGCACCTGCTGAAAAATCTTGCCTTACCACTTGGCAAAGTATTTTCCCTGCAAAGGCATAATGCCGAGTAGACCAGCTCTGTGAAGAAGGCACTGTCGAGAACAGATGTCTGTGCAGGGTCTTGCTCTGGTTCAACAACAGTAAAGAGAGAAATCAGAAGACATTTTCCTGGTGAAAAGTGCCAATGGAGATTCATGCATATTGACCCACCTTAGTCAAAATGTTAAGGGATGATTCTAAGTCTTTCCGGGCCTTTGGGTGAGTGCTGTCAGCACCGTGGCAACACCGTAGCTGGGATTACGGGAACACAAGGAGATTAAGTGTGCTGTGCTGGCTGTGCATAGGGAGTTCTGTTTAGCTGTCGGTATTGTAAGTTCGACATTATAGGGACTGGTTGTGCAATCCCAAGGCTGGACCCTGTTGAGGTTGGCTGTTTTCCTCCAAGAACCTGAGTGATGCCTTACTGAAGGAATTCTACCACAAAAGCTCCCACTCCTTGTACTTCTGATAGTCAAATTGACTAGAACACCAGTTCCTTGCCTCTTTGCAAGGCTTTTAGAATTGGCACAATTATTTGGACTTGATTATATAGTTTTTGAAAAAGCATTAATATTTTAAAAGATTTTTTCCTTATTCTAGAAAGAATGCATGTTATTTAGGAAAAATTGAAGCTGTAGAAAAGAATAAAAAATAAATTTAAAAAATTGGTAATCTCACCATCTACACAAAACATTGTTAACCTTTTGGTAAATTTATTTCAGTCTTTCTCCCATGTGTCTTTAGCTTTATAAAGTGTTGATTTTCAGCTTAATGTAATATGATAAATATTTTTCTATTCTTTACTAACTTCATGAACATTTAATACCTATACAATATTTTATGCTGTATAAACAGTGTGTACTAATATAAACATTTTCTTACTGCTAGACAATAGATTGTTTCACATTTTTGTGCTTCTTATGAATAATTCTGTTGAATATCTTAAGGCACAAGGTCTAATTCACATTTAAAATTACTCTTTTAATATGATCCTAGAGATACACACATATTGTTCAGAAAGCAGAATATTTCTAACACTTGAGAACTGTTCTAAAATTATTTTCTGTGAAGACTCATGGATTTATACTTCTGTCTGTAGTAGTAGATGAGGAGACGACCAAACTATATTCACATCAGATGCTAACTCTTAAATCTAACAGAAGAAAGGGAATTCCATCCTCTAAATGTGCATTGCTTTACTAGTTCCTAAATACTCTTAAACCATACTTATTACTCTTTTACATTCCTGTTTTGTAAATTGTCTTTTAAGTATCCATTTTGCCTTTCTATAAATCATTCAAATGTTACTGTATATGTATGTGTATATACATATATATAATATATGCAAACAGTTTTTATCTTAATTTTAGCAGATATTTTCTCCATTTCCTAATTACCCTTTATTTTATTATTCTATTTTGGCAGTACTGAGGTTTGAACTCAGGGTCTTACACTTGCTTGGCAGTTGCTTTACTACTTGAGTTAATACTTTCACCAGCCTTCCTGGTGATAATTATTTTTGTGATAGGATCTTACCTTTTGCTTGACCAGACTAGACTAGGATCTTCTGATCAGGTGGGAATTGCATACCACAATGTCCATTCATTGATTGGAGATGGGGTCTCACAAACATTTTGCCTGATCTGACCTCAAACTATGGTCCTCCCAATCTCTGCCTCCCAAGTAGCTAGGATTACAAACTTGACCCACTGCAGCCTGTTAAATTTGTTTTTAATTTTTAAAAATATATATTTAAGATTTACATATGGACTTTTTGTATTATTTTATAACTTATTTAAATAATACAATTTGTAAAAAAATCTTCATTTTGAGATTTTATAATTATTTTTTTGTATTTTATAAATTTTTAATTTAATTTTTAAAGCCATGAATAGTCTATTTGATGTGGCTATATCTAAAAGGAACATCTCTTTATCTGTTACTTTACTAGTCTGTTGCTTAAGTTGATGTAATCTTGAGATATCATTTGTTTTACTCTTTTATTCTTTTTGGATTATAAAAGGCAATTTAAATTCATCACTTTATGTTTTTAGTGTGATAGACAAAGTGAACTTCTTTTTTCTAGAGCTTCTTTTGTGTTTTTTTTTTTTTGGTTTTTTTCATATTTTTTTTCTTTTATTATTCATATGTGCATACAAGGCTTGGGTCATTTCTTCCCCCTGCCCCCACCCCCTCCCTTACCACCCACTCCACCCCCTCTCTCTCCCCCCCACCCCCTCAATACCCCAAAAACTATTTTGCCCTTATTTCTAATTTTGTTGTAGAGAGAGTATAAGCAATACTAGGAAGGAACAAGGGTTTTTGCTGGTTGAGATAAGGATAGCTATACAGGGCATTGACTCACATTGATTTCCTGTGCGTGGGTGTTACCTTCTAGGCTAATTCTTTTTGATCTAACCTTTTCTCTAGTTCCTGGTCCCCTTTTCCTATTGGCCTCAGTTGCTTTAAGGTATCTGCTTTAGTTTCTCTGCGTTAAGGGCAACAAATGCTAGCTAGTTTTTTAGGTGTCTTACCTATCCTCACCCCTCCCTTGTGTGCTCTCGCTTTTATCATGTGCTCAAAGTCCAATCCCATTGTTGTGTTTGCCCTTGATCTAATGTCCACATATGAGGGAGAACATACGATTTTTGGTCTTTTGGGCCAGGCTAACCTCACTCAGAATGATGTTCTCCAATTCCATCCATTTACCAGCAAATGATAACATTTCGTTCTTCTTCATGGCTGCATAAAATTCCATTGTGTATAGATACCACATTTTCTTAATCCATTCATCAGTGGTGGGGCATCTTGGCTGTTTCCATAACTTGGCTATTGTGAATAGTGCTGCAATAAACAAGGGTGTGCAGGTGCTTCTGGAGTAACCTGTGTCACAGTCTTTTGGGTATATCCCCAAGAGTGGTATTGCTGGATCAAATGGTAGATCGATGTCTAGCTTTTTAAGTAGCCTCCAAATTTTTTTCCAAAGTGGTTGTACTAGTTTACATTCCCACCAACAGTGTAAGGGGGTTCCTTTTTCCCCCCCATCCTCGCCAACACCTGTTGTTGGTGGTGTTGCTGATGATGGCTATTCTAACAGGGGTGAGGTGGAATCTTAGTGTGGTTTTAATTTGCATTTCCTTTATTGCTAGAGATGGTGAGCATTTTTTCATGTGTTTTTTGGCCATTTGAATTTCTTTTTTTTGAGAAAGTTCTATTTAGTTCACTTGCCCATTACTTTATTGGTTCATTAGTTTTGGGAGAATTTAGTTTTTTAAGGTCCCTATATATTCTGGTTATCAGTCCTTTGTCTGATGTGTAGCTGGCAAATATTTTCTCCCACTCTGTGGGTGTTCTCTTCAGTTTAGAGACCATTTCTTTTGATGAACAGAAGCTTTTTAGTTTTATGAGGTCCCATTTATCTAGACTATCTCTTAGTTGCTGTGCTGCTGGGGTTTCGTTGAGAAAGTTCTTACCTATACCTACTAATTCCAGAGTATTTCCTACACTTTCCTGTATCAACTGTAGAGTTTTTGGTTTGATATTAAGATCCTTGATCCATTTTGAGTTAATCTTGGTATAGGGTGATATACATGGATCTAGTTTCAGTTTTTTGCAGACTGCTAACCAGTTTTCCCAGCAGTTTTTGTTGAAGAGGCTGCTATTTCTCCATCGTATATTTTTAGCTCTTTTGTCAAAGACAAGTTGCTTATAGTTGTGTGGCTTCATATCTGGGTCCTCTATTCTGTTCCACTGGTCTTCATGTCTGTTTTTGTGCCAGTACCATGCTGTTTTTATTGTTATTGCTTTGTAATATAGTTTGAAGTCAGGTATTGTGATACCTCCTGCATTGTTCTTTTGACTGAGTATTGCCTTGGCTGTTCGTGGCCTCTTGTGTTTCCATATAAATTTAACAGTAGATTTTTCAATCTCTTTAATGAATGTCATTGGAATTCTGATGGGAATTGCATTAAACATGTAGATTACTTTTGGGAGTATCGACATTTTTACTATGTTGATTCTACCAATCCATGAGCATGGGAGATCTCTCCACTTTCTATAGTCTTCCTCAATCTCTTTCTTCAGAAGTGTATAGTTTTCCTTGTAGAGGTCTTTCACATCTTTTGTTAGGTTTACACCTAGGTATTTGATTTTTTTTGAGGCTATTGTAAATGGAATTGTTTTCATACATTCTTTTTCCTTTTGCTCATTGTTAGTGTATAGAAATGCTAATGATTTTTCTATGTTGATTTTATATTCTACCTTGCTATAGCTATTGATGATGTCTAGAAGCTTCTGAGTAGAATTTTTTGGGTATTTAAGGTATAGGATCATGTCATCTGCAAATAGGGATATTTTGACAGTTTCTTTACCTATTTGTATTCCTTTTATTCCTTCTTCTTGCCTAATTGTAGAGCTTCTTTTGTGAAGTTTATTTTTTTTTTATTAAACATTTGTAAATGGCCTTTTATACAGTAACACTGTGAGGTCCATAAATGACTGGGAATGTTTGGCCTCATAGCATTCTTCCAAATAAAGCCACAGCTGATAGCATGTAAGTAGTTTAATTATAAATCCCTTATCTGAATAGTACCAAAGATCTACAGGCTGTTTACATATTTTTATAATATGCTGAGGATGAGATATCACCATTTAAATATCAGTTACATTTGTTTAAGCGTCTATATTCCTGGAAGCTGTACACAAATTCAAAAGATTGGTAGTCAAGTTAGTTAGTTTTGGGGGGTGCTTCTGTCTTCTTAATCATTGTCTTAATAGTTCCAAATAGCCTTATAAGTTTTAGCTGCTGTCATTTAGGAAAATTAATTTAGATTTAAATAATTTAAAGATAAGTTTTGATGAGAATATTATGGACATATCCATTGTCTAAGGAATGTGTATGAGATAATCAAAGACTCTCTACCTTCCCAATCAATCTTCCTTACAATGTTACTTAGTAAAGACAAAATGTAATTTAGCATGTTGAGGAAAACATTCTAAATTTTATGCAATTAACATACCTCTAAACAATTTTCATGTCCTGAAATCATCACCTGGTTTATAACCACTCTGTGCCCTAACAGGCAGAAATGGAGTATACACATTGTGACATAATTACATAGTATTAGACCTAATTATTTTTGGTGGCACTGAGGTTTGAACTCAGGGCTTTCTGCTTTCTAGACAGGTGCTTCTCTTACATCATAGCTCCAGTACTTTTTGCTGTGATTATTTTGCAGGTAGGGTCTTGTTTTGTTTGCCCTGGCCAGCCTGGACCATGAGCCTCCTGATTTACACTTCCTGCTGTAGCTGAGATGACAGGCATGCACCACCATGTTCAGCTTTTATCCATTGAGATGCGGTCTTGCAAAGTTGCTTTTGCTTGGGCTGGCCTGGAACCACAACCCTCTCGATCTCAGCCTCCCATTTAGCTTGGGATGGCAGATGCACTCCAGAGATAATAGGGCTTATTTTAAAGGTTTAGATTTTTGTCAGTTCCAGGGACCTGACTGATTGTCAGAGACATGGCTCATTGCTGGGTGTCCATATACTCAGTGTTTCCCCATCTACTCCTTAGACCCCAGCTCCTCTGTGGACAGTTGAGCCGAGTTGTATGCTGACTCTTCTGTCTTTTCTAAGCAGAGAGAGTGTTTTGTTTCTGCCCACTTATCTCCATATATAGTTGCAAGAGGCTGAGAGAAAAACTGAACAGCCCTTGACATGATGGTTTTTCTCTCATAAAGACAAAATAAAAGCTGTCAGTTAAAACCTACCAGGAATAGGTCACTTCATGAATTGAGTTTTGGTAAATTACCCTGCTTCTAATATCTCTAGGATTAACAACACAAAACAAAATAATCTGCAGGAACTTCTGCTTTCATCCCAGGTATATAGAAAACAGGGCTTGTGAGTTTTGCTAAGCAGGTGTCAAGAAGATATGAGTACCTGGATAAAAAGACAAGGTGCAGATAATCTGCCAGCACAGCCCAAATCCCTGGCTTGAGCTTGTTTTAGGTCACTGGAGTGAGAGGTTTCCCTTTTCCCTTTACACAAATACTTGCATCTTACATAAATAGTTGAATCTTCATTAACTAGCACCACTCTGCACTCCTCCCAATCTGTGTTTTATATAACTCTGAAAAGCCTCCTGAAGAATTTTTATCATCCTTACCACTAAAACAATTGGACAAATCAATACCAAACAAATAGAACAAATACTTTCGTTTGTTGCCACAAACTATGGAGGAATACATGTGAATAAAACTAATGAATTGGACTCTCTGCATCTTGTATTTTGATATTATATAAGTATTCAAATTAAAATGAAAAGAAATATTGTTGCAAGATAACATGAAACTTGGACTGAGGGCAAGGCTGTTGACCCTTTTGCCCTCTGTAATTTAACAAAGTGCCTGGAATACAACAAATATTGTATTCCATATTGTATCCATGTATGCAAGCATGGATAAATAAATGAATAAATTTGCTTAGGTAGTGAAGATACATCTTCCATTTCAAATACAGGATACATGTTCAAATGACCACTTTTCCCCAGTGTTCTTTTTTTCCCCATTTTAAACTCTCAGCTGGAATATATGAAGTGTGGAAAGTATATATACAACTCTCATGTAGGTTAGTTTGCTTTATAAACGTACTCAAAATCAGTTTTTAGCTTGACAATTTTGTCAATATTCAACTTAAAAAAGTCAGTTCAATATTGAAGGAGATGTCTAACGGTGTCCAAACAGTGCTGGCAGTGGGGAATACAGAAACATTTACTTAATGTACTTTAAAAATGCAAAGAACCCAGGAATGTGATAACCATCTCATAGATACCAAATGAAATTCCCTAACTCCCTTCTTGACAATCCTCTGCTCTGACTTGGTATATCAAGTCTCAATTCTACTATCTTCAGCTCTGTCCTCTGCCTCCCTGCCCAAATAGTCTTTTCTCTCTAATGATCTGCTAAGTAGGTTAATATCAGGTATGCTTAGGTGCTCAGAACTGCAAATAGGTTCCTAGTGATCATGGTCACACCTGCAAAGGAGTTGTCATCCTGCAACTGAAGGAAGAGAGAAGGTTCCTGTGCTGTTAGGTTGGCTCAGTGCTTGAACATCAATCATTGGTCTCTTTGCCCTTGGCCTTGATCATTTGTCAGCACTGTGCTTTCTCAGTGGCTAAGACCTCACGGATGAATTCAGTTTGAGAAAGTGCTGCCACACTTCTCTTTGCAGTTTGGGTTTTGCTGGGACAGATCCTAAAAGAGATATACCTACACAATAAACTACTCTCAAAGGAGTATCATGAGCCTATCCTTCAAACTGACCCTTAGAAACAATAGAATTCTAACCTTAACCAACATAATATTAGGTCTCAGAATATTCTAAGAATCTGAAATTCCATTGTGGGCTGGAGGCATGACTCACTTGATACAACATTTGCGTAACAAGCATAATTCCCCAAGTTCAAACCCCAGCACAGCAAAAAATTTAAAAATTACATCATATACACCATGGATTGGCATGTGGGGATGACACAGAGGACTCTTACTTTATGGCATTGTTCTTGGCAATGAGTTCTTGACTGTGAAACCAAAAGTACAGAAAAAAAATCCAAAAAATATATATTGTATTACATCAAACTTGAAATTTTATATTCATGAAAGGAAATAATAAAATAAAAAGATAACATACAGAATAGGATAAAATAATTAAAAGTCATATATCTGATAAGATGATACTATTCAGAATATATAATAAATTTCTTCAACTTAGTAATGAAAAATTTAAAACTCATCAAAGGAATTGAAGAGACATTTCTCTAAAGAAAATAAAAAATGGCTCATAAGCACATGAATAGGTTCTCAAGCATCACTAACTATTAGGGAAATGCAAATCAAAACCAAGATGAGATATCACCTCATACCCAATAGAATTATCACTTTCAAAAGAACAGAAATAATAAAAAAATGCGGAGAAGTTGGCACTCTTGTCCAGTATTTGTGGGAACAGAAAATAATGGGTGGTTCACGCCTGTTATCTTAGCTACTCAGGAGACAGAGATCAAGAGAATTGTGGTTCAAAGCCAGTTGTGACAAACAGTTTTACAAGACCCTATTTCAAAAAAACCTTTCACACACAAAAATGCTGCCATTATGTAAAAGAACATAGAGGTTCCTCAAAAAATTAAAAATAGAATTACCATATGACCTATTAATCCCACTTCTGCATATATATTGCAAAGACTTGAAAGCATTGCATTTAAGAGATGTCTGCATACCCATGTTCATTTCAGCATTATTCACAATTAACCAAGAGGTGGAAATACCCAAATGTTCACTAACAGATAACTGGTTAAAGGAAATGTGATATGTACATACAATGAGATATTATGCAAACCTGAAGGGAAAGGGAATTCTGTCATGTGCTATCATTGATGAGCATCAGTTATACTATGCTATGTGAAATAAGCCCAGCAAATTCTATATCTTTCCATTCATATGAGGTATCTAAAATAGTCACAATAGACATGGAAAGAAAAACCAAGGAGTCGAGGATGATGAATTAGTGTTTAGTGGCTATGGAGTTTCAGTGTTGCACACAGATATGAATATACGTAACACCACTGAACAATACACATAAAAATGATTAATATTGTAAAAAAAATCACATTTGTGGTTAACCTTCTGGTAATGAATGAATTGGTGTGATAGTTCATTTCCTGACTTGGAGATAGGACTGGCCTGAATTCTGGCTCTGTCATTTACCAGTTACATGACCTTAGACAGTGCTTTTAGCTCCTTTATTCTGTTTCTTTATCTTTAAAAATATAGATAATAAAGTCAGGCTTAAAATTCCAAGGAATACACTTAATCTATGGAAGATTTGTATGTATTCAGTAAATACAATAAATACAAATAGTATTTCCTTAGGAAACAAATTGATTTATTTAGCCTATTTCTAGCTGAACTGTAACTTTGACAAGTATTTTTAGTTCTAAAATTTAGTTTTTCAAAGTAAATCTAAATTTAACAATTTAGAACTTTTAATTAATGTTGACAACCCCACATATACATATTCCAAAGAGACTTCAAAATTGAAATATGAAAAATAAACTTAGTCTTTTCAAATAAAAGATCTCATACAGGGTTCCCTATCTGAGTAAATGCCAATATCGCTTATATAGTATGAAGGAGGTAGGAGAGAGAGAGAAGAGAAAGAAAGAAAAACAAAGAAAGGAGGAGGAGGAGAGGGAAGGAGGAAGGGAGGAAAGAAGGAAGGAGGACAAAGGGAAGAAAGGAGAGAAGGAAGGAAACCTGGATGCTATCCTCAAATCTCCCTTCTCTGTCACCTTTCTTGTCCACTATCTCCACATTTTAGAAATTCCTGAACTGTTGGGTTTGTTCATTTAGCTGTATCTAAAAAAAAGCAATTTGCCCTGACCAATATGCCCCATCTCACCCTATCTTATTCTAGCACCAGCTGTCAAACAATCCTCTTCATACTCCTTCTTGCTCCCTTCAGTCTGTTCTCCTCACTCTTACCAGAATGATTCTTAAGCTGGAAGAGATATTACTCTTTTCTTAAACCTAGGTAAAGCCTTCCTGATGCAAGTAAGTGCCCACTGTCTTGGAGGTCCTGCTAACCTTGCCTACATCACATTACTGCAACTGTACCATCTCCCCTGTTCCCAGAACCTGATGTACAATTGGCACATGTGAATATTTGTTGACTGAGGGAATAAATCAGTGAGGAATGAATAAAAAGCATGATTGTTCCTTACAAACTTGAGATGACACAACCTCATAACTAGACACCTATCACAGTACTGTCTCTGGAAGTGGGCACTGTGTGCACATTTTTATTTTCTGAGTTTTTTCTTTTTTCTGAAATTTTGTTTCCTTTCTTCTCTCTCTTCTTCATGACTCCCTCACATTTCTGTTTTCCTCTGTTCAGTATGTTTTCAAAACAAATCCATGTGAATTTCAACTGTTATTAAGTAGAATGGTGTGTATTGAAGGATTAAAAAAAAAACTAATAAAACCTGTCTTCATATGTCATGCACCTCATTTAAAGTGTTTTGACAGTTCTGCTAAAGAATATGTAAGTTTTCACAGATAAAAAATGGAATGAATTTTAGCAATGAGATACAGGTTATACTAAGAGAAGTGTAACAATTTATTACTGTGTTCAGAGTTATTCCCGTATCATTCTCATGCATGCCAGTGAATAAATGTTTTCGGACTTGTATCAGAAGTACATTCACTACCACATGTGTAAAGTCACACAGACAAACTCAATTGAAACTTTTGGAGTCAGAAATTATTCTTATTCTTCATATAGATATTTGCATTTAGACCTATTTAAAGTTATGGATTCCATCCTTTTCATGACCCTTAAAATAGTGAAGTAGCTAAATGTTCACACTTGTCCTTTTTAGTTTTAAAAGAAATGTCACATACTAGGTTTCTGTAAATGACCCACATTCAGATGTGAACCAAACATAATAGCTTCTGCCACTCACCAAGCAATGAATTGCTGCAAATGTAGGACACAGGGCAGAGGACTTGGTAAATTGCTTTGTTTCATTGGCCATCGTCAGAACCTGTGGCATAATATGTGACCTATTTCTACAAACAGTAATGCCTAAGGCTTTGCAGACAGGTGGAGTGTAGTTTCTCTTTAATTACATTTTGAAGAAATAATTTAAAAATACAAAATTTTCAGACATATTGAATAATAATTATACTTTTAAAGAAAATCCAAATTTGTAACCATCACCAACTAATATTGTGATGTTCAATACAATATTGTAAAATTTTAGCTTTTAATTAAAGTCTCAAACCCACAAAAATTGCAAGAAGAGTACAATAAGTTGTATGTCCCTCTCCTTGATTCATTAATTATTAAAATTTTTTTTATATTTTCTTTTACTCTTCTCTCACCTAATATTTTCCAATATCTTCAACTTTATATAATTCAATTTGATATTCATATATACACACAACCAAATAATGGCAAGTGACTAAAAATGTGTGTTCTGGCCTACACTTTGAATATGATCTTGAAAATTCAACAATATTTTGTTGAATGACTCTCTAAGATTGTATATATAGAAAAAATAGGATTTTTTTGCTTTTTCATCAATGTCACCAATATACAATTTGTTAAGGTAATTAGAACTGTTTTACATGGTTTTCTTTTTTCAGAAATTCACCAAACATTTTATTATGATCTTTAACTTTCTGAAGAAAGCCTCAATAGTGGAGTTTCGAAATACACACAAAAGCATAAAATATCCTTTTATCCCAAAGAATAATGTAATTCACTTTTAGATATGTGTTGTACTTCTAGAATAATTATGTCATCAAAAGTTATCTAATTATCAATGTTCAACTTATTTATTTTCATTTTGTATATACAATCACAGAGTGTTTTCCCCTTGTTTGTATAGACTAGCTTTATAGCGCTGTAAAATATGCTAAAAACTATCAAAGGTTGGTAAATTGACTCATTAACATCTCATCATGAAGCTTTTCATTGGAAAATGCCACCCAAAATGGCAAGAAAAAAATTTTAAGCAAAACTAAGATGCAATTAATCTTTGTACAGCTTTCCATATTCCAATGTACCATTTTGTTCTCTGTCAAAACATTTGTTAACTGTCCTGTAAATGCAGGCTTTGATTTTTACATAATTATTCTTTCACACAGAATGAAAGAGAAGTAAAAAGAAGACAGATATTTTCTGGGCAAAAGGAACAGAAGCCAGCAGAAACAGGACTGTGATTCCTAATTAATTCAAAGTTAATTGCATTGTTGATAATCTTGCACTTAAAATCTTCATATAGAAAATGTTTATGGCAGCAAATTGACAGTAATTTAACAACATTAAATCTTACCACCATTAAAAGGAAAAGATGAATGTTACATTAAACAAGCTTAAGAGAATGGTAAAGACTAGTTCTTATTTAAAACACCAACTAGTAAATCATTTGAATGTCTGACCTATAATCTTGAAGCATATCAAAAGCAGGAGGTGCATTTCAAGATGGTACCAGGTAGACTGGAGATGTAGTTCACTGGTAGGGCACTTGCAAAGAACTGAGTTTGATCCCTGGCACCACAAAAAAGTTTTCAAGATGGTGCCATGCCATATGCCCAGTCTTGGGCTGTTAGTTATATTGAATGTCAGTTTTACTTTTTTTTTTGATGTGATGAATGCAAAATTGTCAAAAAATGAAAAAGGCACAAAGATGTTTATTTGGCAATGGAAATCAAAAAATCTATTTTAGAAAAAGTTGGGATAGAGGTAGTTAAATGAAGATGCTAGCTATATCAGTTATTTTGAGTCAGCATGATAGGACAAAATGAACGTTGGCATTAGTTCTGATTTTAAATTCTGTATTTGTTATTTATAATCAGTAAGAGTGATGTTTTTAAATCATAGTGTATTAATAAAAAGTCAGGATTAAGGTAAGGCTAGAATAACACAATGGATGTGAATTAGACTGCCATTATAATGGGCAATCCATGAATTCTAGTATTGATCATCTAGACAAAAAAAAAAAAAACCTAATAATTTTGACCACTGAAAATACTTCCAGTTCTCCACTCTGAATGTGTAGAATTATCCACAGTTCTGTAGGATACTGAAATATATTAATAGTTCAATTTATAGCTCAGGCATTTGTTAAAAACTTCTGGCCAGGTATGTATCGACACTGGTGCTCGAGGGACTGTTACCAGTACAATTCTGTGCTTAAATTAGTTCCAGGTCTATGGAGAGAGACAAGAGTATGCCAGGTCTCAGAATAAATATGCTGTTCCCCCAGGGCTTTAATTTTACTCTGTGTTTTGACAAATAAAACATGGATTAAGAGTAGTATACACAATTACTCTTCTCTGTCTTTAGGGTTACTTAGTGGAAAAAGCTTACAAACATTGACCTAATTAATGTCTGTAATGCTCGTGTACATATTACTTAGCAGTATCTAAGAATTAATGGAATTTCTACCACAGGGACACTAAAATCAACTTATGGAGGAAGAAGGAATCCAAATTTAATTTTCTTTAGACAAATTCCTAACATTTGAACTAATTTAGATATTTAGAATACTATCCAATGGTGGATTATTCCTCAGTTTTCTGCAATCTGACATTTAGGATGTCAAAAAATCAGAATCATTAGGGTTATAGGAAGTAACCTCAAAAGCAACCAGTTTGTTTTTGTGGGGTATAATAATGAGTTGAGAAAATAATTAAATAAATTCTGAAATCTTAGTTATCATATAATTTCTGAAAAAGGAATGGAAAAATGAACTTAATAACTATAAATTGATAAGAGAAATATAAATTGCCTAATACTTTAGAAGAAATATAAGATTTGGCAAAAGTAAAAACAGCAAACAGATGACCTTGTCCTTAGGTTACACAATGATTCTTGGGTATTAAAAAAGTAGAACCAGCTAATAGATGACCTTGTCCATAGGTTGCACAATGACTGTTGGGTATTAGATGCATTTCAGCACATCCACAGTGAAGAAACCAAGTTCTTCATACCATATGACTTAGAGATTTCCAATCAGGAGCTCAGTTACATAGTGAAAAGAGCTGTGCAATGGAGAGGGATTAACGGTGAAAGAAGGAAGGTAAGGTGGCTTGAAGTCTACTTGTTTTTTGACTATAGAAGAAACTCCCTCAGTTAGCACATCAGCACATAAATTTTTTATGCTGTTGTCTAAGGTATTTACTATTGTATTTGCCACCAAATTTTGCAACCTGATTTTACATTGTTTCCTTTTTATTAGTCAAAAGGAGGAGAAGAGATTAGATGGTTCTTATAGTTTGATGCTATTATTTTTCAAATGTGTGTGTGTGTGTGTGTTCACATGTACTATATGACAAAACTACAGAGGGTGGTAAAGAATGCAACAGAAGCTAGTAATAGAATTTCTGCACACAGAGTGATTTTTGGCTTTAATTTAACCTTGGGTAGGCAGGAGGAAGGGAGTGTGCTCTTTTGATGGCTCTGCTGGTCAGGCCCCTGAATTCTCTTCCCTCTTTCAGAAATCTTCCTTTGAGACATTTTTTTTTTTTGGGTGATGGGGAGCTCCATTTCCTTCATCAGCTTCTTCTATCTCAGTTCCTTCCAGAGTTGTGAATCTTGTTTCTTCCTTTTCATGTTGTACTTTGTCCTTTTGTTAACTTTCTTTTAAATTTTCTTCGACATGTTGAAGATTCTCAAATATATATCTAGAGGCTATACCTCCCCGCTGTGTCCCAAAATATATAACCCAGTAGCTTTCTTGATGTCTTCAGATAGAGATGGATGGTCCAAAGATACTTAAATTCCATGATGACATCTAAACAAAATCTATTCACCACATATTGTTTAACTAATACATGAATTTTACCTATATCAAAAACTCAGCATTTGCAGTTCTGTAATCTTTGTATATAATATTTTCATCTATTCTGAATCACAATGGACCAAAACTCCAGTCCAGCCTGGACTTTCTCTTGTGTCCTAGACTTTTATTTGATCATCAGGTCTTATATAATTTACGCTCTTATTGTCTTCTGTTCTCTAATTCATTTGTTACAGCATAGATCCAGTCCTTCAATATTCAACTGCTAAGGAACAAATAGTACTTGGTTAACTACTCTCTCTATACTCAGACTGAATGTGGTTGCCCCACCTTCATGCTGTGGATGAATTAATTCTGCACTCTTGTTACAGTGACATTTCTACCATGTAAATGTGACCCTGCATTCCTCTGTCATAATCCCTTCAGTAATTTTCATTGCCTGGAGAACAAAAACCAAAATTCTTACTACTGCATAACTGCATTTGCAGTGATTCTTTCCTACATTGTCAGTCACACCTCCTGTGTCCCCATTTCCTCCCAGCAATTCCTGCTCAAAACACATCTTTTCAAAAATAGGAATATAACCTACTATATTGATACTGGGTTTTGATCTTGAGTTCGTGGATGATTGGAAACACTGTACCAGTAGTTAAGAGTTAAAGCAAGCACAAAGTACTTTCTTGAAAGGATAGCAAATTTCCCTGCACCGAAGGGGCTTAGCGTAGCTGGAATCTAAGAGTGATATAGGGCTCTTCCTGGCGTAGGTCCAACTATTCTACCTTGAAATTATATTTGTGATTGGTTGGCACCTAATCAACTTCTCACTGAACCTGGCCAGTTGCCCATTCACCTCCTTAACAAACAGAACATTTCAAGGTCTGGTCAGACCATCCTGGCTTTGGAGCCCACTTTGCAGCTGCATTTTGTTATTTTGGTGAGTCTTGTTACTTCTGTGAGAAACCTGTTGTTTTGCACACCCCTTTAGATGTCTGCTTCTAAAGTGTCTCCCTCACCCAAAATGGAATCACCTCTGTCATTGCTTCCTTTACAATATAAATAGTTTTTCTAAACATGTCATTTTTTTTCTCATTCCAGTGCATTGCTCTATTTGGTGGGCCCCTCCAACTCCTCCTATACAACTTGACCAACTGATTCACCTCCAGGGTTCAGCTCAAGTGCCTTCTCTGTGGACTCAACACATACAGGACCACTTGCTTTCTATTAAAAAAAGGAGTCTTTTATCTGACTCTTCTAGCATCTCACACATAATTTGAGAATTACCTGGTCATATGTTCCCCTTTCTTTTGGACCAAAATCTCCTTGTAGAATAAAGAGATTTCTCCATCTTTATGTCCTCAGTCTCTGACAGAGTCTCTGAAATATAGCATCTACTCATCAGCTATTTGTTCAACAAATAAAGGATGGATGCGTGAATGGTTGAATAATTAAACATAATTAATTTGCCCAAAGAGTGAACACATAATGTACTTCACCCAATTTCCTACCTGACAGAAACTTAAACATCAATTCTTTAGAAAATTTCATATAGCTTCTCTCTACTCAATATGCCTTGAATTCTGTGTAGTGTATAGTTAATATAACAGTACTGCAGACATTAACAAGACCACTATCCCGGAATTGAAGCAAAGCACGCTTCACTTTACCAAATATTAATCTTGTTTATTCTTGAAAAAAATCCTTCAAAAACAGCAAGATTTTTAAAGATGCAAGATTATTCAGTTGAACAATAGTATCTAAAAGAAAAAAATAGCAAAAAAAGGTATTTGAAGATGTATTAATTCTGTTTTAGCAAGGGAGGAGGGGGAGAGAGAGAGAAACTAATGCTTAGATGTTAGGAGGAAAGTTCAAGGGTGTTGTGTACTTATTTAATATTTATGTTGCCCTTCTTTGTAAAATGACTTTGCTGACCCACGATGAGCAAGAGTAGAGATTAGGAGGAGACCTCAAACTGTTACTGTCCATTATCCTGTCTGTACACAGTCAAATAGATTAAAGAAAAAAATAATTTGATTAGATGTAATTAAACAATTTAACCAAACTCCTTGGATTTTTTTGGCTTGGATTCAGTTGGGTCATTACTAGAAAAATGATTTCTATGCTCTTTACAAAACATATAGGCAAAACATATAGACAGCCTCCTTCAAAGGCGGGAGCCACAGAGATGATTATGCAAATAATTCAAAAATCCATAGAACATCTGTTACTTCATGTTTTGAGCATTATGTTTGTTAAGCATACACAAACGCCCCCAACCTTAAATGTGTGTGAGTGTGTGTGTAGTGTGTGTGTGTGTGTGTGTGTGTGTGTATATAATATTATATATTACTTGTTTTTATGTGGATATTTACATCATGAAGCTTTTCTCTTATGATCAATTTTTGTATGTTATTCTTATGCTTCTATATTTGCTTGTTTAGTTTATTTCAATAAGGAAGCAAGGTTGCCTTGTTGAATAATTGATGCTCTAATCTCCAGCTATAATGCCAGTTTAATTGAGAACAATTACCAATAATCTAAAATGCCAAATTAACAGTTAAGTAGCCATCTTAATATAAAGGTATTTCAAATAAGTAATCTAGAATTCTTATGCTCTAAACATTTGATCTAGATTTTTGCCATAGTGTTATTAAGCACATGCTTCTCATTTTTATTATCTGGATAAAAAATTGCCCATAAATGGAGACTTTATACTTTGCTTAATTTCCTTTTATTAAATTGATAAATGCAAAAGCACAGAGCACATTTACAGTATGATGAGAATTTAGGATTATTGCATTTTATAATTTTTATATTGTTCATACATATAATTTGTCATTTGTGCAAAGACAGCCAGATGATAATTTCAAAGTACTTTCTCTATTTTTTGATAAGGAAAAGGTCACTTTCAGTAGCTAGAAAAGACATCATTCTATTAAACTAATTTGCCTACATGCAAATTTTGTCATTTTTACCTCATTAACTATTTATCATAGAGTAAAAAAATATATATTCATGAAGGGGCAGCTCACAGCCTGATGGAGCTGGAACTAATATTTTGCAACTCTAATGATTTTTTGCATCCTTAATTAGATAGCATAAGGTTGATATGATTAGGTCAGGATGTAGTGTTTTTCATTAAAATACATTTTAGAAGCTGTATTCATAATCTGCCCTTGCAATTAAATAATGAGCCTATGAATTTAATATTATCGACCCAATTATTATCCCATGCAAACGTATACCTTTAATAAATTTGTGCCGTAGGACCTTCATTAGCAAGAGAAAGAATGATATTTCTAAGTACATAGATTGAATAGCTATGGTTAAACTTATATAATGGTTTAAAATATATCAAGAAGCAAAGCTGCAATATCTAGGCATTTAATTCCAAAATATGCCTTACTATTTGTTGAAGACTAATTTACATTGTAATTGTTTCCTTAAAGAAACTACCAGTTTAAAACCACCTTTTGAAGCTCATAAAAATAGGATATTAGGTGGAGATAGAAGGTTAGAATCAATTGTGCATCATGGGACCACACTGTGCAAATTTAGAGATCCATTCAAGAGCAAAATTGGAACACATAATATATGATGTGTCCCTTCTCAAAAGTCTATATTACCCACAAACAAGCACATATATGAAAGTAATGATGACTATTATTTTTGTTGTATGTCCGAATAGTTTTTGTTAATAGAGGGCTATACAGTCGAAGTGTATAAGATACTCTGAGAAGGAACTGTCTGTAGCTTACCTTGAATCTGCATACATGCCCATAGAAACAAACTGGTAACTCTTCTTTTTATGAGTTGTTATGGATCTACTACCACTTTTATGAACTAGGACAGTGAATGCAAAGACTATTTGACATCTCAGTTCATTCTTCATGAAATTCTATTAAGAATATTGTATACAATTTATAATGTTTTAAAAAAGGAGACAAGAAAACTGAATCCATGTTTAATAATGATTTTTGCAGAGAAGTAAAAATAAGGACTGCATATCGTAAACTTCAAATAGTATGTTGGGGGGATTCTAGCATTTTCCTAGGAGTGCTCCTTTATACTTGGGGAAGGCAGGCAGTTTGGAAAAAAGCTTTCATCAGGGACATACAATATCTGATAGTAGTCAAACAGATAAAATGAAAGTGTGGGTGTTTGGAGTGGAGACACTAAGACTTTCCCATTCAAAAGGAGATAGTCCATGGAAGTATAATAACAGAAAATACAAAGGCAAATTTGGAAACTGGGGGAAATTTGTTTGAGCTGCAGCAAAGGACAGAAGCATGGAGTTCAGCTAGGAGAGGCAGACTAAGAACTGGAAGTTTCCCCATAGTAGGAGGACTACATTTTTGACCCAGTCTATGGGAAGCCACTTATTTTTTTTAAAAAAGAAGTAACTCATTCATTTAAGAAATTGGATCATCTTTGCACTGAAGTCTATAAACTTATTTTAAATGTTAAAAGTTTTGCTCCTTAGGAAGTAGTTTGATGTGCATTTAATCTTTCATCATTAGGAGTTATTTCTTCATTGAATGTCTAAATTCTCCATAGGGTATTCCAACTATCAAATTCAATTCTATCCCACCATCACTTATGAGTTGTTTTTGTATGTCATTGAGTATTGCTCATTTGGACCTGCAGTGGAGGGGTGGGCCCAAGCCATTGAGCAGTTCCTCAGTTTGAAGGGACATAAAAGCAAGAAAGGATGAATAAAAAGCCAAATTGTACTTAACCATTTTTTTAAGTTTTTCTAGTTATTTTTAATTCAAGATAATAGCTGGGTAACCTTTGACTTTACTAAATAAAACGTTTAAAACATTTTTTTCTACTCTCTGAAGTAGAATACTTTTTTCTGTTTTCTGTATTAGCATTAACAATATTTTCCTCTATAAATTGCATATAATTTTTTCTCATTTAAGCAAGGAAAGTACTTAATTAGGAGTGGAGTGTGGGAGCATGTTGATTTGGAATCCAGGAGTGTCCCTAAATCCAAAACAGTAGATAAGAGAATGGTGGCTGCAAAACAAAGAATGCCGATTCTTTGATAAGAGAAGGTCAGAAGTAGAGATCTACTTTAGTTAGAACCGAAAAGCATCAGAGTTAAGGTAACAAATGGCCCAGATGCAACACTTCCAGTGCTCTGATTATGGTTCCAGTGGAATTTTGTACTCACAGACTTTACCTGTGGTGGATCCCATCTTTAAATTGACTAAACAGCTTATGAGACTAAATACCAAGCACTGACCTCCATTCTTTTCTGTAAAGACCATATTTCAGTGAATGCAATCTAAAAATATGTCAAAGTGATCTTAGCCAAAGTAGTGCTGCTCAGTAATCAAGTATATAGTCTGAATTCTATATCTAATATCTAATATTGTTTCATTCTTTTGCTAGCCAAATTCCCAATTCCACATCACAATGTCAGTTATCTTTTAAAGATGTTTTCATTGGGATGTGGACTATGATAAAAGCAATTAAGATTATACAAATTAAATTCCAGCTCATGTGCAATGAGGAGTTTGATAATAATCCAACGAATGTGAAAGTAGAAATTGTAGCTACAATTAAAAGTGTATAAGCAGGATGATTTTTAAAAGGCACAGCAATAGACATTTCTCTTTTGCTATTTTTTAAAGTCATAATAAAGTAGTCACAGAGGAAAATGTTCTGACTTGGTAGGGTAATCATGGTGAAAGGAGAAACTTTTCTTTTTATTCTCTGAGCATCTAGGATGTTTGTTTATAAGGTACTCACTGTATCGTTAAGCTTTTGAAAGGCCATTTGGCTATAGTGAGATTGATCTCTATTATAAAATGAAAATGATAGATAACAACCACAGAAAAGAATAAATAGGAACTTTCTGAAGATACCTCAAATGTTTGGGCTTTAAGATTGACAAAGACCCATTACATTTGCTAAGTACTTCCCCCCCTTAATTTTAACATCATTTCTATTTGAAGTGAAGTGTAATCCATATGTTTTTGATTCATTAACACTTAATTTGTTAGCATCCTTTACTGGAGTGCTATGTAGCAGTCTTTTCATCTTTTTTATAAGCTTATGTTCCTCAGACACAGGAAATCAAGTTTTTCTAAGAGTAAACAAACTTGAACTGAAAGAGACACAAGGGAGCTTTGTTTGTAGCACAGCACCTATTAGCTTTGAACTACTTCTGTACTTGGTATGCAAATTTTTCTTTAGAGTTCCCTAAGAATGAGATGTATTTGTAATTAACTGAGATTCAATATGCAGCTTCCTATTTTATTATTTACCGAATTTTCCTACTATCCTATGTTAATTTCTCTTCATGATGAAACAGCCAACTACTAACATATTAATGAGCAAGTCATTAATGATAGTTATTTAATTACCATCTTCTTATTTATTCTCGTTAATAATGCAGGAGCTACTTATCTTTTAATAATTATGTGGTAGGAAATGAAGTTTAATGTGCAGCATTAAACAATGTTCTTTTCTCTTTGGAAGTACAATGTTCCTTACTAGGGAGAATGAAAGTCAATTACTTTTTTTGTGTCATTACTGATTCTTGAGAAACACAAGTCCTCCAACATTGCTTGTGTGTGTATAGATTTTAATGAGACTAAAGTACAACTTCTTCAAAATATTCTCTCCTATTGACTTAAGTCCATTTTAGCTTATCTAATTACTACTATGGGCCATTCTTTGGGCTCTTAACAAGTCACAAACCTTGGATAAATCAGTTTTTCAAACATGTCAACAGAATATCATTACCTGATAAGAGAACTCACTCTTACTTTTAGTTGATTGGTCCAAGAGAAGAAAAAAAAATCTTAGAGTGTAAGTCTTATTTTCTTAGGCATGAAGGAAAATGAGAAATATTACCATGGACTAGACACTGTATAAGCAATTTATATGTTGATTCACTTAATTATCATAGCAAATATATGTGGTTGGTATTATTTTCATTTTACAGATGAGAAAACTGAGGCTTAGAGATATTGGTTTACTTTATTCATTAATTTATGTATTTATTTACCCCCCATGTTTTATCAATCTAGGGTTTGAATTCAGGGCTTCCTGCTTGCTGGGTAGGTGCTCTACCACTTGAGCAGTGCCTCCAGTCCTTTTTGCTATGGTTATTTTGAAGATAGGATCTTGTTTTTTGCCCGGTTGTGCCTGGACTGTGATCCTCATATTTCATATTTCTCACCATCATCGCTGGGATGACAGTGTGCCTCACTACACATACCTTTTTTTCTGTTGAGATGGGTCTCAGAAAATTTTTTGCCTGAACTGGCCTGATAGGGCAATCCTTCTGATCTCAGCCTCCCAAGTAAATAGGATGAGCCACTGGCACCTGGTTTAATAATTTTTGATAAACTAAGCAATTTTCATAGGTGCAAATTAAAGTGAAATAAAATGATAAGGTCTTTTCTCTCATTTTACAATGGAGAAGATAAATAGGTGAGAAAATCATAGTCATACAGCAAGGTAGCAGATTGCTCAGCCCTGGGCTGAGTGATATGGTGGTGGATGGAGCAAAGATGGTGCTAACCCATTTTAAGGTGCCATGGATAAGATAATGAAGGTGGTATTTAAGATGAATAAGTATTCCAGGACAAATTAGGGACCAAAAGAAAGATACTCAAGAAGAGGATGAAATATGTTATTTTGAAAAATTAAAGAGTTTACTATGGCTGGGACATAACTAATGTATTAAATGCAGGGCCCAAAGTCTGGATTGTTAGCTAAGAAATGAACAGGGGCAAAGTGGCTGGATTTAGTTTGGCCACATGATTTCCTGATTGGTTGTTATAATTTGCCAGTTATGGAGTCAGGATAATTTGCCAATACCTCAGCTCTGTGTTTTTCCAGATAAGGCTAGCTCCCTGCCCACCACCCACACTTCCAAATAAGCAAGCCCTCTTGTGCCAACCCATTCCACATTCAATGAAAAAAAGACCTCCCATTGAATTGCAAAAAGAAATGGTTTAACCCTTTTTTTCTTTCTATGTATCTTTCTAAACCTCTGTAATACTTTGAGTTGTAAAACTTCTAGGATCTCTTTCACATAATTTAGAAAAATAAGCACAAGACTTCAGATAATGATAGGATAACTGATGGTACTAATGACTGATTTGTCCTCATCCATCATTTCATTGAAATCATAAAAATGCTCCAAGATGCACAAACAGGAACCTATAAGAAATGAATGAATGATAGAAAATGTAGGCTCAAACACTAGAATATCAGTTAATATTTTCCATGCTTTGCATAATTTTCACTATCTACAAAAAAATTCAGTAGCCAAATCTGTGACCCATGAAATAGCATAACTGAACTAAGTAGGGAAAATAAAGAATTTATTCCCTGTCTTCCCACCCCCAACAAAAATCACCAATATGCACCCACATGTATAATGAGACTCTGTCTTTGGTCCACATGAAGTCCAGATGACCACAATTTGACTGGGCAGGATGTACTTTATGGTATGTGTCAGAATTATTTCAAAATTCTACATTTCCATTTTTTTCTTATTAGTACCCCATATTCTGTGCATTCAAAACCCACACTTTCCCATATCTCAAGGTGAAATAGTACAAAAAATGATTCATGGTGTATGGTAAAGTTAAGTCACAAATTAGAAGGGAAGAAGAAAGGAAGATAAAGATTAGAAGCTCAACCTAGAAGCTGGAAAAACTGAAATGAATATGCAAAACTTTCCTGAGATTGATAGATTAAACTCAGTTTCAGGTCAAATGCTTATCTTGTAAGAGGTTATTTTTGTTTCTCTCTGTATTGACTGCCCACTTCTCAGTTTTTGATAATATGCTCTTGGGTTTTTAAAAATTGAGTTTATTATTGATTTATCACTATAATTTACATCATATATTCCCTCCTGTAATTATTTTTGAAATTTAAAATCCATTTAATAGTAGAAAGTTAAATGCAATCTGTATTTTATTTATTTATTTTTGGTAGGATTGGGTTTTGAACTCAGGGCTTCATGCTTGCAAAGCAGATGCTCTAGTACTTGAGCCACACCTCCAGTCTGTTTTGCTCTGGTTATTTGGGAGATAGCTTCATGAACTCTTTGCATTGGCTGGCCTCCAATTCTCCTGATCTCAGCCTCACAAATAGCTAGTACTTCAGGCATGAGCCACTGCCACCTATATTTTATAAAGAATGTTACCAATTAGGTGGCAGCAACTCTCAGTTCTTCATTTTGATTCATTACTAAATTGGTTATATATTTGACAATTTTTAAAATGGAGGTAACATTTGCAAATGGTCTCCTTCCTCAAACTCTGAATACATCACAAAATCTTTCTATTATTTTCTCGCAAGTATTTGGCTGAGTGGATACTCTGCAATGCAATTTCATTATTTTCCAACATTGGAGCTACAAAGAGAAAGACAGAAGTCAAATTGAGTTTTACACATTTTTTCTTTACCAAATTGCTTGATAAACATTTTTAGAATTTTAAAAATCCTTGATAATAAAACATTTAATGTTTTAACAAAACGTTTATTTCCAACAAAATAATTACAAACTTAAAATGTGATATGGCTAAATTGTGATGTTATTATACCTTGGAATACTATTATATGAGGGAGAACATGCAATTTTTGGCCTTCTGAGCTTGACTAACTTCACTTAAGTTGATGTTCCCCAGTTCCATCCATTTTCTTGCAAATGACAAAATTTCATTCTTCTTTGTAGCTGAGAAAAATTCCATTGTGTATAAATACCACATTTTCTTAATCCACTCATCAGTAATGGGGCATCTTGGCTGTTTCCATAGCTCGGCTATTGTGACTAGTGCTACAATAAACATGGGTGTGCAGGTGCCTTTGGAATAGGCCTTTGGAATAACCTGAGTTGCATTCCTTTGGGTATGCCCCTAGGAGTGGTACTGTTGGATCATACGCAGAGCTATGTTTAGTTTTTTGAGAAGCCTCCATATTGTTTTCCAAAGTGGTTATACTAGCTTACATTCCCACCAGCAGTGTATAAGGGTTCTTTTTTCCCTGCATCTTTGCCAACATTTGTTGTTGATGGTGTTCTTGATGATAGCTATTCTAACAGGAGTGAGGTAGAATCTTAGTGTGGTTTTGATTTGCATTTCCTTTATGGCCAGGGATGGTGAGCATTTTTTCATGTCTTTTTTGGCCATTTGGATTTCTTTCTTTGAAAAAGTTCTGTTTAGTTCAGTTGCCCACTTCTTTATTGGTTCATTGATTTGGGGGGAGTTTAGTTTAGTTTTGGTTTTTAACCCTATATATTGTGGTTATCAGTCCTTTGTCTGATGTATAGCCAGCGTATATTTTCTCCCACTCTGTGGGTGATCTCTTCAGTTTAAAGACCATTTCTTTTGTTGTTCAGAAGCTTTTTAATTTCATGTAGTCCCCTTTGTCCATCCTTTCTCTTAGTTGTTGGGCTGCTGGAATTCTACTGAGGAAGTCTTTGCCTATACCTATTGCTTCCAGAGTATTCCCTGCCCTTTCCTGTACTAACTTCAGAGTTTCGGGTCTGATATTAAGGTCCTTCATCAATTTTGAGTTAATACTAGTACAGTGTGATAGACATGGATCTACTTTCAGTTTTTTATAGGCAGATAACCACTTTTCCCAGCAACATTTGTTGAAGAGGCTGTCTATTCTCCATCATATGTTTTTGGCACCTTTGTCAAAAATAAGGTCGGCATAGTTGTGTGGATTCGTATCTGGGTCCTCTATTCTGTTCCACTGGTCTTCATATCTGTTTTTGTGCCCGTACCATGCTGTTTTTATTGCTATGGCTCTGTAGTATAGTTTGAAATCAGGTATTATAATACTTTCAGCATTGCTCTTTTTGCTGAGTATTGCCTTGGCTATTTGCCATCTCTTGTGTTTTCAAATGAACTTTAGGGTAGATTTTTCAATCTCTCTGATGAATGTCATTAGGATCATTACTTAAAATATAGCTAAGAATGTCACAGTGGTTAGTAGTTAACGTAAGAAAAACATGAAATAATAAAAGTCTTACTTCATTACTTTAAAGAAGCATTTGCTTCTTTAAAATGGGTAAATTAAACTTTAGTGACTTTACCAAAATGTAATATACTTACTATAATGTTAACTTATTTAGAGTGTCTAACAGGTTTTTCAAAATCATGTTTCTGGAGTTCTGCAACTATTATCACAATCTAATTTTAGGATTATTTTCATCACCCCAAATATTATCATGGAAATAGAAACTTTAAAACTAAAATTAATGAAACTTGAGATTGCATGCAGTTTATACAACAATGTTCCAAGTTCTCACAGGTACAGGACAGACCTGGGTTGATTGCAAAGCTCTCAGCACAATGTAACCCTTGCACAAGGTCAAACATTTGCTCTTTCTCCAAAATACACTGAACACTTCTATGTCTTGGCCTTTGTGGTCATGTTTGTTTCATGAGGTCCCCTTTTCCCCAACCTTGATCCATTTAAATCCTCTACATCAAGGGACAGGTCACAATTTAGCTCATCTATAAGACTTTCCAAGAATGGCCTGACCTGTTTCACAGAAACCAAGTTCCCCATCTCCATATATTCAGAGCAGCGAAAAACTTTCTATTGATCATTTTCTGATTGCATTTTCTGATTTTTCCTTCAACTACATTTCTTTCCTTAGTCATTGAAAGCTCCCTAAAGTGTTCTTGTTTCTTCGGAATCTCTACCTCCCTCTAAATCCTAGACTAGGAACTCTTCTATATTAAATATTTGAGTAAAGCTGTTGTGTTTTCCGAGTAGAGGTTGGCTTCCTCATGAAGTCTTTTCTGGTTCTGCCACAATTTGACTGGGGCACCAAGGCTTAAGAAGCAGGAATCACCCTCAAATTCCAATGAAGACTCACATGGCTTACTCAAAGACAAATGTATACACTGTTACTCCTTCACATCTTTTAGAAATCAGACTCACACAGAAGATGATTGAGTTACTCAGAATTTATAAATGGCTTTATACCTTTATATTTGAAGCAGTCTTCCCTTGTCCATCTCTTATCATAGGATAACTTTTTAAGGAATTTTGAACAAGATACCTGGAGAACTTTAACCCCAACATCCCATAATAAAAATTATTAATAATGTGAGGTTCTTTTTTTATTGAGCCACTAGGTAACTCTGTTACATGTTATAAGTCATGCAGTCATATAAGATGAAATGACACATTGAAGATCATTAGGATTGTAAAGAATAGATTCTCTTGTGGAATTGGCTCTTTTCTGAACTGTCAATTAATTTGCCATTTTACATTAGTTCTTTTTCCTCTTCCTACAAAAGGAACAATTTCAATATTGTAACAAACATATTAGTTAATGAAAGAAATGGTGTAGGCTGACCTAAACTCTTAATTACCATACCTAGAAGGCAATTGTTATTTCCTGCAATACTTAGACAAATTGTTTCTCCAGCATGCATGGACACTCATGAAGGAGTAGTTACTTTATTGAAACTTTTGTTATGGCCTACGAAGAGCTTCATTGTCACAAACTTGATACTTGATTGTCTTCAAGTATAATTTTACAACAATGCTCAGCAAATGCTGCATCACTATCTGCCTTCTATTTTTCTTACCTCCTCCAAGATGATCTGGGGTTGTTTCCCAAACTGTGAAAATTTCAACAGAAGAGTGTCCATCACCCAGGGCCTGGCTCAGACAGAGGAATGAACATTCAGGTTCTGTCCTATTTGCAGCTCCAGATATTTTTAATTCCTATAGGCAGGATGTATGTCATTTTGGTTAATTTTGCAATGTAATGCATTTACCTAGAGTGCATCAAATCTAAGCTCTACAAATGAAACGTGATATCCCATTTTCCCCAGGAGTAACATTTCAACAGCATGTCTTCCTTGGTTTTGCTTTGTTTTGTTTTGGTGTAAAGATCTCACATCCAGGATAGATTATTTGGTGGATTGGTACACTGAGAAGGCAACCACCTCCCCTCTGCAGGAGTCAATAGTAGAGAAAAAATTTAAAACACTGTATTGCAACTTCATAGCTTAATCGAGTTACTGAGTAGGATAGGTAGTGGTGATCCATCCTTCTTCCCTCGGTGCAACTGTCCTTCCATTCTTCCATCCTGTCCTTTCTATCTTCCCTCGTTTATTCTGAGCAATTCTTGCTTATTGTTGTGCAGAATCAGTGATATGATAAACAATCTCCATACTCAATGGCTTTGTAAAGCACTCTACTTATAGTGATACTGGTAAGGACAACATATTCTTTGAAATGATTGTCAGCTACTGGAATTTCCCATTCTCAGTTCTTAGGAAAATTGCCAATGGTGAATTTTTTTACAGAAACATAATGAGGTTAGTAGCATCATAACAACAAGTAAATAACTGAATTGAAGCACTTTTTGTTAATTGTGCTTTAACCTCCCTTGGCCAATCTCAATATTCCTGAAAGTTCAACATAATGGCAAAACAGACTTTTATGTTTATCATTTTCCTCCCTCAGACTCATCATTATCAATGTTTTAAAGTAATAAATTATGGTCTGTACATTGTAAATAGATGAAGTAGTTTCTATTAATAGATACACCAAAAGATGCATGAATATAATTTTCACATACTAAAAAACAGAAACACTTATCAAACTTTTTTTGTAATTTTCCTCAGGTGTTTCTGATAAAAGCTGTTTCTGTCCAAACTGAATTTATAATTGTATCCCAATGAATGATGACACACAGAAAGTTACACAGTTATGGTATTATCATGGACAGAAACCTTTATACATTCCTGTTTTTTTGCTGAATAATGAACTTATATTGGGGGAGTATTTTATAAATATATAGGTGAGATCACTACTTACCTTGTCAGAGTGCTGACAAAGATGATCATAAACAATGAATCCTGTTTCATTGTTTATGGTCATTGTTATGGACAAAACCAGAGAAGGTTATGTCCCTGCTCTGGCTCCTTTTTAAAATTTTAAATCTAAAAGACTTTTCTCACATTAAAAATAGTTATTTGAACATTCCATGGACTTATAATCAATTTATAGATTTTAAATTATAGCACTGAAAGGAATAATAATACCTTACATTAATATCACACAAGAACCTTCCACGTGTTGTCATGTTTGTTTAATTTATTCCTTAAAGAAATCCGGAGGTTAGTGGGCTAGGGAAATTCATAGATGAGGGAAATGAGTCTCTGAAAAGCAACTTCTCCTTCTTCATAAATGTCACAATCAGGACTAAAATCTAGGATATCTTTCCAGTCCTAATTTTTAGGTATATTAGAATGCTTGAGGAAAGGAATAAAGGGCCCCCTGAGGACCCTCTTGCCTTTCCTTTTATAGTAAATAATATTTAAGAATGTTACATGATATTTTACACTCAACTTGAAATCTAGAAATGATGAACACGAAAAAGACCCATTCTTCATAGTCAACTCAGAAATCCCAGTTTATCTGGTCAGATATTAGCCAAGCTTCAGGGAGTATTTTAATTTTATTCTACATCAACTTGGAAATGCAATGTAGTGCCAAGGAACCCTGCCCATGCACAGAACCTGCCCCCATGGTAAGAGTTAGCATAGAGTTGCCAAGAAAACCTTGAAGCGGTCCCATGGGTAGGCAGATATTTCCAGATCCCAGAATATCCCATAAAGAATTCAAGTAATGTATTATCCTTATATTCTGCAGACACAATGCAGAAAGTTTCAAAGTCATATTAATACTACTTGTGTCTACACTGATTTTGGTAAATAACTTTTAAAAAGTTATCTTCCTAAAAAAGAAGTCCACTGAAAGTAGACAAAAATTTATGAGACTGAAATTGAATACTAAAAGAGCATGGTCAGTTCTGTGAAAGAAGGAACATCCATTAAAACAGTTATTTGGCTCCACTGTTGTCCTTAAGACAGAGCCAATATCTGATTGACAGTTAAGACATCTCACAACATGGGTTTGTGATTTGGGGAGTGGCACTGGTGAGCCTTTCTCTCTTTGCCTCTACTTTCTTTTTTAAAAATTTCTATTTTTTTATTAGTATATATTCACTGTGCAGTAGACAGTAATTGTGGAAATTCCAAATAGGCTTATATTGTACATTGGTTAGATCACCCCCCACTGTCTCTACCCCTCGATCCCCTCCCCACCCCAATTAAAGCAATTGCAAGAGGTTTCTTTGTTCTATTGCTTATGAGTATATAAAGTCTGTCATCCTTATTCCCTCACCTTAATCTCTTTCATTCACTCTTCTCCCTCCCACAACTACTCCCTCCACCATACCTGTTTTGTATTCTTTTCTTTCATTATCAATATCTAAATTGATGCTTAAAGGGGTTTCTCAATGCATCCCCACTGTGATTATACTTTACTTTGGTCTGTTCAACCCCTTCCATTGATCTGTCTTATACACACCCCCCCATTTTTCAACAGCTTTCAATGCTTATCCTTATATCCTCCACCTTCCCAGATGTTATGTATTACAATATTGTTGATGCTCTATCGTTCCCTTTTCCCTTCCTCCTTCCCTGAGTTCCACAGTGTAGTTCTAATATTACAAGCATGTTCTACATATATGTTTGCATATGATCATGTTTGTTTTTGTGTTTATGTTTATCTTTTGGGTCTTTCTTCCACATATGAGAGAAAAAAATTCAGCCTTTGTCTTTCAGAGCCTAGCTTACTTCACTTAACATGATATCCTCCAATTGTATCCATTTACCTTCAAACCACTTGGTGTCATTCTTCCATATGGCATATACCATATTTTCTTGATCCACTGATCAGTTGTAGTGCATCTGGGTTGTTTCCATAGTTTGGTTATTGTGAATATTGCTGAGATAAACAGTGGTGTGCAAGTGTCTCTATTGTATCTTTACATTCCTTTGATATGTGCCCAGGAGCAATATCACTGTACCTTATAGCAGTTCTATTTTTTGCTTCATTCTGTGCACTCTGATATCTTTGCATTGATAAAGAAAAACATATAGCATAAAAAACTAGTGTTTTGGTTTCAAAGCCCAAGAAAAAAATGCCCAGTAAAGATACCCAGAACATCTGATTCCAGCTTATTTATCTTTAAATATAGAAGATCCTTTAATGAACAGTTGCTATCAAAGGATGCTGGAGAGATTATGCCTCCTTACCAACAATCTACATTAGCCTCTCATCTCCAGACACTTCAAATAAACACAGGTAAACTAACAGACGCCTGCTTGTAGATTTAAGACAGGCATGTTAGCCCACTTCCAGACAGAATAACACACTCTACTTCCCTCTTATGTGTCTGAAAAGTCAAAGTTGCCATTCCTTAAGTGACTTCCCCAGCCCATGTGGCTGTAGGGTTTCCAGTGCCTTTGCAGATGCACTGATCATCCTGGCTCAGCCTCCCAGTGCACTACCATGCTCAGCTTATCCTGAATCTTCAGATACTCCCCACTATTTTCTTCCCATAATACATATACATACACCTACCAATCTATGCACATGGGGGGGGGAGAAGGGGAGAAGGAAAAGGAGGAGGAGGAGAGACAATTTTCCCTGTTTTTCTTCTTCTCTTTTCCTATTTCCTTAATTCCCATAGATATAAATCATTGCACAAGCTACAGTTTGAAGAGCTGGTTGCTTAAAACCCCTGCCAGTACGTTTGGTTTATAGACTTGTTATTTTCATTACTGCTTTGTAAACAACAGGGTTTGAGGCACTGTGCATGTTAAATAAAAGAGCACCAAGGACTTTAGTTGCCTCAGTGTTTGGAGCAATGATCTAGAGAAGCACATCTGTGTGTGAAGCAGTCACATTCAAAATGCACCCTTCCTGCTTTCCAGATGTAGTTTTAGTGTAAGAAGGGAAGTGCTTTAGACACTTGGGGTGTTTTTTGAGGACCTCACATTTCCAGATGCTGAGCAACAGGTCAGAATCCCAACACAAATTAAAACTATTAATATTGCAGTGAACACCATAAGATAATCTAAGGCACTACAGATTATTTCTTTTTATAAAATGTAATGTTAACTTGGAATGCTTTTCTATCCTCCCAATAAAGAACATCTTCTCTAGCTAAACGTAATGAAAGTGCTTTTCTAGATCTTGATGGCATTATTGATACACACTGCTGATACTACTTCTACTACTGTAAATAATTTAACAAAGTACTTTCATATACACAATTTCAATGAATTGCAAAAATCATAAAATAAATTTTTTTCCTATTTAATAATTAAAGGAAGGCTTAAGAGAGGCACCAGGAACCAGACAAAGGTCAGCCAGTAAGACACCAATCCTGAACTAAATCTTAGGTCTTTGGACTCCAGTAACTCATGTTCCATCTCTGTTTCATAGCTATTTAATTTGATAATAATACATGATATGATATTAAGGTATATTTTATAAAAGAATTAAGGATAGAAGTAAATAGTTTTTAATCTGATAGTGTAAACTATTGAATTAAAGCTATTAAGTTCATTTAAAAATGAAAATAATTTTTTAAAATCTAGTTGCAATCTGCCTTTAAAAATGTTGAATATAGCCGGGTGCCAGTGGCTTATGCCTGCAATCCTAGATACTTGGGAAGCTGAGATCAGGAAAATTGCAATTCAATCTGGCAAATAGTTCATGAGACCCTAACACGAAAAATATCCAGCACAAAAAAGGGCTGGTGGAGTAGCTGAAGTGGTAGTGTGCTTGCGCAGCAGGAGTGAGGTCCCAAATTCAAAACCCCAGTACCACAAAATAGTGGTCAATATATATGTAGTATGTGATAATTCCTGTGAGAAGATAGAAAACTTTAAGTTACATGCCTAACTTTAAAGAATACACAATCCTATTGGAATAGATAGAAAGCATAAACCTTAAAATGTAGAAAGCAGCTTGAAACAATTCTTAATGTGAGCAATGTAACAATCATTAATGCAGTAATGTGTTCTTAGGATGTAGAACACCAGACACCACATTAGGTGGAATGAGAGAAATTGTCTTTTTCTTCTTAAAACCCACATAAAAATCCTATAAGATTTCACTATTGGCAATGTTCAAGTCATATGCAGATATGGAGAGTGGATCAATCAGGTGACACCTTAGGATCCTAGTAGTCTTTTCTTGGGGCTTTCAGATAAATGCTGCTGGTAGTGGTTAAAGCACACAGTCGCCTTCCACTTTTAAACATTCATAGAAGTTTGGAGAAATTTTCCCTTTTCTTGAATATTTCAACATAGCTCGAATTGGCCTGAACTTATAAAAAGAAGTTGCTAAATACTTACAACAAGAAAACACAATGAAAATATGAAGTATTTGGGACTTACAAACAACTTTATGACCTTACCATGTCTAATTTACTCAGTCGCAAATCCCTGCCCTATTAAGCATCACTTTGTAGACACAGCTACCACACCTCTAATTCTAAGAGCCCATATAATTTTTAGGAACTTCCTACTTCCTTGTTTTTTAACTCCCAGTTTTCTTGTAAGCAAAGGAAACTCTTTATAACCCATAAGATTCAAAATTATCTCCTACGGTCCTTGATGGTGGCAAAAGGATCTTTATTGAGTTCATTTTTTGGTCTGAGAGACACATTTTTTCCCCCAGGTGATTCACAAAACTATGGTGACTGACGGGATGAATAATCTGAATTCAAGGGGAATTAAGGTCTTTGCTTTTTGAAAACAGAATTATCCCATGACAAGCTCAATAATAATAACAAGACTATGTAAGCAAGTGCGACATTTATGCAACCAGAATTATATGTTCATGTTACCAGGAATCAGAGGCAAAAAGTGGAGTTATCTTATTGTTGGATCTTAGTAAGGAACAGTTTGAAGAAATAGTAAGGGTTTAATATCTTACTGAAATGACAAAACATTAGACAGAGAAGATGCCTATTTCACAAGCCATCTTGAACTTCTTTGATTCTTAAAACATAACTTTATTTTGCCAAGAATAAGAAATGTGTCTGTTAATGAACCTTTTATCAGCAGCCTTCTTAATTAAAAGGATGTGAAGAAGGAGGGGAAGGTTGGAGGGTGGCCACTGCAGTCTATGTCATTCCTCATCCCAAAAGGCGTCACATTGCTTACAATATCAGTAAATTTTCTTCTTTAAAAGAATTTAGTCTCCAGGCAGCAAATAAAATTTTATTTTTCCTTCACGTATAAAATGTATCCCAGACAGACCACCAGTCTGTAGTTTAAAAAATCCCAAACCAAAAAGCAAGAACCCTAGGGTATATTTGCTATGATAGGTCAGAATATTAAAAGTCACATGTGGAAATAAGATTATAAATGCATCAGTTTCCGTTCTTAAAAGTCATTACAGAAATGGTAAGCTTATGTATTCTCATTATTCCTATTTACTATTTGGAAAACTTGAAACAATAAGATAATGATTATCAGGAAATCTTTGAAAGTATTAGGTACTTATAAAACCTCCAAAGAAACCAATTAGAAGATCATCTCAAAACATAGGCCATATGCCTTAGAAATAGAAAGTGAAATCCAAGCTATTACATGGAAGTTGTACATAAGAGGCTTTATATATGTGAATATTAAGTGGGAGAAAATGTTAACCTGTTGGTCAGTCAGTGAACATTATTGAACCCCTAATAGGTTTTCAGAATGAATACTAGATGTAGCTAAAAAAGAGTGTCTTTTCTGTGTCATGCCAAGTCTAGTGCTTCTTATGGATTATTATTTAGTTCTCACAGTTACAGTGTAAGGCAAGTACTGATGAGGAACATAAAGCACAGACAGGTTAAATAACTTTCTCATGATCACTCAGCTAGTAAGAATGGAGTTAGGATTTGGAGTCAGTACATATGAGTCTAGGAAATATACTCTTGCTAAGATGTGCTTCTTCTTAAATTGATCATGCATCCCAGAAGTTCAACCCATGGCTGTATAACCAACTAAAGTAAAAATATAAATGTCATAAAAATGAAACATGAATTGTTCATAATGGCCAACAAATAGAAATGTTTTGAATTCCCATGAATTGGTTAATGGTCAAATAAAATCTGGTATGTTTATGCAATCAGATATTATTTGTCAATAAAAGAAAAAACTGACAATTCCCAGTAGAATACAGAGAGGCCTCAAAAGCATTATGCTAAGAGAATGAAATAAGTCATATTCAAAATATTGCTATGGCAGACAGAGTTCTAAAATGGCTCTTCAATTACACTGCTGGTGTCACTCCCATGTAATCTTACTCTAGAGTTGGAGAATGACGAGTGAATATGATGGAATGTCCCATAAGACAGTCCCTCCAGGGATTAGGTTATGTTGTATGGAAAAGGTGAAGAGATTATGTGAATGCAGTTAGGGCAATTATTAGGTTAACAATTTGAGAGCATTCTGTGTGGACTTGGCCTAAACAGATGAGCACTTTTAAAGACAGTCCAGGTCTTCCCCCAAAGGAGAGATTGAAAACAGGAGAGATCTGTTATTGATTCTGAGGAAACATGTTATGGGCACCTGTGGAGGAGACCATGTGGCAAAGGCCTGAGGAGCCTAAAGCAGTCTCCATCTTACAGCCTCTCAGAAAACAGGCTTTGCTTCTACAACCACAAGAAACTAATTTCTACCAGAAACCAGAAATGGATTCTTCCATAGGTAGTCTCCAGGTGAGAGCGCAGCCATGTTCACACCTTAATCATAGTTGGTAAGACACAGAGCAGAGGACCTAACTGGTCTGGACTTCTGTCCTATAGAAACTGTGAGATCAAAATCAGAATTAGTTTAATCTACTAAGTTCATAGTCATTTGTCACACAGCAATAAAAATTAATATAGTACATATTGTATCATGATACTTACATATGAAATATCTAGAAGCCTCTTCTAAAACCCTGAGAGAAATATCTGTGTTGTAAATAAAAACACCTAGACTCTGTGTGAGTGTGTGTGCGGGTGTGTGAGAGAGACAGAGAGAGAGAGACAGAGACAGAGAGACAGAGAGAGAGAGAGAAAGAAGGAGCAGAAAGAGGAGGAAGAGAAGGAGAAAGGAGTGTAATGTGCATGAGTTGACAAACTCTGAGAAGGATACCAAGTTGTGCATGTGTCTAACAGATCTAAAGAACTCCAGAAAAGCATTTGAGCCCAAATCTTTGGTTCAACTCCCAGTGGCACTTGCACACAGTATATCAAAACAGCACAGCAATGTCTTAGAGGTTTGAATCTCTATGGGAAGCATTGGCAAAAGAGAAGAGAAAGCTCCATGGGTTGACTGCTTTCTGAAACAAAACAAAAACAAAACTCTCCATTCTCCAAAGATATTAAAAGGTGGATGGAACAGTCCAATACTACTACATATACAAAGAATGAGGAAAAACTGACTGATTTTCAAGGGCAAACATAATCCATAGATGCTGACCTTGTGAGCACCTGCATGTTGCAGAGACTTTAAATCAGTGATGTGGATCATCCTTTGTGGAATAAAGGTGAGCTCTTTGAAATAAATGGAAGGAGAAGTTTCCCACAGAAAAGTAGCACAATAAAAGAGAAACAAATGGAAATTTCAGAACTGAAAAATATGTTATGTAAAATAAAAATTTTCTGACTGGACTTCATAATAGACTTGCAAAAAGAGAAAGAACGGGTGAATTTACCAGCAAAGTCGGGGGCTGGTAAATAACGGTAGAAACACAGAGGGGCCCACAGCATCAGGAAGAGCCAAGGGTAGGCCTAGTGAACTGTGAACCACTACTGGACTCTGACTAATGGAGACCTAAGTTGTGAATGACACGAGATGCTGACTTCAGCAGGACAAACAGTGGCCAGGAAGTACGGAAGATTACCTCAAAGACCAGAGAACAGTGAGGGGATGTCAAGTAGAGCCAGGAGCTTCTTGTCATCAACCCACTGTGTCACCTAAAGCAACTGTGTTTCCACAGCTCTCTGAAGTAGCTCTTCTGACTCTTTGGAGCAGAGCAGAGAAACAGGTGAGAACATTTAAAAGTAGTGAATGAATGAACTATTCAAATAGGACTTTACGGACTAGCTCTGTTGGACTGGATAGACTTAGTATATGAAGGAACAAGGATTGAAAACTGATTCCTGGGTGTCAGCTCTCAGTAATTAACATAAGGCAAGGTACATTTATTCTGATGATGGTGAAGACCTGAGGAACCTCCTTCCAAAGGGTGGTATGGAAATCAATAGTTTTATTTCAGCTATGTTAAATTTGAGGTGCCTAGTAGATGTCATTATACAGATGTCAAATTGGGAGTTGGATACAAACTCTATAGCTCAGGGGAGAAGTCTGGAAAAATGATTTAAATTCTGAAGTCATAGTCACATAGATGGCACTTAAAATCCAGGAGAAGAATGTCGAGAGAAGATTGAGTGTGACAGTCAAAGTCACTGTCCTATGTTAATAGGGACTGCTAAAGGAAAAAGAGCAAGAAAAGGAGACTGCACAAAGATGCTCCTGAAATCAGAATATCTTGCCAGGAACAAGCTTTAAATATTTGTGGTGTTCATCACAGTCTCGAAGCAGCACACAGACTCAATTCAGACAAAATTCCATAGAATTGAGAAAATTTAGAATGTGTGAGACTTAAACCATATTTCTCACAGGAAAGAAAGGAGATATAAAAAAAAGTGTGCTCAGCCTGTGAGAATCAGAAGCTCACATTCTGGTTATTTCCATGGGAACTGGATAAGTCTGGGACAGAGGCCTCCAGATGAACAGCTGGAAAATGACATCCATCACATATTCAATGGTAGCCGGCACTCCCATCGCTTCTTAGCCTGGATATTAATAAGTCTTGGAGATGGAAAAGGAGGAAATTTAGTTAGGATAATGTTGTGCACTTCTGTGTGGGATTATGGATCCTCAATGTTATTGTCTGTACTGATGTTTGTTGGATGAGGAAGAGGCAGCTGGCTCTCTGTGGTTTTCACAAGAAGATATCTACCTCACCAGGCTATCACAGTGAGAAAAATTTTAAATGCATAAATGAAGACAGATCATTTTCCTAGTTCTATTGCTTCTCTTTGTGGTGCTTTTTGCCCCAAGATTACACAAATGGATGGTTTTATGGGCACTGTGCATAGCACAGCTATAGTATAATGATAACATTATACAACCAGAAATTGTTCAGAAATGGGGGAGGGATTATGGAAGCATTAGCTGTGCAATGCTGTCAAGTTCAAAAGCTGCATATGTTGTCACCCTACTCCCCCCACACAAACTTGCCATACATATAACTTAGAATACCCTAGAATCACTTTTAAATTACAAGCATAACTCCTTAGAATATTCTTGGCTTTGCACTTGTTTTTGCTTTTCTTTTTTAGATGATAGTTTGTATCAAGTTGGAAAAAAATAGTTGTCCACCATCCCAGTCACTTTCTTTTTAGCTCTCTTTTGTGAAGCCAGGGCCAACTTGTTGTACCTGGTGTGAGGTCATGGTCAACCTACCAGTAACTCATTCCATTGCATGGACTCATAAAAGATGCAATTTTCCTTGTGATCTGCTATTTTTCAAAGCAATGGAGTTTTATAGCCATTCATAAGGAAGCCCCAGGAGCACAAAACAATATTGAAATTAGGCTTAGTGTGGGAAAACATTATGTTTTGCTTCCAACCCTTCTGCACTTATGACTCTCTGCTCTGAGTGATAACACCGCCACAAAGCCTCACAGCTACACTGCAGTGTGTCACTTTGCTTACACCGAGGGGTGCGACGCCCTTATAAATCTTGGCTCTTCCACTGTTCTGAGCTGATTGAAGTGCATTGACTTCCTCTGCTGTGCGGTGCCTTCCTGCGATTCCACTATGACTGCCAAGTACCAGCAGTCACTGACAGGGCTCCCTGGCCTGCTTCTGCCAAGTGAAATGTTTTGAAATAAAAAATTTGAAGGAATGGTGCAATGAGTCCTTGATCAGGTGGTTTGTCCTTAGGAGACGGCTTAATGGGGGGGCTCAGCACAACCCCTCAGTGGTGGTTCCAATGCAGATCTTGAATTTAAAGTAACAGGATTTTCTTCCTACACTAGACAAATGTGCTCAAGTCCTCACTATGAAGACCTTTGTTCTTTGATATATTTAAATTTTTGAATGGATTAAATTTCTAATTAGAAGTGTAATATCTGCTTTCTTAAGAAAATCTGGAGAGCATACAAAAGTACAAAGGAGAAAATTTTAAAATGATGCATAATCTTACCAAATTTTAGTGCATACAATATATGTAATAAATTTATGCATATAAATACTATTGTGTGTGCTAGAACATTTTCCCGGGTTATTAAAAGGGTCTATAAAATTATATTAATGTTTTTTAATAGTCCATTACATGGAAGTACCAATTTATATTCTATTATTGGGTATTTATATACTGTCCCCCATAACTATTGCACCATTATGAATAATACATAATGGACCTTTCTGTGTGTATGACGCTGGGGATCAAACCCAGTGTCATTCTAGGTCTTGACCACTGAGCTGCACCCCCAGCCTTACAGTGGATATTTTTGCATATAAATCTTGGTTCACATATGTGGAGATTTTCTTTTTATTCTTAGTTATTTATTTTTATGAACACATGTTTGTGGTACAGAGGGGTTTCATTGTGACTCATATCATGTATTTTAATTAGATACAATGCATTTTAATTAGATGTACCACTCCATCATTCTCCTTCATCACTCCTCCCTCCCTTCTTAGAGTAATTTCATCTTTCAATGTTCTATTTTCAAGTGTACAAAGCAAATTGACCAGATTGTGTTGATTTTCTTACATTTATTTCATAGAAATAAAATTACAAGTCAAAAGGTAATGGTGAAATTACGTTACCTTCTAGAAGTGGCTACTTCACATTGTCTCCAGAGGTATAGAAAAGGCCCATTTTAAACAGAACTTCATGAGCTTAACCTGTATTTCTTTGGTTGTTCATGGATCTGAATTTTTCCACATATTTAAGGTCTGTTTGCATTTTCATGGACTCATTTACTTTTGAAATTGACTGATTTTTCTGTTTGATTGTTATTGATAATCTTTCTATTTGTCAGAGGTCATTTTACACATGGTAACATTATTTTTCTTTCTATGATTTTTTTGTTAAAAAGATCTTTGTCACTAGCCTTTTAATAATGACTATGATTTTTAATAAGTTTTAATTCTTAGTTACTCAAGTTTTTAAGTTCTTTTGTGGCATTTAAGTCTTTTTGCACTGCCCACATTTATAATAGTCTAAGACTGTTGCTACTTTATAATAATGGTTTTAATTGAAGTTTTTGAAACTTTATTATGTCTGGGAATTTATTTTGGTAGCATCAATCAAACGTCTCTTAAATATTAAAGACATATTCTACTGTCCATACGAATAGCATATTGTTCATATTTCATATCATATTTCAATATTACCAGTACTGATATGAATATCAATATATTCATTATCAATTCTTGTGGACCATAATATTTCAATTATTTCTCATTAATTCTCATCTATTCACACAATCCTATCCTCGTTCTGCCATTTGAAACTTATTACACATGCTTGCATGATTTTTCTTTTTGATAAATTTTAGAAGCAGACTGTGAAGGTTAGAAAGAGAAAACGTTGTCAGGATTTTAACTGGAGTTGCTTTAAAATTACAGGCAGCCTTCACTTGGCACAATTAACTGAGATTCCTAGCACAGGACTGCACAAGGCAAGGACATTGCTCTAATATACACAAGATTTTGTTATCAGAGTAGTGTGGAAAGTGATAACTGCCTTTGTAAATGTTTGTGAATACATTTTACAATAACCTACTCTTGCCGCAGCATTAATCCTCACAGTATTTAAAACTTGCTTTCCATATCCCAACCATATTAATTAATATGTTAATATTTTCTTTCTTTAAGTTTTTCAAGGAAATATGACAGTGTTTTTACTATTGATTGAATACATTTAAAAATATATCCTATTTTACATTTACTTTAAATGAATTATTTTTACATTATGTGTTTTAGCTGTACATTATATAGGAAAATTACTGATTCAGTTAAAGTTTTGCGTCTCTTTTCTTTCCTGAATTCTATTACTAATTTAAAAGTGGACCTTCCCCCAACTTCTGTTCGTTCTCTTTTAAAACCTCTGTACAAGTAATACAACTGTTGCCCATCTTTTTTCTCCAGGAATTTTATTTATCATATTCATTCTTTTCAGCTTACAGTTCATTGAACAAAAGTGATTCTAATTTTGTAACAGATTTAAATAGAACTAGCGATGACGACACCAAGTTTTTAATTTAAGTAGGAGTGTTTCACATGTTTTATTGCTGGTAATTATTTTGCTCCTAATTTAAAGTAAATGATAATTTTGATGTTAAATAAAGACCTTTCTATTTAAAGAATTTAACCAGGAATATATTGTGAATATTATTAAATGCTATTTTGACTTGTATTGAGGTTTTAAAATGTCTTTGCCTTGCAATTTATTGATATACAATGCTACAGCAATGTGTTTAATCAATATTGAAATAATTTTATGATTTGAAGAGAAACTCCACTTGGTTAAGGGAGATAATTCTTTTGTAGGACTACAAAATATTTTCTCTAATAAACATTGAAGTTTTCAAAAATGATATAAGTGAATTTAAGACTTTATTTATTTTCCTTATAATTTTGTCTATGTTTGATTTGGATTTTATGATTATGCTACTTTTTATAAAATTTACCTTTTGTGGCCTGAAGTGTTTAAATAGCATGAGAATAATTCCATTTTTGAAAAAAATCATGGTACTCACTGATAAAATACTCTGACATGGAAGCTTTTTGAAAAATTTTTAAATGCATCCCTTTCTCTTTCTTTTCTTTGTTTCTTTATTTCATTTTTGAAGTATTTTTCTTGTTTCCTTGAATTATTTGGGGGGTAATTTATATTTTCTCAGAAAATTTTCATCTTTATTGAGATTTGGAAATTTATTTACACTTTTGTGTCATTATAGAAATCATCTCCATTTTTGAAATTTGCATTTTTTCAATGCACATACCCTTTTGCCATAGCAGCACCCTATCCTCAAATGCTATCCATTATTTCTGTACAACCTGAAGGTGGCCTGGGTCCTCACACGAAGACCTGTTACATAATGTCACCTGATGTCATCCTTCTGCTGGCCTTGGCCACCTGGGGAATAGCCCTGCAGCTGGCTATTCCTTTCTATACAGCTGGACTCCTGCAGAACCTCATATGTCTCCCTAGGCTCTGCTGCTGTTAGCCAACACCACTTCTCCCAAGTATTGCTGCTCATTCCCTCTGGTCATTGTACATATTCATATATTCTGATTTCTCAAGATACAAAGCCACCAAATGAAACTGGTATTTAAGAGGAAACTTTTACCATTTCTGTATTCTGTTCCCCACAGCCATACCAGGCACCAGCAGAAAGGATCCCATTCTAGCTGTCTGGGTTAGGACCCTAGCATCCTGCTTGGTGCACACTACCTAAAATAAACCCAACTTCAGTTTGAATTGATAGGAAACTGGGATGAAAGACAAGTCAGAGCGAGAAATACCATGCTTCCCAGAGCCAGCTCTCTCTGCTGGTCAAGTCTTTGTCAATGGACAGGACTTGTCTTCCTTCAGCATGAATCCTTACTGAAGACATTTCTCAGCTCCTCCTGAGACTTCTGCACACCAACTGGCTAAATAGAACTGTCAGCCCAGGGGTAAGAGGTACAACTTGGGTAGAATGTGGCTTCATCCACACTGCAAGGAAGATTGCCCTCCTTATTTGCATGTTAAATTATATATTTTGGCTGGTTTTCTCCTTTCTCTAGATTAGAAGAAGATTTTCGTATGTGCTGTGTTTTGTTCAAATGTACCTAATGGTTTTATATATCAGTGTAATTCCTTTAACTTTGTGATTATGTTTATTTACATTTTATTTAAGCTTATTTTTTCTAACTTTCCTGTAGGATTTTTCATAAGTATTTAAACTGTTTGTGCTCATGAATCTTTAAGTATTTACAGATTTAATGCATTGTCCTATATTTCAGATTTGGTTTTGTTATATTTCATTGCAATATTTATATTTCTAAAGTACAATTAATTTCAGTTTTTATTTTCTGATGTAATATGTATCTATAAGATTTGCAAGACCCATCTCCAAAATAACCAGAAAAAAAATGGACTGCAGATGTGTTTCAAGTTGTAAAAACCAGTACTGCCAGCCATGAAAAAATTCCAAGTGGTTTAATGCTCTATTCCAATTTACATGATTAACTTCTAGTTGATTTTGTTCTGAGGACATGTATGATTGCATATTTTTTCACTAAAAATTTGATTGACCTTTTTCATCATTGTCTAACACATGAGCATTTACAAAATGTATACTTGAAAACAAACTATTCTCCCTTTTTAGGATTTACAGTTAGATATGTCTTTTTCTAAAATACCCACAAATTCAATCTTGTTGATTAGTGTATAAAATATCTATGTTTTGAGTACTCACTATATCAAAACCTTAAATGAGCACTTAGTTCTACTAATGAACTTCCTGTTCTCTCACATTTCTAGGAAATTGGATTTTTATTTCTAAAACTAATTATTAGGGCCATAGTTTTGTCTTGTTGGGATATAGGACAATTTTTTCCTCTTTCTTCTGATGCTATTTTTACATGCAGTAGGGATTTTTTTATATTTTGTGGGATCTTCTTTAATATGGCATCCAGTTTATCAGTACAAATTTGGAGAAAAACTTGCAGAAAATGATCAGAATTATGTCTATAGAACCCTCTCAATTTCCTCATCTGCACACTGTGTCAGCTCCAATGACCCAGTTGACTCCAGCTCAAATCTATTGGGCTTCATCCTGCTTTGTTGCTTTGAAATTCCCTTTCTGCATTTCTTCCCCTTTCTGTTGACTTCATGCTCAGGCAGCCATATGCACTGTTGCAAGAGGTTATTACAGTGTCTAGTTTCATACTCCTAGATGTCTCATCTTCAGGAGCAAGGACACTTTTTTTTAAAAAAAATCAGCTTCCCATTATATATGATTGGCCTTATAAAGTGTCAGATTGCATAGGATTTCCATAGATGCCACTCCTACAAATTGGAATCTTTTCCTGAGCAAGACTATGAAAGGAGGACTGATAATAAAAACTTACTCTATTAAGGCAGAAAAAGCAAAAATTCCCAATGAATGACAATAAAAGCATATACCTACTCATATTGTATGAACATATGAATTGTTATAACAATTAGAAGAGTATCTGGCATATTGAAAGTGTTCAACAAATAAAAATGCTCTTATTATTAACTTTTTCATTTCCTAGTGAGTAACTTATATTTGAATTTTGAAAATCTGTCTGATTCCTGCTCTTTTAATAGGAGAATTTATACTATTTGCTTCTATTCCCAGATTTCCATTTAGTAACTCATTCTGCTATCATGTTTCATAAATGGGTGGGCATTCTGTCTTCTTTTAAATTTCCTTGGTTCTTTGTCTGTTGATGCCTGTACTGTATACAGTTTCTCATTCTTCAGTAATTTCTAGAGTGTAACTATTACTTTTAATTTTTGCAAGTGGCTAAGTGTAAGAGTAAGAATTACTTGAGCTTATGTGTTTCTTCAAATCTCTTTAAAGATTAGTGGAAGAATAACATAAGAATTTTATCAATTCCTACATGACATCAAGACTAAGCGCGTGTTTATTTCTCCTCCCCAATTTTCTAGTGTTTGTTTATATATTCCTGGGTAATAGAAACAAATTATTAGTTTTTGAAAATATAGTTTAACTTATTTGTCATGAATTCATAAGACCATGATCTTCCTGTGTGTTTAGTACTGACTTCTCAATGCCCCCCCTTTCCTATTAGGGAGTGTCCAGGACATATTTTCCCTATTCTACCTACCATCTAACTCAAGGAAAGAAAACACAGTTGGTTCCCAGTATCTGTGAGTTCTACATCTGTGGGTTTAACCAACTTTGGATTGAAAATATAAAAACACTTTTAAAAATGTTATGTCTGTACTGAACATGTACAAAGTTTTTTCTCCTAACTAGTCCCTAAATATGAAAGTATAATAATTATTTATATAATATGTACATTGTATTATGTATTATAAGTCACCTAGAGATGATTTTATGTATACAGGAGCATATGCAAGGGTTTTGTGCAATTCTACACCATTTTAAATAAAGCACTTGAGCATGTATGGATTTTGGTATGAATGGAAAATTGTGAAAAAAATCCTCCATGAGTACTGAGGAACAATTAAATAATAGGAAATTTAGTTCTACAAAATAAAGTGAACAGTTTATATTATTATGCTCACTAATAGCCTCCTGTTTTGGGGGAAGGCCTTCATTCCAAACAGAATATAACTATTCCTTTCAATATGTAAATGGTCCAGTAAAATTATTTCCCCAAGACAAATTGTAGTCTTGTTTACGTATGTACCTTAAGAGAAACTAAAAAATGATATTTGGCTTTTAAAATATATCATCATAAAAGCGAGAGCACACAAGGGAGGGGTGAGGATAGGTAAGACACCTAAAAAACTAGCTAGCATTTGTTGCCCTTAACGCAGAGAAACTAAAGCAGATACCTTAAAGCAACTGAGGCCAATAGGAAAAGGGGACCAGGAACTAGAGAAAAGGTTAGATCAAAAAGAATTAACCTAGAAGGTAACACCCACGCACAGGAAATCAATGTGAGTCAATGCCCTGTATAGCTATCCTTATCTCAACCAGCAAAAACCCTTGTTCCTTCCTATTATTGCTTATACTCTCTCTACAACAAAATTAGAAATAAGGGCAAAATAGTTCTGCTGGGTATTGAGGGGGTGTGGGGGAGAGGGAGGGAGCGGAGTGGGTGGTAAGGGAGGGGGTGGGGGCAGGGGGGAGAAATGAACCAAGCCTTGTATGCACATATGAATAATAAAAGAAAAATGAAAAAAAAATATGTCATCATATTTCAATTTTTTCCACTTAAAAGTGTGGGTACATGGTATCAAACATGGTGCTCTATTAAAAGGGAAAGGGGCTGAGTTTATAGAATTTGTCAAAGACAACTTTGTCATTTACCTTTCACCCTGTGTTTGTGCATGTCCTGATGCCCTGAAACCTAACAACATGAGAGGGGCATGTTGTCCTTTGGAAATCAGCATATAGACAAGGTAGAATAAATTATAAATACCATAATCTCAAAATCTAAATTCCTTTAGAATGGTACAACTGTGGTAAGAAATCAGGGAAATAGATTATCTCAACCAGCAAAAACACTTGTTCCTTCCTATTACTGCTTATACTTTCTCTTCAACAAAATTAGAGATAAGGGCAAAATAGTTTCTGCGGTTATTGAGGGGATGGGGGAGAGGGAGGGGGCGGAGTGGGTGGTAAGGGAGGGGGTGTGGGCAGGGGGGAGAAATGACGCAAGCATTGTATGCACATATGAATAATAAAACAATTAAAAAAAATAAAAACTAAAAAAAAAAATCAGGTATTTTGGAAGCAATCAAGTTGATTATCATATAGAAGAATTTTTAAAAGTTATTTAAAACTGAATTTGAAAGTAGTTACTCTGCTTTCTGGAAGATGCTAGAATCAGGAAGGTCACATATAACAAACAGCAACACCACAAAGTCCTCCCATTCTTCTGCACCATAAAAGTGAAAGCAAATGAGAATAGATAGGTGGTCCTCTGTGCTGGAGAAGAGCATGGTGATTCTTGGATGTACAAATGTAGTTTCCAACAGAGGGAAAACAGAGTTCATTTCAGCATGTTGCCTAAACTAAAACTGAGCTCACAGGAAACATTTGATCTTGAGTCATATATTCAGGAGAAACGTGCATAACAGAGGCAGTTGCTTCAAGGGAAGGAAACCCAAGATACAAAACAAAGAGACCATACATCAATCCCTTTGGAGTAATGAGTCTCATATTATTTTCATGGAGTCAGGTTTAGAAAAAAATATGATTATAAATTTTATTTTGCTACATTTACTCTACATTATTCTTTAAACAGACTATTCTAACTTAAATGTTATACATCAAATGTTCACATTTTAGAAGCCTATGATTATTAATAACATTCATTTGCCAAATTCCTCAAGGATAATTATGTAATTTCAAACAAAATGATATTTTCTAAAATATCAATATTAAAAGCAAAGATATAGCTTCATTAAACTTGCTTTGCTATACATCTTATTTGTATAAGTAACTATACAAAGTAAACTATAATTTCCCTCATTTTTGGCAGTACTGGAGTTTGAACTCAGGGTCTTGCCAGGCAGGCTTTTCCACTTGAGCCATGGCCCCAGCCTTTTTTGCTTCAGCTCCTGCATTTATGCCCAGGCCACCTGGACTGCAAACCTCCTATTTGTACTTGCCACATAGTTGGGGTGACAGGTGTGTGACACCAGGCCCAACTTTCATTGGTTGAGATGGAGATCTCATGAACAAAAGCTCAGGTTGGCTTGGAACTATGAGTCTCCCAATCTCAGCCTCCCAAGTAGCTAGGATTATAGGCTTGAGCCACTGTGCCCAGTTTATATTTTTCCCTTCTTAATGAGAAAAATTAGGGTCAGTATGCTTAATGTAAGTAATTAAAATGCCTTCAAACCTTGATCCTCCTGGTCTGAATCCAGTGTGTGTTCATTTTCACTATACTTAGAGTTATTAGGAACACATGCTTTGCAGTAACAACTAAAATGTGAAAACACACCAGCTACCCACAAATAATCACATTACCTGGGTCCAGGCAAAATTGACATAACAGGAAAGGTCAGAATGAAAATTTAAAAATCCAGTGTAAGAGTTCATGACATTGCAAGGGTTGAGCAGTGCTCATCAGTAATCACGATTACAAAAAGTGATGCAAATCCCAATATGATCCTTCTGTTATGTAAAGCTTCTATGACATGCTTCCTTTCTTGCCCTTTCCAGATGCTGTTGTAGCTATCATGAATTCTTCCAGGTTACATTGATCACACAGTTGATATTGCTGGAAGCTGTGTTTTGAATGTGCAATTTGGGCTCATTAATGAAGGAGCATTTGCAGGTCATCAATGGGACACTGAAACTAAAATTATACTGGTAAGATATCACAGAACCATGAACCTGCTTGACTCTTTAAAAATCATTGAAAGTGCCAAATATCTGGCATTAACAGACCCACTACTCTATCGGCCTCTGCAGTAAATACCTTGGAGGATAGAAAGACATATAAAGTATGTAGTAAAGGAGCTTACTAGCCAGGAGTGTAAGACAAAATTAAACACATAAAACAATCATAGTGCAAAGAAAAACAGTTATAATTAATTGCTCAATTGTTTCCTATGGTTTGGAAGAGTATATATAACCCTTGAGAAAGTATGTGTGCCCATATGGTATCAGACATTTCTACATATCAAAAAGTTTCACAGGTTAACATCACTTCTCAAAGAGTTTGTTTATATCATAGAATTGATTTACCTCCAAATGAATCAGTTTTATTATCACCTGAGGAACTGTTGGAAGCAAATAGTCCTCAGAATTGAGCCCAATAAAAGGAGTACACTGATAAATTTTTCTGGCCCTTTGGCACAGCTGTTCTGCCTATATCATAGGTGATCAACAGGTCTCATAAGACCACTCTCCAAGTCACTCTCCTCTACATTAAAACACACAAACTCTGGAAATGTGAGATTTCTTATTTTGCCCCAGTATCCAACATCATAGAAATAATTCATTTAATGACATTTGTCTTTTCACAAATGCAGTCCTAAATCAGACAACATGCTTTGTGCATATGGCTGGAATACAATAGAACACTCAAGAGATACAAGTTGAGACTGCATAACAATAAATAGCATCTGCTTATTTCTAATATTGCTTACAGATGCATGGATAACTTATTAAAAGTAAAGCAATGATAAAACATGGGAACTTGGCTTTTAGAAAGTCATTACAGTAAGAGAAGTTGCTAATGAGAAGCTATTATGAGCTGGTAATTTGTAGAATTCCAACCTTTCAATCAAAGTGACACACAAAGCTATGATTTCAACACCAGTGACACACAAAGCTATGATTTCAACACCAGGATAATTATTTATCACATAACTGGTTAAAAAAAAAGTCTTGAAAGAATGCTTACATTTCTTATTGATCAGGGTCATGGGTTGCACAGAACAGAAATCCCCTGGCTAACTTAAGAATTAAGAGAATCTTTAAGTGGGCTTCTGGCCAAATGGGATCTGGAACTTGAAGTCTTGGGATTTTCTCTACCTGTGTTCCTGGAATGCACAAGGGAATGGTCTGGGGCATATGTTGATTGGGCCAGTCTGCAGGATCTGCTACACAGTTCCATGAAATATACTCAATTGACCCAAATTTAATTTAATAAAAATTTAATGACTAGAAATCATTTATGAAGTTCTTTCTTGGCATTTTTCTATGTTTTAAGCTTTTGCTAACATATCCTACAGCAAAAATGAATATGAACTCTTGCCTTATTACTCATCAGTAGAATAAACACTAGGCAAATACATAAATTTTAAAGGAAACAGGAATCAGACAGATTTTTTTTGCTTTTAAGATGCTTCCATACAGAAACTGGATTTTGAATCTTTTGATTATTAGTTTGTAGGAGCTTTGTAGTTGAGAGTTGTGAATACTGTGGCATTCTCTTCATGCACATTTACTTTGGGATATATTAGAATTCCTTCCTACTTAACATATAATTTTGGATATGAGAACTAGTGGAGATACTTTGGAAGAGAAACAAATAGAGATCATATCTTGGAGAACATAGACTATGTCTTTGATAACTTACTTGAATGATGAGGTGTTCAGTCATTAAATGGCTTAAATGTGGTTTGGCAGAATTATTATTTACAAATTTAGCAGTTTTCATTCACTGCTTGAGTGTTAAAAGCAGATAAAAATTAAATCTATTCAGTTTTGCAATCAAGTAACAACTATTCTTGGCTCAAAAATTAACTCCAAATGAATTGACCTTAAAGTAATCAGATTTAGGGTCTCTGGGTAACATATATTAGATTCTAGAATATAAACTAGGCTGGCGGGGCCATTCTGGGTGGCAGGAGGTGGTAGAATAAAACCATAAGCAATGGGTTCTGCCACACAGAGTGCTGAACTGTCAGGTTTTTTTTTCTTTTTTTCAGATTCTGTGGCTCAGGCACCCGCCAAGCAGTAGATTTGCGATGAATAGCGCCCATATTGATTTTTCCATAATGGAGCGTAAAAGAAAAATGGATAGGTTTTGTTGCAGGTATTTTCATGGGGTACTAAATTGGAGGATTAGTTGCAAACAGCAGTACTGATAAAGTCTGCTGTCCATCTTGATGGTTGGGTCTTTCTATTAAAATGACACATAAATAACCTATTATATCCCCCACCCATGGAAATTCAAATGCACCTGTCAACTTGATAAAGCACTTGCCTGGAGGGAAGCATTGTTTACATTTTCACTCCATTCTTCAGAAAAAGTGAGATTCTAATTATTTCTCTCACTGTAAATTAATGCTGACTCTGATGGTTAGCCTATCTCCAAATTGTTACATCTTTTGGAAAGTTAAATAATAGAACTGATCCATCATGTATTATGCAATATGTATTTTATGACAGCCTCCCCTGGGCTCTTTTCATCTCCTCTCTCTCTAAATGCTCATTTCTTCTCTGACTTCTGTGCTTTCTGCCTTGTTCTCTTTTCTAGTGTCTGAGAAATCCTTGCTGACTCCCCGTGAGTTCTCAAACTTTGAAACTTCCTCTTCAGCTTGTTTGTTTATTTCCTTTATTGAAAACCTCATGTGCATTTTTTAGCTGACCACGCCCTGTTCTCAATGAACACGTATCATTTGGTTACATTTGGGATTTCTGCCTTTAAAGTAGCTGAGCTAATTTTCTTCAGAATACCTTAGCTTTGTCTGGTGGTCTCAATGTTATCTCTTGGTCAATATCTTGATTTCTTGGTTAATATTTGTGATTATAATTACATTAAGTTATGAATCTTATACTAAGCTTTAACTTCTTTCCCTAACTTATTGCATGTATTTCTCCTTTAAGAACTCCTTTCAGATCCCCCTACTCACACCCTGATCCCTGCCCCACAAAAAAGTGATTTTTTTCATGGTGAGAAAGCAGTAGGAACACATAGGCTATATGAATTCTTTTTTTTTCTATCTGAATTTTTTTACGATCTGATAAGTTATCTAAGGTAACCTTTAGTATAAGACCACCTTATACTGCCGAATCCCGAATTTTCTAATGTTTTCTGTATATAGACCCTCAATGTGCTTATTAAATTCTGTGTGTCCACTAGGTAACCTTGCAATTAAAAGTACCTGAAAGATAGTGATTGAAAAAATTAAAATTGCAGCTGCCCAGTTGAAGACCTCTGCTCAAACATTTCAAGAATGGTAACTAAGACGGAATGGCATCTCTCCTGCACTTTGTGCTCTGCCTTCTCAACTGTTTTTTTAATGTATCTCTAGGAGGTGAAGTGATTCCCCAGGTGCTTCTCTTCCCCAGTTTGTACGTCTCAAGCCAATTTCTAGCTTAATCTTCTCTAAAGCTTGTTTCTCCCACACATACATTTCTGCCTTAGTTCAAGATATTATACCACAAAAAACGTTGATAAGATTAAATTGGACGTTTATAGCATAAACCATTTAAAAACCTGTAACTATACTTCTAAGCAGTTTATCAAAAGCTAAATTAATGACAATACCTTCTCACTACAAACAGTAAAGCAATCTAATCTAATAAATTCATTATTTTTAACTCATTAATTTTGAAATTAATTTTTAATAATTAATTTATGTTTCTGAAGTCTAATTTTCCCATTAGTCAATCAAAGCTGATTTTATTTTGTAGTTTTGAAGAAAATATACTAAATGATTTGAAAAAATATTGTAGTATGTTATCTATCATTTTTCATTTCATTTCCAATCTTTGGTTCTATCTTGAAAATTAAACTTTTTAGTTCTACTTTAAAATTAAAAATCTTTAAAAAATTCTTCATTTCATTTGCAAATCTTTGGTTCTATCTTAAAATTAAAAGTCTTGAAAAATATGTAGTAGTGTGAAATGGGACATGAGTTTCATCCCTCTGCTTCCATTCTTGAAAAGGAAGTGGTTGTATTGAATGGTCTAGTTGACATTTTTGGTTTCTTGGTAGACTTAAGAACAAAACAGCAGGCCTGAGGGAACTGACAGATTATATGAAAACTGGACAAGAAACTGCATTGTGTACTTATGCCCAACTGTTCATATGGCTGTCAACAGAAAATGAAGGAATAGAGTATTACTAAAAGGCTTTAGCTGTATCTAAATTCTTTCAACTAACATTGCTTGAAATCTAGATCAAAACAACCTTTAATTATGCAAAAAATACAAGTGTGTTTAAGTTATGTGTGTGTGTTATATATATAGTGTTGAGAGAGAGAGAGAGAGAGAGAGAGAGAGAGAGTATGAGAAATGCTGATATTCTACTCTTATCTAACCAGTCCATTTGTCAATCAGTCTCATGTTGACTAACCAAATAAATGAGAGAATCTAGACAGTGGTGCAAAGCATCATAAGTCACTATAAACAATTCACAAATCCAACTGGTTTATTTTCTTTGTTGAAAGAGAGATACTGACTCTGTCTATGTGTATACTTGTAGGAGAGTAAAAGAACCAAATAGAAGATGAATTTTGTGATAATAATCTCTTAACAAATTTTTTTTTGAAACAGTTTTATCTACTCCGCTTCAAGTGAAAAATACTTAGTAGCCATGATTCTGTCACTTGAGTTGTGATTATTTTGGACCTTAGGTTAGACACTCTGATGGTTCATGTTTATTTATTTTTGCATTGCACTCCTTCAGAATAAAACAGCATTGAAGAAAAAAAACTCTGCTAGTAGTGGTTTTCTGATCTAGAAGAATACAAAAGTGCAAATACTGACTAATAGATTATATCCCCATTCTTGGATTTTATGAACTTCCTTTCCAGTACATGTTCACTACCCAAATATCCTGTACTGTATTTCAGAAGGCAGAATTATCTCAGAAATTATTGAGCACATATTTCGTTTTGCTGCTTAGGAATGTGCAAAACAAAAACCTTTCCCAAACGATATCTAGACTTATATTTGTGTTTCCTTTACTGCAGAAGACTCTGTTCCAGAGATAAGGAAGGTAATATGCTAAAACATAAACAAATGTGTAGCCAATGGTTTACTAATATTAAAATAAATGTTAACAATAATATGGTCTATGTTTATAGACTTCATGGTAACTCTGGAAGTAATTAAACAAACTGATTACACTGTGAGGATACACTTAATACAAAAAATAACTCACAGAGTCTTGGAATCATCTGTGAGTTCTACTGTCATCTGACCTCCTTTTCTCCTTTTGGTTTTGTTTCCCATGAGATGTCAGAGGTCATTTGTTTCCATTTTCCCTATTCACAATGTGTCTTTTTTCCTGGTTCTTTTAAAGTTACTTTTGGATTTCAGCAGTTTACTATGATTTGTTTAGGTGACATTTGTTGCAATTTTATTCTGCTTGGACTTCACAGGACATACTCTTCAACTTATTTGGGATGTTTTCAGTCTTTAGTTATTATTTTTCAGCATTAGTTTTGTTCTCTTTTCTATCTACAGATTCAATTGCATGTATGTGGGCCTACTTAATATTTGACATGTCTCCAGTTTGCTTTCTTATTTCCTTTTTTTTTTCAGTAATTTTCTCTGTTATTTGGATTGTGTAATTTCTTTATATTGATCTTCAAGAGTCATTGGATTTTTCTTCTAACATGTATAATCTGCTTTTAAGCCCATCAAATGAATTTTTCATTTCAGTTGTGTAACTTTTATTTCTATTTAACAATTTTTTTGATTTTCAGTTCTCTGCTGACATTCTTTATACCTCTACTCATTGGGGCAGTGGTTTCAATTTTTTGAGAATGGTTAATTCCTTAAACATAGAGTAAATACTATAAAGTCTTTGTTTTCTAACTATAGTATATGGGATATATTGAGGAAGATTTTTATTGATTGATTTTTTTCTTGATGCCACATGTCCTTGTTTTTTTAAGATTTTTGTTTTCATGTTATTTCCTTTTTCATATGTATATTTCAGATTTGTCTATTTTTAAAATATAGAGACTTTTGATTTCATTATCTTCCCATGAAGAATGTTTCTTCTTGTCTTTTTAAATTTTATCATTTTTTATAATTATTCACATATGTTTACATTGTTTGGGTCACCCTCCCCACTTCCAGGAAGAACCTGTTCTACTCTCTTGTTCTCTGATTTTGTTGAAGAGAAAACATAAGAGATAATAAGAAAAAACATAGAGTTTTTGCTAATTTGAGATAAAGATACCTGTACAGAGAGATTCCTAGCATTGCTTCCATGCACTTGTGTATTGCAACCCACATTGGTTCATCTCTAACAGACCTCTTCACTACTTCCTGGTCTCCTTCCCATAGTGGCCTCTGCCAGTTTAAGATTACTTTATTCACTCCTCTACAGCGAGCACATCAACCATATTCAAGTTTCAGGTTTCTTTTCCTTTTCTTATTCCTCCCATGCATGTTCTCCCCTTAGGGTATAACCCATGTCCAAAAATATTACTGCATTTTTGGGTCTAAAATTTGCATATGAGGGAGAACATGCAATTTTTGGCCTTCTGAGCCTGGCTAACTTCACTTAAGGTGGTGTTCTCCAGTTCCATCTATTTACCTGCAAATGACAAAATTTGATTCTTCTTTGTGGCTGAATAAAATTCCGTTGTGTATAAATATCACATTTTCTTAATCCACTGATACAGTAGTGGGGCATCTTGGCTGCTTCCATAAATTGGCTATTGTGAATAGTGCTGCAGTAAACATGGGTGTGCAGATGCCTCTGAAGTAAACTAAGCAGCATTCCTTTGGTTATATCCCTAGGAGTGGTATTGCTATGTTTAGTTTTTTGAGAAGCTTCCATATTGTTTTCCAAAGTGGTTATACTACCTCCTTATTCCCACCAGCAGTGTGTGAGGGTTCCTTTGCCCCCACATCCTTGCCAACATTTGTTGGTGGTGTTCTTGATGCTAGCTATTCTAACAGGAGTGAGGTGGAATCTTTGATGGTTTTGATTTACATTTCCTTTATATGTCCAGGGACTGTGAACATTCTTTCATGTGTTTTTTGGACATTTGGACTTCTTTCTTTGAAAAAGTTTTGTTTAGTTCAGTTGCCCACTTGTTTATTGGTTCATCGATTTTTTTTTCGGGAGTTTAGTTTTTTGAACTCCCTATATATTGTGGTTGTCAGTCCTTCATCTGATGTATAGCTAGCAGAGGTTTTCTCCCACTCTGTGGGTGGTCTCTATAGTATAGAGACCATTTCTTTTGTTGTGCAGAAGCCTTTTAATTTCATGTAGTCCCATTTGTCCATCCTTTCTCTTAGTTGCTGGGATGCTTAACTTCTACTGAGGAAGTCCTTGCCTATACGTATTGCTTCCCGAGTATTCCTTGCTCTTTCCTGTACTAATTGCAAGGTTTTGGGTCTGATATTAAGGTCCTTAATTCACTTTGAGTTGATACTAGTACAATCACTAGATGATCTCGGTGAATCTCTCTCATCTTGGTTGTAAATTTTGCTAGAATAAATCTAAAGACAGCCAAAGGCATTCCCAAACCCCTCTAAATTGAGAGATTTGAAGCTCTCACTTGGTCTCCATTTGTCTAGGTGTGGCTTAGCCTTTGTTAGTTTTAGTCTAGAGATGATCTAACTCTATGGTGTGTCTGTCTTACTCCCAAAGTGTAGTCATTATCATTTCTCCTCCCTTCTTCTGCTCTTGACCTCATAGTAGCTGCTATTTGATAAGCACTGGGCAGTTCCACACTGAGTGTGGACAACCCATCTCTCAGATGCAGAAACACAGAGCACCTCATGCATATTTCTGAGACTGCCAAATTCTCACCCTATAGATCTCAGACAGCTAAACTGCCTTAAACTCTGCTGTGACTCATTAGGACTTCAATGTTCTTAAGTTCCAGAAATGAGTTTGAGAAATGGTCCTCAGATGGAGGAATGGGCCATCTATAAGTTCATCCTTTGATTTTCACTGCACCTTAGGAGTCTGGAACTGATTGTAAAACACCTGAAAAAAATGATCTTATACATTTTCTTCCATTTTATATGTTTTACTAGTGAGAGGAGTGCTGTGACATTAGTTACTCTATTGTAATTAACACCATTTAATTATTTGAAAGAAAGGGTGAAAATGTGAATTTTTAAATTATGAAGTTTTAAAATGAGGTATGTTTCTCCCTTTCTATTTGTGAATCTGTTAATACATCTCTTTCTTTATGGATGAAAGCAAGATTTTACTCTGAGTTTATTCAATTATGCACTGTGTCAACACACATTTTAAAGTATTCTTTATGTGTCAACAGCTGTGCTAATTTGCTTGGATACTAAGTTGAAAAGAGAGAGCCCTGGCTTCAAGTTGCAAGTAAAGACATACAAAAACAAATGATGAAAATGTCAGGGAGCATAGCATGTATCTAGAAAGGAGAATGACAGAGAGAACAACTTGTCATCTAGGAATGAGATCAGTGAATATTTAATAGAGAAAGCAAGACCTGAGCTGCAAATAGAAGGAATTAGTAGAAATAGCCTAAGTGATAAAGAAAGAGACAAGTATTTCATGTAGAAAGAGAAGCATATGTAGAAAGAAAACATGAGAGACAAAGGAACTAGAATACAGAAAACGATTAACAACACAGAGTAGTATCAATAATTGCTTTAAATGTAAATGGATCAAATCTCCAATCAACAGAAATAGAGTGCCTAAATGGATAAGAAACCAAGATGTAATTGTTCATTTACTATAAGACATGCACCTTAGTTTTAAGGATTCACTTAGATTAAAATTAAGGGATCGAAAAGAATACTCCATGCAAATGGTAAACAAATGAAAATAAAGTAACTATACCTGTATCAGACAAAGATGGTATTGGCATATTTTATGATATAAGCATAAAAGGCTCAGTTCATCAAGAAGATACAACAACCATGTCTGTATATATGTATATGTCTGCACATAACATCAGGGCAGCTAAATATATAAGGCAAAACTAAGAGACTAAAGGGATAAATAAACAACATAATAATAGTAGGGGACTTCAATACCTCACTTTTAACATTGTATAGGTCACACCAAGAGAAAATTAATGAGGAAGTAATGAATTTGAACAGCACTACACACCAAATGGACTTACTAGACATATGCAGTACATTCCATCCATCACACAAGAGCAGAATATACATTTATTTCAAGAACACATGGAACATTCTCTAGGATAGATCATATGTTAGGCTTCAAAATAAATATTAAAAAGTTTAAGAAGATTAAAATTGTATCAAATGTTTTTTTCTGGACATGAAACAAGAAAGGGGAGAAAAACTGGAAATTTTACCAGTATGTGGAAATTAATACCTTTCTGAACAACCAATGATCCAAAAAAAGAAATCAAAGGGATACCAAAACTATCTTGAGACAAATGAAACTAAAAGCACAACATATAAAAACCTATTAGATGAAGTAAATAAGTAAATAAACATTACTAAAAGGAATGTGTAGCATGATAATCATCTACATCGAGATACAAGAATGATCTCATATAAACAATCTAACTTTATACAGCAATGAACTAAAAAAGTGCAATTTCGCAGAAGTAAGGAAAGAATAAAGATTTGAGGAAGCATAAATGAAATAGAGACTAGAAAAAATAATAAAGATAAAAAGAGAAATGAAACTAAGACTTGGTTTTCAGAAAGTTAAAATTGACAAATCATTAGCTTGACTAAGAAAAAAAGAAGGCTCAAATAAATAAAATTATAAATGAAAGAGGAGATATTACAACTGATACTACAAAAATATAAAAGATCACAAGACTACTATGAACAATTATATTCTCCCAAGTGAGATAACCTAGGAAAAATGAACCTAAGACTGAATCATGGAAAAGATTGAATCAGTAATCAGTAATCAACCCCAACATATAAAACCCCAGGACATGATGGGTTCATGTGCAAACCCTACCAAGCAATTAAAGAAGAATTAACACTGATTCATTTCAAACTCTTCCCAAAATATTGAAGATGAGAGAGCATTTAAAATTTATTAAATAAAGTCAGTATTATCCTGATACCAAAGCCAGAACAGGACACTATAATAAAAGAAAACTACAAATCAATTTCCCCAATATAGATGTAAAACTCCTCAATTAATTTTAACAAACAAAATTCAACAGAAACTAAAAAGGACTGCATACTGTGATTGAGTAGGATTTATTCCTTGTATGTAAATAAATTTCAATATATACAGACTAATAAATGCAATACATTTTAACAAAATTAAGGATAAATGTCATAACATCTCAATACATACAGGAAAAGCATTTGATGAAATTCAACATCCTTTAATGATAGAAACTCTATGAATTAAGTAAACATAATAATCAATGTTGGCAACTTGAAAGCTTTCCCCCTAAGATCAGGAACAGGACAAAGCTGCCCATTCACCACTTCTGTTCAATGTAGTACTGAAATCCTAGCTGGAGAGATTAGGCAGGGATAGAAACAAAACATTCCCATTAAAAAGGAAGAAGTAAAGTTATCTCTACATATGACATCATCTTAGACATAGAAAATCCTAAGGACTTGACCAAAAAACTGTTGGAACTAATAAACTCAATTTGTAAAGTTACAGGATACAAAATCAACACACAAAATCAATCGCATTTCTGCATAATAACAATGAGCTATCCAGAAAAGAAATCAAGAGAGCAAAACCATTTGTAATAGTATCAAAAATAAAATCATAAAACGTTTAGGAATAAGTTTAGCAAAGGAGGTGAAAGATCTGTAGATGGAAAACTATGAAACATTGTTGAGAGAATCAAAGACAAATAATGGATTGGAAAAATGGACTTTGTTAACATGTCCATATGATCCCAAACCATCGAGATACAACACATACCCTATCAAAATTACAATAAGATTTTTCATAGAAATAGAAAAGCTAAAATACACATGGATGTACAAGAGACCCCAATAGCCAAAACATTCTTGACTTCAAAATATACAACAAAGCTATAGCAATCAAAATAATATGGCATAGGCATAAAAGAAGACACATGACCCAATGGACAAAACAGCCTCAAAGTAAATTTACACATTTATTGTCTTCAAAAAAGATGCTAAGAATGCATATTGGGGAAAGGACAGTCTTCAATAACCACTAGATATCCCCTGGAGAAGAAGGAAATTGGACCTTAACTGACAGAATATACAACAAACAATTCAAAATGATTTACAGACTTAAAATATAACACTTGAAACTGTAAAACTACTGGAAGAAAACAGGAGAGAAAGGCTTCTTGACATTGATCTGGGGAATAATTTCTTGAATATGACCTTGAAGTCACAGAAAACAAAAGCAAAAACAGACAAGTTAGATCACAGCAAAGGAAACAATCAACACTCTTTTTGTTTCCTTAAGTAATAAGAGAAAATATTTGGAAACCACACATCTGAAAAGGAGTTAATATCCAAAATACACATACACATATAACACACACATATAAACACAGAAAATCCAAACAACTCAATAGCAAGAATCAAATAACCAAATTTTAAAAATAAGCAGCATATTTGACTAGACATTTCTCAAAAGGAGACTTTGAAATGGCCAAAGAGTATATGAAAAAATACTCAACATCACTAGTCATCAAGAAATGCAAATTTAAACCACAGTGAGATATCACCCCACACTTGTTAAAACTGCTATAATAAAAATACAGAAGACGAAAAGTGTTGGCAAGGAAGGACAGAAAATGGAACCCCTGTAATCTGCTAGTGAAATGTTGATTAGCATAGCCATTACAGAAAATAGTACGGATGTTCCTCAAAAAATAAAAAATGAAGACCATGTGTCTGAGTAATACCAGTTCTGGTTATACATCCAAAGGACATAAAATCAGAATGCTGAAGCGATACCTGCACTCCCACGTTGATTGCAACATTATTTTCAAGAGCCAGCATATGGAATCAACCTAAATGTCCATCAGCAGATGAATAGATAAATAAAACATGGTGTATATGTATATAATTGAAAATATTCAGTTTTTAAAAGAAGAAAATCCTGTCATTTGCAACAACATGGATAAAATTGAAGGCCATTATGGTGAGTGAAATGAGCCAACCACGGAAAGATAAATACTGTATAACGTTCCTTACAGGTAAAAGCTAAAAATGTTGAATTCATAAAAGCAGAAAGTAGAATAGGGACTGCCAGGGGCTGGGGGAAGAGTTTGGAAATAGGAAGATACTGGTCAAAGGATAAAAAGTTTTAGTAATTCAGGCTGAATAAGGTGTTAGGATTTATGTTATAGTATGGTGACTCTAGTTAATAAGAATAATGCACTATATGCTTAAAGTTGCTGAATTAGATCTTAAATATTCTTACCACACAGAGACACAAAAATAGCTATATGAGGAATTATATTAAATTTTTGATTGTACTAATCATTTCACAATGTGTATATGTATATTAAGACATCATGTTATGTACTATAAATATATATAATCTTGTCAATTATGCTTCAATAAAGTTGAAAAAAATTGAAAAAAACTTAAAAGTGAAAAATAAGAAAAAAGACAGAGTCAAAAGGTATATTCTATATGGTTTCATTTTTTTTCTGGAGTTTGTGATAGTAAAAATATTGCTATTGATAGAGATTCTGAATTATTTTGGGTTCAGACAGAGGGCTATAGATACGACAGGAATTAACAGTAGGTATTGGTTAGTATGAGGCACAGGGAAATTTAGGGGGAGATCTGGAAATGTTTTATTTCTTAATCAAGATGATCTTGTTGGCATAAATAATTTTTAACTTCAAAGAAAGATTTAAAAAGTAAGAAACATAAAACATGATTTTTTTAGCCCGGGAAGATGTCTTAGAATTTACTTAATTCAAGTTCTTCATTTTATTGATGAGGAAACTGATCCAGAGTTAATTAGTGACTGAGGCAGGATGTAATATAAACATTCACTATTCTTCCTGAGAGAAAACAAGTAGTCAGGAGGTCTTTCTTTACAACCAAGTCCTCCTTAGTCACTTCCTCTCCACAACTCAACCTTGACAATATAAAGCACAGATTTGTGATTTTTGAACAAATATAATTCCTTGAAATGTTATGTTGGGAAGTTTTCTTCTCATTTAACAGTTCTTAAATGTGTCTTTTAGAGAGGGAGTATAAACAATGTTTAAAACCTGGGTTCTAGAGGCAGACAGCTAACCAACTCATTTTGACTCTACTAGTCAAACTGACTCTCACCTTGGGTAAATTTTTTGATCCATCTATGGTTCAATTTTTAGTCTGAGAATTAAATACAATAATGCATATAAGTGTATCACTGCCTGTCTAGCCTACCAAGATGCCATAAACTGGGTGACTTTAATAACAGAAACTTATCATCTCATAGTTTTGGAGTCTGGAAGTCCAAGATCATGATGTCAGCAGTGTTTGTTCCATATGATGTCAATGAGAGAGAATGTGTTGCATGTCCCTCTGCTAGTTTCTGGAGGTTTGCTAGTAATCTTTGGCCTTTCTTGGCTTGTAGATGAATCACTCTGATCTCTGTATCAATAGATACATTTTGAGTGGATACTTGAATTAACAAATGAGTTTGCCTTGAAAAGAGCTGTTTTAATAATGAGTCCTAAATAACTATTATTTATAATTCCTACTCTTAATTAATGTCTCCTAAAATAGTCACTGCTGTGATCAATTTTCTGTATGCTCTTTTCTTCTCTTTTTCTCTGCTCTGGAAGTGTCATGTTCAAAGAGTGAACTACATTCAAACAAAGGGCAAGAGCCAGGGTTCAAGTGTGGGAAAAGAATGGAAAGCTAGACAAAATCCCTTAAAGTCTCAAAAAAGTAGAAATAACTTGGTTCCTAGACTCACTGAAAGTCACTATATTTGAAGTTTAGGTAAAAGAGGAACACCCAATTCCCTCGTTTATGTTAATAAAAATACTTGCTTTAACATGTGTGATCATTTTTTTCTTTCCTTTTTTCTAAGTTCCAGCCCAGGGGAACATGGGGCATCTATTTTCACTACTTCCAGATTTGACTCTCCCTTCTCAAATGCCTAGAATTTTCAGCCTCTCACAGTGTTTATAGTTTAAAATTACTGTTATTTGCACTTGTGTCTCACTTTCCTTACTTTATTATAAGTTTCATGGAGGTCAAAAAACATTTCATTCTATATTTCTCATGGCATTTTGTTTGCAGGAATGACTCAAAACTATTTTTGAATAATGAAAAAAGGATTTAGCTACAACTAAGTACAAATGATGCATACCAATTTCTTTTTATAGTTATGAAATGAAAGTGGGAAATAGTTTTCATTTTTCTAAACAGAAGATATTAAATTAAATGTCCTTTAAAACATTAATATTCCCATCAACTCATTGCATGCACATGGATTTGCTTCACTTTGCTTGTTCTGCATCCTTAGTACAGGTAGAGATGTGGTTTCTATTTTCTTCATTTGAGACTTAACCACTTATAAAATCAAAAGAATACTTCCTTACTTGTAGGACTGTTTAATGAGGCAATTAATTATCATAGAATGCATTGTAGCTCCTGGAGGAAAGATTTTATATGCGTGCGAAGGGTTATTATTCCAACAGAGTTATGACATGGGCAGTCTTTGACTTGTGGGTGGCGTGGGTGGAGTGAGGTGCTGAGAGAGCACCTGAACAGACTTCACAGAGTTGGGAAACAGGAGTTCAGACTCGCACTGTGGGATTTGGGGAGAGAATTTGCTCCCCTGGTACTTCTGGAAAAATGTCTTAGCATTATTGGCAACACTGACATAAAAGAACAGTCAAATCTTACATTCAGTTTTGCAGTTGGCAAAAACGAATGGATTTTAATGAAGCTTCCAAGGTAAGCACAATCAAAACAAAACAAAACAGAACCAAAAAACAGATGGCTTTCAATATCAAATCCACTGAAATCACTTATTTCACTTATTTATTCCTCTAACAAATATTGCCTGTCGTGAACCTCTCATGAGCCAAACCCTATTTCCTTTCCTCATGAAGCTTACGTTTGTGTGCAGAAGGACAGATAAGAAACAAATATACCAGGAGATATTGCAGATGGTTGTAGGGTATAGCTGAGGATGGAGACATTGTCTGCTTTAGGGTGGTCAAGGAAGACCCCACTGACAAGGTGACATGTGTATAGAGTCTTGAAGGAAGACATGAGCCAAATAGGTGTCTGGGGAGGATTCATGCAATTCCCATTGCACAACTCATGTAGGAGCATGCTCAGTGTGTGATAAGTGCACACTGATGGCTGCCAAGCCTCCTACCTAGATTTTCAGCCAACTTATACTACTTAACTTGGCTTTTGAAATAAGATTAGCTAGTTTTAAAAACATTAGACTCCTAACTTGTTGCTCATTTCAGTTGATACAAAAATACGCAGACAACTAAATTTGGGGGTAATTTATCCTGAAAGTAACGTAAATAAGCATGCATACACACAACATACACACACAAAACACACACTCAACAAACACACACCACACACTCAACACATACACATACACAGAACAATGCCCACTCCTAATCTTTTGCTTGTCTTACTTTTTTTTTTTTTTTTTTTTAACCATTAGAGAAAATTAAACCTAAGGACAGGCTAACAACCATGTAGCAGTCATCAGCATGGATAGCAGGCCAGCCTTTGAGATAAAAAATTCTCAGAGAGAAAGTATTTTCTTCTACTATGCTTTATGGATCAAACAGAAATAAATGTGCCATCTAAGCAGTATTTTGATGCCTTTTGTTATTTTTATTTTTTGAGACAGGTCTTTTGATGTTACCCAGGTTAGCCTCAAAATCCTGGGCTCACGAAATCTTCCTGAGTAGCTGACTGTAGGTTCACATCAGCCATCACATATTTGGCTTAAATAATATTTTTAAATTTAAAGGGAAAGAGATATTCATATTAGTAGATATCTTAAATCTATCTTCTGATCAACGATATGGTGGCTAAGGGGCTTTAATGGAGTGGGGTCAACTTTGCCCAGGTCTAGGTATAACATTTCAAGTTTCTATCTGGAAAGAAAAACAATTTTGTCAGGTTTGGACTTACACAATTGATTGTCCAAACTAAGTTGATTCAGTTATTTTGCCTTAGTTCTGTCAGACCTGGAACTAAAATTTCAGGTAGATAAGTCACTTTCTGATATTCAAAGGAAGAAAAAGAGTTTTAATTGGATGATGTGAGGATACTGCACAATTTTCTGGTCATAATTTATGTTGTTCACATCCTGGCTTTCACATTTTCCTTCTTGTAGCTATATAAAATACTATATAGGAGTGCAAACACTGCTGGACAGTCACAATGGCTACTTTGCATTTAAATAATACTGTCACCACCTGTAGGATTTATCTCGCAGAGCAGTGGGTGGCTGGGTTTTTTCCCTTACCTTTCTTCTTTCTTCACTCACTCCCACATCACTGATTCCCCACCCTGCTCCTAATCTCAGAGTCCTGGTACATTGTTTTCACCTTAGTAATCCATTGTTCACCTTTTTAGCTAGAGTGAACAGGGGAAAAGTACAAAAGAGAGTCATTGTGTTCTTATACTTGCTCTGGGACTAATCTGTAGTATGTTTATGTACAGTACCAGTGATACAATTATTAACATTTGCATGTATATCATATCTCAGGCAAAAACCTTGGAAATACTACTAAGGCCTGTGACTGTCCTCTTTCATGAAATTCCCTGCAATTTTTCTTGCATTTATTTCTTTTTCCTAGAGATTTAAAAAGTACCATAATCAGAAGTCAGTTTTTTGTGGTTTCCTGATTTGTTTTTGTAGTAGTGGTATAAAAAATAGATTTCCACTAACAAACATAATGTGTAAAATTGTTGGTTAGTAAAATTAGAGATGTTCAGTACAAAACTAACAATAGACTGTGTGTACAACTACCTGTGAATATATGTTAACTTTCCCCAAGTTGTATAATTTCTATCTAAATTAAATGCATGTAATTTTGTTTAGAAGTGCGTCTTTCTGGCAATGCACCATAGTATTATCAGTTTTCCCTAAATTGTTTCAAATTTACTTAAGTACGTGTTTTATGCTCCTAATGGTGATGTTAAGAAAGAGACATCAGAGCATTATCATTTTACTCACCTAATTTATTTGTAGATAATCTTCTACTAATTTTTTGCTATTTTATTCCAAATCAACACACAAAATGAAGAGATGTGCAAATTGCTGATGTACATAGCCTGCACAGAAATGAAAATATCAAGATGAAAACTCACGATACCAAATACGTATATGCTTCCAAGACGTCGGATGTGATGTGAGGTTTTTGTCCTTCAACCATGGTCGTAGGTTAGATTCTCATATGTGCCAGCTATGTCTTTGAAATAAAAGTTCAAAGCTGGATGAATCAAGGAAAAGGTGGCACAAACAACATATACACATGTGAGTAAATATAAAAATGATAAAATAAAAGGAGAAAGGAAAAATAAGGAAGAGTATCTATTTTTGGCATGTGAAAAAAACTCACTCTTAATAAGTTGTTTGCATTCTATGGACAGGAGTTAGTATTTTTTACTAAACACTACATTTTAGTTTTAACATTTTTCATTTATATTGGAAAATATGATACTGTGGAATGCAAATGTGACCTTAGTTATGCATTTGCACTTATTTAATTCTAAAAGTAGTGCTATGGTTTGAATGTATTCTCCAAAGTGCACATGTTGGAAATGTAATCCCCAGTGGCCAATAAAAGGTGATTAGGTCATGAGGGCTCTGCCCTCATGGATGGGAATTGGCTAGTTATTTTAAGCATGCATTTGTTTTAAAATCAAATTCTGCCCTATCTTTCTCTTGCTCAGTGTTGCCCTTCCACCTTCTACAACAGAATGACAAAATACGGTTGCCCTCACAAATACTGAGCCATTCTCTTGGTCTTCCCATCCTTCAGAATGGTGAGCCTAATACATTTCTGCTCACTGTAAATTACCCAGTCTCAGGTATTCTGTTACGGCAGCAGAAAGCAGACATTGAGAGGAAGGTATTGCTTTTTAGGACAAAACCAAGTATTATGGGTAAGGTGCCTATTTTACTGAGACCCAGTTTTTTGTTTTTTTTTTTTTTTTACCAGATGGTTTGCTCCTAAACAAACCATCATCAGGGCATGACTTATTTGGAGTTCTAGCTCAAATATACAGGAGACCAACTGGATCTTCCAGTATGACCTAATTTCCTGACCCTGGCTCCTCTTGCTGACTTGTCATACTTGGAAATTGAGTGCAAATTTGAGTGAGAAGATAAAAGAAATCCACAAAAGAGCTGTTTCAAAAATGTATCTCGGCAGTAAATCTATGTACCACTGTGTAATTATAATAACATAAACAGCTCTACTATGAGGACCTTCACATCAGACCTAATTTCATGCTGAACTATCATAATGCAATTAAGAGCCTCATAGTCCTGTTTTAATTAAGCTCTGTTGTGAAATATACAGCATTTGAACCTGTTCCGGCCTGTTTTTTTGTCTGCCATTGAATTATCGTCCTTAACTTGTTTTTCTGCTCAATGATAAATTTCGTTTAAGGGTTACTGTCCACAGGGCTGGTGTTTTGTGGAGTCCTCTAAATTTTGGTGCCTCCAGATTGAGGCCAGTTTTAGCTCCTCAGATGTGTCCTGTATGTGTTGTCTCTTGATTCATTTGTCTCAATAGATTTATTAACTCTCACTTGGCTCTCCTGGAAATGAAGAGACATGTTTGATTGGTTTAATGGAAGAGATTTTTGATGATAGGAGAAAGACTTGTGGATCTAACTTCAAATTATATAGGGGACAGGAGCTATCTTCTGACCTATCTCTTTGCAGAAATAGTTTGACCATTACTCACTCACTAGAAAATAGAAAACAAAGTCATGTAAGGAAAAACAGTTGAAAGAAAAATCACATCCTGCTTCCTTCTTTTTATCCTTCACCTACCCTAGGCAAGAATGTCTAGGTTGTCTGGTATTTGCCTTAACAGATCTTTCCTTTCCTCTATATGGACTGCCTTCATGGCCTGAATTAAAATTAAATGGGAAGTATTAAAGGTGGCTATTTCTCTTGGTGATTTAAATATCACAGGCCACTTTGCTAAACACTTTGTTCCTCAACAGAAAGATGTAAGGACACATATTCAAAAGTAAAGAGAATAGAGTTGCAGAAAGTCATGTTCACCTACACAGATTGCCCAGGATTAAGCCACATAACCTCAGGAAAAACAACTGTGATTTCTTCATCTTTCCCCATTGCTGTATCCTCCTCTGATCAGCAGCTCTTCCTGTTTTATCCCAGTTATAAAACATCCATGTTCTTTTTTTTTTTTTTTTTACCTTGCCCTACTTTCTTAACCCTAGGGAAGATTTTAAGAAGTTTTAAAGCTAAGCATCCCCAATTGCTGGAGGCTGTCTTTGGTTGTAAGTCAGACGGTGAAGAAATTACCCACAGGGTAGGCTGTTTCCATAGCCAATATGAAAATACTCAATACAACGACAGGTAACTGAAAATATTCTCTTCTGTGTGATCATCTGTCTCAGACCTTGGGACCACTTCTAGGGAGATATTATGGACCACTCATCATCACATGTGTCACTCTCTTCTTATCCCTTTCCAGCAGGAGGTGTGGACTCACATAAGAATTGAAAAAGGCTTACCTGGATCTGTACTTCTTGCTGTTCATAGGTGTTTTAAGTGTCCTGCCTTAAGAACTGATAGCCAGAAACTCTGGAAAAGACAGGAATTACTTTAGTATATGACATTTATGGCCCCAGAACAGGAAAGCAAAATGTGTTCCAGTGTTTTCCTTAGTTTATCTTCAAAGAACCTTGAGTACCCCTGTGGGACATTAGTAAAAATTTGTGTCATTTGGATGAGGCATATATTTCTTAAATAAATAGACCAAGGATAGAAAAATATCCTGAATCTTCCTTATGAGCACTTACCTGAAGAGAAAAATTCAGCATCTAGAATCTTGTCCAGACTCGTCCCCGTTCTGAAGCAGCACTTAAGTGTGATAGTGATCTATGTGATCAAACGTGTTACCACATGGTGTTATTGCAAGTGCATGGGCTTCAGAGTCAGAACAACCTGAGTTCAATACCAGCACTGTTTGATTATGGCTAGGATATCAGGGTCTAAGTACCCCTCTTGCCCCACCTGCACTATTTGAGAAAATTAAGAAGCAGACATAAGAATCAGGCCAAAGGAAATAAAAGTGTCAGCCTCATTTCCAATGCAGCTGTTCGGAAGCTGTGTCTCTAGATTGGGAGTCAAGTGAGCTTGCAAATTTGTCACCCATAATGAAGACAACTTAGCACAGATAACAGGGACAAAAATTCACCTGCTCTAGCTGAAATGGGTTTTGGATGGACAGAGAATGCAGGTACTTCCTAGTGACAGCCTAGATTGAAAAAACAAGGGAAAGGTCAAGCAAAGCTCTGCTTTCTTCTGTCAAATTCACCAGGGCAGAAGAGTAAGTAAAGCTTTCTGAGACAGACCAGGAGCACAGGGAAATCCGAGATGCAGGAATAAAGGTTATCTCTTAGCAAACACTATCACATAACTGTCTTTGGGCAAGTAATTTAACATTTTTGGGCCTCAATCACTTTGTCTATAAAATAGGAATAATGCTACTAATTGTACAGCATTGTAGATATTAAATTATATATAAATGTGTGTGTTATATACTTTAATTGCAACCTTAACGTTAAATAACTTGCCCAAAGACACAGATATGTGATAGTGTTTGCTAAGAGATAACCTTTATTCCTGCATTTCGGATTTCCCTGTGCTCCTGGTCTGTCTCAGAAAGCTTTACTTACTCTTCTGCCCTGGTGAATTTGACAGAAGAAAGCAGAGCTTTGCTTGAACTTTTCATTGTTTTTTCAATTCAGGCTGTCACTAGGAAGTACCTGTGTACTCTATCCATCCAAAACCCATTTCGGCGAGAGCAGGTGAATTTTTGTTTCTTAACCTAAATAATGCTGACTCACTTTCTATCTGTCACACCCTACTTTTCCTACTGGACAAGTCAGTGTCAGTTTAAGATGTGTTTATGCAGAAAGCAATTTACTCCTCTGTTTCCTGAGATTAGGAGTAATTTTAAAAGAGAATAAGGAAAATCAAAATGAACAGGGTTATTTTCTAAAATGTACTCCATATAGTTTACTGACCAGATTTCAGGGCCACTCACCCTTTGAAAGGCATCAGCTTCCAAAGCAGGAGTTACTGAGTAACAAATGTGCCCATCTTCTTGTTGCTTTCAGTATGTCCTGGCCATTCAAGGGAGCAATAGGCTTTGATTTATGTTACATTTCCAACAAACAGGTTCCTCTTTTCAAGGTCACCAAGAGCTAGAAGGTGTGGGGACCCTACAGTTCTCCAGAATGCAGACTACAGTTTCCTTCTCATTCCTTTAGTCTGACATTAAACCTTTTGCATCCAGAGGCTGGGCACCAGCAGTGCATGGACTGATCTTGAAGGAGGAGAGTCCTGTGAAAACCTGGCCTGGAGCTTTGCACAGCATGGGGAGCTCAATGGCCTCAGTTCTGATGCTGCCTCTACCCCCCACATTACTCAAGGGACCTGATTTAACCCAGAAATGTGTCCTGTTACTGAATGTCCTTACCAGGCTCAGAGTTATGCAGATTCAGAGTTAATTGCATGCCATGCTGTGTGTTACTGTCATTGTTACCATGGTTTTGATGAAAGTTTAGTAAATTTCTCCTTTAGGCATGCACAGTACTGATTTGGTCTCTCTCCTTGCTGCGTTGGCTGTTTGCTATAGACCCATTCCAACAGTGTCACTGGTCACTGGCTCTCATACTTGTTACCACTCCTGAGATTTCTCTACTTCCCACACCTCCTATCTAGAGACTGTCCAAGAGCAGGGTCTACTGTCCACTTTTAGTGAGATGGTCTCCAATCTCTCTGCCTTCTCGTCACACTACCTTCAGCTTTATGACTCTAACATAAGCCAAATCAAAATTCCCTGTGCTTCAAAACATCCAGGAGCTTATCCTGGTTATGAGTTATATCCAGAATGTCTTAGCCCAGCACCCAGTCTTCAGAGCCCCAGATGACCTTCCAGCCTCACATTCTCCTACAAGCCTGGTCATGGACCCTTTGCGGGTCCACTGTGCAAGTTTACATCTGCGTCTATACCAGGACTGCTCCTCTGCCAGAAGTACCTGCACTTTTCACACCTATCGAAACTCCACCAAGGTTTTTTTGCTGACACAGAAGGATTGTACATATTAATGGGGTATAGTGTGACTTTTTTGTTTTAGCATATCTGTAATCAGTTAGCATTTCTTTGTGGTAATATTCAAAATACTCTCTTTTAGGTATTTTGAGATGTTTAAAACAAAAGAGTTAACTATAGTTATCCTACTATGCAATAGGTCACCAGAACTTACTCCTTATCTAACTGTAGCATTATATTTGTTGATCACATTCTCCCTATTATCCATTTCCCATCCATTCAGCCACTGGTAATCATTGTTCTACTCTCTGCTTTTATGAAGTCAGCTTTTCTTAGATTGTACTTATGAATTGGACTAGGCAATATTTGTCTTCTCTGTGCTTGGCTTATATCACTTAATGTTTCTAGGCTTATCTATATTGTTGCGAATGACAGGTTTTTATCCTGTTTGTGGTTTAATACTATTCTATGGTATATACACACCATAATTTCTTTATCTATTCATCCATTGATGGGCACTTACATGGATACCTTATCTTGCTTTTTTTCTTTTCTCTTTGTTCTTCTTCTCTCCCTCCCTAACCCCCATTCCTTCCTTCCTTTTCTCTCTCTTTTTCTTTCTCTCTCTCTTTCTCTTTCTTTCTTTTTTCTTTCTTTCTCCTCCCTCCCTCCCTCCCTTTCTTCTTTCCTTTCCTTTCAACTCAGCTAAAATCTCACCCCAGGTGAGGTTCCTTCTGCATATTTGTCAAAATCAAACTTATTCGAAGGTAAAATAGACCAGTATTTTATTGTGACTTCCTGCTACACTGTTCACATGAAACATGTTTCTATTCTCTCAAAAACATGTTTTAATGGATCCTCAGTTAACCTCTGTTTTTCATCATATTAGACTTCTGTATTTCTGTCCTTCACATATTTTTAAGAAAATTTACAGCTTCTTTTTCTATCTAGATTTTAATTGTACCTTTTTATTTTTTTTAAAGTCACTAGCTATAATCTTAGGAGTTTTGGTCAATTTTGGATTGAATTAAATAGTAATTGGCCTGATCTTTCTTTCATATTAAACTTTTACATATTGCTGAGAATTTAAAGTATTTGCAAATCATGTTAAGGAGAGTTAACTTTGGAATCCATGTTTGATATGTACTTTCTGGAACAATAGGTAACGTTTTCAGCCTCAGAAAGATCCAGTGAGGAAAGAAATTCAGGGAAAACATTTCTCTATTTCTGAACCTTCGGGCAGCTGTGAATATGGAAATCAGAAATTTTGGAAAGCTGTGTTATAGCTCAGCACTTATAGGAATAGGCAATAACAAAATCTTATAACTACAAGTTTTATCAGCCATGGACAAATTTTAGAGCGGTACATTCTAATCTTCATCACTAATATTTTAAGCAAGCAATACAGCAGTATCTTTTCAACTCATTCATAATTCAATTAACATTCCTGAAAGTCCCACAGGGTGTATTGTATTAGACAATGAAATTGCTACATGAGAATTCCTACCAGAAAATAAAGTACATTAAGTCCAAAAATCAGGATTGCCACAAAGAAAAATAGTAGGTAAATATATACCGTATACAAAAACCCTGCCCAATGGAGGTCAGTAAACTATGTCTTTAACTCATCTTGTCCACTGCTCAAATGATATCAGAAACAGCCTTTAACATGGTGCAAGTAAGTCAAAAGTCAAAGATTTCCTTTGGACAAGAAAGCAAACCAACCACTCATAAAAACAATCCTAAGCATTTTAAAAAAACAACATTGTCATTGTCACAGCCTGCTTGATCATCCTGCTTTTGGTTAATATGGGAGCCAATTACAGCTTCATCTGTGTAGAATTAACTTTATGGAGCACACACCGGGGATTTGTCTATCTTCACTATTTAGATATATGCTATAAAAATATGCATGGAATGAAGCTCAAGCACTGCAGATGGCAGAGACTTTCAGATTTATTGTAAAATCATTTAAAATCGGTTATGCTCTTGCCAGAAGTTAATTAATTTTTTTCTGTTGTTTTCTGGGGCTGGGGGCTGGTGGGGGGATATTCTGGGTCTCACTAGGTGGCAGTGTATGATTACCTCTGGAAAAACCATGGCATCGAGTCCAGTGTCTCCAGCTGTGGCCTCCAACATCAGAATGAAACTTCTGTGTCTGCACTTGGTGCAGGAGAAATTTCTCATGTATCTATATTCACTGTTTATCCCAGTGGGTTCCAAGCGCTATTCTGCCATTTTCTGAGACTTCCGGGTGGTGCCATCATTGAGGTATGTATATATGAATATATTTTGGTACAAATGTTGTGTATATTGTAGTGCATGGATGTACATATGTATGTGTTTATACTTGATTTCAAAGACTTCAGTATTACTTGGCACACATATTATTACTGATGTTTCTAATACCATAGTGTATTTGAAGTTTTAATTTTTGCCTAAAGAAACAGTGATACCACATAGGAAAAGCAGAAGTTTCCGTTCATAACTATGTCTGAGACAGCCAAGAAACAAATCAAACGAAATAATCTAGGATTCTGCCGTGATAACTTTTGTCCAGGTAGCCTTTATAAACACCTGCAGGTTGATGCAAAAGAGTCTCGTGAGTCCACAGACACTTTCATGCTTCAGAAAGTGCCCAGCCACAGAGTGAATGAGGTGCTGGTGTTCATTTTCCACCATAAGAAAAATCTTTAAAATATAGAAAAGTGCACTATCTCTCAATCTTTAAAACTATTTTTAAAGTAGCATCTGGCTAAGGTCTTACAGGCATGTTTTCTTCTAAAATAAAAAGATGGGCTGATTTGCAGATAAAAATAATCATGTTCCATCATATTCTTAGAATCTGAATTCACAGCATGCTGAAATCTGAGTCTCTGTCACATTAGTAGATGTTATTGAATCATGAACTCTTAAGGAGTGTGATTATGTGGTGACCATGAAGAATTGGGGAGAAAGAAGCTGAGAGTGTATAACATACAAATCACTTAACAGGGGCAAAATACTAGTTGATTAGCAGTTAGAGAGCATTTCCTTTTGCAACACTTTCCCTATGAACCTTAGCCATTAATATTTTTGTTGTGAAGTTGATAAAAGTGAGGCATCATACAAATCCTTTTCTTTGTATATTTGAAGCAATTTCTCCTTGTTCAGAAGTCCAGGCCTGCAGGCAGGGTTCTTCTTTCTGCTGTACCAACCCAAACAGAATTTGAAGAGACACACAGGCACTTAACTAGGAAAAGCACAGATGGGCCAGAAAAGATTCCTGGTCAGCTCATCCTTCTCCCTCCCTTACCAAGGCATATTCTGAGAGGGAACTGTGAATATTGTAGCAAAGCAGCAGGTAAGGATGATGATTGTATCCAGTACAATTCTTTGGGAGTTTGGGTTCATGGATTGCTCTTGGCACTTCCATATGATCCTTTTCAGACTTCTGAAACACTTGCTTTAGAAATCTTTTTTTTTCTTGCAAAACAAACTGCTAGGAATTAACTTTTTAATTTTCATAAGCATGTGATTAAATATGTGTGCACATTGTGCACAGAAATAACATGAAAACTGGAGAGGTTAGAGTTCTTCTGCTACAGAATATCTTATAGCTCCTAGACCCTTAGGGCCTCAGCAGAAAGCCCAGGTGGAAAGTGGTGTGGTTTCCTGAGCACAGCATCCTTAAGGTCTTTCCATTCACTTCCTCCTTCCTTTGCTCCATAACTTTGGCTTAGTCATTTCTCCCTACTTCATCTATTTCCTTAGCTGTAAAACTGCTCACAGGGATTTGGGGCAGATCAATGAGATAACATCTACAATGTATTGTTAGCTCTTTTTTTTTTAAAGTGCATTGGAGATTGCAAAGTATTATGGAACACACTCAAACACATTCAACTTGAAAACATTTTTTCAAGTACTAATAATAACATTATACTAAAAATAAACTAAACTCAATTCTGGTAGAACTGAATGGTGGGATTATAGAAAGATACTATTGACCCATCTGACTCTTTTATTTCCATTCAGTTGCCTTTTACGAGGATGTATGGTGGACCAACTGAAATTCCAGCAAATACTAAACCAGCTCTCTCCTTTGTAAGATTCCAGAAAATGTGCACGGTCTTGTCCACTCTTGGGTCTGTAGTCTAGACCAACCCACTTACTTCTTTCTTTATTTGCTTCCTCTTCTATGAAATCCACTCTGAATTGAACTATCTTCCTGTGTCTTCTTTTTTATCATGAGTATCAGATTTTATTCTTTAGCCTTTCTGAACTTTTTTTTACTATGAACTTGTGTCTCCTAGGGGACAGGAGCTATAAAACAATTCTAGTCCTGGAGCAAACTGAGGATTAGGCAAATTTATTTTCAGGCATCTGCCTGGATACTCACCAGTCTTCTTACTTTCCTTTTTCTCTCTCTTGACTCAGAGCAGGTACTGCCGGGCCAATTACTGGCTTTTTGAGCCAAAAAACCTGAAATTGGAAGGAGTTTGAAACTGATCTTTTGGAGCCTCAGTGAGAAAGGGAATTTATGTTTCCCACAATGTATGCAGCATAAAGAAATGTCAAATCTCAGCATTTATCCAATTATATTGACATTTTTGATTCCAAATTCTGTTACATGACTGGTAATTAGGTACCATGAGCTCCTTATCATCAATGCCCACATTATATTCATTAAGGGAACCTGAACTTGGGGGAAGACTTAGACCTACTTAGGATACTGGTAAGATCCATGTCATAGTTTGCTCCCATATTCTGATATGGGAAGAAACAGGCAGTACAGTCTGGGCTTAATTTATTTGGAAATGAGATGACCATAACTATGAAACAAAAATGATGAAAGGTTGCTTTAGCTCTCTCTATAACCTGAATTCTATTCTTCATGGTTTTATGTTGGTTCCTACACAGAATCTTCTAGTTATCCAAGTTCCTTTGGCATTTAACACAGCCCTAACTTGTAACTGAAGTGACTTCTAAGACTGCTAATTCTAGTAATAAATATAGGTCAGATATTAACCTTTTCCCTTTTACATTGAAATAAAGCCCTGGCCTTTTGAGTTGGAAAGTTCTATTTGCACAGAATGCTACATTTTTGGAAAGGAGGTCAGATTTCATGAGTCTGAAATAGACATTGGATTGTAAACAATATCGCATGGACATGTGTTCATGATGTTTTTTATCCAGGCTGTGACCTAGGAGAGAAGCCACACCTCTTATGCTGCTCTAGATATTTGCCTTTTAGTGTCACCCCCTTGTCAGAGATGGTCATTGTCCTGATGCACCTGTCCTTCATTCTATTTTTGTCAGCCTCTCTTGACTCCACAGATTTCATCAATCTCCACAGAGCGATGCTTTGTCTCTTTGTTTCATAGGTAGGGTTAGCTTGAGATATTTTATAAGAACAAAGTTACTGTAAAGTTTTAGTGCTACAAAACCTAGAAACCCAGGCAAACCTGGTGCAGATTCATCAAGTTACAAATAAGCTTCCGGATCCCAGGGTATCAGTGGCAATTAAGAAGGTCCTTGGAGCATTAGTTGGGGCGGAATGGGAAAACGGATTTTTGTCATTAGAGGCGGTGTCGCCTGGTGGTCTGAGCAGAGAACTGGGAGCCAGGAACTCAGCGATCTAAGGAAGCTCTGTGAAGCCCTCCTGTGGCTTTAGGCAAGTGGCGGGGTCCCAGGAGGCCAGTCTCACCTACTTTGAATCTCCCATCTGAAGAGCTCCTTACCCAGGGCCAGGGCATACACAGCAGGAAGCCTGATTCCTTGTCTGCAAAATTAGAATATTAATACTTGCCTAAATAACAGATTAACCAATTAGTGATTAAGTGTTCTGCTGATAGAAAGCAGCAGGAGAAGAAAGGAGAAAGGGAAAAACCCAAACACAATTTTATTATTAGATGGGTTTTACTCAGCTCAGGGTTTTTCTGCTGTGTGGAGAATCTAGGGCCCACACAGTGCAAATAGCAGGGGAAGAGACACTAAACGTTATCATTATTACCCTCAGTGTGAAGATAGATGATGAAGGTGACTTCTTCCAGGTCTGAGTGAAGCTTTGCAAGACTTATACAAATCATTTTGAGTTTTTCTTTTTCCTTCAACTGTACATTTTAATTTCTTCCAGAAAAGATTATCTAGTAGATTTGAGAATTCTCAGTGTGTGTGTGTGCATGTGTGTGTGTGTGCACACGTGTGTGTGTGTGTGTACAGGAGAGAAAGAAATACATGATAATCATATAGGAATCAATAAGAAAATTCAGGAAAGTGGGGCACGCAGTCAGCATTCATTAAACTGATGCAAATTGTTGACGATATTTTATATTTTCAGTGAGAAAATTGCTCCATCAGTTTTCCCTTTGGTAAAAAAGAAAAAAGGTATTCTCATATTTCCCATTGCATGCAGTTTTTGGCTACTTTGAAGATTATTTTAAAATTAATTCACTTCGAAAAAATAGAAGGAAGTCACATTTTAGATTCTCCAAATTTAGAAAGCTTGACGTTTTGTGCACAATACCTCTGTAAGAAGATGCAGTATGTCCTTTGGGTATGTTTTGCTTATATGACAATATGAGAAATATACATTAACAGGAGGCAGTAATAGCAATGGTTACTATTTTAATACAATTATTGTATACAATATTGCTAAAGATGTGCACTAATATCTTCTTTGTTTGGTTTCCAATGTCAAGCTTAATAGGTGTCATTTCCTTCTTCCTTCCTTCTTTCTTTCCTTCCCTTCTTTCTTTTGGGTTTTTAATAATGTCCTGATACTATTTTCCCTCACAATGCTTGTCTATGCTAGCTTATTTAAATGATAAAGGGTTATCATTTTACTATATCTAAAATTTAGACCCTATTACAAGCAACATATGAAGAAACAGAATGCAAGAGCAAAGTAGAGTTCAATTATCAGACTAGTACTAGAATATAATGACACTTAAAAGACATTTTCCTCCGAGATTACAATGAAATGCCTTTGGTACATAGACTTACTAATTCATATATATATATATATATATATAGTGTATATGAATTTAGCTCTCCTTAAGTATTGACAAAATTGCTTCCATGTGTAAACATCAAAATTCATGATTTTATTTATTCATAATAATTGGGTCAGTGCAACTTGCTATGAAATGGCTAGACTTCCACAAAAACTAAGCAAGAAATCGCTCTCTTCTGGCTTAGCTTATCACTTTATATGTTTTTTTATATGTGTTGGTATCATGAAAAATTGCAGTTTTATTCTTGTGAGCCTAGCACACTGTAAATTTCAAACAAATCCAGTAGATTTCAGATACATTTTAAGGAAATACAGCTATTTACTTTGTTGTTTTGTTTTGATTTTGAGACAGAGTTTAGCTGTGTAGCCCAGGCTGACCTCTCCTGTGTGCTGGGATTATAGATGTGGTCACTGTACCTGGCTGCATCTATCAACTGTTCAAATATTGTTTCACTATTCCAGGAATGAGGGGAGAGGGATAAAGGAGAATGGTGGGGGGGTGAATTCAAATATGAAATACTTAACATATGATAAGAACCTTTGTAAATACCATAATGTACCCCTACCCAGCACAACAATAAAATAATAAACCAAAAAAACCAATTTGCTTAAAAAAAGTAAATAAAAAGTGATTTTAGCAATAAGGTAAAAAATATTAACTTTTAGTAACTAAGTGAATTTTATTATAGCTATGTATGGTTTCTTTAGAAAGTCATGAAGAATTGTTTTGACCGTTTGTTTTATGTTGAAATATGATTGTTACAAACATTCTAAAGGTTCTACAGTTATGTCCTAAGATAATGACTATTGTCTAATAATAAATTATCAAATTCCTCTATATTGTACTTCATTTATACTTATATTTTGAAACAATTAGCTTAATTAGTAATTCTTACTTCATATGGACCCTGTATTTTAAATTTATATATACAAGATAAAACAACCCATATTTTTTTGCAAATACTCTTACACATAAAGTGATTTTCAGCATTTTAGATTATTCTTGAATCTCTAAATAATTGGAACTTATGACTGTTTTAGAAAATATTTAGTTCATTATTATATTTATGTCTATCACATAATAAATGCATACATGAAATATTGGAGACTCCTTTAAAAACCCTTGGATTCTAAGTCGTCAGAAATATTTTTAAAGGTTTATTAAGTGCAAAAAAGTTGTTAAAAATAAGCCTAGATATACGAACTAAAATAAAAGGCTAAATGTTTAATGTAAACATTATGGAAGTAAAGAATTAAATATTTACTGTACAAGCAGTTGATACTGAATGTTTTAGCTTGAATAAAATCTGTTTGCTTTTAATTTTGTATATTTTCTCTCTCACTGAATTGTGACTTTGGATAGGCTATGTTATGCGGTGACCTAAATGAGGAAAAACATTTTCATGCTTTTTTAAAATTAATCTTAATAAACTATAATATTCAGAATCTTTTACATTTTTTAATATAAATAAATTGGAAATTCTTGCATTCAAAATTAATGTTTGAGATGATCAATTACAATGTATGTGATTTTTAAAATTTTACTCTATTTGGCAAGGCTGTTTAATATCAATTTCTCTAAAATGATCAAGGAATTTACTCAGGTAAAAAGGCAAGATAAATAATCCTAAATATAGTTATATCTTTTTATATTTATATATGGAAATATTATTAAAATATCTTGATATGTTTTTGTAATTGTGTCAATGTTAACCTGAGAACAAACTGCAAATACTTTTTCTTTTCTTTAAGAATTCATAGATAGTATCACTATACCATTTTAGCTTATGGAACAAATTCTTCCATAACTCTCTGAACCAATTATTTAATGATGATATAAAACAATGTAAAACACATGGTTGCTTTAGATCAGATAGTTTTCCAAATGTGTCCTATGAATTAGTTTTAATCTCACATTTCCAAAACAGTGATATAAAATCACAAAAGTTTATTTTATGTGCAAAAATCACATAAAGTATGCTGAGTGACACTTAAAAGGAATTCAATAGCAACAGTGGCTTATTTTCTGAAGCAATCTTGACACTAATGCTAAATTACAACTTGGAAACATCCAGCATTTTTACCTTTATGAGAAAAGGCTTTTTACATATTTAACATAATTCTGTGGAAAATAAACTGGAATTATGTATAAAGATATGTACACTGTAACCAAGGGGCATTGATATTCCCCTGTAGAATACTTACAATGATTTTATTGCTATTTTGTGTCATTTTCTAAAGGATATAAAATACAGCCAGTAAACAAACTAGACTTCGGATTTAAGGTGACAGCTGCTCCTTCAGAGGCAATATTCAGATATTTTATCTTAAGAGTGTTGAATATTTCACAGCCAAGTAAGGTATACATTCGCAGAAATGAAAAGACTGTGTATTTTGGATTCTCATTTTTGCTGTTGTGATGATCTCCATGGTCACCATTGCTAAATTCCAGAGAATAAATCTAAGTGTCAGTCCATCGTTCAATTAACCACTTGAGAAAAATTTACAGAAGTGATCTACTTCTTCAAAGTGCAAAACATTCTTTTCCTAAAACTATGTTGAGTCAACCTATAACTTAAAAAGTGTGGTATTTCTTCAAGCTCTATTCTAGAACTCTGCAGTTCTAATCTAATTTAAACAGACTCTGTCCATTCTTCTGATCATTGTGCTTACTGCACTCAGTGGATTAGGGCTATGGAGACCTAAAGCCTGTGTTAAGGGGACAAATGAAATCCAAATTTACTTCCAGAATGTCATTTCTATTTTATTCTTCCTCCTCCTCCTTTCCTTAGCCATGTTTTATTATGACCTTTTACTGAAGCTTTACAAAACCATATATTTTGGGCAGTTGGATATGACCTATCTCATCAACTCAATTGTAAATAATGTCAATTTCCTTTTTCCAACTTGAAACCTGAGGATATACCTACCCTGATTTGCAAGACCTGTATCCTAAGGCTTGCTTGAACCAGAGAAGGCCAGTTTTGCTTCAAATACAAGATGGAAGGAACTTACTTGTGCTGTCGCCTCACCTGCAACAATGTCACCAATGAATACTAGCTCTACATGGTCCAAAAGACTATTGACTGTCTCTGCAGACTGTATTTTCTTGTCACACAGTGATGTCTATACTTGCATTTTATTAGTTCAGAATCATAAATCTTAACACGATTGAGCAGAATCCTGAGTTAAGTCCTCAGTGATTTTTAACTTCAGCTACACAGTGTACCAGAGATAGTTTTCTCTGAAAAAGTTTATTCTGACACTTTTTTTGCTCCTTTGTGTTGTTATTGTTGTTGTTACTTTTATGGTTAGGTAGAATTTAATTCTTTACCTCTAACATTATTTCTTAAAGATAGATTCCGGACATTGAGGTTACTAGGTCAAAGTATATGAGAATGTGTGTGTGTGCGTGTATGTGTGTGTGTGTATGTGTGTGTGTGTGTGTGTGTGTGTGTGTGTGATGTATGTATACAGCTGTGTGTACTTTTGTGTATACAACCAAATTGCTCAGAAATATAAACAAATGTATAACCAAACTGCGGTGAGTGAGAAAGGCTACCCAGCATTTTGGTAGTCATCTAGGCCATAGCTACACAAACTCTACTGCTTTCTGTATGTTAATTGGATAATGTAAAGTTTGAAATGTGAGACTATGGATATCACAGTTCACTGTCCTTTTCTGCCTTTGAAAGATGCTATATGATTAGGTTGGTTTTTTTTCTTTATTTTTAAAGCATGGCATATTTAAATAGTCATAAAATCTAAGATATATGTAATGTGTTTTCTAGAAACATTTCTTCCCATTAGTCAATGCTATTCATAAAGGAAAGTATGGTCATGATATTATTAGCTTATTTTTCTAGCACACATGCCTTGAAATAACTACATAGATTGATAAAATTAAAAATATTCTAAGATCTCTTAATAAACACATTGCTGCACTTAGAAAGAGAACTCTGTGCAATACAGCACAGAGTTAATGTAGAAGAGACAACTAATAAATTTCTTTAGCAATTGCAATTGAGGCTAAATTTAGTTAAAGTTTTATTCTGTCTTCCCTAAATCCTCAGGTCAAAATATATGTGTTAATTTGATGTATATCACATGTATATGGATCATTTTACATAAGTGCATTTTGGAGACCTTATGCTGGCAGGGTCAAAGGAAATAGCTACAAATGTGGGAGCAAATTAGAAAAACAAGAGTAACTCAGAAGACTAAATGCTACTGCGCCATGACCCTGACAGTGAGAAGCTGAGTAGAGAAATGCTTTCAGAATAATTAGTGCAAATGTGAGCTAGGAGTTCTCCTTGTACCCTTTCTACATTTGTCCACCTTGTAGAGAGGCCTTCTGATTAGTCTGTTATATGATTTATGTTCTCATTAGGACATAGCAAAGTAGTTCTGAAAAACAAAATGGCTTCTGTAATCAAAGAGCAGTTCTGATAAGCAGATGTCCTTTTTGCTATCGGAGAAATTCATTCGCTTTGCTGACTTAAATGTGGATGTGGCTCCCTGCCCTTTACATGTGGATGACTTTCAGTTCTAGAGGTCACGTTCTGTGGAAAAGTAGGCCTTCAGCAGAATGCTTGGAAATGCTAGATATCTTCAAGATGTAGAGGACATATGAAGTCAGCAAAACTGGTGATTATTATAAACAGTCCAGGAATAAACCCAAACTGTGTGTGACGGGTCAAACAGGATGTTGGCATGGCTATTAGTTGTACTCCAGGATAATTAGTTTTGTATTTATAGGAACTTCTCTTGGGACAATGAGTTTCTACTAAAAGGAATGTTATCCAATGTGTTCTCCCCAAAAGTTTTTGTTTTCTATGCACTTATACAAAAGTTATCAAAGGCAAAATAAAGAACCCCAGTCTCATTTTTGTTTTTTTTCCATTTTTGGTTCCAATAGAATTAGAAAATTCACTTTTAAAATATATTTCAATTGCTTATCGTTATTATTATTATCCTGTGCTCTGTGTTACTAAATAGCAATATTACTTTGTATTTTGGTATGGTTTTTATAAAGCTATTGTAAAGGTCAGAAATAGAAGTGAACCATAACACCTTAATTATAAATTTCTGTATAACTAGAGAAATAGCATAATAACGTCATTTCAGAGGATTTGAAAGTTACAAATTTTTTCTGGGGAGATAAGAAAAAATAGTGTCTTTTGACCATTTCACCTTAATATGTCTTTGAAATGTGGTAAGTTCATATGTGCTCATTTTATCACCACATTTCAGGTTTTTGGTGACATCAGGGCTTTGAAGATTATCCCCAGTGAAGTGATCACAGCTATTGAGCAGCACATAAGTGAAATGGACACTGTTCTGGGAGACTCCTTTGATACTAACTCAAGAGAAAGGAGAAGGGTCCATTAAAATAAGAAGGTATTTTTTCTGCTGATTAAACACTTAACCGATAGCTTATGTCAGTGCATCTACTAGATAGGGGCCATCAAGTGCCATTTCTTTTTTCCTAAAGTTCCATCATAGTGTAGAAGTCATGGTAAGAAGTCCAAGTTCATTGCTATCTGTGATTGTAAATCTCATTCTAACCTTCAGTTGAGAAAGAAGAAAGCAAGGGAGGAAGGAGAGCAGGATTATATAAGGAATGGAAGGAAAGTGGATGGGCTCCTTTGTTCTTTTTAGAAAGAGTTGAAGTGAGTAAACAAAGCTCAAACCTGAGACACCCAGTTTGGGCTTGGTTGTTGTCATCTTAGAACACAAACTATATACTCTGCAAATGGGCTCACATAAATGCCTTGGGATTTTTGTTATTATTTAAACTTTCCATTTTTCCCTTGAAATTCCTTATAGAAAAAATATGAAATTTTCTAGCTAATGAAGAGACAAGGGAATTTATTTAGTCTTGGATTTATCTTCTAGTCACTCCCCTTATTTCCTCCATATGGGAGGAAAAAAAGCCCTGCCACAGAATGTTAAAATGGTGTCCCATCCCTTTTCAATTTCCAGAGTGGCCAATAGCCTCTTCTAGGCTAACAAAAATGAAGGTAATTTCCTTCAGATACTTAAGTGTCATCATCACTGACTTACTTCTTTCTTCACTTCCACTCAATATACTCAGCTTGGATCACCAGATATTTACTTCCATGCTACTAGCAGCTTTGCATGCTAATTATACACTTTTGTTTTTTCCATTAGAGCATGAGCCACCTGTGGAGAAAGAATTTTTAAAACTGTGTGCTTCTATTTGCAGAACTTAGAACAGAGCTAGGTACTCTATATTGTTCAATAAACATTTGCTTTGGGGAAGAGGTGTGAAGGCAGTGGAGGGGAAGGATTAAGGACAGGTCTGTGTTGAATTGTAATTTATAGCATAAAGAAGTTCAAACAAATTAAAATAAGGCAAGCCAGATATATTAAAACTAATTCTGTTTGACCCGTATCAGCACAAAATATTCCAAGAAGGAATAAAATTATACATGTCAGATTTCTGCATCTTCAGTCATATTTAATAAGTCAAGATGAAAAAACAAACTTAATCAAAAAGTGAAGTGATAATTTTTCACTGACTTTCCATTTAATTAACGGAAGTAGTATCAATACCTGCTTATTTTGTTGGCCTATCACATCTGTTTATACTTCCCTCACTAAAATTTAAGCCCTATGAGGGCAGGGATAGTTTTCTCCTTTGTTTACTATTACTTGTCCAATTTCTATTACTCTACTTTGAATGAATAGGTGCTCAGTACATTTTGTTGAATGGAAAATAAGCTGATATGTCAAATTTCACATAAATTATACTTAGAGCTAAATGATAGTGAATTGAATAAATAAAAAAGAAATTAGCAAAAAATTTTCTTTTTTCTTTTACATGTTTCCTTTAGGAAATTGGTGGCCCCAATGGAAGGATGAACATAATTAAGAAGAGCAATATTTTCTGTCCCCTGAAGGATGCTCAGGGACACACTGTGTTTCTAAGTGTGTAATCTAGGGCATGTTCTAATACACTATTGCAAAGCATGAGTTTTCTAGTATTTTAAAGTCCAAGTTTGCAGAGTGTTTTGTTTTTGTTGTTGATGTTGTTTTATATTTGTTTTCTTTACCTTTGAACTTACCTTACTGAACGTTATGGATTAGATAATGTGTTCAACATTTGAGTTTGCGTAAAGCTTTTATAACATTATGTGTTTACACAGATGTGTGGTACATAGAGACTTATTTACATGTTTTTCATGAGTTTTGTCCTCTGTTGAACAGAACATTTCTGATGTGCATGGGCTCATTACTATAACCCCAGTACAGCACTGAAAAAGAATTTTGGTACTGTTGATATCTAAGTAAACCCTGCATTTTGTATTAGCACTGAAAGAACCTATGTAATTCAGACTTTTTTTTGGGGGGGCATTTATGTGTTCTTAAGAAAAATAGAGAAAGAAGACAGTGGAGGTGTTTGCTCTTATAATCAACACTTCTAGTTTTCTGAGGGCCCATATGCACTGAAAATAATAATTACATGGTTATAGATAGAATAGCTTTTGTAAACAGATGCCTTCCAAGAACTGAGTCCTAATGAGACAGGCACTAGTGTCATGTCCCCTTAAGAAAGATTACACATACCGGACAAAGTATTATTTCAAAATTCAAGATAGATTTCTGGGGGACTATATACTTGTGAATTCAGTCATTAGGATTTTCAGTCTATTAAGGGTAATTTATGACGCTAATAACTATCTTTCAAGAATGCATTAGTAAAATACTATCTATAAGTTTATGCATATATTTTCAGTGATTTCATTAGTATCTTACTTGTATTGTACTTACTAATTGACATGTCATTCAATTTGTTATTTTTTCTCATATAAAGATAATGTGTAATAGTAAATGTCATTATAATTGAAAACTGTAAATAAAATATCCTTCTAATAGATCACTTTTGCTAGTACCTACTGTGCACTTATTGTCTAAGTAGGCTATTCATTTGGAACTTAGTTCTATTAAAGAATAAAGATATAAATAAGGAGTTAAAAATTTAAATGCTTGCTGTGAATTTAAAAGTTAAATATATTAAATGGTCCTTGTATTAAATTCAGTGACAATAGATGGATTGTACTAAGTGTCAGATAAGCAAGTGGATGAAAAATGAGTGATTTTCTCCCTTCAGTTAAATATGGTGCTAAGTGGTATGTGCTAGCATTAAAAGCAAATTACTTATCACTTCAACAATCACAGCATGAGAGCATTCTATTGGAAGTTGTATTTCCTCTGTTTTATTAAATAAATCAACTGATAATGCCTGGATAAGCACCAGAAAAGGCCTTGATGGCATTATGACATTTCTGTTTTATAACTGTTTATTCAAGATGTCTCCACAATGGCATTTCCTATATATTTTAGTCACTAAGAATCCACACATTCAGAATTATAACTATACAGTGAAATAAAATCAGCATAGTCTTTTTGTAAAGTCTGAATTCTTTCTTTTTAATTAGTGTGTTTGACACAGATTTTCCTTTTTGTGAGGAGTTGGGAGTGGAGAGAGCAGATAAGCACAGGGTAAAGAAGGTAACCTAGGTATGGACTCCAGATATCCAAGAAATGTTCTATTGACTTCCTCCCTCCCCGTCATGCCAGCAATCCTTCAGATAAGATGAAATACATCTGTTACACTGTGAGTCCGTGGTCTTATGTCATGAGCACAGGGATTTGTTGGTTGGAGGATCTGCTTGATCTTGGGCACTTGCCAGTACAAGTTTACATGGGAATCCAGAGGCTTTTCTCTTATGGATTTTTTTTCCTTTTCTTTGTTTATTTATTAGCATATTATAATTGTACGGGGGGTACATTGTGACATGTATAAAAGTGCTTAAAATATATCTTATACTTACCCCCTCCATCTTTCTCCTTTATCCCCCCTCCCTTTCTTAGAACAGTTTCAACAGTTCTCATTGTTCCATTTTCATACATGAATACTTAGTACTTCCACCATACTTGCCCTCCTTCAGCCTTTCCCTATGCCCTGGTTTCTCTCACTGATACTAACCCCCAGACAGGATCTGTTTTACCCTCCTTGCCTTCATTTTTTAAAAAAGACATTTTTGTTTATTCATGGTAGTTATTCAGGGAGTTTCATTACAACATATCTTTATTTATATGTATTATACCCCAAATTGTTTCATCCCCTCCATTATTCTTTCTACCTTAGTCTCCTTCACATGGTGATCTCAACAGGTTTCAATGTTCCATGTTCATTATTGTATAGAAAGTACCCAACCATATTGGATGTTTCTTAATCTGTTGGGAGCCTTGAAAAGCAGGAACTCTTTTACTAAAAAATATAAATCCCTTAAGGAAACCTACTGAATGCCTGGGTCAAAAATAAGAACTCAGTAATTCTGTGATAAGTGAATGGATGAATGAGTGAGTAGACAGCACAACGTGTTTGTTAAGAGCTCAGGCTCTGCAGTTAGATTGGGGGTATCATCGTCTTGCCCTATAGCTTACTAGTTAATTTACCTGGATGAATTACTCAACCTCACTGAGAGATATCAAATAGTGTTAGCTAATTCAGAGAGGTAATTTGGTGTGTGCATGTGTTTTAGGATTGCATGACTGGAGAGAAAACTTGTGATATCTGAATGCTTGATGCATTCTGTCCACTTTTGCGTAGAAGAGATGCTACCTCACATTGGGATTCAGCTGGCTTTAAGTCAACCATATGCAATGAAAGAGCTTAAAGGTCAAAAAGGGAGCTTAAGAAGGTATTAGCTGTGCTCCAAGGGACATAATGTTATAAGTAAATGCACCAAAGTTCTGTTTTCTTCTGAAGCTCACTTTATATTTCAATACGGCCTTTCTTTGTGTGGCCTGGGTTTCCCTGAGTTTGTTTTTCAACTAATTCTATAGTCAGTGTGAGGAAGTAGCATGATTTTCTTAAAAGTCCCCTTCATGAAGTCACCTAAAGTAGCTTTGACCAACCTCTCACGTTGGGTTTTATCAGTATCCACTTCACAGGAATGATTGTGTAGCTATTGTGATTGGTTAGGCAAATTGATGAGTGAAAGAAGGAAAGAAAGTAAAGAAGAAAGAGATAGAGAAAGAAGAATTGATACAGGGAGGAAAAAAGGATAGATGAAAGGATAGATTTCTAGAAGTGAGACTATTAAATTAATGGGTCACACCTTTAAAATTTTAATGTATGTAAAATTTACCTCCAAACTATTGGATCAAATTCCATTTCCCAACTACAAATTGTAATTGCAGTAATTTTTTTCTCCAACTCTTTCTAGTAATGAACATTAACAATAAAAGTATTTTCTTATTGAAAAGGTGAGAAATATTTTATTAGAAATGGTATTTATTTTACATTCAATGAAAAGTTTTAAAGCCAGGAGTGATGGTGCACATCTCTAATGCCAGCTACTCATGAGGTGAAGATCAGGAGGACTGCGTGTGGTGCCAGGCTAGCCTGGGAAAAAACTCAGTGGAGACTCCCATCTCAATCAATAAGTCAGCTGTGGTGGCGAACATCTGTAATTCTAGCTATGCAGTTGACATAGGTAGGAGAATCACAGTCTGAGGCTAGACCTGGGCAAAAATGCAAGACACTATCTTAAAAAATAACTATAGCAAAAAAGGGCTGGTGTGTGGTTCAAGTAGCAGAGAGGTCCTGCCTAGCAAGCATGAGGCCCTGAGTTCAAACACCAGTGTGACCAATGTAAGTAATAAATAAATAAAAAGAAAATCTATAGTTTTCTATTGGAAATCACTTTGCATTAATGATTTATAATAGCACATTATATATTAAGTCCAGCAAAAACTTTGTAAATACTATGTGTCACTAAACTATGCCAATATTTTTGACTATTTAGTTGTTTTAATGTGTGCTTTGGCATGTATAAGTTATAAATTGTATGTATTTCATCTGTTACATTTTTCTTTCTGTTGTCTGAACACAGTATATTAAATTGTTTATCATTTTCCTGCTATTTTGAAATGCCACTTTTATTATAATAAGTACATTTATCTCTTTTTTCCTGCAAAATTTTGCTCTTCTACTGATTTTTTGCCTACTCTCATGGTAGAAAGGATTCCTTTACTTAGTGCAGCTCATAGATGTCAGGAACAGCCTATTGCTAAATGGCTCATGCTGGCAACATGGGGAGAATAAGAGTAAAGACAAAAGAGCACAACATGAAGGGGAACATGGGAGCTAGGAAATTGAACATGAGAGGCCATTATCTTCTCCTTTTTCTATGTTTGAGAATATTTAGCTACTTTCCTAAAAATAAAGTTATTGAGCAAGACATATATGGAACAAGTAGAATGTAATATTATATACCTATTAAAGTTACATCTTCAAATAATAAATTATGACCTGAGGAAATGTTCAATATATAAGGTGGAGCGGAAATGGTTAGAGCTCCTTGTTTTTAGAAACACATACTAGATAAAAGGAATTTGAAAGTACACACATGAATGTTAGTAGTGGTTATATGTGGATATTAAAATGATAATTTTGTAATTTTATTTTCTTTCTAAATCATTCTATATTTTTCTAATTCAGGAATAATTCTTTATTATAAGCTCATGATACTCATAATCAATGAGGAAACAAGTGTTTTATGTGTGAAAACTACTGAGGAAATAAGGAAAGTATATGTGATATTACCTAAGAACTAAGAGTTATATTGTACAAATAAACATCCACCTAAGACTAAAAGTGGGATTATAGGGACATTTTAGAACACAAAGCCTCTATGAAACAGGAACAGAAAGGATAAATAACTGCCAATCTTATATAAAAACATAACAGGATGAAATAAAAAGGAAGGTAGTATAGGGAAAGATTCACCAAAACTAAAAATGCAATTGCAATGTTGAAAGAAATCTTAGAGGCTTGAAAAGGCAGAATGGACACAGAAAAAAAAATCATGTCACTTCCAAGCATTGTCCCTTGTGTCTATCACTTCCAGTCTACCCAGCTTACCTCCTCAAGAGTCTATTCTGTTAGTTCTTCTTCAATATTCTATCAAAACTCATAACAGATTCCATCAGTATTTCCTCCTCTCGTCCCTTTCATACTGTCCTCCTCACCCAGCTTAATTTACACAATTAGCCATTACTTACTTACTCCTTTACTTGCATCTGCTCATGTCTCTCTCCCCTCATTTCTTTTTATCACTTGGATAAAACACAGCTCTAGTTGAACACACCTGAAATTTGTGCCTGCTCTGGTGCACTTAAATGCAGTTGGAAAAAGGTGGATATGGCCCTAGTTTTTCTGTAAAATCTAGATCTCAAGTGATCTCTAGCACTTTCCTGTTAATCACATTCTATTTGCTTGTTTTGCTCACCCTCCTGCTATATTATAACTGTATCACATTTTATCATCTCTTCTCAAACCAGAAACACTTCATAGCCTTACTCTCCACTGATAAATTGGCTTTCTACTTTACTAGGAAAGTTGGATTAGGCCCTGTCTGCTTCACGATGAGTTCCTCCCATTCATTGTTCTCCATGGCTCTTGGCTTCACACTCTGGGAACTCTTTCTTTTGACATTTTCCTATTTAGTTATATCTGAAGTGTACTTTATAGAGCATGTGACCCTTGAAGTTCATATAGCTTTACTGACTTGCTTCATCATCCTTGGTGCCACAGTCCATTTTAAGTCTCAAACAATTATTGTCTTTTCTACTGGTAGCTCTTTTTGGCTGTGCAACTGTCTCAAAAACTTGGGTAGATTTTCATTTATCTCATTCCAGTCTGTTCCTTGTACCAACAGCTATATTTGCCTATGACTTTATTGCATGTTCCTTTAAGCTTTTAAAGTATTGGTGGGAAAAAGCTACTTCTTTCTTCCTGAATCTTTTTCTCTAAATTAACTGATTACCATTATGATTCTTTTAGAATGTTATCAATAGGAATGAGGGGTTTACCAGAAAACTTTTCCTCAAAGTTTACATCTTCTAATATTGAATTTTCCCACTCCCACTTTCTCCTTTTTTCTGCCTGGTAATCAGCAAATTCCTCTTAAACCCATCTATTTTTGTAATGCGTTATCATGTGCAGTCAATAGCATCCAATCCACTAACATTTAATAATTACCATATTTTAGATACCAGAATATGAGTTTATTAGATACTATATACCTTCCAAGTTATTGCTAGCAGCAATTGCTAGCTTAAAGAGAAAAAGTCATCTTTTGTGCCTGCCACACACCCATCCAAAGTCTCCTGGCTCTACAATATAGCTGTCATTTGCACTTGGTACCAAGGTTGATCAAGTAACCATTCTCTTGAATACTGTCAGTTGTCCTAGAACAGGAAAATAGAGGAATATGAAGCAGTAAGGTTGACTTCCAGGCAGGTGTGGAAATGTTCCTTCCAATCCCAGGATCAAAGCAAGTCACACAGTCGCGAAATGTGGGAAGGCAGTCAAGAGGGCAGGTTCAGACCACAGACACTGTACCTACTCCAGCAGCACCTCTCTGCCTGTCCTGACAACCATTCAGAAAGTCCATTGGATTTGCTCTGAAAACCCAGAGTTTGACGACTTCTCACCTGCTTCTGTGCTTGTCCCCTTTCTGAGCTTTTTTTTTATGGGTCTGGACTTTTGCAATACTGCCTTTGTTCTCATGCCTCTTTGACCTATTCTCAGTGCATTAGCTAATGCAGTCCTCTTAAAATAAGGCAGGTCATACAACTCTGTTGCTCAAGCTGTCCCTTCATTGAGGATAGAAGACCAAGTTCACGCATGTTACAATCTGCTCAGCTCTTACCTCTTCATATTACATTCACATGTATGCTTGTCATTATTCACCAGGCTCTGTCATCATGACTTTATCCTGTTTCCCAATGAAACTGTTCTCCTTGCTGGAAAAATGACACCAGGATCTTGGTCACAGCTGATATCCATAGAGCAAAGTTCTCCTATAGGTCCACTTGGCTAACTCCTCCATTTCTTTTGTGTTGCTCAAATGGCTCCTCTCATTCAAAGATAGATTACATCATGCCTCTATTTAAAACTTGCATCTTACCCCACCTGCCCCACCCACTGAGATTCCACTAAATTCAAGGAACTTTTTCTTTCCATAGCACTCCACAACCCCTAACTCTTGTAGCATTTCTTAGACAAATCAAGCTAATTTCTTTAGGACAATTTTAGCCTTTCACACGTGATAGTTGCAAGAGAAGCAAGCACTGATTCAGTTCTTGAAAGTACCTGCTCATTTTTCTCAGGATATTTTTTTAAATCTGTTTTTAGGAAACAAACACACTAACCAAAACAACAGAAATGAACCTACTAATCTCTGTAAAAGAAAAAAGAGATAAACTTTTAATAAATAACCTTGGAACCAACCTTTAGATAGTTTAAGTTTGGAGAACATGAGTGGTTTTTGGAAATCTGTGTTTAGAAAGCAATGAATATAATTCTGACAAACTTCTAGTTATATACTAAAATGGATAATATGAATAATACAATAAATGGGATATTTATATAAAAGGATGCTAATGTTTTATAATGTCAGCAAAAAATTCTTATCTTTCTGGTGCTGTTGGAACATTTATAAGATCATACCATGCATTAGGATTCCATATTAAAAAAAGAAAAGAAATCACTAAGTTGCACATACAACAGAAAATGGTAAAGAAATTATGAGAATCTGTATTAAAAGAACATACGTGTGAAGGACTTTTAAATTACTTGTGGACCAAAGAGGAAATAAAAATTGCAATCATAAGCTATTAAGAAATTAGTGATAATGAAGTAATTAAAACACTATTTATGAAAACTTATGAGATGTGGCCAAGGCTACATTGAGATAGAACTACTTTTATTATTTAAAAACGTTAAGTGTCAAGAAGTTAGGAAAATATAACAAAAAATAAACATTAAAAACCTGAAAGTCATTGAGAAATTAAGAATATAAGTTAATATTAATGATTTTTAATGTGATGAAAATCAACATTAATTTCTTCCTCTAGTAAGACTGACAAAGAAGACAAAAAATTCAGATATTAGGAATTAGAGAAGTGTGATGTAACCACAGATAAAGAAGGGAGAGATTAGAATATAAGAATACAATATACATCTGCATGTTTGTATATAAAATATATTAATGGCACAAGTAATTTTCTAAAAAAAATGATCAAGTTACTATAGAGATTTTAAATTTCTAAATAAACTTGGAAAACATTTTAGAAAATACCTTTCAAAAAATCAGAGACCGGTGAATTTGTGGCTATTTACATAAAATCATTAAGTTGATAAATCTCATGCCATTTAAATTGTTCAAAATAACTTAAAAATATGAAGTTCTAACTGTTTTAAGTACATATAAGTATATATTTGTATAAATCTGATGGTGCCCCCAGTGATGCTAATGTAAATAAATACAGACATTTACACACACACACACACACACACACACACACACGAGCATTATAGGAAAATACTTGCAAATTTTGTACAGCAATTTATTAAGAAAAACATCTTGTTCCTAATTAAGGTTTATTTAATCACTAGACAATGATTCACCATTATAAAGTACATTAGTACATGCACAACATTAGTAAGGGCAAAGAGAAAAAAATTGTGCTCTTGTTGGTAGAATTTATCATTTATTCAATTTTTTCAGGGAAAAATGATTCAATAAATAATATTGAAAGAATTGGCTAATTATTTGTTATTGAAAGGACTTAAAAATTTCAAACAAATTTCTACCTGATAAATTGAATTTTCAGCCTTTTCAGCAATTTAATTTTTCTAAGAACAATTTGAATAAGTATAAAAACAAAAATGCATAAAAGTTTTCAAGTTGTGTTACTCATAATAAAACACTTAAGAAAATGTAAGTATTCCACAATAACAGATTATGAGATAAATTAGAGCTCATTCTTACAATGCAATTCTTTACAGTCCTTGACAGAAAAGGGATGAATCCTGAAATTTCAATAGCAAAGATGAGAGGGTGTTCTCATTCACTCTAAGTTCTCTGTCTTATTTCTATAAAGGACTAGGTAATAAATATTTTAGATTTTGCAGGTCATACAGTTCTTATAATTCCTCAACTCTCTTGTTATAGCATAAAATCAACCACAGACCATCTCTAAGGGGCATAAGTAACTATGTCCTGATGATGGTGGAGAGCTGGATTTGATGAGCTAGCCATGGTTTATTGAGCTCTTGCCTATATATTGAATTGTTTTTTATAGTTGACTTGGAACTTTATTTTTAATGTATTTTCATGAAAGTAGATGAATTATTATTTATAATCTAGATATATTTGTATAAAGGTCTACCTATCGCTTTAAATATATTCAAATAATATATCTACATTTGTTTTAAAATAGTAGAAGGATATATCCTAAAATGTTAACACTTATGATCTGTTGATATTTCAACTGAATTTCCTACATTGTCTAATATTTCTACAATCACCATCCAGTACATAAATAATTAACCAGTGGGGGGAGAAAGAGGAGTGAAGGAAGCCAGAGAAAACAAAATTTAAAATATATGCAAAACTCTTATCAATCATCACAATACATTATGAGGTACATGAGTAGACAAATGAGTTTACTGGAATGAAAATCTAAAAATAGGCTTAAGCAAAGTATAACAATTTCATGTTTAAAGAAGAGTTTTTGTTGGGATGAATATGTTGGTCAGCTCCATGTTACTATAACAAAATACCCAAGGCAATTGATTTATAAAGAGAAAGGCTTATTTTGGCTCATGGTTCTGGAGTTTCTAGACTAGGATTGGGTGACCTCTGATCTTTGGACCACTGATGAAACAGCACATCAGGGGTGGGAGCAAGTGAGGGAGCAAAGCACTAATCTTATTAGCTAGGAAGCAGTACGAGACTGAGACTTGGATCCCACATTCTCTTTTGGGGACACACGCTCAGTGACTGCAGGACATCCCACTGCATCTCACTTCCCAAAGGTTCGGCAATCTCCCAGTATCACCACCCTAGGGACCAAGTCTTCAACACATGGATCTTTGAGGGACACTACCCAAGCCATGAGTATATATGGTAGCACATATATTACAATTCCTGATGCATAATAATTGTTGAATAAATACTTATTCAGAGTCAACTGAGATATTGATTAAATATTGATTCAGTCTAATGCTTTGCTTAGGATGTTATGACATTTAATTTTTTGAATGTGTGGTGATTATAATTGATATAGATATCTATTTTTTAATTAGTCACATATACCAGTTTTTCCTGTTTTGTCATTTTCTCTATACTAAAAATGTTCTCAACCATGAATCATATCCTTTCCCTACTGTCCTATGGTTCTGTTTTTTAGAATTAACACTTTAATTCCTGAAGAATTTATCTTCCAGAGGAAACATTCAACCTCATTTTCTTTTCACTCAGCCAATTCTCCCCAGACCATTAATTCCATAGTATTCCTTTCCCAACCAAACTGAAATGAAAGGGAATTTAATCTTGCCCCCAACCTTCCAGACCAACTACCAGGTCTGCCCTCTATGGGTTTATGTCAATAAAGACTCTAACCCCTCAGGTCAGATAATCAGATGTATGATAATTAACTGTATGAGTAATTATTGTGTTATGCAAATAAACAATGCAGATGAGTCATTTCATTAAACAAGCACCATGGGGTCATTAGGTTTTGATCTCTGTCCTAGTCTTTTGGGGAAAAATACTTTCTATGAACTGCTCTTCTGAACTGGCAATAAAACCTCACTAGTAGGTTCCCATTAAGCTGGGTAATATGCAGACTGCTTGATTTGTATTGAGTATGTGTCTGGTGGTTGGGGCCCACTGTAATGAACGAACCCACAAATCACAGCTTAATGGGAATCTACTTTTACATATTGCTTAATTAAAAGTTGTGAGCTTATTAACATGTGTCTTTGGCACTGAGCTTTGGGGATGTAATCTCTGTGCAAATAAGACTAGGTTGTAAAAGTTTTATAGATTGACGATGATATTATAGTGCCCATCATTTAATAACCCATCATTTCCCAAAAGATTGTTTCATATCTTACATTCTTCTATTCAGCTGTAACAGATTCTTTTCTTTTTGTTGTTCAATGTGTAAGGCCTACTGCCATCTTACACATATCAAAAAAAGAGTTGTCTTAAATATTTCATCTGAGCATCTTTTCATCATTTAATCCTCTTAGTAAAGCTATCTGAAAGAAAGTCTCAGAGCCCCTTTCATTAGAGGGGCTCCAGATAGCATAGATCTATTAGGTATGAGTTTCTAGGATTTCCATTATAAATCTCTATTTGCAGGGATTTATAATTCAGCTATAAAAATTTTGCCCTAGGCTTCAACTTGGAATACAAGGTCTTAGTCTGAGAGAGTACATTGTTAACACATGAAAAAAAATTGTGTTGTTTTCATCTTAGCAAAGTGAAAAAGTAATGGCATGTAACTGTTCTCAAATACTTTCTGATATGCCACTGTAAGGTTGTGTTTAGAGAATTTTTGTTTTGTTTTGTTTTGACATGACGTTTTACAGTATGTTTGTTTGTAATTTTAAGCTAGGCATTTGATGGCTTTTTGAAAAAATATCAAAATGAAAGGTTGTCTTCTGTGTGACTCACCCTCTGGTTCTTGGACTGGACACCTCTGATTTTCTTGGTGGAGCCTTTGATGCAGAGCATTTCTGGAGTTCTTGCCTTGAAGTATCTGTTCACTACCTCCTATCAATAGTTGTAGGAAAAATAGTTTATTGCTTTGAAGAATTGCACCCTATTATTATTGCTTTGGGCAATGAGTGTACCCATTTTAATTAGAAATTTAAATTGATATCCCAGAATAACAAAGATAAGAAACCATGGTCTAATAGAAACAGTTGTGGGATAGGATCACAGTCCAAGATCTGTTATTAAATGGCTGTATGACTGGGAGATCTGCTTGAATGATCTGAACCTATTTCTATATTCATTACAACAAGGATAAATAATTTGTAATACTCCTACAGGTTCTGAAATTTTTACCTATTTTGTATATATATAAAATATATATATAGAGAGAGATATGGCTTTTTAATTTTACCAATGACTTGCATGACACTAAATCCAATGGACACTTTATCATCTTCAACTTAATTTCTCTACTCCAAACAGATGAACAATCACATCCATATACCCATGATGGATTCATTGGCTTCTAAATTACCTTAATCTCAGTATTTGTGGATTTTATTTCTCTCTACTCCCCATACCTCTCTATAGTTTCCTGCCCATGTCAACCAGTCATTAAATATTGAAGCTCACAAGACTTGGTTGGTGGTTTCTTCTCTTGCTGTTCTGTGGCTATCTTGTCCTTATCTGGTCCAAGTAAGCTTCCCATTCTTGTGGATTGGGCCTGGGGAGGTGAACTCAGATGGGCTCTCTGTGCTTTACTGAATGTCCTTTTTCTTCTCTAGGCCTGATGAGTTCTTTCAGGAATCTGACCCAGCTCCCCCTGGTGCTTAGCACATGATAGCAGACAATACAACTTACTTCTGACTGCAGTCTAGTAAAAGACAGAGGTTGGGTGTAGGTCACATCAGAGTTTGGAACTCTGTCATAAATGGGAATTGTAGCCCCATTCCCATTATCTGAAGCTATCACATCCTATTATTCTACAGAATGGTAGAAGCAATTAAGCATTTACAAAACAGCTGTTGATAGCATGATCTGAGCCCCAGGTTTATAACAACAGGAGCAAGATTCACTCAAGGATGAAGGTAGTTGACAGTGGGGACCAAGCTATCCCTTGTAGGAGAGAGAGATATACCAGCACTTTTAGTCCTCATTTGGGCTGTTTGGCTAGACCTAGGACCCAATTAAGACAAGAGCTGATTAACAAGAGAGAAGCATAAGTCTTTTTAAAATTATCATGTATACAGGGATGTTCAGAAGAAACTGGGGCTGAAGAAAGGACCAGCATTATTCTTTTACACTTTTTAGACCAAGCACAGAAAGTTTATGAAAGAATGACAAGACAAATGGATATTTGGGCTAGGGTAGTACATGCTAGAGACGTGACAAGCTATCTATGGAGGGATGTAGAAGCTAGTGGAAGGTCAAGGTTACTTCAGTGTGTTTTTTCAGGTTCACTGCAGCCCTGATACTAGTCTGGTGATCAGGCTATTTTCCTGCCTTGGTTTGAGAAGTATGTCCTTGCAAGAGGCCCTTCATGGCTTGCTGCATGCTGAGAAAGACAGGTAAAATGGTCCTCTAGTGATTCAGCTTGAAACAATCAACAGGACAATTTGGCATGCTTTGTCCTAGCACCTTCACCCTTTAGTATGGAAGCTTCCATTTTACTAGTCACTATACTTCAGATAGGCACCTTCTCTCCCCAGCTTCATCTTATCTCCTCATGCTCTTTTGTTGTTGTTGTTCTTATTGATAATGTGTGGCTGGTACCAATTATTTCTGTAAGGGAGTAATTCTTCAAAAAAAAAAAACAGTGAAAATGTAGTAAGTTTCAGCAACATTACATATTATATCTTTTTCATATTTATTATATTTATTCACAAATTGATAAGATTAAAGGTTCTCTGATGGTTTTACCTAGTTTTTTTATCTAAGGTTTCTGGTCTGAGTTTAGATTAAGGTGTAATTCATTGACTATGCCATGGAAAATACCATAAACCAGGAAAGCTGAAAATATTTTCCTTCCCTATACAGGAACATGAATGGTATCCAGAAAAGTTTACTAGCCCATACCCCTGAGGATTTACCAAATATTACTTGGGAAAGGGGGGACTCCCAAACAGAAATGTATTCTTCTCCAAGCTGAGGGTTCCATGAATGGAACACTTCCTTTCATAGCATACAGATAATATTTCTCTTTCCAGAATGGGTTCATTTATCTCCTACCCCATTCCACAGAGTTAATGTGACTGAGTCTATTGACCTGAACAAAGAGAAATGCTGTAGAATGGTTTGGAAGGCTATGGCCTTTGAAGCATGGTGCCTTAGCAACATGCAGAAATTGTGTAGGAAGTATGACTGACCAGAGAGATCCATTCACATCTGAAACTCATTTGAGTTCCTTTTCTTTTCTAACAGATTCCCCTTAAATGAGGCTTTGAATGCTGATTTATAAGAAATAAACAGAAAAGACTTTATTCCAACATCTCAAGCTAGGCTTCTTCTACTAGTTATATGCATAGAGTTTAACAAGAAGGCTATAAGTTTCAAGAGGGTAAAAGAAAACACCTTCTATTTTAGTAAAAAGGCTAGGAAAATGTCACCCAGTCCTTTCACTGTCCATTGGAGTCTGTTAGCATTCTATAGTTCCCATTTATGCAATCTTGATAACCTTGAAGAAAAATGTTTTAAAACATAGGAAATTGTTCCAAATCTACTCAGTAATAAATAACTAGAGATATTAAATAGACTTAATCTTCATTATAAAAATTTTACTGAACAATTTTGATCTAAGACTTGTTAGAGTCCTAGGGAGGGACCAAATCTACCCCAACTGAGTCATTTTTGTCAAGCATTTAAAGTTCACAGTATAAATGACAAGCATCTTGGTATAAGATTGCAAATTTGTGGAAGGTAAAGTTTCTACTTTTAAGTAGTTTTAATCAGGTGAGGACTCTAGATATATGAAAAAAAGCAAACATATCTGTCATATAGAATTTATAAATTGTAGATGCTAATTTCTAATGATTTCACTTTATCAATAAAACATAAATGTTTTGTATGAGACTGACCCAGTGAATATAATAAAACCGAAAACAACCTAGTATAATTACTTGGTAAATTTGACCTTGGCTAAGAAGACATCAAGATCAATCAAACAATCTAAGCTTCTCTTCCTTTGTCTTTCTGCTTTTCTTCCTTCACCCCTACCATGACCAAGTTCAGCTTGGTTTTGAGTAGGCCAAACTTTACTGAATCAGTGATATAGTGCTTGCCATAGGTTAGGCATAGGTTCAAGTAAGCACAATTTAAATTAAATGTGGCTTGATCTCAATAAGTTACTCTGCTTACCTTATATGGAGAAATAGAGAGGAATCGATCACTTACAGACAGCAGAGGAGATGGCCCCCTACAGTGGTGGGATGGAGGACTACTGCAAGGCCATGGGCACTATTACTGGAGCACTTGGCTTGGAGACTTGGGGAGGGAAGAGTCAAAAAATAGTCATATTACATGAAGACTTTTCATGTTTTCTTGCATGCATCTCATCTCCATGCAGGTATCCTGTGAATGTATAATGCAAATTAGGTCTGAAATGTATCTGAAAACTTCCCTGAAGATCTACCTCTAAAGGATGCTACTGTTGAAACACAAATGCCAAGAATGCTTATGAAGCAGGCATTTCTCCAGCCTATTGCTCTGGGAAGCATGTGTATGGACCACATTTCTTTATCTTTACTTTCTATTCCATGCTTTTTAGTCAAAATGTCCTTTAAAAATAGGATAATGTTTAACAACTTGCCACATGTTTTAGAATGTATGTATCCAATTATAATATAAAAATATTTCTAAGATAATAATGGAAAGGAAGTTCTCTAAACAGAGCATAATTTTATATGATGAACCTGTTTAATTCGGGTGTGCCCATTTGATCATTGTTTGAGGCATGACATTGATATTAATTCACCTGACTTTTGAGTATATGAGATTGCATATGCTTTTTATTCTGGTCAGGGACCTCTTATAAATACATTTTTGATTAATTGATATTCATGTGAAATGTTCCTATTTTAATGGAGTCTAGTTTTCTTCAGGGAGAAATCAGCATTTTTATGGGAAATTAAGTATATATTGCTTAATCAAGGCTTTTTCAATTTAATTTACTCACAATAAGTTTTCATGTGGGTTCACTTTCCAGAGACCCTTTGTTTCATTATAGCTAATAATTTTTGATGCAGTTATAGCTAATTGTCAAAGAAAAACTAATGAAGCCTCTTGTGAGATGGTAGAATGACTACTTCTGTTAAATAATTCTGCTTTTGTTTGTATAGTGTTTTTAGGAACTATCACAAAATGTTTAACATATCAATATGTTAAACTATCAAAATGTTTAACTATCATATAGATAGTACCTACCTCTATGACAAAGTAAATCACAAACTTTATTTGTGCTCATGTTTTGAATGCTAACATATACTTTGTAAAACATTTATTTCCGTTAAATATGCAATAGGAAAAATAGAAATATCGATCTTTAAGCAATTATGGGCTTTCATTGTATATCATAGATGAAATCTTACTACCATACCATATAGACCACTACATAAAGATGTAGAAGCTTATCCAGAATGATTTAGAAAAGACAATAGTCATTAACAATTACTTATTGGTGTTTTTTAATAATTTATTCAGTAGTATTTTCTTCTTTTGAGTTTTCATATGTTTTCCTACATAATAGTTTAAGAGTAAATGAAATTCACAGCCATGTAGAAATCAAATTATAGAGAAGATATACTACACTTCTACTATTAATGATAATTGAAATTTCCTTAGTTAATGTGTGTAACCATTAAATCCTCAAATACTCCAATGAGATGGATGCAGTTAGCTGTACCAAGTTGCCCAACAAGGAAACTAAGCCATAGAGTGAAGGAACCTACCCAAGTTGACAGGATTAGAGACTGGGCAGAAAGATGTGTTGAATTGGGACTTGCTAAAAGTGCCTCCGAATATGACTTTGCTTGGAAGGAGAGTCACTGAAAGTGTAATTAGTTAAAATGACATTATGTTGCAGTGTGGTGGACCCCTAAGGCCAACTATCAGAAGCTGGGAGAAAGGGATAGAACAGATTCTCTTTCATGGCCCTTAGATGGAACTAACTCGCTAGCACCTTGAATTTAGACTTCTGCTCTTCAAAACTGTGAGACAATTTCTATTATTTAGTCACTCAGTTTGTGATATTTGTTTTTGGCAGCTTCAAGTAATTAACACAGGAAACCAAGCCTACACAAGCTGCACTGGCACTAGGACCTTACTTCTCCCACAAGCTTCCATTAGCTGAGTCCCATGTCACTTCCTTTTGTGCAACCAGGTGCCAAAGGAAGTTTGGCTCCACACTTATAGGCTCTGCACCATTTGTTAAAATGCCTTTGTTAGATTAATAATGGCATTCTTCTAGGGGGACTATATACATTTTATGTATATGAGATGTTTCTCATATACATAATTTTGAATTTAAGCTTTGATTTAAAATATGTCTTAATTATAAAATATTTAGAAGACATGTTTTAGTTACAAATTTTATTTTAACAAAGTGACATTTTTGATATATTAAACCCAAAACTACCCTCCAAGTGAGATAATGAAGGAAATCTCTGAAATACTGGATAAAATCACTTGTCTAGAAAATAGAAGGCACATCTTGAGCAGATATTGATCATTTAAGGTAAATATGGGACGCAATCTTCCCTTTCATCTGTGGAAAACTACTGCTGAAAAAAATGCAAAAAGTGATCTGACTTAAATTTGGTATGGCCAAAATGAAAGGAAATCATGTTATCATACTGGAATTTAAAACATATTATAAACTTCCCAGCCTATTACACATTTCTAAAGACTCTGAGCTCGACTGTTAAAAATGTTAACCATGGAGGATTTGGGTCATAATTTTCCATAGTCTGACTTTAGTAAGGGAAGTTTCAGAAGTGGATTCCAGGTGATGCTGGAGTCTAATCCTACCAGATTTATGGCAACCCAACTATTAACTGAACCATGACCAAAATGGTGTTCAACTAGCAGTCAGGACTTTAATAATTCCTTCTCAAATAAGTCACCTGATTAAACATCTCAAATGTTTTGCTGTCAAAATCATTTGCAGCCCATTATGATTAATGGGCCACATTTCTTGCCAAATGTCAATTTCAAGCAATCTTCCATATAATTCTTTCTGGATGAACTGAATTTATAATCTCCTGATTACAACACTGCAGTAATTTCATCAACATTTTAGAAAATAGTTCTAGATGACTATTAAAAGTTTATGCTTGCTACCTTTGTAAATAATTTATATGTTTTAGGTTTTAATGATTACATTATTAATAATTAAAAGTTCCATTCTCTCCTTACAGAGAACTTTTCCAAAAACAAGCTAAGTCTCTCTGATATTTTTGTGGTCTCTTCTTTGACTTTTGGCTCTGTGGATAGAAGCCTGCAATAGTCCAATCTACTTGGGTTCAACAGAGATGCATGCCCACATTGACATCCAAGCACATTTTGTGTTCTTAGTCTTTTTGTTCACCGGGGTAAACAGGAAATACTACTCTTAGACAGTAAAACAATAAAAATAATCACACAATAACATCAGCCAAGTTAAAGTTGTATATATATGCTTCTTCCTTTAAACCTATCTGCTAACAACTCTAACCCACTTTAAGTAAGCTACTTTGATGGAAACCATTTATTTTAGATTTTCTTTTCGGGTTGGTCATCAATGTTAACTTAAGTCCTCAACTTTCTGAAAATAATCGTTTGTATTTTAAGGGAGGGAAAGGCCTATGTCAGAAAGATAATAGCTAACAATGTGGAAGAGTTTCTGTAAAATAGAGTCGGGGTGAGGCAGTATGGCAAGGACCTCCTACAGAAAAATTCCCTGACTCACAGAGTTCAGAATTGTGCTTGAATTCTCTCTGTAGCTCCTGTAAGTGCTCAAGGCAGTGGCCGCAGTACACAGAGACCTCACCATGTCATTGTGTGTAGAAAGCCGTGCCAAGGAGAAGCAGACGTGTCCCCACTGCTGCCTTGTGGAAAGGGGCCGCTGACTCACCCACAGAACATGGACCCAATCCTGGGTGACTTCCAGCAGCCTCACCACACAGGACAAGGAAGTGTCTCTTAGTACAGCACCACTGGGGTTCCATGCAACTGAAACTCCTGCTACTTCCAGCAGGCCCCTGAATTTGTGGCTAGTCCAAGATCAACTGTAGAGAAATACTGGTTTAGTAGAGTTTAAATTTTCTCTGAAAGGTTAGTACAGAACATATTTCATCTCTTATGAAGGAGGTAACAAAGGTCTTCCTACATACAGATATCACTTTGAGAAATAGCACCAAGCATTGGGAAGGATACCACATTCCTGATGAAGAGGGCTTTATCTGAGGAATAAAAGGAAATGATTTTTAAGAAACAAACTTACCTTTAAAAGTAGATTTTAAAAGGTGATAATAATAAAAATATAATTATTTCTTGTATAAAACAAAACCACTCTTCATGCGGTGGCTTATGCCTGTAATCCCTGCACTGAGGAGACAGAGGCGGGATCATGAATTTGAGGCTAGCCTGGACTACATGTGTAGCAAGACCATGTTTGAGAAAAGAAAGAAAGAGGAAGAGAGCAAAGCAAAGAAAAAGTTCTATGGATAATTAAGTTTAAAAAAAAAAGAAAAGTAAGAGGAAAACATAGTAGTATATGTTGTTTTTTCCCTTTATTGTTTGATGGGTGGGGGTACATTGTGGCATTTATATAGGTTCTTACAATGTATCAAATATGCAATACATGAATTCACCTCCTCTACCATTCTCCATTCCCTCCCTCCCCGATTCCTGGAGTAGTTTCAACACGTATCATTTTTGCATTTAGTTACATGTGTACACATTTTTTGCACCACATTCACCCTCCTAACCCCTCAAATTAGTATGTTTTAAAATACAGTAAAAAGTCAGATGATAAGCATAAACCCAAGAATAGTAGATAGTAAGAATCCATTAAACTCAGCCCCTACAGTTACATGTAAGGAAGTGGGAAATGTTGGTAACTATTTTTAAATTTCTTTTTTTTAATTGAACATTCATATTTTATGATATAGAACTATAGGTATTCATGGATACCTTCTGTAGTATCTAATAGGATAGATAAGAAAGTTCATTTTATAAGTACATCTGATAAAGTAATATGAAATTATAATATAAAATTAAATTGTATAATATAAAATTATAGAATATAAGATTATATATAAATATAAGATTTATAATTTATAAAATTATAAATTATATAATTATAAACATACATATAAAATATACTTATATAGTTTAAAATATATTGCTTAAAAAACAATATGTGTTGGTAAGGATATTAAGGCACTTTAGAGATTGCTTACAGTTGCTGAAGTTTGAATCTAGAATGCTCCCTAAAGGTTCTTGTATTGAAGGCTTGGTACTCAGCCTGTAGTGCTGTCTGGAAGATGGTGGGGCCTAGTGAAAGTTGGAACACCAGGTGTGTGCCATCAGAGTGGATATTGGGACAGATTTTTCTTTTCTCTTTTACCCTTTCTGGCCACCATGTACTGTGCTGCCACAGGTCCAAAACAACAGGGCCAAGTGCTAGCCTTTATTCGAACTTTTTTGATCAATCCTTTCTCACTAAAGACTCAATAAGATTATGATTGAAGTTCACACATTCTCATTTAAATTTGTTTTCTTTTACAACTAGGGTGGACTTACATTCTGGTTTTCCTCAATAGTGTAAATTCATGTTTGTGATGGTGGTGTAACATTTAATAGTGTCCATTTAATCTCAGTGTTTTTGCAGTTTGGACAATAAATATTTGATCACCTTAAAAATAGGCACTCCTTTTAATTTCTTGCTTAAATGAATAAAATATCTTATCATTCTTTTTATTTTTTTCAGAGTAGTACTGGCTTTGAACTCAAGGCCTCCTGTTTACTAGGCACTCTCTGCCACTTTGAGCCATGCTTCCAGTCCATGATGTCATTCCTTGATACTTGCAGCCATCCAACTTCAGCTCCTGAAAGAGTTGTACCAAAGGATTTTACTCAAAGGCAAAGGATGGGCATAATAGACACTGAATATAATTCATTTTTAGTATGTGGCTTGTACTCCTATAAAAGATGGAAGGCAAGTATGTGGGGATACTGAGAGAATGTGAGCAAAGTACAGCACAGTAACAGCTATGGCCAGAAATGTTTGAGCACTGTCAACCGGATATACCAGCAACCAGGAGAAAACGGGAACCATTGCTATTGAATGTTTCAGGAGCCATTTCCAGTGCAGGTTGTCATGGGAGATAAGATGACAGAAGGCAGATGATGGGTCCCATGGGATGGGAGGGAGGGTGGGAGCTCAAGCTATGTTTTCCTCCAGTCATTTCTTCTCCAAAATTTTTGCTCTCTGTGTATTTTAGGTAAGTTCTAATACTCTGAATATCACCAATAAGGCATCCCAAAAATGTAAGCCTGGATCCGATCCACAGAAAAAATGTGAAAAGCTCCAAAGTTATTATTATTATACTTTACCTCCTACACATGAAAGAGGCTAGGGTATTCCTAAATGAGAAAGAACTTATAACCTAGAAATGCAATGATTCTGGAAGAAAAAGGGGAACTGTAAGTCAACATCAAGAGATGGTGACAGATGTAGCATAATGTATCTAGGCAAGAGTACTATTATTCTCATAGACAGTATTCCTTTAAATTGTGGCCAGTTTGAAAGTACAGTAGCCCTTCTTGTTTGCCAATCTATTACATGTGGTTTTGACCAAGCCTGATCAAAATAAATGATTGCCAGATAGATAGATAAAAGAAATTTCCAAGGGAAATTTTAAATTCCTGCATATGCATTACACGCACCTCAGTTGATTCAGAGAAGCTCTCTGTCAGTACTGTGTTATCATCATTGTGTTTAAATCATTGTATATGATCTGTTGAGTGTTCCCGTGCCCTTCATTTCATGAAAAACTGCCTCCCTAAAAACTAATGGTGCCCAAAAAACAAAGTGAAAGTGAATGTACTTAATTGAAGTGATAAAGTGGAAATTTGAGATTTGTTGAAAGGCAGCCTGTCTAGCAGAAGTTGGGTCACTTGATGGGAAAAATGAATCCAGCATCAGCAGCACTGCTCTGACCACTCTGCACACTGAGCATGGGCAGTGATCCCTTAATCTTTGGCTCCTTGCAGTCATGTAACCATTGGATACCAAGAAATATGTGAGGCTCTTATCAGAAATGTAAACATAATGAACCAAAATTTCTCAGAATGAAACACAGGAACTTTTAACAATACCCCCAAACAATTATTTGATAGAGATCACTATCCCTACCACAGTTGAAAAGCCATGCATTCCGACCTTTGGGAGTAGTTTCTGCAAATCACTTTATTGGAACACAGATAGGAGCCAAACGGGCTCACAGAAGGAAATGTATTTGGGCAGGCAAGGTTTTCCTCTCTACGGAGACAGGAAAGACAAGCCAAGTGCACCCAGACCTTCAGCATTGTGCATTCTTGATTAGGCAGGAAGAGTTTTAAGTAAGTCACTGGTGCTGGATCGACTATATCTCTAATGATGAAAGCCCGCAAATATCTGGGATGCAACTTTTGCTCCATTTTTCAATTGAATTTCATAATTGTGGATATTTTGATAAACAGTAATGAATAACTAAATAAGTAGTAAATTGGGAGTTTAATAGTAAATCTTGCAACACCAGAATGTTGATTACTAAGCACGTCAATCTTATGACATCTAAGAAAAGTGTTTGGAATACTGATCAAAGAGTTTAGGCTTAACTTTTGTAATGGAGGCAAGGAGTATCCTGATAAAAGTTAAAACAAACTTAATGGAGCTCAATATTTCAATGGCAAAATAAATTTACAAAGAATAACACTGGAGAATATTCACAAAACCAAAGAAACAGAAGTAAGAAGTAATAGCTTGGGTTATAAATGTAAGCCGTTTATAGTCAATTTGCATATTGGACATGACTGGACTGGTAGGCTTTAATCTGAATTCAGGTCCTATGTAATCTTGGTCATGTTACTTTTCTTTTGGATATTAGAGATTTTTCTAAAAAAGGGACACAATAACAAAAACAGTACTAATTCAAGTAAAGTTCATATGACATTGTAGCATTTCACACATAAGAATTAGAAACTATAAGTACAAAATAAGGATGCCATGGGGATTTTCAACTACATCGATAATTCTCTAGTTCTTAATGTTAATTGTCAATACTTGTCTTATTCTTTATGCTTCTTGTATATCTAAAACATTTAGCAAATTTTCCAAAATAAAAAACATTGTATTATTTCAATTTTATCACTCTAAAACAGAAACATACACCTTGATACAAAGCTTTAAACACCAATCCAAAGATATCAACAAATCTTAAAAAAGACTAGATTAATAAAGAATGATGTTATAGAATGATATACTTGTTCAAAATAAAGGATTTGTTTAAAGGAAGTCCTTAGGAACACATCTTATAAGAAGATAGGCACAGGAGTAGCAGCTATATAAAGATGGGCACATGATAGGAAGTAGCAATACTCAGATTTTACATACATGGATTGGGAGGAAGAATGGGTCAAAGGTGCAACATGGGTTATATAGTAGCTGTACCACTTGAAATATATGAAGGCAATTATAATTAAAATTATGGTAGCATTGCCTAGGTTTTACTGTTTTGGAATCCTTGAAGATAAAAAAGATAAGCCAGCAGTAGCCAAAGGGTAGATGCTCTTTTCACCAGTACTTTCAGTTACTCCTCATGGAAGTTGTGATTTCCATTTCTACAGCCTTGGATCTTTTTATGTAAGAAGATCTGGGTTTTAAAGGTGGAGTGAATGTACCAGGGTATAGATCCCGAATAATGAATGTCTGGGTTGTCCACTAGGAACAAACTTAGTTTGGTATGGTTCTCCATGTGAGCTTGGACTAATCTGATTCTCTCTACTTTTTACTTACAGTTCTCAAGAATAACTATAGAATGTCCTGGAAATATAACATCTTGATATAAAAAGGGACTCATGAGAATAGCTGGACTCTGTGCAGTCTCCCACTAAAATCTAAAATGCCTTCCAATGTTTTAGCCTAGCAAGTCAAATGATTCCAGGGTGCAAAACCCAGGCAGGCCTTTTTTTTTTTTCAGGGTATCTCAGACCCTATGCAGAAAACCAGACTCTGTACTCTTTAGGAAGCTTTCCTGAGCCTTGGTGGACCAGTTCACAATAAATTCCATGCTTCTCCTATTCCTAGCTGCCTATCTGTAAGTAATCAATCTGCTTTATGTCATTTGTGTGTACGTGTGTGTGTAGGAAAAATGTTCTGTCTCACTGGACTCAGACAAGTTCCTAATGAGTACACAGAAACTGACTTCACACTTAGACCAATTAAAAATTCTTACCATTGGTGAGGGGAAGTTAAAAGGAGTACCCAAACAATGTATGCACATGTGAATAGATGAATAATTTTTAAAAAGAGTAATGGAAGAAGGAGATGGTAAATAATATGGTGTCAGGACTAACTGCAGCAACTGGGACTTGGCTATTTCCACTAACTCTCTTGTTGTCAATACCTTGCTAAGATTATAGCAGACTTCCCTTAAAGGGGCTCAATGACTTGGTGGACTTAATGACAGTCTGAGTTGATCTTAGTGATGAGAGGGTACCCTATAGCTGATAGCTTTCATGTACCCTTTCGATGCCTCCTTGGCCTTAGTTTTTATTCCAGCTGTAGTAATGATGAGCAGTTCCATGAAGGCATCAACCAACTTTATGTATCAGCAATAGATGGAGTCTCACTATCAACCTTCACCATGTGCCTCTCACTCTCTTCCTTATGAATTCTTTTGCCAAGGTAAGGGACATCCACAGAAGTCACTGAGATACTCGTGCAAGCAAAACCTAGTGGTATAGAGAGTTAGTTAGTATCTGGGTGCTGATAGAACAATAATGTCGCCATTTTGTGAATCAGCCAAAATGGCAGCCCCGCCCTTAAACAAATTCCCGTTCTGTAAGACAGCCCCTCCCCTACCAGAGACTATAGCACCTGTACTAACTTCCTTACCCTCCCCCTTCTATAAAAGCCACTGCTCTCCCAGGCTCTGGGCTGCGCCATCTTTTCCCTGGCCAGCCTGGCTGTTTGGGCCTGCCATTAAACCTTGCTCTGTGGACGTGAATTTTCTCGTGAGCTTTCTTTGAGAGCGGCGTTTTTCCTAACAGGTGCTACCTTAAACTACAGGAGACAGGGGTGTAGCTCAGTGGTAGAGCACTTCCATAGCATGCGCCAGGCCCTGTGTTCCATCCCCAGCACCATCATGTTCCCCAAAGCATTCTGAGCTTGGGGTGTAGCTTAGAATTAGCGCACTTGCCTAGCATATACAGGGCCCCAAGTTTGATATATAGCTTTATATATAAAGCTTTGAAAAAAAGGATGTGTGGTGGCACATGCCACCTGTAATGCCAGCACTCAGAAATCTGAAGCACGAGGAACACTAGTTTTATGCCAGCCTGGGCCACAAAGAGAGAACCTGACTCAAAAAGCAAACGAAATATTTTTATAATCACCTTTTTTTTTTTGGTGGTACTGGGGTTTGAACTCAGGGCCTTGTGCTTGCTAGGCAGGCACTCTACCACTTGAGCCATGCCCTCAGCCCAGTATTTTTAAATAGTAAAGGAATTTAATGGTGGTTGAGTCAGTTATGGTTTATTTTGAAAGTAGACTTTAAAATTTTCAGATTAATAGTAAGTATGATTCTGATTTATAAAAACCCTGAGAGATGAAATTTAAAACTGAAAATCTTTAAAGAATATATTATTTTGACAATTTGAAGAATGTTTAGTAACAAAATAGACAATATTAATATTCTGTGTACTTGTCAAGAGTTTTTATGATGAGTTCAGATGTGCAAGGACATTTATAGAAGATATAAAAGAGACAGATATCAAGACTGAGAAAACAACAGCACAATACAATCTTCTAAGAGCTGTGTCAATACTGCTAAAGCCTAGAGCAAGCAAATGTTTGTAAATAGTCTTAAAAAATAGGAAAACAAAATACTTAAAATTATTTTTGGAAAAAGAAAACAAGGAACGAAAGGGTAAAGATGTCTGTCTGGAAAACATAAAAACAAACAAAGAAAAAACACACACGATACCAAACTCAGAATGAAATAGTAATGTACTCAGTGACTAAAGACAGCCATATTTGCCAGATGAGATGGTGTATGCCTGTAATTCCAGCACTCAAGAGGTGGAGACAAGAGGATTGCAATTGGTAATACATAGCAAACTCCAGGCCAGCATGACCCTGTCTCAACAATCAAACAAAACAAAACAAAACAGTCAAATGTAATCAATATAACAAAGAAGAAAACCTTGCAAAACCACTTTTGTCTATACTTTATTTCCCAAGATTCTATTGTTAGCTTCTGATCAAAATGATTTCTTTGTAAAAATGTATCTAATTTTGTTTATGAAATGCAAGAGTTCAATAATTCTAACACATTTATGAAATAAAAATATCTTGCACTTCCCAAGATACTGTAATTGGGAAAGAACACTTTACCTAAGTCAGAATTAAAGATCCTTAGAGTTAGCATGCCTAGGAATATTGGTATCATATGTTCAGGCATATAGAAAACACACACAGGTATATATTAACACAGGTTCCTACACTTTAAGTCACCAATGAGTATGGTTTCTACGTAGGAGGCTGGGAGAAGCAATTTACTGAGGGCAGACAGAAAAAGAGCCATGGGATTTCCAAGCCCAGACGAAGGGGTATGAGAAAAGGTGTCAGGCTTCTCTGAACCATCCAGGAAGTCTTTGTGAAGCAGACAACTTAAGGGATGTTAAAATGTCTACAGATGTGTAAACCTAGTCATTTGGAGCATGTATTTATCCCTGAAATTGAACCCATGTGTGTCAAGTCACTGACTATAGATTTCAAAGGGGAACAGGACTGAACACTTCAGTTCCAAACAGGTTTTTTTTTTTTGTAGTAGCAGCTGCATTGGTTTTAAGATAAGGGCTTCTTTATCCAGGCAGATGCGGCAGTCATCAGAAGCTAATTTGCTGGGATATTCACATATGCAAATCATGTCACAATGCTGAAATGCAACCACGTAATGACTGGAAAATGTTATACTCATAAATCATACCACCACAATCATCAAAATTTCCACTCAGCCAGGACAAATTCAACAGCATTTATGTCTTTCCAGCTTTTAGCCCATAAAAACTCTGTGTTTTTGGAGAGTTTGTTACACTGGTGATCTTAAAACTCCCAAGTCTAGTATAATGAGTCCTCAAGTGCGTTATAACTTACCAGTAATTACATTTCAACATATCTGCTTTCAGCAGTTAGTGTTTTATTCATAAACATTTAAACACTGAATTAGGCATAAAATAAGAATGTTGGCAACAACCCGGCTTAATTTCATTAACTATTAGGTAAACTTAGTATTTCTTCTTCAAATAATACTTGGTTTTGAATGCTAAAGATGTAATGAACTTCACGGTTCATAGCATCTGACATTGCTTAATTAATGGGTGCATTTATAGTACATAGGCCTTGGTAATTGATTTATATGCATGATTTGCACATACAGCTGTTAGTTCCTGTAGGAAAGTCATAATTCAAATGTGTGCATACTTTGCAGATATGGGAGAAAGAAAAGAAAATTTGAACTTGACAAGTTCCCCCAAAACATGATAGCAAATTAATAGCTTAGAAACAAACCTTCAGGATGAAGGTATACAGTTTTGAATTTTAACGATGTGCATCTCAAGAAATATCAAGAAGTTGCTTTGTTTCTTTTTAAATATTTACCTTCATAAGAAATAAGAATTCATTTGCATACCCTTCTCTTCTAACCTGTATGCTGGAAGAAAACAATGGATAGATTATCTATTGATCGAGTTAATTGCATTCAAATGTATAAAACCTTGAGCTAATTGTAATAACTGTCCCTTCCATTGTTATGTGGGTCAAATGATGACAGAGACATTTATATGTGTAAACTCTACACTAGCAAGCCATTTGTGATGTTTCAGATTTGAGCAACATCCTGCTAGTAGTCATGATCAATTGCCATTTGCATTCTTCTACCTAATTCCCTAAGTGAACAATAACACTAATTTAGAAGCAAGCTGCCTTTAAGTGAGGGCACAGTTTGAAATGGTGAACAAGGAAAAACTAATAGATCTTCAGAGTCAAAGTGGCTGCCTCCTTGCACAGGGATGATGTGTGGGATGTTGTGAGAACTGAATCTATATTTCCTGCCTTGCACCCAGGGACCAGTACTAGCAGGAAGAGACACCACTTCTATCTATTCAGGGTCTTGGGGTAAGTCATCTCTTCATGTAAGACAAATGTTTTATGGGCAGGCATGGGAATTCTGATTTCTATCTTGTACAACAGATTACCCATGAAAGTCATGGTTGCAGACTGAGGGGTCAGGACTGAGGAGTAATGAAGGCAAAGGTCTCCTGGGGTAGCTAGATGATAGAGGCAGTGTTTCTGGATTGGATTTGGTCCCCATGTTCTGTGCTGTGGCTCCACCTGGCACCCAATCCTCTCACTGTGTAATTTGCCAGTCTTTTAGCACCTCTCCTCTGCCATTGAGATGACTGACCCTTCCCCCTTTGTTAGCAGCTGGAGGTATGTCAGTGAGTCTCTCAGAAAACACTTGTAAACATGACCAGTGTTTTTTTTTTTTTTCCTAAGGCAGCTATCAAAGTGCTTTATTGTACATTAAAACATTCACAGCCCAGGCACCTTGATGGCTTTCACCAGGCTGGCCCCATTTCCTGGTGCTCCAAGGCACTGCTCAGCTTTTCACTTTCCAGCTCTCTACTCTGCATCTGCTGTTCTAATGTTTTCATTCATCAGAAGACCAGCAGTTGTAAATTTTTCCAAAGTCTTTCCCACACATGGGCATATGCTCCCCCACATGCATGTTAAAAGGGCTGTGATTTCTCTAGCATATATTTTGGCACTGGACAGGGAAGAGAGGCTGCAAATAGCCTATCTATTTGATTAACACATTTGTTAGTGTTCTTTTAAATCTTTCAGTGGTTACTTGATTCTTTACTCTTTGAAGATCTAGCAAAGATAATAATCCTTTAGTGGAGTATTAATTGATTTAATCCAGCAAGGCACACCATTTGAAGGACTCCATGTTCTAGTAATTTATATCCTATACAATAGTCACTTTCCATCACAAAGTTGGCATGATGAAAGGTGAGAGGTGGAGTGAGATATGGTGGCTTCTTCTGTATGCATTAGGATGCTGTCATTTATAGATAATCCCTGTTTCCCCCCCGCCCCCCCCTCCCACCACACACACTGCCCCTGGTTGGTTTTCATGTCCCTAATCTTACATTGTCAGGATTGCAGATCACCAAACAGTAACAGATGAAGTATACTTATGTTTTCTTTGAAGGGTACTCTAGGTTTGCAACTCCTTATTCTTACATTCTAGAATTTTGTTTAAATTTGCAAGCTTTAGAAATAATTCTGAACTCTTTCCTCTTGTCATCATTAGTAATTTTTATTATGCACTCAAGAGACCAGAAAGGTGACTTGTTTGAGAAGTTAAGTCCCTCTTAGAGAACAATACAAATAATTAACATTAGATCAGTGTCCCAGGGTCTACTAGATGACCATTATTTATAAAATTCTGCCCAATACAAGGTTAATCTTTGCACATAGCCAGGGTCATTATTTTGTATGTTGGGAAATTATGGATAGCAGCATCTACTCTTCATATGTATAACATGTTCCACTTTTAGCACTTCTCTAAATATTACCTCATTTTAACCCCCATAGAATCCTGTCACTTGTAGTGAACATATTAGTATTGTTGCTTTTCTGTAGCAACAAAACTGGGGTAAAAGGGAAAAAAAAATGGAGCTAGTACATAGATTTAAATTGTCCAAATTGTGAGTAAATGACTTTTCTCCTATGCCAAACTACTATCCATTATAATTCTTATATCTTAAACCTTAGTGATAGGAAGTGTTTCATTATAGATTTATAAATGTTAACCTTTAGCCTTTTACAGTAAAAAATTATAATGCTCTTCCTTATGAAATAATGTGAGAAGAAATTTTTTGAATTGTTGCTAGCTGTTGTGATTACAAATACTTAGATGAGAGAGAATAAATTCCATAGTGGAATGGACCTATAATATTGCACAAAAAAGATCATTAAAGGTCATTCATTCATTAATCTTTCGTTCTTTCCCTGTAAACATGTTCCCTGAACATAGAGTATATGCACCAAGACCTGGATCTTAAAGGGGGAACTAAACTAAAGATACTTTGAGGAAGCCTTGGTGAAATGGCACTCAAGATATTAGCCAAGTATGTGACAGAGAGAATAGTCTTGACAATCAGGGAAGTTATGTTGTATTTGAACAAATATCATATCACTCTGAGTGTGTTTGTTTTTAACCTATGAAATGATAATATTAGACTGGATAATACCTAAGAATTCTGTAATTCCAACAGTTTAATAAACTGTGAGTTTCTCTGAACAAGTTAGGCTTTAAGGAGAGCTAACAGTTTTGCTTGGTTATTAATAAGTGTTCAATAAAATATTGAACAAGCCGCTTACAGCAACCTGAGAAACTTTATTTACGAGTATACAACATAAAAGCATAAGCCAGCTATGAAGACTACATGATAAAGATTGTCTAAGGAAAAGGATTTTTACTGCAGTTTTTCTAATATTTTTAAAAGAAACCTGTAATGAAACACCTCTTGAACTTAAAGTGAGACTTTAATTACCAAACATGTAAATGTCAAGAAGGGGGAGCCAACATGAATTGAGTCTCTGCTCTGTTCTTAGACCTAAGTTAGTGCTTTAATGTGGTATTAGGTCATTGCCTGCAATGACTTTTTCTCCCCTACCCAGATTGGCTCAGTTACTGATGCAACAATGAGTTCACATATGAGCCTTGTTAGTAAGACCCATTTCACATGTGTTTTTACCTCCCCCGAACACTATTATCCATTCACACGGCTGAGGTCTCAGTCCACATGTGCTATACCCTCCCTTTTTTCCCCATCCCTTCTTTCCATAAATCCTTCCCTCATTTCTTCCTGCCTTTTCCTTTCAACAAATTTTTGTCAAACATCTTCTGAGGGAGGAAATTCATTGGAAGTACCCAAACCATGTACTTGGGAAACAGTAGTTGGGAAATAGGTGGCCTCCTCGCAGATTGTCTCATAGGGAATAAGTGATCTAGCTCCACCCAGAACTGCCCCTAAACACCCTTTTGAAATAGCATTTTGATCTGGACTCAAACTGAGGCATGTACACAAGGGCCTCTAGTACATCTCATTGAATTCACAAAAAGCCACTCCTAAGTACCACACAACTCTCCTTCCCTTTCTTACTCCTCATAAAGTATGAATACCCATTCTAACTAAGGCATCTGATCTCTTGAGCTACGTGTTGCTCTTAAGCCAACCTGCTCGGAGCCCACTCTCCTCCTTCCTTGGGGAGTATACTTTCCTGCTTTTACTCTCTCTCACTGTCAATAAAACTGTGCTGCTGCTTTGCAATCTGTGTCTCTCATTTCAATTTGTTGTTTGGAAGCCAAGGACCCGAGATCTTCTTGACCAGGGTCTTCTCAGGCCACCCACTGGTAACACTACTGTATACAGGCACTGTTATCTGTGTTGCAGACACCTCAGTAAGGAAAACAAAATTCCTGACCTTATATTTTCACTGGAGACATATTATAATTAGGTAAATAGAAGCATGTCAGGTTAAGTGCTCTGCTGAAAAATAAAGCATGACAAGAGCATAGAGGGTGACCATTCCTGTCCAGCATCTGCTTCTGTCTGTCTATCTAGAGCTGTTCCTCCTCAGTCTACTGGAATTCTAACCCTACTTCAGTTATGGTTCAAGTTACCCCTCCATGTCAGCTTACCCAACATCTGGGGTCCATATGCTTCTCTTCTTGTTTTTCTGAGCTCTTGTTTTGTACCCATTGATAGTACCTGCATATTTACAACATGATTACTCTCCAGTTGTTCTGTAAGTTGTATCCAATCTACTCAGCTACACTGCAATGTCTCCAAGAGCATGAAGCATGAGTTATTATGCAAAGCTCTTATCACTTATTATTCTTATTATTACAAACTTCTTAGCACTTCAATCACGAGCAAACGCATACTGGGTATTGAGCCAGTTCTCATAAAATAATGTATCAGTATATTTTATAGAAACATGACAATATTTTGTGAAAAATATAGGCACTATAACAAGCTTCTACATATGTAGAAGTTTTGTAGAATAGAGAGTGATTTTTTTTTCCAATTTTGAGACTAAAACTTCTTAGTAATGCAACTTTTTACATAACCTGGAGTGGAGTTTGTGAATTCTTTTTGAGTCCTGATTCTCTTTGACAATCTGAAGAAACATATAAAATGATTCTCAGAATAACATTCATATAGGCACAAGATGAAATATATAGGTCCACAAAGGAAACTGATTATATTAAAGTTATCCAAATATAGTGAATTTTGATATAATTGTCCATAAAATCCTTCAGTAATTTATTAACTACTTAGAACAACTGGTGGAGCAAAGGACTACTACAATGTCAAAGGAACGACAGACACAACTCATTTTTCAGGGTTCTTCTACAATATAATACTACTGGTCACAGAGTTGTAAAGACTGCTAATGCTACCATAACAGGTTTTTAATTATATTAGAAATAAAAGGAAATGCTAAAATTTTCTATCATATACCAATGAAAATAAATGGGCAATTTTTCCCATCCAGGCTCACTTATTCCTTGAATTCTTATAAAGTCTACTTTAAATCCACAGTACTAAATTCAAAACACAAACAACTTAGAATAGTTTGATATACTGAAGAAAAGACAAAATTAATCATAGAAATGTATACTGAAATTAAGCACAGCAGGTAGATTCAGATTCTGTGTGGGTTTCAGATGATACCACACATCAGTGCACTAATGCACGTTGTCTTTTTACTTCTGCTGTGAAGAGGTCTGATTGGAAACAATTAAATATGCAAATGAGAAGTGGGAAATAGAGCTGGTGATTTACAGACGATTTGGTCATTTGCTATTTTATAAATTCTGTCTATGTTTTGGTTTCTTAACAGCAGGACCTATCCTGGTTTAGAGCTCCAGATTTTCAGTGGATAACATTTACTTAATTTGATCAAGTATTTTTATTCAGAATGTGAGAAATTACCTGTTTTAGAAATTTATCTAGTTCTGCATGAAGTCATAGACCCACTTGAATCTGGCTAAATGGACATATACTGGGGAACCAGGCTTACATGGGAAACCTATTGGTTGTAAGGATCCTGAAAGTGAAGGAACCAATTGAAGGACCAAAGGGAATGAATTTTTACACCCTGTAGTCATTAGCCAGACTCCTTGCTTCACAGACTTTGAGACAGTACTGTATGGATTTTAAGGGCTGTGAAACTTAATTTCTATTCCATAAGATAAATTAGCTTTCTTAAGTTGATTATATTTAGATACAGTTTTGTTGACAAAAACAGCTTCCTTTCATGCATTAGAATCAGGTTTACTAAGTCTACAGCAAGCACACTGCTTCGAACCATGTTGCCTAGAAAAAGTCAGGAATACCTGCAAAGTTAGGAATAAGGAACATTCATTGTGTATCATTATGATAAAATAGTTGAGATAAATTGACTTAAAAAGAGGAAAGGTTCATTTTAGCTCAAAGTTTTGAAGGATTCATTTCATGGTCACTTGGCCCTGTTGCCTTTGGGCCTGTGAAGAGGTAGAACATCATGGTAGCAGCATATGGTGAAGGCAGCGCATTCACTTAGAGGCATCTAGAAAATAAAGAGAGAGACAGAAAAGGACTCAAGTCTTAGTATCCCATCCAAGGGCATGTGCCCAATGACCTAACTTCCTCTCACTAGATCCCATCTTTTAGAGGTTCCACCCCTTCCCAGTAGCAACACAGGTTGAGGATGAAGTATTTAACATATGGGCTCTTGAGGTATATTCAGGATCCAAACTATAGTACTCATGATGAAACCAGTACAGATTATCCCCAGACACTGTGTAACCCTAGGTGGGGGCCATGAGAAAGGGGGTTTTTGAAAAGCCTTATCTTTTTTGTAGTAGTTGCTGTTGAATTTTTATTTTATTGAGGATTTTTATGTATATATTTTTTCCCTCATATTATTGTTGTACTGGGAGTACCTTGTAATATTTACAAAAGTTGTTACAATATATCATTGTTGAATTCACCTCCTCCATCATTATCCTTTATCCTCCTTCCCCCATTCCTGAAGAAGTTTCAAGAGGTCTCATTTTTCCATTTTCATACATGAGTACATTATATTTCCACCATATTCATCCTCCTACACCCTTTCCTTATATCCTCTTCCTCCAACTGATATCAACCCCAGACAGGACCTGTCTTCATGAGGCATAAAATTCAAAAATACAAAAGCAACAAGGAATCTGACTGAAGTATTTAAGTCTTCAAACAAAGACAGTTTAGACAGAGGTAAAATACTTTCTCTCTTTTAGTACCATTTAAATTAATAAAATGAATCATGCAATTGCTAAAATGTTACCATGAAAATTAAGTCAAATTATGAAAATTCACATAATTTAATATTATGTAAAAAAGGAGACTGTAAGATTGAATCGACATAGTAAGTATATATGAAAAATTTGGAAAAGCATACTCTTGAATTAATGGCTTAGCCCACATGATTGTAAAGCAGTGAAAAAAATTTAAACTTTGTTGAGTGATTTATTAATGCAAAATGAGGTTAGGTGTCTTTTGTCTCTTAAATTTCACATCTATGGCAACACTTACCCCTTAAATAAAAAGTGACAGTATTATATCAAGCCAGAGGGAATGCCTTCTTATTACTAATTTAGTTTCTGAAATTAGATGGAACTGACTTTCGTCTATGTGCTATCCAATATTAGATTTTTCTATCATGACTAACTCTTACCACTCTGAGTCTTAGTTACCTTATTTTCAAAACTATTGTGAAAATGGTTGTGCAAAAATTAAATGTGTTAGTACATGTAAAACATGGTGCCTATCATTTAGTAAATCCTCCAACACCCGAGCTCTTTGTAAATCATTGTCTAAAGGAGATACTTCTGAAGGCATTGGGTGATAGAAAAAAATTGTAATATAAAATCCTCTGGCACAAGCATTGTGTTTCATTGGGAGCCTCTGGATTCTACTAGAAAAAAATGTACTATTCTGAATGGTTTCTCAAATTTTTATAAAATTGACAAAAAAAATCAGAGCCTATTTTACAAATAAAATGTTGTGGACACTGTTTAGCTAAATATTGCTGTTTTTTTACATGCTTCTACCTTCTGTGGAAGATACTCAGCACCTTGCATAGTTCTGGGGGACTACCAGATGCATTGGTGGTCAGTCCATACCCATGTGTTTCCTCTCTCTCAGATACTTACTGGGCATGCTCTCTGTTCCCCAAATGTCTTCTGCTCCTCAGTGTCCCCAGGCATTCCTGCAGTGTCACAAGCTCCATCTGGGAAGATTCCCTAGTGCTATGGTTTAGATACGAATTTTTCTCTCAGAAACTTCTGTTGAAGTTTGATTGCCCTCGTGATGGTGCTGAGAGGTTCATGGATCTTTAAGAGGTTTTTGTGTGATGAGGGATCAGAGCTCTCATGACTGGTTCATGCTTTTCTCTTGGGAATGGCTTGGTTATTGTGGGACATTGGCCCCTTTATCTCTCTTCTGCTTACACCTGTTCATCCTTCTTTCTGCTATTAGTTGAGGCAGCATGAGGCCAGCACCAAGCCACCTTACTCTTGGACTCCCTGGCCTCCAGAAATCTAAGCTAAAATAAATCTCTGTTCTTTAAAAATAACCCTGTTATAGCAACAGAAAATGAACTAAGACATCTAGGCTTTCCCAAAGAGCAAAGCTGAACAGAAAAGAGGAGATTGGTACAATCTTAGTAGAGGATCAGACATTGTTCCTGGTTCCTGGTGGGACAACAAATGTCCCATTATCCTTACCTCTTTATGCCTTAGTTCTCACTTCCTTTTCTTGTTTCTGTTCCTTCTGAAGCCATTAAAAAATAAATCAATTTAACATCTTCTCTTTCTTAGCGCCATCTCCTCACAGATTTCCCAAGTTCCACAATCCATTCTCAGATGAATTCTCTGGTGATTTATTTGGCTTTCTATAGTGGACCTATACAAATACTATAGCTTCTCTGTAAGAACTTCACTCCAACCCTGGGCCAAGTTCCAATCTGTTGGGGACAGCCCCACCAGATGACAAATATGACAAGGCATTTTTGTTGGGAATTTGTGCAGTGGGCAGTACTTGCTCATTCATGGACACCATATGTCCCATTTTCTAGTCCTAAAAATTTATTGTCATTTTATTCAGAATGAGAACAAGTTGATGTTAAGTCTGTGATTAAAAATAAGTTTCAAGTAAACAGGTTTCTGGGGGAAAAATCCCATGACTATGCAGAGGGATTACAGTTAATTCTAAGCATGGCATACTTTAAAACTATTATGAGACAGTAATTTTAGCAGTTCTACACATGATTAAAAAGCCATTTTCTAAAATATTCTCACTGGAGTGTTTTTTTAAAAGAAAACATTTAATTGCTCCAATCAAGCATAACTACTTTCTGCTTATAGTGTAATTTGTATACTCTGATCACACGGTGTGTGGCTATTTGTCATAATTTTATAAGTGTTTATTCCCCACTGTAGTGATTGGCTATCATTAATTGTGAATAATTCCCTGCTCATTAAAGTACTGCAAAAAGATGGAAAAGCAAGGCCCAGCAAGAGGTGGTGGGCAAGTTTAATTCAAGAACTTTCCATAAATAAGTGTTCTATTTCCCAAGATTTTATAGATGACATTTATCTGGAAAGCATTTAAAAATGATAGAAGCAAGTGACCAAAGCCAACTTTTCAAGGTTTCTCAAGTAAAAACGAAAACCAGAGCTTGCCTGATGCTGTCTCCGACTGCAGGTAGCAATTACGTTAATGCAACTAAACAAGCTTTCCTTTTAACTATTCGAACCTGCTGCAACCCTTCTCTTCACCATATAGGTTAAACCATCCTGACAGGAAACAGGAAACTGCATATGGGTTGTCCCAAAGGGGCCATTTCAAAATATAGTAATCCCATTACCTAGTTAAAGAACATCCAGTCCTCACACTGTGCAAATGGTTCAGAAGACCTAGGGGTGACATCTATCTATGTAGCTTCATAAACTCTGCAGTCTGAAAAATTTGCATAATACTAATAAGAACTAAACAATCCAGGTTTACTTAGAATAGAGCAGAATGCAGGGCAATGAGAGGAGAGACTGCTAATCACAAACATCTGTAGTCAGCCATCTGCAATGCTTTATCTATTTTCTTGGTGTAATAAAAATATTAAACTTTATATGAAGTAGCCTACTTCCCTACCCATCTTCTTCATTCCTTTCAGGTGAGGTCTTTTTTCTGTCCTCTCATTTGACCTTTGCTCTCGGTGCTGCTCTATGTGGGGTGCACACTCATTCTGTAGACTCTCCCACCCATTATTCAAGTCATTTCTGAATTCTCACCACTTTCTTCATCAAGTCTTTAATAAATCAACCCAGAAGAGCTCAGAGGATGCTATTTAGCTTTCCTGATGAAGTGACAGAGAGAGTGACAGCAGTTCTCTGACTGGCAACCTGCCCCTGGCTTTGCTGCCCCTTCATGTTTCAGACTAATAAATTCCCTACCTCTACATGCACCATCAGAAATTCTTTGCCTACTTCTCTAATGTATGTATTTGCTGATGCTTTCTTAGTTTTCAGTCACAATATATTTGTCCTTTATTCATATTTCACAAATGGTGCCCTGTACATCAACCCCCAGGGTCCTAACACTGTAGATATTCAAATTTCTTGATGGTCTCCCTTCTTCTGCCTCTTATATCTCCCCATTTGTCTTCTTGCTGTATTTACTTGATGTTTCACCTTTTGTTTTGGCTTCTGTTATTGATTCCATATATCCCATCTCCTTTGCAAGTCACAACCATATGGTTTCTCTTTATATTTAACTCTTATTTCTCCTTGAACATGATTATTAATTTCACCCTGGCTGTTTCTGGTCTTCTAGAACTCCCAGATTTGGGAGTTCTGCATGGGCTAGACCGGCTTCTATGTGTGGGATGTACCTTGCTTTGCAAACTCTCTAGAATTCCCTGAATTGGGATGCTAAGGAGGCAGAAAGGCAGTGCTTAAACATTGTGCTTTTGGTTAGTTGATGAATAAACAACCATGAATAAAACACCTCCATTCTTGACAAGTTCCTGGTGCATCAGAAAAGATAAGTTTATAAGTATGATTTATTAAGTAGTATGATAATATTATAAGAAAACAATGTGTGTATTATATGGTACTAGGAAAGTTAGTAGTGTCTCAATAAAGGATATTTTGAAAATTATTAAAGTAAATAGTAACAAGCAGGCTGAAGTATGGTGGCTTAAGTGGTAGAGAGATTGCTTAGCAAGCATGAGGCCTTGAGTTCAAACTTCAGTATAGCAGAAAGAGGGAGAAAGAGAGAGAGAGAGAGAGAGAGAGAGAGAGAGAGAGAGAGAGAGAGAGAGAGAGAGAGAGAAAGAAAAAGAAGGAGGAAGAGGAGGAGGAGGAGGAGGAAGAGGAGGGAGAAACATACATTAAAATTATAAAAACTAAATCAATGTTTTCTTTTTTATGGACCACAATCACAATCCTATTTATGCTTCCCTTGTAGCTGAGATGATAGGCATACAACATCTCCATCTTTTAATTGGTTGAGATGGGGTCTCATGAACATTTTTCCTGGCTGGTCTTGCACCATGATCCTTCCAGTCAAGTAGCTAGGATTATAGGCATGAGCCATGGCACCCAGCCTAAGTTGAAAGTATTTCTACAGTAATATAATAATCAAGTTATTCAGCTTCTTCATCAATTTATTTGCAAAATATCTTTATTCAGATGTGACTAGGATAGTGTCTTTGCTCTTACAAAAAAGGGTCACAGGTAGAGTCAGATAAGATGAAGACCTCTGGTGATAAGCTCATGGCAGGTGTGAGGAGAATAGAACAAACGAAATGTGAGAAGCCTGTTGGGTCAAATTTGCTGGAGACTTCCCATGGAGGCACCCACATTTTCACATAGAGCATGAAATTAAAAAAAAGATACCATTGTGTAGGGGTATCTAATTTATACAAATTACCTAAAACACTTGCAACTAAATGAAAAGCAATTCTGGCAAACTATTGGATTCTTCTGACCGGAGAGTTCTACGCAAACACAAAGGAGGGGGAAAGGTAGCAGGAAATCACAGGACATTGTGATCATCATAGAAAATCAGTCTAATGATATAACCAAAAAGGACTTTGTCAAAAGCAAAGAAGGGGTGAAATGCTTTGGGTTGTAAAATGAATGTGAGTGTACGTGTGAATTGATGGAAGCTATTTCTACACATAAGCTATTGTACAAATAAATTTTGTGAAAATAACTTCTTGTATTCTTTGCATCATTAAAAATGTTATTTAACAGATGTAAAAGGGAACTCTTATCTAACTGCCAAAGCTGGTTCTAGTGCCAATGTTAGAAGAGATAGGTATTCTGCTGATCAAAAAGACAATAGATTAGTGGTTCCACTATGTTCCAATAACTCTTCTAAATAATACCCAGTCAAGTTTTCTTTTTTTTAATCTGAGGGTATATGAATACTATCAAGAAAAGAGTTGAGATGACCTAAACTAGCATTTCCTAAATCACATACAGGGTATAAAAAGATAATAACCACATATATAAGATATGTTAGTTGTGACACATGTGCTGTTACTGGACTTCACTTCTCATCAGGTTATGGATAGAGCCTTTATTTAAAAGTCAGCTGACACATTGTAAGAACTGGTGTAAATGCCACAATGCACCCCCATGCATCACAACAATAAATGAAAAATAACATATCCATCAAAAAAATAAATAAATAAAAGTCAGTGTCATTTTTGGGAGTTTTTAGAAGTCAATGATCCATTCTATTCATCATACAGATTTCTGGATAGGACCTTTTACTTTCAAATTTCATAGAGCTTTGTTTTTGATACCCATTTTGGAGGAAAATCTCAAATTCATGATTAAAAGCCAAGTATTCTGTCTTTACAGTATAAATGCTTTCAGTAACAATGGTAAGGGACCTATCCACTGCAGTATGTTTTCCTGGGCAGCTGTTCTTGTTATTCTCACCCTGTATATGTTTATTGTATGTGAACTCTAGCAATTGTTGTGTAATTAATCTTGGAGGCAATCTGTTTTGGCACCTTCACTTGTCTGGAAGCAAAGAGGAATGAAATGCAAGGATTTAATATGATAAATGAAAAAAATTAGACAAAAATAGCACTTAGGTTCTGAGTTTTTTAATGGCTTACACTAAATAAATAATAAGATTTTAAAAATATATCTGAATTTGAAGACTCACAGCTAAGAGCTTAGGTAGGTAATAAAATTATACTCTATAGCCAGTAGCAGATAATTGCCACAGGAGAAAAAAAGTACTTCATCAGCACACACTCCAACTCACACATGCAAATCTACCTAAAATGAGTGAATAAGCTGCATTCAAGTGTAGAGCAGAGGAAGTAGAACAGGTGTGGTCTCTCTCCTGCTTTTCAAGGCCAATGTCACCTTTTATACCACTGGTCACATATCTCTAGCTCATTACCACCAATTACTCTTTAGTATATATGGACAGGCTACAGTTCTCTCATTCTAAAATAAAAATCAAACTATATACTCCTGTAACAGGGGTTCATTTGAAACTATCCCTTGCTCCCCCCAACCCCCAATACATTTGTAGATGAGAGGTCCTTCCTCAGATTCTGATTGACTGACTGCAAGATATCCAAGTGCATTGTGTGGTTCCTGCCAGAGAAGAGGAAAATGACACATCTCTGGATGAGGAAGACTCTGCCAGTGTGGGATTTTCCCACCCACTGTAACCATTATGTCTCATAAAAGCCTTTCACGTCTCTGGTAATTCTCTCTGAAGATAGGGGTTTGAAACAGAAAAGTCTCTTCTACTTTCTTCTTGAATAAATCTTTCCTTCCATTATTTTCTGTCTCCTGGGTTTTCAATAGATTGGGGAACCGTATGAACTTTAAATTGAGGCAACATTTCCTTTCTCTGTTATTCCTTTCATTTAATCTTCTCAAACATGTACAGAAGGGGAGGCATTCTACAATGAAGGTCTTTTATCACTTGTTTTCCAACCCAGAGTCAACATAGCATGTTTCTCCCAGCCATTACTCTGTATAAACCTTCTCCTTAAGGTGACTGTGGAATTCTCAAACTGAAGAAACACTTTTACATCATTTCAGTAGATCATCAATTTCATTTCCTGCTGCTGATTAGTTTTCCCTGGAACTACTACCTCAATTTTATGTCAGGTTTTCTTTCTCCTATGCCTTCATTCACTCTTTGTGAATTTCTTCTTTGCTTACCATTTTAAACATGATATTTCTTTTGATTTTGTCCTTAAGTCACTCTTTTTTCCATACCTCCTCTCCCCCAAACTCATGGCTTTGACTATTGTTGCTATGTAGCTAAAATTCGATTTACATCTTCAAACAATCACTCTTCTGAGACATAAATCTTCATTTCCAGCTGCCTGCCTGGCATAATTTCTTATTTTCTTCAAAGTAGTTTAAAATTAACAAGTCCAAAATGGAAAAAGTTACCTTCTTGCCCCAAAATGTGCAATTAGTCTTCTCCTCCTCACCTCGGTTGGTGGATCTAACAGAGTCACCCAAGTATAAAATTTCAAATATTGTTGGTCTTACAATTCCCTAACCCTTAATAGTATTGATCAATACTAATAATCATGGATCACACTTTGAAAATAACTTTTCATTCCACACAGATTACCATTGCCAGTTAAGAATTTTATGGTTTTAAAGCTAGACAGCTGTAAAGCTATAATGGAGCTCTTTCTCTTTTTTCAGGGTCCATTAAAATCTATGCTTCATGATCCTTACAAAATAATGGCATGTGCACTGACACTGTCTCTTTGCCATGTCTCTTTACCATATTCTTGGTGAATATGGTATAAATGCTAGTTTCTGAGAATAGCATGAAGGTCCCTTTCTATCCAACTATTCCTACTGCTGGCTTCCTTGTCTCATGCCTCACCTTGAATGTAAGCTTTAGTTCTGTTAAACTATTCTGAGGAACCTGAACTCCTCAGATTCTCTTTAGCATGTTCTTTCTAGCTGGGACTCCTTTCTTCACCTTTTACCAATTTTCTCTCAGCTCTTTGTTTTCTTACCTATGCTTTTAAGACCTAACTCTGAGACAATTCCACCACAAACTTTCTCCATCCCTGGGCTCCAACTAGGTTTCTCTCCATGTGCTTCCAAAGCAGCCTCTGCTGATCCACTCCACATTTTGCAGTGTGAGTATGAGCAATTCCAGGGGAAGGTCACTTTCACTGATCTCTCCTGGTCCTTTGAAAGTGAGAATTCTTCAGAACACTATGGTTTATCTTCAGACTAAAACCACCAGTAACATTTAAAATTACTGTTAGTGGAATTATAGGTTTTGCTTTTAGGGATCAAAATAAAATTTTTGTCACTCTAGGTTTCTCTCTAGTTACTGGAATAATTGCTCCAGCCCAACTCTCATGATTTATACAAACAGATATCCACTTCCATCTGACTTAACCAATAGAAGCATCGCATTGAGTCTACTGCAAGGATGAGATACACAACTAAGATAGTTGCAAATGCAAATGTTTGTTAAAGGAATTTTGGCCACGTGAATACAAATTTGTATTTGTTTTCTCTGCTTGATCTGATTAGAGATCTGCATATATTATAGCATCACAAGGTTGGAAGAGACCTGAAAGAGCATCTAGCTCTAGCAAGTTGCTGATGTTTGAATCTCCACAATAAAATCCCCATCAAATTTTCACAAGTGTGTAAACATCTCTAATACTGACAGACTCACTTCCACAAAGATGACCAAATCACGAGTTCAATTATTTCCAATGATTATTAGATTTCCTTGCACAAATAAGTCTGCTTTCTTGAAAAGCTTGTCGTCATGCTCTGTTCCTTAAGGTCAAACAGAGCCAGGATGATACTCCTCTATTTCCCATGCTTTCTGAAAAAGTCAATTACTAGCTCTCATGTTAGTCACTTATTCTCTAACTCTTCTTTTGGTCTTCTTGCTGATTTTATTTTAGATTACCTTCCCTGAGCTGGTCATTTGCCAATGTCTCTAATAAGGCCAATTCTAGACTTGAATCAATCCTCCACTCTTCCTTATGCTTCTTATTCACACACAGATGAGGAGATTCATGGTCTCTACAATCCTATGGCACATTTATCAATACATTGAAGGCACATATAATCCATATTCATAGGTACACTTGCCCTTGGTATACTTGAGGGGTTGGTTCACCCTCCACTATGCCCAAGGATATTAAAATCTGCAGGTGCTCAAGTACCTATGTAAAATATTTTCATATACTCTGCATACATCCTGCAATATGGTTTAAATAATCTTTAGATTACTGACACTGCCTAATAAAATGTTTAATAGTTTTTAATACTATATTTTTTAGGGCATAATGACAAGGGAAAAGTCTGTACATGTTCATTACAAATGCAAATTTAAAAAAATTCTGTCAATCTATTATTGACTGAATCTATAAATGTGGAACTCATGGATTCCAAGGGCTGAGGGTATTATTATGTTATAGATAACTTAAATAAAATAATTACCATAAAAGCAGTCTCTTTTGTGTAAAGAGTGCTTACAAAGGCCAAGGAGTGTTATTCATGATGCTTTTGCTGTGTTGCCTGCCTGTAATTTACAACATGGCTGTACTATCAATTGCTTTCCACACTGCTTCTTTTTGAACACATATTTTTTTTTCCAGTCTTCATATGTTCCACCTAATTTCTGCTACCTCTACTCACTTTCTACTCCTGAGATATTGTCTTTGTTCCTACCTCACCCCATTGTAATTCATTCTTCATGATCTACTATTCAAACTCTCCATGCTGTCCATGTGCTGCTTTCTACCTTCTTTGACCTGCCTTCTACCATTTGGTCACCTCTGTGTTCGGTAATGTGTTTTGAGTTCTAACAGTGTGCTAGAGCACTGTTGTTCTATCCTTGTAGTAGACTCAGTGGGATGCTTTCATTTGGTTAAATTACTATATCAGCTGAATACTTGTTTGGGCAAAGAGTGAGAGTTAGGCTGAGACAATGGTGCTAGTGATTAGAGAGAAATCTAATGTGGCAAACAGGAAGTGAGTGAAGGTCTTTTCACGATGTGAGAAGAAGGTAATGGGATCAGAAATGTTGTCACTCTGCATCATCTTATCAAACAATAGGTCACATGGTAGAGTAATTTGGGGGCTTTTTATGTGCACAAATTGACAGATTAAATATATTATAATGGATCCATAATTTACAATATTAAATACTATTAAAAAGTCAATAATATAAAAGAGAAAATAAATTTTTGCAAATTTATAAGATGATCGTAGCTTCATAACCTGTAAAAAGAGAAAAGCATATTCTTCTTTGTAAAGTTCTATATTTCTAAATCTTCTATAATATATGAAAAAAATGCCTTACATTTATGACCACAGAACATAAATGCTAGACAACCCTAGTGACAAACTCAATTAATGCCTTAAAGAAACACATGAATTATATGTTTCATATAATTAGATATGACATGGAATGTAAATATTACATTTATAATTTAATGTCATGGTTTATGTTCTAGTACATGAAAATTATATCCTGTTAAACACTAATAAATAAAAGATAGTGTAAGCATTTAACATGTATGTATCTGAAAGAAGTTCTATCTATCTTTAGGGAAAAAAAAAGCCATCTCCTTTTTATAGCACAACTCAATCATTCAAGGATACTTATAAATAGCATTTCTTATATTTGAAAAGTTATTGAGTAAGCAAACAGTGACCTTTAGTGCTCCACCAAGAAATGCAATTCAGTTTTGTATGGCATCCAAGCTAATCAATATCCTATTATGATCACAGATGGGAACTTTATAAGTGAGACAAAGCAGTTAGGGTATCAGACACACCTTTGTTTTCCTTAATGCCAGAAATTTTGTGGCTTTACTTAGGAAGCCATTTTAAGGAAGGACATCATGTTATTTGTCTTTGAATTGACAATGAAGTTTTATCTTGTAATTCCATGATAATGCTAGGAGAATAAGATTTTTAACTCACTTAGACTTCCTCATTACAAACAGTGAATATACACTATGACTTGCCTTTCATCTTTCCTGGACATTCTCAATGGATCTGTAAAGATGGAGTATGTCAGAACATCATAGATCAAACTACAACAATGCCAAGACACACTCACATATAGTCAATTTGGTTATTAGATTGCATTAACTGATTTCCTAACCTGGTATTAAGATAGTATTAGTTCATTAATAATGATCAAACCAGTTCTGTACTTGAACACATATATTTGAAATGCTTACAAGACATTTGAAAATCTGGCTGTTTTAGAAATACAACCCATTGCTGTTATTTTAACCTGAATGGGCTTCCAGGGCAATTCAGATGTATTAGTGATTATGACACAAGCTATTGGTTGACTTGTTGACAAATTTTTATCACTGTTGAAACAATCAGGAAAAGCATTTAAAATATTTATTTGAACATGTATATGACCAAAGCTTTATAGACTCTCCTACAGTGTTTCTTGGATAAGATGTATTTTGGCAATTTAACATCAGAATATATGCTTCAGAATATTACTAAAACAGTTCTTTTGGAACACTGGGAATAAATGTTTGACAGATTTACCTCAGGAAATTTATACAAATATAAGGAGGAGAAAGAAAATAGAGTATGACCACCACCAACATCAGCAGCAAGGAACCTACAAGGACTTGGGCATCATCACTAGAAACAAAGGTTGATCATCAAAGACATTGTTAACCTTTCTAGCTCTTAAGAAAGTTCTAGAAGGCAAAAATCCCTAATGATTCTTACTGTAGATAGTATCGTATTAATTTTGTTTCATGGTTTCAGAGGTTTCAGTCCATAGTTGGTCCACCCCATTGCTTTTGGTCCTATGACAAAACAGCATATCATGGTGGAGAATGTGTTGTAGAGCAAAGTGGATCACCTTGTGGTGGCTAGGAAGAAAAGAACTGACAAAATATTGGAATCCCAGCATCCTCTACAAAGGCACAATTCCAATGACCTAACTTCCTTCCAATAGGCCCCACCTCCTAAAAGTTCCACAACCTCCCAACAGTGCCACAGGCTAGGAACCAAGATTTTAACATCTGGACCACTGGGGAACACTCTAATCCAAACTCTGGTAGACATTCAATGAAACCAGAAAAAAAATAAACACCCAAAAACCTTTCTATATACTGATGAAGGTCCATATGTCTGTACTGTATGTTTATCTTTTTAGTATTTGTTTCCGTGACCTTTCATTACAATGAACCTTTAACATTTCTATTTGGGGCATATTGCTTAAGAGTGATCAACAAAGCAAAGCTACCAAGTCAAACCACTGACTTTGAAGGGATTTACTTTCTATTCTGACATCTATTTATTGCATCAATGGCATTGGCATCTTTAATAGTACCTTGAACTGGCCTCTATTCTGGGTAGGGATTTGCATAGCTCCTCCACAGAGCCCTACTGAGGCCTTGCCCCATTTGAGTCATGAAGATTAAGGAAGAACTCGTAGAGGCAGGACTGCAGAAGATTTCTTTGGGATTATATTCTGAAAAGGGGGTGAAAATAATGGTAATAATTAATATTCATTGAGTGTTTGCTGTGAATAATCTCTCAACTTCTTTATATGTATTAAAAGGATTATTTTTAATTGATGCTACCTGACTTCAGAGTAAATATTATTATTATTATTGTTCCTATATTACAGATGAGGAAACTGAGTAAATGATATTAAATAATTTGCCCCACATTGTATTTCCAAGAAGACCTTAAGCCTAGTTTGAGCTTGGGCAGGCAGCTCCAAAGCCCCTGAGCACTTGCTTTTCCTCTCTGGAAACGATGTAGTAATATCAACTGCCTGGTCCTCATGGTTATTGCTCCTTTAGACAGGACTCATTGTCTCTCCAGAATGACTTAAGGGGAAATTTTTCACCAAACCAAGTAGGGCTTACATTTGACTCTTTATCTGCAGGAGTGTGATATAGCGCCCTCTAGGGGGTGAAAGTAGAGATGATGGGCAAGGTAAATTTTTTTTTAATGAAATGAGAAAAAAAATTGGACTAAGAAAATATGGACATGGGTGTTTGAAAAACTTACACACTTAAATCTCTGTTTTAAAAAATTTCAAAGATAGTCATTTTACTTTAAGGTGGAAAGGATAAAGTTCTGGATGTTATACAAATTAACTGCTACCAAAGAAACAATGTTAAAATATGGAGCATTAGATAATGAATAGCAAAATGCTCAAGTGTCAAAAACAATATTGAGGTAGCATAATTTCTTCATGAGTATGACTTGATGAAGTAAAAAATTCTTTATTTATTCTCGGAAAAAGAGAGAAGATAATTAATGAAAGACCCATAATTCTTTTGCAGGGAGCCTTGGTTTTGCTCCAATCAACAAGCAATTAGGTCATCTACACAGTGCATAGAGATACTTACCAACCACCTAAAACTCAGGCTGATTTTGAAAGAATCTGAGCTCTCTACAAACCACTGTTTTGTGGATGTTGAAAATAAAGCCTGTTTTTTCCTCTGAGGCAGAAAAAAAATATCAGTAATATTTTAGATAATTGGTAGTCATTAACTCCTTGATAAATTAGTGCATGAATTCTGGTTCTAGTTATACTAAAAAGGTCAAATACTCTTTAGTTCTTTTTTTATGTATTGTCTAACTTCTCACCCATCTTTGTTGTACTAATGAAATGAAGATATCCATCATGATGTAACTGAGCTGGGAGGATCTAAATTACCTTCATCTGGCACCATTCCAATCTACTATAAATGAGGTAATTGTCCTTGACTATAAAATTTGCATTTTCAAGACTTAATTGCTATCATTACATCTTTTTGTAATTCTATTAATTTAACAGAATGGAGCGTTTGGTTTTATGGTTTAAAATTTGCATTAAAACATTGTACATCTAAATAGAATTTTAATATTTTTATTGAAAGCTCTATACAGTTATCCCAGAAGAGCTAAATAATTTCTCAAGAAAAAGTAGAGAACTGTCAGCAAGCAGATTTTACCTTCAGTGATCATTAACAGATCTTCAAGTCACCTGGCAAATGCTTCATTCTGGGATTTGCAGGATCTGCATGGCCATGTGCTCTGTGAATTCCTCCTACTTAATCTTTAATAGAAAGTCTATTAACCATGGCCAAGGCATGGCTGGCTACCCTTTCCCGTGATCTTGGTGTTTCCCTCTTAGTCTCAGTGAATGGACCATTCTGTGTCTGCAAGTCTGGGTCTTGGTTGGAACATACTGTCCCCGCTGTGTACTCTGTTTCTGAGCAAGGCATTTACCTTTATGTGCCTGATCTTCCAACTAGGGTTCATTGCACAGAGTACTTAGCAAAATGTTACAATTCTTCATTCTTACAGGGGGTGCAATTGAAAAACTTTCCACCATAGCCCTTGGAATCTTTGTGGTCATTTTCCAAGCATGCAGCCATTTTCTTAGCATTTTGAACGTTAACATGGACCCTTTCTGGCACATGAACATAAACACATTCTTATGTAAAGTTACATAGAACTTTAGTTAATGAATTGGGCTTTTTACTCAATAATTCTCCAATCGTTTAGAATTTTGAAAACTGTAAGCATCTTGGTTGTCAGGACAGCTGAGATTGATTTCATATCATAAAGTATGGAAGAAGGAATGAAAACATAGAAGCCATCTTTGTTTTAAAAAATTGTGGGGTAATGATAGAGTCTCTTCATTCAATGAGCTGTGAGAATCAGTTGTGAGAATCATGCACCTGCTAGCCCTATTTACATCAAAGAAAGATGGACGTATTTGCAGACAGTGGAGCAGAAAATGTTGCTAGGGATGAGAAGGCCTTTGGAAATACTTTATGTTAAGCCCTAACTTTGACAAAGGAAGAAGTGAGACCCACGAGGACTGCATGGCAGGTAAGTGATACTGTCTCTGGATGCCAGGGCTAGTTCCTCATGGACTTGTCTCACGACTTCATGGAGCTTCCTCTGTATATTCCCAGACCCCACACCTGAAGCCCAATAAATTGAAGGGTGTGTGTTAGCCAACCACGAAGTCATTGTGTGTTACCTAGATTTGTTTACCCACCACACTGACACCCACAGATGCTACACATGATATCACCTGCAATTCATTCAGGAGAATTTTTATTAATGTGACAACTCCTACCTCAAAATAAATTCAAAGTATATTCACCAGAAAAACTGAACAATATTGCATTATTGAGCACACCATAATGTATCTACTTAGCAATAGTAATCAGTTGTGAGTAGTAGGTGGAAAGAAAAACATTATGTATTAATTAGCATGTCAAAACATTATGCCTGTATGCATCCAAGAATGCAAAATTGGACCTTTTAATTGAATGGAATTCATCATTTCAATCCTCTAAGTATTTTACTAATATTATTGAAATCAGCTATTTTTAGATTCATATTTAAAAGGATATTTCTTGCTCAAAAAGAAAATGAATTCCTATATTTTGTCTTTTTTAGTTCCAAATCCTTCCCCACAATGTGACAATGTGAATAATCGTAAGTTAGCATGCGTGGTTTTTCATCCTTAATGCAAAATGGTATTTTGGGATTCCTGTATAAAGAAGTTTACATATATGATCCTAAAGATTGCCACTATGGGCCAAAAGTCTGTGTGAATCTGCTTATGTCTTCCCTCCTACATTTCCATAGAGCACCTTCACTCAAAGAAATATGATTCTACTAAATAAGCATTCATTGAGCTTCTACAATGTGCTGGGAACCCAGAACTGAATGAAGGATATCTCTTGGCCTAAGGAGTGTAGCACCTGACCACTGTCACTTACCTGCTCGTCTATGTTGGCTTTGAATAATTATTTTGGTTTTAATTATATTGTACCTCCTAAATTACTTTCTAAGGAAACTGGAGGTTTCCTTATTCTTTATTGCCCCACCAGTGTGTATGAATCTGTATCCTGCTTGGGCCGAATTATTCCTACTGTCATAGAATAGTTAATAAGAGCACTCCACTCCCCTTAATGTCTTCTACTTTGGATGATAAATTCTGTCCACATAACATAGTGCCTGGCTTCTTGTTGGCTTAGAGACAAAACAAGGAAGGGTGGGAAAGGTGGGAAGGTTTGGAAGGGTGGGAAGGGTGGGAAGCGCAGAGCTTCACAGCTGGAAACAAATGTTTGATCTCTGCTCCAGCTTGGGCCACATAATCAGAAGTCAATCCCTCATTTTCCCCAGGTTTTAACGTCCTCATGTGCAACATGGATGCAACAACTCCAATGCCACAGAGTCACTGTGAGATCAAAGGGTATGAAATGCTGGAAAGCTATGCGCAAAACAAAATCCACTATATACTATCCCAATAGATACCTGTGATTGTAGTAGTGACACTGGCAGTGACATACTCTGAAGTGCATGTGGTCTAATCTCTAACATTCAGGTTCTTTCGTCCCGAGTCTTCCCAAGCAATTAGCCAAGTGTAACTGAACAGTCATATCAAAAATAATGTTCATAACTTTTATTTAGTGTTATCTGTGACATATTACATATTATATTAGGTGTTGTATATGAACTATTACTGAACCTCATCTTTTCCCACTTTGTATGTGAAGAAACTGTGGTTCAGACAGGTTGAATTATTTGTAATGGGCCCAAGTGAATGAATGGCCCAGTTTGGTTTACTTTTCAGGTAAATCATTCCCACCATTTGCAACTGCTTTTTGTTGTTATGAAATCCCTAGCACAGACTCAGTCAAACCAACTCATGCTCTCACACTCATACATGCTCACACTCACACACTCAGGCATCACACACAGACCTGGTAGACAATAAAGAGCAGAATGTGCACACCATATATGCAGTTGTGTGTCCAAAGAAAAACTTATTAAGATCTTGATAGTCTGGTTGACATCTTTAAAAAGAAACACATTTTTTCAGAGGAGAGAGATGGTTCTTCTTTCAACCACATTATAACATAAATTATAAAATAAATATTATATTACAAATTATAACATTTATAAAGTATAACAACAAAATATGTAATGTAATATTTTCATGATAGTATTTCTTTTTATATTTAATTCCATATATTATAACTGCTGCTTATTAAGTTATTTTATTAAAATTAACTTTCAAATAAATATTGTAATTAATTTTCACCTTAAAATGTTAGCTACTCATTAAACCTAAGTGACAACTCCTATTTGCATGTCTTCACTATTGTGTTAAGTTTTTAGTCTACATTATTTCCTCCTTTGAAAATGGCCATAATCAATGGTAATAACAACAAATGCTGGCAAGGATGTGGTGAAACCGTACTAGTTATACACTGCTGATGGGAATGCAAATTAGAACAGCCATTAATGGAAAGCAGTATAGAGATTCCTCAGAAAACTAGAGTTAGAACTGCCATATGATCTAGTGATACTGCTCCTGGGCATCTACCCAAAGGAACGTAAGTCAGAATACAATAGAGATACCTGTACACTGATGTTCATTGCAGCACTATTCACAATAGCCAAGCTTTGGAAACAACCCAGGTACCCTACAACTGATGAATGGATCAAGAAATTGTGATATATATACACAATGGACTATTACTCAGCCATAGGAATAATGACATGTGGTTTGAAGGTAAATAGATGCAGTTGGAGGACATCATGTTAAGTGAAGTTAGCCAAGATCAGAAACACAAAAGCCACATGTTTTCTCACATATATGGAAGATAGATCCAAAGATGAACATATACACAAGAAGAATGATCATATACAAACTCAGATGTAGAACATGTTGGTAACAGTAGAACTACTCTGTGGAACTTGGGGAAAGAAGGAAAGGAAAAGAAAATGCTAGAGCATCAGTAATATCACATAACTTAATATGTGCAGGTAGAGGATATAAGGATGTGTATTGAAAACTGTTAAAAAGTGGGGGGGTGGGAGGTAAAGAGATAAGGGAGAGTAATGGAAGGGGTTGAATGGACCAAAGTAAAGTGCACCCACAGTGGGCATTCACTGAGACACTCCTTTGAACATCAACTTAAATATTAATAACAAAAACCAGGACTGTAATATAGGTACAGTGTGTGTGTGAGTTCTAGTGGGGGGGAGGGTGAGGAAGGAGATTAAGGTGATGGTATATGGCAGATGGACTTCATATACCTATATGAAACAGAACTAATAAACCTCTTGCAATTGCTTTAAGTAGGGTGGGGAGGGGGATGGGGGGAGGGACAATGGGGGCAATGTAACTAGTGTACAATATAAGTCTAACTGGAATGGTCACTGCGAATCTCCCTTGTATAAAGAATATATCCTCATAAAAATTTATTATAATGAATAACATTTGTTGCTGTTTGTTCACAATATTCTTTATTAAGCAAAACCAATATGCTTCTTCTACATTTCATTTTATTTATTATGCATTTGAATTACTTTATTTAAATGCTAAAGCTACCAGCTTACAGAGAAAAAGTATAGAGAATCACAGTAATAATTTAACCTCTTCTCTACATGAAGTAATTTTTTTCTGAAACTTAATAAAAATTGCATATTATCAATAATACATCACACAACATTTTACTTTTCACACTAGTTGAAGAGAATTGTTGCTTTAACTTACAAGTATTGAGGCATCCGTTTTGGTTTTCCATCTCTCCACAATCCACCGCTCTACAATCCAGTTGTTACTCAGAGATGAGGGCCACTCTTGCCAAAGATGCCCAAGTTTGTTCTGCTGTGAACTGCCCCACCTACAGACCACTGCTGGCTACAGAGTTCAGAAGAGGTAACAGCTGTCCATCAAGGTAGGCTGTAGGTCAAATATAGTATTATTGTGAGAGTCATTTTCAAACTAGAAATTATGGACCCCCCCATATTTAATGAGCAATGTGTATATGGTAGAAACTCTACTCAGCACTGGGAATATAAATAATAATTTAAAATGAATAATTATTTTCATCATTTGTGCCCTTAAAGAATGTTAATTCAGGCATTGAAAGTATGAAACCCTAAGTTTCAAACCCCAGTCCTACCAAAAAACAGAAAAAGGAAAAAAAATTATTGGTTGGGCCTTGTTGGCTCACACCTGTAATCCTAACTATTTGGAAGGCTTAAATCTGGAGGATTGTAATTTGAGGCCAGAAGGGCAAATATTTTATGAAACCAAATCTCCAAAATAACCAGTGCAAAGAGGACTGGAGGTGTGGCTCCAGCAGTAGAGTGCCTGCTTTGTAAACAAGAAGCCCTGAGTTCAAACATCAGTCCCACCAAAAAAAAAAAAAAAAAGAAAAAAAATTCTTTAACTTTAGTTCAAGATGAAGACACACAAAGAAGAACAATGAATTAAAATGCCTTTTTATCAATTCATAGATGTAATTGCATGAGATTTGATGCAGCTTTATGTACAGACGAGGCTCTGATCTCATCTTCTGAGGACACTGTGCTCATTTTATGAGTATACTGATCCAAGCTCACCTGAAAGATAAAGGACGGAAGACAGAGTCTGAGAGCAGAAGGTCCAGGAGTAAGAGCAGAGCTGTTGCACTGTTTTAACTTTAGGTCTGGTTTTGTTTTCTTTAAAGGTGAGCTGATCAGAAGGGCCTTCTATAGAGAGTCCAAACACCTGGGTCACAGGATTAGACCTGCCCCCACATAGTGATAAGGTCTTGGGTAAGTCTCATGATGCCTCTGAAACCCAGTATGTGCCCAGAAAAAATGAGCAGCATCTCTACTTCTTTCAATTCAGCACTGGGAGGATATGGGAAGGTAGTTACCCTTGAAAAGTTGCACATCAGTCCCAGAAGCAACTGGGAACAGAAACAAGACCTCAGTAAAACAAGCAACAAGCAAAAAACAGTATAGCAAGCGAAGAATGAGAAAGGGGACAGAGCTACTGAAGTGGCATTTTACGGTATGTGGAAAGGAAAGCCACCCTCCATTCTTCTGTCATACAAATGCCCAAGTGCCTGATTCTCAGCCAGTTCCAGCCTTGAAACAGGTGGATGCTACTTCCCAACTTTTGGAGATTTCTGTGACTCACTATTAAGACCCACGAGTTGACATTTAAGTGTTAATATCCAATGCCCCGCCCCCCAATTGAATCCAAGAGAGGACAAAGGGAAGCAAAAAGCTTAACAATTTTGTTCAACTATAACTATAAAAATGGTGCATTTAAAAAAATTATTACACATTGTGGGGTACTAGGCTAAAAATCTACCATGTCCTAAGACACAGCTAGACAGGAAGAATAAATTCCAATGTTCTATGGCACAATGGGTGACTATATTCACAGAATTTATTAACTTATTTTTATTAATATCCTTTACTTTAAAAGAACTAGGAAGAAATGCGTTCAAGGTTCCCAACACAAAGGAGTGATAAATGTTTACAGAGATGGAAATGTGAATTACAGTAGTTTAAATATTGTACACTGTTTATATCTACTAAATTATAACATTATGCCCAATGTTCAATTTATGTTAATAAAAATTAATATAAATCCAACTCACATATGATTGAGCCATACCACTTCTGGGTATATACCCAAAAGAATCAGTCAGCTTGTTATAGAGAAACCTGCATACCCGTTTTTATGATGACATTATTCACAAGAGCCAAATTATAGGCTCAGCCTAGGTGCCCATCAGTGGATGAATGGACAGAGAAAATGTGGTCCATATACACAATGCAGTTTTATTCAGCTGTTGAGAAGAATGAAATCATGCAATTTGCTGGAAAATAGAACTTGAGATCATCATGTTAACTGAAAGAAGTCAGTCCTCAAAAGAGAAGTTATAGCCATGTTTTCTTTCATTGGTGGAATCTGAAGTAAAACAAAACAACAAAACCAAGGTCATAAAAGTAAAATGGGAGCTACTAGAGAGGTAGAAGGGAAAAGGAAAAGGAAGAGGGAGAAAGAGGGTGAGAAAAAGCAATAAAGAGGCTGAATGTGCTCAAAGTGTCTTGTATGCACCTATGAAAAGGTCATCATGAAATCCCTAAGTATGTACAATTTAGGAACTAGAGAAAAAAAGTTAGATCAAGAAGAATTAACCTAGAAGGTAACACACATGCACAGGAAATTAATGTGAGTCAACTCCCTGTATAGCTATCCTTATCTCAACCAGCAAAAACCCTTGTTCCTTCCTATTAGTGCTTATACTCTCTCTTCAACAAAATTAGAGATAAGGGCAAAATAGTTTCTGCCGGGTATCGAAGGGGTGGGGTGGGTGGTTAGGGAGGGGGTGGGGGCAGGGGGGAGAAATGACCCAAGCATTGTATGTACATATGAATAATAAAAAAATAAATTAAAAAAAATATATAAATACCTAAATCTACCATGCCTGCTTATGCTTTGTGATGGGGGGGCATTAAACAAGAGAGCTGTTTAGAAAAGCAGAATTATCTAGAAGCGTTTTCTCTAGAGTTGAATGGTCTGGGTTTAAATCTTGGATCTCTTACTTCCTAGCTGACTGACCTCTGCCTCCACTTCCTTACCTGTAAAACGGGATAATAACATTTACCTCACAGAGTTCTTGGAAGGAATAAATGAGGTAATTCACATAAAACTGTCAGAACAATGCCTGACACATAAATGTTCAATAAATGTTGGCTATTATTATATCTAGCACTGGGGTCACAACAGGTCACCTTGTTGGCACTCAATAAAATTTATGATTGAAAGGAATAACTGACTCAAATGAGTAGCAAATAATGACATCACTTCATATAAATTCATTTTATTAAAATTACTCCCAGAAAGGCATATCTGCAAGCATACTCAGATATTAGTGGAAGGAAATGAAGTGGATATACACAATACATGCAATATTCCACAGTAAACATCACTGAACTATTGAAAACTGGGGTAGAGGGGTGGGGAGGGAGTTTCTGTCTGAGGGCTGTTGCAACAAGAGCTTGGTAAGTAGCTTGCCTGTTCCAGAGTGAGAAATTGTCACAAAGGGGAAACTTCAAGGTGTCAGAGAGCATTTAATTATTGAATCATGAGAGCTACACAAGTGAACAGCCTCTGCTGTTTTTCATTTGTCCTCTAAATATCAAAACAAAATAGCAATGATGAAACTTATTATTTTAATCAAGCTTCCACATTAAAATCCTGTCTCTCATCACTCTGGCCAAATGTCACTGCAGGAGTGGTTTTGATATTTTGCCACCACATGTGTTGAAATAGTCTGGTATAAAACTTCTCCCTGGCAGACAAAGGTCTGTATATTTGGAAACAACCAACTGACTCACTGACTCATTGTTAGTGTTATCTGATGTTGCTCTGTTTGATGTACACATCTAGTGCCTGAGCCGGTCACACAGGGCATCTATCCTGCCAGGACCAGGTGGAAAGGAGAGGTGCTGAAGAGTCAACCCAACCAGCCAGCACTTCATTTTTGAACAAAATAGTTCCCTCGTTCTAGTGTCTAGGACATTGTGCTGTCAGCAATGACTCACTTCCTTCTACACACATGTACTTCATGTTTCTCCCTGATATAGTAGTACCAAGTTTTAATTCTACCATGGTACATGAGACTTTCAATTCTCCAACACTCTTTGCTTTCTCTTTTTAACCAAGTAACTTGTATCACTTGAACTAAGCAAAACTTTCTCATTTTAATTTGCAATTTCTTTGTGATTTGTGGAATTGAGTTTTTCGTATGTTAATGGCATTCTGCTTTCCTGTATGCTGCATTGCCTGTTCATATGCTTTCTTCATTTTTATGTTGCATTATTTCATTCTCATAGTAATTTATTGCATTTCTTTACATTTATTACATTTATTTTACATAATAATCCTCTCTTGATTGTCTAGATTATTTTTCTTACCCAGTCTTATAGTTACTCTTTTTAGTCTCCTTATATTGTCTTTTAAAACACTTTCATTTGGAAATGATTTCAAACAGAGGAATGTTTTAAGAATAATAATAGTACAAAGGACACTTCTGTTCATTTTACTCAAATTCATTTGTGTTTTCCTAATATATGTGTGTGTACATATGCACATGAATATATGATACTTTGATATACAAAATTCTTAATTTTAATGTAGTAAAATTTCTCAGCTTTCTTCCTCATGGCCTATGCTTTTAAGAACTTCAGAAATTGTTTCCTAACCCATAATTAATAAGATTTTCTTCTATATTTTCACCTAGAAATATAAAGCTTGCTTTTTGTATTTAAGTCATAAATCCACTTTATGTGCATAGTATGAGGTCAAAATCTAATTCCATATATGCCTTAGAAGTTAAGAAAACTTTCACAGCACTAGTAAGTGCTTCAGCCATTATTCTATATTGACTTATAGTCAGACTTCTTTCATAGTAGATGCAGAGTCAGGGATCACTTAACAGCAGGGATACATTTGACAATACATCTTCAGGCAATTCTGTTATTGTGTGAGCATTACAGTTTGCACTTACACAAACATGGGTGGTCTAGTCTATCACACACCTAGGCTGCATGATACAGCCTATTGCTCCAGGCTATAAACCTGTACTGCATGTTACAATACTGAATATTGGAGGCAATTGTGACACAGGGTAAATATTTGTGTATCTAAACATAGAAAAGGAACAGTAAAACTATGGTATAAAAGATAAAAACTGGTGTATCAGTCTAAGGCACTTATATGAGTAGCACTTGCAAGACTACAAGTTGCTCTGGTGAGTCAGTGAGGGGTGGGAGTGAATGTGAAAGTCTAGGACATTGCTGCGGACTATTGTGGACTTTATAACACCCAGGTTCCACTAAACTTACAAGAAAATTGTCTTTCTTCAATCATAAATTGATTGTATTTAATAATACATGTTAAGTATTGTATGGCAAACTGTAAAAAATGTTTAGTGCTGTTAACATTACTTAGTTTTTATCCCATTTATTTATTAAATTAGAAATAATCTTGAATTTAACATAAAGTTGCAAAAGTCTAGTACCAAGGATATCTTTCCTGAACCATTTCAGAGCAGATTTTTTGTGACCACAGTACTGTCATCAAATTCAGAAAATTAACAGATACATTAACTCTTTGAACCTCAAACCTTACTCAAGTTTTCATAATTGTTGCAAAAATGCCATTTACAGCAAAAATCCAATTCATAATCACAAGTTGTATTCAGTTGTCATATATTTCAAGTTTCCTTCAATTTGAAATAGTTCCTGACTCTTTCCTTCATTTCTGTGTCCTTCCTACTTCTTAATCAGTTATTTTGAAGATATTTTTCTGATATTTCCTCATGAATAGATTCAGGTTACAAATCCTTGACAAGACTATTACAGAAGAGACACTGAATTCTCATTGCATTTTGTAAGGGATGCGTGATTTCAATCCATCCCATTGCTGATGGCATGATATACAAATGATCACTTGAATAAAGTAGTATCTCTTTATATAAAATATCATATAAACATAGAAGCAAACTTTTCTTCTCCCCCCAACCCTTGAAAAATTCAGTTCTAAAGCCATGAGATAGGACCTCACAACACAGGTATCCATACTGGATGTGGGGGTGGGTGATGGGGAACAAAAGTGGGAGTCAGAAAATGAGCAGAATGAGGAGACAGTGGACTTGGATGAGAGAAGCCCAGGAATATGGTATCCACACACTAGGAGGGTAAAAAAAATGATTTCATAACGTACAAAGAGATTGTTTTTCATTTTGTGACTGAGGCGGTTTTGTACTGTTTCACATTAGCTAAGCTTGAACTTTGGTTTCCAGATTCCTTTTCCTGTGTGGTTCTGAGCTAGGAATGGCCACAGAGAAGCTTGAGTAAGATAGGAAAGGCAGACTGGAAACAGCAGTCATGTTTAGGGTGGGACGTTTTGTGTGGTTTCAGGTCACTGTTATAGCTCATGAACATTTTTGGAAATCTGCCTTTTCCTCTGGTTGACATGAGTTAGTCTCAGAATCCCCAGCTTCTCCACCTCCTGCTGGAACTATGCCAGTTGTATATTTAGCCTGCAGATGAAGGGCTCTGGCTTCTGCAGGTCATCTTATCAACTTTGGACTCAGTAAGAGCCTGACACAGATTCAACCTTGTGTGTTCCAATTTTTCCCTGCCCTCCCCACTTCACAACCATGTTTCTTTCCTGACTGCCTATGCTCCTGGACTTTGGACTCAGCATCAGCCAGAGTCATGAAGTTAACCTTGCCTCTCCTCTTTCATATTTATAACTCCCATATCTAATAGTGAGACCCATAGCATCCATTGGAATTAATAAGTTTATTTTATTGATCAGTTCCATGAACATAACCAACCTCCCATAGGCATGACTGATACTATGCAGTGCACCACCCTAAGCCCATGGGGCAGATACTCCAAGCCAGCTTACCCCTCCCTGTGGGCACCTTTCTTATCTGCTTGGTGGACATTCCATATCCAATGTATCTTCTTATCTTCCTAGAATACAAGCACCTTATGCTTGGGATTCTCCCATCCCAAGTCCACTGTCTTCTCATTTTGTTCAGTTTCTGACTCCAATGCCTATCCCACACTCTTGCAGCCTGTGCCAGCTCGTCCTAGCAACCTAACTGGGAGTGAGAGCAATTGAGAAAGGACAAAAGACAAACGTGCAAAAAGCTGGGATCAGGTGGGCTGGGTGCTCTGATGGAGACAGCCTCGTCCACCTCCAGCAAGTTTATTATATACAGCGGCAAACAAAGAAATAGACCAGCAATTCTCGGGGGCATGACATTGTAGTTATCTGGAACAGGGGGCCCCTGAGATGGCTACTTTCTGCACGTATGGGTACAGCTCCTGTCTGAAGGTCATGGTGTAAACACCCTTGTTCTTATGCAAAGCAGCTGTGCTGCATTTTGCTCTTGCTCCCTTCTGCAGCTGGGGCTGTGCCAATCCCAGCCTGCAGATTATTTGACATGGCTGTGCTCATGTCAAGTTCTCCTAGGGTTCTCATACTCCACTCTCTACACATACTTAGTGAGAACATCTGTGTTTTGGGTCCCACTTTATGGCTTTGGAACTGGGTTTTTCAAGAAGGAAAAAAGAAGAAGAAAGTTTGCTTCTATTATATTTCATCTTGAATAGACTTCTTTATAAAGTAGCATACGATTGATTAAAGTTACAAATTATAGAACCTGGTTTTCCTAGTCTTTAGGCTCAGTTTATGTACCTTGCTATTTTATTTTAAAAACAAGTATTTCTCTTATACAAGTAACATATTCTTTTACTTATTTTTGTATTAAAATTCAATTAATTTAGTTAGTATAGATTAAATTCCTCTAAATAATTTTTGATTAATAAGATAATTTTTTAATTGCTTTAAACATGAAGAGTCCATTTATAAATTTAATGTTTGTTATTTTAGCCTTCAGATGTCCAAGATGTAGCTTTATATCTGAGTTAGAAAAATCTTTTGAGCATTTGAGCAATTCTTATAAACCTAATAAGTTAAACTTATAAATACAAAGTAGTGTTTATCTTAATACACTTGCATTTTTTGAAAAATTTTTATGAAAAAAATTTCCATATGTTTTGAAACTTGCAAATTTCCCCTAGGGTCATAGACTTAATAGTCTATATTTTCTTATCTATTGCAAACACTTTAAATAATAAACACCAGTTACCTTAAAACCAGTATAGAAATTGTAATAAGAAGATTTTGTGATTTATGATGTCTGTACTTAATTCTAAAATTTCCCAGAGTTGTAATGTTAATTAGCCAAGTTAAAAATAATACATTTTAAGTTAGATGGATCAAAATCAGGATTCCAAATAGTTATTAACACTTCAAGTTCATTGCAGTGCTGTTCACAATAACCAAGCTGTGGAAAACAGCCTACCTGTCCATTGACAGATGAATTGGTGAAATATAAACCAGTCACAGAAAGACAAATATTACTTGGTTCCACTTATATGAGCTGTAACACAGTTAAATTTATAGATTTAAACAATGGAATGATGATTTCTAGGAGTTGGGCTGGGTGGAGATAAAGTTTCAGTTAAGCAAGAGGGATAATCTCTAGATGTGTGCCCTACAACATTGTACCTGGAGTCAAAAATCATATGGTAAGTGCTCAAAATTCTTAAGAAAGTAGATAATCATGTTAAAATAAATTTAAAAATTTCTAAAAGTAGGTCACATTTGTCCATCATATAAGGGTGAAAAAATTTTACTAAGGAGACAACTAGCAACCTTTCAGAAAAAAATTCTTATGGTAACTCAAATGGCACTAGGTATAAATTCAGTAACCAATATTTTAAGAAGGACCCAAACAACAACAACAACAGCTACGAAGGAAAAGTAATGAAAATTCTGGTCATAGTATGGATGTATAAATTGGATTCAAACAAGTGAAAATTAGTTGTAACCTATGTGAGGGTAGACTTCTGTCTAACCAAACAAGAAGATCCAGCATGAAAAAGATTACTATAAACTGAATGTGAGACTGCAGGACAAATCCCAAATGAGAAGTACAAAAGACCCTAAATAGACAAAGTAATCTTCAGCAATAAAAGCAATGCTGGAGGTATCACAATACCTGACCTCAAATTATACCTTAGTGCCATGGTAGTAAGAACAGCCTAATACTGGCACAGAAACAGACATGTTGATCAATGGAATAAAATAGAAGACTCAGAAATAAATACACTCAGCTAAAGCCATCTGATCTTCAAAATGGGTGCTCAAACTATGCACTGAAGGGAAGAAAGTCTCTTTAACAAGTAGTGCTGGGAAAATTAGGTATCCAAGTACAGAACTGAAACTTGATCTCTACCTCTCACCATGTACAAAAGTAGACTGAAAATGGATCAAAGACCTTAATGTAAGAGCTGGCACTTTGAAACCACTAGAAAAAAATGTAGGGGAAACATTTCAAAATACAGTCATAAGCAATGTCTTTCTAAATATGACTGTAATAACTCAGGATATAATAATAAGAATTTACAAATGGGTCTACATCAAATTATAAAGGTTTTGCAGAGCAAAGGAAACAATGGAGTGAAAAGACAGTCTATAGAATGAGAGAAAATCCTCCCCAATTGTTCATCTGATGAGAGTAATATCTGTAATATGTATACATATATGTATATATACATATATATGGTGCTTAAAAATTAAATACCAAAAGAAGAATAATCCAATTGATAAATAGGCAAATGAACTGAACAGATACTTTTAAAATGAAGAAATACAAATGGCCAATAAATACATGAAAAATATTCAACCTCTTTATCAGGGAAAAGCAAATCAAAACTGCAAGAGATTCTATCTCACCCCAGTAAGAATATCTACTATCACCAAAACAAGAAACAAGTGTTGGTGAGAATGTGGAGAAAAAGGAACACTTACACAGTTTTGGTGGGAATATAAACCATCCAGCCACTATGGAAATAAGTATGGAGGTTCCTCAAAAAATTAAAAATAGAACTACCATGTGATCCAGCTATACCTCTCCTGAGAATATACCTGAAGCAATCAATAGATACACCTGCACACCAATGTTTATTGTGGCACTATTCAAAATAGCTAAGTCATGGAATCAGCCTAGGCACCCAGCAATGGATGAACAAATAAAGAAAACATGGAATATGTATGCAATGGATTATTATTTACCCATTAAGAAGAATGAAATCATGTTTACAGGAAAATGGATGGAACGGGAGTTCATCATAGTAAGCGAAATTAGTCAGACTCAGAAAGACAAGTATTGTGTGTTTTTTCTTATGTGTGGGATTTAAAAAATTATGAATGAAGAAGGAAGACCATTAGGGAATAGGAAGGGGCATAACAAGAGGAGGAAGGAGGATAAATGTGGATAATAAGACATAAACATGGTCAAACCACCTGTATACATATGATGATGTCATAATAAAGCCCATTATTTTAAACAATTAATATACACTAATAAAACAGATTTTAAGAAGTTAATTATTTCTTTTAAAATTCTTAATTTCACCATTTTGCACACTCTTCGAGTTCTCCTACAAGACAAATGTGGATAATGCTCAACATTTTCTCTCCACTTCTATTTTTGCTTAATTTTGCCATTTTAGCTACACCTTGGGTTCTTATTGGATTCCTTAGCCTTATTTTACAATTCAGTACAGCTCACATCCCTGTGTAGAGGCCAAGGTCTAGCAGATCTATTTTTCTAAAAGCCTGTTTCATTTGCAATATTCTATGACTTTTAGAGCCAGACTACTCTTTCAAATCTTAGCTTTGTGATGTTGGAAAGGTACTTCATCATTGCACTTCAGTTTTGTCACTTTAAATGAAGATGATAGCAGTACATACCTTGTTCAGTTGTAGCATGAAAAGAGGTTAGGACAGTCTCTGGTTTGAAGTACACTCTTACTGTTAGCACTTAACATTACATTATTGTTTAAAAATTTTACTTTTCTATGTTACAAACTATACATTATTATATCTATTGGATCTTGATTCATTTATGCCTTTTATTTATTCATTTACTTATCTGTGATACTGGGGTTTGAACTAAGGGCCTCACACTTACTAGGCAGGTGCTATACTTGAGCCACACCCTCAGACTTTTTTTTCTTTGGTGGGACTGGGGTTTGAGCTCAGCTTCATGTTTGCAAAGCAGGCGCTTTACCATTTGATCCACACCTCCAATCTATTTTGCTCTGGTTATTTTGGAAACAGGGTCTCTTGAACTATTTGCCTGGACTGGTCTCAAACTACAATCCTCCCCATCTCGGCTTCCCAAGTAGCTAGGAAATAGGCATGAGTCGCTGGCCCCTGGCTTTTTTTTTTTTTTTTTGGTTTTGCGTTAGTTATTTTTAAGAAAGTTTCTCACTTTTGCCTTGGGCCTGTTTGGGAGCAAGATCCCCATACCTAGAACTTCCCACATAGCTGGGAATCACAAGAATGATCTATCACACCCAGACTATTGGTTGAGATAGGCTTTCCTAACATTTTGTCTAGGCTGGCCTTCAATAGTGAGCCTCTCCATCTCCATCTCCTCAGCAGTTGGGATTGGAAGCATAGTCCATGGCGCCTACCCTTGTTTCATAATTTTTTAAATAAGTAGAATGTATGTTTTCTTTTTGAATATATAATACATCTATCACATCCTTCTCAGACTCATCTCTGCAATTAATTTACTCTGTTATTAATTTTATTCTAGTGACATTTTTTATTCCAATGACTTTAAGTTCCTTCCTTCACTTTCTTAGGCTTGTCACATGCCTTAGAAGTTAGGTTTAGTGTTGAGTGGAATAGTCCAGAGCTTTATGGTACCCATTTGTGCTAACTTCTCCCCTCATCTGACAATTCTCTTTATCTATGGCTTAATGTGGAGCCAGATCAAGTCACAGAAAAGGATTTCCTGACTCACAGTAATGCTGAGGAGCTCACATATCCTATTACAGCTGAAGAGGGTAGCTTGACTTAAACCTTGGTAGAAGGACTGCACTTGGTCCTTTGACTTATGGTTTTCTATAAGTCATAGCTGCACACAGAGGTTAGGGCTGACTTTAGTTTAATAGTCAGACTATAATTCTAAGGAGGATTTTTACTCAGTCACACTTGGAACATATTTAGACTCCATTTTCTCAGGGACAAACCCTGAGGTATAACTACCTGCATTAAACTTTGCATTCCCCTCTACCATTTCACATTTCCAGTCTCTTTATCACATGGAGATGTTTATTTTATTTTGGATCCTGGTTATGTATTCTAAGTTTTCCTCATTTTATATTTCTGTGTAACATTTAACTATGTTTTAAGCCAGAAAGTCATTAAAGCTTGACCTGCATATTTAATTTACTTGTATTCTTTTTGTCTATATAGTCAGACTCCTAAACCCAAGGTTTCTGCATCCATGGATTAAAATCAAGTGTGGACTGAAAACATTCAAAAACTAAAATGGCATCTGTTTTGAACATGTTAGTCTGTTTTCTTGTCATTATTCCTAAACAATAGATGACAACTTTATTATTATATTGTATAATATTGTTAACAACAATTTACATGCTATTTGCACTGTATTGGATATTATAATCAATTGATGATTTTAAGTAATTGGAAGGTTCTGCATGGGTTCTAGGAAAATACCAGGTTATTTTAAATACAGAACTTTAGCATCCACAGATTTTGTTATCTGTGAGGCATCCTGAAAGCAAGGGACTACTGTAATTTGATTATGATCTTCATTGTAAGCTTGACACAAATTGCCAGTGTTTCGGGTTGCTTTTTGTTGTAATAAATAAACATGCACACCCAACACACACGCATGTGCTTGTGTGCACTCCTCCCCCTCCACCAAACACAGAGCATCATCCAAGCGCAGACTTTTTGAACATCTCATGCAGTACAGATACAACATTACAAAGCAATGCTTGTACCTTCCTAAGACATTAGAAACCAGATGGAGTTTTGCCACTTTTTTAAAAGTATTTTCTAGGAAGTATACTAATACATTCCAAGTTCTAAAGGAATTTCTAAGGAAAAAATTCATCTTTGTGATTATAGTTGACTGATCTGTTGGAATCTTAAGGAAATAACAAAATCATACATGAACTTCCAAAAGGCTATCTATGTCTTTTCATTTTATGAAAGCTAGTTCTCACTGATTCTTCTTAGTCTAATTTGCTATTGTTTTAAAATGTCATGCTTCCAAAGCTTTAAAGATGTAACATGTTACAAGTCTTTTTTAAGCGAGACAAATAATAGTGGCCAAACAGCAATAATTTTTAAGGAGTGAATCATGTTTAAAAACCACAGTGCCATTTGCCAGACAAAAGTTACAAAATGTATTGTGACTTCTAAAACTACTTAACCTTTATTAATTTTTTCATGATGTTTAAACAATAATAGCATGCTAAAAAGGAGCAATGTTAGTAGAGATTTCAGTCAGTAAATGGCACATAACAAAGTAAAAATTGTATGAGCCAGTTTTGCTCACTTTTCTGAGCATCTAGTTCTGCCATTAAAAAAGAGTCTGGAAACAAGATTTGCATTTCATCTTGGGTCCGTTGACTCTTGCCCCATCTCTAACATGTGGCTATTCACCTGACAGAACTAGATCTGTTGGAGAAAGTCTCCCAAAGGAACAAAGAACAAGAAATTAACAACCATGCTGTGGGGTCTCCTTATTGAGTGTGGTGTACTTCAAGTTTAATCTTGAAGGTAACAAGAAGCAGATAGAGTCTAAGACTTAAAAACAGACAAAGGCCCAGTGTGAGAAGGGACGATGTCTTTGTGTTGGGGAAGAGCTGTATGCTTTGCTCATAAATTAAGGCAATTGCCAAAGATGAATTCCCAGCAATGTAGGAAAAGGGATTTAAAATGATCCATAAAGGAGTCCCATGAAATAATGCCAAATTCCATAAGAACCAACACAATCTGCCAAGAGAATTCATCAGTAAGACTTTTCTGCCCTTTTCTGCTCTGTCCATCCTTTTCCTTTTCACCTTAACTGACTTCTCCAAGCAGGTCAGACACCAAGCTTAGGGGGATAGGAGGAGGAGTAAGGGTATAAGGCAAAGCGGAGGGAAGACTAAATGCTGCTTTTACCATACAGGCCTGGGTTAGAAAAGAACAAGAAAACTTTAATTATTAAATCTGAAGCTTAGACTATTGCATAGAAACAATCTTTGAAAAACACAAAATCAAAAACCTAAAAACAAAACAAAACAAAAACATAGGACTAGTCAAATATTTCATCCAGGGATAGGGAACTTATGTATTTTTTTTTATCACAGAACACTTGTGATAGAATTTGGAAGATCAAAATAAAATTCCTTTATGATTATACCCTGCAAGTTATATTTCTTTTGATGTAACATTTATACATGTTAAATTAAATTACTAATAATAATTACCTCCTATGGTGGTTGTGAGAATCAAGAGGACACTATATATTAAAAACATGACATTCATCAGTCATAAAAGGATTGAGTATTTGCTGATAAATTATTTTTGTTATATCATGCAAAATTGCATGACTGCATTGGAGAACTGAAGAGGAGAAGCAAATTATGGAAAATATCACTGACATGTTAATTATGTACATTGTATAGGAAAGACCCACAAGATGGGCAGAGGGCCAGAGTGTCTGTGGATAATCTGGGAATGAAGTCTTCATTACTCAGTGGCAGCAAAGGATCTGAAGAATCACGCGGGCCACCATCTTGGATCTGGAAAGTCAGTCTGTCTACCCCATTTTTGTTTATTCAGCTAAAGATCTTGGATTTTTTTTACATAAATAGTTGGGAGAGAATCAGAAGTCAGAAGACAAATGTTCCTGTTTAAAAAAATTACTCAGCATCAAGTTAAAAAATTTTCCTTAATAGTTTGTTAAGTGACTCAGTTTCTGAGAATTCTTTCATGAATATGAATGTTTTAAGGATATGATTTGTATTATCAGCAATGTTGTGAATTTGTCACATGGAGATGAAAGGGATGAGATATATGCGGAACTAAAATGGGCTACAACTCCAGAAAAGGTCTGGAGGTCATGATAGCACTTCTGTTTATGTGGAACTATGCCTGTGAATTAGATGTAGCCTACCCTTACGAGAACCCAAATGTGATAACTCAATCATAGTATTTTTCCAAACATCCCATCAATTCACTCCATATTTCAAATTTTTCTCTGACATTCATGAAATAACTGCTTCAATATATTCTGCTTTGAATTAATAAGGTGCTTAAATGTCATTTGGATACAAGCAAGACACACTGTGTCCATTAGATCTTTAGCTCAATTACCCAAAAGGACATTTTTCCTCTTCAGTATAACCTTAGATATATCAGACTTTTAGAAACTAGCTTCATTGTGTTGATTTTGATGTAATAATGCATTTATGGCACTTGGTTTACCTTTGTACCAGGAAGCAGTGTATTTATTACAAAAGAAAGTGATTTTCAGTATTCTCTCTATATGGTAGGTGTTACATTTACAGCAACATCTACAAATAAAGTTTCAGTATTTATGTTTGCTGCTCTGCTATATTGTTTTCCATTGATCTGTTTTTATTGAGACTGATGGTAAGGGCTGGGATATCGAGATTATTTTGAACTTTTGTTTAGAAAATATATATCACTATATTTGGTCATGGTTTGAAATATATTTCCAAGTAGTTTTAGTCAATGTTTAGAGGCTTAAATTCTCATGCAGGAGAAACCAATAAGGTCTGTAAGAATTTAGAGTGAGCAAAGTCAGCATAATCAGCATGTGGTCTATACTAAAAGGAGAAGTAGAGTAAAGGTTGATACATATAGATTAGTGAATGTAGATAATTGGATAATTGCAAAAGTAATTATACTATTTACCATATATATATATATATATATATATATATATATATACATATATATATAAAAATTTGCTTCATCAGATCACTATAGAAATTAGAGTGATCATTATAAAAATTATTTCCCTTAAAGTAGCCAATGAAGTGGATGCTAATTTATTCTGCCCTGTATGAAAACTAACTGCACAAAAAAGATGAGTAACAGTTTAGAAATGGTTCAAATAAATGCTATTACTTATAAATTAAGGGAAGTGACATTTAGAATACAAGTAACTCTTCTATTTACATACTAACACATTGTTCCAACAAGGAATATTTTAATGGACCAGAGCACTGAGACACTTCCATGTTGCTTTATTTGGATTTCTTATGTCTACATGATGGTTACTAGGATAAATGATTTGTATGAAAATAGTTTGCCTAACACCAGAAGGTGGATTGTATGTGTTTGCCACCTGACTATTTGGGCATTTTCAACCCAATTTTATGTATAGATTTTTGTTAATATTATGTGAAGTATTACAGTCTTATGTGTCTCCAAAACTGAGTAAATTGACTTAGCTTTATTAGCAGAGTATCTGGAGAAGATCCTGATAGGAAATGGACCACTCAGTACTTCTTTACCCTTTTCCCTAAATGTTATTTGTGCTTATCTTTTAGTTCTTTAATTTAAATTTTATATTTTATTGGTAAATGAAATTGTATATATTTATGCTATATAACATATATATTGTACATATATAATATTGTACATATATATTGTACATATATAATATTGTATTCCACATTCACAAATTGTGGAATAACTAAATTGATCTAATTATCATATCCTTGCCCTTACATACTAGCATTTTTTTATGGCAAGGACATTTAAAAATTTTTTATTTATTTTATTTATATGTGCATACAATGTTTGGGTCATTTCTCCCCCCTTTTCCCCGCTCCCTTCCTCTCCTCCCCTAACCCCTTGCTTCCAGGCAGAAACTGTTTTGCCCTTATCTCTATAATTTTGTTGAAGAGAGAGTATAAACATTAACAAGGAGGACCAAGGGTTTTTGCTAGTTGAGATAAGGATAGCTGTACAGGGAGATTCCTCGCATTGCTGTCCTGTACATATGTGTTACATTCTAAGTTAATTTCTCTGAAATTGACCTTTTCTCTAGTTCCTGGTCCGCTTCTCCTATTGGCCTCTGTCGCTTTAAAGTTTTTGCATTAGTTCCTTTGCATCAAATGCTATCTTGTTTTTTTGGGTTCCTTACCTATCCTCATACTTCCCTTGTGTGCTCTCGCCTTATCATGTGACCAAAGTCCAATCCCCTTGCTGTATTTGCCCTTGATCTAAAGTCTACATATGAAGGAGAACATACAATTTTTGGTATTCTGGGCCAGGCTAACCTTGCTCAGGATGATGTTCTCCAATTCCATCCATTTACCAGCGAATGATAACATTTCATTCTTCTTCATGGCTGTGTAAAATTCCATTGTGTATAGATACCACATTTTCTTAACCCATTCGTCAGTAGGGGGGCATCTTGACTGTTTCCATAACTTGCCTATTGTGAATAGTGCCGCAATAAACATGGATATGCAAGTGCCTCTGAAGTAACCTGTGTCACATTCCTTTGGGTATATCCCCAGGAGTGGGATTGCTGGATCGTATGGCAGATCTACGTTTAGATATTTAAGAAGCCTCCAAATTTTTTTCCAGAGTGGTTGTACTAGTTTGCATTCCCACCAGCAGTGTATAAGGGTTCCTTTTTCCCCACATCCTTGCCGACACCTGTTGTTGGTGGTGTTTCTAATGATGGCTATTCTAACAGGGGTGAGGTGGAATCTTAGTGAGGTTTTGATTTACATTTCCTTTATGGCTAAAGATGGCGAGCATTTTTTGAATTTCTTCTATGGAGAAAGTTCTGTTTAGTCCACTTGCCCATTTCTTTATTGGTTCATTAATTTTGGGAGAGTTTAGTTTTTTAAGGTCCCTATACATTCTGGTTATCAGTCCTTTGATGTGTTGCTGGCAAATATTTTCTCCCACTTCTTTTGCTGAGCAGAAGATTTTTAGTTTTATGAAGTCCCATTTGTCTATACTTTTTCTTAGTTGTTGAGCTTCTGGGGTTCTACTGAGGAAGTCTGGCAAGGACATTTAAAATCCACTTTCTTGCCACTTTTTCAGCAGATGATATATTGCTATTAATAACAATCACCACATTGTATGATAGCTTTTCTGAATTTATTACTGCTAACTGAAATTTTGTGCACTTTGATCAACATCTCACTGTCCCTCCTAGCCCACAGCCCCTGGCACCACCATTCTACTCTCTGTTTATATTACTTCTCCTTTCTTAGTTTCCACATTGAAGTGAACTCTTCTTCTGCCCCTCACTGTTGTCCTAGTCATTTTTAACACAGCACCTCTGTTAGTATTAGGCTGTCTGCAGTCTAGGAAGAACCTCACCATTTCACTTTTCTGAGCTATACAAAGTAGCTGGATGGAAATCCCACAATCAATGTCATTTCCAGATTTGATCACATCCTCCACTATTTAAGTGAGGCCACCCTGACTGCTCTGACAGTTTGTGTTGTTCCAATTAAACCCATTCTGATCAAAAGGGATCATCCAAAAATCACTTGCAAAGTATGGCATGAGTTTGAACCTACTGCATTACTCATCTAATAGCTGCAGGGCATCTGTTTGGTGACCAGCTCATCTTCCCCTGGGCAAGTTGAGGCACTGGAATGCTGTGCTTTGACCACACCCAAGGCACAGGACTTTGTCTCTGAGTCATGCTCTGGAGAATGATATGTGTTATTTGACTATACTCTTCAGATTAAATGGAAACTTTAGGTAAATGTAAGTTATATGGATTGAAATGGATATACTTATCTAGATAAATGTTTTAAAATAGAATTATTGGGTACCTACATGAATTATTATTCTAAGTAAATACTTAGATTTTTATCCCTGATAATTCATACCTTAGACCACAGATCTGATTCCTTTCCATGGATTCCTTTTTCTTTATTTTACTTACTACGTATTTGTACTTTACCTCTAATCTTAGGAACCTGGAAGACATAGGACAATCTACTTCTATAGCTTAATAGTTACCATATGTTTTTCTATACAGATGGTTCTTAACTTGTGATGGTTATACAGGATTTTTCAACTTCATAGTGATGTAAAAGTGGCGCACATTTATTAGAAACTAACCCTTGAAATTTTGAATGTGACTCTTTTCCCAGAGTAGTGATATACTGTATGATACCTTCTCCTGATGCCAGGCAGCTCAGTAACCACAGCTCCCAGTTAGCCACGGATCATGAGAAGAATCAGTGGACACTCTACAAGCCGTTGTGCTGCTAAACTATATCTGGTGGTTTTGGTGCATTTTAGCTTAGAATATTTTCAATTTATGATGAATTTATCAGGGCATGACCTCATCATAAGTCGAAGATATTTAAAATATCAAAATGCAAATATAAGACTCAGTATAGCTGGCCAAATTCTGATGTTGAGATGAAGGTAATGCCAACTCATCCACTCATTTATTAGCTCATTCATTCATTCATTCATTCACTGATCAAAAACTTGGTGCAAGGAACAGTGATTGTAGCCAGACCATCTACATGACCCTGATGGAGGGATACTGATGTTTGATGATGTAAAGGACATTGCGGTGTGCTTGGTGTGTGGAAGTGGAGAAGGTTGAACAAAAAGGGCAGCATCATGCAATTCACTTTCAGGGCATATGGAGGGCCAGCCCTGCTCCATAAAGTGTAATTAAGGCTTTTTCAGGGAGCTACAGAATGGAAGTGAAACGGTCAAAAGAGCTTGTCACTCCCTCTTGATTGATTTTGAAAACAAGTGCAAGAAGCAAGCCATACAGTTCTCATTTGAGGAGAGAAAGAGAGAGAGAGAGAGAGACAGGAGAGAGAGAGAAACAGAGAGAGTGAAACCAAGTCTTTGAGTTTACACACCCAAATCCCATAGCTCAGGGGCTGATCACCATGGATTAAAGGTCTCCGGGTGGAGTGTGGAGTGGAACCGGTGTTCATCCAGTCAGGATGGTTGGCTGTGTCCTCCAAGAATGGTGACTCACTTGAGAAGGAACACAGGGAGGATCCTATGCCATCCTGCAGTCTTGGCTCCATGCTGTGTGTCAGGCTCCTAGGGGTGCACAGCCTGGCCTTTATTCAACAGAGCCCTGTTGTGGCCAAAGCCCCTGTTGGCAGCAGAACACATACCAGTCTCTCAAGTAAAACTTGTTTGTGCTGCACTGGCCCCTATTTAAAGCTGATCAATCCTGCTAGGGCCCCTGTCAGTATAAACTGCCCTTCCCGGGGCTCTATTTTTAAATAGGGAACTGCTTACAATAGCCATTTACAACTGTATGCTGTTTAATTAGCCAGCTTGGGCAGGGCTGCAGGCATAGATCACTTTGCTTTAAGGATTTGAGAATGTTAATAGTACAGTATATCATTTTAATTATTACTGGATTAATGTTGTATCTCAAAGAACACCTAATGCAAATCATGAGAAATGGCCTGAAGTGACCCAAGGTCGCTCAGTATTAGAAAAGTAATAGTTATGATGCTTAAATATAGGACATTTTCTTTATTTAAATGTCAGTCAGCATTTAGCTTTGCGGGAGGAAAGCTTTGTTCTCATCTATTGGTGGCAGCATGGTTCAGGCCAGGGTAAGGAAGGCCAGACTTGCGGTAGAGTTGTTGGTGTCAGCCACAGGCATTAATGTGACCAGTGGAAATGTGAAACTCACACAGGATTATCAAGACTTGTTACAAAAAATTAGTACAAAATATTAAATGCTTGTTCATATTTGTCAGCTCTTGTAAGAATGTTTTAGGTGTATTTGGTTAAATAAACCGTATTGCTAACATTTATTTCACCTGTTTTTATCTTTTCTTTTTTACTTTTATATTGTAGCTATTAGCAATTTCAAATTATATAGGTGGCTCACATTTGTGACTCACATATTTTGTTTCTTATGAACGATGCTGGGCTAGACTTCAAGAAAATTCCTGCCAACAATAAAAGTGAATTTTGAATTTCTTTTTTATTACCACTAGTTATGTAGTGAAACTATAGTCTCTTATGTGTGTATGTGTGCATCTGTATGTGTGTGATATTTATGTACAAAGAAACACCTGAGACTATATATGCACATATATAAACAGTAGACATATGTACAGTCACATGTGTCTGAGCTCATTAGTGTGAGCTCATTAGTGTGAGTTTTGGGTTGAACATCCCTAACCCAAAAATATAAATCCAAAATGCTGCAAAATCTGGAACATTAAGTAAAATCATGGTATCACAAGTGGAAAATTCTGCACCATGAATTTTTTTTATGCACAAATTCATTAAAAATATTGTATAAAATTACTTAAAGTCTTCATGTACAAGGTACATATAAAGCATAAATAAACTTTGTACTTACACTTGGATTCTATATCATAATATTTCATTAGTTATGTGCAAATATTCCAAAAATCTGAAATAAACCAATCCCCAATCCAGATCACTTCTGGTCTCTAGCATTTCAGATATGGGATAGTCAATCTGCATTGTATAGGAGAGACATAGTAAGAACTAAATAAAAAGGGGGAGAGAAAGCATAAAGGCAAGATAAAGAATGATGAGTTTATGCAATAAGTACAGGAAATATAACAAGCAAACCTAAACCAACTTTTCTCTGAAATATTCTGGCCCATTAGTCAAAATACAACCATTCTAGGAACAATGTTCCCAAATATAATTTGACAGATGCAAATACATCACTACTTGCCATCTTCTGACAGGAATCTGAGCTATGCACCTGCAGGTATGTTCTCAACAAACATCTAAGTGTTTGGGGCTAATAAGGAGCCTTAGGTTTATTCGAGACTGACTTGAAATAAATTTGCTTATAGGTTAAAAAAGGAGAGAGAATAGAGACAGGGCACATCTGAGATCATCAATAGGAAATGGAAGCATCAAAATTCCTTTCATATACAAAAGCAAATTTAAAAGAAAGCTGAAAGAAATAAGTTTTCTGCATCTTTATGCATTCAAAGTTTGTGGACAGTTAGAGAGGCAGCAAAGAATCACGTCAGAGAAACCTATGGAGTAAATACATTCCGGGGAGGAACTCCCGCCACCCCTCCCTGAGCCTCACCTTTGCCACCTTCGTGTTGCTGCTTGTTGTATAGAGCCTCATTGTATCAGCAAAGCTTCAGTGCATGTTGTCAGAAATGCTCTATGAAAAACAGGATTAAGCCAGGAAGCACATGCCTATAAGAAATGCAGGGGAAAATACTTTGTCTCTGCAATGCAGAATTTATGATATTAAACAGATTTTAACATTCCTCTATGCTTTCCCACTCCCTACGCCTACATATTTACTCATCAAATGCCCATTTTTAGGTAATATGAGAGCCAAACATCTAAAGGGTGTGGGACTCCCTCTTTCACTTACGTTTTTTCTCTCAAGGAGATATGAAAAGTTATAAAAAGTGTCTAATTTAAACAAACAGCATTTAAAAGACATCTTGTGTAAGCCCTGGGCATTTGAAATTCTCTATTTATAATTCCAAGAAATCCACACCATAGACATCTTATTTTGAAAGCTGGAATTCTTAATTCAGTCCATCCCTGACTGTTCTCTAGGTGTGGTACCAGGTGGAGCAGCAGAAAACATACTTGTCGTTGCATCAGATATAGGCACAGTGTAACTCTGCCTCTCTAATAAAAAGGGGAAAAAAGGTTAGCTCAGATATACATGGTAACTTAAAGACAAAAAAATAGGGCATTTTCATCTTCAATAGAAGGCTGCAGATTGTTTTGTGTCAGCTTCTCTGGATGGCCACTGCATCTATAATGAAGTGAGAGCATTTTATTCATCAGCTTCGGTCCCATCTTTTTTTATGATGGTTGTGATCAAACGATCCTGAAGTGAATCCCCTTAACAACTGGTGTTGCCTTGTCCTAATGTAGAGAGGGAAACATTTGTCAAAAAGCCTTGGGTTGAGAGTCTGCACATGGGTCCGTGGGATCAAGGTTTATGTTTCCACCTGGGATACAGAGGGTCTGGTGTTTAAATTCTTATTGTTTATGAAGACCTGCATTGAAAGAGTTAGGTGACATGTTAGGGATCTTTAAATAATCACAAAAATAATGATGAAAAACAACAATACTAATATTTATTGAATGTCTGATGTATGCCAGATATTGTAATAAGCACGATCTATCTCATTTAATCCTCAAAACATGCACAAAGGATAGATAGTGTTGTCTTGTGTTTTGGGTCAGGACACTGGAACTTAGAAACATATACTAAATAGTCCAACAGGCAGAGAGATGTAGTCCTACATTTATAAGACTGTATGTTTAATTTCTCTTATATTGCACTTCGACATTTTTCACTCAAATAACCTAAGAGGGGGACAGTGTATAAGACGGGCATCCCAGCCACAACTTCTAGAAGAGTCTCCCATGACAAAACCAGAAAATTTTAAAATGATCTTTTATTTATTTTTATTGGCTCTCACTGGGAAAAATGTTTTTTGAATCAAGGCTCTGCCTACATAGGACGCATAGAAATGAAAACAAGTGAAAATTGTTGACAATCAGCTCATCTGGAACATACCCCCTCACCTGATTTGACTAACTTCAGTGAATGCATTACCAGGATGTAGGCCTACCCAGTCCTCAGGCCACACATGGGCACTGAGTAATTGAATATGGACAGCTCTATTTGAGAGGTGCTTGTAAATATAAAATATGTACAAAATTTTGAAGATGAAATTGACACTAGATAGTCTTATTTGTAGTTGTTCATACTGAATATGTGTTGACAGTATAATTGTTTGGATATACTGGGTTAAATAAAATCATATTAAAATTAATTTTATCCATTTTTTTTAAGCTTAGGCACCAAAAAATTTAGGATGCACTGTGACTTGATCACATTTCTATTTGACAGTGCTGGTACAAGCCAATCAAATAATAAGATTATGATATAAAGCAGTGATGGAGTTTAAGATAAATTTAAATTAAGATACTAAGTTTTCTGTGAGCAAAACACTCTGCAAGGCATTGCAGAGAGAAGGGTCAAAAAAAAAAACATTTCAAGGCCTCCAAAGAATTTACAGTTTAGGAAAGTAAACAACGAAACAGAAAGCTCATGATTAACTTAGGGGCAGAGGCCATGGAGTAGACAAGGATTAGCCAGGCTTAGCATTGCAAGTTGATGTTACCTTTACACCACACTTAACTCTGGTCACTCTCAGATATATCTCGCTCAGTTGTCCCCCCCCCAGAAGAGTTGGCCAGACACAGGGTGACTACACCCAGAAATTTCCAAGTATTCCTGATGTCACTTGGGCCAAAGTTTTCAGGGAATCAATAAAAGGAACTGATTTATTTGCTTTGGTAAAGAGCAGCGTATGGGCTATTCTTCACAGTTCAGGGCTCATTAGCACCCGGGAACTTTCTTCTCTAAACGACAAAGAGTTTCACTGTCACAAAGAGAAATCACTGCTGACCTTACACCTTTTCCTTTTTTTTTGGAAAGTAGAATAATGGAGCACAGGAGCAGAGTTTGGTATTTGACCAAATCCTTCACAATTATCATGCATGTGTATATAATAAAATTAATTCTGTGACTCTGCATTGTAGCCCACGGCAAGACGCGTACAATCAGTTTTGTATGTATAATACATCACAGAGTTGTTCATGAATAATACAAATGCATTGAGCAGATACTAGTGAGAGAGGATGTTTGTCTTTGCATAGAATCGAAGTGAACATGTAATATTGTGATAATATATATTTGATGAATTCAGGTCTGACTTGCCTTTGCCATACTCTGCTAATTCCCCGACAAGGGTTGCCAAAATAATTGAGTTTCCAATAACATTATGATTATTTTCACATGATAATTTAATTGTGGGTATTTTTTAATATTGTAATATTGTAGATTTGTGATTATTATGCATTTGCATGCAGATTTTCATGGTGACTTGGAGCACATCCCTACATTTATAACTTAATTTTATATATTATTGCATATATATTTGGGGATGAACTCATTAATGCAAATAAAAAAATGTAGGTCTGTTTAGTCATTCAGCTTTTATTATAAATGGCTGAAAGCCTTGCTCATTTTTTATAACAGTCTTTACAGTACTGTGAATAAACCAAAGAGAACTTTAATTCAAGAATGGATTCATTAAAAATAACGGTAATAGCTATGATAATTAGAAATTGTAGCATATTTGTTCCACTTAATTGGGATACAAGATACTATATATTATTCTTTTCAAGATGCAAAAATTCTGTGTGCCATCCACTTATCGTATTGTATGAATAGCTTCTTGTTATTATGGATACAGGAAATGTTGCCTCAGAATTGAGTTAGTGGGAAGTAACTGAAAAATTAGAAAAATGAAATTCTAAAAAATACATACTGTACATATTAAGAACTAGAAATAAAACACCTTGGTAAATAAGTTGGGTTGCCTCAAAAACTCAAATCAGAATTTTAAGGTAGAAAATCAGCTAAAAGTTTTTAAGGCATAATTAGACTAGTGAACTCTGAACTAACTCTTTAGAAAAAATAATTTGAAAAATTTAAAAATACCCCAAATTTGGTTTTAAAGCCAAATATCCTTAAGTAGCAAATATGAAACAATTATGATTTGTCTGTGGCTACTTAAAAAACAATAGAAATGTTTATCATAATCAGTTCAGATGATTTTTCATAAAAGGTAAAAAAGAAGACTGTGATAATCCTTTTGTACAACAATCAGTCTGAGAAACACTGGCAACAGATCCAAAAAATTATTGGTAATAAATCTTAGTTTTATATGATATTAATCTTAAATGTCAGGAATAGAAATAGAGATTGCTTTTGCCAGGATTAATTTCCTTTCATCTCGCTTTAGCTAGCTATGCACTTAAACTGAGAAGGGGGAATATAAACCATCATTGACACAATGGAGGAATTAGAATTGACTGAATTCTGCCAGATATGTTCAAGGTAAATTATTTAGCACAATTCAGCTACTTTTTTCATTTTCAGTGTAAATTTCATCTCAGGTTATTAATATCAAAATGGTGCATGGCAAGTCCATGACCAGCTCAATTTTAATTTATTTTTGTTAGTATTTGGTCTTTAAATTCATCAAACATTTTAAAATTGATGCCAAGCAGAATCCTGACTCAGTCACTGTGGAGGCAGAAGGTTTTCCAAGTAAGGTAGCTCCCAGAAAGTTTGTTTTATACTTGATTGACAGGACTCAAAAGAAAGTGAAGACTGCTGATTATTCAAGGAATGCCCAATTGAGGAATCCTGGTTGATTAGATGTACAACATCTAGAATTACAGGGAATGAAGAAATGCCCAAAGATACAAAGAGGTCAACATGAATAACGAAGAAGACACATGTTTAGAATCAGATAAATCAGAGACAATTTTAATTTCTATTATCTTCCCTCATCAAACTGGGAACAAAATAGATACATTACAGAATTATGGTAAAAAGTGGTATGGTAAGAATGACCATACCATACCATATCATTCACTGAAGGAGAATGGACTGAGGCTTTTCATCTAAAAGACAACTCACATATAAATAATAACAGTATCTAGCACTAACTGAATGTTTGCAAGGTGCTTCATTTGCTTTTTAGTCAGGTTCACCTATTATCTCTGTTGTAATGGTGAGAAAGCTCAGATGCAAAATGCTAAGCAAACTTCTCAAGTCACAATGCTCTGAGAATACAAAGCAGGGTTCAGAACCAGACATCTGACTTTGGAGCCATGGGAAAGATTATAGTATCGAATTGTATGAATTATCACAGAAACAGAAAGCACCTTCTTAGGTCCAATTATTTTGATTATGACTTCACTTAGTGATGGGTGAAGCTTGAAATATAAAAATAGGTTTAGGGATTAGGAAATATATTTCTAGGTGAATGATTCCCCAGGTGTGGTCTTGTGACTAGAACCATCAGCACCATTTGGAAACTTGTTAGAAACATAAATTCTTAGCCCCCAACTCAAATCTATTAAGTCAGAAACTCTGAAGGTCATGCCAAGCAATCTGTGTTAATAAGATTTTCTGTTGATCCTGAGACATCGAAGTGTATACATTACTGTTCTAGGTGGTGTGAGAATTATAGATAGACCTATACTTAAGGAAGGTGATTAGTGACACACACTCAAGGAAGGAAAGCATCAGGAAAGCTGCTTTGACTGGTCAGATGAGAAATGCTGCAAAATCAATCCTGGGCATACCAATGGATCTCCAAAGACAGAGAGATGAATGATGATAAGAAATAAAATATGATGCTAGAGTCTGAATATTTGTGCAACCTCCTTGACCCAGATTTCTGTGTTTATATCTATTTCACACTGTGATAGAACTATGAGGCAGTTTGGTCATGATGGTGGAGCCCTCATGAAAGGGATTAGTGCCCTTATAAAGAAGACCTCAGAGAACTGCCTTGTTTCATCCATCTGGTGAAGACATAGAGAAAACAGAGAAAGGGGTCATCTACGGAGCAAAAAACAGACCCTCAGCAGACATCAAATATAGGAAGACCTAATCTTGGATATTCCATCCTCAAAAACCATGAGCAATAGATTTGTTGTTCATAAGCCACTCTATTAGTCCAAACAGACCAAGGCACAAGACAACTGACTGAGAAGAAAAGGAGTTGAAAGGGGGGAGTCATTGAGAAGATGTAAATATTTCTGTCCTTGGAGTCAAATGGGTAGTGATTGATGAGTAGAAGGGGAAAATAAAGGGAAAAAAATGGAAGAAGAACCTATTTAAGTTCTCATAGCTATTGTTGTTTTTAGACTAGTAATTAAGCTTTTTTCAACTTGTAGGTTCATTATGAGTTTATTATTTTTGTCCTACATAACACTTCCAATTGCCTGTTTCCAATTTTCTTTGAAAATTGATAAAATGTTGAATAGTTCTTCTTTCCGTTAAACTGTCCCTCTTTTCTACCTCCTCAGTGGGATTTAGAGTCTGAATAGAACTATTAAAAGCCTGAGTGTCCTGTGCTCTTGTCTTCCTAAGGTTGAGAGAAGGTGTTTGGTCTAGTGAAAAGATTCCAGGGAAAGATCTCTGCTGACTTATTTTCAACATCTAGTCATTCTTCCTTTGCTGTGTTAGATGTTGGGCGGGGGAGCTTTGTTTTTTCCTAAATTCAATAACCTCCTCATGAAGATGGGGATAAAAATATTTGAAATTACATGAGAAAATGTTTGAAAACTACAGATTATCAAACAAGTCCAAACTACTGTCAGTCGGTTTTTAATTCATTAGTGTTTTAGGGCAGATAACTTAAATCAAGAATGATCCCATAAGTTGGTCTGTGGGCTGGACATGTGATTTTGCAGAAACTGTACTTTCTACTTTGTCCTATTCCTGAGGGAGTGTGAGGATGCTTAGCTTTCCTTGCATTTAATAGTTTCTCCCTGAACAATGAAGAAAGAACCAGGTGGAAACTTTGCTAAACTATCAGTTCTAGTAAAGGTCTTTGAAAAATAATCAGTCTGCAACCTCACTTTCTTTTCTTATCCATTCTCATTAGTGTTTGACCTCCTTTGTGAACTCTTGTGTGGACCCTTCAATTCACAAGGGAAAAGTCCCACAAGAGAAAGGTTAATGGGGTCTGAGGAGAATCATAGATTCAAAGTGAATTTCTTTATATCACCTCCTCATCTTACACTCAGATACTCCCAAAAGCCCAATTATATATTTCATCAGTGTAAAAAAATAGTATAAATGCAAGTTCATCAGTCTTTAACAAATATGTATGAAGTATCTCCATAATTTTACTAGTATAGATATATCTAATTAGAAAAATAATAGATACTGTTATCATATAGAAGCACCAGCCTTCAATTCCCATGTGTAATACCATATTTAACCAGCATTGAATATATTTTCATTAGAATTCACACTTAGGCCAGGCACAGTGGATCATAGCTACTTGATTGGCTGAGAGTGGATCATGGTTTGAGACCAGTTTGGGCAACAAGTGAGACCCCATCTCAACAAATGAGTTAGGTGTGGTGGTTCTTACTTATAAACTAACTGTGCAGGAGGCATAAATAGGTGGGCCTCATCCACTGCTGACCCCAGGCAAAACAGTAGGCCTTATCTGAAAAATAACTAAAACAAATTAGGGCTGGGGTCATGGTTCAAGTGGTAGAGTACCTGCTTGGCAAGCACAAGGCCCTGAGTTCAAACTCCATATCAGCTCCTTCCCCAAAATTATATTTAGTTATTTTGTGAAATTATCAGTGTTTTTCCACTACACCCGTATCTTGATGAATAAAAACTTGCATACATGTATGTCTACCCCAAGTGAGGGATGATGCCTCATGGTGGCGGTGGTTGTCTATTTCACAAGGAGCCATGTGATATTGTTTGTTTTCCTCTTCCAGGAATTATCGAACCAACTGCTAAAGCAAAAGGTGCTTTGGCAGTTAATCTACATCTTTGCAAAATGTTGAAGTTGAGCTACTCAGAGGTCCTGGAAGTTTCTTAATAAAATTTATACTTCATAAATTCAATTTAACTTATGATTCCGGGAACTATCCCAAGAGCCTAGGAGTTTCTTTCCTGTTTTGTTTCATTTTTGCTTTGTTTCTAAGTCTGTGACCAGACTGGTATCTTTGAATCACCTTCTCCGGATTCAAGGAGGAGCAAACATCCACATGTTGGTCCATGCCTCAGTGACTGAGAGACAGAGAATTTGGGGAAGAATATTGACTGGGTGAACTTTGTTCAGATCAAAGGAGTAAAAACCCATAGTCAGTGATTAATCCCAAGAAAATGCCCTGCTACTTATTGTTGATTTTAAAAGCAGAGAAAAAATATTGGCTTCCCATGATTTGTTTGTGGATGCAATGATTTCATTTATTCTTCTTTGTGGTGATAAGGATACCTTTCTGTGGTGCTTTTGTGAGAAATGCCCCTTGCCTTAAGATCTTTTATACAGAACAAGAACAAGAGGAAGTACATGGATTTGCATTGACTTCCCATGGGGGGTTCAATAGACAAGGCAATTTTTTTCCACATCTCTGTGTAGTTAGTACAAGATCTCTTTGAGAAGGGAATATCTAAGGAATTACTGCTCTGTGCATTAGCCAATCAGATTTCCTGAATAATTGTTCAGCATTCCATTTGCCTTATTACATTGCATATCCTTTTAATTTCCTCCAGGTAATCATATGATGGATCTCTCATGCACATAAGGCACTCATTTTCTCCTGTGCAACAAATATAAACAAAGAACATGTAGTTCAAGAGGAGAAAACAAAAATGGAAGAGTCAAAACATTAACCAGGCTTAATTTGTTTGAACATATTTTACGCTCCTCATCATCCCCAGTGGTTTCCTGTTGTGAAATGATGCATTTTGTTTTCAAAATTACCAACTGCAGATAAAAAGAAGGCATTCCCACTGTGAGGTCACATTCCAAGCATATTATCATATGTCTATTTCTTCTGTGTGGCTATTACTAGAAGAAAGACCCACTTTGTGTGCATTTATACTTTAAGGATCATGTGATGGCATAGTCATCCTGAAATTCTTTTCAAAGAATTTACTACTTGCCAAAATTCTGTGAAATCTCCTATCAATCCACCAGTCATTTTTGTCAGGAGCAGACAAATGCAACTTTTTGACATATAACTTTCCCATGAGTTTGGCTCCTGAAATTAAAAGTATGTGACTATTTAGGATTTGTTAAAGGATCATTGTTTTATTTAGCATACAGAGGGTTTTTTCAGATTGGAAAAATAGGCAACAACTGTTAAATTACAGGAAATCATCATTCAAAACAGGAAGAACCACAGATAGAGCTGCCATTAAGTAATTATAGTAGCTGCCACAGTTAACTGTAACCAGTACTTCTGATACACCAGCATATCTTAAGTAGTCTGTGTTGGTTAATTAGCTCTTGTGAAATAAATTTGCTCTTCTTGTTAGTCAACATAAACTTGGGTTCAGTTAGAACTTTAGTTAAGAATTCATGAGAATTCATTTGAATTTTCAGTGGTTGAATGCTTTCCTAGCATGTGTGAGGCCCTGGGTTTGATCCTCAGCAGTGCAGAAAAAAGAGAGAAGAGAAAGATGAGGAAGAGGAAGAGGAAGGTGAAGAAGAAGGTGGAGAAGAAGAAGAAGAAGAAGAAGAAGAAGAAGAAGAAGAAGAAGAAGAAGAAGAAGAAGAAGAAGAAGAAGAAGAAGAAGAAGAAGAAGAAGAAGAAGAAGAAAGAAGAAGGAGAAGGGAGAAGGAGAAGGAGGAGAAAGGAGAAGGAGAAGGAGAAGAGAGGAGGGGGAAGGGAAGAGGAAGAGGAGGAATACTTTGAATAACTTTTCTTTTTTCAAACTAGGGTTTGAACTTGGGGCCTTTCACTTGCTAGGCAGGTCCTCTACCACTTGAAGGAATAACTTGTAATGTTTCATAGAGTAATAGCAACTATGGTAGACAACAATTAATTGAATATTTCAAAATAGCTAGTAGAAAAGATTTTAAAGGTTCTCTACACAAAGAAATGATAATTGTCTGAGGTGATAAATATGACAGCATGATCAGGTCATGCTAACTTTTATAAATGTATTGAAAATACATTTTATAAATGTATTGAAATGTCACACCGTATCCCATAAATTTATACAATTCATATGTCAATTAAAATTTTTAAATACATTTTTTATAATGTTGGGTTGGGATTGAACTCACAGCCTCATTTATGCTAGGCAAGTGTTCTACCACTTGAGCCATGCCGCTAGCCTTTTTGCTTTTGAGTTAGGGTCCCCGATCTTGCTAACTTTGCTTGTAGTGGACTTGAACTTGCTATTCTCTTGCCTCAGTCTCTTAAGTAGAGGAGTACAAGTGTGTATCACACACCCAGCTAAAAATAGAATTGTTTTTAAAGAAAGAGCAGAGATCTAAAGTCAGTCATATCTGATTTGGAACTGTGACTTACCTGCTTTCTGATGGGCTTAATGAAACTACCTACCTTTTCTGAATGTAAATTTCCTCATCTGCAGAATGAAGTTCCTAATATTAATCTACAAAAGCTGTTGTAACTATTGAATGAAGTAATTGTATAAAATTGATATTTATTAGTTCTTGACATTTCTTCAGTATACACTAGGAGCATAACCATTATTTACAATGGTTTTTAGTTATGCATATATATGTATCCACATATATAAAAATATACATTTGTAAATACGAAACAGAAAGAATCAACAACACTACTTTTAAAGCAACAGATACATGGCTTTTAATATTAGGAAATATGAAGAGACATGACCTGTGAAAGAATGACTTTGATGAATGAAATTTTCTGTGGATCAAACCAAACAATATTGGATCAGTAAAGCATGGTAGAGCACCCTCATATAACTAGCCTTCCAAAGTTACACATTTGTTTAAAAAATATATTACATAGGAAATATAAAATATTTTAAGAGTGCCAAGTAACCCACTCATCTTTATTAGCTGTGTAGTTCTGTTGATAATTAGACTTTATCAACTCTATTCCAAAGTCACTTCTCAGATCATAAGTGCAATGGTGGTCTCTGAATAAGAGATATGTTCTCTGTAGAGGTTTAATATTGAGTTAAACTTAAATTCCTTGTTAGTTCCATTTGTACAATAGATATTTTGAGTGATATGGTGCTGCATTTATATAATTAAGAAGCCTGTGATTCTGAATTGAAAGTAAGAAATTTGATTCTTGTTTATCAAGAGGGACATAGGCCTCTTGAATTTACATGAAAGTGACTCTGGAGGAGACAGAAGGATTACTGCTATTGGGAGCATTTAGGATACTTGTGGGGGAGTTGTCACAATGATCAAAGTGATGGCAGAATTTAGTGGGCAGAAGCCAGAGGACTAGTTGTCACTGCAGTGCTTGGCTCTGTCTTGCCCCACAAAGACTTCTCTTTGTTTCCCTAAGAATTCATATTATGAAAATCTGTTTATCTGAACCTAGATCCTAACTTTGGTAATGCATGGATATAAAGTTTTTGTTGTTCTTCGTGTTTTTACTCCATTTTAGTCTACATTGAGGTTTTTGAGAACACAATTGCCACTTACATTGACAAAAGAGGTCACTTGGTTTCATTTGGAAAATTAGCAAGATTTGCTCACTATTTTAGAAAATCACGTCACTAACTAAATGCTTCTCCTCTCATCCTGTCCCATTCATATCATTCCACAGTGAAAAACTGTCACATTCAGGGCATGTCACCTGCAAACACCTGAATTCTTTGTTACATTTTCTAGAACTGCTGTGCCTGAGTGTTCATACAGGCACATGATTGTTACACAGTATTTCCTTTTTCTTGCTATTTTGAATTACATTTAAAGATTTATATTATTTTTAAAGGGCATTTTTGGCAGTCTCTGTTATCCATAAATTTTACTTCAGGATGAAAAAGCAGGAGTTATATATTCATTAATAGAATGCTGAGCCAGCAGAGGTGGAGAACCACTGGTAAAGTATTTTAGAATGCAGGTCAGCATGTATAGTATCCCTGGGTTCTAATTCATTTCTGCCACTTACTATCTATATGACCTTAAATAAGTCACTTAACAAATGAGAGCTACAATGGTCTCACCTGTAAACTCTGATGAAGAACCTATCTTATATGGTTATATATGAGGTAATTCAAGTAAGGCTTTATGCTTCACAAGAATTTATAAACATTATTACAAATGTCTTCAATCATGGGGACTTTTACTCAGCTACTGCAGTTTGGATTGTGACTGCCCTCCAAAAGTCCATGTGTTAGAAGCCTTGTCCCCTGCTTGGTACTGCTACTAGGAAGTGGCAGAGACTTTAAGAGATTGAGCCTGATGGGAAATCTTTAGGTCCTTATGCGTATGCTCTTGAAGAAGAGTGAGGGGAGTCTCCTCCTCCTCCTCCTTTTCTTCTTCTCCTTTTCCTTCTCTTTCTCCTTCTCTTCCTCCTCCTCCTTCTTCTTCTTTTCTCTCTCTCTCTCTCTCTCTCTCTGTCTTTCTCTCTCTCTCTCCCCCTCCTTCCTGGCTATCATGAGGTACTTCTCTCCACAATGCACATTCTGACATGATGAGCTTCCTCCCCACAGGCCCAAAGCAATTGGGCAAGTGATCATGGGCTGATCTCTAAAACCACAAGCCAAAATAAATCTTTCATTCTTGCAAGATGATTTCTTATCTCAAGAATTTTGTCACAGTGATGGAAAGTTGATTAACATAATAGGTAAACTGATTCAAATTCAACTGAAACTACAAATATGTCACAAGAAATGGGAATAATAACAGACATATTTTCCTAGGATTGCATGAGGAAAAAATAAACTTAACAACATGAAGTAGTTATTTCTGTGTTTGTCACAAACAAGCATTGAATAAATGGTGAATGTGAATTTAAGTAATAACAATAGAAATTAGGTAATAGTTGACAAATAATTAAAAATAACCTCAAGATCTGAGAATTTATCTAATTCATTAAGTTTCTGTGAAAATTTCTCTTCCTCACTGGAAAGAACATAACAGATGCTTCTCTATATTTGCCTGTTTAAGAAAATAAATTTCTTTTTAGTCCAGATTTTTTCAGAAGTACTTTTACATTCGATAGTTTTAATTTGTGATTGAAGATAGAAAACTTCCTTAAAAAATAACTAACTAAGATTTCTTCTTAATGGCCACCACTACTTAGAGGGACCTGAAATATCCTATCACTCACCTTATGTCCTTTATCATCAACACTTTTTTCACTCACAGAGGCTTGTCTTAGGCCAATGTCATCTACTTTTTTTGTGCACCGACATTTTTTAGCACCTGGAAAATATTACCTCTTATGTTGATCATGCCATGTCCCTTCCCATAAAAAGCTCTTCATGTAGTAGAGGTGGTAGATAGATGTATAAAAGCTTAAATAAAGATATAAAGATATAAAGAACAGAACTATCCAAGTTACTAAAGAAGGGCCAAGAAAGTGACAACTGGCTTAAATCTTTTTATTGTTTTCTAGATAGAAACATCACTTGGGAAGGTATATGGAAATTCTAGAGCTGTAATTCAGCAGGATAAAGCTGATTTAATTGGTCAAGATGTAACAGGGTCAACTTGATTTCTTTTAGCAGCCTCACTGAGAAAGAATTGACATACAACACATTCTATACTTTTAATGCATACACATTCATAGGTTTTGACATGTGTACACACTGGGAAAACTAATTCTTACAGTCAGCTCAGGAATATATTTATCACTGACCAAAGTTTCACCGGGTTCCTCTGTAAGCTCTCCTACTTCTCTTATCACCCGTCACTAAACAACTGTAATCTGCCTTATAGCACAATACCTTACTTTTTATTGGCTAGAGTTTTATGTAAATGATGTCATATGGTACTTTCTTTTTTGTTTGGCCTATTCCATCTAAAATAATTATTTTGAATTCCATCTATGTTGTTCTACATATCAATCATCCATTCTTTCTTTCAATGCTGAATAATGTTCTATATCTACAACAATTTGTTTATTCTTTCATCTGATTGACATTTTATTCCAGTTTTGGGCTATTATAAATAATAATACTGTGATTCTATATGTACAGGTCTTTATATGCACACATATTATATCTTCTTTTCTTGTGAGTAAATACCTAGAAGTAAATTGGCTGGGTTTCTTGGCAGGTGGATGCTTAATGTTTGAAGAAAAATCAAATGGTTTGCCACAGCAAAATTCTCACCAATACCAGAGGAGAGCTCCAGCCTTTCCACATCCTTGCCAACAGTCAGTGAAGTCTTTCTTTCTTATTTCCAACCATTATATCAGTGCTTGGGCATAGCTTACTGTTCAAACACAGTGTGAACTTGCATTTCTTGAACAATTAATGATTTTTATGTGCATATTGACTATTCATTTGTTACTTCTAGTGAAACATCTACTCAAATCTTTTGCCCATATTCTTGTACTTTAAGTTTCAAACCTTCTTAATATGCTCTGGAATCAAGTTCTGTATCAGATATATGATCTACAAATATTTTCTCCCAATCTGTGTCTTGTCTTTACTCTCTTAATAGTGTCTGTCAAAGAGCTAAATCTTTTCATTTTGATAAGGTCTAATTTATCAATTACTTTTTCTTTTCCTTTAGGGGTTTAGGGGCTAAGAAATCTTTATGTTAAAATAGGGGATAGCATCTAGGCACAATAATTCTTTAAAGTTTTCTGAATGATTAGAATGTGTAGCCAAATTTGTGAACCAACGTGCTAGATTAATGCTAATCAGATTTTCAATGTGAATTCAAGCTTCCTGGGGTCTTCTTAAAATGAAGACACAGATGTAGTAGAACTGAGGTAGGACCTGACAGTCTGCATGTCAACAACAACAAATATAAAACAGTTAAGGCAGAAAGAAGGCAGACAAGCAGAATTTTGTGTACTATTGTAAGAAATGTAGGAATCTATGCTTGATTATTTTGGGAATAGGGAGACTTTGAAGGTCTTAAGTAAAAGAATAATGAGGTTGTATTTTGGTTTTAGGATGATCACCCTGGTGGCAGAGGATGGATAAAAAGTAAATCTTGAATTGGGAAACTGTTGACATGTGTTCTGCTCTCTGGAAGAGGAATAGAAGTAATGAGGTCAATACCTAAAGAAAGGATGGACAGAAAAAGCATTTAAGAAAAGTGCTTCACTGACTGAATGCAAGGTTGGGGAGGATGGCACCTTGAAGGCTTTGGACAGTGGGTTAAGCATGACGACATCACAGTTTTCACTACAGGAGGACAGGTTCAGGTTCAGGAATTAGGATCTGATGGATGACACAGAGCTTTCATTTTAGGCATATTAAGGTTAGGAGCCTCTGGGATACTCAGAAGTAGATGTTCACTAGTCTGTGGTCACATGGGGTCTTGAGTTCAGGAGGAAGATGTGGACTGGAAGTTGCATTTGGGAAGTAGCAAGTATAAAGAGAGTTGAAGCTGAGAGAAATGTAAAGGAATTGCCAATTGATGGGACAGAATATGGAAGTCAAAAAAATACCTAAAGGTAACTGTTTCTGAGGTCACCAAGGTCAGATTTCAATGGCATTGAGGGATGAAAATCTAAGTACAGTGAAGTGAGGTTGAAGAAGAGTCTCAGCCTTCAGGGTCCCTATTGATCACCAAACAGGGTAATTATCAAGTTGTAAGTCTGGTTGCCTGCCATATTGTCCTGAGCATCTGGGACTGTCTTCCTAGACCATGACTTTGAGGAATGACTCCTGACACTTCATCACTATGGCTATTCAAGTATTGTGAAGTGTGAAATAAGGGGTTGATGTGGCCATACAGCCCATATCAAAAGAAAAAGAGATGGACAGAACCTTCGTGAGGATTTTTCTGGGGCCCAGTGCATGGAAGGTTTTTCTGTGGCTTGGTTATTAAAACTTTTGTAATTTTTTTTACCTTGACCCTCCAGCTCAGTATCATAGCAACACCCTGCAGGAAAAAGGTTGTTGCAAATTTTAGAAGTGCCTCCCTGGGCAGGTTTGTTTACAAAGTCATGTTACTTTTGGTTTTCTTTCAGGTAGCATGTTTAACTCTGGTGTGGACTTGTGTTCAGGGCTTGAAGGATCAAGGGCAAAACTCTTATGCCCTATTGAATGTAACCAGAAACATTTCCATTTTTGTTCTGATTGTATGAGAAAACTCCTAAAATTACCATGTGGAATTAAATGCTGAGTATCATGTGAGCAATATGTCTCCCTATGGGTAATTATACTAGACGCACCATGGTTTCTGGTTTCCTTCTGTCTTTTAATTTTTACCTCCTATTATAAATCTCATTTGTAGATTTCAGGGCAATGTCCCTGAATTTATCTGTGAGTAGTATGTAGCTCTGGTAAAGATACAGCAAAGTTTTTCTGGGTTTCTTTACTAAATTCAAGTGATGAAGTGAGCACCAGGCCACTGTGAAAACAGGGTCGTGCATCTTTAAAGAAAACTGCAAGGGAAACCCTAACCTCTCCTCATTTACATATGGTGACATTTTGCAGAAATATTGAAACATTAGCAGTGACTTAATGAAATTCTGCCTATCAGCCATGGAAGGAGTAATGTTTCTGTTAAGGTAACCTGTCCACAGTTTGTTATCAAGAAAATGCTCTTGCAAGCAACATGTATTTAGTAAAGCATGATAGGAGGGATTTTTTTTCCCCCTTCTTTTCCCCTCCTGGGCTATCCATCTTCCCCTACAGATTTACTGTGTGATCACTCCCTTTACATGCTAATTATGTGCAGGTCTGGTGAATTTGTTAGTGGTGACACTTCTGGGACCCAGTGGGACCGCAACTCATTATGTGGCAATGTCCAGATATATCAGATATTATTAACTGTCATTAATCTGCTGTGGAAACACTGAGTGCTTACTCAGGGAGAGGGATGATAGGTTATGTAAGTGAAGTCTGACAACAGCCTGGACCCCAAAAGGTCAAAAGGAAAATCAGCCAACAAGGGAACAACAACCGGCAGAGGACACTTGGCTCCTGATAACTAAATAGGTACTCCAGGAAGAGGAAATGGAGAAGCATCGCTTACTCGTTTGTTATTTTAATACCCTTTGTGGCCATTTCACTGGCACTAACCTTTTACTGTAATTATGTACAATTACGCACATTATCTTTTATCTCATCGTGTACTCAAAGAAGCACCAGAGGTAGGCATTTGATCCTGTAACACATTCAGCTACAATTCTTTACAATAATTCCTAGGATAATAAATTCTGAAATTCAAGGCTTCTTGAAATTACTCTTGTAGTTGACAGATTCTTTGAACTCATTACTTAAGCTCTTTCCTTTACATCTACTATTAATCTACATTTCCTCCCTAACCTCTCTTATCTCTAAATGCCCAAATCAAATTGTCATTTAAGATTCATCTTAATGTATTTTACATAAAGATTTGTGTGATCCTCTAAAAGTCTATGTACTAGCTAGCTTCTGAATTGCCATAAGACTTTTATTTTAATGGTAAATAACCATATAACTTATATTTTATCTATCTATCTATCTATCTATCTATCTATCTATCTATCTACCTACTTACCTACCTGTCTACCTACCTACCTATCTATTTACCTATTAATCTAGTTGACTTTCAGTGGTCATAAATCCTCAGTTTTGGGTCTAATAAGCATACAAAATTAATTTTATAAAAAAGTACAGAAGTACACATATCTAAATGAATTTATAATGGAGATGTACACCATATTTATGAATATATTGTATCTATTTGACAAATCCACAGACACATAAATACACATGTATATGACCCAGATATGTAAAAGAAAGACTGTGAGAGTTTAAACAGTTTATTAAAATACATCATTTTTTCTACTTTTATTCATTCTTTGTCACTTTTTTCAGCTTATCCTTTTCTCAGAGATCCTATAGTCTCTAAGTCAGAGTCCATTCTCATACCCCAAGAGTGATTCAGATCTCCAATTCAGATGCCATTTAATATCATCTGTTTCCCCAAGAATGACCTTACAGGAATTCCTAAGATTATGTCATACATCTTTAGTCTGCTAGTTATGTAACTTTTATACCCTCAAATATGTTTTACCAGTGTTTATGAATATAATTTGACTGAGACAGTAATTGTTCCTTCATTGAAGATATTTTCTACCTATAGCAGACATTATTAAACTCCATCCAAATCCCTTTTTGTTTCATCCCCAAAGGAACTTCCAGACAGTCTTATTCAAGGCCAATGGCTTCCTGCATTATTCTGCCCCAGAGCATATTCTGTGGCTGTGGAAGCAGCCATAGTGTCAGTGAGTTAATGTCCCAGGAGTGGCTCTCAAGAAATCAAAGAGCAGCTGGATAAATAGGCCAGCTTCCTTGTGCTTCAGTGGGATGAGTCTAATATGTTCTACTTAGTCTCTAAGACAGTTTTTTGGTGGAACTGAGCTTAGTTCCCATAGTGGTAACTCCTCATTTTCATATCCTTCCCTCTTGTTATTTATTACATCACCACGTTACCTATGACCACCTCCCAATAAACACATGACTAAACTAATACACTTAGGATCCTACAAAGCAGACCATCATGGTGGCATCCTTGAATTGGATTATTCACTGACAGTAGGGCAACAAGTGTCTTATACTGGTGATAAGTAGGGCAGTGAAAATCCTTAGTTTAGAATATACTTATGCTGGGATGCTATACCTTAAGTGGAATAGCATTTTTCCCTCATGGGAAGAAATGGTGTATAAAATACAGTTCCAGAATATAAGGTTGGATAAAGGAGTGTTATTTTTGTTATTTTCTACATTTTAGTGATACAGAATTTGTCATGCCAGCAAGGATATCCAAGTTTGTCTTAATCCATTAATTTAATGGTTGCTTGGAGGCTTAAAAATGATGCTAGCCTATAGTAATTTAGGTGGTGTGTTAGTCAGTTTTAGGAAACTTTAACAAATACTTGCGATGATAAACTTACAGGAAGAAAATGTATTTTGGTTTCTGGGGTTGGGCCCTTACAATCTCCTTGAGGCCATATCCCTAGTGATTTAAAGACTAGGCCTTACCTTTTAAACATTCCTCACACACCCTCCAATAGCACCATTACGTGGTGACCGTACCTTTAAAATATGGGCCTTTGACTTTTGCAAGTGGATAGGCTGAAAGACCCTGGCAGTTATAAGAAGAGAAGTGAAAGCTCAGTAGATGGTCATGGTGGATTGGATTCACTTCAGAACCCACCAGCCAGCTACAGTTACAGGAAAAAGCTCAGTGGACAGACACTTCTTTCATCAAGTAATAAAGGATACAGAGTCAGAAGGGTCAGGCATCGTTCAGGACCAGTGGTGTTCTCCTCTGGAGGCTGGATTGGTAGTTGATGTGTTACTTTGGAACTAGGATCCTTAATTTGCATGGATAGATAAATTATGAAGTATTTTTTTCCTAGAAATGTGTTTGATTATTTTTACATAGTTACTGTATATATTTGATTTTGCATTTGCTTTTCATGTAATATTTCAGTATATACCATTCTATATATCTATGTTTCTTAAAAATGGGTTTGATATCTGAATAATATGCCTTTAAATTTATATTACTCTAAATATTTTACTTTTAATATTTAAGTTGTATTCTCTTATGTTTTTCTCTTTTTTTCTTTCCTCTTTTTTTATAGGGGTACTGGGGTTTGAACTCAGGGCCTGTGCTTGCTAGGCTGGTGCCATACAACTTGAGCCAAGTCCCCAGCCCTTTTTGTTTTAGCTGTTTTTCAGATAGGATTTCTTTCTTTTGCCTGGCCTTGGACTGTGATCCTCCTACCTCTGCCTCCCATGTAGCTGGGATAATAAGCCTGTGCCACCATGCCCATCCCTTAAATTGTATTATTCTCTAATACTAAATATAAGACAGTCTTCTGCAAAGAAAGTGCTAACCTAGGAACATGGACTCCCTAGTCTTCACATCTGTGATAAATAAATTATCTTTCTTTACAAAGTACCCAATCTTGGGTATTCAGTTGCAGCAAGAGAAAACAGAGCAAGACATAGACATTCTGAAGGTGCATCTGATTCAAGAGATCTAATTCCTATCTAGAACTCTTGTTGGGAGAGTCTAGGAAATGCAGGTTTTAAGTGTTTAGTTTTGTGGTACATGAAAGAACATAGAAAGAAGGAGAAACGGATGTTGGGTGCCCCATCAATTAGAGCCAACTCAAGGGCTATAGCTATGATTTCCTCCCTTACTCACTTGTTTGCCCTCCTTCATTGAGTGAACTATGGCTAAAACTTCCATCACTTAAACCGTACACTGCTGAGAAGACAACCTATCCCTCTACCCAACTTCAGCTCACTCCTCGCTGCTGCCCTTTCAGATTCTTAGTGGTTCATAAGTGCTTTGTACTGGAATTGAGACAAATGCTTTCCATGATACTTTAAACATGATTGCCATTGCATCAGGAGTTCAGTGTTCCTAGCCAGTACCAATCTCTCTCTCTCTTGAATAGCAATTGCTTATTCCTCTTTTATTAAACCAGCAATCAAGGAAAATATGCAAAACTTGAAATACCCTTTTTCTTCCCACTAAGCTCTTCAATCTAAGTCCAAATGTGTGATGCAGTTTAATGGCCATCAAAAAGACACTAAGAGTGTGCTGGGTGGTGAATGAGTTCATTGGGACTGCAGTGTTATTTTATCAGTTATATATACATAAACCCCTAGGTGTTGTCCAGATGCTTTCATCAAATTGTTTATTGTACAATGGCCTTCATGGTATTCAACATCCAAGTGTGAGAGTTTCTGCTATCTGCCTCGAAAGATTCCTCAATGAGCTCACTTGCCTAGACAGGCTAGAGGGATCATTCACAGTTTTCAAATATGTGAAAACTTGAGTATGTTCAAATTATTTTTTTAATCTTATTTTCTTTAGAGCTCATGCATATCCCTTTATGTAAAAAAATGACACTTTGTATATGTGAGGAGTCTCTTGTTCAAACATATTATGTGCAGTTCAGTTGAGAACAATAACAAAATTGCATGTAAATATGTGGGCAAGGTATGAACAAGAAAAACAGAAATGCTAAAGAAATCCAGGGTAATGTTTACTATATATTAGCAATGTGAATTAAATATCTGTGGGTTATATCCACATACATATAGCCTGCAGTGGAGAAGAATCAGTTTAACCAAATACGCTAAAGATGAAATATCAGATGTCTCTTTTACTTAAAATGTGGAACAGTGTTAAGCCTTAGTCACAGGCTGAAATGCCAGTAGATGCCAGGCAAGTGACTGACAAGGGTATTTGATTGGGAGAGACATGTACTATTAGTTGACATTAAGAGTCATTGCTGAGGATTAGTAAAGAATGGCAGGGACTGTGGGGTCCTGGTGAGCTCCAGTTGGGTCAAAGGTGTTAACTGCTACTCAGGAAGCCAAGTACACTATTCCCAGAATTTCTAGTTTTTCAAGAGAAGCCAAAAAATGTGTAATTTTATGTGAAACATCCAAACTTTTAAATATTGATGATTAAATGTACTTATATGCAACACTTAAGGCCAACATACCTCTACCAAGACAGGATCTAGTCTGGGGAATCCCAGGTTTTGACTGATTCTCAACCTTTCTTAAGGCTTCTCAAGGTTGTCACTGGAATGTAGAAATGCTGGGTGAGGGAGTGCCATATCTAGGAAGTACAATTAATTAGGGAGTTGTGTCTAGGGCCATTCTGTTCCCTGGCTAACTCTATCTGCTCTCTTTTTCTAACCAACGCTTTCCATGTCCTCCTACCCCAGCCTAGGTGAGATGCTCCTTTGTTTTCCCAATGTGACCTTAACTTCCTGGACCAAATCCTTATTAAAGTCATTGCTACTATTTGCTTAGCTGTCCATCCTGCTTTGTGAATAAAGCCTGTTCCTAGTCCTTGGAATAGGGTAGCATATAGTACGTGTTAAAGAAAAATCTGATGAATAAAAATTCATTAATCAATTATGAAAGGAGGATAGGAATAGTTATCTTATGTTGCTCAAAACTATGCTGACCTTATATAGAAGAAGTTACATAATAGGATTATGTAGAAAGATAATTACATCAGTACAGATGGTCCCTGATTCACAATATTTAGATTTTAAGGTCTTTTGAACTTTACAGTGATGTGAAAGAAATTCTCATTGAGTAGAAAGAATATTTGGAATTTTGCATTTGGAACTTTTACTGCATTGGCAATATCTGTGTCCAATCCTCTCTCTAGATGTTGGACAGTGGCAGTGAATAGCAGCAGTCCTGTGATCATAGGAGAACATAAAAGATACCACCCTGTATGCTGTATTGCAATAGTACCCTACATGGGATATGTGTGTTAGGTATAGTAAATGCATTTCCAACTTACAATGCCTTCTACTTATTATAGGTTCAATAGGACATAGCACTATCATAAGGTAAAGAGCATCTGCACTTAAAAAAACTAAGTTTCAGGACTGAATGCTCAAGATTGATAGATTTGCATTTTAAGTTAAAAAGTAAAATTGAGCAGTCTCCTTTTTTCTTGAGATAGGGTCCTGCTCTGTAGCCCAGCTGGCCTTGAACTCAAGATCCTCCTGCCTCAGTCTCCAAAATGCTGGCATTACAGTTGTGTCCCACCATGCTTAATGCAGCATGCTGGTAACCAGTTACCATGTTTTCTTTCACTTAAGGCATCAGATCATCAGAGAACAACTGACATAGCTTGGTTTGATTTGATGTGCTTTAGATCCTAACCCATAAGAGAACACAACAATTTTTCATTAATTTGATTTTGAAACTTGCAGGAAGCTGTCACAATGATTTCAAAACTGTTTTCTCTTAAACAATATGTGTAAACTTTGATACAACTGGGCCAATTAATGCATTTGAAATCTCATTCTCTGACACTTTTTTGTAAGCATTCCTATCATTAAATATTAATACAAAGCAAAAGAAAAATTGAGGGATTTGGATATATAATCAAGGTATAAAGTTATCTGAAAAATATTCACTTTAATTTAGCTTTGACTTGTATGTTTGTGAGACCATGAGGAAATTATTTTACTTGGTTTCATTGGTCAGTGTGTTTCTAGATTTAAGTTTTCTTGCCTAATTTAGTTTCCAACATACTTAGTTGGCCAAATTGCTATATGAAGTGTCTCGGAGAGAATTCTGGGTCTTTCTGCCTCCTTGGAAGTGAAAAGTGAAGTTGCCTTCATCCACATCCCTATATAGCAAGTGAAGTGAGCTTGGACTCAGGGGCCTCTCAGGTTCAAATGCCAGGAATCATGTAGCAAGCACTGAAGTACTAGAAAATATTTGTGTCAGCTTCATATTGTCACCACTGGACCTATTCAGCTGGCCTAATTTTCTATGCTTGCACTTACTTTACAAGGCACTTAATTGGCCCAGTTGTATCAAAGTTTACACATATTGTTTAAGAGAAAACAGTTTTGAAATCATTGTGACAGCTTCCTGCAAGTTTCAAAATCAAATTAATGAAAAATTGTTGTGTTCTCTTATGGGTTAGGATCTAAAGCACATCAAATCAAACCAAGCTATGTCAGTTGTTCTCTGATGATCTGATGCCTTAAGTGAAAGAAAACATGGTAACTGGTTACCAGCAGTGCTGCAAATTTTAAAAAGCACATGCAATTAAATTCCATGTTTTATGGCCCCATTGCATGCAAATATCATTTAATAATAAATAACCTTAGTACAGAGAGACAGCCTACAAATGGATGTGATTGTTTAGGGGGTGATTAAACCAATGAAGCTGGTTCCAAGGCAGTTAGTTGTTGCAGTACTGTAGGCTTGTGAATTGCTAGAAAGGAAAAAAATATTCACAGTGTTGCTTCAGATGGTTTACTGGCTGCTGTTACAAGCAGCAGCGTTAATTACAATAATTATTTAGGGCTTCAGTTTCTATCCCCTACAGCTTCGTGAAAAATGTGTCCCTAACTTCACTTGCGAAGACACTATATCCAGCTAAACAATCCATGCAGATTGTTTCACAATTGACTCCACTGCCACAGTTGGTAATAAGTTAGAAGATGGAATATCCTGGTCACATTTGGTAACCACAAATAAGCATGGCTTTAAGTTCCTCATCTAAGGAAACCCTTCCACCAAAATGCATGTGCATGTCTGCTACAAAAACAAATACTGAAAAGAAAGCCAGAAACAACTTTCGAGTAACATTAACTAATGCCACAACTTTGCTCCTGAATTAAAGCTGACAGTATTCAGAACAATTATTACAGGCCATGAATGTCCTAAATTAAATAGATAATTGATGTGTTTAACACTCAGTGGATTCCATTATTTGGTGCCTTAAGCTGCCAACTGGGACTTGGGACAATTCATCTGAAATTTTTTTATCTCCATCCAACCATGGGAATGTTAGGGGTCAGAGCAAGTGAAACAGTTTGGCCCATTTACAGTTTAGGATATTTTTTTAATTCCTTAAGTTTCATATCTAATAGTTCTTTTCTAGGAATCTATATTACATATGAAAAAAATAGCTAGAAAATGTACTAAAATCAATATTAAAATAGTTGCATGGTTCTTCTTTGTAATGACCCTTTATGTAGTGAAGCACATTCATTGCTGCATGTTGGCATTGCTCAATAGAACATGTTGAGTCCTTTGTTTAAATAAAACAGTTGACACAGACACTTTTCATAGCACAGGTAAAATACAAAATAAATGTGCTCTCTGATAATTTTGATTCTTGTCAAAGGACTAAAGCAAGGATGAAGAATATTAGTCACCTCTTACCTGGTTTCAATTACCCCAGGCCAACAAGAAGGGTGAGTCCAATACAAAAAGATATTTTGAAAGAGAGAGAGAGAGATTATAGTCACATAATTTTTATTATTGTTCTACTTTATTAGCTATTATTGTTGTTACTCTCTTTCTGTGCCTAATTTGTAAATTAAATTTCTTCATAGGTAGTTATGTATATGAAAAACACAGCATACACAAAGCTGCAGTACTGTCTGTGATTTCAGATATGCACTAGGGATCAAGGAACATATCCTCTTGGACAAGAGGACTGCTCTATATAATAATTGTCCAGACTGGTATGATTTTAGACTAAAATTAAAAATTACCTCAGAAAAAATGTATAAGCTTAGACTGAGGAAATGCGTACAGTCCTGAGAAGACCAAAACTTTCTTCCCAAAGGAAACTTATCATTTGCTTGTTTCCTCTCTGCCATGTCTTCCTGATAATGCATGCTGCATTTTTGATGTGGTAACTTTGCTCTTATTACGGCAGTCGCTTAGAACAGCATCTCGAGTTATGTTGATGATTCTGTGCTATTTCATTTGGCCCTTATGATGAGAATCAAGCATTAATAGGTGGCTGGTGGGGATTTGGGTTATAGACTGTGACAATGTGAATGCCAGCATCCCATTTAGCAGTCACAGTCTCATTGTCAGTCATAACAGATTCTAATCAACTGAACTAGCTGTTCATTTGAACAGCAATTTACAACTTTACATGATACTTTATGATTAAACTTCTCTAAACATAGCTTCTCGTAGTAACCTCAAACTTTAAAGGGAGACCCATGGAGACTTTGATTATGTACTGACAAGTAAGAGCCAAAGCGTCTATGAGCTTAGTTTTGCTTTTCTGGAAGCTTTGTTACCACGGAACAGATCTTTGTGCAAAGACTTCCTCTGGGTCCTGAACACCAAATGTCAGTGAGTCATTCTGAGTAATACAAGGTAGTGTTTATGCCTTGGCCTCTTTGTTGTATCCTGTAGGCTGGCAGAAATCAGGCCAACTGAGTAATTGCTATAATACTCCCCTTTTCATCATCTCTGTACTGAATCTTTGTTGCTTGGCACTTCAGTTTGTATTCCAACATCCTTTCATGCCAAGCCTGGTGATTGCTTTAGGTCCCTGAGCTACAGGCATAATTATCTTCTAAGAAGTCATCGGGGACTCTCGAGAAGAAGGAGGAAGATAGAAAGAATATAGATGAAGGCTTGAGGTATTTCTTTGGTGGTGTAAATAGGAGGTAGGGAGGCAAGGTAGAAATCGCTCATTTACCAAGTGTTCAGAGAGCTAGGGGGCCTGATATTTAAGTTCTAATGTTGATCAGATGTACATCAAGCAGAAGAATGTAAAATAGGTAAATATATCTCTATTCATTGCATGGAGAAGCTTTGTTATTTAAATTTACTTATTACTTCATTTTAGTTGAATCAGATAATCATCACTGATCAGCAAACTCATGATTTGTTTTATTTTTGAAGGAAGACTTGATATAATGTATATTCAAAGATAGCTACCCCTGATGACAGTGAACAGTTATGCTGTCCTTAAAACATCCATAAAGAGAGATGCTTGGTTGGTGGAGTGACTCAAGTGGGTAGAGCTCCTGCCTAGCAAGTGTGAGGCCCTGAGTTTAAACACCAAAAAAAAAAAAAAAAAGAGTGATGCTTGGTATATGAAACCACATCATTAACTAAAGTGAAAAGACACAATTCCTATGTCTGAGGAGATGAAAGAGGAGTTGATTTAGTAACAAACAACCATCAAAATGCACCAGAGAGAAAGACAAAGAAATACATGACCTGAAAAATAAATAAATAAATGATGAGATGTTAAGTCACTATGATTTCATGACTGTTGCAGAAAAGTAAATAGAAAACCTTTTGATTATTTACATTTCTGGCTTGCTTCAGTAGTGCGTCATCTATTACCAGTTCTGTTTATAGAAAACATTGCCTTTGTAAAAACATGCTTGTAGTGAAAAATAAAATCCATGAAAAAGGATTTCATTGCAAAATAAATTTGTAGATTCTTTACAATTGGACACATTTTCTATAATAGTTTCATGTTTCTCTGAGACAAAACTATGGTGGGTGTTTTAAAAACAATTGTATTCTTCTTTTAACACACTACTTAATTCATTTATCTTTAAGACACTGAGGGAAAAAAATCTGGGCCATTTTTTGTTTCATTGCATGGTAATTTATTACACTACGCTAAGTGTTATTTATTTTTTCTAATAAAACAACTAAAAATAGGACTGTCTTTCAAATATTGACTTATATGATCAAGCCAATACAGTAATATGGGGACTCTTTATTCTAAAATAAGTCACTGCAATCCAACATACAGTTTGTACACAGCATACAAATATAACCCTATGACTGTGGGGTGACAGGGTTGGATTTCACAGTAGAATATACACTGCATCCATAAAGGCTTCTTTTCAGAAATGTAATTCACTTTTTTTTGAACTGGTAAATATAGTATATAGAAAACCCAGGGGATTTCTGTAGAGGCACATTTATTCCCACACATCTCTGAGAATCATAAATGGTTGTCTTCCCCTGAAATAGATTAGGACGAATTATATTAGGACATGATTGTGAATCTAATTAAGGTGGAACACGGTTGGTTTTTTTCTACCCCTTTGGGATGACCATGTTTTTACATAACAGGCAGAAGATGAAAGAGCCTTTGGCAGGATGTTTCAAAGGCACATTTTGGTATGTACATAAAAAAGACTGCTCATGTTAATTCAAAAAATTGGCCCATACCTTTAATTTCTGTATCCAGCTCAGACAAAACTTGAAACACAACCTATTAGGGAGTGGAACACATTTCAGATACTAATATGAAGTTTCTAGTAAAGCTTCTCAAAGAGGAATTTCCATGTATAATTTCTTCTTGGAGAGGAGAACAGGGTCGAAATGATTTCCATTGATGAAGTCTTTAAGCAACAAAGAAAATGACTTCACAATAGTGGCAACACTCTACAGCAATTAAACCTCTTTGCATGATTTTGTCAAATAAATTGTTAACAAGCAATGTATAGTATTTCTAGCACAAAGCAAAAAGGTTACATATTTGATATGGATAGAACTTGGAAGGTGTGAAGTGATAAGAATATTTTTATATAACAGAACAAGAAACCATAGTGATAAGAGAACATGGAACTAGGCCAGATGTGATGGTGTGTCTATAAATTCAGCTACCACAAAAGTAGAGGTAGGAAGATCATGGTCCAGTCAAAAGCTCAAGATCCATCTGAAAAATAAACTAAAGCAAAAAGGTCTGAGAGTATGGCTCAAGCAGTAGAGCACTTGCCTAGCAATCATGAGGGCACTCTGGGTTCAATCCCAAGTATTGCCAGAGAGAGAGAGAGAGAGAGAGAGAGAGAGAGAGAGAGAGGGGTAGAGAGAGAGAACATGGAATCACAGTAATAATCCTTTTTCCAAGAAATTTTGAAAGTCAAGTGAACTATTGTCAAGTTATTGATTTAAAAGAAAATGATTCATATGCAAATGAGTATGTGTACATGTATGACTTTTTGATTCTTAGTCTTATTTTCTGAATGTTGATCAGTGAATGATTCTCCAACTTAGCCGAATACTAGAATTCAGAGAATTCTAGTTCAAATCCCATGCCTAGGCACCTTCAAGATCAATTAATCAGAAGCTCTACGAATCGACCAAGTGTTAGCATTCAAATGAAAAAGCACAACTGAGTCCAATATGGGGCTCTGTTCTTGATCCAGTGCCCTCCATGGTCCAGCAACTAGATAGCTAACCCTTGGTTCAGGAAATTCCTCTTGGACCCATTTTCCTAGCTCCTGTGGTATATATTCTAATTAGTTGATAGCAATGCTATACTTTTTATTCAATATGTTTTTAATGCTGTCCTCGTCATAATTCCCATATATCTGGTGTACATGCAATGATCTCTGCCTAGTGTGAAGGCCATTGAAGTAACGAGGTAGTCTTACCTAGTTCTAACCATTGAGACACTTTTTTAAAGTCACGAATTTTATCCTGGATTTCAGCCAACTTGACCAGCACCCTGAAAAGCAGTCTTTTTTTCTTAAACTTCTAGTAGCCTTCACACTAATAACTTTTAAGTGATAATCCTATACTCCAGTAGATTTATCAGCTGGAGGCAAGTCATTATTGCTTATCTTGTTGCCTTATTCAAGCACATGTTTGCCATTAGACTCAAACATTGGACTAGAAGTCCTTCCATGCTTACATTGGCTCAAGAAGTTACAGGACCACTGTACAGAATTATACAGGTGGTGCTCTACATGTTAAAGGAGGCTCAGCCACATTCTGCATATCATTAGGAATGTGTGATGACAAATGAGTACTGTGTCGGATAGCTGGCCCAAGAAACTGATCAGTTTCTCCTGTTCCACCCAGCTTGGCTTCTCCTTACATCCTGGCTCTTCTGCTGAAGTTTCAGATGGTTTTATAATCAATGAGATACACACAACACTGGAGAAATAAAGCACTCATTTTGATAAGAACTTGCAATTTTTTCCTTCAGAGTTTGTGTAAAGTACAGATAGTGGAGAAAACAAATTTATAACAATTAATTGCAGAGTTTCAAAACCAACTAGCAAAATACATATCTCTTCAAAATGAAGGAAATGAGAAAAAAACAAAAAAACACACTTTTAAATATTGTTTTTCAATGACTTCCATTTACTCACCTAGCTACCCAAATATTTGGAGATATAAAATTCTTCATGAAGATTTGCTTGTATATCCTGTACTGCTTCCTTCATTGAGAAAGTCTTGCTTAAAAAAAAAAAAAGCAATAACCTTAGGTGAAAAAAAGGTTTGTGCCTATGATAGTTGGTTTACCTTCTAGCATTGAAAATTACTATTAATTCAAAATTAACACCTGATATTCCTAATAACCTAGATAGGCACCTGGGGCTTTACTTAGAGAAGAGATATATTGCGGGCCCAGCATGGTAAATGCATGCCTATATTCCCAACTACTCGGTTAAAGGCCAACCTGGGCAAAACGTTAGCAAGACCCTCTATGAGTAACAAACTAGATGAAAAAGAACTGGAGGCATGGATCAAGTGGTAGAGTTCTTGCCTAGAAAGAGGCCAGGCCCTGAGTTCAGTCCTAACACAGGCTATATACATACTGAGCTGGGAGTGGTGGCTCACACCTGCGATCCCAGCTATCTGGGCGGAGGAGACAGAAGGATCACGAGTATGTGACTGGCAGCTCAAGTGGCATAGTGCTTGCCTAGCAAAGGCCCTGAGTTCACTTCCCTCTACTGTGAAAAAAGAAAAGCCTACATATAGTGTTTTTGTTTATTCTATGAATTTAGGAAGATTTATCATAAACTAGGACTGTCAAGATGCACTGTCGACTACAATATAACCTCTGCCCTAGAGCAGTTTCAATTAAGTTCTGATTTGGTCACATCTTGACAACTGCCTACTTATAATAAAGGAAAGCAAATATATACATTCAAAACTTGAGGGGTATTGTAATGGGGTCCTTGGAATTAGCATTCTAGGAGTTAGAAAATGTCATGCAGCCAGTAAAAATGGCCACCCCAAGCCCCCCGCCCCTGGTTGGCTTGGAGAAAGACTATGTCTGTGTTCTGGTAACTGGGGCCCACAGTCAAATCTGCATATGCATATGTCTTGGTTTTGCTTCATTTTTTCTTTGATTTTTAATACAGCTGTGGACAGGGCAGAGACAGATTGAGAATTTCACTATCCCTAATTTTGGCAGATTAATTTATTTTCCATGTATATATTTATTATGTCATTTTCTATTAATATGGATGACCTTTTGTACCCAGAGTCAGGTCAGGGGTTTCTGTAATGATAAGGCAAAAATGAGTTAAATACACATTTTGTTTTAATTTTAAGGATTTTCTTCAATTTAATCTTATAAATTTAAATGTAGACTTTGAAGGAATTAAACTAAGTACAAATATTAATGGCTAAAATTACTGGTTTCAGGCATACTGCCTCTAATTGTAGTGACCATATTTTGATAATTTTACTTTGCAGAAAGTTGATAGAAAATAAGTGGTGGTTTATATTCAATTCAAGCTCTTTAAAATATTTTTTCTGCAGGGCATGGTGGCTCATGCCTATAATCCTGGGCTACATAGTGAGACCAAACAAACAAACAAATCCCCCTTCTTTTTATCTTGGTCAATCACAAACACACATATGGATATATATTTTATGCATTTGATTGATTAATATATAGTGATATAAAATTACAGCTATAGTGAGTAGAACACATTCAAATACAAATTCAAAGTACAAATTTATTTGTACAAACTGACCATAAAATAGTGTATAATATTAACATATTAATTATCCCTTTAATCTGACTGGACTGTCCTTAAAAATGAGATTTCTATATGATTTTTGTTTGTAACTTCCATAGCATCTAGCATACTACTTGGACCATAGTCACTGTTTGATTGGTAGGTACTTTATGACGCTACTAGTATTACCAATAATAATGATAATGGTAACCATAATTTACATTTCTGATCTCTTAAAAAAGTGTCATGATTTGTGCTAAATGATTTATATTATATATGTTATTAATTCTTTTAAGTTTAAGACATATCTTTTTCTTGGTCATGTTACTATTTTTGTCTCATAGAAAGGATTAAGACTCTAAAAAGTAGAGTCAGGATGGAAAATTGATTTGAGCAGTTACAGAAATATATCTCTTTTAAGAGACTACCTCCAGATAATTCAGATCTAACAACTGTCCTTGTCAATATCTCTATGTAATTTCTAATTTCTGAAAGAAAGAGCTGATTGGCCTAAGTTGTCTCAGGTATTCCCTCCTTAGACCAATGACTGTACTTCCTATACAAGAATGAATACAGAAATTTTAAACCTGTTAAAATTACCACAGGAAGGGGACTAAGATAGAAAGGAGAAAATATTATAAGATATTTATAAGATAGAAAGGGAAAATTATAACCAGTTTGGGTCATAATTCTTGGAAATGTCACAGGAAACCAATGTATAGCTATCTTAAACAAAATGTCAATTTTTTTTTTTTTTTTTACAAAAACGAAGGAGGGCAGAACATGTCCTGCCTGGGGGGTTGGTACCAGTGTCGGGGGGAGGATGTGGGGAGAGGGTATAGGAGAATCAAGATGGTGCAAATATTGTGTACACATGTATGTAAATGGAAAGATGAGGGATGGGGAAAGGAGGTTAAAGGAGAATGATGGAGGGAGTGAATTCAACTATGATATATTGTAAGAACTTTTTAAAATGTTACAAGGAACACCCAGTACAACAATAATGATAATGATGATAATTAATAATAATGAAGGAAAATATGATACGGTAGTTTTTGTCTGCCAAATATACTTTCTATCTTCTTTTGGTAACAGCATTCAATTTTTCAATGAGCTATTTTACCCTGCAAAGTTTTCAGTGCATGTCCCTCGATCCCTAGAGTGAACGTGTGCTGCCTTGTTGGTAATCCCAGGAAATTTACTAGAAACCTTAGGGAAGCAGTGTTCTCTTCCACTTGTGTCTATTGGTAGCCATATTTGCCAGTATCAGAGAAGATCCTACCCAAGAACAAAGCTGACACAGAAATAAAAATGGAAAATAGGTTCCTACCAGAGTCAAGTGGATTAACCCAGGCCTGGACCTACAATGGAGTTTCAGCCACTAGCACTCAAAAGATGGATGAATGTGGTCTTTCCTGCCCATCTTAAGAAAGTGCAGCCAAGCAGGTAGCATCCAATTGACAGCTTTTTCATGGTTTGCTTTACCTTCAAAGAGCTGTTTTTGTTGCCCTATCAACTATTGCCCAAATCAGATGACTAAACTGAGTGAAAGAAGATGAGTGGAGCCAGTTGGGCTCAATCCAATTCTGATAGTCAGGTCCGCTCTTCTTGCAGAGCTCTCCCCTAGCTGGCAGAGATGTCATTACACCTCCTTCACCTTTCACCTTTCCCTGTGTGCTGTCCTGCCTTCCTCCTCTTGCCTTACTCCCTAGTGAACAACTTACACTTCCAATTCTTAGCATCTACCTCCAGAGCCCATTACATACAGAATCTATGCAGCAGCACAGAAAAGTCAGGATAAACTTTTAGCTTAAAAAATCAGCATGCAGATCGATAGTTATGACTGAGATGATTATGGGAACAGGGAGGCAATGTGGATAAATAAAAAGAGCCATATAAGGCTGGTGGTTGATTTTCTAAAGTTATTTTATTCTTTATACACTAAATAACACCTTTTTTTGTTTATTCATATGTGCATACAATGTTTATATCATTCCCCCCAAACCTTCCCTTTCCCCACCCTGTCCCTCTCTGCCCCCACCACCTCACTTCCAGGCAGAAACTGCTTTGCCCTTATCTCTAATGTTGTTGAAGAGAGAGTATAAACAATAATAAGAAGGACAAAGGATTTTTGCTAGTTGAGATAAGGATAGCTATACAGGGAGATTCCTTGCATTTCTTTCATGTACATATGTGTTACATTCTAAGTTGATTCTTCTTGAACTGACCTTTTCTCTAGTTCCTGATCCCCTTCTCCTATTGGCTTCTGTCATCTTAAAGTTTCTGCATTAGTTCCTTTGCATTGAGGACATCAAATACTATCATGTTTTTTGGGTATCTTACCTATCCCCATACCTCCCTTCTGTGCTCTCGTCTTACCATGTGACCAAAGTCCAATCCTCTTGCTGTGTTTGCCCTTGATCTAATGTCCACATATGAGGGAAAACATTCAATTATTGGTCTTCTGAGCCTGGCTAACCTCACTCAGAATGATGTTCTCCAGTTCCATCCATTTGCCAGCAAATGATAACATTTTGTTCTTCTTCATGACTGCATAAAATTCCATTGTGTATAAATACCACATTTTCTTAATCCATTCATCAGTAGTGGGGCATCTTGGCTGTTTCCATAACTTGGCTATTGTGAATAGTGCTGCAATAAACAAAGGTGTGCAGGTGCCTCTGGAGTAAACTGTGTCACATTCCTTTGGGTATATCCCCAGGAGTGGGATTACTGGATCACATGGCAGATCTATGTTTAGACTTTTAAGAAACCTCCAAAATTTTTTCCAGAGTGGTTGCACTAGTTTGCATCCCCACCAGTAGTGTATGAGGGTTCCTTTTTCCCCACATCCTTGCCAACACCTGTTATTAGTGGTGTTGCTAATGATGGCTATTCTAACAGGGGTGAGGTGCAATCTTAGTGTGGTTTTGATTTGCATTTCCTTTATGGGTAGAGATGGCAAGCATTTTTTCATGTGTTTTTTGGCCATTTGAATTTCTTCTTTTGAGAAAGTTCTGGGTAGTTCACTTGCCCATTTCTTTATTAGTTCATTAATGTTGGGAGAGTTTAGTTTTTTGAATTCCCTATATATTCTGGTTATCAGTCCCTTGTCTGATGTGTAGCTGGCAAATATTTTCTCCCACTCTGTGGGTGTTCTCTTCAATTTAGAGACCATTTCTTTTGTTGAGCAGAAGCTTTTTAGTTTTTAAATAACACTTTGAAGATGACTTTGTGAAGTTTTTCTTAATACTCTAAGCAAGTAAGAATCAAAATAAAATGGACACATTTCCATAGCTTCTATTTAAAAAAATTCATAGAATTTTATTTGAAATTTGAATGCTGAAAATATAATGGAATTATTTGCTTCATAAATTCATCAGTTTTGGAAATTTCATGTGTGAAGGTTCAAGCAGATATAGAATAAATTCAGTGATAGGAAAGAAAAAATAGACTTTAAACAAGATTAATAGCACATACATGAGAAAGACTGTAGTGAAAAATGAAACAAGAGATGAGAGGAAAGTTAATACTTGGGAGGTGGAAATCAGGAGGATCTTGGTTCTGGACCAGCCCTGGCAGAAAGCAAGACCTCCATCTCAACCAATAAGCTGGGCATGGTGGCATGTGTCCGTGCCTGTCATTCCAGCTATGAAGGAAGCCTAGGTAAATGGATTGCTGCCCAGATTTAGAGACTCTATCTAAAAAATAACTGAAGCAAAAAGGCCAAAAATGCAGCTCAAGTAGTAGAGCACCTGCACAGCAAGAGCCAGGCCCCAAAGTCAAACCTACATACTGCCCAAATAAATAAATGAATGAGTAAATAAATAAATAAACAAAAGAGAAAAGCAGGAATGTTAGTACAAGGAATTCTACAACACATTTGTGGATCTCATTGATGTTTAAAAAATAGATATAATTCCATGAAGATATTCCCTTCAATACATTCAGAATTTCCTCCTTGTTTCTCTTAAAGACTCATCCTGTAGTTTCAGAATCATGGTCAAGTATAGATAAAATAAGAACAGATATTTTGAGGGCTACATTAGTTTTATATGCATTTCTGACCATTCTACATTTCTGTGTGCTCAGCCAAATATGTAGCAACAGTGTTCTCTAGCAGTGACATAGATGCTGAGGTTAAGTTTTCAAACAAAAATCAACACAAACTTTGCTGTCCTTGTTCACAGATATTTTTAGAGAAAATTTCCCTTTATTCTCCTTCTTTCTTTAACTAGAGGCTCTTGAGTGAACATCTTATAACTTTCTAAATTATATTTTGAGCTGTGTATTAGAACATTTTTCTTTCTCCTATATCAGAAATGTTCAGTACTGCTGATGTATTTCTTAAGTTTACCAGTTAGTCAGGAAGAGATAAGAAATAGAAAGTTGCACAGGAAGTGGATAGTATTCAAACCAGATATGTGCTGAATTATTGATTTATTCTCTATTCTGGGGACTCATCTATCATTATGTGTATTGTCATTAGGTCCTATAATATGAGTCCACTAAATAAGTGCTGAATTCTATGTGTCTTTAATCATTTAAATAAGGACCCATTTTTTTTTGTGGTACTGGGAATTGAATGGGACTCATTTTTGATGGTTATCAAGATGAAAATTAATGATTCCAGGGAATTTTAAAATGTGAGTAAGTCTCTTGCTACTTTCTTGGGTCAATAAAGTGAATACCTTTGGACTATGGGGAAAAAGCCCTGCTAAGATACTAATAGTTATATCTTTGTTTCATTGTTAAAAAAAAAAAAAGCAAACATGTTGGATGTAATAGTGTACTTCTTTAAGCCTGGTATTTGGGAGGCTGAGAAACGAGGATCATGAGTTCAAGGCTAACTTGAGCTGCATAGCCAGACCTTGTCTTCAAAAAAAAAAAAAAAAGAAATCTTCACTCAAGTTCTCTGGAGAACAATAGTTTAATGTTTGATACCTTCACTCTCTTCTCCTGAACAGTATAATGAAGGCTTAAGGGAAAATATTTAATCACAGTTTGATTTTCTTTGGAATATAGTGCCTCTTGAATAATTAAAGTATAAGGACAAAGAGGAAGGAGGGAAGATAATTTGAGTAAGTAGAGTGTGGATATAAAATAGCTAATGCTCCTTTGTTACTTTCTTTGAAATTTCAGCAACAAACTCCTGATAGATTTTTGTTTCCAAATGTGGGAATGCAACTCTTATATGGAGAAATTAAACAGACATTTGTATATATGTGAGCTCCCTATATTGAAATATCAGAAAGAAGCTATACCAGACTGCAGAGCTGAAGTTCAGCAGAATAGAAGAGACCCGAGGAAATCAATTATGATCGGTAGAGTGCTTTGTTTCTCAGGTAAATTGAATTTTGTTTGCTTTTTGTGTGATGCAGTTATTTAGTTATTCCAATTTCTGTATTTAGTTCTATCTTCCCATTACATGTACAATTTAATGTGTTTAATACATACAACAGCTCTGTGGTGCTTGCTAGTTCTCTTCCGGTTGTTTCTCTGTTTCTAGCTATTCATATATGGGCTTGTGTCATCACCTTAAAAGTATATGCTCCACAGAGTTCTAAACTCAGCTTTTTTGTCTCTTACCTGCACATTTCCCACCAGGAAATCTCAATTCAGGGTATATGTGTATATTTATGGAAATGTTACAATGAAAATCCCTGTATAATTGTCATAAACAGAAATGTCTTTTTAAAAAAATAAAGGAGTGGAAGTTAGAACAAGTCTTGTCCAGAGGTTGGAACCAAGAGAGAGGGGAGGGCATAAGGAAAGGGTGAAGGAGGGTGAATATGGCGGAAGTACTGTGGTAGGCTCCTGTAGTCTCTGATCAGAAGATTCCCAAATTCTTTGTGTGGAAACATCCAGGCAGTAGATGTTGATACAGTAAACTCCAAGTTTAATAAAAGTTATGGGAAAAGTTACAAACAACCATGGTGGACCAGGTAGAAGACAGAAGTAGAGACAGCATCTTCCTCTTTCTACATGCTTCTGAAACCTACACTAACCTACAGAAAGAGAAAAACCTGAGATTCTAGGCCACCAATAATGGATGAGTGGGGAGGGGCATGGGTTATCTCTAGGCTGAGGTGGGGGTGGTTTGAGTTTTCCTGAGTCAGGGTGTGGATAATATGCACACATTTGCAATTGAAAAGAAGACTCAGAGAAAGAGTAGAATGTTCAACTTGAAATACAATATTAAATCACATATGTTTTAAGAGTTCCAACCTTTTTCTATCTTAGCCTGCCCCAGTGCTATGTATTCATGTGTGAAAATGGAATAATGAGATCTGTTGAAACTGTTCTAAAAAAGAGGGGAGGGAAGATAAAGAAGAATCATGGAGGGGGTCAATTTGACTAAGATACTCTTTAAGTACTTTTGTAAATGTTGCAATGTATCCCTGGTACAACTACAATACGCTCATTTTAAAAAGTGCCTCTCAGTTATCAGGCTCTAAATCTTTCTCCTGATCCTCAACCCCATAAATTCAGCTTCTGGAATATATCCATGTGAAAGTCCTCAGCATCTCAATTTCAGCATACAGGAGCTAAACTAATCTCCACCTCATCCTTCACCAAAAAATCTTTTCAACAATCTCATTTAATGACATAAATATCTATTAAAATGTCCCAAAGAAGATCACAGGTAGGCATAAGTCCTAACTTCTCTATTAAGATCCTATTATATCTGTGATGACTTTATGTGGATTCATCCTTCCTGATATCTCTCAGTTGTGTTCCCTTGTCATCCTGGCCATGGTCATTGGATTATATAAGTCTCCTAATTGCTCCTTCGCAATTCAGTCCCCTTCTGCTTCTTCGAATGTATTCACACTGCCAGGATTTTTGGACTAAAATCGTTTTTCTTTTTTTAAATTTTACTGGTCAGAATCTTTAAAAGACTGCCCTTTTCCTTTCTTTTTTCTCTCTTTTCTCTTTCTTTATTTCTATTTCCCTTCCCTTTCTTTCCCTAGAATCTCTAGAATCTTAGCTTGCTATGTAAGTTTATAAGTTAAACTCTGCCTATATATTCAACATCAATTTTATACCTCCCTTGCAATTTTCTTCCCTTTGCAGAAATACAGACCTATGTTCAATTTCCAGGTTATGCCATGTGAATGCTGCAGATTTTGCTCTATTTTCCTTTTCTATGGAAATTTTCTCCCCTTAAACACCACCCCAAATGCCCACAGGGGCATAGCTCACTTCAGACCTACCTATGCCCTTATGGCCTTCTGTGCCCTCGTCCCTTCTAGTGCTGCATCTCTGTCTTGGGTCTGTTAGCTGCCTGACTCCTCTTGAGGCTGTGGGCTCTGTAGAAAAGAGAGAATGTAACTCCTCTGAATAGCTAGGACCTAACTTAGTGTCTAACATGTACTGTTCACTTTACAGATACTATGACAAAGTATGTCTTTTCTATAGAAGACAGCTGCATATTTTAAGGAGCAGATAAGGAATGTATTTATATGGACAAGAAAGTTTTATTTTTAGAAAGATAATAGATTCTCTTCTTATCCATATAGTGAATGAAGATTTTAGGCATAACATGAGGACACAGTAAGATGGTCTAGAATGAGGAGCTGCTGCATATATAGAAGGAGATTGCAAAAAAGTATCAATTCATAAAACACAGAAGAACTGAAAAAAAAAAGGCACTAAGGAACTGTATTCTACCCATTGATTTTAATCTTGTTGCAATAAAGTTATGTTAAACATACAATAAACATTTTCAGATACAATAACACTATTAAGTATGTTTTTAATAAAATATTTTTAGGTTTAGAAAATGTCATCACTTATTTTAGATTCTGTAAGTGGTACATAAATGAATATAGATATATATATAGTATAGAACATTTATAAATGTTATAAGCACATTATAGTATTTATAAATATATAATGTTATAGAATATATATATATGCATATAATATAAATACATTATATATACATATTCTATAATATTGTGTTTTTCATAGTCCTTGGTAAATATCATTACATTGAAAATTGTAGTACTTCATATTGAACCCAGGACTTTGGTCATACTATGCATGTACACTGCCACTGATCCATGTCCCTAGGTTTTGTCCAGGATTGTTTCGAATTCTTGATCCTCCTTCCTCTGCCTCCCAAGTATCTGTGTTACAGATATGTACCACCATGGCTGGATCTATACTGACAATTCTACTAATGACTTAATTGAGCCATGACTTCAAAGAAGAGACAATAATTCACATATAAGTACAACAAGATCTTCTTGGATAATTTAGTCAGAGATCAAGATTTTTTACTTTAAAGGCATCTCTATTCTGTACATTTTTGGAAACTCAAATTAATGACATTTGAAAAGCATATTTTGCCCTTTCAAGTATCTTCTTGTTTATAGGTAATAATTTCAAATTTTCCATACTAAAACTTAAGAGAATCATCTCACTAGGTTCAGTAAACATGTTGGGTTTAAGTCTTAATCAATCTTGAACTCATGGAAATTTATAAATAAGACTATTAAGCTGATGTGATGCCATAGTTCAGAAAATGCTCTAAAATTTTATTTACATGAAACTTTCCATTAGACTACTGAAATTCTCTTTTTAAAACATTCTTATAGTGGCAGTTCATACCTATACACTATTTGCCCAATTTCTCAAAAAAGAATTAAAGGAGCATATATACTGAGTAAGAGGGAAGAAAGCTATTTCAAATATAATGGTTTCTTAAAGATTCCAGTGGATGTTGTTGGCAAAGCAAAATTTGCTCTTATAGCTATATAAAGGGAATTGTTAGTATTCATGAACTGCTTCACTCATTTATATGTTGCTCTGACACCACGTATGTAATGACTCCAAGTCTCAACTCATTGGCCATAATGTGGGAAAACACAGAAATGAATGGAAAGTGATGTCTCAAGCCATTTTGTCATGGCAGTTCCTTTTAGCATGATTTAGCAAACTATGGTTGGTAGAAAAACCTCCCTTTTAAATGTCAAATACAAGATTCATTTCCTTACTGCTTTCATCCAAATGTCAGAATTCTGAGATGAACCAGTGATCTCACCAGAACTTTCTCAGATTTACACATCAAAATTGCTATCCTTTAAGAGAGAAATCCTGATCTCTGAGAATACCCAATTTGCATAATGCTGAAAAGAGCATCCATCACAGAGTGGAGCAGGATGCTCAATGTCTTGTGTGGTTTTGATCACTCAGGACTAGAGTGGGAGAACAGTTGAAAATTGCCAGGGGATTGGCCAATCTAAATTAAGAACATTTCCTAGAACTGAAAGATAATCCTTTTGAGGACTCTCTTCTCATTATTTTCCTGCCTCCTCTTTCCTTAATATAGAACTATGTTCCCTGTTTCTCTCCATAAAGCCATTTGCATTTATTAAGATAAAGTGACCAAGGTTCATTTTTTACAATGTAATGTCCTTTCTGAGTTTACCGTGGAATATGCAGGGACTATAGAACTCTGGATCTCTAGTCCTTATAGCCATGTGAAACAAAGCTCTCTACTTCCAACTCATGGAGAAGACACCTGAGAGAGCTGACTAAAGAAATAAAGACAAGAAAGTAAACAAAGAAAGATCTGAATAACATGTCAAAAGAATCAATAGATTATATTTTCTATGTGTTCTACAAATTCAAGTTACCAGTGGAAGTGTTTCAGTGTTCTGAAAACAGATGGTCCTCTTGGATGCATAGAGACCTACAACTTAATCCTCAGTCTTTGCACGAAATCATTCAGTCTTAGGGCAGACCATGCGGTTCAGGACCACTCTGCCCAGCTAAGAAGATGTATTAGGTGACTGCAGAGAGCAAGGAAAGTGATTAAAGGCTTGGCACTCAACAGATAAGTGTCATTGAAACACAGGACCTTGGGAACATTGTTATTCTTTCTGCTTGAGGGATTTTTACAAAGAGTATTTCTTTATTTGCTTTTAACGCTGCAACTGAGAAACTTTTCCTTGACGTAAATGTATGTAGTGAAAAGAAAAGTTTTCTGAGTATGAATAGACAAAACTTATAGGAATGATTAAATTTGGAAAAAGTAAGCTTTTTTCGTAGGTACACTATATGAAGGAATTGTTTATAGGATAATGACTATGTTTCTATCTTTCATGAAACTCAAGGAAGACATTAAGGAAACTGTCCAAACTGAGTACAGCAAAAAAATTGAAGTTAATATTCTGAAATGTGTTTTCTCTGAAATTTTGAGTAGCTCTGTAATGGGCAATATTTTTTTAGTGAGTGTGTAGGAGTATATATAATATGAATCTGGCATGTAAACAGGACTTTTTCTTTTCCTGTCCTTATTTTCCTCAGCTCTGTGGGCAACAAAGATTTGGAACAGTACTAGAGGTAGAGAACTAAGAGTGATATTGTGCTGTTGTTGCTAGAAGAATGCTTAAAACCAAAGTGACTTTGGACAGGACAAGGAAAGAAGATTTGCAAAGTAGAGGGTAAAAGATGAATGAATTATCCAGAGTCCAGTAGAAGTAGATGGCCACCCGGACCGGACAATGGAGATGCTTTATACACTGGACTCTAAGGTTTTGTGAGATGTTAGTCCTGTCTAGCAAGGCACCTCAACCAACATACAGCAGTCACTCATCACATGTTTGTTAAATAGGTAATGAAGCCATCAGTCTTGGAGTAGACTTGTCCAAGTCTACTCATGGAAAAGCATGCTGTCTCTTTCTGCAACTTGGAGAAAGAAATAGGCAATAGTGGCTTTCTCTTTTGATTCTTCATGTAGGTTATAGTACTGGCGGCATAGCTATACCAGCTAATGAGATCTGATAATAATGAAGAATTGTGACCAAAGCAATTCTAAAGAGTATGCAAATTTTGATAAATCAATCCTGATGTAAGAAATCTGCAGAAGAAAATACCCTTTAATATTACAAGCAGGAACCCACTGCCATTCCTATTATTGTTGCAAATAGCATCAGATAATAACAAGAACTTGGTGATAGACTCCATAGACTTGCTAAAGCTAGAGTAATACTCATGGTGTGGGTAAAAATCTGATTTACTGAAGATACAATGGATTACTGCACTACACTGAGCAATCTAGGAGAATCATTGGTGGAAGGAAACTTATAAAACTAGAGCATAAAGAAAACATTTATGGTAATTTATGTATTTTTTTGGAATCAAGCCCCAAGTCAGTCAATTTTATGGTGGGCTCATTTATTATATTTTGAAAATTGCTTAATATTAGAATTTTTGGTGGCCCATTTGATGGAACTGTTTTAAAATCAGCATTATACATGTTAATAAATGATTAAAGTTTCATCAGTACTGTAGTATAAAATTCTTTTATGGTGATTTTAGAAAGCACACATTGTAATAAACCATTTACTTGTTTTAACATGAATATTGTGTTACTATTTGAGTAGAGCCATTGTCTGTACTTTCATCCATTTTTTAAACACAGTTGTCCTCCTTTGTTGTGTGGGTTCTGCATCTAAGGATTCAACCAAGATTCAAATTATTTGGAAAGAAATTATGTCTACACTGAACATATGCATATCATTGTTCTTGTAATTATTTCATAAACCATATAGTAGTTACGAAACATTTGCATTATATTATGTATTATACTTCACTTACAGATGGCTTAAAGTATGTGCAATGTGCATTGTTTATACATGAATACTATGCCATTTTATTTAAGAGTTAAATTTCTCTGGATTTTGCTTTTGAAGGGTCCAAGAACCAATCTCCCACAGATAGAAAGGAAACCGTACATTCAAGAAAATCCCAGTGTGAAAATTCACAGTCCTTTTTCCCTGCTCATGTTGAGCTATGACCTTTACATTTAGTTGCTACCATATCATGATCATGATGATAATAGCATGCACACTCATTGTAGTAGAAATGCATTTTACAACGCGCTCACAACCTGGAGGCATACTTGTAGATTTCGCAATTCTGGCTCTGTATTTCTGCCTAGGAAAGACTACTTACTGACCAACATTTTTACATTGTTATAGACGGCCAAAATTTTTGAAGGCAGAATTAAGGAAAACACCCTAATGTTTTCCAGTCTCTGTTAATACAGCTGACAAGACTGTACTGTGAGCAAAAGTTGCAAATGTCATCATTTTATATCTGATTGCTGAGTACATTACCTACTATTGACTCAGATTGAAAACACTTGTAGAGGAGATGTGTTTATATAACTTGCTTTGTTAAACTCTAGCAGGGAAATCTAGACAGTAAGGAACTAAGAAATACCTATATTATATCTTTGATTATAAACATCAGTTTTGTATCTTATTCTTACTAGATCTATGGGACTCATAGGGTACGGAATGTATAATATGTTTTATTTCCTGTGCTACAAGCTGGAGCACAGTTTGGACCAATGGTATGTGCTGGATGAATATTTGTTGAATGTAATTGAGAATCTTTGCTATCTTCAGTGAGAAGTAAAGTAAGGGCCATAAGAAACTCCTTCCTGGTCTTCATTATTTAGGGACTAATTATCATGCTTCTCAATGCCTGGTACTTCCTATGCTGAATTCATCTCACTGCTCATTAACACCTCCACCTCACCAGAGGGTAGACAGGAGTTAATAAAGTGATTATAAGGGATAATATGCAAATGAATCATACTGGTTTGGTGGGCAGGTAGATTGCAATTTTTGATTAACAGGAAGCTTTGGGATTACCATTGGATTTTCACTGATATGAACCCCCACTGTACAATCAAGAGTACAGACTTGGTGTACAGTCTTTGGAATAAAAATCACCATCCATTTGCTGTGCATCCACCTAAGCTATGATGTGGTGTGGTGTTACCACATGAGAAAAACAAATTCAGAAGAGCTTGGCAGGCTTTATAGGCCTTGAAGTAGAATTTGTAATCTTATTGGCAAACAGTTTCATAAAGCAAACATGGAGTCATGTATGTGCTCTGTATGATACTACAGCAGAAGCTTGGTGTCAGCACTTTCCCAGCTGCAGCCTGTTAATTGTGCAAGCAGGAGAACAACCCAAAAAGCTCTCACTGTAACTTACACAAGGGCCCCTCCAGCTGAAAAAGAGGAAGAAGTGGAATTTGGAATGTGAAGGTCACATAGTGATTTATATGTCATACTGAGTGGGGATCTGGAAGAAACAGGTTAGTAGAAACAGGTTAGTAAAGAAACAGCCAATAAAAGGCCAAGTCCTTTAGGAGTTCAATCTAAAAATGGTTGTTGGTGGATAACGCCAATAAAACAAAAGGACAGAATCAAAGAGACCAGGTTCAGGGCTTTTCAGTCTTGACTGAGCGAAAGGAGCAATTGGGGAACTCTTTATCTCTGCACCCCGTTCTAAGAGTTTTTAGCCTAGACAGTGGTAAAAGCTTTCTACATACTCATATCTATATGTCTGATACTATCATTTGCATCTATCTCTATAGATCTATGCAGACAGTCCCTGATTCATGATGGTTTGAAATATTTTGATGATGATGTGAATGTGATATAAATTTGATAGAAATCTATTTCAAATTTTGAATTTTGGTCTGTTACCAGGCCAGCAATATGTGGCATGAGCCTCTCTCAATGCTGGGCAGTAGAAGGGAGCTGCCACACTTGATCAAACCCACTGATCACTGATTGTGTCACTACACATGATCTGTAGTGTGCTGCTTACTAAGCTAGGATGTTTGGTCAGTTAGATATATTAAATACATTTTTTACTTACAGTATTTTCCATTTACAAGGGGTTTATCAAGATAGAACCCCATGATAGCTCAGGGAGCATCTCTATCTAGCTATACTGATCTGAATTTATTTCTGTCTCTGTCTGTCTACTTATCTATCTATCATCTATCATCCATGTTTTTTACCTTTTACCAGTGCTTCCAAGCTCTCCTGGAAAATCTGAGATACCAGGTTGGGGAATGGGTGACAATCTACATTCTCATCTAAATATAACTTCTAAGATTCATAAAGATTGTGCTGTAGTGCTGTAGGTGTGGCTCAAGCAGTAGAACACGGAATTTTGACTTCAAACACCAGTAGCACATAAAAAATTGCACTGCTGTCAAGTTATTTCTGAGCTATAACAAGGAGGTCTTACTCAGCATTACTTTTCCTATTCCATGAATCAAAAGTAGATAAATGAGTATTAAAGCCCAAAATAGATACTCAAATAAGAATAAAGTGCTGTTTGGGAAAAATTAACAATCAAGAAGCCTTCTGTGGTTTTTGTGTTTTGTTTGGTTTGGGGAGAGGGGTGGACAGGAGAATCATCTGAAAATTATTTTAAGGTGACTTTCTAGAACTATTTTGATTCCAAAGTCCAGGATGTGTAGCAAAATGCAGAGGAGCGGTGATTTGTCATTCAGCTCTCACAAAGTGATACAAACTTTTACGAATGTAGCATAGTCCAGAAACTAAATTTCAACTGTGCAAAAACAAAGACAAATTTTTTCAATATCTTAAGCAGAAGTGGTCAGATTTGCATTAAATGAAAATCATAAAAACTGGATAATCCAAAATCAAAATTATTGATGTAAAATTTAAAGGATATCAGTAGATGATGCTTGCTCAATTATTCTGTTCTTATAATCAGCTACACGGGTTGTCACAAGCTGTAAATTTTTAGGTAGATGTGAAATCAAAAGATAAAATTACATTACTCTATCAAAGTGTCTCCTGGGTACAGTTCCCAGTGGCCCATTTACCTTGACCCAGTGTTTGTTGACTAGGTAGTTGGTTACTGACCATTTCAGTTTCTATATTTTCTCAGGATACTCCTGGGCTGGAATGCTGAACAAAATGACAAAAATGAGCAAAAGTTCTGTATTAGTGTCTTTCCCTTTTATATTTTGGCTTCTCTCACTTAGAAAAAAAAAATCAAGGCTCATCCAGTGTCCTAGCTTGTTTTAGTATTTCATTCTTTGTATGTCCAAGTATGATTCCTTTTTATGAATGTACTACATTTGCTTACTTAACTATCATTAGATCTGGGATTGTCTCCCCTTTTTGGACCTTATAGACTACGCTGCCATGAACTTTACATACATGGCTTTGTAGAGAGCCATGCTTTTCCTCATTCTCAGACAGATAGTAGTTACGAGTAGAATTCCTGTGTCCCAGGGTAACTGTTTTTACACTTCGAGAAAGTGCTACACTGTTTGCTGAACGGGTTGCACCGTTTTCCGTTCCCACAAGCAAGTATTAACATTCTAATTTCCCTGAATCCTTGCCAACATTTGTGACTATTTTTTTGGTTCATTGGTGTGAAGTACTATCTGTTTGTAGTTTTGGTTTTCAGTTCTCCGTTAACTAATGATGCTTAACATCTTTTTTCATGTGATTATTGATGTTTGGTGTATCTCCTTTGGATAAATGTCTACTCAAATACGTTTTTCCATTTTTAAAATTGGATCACCTGTCTTTTTGTTAGTTGAAGGAATTCTTTATATGTTCTGGATATAGGTCCCTTCCTGTATAAATATTTTGCAAATATTCTCTTCAAAACAGTAGATTGTCTTTTAATTTTCTTCATGTGACCCGTGAAGAACAAAGATGAGAGTTTTAAGAAAGTCCAAGTAAAAATTTTTACTACTCACATTTTGGTGTCACACTGAACATTTTACCTAACCTAAGATCATGAAGATTTTCTATTTTTGATTCTACAAGTCTCATGATTTAATTTCTGACCTATGATACATTTTTTGACTCAACTCTTCCATATAGTGTGAATTAAAGGTAAAAAGCTTATTTCTTTGCATACGAATATCCACTTGTTCCAGCACTATTTGTTATAAATATCATCCTCCCACTGAATGGTCTTGGCACCACGTTGAAAACAAATTGAATATAAGTGAAAATTCTTTTTGTAGACTCTCAGTTCTATTCCATTCACACACACACACACATATTCACACATACACCCCCCCCACACACACAATCCTTACACCAGTATCACATTGCCTTATCACAAAAGTTTTGTAGTAAGTTCTAAAATTGGGAAATCTAAGTTCTCCACACTTTGTCATTCTTTTCCATGACTGTTTTGGCTACTTTGAGTCCTTTGCATTTATAAATGAATTTTGGAATCAGCATTTTTAACAACTTTGCAAAATATCTAATTATTGGTAGTAGGGGTGGCATAGACTTTATAGTCTTTTGGAGAATATTACCATATTAACAATATGAAATTTTCCAATCCATAAAATTTTCATTTTTTTGTGGCACTGGGGTTTGAGCTCAGGGCTTCATGCTTGCAAAGCAGTCATTCTACTTCTTGAGCCACACTGTAGTCCATTTTTTTCTTTATTTTGCAGATGAGGTATCCCGAACTATTTGTCCAGGGAGGCCTTAAACCATGATCCTCTTGATCTCAGTCTCCCAGGTAGCTAGGATTACAGGGGTGGGCCACAGGTGCCTGGCAAAATCTTTCCACTTTTCCTTCCATTTTCTCTAGTTCCTCTCAACATTTTGTGGGTTTAGCATAAAAGTCTTAAATTAAATTGTTTCTTTAATTTTTTAATTATCTATTGCCACTGTACAAAAGAAGAATTTCAATTTTGGCTACAGGTTTTCCTGCTGAATACATTCATTAATTCTAGCAATTTTAAATGGATTCTTTAGAATCTTTTACATAGAAGATCAGGTGTTCTGCCAGTAAAGCTGGTTTTACATCTTCTTTTCCAATGTAGATGTCTTTTATTTCTTTTCCTTCACTAGTTTTCTTGAGTAGAATCTTCAAGACCATAGTTAGCAGCGAGCAAAGATATCCCTATTTTTGCTGACCTTAAGAACAAAGATTTCATTTCTTCACCCCTGAGTATAATATTAGATGAAGGGCTTTAGGTACTCATTTAATGTCTATATATTATTTCTTTCAACTTTCACATCAGCAATATGAGGAGATTGCTATTAGTATTTCTGTTTCACAGATTAGAAAACTGTCACATAAGTTAGTGCTCATGTCAGAATTTAAATGAGATGGTGTGACACCAGAATCTTCTTTAAGGATGCTTCATACTGTCTGAAAAATTCTAATTAAATTTCAAACTAGAACTGCAGTTAATATTTAAAAAACAGTTTCATGAATTTGCTAAATTATGCATGCATTTTATAATTTAATAATATTTTGATTGCAAATGGTAAGCAGCTGCCTGATTTTCCTGTTTCCAAGTCTTTCAAGTGTTGTAATGACGAATGCAGTAATAGTAATAATAAAAAACCGAGTTTAAAGGTCACAAAATCCATATAGGTTTTAGTTTTCAATCTGAGGGATTAGTCTAATCACAATGGCTCTTCCAGTTTAACTTCCTCTGATTCCATAATACTCAGGAGTCTGAGTCATGAGGAAGGCTTGAGCCCAGGAGTTTAATGCCAGCCTGGGCAACATAATGAAAAAAAGTTAAAAAAAATCCTTGCATTTGACAAAAAATTAGGATTTTAATATTTTAGTTATTCAGACACATCAAGTCCTGCTGACCATTTTGGTCTTTGCTGAGTGAATACTTTTATTCAAAAGAGATCCTGTTATTTTAAGAATCTGTACGTATTCAGAGCATAATGGGGCCAGATTTCCTCCTCGATCATGATCACAAGGCCAGCTTTCTCCATCCTCTGTTAGGCCATGATCCTTCCTTTTTATTTCTTTGATATGAGCTGAAAACTGAAGTACAATGGGAGGAGAAATCTGTACTCTTCTTACATACTTCTTGATCCTAAAATCAAGAAAAAAAACATCCATAGAATGATTTCCCACTGATGTGTCAATTATGCTTTAGAATTACCAATATTCACTTATTATAAGTGAAAATCAACACATTTAGTTCTAGAAAAAATAGTAATTTTTAACTACTAAGTCTGAACTGTCTATTGGGCTGATCTGTTTTTAACCAAATAACTATCCCAGTCAGCCATTATCAATTCCAGTTTTACTTGGTTGAGTGCTGAAAGGACCTGATGGATATGAGGATGGCAAAGCTTTAAACAGTACATTCAGTGAGAAAAGAGGATGGATTTTGTTTTGTAAACAAAAACTTTCAGCAATGTTGAATTCTCCCAGTACAATGGAAGCTTTGGGGGATGGATTAAGAAGCTCATATATCCCATGCTGACCTTAGGCATACTTGAAATAATAAATTATAATTGTTGCATAAGTAAGCTACTAGTTCTTAAAGTATTTCTGAGAGAATGAGGAATACATAAGCTACAATTTCCTTTCTTTTAGTAGAAAATAGCCAAAGTATGGAAAATTTGGTTGCCCTTCTTAAAATTTTACTTACCTCTTTTGAACCAAAATTGAGAAAAGCAAATAGGTCAACAAATGTGAATTAATAATTAAATTGGGGAATGTGAAAAATTTCACAGTTAAAATTAGATTTTTCTTCAAATACACTTTAATAAGAATTTTCAAACTGGAAAACCTAAAATAGGATTCTAAAAAAAAAATTTTAGCAAAAACATTTTCATTTTGGAAAGTAAAGATCTTTATTGTAGTCTTTGGGAAATGTCTAGTACTCCTGATAGAAGGGGAAAAAAATCACAGTGAAAAGGAAATCAAAGCAAGAAAGTAATGTAGTAGGTGACCAGAACAAAAGCAGCTAATTCTGTTATCCACCTCTAACAGGCAGGCTAATCAGTTGTAATTAAGAGGCAAAGTAGCTGTCTAATAAACAGCACTTGTCACCAGTTGTCATCTTAGTGATCAATTCACACCTCCATCACAATGACAGCGACTCTACAGTACTCTAATAACCTGACTCCTAGGAGCAGAGGAGGGTTAGGAAATGGATAATGGATTGTTAGGGCCCTAATGAAGGAGGCTAAGGAGGTGAAACATCTCAGCTGGGAGGCAGGGGGTATTGGGGAGGGGGAAGAGAAGAGCCAAAGTAAACTTTAATTAAGGTTTTGGTTCACTTTCATTCCTTATTTTTGAGTAAAGTTAATTTAAGACATTCATAGAAAAATCTTTTTGGTCAGCTATTACTCTGAGCTTTATTTTCTCTTTGATTAATTATACTTAGAAGCATACTTTCTTCATTTTACCTCATCTCATTTGTTTTCTCTCAATTACTGAAATAAAAATTGTATTATAAGGAAGCTAGAGTAAACATCAAGCCTAGTTTTGCCCATGAACATCAGATAATAAGGACAGTTGTGTTTCGTACATGGCATCATTTGCTGATTTTAAAAGGCAACAGTGTCTTATGTAAATAGGAGAAAATACTAGTAATTTTCACATGTGGTATATAGGCTCAGCCAATTCAACTGTGAAATTCTCGTGCTAGTTTGTAGAGATTCTCCTTTTGATGATTACTATCAATGCATTTCTCATGTTTTAAGTCATTTGTTTCCCAACATTGCCAACCTAAAAAATGAATTAATACAACAGGGACTATGTGTGTATTGCCCAGGAACACATAAAGTTATATGAGTAGCTTCTCTTGCTAAGAACATAGGACATACATACTAGTACTGAATCAGCCTACAAGGAAATTGGACTCATCAGTCAGCCTAATCCTTTGCTTTGGACTGTATCACATCAACATGGTCCTAGACCAGTGAAACTCTATACTGTTTTAGAAATGAATGTCATTGTCTTATTTGATTTTATACTCCAGTATTTCATAATTCCTCACCTTTCATTAATCTAAGAGTGGGGCTTTTTCAAAGGTATGTAGTCATAACTGCATAATAGCATTTTAGCAGAATGCACTGTTTGGTTGAGTCTAACCCACTGCAGCTGCAAATGTAAGCTCATTAACTCAGGATCTTTTTGTAGTTGTTTTAAACAGAAACACAATTCATTATGGACTTACTTTTAAAAATCTTGCTATACAAAAGTTGTAGCTAGAGGACTTGAGATACCTCATAGCTTATGAAAGATTTTAGAACACTAAGACCAGTAATCTTACAATATTTTGGTGTAAAGATGTTAAAATTAATCTTTTTAGATTGAAAATTCATCTTTATTATCCAAGAAGAGATGAAATTATCTTACTATATAAATAGGAGTTATGCCTCAATTTTCTGACTCAGCTTCTCATTGAAGTGACTGGATAAGAACTGTTCATTTGAAAAAGGATTTGAAGCTCAAGAATGACAAGTAGATAAAATATTTTGGTTATTTTTAAATTGGAATGAAATTTGAAAACAAAATTAAAATAATTAATAACATTACAATCTGTACTTCAGAAATCAAAAGTGTTTAATTTTCATTATTCTGAATTTATCAAAATCAGATCCAAAGGCCAAGTGGTAGTGTTTTGATGAGATTCTTTTTTCAATTTGGTTGTTTCAGAATTCCACACGAGTACCACCCAAGCACCTCCTTTATTCCTTTCTCTATAGCCCCTGCTTGAGGAAAGCCATACACAGATGATATTAAAAGGACAAGGTCAACATTTCACCTGCTTTTATTTATTTATTTTTCTTTTGTACTCAACAGATTATTGTCCTCACAATGGCTAACTTGAGGAACATGAGCCCGAGCTTCCTCTTAAGATGTCTTGTTGTGAAATATTAGAATGGCAAAAGGCTAATCTATGCATCCGCAGGCCAGGAGGGACCATTTCAGTAATCAATTCATTGGCTGAAAAAAGAGAAAGAGAGAAAGGCCTGCCCCTTCCTTGTCCAGCTGCAGCAGGCAGGAGCAGGAACATATGCCTGTCTGAAAGAGGAGCAGGGCAAAGCTTCTCAGGAGAAGACACACAAAGAAAGCCAATCTTCTCCACAAAGCGTGGAATGACTTAAACACTCTATTGTATTAAATATGAATGAGTCCTCATTGTGGAGCACAGTGTGTGGGGATCCGTGGTGTCTTCCCATTAGCCCACATGATTAACCAGATTACACGGGAAGCCGCTAAGGTAAATAAGGCCAGCCTTCTGTCACTTCCTCCCCCAGGCTTGACCAACAAGGGGCCCAAGAGCTCGCCCCTTTGTAGCCAACTGGGCGGAAAGAAGAAATAACCATGAATGTCATGCTTGGTAATTAAAAAAAGAGAGACGGACAGAGAGAGAAGGAGAAAGGATGTTGTCTCTGGGGACCATCTATGAGAAACAGTGTGAAAACATCTTTCTGATCAACTAACATGTCAGCATTGTTCCCTTTTGACCACATAGGACTAATCTAACCCTCCCCTAACAGGGTCCTATATCCCCTTTGTGGTCCAGGAGACAAAAACGTTCACAAAACATGAATTAAAGCTGCCTGACTCTGCTCATTAAGGGTGAGAAGCGATCATTCTATGCCTACAAATCTGCCTGCCTGTTAACCCAGCTTCCATCTCTCTCTGTGTGGGTCTCTTTCCTGCCTTCTACATCCCTGTTTCTTCTTGTGAACAGATAAACACCATACTTAATTGGCTTATGGAAATTTGCACTAAAGTTATAATTCTCATAGTGGCTAGAGCTTTAAGAAAAGGCAAGGAAATGGGAGTCACTCCAAATTGTACTGATGAGAAAAGTGTGTATTACCTGAATTCTGACCTGGGAATTTAAATAGCTGACTATAAAATGCCTTCTGGACAATGTTTTAGCTTGATATAATATAAAAGCTAATATTTTCTGGTTCTTATATTTGAAGTGCTGTCTTTCTGAACATTAGTCATTACATAGTTAGCAGATAAAGCTTAGATTTCTGCCATTAAAAAAAAGTCTTGATGATAAAAAGATAAAAAACAACCATAAACATGGTGAAAAGTGGAGTATTTGGTGAATTGTAGCACAAAGTTGTAAAAAATAAGGATTATTTGGTAAAGTAAAAATTTAAAATTAAAGCTTATTTTATTTATTTATTTTTATTTTATTTTTGGCAGTGTTGAGGCTTGAACTTAGAGCCTCACACTTGCTAGGCTGGTGCTCTACCCCTTAAGCCATTCTACCAGCCCTTTTTATGTTGGTTATTTTTGAGGTAGGGTCTTTCTTTATACCCAAACTGGCCTTAAACTGTGATCCTCCTGCTCTCTGCCTCCCAAGTAGCTAGGATTATAAACATTAGCCATCATGGCAACCTAAAGCATATTTTAAGCAAGTATGAAGGCTAGGTGTTAAGCCCTAACAAGCATAATCCATTCACAAAACTTTTAAACGTAGCTTTATGAGAAGTAACTATTATTTTCTTTATATATGAAATGTTTATCTGCCTTGGTTATTAATCACTGAAGATACAATAAATATTTTTCCAAATTTATTTACTGACGTATTTCTTCTTTAGAAAATTTGTTAACAGATGAGTGCACATAACAAAAACCTCAAAGTGGTTTCCAAGCTTCACTTGAGAATAGTATAAAATATACTACTAATTTCAAGTATTTCTAAAGACTTTAGAGATTTTAGCCTTGCCTATGTTGATTTTAATTATGAGATATAATCACTCTTATTTTTTACCAAACTTTTTCCCTAGTCATAAAATTATGGTGTAGAGAGATAGTTGTGCCAAAAATTATGGTGTAGAGAAATAGTTGTGCCAAACACTGATTACAAAATTCTACTTTAGGAAAGAATTTCTAATGTTCTAACAAATCAGGCAAATGTCAAATTAGTAATTATGAGAGAAATATACTAATTAAGCAAATGCAATTAAAGGATTTTTGTTATTAGTTGAATATTTTGCCAATGCAAAATTGGTGAATTTCAGACAAGGTGGGGTGGCCTTAGACCTAAAGGATTTTGTTTATTGACTCCCAAAGCTTATTCAGTTTCTCCTACCACACTGTGAAGAATCGCTTTTACATGGCATGAGGATTTCATTGGAGGCAGGCAATGAACTGGTGAAGGCCAAGGTCTTTGTGAACTGTAAATGATGTCCTTTCTCTCTGAAATGCACATTGTAGAGCTTTGTTTTGTGGCTGCCATTCTGCTTTAAGTTCTTTCTCATCTGTTTTATCTTGTGTTGCTTCTTTCTAACCTTTAAAAGTTTTTCAGGTTGACTATTATTTTTGGCGTAGTGTTAAAACCTCTTTTTCAGCTAGTTAGTGAATCATCTAATACTAACTGTGATATTAGCATTTTTGTGTGTGTGTGTATGTGATTCTTTTGAGTGTCCTCAACATATGTGACTATCCAATTGGTCTGATTTTTTTCCTCCAATTCTGATTGTGAAAAAAAATCTACAATTTGAACAAATTCTAAAATGCACATTTCCAAGAAAGGAATTTTTTTCAGAATTAAGGGGAAAAATAAAGTATCAAAATGCTCAGTTTAGTGTCAATCAGTTTCTCAGAAGTTGTGATGCTTGTGACTTCACTCTTGTCTCTTGAGTTCCATTTTTCCTGGAAAGTGACTTAGTGATAAGTAGCTTGGTTATCATCCCTCTATCACTGAGTGAGACAGGTGAAAATCTCTTTCTTGGTTTGCACAGTTGTTTGAAATGAGGTTTGAATAATGAATGAGATGTTTTCAATATCCAATTTCATATATTCGTTTGGATATGCAGAAATAAAAAAACAAAATGATAAACTGCGATATTTCTATATGTCGTTCATGTTTAATACACTTTTTGATTTCCAGTTATATCACCAATGGCATAAAAATTCATGTGTTATTAAAACATTTTTCAGTCCTTATGGAACCTTTCATTCTCTACGATTCTGAAAACTTGTTTTATATTCATAGCTAGGATTCAAGTAATTTATCAGGTAAGGAATTCTTCTTTTAGGTTACCTTAATTTATTTATAGTAAACAATGATAAACAAATTTCCAATAAGGAAATTATGTTAAAGACCTAAAATTAAGCATAATGATTTTAATCAAATTTTGCTTCAACTCTGCAAGGCTATTCTGTTCAGGATACTGGCTGGATTTTCTCCAGAGACAGTGTGACAATTGTGTGTTTTGTGTGTAGGCCTCTTTTCAGATGGTTAATTCAGAACAAGCCCATCTGAAGTTTGGTTTCTGAACACCGGTTTCACATACTCCTGTGAAATGCGAGCCGTGGTCATGAGAACATGGTATGAAATCAGTCAAAGCTAAATTTCTAATAGAATAAGGGGCTTAAAATAATAGTTCCTTTTTTGTGGTAATATTTAAACAGTGTACATTTTTCAACAACCACAGTAGGGAAAATCTTAAGGTAAGACCACATAGGAATTTAATTGAAATTTAAAAATCTTACACCTAAGTTTAGTGGCTGAAAAGTCAATTTTTCAGGAGTATTTAACTTAATGACATAAGTTGTTTAGCTTCATTTACATAAGTCTTGGGCTTGTTTCATTGATTATACTTTAACATTTAAATTAAGAGATGAAATCGTGAAGCATTAAAATTACTTCCCTGGAGTACATAACGTATCTTGTCTTTGACCTGGATATGAGCTAACATGCTGGTATGTAACTGGCTATAACCTGAGAACATTTTTACTAGAACTTCTTTTATTCTGTTACCTTCCCACAATCATTATTTATTCCTATAAATATAAAATTTCAAACTGCTAGCATACAATAATAGCATAACAACTGAAATCAAAATAAAATTTAAAAACGTGATTCCATACTAACAATTATTTTTATTTTTATGATTTTACAAAAAATGTATGTGACTCCATGATGAGTTGATCACATAATTTTATATCTCCTGATTAGGGAATAAATATAATATTACATTCAGTTTTTATTCCTTTAATGTAAATTAGCATGTTATATACACAGACTTTAATGTTTTGGATTTTAGTTAATATTCTAGTAAAACTAATATCTAGTAAGATATTCGCATAGTGTTCTATGGTTATACGTTAAGTTTTTCCACTTTCTTTGGGGTTTTGTTTTATTTTTGCAGTACTGGTGTTTGATCTCAGGGCCTCCAGCTTGCTAGGTAGGTGCTCTACCACTTGAGCCCCACAATGTGCTATTTCTTGAATTCTGATAATCCTCTGATAAATGTGGTGAAAATAGCATTTCTTTCTGTGAAATTATTTTTCCAGAAAATGCCTAGAGAGCCAATTGCAGCCTATTTAGAAGAATCTGATTCTTCCCTGGATGCAGTAAGACTATTATGAGTTTTACATGGTGAATGAATATCTCTTCATGAAAAACAAATTTTATGTCCCATGTTGGGATTTACATTATTTAATGAATTCTTTGGTAACTTTTACATTCTCTTCCAACTTTCTATAAATTCTGTAATTCGAAAGTGCCTATAAGAAAAAAAATACTCAACTAGTCTCCTTTTCTGTCTTAATTACTACTTCAAGTTCATTTTAAACTATAGTTTGTTCAAACTTTTCTGGTTTTCTTAATCAAAGAAAAATATTAAATAATTCCAGTCTTGAGACAAAGTTTCCCAGAACATATTTCTTAATGTTTTTCCCCAAAAGGTCTTTTCTAAGTGTGTTTTATGAATGTCCTTTTAATAGTTATGCTGTGATAACAATATGATAAAATATCAACAGTTCTATGATCCTTAAAACACCTGCCATATAAAAACATGATTTTAAACAAGGTTTTTAATGAGTGTTTTTAAGAGTGGAATAGTATTTAGTCCAAAGTAAAATGACATGAATATTTCATGAAGGGATACGTGAAGTATGCTTATATTTTTGTGACTCATTGATCCATCCTTCTCAAGTCCCTAGAAACATGAGTTAACTGTTACTTGGATTAGCGTTAATATGTGGCAAAGGCAGAACAACAGATCTAGTACATTTTTCTATTTATATTTAAGAGCCACCAAAGTAGTTTATATTTGGTATTATAAGCATTATTACACAGTTATACATCACAATAATCCTATGACATAGTCACTATTACTCTCCCCACTTTATAAATACAAAATAAAAAATATCTTAGAAAGAGCCATTTGCCAGAGGTCACACAGTCAGTGATGAGCCTAGGACAGTGGAATAAACTTTGTCTTAAGATTCTGCCTTGGACTAGAGTGAAAAGGTTGTAACAGACCAAGTTCTGATCAAGAACAGCTACAGAAGATGGCAAAAACCACCTGTGAGAGAATATGGAAGGGTTGCCAAAGCAGGTCAGATTTAAGGGAACAAGATACCAGAGGAAAGGAAAATCTGTCCAGGAGGCCCATATTGTACGCAGCACTTCTCCATTCTGAATATTGTCCTGGTCGTTGGCACGGTCCAGGGAGTGGATGTGCTGAGAAGCCACACAGAGGGTAACTGTTTAGAGACAGCAGATGTAGAGGGCTCTCAAGAGCAGCAGTAAGAGTTCTAGGCTGTCAAGACACAAAGGGTCATGGTGCCTGAAAGAAAGCAGGTACAGAAAGGACAACTAAAATAAAACTTTCCTCTTTTAACTTGTTTTTGTAGAGCATTTTGTCTCAATGACGGGGAGTTGACTGACCCAAACCTCTAACTCTAATCCATAACATTTTCTCAATTACTCAAACTTAGAATACTTGGAATACTTGAAAAGTAGGTTCATATTTTTTAACCCTATTGACAAAAACCCCTTCTAATTAAAGCTCAATATATACATATATATTCTGTTCTTCCCTTCTAGAATATATAATCAAAATACTATATTCAAAACTAATTAGACTTTTTTTACTCCATATAGAGATAGATAATACATATATAGTTATTAATGCATTCAAAATATATTGATTTTTTTAACTTGTGGTTGGTAAAGGAATGAAAAGTAACAGTCTCCCTATGGTAACAATTCTTTTTTTATTCTCAAGTCTTATTTTGGAATTGAAAAAAAGAGCTCAACATTGATTGTATTTTAAAATTTGTACTGTAAACATTTATTTTCACATTGGCAGACACAGTTTCCTAAAAGAATAAAGAAATGTTGACTTCAAGGAAGTATGGAACAGAAATGATAAAATTAATTTACATCAAAATATTTCTCTCATAATGAATACAAACTAACTCAGGAGTGCAACTCATTTGCTATCCCTGGTCTACTGATTAATACCCAATTCCTTAGTTTAGAATTTTTGGTTTCAATATCTTTTTCTACAGCAGACCAGAACTTGCCTGTTCTTTGAATACTCTTTCCAACGTCTTATATGTCTTGCAAAACTCATGGTCATCCTCAAATATCAAAGTCAAATAACTCCATGCCTCTGAAATATGTTTTGATTTTTCCATGACATTTGATTGTATTATCTTCAGTATAATTCTGAAAGCTTGCTTCACCCTTTACATGCTGTATGTGTTCATATGATTGTAGGGTAATTATTTGATTTTATTCATCTGTCTACTTGTCCATGAGGTCTTCAAACCATGCATTTGTCATCTTCATCTTTCTTTTTTGAGTACCTTGCAGTACCTGGAACAACGGGTATATTCAGTGGATATTTTATAGTCAAGATCTGTAAAACATTCAGTGAGGGTTTTGACCATTTAAATTTCACATGGTTATAGTTGGAAAAAAAAAAGGATTCTTGAAGTATTTTAATATCTTGTTTGAACTGCTAGCTAACCGATGGAGCCAAATCACCTGACTCATACCCAGGTTCAAGTAGCTTCCTGCTATGTCTTGTTTTTTCCTTATGATCTTTCTATTCATTTCTAGTATTTCCTTTTATAATCATTTTTAGGGATAGGATTTTATAAGGCTCTTATCTAGTTAGATATGTGGGATTTTAAGAAGAAAAATATTTGTACCTAATCAACTATCTAAGGACTCTTGGCTATATGAGATTAGGATATCTATTTACTCTTCTTTCTTTTAGCTGCTGAATATCAACTGTCTGGTATAAAAGCTGGCATATGATTACATTTTTAATGCATAATTTTGAAATTGATATTCAAATAAATGGATAGGAAGCATATATTGAGAGTCTTTGTATTACTGATAAGTCTATTCAAAAAGAAGTTTATAATTAGATTTTGTACTGCTGCTTTCATTTGTCTCTAATTATTACCATTGGACCCAGATTTTGATGTTTCAATACATAGAGTAAGGAAAAGGGTATGTCTCCCATTATCAGGAGAGAGAGAGAGAGAGAGAGAAGAGATATTCATTACTATAAACAACACTTTGGTGAATAAAATGTAGGATTTATAACAACAGCAACAATAATGATAATATTCACATATATTAAGCACTTCTAATTGTATTACATGTATTCTTTTGTTAAGTGATGGCCTTTGAAATTACTATTGTTATATATATATTTAAATATAAGGAAGTAGAAACAGAGCAGAACAGTACTTCCTAAAGTCATGAATCTAGTAAGCAAAAACCTGGGAATGAAATAGAGACCTATTTCACTTGACAATTCTACCTACACCCTGCACATTTTATGCTTGCTACCAGGGATTTCAAGATACACAGTTCAGACCAGGGAATAATTCTAAAATGTTAAGCAGATCTCTTTACTGCCGAACTTCTTTAGCCTTAATATGCTAAAATGTATTGTAAGTGTCCATTGGGGAGATAATGTGTTACATTTATTAAATCTATTTATTTTGAACACAGAAACTTTTATTCCATACACAATCCGTACTATACATGAATAGTAGTATTCCATGGAATAATAAGGGTTTAACGATATGTTTTTGGAAAAGCTGTTTGAAAGGTTTAAAAATGTCCACTCCTTTCATTCCAATATGCAACCATCTAGTCACAGGGTACAGACCAAGAATAAATGCAGCACAGAAATATACCTGATTGAAATTGGCTATGCATTCTGAAAAAGAATATGAGTGTGAATAGCACATTCTCTTCAGGCAACTCAACATAAGCTCAGGTACAGGAACTAGCAAATTATTTAGGACAGCATTTATTTTGCCAAATTTTATAGACTGTTTGATAGGCTTTGCAGTCCATATATGCTTTAATTGCATTTTCTCAAGAACTCTGTGAGATTAAAATTATTCTTCTCCTTATTTCATAGATGGGGAAGATGAGGCTTAAAGCCACCATTTTGCTTTCTTACCTCTCTTACTTTCATATAGACAGTAAGTAATAAAGAGGTAACTCAAGACCAACTCAGTATTTCCAAATTACCATAATTTAGAAATTACAAACTTTTCACCTTTTGGAGTGGCTGGAGAACATACTGGGAGTTTCTTCCTCTTCCAGCTCAAGGAGAAAAATCAGAGGATTGTTCTCTTAGCATTCATCCTTTTTTCTTCATTAGCTCTATCTTTCCCAGTCATGCTTTAATTTTTTCCTTTCTTTCCTTTGTCCTATGTACTGTACAATAAACCCCTCGACGTACCAAGACTTTTGCACCTTCCTGTAGGCCAAGTCCTAGTTCACCAACTGCTATTCCATCACCCCTAGAATTTGTAGCCCATGGATATTTTATGACATGGCCATGGAATGTTTCTTCCAATGCCTGAGAGTTGTTTGGTGTTTCTTTCTCACAGGTCAGCTGTTAAATTTGTACTGTACATTTATCAGGGATGCTCTAAATAGCACTAAAGCTGACAAGGAACAAGCAGGGGCTGACAGCTTCACTCCAGTTACATCTGATTAAAGCCTGCCACGGCCCGAGGGCCCAGTTTCTAAACAAGGGCCACTCAAATTCGACCAGAACAATTCCAGCCTGCATCTTTTACACCCGCTACCATGGAAATGTCTGAGTCCTGCACTGGTGGGGAATGAAATCCAGCAGTCTAATCACATAACTAATAAAATTAAGGCATATACTAATTCGCTCAAGTGTACAGGTGCATTATGTACACAAATAAAGACTGCATATAAACTTACAGACATGCCTGTATTCCTAATGATGCCCCTTAATGATTATTACTAACTATTATGATGCTGAGTAATTGGTGCACAAGAATACATAATAATAATAGACCTTACATTTGCATATCACCTTTAAAATTCCAAAATGTTTTCACATCTGTTATCTCATTTGAGACAAGGTAAGAACAGAAACCCAGGTTTATAGGCAAGGAGATGAGAATACCTCAAGTTTTTCCACAGTTTAAAGAGCTGTTGCATGGCAGAGATGGTATTTATGTTTTTCAATTTCCTACCCATGTTTTTATTATGAACCTGTTGCATTTATTTGTAATTACAGATGTAGTCACTTTCTGCACTACGGAATCCACATTTCTTATGGGTTATGCCAAAGAAATGATCTGCTCATGGACCTGCTATGGCATCCTGAGATTCTAAATTCTTCAAGTTTAGGGTCTGTGTCCCACTTATAATCTTCGTGTTCTCACTTCTGGTATAAACACAATTAATGTATAGCTGTTTAGGTGAACCGGAATGAAGGATGCATTTTTAAAAGTAATTATATAAATCATTATTTTGCAAAATTAGAGAATTAAATAACTGACTGAATAGGCAAGTTATTTTGCTGTAAAAATCAGAGAGCATAATCCAGAATGGTAGAAGATATTTACACATGGGTATCTATCAGAGTTTATATCCAGAATCCATAGCTCATCATGAAAAGAGGGAAAGAACACAATTTTTAAAATTAACAAAGGACTTGAACAGACATTTCTCCAGAGAAGACACACTAATGGCTGTAAACACATATATCATTAGTTATTAGAAAAATGCAAATCAAAATCACAACTTCACACAACTTCACATGCACTAAAATATTTAAAGTACACAAAACTAAAAACATGGGAAACTAAACAGCTCTTAGGAGGATGTAGGAAAGTAAGAGCACTTTGCATTGCTGGTAGGCTTAGAAAATGAAGCCACTACTGGAAAAACAGTTTAGTGGGTTTTTTTTTTTTCCAAAAGCTAAGCATGCAAGTACCATATCACAGCAGAAACTATGTATGTCCTCAAAAGAATGGAAAGGAGGTGTTCAAATGGATACTTGTATTCCAGTGTGCATGGTAGCATTATTCACAGTAGACAAAACATGTAAATAACCCTATGGGAATAGGTACAAAACCCAAAACATGAAAGTGTTTGATGTCCCCACTCCAGAGGAACTAATACAGAAACCTTAAAGCAACAGAGTTCAACACAAGAAGTGGATCAGGAACCAGTGTAAAGATCAGTTAGAGATGAATCAACTTGGGATGTAACACATTTGTACAGGAAAGCAATGCTAGGAATCTCTCTGTACAGCTATCCTTAACTCAGCTAGCAAAAACGCTTTGTCTTCCTTATTATGTTTATGTCTTCTCTTAAACAAAATTAGAGATAAGGGCAGAACAGATTCTGCCTGCAAGTGGTGGGGGAGGGAGAAGAGGGTAGGGTAGAGGGCCAGGGGGGGAGAAAATGACCCAAACAATGTATGCACATGTGAATAAGTGAACAATAAAAAATATGAATGGATTAAAAATGTGTCATGCATATACAGTGGGATATTATTCAGCCTTGAAAGGAATAAAATCCTGACCTGTGTTACAGTATAGATGAATGCTGAAATATGCCTAGTGAAACGAACTAGATACAAAAGAGCAAATATTGTGTCATTCCATTTAATGGAAAGTCTAGAGTAGAATAAGCATTCTTTTTTCAGTGCTAGGCATAAATTTGTCACAGTTCCTTCAGCCTATCTTTCTTTGATTTTTACCCAAATAAATGAATAAAAAGGAGTTTGTTCAGATAACAGAGTTTAGGAGAAGACATGCAAGGGAATAAGAGGTTAAGATTCAATGAGAGTTTAATTTCATGTAATGATCTGAACATATGTTCCAAAAAAATTACTTATGCCCATAGAGTAGGCTACAATATATTTTATAAAATATAATGCAAAATAATAACAATTGGAATTTGTAGTAAAATATAATGTGGAGCTAAAATAAGTTTTTAGTTTCTTATGTAAGCTTAAAATTCAGAGCCAAATTTATCCTAAAGGAAAAGCTGAAAACTTTACACAAAGTAGTTGAACATTTTAGACAATTAATAAAATTACACATTTAAACCCTACATTTATTTTAGTAGTGAATTTTAAGTTTTTCTGCTATAAAATATTCTCAGGTAAAGCAAATATCTAAACTCAAATAATGGACTTTCTTTACTGTATACATTTCAATGTCATTCCCTATAAATTCTTACTTGGTGTGATAAACCCATAACTCACCTGCTAAAATGCTTAAATTCAGTTAAGCAGTGAAACAAAAACAGGCAAAAATTATTTCACGCCATCCACTGGTTAGTCTAGTTTTCACTTTTAAATTAGTTGTTTTTGTTTTTCTTTTGGCAGTACTGGAGTTTACAGGTGCTCTACCTCTTGAACCATATCCTCAGCCTTTTACTGATTGAGTTATTTTTCAGATGGGGTCCTTCATTTTTACCAGTGGCCTGCCTTAAACCATAATCATCCTACCTACAACTCCTGCTTAGCATGCACCACCACACCAGGCTGTTCTTTGAGATAAGGTCTCACTAACTTTTCCCTGAGCTGTCCCTGAATGGCGGTCCTCCTGATTTCCATGTGAGCCATCTCACTTGGTGGAATTAGTTTATCTATCTTTGAAAAAATTTTTTTTTAATAAAAAGCCTTCAAGTTTAGATTTGTATTTCAGTCAACGTTTACATTAATCATTTGTGTTTCTAGTTCCTTGTGTAAAGGATTCTTCCTTCAGTGTAAAGAGATTTTCAATGAATAAGCAGATGTACCTCAATTTACAATGAGTTACTTCCTAATAAATTCATTGTAAACTGAAAACATTGTAACTTAAAAATGTACTTCATCTGCCCAACCATAGGGAGACACTGTTGGACACATAGCACCTGCAGAATGGATGGCTTAGTTGGACCACATATCAGTAGTCCAGGAAAAGATCCAAATTCAAAATCTGAAGTACAGTTTCTATTAAATGTGCCAAAAATCTGTCAGAAATCATAGGTCCAACCATTGTGTCAATCCCTGTAGAACTTCTGGCACTTTAACTCTCATTTTCCTCTTAGGAATTCTGGACCAACTTTGCAGGGAGCCAAGAATTTCAATTCTGGAATATTCAGCTTCTTTAGTTGGTGGCTGTTTTCCAAGCACTGAGATACCTCATGGTCATTCACCCCTTAGAAGGGGTGTTTAGGAGTGGGGTCATACATCAATCATTAACTTCTCTCAGCTTGATTCTATTTGGTGAGGTCACTTAATCATTCTCTTCTAAAATGTACATGATTTTCCAATGTCCACACAAGGTGTACAATTATTTTTAAGTGTTTAACGAAAATCATTAGAACTTCTTTTTTTACTGTTTTAACCAGAAGCCATTCATTAAACTGGCCTACCACATTTTTCCCTTTAACTCTGTCTTATTCATTAGCTCTTGAGGCCTGATTCTCAAAAATGATGAACAAAATTCTCCCTATAATCCTTAGAAGAGCATGACTTACTACTGTACATATAAAACATGTTTGAAAAGAGAAATTATGGCTTGTGGCTTGAGAATGATGCCAAACATAACTATAATATGCCAAAGAAAAATACGATGCTTTCCTTTGCTTTTAACTGGGGGATTATTATAAGATATATTTAAAGTGAAATTTCTTTAATTTGCTTTTAATTAAAAACTTTAGAAAACTGTAATCAAGATATTTCCATGAATATACTAAAGAATTATATTTACAAATATAAAGGTAATATCTTGAAAAAAGTTTTTTTCTCTAAATGTGTCAAAATCCATAGCTACTTTGTAGGTCATTATTATTGCAGTTTGTGTAAAACACAAACAGTGTTTTTAAAAAAACATTTTGAAATACCTACTCAATTTCATTTTAGGCCTTTTTAAATTCATTTGTTCATTCACTCCTTTGATTAATATTGGGGGAGTCAATTGGCAAGTGCTAAGCTAGATTCTGTACTAGGTTTTTATGTAACAAAAAACAATAAGATGCCTACAGAAACCTGGAGATCAAGTAGGGAGAAGAAAGCTCACTAAATGCTTTTGGATGTGGACCCATCATAAGCCAAGTGCTACATGAGATCAGAGTTGATTAACTGACCTTCCTGGAGAACAGTGAAGGTGATGGGCTTCCATGGGCAGCTGGTGTTCCAGCTGGACCAGTAGAGCTGGAAGAGAAGTGAATTTCAGATGGAGGGTCTAGGATGGAGTGAGATTTCGTGAATACTAGGAGTTTGACAAAAGAGCACAAGAAGCTGGAGACAAGGCTGGGATAAGAGGCTGGAAACCTAACATGGAGGGAGGATAAAGACTAGCATGTGTAGTTTGTAAATAGAGATAAGTCTTGAGAGTTCTCTTCAGCTCTTGAACCATTATATATCCATGTGCAAGCTAGAGAGCCTAATTAATGAGCACTGATACCCTCTCAGAAGTAAGCTGTTATAAGCCCCTAGTGATGAGTCCAAGGAGCCTGCAACCTTTACTTAATAGGAGGAGTCTTTTCTCTTTCCAGTGCTTGTATACAGCATTGTTCTGAAAAAGCTGAGTCCAGACCTCTGCAGTGCAGTTTTTAAAAGCAAACAAGAAATAATAGATTGAGGTGATGGCGATTCCCTAGGGCAAGGAGTTGTGAACTGGCACAGGGCATGGGGACATGAGATAAACAGACCCAGAATCTAGAGCAAGCAAGCTACAAACATCTAATCATAAGGGCTGCAAATTTTTCTTAGTCACTCAGAGGTTGCATTTCTGATACTGAACAAGGGGCACTTCCCAAGACACATAGAAGCCAGAGCTATGGTACTGGGATTTTGCAAAATGAAATTGCTGACTGACAAGATAGGAGGCTAGGCATGCTCAACTCTGTCTCCTAGATGAGGGGAAATAAGGAAAGTTAAGCTGACAGGGATGCAGGGAAATAGAGAGCTGATGGTTGGTATTGCGGACTTGGAATGGAATGCACATAGGTGAGGTGGAACTTGTGAATCCTGCAGTTGTTGAAGATACCTCTGGATTCTAATCTAGGTCCCTGAAGTCTTGTTCTCTTCCTCAGATTCTACTCACTGCTTGGAGACCTTCGGTTCCACCAGGCTTTCAAGGTCATTTTAGGTCATATCCTAGAGTTTTGTGCCTACATACTAAAAAACAGCTTGAGCAGATTTTAGGAACAGGGAAGTCATCATTTTATGATCCAATTTCATTTCCTTTTCTGAACCAAGAGAGTTGGACTTGATAATATTGGATGGCATTTCAGAAATAATATCCTATGTCTACAACACATACCATGAAAGAAACAATGAAAATTGGGAAAGGTAAAATTTAATCTTAGTTGTACCTTTAATTAACTACATTTCTATAAATGTCTACGTTATTAATTGCTTTATTTTTTAAACAGTTAATCATACCTGCATCTATTCTGATATGTTTATTTAACTATACATGGGAAGAATTTCAGATGATACAATGTTGAAGTTTCTTCCTTCTAGTTTCATTAATTAAGTACAAATCAGAGTGAAAATGAATACTCTATTAGATTTGGCCCACCACAGCACAAACAAATGAACAACCCTTGAGAGGCTGAGCGTCAAAGTGACCAAGGTTGACACAAGACTGATCATCTCCTTTCAGAAATCTCCCAAAACGCAGATCCACAGTAGCCAGGCAGAGGCCAGCCCTTCCTCACTAATGCAGCTCCCAGGGCAGTTCATAACAGCTAATAAATACACTTCAGAAATATGCATAACCAGACTCTTTAGCTGTGACCCTTAAAAAAACATATCCACGGCCAGAATCCTTTGCTTTCATAATGGTTTTGTGTTGTAATCAACTGGACCATTGTTCTGGACCACCAGATAGCCTGTTGGAGGCAGGCTGGCTAGGAATTTTGTCCAGAATACAATAAAAAAAATCTGTGTCAGATACTGTGGCAGACAGTGTGCAAGAAAAAAATTACATATTATTTCTTTCCAGCTTTTCAGTAGCTCTGAAATGTAGGTATTATTGTGCCCACTATACAGATGAGAAAATATTGAGTTCTAATAGATGGAAGATTTTGTCAAGGGTATGTAACTACCACTGCCACAGGGTACAATGTATGTAATGCAGTTTTATGAAATGAAAAGTAATGGCCACCTAAGTGGATGCAAATATGTGTGTGTGTGTGTGTGTGTGTGTGTCTTACTGAACCATGAATATGTAATAATGTGGATTCAATAAGCATAAATAGCTACTCTTTTCTTCTAAGTAAAAAAGAACTAGTTGCTGTCTTGGAAAAGGACTCCTTCTGATAGAATTAAATTGAAGGAAAAGTTCACTTATAACAAATCTACATATAAATATTATTAACCAAGGTAATGTCCACAAATTGAACAGTCAAACCACAAAGGAAGCATTCTTTTAAAGGAAAAAGCAATGTAAGTTTGTTTTGCAAGTCATTTTCAAAGGATACCAACTGAAGGCTCCTCCATTCTCCTGAAAATAATTTCCTGGGCAGTTATGTTTTCATTGCTTAGAGTGTAGTTATCTAAGCCAAGTACAAGTCTATCTGTCTACTTACTGCCTACTCATCTTTCTTTCCTCTAAATTTATGTGCAACTATCCGTCTCCTTCATCTACAAGGTCCTAGGACATTTAGGTAGCCAATCTGCCCTTAAATATGTCTCTAAGGAAATGGTGCTAATTAGTATTGGAATTTACAGCCTTCCATTTTATTGACTTGTCCTACTTTCTTTGATAATTAACTAATGAGTAAAGTAATGAGCTATGTTAGTCAGTCATGCTGTTCAATTAAATGGCAAATCAATTATTGAAAATAGTTTCGGACAGCTCTAATATTGGCATGATGTGTGTATGTGTGTGCATATTTAATGCACGTGTAATTATGTCCTAGATATTACAAAGTCAGTCTATGTGAAGATGGTGTGATTGAAAAGGTCTTTTTGACTGCAGTGCAAATATGATCAGGTATCAAAATGGAAACAAGTCATTATTGCCTATGGCCTTGTACAGTTTGCAATTCTTATTCAACCAAGACATCACTGATTCCTTGGGTGTATATGAAATACCTTGCAAAGCAATATCTAGTGGGTAAGTAATAAGAGAGATGGCAAAAAATAGAAATAAACATTTTTCACTTAAAAATACCTATGATGGCATGATTAGAGTGAAGATATATCTAGTTGTGATTTAACTTTTTTCTTTATAATCTTAGGTCCTTTATGTAAGATGTTTTTTCTTGTTTCCTTAACTGTATTGGTGACCTACCAATATAGTTAGACAATTCTGACTGAAACACAGCATATAAATATGTCTTGGGCAGGGAAGCATAATTCAATCTTACTAAGAGAGAAGAACATGGCAATGTATGTATGCATGTTGAGTAGAGTAAAAGCCCGATTGGCTTTAGAATGTCCTTGGAGGACATACAAGGTGACAGATATTTATCAGCCCTCCTCTCAACCACACTGATATCCAAAATATCCTTTGATATTTTCAGTTTTTGCCTTAGTACTTTAAGAGGCCCCTGTTACCTGTGCACCTTCTCTTTGCCTTACACTATGCTGGTAGTTGACTGTGGATGTTAGATAGTACACTCTATATAATCTTTCCACCTGCTCTTGACCTTGTAGTAAGCTGACATTTTTGACTTAACGTAACTAGTTCAGCTTACTGTACTGCTGACCATTTTTAAAAACATAACATGGCTCAGATCATGAATCATCAAGGATGTCATTTATAAAACTGTAGCTTATATGAACTCTTAATAACCCACCACTATTTTTTTAGGTAGGATCTTTAAAAAGGTTATGAGCAATATAGCAGATGATACCACTTACCTAGACTGTGATTTTAGAGTTAGCATCCTTAATGATATCTTCTTTCAGAGTCAACTGGATTGAAGGTTCAAATGATAAAAAAAATATTTTGTTAGCATGTGAAAATGTACTTTGCACCTTCAAAATATCTCCAGATTCTTTGAAGTTTAAATAGGTTTTATCCACTAAACTGCAATCTACAATCTTAACCTTCAAAAGTGATTAGGCTCTGTGATAGCAGTAACAAAGCAAAACAAATCAAAGCCAGTCAAAAAAGGCAACATGAAGTTTTCATTTCTAAACAGTTCTAATCCTGTGTTTGTATTCTTGCCTGAAAGGAGACAAGGAATACAAACATTCCCATATGAACTAAATTAGCATTTACATATGAACTACATTAGAAATATGAGCTCCATAAGGAATAATTAGCACTGTCCTCCGTTATGTGAAGGCAAACAAAATTAAATAAGAACAATTTCAAAGGCAAGTTTTGTTTTGCCTCTTCATCTAAGCTGGTTTCATCAATGATAATGACTGAAAATAAATCCACTCCATCTAAAGTAATGGATGACCTACCATATTGTGTGAAATGCCATTACTGACTTAGTAAATAATAAAACCAATGAGACGACGTCACTCACCAGTCCTTGACATGGTTACTTGGTAGTAACCAAGTGTCAAGGTAGCAAATTTGATCCAATCAGAAAGCACAGAAAGATTTAATACTACAAAAATAAAACAGGAAGACACCATAAAAGTCATTGAAACTCTAAGAATCACATAATACATGTTTTGTGTATTAACAACATCGCTTGTTGATGTTGTTACTATGATTGTTAGTTTATGCTCACAAAGAACAAAGACTGATTTCCCTCTACAATATGGAACTGATCCTCAAGAAATAAGAGAGATTAAAACATCAACTGGAATCAGCCTGGTGTCATAGATGTGCTTCAGCCACTAAACAGGGCTATGGTTTATGAGTGCCTCCCCTAATGAGCTAAACTCCAGTGACCATAAAACTGAAATATAATTATGACATTAAAGATGCCTATATTTGAACTTAATTATTAATTAATTTAATGAGAGGAGAGGAGGCTGTAAAATTGCTAATTAAATGGTTCTGTAAAACTGCAGACGGTGGAGGATTTACCAAATGATAAATCCCACAACAGTGTTTTTGTGGTATCAATATCCTATTAATATACAGTATGCCAGAGGTACTGTCTAGAAGGTGGTCATTAACTGGTGCAAGTGTGCAGCATGGTGTGACCTAAAATTCTAAATGACAGCAACCTTGAAGGAACTTCAGCCCTTCTGTTTAGTGTAGGTACAGGAATCTGTGAAATGAACTAAGAGGTCAGAGCCCAACTGATCTGGTTGAAATTAACGTGAACAAAGGGATTTTTTGTTGTCTTATGGTGGATAGGAGTATCAGGGTGATTTTGGCTTGTATTAATTAGAGGGGTAAGTCTGAAAGAAATCTAAATATTAATTCATAATTCATCCTCAAAAGACAACATCATATAAAATACGGTTGTTGAGATGCAATTCAGTTGGTATTCTAATTCTTGACAATTAGTGCTCTGGAAAGAGCACAGATTTTAGCATGAAATGGACTTAGATTCAAACCCTTTTTGGTATCAGCTAAACGACATAGGGGGAACAGATATTCTTCTCTGGAACTCAGTTTCTTCATCAATAAAACAGGATAAATATTCCTAGGGTCAAAGTGTGGTTGAAAGGATTGTAATGATAAAATATATAATGTACCTTGCACAGTGCTCATGCGTAGGTGCTCAAAAATGAGAAAAAAACAATGAAAAACTCTACATGAGGGAGAAGAAGTCAATGGAGGCAATGTGAAATGTACCTACAGCACACGTGGTGTGAAATTGTCCTTTTATATCAGCAGAGAGGAAGCAGTAAGCAACTGATGGAAGCTGTTAAAATAATGAGTCAGGGAAAGAAAGCATTCCTATTTTTTGTTCAACTTAATTCCAAGGAATTTTTATTGAGGCATTTTAAACCATATGGGGGTTAAATATGGATAGAAAAAATAGTATTTAGGGACACATTTCCCATTAATTAGAAATTCCTCATACTAACTATTTACACCAGCTTAAAGTTGTCTTTAAAAATATGTAACATATAATAAACAGATTTTCTTATGATGAAAAGATGATTGAAATGGACTTGAATTAATGCAGAAAATAGTTTGAGTTACTTTAAGTAAATCCAAAGTCCTTGCTCTTTTTTCAGTATATTTTATAGTACAGCTTTTCCTAGGCATCATGAACTTCAATTCTTATAAAATCCAGTGGTAATTATAAAAATAATAAATGATGAATTCAGAAAAAAAAATCAAGCCAGGCACTGGTGGCTCACACGTGTAATCGTACTTATGTAGGAGGCAGAGATCAGGAGGATCTCAATTTGAACCCAGCCCAGACAAATAGATCATGAGACCCTATCCTGACAAAACCCATCATAAAAATAGGGTTAGTGAAATGGCTCAAAATGTGGGCCCTGAGTTCAAACCCCTGCACCACAAAAAAAAAAAAATACTATTGATTCTTATCAATTTAGAGTGGAAATTCAAAAACAACCTTGAAAACCTTAGGCTTCCTAAAAATTCACTTATGGATACAGAATTAAATGTATTAGAGTTCTGCTTATGATTGTATGATATCTTGATTCTTAGAGTACAATTGTGCTTAGAATGAAAGTCTGAAAAGATTAATTAACTAATCTTGGATTAGAAAATTTCAAACTAATTGAACAAGGGAAATAATTCAACTCATCAGCCAAGTCCCAGATTGGTATCATATAGCACAAGACGATACAGCATTCTGTAACATGACATAATTATAGTTGAAAAATGTCACAGTAAAAACTTCAAAGGCAAGGAAGGGGCTGTCTTTTCTTGATGTTTGGAATTAGTGGAAGGAATTATAATGACAAAAATCAGTAAATTAGTATCATGCATATGACTACAGAAAAATCTTATAACACACACACATACACACACACAGAGCCACTTTTACTTACACTGACACACAAAGTTGAATCATTAAAGAATGTGAATGTCACAGGATGGACATTTATGCTTAGTACAAGAATGGATAATTATCACTCAGATGGATAAAAACTGGTTGGTTGGTTGTTTTAATGAAAGTTCTTGATGAGTTATAAAGGTAGGGGAACACAAATGGTTGCTGCCACCACTCAGTCAGACCTTTGCATGCTTCTGTGTCCCTGTGGAACCTGTATGTCCCCAGAAGCAGGAGAACAGCTCAGTGCATTCTGCAAGGTCAAGGGAGTGAATGTGCCTCTGAAAACAAATGCTATATTTTTGATGAAGGAGAAAAGGAAAGGGGAAATTCTCCCAATGGTTAGGAACCCTATCCCACTCTGCAGTTGTATAACTGAGGCCTGGTTTCCTCCTTGGTTTTTCTTCAGAGGCTCTTGCCCGGCCACTTCAAGATTAAAATGCACTCACTCGTGGCTTAGCAATGGGATACATTCTGAGAAATCCATTGCTAGGCAATTTTATCCTAGCATGAACATCATAGATTGTACCTTCACAAGATAAGAAGGCTCTGATATCACTAAGGAAGATATTCTTATAGGACCATCATCTTACATGTAGTCCATCGATGAACAATGTGTTGAACAATGTTGAACAATGCAGTACCAAATTAAAATGGATAATAAATATAAATTTTCTACATCATATTGACAATGACAATCATCCAATCTTTCTCTCTCAGAGTTTCCCTGGAAATTGTATATGTTCACGGTCTATTATTAATTTTAAAATTAACTGATGTAATACCAAAATAATCATTGTGTTATTTTTAATGATTTTTAATTATATGTATAAATTAATTTAGGGACACTCATTTGTGTTATAATATATTCTTACTTTTTCTGATGAAATATTTGTTTTAGTTATTCACTTTTTTAAATGATTTTAAGTAAAATTATAAAATTACCTCATATAGGTAATGCATATTTTGGTTGAAATATTGTTAAGATATTTAAAATTTTTGCTTCTTTTATAAGTTGGACATTTTCTGCCATAATATGTCTTTTGTTTTGTTACAGAAAGCCTATTGGTTTTTCAAATTAACCTTTTATTAACCTTACTGAATTCTCTTTTTTTGGGGGGATTTCTTAATAGTTCTATTCAGTGTTCCAAGTAGATAAAATTATTTAAAAAAATTAATAATAATAGCTTTGCCTCTATTTTCCCATTGTTCTTTCCTTTATCTAATTGCACTAGTTGTTCTACCCAAACATTAATTTTTAAAAAATTTTAAGAGGACATTCTTCTTTTTAACAATTAAGCTGCAACAACATAAGACACATGGTGTGAATTCTTTGAAGAAAGTTCAAAAATGTCTGATGATACTTAGATTGCATTCCTAGGAAGTTAGTTGTATAAGAATAGAGTCCTAAGGTAATTATTGACTTCTCATTAGATTTGTTAATTTTACATGGCACTATTGACAGTGACACTGAGCCATTAGTGGCACCATCTGAGGTCAGGTGTTATGTAAACCAAAAGTCTGGAAAGGAAATTGCTCATACGACAGAAGTCCAGTTCATGAAGCTAAAAGGCCTGGCTCACTCCAGCTTTGGAGTTCAGTATGAACAATATGAACTCTTAATAGCTATATACCAGGAACCATCATTCCTCTGTATGTGTGCGTTTTACTCCCTGACTTATAACTGGATTTATTCCCATGACTGGAAATAGTTAGTCATTGTTTCTTCTTTCTTTCCTTTGTTTTTCTGATGAGGAAATGACAGTTATCTGCCTTTATTCATTTTCCACAGTTTTAGTTACCTGCTGTCAACCATAGTCCAAAAGTATTGAATTGAAAGTTCCAGAAATAAACAAGTCATAGTTTGTAATTCAGCATCATTTTGAGTAGTGCAATGGTATCTTGTTCTATTCTTCTCTGTTCTGAGACATGAATAAGTGTATCCATACTGTCTAGTTACCAACTTTTTAGTTACTCAGTTGTAATCTCAGTTATTGGGTAGACTATTGCAGTACCACAATACTTGTGTTCAAGGAATTCTACTTTATTTAATAAAATGATCCCAAAGTGCAAGAATAATGATGGTGGCAATTTTATTGTAGTAATTTGTTAGAATTACTCTATTTTATTGTCATTATTATTGTTAATCTTGAAGTGCATCTAACTTACAAATTAAACTTTATTGTGGACATGTATGCATAGGGAAAAAACAGTGTATGTAGTGGAATGGTACTGTCTATGGTTTCAGGCATCCACTGGCGATTTGGAACATATTCCTCCTGGTTAAAGTGGAGGCTACTGGGATAAGGAACTAGAATAAATCTCTTTTCCTAAAGATCCATGCACTCCTGAAAGAAAGAAATGTAATTTTGGAAGAGGGCACCTGTTGAAACAGGAGCAAAAAATATCTTCTCATGTAAAAACCCATTAGTTGAAATAGAAGAGATTATCTTACTGAGTGAAATAAGGAGGCTTGATGTAACTGTACATTCAGCTCAACAGAAGGCTAAGGGTAGGAAATGGGAAGTACAGTGAAGAGAGACCTTGTGCTGCTAAAAGGAGCAAAATGGATGGAGTAGAAGACAAGAGATCTGGGGCTCTAAGCTCAGCTTTGTTGCTGACTAATTGATTGACCAAATTCACATATTTAAATTTCCACAAATATCCCATGTTTTGTTTTGTTTTTTAATAAAGTTAAAAGTAGCACTAACCCACATTTCTTTTAAAGTTACAGGGAAAATCATGAACAGTACCTATTAAATACTTTACAAATAAACCATAAAAATGTAGCCACAGCAACAGACATTCTGAATTACAGCACATATTGGTCTTTATCTATGGCCCACTCCCATTTAGGAAGAAAGCTTTATTTTTAAAAGCTATATTTTTTTAAAGGACATATGGGAACTCAATGCACTCTTCAACAAATAAAAAGCCAAAACATCTGGTGTACCAAATGGAGAGGGAGAATAAAATGGGCTATTTAGGGATGCCATCTTTTAACAGTGCAGGTGTATATTGATAATCATTTGGCTAGAAAAATGCTTTCCAAATCTAGCTCCAGATATCTGCTTTGAAGAAACTGTACATAATTGAGAATTCGTTTTATAAAGGCTCATCTCTCCATTCCTAATCATGACATAAAGTTTCTGTATACTGGGCTATTTTGCAGTTATAGTCCTGCATTTGTAATCTGAGAAGTGTTAAATCTGCTTCACTTTACAAGCACTTGATCCATCATAAGTTAATGGTTACACCGGGGAGGTGATGAAACACCACAAAGCATGGTTCCATAAAGAGAAGACTGAGTCCTTCCTATATGAAAGAGTACCTTCAAGAAGCAGCTAGTCAAGTTGTCCTACCAAAGAACAACCGGAAGAAAGTCTGGCTGTGAGATCACCCCATTGCTACCTCCTTACATGATCCTACGCCAGGTAGAATTTCAATTAGCAATTTGAACTCAAAAGTCCAATTCTCAGCCATAAAGCCATCATATAACAGATTTGCATTCTTATACCAATTTCAAATGTACCAAGAAATTTCATAACGTATTACTTTTAAAACTCTATTGACTATGAGGCAGGAAGCATTTGTTTTAAAGTTAAATACAAAACAGGTTTATAATCAATATTTTATAAAATATTGGCCAAGGAATTAAAGGATATAAGCAAGTGTTATCCTCCTTCCAAACAGTTCTGTGCTACAGGGTTTATAAAATGTTAGGAAGTCCTGGACAGTAGGAATTCTAAAGAGATTTGATATATTAATGTACATTCTTTATCTTTAAGGGAAGAGAATTCTTTTCCTGTGTTTTCCAAAAGCATTTTATAATGGAGCCCTTACTGAATACATAATGGTACAAGTGCTCCGAGAATCTTCCTAGCATGAAGATTCTATACTTACATAAAATCTATTTAATTAATTTAAGAAAAATTATTGAGAGTCCATTCTGTATAAAGCACCACACTGGAAACTATGGATGGACACAATGAAGAATTAAATTTAGCATTGTTCTCTAAAAATCAACAAAATCTGAGGGAAAGAGACTAATTAGGAAGGAATTTCCTAGAAGTCATGGATTTTTATCTTTTAAAAAATATGCTTTATTTTCTAATTGGATGAGTATCTGACACACAGTAGGCACTTAGCAAATATTTAGTGAATGAGTGGATGGCAGAAAGGTTGTAAAAGGCTATGTTATTAAATCAGTGCACTTGAGTTCATGGTGCATTTTATAGTGAAGAGCATTTTTAAGGGCATTGAACAGGGAATATCGAGTAAATTCCATTTATTTGAGAAAGGATTGTATGTAAAGTGCCTTAGATCTTGGCAATGAAATATTCAAATTAGGCTTTTCTGTGGATGATAGGACAGTTTCAGTAAAGTTTACATATTTTATTATTTGCATCTGTAATTATAATTGATATAAACCACATTCTCCACGGTCATTCCTCACACATAGGTAAGGCCTAAGAGAGATGTCTTTATTCTATGTTTTAATGGTCTCCAAGTAATGAAGATATCCTGTGTCACAAAAAGGTATTATATGACTTAGAAACATTTAGGGAATTGTCAGTGAGGTTGAAGCAGATTTAAATTTTAACTTCTTGATTTCCTTTATAGTAAGTTCATCCACTAAAGTATTTCAATAAGACAATCTCACAGAGAATTCAGTACACTGGTTTTATTTCATACTATAAATCCATTTTCCCTTATTATATCAACAATCAAGAGTTAATTTTCCCTGGGTACTGTAGCTCACATCTGTAATCCTAGCTTCTTGGGAGGCAGAGATTGGTAGGTAGTAATTTGAGGGTAGCCTGGGCAAAAAAATTCATGAGACTCCATTTCAACCAATAAAAGCTGGGTGTTATATGCTTGTGGTCCCAGCTATGGGTCCAAGCCAGCCGGGGCATAAACACAAGACTCTATCTCAAAAATTGCCAAAGCAAAAAGGGCTGGGAGCATGCCTTGAATGATAGAGCATCTACATTTTAAGTACAAGGGTCTGAGTTCAAACACCAGTAGCCCCCTCCCAAAAGAGTTAATCCCCATTCTCTGTTTTAAAGTATTTAAATGCATGTATTTATTGGCTGCCTTGTAGTCTTCATCTCTTAATCATATATTATATTATTAGTGCTATTTTAGTTTGTTGATTTGTCTTTTCCTAGCATATTTGTATTTGAACTTTGATCAGCTTAATGAATCCTGGGCTTAGTACACAGAGTTGTGTAGATCCAAAGTTACAAAAGGATCCAAATTAATACACATATGAAGAAGAAAATTGTAAACCACAGTCACAATACGAATGCCAAACTAACAGACAAAAATGAGATCCCAGGGAACATATATAAGTAAATCACCAGTAATACTCTCAGCTGTAATAGAAGCACTTCAAGTAGGTCTGATCCATTGGCACAGATTTACTCAGATAATAAATCATATTCTTCATGAGATATTCTCAAATTGGATTTGCATCTAACAGGCCAAGTAAATATGAAAAGACTGCCCAGTCTCCCCAGCAATCTCATATATTTACATTCTCTGCATTTGCCAATAACAAGATAGAAAATAAAAGTACTTCAGTCTTTAAGAGGAATCACAGACCATGCAGAAAGAAAGGTTGTATGATGTTGAAAATAAATACTTCCTCATATTTACCTAGTGCTTATTATACACCACACACTCTGTCACATCCATTGTACCCATGATTTTATTTCACTCACACAACAACCCAATAAGGTAGATGTCATTAACCCAATGTTAGTATTTTCAGGGATTGGATCTCAGTAAATAACTTGCCAGAGTTTATTAGACTAGAGAGATACTGAATTGAGATTTGCAATAGGATCATCCAAATGACTACTGATATGTAATACTTTTACCATTGTGAAAGCAATTATTTCCTTGGATTAGAATAAAACAGTTTAGTGAACACACAGTGAAAAGGACATTATAGAAACATAGTCAGCTAAGCTTTTCTCAGTAGCTTCAGTCATTCTCATCCACAAATAATACGTTTCAAGAGACCCAGTGGATGTCTTAATTTATCTACCCACTCAGTCTTATAATTTCATGCCTTTTCCATCTTAACTAAGCACAGATCACACTGTGGTCATAACTTTTGCAGTCTGAGGTATGGCAGCATAAGTAGCATGATTTATTTTTCCTTCTTCATAATTTCTGGGAAGGAAGATTCATTCTTACCATACAGTTTAGCAGTTTTGGCATTTTTGTTTTCTTTCCTTGTTGAGAGCTTTTATCTTTTGGCTTAAAGGAAGCACTTTAGAGTGTCTCTTTAACATATTCAAATTGCCAGCTTAACTATTTTTGCTCTTTGGGGAAAGAATATGTAATATTTAATATTATTATTAATAAGTGAAGTAAGGGTTACTTGAATGCAAGCACTGTTATACTTTGACAGCTAATATGATAAATGAGATAGATAGCAACAGACTAGTGGGCAGGCAGCATATACAGTGTGGATACACTGAACAAAGGGGTGATTCCAGCAATGGGCAGGATGGAGCAAATGATGTGAGATTTTTTTTTGTCATGGTATTCAGAATATCATGTCATTTAAAACTTATGAATTGTTTATTTCTAGAATTCTCCATTTTATGCTGTCACCCTCAGTTGGTCACAGGTAACTGAAACTTGGGAAAGTGAATCGTGATGGGGGCCTACTGCACTTAGAATATAAAAATGAACTCTAGCTAAATCTATAAAAGAGAGAATGTATCACATGTGGTCTTACAATTGCACTTAATTACCATTTCTTTCCAGTGCTTCTTGCTTCTTGTTTTGGGAAGAAAATTTCTGTTTGCTTTATAAGAAGAGTTATTATCAAAATGTGAATATTAGGAGAACTATTCAATAATCATCTATACTAGAATGATATCAGAAAATATTATTAGTAAATCAACTGGAGAGCTTGTTAAAACCTAGTATACTGGGCTCCCGACCCCAGATATTTGAACCAGCCAATACTTTTCATGTCTGTGAAGTTGCTAGTGACATTAATGCGGTTGATGCAGAGACCAAAAAGCAAGAATGGCTCTGAGTCAATTCTAAAGTTGTTTAAGTTGGCTAGGTTCTCACAATATAATGTTTTGTCTAGGCAGAGTGGCTGCAATCACTTAATAGTTTGACATATGGGACAAAGCACAAGATCCTGTCACTTCCTACATTTTTTAGACTTAAATATTTGCAGTAGACTCCAGTGACCTTGAAAGAGGTCCACTTTCAAGGATGGAACTGAAAGAAAAGTCACTGTGTCATTGGAATGACAGTCTAGGAATGTTAGCTTGAGTTTCATAAAAGCATGTTGTTCCAAGACTACTGTGGCTACTGTTACCAGAATTTATCTTGAAATAGCGGTGGTCTCTGGGAGAAATGTACTTTATTTGATTTTAAAGATTCTTAAAATTAAATACCACTACACTTCGAGGTATAAGTCACATTTTTATGCATCTCCAGCTTAGGGTGGCTTAATGCAACAGAAATTTATTCTCTCCTTTTTGTGTGGCTGCCAGCCTTCCTTGACTATGGCTTCATGATTCTGTTCTTAATCTGTGATTATATTACCCCCTCCCCTTCTATCTGTCATGTCTCCCTCTATCTCACTCTTATTAGGGTACTGATCATTGGATTTAGGGCTTGCACAGGTAGTCCAGGATAAACTCCTCTGCTCAAAATCTTCAATGTAAGCTCATCATTCACCATATAAGTTGATATTCGTTCTTTTCCCATGTAAGATATTGTATTGGTGAGAGTTCTCCAGGCAACAGAACCAGTAGAGCGTGTCATATAAATAGAAAAAAAAATTTATAAGGATCTGTTCACATGATAATGGAGTTTTAAACTCCAAAATCTGCAGGGTAGACCATCAGGTTGGGGACCCAAGAAAGCCCATATTGCAACTTCTGTGTGAAGCCAGCAAGCTGGGGACTCAGGAAAGGCAATGTTCTAAATTTCACTTAAAGGCAGCTTAGTGTGCAACCATGAAGAGTCAATGTTGCTCATAAAGTATGAAGGAGAGTTTTATCTTGCTTGGAGATCAGTCTTCTGTTCTATGGGAGGCTCTACAAGTGACTGGATGAGGTCCATCCATATTATGGAGGGCAATCTGCTTTACTCTAAGTCTACTAACAAATGTATCTATTATTCAAAATACCCTCAAAGTTGACACATGTAGTCTACCATCACAGGAATATTAGCAAGTTCTATGGAATATGATATAGACAAGTTTCTATAAGCCACCATTTAGTCCACCAGAAGCAAATTCAGAATATATGTCAATCGATTATTTAAGCTTCATATGCAAAGATCTCTTTCTTTTCATAGGATCATATCATGGGTCAACAGCTAGTTTGGGATTGTAGTTGCTCCTTTTCCTCATGAAATTAGTGATAGGCAATATTCATAAGAAAATTTCAGCTCTGGTTCTGCATCTTGTCCACACACCATAATGCATACTCATCAAGTTCCATTTCTACTACCACCTTCAAAGAGCACTTGTGTTGGTGCTTACTTTCATGGTTGTCCAGTTCCTCCCTGATCATGGATTCATGATCTCATGATCCCATGAGGGGTCTGAGATACTGCTTACTAGCTCTCAGGCTCAGGCTGTTGCATGCCTCCATTTCTGTCAAAATTGAGCAAGGGAATGAAACCAGAGGATTATTTTAGTCAACATATTCCTTGTTGCCACCATTGTCAAATAATAGACCTACTCCTTCCTGATGATAAAGCAAATCACCTCCGCTCTGACCAAGTCTCCTGGCCTTGACCACTGGTTCCCTAGCTGAGGTGATGATCATAGTTTAAAGTTTATGGGACTCTCATTGTCTCCCCTAGTGAAAGCATTTCCTTTCTGGAAACTGGGACCCTTCATTACCTCTGAGAACTCAGGATTGTAGAGAAGAGAAGCTTGGGTTGCCCAAGTGGGTCATTGGACATGAAGTAAGTGATGCTGCCTTTACAGCCATTCTTGATTTCCAGACTTTGTAGTTTCATAAATTAGGACAAAGTATCACACAATGTTTGTTGATTTAGGAGGCATCTGCATTTGGAGGATGGCATCTTGTCCTTTTTTCATATCATCTCCAAGCTGTACCTTAGGAATACCTCCAGAAGTGATTGCATTAATTCTCTCATGCTGGCAGCTTCTGGGAGGGAGTATATGATAGAAAAACCACATCCCATGATTTTGTGCCACTGGTGCATCAGCTTTCCTGAAAAGTCTGTACTTTGGCCTGATGCTGTTATATGGGTTCCATGTCAGTGGACCAAACACTAAGATGGTTGGACTGGCTGAATCCCAGTAGGCAGGAAAAGTATATTTGTATCTGGAATATGTGCCAGGTCCAATCAAGATAAATTGTTGCTCCTTCCTAAGTAGAAAGAGCCAGACAAATCACCTCACACTCAAGTGACTAATCTCCTAGAGGTGTTAATGCCTTCACTAGGAAGATTGGTCACTTGAAAGCAGCAGTAACAAGACCAATTTCAATGAGTGGGAAATGATACGGTTGGGTTTGTGCATAGCTTCCATTTCTTCTATCATGGGTACTCTGTTTACGTACCTAAAGGGCCAGCATTGGGTAGTTAGTGATGGAAGATGATTGAAGTCAAATGGCTCAGCAATTCTGTCTACCATTTGTTTAGTGCTTCCTCATGGCAACTGTCCAACAATGAACATTAACATGCAATATAGAAGTCATCATACTTCAAGCCTATGCCTATGCATTTCTGCACATGACTCTAGCCTAAACCTCTATTATTGATCCTGCAGGTTTCTGGCCAATCAGTGGAATTATTTGCAAGGTATGAGCCCATATGTAATTTTACAATAGTCCAGTGCTATTTCTGTACCTAGATGTCTAGGTGCACTGTGTGACGCTTTCCCTCTGTGGAGTGTTTCCCCTATTCTGACTTGATTGGTTGTCACTGATGAGAGTAGTAATGCAGCAGCATTTTCTCTTGTTTTCACATACTAACTTAACTCATACTTGAACTAAATTTAGATTCCTTTTTCCAAACACAATAGTAATATACAATTAGCAAAACCTTGTTAATCTCATTAAAAAAGTGGTCTGGCCTCTTTATATATACATTTATATATAAGTACAAATAAATCTATATAGTCAAGTATTATGCACGTGTATGCACACACACAAGCACAGCATATTTCAGGAGGTTGAACTCAGAAATGTATTGACTTTCTACAAAACATAAAAACATCAACAAACTTACCAACCTCAATGAGTAATATAAACTTCACATCTAAATGCAGAAAAGCAATTCATATTCCTTTACTGTAGTTCTCAAACTAGAAACATTTTACTATATAAATAAAGGCAGTTCATTCTCAGCTGTCATTATCAAAATAATAATAGAAACCTGAAGAGAGCTCGTCAAATGCAATTGCACAATGCATCATTGTCCCTGGGTGATGATTTCACTTACATCATAAATTAGGGCTGTAATTTAAAAAAAATAATTTTCTTTGGTGAAGAATAGAAAAGTACCATTTCTAAAACTTTAAAAATATTCCCTTAAAATAAAAATGTTGGATTTTCTTTTTTTTTCCTCTTCCCATTTGCAGAAAGATCAGATATTTGAGAGGGAATTGTAACAGACTAGTGTATTCCATATATCATAAATGAAAATAATTTTGCACTTGCATTGGATTGATGTAATTATACACCTTAAGGGACTATAATTTTTATTATTAGCAAGTATTCTCTATTTGTTTCTAAATTTATGAAGGCCAAAGCAACACTTAGATTACCAATACTTTAAATATTCGGGGTTGAAGTTAGTCACATTTGGAAGACATTCATCACCCATGTGAGAAACTCTGCATGTTTCCAGAACACAGGCTGAAATAGTAAAGATGGCCTATTTTATTGTTTGTAACAGGAAGAAAGAAGCACTATGCTTATTTACAGTAGCCATTTAATAGCTATATATATTATTACTTTTCTCCTAAGCTCAGAAGGAATTCTAGCAATAACTCGATGTACAGTAGTGCCTTTCCAATGTGCACATGCTTCCACCTCTAAAATGCAGCCCGCTTTGCACTTTCTGATTTCTGTCACCTCCTTGAGAAACCACTCCCAGGATCTGTGCTTTGGATGTGGCTTCATTGCTATAATTACTATTCTTTTTGTGATTTTTTTTTCTATTTGCATTTCTTCTCTCAGTTAATTTACTAATGATAAGGATTTTGTCTTGTTCCAGGTTCTATATCATCTCTTAACTAGCGCATGGTGCTGTATACAAAATAAGTAATTGTGTATTGACATGAGAATGAGAAAGACAGAAAGACCAAGAGAAAGAGAGACAGACAGACACATACATAGAAACAGAAGAAGGAAAGCATAGAAAGGGAGAAGGAGGAAAGAAGGAAAAGAAATTTAGAATATGGCTTTTTTCTTCCTTGCAGCAGAAATTGTAATTCAAGATTATAGTTCAAGTTTCACTTTTTCATTTTGACACAAGAATCTGCTAAGTTTCTAACACCAGAAAATTCCTATGTACAATATGTGAGAAACTGGAAAAGTATGAAAAGCCAGCATATTCCTGACACAAAAAGTAGATGTTGGATAACTCCAAAAAGTAAACTCTGGATTCACATAATTTTCATATATTGGGACACAGTTCTTTAATAAGGCATTAACACACTTTAGCTAATGGTGCACTAGAATCAGAATATACCATAAACAAAAATTATTAAATATGGATATGGAAGGATTGATAAATATCGAGCATTTTTTTACTAAGGCAATTCAGAATTGAATTGCATTTAGAAAAAAGAGTCTAAATTTGGTTCAAGGATGAGTTGAGTTCTAAGGTAATCCACTATATTTTAATGGAGAATATTAATCCTGATATTCTTTGGCATTTACTAATATCATGAATAACACTGATGTCTTGCAACTTATTAATGGATTGTCTCGATTCTTCCATTTTGTACTGGAGAGTCTTGTCAGTGGGTAACAAGAGAAAGAAAATAGAAAAAGTACTACTGAGAATTATGAGAGGCTTCATCAATATTACCTTATTATTACTATAAATGTATAAAACTAAAATAATTTCTTCAAAATTTTAATAATCACAATCTGTATGAAATGATTTAATTTTCCATAACAATGCAAACTATTTAGGAACAAAATGAGCAAAGCATTTGTAAAGCCCACATTAAGTTTAACATAAGTGAGCACTGAGTCACAATGTTCTGTTCACCGTATTTTCAAATACACCATGGCATGTTTGAATTGCATTGTATGCTATCCAATTTTGGAGACAAGTACAAATAGCTGCAATATTTTTCAGAAGGTGATTTAGCAGTTTCTTGGGATATTTGAAATGACCACCCCTATCCAAGTAAGTCCTACTCTAGGAATTTGTATTCAACTATAGATATTCCACTTTATAGGAAGTGAGTGTGCAGGCCAGCACTGTATGACATGCAGATGAACACCAATACAGGAGTAGTTAAATAAGTATTGGCTTATCCATTTGAAAGAGTGTGAAGAAAATATATTCATCACGTGAACAAGGTGTAAATACACTGACATTGAAAGATGTTTATAATATTAAGTAAAAATAGTAAGTTGCAAAATATTGTGTGGTATGATAAATCACATTAAATTAAAATTTTTTCCCTGTATGTGTGTGTTTGAGTGAGTGTGTTTATAGAAAAAAGGAAACAATACATCAATCTCTCCTTTTCTTTTTTGGTGATACTGGGATTTGAACTCAGAGTTTCATACTTACTAGGCAGGCACTCTACCACTTGAGCCACATTCCATTCCTTCTTTGCTTTAGTAATTTTTGCAGGTAGGGTCTCGCACTTTAGCCTAGAGCTGGCCTCAGACCTGATCCATCTACCTACACCTCCCATGTAGCTAGGATGAAAAGTGCATGTCACCATCACTATGCCTGACTTATTGATTAAGATGGAGTCTCATGAACTTTTTGCCTGGGCTGGCCTCAAACTGTGACCTTCCTTCTAAGTAGCTAGGATTACAGGCATGAGCTGCATGCCAAGCCATCATCAAACTCTTAAGTATGGTTACTCTGGCTCTGGGATGGATATGTGATATGCAGAGAACTTTTACTATTTTATTGTCTACTTAATAATTAGTTCTTTAATTATTTAATTCTCTACTTAATTATTGTCCACCATTGTTACCCTACTGTGCCATATGTAGTACATTAGAAGTTATGCCTCTCATGCAGCTGCATTCCTCTGCCTATTAACCATTCCCTCTCCATTCTCCCACTCCAACCTTTGGCAAGCACTACTCCACTCTCTATTTCTATGAGGTCAACTTCTCTGGATGCCTGTTGATATACTGCATTCATGAAGTGACCTCACTCTCCATTTCGTCCCTGAAGTGCTGGGCCCCCACCATCTTCCTCCTTTCTAGTGTGGCCTGTGCCTCCATCTGGCAGCTGATGAACAATCCTGAGCCACCGAGCACATGCAATATGCCCAGCACAGTGCCAGGAAGAAGATATATTTTAAAAATATCAAAATATTTGAATGGTGAATGGAGAGGGTAAAGCAAGGTGAATATGGTCAATATATTTTCTATACTTATATGAAACTAGAACAATGAAATTTGAAAAAAAAATCCTCCTTGGGGAAAAATCAAAATACTTAAAACAATATATTCTTCAAATATTCCTTAGTGGAATTGTAGTGGTAGGCTAGATCATGATTTTTGTGTAGAAGGGTTCACTGCTAGTGCTAAAGATTCATATGGGACTGGTGGCCTGACTCAAGTGGTAGAGCACCTGCTTAGCAAGCATGAGGCTGTAAGTTCAAACTCCAGTATCACAGAAAGGATTAATATTAAAGGAGATATATCAATGATGTCATTTTTGCTTTCTTATGGAGAAATTTGAGTTCCACAGAATTTGATGATTTGTCTTAAAGCATTTTATGTGTGCGTGGCAAACCTGGAACTTTTGACTTTTAGTGAAATTCCCTTCACACAGAGGTCTCAGAATACTCCCTGCACCCTGCACCTCAGTTATTTTTCCTTCAACAACTCCAAAACTGATAGCTGAATTTTAAAATGCATTTTTGGCATGTGAAACATGACATTTTCTCATTGGAAGGAGCTAGTAGTACTTTTCTACTGCCAGCTGAAATCAAAGACACAATATTGTATTATTTCTGCTTGAGAAACACTACAGAAGTTCGTGAGTTCTCATTAAACCCCTTCTGGCATTTATGGGAAGGAAAACAACTTCAAAATTATATTTTACAATTTGATACATGCTTTGGAGGAGAATATCATTTCAGATCATTTAGCTATGTAGATTTATATTCAGATTAGTCTAAATATGGAGTCAATGATCTTAAAACATGCAGAAAGATAAAGGAGGAAGGGGCTGGTGGTTCACTTCTTAATTTCTCAAGTTTGGACAATTGAATGCTAAGGGCAACTGTGTGGACTGGTGACCACCATAAAGAGCACGCAGCTATGGACAGAGAGTCAGCTATGGACAAGTTATTGCTGGGAGTGATGGGATGGTTGGAATGGAAGAATGGAGTATTTTAGAAAGAAGGGAATTATGTTTTTCTGTCCAGTAATTATGGGAATTTTTTCTGTACTCATTTCTTTATAGTTTCCTTAAAAACAGCAATAAAAGACAGGGCATGGTGGTGTATGCTTTTAATCCCAGCTACTTGGATAGCAAAGATGGCAGGATCATGGTTCAAGGCCAGCCCTGGCAAAAATTAGATCCTCTCTCATAAACAAGTCAGTTGTGGTGGCTCATCCTGGGAGTCTCAGTCATTACCAAAAGCATGAGATCATACCTGAAATATAAGTTAAAGCAAAGCAAGATGGGAACATGGCTGGACTGATAGAGTGCTTGGGTCCTGAGTTGAAACCTCAGTACTTCTGAAAAGATAAAAATAAAAACCTTTCTTTATAAATTCTAAGTGTTTCTGTGAACCATGAATTCTTCTGTCAGAGGGAACTTTAGGAACACAAGTTAAATGAAGACCAAGTGCAGGGAAAGCATTAGCATACACTGAGCAAGGGTAAAATGAGATGATACATTTTAAAAATAACAAATATACCCATAATATTTGCATTTTAAAGATAACAAACTTACCTGTAATATTTCACCATTCAAATTTTCCTTATAAATCCTTAACTTGAAGGAGGGAAACTATATTCATTTAGAAACAACATACATATCCTTCTATTACTTTCCTGTTATCACTTTCTAGAATTTTAAAAATTCATTTATTCACATGTGCATACATTGTTTGGGCCATTTCTCCCCCCTGCTCCCCACCCCCCCTCTCTCCCCCTCACCCCCCTCACTTCCAGGCAGAACCTGATCTGCCCTTTTCTCCAATTTTGTTGAAGAGAAGACATAAACAACATAAGAAAGACATAGAGTTTTTGCTAGCTGAGATAAGAATAGCTATACAGAGAGATTCCTAGCATTGCTTCCTAGAATTATTTTTTTTTCATTTTTCTTTTATTATTCATATGTGCATACAAGGCTTGGTTTATTTCTCCCCCCTGCCCCCACCCCCTCCCTTACCACCCACTCCACCCCCTCCCGCTCCCCCCCTCAATACCCAGCAGAAACTATTTTGCCCTTATCTCTAATTTTGTTGTAGAGAGAGTATAAGCAATAATAGGAAGGAACAAGGGGTTTTGCTGGTTGAGATAAAGATAGCTATACAGGGCATTGACTCACATTGATTTCCTGTGCGTGGGTGTTACCTTCTAGGTTAATTCTTTTTGATCTAACCTTTTCTCTAGTACCTGGTCCCCTTTTCCTATTGGCCTCAGTTGCTTTAAGGTATCTGCTTTAGTTTCTCTGCGTTAAGGGCAACAAATGCTAGCTAGTTTTTTAGGTGTCTTACCTATCCTCACCCCTCCCTTGTGTGCTCTCGCTTTTATCATGTGCTCATAGTCCAATCCCATTGTTGTGTTTGCCCTTGATCTAATGTCCACATATGAGGGAGAACATACGATTTTTGGTTTTTTGAGCCAGGCTAACATCACTCAGAATGATGTTCTCCAATTCCATCCATTTACCAGCGAATGATAACATTTCGTTCTTCTTCATGGCTGCATAAAATTCCATTGTGTATAGATACCACATTTTCTTAATCCATTCGTCAGTGGTGGGGCATCTTGGCTGTTTCCATAACTTGGCTATTGTGAATAGTGCCGCAATAAACATGGATGTGCAGGTGCCTCTGGAGTAACAGTCTTTTGGGTATATCCCCAAGAGTGGTATTGCTGGATCAAATGGTAGATCGATGTCCAGCTTTTTAAGTAGCCTCCAAATTTTTTTCCAGAGTGGTTGTACTAGTCTACATTCCCACCAACAGTGTAAGAGGGTTCCTTTTTCCCCGCATCCTCGCCAACACCTGTTGTTGTTGGTGGTGTTGCTGATGATGGCTGTTCTAACAGGGGTGAGGTGGAATCTTAGTGTGGTTTTAATTTGCATTTCCTTTATTGCTAGAGATGGTGAGCATTTTTTCATGTGTTTTCTGGCCATTTGAATTTCTTCTTTTGAGAAAGTTCTGTTTAGTTCACATGCCCATTTCTTTATTGGTTCATTAGTTTTGGGAGAATTTAGTTTTTTAAGTTCCCTGTATATTCTGGTTATCAGTCCTTTGTCTGATGTATAATTGGCAAATATTTTCTCCCACTCTGTGGGTGTTCTCTTCAGTTTAGAGACCATTTCTTTTGATGAACAGAAGCTTTTTAGTTTTATGAGGTCCCATTTATCTATGCTATCTCTTAGTTGCTGTGCTGCTGGGGTTTCATTGAGAAAGTTCTTACCTATACCTACTAACTCCAGAGTATTTCCTACTCTTTCTTGTATCAACTTAAGAGTTTGGGGTCTGATATTAAGATCCTTGATCCATTTTGAGTTAATCTTGGTATAGGGTGATATACATGGATCTAGTTTCAGTTTTTTGCAGGCTGCTAACCAGTTTTCCCAGCAGTTTTTGTTGAAGAGGCTGCTATTTCTCCATCGTATATTTTTAGCTCCTTTGTCAAAGATAAGTTGCTCATAGTTGTGTGGCTTCATATCTGGATCCTCTATTCTGTTCCACTGGTCTTCATGTCTGTTTTTGTGCCAGTACCATGCTGTTTTTATTGTTATTGCTTTGTAATATAGTTTGAAGTCAGGTATTGTAATACCTCCTGCATTGTTCTTTTGACTGAGTATTGCCTTGGCTATTCGTGGCCTCTTGTTTTTCCATATAAATTTAACAGTAGATTTTTCAATCTCTTTGATGAATGTCATTGGAATTTTGATGGGAATTGCATTAAACATGTAGATTACTTTTGGGAGTATAGACATTTTTACTATGTTGATTCTACCAATCCATGAGCATGGGAGATCTCTCCACTTTCTATAGTCTTCCTCAATCTCTTTCTTCAGAAGTGTATAGTTTTCCTTGTAGAGGTCTTTCACATCTTTTGTTAGGTTTACACCTAGGTATTTGATTTTTTTTGAGGCTATTGTAAATGGAATTGTTTTCATACATTCTTTTTCCGTTTGCTCATTGTTAGTGTATAGAAATGCTAATGATTTTTCTATGTTGATTTTATATCCTGCTACTTTGCTATAGCTATTGATGATGTCTAGAAGCTTCTGAGTAGAGTTTTTTGGGTCTTTAAGGTATAGGATCATGTCGTCTGCAAATAGGGATATTTTGACAGTTTCTTTACCTATTTGTATTCCTTTTATTCCTTCTTCTTGCCTAATTGCTCTGGCTAGGAATTCCAGTACTATGTTGAATAGGAGTGGAGATAGTGGGCATCCTTGTCTGGTTCCTGATTTTAGAGGGAATGGTTTTAATTTTTCTCCGTTAAGTATAATGCTGGCTGTAGGTTTGTCATATATAGCTTTTATAATGTTGAGGAACTTTCCTTCTATTCCTAGTTTTCTTAGAGCTTTTATCATGAAATGATGTTGGATCTTATCAAAGGCTTTTTCTGCATCTATTGAGATGATCAAGTGGTTTTTGTCTTTGCTTCTGTTAATGTGGTTTATTACGTTTATTGATTTTCGTATGTTGAACCACCCCTGCATCCCTGGGATGAAGCCTACCTGGTCGTGGTGAATAATCTTTTTGATGTGTTGCTGAATTCGATTTGCCATTATTTTGTTGAGGATTTTTGCATCAATGTTCGTTAAGGAGATTGGCCTATAGTTCTCCTTTTTGGAGGTGTCTTTGCCTGGTTTTGGGATAAGTGTAATACTGGCTTCATAAAATGTGTTTGGCAGTTTTCCTTCCCTTTCTATTTCATGGAACAGTTTAAGGAGGGTTGGTATCAGTTCTTCTTTAAAGGTCTGATAGAATTCAGCAGAGAATCCATCAGGTCCTGGACTTTTCTTTTTGGGGAGACTCTTGATTGCTGCTTCAATTTCATTTTGTGTTATAGGTCTATTCAGGTGATTAATTTCCTCTTGGTTCAGTTTTGAATGATCATATGTATCTAGAAATCTGTCCATTTCTTTTAGATTTTCAAATTTATTTGAATATAGGTTCTCAAAGTAGTCTCTGATGATTTCCTGGACTTCCATGGTGTTTGTTGTTATCTCCCCTTTTGCATTCCTGATTCTACTAATTTGGGTTTTTTCTCTCCTCATTTTAGTCAGGTTTGCCAGGGGTCTATCGATGTTGTTTATTTTTTCAAAGAACCAACTTTTTGTTTCATTAATTCTTTGTATGGTTTTTTTGGTTTCTATTTCGTTGATTTCAGCTCTTATTTTTATTATTTCTCTCCTTCTATTTGTTTTGGGATTTGCTTGTTCTTGTTTTTCTAGGAGTTTGAGATGTATCATTAGGTCATTGATTTGGGATCTTTCAATCTTTTTAATATATGCACTCATGGCTATAAACTTTCCTCTCAAGACTGCCTTAGCTGTGTCCCATAGGTTCCGGTAGGTTGTGTTTTCATTTTCATTGACTTCCAGGAACATTTTAATTTCCTCTTTTATTGCATCGATGATCCATTCTTCATTAAGTAATGAGTTATTTAGTTTCCAGCTGTTTGCATGTTTTTTGTCTTTACTTTTGTTGTTGAGTTCTACTTTTACTGCATTGTGGTCAGATAGTATGCATGGTATTATTTCTATTTTCTTATATTTGCTGAGACTTGCTTTGTGCCCTAGGATATGATCTATTTTGGAGAAGGTTCCATGGGCTGCTGAGAAGAATGTATATTGTGTAGAGGTTGGATGAAATGTTCTGTAGACATCTACTAGGTCCACTTGATCTATTGCATATTTTAGATCTTGGATTTCTTTATTGAGTTTTTGTTTGGATGACCTATCTATTGATGATAATGGAGTGTTAAAGTCTCCCACAACCACTGTGTTGGCGTTTATATATGCTTTTAGGTCTTTCAGGGTATGTTTGATGAAATTGGGTGCGTTGACATTGGGTGCATACAGATTGATGATTATTATTTCCTTTTGGTCTATTTCCCCTTTTATTAGTATGGAATGTCCTTCTTTATCTCGTTTGATCAATGTAGGTTTGAAGTCTACTTTGTCAGAGATAAGTATTGCTACTCCTGCTTGTTTTCGGGGGCCATTGGCTTGGTAAATCTTCTTCCAGCCTTTCATCCTAAGCATATGCTTATTTCTGTCGGTGAGATGAGTCTCCTGTAAGCAACAAATTGTTGGATCTTCTTTTTTAATCCATTTTGTCAAACGGTGTCTTTTGATGGGTGAATTAAGTCCATTAACATTAAGCGTTAGTACTGATAGGTATGTGGTGATTCCTGCCATTTAGTTATCTTAGTTGTTTGAAGGTTTGATTGTGTGTACCTAACTTGATGTTACTCTCTACTGTCTTGCTTTTTCTTATCCTGTGGTTTGGTGCTGCCTGCCTTTTCATGGTTAAGTTGGGTGTCACTTTCTGTGTGCAGGATCCCTTGCAGAATCTTTTGTAATGGTGGCTTTGTGGTCACATATTGTTTTAGTTTCTGCTTATCATGGAAGACTTTTATTGCTCCATCTATTTTGAATGATAGCTTTGCTGGGTAGAGTATCCTGGGGTTGAAGTTATTTTCATTCAGTGCCCGGAAGATCTCACCCCACGCTCTTCTTGCTTTTAATGTTTCTGTTGAGAAGTCTGCTGTGATTTTGATGGGTTTACCTTTGTATGTTACTTGTTTTTTCTCTCTTGCAGCCTTCAATATTCTTTCCTTAGTTTCTGAACTTGTTGTTTTAATGATGATATGTCGTGGAGTAGTTCTATTTTGATCTGGTCTGTTTGGTGTCCTGGAGGCCTCTTGCATTTGTATGGGAATATCTTTCTCTAGATTTGGGAAATTTTCCGTTATTATTTTGTTGAATATATTACGCATTCCCTTCGCTTGCACCTCTTCTCCTTCTTCGATGCCCATGATTCTCAAGTTTGGTCTTTTGATGGAGTCAGTGAGTTCTTGCATTTTCTTTTCACAGGTCTTGAGTTGTTTAATTAATAGTTCTTCAGTTTTTCCTTTAATTACCATTTCATCTTCAAGTTCTGAGATTCTGTCTTCTGTTTGTTCTATTCTGCTGGATTGGCCTTCCGTTTTGTTTTGCAGTTCTGTTTCGTTCTTTTTTCTGAGGTTTTCCATATCCTGGCTGTTTTCTTCTTTATTGTTGTCTATTTTTGTCCTGAGTTCATTTATCCATTTATTCATTGTGTTCTCTCTTTCACTTTGGTGTTTATACAGTGCTTCTATGGTTTCCTTTATTTCTTCTTTTGCTTTTTCAAATTCTCTATTTTTATTGTCTTGGAATTTCTTGAGTGTCTCCTGTACATTTTGGTTGACCCTATCCAGTATCATCTCTATAAAATTCTCATTGAGTACTTGTAGTATGTCTTCTTTTAAATTATTCTTGTAGGCTTCATTGGGTCCTTTGGCATAGTTTATCTTCATTTTGTTGGAGTCTGGCTCTGAGTTTCTGTTCTCTTCATTCCCCTCTGGTTCCTGTACTAATTTTTTGCTGTGGGGAAACTGGTTTCCTTGTTTTTTCTGTCTTCCTGTCATTGTCCTTGGTGTTGTTACTGTCCCTGTACTGTGTGTAATTAAGTATTTTCTAGCTTGTAATAATAACAATGGTAATATTGAGAATGGAAGAGTGAGCTGAGATGGAAAGCAAGAAGTTAAAGAGGGGAAAACAAATATACAGACAAGAGGGAGAAAGCAGAACAAGGTATCAGACAAGAGAGTTTCAAAGGTATAAACAGGGAGTGTTAGTGTACTAATCGACAGTAAGCTGAACAGACAATAGAGTGACAGAGAGAGGATTGAAAATCAAAGATAAAAAAAATAAAAAATAAGTATATGAAAGTAATATCTATTTATAAAAATGAATTAAAATAAAATGGAAAATAGAAAATTAAAAAAAAAAAAAAAAAAAAAAAAACCAAAAAACTTCCAAGTTTATATGCAATGCAATTTCAGTCTTAATAATTTGGATGTCCGTCTCAATCTCCAGTCCTGGAGTTGGTGCCTCAGATGTTGTTCTGTAGTTGTCTCATCAAAGGGGATGCATAAAGTAGAACAAAACTACACTCACACACACACAGAAGATAAAAAAAAAAAAAAAGTCCCACCAAGTGTCCCCAGTTCAAATGCAATACAGTTTCAGTAAGTTTTTCGGCTTGCAGGTGTAATTCGGTTGTTCTCTCATCAAAGGTAGGGAGAAAAAGAAAAAAAAGCATCTGGAGGCAGTTCTGAGAGTGGTATCTGCAACTGTGGCTCGCCTGCCTGCTGCTTTCAGCCTGTAGCTGGCGGCGTTATTTATGCAGATCTCTGGGGTGAGCTAGCACTCACCTGGTCCCACAGGCTTTGTTTGCTCAGAGTTCTCCTGTGCGGCGGCCTCTGCTACAGGCTTTCCCCTTTGCAAGCACTGGGAAAGGTGCCACTGCCCCGCGTTGTCAGGCCTGGGTGTTTATTTACAGTTCACCTGGGAAGTGGGTCTTCCCTCCTCTCACAAGCTTCCCCGCTCCTGGTTGCTGGGCGCACGCCCCGCTCCCGCCAGAGCCTCTCTGGCCCGCCTGGCTCGTTTATTTCCAGTCCCGGGAAGGATTCCCTTCCCCCAATCTTCAGCGCTCAGGGCGCCCCACCCTCTTTCCAGCGTGTCTTAACTGTTCTTATTGCTTAGTACTCAGTTTCTCTTTTTTTCCCGGGTGGAGGTCAGTCTGTCCAGGGGGCTATGCTGCTCTGGCCCAGGCTTGTCTGTGGGGGAACCGCGGTACCACGAAGCTCACCTGGTCCGCGTCTTCCCAAGCCGTATGGGCGCCGGCCCCTGGCGGCCCCGGGGGCCTCCTCGGTTCTCTGTTTAACGTGAAGTGGAGATTCTCTGCGCCGGCTGGAGATGTGGAGGAGTCAAAGTTATGCCTTTTCTCGGTGATTATGCCTGCAAAGTGTGTCTCCAGCGTCTCTCCAAGATTTCACTATAGGAGGCTCGCTTTCTGCTTCCTCCCTCTAGCCGCCATCTTGGAATTCCCTAGAATTATTTTAAAATAAAATTCTGACAGTTTCTCTATACCTTCACTAAGAGGTGGCATTGATGTTAAATGACCAATGTGGAGAATCCATTTGTAGCCATAGACTTGTGATGGCTGGCAAACTTTTTAAAGTCACTAAGCAGCAGGGCTACCTTGTTAAACAAACCTTTTAAACCATGGAATCAGAGAAAGCAGGTATATTACGACATAGGACCACCAAGTAAGTGAGTAGATTTAACAATTAGACATACGACCTATATCAAAGATAGAGGAAAGATGAGGAATAATTACTAAATTGGCTGTTCCTTATTTTTTTCACCTGTGGATCCTCATTCATTCACTCAGTATATATTCTTTGGTGGTGTTAGTTTAAGGTATATACTGGTAAATATAGCAGATGCAGTCTGTGCTTTTTGAAATTGTGGTCATTTAGGCATTTCCGTTTCCAAGAATGAAATTTCAGGACATGAGAGGAGAACAAATCCAGAGATTGCATTTCCTGTTACAAAAAGCATAGCACATAACCATTTCTTTTCTCACTGAAGGAGAACTCTACATAAATTCCTCAACTGTTTAAAATTTTAATGGGAAGTGTTGGAAATAACAAATGTAAGAGATGGGTAGAACTCAGCATTTTCCCAGAAGTAAGAAGGTAGCCAAAGAATCATGCTAAGGAACAGGTTAAAGGAACAGAGAAACCAACTTGAAAGAGCCCTGGCTTTGTCTATTTGTACAGCAAGAACAGAGTACCACAGTCTGGATAATTTATAAAGAGAAAAAATTCATTTCTTACCATTCTGAAGTCTGGGAAATCCAAGATCAAGGTACCTGCAGGTTCGTTGTTTTACACAGGTCTGGTCTTGCTTTCCAAGATGGCACCTTGAGTACTGTGTCTCCCAGGGGAAGAAATGCTGTGTCTTTACATGGCTAGTGGTGTGGCTCAAGTGGTAGAGTGCCTACCTAGCAAACTTGGAGCCTTAAGACAGTATTGTAAAAAAAAAGTTACAAGAGATAATGCTTAATGTATTTCAATTTATGAACACTATTCTAGAGAGTAGGGAAAAGAGAGGTAAAAGTCCTCTAACACATGAGCCTCTTTTGTACTCAATATCAACTAGCTATGGAAAGCACAAGAAACAGTCATTCATTAATTTATTTTATAAACATAGATAAAAATTACAAAGTGAACCTGGTATACTATGAACACACTAGCTCTTGATCTCAATCTTGGTGATAATTACAAAAGTACATCAGGTTGGACACTTAAGATTCGTACAATTTAAGCCCCTACTTGCGTGTAAGGTTATAACTAGATAAGAAAGGTTTTAAGTGTCCACACGGATGAGAGGAGTGGTGAAACTCTTTGCCCATATAATCATAAAAACTTCTTTCTTGATATTTTAATGTACATTACCTCAATTTAGTTGCTTTATGAGATTTCAGAAACTTTTATCCTCTCTCTTCCTTTTTTCCTGTAAAAACCTATTTAATCTTTGATCACAAGTGTTAGTGAATCTAAATATACAATCCTAATTGCAGATGTTGAAAGATTGTGAATAAAAAAATCAACGGCATGAAAGATGATTCTTGAGCTCACATAAATGGTTTTTTTTAATTCCTTCAAACTTTATTTTCCCTTAGCATTTCCAATCTTTGATAACTGGCTGTATGGCATGGCAGGCTTCCAATACACTTAAAAAGCTCAGAGGAGCCATTGATGTATATTAATTCATTGTGAAAACAAATAACTTGAGTGCTCACTGTCTTGCAGTCCTGGCCCTTAATGCTAGTGGCTGTTTTGATGTTATTGCTCTGTATATTGTCACTGCAAAGGCCTGTGCATGGGAACTCTGCCTAAGAATTCCAAAAACTTCTATTTCTATTTTTTTTTTGTCTCTGGTCTTGTGCACAGGATACATTTGGTATTTATCACCTAAGTGTGCAAATCTTAGTTTTCTTCCTCACTGATGGAGGAACATTCTAAAACAACAAATGGTAGCTCTGCTCGATTTTTGCAGTACAATACTGGCAAATATCTGGTAAAACCAAGGAGTGAATCTCATGGTTGAAATGCAGTAAATAAAATGTAGCCAAAGAAAAAAGTCAAAAGACCTTTCTTTCTAGCATTACATCTACTATGATGTGTTTTCTGAAAGCCACCCAAGTATAACTATTTATTTTAACTAAAGTAATCAAGATTAATGTCAGCAGTTATGACACACACTGTTTGCTAAAGAACACATAGAACAATTGCTCAGGGCGAGCTTCATTAAGAAATCAGATAAAATTAGTAAAACTGATTATATTTCAAAACTCAGCAGCAGCTAAAATTGCCATTCAGGAGCTTCCAATTAACACAATTGGTCTTGTTCACAATCAGCTATTGTAATCTCATTAGCTTATTATATTTTAATCATCGTGGATATCAGCACAGCGAAATTTATTTTATTTTTCATGGCTAACGACTGGTCACATTGGAGGTGTGGCCTATCTAACATTAGATGTACCAGGACCCTTGGAATTTGGCATCTTGCCCATTCTTTTGGGCAATTATTCTGATCAAATGCACATAGATTTCCCCTTCTCTAGCAGCAAGAAGACATTCTGGAAACAGACATCTAATTTGGCACTGATGGGGGGGATTAATTATATAGCTGACACTGTGACTCAAATCATTTTGTAATGGTATTTGGAGAATTGACAGTTTATGTAAGAAAGAGAAACACTAAGAAGAAAAGGGGGAAAAAGGAGACAGACTTCTCTGAGTACCTGTGTTTAACTACTGCACCTGTTTGTTTTATTGCTTTGGTTCATAAAAATGTTCTGAAGATACCATCATTGTAAAAACCCAAAATCTTTTTGTCTTTTTTAATAAGAGCCACCAGCACATAGCTAGAAAACCAGAGTTTCATTGATACCTAGTATTGCCTGCTCCAATAAGATTATGTTCTATTGGTGGGAACTGGGGTGTAACGGCCATCTACAGAAAGCATGAGGCTGCCCTATTTTCTGGCTGAAAATGCTTCATGTTTTATGAACTGCCTCTATCTTGCACACCAGGGATATGCGTGTGGCTAAAGCCATAATAGGATTTTCCTAAATGAAACAAAAATACAAATATTCTGACCAACTCACTTGCAGAAGTTGCTTATTTTCCAGCTAGCTTTAATACTGTGTTTTGCATCCATCTTTTAAGAATAGTTTTGATTTCACTTTTCCATTATAAGTACTTTTTGTAGAGACTCCAATGATCACTAGCAGAGTTCTACAAAAAGGAAAACAACAGAGGCAGTCCACCAATGTAGGTACAAATCCTTGTTCTTGGTAGGACCCTGTAAAACTGGAAAGATGTGAAGAGGTAGAAGTTCATAGATATACTTGCTGGGAAGTTCAGAAATCCCTCTGCTGCCTTGAAACTCCACTCTCCAATCTCTTTGAGATTTTCTGTCATTAAAAATCAGCCACTCGGCTCCTGATATTTTCATGTCCATAAATAAATAAATGAGGAAAAGTGCCCTTAAAAATCCCAGGAGGGGAAGTTAAACGAAAATGGATGATGGAGTCCTTCTGTGACTATCATATTACCATACCTAAGCACTAAAAAGGTGAACGCTCATCATTATTAAAATCATTCAATTTGTGTCTTTAATTATAACTTTTGGGGGCATGAATGGCTCCAGAGAAATTAGTCTTCTATTTGCTCCATGAAAGAATTTAATAAGTAATACATTATGTTAACTGATTTTTAAAAATCCATTTAATTTTTCCCTGAATTCTATTTTTGGATGATGAGTACTGATATTACAGAAATTCTGGTCCAGCATCTCTTGCTTAGATAGTCATGTATCTTTGTTTCTTAAGATGTGAGGTCCCAGACTTTGTATATTTATGATTTAACTTATAAATTGCTTAATTGGAGTCATAACTTATTTATCCGTGTATTAACCAGCTGCAGTCTCAGATTCCCTTTATGAAAGAAAACCCACTCAGTTTGTTTGAATGATGGTCCCAAGTTGCCTTCAAGCCATCCTCTTCATTTCTAATGTTGACACTTGCATATTTAGAGCTGCTCAGGTTGTACAATCAATAAATTTCTCTCCGGTCTGACTGGTTTGTGGATGGATACCCATGTGATAAGCAATCAGAGTGGGCTTCATGACAAAAGGAATTTCTTACAATCGTCCATGTCTGTTCTGATGACAATGGGCAATTATCTTCAATTCTCATGTGCAACAACACTTGAAAACCACTTTAGAAGGTGGCTTTGTAAGCGCATCATGAAATTCCTTAACGGAATGCAAATAAGGAGGGCAGGATTGGAAGAGTCCACATCTTACACTTCATAGTACTGCAAAAAGATTTCGCAGACAGACTGTAAGTGTTCCTGTCTGTACAAATATGTGTGCACTACATATGTATGTATATCTACATTTAAAGAAGGTCACATACATATAACTTTTCATGTTTACACACATACACAAATGTTAGTCTAAATTTGTCAAAATCAGAAACGCTGTGCTTTGAATATTTACCACAATAAAACCCCCACAATTGTTACCACTGCCTACCATTTGTGCAATGCTTATTATGGGTAATATCTATCTAGTTTAGCAACTATCTTTTGTTTCTGTGAATTGTTTGGTGCATGACACTAAAGACATTATAAAAATGTCACAGGCAGATTATTTCACTATCAGATGACAATGGTTTTTGTTGCTCTTGCTTATGTTGCTACAGAGAAGTTTCTTTAAATAAAATCTTACTTGGGAAATCATTTAAAAACAGGTAAAAGCAAGCCTTCTAAATTTGAGGTGAGGCTGGACTCAGAATCTCATTGACTTCATAGTGTTATCCACCAAGAAACTTTAATGAAATGAATGATTCAGCACTGTTTAAAAATCACCATAATACCCTTAGTTTAATGAAGGCACAGGATGCAGAAAGAGAATAGGAAAGGAAGGTATTTGGTTTAAATGTAGGTTTCCATAGATGATATATGAGGAGAGGATGTCTCATTGGAGTGTAAGTCAGAGTTGGCCAGAAGACTAAACATGGTAATATTATTGAAGTCCAATAACAACCTATCAAACAGTATGAGGAAAGGTGTGGGGGTATGAAACAACACAAGTGGGCAGTAAATTTATGAAATGGGTGGTAGTAAGTGGCAAAAATAAGGATGGAGAGAAGGTGATTTTGGGGTCAGAGATGGTATCAAATGCAATACTAAATAACTGCATTTTGTCATCTAGGAATGGGTCTACGATAAAGACTTTTTGGCAGAAAAATGGCATGATGAGATTTACATCATAGATACACAACTCTAGCTACAAGGAAGAGAAATAATTTAATAGAATGAAGAAAAAAAAGATGAACTTATTTCAAGATTTAATAAGGTTAAATAATCCAAGGTCATACAGCTAAAAATGTTGGAAAAGCAAGAAAAGATTTTTAAAAGTTTAGAAGGCATTATAGACAAAATGACCATGCAACTATCCAATGTTAAAAATACAGGAGAATAAATAATAACGGATGATGGTAGTTGGGAAGTGATGTAGGAATGGTGACGTTAAGTTGCAAATATATTATATTAAAGAGACATGGGGCATGTCCGTGTAGATATGATGGCTGTTTATATTTAGAATTTAAGAGTCAGATTGGAAGAATTGATGAAAGACTCATTGCCATACATCATACACATATAAATACAATCTATGCTGTATTGTGAGCTGCTCCCAGTAGAAGTTGTAATCAGGTGAATGGATGACCAGAATAGTTTCCTGAGAAATACCAAGGGTAAAGGAATGTGGCAGATGAGGGAGAGAAATGGTCAGGAGGAGAAAGAAAACTCAGAATGAAGCCAAAGAAAAAGAGTTTTGAGAAATGGTTTTTACTTCCTATGTATGTTTCTTAAACATTACTTAGAAAGCCCACTCTGTCCTACAGGCTGCTTCTGCCCATCTTTCAGGAACTCAGGCTTTCTTGCCATGAACTAGGACCAGACATTTATTTATACTTTTCTCTGGTAGATTTCTCAGAGAAGTTTTTTGATGTTTGTTTTCTTATGGTGTTGGGGATCAAACTCAAAACCTTGTATGTACCAGGCAAATGTCAGGTCAATTTCTACACGTAAAACTTAACACTGAATCTGAGGCTACTGCTACTGTTATGTATATCCAAAGCCTCACACAAAACCACAAGACTATAACCTTCTTGTTTCTTGATGCCTGCCTGAACTTAGCCTTTCCTTGCCACTGCCTATCCATGGCTCTTTGACCCTCTTGAGACTGGTATTTCTACTATTTTCTCCAGATACCTTTCTCTTCTATCTACTTTTTACTCCTTTGGATCTCTTCAAAGCTGCATAGTAGAATACACATCTGTACCTCAACTGTAGCTGAGGGTGGAGTATGATGAATACCACACAGGGAAATTATCCTGTATGATTTATACAGAGATATTAAATATGCTTTACCTTATTTATTCTAAAATTAGTTTGTTTAGTTTGCACCATAAGAAATTGCCATCCTTTTAAGTAGGTCTAAAGGTTGACTATTAACAATTTCATATGGTTCAAGTCTATTTGGTTTGTGACACAGTTTTGCTTTGAAAAACAATATGAAAAAAGACAAAGTACAAAACACAAATGCACTTTTTATTAGAAATAATTTTAGATGCCCTATTGATCAAAAATCATAAAATGATCAATATTTTGTTTCTTTGTTGGCATATAAACCAACTCTATTCTATTGCCTGGAAAGAACTGCTCAGGTAAGATGCTCATTTTATGTAGGCCAGAAGCTTGGAAGTATGTATCTGCCCCTTACCGTCCCTCAGGTACCTGTCATTAAACTACTCCTGCTGGGTTTAGTGACTAGAAAAGAGTCAGTAAACCTCTCCAAGTGTGGACATCCAGAAATAGTTAGCTTGTTTGTTTATTCATTCAATTAAAAAACAATTATTCTTTTGTTCATTAAATGAACATTCATCTCATAGCCACTATTTGCCATTGAGTAGTATCTAGTTCACAGGCAATTACAGGGTCTAATCTGAACAGCTGGGTGACTTTTTATCATACAGATTAATATGACCAGAAAATGTCTAATAATTTCCAGTCACTGGTCACAGAAGGTTATAAGTGGTACAGATGAGCCCTGGAAATTCCTTTAAGATTCAATCCTGTTGCACCTACATGAACTACATGAGAGGATTTCAGCATTCCCTTGTTATTCAGTTTTCTCTGAACTAACTACTGGCACATTCTGGCACCTTCATTTTATCATTTGCATCTTTTGTACTAGGGTTTCTCAACCTTGCCACTGGGGCTGGAGAACTGTGGGAGGCTCTCCTGTGCTTTGTAGGATATCTAGCAGCATCTCTACCCTCTACCTGCTAGATGCCAGGCATACACCTCTCCCTCTCTGCCCTCCAGTTCTGACAACCAAAGATGACTCCAGACACTGCCAAATGCTTCTTGAGAAAGTGGGGGAATCACCTGCCATTGAGGATAGAGGTGTTTTGCCATAAAACATAATTCAAAATTTTCCTTTTACTGCATGATGCAAGGCCCTCATGGGTACCTAAACATCTCCTCTCATTCTTTTTAACTTTCATTTGTCTACCTCTCAGGCAGAGCATATGCTAGACACAAGCAAGATTTGTGAATAATTGCTTTATAACACATGCAATATCTCTAAAACTCATTTCTAAAAAGTAGCTTTATTGCAAACCAACAAAGAGTAAGTCAGTCTCCTCTAGTGGCTTTATAATAAATATGTCACCAGTGGCTTCCCTTGAATACCCCGATGGATGATGCTCCAATTTGCCACATGTCCAAGAATTGTCACTAATAAACCTGAGGAGACCACCTCTGAGAGCTAATGGACAGCCAAAGATCCCTTTGTTTTTCTCTTCATTGTTAGTAACACCACAATGATACAAATGCTAGTCTCTCAAAGTACAGAGCAGTTTATCAATCTGTTTTAGCAGTCGGGGCCATAGCTCCCTTTCTAAAATTCATCTCTGCATGCTTCCCAGGCATATTTGTTCTCCTGGATGTGTGCTGTACTGTACAGGAGGAAATAGAGGCACAGCTAAGGATTTGCTTTGGGTCCTTGTTCTTTTATGTCTTACAAAGACTACCATGATGATTTTTTCCTCAGGAAAACAAAATTAATTTGGAGTCTCTCAAAAATCTTGGCATGTAAAATAATGCAACAGAACCCCAATTTTGGGACTGCTGTGATTGCATTCCCTAGTTAAGCACCCTAGATATCAATACTTAATGGTATTTATTCTCTAAGCTCAGCCAGTGAAGAAAATAGGGTTGTTATCTATCAAAGCACATTTTAGTTTCTGACAAGTAAAAGGCAGCATGGGGAATGCAGGAAGGCTGAAATGAAAGCCTAAAAGAAAACTCATATAACATCTGGTGTCTTTATCCCCTGACGGCCTTTCATAGGAAGATATGATGAGCTTGTTCTGATTTAAGACCTGATGATTTGGTTTGAAAAAACAGGAGGAGGGGGCTAGATGCAGCCAGGCTGGCAGCAAACTGGGATACAAAATCTGTTCAAATAATTGGAAACACGACAGATTTTTTTGTAACCCAAGCCAGTAGCATCTTAGTTTCTCCATCAACCTCTGCTGAATTTGTAAAGTGCATTATCTTACTGTTTCTAAAGTTTCCATCTGACTTATTTGCAGGGGGAAATGTGAACAAATCAGTCATGATGGATTGCCTAATTTTCTGGGCTGAATAAACCAGTTTTATGAGGTGGTTGATTCCTAGGTTATTAGTTAACAAAATCATTGATCAATTTTTAACCAAAAAAAAAATAAAAGCTGACCCAATTACTGCAGTTAAAATGTTTTCTTATTGTTATCCTAGTATTGGTGATGAATATGCTAATTAAAGAATTAAGAAAGGAACTCATAGAGTTTTCCTTTGCTTTTTCTATTTTCAATTCAAATGCTAACATTGGCCTGACCCACAGATGTCAGCAGATTAGCAATTACTCTACAAGAAATCAACTTTGATCAAAAAGCCAGAGGAAGTAGCAGAGAAAGATCATTTCCTACCTAGAAAATATAGGTCCAGCTTAATCCACTGCAAATTTTTTACTGCTTCATTTACAAAAGCTGGAAAATAAGGAGAACCAAATACTATAGAACCATATTTTTAAATAAAATGAATCATTTAAGGTTCATTGACTGTGGAAGTACCTATTGGTAATTAACAAGGAGTAGAGTTTTTATTTGTTAATCTGAACCTTTTGACAAAAGGTTGACTTCAAGGATGCTCTAAATTTTAATGCTCCAATAAAAACAATAAGAATCCATTAGAAATCTGTTCCCTTATTATTTTTTTCTCAAATTTAAAGAGCACTCATAAAAATAAAATAAGGAGTGGGGGAGTTGTTATCTTTAAAACAAAGAGTTGTAATGTCTATGCCACAGTGGATTGGGAATAGCTAACAGAAATTCAGGCAGAAGTTTTGGTAGAATAGATATTCCTGTTTTACTTTTTTTCTTTGGTTTATTCCTCGCCAGTGCCTTTCTTGGGTACATCTTAGTGAATGTAACTCTTCCTAGTTGGAAATGGAAGGAAAGAAAGTAGCTCCTTTGTAAAAGGAAAGAAGGGAGTTAAAAACTTTTATGCAAGTAGACTTTACTGTGAAATGTTATCTTTTGTTAGTTCAAAGGTTCCCAAAGATATAAATTCTTCAGAACTGCCCTGAGGTGCTGGGGATGTAAATTGAATACTCTACAATTTGTAGACTGTTCCTGCAGTAATGTGTATCTCCTCTGTGAGTGAGTGTTTGGGGATTTTTCAATTACTGGAGTCTGAAAACTCAGAGATTCTTTAGGGCAGAAAAAAGATTCTTCTCAAAGTTGAGTCACTGATGTTCAAATTAGCTGCCAAAAGCACTATACTGATCTGTGTTCCAGATTTTGCTAAACAGGGAAAAATGGCCCATTTTTGTCAGGGGGAAAATAACCTCTTCTAAACCACATCTATGAATAACTACAGGATGGGTTATTTGATAGGTTAAAAGTGAAATAAATTGTTGATATGTGCCATATATAATAGACTGATGTTATTTCCAAGAGACTCAAACAAGCTTCTTTATATTTTTTTAGGGTGATAGCTTAAGTCTGGGCTTAAGGCTTACTTTTATCTGGTTTTTACAAAATAATGAATGAAAAAAAAGATAAACTAGTATATGAGAATTTAAAATTAGGTAAACTTCAGATTACCTATAACAGAGCCAGCTCAATATAACTAAGTGACTGAAAATTACAATTTGCAAATTTCCATCTAATCTGCCAATCTTTTCTTTTTTCTTAAAAGATGACTCTTTCTCCCATCCCCAAATTAATGGAATTGACTGAATTAAGTTTCAATTTTTTTCCTATAGTTCACCTCTGAGTGCTAGTGAAATAATACTAAAAATTAACATGAAGGAAAAGTCACAAAACATAAGCCAAATAAATAGCTTAATGCTACAACCTGCTAGCCTCTTGATCAGCATGATTTATGGGAAAAGGCAGTTTGTATCAGAGCAACAACTATTATGGGATGTTTTCAACCAGGGTAAAAAGTATTGCCACGTAGGCATCCTTTTATTTTGGTAAATAGGTGATCTGTTTCAATTAATATATCAAAAAGGATCTATTCTCCTGCAATTTTAAATTCAAACCCATAGTTCCATATTGTTTAAAGCAGCTTATTCTCCTAAGTAGGTCAGCTATTCTCCTGTTGTCATTTCATGCAAGTTTTATATTCTGTATAAATGCAAACTGTTTGTGAAAGGAAAGAAACAGTCACAAATAAAGCACTCTTTAACTGGACCTGACCTTTTGCTCAGGAAGCCAATCAGATTGGGGAGACTGACTTTTATCCACCAGAAAGGAAGAGAGGTTTTTTTTAATGCTTTTTGATCATACCCACAATGTCATAGAAACTTCCATTTGCTGGATATTTTCTGAGCATGGAATTTTAGGAGAAAGAGTAGATAAAAACAAATAAAAAGACAAAGCTATCAGATGCAATTAGGCTTGCGATTAACTTCACACTGAGTCAGGAAGGTGGGTTGAAATATTTCTATTTCTATTTAATAAACTTTAATTGAGAAACTATTATGCTCTTGGCAATAAACTGCATGGAATGGACATAAACATAAACAATTGGTCTTGGGTGCTTTGATCCTAAAAATATGCTAAACAGAACTAAGAGAGAAATGAAATTATTGATGGTGAGAAAATGAAAGCATAGAGTTGTGAGAACAAGGCAAAGCTTCTCAAGGAGGAAGGATGACTACACTGAACTTGAATAAGACTGACTGGCTAGAAGGGCATAAGAGCAGAGTTCCTAAGACAGAGGGACCCACAGTGAGCAAGTGTACGAGGTATGAACTTATATGGCATCTGTGGGGAACTATCAAGATCCACTCACACAAAGGACAATTCGGAGTCTTGGATGGAAGAAGAAAGGTTGTTGGGGTGTAAATTAACCATACAAAGGGTGTTTAAAAATTTGTGTTTTCTTACATATCCGCTGCCTCATAAACTTAGGAGTGTACCTTAAACAATTACTGTTCTTGCAGTGACTCAAGTTTATGATTTGAAAATCGCTTTTCTATACTAAATGAGTAGATATCATTGATTGTTTTAAAATTAGGTTGGATTTGGCATTTTTCAACTATCACTTTGACTTTCTAAATCCATTCAAAGTTCTGAAAGTCAACTGAACAAAAGTCAGTTGAGTAAAAGGCTTCTTATTCTATAAGTGGTAAAAAGAGTGGCCAGTTCAACAGTCAGTTCCTCAGTTTCACTGAGTGAAACATTTTTCTCAACTTTCCAAATATATTCAAGAACATAAAGAAGAAACCACCCATGAACCTTAGATTTCTGAAAATTGAACACATTTGAAGTGACTATTCTAAGAAAATGGTTCTGAAAAGAAGCATTTAGAATATTGAAAAAAATGGCTAAACTCAAATTTTCTTTGGGGGGGGGTAAGTGAATGTTATTTAAGCCATAAATGCATTCCACATATTAACCAATACCATGCAAATTTACCAGATTGTCCTATTGACAGAATTTGACCGAATATTTTATTATAACTCACCAATTCTGGCTTACTAGCTACTTAATGATTAGTATCAAAACTAATATTTTGCTCTTTGAACAAAATAGAAGAGAAATGGCATTTGCTTTACCACACCATATGATCCTAAAATGTATTAACTTTTTGTGAGTTTGAAGCTTCTAATACAAAGTAGTACTAGTGGGGTTTTAATTAATGAAAATTTCACTGAAATCATTTCTTCATATTGCTAACTCTGATGCCTTATTTTTACATCATTGTACTCCTCTACTTAGTAAAGTTATTTGTAAGGAATATACATAATTTGCAATATGTTTTCATATACATTATAGAATCACAATAATGAACCAGAAGTTCATTTACTATGTGTTATAAAAATACCTTAATGATGCATTTCCTTTGTCAAGGCAAGATTTTTTTTCTTCAGCTATATTTAAGTTTTAAAATCACAGGACACTTTGCCTACTGGGAGACCTGGTCTGCAGCAGTAGCCCACTCCAGGACTGTCTTAAGCACATCCTGCCATGCAATGCTAGATTGGGTTCACTTCGGGTAGAGCAATCACAGATGTGCTGAGCAGCCCGGTTCCCTGGAAATGCCTGCATCTTTGTCGCAGCTAGTTGCTTCACTACAAAGATGATACAAACAACGGTGGCACTCGTGTTCCCTGGCAAGTGTCCCATTTCCTGGCTCTCATCTCTGCTCACATGCCGCCAGCCAGCCCCAGTCGCAGCGCACCGTTTTTTGTTTTGTTTTGTTTTTTTTCCGGGGTCCCCAGAAGGCCCAGGCTCACCTTGAGCTCATTAGCAGAAGGAGGCGGCTTTCAAACAGCGCAGCAAACCGAGTCCTAGCGTCCGGAGAGGGAGGGCGGGGGAGGAGGGGCCGCGGATGCAGAGGCTCAGATAAGCATCCAGGCCAGGCGGTCAAGGCCAAGGGGCAGGGGCTATCTGCGGGGCTCCCCCACCCACCCAGCCGCGCCCCACCCTGCACTGTGTCCTGCCTCCCGGTGCAGTCAGCAATGGGCAATGACAGAGAAAAGAGCTCATCTATCTATGAGGAAAGAAGCCACGTTGATGGTTCCCTGGTGGATGTAATTGTGCTCATTACTGCCCATTTACATTTCATCACTCGATTATCACAAATGCCTCATTACTGCTGAAAAGCCTTTGCTGGTGAGCGACTTGCTAACTATTCATTCCTGGGCTCCTCCAATGTCACCAGACTGGCTGATTGGAAAAGGAGGAGGGTGAGGAGGAGCTGAGGAGGGGCGAAGGTGAAAAAGGTCTTCTATCAGATTTGATTAAAGGCAGTGATTTAAATCGATATTTAATAAAGTGACTGCTAGCACATAACACGGGCAATTCCCCACGCAGTCAGAATCGTGATTAGGGGCCCCTCACTGCCTGCTACACAACTCAATTGGGTTTTGTGCACTGGCCTGGCACCTGTGTCCCTCAGAACCGAGCCTCCAAGGTAATAGGTTTATGAGCCGATGAACAGAGCTGATAGGTTCTAAATGGATTAACTAGGTGTCTGCAGTCTGGTGATGAATACATCAGGCAAAGAAAAAAAAAGTCTGCATAAGCAGGAGAGTGATAGGAAGTGTTGACAGATATTGTGTGTGTCACAAGCCCCACAGGGTAAACACTGGCTTGGTGCCTGTCAGTCAAGTGCTCTCTCAGAGTAATGGGTGAGGATATCAGGTCGGGCTGCTTAGCAAGCCTGCAGGTGCCAGGGAACAGAGGTGCCAGGGAACAGAGGCCTGCTGCTGAAAAAGACTTCCACACAGCACGCAGTTTCCGCCAGCCTAAGAATCAGCTCTGAAAGAGTATTTTTTTTTTTTCAAGTATGGCACATTGGACTTCCTGGGCAAACTGTGATTCTTCTTAAATGCCTGCAGCATGGAAGATTCTGAGGCTACTCCAGGTCCAGTTAAAATTGATTAACCCTATCCGTTGTGAGCGCAGCAGGGAGAGATGGGGTATGGTTTCCACATCATCATCTCTTCCTTTTGTTCCTCACCCTTCCTGGATGCCTGTACTAGCTAGACTTGAGTCTACTATGGTTTCAATGCCATAATGCAAATGACTTGTGTATAGATATGATCATTTTAAGCAATGTACGATAATATGTGTTCATATTAAAATCTAACTTAATCCTTATTAGGTGCCTGTCAACCAGAGTAGGGTATAGTGGGATTTATCATGAATTTCTACTATCCCCCGCTCCTTTAAATAAGACCAATGTAATATATTTTTATTTTAATAAAAAGGCTATAAATACAGACATCAATTATATGATACCTGGCCATGTACCCAATAATACCAAATTTGGGGCACAATGCCACTTATGAGAAAGGGGAAAAGTGGTCTTAAAGATATGCTAGTAACATAAAAAGCTATTTTTATGTTGAGAATATAATAATTAATGGTTGAGTAAATATAGTGAAAACGCACATCAATTCACAAAGTAGTGACCAGGAATGACTTTGACATTACTGCTCTGAAAAAGAGATCTCATTTGATGCAAATGTTAAGTATATGGGATATAATAATCTTAGACAAATTGCTAAGGAATCTACTCTTGATTCAGTGCCAACATGACCTGAAAGTAAGGATTTGATTTTAAAATAAAATAATAACTGCTGCATGGATTTGGACCTCAGGTCCAATGTGGTCTTATGGCAAGACATACACTGTTAATAATTTTTTGATATTTCTGAGTCCCACCAATACTCTAAATAGCTTCCTTGAAAAGCTATAAAATCACATGTTTTCAGTACCTGTAAGAGAAGCTGAGGAAGACAATTCAAAAGTAAGAAAGAGATACTCAGGAAAAATGTGACGACACTGCTGGTGTGGGAGAGCACTCACAGCTAACCAGTCAAACTTCCTTCTAGGGGAAATGTCCCACAAAGAGAAGAAACTGCTAGAAATAAATTGAAATGTGGAAGCAAAAGGACAATAGAAAAAAAAAAGGAAAAGAATATTCAAATCCAGTTTGAGTCAATGACAGATTGCACATGCAACATTGGTCCTGCAGGGTTAGTGACCTTGTAGCCAGCTTGCTTGCATCAGTAGATTCTGTAATATTCCTATAATGCTGAATGAAGTCAGTAATGAATCATTTCTCAAAATTAATCTCATCATTAAGGGAGTTATGCTGTAAGACTGCACATGTGGGTGCAGAGGGAGAAGGGACTCAGGAGATCTCAGAGAGCAAGGTTTGTGTTTTTGAACATTTCAAAAAGACAACAGAAGAGAGTTCTATAGCTATCCTGGAAGTTCTTTAGAAATAAAGAAAGCTATTCTAAACTAAACTTTTCTCCCAAAAATTAACTTTGTGAAAAAATGAGCTACATACACAATTAAGGTCAGTGCCATATAATGATATCTTAAAGAAAGAAATTAAATAGCAGAATACCATTTCCATAGACAACCATCTCCAGAAACTCCTGATCACAAAACAGAGGAAATCTACAAATATTTCCAAAAATAAAAAGAACATCACAAAACAAAATATCTCCTAAAGCAAAAACCAACTTCCCCCCAAAACCTAAAAAACAAAACCTAAAAATTTTAATGAAGTGAAACAAAATATGAAATCATAGCATACACTGTAATCATTTCAATACTTCAATATTCTGTAGGCATAGATAAACTGAAAGATCCAGACATCAGTCTCAGTACTGGTACCATAATGAAAAGAGAGACATTCTTGCCTCTTATTGAAAAACATATGATGGACTATAAATGGTCTTTTTTCTTCTCCTCTCAGAATTATAATGCATATGATTAGGTCCTTAGATGTAACAACTAACGTACAAGAAATGTAGAGTTATGAAGAACATGTTAAACTATGCTGTGAGAATCCAATCAACCAAACCCAGACTCTGGAAAGCTATTTAAAAAATGACCAAATTTCTTCAGAAACTGTATTGTAAAAAGACAAGGGTAGAATATTAAAGTTAACAATAAAAACATATATATATATATATATATAAAACATAGTATAAATATCTAAATATATATTAATATATGTCAAATTATATGCATTGTTATATAATTAAAAACTACAGTATTATATAGAATTTGCACTGTTGATGTTGATCATGAAGATCTATCATGTTCACATAACAACCTACTTAAATGTTCATAGCAAGTCTATTTATAATAGTGCCAACTGGAAGCAACTCAAATGTTTTACAATATTTGGGGTTTTGGACTTCAATGCATCCACACATACCATGGACACCCAAGGCACATTATGCTTGTGACTACTTAGATAGGTCAATGTCTAAAGGTTCCATACCATATGATTCCATGTACATAACACCCTCAAAATAATTGGAGAGAGCAAATTAGTGACTACTTGGGTTAGCTTGGGTTAGCAACAGAGAGACAGTGGGGTGATAATGGGGTATATTACGTGGGAAGTTTGGAAGTCTAGAACATTTCCACATGTCGACAGTGGTGATGACCAAACAAACCTACCATCATGAAAAATGATATGAAACTATATGTTTATATGCACATGTAGAAATATCTGCATACTGGTAAACTGCAATAAACGCTATGGATTGTATGCATGTCAAGCTTCTAGCTAAGGGATATTGTACATACAGCTAAGAGTAATCTATAATGATTTCAAAATAAAATCTTATGGGAAGAAACACTATACTTAGAAATATACACTTGGTAATAAAACTATAATGGAAGTAAGATATTGAATAACAAAACTCAAAAGTTGTTTTTCTTACAAGAAAGGAGAACGTCACACTTGGAAAGGGGGAGCATCGGAAGTCTGGGTGGGTATAGCAGCATCATTGCTTAAGACTGGAGGTTGTTGTAAGGATGGGTTTATAACACCCATTAAGCTATAGGTTTATGTACACTATTTTCTGTTCCTGAGCATAGAACAGTAAAATATTTTACCTTAAAAACAATTATAGCTGGCTGTAGTGACTATTTGGATACAGGGGATTAATCTCAAGTGGTGTGGTGACAAGAACCCAATTTCAGTTTTGGACAGAGGTAGCTACTAGGAAGCTACATTATGTAGCAAAGCCTGTGTCTTTTGATGTCCTCAAGACAGGTTTGAATCCTGACCTGGTCGTTTATGGACTAAGGAAAACTTATTTAATTTCCTATTTAAATGTTCTTCATATGTATAATAGAATAAGTCAGATTCTGACAGGATTATCAGGATAATTAAGTAAATAGTGTATATGATATTCTTGCACAATGCAAAGCATTTACCATTATTTAATAAAGTATTAGGAATTGTTATTTGTAATAACAAGTTAACTTATATGCACTTGGTTAGAATAATAAGTAGGCAACTCTGGCACCTTGTCATAGGTCTCACACATTTGTTGATAACATTTAAAACCACAAGACTACATGGATTGTTCTAGGACAAAGCAGAGAGAATAAAATAGATCAATGAACAAAATAGAGGACCCTGCAGATCATCAATAATTCAGTAGCAGAAAAGGAAGCGGAGTCCACATAGAGGTCAACAAGTGCAGTCAGACTCAGGAGTGTCAAAGGTGATCCTATTGTAGATACCCAGAGCAGTAGCCCTCCTTTACCATCTGTCTGCTAACTTTAATGTTAGTATCATCTCAGAGTAAGACTGCCACAGGCAGTGGTACAGGTAGGTGCCCTCTGTAAATGGAATATTCCCAGTGGTGACTGGTGCATTCTGCACGGCCACTGCCATGATCGCCGCACCAAGGATGTGGGGTTTTAGGATTGCAATCCCACAGGCTTGCAGGATTCTATTCACATCCAATGCAGTATATTATGTGTAGAGATGTTCATTCTGCCCTGAATATTCTCTTTTCTTCTTCCCATAAATCCCCTTGGCTTGAGGTCTAATAGCAAATTCATGCCACTCTAATGCAGATTTCATTGACATTTCTAAAACACATTGATTCTGTTTCCCTATAGTGTTTGAACAGTCTCTCAAGACAAATAATTCTATATTTTAGTACAAGGTTTCCATGTATCTGTCTTGATCTTTAAGGACTGCCAGAGTGGCTCAAGTGGTAAACCACCTGTCTGCCTTGATCTTTGATAAGTTCAAGAACACAAAAGCTATAACCCCCCCACACACCATTGGCACAGCAGGATTCAGGAAGCATTTAATAAATGAATGAATGAACAGAAGAACCAACACCCACCTGTACGACTGACTTAATTGTGGAATATTAATATAAAAGACGTAAATAAAATCTTAACAGCATGTTATTTTTGAGCAAAGCACTTTATTATTTGTTTTGTACTATCAGAGAAGTAGACCCTAAATGAAGCCTTTTACCTAACTAATATGGGCCAAAGACTGATGCAATCAAAGAGAAAGGTATAGGGGCAACATCAGCGTCATAACCTAAACTTGCTTTGGACAGGTTTGGTGATGGTCAGAAGATTTCTCTGGTGAATTTAGAAACAAAGCATGGATTAACTCTTGAAAAACTCCTCAGCTAAAATAGTTCAAATAACTGTCTCTAGTGCCTAGAAGACTAAGGACAAGAACACTGGGAGTCATTTAGGGTAGTAATGGTGTCCATACTATAGGCTTATGTCTGCTGTTTTTCATGTGTTATCCTTTCTTCCATCAATACTGCTTTTCTTCCCTTTAGATATGTTAATGTTAATCTTTTTGCCTTAGTTTTCCTGAATGAATATGGTTGATATCAAAGACCACTCTAATTAAAAGACAATGGATTTAACTACCCCTTTATTTGAGTTGGTTAGGCTAGCTATTTTGAACTTACCAAGTTCTCTTAAGTGGATTTTAAAACTCTCATTTCTTCTATTTCTGAAGTCTGGGGGTATTCCAGACCCTCAATACTAGCAACAGTCATTACTAATCAATTTGATTTGTAATAAATTTTTTGGATAGTTAATGGTTTTCATGCCTTGCTCTGAGGATACAGGTGATACAGATGTCTAGCCACTGTCTTGGTGATGAAGAGTTGCAGGGGAAAATGCTGCAGATAAGTGTCCCTAGGCTGTGCAACTGTTTCTATCTCAGTGATTCTGCTTTTACATTTCACTCTATGGACTTCTGAGAGATTTCTTTCAAGAATGTGCTCACAGTCCTGCACCAGTAGCTCACATCTTTATCCTAGCTATTTGGGAGGCTGAGTGAGGTAGGGAGGATTATAGTTCGAGGGCAACTGGGAAAAAAGTTAGCAAGACCCCATCTCAACCAACAGTTGAGCAATGTGGTGTGAACCTGTCATCCCAGAGATGGTGGGAAATGTAAAAGTGAGACCGTATCTTCAAGATAACCAGAGCAAAAGGGCTGGAAGCATGGCTGAGTAGTAGAGTGCTAAGCCCCTTGTAAGGTCGAGTCAAACTCTGGCACTATGAAAGGAAAAAAAAAAAGAATATGCTCCATCGAGGAAATAATATTTTTAGAAACCTCTTTTTTTTTTTTTCTTTGATTAGTCCTAGAAAGGTTGGAATGATGTAGACAGACATAGGCTTTCAGGTATGTGACTGGCTCACACCAAAAATCTTTACTTCTTGGGAGGCAGAGATCAGGACTATCACAGTTCAAGACACTCTGGGCGGTGAAGTTCTTAAGACCCAAGCTCAGCAGAAGGTGGAGATGGTGGTTCAAGCCTGTCATGCCCCCCACAGCGGGAGGCATAAATTGAAGGACAGCAGTCTAAGATGGCCTTAGAAAAAGTGAGACCTTCTCTAAAAAAACTGCTGGATATAAAAGGGCTAGAGGTGTGGCACAATGGTTGAGTGTCTGCCTAGCAAGTAAAAAGCCCTGAATTCAAACCCCAGTACTGCAAACAAACAAACGAAAACAAAACAACAACAACAAAAAGGGCTTTTAACGTGGAATCCTTGAAAGAGCAGTTTAACCTGGGGATACTCTAGAAAGTCTTCAGGAAATACTTTGTTGTCCAATATTGTTCATGTAATTTCATTCAGGATCAGAGCTTTCTGGAAATCTCCTCTCTCATGACCCTTGAGGGAAGCTCTGAGTTCATGCTTGTACATCACTCATCTAAAATCCTGCCTCAGTGAAAGCCAGTACATATAGTCAGTCACACAAGCCAGAACCTCTCAGCGAGTGTGGAGTTATTCATTTATTTCCTTCATGTGGATAATAAAATTTCTATGTTTTGCTTCCTCTGAGTGTCACGGTCTCTTCAGCTTTGCTACCATTTTCTTTCTTCAGTCTCTCAAACTTATATGCCTAGATCACTACAGTAGCCTCCAGATTGTGTCCTGCCTCTGGTCTCACCCCTCCAGTCATTATCTATACAACAGATATACTCTCTAAAATGTATACAGCACCATCTGCTCCTTGACTTCAGAATAAACAAAAACCACTCCTGGAATTCCAGGCCTTTCAGTTGCTTGCCTCCTTCTGCCTCTGTCCTACTTTCTGTGGTTTCCTTCTGGCTCCCTCTTCACCTTCTAGCAAAACTAAGTGGCCTGGCTTATATTTTTTCCACTATATTTTCCATGTACTTGTATAACTATGTGTAATAAATTACATTGTAATTACTTGTTAAGGATTTCTCACCTGTACTATTAAATGGACTTCTTCCATACAGTGAGGTTGTTCAGATTAGGAACCAGATATACTCATCTTTGAATGCCAGCAGCCAGAACAACAGAAAATACCATGCAGTGTTTAATTATTGAGATTCAATAAGTCAATTTTTTATATTATTTTTAGTTCTCTGCTTGATTTCTAAGAAATGGTGCTTTTTTTCCCTGAGATGATTCATTCTAAACTCTTGAACTGCTTTCTTCACATTCAGTTCCTGACAGTTTTCTTTAAAGCAAATCTAGTAAGATATACAGGGTAACTGTACAAAATATGTATTTTTCAATAAAAATGAACATTTATTTTATTTTTTTTGTTTTCTATTGTCCAAATATTCCCTTAATCCACTTGATATTAGTTATTGAATGTAAGATTGCATAGTGTATTTAAAATATTGTTCTTTATGTATTACAACTTTGTTAATTCCAGTTGTTCCTCAGTATCCATGGGAGAATGAGTCCAGGACACCCCAGGACACTCCAGGATACCAAAAGCCACGGACAATCAAGTATCATATAAAATGGCATATGTTTGCATATAACCTATATCATGTCTAGATGACTTACAATACCTGATAACAGTGCCAATGCTATGTGAATTGCTGTTATAATTATTGTCTAGAGAATTATAATAAGAAAAAAGACTATATGTCTCTAATATAGACACAACCATCATGGCTTGTGTTTACTGACTGTGGTTGGTTAACTCTATGGATATAGAACCTGTGACTATGCAGAAATCACTAAACTACCTTTCCTCGCCTTTTCATGGTTCATGACTTTTGGGAAAATAAAGTGTCTATCTTTTCAAACAAGTGAGAATTAGTAATTCAGAAAATGAGTGTTAAATTGGAAACTGCTCAACTCTGCCACAACCAGAATAGGAAGTAGACTTAGAAAGCATTGTTGCTATCTGGGGTCATTTTCATTTTCACACCCCTATAGCTTTCTGGCAGTAGGCTTTTGGGGAAGAGCCACAAATCCAGAGTCAGCACAGTTTCTCAGTTTTCATTGGTATGTTTTGCTGTACTTGTAGCCAATAAGCCTGAACTGCTATGTTGTTAATACACAGAAAAGGCAAAACTATGAACCCTTGCCAGCACTGTGCAACTGCTCTCCTGTGAGCCGGGTTGAAAGCAGTAGTCAAGATGTATAGGGAAATTACACCAGATTTATTTACAGAAACCATTTATGTTGAACTAGCAGTTTCCTATTGTGTCAGCAATTTTCTATTGCATTTATTTGTTACTACAGTACTTGGCAAGAGTGCAATCCTATTAAACCTGTACAATACATTACACAAAATTGTAATCATTTTCTATTTTATAAAATGAAAAGAACTGTGAAATTTGTACAATTGTGGAGTCCTAATAGATTTTCAAGACAAAAATGCATAGTCTTGGGCAAGCTAGTTCCAAATGTGCTTTTTAGTTCTTTTCTTATCTCACTTCCAATTTTTTCTCTTTAGTTGATATAAACAATAACTTACCTAAGAGACTTTACTTCATGAATCAAGATGAAAAGAAAGCAAGCCTTGAGATCAAGCTTTTCTCCTTTCTTCAGAACATTTCCTCAGCTTGTATTTTCTAAAAATCAACAATCTTCAAGCTTATCATTTGAAAATAATGAGTTGCTAGTTTTGCTCAGGGTTATATTTTACAGAACAGTATTATCTTAAACATTAAAAATTAAACAAAAAAATTTAAATTTGCATCATTCCATGCCACTACTTGTTTTTAGTTTCACCAGCCAAATTCTGTCTGCTCTTATCATGTTCTAGAGCCAGTCCTGACCAACTCTGGCTTCCACTTGTTGCAAGAGGCGCATACTCAACAGTGATTGTGAGGTGCAGTTAGTGTTGCTATCTCAAAATATAACAGGCGCACCTACTGCAGCAAAAGACTTCTACATCAACAAAATGATAACATTTCCTCCTAAATCCAAATAATTTGGCACAATCCACATAAACAGGTCATCCAGACTAACTCCTTGATGGGAACTCCACATTGATCTCTGGGAATGTATTCCTGCTCCAACGTCAATTCACTTCCTAAATAATTGACTAAAGATTCAGGTTCATAGTCCTTGTAACTAAGAGACTTTAGGAAAGTTAACTAACTTCTTTGAACCTTAATAGTGTCATCTTAAAACAAGAATAAACACCTTCTTTGCTATGACTATTATATCTTTATATATTAGATTAGGTAAGATATATTTATTGTACACTTTATATAAATAAAGGATTTAGTGAGGTGTAGAAAGGAGTACAGTTCCTGGTATAGAATGTATGCTCCATTCAAGGTTACTGTTGATATTGCTGATATCTCTGTATTTTTCTAGTCATTGACAGATATCTCATTTTAAATAGAATTGAGAGCTCATTTTCCACTTTACCAATCTTTGTTCCCTAGTAATTCTTGCCACCAATGTAATCTTTCATAGTGACAAACTAAAGAAGAAATATCATATTATCAAATCAATTAACATTGTTGCATTTAACAAAATCCAACACCCAGTCGTGATTTAAAAGTAAACAAAACATCACAACTCTTAGCAAATTAGGAATAGAAGATAATTACCTTAACTTGGTAAAGAACGTGTCTAAAAAGAAAAAAAAACCCTATACAGTATTACACTTGATTATGAAAAGATAAATGCTTTACCCCTAACATCAAGAATAAAGCAAGAATGTCAACTCTCACCCTCTCATCTAACTAAGAGGTAGAAATTCTATTCATTACAATAAGGCAGGACAAGGAAAGAAAAGCTGTACTAGTTAGAAAGAAAGAAGTCTATCTGCATTTGCATATATGATATTCAATACAGGAAATTTAAAAACGCACACAAACATACACACACCTGTCTCTTTGAAATTATAGGTTAGCTCAGCAGGTTGTAGGATATAAGTTCCACATACAGAAATCAATCACACACTTTATGCAGTAACCATAAATATACAGAGACCTGAATAACAGTGTAACATTTATAATTTCTCTAAAGAACAAATTTATAATTGATAGGGATAAATAACAAAATATGTACAGAACCTTTTATGATGAAAATTATAAAACGCTGATGGAATAAACAAAGGAAGACATAAGTAAATAACAAGAGTGCATTCATGGTTTAGAAGACTCAATATGGTAAAGAAGTCAGTTCTGCCCAAATTTGTTTCTAGAGTTATAGAAATGCCAGTCAAAATCCCAAGAAGGCATTTTGAAAATACAGGCAAACTTATTCAAATACTAATAGGAAATGCACAGGTCCTAAGAACAGCTAAAACAGACAAACAAGAATTAACTGGGAATAATTTCTCTACCAGTGTAAAGGCTCACATAGATCAAGGCAGTGAGCACTGGTGGAGAAGAGACATACTGATCAACGAAACTGAAAAGAAGAACCAGAAATAGAGCCATGCAACTATATCCAACTGATTTTGATGAAGGTTCAAATGAGGAAAAAGTCTTGAAAATGATGCTCAACCACTTGGGTATCCACAGGCCAAAACAAAACCCTGAAAAAGTTCTCTACCCAAACTCACATTTTACACAGGTAATCTGAAAATGGCTCATTTTGCAAGCTGATCCATTTGTCTTCTAATGGCTCTCTCCTGGCCCTGTACTCCGTATGCACTCATTTTCACTGGTCTTTCTTGGTGCTGTAATGCTTTGTAGAGCGAGATATACATGTTCGCTTCTCTTAGAATCTTAACTGTCCAGTTAAAAGAATATAACATCAAGCCGTTCATTATATGGTAACAACACCAAGTGCTATGTTAGAAGAAAAATAGGATCTTATGGGAACATAAAGAAGCATCTAACATAATCTGGAGGAAGGCTAAAATATTTCTCATGGAAATTAAGATTGAATCTGCTAAAAGAAAAAAATTAATAAGTGTCTACAAGGTGCAATTCTCTCTCTCTCTCTCCTTCTCTCTCTCTCTCTCTCTCTCTCTCTCTCTCTCTCTCTCTCCTTAGTGAGAGAGAAAGATAAAAAGAGCTCTATCTAAACTAGTCATGACCTGTTTATTGGAAGGAATTTGATTTGATTATTTCAGTAGGCAGAACTAAAACAAATATATGAGACAGAGAAAGAAAATCTTAGTATTTTTAAGTAAACTTATTTCCAAGGACTTAGAGTTTCTTATCCTAAAAGTAAATTATTGTGTTAATTTTTTTGGTTTTTTATGGTACTGGGGCTTGAACTCAGGGCTTTGCCCTTTCAAAGCAGGTACTCTATTGCTTGAGCCACACCTCCAGTCAATTTTGCTCTGATTGTTTTGGAGAAGGGTCTTGAGATCTGTTTTCCCCGGGCTGATCTTGAACTAACTGCAGTCTTCCCAATCTCATCTTCAAATGAGGGAGGACATGCAATATTTGGCCTTTTGAACATGACTTATCTCACTCTGCATGATCTCCAGTTTCATCCCTTTACATGCAAATGGGATAATTTCATTTTTCTTTTTGAATAATATTTCATAGTTATGTGTGTGTGTGTGTGTGTGTAATTTTCTTTACTCAGTCATCAGTTGATCAGTTGTTGGGCATCTCAGCTGATTTCACAGTTTGGTTATTTTGATACGTGGCATACATAGGTGTACAAGTATCTCTCTTGTATAATTGTTTACACTCTTTCCGATATATACCCAAGAGTTGTGTGGTAGGGTCAGAAGATAGGTCTATTTTTAGTTTTTCAAGGAACCGCCATAATAATTTCCATAGAGGTTATACTAGTTTACATTCCCATCAACAGCATATGAGGGGTTCTTTCTCCTCCACATCCTCTCCAGCATTTGTTGTTTTCTTGATTATGGTCAATTATGGGATGAGATGGAATCTCATTGTAATTTTGACTTGCATTTTGTTTATGGCTAAGAATGTTGAACAGTTGCTATTGCTTCATGTATTGATTAGTCATTTGCATTACTTCTTTTGAGAACTGTCTATTACATTCATTTGCATATTTAATAATCGGATTATTTGTTCTTCTTTTTCATTTTCTGAGCTCTTTTTATATTCTGGATATTAGTCTCTTATTTATTGAATATCTGGCAGTATTTTATCGCATTCTGTGGTTTGTCTCTTGATTCTGGTAAATGTTTGTTTTTATGTACAAAAACATTTTATTTTGATGCTGTCCTATTTGTCAATTCTTGCTCTTGTTTCCTGGGCAATTGCAGTCCTATTCAGAAAATAGTTATTAAGCTTGTAACTTGCAGAGTTTTCCCTATTTTCCCTGTTGTGGTTTCAATGTATGAGGTGTTACATTAAGATCTTTGATTCATTTAGACTTGGTTTTTATACAGAACAAGAAACAGGGATCTAGTTTCAGTCTTCTACATTTAGATAGCCGGTTTTCACAGCACCTTTTGCTCAAGAGGCTGTCTTTATTCCAGTGTTTGTCTTTGGCTCCTTTGTCAAAGATCATTTGGTTGTAGCTGTGTGATTTTATTTCTGTGTCTTCCTTTCTCATGTTTCCATGACAGTGATGGCTAAGTGCACTGCCTGTGGGGTCTTAATGATTCATTAACGCGGCATTACTTCTAAAAGCCATGTTTGGGTTACGGTTCTAAATTGATAGGACTCATGTGAATACAAAGAGTCAAGCATATCTATCTATAGTTCCTATGAACATTATAAGCTAGTGACATATTTTAACACTTCTCCTTACCACAGTCTATAGCATAATTAAGTTATATTTTTCCTGTACACATCTACATTTGTAGTTGACAATATTGAATATTTGACAGAACACAAGACCCTGCTTTCTTAAGATGTTCTGGATGGCTAGACTGGGAAATAAGAGAATATCATGAAACTACCCTATTCTGTTTTCATGGACAGTCTGCCTAAACTCCTCAACCTGAAAAGTTTTATTTTGGTTATTTCTATTTTATTTTGGCACCTTCTATGAAGTGGAGCAGATAATTTATTTAAACCTCATTGTTTAAGAATTTGGATTCTTGCTGATGAATGAGCATACATGAAACTGACCTTTGGATTTCAAATGATAATGAGACTAGATTCCCTATATTTCAGTCCTGTTATCTCCAGTCCTGTTAATTTTCTTTCTTATTGCTGACAATAATTTTATTCAAACATTGTCTCCCAGAACATTCCTTCTGGTCCTGAAATGTGTGCATTTTCTGACTAGTGCTGTTCTGTAGTGGTGCTGTGACTAACTCTTTGGAACTGCCTGGGAGATGGATGGCCTGTGTGGTTATGGGATTGGGTCTGTTGTCCCATAAGATATTCCAGGGAAGCTTATCCCACAGAGTTTGTGTGTCAAGATTGGTAATTAGTCATGCAATGCTATTATATAAGGAAAATGGAAAAGAGAAAGCAATTGATATGTTGGGGAAAAGAAGCTGGGGTCTCCATTCTCACTACTGATTATATCCTTGGTAGAGCCTGAGCAAAACAAAATGGAATAGTATTGCTCAAAATAATCAAACTCAGGACAAAGCTGGGTTTGGAATACAGTCATAATTTAGAAGATAGTTGTTTCTCCCCTCCCCTTCCAGTCTACTACTGCTTTAGGGGCTGAACCCTCAAAAACCAAAATCTTCATTTAACATGGTATTCAATTCTTTTCCAGGTTTTAAAATATTTTATTACTTATACTAAATTTTCCAACATATATTTCAATATCTAGATAAAAGATGTCTTAGAAGTCTTGGAATTTCTTTCCTGGAAATTTTTTTTCCCTTCTAAGATTCTGAGTACAAAGAGGTGATAAGGGCAGAAACAAATAAAAAAATATGCAAATTATATTGCAAAATTCCACTTTCATTAAACTGTCCTTCTGTGTAGCCAGTTTCATGTTCTTGTTATACAAGGAAATCTATCTATCTATTAAAGCAAAATACAACCTCCCTTTGATACAAAAAACAAAAGGCAGTTTGTGTAGTTTTTTATGAGGTGGTGAGCGACACAAAACATTATTTTCTCTTTAAGATTGGCATCTAGAAGATTTCACTTGGCCTGGCTGATAGATTTAAAAGGGAAAGGAGAAGGGAAGTAAGGAAGAAAAAGAAGAGAGAAGAGGAGAGGGGGAAAGAAGAAAAGGAACAGGAGAAAGGAAAGTTGGAAAATGTTCATTTGACGCACTGTGGAAGTCTTTGTCAATCAAGGTAAATATTGCCTGTTTTTGGTTTTGTGGTAAGGACACATTGGCAACATAAAGGTGGTAGGTTTGGACCCCTAAAGAGGTATTATAAGTTACATTAATTGGAAACATTAGCAACAAATGTTTTTCCCACTACATATCTATCTTGAAGCATTAAAACTGCCAATCTAAATATCTGTGTGTTTTCCTCCTATGGTTGATTATTACATGGAAAGTTATATTTCACACCAGCCAAACTGACCTCGCTTGGTTATATTTCTTATTCTTTAATGAATTATGCAAAGCAAGGTGCGTGAACATGTTTTTCCTATTACTTCTTTTATATATTTTTAAGCACTTAGTCTGGAATGCTAAATCTCATACGGAAGAAATAACAGATTACTATTGAGGGTATTTTCAAACATGTATGCCATGAATCATGTGTTAACATGATAATTGTTTCCACACACATATGCATAACCCACAACAAGGATTATTAAAATAATTTAAAGGAAGCCTACCATAAATATTTGGACTTACTTTTTAAAAACAAAGTTTTGGGCTACTTGGTAAATATATCCTAAAAACAATTACACTCATAAGTTTCTTTGGCTATTCATTCATGCTAATAATTTGTTCCTTTCTTTTTCTTCTGTTTCTTCCCTCCTCCCTTTTCTTCCCTCCTCCCTTTTCTTCCCTCCTCCCTTTTCTTCCCTCATCCTTCCCTTCTCTTTACTTCCCTTCCCTTCTCTCCCTTCCCTTTCTCCTTCCCTCCCCTCTCCTCCCTTCCTTTTCTTCTTCTCCCCTTCCTTCCCTTCCCTCCCATCTCCTTCCCTCCTCCTTTCCTTCCCTTCACTTCCCCGCCCTCCCTCCTTTTCTTTCTTTCTTTCTGTCCTTCTTTCTTTCTTTCTCTCTCTCTCTTCCATTTCACTTTTTTTCTTCCCTTGCTTTTTTATTGCTTTCTAAACTTTCTATATACAATTTTGACATCAGAATATTTGTCACTAGAACTAAAAATGAAATAAGGTGAAAAGTTATTGAATCACTAACCAAAATTTAAAATACTTGTCCAGGCCCTGAAAACCTTCAGGTTATGAAAGCTGATGAGGAAGAGGAAATCTTAGATAGGGGTCTGTTTTATTGAAATGCGAAATCCCTGCAAGTTTTCCCCCATCTCACATACCTTTTCCACTCACCTTCCCTTAAGTTACTAGAAAAACAAGAAAAGGCCTTTGGGTCACCAATAAGATCAGTTTTTTAAAAAGAAAATTAGAGCATGCTAACCAATAACATATGAAGGTGCACAACACAAGCATTCCTTGGTGGAATTTGAGTCAAGGACCCTCTGGGTCCAAAATATCAGTTTTACTAAAATACATGTAAGTCTTCTTTAGCTGTAACTGTAGGTAATAGCAATCCATTAAGGTTTATAATATTCAACAAACAAATCAGGAGCAGACTTCTAGATATGAAATTATTTAATTACTCTAGGGAAGCTTGGCACAATCACGTTGAGCATAGTACAAATATCATGTGGGAAGCTATTGCTACACCACATTTTTTCTTCTGTCTTCATTGTTTCCACAGTGATCAGGATGGGGTTAGGGAGGGAAAAAATGGCCACGAGGAAACCTACTCTTTCCTGTTGATACTAGTGAACGCAAAATTGGCTCACATTGTATCATTAAGGGAAATATAAATTTGACCTTACTTGGGAAATTGTATTTCACCTTTCTTTTCTGCAATGTATTTATTTATACCATTGTGAAAGTAAATAGTGTGGCCAAGTTGCTAACATAGCCAACTTTTAAGATTTCATTTTTTCTTTCCAGTCCTACTCTTGTATGGAGGCAAATTGCCAGATGCTGTTTCCTTTCTTTCCGTCTCACTTGTTTTCATCAGAAAATGCCCTTTTCTTCCTCTTAATTCTTTGTGACAAAAGATACATATGACCAAAAGAAACTGAAAAATATAGGCAAGAAATTCCGAGTCTATCCTGAGAAAAGTATAATACAAGAGGAATTTAAGACTGATGTTTTTGACATCACAAGAAATATAGATGTGCTCAGCCAATTGCACAGAGCTCCATGGGAATGTTCTATAGTCTCAATTCTGTTCTAGCTTCTTTATCCAGTGTCTTTCACTTGTGGTTTTTATCCTCATGCTCACAGTATGGCTGCTTTACCTCAGGTATCATGGCTACATTTTTGCAAGGAGGAAATAAGAGTAGGTAAAAAGGTGAGCATCTGTACTTGTTGATTCTACCTTTTTAGTAGGAAAGAAAAAGCAATTTTTCTCAGAGCTCTACTAAGTTGAACTTCTCAGTTACATTTACCTCTCACTGGCTAGAATTGAACACAATATCTTTCCGCACTAGTGAACACACCAGCCAGCAGCAAGTCTGGAATGGTAACTATTTCTCACAGAATAAAGTCAAGGTTTGGTTAACAACAGAAGGGAGAGTGGATAGTGAGTAGGCAAACAAGATGGCCTCCGTCAAGGAATAAAACTTACTTTTGCATTTGCCTGCACCTTGTCTTTGGGAAAGGCAAAGCAAAGAAAGGAAAGAACGGCTGAATGAGTGAACAAATGAATTGATGAATGGGATGTTTTTGAGGGCAGGGGGCATTATTGCACTTTATAATTCTCCCATTATCTAGGAAGGTGCTTGGATCAAAATAGGCTGTGAGTGCTTGTCTTAGGAATTGAGCTCCAGAAAGATGAGTGCTTTCTTAAACACAGAACACATCCAGTAATCTTAATGTTAAGTTCAAGGTCAACGTAGATGTTTGAAGATAATTGAAGAACGCATCAAGGAATGGAATTTCTGAGTTTTTTGTGAGTTTCATGTCACAAAGGCATGTACACACAAAATTAAACATAGTTTACTTGTTAGTTGTTTCAAGGGGGACTTTGGAGAGTATATTTACAAAAATCTTAGTTCTACTTCTTTCAGCAACTCTAGCAACAATATTAAAAGATGCCACTGGGCTGAAGTTATAGCTCAGTGGTAGAATGCTTGCTTAGCATGCACAAGGTCCTGGGTTCCAATCTTTAGCACTGGAAAACACAAAATATCATTAATTTTACTGTATTATTTATTTTTAAGCCCTGAGACTCTCTAAGTCCCTATGTGTTTTCAGTAATAGTTTTCCACTAACTTTCTGACTTCTTATACCATATATTGACTCGAAAACAAGTTTGACGTCAGTATTTCTTTTTTTTCATCTTTCAAAATTATTTGTGTAAACACCTTAGATGATGAATAAGAAAGCTTAGCATTATTTATTAAGGCACAGAACAGAACTCATAATATATTAATAAATATTGATTCTTGATGTTTTAAAACTCAAGATCTTTTTGCCTTCTGAAATCCACTCTTTATATTAACAGAATCATTATTTTATGTTTTACCAAATCTCTATGGTGACTGCTCTTAAAAGCATGTGACTTAGTATATATTCATTAATATGAAAGCTATGGAGATGTGGCATATTTGTATTTTGACATATTTTAAACTTCATGGAATCTGAAATAGTGAATTTAAGTATCTTGAATATTTTACTTTACCTACACCTCTGAATGCAAGCGATAATAAGATAAAAACATTTTACTCTTTAAGAAGTTACACTTGGAAAGTGGTATTCATTTTATTCCTCAAAAGTTAGTTTATTTGCTGGCTGGGTGTGTGGCTCAAGTGGTAGAACACTTGCCTAGCAAGTACAAAGCCCTGAGTTCAAAACCCAGTACTGCCAAGAAAAGATAGCAAATAGTTTATTCTGACTTTTAGCAAGCTATAAAACCCAGCATCTAATCAAGGGCACATTATCAATGAACTGGAAATAACAGAAGTCCAGTGAATTGAGATGGTTATTTATATAATCATCTATTAAGTTGTTACACAATGATTTTCTTTCTTCTCACTCCCAGAATATATACAAACCTATTCAGCAATTTTCATGCATTAATATGAATGCTGATGTTATAACATTCAGTAAAGAAGAAATTAAAAGGCCATTTTTCAAGCATTCCCTCTATTCAGATGAAAGTCTGAAACTCAAAGGTTTAACAATTTACCAAGGAATCTTTGGTCATTTTGAGAGGAGTCAAAATGAATTCTTCTCTATAGTCTGCATAAAAATAGTCTGCATAACATTAACCACAGGGGGCCTCATTTTTACAAACCCAGTACCCAAAAGGGTCTTTCTAGAGATTCTCAACCAATTTGGATACCATGGTACCCATGAAAACCATGTATGAGTTTCTTCCTCCCCAAGGGCATAAGAGTGGGGCCTGAGGTCTCTAGACCTTACGGACAAGTGACCTATAAATGCTAAAAGATTTACTCTGCTAACTATAGTATGAATAAATATTATAATTTTTCATATGTGCCACCGCAGGGAAAAAACTGAGAAGCATTCATCTATGTCAACACATCTCCCCAAACAATCTCTTTATATTATCTTTGAGTGCTGATCACTCATTCCTCTTGGCATACTTATTAAAATTAAGAGTGGCCTGAACGATGTAGAGTCATCAGCAGAAATTTTGCTCTGTCCTTGCCTTTGACCATCCTGCCATATCTTACCCATGTGGGATAGAGTGTGTTGAATGAATGTGCTGCTGGGTCCTGGGACTCTTTAACAGACCATACATGGATTCACTTCCCTGAGACACAGACTTAGACTTAACCTCAGCTCCTTAAATCAAACCTTAACCTGGAATAAAATAGCTATAATGATCACAATGCATGAGAGGCAATGTTTCAAGGAAGTAGGGGAATAAAACTGCCATCCATTCTAGCCAGCATCTCTGAGGTGTTTGTACCATGATCCTGGCTGATGCATCCGAATAGAAGACAAATACCATCACAGATTGGGAAAGTAACTCAATTTTATTTTCACCATAAAGGGGGGATGGGATGTATTTAAGCTATTTGCATAAATCTAAAAATTAAGTCCTGTGTTTATGATTATGGGAAGAAAATACTTCAGAAAACTACATATGTTTATCAGTTAGCTCTTGCTGCAAAATAAGCCATCCCTAAAGCCCAGTGTCATTCAGAAGAAAACTTACACTTCAGGGGCAGCTGTCTAGACAACCCTATAGACACTGACCATGTTTTTGCATAGGTCTGGGATCATAGTGCATCTTAACTTCTACCAGCTTGCAAGGGCTGTTCTCATGGCACTGGAAGACTCTAGAACTAAGCACACACTTTCTAATCCTCTGAGTGTATTGTGGTTGCTGAGCCTTGTGGCTTGGACAATCCCATGCTGAGGCTAGAGTTAGAATAGATAGAAAATTCAGAGTTACAAAGAAGAGGACAGGAATGTAAGAAATAATGGGAAACTGGAGCTAGTTACCACAAAAATAGGAATTTCAATTCCATTATAAATAGAATTTTAACAAAAAAACTCTTTTTAATGCTCCTGTATAAGCAAACAATAAAATAACAAACCTCAAATGCTACAATACATTTGCTTTACTTGTAAAGCTATGAGAATAATAGGAATACTTTTAGTCTCATCTTTTCTTAGTTGCTAAGAAAGTCAAAGTTAATGAAAAGTTAAATGAAAAGTACACACACACACACACACACACACACACACACACATACTTTTTCTTTCTGAAACAAGGTATCCCTATGAACCTAGGATGGCTTTGAACTCATGGCCTTCTTTCCTCAATATTCCATGTGCTGGGATTACAGGTGTGAGACATCAGCCCTTATACACACACATACACACACACACACACACACACACACACACACACACACACACACACACATATGCTTTTTCTTTTTCTAAAAGTATATTTTTATGTGCTTTTTCTCTTTATGTGACTTTGAGCCTTATATTTTTAATTATATAATCTTACATCTTTTATTTTATACAAGTAGATTTTAGTCCTTTAACAAAGCAAAAGATTATACCTTATAAATAGATAATGCATTATAATAAGATACTGTGATACTTAAGGCCATATGCTAGCTTTCTTATTGGCATTTGAATTTCTGCTGGCATCTCAACAAACCAGGTAAGCTTTTTCTGACATCTAGAATCTACATTTACATTTTTTATTTTCATCTGGTTGGAGGAGAATTAAATTTTTACTTCTTATAAAGGGCCTGCAAAACTCTTCAGGAATGTGGAGTTTTTTCACATGAGGAAATGTAGACATGCTAAGGTCAAGTGATTTACCTTCATCACACGACTAATCAATAGCAGAACAAGGAAGAGGCCAGAGCTGCAGGCCTCATTCCATGTGCCAGGCCTTATTAAGCAATGCAGGCCCATGTATATCTGATACTCAGACTGAAGTTGTGAGATTGGACTGTTCATTTCCACCCAGGTGGAAATGTGTGTACAAGCCCTGTTAAACATGATATATTCCTAATTCATTGCAATTACTGAAACACCTGTGGCCCAAAAGTCACTGTGTTCTTGAGGGGAAATGTGTCACTCATTCAAATAGTTGGCCTCACATTTCATTGCCTTTACCCGAGGTTATATGATCTACTGGTTTCACACAAGGGTAAGTTGCAAGAACTGTTTCTTAATTATAGTGACTCTGAGGTGTGACTGTGTTGATTTGTGGGTTTTACTTTTCTTTCTCAGAATTTTTGCTAGTTTCAGTAGCCTGTTATGAAAAAAATGTGTTTCAACTGATTGTTCCAGAGGTCTGGGAAAGCCATCTGCCTAAGTTATCATTCAGAGGAAAACACTCCCAACACTGAACTAGGATTCAACCTCCACTTAGAATCTGGAAACTTCCCACCTAAAACCTCTCGTTCAACAGCATGCCACAGGCACATGCTGTCCAACAGGTGGACATTGGCTTGAGGGAGATGGAGAGGTAATCTCTTTCCATAGTGGGGACACTGGAGTATGTTTATACTGTTACATATGTTCAATACTGGACTGTTTCTGAGGGCCAAAAGAGTGAGTGGGAAATATAAATAAAGAGGATGATGACATTACAAAGGTGAGAAGAAATAATTCTTACAAGTCAGTCTTCTGCTTAGAGGGGAAGAAAACCATTGCAATGATACTTTTTTCATAGACTTACTGCTAGTTTTCAGGTTGTCACATTCTCTCCCTTGGTTAAATTTACTATATAAAAGATACACTTATGTCCTGTGAAAAAACATGGGATTGTTTCTTCTGCAGAAGGCTACAGAATTTCATTGATATTGGGCTTCTATTATGTCTCTTACAGTACCTATTGGAGAGCTAGGAATGCATTCTCTGCATAAAATTACAAACTATTAGGACAGAAGAATGGTCAAAAATACTATAGAATAGTAAGTGCCTGCCAGGAAGTGGCAACCTCCACATTATAGAATATTATTCTTAGAAAGCAAAATTCTTATCTGTCAAGAAATGACTTGCATGAATCACAAAATTCCTTAGCAACTGCTAAAACTTTTAAGTTGCGTTTCCTGACTTCAGAATCTACCCCTTTTCCACTACTTCTTCTCATTATTTTGATTTTTCTTAATGGATGGTTTTAACAAGTGGAACTAGGTATATTTATTTCTTCTCTTCTTCCGCTTTTAAAAAGTGTTTCGAAGAACTTAAAATACTTTATATTTTCTTTCCAGTTTGCTGCTTTGACCAAATACCTAAGTTTTACTTTTTCTTTTATAAAATGATACATAATATAACAATATTCAAAGCAATAACTTTTTCATGTAAGTATGACCTGAACAGTAACATATTTTCAGAGGTGATATGTTGTTTTTACTAAGTTCTCAGTATTTTCAAGTTTCCATTTTCATTTTTTGGACCTATGAATTATGTGGAAATGTGCTAATAAATTTACAAACATTAAGTTTTTGCACCATTGTTTTCTTGATGTGTTTAGTAATTATATGTGTTTTCTGGACCTAGAACTGAATTGCATTATCACTAGTTCTTTGGTGTCCAACTCTACTGAATTTTACCTACGGTGATTCATTGTCCTTTTTATTCACTCATTTATTTATTGCAATTGTGCATTATGAGCTCATTTTTGGCAGAGTTTTATCTTTGTGAGTCCTTGAAACGTGTGTCACTACATCCATTCTGAGAGAATTGGCATTTGTTTTGCCAGCCACCTCACAATTACTATAATTGCTTAGGGCAGACCCCAAAACAACTAACACTTTAAGATTTTTGCTTTGAATTTCTTCAGTCATTCAGTCATAATACATTTCAACTTCCGACTCTTCTAATGCCCATGAATCCAAATTTTTATGAGAATTGTTTTTTCTTGTTGTTGTTGTTTTGTTTTTTTCTGCCCAGAACTTAATTTTCCTTGAACTATCAAGTGGTAGAATACCCTGAGTCCAATCCCAAGTATTGCCAGAAGAAAAAATGAAGGGTGCCGGGTGTCTACTCTTGGTGAGCAGAAGCACACTAGTCATCTGTAATAGATGAAGAAGGGAAAAGTTTTCAGCTTACAGTGATAATTATATCTTAAGATTCTTATAACTTGTGTATTAAATGTTTGCAATATAGAGGGCTTTCAGGCTTTGCTTTTAGCAGCAAAAAGTAATATATAAGAAAATATGCAAATTATGCTTAATTTCTTCAACACCTGACACTTTTCCTCCATCTACAGCATTCAATTTAGACCTCTGTCACATCAACACTCAAAGTCAACTTCATAAGAAAACAAGCAAAGGAGCACGAGGCTCTTTTCATGACCTAAGTGAAAGACCATGGTGGAAGAGGAGTGGGCCATGGTTAAGAGAGTAAGTACCGGACCAACCACACCTGAATTCAAATCCTGGATCCCCCACTTACTAACTGTTGGGTACGGGGCAATTTACATCATCTCTGTATGCCTTTGTTACCTCATCTGAAAACAGGGATAATAGTGGCTTTTTCCTAGGTCATAATGATTTAATGAGTTAGTGCTTGTCATGTAATATGCATTTAGTAAATGATATGTATAATTATTAGCTATTATGGAGAATAACAGAGCTGAGTACTGCAATAAGGGTTTTCTGATGTTCTCACGATGCTGGGATCCTAGCAGACACATTAGCAAGCTGAGAGAGCAAGGAAAGGGTACATATTCCTGGTTGTTAGCATAGATATTGGTATATAACTGGAGCTCAATATGTGCATGTGTGTGTGCATGTGTGTGTGAGAGAGAGGCAGGGGGAGAGAGAGAGAGAGACAGAGAGACATGTAGATAGGAAATGTGCAGCAGTGAATGACTTGCTGAACTAAACTAGGTACACTCCAGTGGGAAGGCACACATTGAGCTATATTTGCCCACTTACTGAGTAAAATCTGTTCCTTATAATCTCACTGTGATGGTCTGATTATTACTGATTATTACTTGTTTGATGCCCCATTTCCCTCTACTAATGCACATGTTCTATTGATTGTCTCACAACATGAAAAATTTTGAAAAAGAGCTAGGTCTTTTCCCACATTCATTTACAGACAATGCTTTTGAACCTATTGAGTGCATGGAATTGATCTAAAGGTACTAAAATATCATAAAATTAATAGCTTTATATATAAGTACTGATAACTAACATAATGAACACTCAAACTTTAAACACTTCATGATGCTTTCAAGTGTAGGAAATGAAAATTTGAGTATTCTAACCATACGTCAGAGTAGACTGTATGAATTATGTTAAAAATGTTTATTTTTCTGGCCATAATGAGACCCTTAAACCAATAAGCTGAAAGAAGTACTCTGTGGATCATTGACCCACCTCTGCTCTACACACTAGGAGTGTTACATTTCTTCAGGCAAACTTAACATGCAGAAGACTAAATGCTTCAATTTTGTAAACAGGTTTTTTACTATCAAAAGAAAATTTGCAATAAAAAAGCACCTGTAATCACGGGTGGATTTAGAGTGCATGATTTTCTTTCCATAAATAACTTTTACTTATTTTTAATCTTTTGAATGAACAATAGAATTCAGCATGTTTAAAGTGAATAAAAAAGGAAATTTGAATAAGAAACAGAGCATCTCCACCCCCTCTGTAAAACCGTTATGACTCTTCACAAAAGCCTGTTTCTTTTTAAAAAATAGTTTTATTATGTTTTTGAATTAGCATACATTAGTAGTATGAAGGGGTTTCCTTATGGTAATTCCACAAATGAGTGTAGTATACTTTGAACAAGCTCATTCCATTCCATTCTTTTTATTCCCATTTCCCCTTTCTTCTTCCCCCTTTTATTAAAAGTATTTGGTGGGTTTCATTATGCTGTCTTTGTGTGTGTGTGTGTGTGTGTGTGTGTGGCATACTTCTATACTCTTCCCCCCTCAGTTTCCTTTCCTTCCCTTCCCACCTCCTATTGATCCCCTTCCAGAAGGACTCCATTATACATTCTGTCCCAATGTTATTATTGATGTCATCATAATTTTAGGTCTAGGTTCTACAAATTGGGGAGTGAGAACATTTGACATTTGAATTTTCAAACTTGGCTTATCTCGCCTAATGTGATGATCTCCAGTCCCATTTTCCTATAGATGATGTAGTTTCATTTATCTTTATGGCTGAGCAAAATTCCTTGATAGACCTAATATTTTCTTTATCCATTCATCAGTTGTTGGGCACCTTGGCAAATTTCACAATTTTGTTATTGTGAAGAGAGCTGCAATAAACATAAGTATGTAGATATTTCTTTTGTATACTGATTTATACTCCTCTGATATATGCCCAATAGTGGTATGGCAGGATCATAAAGTAGGTCTGTTTTAAGTTTTTTGAGGAATCACCATACTGATTTCCATAGTATTGCACCAGTTTACATTTCAACCAACAGGGTTTAAGGGTTCCTTTTACCCATATTATCACCAGCATTTGTTGTTTTTTGTTTTCTTGATGATTGTCATTTGATGCAGTCCCTTTTGTCATCTTCTTATTTCCTGTGCAATTAGGACCCTATTCAGAAAATAACTACCTGAGCCTATATCTTTCAGAATTTCCCTATTTTTTCCTATAGTAGTTTCAAAGTTTCAGGATTTAAATTAGGATCGTTGAACCATCTGGAGTTGATGTTTGGCCAAGGTGAGAGACACGGGTCTATTTTCAGTCATCTGCATGTAGATAGCCAGTTTTCCCAGCTCCAGTGTGTGTTTCTCTCCAGTGTGTGTTTTTGGCTCCCTTGTCAAAGATCAGATGGCTGTAGTTGAATGTTTTTATTTTTTGGTCTTCTCTTTCTTTGGTCTTCATGTCTGTTTTTGTGTCAATATCGCTCTGTTTTTGTTACTGTGGCTCTGTAGTATAATTTGAATTCCAATATTGTGATACCTCCAGTACTACTGCTTGTATATAAATTTCAGAATTGATTTTTCTATTTCTGCAAAAAATGACATTGGAATTTTGATGGTCATTGCATTGATTCTATAGATTGCTTTTGGTAATATAGCCATTTTCATGATATTAATTCTGCCAATCCATGAGCATGGGATGTCTTTCCATCTTCTAGTTTCCTCAATTTCTTTCTTCAAGGTTTTGTAGTTTTCATTATAGAGGTCTTTAACCTTTGTGGTTAAGTTTATACCTAGGTTTTTTTGTGTTTGTTTTTGAAGCTTTTGTGAATGGAATTGTTTTCCTAATTATCTTTCTCAGTCTATATATAGTTGGTATATAGAAAAGCAACTGATTTTTTTGTATGTTGATTTTATATCTTGCTATATTTCTGAAAGCGTTTATCAGATCTAGGAGTTTTTTTTTTTTTTAATGGAATGAAAGCCTGCCTTTTTACTTGGATTTTCACCTGGCTGGTACAAATTTTAAATGGGTGTTTTCAACAACTTAACATAAACTATTTCATTTTGAATACTGTCTGCTTAATTTACATGGATATTTTAAGAATAAAAATGAGCCTAACAATTCTGTATGCTTTTATTCAAGCTATTCTAGATTTATAGTACAGTATAAAGCCTCTGTGTCCAATTCCACAAGGCAGTAATTATTAGTGCTCTCTCACCTAATTCCAAATCTATTCAAAGTCCCTTTCAAAGAAAAGATAAATTTGAAAATATAATTTTGAATGTAAGATAAAAGTAGTTTCATAGCTTTATTTCAATGTATTGGGTAGAAGGGATATTCATTTGTTCTGTAAAAAATCCACAGGGGCTGACTACTGACAAATGGATTAAGAAAATGTGGTATTTATATAAAAAGAATAAAATTTTGTCATTTGCAGGTAAATAGATGGAATTGGAGAGTATCATCTTAAGTGAAGTTAGCCAGACTCAGAAGACCAAAAGCCACATACTGTCTTTCATAGGTGGAATATAGACCTTATACAAATGCAGCAGTATTATGAAACACTGGTCACACTAAGGGGAGTTCACACACTGGAGGGGTAGGGTAAAAAAAGGAAACTAAAAACTTGAATACAGTCAATATACTCTTTATACAAGAATGAATATAGAAATCTTAAACCATAAGACAGGGACTAAGGTTGAGTGAAGAAAATTAGAGAAGATAAACCAATTGGAGTTACATGGAAATACCACAAGTCAACTCCCTGTGTAGCTACCTTTATCTCAAACAAGCTAAAATACCATGTTTGTCTTTTTTTTTTTTAATCTTTTCTCTCTTTTCTTCTACAAAATTGGAGAACTATAGGGTGGAACAGGTCCTGCCCATGGGGGAGAGCTGGCACCTGTGGGAGGGGAGAGGTGACAGGGAAAGGAGGTAGGAGGATGAAAAAATGTGTACACATGTATGTAAATGCAAAAATGATGAATGAATGTTGAAACTATTCCAGGAATTGGGGGAGAGGGGGGGTTAAAGGAGAAAGGTAGGGAGGTGAATTCAAGTATGATATATTTAATGCATTGTAATAACCTATGTAATGCCACAATGTACCCCTACCTAGCACAACAATAAGAGAAAAAATCTACAGGGTCTGAAACACAAGGCACGTTAGGTACCAGGCTCTTTTCACTTTGCACATTGCCATCCTCAGTGTTTTATTTCCACTTCCTTCTCTAAGTTTCAGCTCCAGCTTCTGTCTTATCAATGAAAGAGAAGTAGACTAAGAAAGCAAATTTTATGCTCTTGATAGTCCATTGATTTTTAAGATTTAAAGGATTATTATCATTTTTAAATTTCCAGATACCAGTACAATCTCCTAGTTTTCCATAACCAAAATCTCTAACACTTCTAGTTTTTGTCTCTTAGATTAACTATTTTCTTTTTATAAAAAATTTTAGCATATAATAGTTGTACAGATGGATACATTGTGATATTTATATATGTGCTTACCATATATATTTTAACTACTATTTTCATTCCAAATACTTTCCATTCACTAGTCTAGACATTTTCATGCATTTTATTTGGCTAGATACTTTCTACAATCTGTCCTTCAGTGATATTATATAAACTTAAATTATTATGTACTTTGCCAATTAATATACTGATATCAAATAATCAAATTATACTACTCATAAATATTTTAAGTACCTGTTACAAATATTATTTAATATTTAACAGATAAGATGAATAAACTGACACTGTAAAGATGAAATGCTTTGCTGAAGGTCATCCATTTAAAAAGTAGCAAAAAAGAGAATTCAAAGTCAGATCTAAGAGACATGAAAGCTCTCTACTTATTTTGTTCTAGATTTGAACCTTACTTCTACTGTAATTGAATAAAAAATTTTTAGAAAACAGTTTAATTTATGATCTCAAAATGTATTGCCCTTTTAAATGAATACCCTGCTCTCCAAAACTATGAAGGAAATCTCCCATGGCTGAGGAGACAGTGGAGGAGAGAAAACCTTTGCTCTGACATGAGGCCAACCTGCAGACCATCCAGCATGAATCTGGGAGGACAAATTGGCAAGAAACTGAAAGAATTAAAAGGGAAAATAAGACTACCTATCACTAGCAGAAAACCAAAGCTTGCCTTGTCTCTAAATTAGGGAGAAAAATAAAAAAAACACCCTTTATAAACATTCTTGAAACTAAAATATCCCATACAAAGTATACCTAATGGAACCAGAATGTCTGCTTCCTGAAGGGCCCAAAGAACATTGCAACTACAGTGATTCCAGGTGACTGCCAGTGACATGCACAACCCCTTCTTAGACAAACAGTACTTTGCCCAGGCTGCCTACAAGGTGTTCTAACAAATATAAATTCTAAAAGAAAAATAAAGTCACAAAACATTCAGGGATAAAAGCCAGTATACGGAAGAGACAACAGAAATAACAGACAACAGAACTAGATACACAATGATTGCATATAGTAGAATAATATGCTGAAAGTAACAAAAAACAGATTAATTTATTGGATAAATTAAAGTTGGAGTTAAACACATACACACAAGAAAAGAGAAAGTGAATATTAAGCCTGAAATCCACTTTGGAAAGAAAACCAAATAGAACTTTTACAGATGATCATTCATCTTGGCATCTGGCGTCTCTCACATTGTCACCTACATCAAAACTGAGGGAAAGTATCCCAATGTTAACATGTCATTCAAATGCAAATATTTTTATCTTATTTTAAGAAGTGCAATTATCTCATACATTGATTTTTCCTTATGATGGAAACTCCAATCAGCTATTTTAAAATCAGATATCTTTGTAACATGGTCATAATTAGAATTGTATATTTTGTAGGCCTAATGCTTTGAACATTTCCTTCTTACTTGGATTTGGCTGGACTAGGACCAAAAACTTATTGCCAAAGAGTAAATAAGCCCATGCTTTTGTCCTTATTTGAACTCATTTGTGTCTCATTTCTCAGTTTACATCTGTATTATGATACTTCTGTCCTAGACTGCGTACAAGAATCACAAAGGCTGTGATTGAGATTTATTGGGTCCAGTGACTTGCAGAAATACTTCAGGTTCCTCTAACCTTCCCAGGCTTTGTTCTCCTGAACTATAAGTGAGGATAGTAAAGCTGACCTGTTTCAGGCAGGTGTCAGGTGCATCAAATCAATCACTATTTTTTGTCTGTTTGTTTATTTTTGGAGGTATGGTTTGAACTCAGGACTTTTCACTGGCAACATAAGCCAATGGCTGTTCACCCATTGTCATCCACTTGACAGTGTATGACAGTACAAATGAGCATATTAAAGGCCAATATTTTGGCTGTAAGCAAGCTCATACCCTCTGGGAAGTTTGGAGAACCAAACTTCAAACAAAAGATGAATTTGAAAGGTGAATTTCTTCAAGAAATGAAGTTTCTAACTGATTTTACCCAGTCATTTCTCTTCTTCACTCTCCTACCTTTGTCCTCTACCACAACACAATAACTATTTCTTCATACTATAGTGTGCAGAATCTAGGCAGTTACCTGTTCATTCAAATAAACTCAAGCTTGCTTAGCATTCAATACTTGCTCAAAATATTTTCAAATATTTCAAATTCTGTGTTCAGAATTTGCTGACCTCACAAGGCTACAAATTCCTCACAGGGAACAATGTTTTTAGTTTTTTTTTTTTTTTTTGCTTTATGGGTAATAAGGATGGTAAAGGCAATTGCACTGTTACTTTTGGCCTTTTTCGGTCATTGTCATTTCCTATTTTTAATCTTTTTATTTATTTTTGATAGATTTTTCAAATAAATGTTAGATGAAAAATTTCCTCAGGAAATCAATACCAATACATATTTTAAGTGGCTTCAACCTTGCTTTGAATACATACAATTACCATTTCAAATTCAAGGTTAAATAGCTTTAATACAACCTTAAGCTAACCTTTATTCCTTCAGGGTCAGTAGAATATTACATATGACACAATCTTTTATATCAATTAACTTTTAATAGAAATCTTGGAACTGAAGCATCTCATAAAATTTCAAGTGCCTGCATCAAAACTATAAGAATTATTTTGCCAAAAAGAATTATTCCACTTATTAATCCAGTTCTTTGAAAATATTAATACCATAATATAATCGATATTATTATTAAATACTAAAAAATACAAATATTTTCTTGTAAGTGGTAATATGTAGAAGTATTCTCAAATGTATTTGTTACATTAATACTAATGTGAAAATATTTGCTAAAGCAGCAATAGTTGAAGCCAAATTCCAAGTCAAAATATGTTTTGATAAAAAATATTGTCAACCAAAAGGTGACATTTTAAAAAACATACATGTTCTTAGAAAAGAAACATTATTATTTTAAGATATTAACGTGCATTTGCTCATAAGTTATTCTAAGAACATGGCGTCCTTTAGTTACAAAAAGCACGTCCAGGAAGTGGAGATGGCGGGGTGCTGTGCATGGGTCCTCCTGCCCTTGTCCATTTCCCCATGGCTTACAGATTGAAGGGACCACAGTGTAGTCAAACAGCCACTGTTACCAATTTTAGAATCATAGCCCTGGAGGAATAGCAGAACTTGAGGACATCAGGCAAAAGCTTATCATTTTAGATACAGCAAGGGTGTTTTTTTGTTTGTTTGTTTTTAGAGAACTTGATTCAGAAGTAGATAATCTAGCATCCACTCTTCTCTTGCCACTGTTGTTCCCACCCCCAGCTCCACACTGAACTTATTTCCTCATTTTTCAAAGTCAGTTCTTCATGTTTCCCTGGTGCAAGTCCAAAGCTTCATTGTCACCTTACATAAGGGAGTGGAAGGTTTTTTTCCTGTTTTCTTTACTCTTTTCACGACTGGTAGATTTTCATGATCACAATGTCATGTACTAACATAAGTCATTCTACACACCTAGAAATTGCCTTAATAATGAAAATTCCAGTGAAATCATGGAAAATCCAGTAAAACATCTCTCCTATTGTAGTTGTCATTATACTCTAACACAATAAAGTTATTGAGTGACATCAGGAAAATTACAGGTACTTTTTGACTTATAATTAGTGAGTAATTTTATTCTAGCATGTAACTTGTTGTGCTTTTAACATGAGTGAAATATTTCAAATTGTACGATTTTGCTTTTTGTGAGTGTGTTGTAATTCAATGTGCTACTGATGTCAAGAAGTTTCCCATAAATTTGGTGATTCATAAATATGTGATTTAGTTACATCATAAAAGGGAACTATATTAAACTGCTATTAGGAATGTTACTCTAAATACTAAAATGCAAAATTATTTTAGTTATTTTCATATGTATTGTTCTAACATATATTTTAGTACATTGTCTTCTCTGCTAACTATTGTATGGGGTTAGGAGCATGATGTAATGGTGGGAACCAGCTTGTCATGTTTTAATAGTCTGTCATTGGACAAGTTCTTAACCTCTCTGAGCCTGGACATCATCAACTGGGTTGTTAGGGCATCAGTAGTAATCTAGGTAAAACATAATACATGCAATATATGCAATTAAAATGCAATTAATAATGCAATGATGCCTATTGGCAATGTTCAATGATAGATATTTTAATACTATTATTTTAAGCAATAAACATAATCACATGACTATTACCCATAATTTAATAAGATCATTAATAATTAGAAAATGTGTACATGAAAAGTAAAAATCACATGAAACATTTTAAAAATCTTTTACATTCATAAATTTACAAAGAACAAGATTATTCAGAAAAGAAGCTGAACTTTTTTACATCAAGTTCTGTATAAGCAAATAAATTAATTGTTTAGAATGAAATATCTGGCTCCTGGGATACAAATCATTCAATACTGCAACTGAAGTGAGGAATGAGGCAAAATGAGAAGTTCCTCCAAGATAATCCAGTTGTACTGGAGTGCACGTTACCAATTCAAAACAACTAGAGCGTGGTTTCATAGAATCCACTAAGTTTTGGTAATTTATTATTATTCTACAAATTCAAATCTGGATTATTTTATGTTACAGTGGCATTTGTAACATAAAATTAAAACTTTTTTTGCTATATAAACTTTTAGAATCCTCAACTACTTTTAGGCGTTAGGGTTCTCTTGCTCAGATATTCACAAGGGATCTAGGACCATAATCTATGCAGGCTGAACTGCTTCATAGACATTTCAGCATCCTTTGGGGGCTCTTTTCTAAACCACATAGAGAGGAAGTTAAACTGGTTTTACAGTGGGTTCAAGAAGTGAATCTCTATCTCACTTGAATGTGGAAGCTATAAATACAGAACTCAGGACAGAGAGCTGCCAGGAGATGTGGGTCAGAGGGCATCATGGTCAGGTAGATCATGAGTTAGTCCTGAAGTTGTAAAGTACAGCATGGTGATTATAATCAGCAAAGTCCTATCATTTACTAGAAATTTGCAACAAGAATAAATCCTAAGATCCTCATCCCCCCACCAACAATGAGAACTAAATGTGGTGGTGATATTTTGACTAATTATGGTAATCACTTTACATGTTTATCTACATCAAACAATAATGTTTTCTACCTTGGATATATACAATATTGTCAATTATGTGTTAATAAATTTGAAAAGTAAAAGACTCTGAGTGCTATTTGCATGTAAAAAATAAGAAAAAAGAAATAAGTCAGAGATTTGCTCATTTACCTGTTCATGAATTCATATTTTTGACTCATTTAGTGAAAATCAATAAAGTACCTGCCGCATCAATTCTCATGTGGCTGAAGGAAGAAGGATTCTTTTCTTTCTCTGTAGGAGACACTGAGGTGCACCTCTCATCAGCTCCCACTTGAGTAAAGCTGGTTGGAAGGAAAAAATGTTTCTAAAACCACAAATAGAATAACAGACTTCTCATATAAAATCATATCATCTACTTAATTTTAACCAGCATTATTAAACAAAAATTGTATGAATAGTATTAAAAAATTGATATCTAGACAGAATTATTTTAATGAAAGTCTCCAGAATTCAATGTCACGTTTTAAATAGAAACCAATAACCTTAAACTCAGTTTCTTTCCATTCATCATGAGAATTATCACATGGTCCTGAATTTGTGGAGTTTAGTGATCCCAAAAAACCATAGAATCTGATAACATACAAATGTTCTCCATTTTTATTCAGATGTTTTGTCCAATGTACTTTCTGTAAGAATGGATATCCAGAATCTCCTAAGCAAAAACAAGATATGAAACCTGAAAATCTTTAGTAGGTCCTTTTTAACAACACAGGTTGCTATAAGGTCGTAGACAAATCATATAATTTCCCCTTCCTTCCTTCCTTCCTTCCTTCCTTCCTTCCTTCCTTCCTTCCTTCCTTCCTTCCTTCTTCCTCTCTCTCTCCCTTCTGTTTTAAATTAGAGATTATAATTATGTTCTTGGTATTGAGGTAATTGAGATAATGTATGGGAAAGGGTTTCAACAATATTAGCTGTCAATTATCACATAGGTCATCACTGAAAACTTCCAAGAAGAATATTTTGCATCTTTTCCCCATGTCTTTCACAATGTGTTTCCCTTCCTACCAGAAAAGGTTTCAAAGCACTGAGTTGTCACCACACCAATGTGAGGAAGACATGATTTTAACAATTGCTTCCTTATCTTAAATACTATGTGATTGATTATTCTGGACATAAATAGCCTCCACGAGAGCAGGACCCATTTCCCAAAGTCCCTTTAGAGCAGATAGTGTTGACTGCCTCAGAGGAGTTGTCTTATGTGGATCCATGTCACAACCTACATGACATTAGGTGATCACTAGAGACTGACAGGTCATGAAGGCAAATTAACTCCATAGTTTGAGTGGGTAGAAACCTCTATAGCCTTTGACAATAGCTATAGGGGCAGCTCTGGCCTGTCAGATCTCAAGGCTATGGAGAGCTCATGATATCACAACCTAGTTGGAAGGGGACTGTTAGGCAGCACTGGACAAGCAGAAGGAAGAGAAATCTAATCTTAACATCCCAAGGCTTGAGCCATATCAGATTTTGGGAGCACTGATTGGCAGAGAGGAAAACAGGACATCAAGACACATATTAAGGCATGACATCTGAACAATGAATCCCTAAGGCTGCAGAAAAGGTGATGATCTGATCTTCGCCAGGGCTTCTGAGGGATAGTGTTTTGATGGTTGGCATACATGATTAGGCCTAGCACATGTATGAGAATGATTGATGCTTTCATATACCAATCATGTGCTAGACTTGCTTTCTTCTTGTTTTGAGTAGGAAGACCATAGCTAAGGATGTATTAGAAGGGTGAAGTTGATGCCAAAAGCCACAAAAGCAAATCAATCATTTTTTCTGGATAGTGTTCTCAGGCAGAGCTGTTGATTTTCTGTTTATCACATGCATAATCTTGAATTGCTAGAGTTAGCTTATAAATGCTGGAAAGGCAAGGGTTTTGTATCCTGCATTTTTAAGCCACAGTAACCTTTCTGATATTCAGTTCTTCACCCAGTCCCTGTCATATTAAGTAGGAATTTAACATGGGTAGTGACTTAAGTTGAAATTAAGCTGCAGTAGTTCTTGTTCTGATGGGTTGTAAGAGCACAATGCTAATGTGCTATGTCACCAAAGGTTCTCCTTCTTCTTTTATAATACAGATGAGGACACTGTCGGCTACCTCATAGATGAAAAAATGAAACATTCACACTAAAGCTGCCAGCTTGAGAAACCTCAGCTCTGTTGTGATTTTAACAGAAAAATGGATGCCTGGCACCTGTCATTCTCCTTCTTAATCCATTCTGATTTCATTTTGTGTAAGACCTAAATCTAAATGGAAACATTACTACAGCTGAATCTAGAAAATAACTCAGCTATTCACTTTTTGTATGGTAGTAAGACACACTAGAGTCATGGGAACAGATACTGAGCAAACCAAACTGTAGCACCTGGTATGCCATTTTCACTGTCTGACATTGTAATTCCTGAGCTCTTATTGTCTTTCTTTTTTTCAAATGAAGCATAAAGTTTAATGGGGGATTTTTGTACTAACTCCCATTTGAACTATTTTTTTTGTGGTAGTTCTAATTTTTTGGGGGTAGTTCTTTTTTTTTATTCATATGTGTATACAATGTTTGGGTCATTTCTCCCTCCTTCCCCCATTCCCTCCCTAGCCCCCCCCCACCCCCTCCCTTTTCCCCCCATCCCCTCGCTACCCGGCAGAAACTATTTTGCCCTTATCTCTAATTTTGTTGAAGAGAGAGTATAAGCAATCATAGGAAGAACCAAGGGTTTTTGCTAGTTGAGGTAAGGATAGCTATACAGGGAGTTGACTCTCATTGATTTCCTGGGCATGTGAGTTACCTTCTAGATTAATTCATCTTGATCTAACCTTTTTTCTAGTTCCTGGTCCCCTTCTCCTATTGGCCTCAGTTGCTTTAAAGTATCTGCTGTAGTTTCTCTGCGTTGAGGGCAACAGATGCTATATAGTTTTTGAGGTGTCTTACCTATTCTCACCCCTCACTTGTGTGCTCTCGCTTTCTCATGTGATCAAAGGTCAATCCCCTTGTTGTGTTTGCCCTTGATTTAATGTCTGCATATGAGGGAGAGCATACAATTTTGGTCTTTTGGGCCAGGCTAACCTCACTCAGAATGATGTTCTCCAATACCATCCATTTACCAGCGAATGATAACATTTCATTCTTCTTCATGGCTGCATAAAATTCCATTGTGTATAAATACCACATTTTCTTAATCCATTCATCAGTAGTGGGGCATCTTGGCTGTTTCCATAACTTGGCTATTGTGAATAGTGCTGCAATAAACATGGGTGTGCAGGTGCCTCTGGAGTAACCTGTGTCACATTCTTTTGGGTATATCCCCAAGAGTGGTATTGCTGGATCATATGGTAGAGAAATGTTTAGATTTTTAAGAAGCCTCCAAATTTTTTTCCAGAGTGGTTGTACTAGTTTACATTCCCACCAGCAGTGTAAGAGGGTTCCTTTCTCCCTGCATCCTCACCAACACCTGTTGTTAGTGGTGTTGCTAATGATGGCTATTCTAACAGGGGTGAGGTGGAATCTTAGTGTGGTTTTAATTTACATTTCCTTTATTGCTAGAGATGGTGAGCATTTTTTCATGTGTTTTTTGGCAATTTGAATTTCTTCTTTTGAGAAATTTCTGTTTAGTTCACTTGCCCACTTCTTTATTGGTTCATTAGTTTTGGGAGAATTTAGTTTTTTAAGTTCCCTATATATTCTGGTTATCAGTCCTTTGTCTGATGTGTAGCTGGCAAATATTTTCTCCCACTCTGTGGGTGTTCTTTTCAGTTTAGAGACCATTTCTTTTGTTGAGCAGAAGCTTTTTAGTTTTATGAGGTTCCATTTATCTATTCTATCTCTTAGTTGCTATGCTGTGGGGCTCCACTGAGAAAGTTCTTACCTATCCCTATTAATTACAGAGGATTTCCTACTCTCTCTTGTATCAACTTTAGAGTTTGGGGTCTGGTATTAAGATACTTGATCCATTTTGAGTTAATATTGGTACAGGGTGATACACATGGATCCAGTTTCAGTTTTTGCAGACTGCTAACCAGTTTTCCCAGCAGTTTTTGTTGAAGAGGCTGTCTTTTCTCCATCGTATATTTTTAGCACCTCTGTCAAAGACAAGTTGATTATAGTTGTGTGGCTTGATATCTGGGTCCTCTATTCTGTTCCACTGGTCTTCATGTCTGTTTTTGTGCAGGTACCATGCTGTTTTTATTGTTATTGCTTTGTAATATAGTTTGAAGTCAGGTATGTGATACCTCCAGCATTGTTCTTTTGACTGAGTACTGCCTTATCTATTCATGGCCTCTTGTGTTTCCATATAAGTTTAATGGTAGATTTTTCAGTTTCTTTAATGAATGTCACTGGAATTTTGATGGGAATTGCATTAAACATGTAGATTACTTTTGGGAGTACAGACATTTTTACTATGTTGATTCTACCAATCCATGAGCATGGGAGATCTCTCCACTTTCTGTAGTCTTCCTCAATCTCTTTCTTCAGAAGTTTTATAGTTTCCCTTGTAGAGGTCGTTCACATCTTTTGTTAGGCTTACACGTAGGTATTTGATTTTTTTGAGACTATTGTAAATGGAATTGTTTTCATATATTCTTTCTCAATATATTCATTATTAGTGTATAGAAATGCTAATGATTTTTCTATGTTAATTTTGTATCCTGCTACCTTGCTGTAGCTATTGATGGTGTCTAGGAGCTTCTGAATAGAGTTTTTGGGTCTTTAAGGTATAGGATCATGTCATCTGCAAATAGGGATATTTTGACAGTTTCTTTACCTGTTTGTATTCCTTTTATTCCTTCTTCTTGCCTAATTGCTCTGGCTAGGAATTCCAGTACTATGTTGAATAGGAGTGGAGATAGTGGGCATCCTTGTCTAGTTTCTGGTTTTTGAGGGAATGATTTCAGTTTTTCTCCATTAAGTATAATGCTGGCTGTAGGTTTGTCGTATATAGTTTTTATAATGTTGAGGAACTTTCCTTCTATTCCTAGTTTTCTTAGAGCTTTTATCATGAAATGGTGTTGGATCTTATCAAAGGCTTTTTCTGCATCTATTGAGATGATCAAGTGGTTTTTGTCTTTGCTTCTGTTAATGTGGTTTATTACATTTATTGATTTTTGTATGTTGAACCACCCCTGCATTCCTGGGATGTAGCCTACTTTTTGATGTGTTGTTGAATTTGGTTTGTCATTATTTTATTGAGGATTTGTGCATCTATGTTCATTAAGGAGATTGGCCTATAGTTCTCCTTTTTGGAGTTGTCTTTGCCTGGTTTTGGGATAAGTGTAATACTGGCTTCATAAAATGTGTTAGGCAGTTTTCCTTCCCTTTCTATTTCATGGAACAGTGTAAGGAGGGATGGTGTCAGTTCTTCTTTAAAGGTTTGATAGAATTCAGCAGAGAATCCATCTGGTCCTGGACTTTTCCTTTTGGGGAGACTCTTGATTGCTGCTTCAATTTCATTTTGTGTTATAGATCTATTCAGGTGATTAATATCCTCTTGGTTCAGTTTTGGATGAACATATGTATCTAGAAATCTGTCCATTTCTTTAAGATTTTCGAATTTATTTGAATATAGGTTCTTGAAGTAGTTCGATGATTTCCTGGACTTTGATGGTGTTTTTTGTTATTTCCCCTTTCGCATTCCTGATTCTACTAATTTGGGTTTTTTCTCCCCTCATTTTAGTCAGGTTTGCCAGGGGTCTATTGATCTTATTTATTTTTTCAAAAAACCAACTTTTTATTTCATTAATTCTTTGTATAGTTTTTTTGGTTTATATTTCATTGATTTCAGCTCTTATTTTTATTATTTCTCTCCTTCTATTTGTTTTGGGATTTGCTTGTTCTTGTTTTTCTAGGAGTTTGAGATGTATCATCAGGTCATTGATTTGGGATCTTTCAGTCTTTTTAATATATGCACTCATGGCTATAAAGTTTCCTCTCAGGACTGCCTTTGCTGTGCCCCATAGGTTCCTGTAGGTTGTGTTTTCATTTTCACTGACTTCCAGGAACTTTTTCATTTCCTCTTTTATTTCATCAATGACCCATTGTTCATTAAGCAATGAGTTACTCAGTTTCCAGCTGTTTGCATGTTTTTTGTCTTTACTCTTGTTGTTGAGTTCTAGTTTTATTGCATTGTGATCAGAGAGAGAGAATGCATGGTATAATTTCTATATTCTTATATTTGCTGAGGCTTGCTTTGTGCCCTAGGATATGATCTATTTTGGAGAAGGTTCCATAGGCTACTGGGAAGAATGTATATTGTGTAGAGGTTGGATGAAATGTTCTGTAGACATTAAGTAGGTCCATTTGATATATTGTATATTTTAGATCTAGGATTTCTTTATTGATTTTTTGTTTGGATGACCTATCTATTGATGATAATGGGGTGTTAAAGTCTCCCACAACCACTGTGTTGGAGTCCATATGTGCTTTTAAGTCTGTTAGTGTATGTTTGATGAAATTGGGTGCATTGACATTGGGTGCATATAGGTTGATAATTGTTATTTCCTTTTGGTCTGTTTCCCCTTTTATTAGCATAGAATGTCCTTCTTTATCTCGTTTGATCAATGTAGGTTTGAAGTCTACTTTGTCAGAGGTAAGTATTGCTACTCCTGCCTATTTTCAGGGGCCATTGGCTTGGTAAATCTTCTTTCAGCCTTTCATCCTAAGCCTATGCTTATTTCTGTCAGTGAGATGGGTCTCCTGTAAGCAACAAATTGTTGGATCTTCTTTTTTAATCCATTTCGTCAAGCAGTGCCTTTTGATGGGTGAATTAAGTCTGTTAACATTAAGCGTTAGTACTGATAGGTATGTGGTGATTCCTGTCATTTATTTGTCTTAGTTGTTTGAAGGTTTGATTGTGTGTACCCAAGTTGAGGTTACTCTCTACTTTCTTGCTTTTTCTTTTCCTGTATTTTGGTGCTGCTTGCCCTTTTGTGGTTATGTTGGGTTTCACTTTCTGTGTGCAGAGTCCCTTGAAGAATCTTTTTAGTAGTGGCTTTGTGGTCACATATTTTTTTAGTTTCTGCTTATCATGGAAGACTTATTGGTCCATCTATTTTGAATGATAGTTTTGCTGGGTAGAGTATCCTGGGATTGAAGTTATTTTCATTCAGTGCCTGGAAGGTCTCACCCCACGTTCTTCTTGCTTTTAATGTTTCTGTTGAGAAGTCTGCTGTGATTTTGATGGGTTTACCTTTGTATGTTATTTGTTTTTTCTCTCTTACAGCCTTCAATATTCTTTCCCTAGTTTCTGAACTTGTTGTTTTAATGATGATATGTTGTGGGGTAGTTCTGGTTTGATCTGGTCTGTTTGGTGTCCTGGAGGACTCTTGCATCTGTATGGGAATATCTTTCTCTAGATTTGGGAAATTTTCTGTTATTATTTTGTTGAATATAGTACGCATTCCCTTCGCTTGTACCTCTTCTTCTTTGATGCCCATGACTCTCAAGTTTGGTCTTTTGATGGAGTCGGTGAGTTCTTGCATTTTCTTTTCACAGGTCTTGTGTTGTTTAAGTAATAGTTCTTCGGTTTTTCCTTTAATTACCATTTCATCTTCAAGTTCTGAGATTCTGTCTTATGTTTGTTCTATTCTGCTGGATTGTCCTTCTGTTTTGTTTTGCAGTTCTGTTTCATTCTTTTTTCTGAGGTTTTCCATATCCAGTATCATCTCTATAAAATTTTCGTTGAGTACCTGTAGTATGTCTTCTTTTAAATTATTCTTGTGGGCTTCATTGGGTTCTTTGGCATAGTTTATCTTCATTTTGTTGGAGTCTGGATCTGAGTACCTGTTTTCTTCATTTCCCTCTGGTTCCTGTACTAATTTTTTGCATGGGGATACTGGTTTCTCTGTCTTTTCTGTCTCCCTGTCATTGTCCTTGGTGTAGTTACTGTCCTTGTACTGTGTGCAATTAAGTATTTTCTAGTTTGTAATAATAACAATGGTAATATTCAGAATGGAAGGGTGAGAGGAGATGGAAAGCAAGAAGTTAAAGAAAAAGGGAAAAACAAATAAACAGACAAGTAGGAAAAAACAAAAAAAAATTTAAAAAAAGTTTCAAAGGTATAAACAGGGAGTGTTGGTGTGCTAATCGACAGTAAGCTGAACAGGCATTAGAGAGACAGAGAGAGGATTGAAAATAAAAAATAAAAACAGTAAAGATGAGAATAAAAATAAAAAAATAAGTAATGAAAGAAATATATATATATATATATATAAATAAAATAAAACAAAATGAAAAATAGAAAATTAAAAAAATAAAAAAAAACCCTCCAAGTTCAAATGCAATGAAATTTCAGTCTTAATAATTTTGGTATGTGTCTCAGTCTCCAATCCTGGAGATGGTGCCTCAGATGTTGTTCTGTAGTTGTCTCATCAAAGAGGACATATAAAGTAGATCAAAACTGCACAAAAAAAGCACAAAGTGTCCCAAGTTCAAATGAAATACAGTGTCAGTAAGTTTTTCAGCATGCAGGTGTAGTTTGGTTGTTTTCTCATCAAAGATAGGGAGAGAGAAAAAAAAAAAGAGTCTGGAGACAGTTCTGTGAATGGTAACTGTGGCTGTGTCTTACCTGTCACTGCTGTCAGCCTGCTGTAGCTGGAGGCGTTATTTATGCAGATCTCTGGGGTGAGCTCAACACTCACCTGGCCCCACAGGCCTGTTTACTCAGAGTTTGAGCCTCTGCTACAAGCTTTCCTCTTTCCAACACACTGGGGGAGGTGACACTGCACCCACTTTCTCAGGCTTGTGTGTTTATTTACAGCTCACGTGGGAAGTGGGTCTTCCCCCCCTCCTGTGGAGTTTTCCTCCCTCTGCCATTCTCACAAGCTTTCCCACTCCTGGATTCTGGGCACATGCCCCGCTCCCGCCGGAGCCTCTCCAGCCCGGCCCAGCTTGTTTATTTACAGTTCCAGGAAGGAGTCCCCTCCCCCCTCTTCAGAGGTCAGGGCGCCCCACCCTCTTTCCCACGTGTCTTTATTGTTCTTATTGCTTATTACTCAGTTTCTCTTTTTTCCCTGGGTGGAGGTTGGTTTGTCCAGGGGGCTATGCCGATCTGGCCCAGGGTTGTCTGTGGAGGTTCCACATACTGCTTAGCTCACCTTGTCCACATCTTCCTAAGCCGTCTGGGTGTGGGCGAGTGGTGGCCCAGGGGCCCTCCTGGTTTCTCCGTTTAACGTGAAGTGGAGATGCTCTGCGCCAGCTGGATGTGTGGAGGGGTCAAAGTTTTGCCTCTTCTCAGTGGTTTTGCCTGCAAGGTGTGTCTCCAGCATCTCTCCAAGATTTCACTATAGGAGCCACGCTTTCTGCTTCCTCCCTCTAGCCACCATCTTGGAATCCCTTTATTTTATTTTTAATTAATATTTTGGATGTTGGAGGTTAAATTCAGAGTCTCATGCATACTAAATGTGTGTACTATCACTTAGCCATACTCTTGGCCTCTGTATATTTCTAATTATTTCTATTGTGGCCACAACACATACTCTGTGCAATCCCTCTCATTTACAGTGTCTTGAGACTTATTTCATGACTCAGCATATAATTCACCTTGGTAAGCATACTATGTACATTGGAAAATAATATGTGGTATATACTTTTATATGGTGTTATGCAGACATCTATTGCATCAGGGTGATTGGTAATGTTCAATGCTGTGTCTTTTCTGATTTTTAATATTTCTGTTTTATTTGTTCTGTCAATTGCTGAGAGAAGGGTATTAAAACTATAACTGTATATATATTCTTTTGATTATGTTAAAATTTGTGCATGTTTATTTACAATTGTTATGTTTCCCTAATAAACTAACCTCATCATTTTGAAATATTGCTCCTTATCTCTTTTAATACACTTTATTTTGAAGTCTATTTTATTTATAGCAAAATACCCATTCTGGTCTCATTATGCTTAGTGTTTACCTGCTGTATCTTTTTTTCACACATTTAATTTCAAGTTCCCACTACTCCCACTGAACCACTTATGGAACATGCACTCCCTCTCCTTGCACTATTGATCTCTACCAGATAGAAAACTTGGTTTCAAAAAAGGAGAGATGCTCCCACAAGGAGACACAGTAACTTTCCCATTGAACTTGCATCTGTGATTACCATCTGCTCACTTTTAAAAAGAAAGGAATTGCTACACTGCTGGTAAATTGATTCTTATAACTATAACCAGCTAATATTGCTCTTGCACCCTGAAAACAGAGAGTAATATATGTGGAACCCATAGGATTCACTGGGTGTCTTTTGGTGCTTCTGTGCTGGGTGATAATGGTAAGCAGATAATTGTAACAACTCTGGTCCAACAAATCAAGATATAATTGTCTTGGACTGTTTAAGAATGAAGTTCTAGGTTTCCCTATCAGTCAAGCTACCCAGACCAACCTAAATGCTGGTGGAAGGTGAAAAAATTTTAGAATGGGTAGTAGAAGACACAGGTGATGAGTATCAATTATGTCCACAAGACCAGCTGGAAATAAGGGATACAAGTTCCAGTAACCCTGTAAAAACATATCCTTGAGGAAATTACAGTTGACCACCACTTTGAATGGCATTTAGTTGTAAATGGACTAGATTTAATGGATGACCAAGCAGAGCAATATAATGGATTGATAGAGGGGTCTTTTTGTGTGCATTTTCCATCCTTCTCTCTGCTGTTGGAGGGGGTCCCTTCACAATTACCCTCCTGCACACAAATCTTTATCTCAGGATCTCTTTTTGTAATTTTTTGGTTGGAGATAACTGCAGTGAGATGGTGCAGATAGAACATTATGTCAGTGGTTCATGCACATGATTTCACCTATTTCCTCATAATAATCTTACAAGTTAGATACTAAAATGTCCTTTAAAGAAAAGGAGTAGAAATAAAGATTTCTCCCCCAATTATTCAATTCCTGCCTTTTCTGAAATAAGTTTTCCTTCTTCTTTTTTTTTTAAAGCTTTGTTCCAAAAACACTTATTTCCCTCTATCCTACACAAGGACTGCTATGTGATCATGAGTTCAATGGTCCATTCATTCTTCATTCATACACATGTAGTAAGTGTATAATTGTCAGATTCTGTTATAGGTATGGTAATACAAAGTCAACAAAACTAAAATAATCTTTGCTCTTTCAGCGCTTCTATTCCATCAATCAGAAACAGACAATAAGAGTTCAGAATTTCCCCAAGATGGTGACTAGAGGGAGGAAGCAGAACTCGTGCTTCCTAAAGTAAAATCTTAGAGAGACGCTGGAGATACACCTTATAGGAAAAACCACAGAGAAGAGGCAAAACTTTGACTCCTCCACACCTCCACCCCATGCAGAGCATCTCCACTTCATGTTACACAGAGAAACCAGGAGGGCTCCCACACCACCACCAGATGCCAGTGCCCAGATGGCTTGGGAAGACGTGGACCACAAGGTGAGCTAAGCAGCACATGGTACTCCCACAGACAACCCTGAGCCAGATCAGCACAGAGCCCTGGACAGACCGACCTCCACCCAGGGAAAAAAGAAAAAAAAACCCTGAATAATAAACAATAACAACAAAAAAGACATGTAGCAAAGAGGACAGGGTGCCCTGAGTGCTGAAGGGGGGGGGGAAAGGGAAATCCTTTACAACAAGCCAGCTGGAGAAGGCAGGAATGGCAGCACACACCCAGCAATCAGGAGGAGGAAAGCTTGTAAAAGTGGCAGTGGAAGGAAAACTCCACAAGAGAGAGGGGAAGACCCACTTCCCACATGAGCTGTAAACAAACATGCAGGCCAGAGAAAATTGGTGCAGTGTCACCTCCCGCCATGTGCTTGAAAAGGGGAAAGCTTGTAGCAGTGGTGGTCTACAAAACTCTAAGTTTTGCCTAGGAAAACTCTAAGTAAACAAAGCCTGAGGGACTAGATGACTAGATGAGTGTTAAGCTTACTCCTGAGATCTGCATAACTAAAGCCTCCAGCAACAGCAGGCTGACAGCAGTGGGCAGATGAGCTGCAGCCTCAGATAGCAATTCACAGAACTCTCTCCAGACTCCTTTTTTTTTTTCCTCCCTTCCTTTGATGAGACAACAATCGAACTACACCTGCATGCTGAAAAACTTACTGAAACTGTATTGCATTTGAACTTGGGACACTTTGTGGTGTTTTTTTGGTGTTGTGTTGTTTTGTTTTATTTTTTTTAGTTTTTTTCCCCTTTGATGAGACAATGACAGAACCACTTTTGAGACACCATCTCCAGGATTGGAGGCTATGGAACTAACACCAAAATTATTAAGACTGAAATTTTATTGCATTTGAACTTGGAGATGTTTTTTTCATTTATTTATTTATTTTTTCAATCATCTCTCTGTCTCTCTATTGCCTGTTCAGCTTACTGTCAATTAATACACTATCTCTCCCTGTTTATATCTTTGAAACTTTTGTTTGTTTGTTTGTTTGGTTTGGTTTTTTCTACTTGTTTATTTGTTTTTCCCTTTTTTTTTAACTCCTTTGCTTTCCATCTCCTCTCACCCTTCCATTCTAAATATCACCATTGTTATTATTACAAGCTAGAAAATACTTAATTGCACACAGTACAGGGACAACAACAACACCAAGGACAATGATGGGAAGACAGAAAAAACAGGGAAACGAGTTTCCCCACAGCAAAAAAGGGGAAATAGACCAAAAGGAAATAATAATCATCAACCTGTATGCACCAAATGTCAATGCACCCAATTTTATCAAACATACCCTGAAAGACCTAAAAGCATATATTAACTCCAACACAGTGGTTGTGGGAGACTTTAACACCCCATTATCATCAATAGATAGGTTATCCAAACAAAAAATCAATAAAGAAATCCAAGATCTAAAATATATAATAGATCAAATGGACTTACTGTTGCCCTTAACGCAGAGAAACTAAAGCAGATACTTAAAAGCAACTGAGGCCAATAGGAGAAGGGGACCAGGAACTAGAGAAAAGGTGAGATCAAAAAGAATTAACCTAGAAGGTAACACACATGCACAGGAAATTAATGTGAGTCAACTCCCTGTATAGCTATCCTTATCTCAACCAGCAAAAACCCTTGTTCCTTCCTATTATTGCTTATACTCTCTCTTCAACAAAATTAGAGATAAGGGCAAAATAGTTTCTTCCTGGTATTGAGGGGGTGGAGGGGAGAGGGAGAGGGTGGGGGGGTTAGGGAGGGGGTGGAGGAAGAAGGGAGAAATGACCCAAACATTGTATGCACATATGAATAAAAAAAGTAGAACTACCCCCAAAAAATTAGAACTACCACAAAAAAAATAGTTCAAATGGGAGTTAGTACAAAAATCCCCCATTAAACTTTATGCTTCATTTGAAAAAAAAAAAGAAAAAAAGAAACAGACAATAAGAGCTCAGGAATTACAATGTCAGACAGTGAAAATGGCGTACCAGGTGTTGCAGTTTGGTTTGCTCAATATCTGTTCCCATGACTCTAGTGTCTCTTACTACCATACAAAAAGTGAATAGCTGAGTTATTTCCTGCAGGTTTAAGGAAAAAAAATAATAAAACATATACTGTGACTAGTAATAAATGCATGCTAATAAAGAAAAAATAAAATAAAATAAAAATCATAAGTATACAATAGTAAGATATTTAGAAAGGCCATGGCTGTTTCAGAAATTTAAAAAGACACATGTCTCCATAACCCAGGGGTCAGAAGAAGAAATCATAAGGAAAATTAGAAAACACTTCAAACTGAATAAAATGAAAATGCATGTTGAGAATTTGAGAATGTGGCTAAAACAATACTGTGAAGAAAATTTCTAGCTTTAGAAACTCTTTTAGAAGAGAGACATGTGTGGCATTGAGGATATAGCTGAATGGTAGAATTCTTGTTATACTACTAGATACCTGCTAAGTAATTGATGAGTTGGACAATTACAATTCTGATATAAATTCTGGAATCTGCATTTGTGCCTGTCAGTACAATTGGAAAACTTGCTACTGTATCCAGGGCTGAAAATACTGGTTTTCAATTTCTTATTTCCTTCCTCAGAATCATTGGCTATTTAAACACTTAAGTGGCTCAGGATATTATTTCTATGGGATGTGAAGTTATTTAGAGGAAGCTTCCAATTCGGAAAGTGATAAAATGCACATGCAAGAGTAGGATCCTTTTTGTTTCAGTTAAAATGAAAGAGACTATTTCACAAACTGTCCTTTGGTCTCATTGAATGGTTTATACCACTTAGAATGGAAAAATTATGAAATAGAATAGAAAAATAAAGTTCATGTTTAAAGAACATGATTCCCTATCCCAATCAACCATTTATCAAATTACTACTGTCTGTACAGAATTGTTATGTGACCTACACAGTTTTATGTAGTCCAGTCAAGTTTGGTATTATGTCTTAGAGGGGAGAAAAGTGATAACTTAAACAATACATATTTCATTTAGAACAGTTGGCATGAATCTATAGATAAGAATTTCACTTCTTTTAACATTTAGTATAACATAGTGATTTCTTATTTCTTAATTCTTCTTATGGATTGGTTGACTTGTATTGAAAGATTAACTATAGTCCACATTTAGAAGTTTTCTTATAATTGGAAAAAAAAGAAGTTTCCAATATAGTAACTAATGAAATTCTCAATGGATCAGGGCTGCATTACAACTCCGTAATTGTGGGGATAATGTGTGCCACTTGCCTAAGTACTGCATTAGTCAAATGCCTAGAAACCTGTTCACCTCCGTTCCTGGCTTGAAAATTACAAAATTATGCTCCCTGTAGGTTCATTTATACACAATTAAACAAAATGTGTGTAATTTTCCAAGTGCAATAATTTGTGTTTCACAATTTTTTTTAGTAGCATTGTTAACTTGAATAAAAGGCTGCCGAAATGCTTCCAGCCTCCACTGAGTTGGTTGAGAGACACAATTATTTAAATTCAGCTAAAACTGTCAGGCAAACCTTAACACAGAGAAACTAAAGCAGATACCTTAAAAGCAACTGAGGCCAATAGGAAAAGGGGACCAGGAACTAGAGAAAAGGTGAGATCAAAAAGAATTAACCTAGAAGGTAACACACATGCACAGGAAATTAATGTGAGTCAACTCCCTGTATAGCTATCCTTATCTCAACCAGCAAAAACCCTTGTTCCTTCCTATTATGGCTTATACTCTCTCTTCAACAAAATTAGAGATAAGGGCAAAATAGTTTCTGCTGGGTATTGAGAAAGGGGGGGGGGGAGAGGGAGGGGGCGGAGTGGGTGGTAAGGGAGGGGGTGGGGGCAGGGGGGAGAAATGACCCAAGCCTTGTATGCACATATGAATAATAAAAGAAAAAAAAACCAGTCAGGCAAAAAGGACATAGGACTATGTGGCTTATTTTAATTCACATACTAAATTTGCATAGGTATAGGGTCAAAACTGATGGAGAAGGCAAGAAACAGCTGGTTTTACATTCTTAGTCATTACATTTGAATAAAGAATTCTATTGTAAAAATGAGGACAAGGTCCATTCACAGTAAGAACAAAATCACAATGCTTCCCATGAAAACAGAAATCCTCATTTTATGTTGCTGTTCTGTGGTATATTAACAGCCACAGTGTCATTCCTGGGCACCATCCATTTACCTTTTCAGCATATGTATCATTTGTTGACCTCAAAGGACTTGCTGAAAGTAGCAAAAGCAGAATGTGTATTTAGAAGAAAATAACAATTTGTTATTTTTACCAAAGAGAGTATTAAGAGTTCAGTTTATAACTTTACCAAAGCTTGCAGATAAATGGAAATTCAACTGACTTCCCACACTTGCTGTTGAAATCATGGGATAGCCCTCATCTAAATGTGTTCTGTGGGTTCCGTTTCCAAGACAGCCCAATCCACTCTGGAAAGTGTTGCATGTGCAGTTATTCCTCAAGTCCTTTGTAAACAGAGAGTGAATTAAGAACAAGAACTAAAATAAACATCTTTGTGTCTTTTGGCTTGTGTGAGAGAAGACTGAGAAGAAAGGGTATGTGTGTGCACAGGCACACACATACACACACACTCTGTATGATGCAGAGTCAGAATATTTCCTGTGGTTCTTCACTGAGTGACAATGTTTTTTGAAAACGTTTTGGGGAAACAGCCTCTGTATGAATCCAGGAGTTCTGGATACAGAAAGCATTAGCCAAAGAAAAGTAAAATCAAGAGAACAATAGTCTTGGTTCCCTAAACTTACAAACACATTATCTCTCTGAGGTCACACCAAGACTTCTGAAACACAAAGCTAAGAAATTCTAGAGAAAAATCAATCTGCTTCTACGTAGAGAGAATAAAGCCTGCTCTATTCTTACCCTTCTTTGAAAGTCTCCTATTGCAGACATTTTTCTTCTCAGGCATTTTGAGGAATTTATGTCCCTAACCCATGGCATATCTAGCATAGACGGAGTGTGTCTTCTTGGGATCTGCTGTTCTAGAGAGTGAAACAGTGTTTCTGTTTCCAGTGTTCTCTGTAGTCTATAGGCTTAGCTATAAGCTGATGAAACCTCATTCCAGGAGAGACGTTTATACCAATGTGGTAGTGCTACTTTCAATTGAGTGGGACTGACTCCAGCTTTAATTAATTTTTTTACTGGTAGGTTAATTGTGACCAAGCAGACCTATCCCTGAATTCCTGATCACAGGACACAGGAGACAGGGTTACACATGGCTTCCCACTGTAGGGAAAGGACACAGATGGCATTGCCAAGAAACACAGCATAGCAGTCCCTGACCAAACACCTTACCTCTGCCATGGTTTGGATATCATTTGAGGGGCCTACAGGGGTTCATGTGTTGGAGATTTGGTCTGTTAAATCAGTACTCTCTGTAGAGGATCTCCAGTTAGGTAGAGGCAAACTTGACCAAATCTTCTCCCATTCCTGAGATTTAAATTATCATTCCTAAATCAGTTATTAAAATGAGATGTTAGAGCCCTCACTTAAAAACATCAATTAATTGTTTAAGCAGAGGCATTGAAGTTGTTGAAACACATACCCCCAAATTGAATGGTAGAAAATCACCATCAAGATCAGCCATTCTAGGCCATACTTTGTCCTCCTAGAGCATACTTACCCCAGGTTGCTCTGTCAGAAAGGGACATCTTATCATCTCATCATTTGTGCTAAGCTACTCATTTTTTCATGGTTGTCAAAATTGTTATGGGTTTAGGGGGGTTCTTTTTTATAAAACCGTTTATTCCTGAAGCATATTTAGGCATTTTTCTTGTTTAGGTAGAATCTAACACTAGAACTCTACAAAAACTAGAGTTTTTGTAGTCAGACCATGATGATCAAAAACAAGTTATCTCTATTTCATTTCTAAAGAAATGTATTATATAATAAGGTATATTCTTTCTTACCTTACTTTTCCTTTTTCTTTTATTTTTCTGGGTTAGACATTAACACAGAACAACATTCTCCTTTCAGGAGAGGGACATCTAAATTTAGAGAGTCCACAGTTAGCATCTAAATGATTGTGACGAGGGTCTTGGACTTGTTTTCATTTCCTGTAGAATCCATTACAGAGTTTGGCACAGCACTATTACTGAATAAAAGTTTTAATTTTATTTCTATTTTCAGATTTGTCTTGAAGTGTTTCAAACTGGATTTTATATACTTTAGCAAGTTTCCAATAACATCAAAAGGATAAAATAATCTCAAAATTTTCTCATAACAAAATAATTTTATTTTATTTTTAGTTTTAAAGACTGTGAGATCTCCTTGAGAATATGAAAATATTGCTGAATACACACACAAGCTGCATTTTCAGCAGATTATGGTGTTTGAAATAAGAATACTTACAAACTACTCTTAATGGTAATCTTGTGACATGGATATATAATCTTCCATTGTCATCAATTATCAATTGACTTGTATGCAGAGTATACGAATATGCTGCTTTAAATGTTGGGTTCACTACTTCAGAGTCATTGTGTTTTTATACTCATCTTATGCAAAAAACTATTCTCTGAAACATTGAATGCTAGTGGATATACCAATGCATGGACAAATTTGCTAGCAAGATTTGTGTAGTTACAACAGGAACAGTAGCTATTATTTAGCTTATATCATTCAATAAGGATATTTGCAAGGGTAAAAGAAGAAGTGATTGATTGAGTGGATGAATTTACCACATGCTCCAGATTACACTTTCACTTAAAACATAACTAGCAGCTGCAGAATGCTATATTTGGAATATGTGATTGTTTATATTCTTGATTATGTGTTTTATTAGATATTTATGTGTGTATGTAGGGGCTGAATACCAGTGAGGTGTTCCCTACCTTCTTAGACAGCTACTTGAGATTTCTTCAGGGCATAGCAATTTGGAATAGTACTAATGTAAGATTCAAAGGGCTCAGTCCAAAGGGACAACCATTTTTTTCTCTGGGCCTGAAAAATCACAGCAAAGAAATGCTCTCTCCTCTCACAGAATACAGTATATCTGCATTGCATCTGTAGAGACACAGATAAAGGTTTAGATATAGATGCAGACATTTGATAGTATAAAGAAAACTAAACCAATACACCCCGTTTTTTGGGTATACTTGAAAAAGTATGCACCCACACACACTCACACACCTACAATCACGTATATACTTTATTTATACTTACGTACTTTTAAAGTATACACTGACCATAGCCCAAAGTTAATTCACTGTCTTTTAAAATGCAAGGTTAATGGCAGCTGGACTTAGGAGTTGATATTTAACAAACTTTTCTGAAACCTAGCTCAATCCAGCAGCATTATAATATTGTCTTTCCTTTTCTAATACTGTTCCCTCCACTGTGCCTGGAAAATGAATATTACCCAATTATTAGCCAGCTAACTAATTATTCAAGGGACTCTTTCCTATCTTGGAAGCAGTAACTTAATACTGGGAGGAAAAAAAGTGATGAACTGTGACTTCTTGTTCAAGTTAATGGATCGTACAATCTTTAAAATCAAACTGTCCAATGGCCAGATTAGCATTCCCTGAGACATTAAGTCAAGTCATACTGTACACAGCTTGATTACAAGATGGAATCAAAACCAGGCCTGCTGTTTGGGATTAGAATTTTCCAGCCAGTGTAAGCACTATTACTGCCTACTCTTGTTTTTCCTGGGTTTCATCTGATTTACAGGGAAAAACAAATGTTGTAAGCAAGAAAGGAAAAAGTAGGCTACGATGGAACTTGCCAGAGATATGGCCTCATTTTTGTTTTACCTTCTCTATATCACAAATGCACCCCCGGGAGCAGGCATCAATGGTATGCAAATCTAATTGCAAAAGTAATAAACAGAAACAACATGGGTGCTTCTCTTGTACTTAACCCTGTTAATGTCAGAATAGAAGCTGTCTGAATGTCTAATCTTTCACTAAATCAATAGTAACACATTTTAGACAGAAGATAGGGTGAGGGAGCACAGGGGAAGAGATAGGGAAGAATGCCATCTCCAGATTCTTAGTGTGCTCAGAAGACTTTATTAAGACATGCTACTTTGAGATTGGCACGCTAACAAAGCAATCCAAAGAGTCAGATTTCGGGAGACCACAGTAGACTCAAATTTGATCTCCTTAAATGTTTTCATCATAATCAAATGGCTCATTTTGCATTTTTAAAAAGCAGGGAGGATTAAACAAAAACAAAATCACACAGCCCTCACCTGCCCTGAAGTTAAATTAGAACATTAACACTAACACCAAAGTGATTGTCATAGTGTGAGCTAGGCCAGCAGCAGTATCTGGGAATTTGCAGGAAATGCAGTTTCTCAGGGCCTGTACCAGACCTCTCCTATCAGAACCTCTGATGAATAACCCTTCTAGGTATTTCTGATGCACTTAAAGTTTGAGAACAATGAATTTGGACATATTCCTCTCCTCTCTCTCAGTTTTCAGGTAAAGACAGTATTTTAAGGGCATTTTCCTCAGTTTGAACGAAGTGTTTTCAAATAATCAAAAATAAGCTACTACAAGCAATTTGAAACAATTGGTTTTATTGTAACTTTTAGACAAAATGAATTGAAAATAATTATAAATTCAATAACATGAATAAGAATAATTTATTTTTGTAACTAAAAGATAATTAGCATATGAATCTTAAAGTTGGATCTATTTCAAGACATCTCTAACTTCTAGTACTGATATATGGAATCTGTCCTGTGCATTTTAGGTCAAATTGACCCTATGTTGAGAATCACAGATCTAGTCAAAAATGCTTTATTTATTAATCAATTTTTAAAACATACAGCATCTATTTGGCACTTATTATAAGCCCAATATTATTATTATTGTCTTTCCATTAAAAATTTATACAAAGAGGTACAGTGATATATTGGAAAGAACAATGATTAGAATTTAGAAGACATGGCTAATTATTTCATCTCCATTACTAATTTGTTGTAGAGTCTTGAGAAATTCACCAAGTGTTTTGAATCTAATTTTCTAGTATAGCCAAAAGCCATATAAGATTGTTTTGGCCAATGATGAACACAAGATGATGATGATCCTATAAGGTTATTCCTTCTAGTGACATTATAGCCATCTTAGTTTGTGGAAGTACACACTATGATGTTTGCATGACAAAATCACATAAAGATGCATTTCTGAGAATGAATCCCTATTGTTAAGCAGCACGTTCATGAGTATCTGCAAATTGAAGTGGGAGGGCATTATGATTTTTATGATGACCTCTGCTTTTCTTATTTCTGTCAACTATGTATATTATGTACATATATATATATATATATATATACATTTATATGTATATATATATAAATCATTCACAGTCAAGTGTAACTGATGTTTAGTTAATAGTTAATAAGAACCACACTAAGCACATATAATATTTCTTTATTCTTCCCATCAATTCTATAGTGAAGTGTTGCCATTTTCAAAATAAAGATATTGAGACACAGTCAGATCTCAAATATTTCCTAAGTCCACACAGTAATGTCAAAGCACCGTGATGAGGGTCGTGACCTTCCCAGTCTATTATAACTGCTTTGCAGTTATCAAAGGTGATTACTGAGAAGATATGAGATTTTTACTATAAAATGACATGAAAGGAGAATAGAAATCAGCACACTTTATGTTGAAATAGTATTTGATTTTATTTTTAATAGAATTAATCAAAGCAAAGAACAAGCCACCATTATGGATCTGCAATAGGTGGCTAGTTTTCACTCCCCAAATCATTCATGGAACACTTTCGGTTTGTCAAACTTTATACCAGTGCTCTAGGATATGGATGTTTCTAGAACTCGACTGTCCTAAAAAGTTCAGGAGTCTACACAGGGCCTCTCCCATGGAAAAGGATCCTGGTTGGTTTTCCATTAAGCATCAGAGAGATCTCAATATACCTAATGAGGAAAAAGCTGTCTGTTGGACAGACCCTCTTCATCTTGCACTCCTAAGGAAGCAAATGAAGAATAAAATCACAATAAAGGAAGATAATCAGGAAAACGCTTGTGCTGAGCTCAATTGCACTCCTTAACCATTTTCAAATAAAAATAATAACGAATAAAAATTTAGATTTGTTAATATACCCTATTCTCACTGCCTTAAGCAGTAGAATATATCACCAGCACCATGTTGGGTATCACACGTCAATGGTGGCCCATGGCTCTATTAGGTTTGTTAAGGAGGCCTCCTCAATTTCCAGCTTTATCCTCCTGAAAACTTCAGAGCAAGTTATCTAAAATGGTCTTACCCAGCTATTTTGCTCAAATCTTCCTAAGGAAACCAGTTCATCCTGATCCATGAAATCATCACTAATTACTCCATTAAGTTGATTCCTGTCACACTTAACTTTAGGAAGTAGGTAAGTGGGGAAAAGCAGGATCCACATTTCAGAATTCTTCTACTTTTAGCATTAGGCACAACCACAATTTGTTGAAACAGAGCTGTTGGTACTGATATTATTAGAGGATTAAAGGAGTTGAGGGGAAGCATATTTTTTGATCCAATTTATTACAGAAAATTACTTGAATCCATCAACATGCCATTTTGCCCTCTCATAAAAGCCATAGCTACTTTAGCATCTCTCAGATTCTGTCTGACAATGACTTATTCAAAATTCAACAAAGCTTTAAGTGTCCCATTTCTGCTTTTATTTTACTGTAACAAGAACCCTGAAGGAGAAATTAAAAAAAAAAAGGATCCAGGTGAGTTGCACTGGTTTTGTTTTATTTTTCTGAACTTGAGAAAGAGCTTTGTTAGTCAATCTGTACACAAATTGCAAGAGCATTTGAAGCTGGGCTCCTGGCAGAGTGTTGGAACAGGCTTTCCACATTATTAGTATTCTTCATGGCTGTTTGTTGTCTGCTGGGGCAATTATCTTGCTTTAATTTAGGTCACTAATGATATTATGAGATAGTTTGATGGTGGTGTAATTTCTTTTGATGTTGTTTTTGTTGCTATTGCTTATATCAACTCATTGTGATTCCATAAAAGACTGAATTCTATTCCCACCCAGGGAGGGCGAGGAGAGGAGCAGGAGGAGGAGGGAGGTAGCGATGTTGAGATTGGTAATACTGCTCAGCCTTAGGATCTGAGGCACTGTTTCCTAGTGAGGATTTTCTCTTGCCCTGCTCTGCTTCTCTCCCAGCATGAGAGCTGAGGGCCGGGAGATCACACCATGCTGTTCAGTGTCCTGTGAGGTTTGAAATTATTTCCGACAGGCTACCAAAACAATTGGTCCTTCACTTCAGCAGCTTTTACACTAGTTGAAGTCTAATTTATAAGATAGATCATTCGCTCCAGTGATCCCATCCCTGTTCCTCCCAAGCTTGCCTACTCAGAGGCCTCATTTGAAAAACACAAAGCTTCCCCAAGACCCACCCCTCCACACTCCTTTCCCTCCCAAACGTATCCCCCTTGAACAGTTGGCCAACTTGGAAGCTCCCATTGATTATTGCTCAATATAAATATTTTCCTTGGCACTCAGATTTATTTATTTATTAGTGCATGAAAAGTCACAGTCTTTACTTGAAATGAATGCTTACTGGTTTTAAAGGTGTTGTCATGGGAACTAGCTCTGCAATGGGTCTCTTTGTCTACTCCTATCTCCAAATATTGAGACAGAGATGACTTTGTATTCACCTACAGAGGTGGTTCAGCTTGTGCTATATTCTGTGTCTCTGGCTATTTAACCTGCCAGGAGAGACACAATCCATGTGGAAATGTGAGTCAAAATTTTCAGTAAGTTTTCTGGTTTAAGGGGAACCATATATTCCAAAATATATTAATAGGATAAATAGATGCTTGGAACTGTATAAATATTATTACTCAGAGAATATAATTTAGATCTAATTATATTTAGAAAATAAATGCTATTTGGAAATAGCAATCCAGAGACATTAGTAAATCCAACAGCACTTTTTTGGCAGTACTGGAGTTTGAACTCAAGTCCTCATGCTTGCTAGACCGGTGCTCTAGCACTTGAATCACACTTCTAGCCCTTTCTGGTCATAGTTACTTTTTAAGATAGAGATGTGTTTTTTTGCTCAGGGTAAGATCCTTTGAGCTCCTCCTCCAAAGTAGGTGGGATTAAAGACATGTGCCACCATGCGTATCTCCAACAGCATTTCAAAAAGACTGGGCTATATATTCTGGATCATATAGTCTAGCCAATGAAGCAATGATTTCCACACTCTACACCCCCAAGCAGAATTGTAGGAAATCCAGAAACAATGTACTTTAGGGAGAATTCCGCTAGTATACCTTTCCAATATATCTCTATTCCCATGCTGTAACTAGAACACAGGACTCCTTTAGACTTTTTGTCTAAAAGCTGGCCAGGAAAACTGATTTCTCTTTGTTTCACACACACAAATACACACACACACACACACACACACACACACACACACACATACACAAAAGCATGGTAAACACTTCATAGTGTTTACCTGATGTCGCACGTGGACATCAGGACTTATTTTTTTCTTTTACTTTCCAATATTTACTTCCCACCTGCTGTGCCAGGTACATGGTTACCTGGAGAAGTGAGAGCACAGTTACTTGTTTCATGGTCTGGGACTCATCATTGAGGTTGTTACTGCTGAGGATTCTGGAAAAGTACTAGCTACTTGGTATTTTTGAGCCACAAGTTCTTTTTCTTTTCAATTCTTTTATTGTGCTGGGTGTGGGTACATTGCAGCATTTACAAAGGTTATTACAATGTACCAAATATATCATACTTGAATTCACCCCCTCCACTGCTCTCTTTCATCCCCCCTCCCCTGATTCCTGGAACAGTTTCAACAGGTATCATTTTTGCATTTACATACATGTGTATACATTTTTGCACTGTATGCATCCCCCTACCCATTTCCCTGGCCCTCCACCACTGGTGCCAACCTCCCTCAAGTAGAAACTGTTCCACCCTCCTGTTCTTTGATTTTGCAGAAGAAAAATACATGAAAGAAAAAAAGAGACACATGACATTTTTGCTAGTGTGAGAGAAAGATAGCTACACAGGGACTTTCCTTGTGTTGTTTCCATGCATGTATGTATTACAGCTCCAATTGATTCACCTCTTCCAGTCCTCTTCACTCTTCCCTAGTCTGCTTCCCATTGTGGCCCTGGCCAGTTTAAAATTTCTATATTTATTCCTGTACAGTGAGTACATCAGCCACTTTCAAGTTTTTGATTTCCTTCCCTTGCCTTATCCCTCCTGTATGAGGCCTCCCCTAAGTTTGACCCATGTCCTATAATATTGCTGCATTTGTTTTGGTTTTATAGTCTGCATATGAGGGAAAACATGCAACAAACAAACTTCACATGAGATGATGTTGTCCAGTTCCATCCATTTACCTGCAAATGACAAAATTTCATTCTTTTTTGTGGCTGAGTAAAATTCCGTTGTATATAAATACCACATTTTATTAATCCATTCATTGGTAGTGGGGCATCTTGGCTGTTTCTATAGCTTAGCTATTGTGAATAGTTCTGTAATAAACATGGGTGTGCAGGGGCCTTTGTTGCAACCTGACTCACATTCCTTCAGGTATATCCCTAGAAGGGATATCGCTGGATCATAAGGCAGATCTATTTTTAGTTTTTAAAGGAGCCTCCATATTTTTTCCATAGTGTTTGTACTAGCTTACATCAGCGTTTCATGAGGATTCCTTTTTCCCCTTATCCTCACCAACATTTGTTGGTGGTGGTGTTCTTGATAGTTGCTATTCTAACAGGAGTAAGGTAGAATCTTAGTGTGGTTTTGATTTGCATTTCCTTTATGGCCAGGGATGGTAAGCATTTTTCATGTGTTTTTTTTTTTTTTTAGCCAATTGAACTTCTTCATTTGAAAAAGTTCTGTTCAGTTCAGTTGCCCATTTCTTTATTGGGTCATGGATTTTTGGGGGGAGTTTAGTTTTTTGAGCTCCCTGTATATTCTGTTTATCAGTCCTTTGTTTGATGTATAGCTAACAACAAGTATCTCCCATTCTGTGGGTTGCCTCTTCAATTTAGAGATCATTTCTTTAGTTGTGCAAAAACTTTTAATTTCATATAGTCACATTTGTCAATCTTTTCTCTTAGTTGCTGAGCTGCTTGAGACCCACAAATTCTTGACGGTGATGTGAGTAGAGTTCTCAAGGTGGAGTAAGTCCTGGTTTTACACCAACCTAAAATTTTACACCAACCTAAAATTTTAAAACTTTAAGATAAAAACCATTTGAAAACAAGTGGATTAGAATTATTGTCTAAAGTTTGAACATATGAACACCACACATGGTGGAATATAATATTTTTAACCTAGAAGATAAGCATGGAAACAGAAGAGCATGCCTCTAAGGAAGAAAGCAGCAGCATACACACGAACTCCCTTTCATGAAATCTGTATTCTACAGATATGGCCAGAAACTAGAGTTTGCAAAGGAGAGTGTGAAATAAATTGTAGAAGGACCACAAAACACTTTTGAATGCTACCTGTCTATACTTAGCTGTCATTCAATAGGCCAACATGATACTTAGCACACTGATAGTACAGTAAGAGTTAATGAGCTACATAACCATAAGTTATTTGATTTAGGGCAATAGGGCAGGAGAGTCACTTAAGATAATGTGCCTGTATCTCATTGGAGAGAGCATTCTAAAAATTTCTTTATTTTCCACCCACCACACCAGTGTAAGGATAATGAAGTACCCACAATGCAGTTCACTCACACACAGAATTTTATAATGCTTTTCTAGAAGCCATCCTGGGTTTTGTGGAGTTTTGTTACTATTTTAGGCACTATAAAAATATAGATGGGGGCTAGAGGTATGCCTCAAGTGGCAGAGCACCTACCTAGCAGACACAAGGCTCCAAGTCAAATTCTGTTTCTCTGAGAACTTGTGAAGTAATAGAGGTAATTAATATATAAGAATCGAACAAAAAAGGTGAAAACATCCTAATCTCATGTGTTTTGAGAGGGTAGCAGACAACATAATACAAGGAGAGCAGTGCCAATCTGAGATTAAAGAAAGCTTGATCCTCATGAGAGCCTATCATGACTATCACTTTATAGTTTTCATCAGGCAGATTTGCCTCCCTAAGCATCAGCTTTCTAGCTCATAAAATGAATGAGAACGACTAGAATCTACCTAAGTTCACTTTTAACTCTGGAGTGTTAGGGTTCTTTTAAACTCTGGCAAAGTGAGATTGGGTTGGAAAAGTGAGACTGTGATTCCACAGTCCTTATTCAGGGTCTAAATTCCCTAAGACTTCCTATCCTTTAGATCCTTTCTGTTTGCTTAATATTTCCTCCAGTGCTACTGACAGCTACTAACAGTCCTGTCAGTAGGTGAGCCAAGCTAGATAAAAAGAGACAGGAAGTAGACACAGAAGGACTCTAAACCAGCTTGGTTTTATGTAGTCTTGTTTAAAAGAACATCCAAATTCCAGCTGTGTACTGTTTAAATGTCTCCTCAAATGAAACTGACACAGAGAGAATAGGACCCAATTAGCAAGAGTTTTCTTTCCTTACATCTGATAAGTTAACATCTGTGCCTTCTGATAAAGGCACTCTATTTTTTTTTAGTGGCATTTGCACTATTCATTAGTTTCCTTTTAGTGCAAGTAGGTGACTCCCAAAAAATACCCCTGGGCTACAATGAATTAGACAGGTGGTAGAGAAGGCATCACCTAAGAAGGAAGCTACTCCAGGTATACATTTGGGTTTTCACACTAACAATACACCCTAAAATGTGAAAGAAAACTCTGTTACAATGAGTATCTAAATACTCCTAAACTATGATTCACTTAATATAATGGGGATAATATGGTATTTGTAATGGTGAAAGGTTAATTTTTAGTGTGTTGCTATCTGCTGATTCCTTTAAAGACATACATAGTATTTAAGAAAACACCGTGGGTTTTTGTTTCCTGGTTATTGTGTGTCCCTGCTTTGGGAAGAAAAAAAATTACCCTCATTTCCAAATGTCGGTTTCTCAGATTATATTTTTATGTACAGAATTCTAACCCCACCACTGGTTTTTGTGACTGTTTCTCCCTGCTGTACAATGTCCAACAATGTCCTCTGGAACCTCCACCTGTCAGCAAGCACTTCTGTCTTTCTATTTCTCTATACAATGCACCCTTCTCTTCCATCTTAAAGGATTCCAGAAGATACTAGTTCCCTGGAAGTCCATTCTTTTCCTGAAAAGTTTCTGGTTCTCATAAGCCTCGCCCTTATTTACCAAAAGCCAAAAGTTAATGTTCTCTAAATTCATGTGCAACAACTTTTCTCTTATGAGCTTCTGCATGCCATGATTCTATCACACTTAGTGGATCAATTTCCTCTATCTATTCACACCTTTTTTTAAAGCACAGACCTCCTCTCACTCTGGCTGGATTGCCAAGAGATTTAATTTAGAACACACAGTACTTCGAAGTAGTTTCTTCCTTTCATGCCATCCAAGATCTAAAACAATAGCCCTAATTACCTGCCATTACCTAAAATAAAATCCTCTACTTTTTTTTATCTCATAAATATTTATTTAGAATTTTATTTTTTTTTTTGTTCATTTATTCACATGTATGCACATTGTTTGGGTCATTTCTCCACCCTTCCCCCCCTCCCCTCTTCAGTTTCAGGCAGGTCCCATTCTGCCCTTGTGACTGATTCTGTTGAAGAAAAGACATAGGCATAATAAGACAAAGCGTTTTTGCTAGTTGAGATGATAGCTATACAGAAAGACTCCTACTTTTGCTCTCATGTACCCATGTGTTATGACCTATGTTGATTCAACTCTAACTGATCTTTACATTGGTTCCTGATCCCCTGCTAGTGATAATCTGTCGTTTTAAGGTTTCTGTATTAGTTCCTCTGGAGTGGGGACATCAAACGCTTTCATGTTTTGGGTTTTCTGCCTATTCCTGTATCTCCCATATGTGGTCTCCCCTTTTCTTGTGATCCAAGTCCAACAACATTGCTGCATTTGCCCTCGATCTAAAGTCCACATATGAGGGAGAAGATATGACTTTTGGTCTTCTAAGCCTGGCTGACCTCACTCAGAATGATGTTCTCCAGTTCCATCCATTTACCTGCAAATGATAAGATTACATTTTTCTTCATGGCTGAGTAAAAGTCCATTGTGTACAAGTACCACATTTTCTTGATCCATTCATCAGTAATGGGGTATCTTGGTTGTTTCCGTAACTTGGCTATTGTGAATAGTGCTGCAATAAACATGGGTGTGCAGGTGCCACTGGAGTAAACTGTGTTGCATTCCTTTGGGTGTATACCCAGGAGTGGGATTGCTGGATCATATGGCAGGTCTATGTTTAGATTTTTAAGAGGTCTCCAAATTTTTTTCCAGAGTGGTTGCACCAGCTTGCATTCCCACCAGCAGTGAATTAGAGTTCTTTTTTTCCAACATCCTTGCCAGCACTTCTTGTGGTGATTTTACCCACAGAGTGGGAGAAAATATTTGCCAGCTGTATATCAGACAAGGGACTGATAAACAGAATATACAGGGAACTTAAGAAACTAAACTCCCCTAAAATCAATTAACCAATTAAGAAATGGGCAACTGAACTAAACAGAACTTTTTCAAAAGAAGAAATTCAAATGGCCAAAAACCACATAAAAAAATGCTCACCATCTCTGGCCATAAAGGAAATGCAAATCAAAACTACACTAAGATTCCACTTCACCCCTGTTAGAATAGCCATCATCCAAAACACCACCCACAACAAGTGCTGGTGAGAATGTGGGAAAAAAGGAACCCTACCTTTATTCAAAGGAAAATTTTTATGCAGGAACACCACAAGGGTTTGCAGCAATGGTTCCCAGGTATGATGAAGATTTTTACATGTCAGCTGCTAGGGGTTTGCAACATGGCTCCTTTTTTCTTGTCATTCTGAGCAGACAGCAATGAAACAGTATCTTTCCTCCTTGAAAGCATAAAGAATACAAAATAGCCAAGAAGTCATTTTTAATTAATGTTGAGTACACTTATATGTCTACACTGTGTCCACAGCATATATACATTCTTTGCAGCACCTCAAAGCATTCACTCAAATGAGCACGTAGCTATTGATCAGCAAAATAAGAGGCCCAATTGTCTAACCATCCGATTGCAAGTAGAAAGAGACGGTACAGAGTCACATGGGGTGGGCTTCTCATTCAAGATTTTACCAAGCAATTGTAACAGATACTTAGACTGCTTTTGTTGAAAAGCACTGACTTGTTACTTGTGCCCACAAATTAACTCAAAGCAGTAGAAATTTCTGCATTTTGTATCTGGAGGGAAGGAAAAAAGTGCTCACAAAGAAAGTTATGGCCAGGCTTCTTCAGGGCAGACCACTCACCAGACAACAATGACTTATCCTGAGCGATTGCTCCCTTCAAGTGATGATAACAATAACAACTTCTCTGGAACCCCTTCCAAAACCAGAACTGAGATAATGGTCAATCAGGCCAAAGTATGGCCAGCACTCTTTAATGTTGCATATCTTTTGTCCCCTGTCCAAATTTTTTTCCATTTAAACCTAGAACTCATGCCTATATCCTGAAGATGGCTGTAATGGGCTGAAGTGATTACTTTGCCTCTGCCCTTGTTGCATAATAAACCTTTCTCTGCCCTTCACCATGCCTCTTCATTTGGAGTAGAGGGGTGAGTGGCTCTACCTGACTTGTGGAACCCTTAGAATTTGGTCCTAGGGCCTAAAATTTCTGATTCAAAAGTATGAGAAGCAATAGAAATTTCCAGGTGATTCTTAAAATTTAGATAAGACTATGGACTTCCAGTGTAAAGACATGTCAGCAATTCCCTCCCAATTCCAAACAACTCTGGAACACAGAATTGTTACAAGCTACTACTTTACATTTCTGGAAGATGACTACAAGTGAACAACAGAAAGAGACATCTATTCATGCCAAAGTCCTGAGCAGCAGGTGAAAACAGTGGGGTCCAGGGCATTCTCACCTGGATGTTCCACCTCCCCCAGCTCACTGGAGGTAGTGGTGCTACCAGGGCAGGGCTGGCTGTAGAAAGGAGCAGCTGCTGCAGAAGGAAGCAAACTTGATTTGGCACAAATTGACAAAATTCTACACCCAGTGGTATTGTAATGAAAGAAGCAGATGTGGAAGGAAACAAAAATTGATCAGGAACCTGTTTGGGTGAGCAGTGGAATGGTAGATTAGGCCAAACTTTAACCAGGAGGATCCTAGAAATGAGAGATCCATAAAGGGATTGAGTAAGCTCGCCATACACTCCTGGCTGACTTGAGAGTGTAAAGGAAGTTCCAGGATGTCTCAAGCACAGGCATGAAATCCCCATGATATTTAAATGCCTTCCCCAAACCACACTTACCTTTGTCAGGAGAGGACAGGAGTGTTATTAGCAATGAAGTGTTTGAGCAAAAATCTGGCCAAGTCATTGGCAACTTCTATACTGTGTAGTCACAGAAGTGATCTGTAGGAAGTCAGTTTGAAAAATAAAAATGAAAGTGGAAAAAAATTGAACAGAAACACAGTGGCTATATATTGTAAACAGAGAGCAAACATATAGCTATTGTCCAAGCTGGTTCTAAAAATCTCAGGATAATAGACAACAACAACCCACAGAACGAAGAGTTGCTAAATAAATGAAATCTCAGTGTGTGTTCATCCAAACATTGTGAAACACAACCAGAGAAAAGTATGACTTATACACAGGATAAAATGTTTGTAAATGAACAAAGATGTTGGCTTTAGCAAACAAAGTCTTCAAAGCAGTATATCTATGAATGCTCAAAGAATTCAAACAAAGTATGATGATGATGAATCAACAAAGATTGCAATCAAAACAGAAACCATAAAAATGAATGAAATGCAAATTCCTAAGTTGACAGGATCAACCACTGATATGAAAAATTTACTCCATGGGCTCAACAGCAGATTTTAGATGGGAAAATCAAGAATGTGTAAACTTAAATTATCCTAACACTGTAAGTTATCCAATCTGAAAATCAGAGAAGAAAAATATCAAAGAAAAATAAGAGATTTGTAGGACAAATGAAGCCTACTAACATGGAGGAAAAGCAAGAGTTCTGGAAAGCAAGGAGTGAACAAGATTCTGAGGATAGTCATACAACACTCTACATTTGCCATAGGTTTGGAAAATTAACTAAAGAATAAATTCTTGTGACTTTTAAAATTAGATAAAAAATATTAGCATACAGATTCAACAAGTTTAATGAAACCAATTAAGACAAATGCATGGAGACCCCTACACTGTGGTTAAAGTGTTAAGGACAAAGGTTACAAGTAGAATATAAAAGCAGCAAGAAACAATTTACTCAATGTGCACAGGAAAGTAATGTGAACAAAAGTTGTCTTTTGATCACATTGGAGGTAAAGATGATGGTAAAGTGGCAAAATTAAAGTTCTGAAAACAAACTGAAATGAAACTTGTTCACCAAAAACTCAATAAAACAATTCGAAAATGGAATAAAAATGAAGACATTTCTAAATAAGTATTAACCAAGGAAACTAATTATCAGTAGAATTGATAAAGGTAACCTACAGAATAAAAAAAAATCACATCAACTGATAAATCTAAAGGAAGAAAGGAGCAGTGTTGGAGATAGAAAATGCACAGGTAAATATAAAAGAACAAACACATAGCTGGATTTTAAAACCTTTTTTCACAATTTCTGTAAAAGTTATGAGCACATCTAGTACCACCAAAAAAGTCATGAGTAATAATTGTAACACTACATTTATCATCTTAATATATACACACATAATGTATAAGACAATCACAGCAGTACGGAATAGGTAGAAAAAGAACTACATTGGAGCAAAATTGTTTTATTTTACTTAAACTAAGTCAGTATTAGCTTAAGTCAGAATGTAAAAGGTCAAGAGCATATTGTGATTCCTGGAGTAATTACTAGTTTTAGAAGCATATTGTAACGGGCCATATTTTATAATTGTGGAAAAGTTAAGAGGTATATGGTAATCCTTAGAGCAAAAAGATATGTTTTTCTTACATAAAAGAAAGCAACAAAGTAGGAACAAAAATTAGACATATAGCAAAACAATGGAAATTGACAGTCATAACTCAAATCATGTCAATAATCACACTAAATATGAATGGACAGTGCACACTAACAAAAAAGACATGGTTGAGAAAACTAGATAAAAAAGCATGATCCATCTGTGTACAAGGGAAACACATAGCTTACACAGGAGAAAATGGGTTGAATAGAAAAGGATGGAAAATAAATATGTTATGCAAATAGTAGCTAGGAGGGAACTGGGGCATCTCTATCAATATCATAAAAATAGTCTTTAAAGCAATAAATATTGAAAGAAAAGAGAAATACTTCATGACAATAAGAGACAGGATTGTGTAACAATCATAAACATTTGCACACCAAAAAGAAGAGCATCCAAAATACATGAAGCAAAAACAGACAATAATGAGAGATAAAAAGGACAATTCAACAGTGAGTATCTAAGTTACAATATCCCACTTCCACTACATTGTAGACATAGAAAATAGTAAACCAGAATAGTACTGCTCATCACCTTGACTTTATGTTATAGAAACTCAACAACAGCAGAATACACTGTTTTTAACACACAGGAGTTTCAAAGATAGAGTAAATGCTAGGTTTACAATTACTCTCAAGAACTACTCTCAATAAACTTAAATGATCAAAGTATGTTCCCCAACCATGGTGAAATAATATTTTTAAAAATGGACAACAGAGAGAATGATAAAAATCTCACTTCTAAATAATTAACAATCAACACTTGAAAAATCCAGAGATCAAAGAAGACACAAGAAGGGGAGTTTGAAAATATTGAACTGAATGAAATGAAAACTCAACATATCAGATTTATTTTACATGAAACAATGTAGGTACACCTCAAAAACATAGTAAGTTAAAGAATCCAGACACAAAAAAATTGCACATTGCATGATTCCAATTATATAAAATGCCTGGAAAACTTAAATGTTCAGAGTGAGGGAAGGCAGAGACTGCAAAAGAGCATGTGGTAACTTTTTAGGTTGATAGAAATATTTTAAAACTAGACTGTGGTGATGATTGCACAACTCTTAAATTCTCTAAGAATCATACAATTACAATGGGTCCATTTTAAATGGGGGTGGAATTGAACAGACCCAAGTAAAGTTCACTCACAGTGGGCATGCATTGAGACAGCCTTTTAAACACCAACTTAAATACTAATAATGAAAACCAGAAGTGTAAAACAGGTACAGTGTGGGGAAGGTATACTAGTGGGAGGGGATGATGAAGGAAGATTAAGGTGACGGTAGATGAACTTCATATATCTACGGGAAACAGAACTAAGAAACCTCTTGCTGTTGCTTTAAGTGGGGTAGGGAGGGGATTGAGGGGGAGAGACGATGGGGGTGATGTAAATAATGTACAATGTAAGTCTAATCGAAATTGTCACTATGAATCCCCCCTGTGTAATGAAAATATCCTAATAAAATTTATCTAAAAAAAATAATATTTAGATTTTCCTGAAGGAAAAATACTAAAAATTAATGAGAAATTAAGGAAGAAACACACAAAATACTAGCAAGTTGAAAGTAAATGAGTTTAAGTTAAATTGTGACATTAGAAAAAATATGAAGTGTATAACATACACATTTGGAAGATAAATGTTGGTCATAATAAAAAAATGATCTGGAAAGTATAATTTTAGTCTCTCAAACCATTGTTACTTTCCTACTTCTAATTTGCTTTATTCCTTTTAATCACTAAAAGAAATTTCATATGCCTACTAAACTTCTGAAATAATTATATTATTGAATATTTTTAATAATCAAATTACATTGAAACTTGCCATTTATAAATCAAAGTTGTTCATTAATTAGTAGGTCCTTCATGGCAGGACCCATGGCATATTCTTTTCTTTAGCCTCTGTTATCTAAAACAATGCATGAATTGGATAAAAATTGTTTCAGACTCTTCAGTATAGTTTACAATTGCTAAACTTTAAATTTGATGAAAATCTTTTCTAAATTTATGTAACATGTGCAAAATCAATTTCATTAGCACTACAGTCCCAAACCATATCATGAAACTTTATAAGTTATACATAATAGTGACTAAAATTATATTTGTGCGTTTGCTTTTTTTCAAAACATCCATATAAAATATGAGTATTAGGAAAAACTGTCTACAACAACACAAATAGTTTGTCACTAAGGTATTAAAGCATGAAAACTATTCCTCTGTGTGTAAGCAGGTATATCCTTCAGGAACATACAACTAAAAAGAAAAAGATTGAATGACCATGTCTAAAAACATCACAGTTGGGAAACATAAGAATGCAAGTAGAATATTTTTGTGAGGATTACTCATCACAATAATCATTAGTTTATGTGTTGTAAGCAGTATTGTAACATACTGACCAAATTGTTCAAGTAAATTATTTCTGTAACACTTGCCTGACATGCATAAATTAATCATGAAAAAGTTTAAGCTAAAACTGAGAATAAAATCCTAATTGAAAAAAAAAGAAAAACAATGGATTCACTTGATAGTATGTGAATTATATCTCAATAGAGCTATTATATAAAAAAGCAAATCTATTGGAAAATATAAATGTAGACAGAATCTGGAAACTACATTTTAGAATATGACCTATTTTTATTTATGAGACATACTCCCCATAAGTCTGTGAATTAAAAACTGTCTTAGATTAAAATGTCCTAAATTCCAAAGCCAAACGTCCTAAATTCTTTCTGGAGAAATACACCAGATAGTATGGCGGTGTACTATAATTTAGATATTGACTGTACCCCATGTTAAAGGCTTGGTCCCCAGGGTGGTACTATTGGGAGGTACTGTAGACCTTTAGGAGGAGAGGCCCCATGGGAGGTCCATAGGTATTAAGAGAGTGCACTTAAGGGAGTTTGTGTTACTCTCAACCTCATTGCTTCCTGGTCATAAGGTAAGAAGTTTGCCATGGGCTCTTCACCATTACCTTACAGCATGCACACAAAACAATGGATTTGCTCATTCTTAGAATGTATCCTCAAAAACTGTGACCCAAAATAAACTTCTACTCTTGATAAGTTAACTCTCTCAGGTATTTTGTTGTAGTAATAGAAAACAGACTAACACAACACCTTCCAAGCATTCGGGATGGGTGACTAGTTTTTGTGCATTTCTAAGTGGATAGCTAGAAGCTTATTAACTTAGGACCTACAGTTGACTGATAGTTCAAAGAGTTTTGAAGTGAAAATGAAACTTCAACCACACACCTATCCTGTGAATAAATTTGTTTTAACTTTTAAACATTTAAGTATAAAATAATTCTGCAATAATTATTCTGTTATCATTCAATGTTCAATCAGTTGGCTAGATTCTGGTGCACTTACTGGAAGTTCCTATTATTTTGGGGTATGAGGCACATAAAAATGCAATTATTTCAGGTTCATGCTTTGGTTTTACTAAGGTAAAGTATGAACTCATAATAATTTCAAGGACTAAACTTTCTAGGTTTTTATTAATTTTCATTATTTATGATAAGCAAAAAGGTAAGGATTCATAATTTTCTAAACTTCTAAAGATTTTTCATTTTCAAAGAAGTATCTTCTTAACATACTACCTTTTATACCCATGATTTTTTATATTTTCATGATCAAGTAAATAATTGTAATAACAAAGGCACTGATTTTTAAAGATATGGTAACAAAAATTTGAGATAAACAGAACTACACTGGTAGAATCTAAAGGGTATGAGGCTTAATTAATATAGCCAATAGGTTAAAATGAGTATTGTTTTGTACAAAGCATGTGAAAAAGATAGCTCAGCCTACTTAGATTTCATGTCCTTCCTCCAATTCTCTGTATAAGACCTTTCCAGGTCTTGTATCAGTTCAGTATTTTCACAATGAAGTTGCACAATGGAAAATTTTCATTGCTACATAAAAATAGCCGACCTGGAGTCAGAGAGAATAGGCAAGACTGTTCTATTGGTCTTGAGTTCTTCACACTATTGGCTGCTTTCCAAAGACCTCAACTGGTTCTGAGGGACAACTTAGTTCTGCTTCCGAATGTCTCATCTACCAACTAGTTAGACTAGGTAAGTTCTTAGCAATTTAGCCTAGGTGTTCCTAGGGCAAAGGTAGCGAAGCAAGAAAGGAAAAGTATACAACACAAGCTCATTGAACCCAGACACAGGAATGCCCCACCCACAATAGGAAGGTGTGTAAAAACTCATAGAGCAAAGGGATCTGTTGGTGATATGAAGAGTCAAGGACATTTGGTAAGTCAGTCTGGCATATGCTACAATCCTGAGGGTACAGTTTATGTGCATTAACTTTCTAACACCCAAGACTTGCAGTCTCTTCCTTCTCAGCTACTATTATTCCTTCTCATTCTACTTTTATTACCAATTCCTATGGTCTCATCCTCAGCTTTATTGCTCTAACTCTCAGTCTAAACTCTGAGGACACCCTTTATGAGTAAATCATTATATCTGTACAGCTTTCTTCTTCCCTGCCTAAATTTTTCCAATTTCATTGCCCTTGTCTTAATGCCCAGACCTTGATCTCTTTTCTCTGTTCTCAAAGTATATTGATCGCCTGTGGATTAATTTCTTTCTCCAGCATATTGGAACTCAGCTATTATCAGTTGAACCTCTTCATTCTTTCCTTTTTTCATATATGTGAGGCCAAGTCACTGAGATTGTCTAATGGAATGGATTGTGACACATCCAGATAAATAACTAAGAATAAGGTCTAGGATTCTTCAGGGTCATTCATTTTCTCTACCTGCCAGCTGGTTGCAGAGAATCTACTGAAAGACTGTGATTCCAATGGTGAATGAATGGCTAAAAACCCATAGAGAAAGTCACTTTACAACTAAGACAAACTACTTTGGAATCAGTATGAACAGGACATATCTGATTATTAGTTAAGCCAGTGAAATTTTGATGTAGACTTAAATAATTGATATATGCTAGTGCCAGATGATCTGTGATCTGCATTTTCATTGGGACCTAGGGAATGTCTCTATAATCCTGGACTAGGTTCCTGTCAGTGTCCTTGGATTCTTTTCAGCAACTATCCTGAAAAGATAGTTTCATGTCTCATCTCTCATATCCCAGACTATTTATCCTTCATCAGCTCCATGTTCCATCACTCAGAAGACAAACTTGCTTTCCTTTTCACAAAAAAATAAAACTCTTCTTCTTCTCTGAAACATACATAACAAGAAAACATAAAATATATCCAGTTTTATATTGGCTCAAAGTAAATGAAATGTTCTTTGACAAGTGTTTACACACATGAGGAAACTAAACTCTTAAGAGTTGGTGAATATTGTCTTCGATTTTCAAGTTTAGGAAAGTTTAACTACAGCACATGTAAGACATAAGACACGGACCAAACCCGTTTATGATAGTCATTGCTTTAGCAGGCTTCTCTCAGGCTATTAAATAAGATAATTACCTTACAAGATCTTCTTCTGTTAGTAAGATAATCTTACTCTATAGAATTTATGGATGACTTTCAAATGCTCGAATCTTAGCCTACATAAATAAGGTAAAGCCTTGTAACACTTAACAGACTAACCTACAACAAATCATATTCTGTTAGAACAGTTTCCAAAGGGGCTGATAGTTATTTAATTATTTGCTATGTCAGAATTTTATTGGCTCATATAGAAGAATTTCAACCTTCAACTTGCTCTGTATATTCACAAGGCATCTTCCCACAATTGAAAGCAAGCATCAGCCTCCTGTTTGCTACCAGTTTTCTTTCAGTCTAAAACTAAGCCTCTTACCTCTTGCTTACAATACACAGCAGGCTGAATCCTATCACTCTTCACTCTACAGAAATCATTCCATTAGGTGTTCTATGTGAGTAACATTGTCCTGACAAAATAAATCCTTAAGTATCCCCCCTTCAGAGTGATTTTCCATTTCTCATTTTTATCAAAGACTCAGAGCACATTCATGATTATAATAGGCTATATAACTATATAGTGAATGAATTTTGTAGAGAAATTGGAATGGAAAAGAGTGCAGATGAGCTTATTTACTGAGGAATTTATACAATTTTTTCAGACAGCAAATTAATTTGTAATATCTAAGAATACTTAAGAATATGATATTTTAGATATGGGAGAAAAAGTCAAGTCCAAGATAAGATTCTACTTACTTCTCATACTAAATTATTGTTTGTTTAAAAAAAAGATAAAGTAAAACTCAAGGTAGTATTCCCTAACACACACAGTCCCGAAACACACAGTTGTTGTCAGTGATGAGATTGTATGGAGTAGCTTAACATCCAAATTATCAAAAAGATTTTAAAAAGAAATAGAATAGAATAGAATGGGCACAGAAGCATTTGTAAAAGCAGTGCCATTTATCTGGCAGGGAAGGAGGCATGAAATGTTAAACAGCCACGTTTCCATCTCTTCTGAATTGTATGAAATCCTCAAGATGGGAATAATGGTCATTGGAGAAACCAACACAAAAGGAAGACTGTAGCATTAATTTACCAATCAATGAGCCATTTCAGTTTATCCTCCAAGCAATCGAGGAGGACAAGACATCATTATTAAACAAAAAAAACCATTCTAAATGCCAAGCATGCATCATAATTTTAAATAATAATACCTTATATTTTTGTGGCATTGCAGAGTTTACAAAGCACTTTTATATACATTATATCATTTATCAATATCTTAAAAAGGAAGAAAAATTTAAGGCAAGGAAAGGGATTACTATAAGTGTTGCATGGATAAATGATAGTGAGTTTCTGGAATAATAGAAACCTTCAACAAATCTTTATCAGGAACTGATGAATTGCCCATCTTAACTCCATTATCCTTATCATGAGCACTTATGAGAGAAATGAAAAATTGATGAACACCGTCATAATCAAAGAGAATAAATGTTTCTCTGTTAAAGTGAACACATGATCTTTCTAAGAATAAAATAACAATATTCATTCATTATTAAATTCTGGTGATGCTGACACCAAGCGTCATTTCAACCAGTGAAGAAAATTAGCAATATAGAAGAAAACTGTTTGGACTTGGTGGTGTTAATCTATGTCTACAGATGCAGAATATCTCCTCTCCTTACCATCCAGTCCCTTGTCTCTCCCAACTATGTCAATATTTTCAGAATCCATTTATAATAGAATGAGAGTTCATTTTTCAATAGATAGATTGCTCACCTTCTAAAAACATATTGAGTGATTTTTAAACAGATAGATTGGTTATTTTCTAACAACAGATTGAGCAAATGTCAAAGGTACACATGCATGACTTATTGCATAAGTTAAGGGCATCCTACAATAAAAACATTTCTTGAGTCATCAGGGTTCATTAGAAGATTACCACATTTTCTTTATTATCCCCCATTCCATATTAGCCTATTCCTATGCAGACATGGAAGAGGAACAAATTACCCCCATTGAGCAGTTGTCTACTTCATCTGATCCTATCAATTATTTCCATTACACTGATAAAAATTAAAATAGAAAATAGCTACATATTTTCCCATTATCTGCTTTATAATCTGCCTTAGTAACATAGGTTCTTTGGTCATAGTCAGAAAATTGAGCTCTCAAAGTAATGCCACATATAAGTAAACAAAAGAAAAGAATACATAGAAAGCATTCAATGGTTCCACTACCAAAAGATGGTAATCTTCCACCAGGAAATTTTTGGTTTAGATTTTTCTAGTCCTGTTTTCTGGGACCTCGTATCTGTGCATATGTGTATGGGTGTGTGAGTCTATGTGCTTTCTGTGTGTTGGGTATCTCTGTGAGTATGTAGTCTGTTGTTGGATACTTCTGTATGTCAGCTATAACATGTAGGGCTCCCATTACAAATATTAGGGGACAGATAAAAGTCTTCAGAGCACTCATCTAAATTAGAGCATATGCCATCCAATGATCTTTTTTGCCCACCATTATAATTAATTTTACTGTTAAGTATTTATTGACAGGGAACATGCCCATGATTTCACAAATGAAAAGTTATTTTAAAAAATCATAATGAACATCTGGTTTTGTATCCTCCTGAAAAAATGTAACATACATATAAAAGTTTTCAGGCTTAACTATATGGGATTATGAATTAAAGACATGTTCAATAGGGATAATATAAAAATGATATTAATTACATAAATTTTAACTACATATCTTGTGTCTAAAATGTGTTAAGCCTTTAAAATATTTCAAGTATGATCCCAACAATAAATTTATTACATATAAACCATATTATGCAAATATAGGAATTAAAAAAACAAAACTTGCCCCTCAAGTGCCATCTTGGGAAGGAGGAGAAGATTATTTTTAGAGTCAGAGGAAAATGTCTCTTCCACCCAGTCTCATGTAACCTGTGCGGTATTATTAAGATAAGCCAAGTTTTGCTTTAATAGTCCCATTTCTCTCCCTTGTCAGTCTCTGTTTCCTCCCTGTGATAGTGTCTGGGGTTAGTGTCAAGATCTCTCCCCCTCCATTGAAATCATAGTCTTTAACAGCCTGATTATTTTTTGCAGTGCTAGGACTGAACCCAGGGCTTCTGCCTGCAAGGCAAGTACTCTACATTCCCAGACCCAAGCCTAAAATTCCCCAAAGAGAAAAAAAGTTTTAATTTTGCTGGAACTCTGTCCTGTACATATCAAGACCACAGGGCTTTATGATATGCCATGGTATTAAGAGGAAGAAGGGCATGAAATGAGGGCAGTGCCTTCAACATATAATGGGAAAATAACTCCTAGTATGAGGAGAGGGATTTGAAGGGAAAAAGTCAAGGGCACGAGCTCTAATCAAATTGAGCCTTAAGCTCTGCATCTTCACATACAGTGTGGGGAGGCAAGATGACGATGATGGAAAAATATGAGAATTCTAGCATTAATTACCCATTTCCTATGTTTGTCCTGGGGTATCTACAAGCTGAAATGAAGCCCTACACTCAGAGTCAACAGATGCTCTAAAACATCAGAGAGAAAAGAGTTGTCTGGCAAGCTGAACGTCAGATTACCCTTTATGTACTTTGAGGATGGGGATACAGGAGTTTGGTGAGATTTTGTCGTGAGATATAGATGGATGCTCTAAGTGACCCAGGTGATCAGAGCATGCCTGAGATTGGGAGGAGAAGATTCCGTGGAAAAAGGTTATGGCAGGAGCTATGACCTTCATCATCAGGTAGATGATGACCTAGAACAAGACCCTAACATTCCATGTGGTCCAGCCACATCTCATTGAACATAGAATGGGGCAAACATGACCTGTGGAACAAGGGCATGATGATCCAGAGGACAGGCCATGTACCAGAGTTCTGTGAGTGTACTTAAATCCCAAGAATACCCAGGGAAGGAGTCAGAGGTAGGGAGTGTGAGTGTTGCCTATAGAAAGTTGGACCTTGAAAATGACTGAATATTTACTCCAAACTGGGAAAAAATAGTATCCATTCATTTGGCAAACTTAAGCCATTTAGGTAGAAATTAATAAGAAGTAGATCTTTAAAGATCAGGGAGGGGGCGGAGTGGGTGGTAAGGAAGGGGGTGGGGGCAGGGGGGAGAAATGACCTAAGCATTGTATGCACATATGAATAATAAAATAAAAATAAATAAATAAAGATCATGGAGGACAATTTCTTAAAGGGCCTTTAGCCTTTAAAGGGATTTTGAACTAAAAAAGTCTATAGTTTCTTCAATTGTTCACGTCTTTTGAAATGAACATTTTGCTGTACTTAAGTTTGATTTAACTTGAAAAAGCTAACTCAAAAATTGACTTGTCTAATTAACTTCCAAAAGGGCACACTTTTCATAGAAAACAACACATTGGCTCATTCCTATTGCTTTGAGAAGAAAATTATCTGTCATATTGATTCTGGAGATATTGGAAGATATTGCTATTGGAAGCAAGCATTTATTTTAATTCAAAGTATTTTCTTTTCTTAATCAATCTCATTAATACCATCTTTCAACAAAACCCATTTTATATCTTTGATCTAAATAAATATGAAAAAATATGGGAAATTGAATCAAATATAATTTTAGAAAATAATCAAAAGAATATCATCATTATCATATTTCCCTAATTTATAATTTACATCAGAGAAAAGCATGGAAAGCAACTTTTCCCGTCCCTTTGTGGAAGTTACATAGTAACCAATGCCCCAAATAGTATGAAACAGACATCTATAAAATGAAACACAATTCATCATTAAAATGTTCATATTATTACTAAGTGAAAATATGGTCTTAACATAGCATATACTTATGGTCCCATTTTGGAAATACATTTATATCTTTTTAGAAATATGACTATAAAACTTTATTTCAAAATATTAAAATTTGTCTTTTATGGTTTGGCTTATGTGAATATTTTTCACATTTCCTTTAAGAAAACTATATCTTGTATAAAAAAGTCAAAGTTTTGGCTTACTAAATGAAAAAATATATATGTTACTATTGTGCTTTTAAAGAAAGTTAAGGACTTTGTCCTGGAAACAAGGAAAGGAAGAATAGAACAACCTATCCCATGGAAACAAGCGTTCTTGATATAAGAGCAAATAATGAATTGAAATTTTGGAGTTCTCCGTCTGAACTGATTCTTGAACTTTTTCATTTATCTCACCAAATCTGCACATCTCTCCATTTTTCTCCTTACCCCTTTGGAAACTGTGTGGCCACAAATTAGCAACAGATACTTGATAGCATGCTCAATTTTTGCTGAGTGAGGACTCAGGCAGTTACTCAATGTGACTAAAATTTTGAGAGATTAACTCATAAAGATGTTGCTACCTATGGGAGCATAGCAGTTGGAACAGACCCCAAGTCATCAAGAGTCATTACATTTAGTCTAAAAACCTAAAATAAATAAAGGAATATGAAAGAAGGAGAACTCTTACAGCTTAGAGGAAAGATTTCAGGTCAGGAGAAGTGCACTTCCAATTCCCCTCTTCTAGCCATTCCTGCTTGGAAGAAGGGAAGGGTCCACACGGAGGGCAACAGAACCGTGAACCTAAGAAAGCTGGATATTTTCAGAAGGAAAAATTTGACAGCTTCAGTGGCTTATGATTTTTTTGTTTTTGTTTTTAAAAATTTCTCCTAAAGATCAGGAGTGTTAGACATTGACATATGTCTAGGAGAAGTGACCCGTAAAGTAATTAGAAGAGGAATTCCCCCACACCCCACCCTCTCTTCTCTGAGCTGGGTCAGATGAAAGGCATCTCTGTTTACTTCCTGATCCATCTAATTTCTGTAACAAGGACCATCCCAAACTCATCTCCCAGCAGCTGCTATAACTGAAACTCAAGAGGTAGCCCCAGGCACCATGGCACCTTCTTAGAGAAGCTCAACCCTAATGGATTAGCTTTCTTTAGCACAGGTGGCAATTTACCAGGAGACCAAACTTTTACACTAGTAGGAGACCACAGAAAGTAACTTCAAAGACCAAGGGCCTAAAGCAGAGCTAAGAAAATGCAGCATTTTCTAAAATGTGTATCAACTAACCAACCTCCATCTTCGAGTTACAAAGTAAGATGATTATTGGCATAATGGGATTTATAGGGAAAAAAAGATTAAGAAACGAAAAAGATGCTGAATGAAAAGTGTACATTTTCATTAGAAATTCTAAAACTGCATTCATTTATCACAAACAAAAATGTTAAGAGTCCATATTTTCATAAGGACAGTTATTGTTCAAATAATATATTACCAGATTTTTGTCTGAGAAACTTTTCTTAAAGTTACAAAAGAAATATCAAATAATAACAATAATTACTGTTCTCAATATTATTATATTGTTCTCAACATAAGTTTTTGTTATAATTTGTTCCTTTTTTATTATACATTTTTTATTTATTTATAAATACCAAAAACCTTAAGAAAACCCCCCATAGTCATCCTTTTCACATGAGTGCCTCATTTATATTAAACTGTTCACATAAAAATGTTGATGAATGGCATAATATATACACTGCAATATTTCCTAATTACAAAGAAAACCCATGAAAAGAATTTAGAAAGTAGATGAGTCAGATAAAGAACAGATGAGTTGAAAGACTGGAGGGAGGCTGAGAAAAATACCTTTGAAAAGCTCACTAAAATGCCTAAATTATAGGATAAAGCACATAAAAGCATTTTGATATACCTCAGAACAAAATGTAACGATTATTACTAGGTTAACAATCTAATAAACTAGATTTAAATGAACTAGCAAAAATATTTCCTTAATTTTGGTAATTTAGCCACAGAAATTAAAGTGATTTAGAGATTGAGTTCATTTCTACATTCTTAAAATAATATTCTAGTTCTGGAAATCAATGTAAAGAAAGAAAACAGTATGCCTAGCTCAAATATTGGGGAAATGTGAGATTAGTCTTATATCTTTGGATTTTAATCTCATACCAGCTGACCACTATCTATATGCAAGTACTGGAAAGAATTCTTATAAAAGATGAACCAGATGTGGAGAAGAAAGCAACAAAAATGAAGGTTTGTTTCATAAGAATAAATAGAGTCTCAAATTGCCTCAGATCCCATAGTCACTCAGACTTTGCTTCCTTTGTTGCATAGAGTACAAACCGAAATAAAAATATGTGGTGTCTAGTAAGACACTTGGTGTCATAATTATAACTTTTCATAGAAATAGAATTTCTATTCTTCTCAAATAAAACTGTGCATTTTCTGTACCTGAATGGGACTTTAATTAATGTACTAAATTTTGTGTAAATTCAACTTATGATTTCTGCCATATGTAAGCAAAAAGTATACTAACAGGCTTGACAATGATCTGAGTGGGAGCTCAGGACAGCAAGTGTGACCTTTAGGATGACTCTGTTTCATTTGGTTGCACCCCATTTGTCTTTCAGGAAATAGTGCATTTTTCCCAGTGGGATCCCAACATAGATTGCAGAATCCTCAATGTTTTTAAAATCTTCCAAGGCCACTTGGATGGCATTCCATGGAGCTGCTTATGAATTTAGTAGCATGAGAGAAATATGCTAGGGGAAAGGGGGTCAACTTGAACCTCAGCAGTACTGAGTACTGTGACATCAACTAGCCTTGTGAGCTGGACTGGTCACTTCATTTATATGGACCTGACTTCTCATTTTAACAGTGAGAGGAAAGGAGTCAACTGGATTTTTAAAGTCAGCTTTTAAGATGAACATTCTATTTTATAGTAAATAATGCTTTCGGTTTTGGTGCCCATGTTATAGTCTGTAATTTATTATGTTTTTCATTTTCTGTTAAACTTCTTTTCACAATTGAGGTGAGAAGCCAGGCAATGGAATAGTTCATCCAGCATTGTTATTTTTTTTTCATTTTTAAAGATAATAGAATAAAGTCCCTCTAAGTGTGTGACACACTGCAAACTATGCAACAATTTAGTGATAGACTAGAGAAAGGAAACCAGGACTCCTAATTTCCAAGCAGTGTTCTGAAAGTAATATGTATTTATTTAAAAGAAGCCTTATGTAAACAAGTATAAATTAAGATTAAAAGCTGGCCATTGCAACTGTTGCTGGCACCTAAAAATGAAATTGAAAAACAAAGATGGACTAGACTCACAAATTAAATACCTCCAGAAGTATACTGGGTCCAGGATAAGTGTAAATAATCTCTCTCTCCCTCCCTCTTTCTCTCTCTCCTTCCTCTCTCTCTCTCTCCCTTCCTTCCTCTTTCCTCTCTGTCTTCTCTCTTATACAATCTGTAAAGAATAATTAGTAATAGAGTCATTATTTCATTGTATTACTTACTCCTCATTTTATGTGTTATGGAGTTGTCTATCATTGTATCTACCAGCATGACAAGGAGCTCAATCAATCAATGAATTGCTCAGTAAGTACATATATGGAGTTATCTCTTGTGTAAGCATTCACATTGCTGTTTCTATGCTAGGAAGGTCTTGCTATTTACACTTAGCTTTGTGACCTTCAGTCAAGTCTGTGGCTCTTAATTTAGTCATTGCTACCTCTTAGCGTTATCATAAAGATTACAGGAGGTAGCCACACATAGAATGCTTAGCATTGGGCTGTTCTTTTTCCCACTGCTAATTTTATTACTAGTTTTATCTTTATGTACTTCTATTTTTCTTTTTTTCCCTCTCTAAAGAAGCATGTCTTAGTCATCTAAGATGACAGGTAAATTCTTATAGAAAATGAACCAGATGTGGAGAAGAAAACAACAACGGAAATCAAGTTTTGTTTCATAAGAATAAACAGAGTCTCAAATTGAGCTTTACATTCATCAAGGTATCATTCTCTGCCTTTGTCAATGACTTTCTTAGCTGTTTTTCTTGGGTGATGGCTTTATTGCATGCTTTGATGTGAGATCTGCATATTTCTAGTTCAGCAAATACCAAGGAAAGAAAGAGAGAGAGAGAGAGAGAGAGAGAGAGAGAGAGAGAGAAGAGGAGAGAGAGAGAGACAGAGGGTATGATGGGCTTTAGAAGTATATAAAAAAGAAGAGTCCCAAGAAGGGCCAATAGTTTAAAATGAGTCAGTAAGTAGGAAAGAAGATGGGAGCTCTTATTAACAGAAACAGAAATCCCATAAGAAGACTAGGGTGGGACAATAGAGTGCAAGCATGATATGTTAGCTGAGATGTGTAGCCACAGGGAAAGTGTAGAATTGGAACTCAGGGGACAGCTCAGGTTGCTGTTGTCTTCTCCGTCAAGGTTTCAGGGAAGCCATAAGCTTAAGTCATGAAAAGAACAAAACTAGGCAAATCCTTGGGACAATGCCCACATTTAAGAATTGAAAAGAGGAAGAAGTAGAGGAAGTGTTCATTTTTCACCATCAATACTAAGCTCTACCTCTAGGATTTGTATAGGTAAAAAGTTTAGCATTTTTTTTATGTTGAGAGACTAGAAAAGCTTTCTAGAAGTCACACTGCTATGTATACAGTTAAACTAAATGATTTCCCTTTTCTTCTCCAATTATTAAACAATACTAGAATATCTTTTTGCTTGACTACTGTTAATAATTATAGAAAATATCTTTTATTATAGGGTCTGGAGTCATTTTAAATGACCTCTATTTTTGCTAAAAAAATAACATCTCTTTAGAATTGGAACAAAAGGAGCCATTGGTATTGATTTTCTGCAGAACACACAATGGAAAATACAAAATGAGATGGTCAAAAGTGTACCTAAATCCTTCTAAGACACATTTGTGTTCACCAAAGAAGACACTTCATTTTTCTTTCTCTCCTCTATTTCAAATATAATGATGAACTGGCACTGAGGAAGCCAGGAAATGGATATTTCACTGGTTGAAAACTTCCTCAGCCCGTCGCATATCTGTGGTTCAGACGTTGAGTTCAGATGGTCACTCACACACTGCTTGGTATACTGATTCTCAAACTATTGAACTACCTGAGGTTCCTGTGTGGATATTGATTCCTAGCTTTCTCTCTCAGATAATGTGATTCAATCTAATTCTGATGGTATCACAGGATTTTTAGAAGTTTCCTGAATGATTCTATTATTCAGCAAAATTGGAAGTTGGAAGGAAATGTAATTAGGTAATGAATCTCATTTTCTCCAAGTTGCTGTGGATTAGAAATGATTGAGAATATAAAATGTTAACAAGTAAGTAGTTATATAAAGCAGAAGAATTTCCTATTCAACTGTGTTATATAAGAGCAAACAAATTGCACTTTTGTACATAATAGAAACTATCTAAGACCATATACGGAAACTGTTTGAAAATGGAAATGCTCAAATAATGTGCAACTTAAATTTAAAAAATTCATAACACATACCAAAGGCACACATTTTATGAATGTATGACTAAAATATTTTTGTTTTAAAATAATTTTATTTTTCAACTCAACATTAGTACTCTTTCTAGTATAAAAAACATTTTTACGACCTTCCTGTCAAATTCCCAAAGAACTCCCTTGAGGTGACATGATTAAACAATGTGACTCAAAGCACCCAAATTGTTACAATGAGAATTGTTTGCTAAAAGTATTGCGTTTTTTCTTTAAACTCAAGGCATACTGCTGGCATTTGTTTCTTAAAGAAATGAATTCTGTGGTCCTGGAGTAAAGATTAGTGCTGCCTCTTTAAGCCAAATAAACACATGATTGGGTGAATTTATTTTTTCTTAATAGATTTGAATAGAGAAAACATAATAAAATATTCAGTAATATTGAATGCTTAATATGTGCTAAAATTGCCTTGAGGGCTAAGTACACAATAATTAACAAAGGCATCGAATATGGAGCTCAGAACTACATGGAAGCATGAAAATCTAAAACTCACATTACCTAAAGAAGCTATTGTGGAAAGATTTTGAACTATTGTACCTAAGAAGTATATCTACCTCAAGAAGTAGCTGCTACTTGCCATTTAGAAAGAATTAGTGAGATTATTTCTGTGTCTATATATGTAAAGTTTGCTAGACCCAAAACTGACTGGAGATGATTCACCATTATCTATCTATCTATCTATCTATCTATCTATCTATCTATCTATCTATCATCTATTGATATATAAGAGATGATTCACAGATATATGTATGTAAAAATATAAATGTTACATGATATATTTAGCTGAGAATGTCCTTATGCTACATATACATATGGAGTTTAGGAGAAGGACATTTTTTATTTCAATTACCATTAGAATTAAGAAGTATTAATGCAGAAAAAATGCTTCTTGAATTGTTTTATTTTTCCTTTTAGGGGGCAGTGAAACAAACATATGAGTTCTTTCTAGGTATGTAGTTTCCCAAACTTCTTTCTTTAAAGTGATACTATACAATGAGCATTGTATATTCCTTTTTTATCTTTTTTAGAAAACATTTTAATGGTTTTGTAAGCATCTGAAATACAGATGGGCCATCACTGATTTTAATCCAATTATGTTAGATAACTTTTGTTTCCACATTTTTGCCATAATGAACAAGCTTGCAATAAATATCTTTGTGCAGAATCCTTCATATCTTTAATCATTCTATTGGGAGAGATTCTGAGAAAAAGAAGAGGATATAAAATTTTTTGAAAGTCCATGATGCTGAAAAACTGCTTTGCAGGAAATTTGTACAAATAAAAGCTTCCACTAGGATTTCAAGAATGGAAGTGTCAGCATGAAGCCCTGAGTTCAAACTCCAGTCACACCAAAAAAAGGAACAGAATGGGTGCCTTGCTTTACCCATGATAATATACAATATTATTATATTAAGTCTTTGTTAACCAAACTGGATATTTTAAATTACCTATATCAGTTCTTGGTTATTAAGCATTAATAAAACTTATTTTATAATGTCATGCATATTTATAAAAGTGGAAATTATCTATTTTGCTACTTCTTTGAATTTCAAGGACTACAATAAAAATTTTCCAATTAAAAATGCACATGAATGTCCTTTCTGCCCGGGAATAGAATGGTTGTGGAAGTTTTCAAAGATGAAGGTGAGAAAGACAGCATTTTTGAATACATACTACATATTCTTTGTCATTTGGAGATTTTGTTGTTATTATAGACAAGGAAATTGAACATCAGAGTTTAAAGTTGTCAGGATTTTCTATTTACTGTATATCATTAATGTGATAAAAACCTCAGTTGTGACTTTCAGATTCTATGCACCTGTGATTATATAATTACCAATAAATAATATTTTTCTTACTTCCATGATAAAAACTATGGAATTCACAGAGGATATTGAGTTCTCAACGAGCTCCCTTCTTACAAATACAGTAATGAAAAACAAAAATACAGTAGTGAATTAATTTTGCGAATTTAAAAACAGATGTTTGCCTACAACTGTATTACAAAAAAGTGACAAAGGAAAAACAAGTTTGTTTTAAATTTTAGTGAGCCATAAATGGTTTAAAATTAGTTGAAGACATCAATTCACATGAACACTGTTTTTATCTTGATCCAAACGATCTTAAAATATAAGCTGTTACATCACAAACTAGATGCTTATATCAGGCTTTGATCCTTAATGTTTATAAGGTCACAATAAAACTTATATGGCACTGTTTTATTCGAGTATAGAATTGTTATTTAAGTTTCAATGTAATAAAATGATGAAATTAAATCTTAATACTGAGTTAAATGTTTATAGTTGAATAAGAAAAGTAGCTTGGTCTTCAAACATAATTTCTTTAACATATATTTGTGATCAGAAATTTACTTTTGAAGGTACTAGAAATTATACTTTGTTTAGTATGTAAGGCTGTGTTTTTAATATCTGTATACTTAGTAATAGATTGAGAAAATACTTATACCTCACTCACAAATATGTAAATGAAAGTATTGTATTATCTATTACACTTATACTGATTTACAAAATCTCTCTAAGCAAATGCATATCATGCTTACTTAATATGTATTCTTGCATGTGATTAAAGAAAATGTTGCTTCCTCCCTTAAAATAATGAGTTACACATTTTACATTGAACAAAATTAATGATGTATTTCTTCTTAAAGTACATTAATTAAAGATGAAAATAAGGGCTGAGGATGTAGCTCAGTGGTAGAGAAATTGCCCTAGTTTGTACAGGCCCTGGGTTCAATCCCCAGTTTAAAAAAAAAAAAGGAAAGAAAAAAAGTGGATAAGGACCTAATATGTAATCATAAAATGTAAATTCTGCAAGCAAATTTTTAAAAGTAATTTTTTAAGACGTGAAAATGGTCAATATCCTTTATGTTGAAGAACATATAGAGAATGCTCCTTTTTCTATTTTTATCATTTGTTGCCTATGACTACGAAGGGGACTTCAAAAACCAATGGTAATGCATGTATAGGGAAACACACAAGTTATTTTCATCCTTAAAAAAATCACTTCATATTTTATTTAGAATAACATTGGCCTCAAAGTTTTAAAAAGTTTACAAATAAATATGAAAATAAGTTGAAAAGTCTCAAGATAGATGTACCATTTATAAAATCTCTATTAATCATGTCTTTCATAAAACTTATTTTAATCAATAATTAAAATAAGGTCCTTTCTCTTGTCTGCCTCTGCAGACAAGCATAGTAAACTCCTGATTGAACTCACAGTGATTTTCTCATGCTGGGTTGTGTTACTAATTCCAGATTCGTCCTATCCCAAAGAACTGTAAACTAGCCAAGCCTGACCTTTGGCTTACCAAATCAAAGTGCAACTGTAGTTATTAGAAAGGTCTTTCCTTTGTACTTTTTCCAAAAGTAAAGTGTTACAAAATATCTATTTTAACACTCAGAAACACACATCATTTTTATGTGGTGAGCTAGGAATGCAGAAAGGCTGAATGAGATCAAAGGAAAAAATTTGCATTTTATTTTTCTTTAGCCAAAATGTCAGTAGTAACAGTTCCAAAACTATTATGTTTTACCAGATTTCTTGGATGCCTTTAGCCCTCAAGCCAACAGAAGTATTAAAACATAGACTAAAGAATCCCAAAGAAGCACCTAAATTCAAGCAATTGTACATTAAGAAAAGGAATGCTATCTATTTAATTAACATGTCACCGCCTGGATGGCCAGGTGTTCCTTAGAAGTTACCTATATAAGTATTGATCCATCTAAACCTCATATGAGTTGACAAGATAATGTGGCAACAGAAGCTTTGTCTGAGGGAAAAAATATGTCTGAAGACCTGTTTACTACTTCAATCCTGTTTAAGAAGCATCTCACAGTGCTGTCTTTGTTCTTAAGAAGGGTCATGAACAAGTTAGTGCTTGCAGAACAATTTTACTATGATGATTTGGTGTTCATTATTTATATATATGGATTAGAAATGTGTTGCAGTTATCAGAGACTTTTAGACTATATTCATCCCCCAAAGGTAGGTAACATGTGTATTTTAGATTCAATAGGATTTGCTTCAGAAAACAAGAATAATGATTATAAAACAGTGAAAGAATCTTTCTTTCACTATCTGGCTCTTTATTTGTTTAACTATATAGATTTATACACATTTATAAACTTGGAAACATGGGTATGCATATTTTTATATTAAAATTGGATTTTGTGGGAATGTATAAATTTATTGTAATTGTTAATGCAGTGGGATGGACTATTTCCTTACTATTGAATACCTCCTGGAGAAACAGGCAATATAAACATGGCTGACTCACAATCCTCCATCCTAAAAATGATTACGAAAAAAGTTATTCCAAATCCAGAAAAAATAAGATTGATGTAGTAAAAAAATATAGACAACTCCAAAGAATAAGCTTTTGTTCTTTAACCAAATGTAAAAATGTAACCAGCACAAGCCATTCCACAACTGAAACTGGCCCAGCCCTGACTACACTAGACAGAACTCATCACCTACAGGAAACTTTTGCTCAATAGTCACTTTATATTGAGAACAGAATATTCTTACAGCTCACTTTCAAGAGTAAGGCAGAAATGGTTAAAGTAAAACTAAAATAATTTCAACTTGTAGAAACTAGATGTGAAAATGTGTGGACAATTTCCATGACTACTGAATTGACTGGTGAGCAGTAACCACAAAGAGAAATAGGAACATCTGACCACCATGTGTAAAAGAGATTGAAATGCACACAAATTCTGATAATGAGTAGGCTTTAATACAGGGCAAGGCAGAAAGAGTTATCTAAGTTCTTCCAAAACATAAACAAAGAATTTTGCTTTATTAATACATTTCTTTTTCAAAATTTATGATTTCTTAAGCCAAATTCTTCTTCAGTTGTCTATTGCTACGTAATGAATAACCCTTAAGCTCAACATAAAAAAAATGACCACTTTAATATCTTTCAGGATTCTCCATGTTGTCTGGGCATAGCCAGATGGTATTTTTGTTCATCTGACTGGACCAAAATCCAAGATGGGTCCTGAAGCTTGTGGGCTTTTGGAAATGCCTTATTTCTCTTTTGCATGAGTTCTCCATGTCATTTTAATTTCTCACTAAAAGCAACTAAGTTCCAACAGAGATAAATTAAAGACATATTTCAATGCATAAGATCTTACCAAGTTTCTGTTATTTTTTCTAATATTCCTACATGTTTCCTGGAGGACTCACAATTAACTGTCTCAACAGTTTCCCTGATATTTGTATGATTTAACAGGGGGTTGATCTCAGGAGAAGTAGATTCAGGATAGCTAGATTGGGTAGGGAAAGAGGGAAAGAGGGCTAAAAAATATATGCTCTCAAATGGTGTGTAGTTTCGGATTGTTCCCAGGGGAAGCTCTGAAGCTAAAGTTTACCCAGAGTTGGTCCAACTGTAAGGCAAGGGGGCCATGAGGCTGTTATACCTAGACCAAGCAGTTTTCAGCTGAGGTCTGTTCTAGGAAAGGGAATGGTATTAAGGGGATGGAAGCTCCTGGTGAGACAATTCAGAACTTCTCCAAAGAATGGGATCATCTTCAGTCATTATAACCCAACCCTCATAGTAACTGGAACAAAAAGTACATCCAGGAACCATAGCAGATGTTAACCTGCAAAACTTGACTGCCATGTTCCTGGAAATATTAATTTTGGCAATCTTATTTCCACAAATAACATGGAGTCCTCCACATCATAAAATTGTCATTCTTTTGTTACGTGTCTTGACTTTCAGAATCTAAGGAAAAAGAACAAGATCCCTAACCATAGTATTTTCATGAGGCTAAACCTTATTACAAACTTCCTTTATTCTCCTCACTCTTATATTTGAGCCCATTTTATATCCTTAAAATAACATTTAGCCTGGGTCCTGTGCTGTCTTCATTGCTGAGTCTCTGCTCTGTATACTTCAAATCTGCATTTTTCACCATACTTTCAAAAACCTGACATTCTGGAGAGATCCAAGACAGTGATGGAGACAGAGCCACAGACCTTGTGAGCTCCTGAACCAGAGACCCTGCTGAGAAGCTGGAGACACACCTGGCTGAGGTTAAGCACCAGGGAGAGCCAAAAATAAGGTGCTCTAAACTCTTAGATAGTGAAAGGCTTCTCCATGCCATGATCTAATAAAAAGCAGCCAGCCTGACAAATCCCCACCCCATAGGCCTGCAGAGCTGCTCCTCCATTCTGCCAGGCTCTCCACCTCTCCGGCTGTGCCAGGCCACAGCACCGTGCCAGATCCATGCACCACCAGGATACCCGCCCTTCAGCCATGTGATGCCACAGCCTTGAGTGAGATCCACGACCACCAGGATCCCTGCATCCTGGCCGCACCGACCCCAGCCTCAAGCTGGTCTCACAGCCTGCTGGGATACCTGCCCCTTGAGCCCACTGCCCTTCAGGCCCTGCTGAGCCCCAGTTACACATAGGATGACCGGACTCCCATCCCTCGGTATTCTCACCCTTCAGGCCCTGCCAGGTTCCAGCTCCATGTGGAATGACTGGAGCCCCACCCTGCTGCGACAGGCACCAGCTTGGTGTGAGACACCCTCATTCACCAGCCCACCAGGATCCCTGCCCCTGGGGCAGAGCCTGCCCCATCTCTACAGACTTTCCAGATAACCGCTCCACCAGACTCCTACTTGGGCCACCACTAGAGGGTACCAAATGTGCCTAAGAGACACACATAGACAGGACTGGACACTAAAAGGGGTAACCAAACAACTAACCCTACAATTCTACTGTTGCAGAACTGGTGAATTTTTAATTTTTTAATCTTTATTTATTTATTTATTTTTCTCCCTTCTTTAAGGGTTTGGCTGCCTGGTTTGCTGTTTGATCACCCACCATCTCTTCTCTCTTCCTTTTATCTTTTCTTCTCTTTATCTTTTTTATCCTTCTTTCACAATTTTTTTAGTATTAATACTGCAACCCAGCTAATACTAAATTACAAATAGTCCAGGGACAGAAATGGTATCTAGTGGAAATATGGGAAGAAGAAAAAGGGATGGAAACCATTCTCCCCCCAAAAATAAAGTAGTACAGTATTTAGAGCGAAATGAAGAAAATGGATACCCAGAACCAGACTCAACAAAACAAAGATAAACTATACCAAGGAACCCAATGAAGACCACAAGAACACCCTGGAAGAAGAAATTCTACAAGTAATTAATGAGAATTTCAAAGAGATGCTACTAGACATGGTCAACCAAAATGTACAGGAGTCACTGAAGAAATTTCAAGACAACAAAACTAAAGAATATGAAAAAACACAGAAACAAATAAATTAAATCAGAGTAGTCCAAATAAACTCCAAACTGAAGCAAAGATCACCATAAACAGAGAGATAAATGAATTAAGGGCAAATATTGACAATATCAAAGAAGAAGTAACCCACGATATGGAAAACCTCAGAAAATAGGATGAAACAGAAATACAAAACAAAATGGAAGGTCATTCCAGCAGAATAGAACAAACAGGAGACAGAATCTCAGAACTTGAAGATGAAATGGCAATTAAAGGAAAAACTGAAGAACTATTAGTTAAACAACTCAAGACCTGTGAAAAGAAAATGCAAGAACTCACTGACTCCATCAAAAGACCAAACCTGAGAATCATGGGCATTGAAGGAGAAGAGGTTCAAGCAAAAGGAATGCATAATATATTCAACAAAATAATAACAGAAAATTCCCCAAATTTAAAGAAAACTATGCCCATTCAGGTACAGGAGCCTCCAGAACACAGAACAGACCTAACCAAAATAGAACTACCCCACAGCATATTATGACTAAAACAACAAGTACAGAGACTAAAGAAAGAATATTGAAGGCTATAAGAGAGAAAAAACAAATAATGTACAAAGGTAAATCCATCAAAATCACAGCAGACTTCTCAACAGAAACACTAAAAGCAAGAAGAGCTTGGGGTGAGATCTTCCAAGCACTGAATGAAAACAACTTCAATCCTAGGATGCTTTACCCAGTGAAACTATCATTCAAAATAGATAGAACAATAAAAGTCCTCCATGATAAGCAGAAATTAAAACAATATATTACCACCAAGCCACCACTACAAAAGATTCTCCAAGGAATTCTGCACACAGATAATGAAAGCAAACAAAACCATGAGAGGGCCGGCAATATCAAACCACAGGAGAAGAAAAGGCAAGAAAGTAAAAAGTAACATTGTTTCAGCTATACATAATCAAACTCTTAATCAACAAAGACAACTAAATGACAGGAATCACCACACACTTATCAATACTAACACTGAATGTTAATGGACTAAATTCACCCATCAAAAGACACTGACTGGCAAACTGGATTAAAAAGGAAGATCCAACAATCTGCTGCCTACAGGAGACCCACCTCATCAACAGACATGAGGACTGGCTGAGAGTGAAAGGCTGGAAGATTTACCAAGCCAATGGCCACTGAAAATAGGCAGGGGTAGAAATACTTATCTTGGACAAAGTAGACTTCAAACCTACATAGATGAAACAAGATAAAGAAGGACACTCCATACTAATAAAAGGGGAAATACACCAAAAGGAAATAATAATTATCAACCTATATGTACTCAACATCCATGCATCCAATTTCATCAAACATACTCTGAAGGACTTAAAAACCATATAAACTCCAACACAGTGATAGTGGGAGACCTTAATACTCTTCTCTCACCAATAGTTAGGTCATCCAAACAAAAATTCAATAAAGAAATCCTAGAACTAAATCACACTATAGATCAAATGGACTTAGCTGATGTCTACAGAACATTTCATCCAACTTCTGCACAATATACATTCTCTCAGCAGCCCTTGGAATCATCTCCAAAATTGATCATAACTTAGGGCATAAAGCAAGCCTCAGAAAATACAAGAAAATAGAAATAATCCTATACATTCTATCTGACCCCAATGTGTTAAAACTAGAAATCAACAACAAAAACAGCAGTAAAAACCATGTAAACAATTGGAAACTGAACAACACATTGCTCAATGATGAATGGGTCATCAATGAAATAAAAGAGGAAATTAAAAGTTTCCTAGAAGTTAATAAAAATGAAAACACGACCTACCAGAACCTATGGGACACAGCAAAGGCAGTTCTAAGAGGAAAGTTTATAGCCATGAGTACATATATTAAAAGGACAGAAAGAACTCAAATCAATGACCTAAACTCCTAGAAAAATAAGAACAAGCAAATCCCACAACAAGAAGAATGAAAGAAATAATTAAAATAAGGGCTGAAATAGATGAAATAGAAACAAAAAAAAAACATACAAAGAATAAATGAAACAAAAGGCTGGTTCTTTGAAAAAATAAATAAAATTGACAGACCCCTGGCAAACCTGACTGAAATGAGGAGAGAAAAAAACAAAATCAGTAAAACCAGAAATGCAAAAGGGGAGATAACAACAAACACCATGGAAATCCAGGAAATCATCAGAGACTACTTTGAGAACCTATATTCTAATAAGTTTGAAAATCTTGAAGAAATGGACAGATTTCTAGAAGCTTACAACCACTCAAAACTGAACTGTGAAGATATTAATCACCTGAATCAATCTATAACACAAAAAGAAACTGAAGCAGCAATCAAGAGCCTCTCAAAAAAGAAAAGTCCAGGACCTGACGGATTCACTTCTGAATTCTATCAGACATTTAAAGAAGAACTAATACCAACTCTCCTTAAACTGTTCCATGAAATAGAAAGGGAAGGAACACTGCCTAACTCATTTTATGAAGTCAATGTTACTCTCATCCCAAAACCAGACAAAGACAACTCCAAAAAGGAGAACTATAGGCCAATTTCCTTAGTGAACATCAATGCAAAAATCCTTAATAAAACAATGGCAAACCAAATCCAACAACACATCAGAAAAATCATACACCATGACCAAGTTGGCTTCATCTCAGGGATGCAAGTGTTGTTCAACATATACAAATCTATAAATGTAATACAGCACATCAATAGAAGCAAAGACAAAAACCACTTGATCATCTCAACAGATGTAGAAAAGCCTTTGACAAGATCCAACACCACTTCATGATAAAAGCTTTAAGAAAACTAAGAATAGAAGTAATGTACCTCAACATTGTAAAGGCTATTTATGACAAACTTACAGCCAACATCATACTTAACAGTGAAAAACTGAAACCATTTCCCCTAAACTCAGGAACGAGACAAGGATGCCCACTATCCCCACTCCTTTTCAACATAATACTGGAATTTCTAGCCAGAGCAATTAGGCAAGAAGAAGAAATAAAAGGAATACAAATAGGTAAAGAAACAGTCAAAATGTCCTTGTTTGCGGATGATATGTTCTTATACCTTAAAGACCCAAAAAACTATACCCAAAAATTCTTAGATACCATAAACAGCTACAGTAAGGTGGCAGGATACAAAATCAACCTACAAAAATCATTAGTTTTTCTATACACCAGTAATGAACAAACTGAGAAGGAATATATGGAAACAATTCCATTCACAATAACCTCAAAAAAATCAAATACCTAGGAGTAAATTTAACAAAGGATGTGAATGACCACTACAAGGAGAATTACAAACTCCTGAAGAAAGAGACTGAGGAAGACTACAGAAGGTAAAGGTCTCCTGTGCTCATGGATTGGTAGAATCAACATAGTAAAAATGGCTATACTACCAAAAGCAATCTACATGTTTAATGCAATTCCCATCAAAATCCCAGTGACTTTCATCACAGAAATTGAAAAATCTACCCTAGAGTTCATTTGGAAACATAAGAGACTTCAAATAGCCAAGGCAATACTCAGCAAAAAAAGCAATGCTACAGGTATCACAATACCTGACTTCAAACTATATTAAAAAGCAATAGCAATAAAAACTGCATGGTACTGGCATAAAAACAGACATGAAGACCAGTGGAGCAGAACAGAAGATCCATATATGAATCCACACAACTATATCCACCTCATTTTTGACAAAGGTGCCAAAAACATACAATGAAGAAAAGACAGCCTCTTCAACAAATGTTGCTGGGAAAAGTGGTTAGCCATCTGCAAGAAACTGAAACTAAATCCATATCTATCACCCTGTACTAGTATCAACTCAAAATGGATCAAGGACCTAAATATCAGACCTGAAACCCTGAAGTTATTACAGGAAGGAGCAGGAAATACTCTGGAACTAATAGGTATAAGCAAGGACTTCCTCAACAGAACTCCAGCAGCCCAGCAACTAAGAGAAAGGATGCATAAATGGGACTTCATAAATATAAAAAGCTACTGCACAACAAAAGAAATGGTCTGTAAACTGAAAAGACCACCCAAAGAGTGGGAGAAAATATTTGCCAGCTATACATCAGACAAGGGACTGATAACCAGAATATACAGGGAACTTAAGAAACTAAACTCTCCTAAAATCAGTGAATCAATTAAAAAATGGGCAACTGAATTTAACAGAACTTTCTCAAAAGAAGAAATTCAAATGGCAAAAAGGCACATGAAAAAATGCTCACCATCTCTAGCAATAAAGGAAATGCAAATCAAAACCACACTAAGTTTCCACCTACCCCTGTTAGAATAGCCATCATCAAAAACAGCACCAACAACATGTGTTGGTGAAGATGTGGGGAAAAAGGAACCCTGTACACTGCTGGTGGGAATGCAAACTGTTGCAACCTCTCTGGAAAAAAATTTGGAAGCTTCTTAAAAATCTAAACATAGACCTGCCATATGATCCAGCAATCCCGCTCCTGGGGATATACCCAAAGGAATTCAACATGTTACTCCAGAGGCACCTGCACACCCATGTTTATTGCGGCACTATTCACAACAGCCAAGTTATGGAAACAACCAAGATGCTCCACTACTGATGAATGGATCCAGAAAATGTGGTATCTATACACAATGGAATTTTACTCAGCCATGAAGAAGAATGAAATTTTGTCATCTGCAGGTAAATGGATGGAACTAGAGAACATCATTCTGAGTGAGGTCAGCCAAGCTCAGAAGACCTAAAGTCGTATGTTCTCCCTCATATGCTGACTTTAGATCTAGGGCAAATGCAGCAATGTGGTTGGACTGGGATCACATGACAAGGGGAGAGCACATACGGGAGATACAGAAATAGGTAGAAAACCCAAAACATGAAAGCATTTGATGTCCTCACTCCAAAGGAGCTAATACAGAAACTTTAAAGTGACAGAGGTTATCATAAGGGGATCAGTAACCAGGGTAATGATCAGTTAGAGGTGAAACAACATCGGTCATAACATGTGTACATGAAAGAAATAATAGGAATATTTCTGTGTAGCTTCCCTTATCTCAACTAGCAAAAACACTTTGTCTTCCTTATTATGCTTGTCTCTTTTCTTCAACAAAATTAGTGATAAAGGCAGAACAGGACCTGCCTGGAACTGAGAGGGGAAGGAGAGAGAGGGTGGGGGAAGGGGGCAGGGGGGAGAAATGACCCAAATAATGTGTACACATGTAAATGAATGAATAAGAATAAAAAATAAATTAATTAAAAATAATAAATTAATAATATTTATATTTTTCTCTGTGGCATTATAAACACTTATGACAAGGAAAGGGAAAAATCTAGAGCATTCTTTTTTTTTTACTAATCTTTGAAAAGAATGTCTTAATTAAAGTGAGGCAGTCACTGTGTAGCATGAAAGACAGCCTATAATTCTCTTACTGCATGTTTAAAATTGCTTAAAATAGAGGAGAAAGATGAAAATGGGGAGAATTTCTGTAAAGAGGACTTGGAGAACTGAAGGAGCAAAGAGTCTTCCTAATAAACAGGAACAAAGTGACTTTTTATTCATTTATATTGTTGTCTAAGCAAGCCAATCAGAGAAGACATGATTTCCTGACAAAACTTGAGTAAAGGCAAGGCTAGGGCATGGCTTAAGTGGTAGAGTGCCTGTGTAGCAAGCGCAAGGCCCTGAGTGCAAACACTAGGACCACCAGAATACAAATTTAAAACAAAAATCATCAACTTTAATGAAGGCTGTTGAAAATGTGTTTTTTCATGAAATACTAACCTGACGATATACTTTAGAGGAATAAAAAGGTTTAAATTCTGAAAAGCAAAAACCACAAAGATCTATCTTAAAGAATGTAAATTTTATATGGTATTTCAACAAAATGAGGATTCAACAAATCACTTAATTTATTTCAAAGATTGAAAAGATAGTTCTTAGAGAGTTGAAAAAAGATACAATCACTTTGAATAAATGGGAGCATAAGATTTGAAGAAAAAATACATATACATGCCCTTTATAGGCTATTAAAGTAAGATGCATTAATATTTGCATATGTATGTTTTTTATAAAGTTTAAATTCACATTGCAAAAAATATGGCATATTTGTAAAACATTTCTAAAGTTTTAGTCTAATATGTGTACTTTAACAGTTTTTAGATTGTGAGCACAATATTCCTGATTTTACATGTAAATTGGATATGATAAATGAAATTAATTTTAATTATCTGTTATTATTCTAGCTAGATCAACAAAATTTGAAGTTCAAATTTCAACAAAAATGTTGAGGAATAGTCAACTAATATAACACAAGTTACATTAATGAGCAATTTTCCAAGCATTAAGGTATCACAGAGCTATAAAAACTGTAACAGTTTATGCCTATAAATGAATAGCACCATGAGAAGAACACAGTCAAGCCAGACTCAAGGACAAATGGACACATTTTCCATGTAACAAAAATCGCCTTAAGTCAGTTGTGATTAAACAAATTCCACAAACTCTTTGTTCTATAATACACTTATGATGAATTAAAAGTACAACATAAAAATCATAAAAATACTGTTAGAAAACACATTACTCAAAGAGTATACTTGGGGAAAGGAGACAGTTTTTAATCACTTCACAATATTCCCATCATATATAGTAAAAACTTGATAGATTCTCATAACCAAACATTTTGGTGAGTTAAGAAACCATAAGCCACTTAAAATTATCTAAAGCAACAAATCAGAAAAAAATGCTATACATAGGATACAAAAGGATAACTATAAATCATTAATCAGCAATTGATTGAAATTTTTTAAGTTATGTATGTTTGTGATGAGAGAGAACACATGAACATAAGAAGTAAATATTCAACAGTTTAGTGGAACAATAAGCAATCCACATGTAATTAATTTTTGAGAACAGATCAATGGCTTAATGAACAAATGAATATATGCTAAGATCAGTTAAAATTTTATAATAGTAATTAAAATATGGAATAAAAACATATAAATGTTTAATGTTATGAAGCAGCTTAATGGGAAATAGTATCATCTAACTAGTCTGAGGGAATATGTACATTATTAATTATTGGTGAAAATGTTAATCAATGCACGTGGCTTGTATGAAAAATTAGCAAAATCTACAAAATTTTAATATGCACATCTCCTTAGACCTCAAAAGTTAAACTAAGAATATATTTTAAAATGTATATGAAAAAATGTGTTCAAGAATGTTCACATATCCATTGCTTATGAATTGCAAAAAAACAAAATCTGAAAAATTGACAGGTTGACATAATGGAATAATTATTTTAAAAGAGTAAGAACTACCTATGATTTACATATACCACTTCTTTATATATCGATACATCTTAAAGCATAAACTGTCAATACAATCTGACTCTAAAACACAGTGGGTACCATAGAAAGTTCTGGAAAAAAGCCTGGAAGAACAAGATTCTGTAGTGGCTGCATCACACCACGGAAGCAGTGCAGGACCTGAGTCACTATGTGGAAGAGAAATGCTTAGGAGAGCTGCTACATCCACCACTGACCACAACAAAAGCATCATTCAGTCTTCTTCTTCTGAGATTCTAGGGTTCACTTGTGACTGCAGGCTAACTTTGCTTTGCTTGAATCATAAATATAAGAAATTTATACATATATTGTCATTATTAAATAACTATAATAAAGTTTATATTATTATTATTATCAAAAACACAACATAAATTATAGTATAAGAATTTGCTTACATTTGATTTTATTATGCTCCATTTGAAGATTTTCTTTTTTGCCAAGTGTTGGTGGCTCATGCCTGTAATCCTAACTCAGGAGGCAGAGATTAGGAGGATCAGTTCCAAGCCAGCCCTGGCAAATAGTTTGTGAGACCCTGTCTTGAAAAAAACACTATGACACACACAAAAAAAATGGCTGGCAGCGTGGCTCAAGTTGTAGACACTGAGTTCAAACCCCAGTACCACAAGAAAAGCAAAAATGATCTTATTTTTCTATGAGAAAATAGGTTCAATACTCATTGTGTTGCTATTATTTCAGTACTGGGGATTAAATTCAGGATCTCACACTTGTTAGGCAAGTGCTCCAGTACTTGGGCCAAGCCTCCAGCCTTTTTGCTTTTTTTCAAAGCCTCTGACCATGATCCTCCTACCTCCATTTCCCAAGGAGCTGAGATTACAGGCACCACACCCAACCCCTCAATGTTTTATGAGTCAAGAAAGACAAAATATCCTAATATTCCATTTTTTTATGATTTCAACACATAATTTTACTTTCCTCCCCAAATCAGCCATATTTTGAGACAGAACCTTGTTGCACATTGCTTTAATGTAGTCTAAAACTGTACATACAACACAAAACAGAAAGCAAATAATTTCTTTCATGAACTATCTCACAGAAATTGTGAAAACAAAGGAATGTGACTTGTAGCAATTTAAAGGCCTCAAGTAAGAAAATGTGTATGAATCATTGCCCAACCAAAAATTTGGTAATGATTCTTCTCTGGAGAAGTTTGTGTTGTATAAAGTGAGGCAAACCTCATAAAGAAAGCTATCAGTTCTACTTAATGGATTCATTCTTTTGAATGAATAAATATATGATTTGCCTGTGGTATCAAATCATAAAGTTATATGTTTAAATTATGAAACTGAATACAAGATGGCTAAGGGTTATGTCATGTGTGAACAGTGTGTCATCATTTGAATAGAGGCCACAGTGAGAAGAATCGCATTCACTCTAGCAACAGCCTCCTTTGAATTTCACCCATATCTAGAAATAATATTGACTGGAAACAGCAGATAGCTATGCTTGCTCTCAAACACACAGTTCTTTCGTTAGCAACAATGTTCAAAGTTTACAATTTTAGCGTTTTTATTTAGAAAATCCTTTTTCTGTCTATGTTTCACTTGAATCTTTAATACCTGGAGAGTAATCTAGTTCACAAAGTTAGGCACAAACTTTAGTACACTGATTCTCAACAATCATGGCTGGATTTAATATAGCCACGAAAGAACACAAGCATATCATTTTATCTAAATATGTTTACACCTGTGCATACTATTTTGTGTCAATAAGCACAATTTGATATCCTATTTCTGACATTTGTTGAGTCTCCTTTTTCTTCTTGTCTTTGTATTAAAGTCTGTCACTGCCACATCGGATGAGCCTGGCTCATCCTGCAGAGGTAGAGTGGCTCCTTTGGAGTGCTCCTTCTTGTGTTCACACTACTTTGTAGAATAATCTTTTATTCTATTTTGTCCACAAAAGGAACTCTGGCATCAAATGAGCTCAGTTTTCAAATAAATACCTGGCTATGAATTGTCATACAACAGATACAAAGCAAAGTGATAAATAACCTGGCTGTGTGATCTGTGACATCATGAGATAATTCCTTTTCTAATCTGCTCTTCCAGTATTCTGTGACAACAGTCTTTTTACTGACTGCTTCAAAATATTTTAAGTTCTCACGGTAGGCACCCTATGTCATTGGAAATGCTATTAAAATTAAACGTTTTGTTAATAGCGATTTCATTAGTATTGTGAGATACGCAAATATTCCTTGAGTTAATTTGTGGAACTTCGTGTTTCCATGAAGCTGATTAAATGCTTCTATCCTTATCCAGGTTTCTCAGTGTGGGACGAGACACAGAGTGACAAACAAAAGAGGTCCTTGGTGCCAAAACCGCACCAGCCCACACTGAACAAGGCATATTATTAGGTGGAGTTTTTTGTGCTTATCATATCACTGGAAGAAAATGAGAATTGAAATGCACAAGGCTGGCAGTCCTTTCACTTATTATTAGAAGCAAACTTCAGTGAGTAAGAGAGAAAACAGGACTCTTCAGGGAAGAGGCTGAATCTCCACAAAGGTTGTACCTTTGATTTTTCAAGGTATGAGATAGAAACAGGAATGTGCTGCAGTGTTTCTTTCTTCTGAGGTGTTGGAGAGATTTTATTTCATTTGGTTTTGTCTGAGCAAGTGACAACTGCGACTCAATTTCCTCTCCTATTGAGGTTAATACACTTGGACATATTTAATGTGGACTTTCTTTGGCCCCATGCCCACTTTTGAACCCCTCACAAATGGAGTGAAGCTCTCTCTGCAAATAGGGACTTGGTCTTTGGCATTGGTACACCTCCAATATCTGGCACAGATATTTCTTCCAATTACTGGAAGAAAGTTAACAAAAATGTATTGAATGAATGAATGGATGAACACAGGATTCTCATGAACCACAGAGTCTCTATTGGAGGCACATTTTGTATTCTTGCTAAACAAAGATGCAAAAAAGCCTCAGCATTTATAGAAGAAGAGCTGCTGTAACCATTCTACTTCCTCTGTCTCCTCTAGATATTCAAAATTCAAATGATTACAAAACTCTAAAAGGGAAAGAAGTGATTTCCATGTCATTAGTACTTATTTCTGCAACAAATGCAGTTCAGTCACCCTAATGACACACATGAAAATTATACTAATGTTATTCTTTTACTTTCAAAGCAGTAGATATATTAAAGTATGGATGGTACATTGGTTATGTTGGTTTTGACTTTTCAGGTTATTATTAATAATTATATCCCACATGAAAATAAAATATAAGAACATTATGTTAGCATTTTATAACTTAAATAATAATAGCAATGTCATAAATCGTTCTTCATTTTGTTCTTTCCGTTTTATCTGGAACTGAATAAAATGCAACGGATTTAATGTTGACACTTACTAATTATTCTACCTTAGTTTCCATCACGCCTCATATATAAACTTTGGGAAGAAGGGGAAGAGGTTGTTAATGGGGTATTTCATTTACTCTTCAGAAAAATCTCACCAAGTTTACATTACTCCCATGGCACAGGTGAAAAACACAAGACTCAATAAGGAGAGACCAAACAATTAAAAAGCCTGTGTCCTTTAAATTATTTCTGACCACTGCACTTGTAACAATTAGTATGTTGGATTGGTGAATAGGAAAGGTAGTTGGGCATCATCTCAAAGTTCTCCATTATTCACACAACTTTATTCTGAGAGAAACTAGTCAACAGAGAGTCATTTAGTTTGTTTTCTCCATCCAGGTTTCTTCCTACTAATTTTTCCTAATATTTTGTTAAAAATGTCATTAGATAAAATGTTCTTTACATATTAAATATATAGTGTATTTCTGGACTGGAAGTTTTCTATTAGTCAATAATTTGTATTTTCATCATTTCATCTCTACTTTTGCCCATGCAAAAATAAGCCCACTATTTAATATAAATCTTATTGATGCTGTATAATATATCCATTTTATTTTATTGTAATTGTTCTGGGCAGTAGAGTGGGGGATAAGTAAGGAGTTTAGAAATCACAGATGATCAATAAGATTACCACCATATTCAGAATTAATAGATCATGGAAATGAAAATGTTGGTAATAGAATAAATAAGTCCATGCTAGTTAATTATGGAAATTTAACTAGGTCATATGGTATATATTGAATATTTTAGATAGATTTTAAAAAGGAAGTTTTTAAAATGAAAGAGTCCTCATTTTCTTGGACTTTATGCTCCAGTCCTTTTTTTCTGTTGTTTAGAATAGTAATGTAATTTACTTAAAGTGTGTCTAAGGGAAGAATGATTCTTGTCCAATGGTGACAAAGAAGTTTGTTGGTTTGCCCAGGCCAGGGCATGTCTGCAGTTGTTGCATAAGCAGGAGTTAAACTCTTAGAGCCTAAAGCACCAGAGGTTCATAGACAGGCATTGCAAAGCACCTTGGGGTACTGCTGGGAGTGGGAAATCAAGAGCATAGGCTATCCATCTGGGAGGAACACAGAAACCAACCAACCCTCTGGATGGCAGATGAGCAGAGGCTGTTGCAACTTTCAAGGACATAGGCAAATCAAGGTTGGTGGGCATTTTGTCAGAGGGAGTTAGTGTGTCACTGTAATCATGAAGCTAGGAGCATCTGGAGGGTTGCAGATAAGGTCATCTCCAGGCCCACTCTACAGTTTGAACTCACTGAAGGATTGTGCTTTCATAGTTGGGGCAGTGTACCACCCAATGTCCCCACTCTATGCCCTATTGACTGACTGTCTATCAGAGGACCAGGAGTGCAAACAAAGCCCATCAGGACCAGGAAGAAAATGTTCCTTCCTTCTCCAGTGGCCCTATGGCACCTGTATGGGGAGATGTTAAAGAGCCCAACACAGAGCTGGTATTTAAGGATGTATTTGCAGATGAGATGCAATAATTAAAGAGTTGATCTATACTGCTTAAAAATCATATAAGAAGAGAGCCACCATTATTAAGTTCGCTTTTTAGAATAGGTGAAACACTTGAGGTATTGCATGGACTCTATAAAACCATAAAATTTTATTGCATAATTTGGAAGGAAGTATGTGTGCCTAACTTAGCAGCCACTGAATGCCCTCAAGTTCCTTCAAAGCACATATTTCTCCATGAGTAAGCCAATATCCTAGTAAGGAATGAGTTCAAATAGAAGGGCCTTGATCACCTCTCAGTAACAATTCTATTAAATTTACCCATATCTGTGACAAACTCTTCAAAATGTCAAGCAGACGTTCCTTTACTTGGATTCTCAAAGAAGAGACCTGGGTACAAAGAGTGGCTCACACCTGTAATTGTAGCTACTTGGGAGACTGAGATCAAGAAGATCATGTTTCAAAGCCATCCCAGGTAAACAGTTATTGAAACCCCATCTCAACCAATAGCTGGGCTCAGTGGCATATACCTCTCATTCCAAGCTATGTGGGAGGCCAAGATGAGGAGCATGGCAGCTCCAGTCTGTGGAAAAAAATTTGTTAGACACCATTTCAACACAAAAACTGGGTGTGGTTTTTTGTGCTTGTCATCCCAGCAACAGTGAGAAGCCTAATTTAGGAGAATCTTTGTCCAGGCTGGCCTGGGCCAAAAGCAAGACCCTATTCAAAAATAACCAGAGCTGAAGAGTTGGAGGCATGACTCAAGTACTAGAGCATCTGTGAAAAAAACAGAAATGTTTATAATTTTCTCTTATAATTGCCTTTTTTGAAAGTGATTTTGGTCTTCTTGGTCTATATCACCCTAGTCTTATTCTAATTTGAGGATTAAAAGGCTTGAACAGGATCTACAATCTCTGTGGTTGTTCTTAGGTGGCTTTTATTATTAGAAACCAGTCATAACTTTATTTGGGGTCAAAGTTCCTGAAAATTACTTCAATTGTGTTTTAAAATTATTATTTGGAAGAAAGAAACAAACTATTTCTCAGCCATTCTCCCTTGTAAGAAGGGTAGGTCTGGAAAAATATTACATTATAATTTAAACTCTCATGAGCTCAGTTAGATTTGAATAACTTATTTTGTGTTATATACTGGAATATTTTATATTCCTAAGTGGGAACATACAAAATGTTTGAGAACTCCATCTCAAACTGTACTTCTCCCCTTAGCTCCCCCTTCCTGGTTGTGAAGTAAATGTCAATAGGGAAAAATTGATAGAGGATTTATATATTGTGTTTGAATTAAAATAAGATTGGATATATAATGTAAAGCATAATCAAACCTACCAAACACTGTTTGAAAAAATGAGGGGTACAAAAATTTAATGGTGGGGTGAACTTGTTCAAGTTACATTGTACCCATCCTTGGAATTATCACAATGAAATCCCCTCATCTTATTAATGTATTCTAATTCAAAAATAAAATAAAATGAATAACTAAATAAGTAAATAAAATAGAAAACAATGATCTCAGAAAATCTCAAAGAAGATAAATATAATCACTACTAAACTCATCACTATTCAAATACAGAATAACCAAAAGTAAAGCCAAAACCTTGAACAAATCCACAGGACAGTGAGATATTATGTGTAGAAAAGTTATGATTCTAAATATTGTAACTGCTAAAAAATATTGAGGCTAGAAAGTGTGCAAGCAATGTCCTTAACCACCCAGAAAGGAAAAACAAAAAAGCAAAAGAAAAACACCCTGCATACTACATCCAAATTTTATAAATTTTTGTTTCAACATTTTACATCTATATCGGGATTTTGAAATTAGCCTTCAAAAATTAAAGTGAACTGAAAATATTTTTATCTAAGTAAAACTAAGAAACAGTTGCTGAGACATTTGGCTATAAGAAATTCCAGAAGATGTTCTATAACACCTGATTAAAGTACAAATCTACATAGAAGAAAAGCGAGGGTCAAAACAAAGTACATGATAAATTTACTGAGGGTGACATATTTTCTTCTTGATTTATTTTAGGTAAGTATGACTGTTAAAGTGCAAACTTTAACATTATATCTTCGATAATGATTGTACATGTGTACATATAACAATAGCAAGCTGCAGGCTTTCTCCATAGTGTGTGAAGTAGAACAATGCTAATTTTAGGTCTATGAAAAGGTATGGGGGCATAATGTAATTCCCATATTAACCATAATAAAAATAATACCATGATAAATATATATAATATATCAGACAATATAAAATGGATTTCTAAATGTACATAAATCACTTGATCTAAACCCAAAGTATAATTAAATTAAACATATAATAAGCAGTCCAATTAAAAGAAACAAATCACTAGAATGGGTAAAAATAAAGGTCCAAGTACAAATATTTAAAAAGATACACATTAAAATGAAGACACAAACTGACTGAAGCCATAAGAATGGAAAAATGTTAGACCAAGAGAACTGGAGTGACTACACTGATATCAGATAATAGCTAAGTAAAATAAAAGTGGTGCAAGAGATACAATAAGATATTTTATAATAACAAAAAGACTAATTCACTAGAACTACATAACAATGTAAATATGCATATACCTAATAAAAGCTGTTAAATAATTTATGAAGTAACACAGACATAATTAAAAGGAGATGGAGGAGAGGTAGACAATTTCACAATCACTGTTGGAGTTACTAACACTACTTTCTCAGCAATTGATAGAATAACCAGACCAAAGAAAAATCAATAGTGCTATAGATGACTTGAACAAGAGCAACAGCCTTGACTTTTCAAATGCACATAGTATATCTGCTGAAAGACCATGTGCTTGGTCATAAAACAGACCTTGATATGATCAAATGACTGAAATCATACAGCGTATATTTTCTGACAAGAATGAAATTAAAAACCAAAACAATAAGATAGTTAGAAAACCTCCCAAGAGTTTAGAAATTAAACACCAGTTCAAAGGCAAAACTATAGATATTAGAACTGTTTTTAATTAAATAATATTAAAAATGCAACATGTCAAAACTAGAAGGGTACAGTTAAACAAGTGTTATGCTAGTCACTTTTTTTATTGTTGTGAAAAAAATGCCTGAGAGAATCAAACTAAACAAAGAAAAAGGAACATTTTGGCTCATGGTTTTTCAGAGGCTCAGTCTGCATGGTGGTAGCATGTGAATGTGCTTTTCAACTCATTGCAGCAAGGGAGGTAGTAAGGGCAGAGGGAGAGAGAAGATCCAAGATCTAAATCTAAGGTCCAAATAACCCTTTGAAGGCACACCCTTGAAGACCTAATTTCTTCCCACATTTTAAAGGCTCCACCATCTCCCTGTTGCCATGGGCTAGAGACCAAGCCTGTAACACATGGGCTTTTGGGGGACATTTAAGATCCAAGTAATAGCAAGTGTTTAGGAGAAAACTTATTGCTTTAAATTCTTATAATATAAAAGAAGGGAACCCTAAAGTTCATCGACTGTTATTCATATTAAGTAGCTAGAAAGAGGAGCATAGATAAAGCCTGAGTAATGTAAATAAGAGTAGAATTCAACAAAATAAAAAGAACATAAACAAATCCAAAAATAGGGCTTATAAACATCCACAAAATTGATACATGCCTAAGACAGAGTTGAAAATACAAAAATGATGTCACAATAACAAGAATAAAAGATCCCATAGACATTAAACAGTTATGAAGTAGTATAGTGAACAAGTGAGTAAAAATTTTACCACCTTCACAACATTTTTGTCCATATACTTTTGGATGAATAATATACATTATTTAATTCTATTGAACATTTAAAGAATACTGATCTTAAATAAACTCATCTGAAACAATACATAAGATTGTTAATTTCTCAACTTCTTTTGTAGAAAAAGAAGACTCACAAGCTAATAACCCCAAGAATCTAGGCTACAGTAAAATATTTACAAACCTAATCTATTCATGATACTATTTCATAACCAAGTGGAGTTTACTGAAGAAACGGTAGATTAGCTGAATATTCAAAATTAATGTAATTCTCCATACCAGATTAAAGAAGAGTAATCATATGACCATTTCAATAAATGCATAAAATTATATAAACAAATCAACTTCCAATCATGCTACAAATTTGTCTGAAAGCAATAATAAGAGTGAATCTCCTCAGTTTTATAAAGGGTAAAAAACCTACAGGTGGCATTTTATTTAACATAGTACAAATTTCCCCAAACCATGGGAGAGAAAAAAGGATGAACACTTTCATTATTCTTAGGCAACATTTAACTAAACATCCAAGGCATTATAATAATGAACTATATAAGCCAATGGTGGAAAAATGACAGAGAAGTAAAACTTTCCATTTGCAGATGACATGATTGTTTAAATAGAAAATCCCAAGACATTTATAAAATGGCTTTAAGAGTTAATTAATGATTGAGCAAATTCATAGGATATGGAGCTAATGAATGAAATTATATCAATATATCTTAGCACATTTAGAAAATGAAAATATAAAAGTCTTATAATAATGTCAAGATCATAAAATAATTAGACCTATAACAAACCTTATGCAAAGTCTCTCACTGAAGCTAGAAAAACATGAAAGAAAAACAAGTACCAAAAGACATGGAAAGACAAATATCACAGTGTAGACTTATCATTAGTACATCCATTGCATCAAAATTGATCTTCAAAATCATAAATCTTTTTATTTGCCTTCAAATCATAAAGCTTTTTGTTATTTATATAAAGATTTTGCAAAAACTAATAAATTAATTTAAAATTGACACTAAAATGCCAAATATCTAGAATAAGCAGACAATCTTGAAAATGAACAAAATTAGGGAAATTACACTATCTACTTTGAAAACTCACTAATAAGTTACTGTAAAATACAGTGTAGAAATGACATAAGGATCAATGAATAAATTAACAAATGATAATTAAGAACCTAAAAATAGGTATACACATACGCACACACACATATAAGGAGTCACTTGATGTTCCAACAAATAAGACAAAGAAACTTTGTACTGGAAATAACTATTTTGCAAAATATTTTAAATAAATAAATCTAGATCCATTCATTAGTAGTGGGGCATCATGGTTGTTTCCATAACTTGGCTATTGTGAATAGTGCTGCAATAAACATGAGTGTGTAGGTGCCTCTGGAGTAACCTGTGTTGCATTTCTTTGGGTGTATCCCCAGGAGTGGGATTGCTGGATCATATGGCAGGTCTATGTTTAGATTTTTAAGAAATCTCCAAATTTTTTTCCAGAGTGGTTGCACCAGCTTATATTCCAACAAGCAGTGGATTAGGGTTCCTTTCTCCCCACATCCTCACCAACACATGTTGTTGGTGGTGTTTTTGATGATGGTTATTCTAACATGGGTGAGGTGGAATCTTAGTGTGGTTTTAATTTGCATTTCCTTTATGGCCAATGATGGTGAGCATTTTTTCATGTGGTTTTTGGTCATTTGAATTTCTTCTTTTGAAAAAGTTCTGTTTAGTTCAGTTGCCCATTTCTTAATTGGTTCATTGATTTTAGGAGAGTTTAGTTTCTTAAGCTCCCTGTATATTCTGTTTATCAGTCCCTTGTCTGATGTATAGCTGGCAAATATTTTCTCCCACTCTGTGGATGGTCTCTTCAGTTTAGAGACCATTTCTGTTGCTGTGCAGAAGCTTTTTATTTTATGAAGTCCCATTTGTCCATCCTTTCTCTTAGTTTCTGGGCTGCTGGGGTTCTATTGAGGAAGTCTTTGCTATACCTATTAGTTCCAGAGTGTTTCCTGCTCCTTCCTGTAGTAACTTCAGGGTTTCAGGCCTGACAATTAGGTCCTTGATCCATTCTGAGTTGATACTAGTACAGGGTGATAGACATGGATCTAGTTTTAGTTTCTTGCAGATGGCTAACCACTTTTCCCAGCAACATTTGTTGAAGAAGCTGTCTTTTCTCCATCATATATTTTTGGCACCTTTGTCAAAAGTGAGGTGGGTATAGTTGTGTGGATTCATATCTGGGTCCTCTATTCTGTTCCACTGGTCTTCATGTCTGTTTTTATGCCAGTACCATGCTCTTTTTATTGCTATTGCTTTGTAATATAATTTGAAGTCAGGTATTGTGATACCTCCAGCATTGCTCTATTTGCTGAGTATTGCCTTGGCTATTTGTGGTCTCTTGTGTTTCCAAATGAACTTTAGGGTAGATTTTTCAATCTCTGTGATGAATGTCATTGGGATTTTCATGGGAACTGCATTAAACATGTAGATCGTTTTTGGTAGTATAGCCATTTTTACTATGTTGATTCTACTGATCCATGAGCACAGGAGATCTTTCCATCTTCTATAGTCTTCCTCAATCTCTTTATTCAGGAGTTTGTAATTCTCCTTGTAGAGGTCATTCACATCCTTTGTTAAATTTACTCCTAGGTATTTAATTTTTTTGAGGATATTGTGAATAGAATTGTTTCCATGTGTTCCTTCTCAGTTTGTTCATTGTTGGTGTATAGAAAAGCTAATGATTTTTGTGGTTGATTTTGTATCCTGCCACCTTACTGTAGCTATTTATGGTGTCTAAGAGTTTTTGGGTAGAATTTTTTGGGTCTTTAAGGTATAGGATCATATCATCTGCAAATAAGGATATTTTGACAGTTTATTTACCTATTGCCCCACTACTGATGAATGGATGAAGAAAATGTGGTACTTGTACATAATGGAATTTTACTCAGACATGAAGAAAAATGAAATCTTATCATTTGCAGGTAAATGGATGGAGTTGAGAACATCATTCTGAGTGAGGACAGCCAGGCTCAGAAGACCAAAAATCTTATGTTCTCCCTTATATGCAGACTTTAGATCTAGGGCAAATGCAGCAATGTGGTTGGACTTGGATCACATAACAAGGGGAGAGCATATACAGGAGATATAGGAACAGGTAGAAAACCCAAAATATGAAAGCGTTTGATGTCCCCACTCCAGAGGAACTAATACAGAAACCTTAAAATGACAAGTTATCATGAGCAGGGGATCAGGAAACAACGTAAAGAGCAGTTAGAGTTGAATCGGCATGGGTCATAACACATGTGTATATGAAAACAATAGTAGGAATCTCTCTGTATAGCTATCCTTAACTCAAGTAGCAAAAACACTTTGTCTTCCTTATTATACTTATGTCTTTTCTTCAACAAAATCAGTGATAAGGGCAGAATGGGACCTGCCTGGAACTGATGGGGGGGAAGGGTGGGGGAGGGGAGCACGGGGGAGAAATGACCCAAACAATGTATGCACATGTGAATAAATGAACAACAACAACAAAAATCCAACAAAAATAAATAAATAAATAAATAAATAAATCTAACCCCTGTCTTACACCATACACAAATATAAAAGTTATGAAATCATAAGTTTTAGAGAATATTTTCTCTAAAATATACAAGAGCTTATTTTCTTAACTTGGGAATAAGCAAATGTTTCTTAGACAATCCAAAGAAAATTAAGATAAGATAATTTTATTTTCAAAATTGAAAGAAATTTGGTGTTTGAAAACACTTATGAGAAAAAAATAAACATCATCTACCTAGAAGAAAATATCTTTTAAAAGCATAAATTTTAATAAAATTTAATAAACTTAATATAAATAATATTTCATACCCTAAACAAAGAACTAATACCAAATATATATAAAGAACTTGCACAACTCAATATAAAAGCAAAATGAGGCAAATTAATTTCACGGACATTTAAAGAAATAGCCAATGACTATATGAAAATGGGAAAAGATGGTCATCAGGGAAGCGAGTTAAAATCACAAGAAGATTCCACTAAAATTAAAAAGATTGGCAATACTAAAAGCAGCTAAGAATGTGGATCAACAATGCCCTAATATATTGCTGGTGGGAATATAAAATGGTACAACTATGTTTTTAAACTATGTGGCAGTTAAGAATTACACATAAATCTGGCATCATATGACACAGCCATCCCATTTACTAAAGACAACCTGCTATTATGTATATATGTAATTATGTAAGTGATATATATGTAATCACAACATTTTTTTGTTTTTTATTTATTTATTTATTTATCTATTTTTTCATTTTTCCTTTATTATTCATATGTGCATACAAGGCTTGGTTCATTTCTCCCCCCTGCCACCACCCCCTCCCTTACCACCCACTCCGCCCCCTCCCTCTCCCCCCCTCAATACCCAGCAGAAACTATTTTGCCCTTATTACTAATTTTGTTGTAGAGAGAGTATAAGCAATAATAGGAAGGAACAAGGGTTTTTGCTGGTTGAGATAAGGATAGCTATACAGGGCATTGACTCACATTGATTTCCTGTGCGTGTGTGTTACCTTCTAGGTTAATTCTTTTTGATCTAACCTTTTCTCTAGTACCTGTTCCCCTTTTCCTATTGGCCTCAGTTGCTTTAAGGTATCTGCTTTAGTTTCTCTGCGTTAAGGGCAACAAATACTAGCTAGTTTTTTAGGTGTCTTACCTATCCTCACCCCTTCCTTGTGTGCTCTCGCTTCTATCATGTGCTCATAGTCCAATCCCCTTGTTGTGTTTGCCCTTGATCTAATGTCCACATATGAGGGAGAACATAAGAATTTTGGTCTTGTGGGCCAGGCTAACCTCACTCAGAATGATGTTCTCCAATTCTATCCATTTACCAGCAAATGATAACATTTCGTTCTTCTTCATGGCTGCATAGAATTCCATTGTGTATAGATACCACATTTTCTTAATCCATTCGTCAGTGGTGGGGCATCTTGGCTGTTTCCATAACTTGGCTATTGTGAATAGTGCCGCAATAAACATGGATGTACAGGTGCCTCTGGAGTAACCTGTGTCACAGTCTTTTGGGTATATCCCCAAGAGTGGTATTGATGGATCAAATGGTAGATCGATGTCCAGCTTTTTAAGTAGCCTCCAAATTTTTTTCCAGAGTGGTATCACAACAATATTGTAAGTGACTATTCATTGCCACTTTAAGTCAGGAAATGGTCTAGGTACCCATCAATAGGAAAATAAATAAGCAGACTGATGAATGAAATAGTACTAAAAATTAAAAGTAGCAAACTACTAGTATACAAAGACATGCATGAATCTCAGACATATTATGCTGAAAAGAAGAAGCCTTACACAAATAGTAAAAGCAAATTCCTTTCTATGACATTATCAAATGGATATGGAAATCATGACACTGCAAACATGGAGAACATGTGCACAAAACTGACCTACAAATAACAGGGTGCTGAACGTTCTATTTATTGATAGGACTTGGAGTACCAAGGTGGATATGTTTATTGAAAGTCAGTGAATATGTACCTAGTATCTGTACATTTTGCTGCAGTAAATTTTATAATATATTGTAATGATAAATATTAAACTCCATTGCTATTCAACTGAATATTTAAGATGGTACTAATCTCTGCAATTTACTTGAAAATGTACCAAAAATAAAATCGAGTGATGGACCAGTGGATAAGTGGATAGATACATAATATAATCACTATATTAAAGGGTCAACTGTAGAAACTGTGGTGAATATAAAGCTATTCACATTTAAATTTATTGTATATTGTTCCTCACTATTCAATGTTGAAAAAAGCATTCATTATTTCATTCTAATATCACAATGATTACGTTGGACTCTGAAAATACTTACTAAATGAGAAAATATTTGGAAAGCCTTTAAAATGCTGTTTGACATATAGTAAGTGCTAAATGAGTTGTATTTGTAAGAGCTCTCTAGAGAAACAGAACCAATAGGATGTGTATATAAGAATATATGTGTAAAAAAAAAAGAATATATGTGTGTATGTATGGGGGTGTGTACATATATGGCTCACAGATGCTAAACAGTCCCACATTGACTGTCCTGCAGGCTGGAAAGCAGTTATTCATTTTAGTGCAAGAAGCTGCAAACCTCAGAACAGATGGACCAATTATGTAGACCATTCCAAGATTGAAGGCCTAGAAAGTCTCTGGAGAGTCGCTAGTGTGAGTCTACATTCAAACACTGAAAAATCTAGTCTGATGTCTGTGAGAAATGGCAGCAGCAAAAGACACCCTTGCTCAATAACTAAGCTTGTGAAGTTGTGAGCCTCAGCTTTCTTCAACTGTGTGCCCCAGCCTATTGAACAGTTCCACCCACATTCAGTCAACTGCCCCTGGAAACACTCTTAAACAAACACACTAAGTGTGCTTGACCAATTTTCTAGTCATCTCTCAATTGAGTCAAGCTGAAATCAAGATTTCCATCACATGAGTGTTTCATTTCTGCTTTTTACTAACTCATTAAATAAATAACAATACTAAGAAGTATCAAATCATATGTTGTCACACCACAATGTATTAGTAAATGAGAATTTTTTAAAAAATATGTTTGTTTTGTGACCTTTTGGTGGTTGTTTATTGATAACAATAGGATTGATGATTTTCAGCTGGTCTTAGACCCTCAGAAGGCTCTCCTGCTGGGTTGGTTACCTAGGAAGAACATATATGTAACTAGAAGGATATGAGATTTCTGCCAAAACTTCATTTTGGGTGCTGTGTTTTGTCACTGGAGAGAGGGTCAAGAAAGTCTTTTGTCAAAAATAAAAGCCTTGTCTCATTACTTGGTACCCAGTTTCTATAGTTTTCAAATGTGTCAGTGGAAATAATTTTAAGATGATTCACAAAGTAGAAGATAGGCAAAGAGTTTAATAGGCAAATAAGATGTCAGGAAAAAGCACATAAAGAGGGAAATGAACCCCAAGTAGAGTGGGCATACACACGATTTGTGGTTCTTCCATTAGGGGTACTTGTATTTGTTAGAGTAGATTAGGAACTCTAGCTTTTATTTTCCATCAAATAAATGATTTCTTTGTACTAAGCACCTGGTCACATTTAATCACTTTTCTGTTACAGTGTCTTAATGTTATCACACAAGCATGGAGACATTGCATCCAGGATGATCAATCAAATCAAAGGATCTTGTGACATGGGTGATCATATCTTGTAACTCTTAGGGATATTCTTCTTATCAAAAGAATTGCTGAATTAAGGATTTTTAGTTCCTGGTGTGCATGATTCATTTGGGAAATTGCTCTTATTCTATACTATACTTAATGAGGAGTGATGATTGGGGAACACTGATAAAAGGAGGGTGTATGTTTTGTGTGCTTTTCTTAAAGATTGTTTGATACAGTGCTCAACAAGTTCCAGCTCCTGCTTTTGGATTGCTTTGGTTCCCATGACACTTGTCCCTATACAAACCTGCCTCTGTTTCGAGACATCCTGTGTACAGGGGAATGACTGTGACTCAAGAGAGAATGTTCCTTTGGCAATGCCCTCTCAGGAGGACAAGAGGAACTCTGTCTGACATTCCTAGACCTCTTCCTGTGAGGTGCTCTTTGTAACAAATGCCCTTACTTAATGATGCAACTATCTTGTATCCTTGTTTTTCAGTAAACTATAAATTTCTAACCATTGTCATTTTGTTCCTGCTATTCCTTAGCAATAGAGTTCTGTTTATCTTTAGCACAAAATTTTAAAACACTTTATTTTAAATAACTCCAGATGAATACATCATATCATGTAGGATTATTGTTTTGAGGAGGGGTGGTAGAGGCAAGCAGTGCCCATCTCATGAGATGAAAATGTTTCATATATAATGAAAAAACATATGGCTTTTGGTCAGATATATTGGCTTTATCTAATCTTAGCTAATAGCTGAGAAGCATAGTTTTGGATACATAGTACAATCTATTTTCTTGAGATACTAAACAAAAGAAAATCAACTATAGTTCCCTTCATGCTTCAAGGCAGCAGAGTATTTTTCACTTATCCACACTCAATCAAAATTCTGTGCTTTTTAACACAGTTATTGATTGGAAAATTGTAAGTGATATTCCAACGCTCTGCAAAAGCTAATCATGTACATGCATGTGTATACATTGCATTGTTTTCTTAATGGAATGGGAATGAAAATTTATCCATTGCATAACTCGGCTTAGGGGAAATGGTAAATAATCTATATTCATATTTGCAATTCACTGTACTCTGTTACTCTGCTAGACTTGAGAGACTGTGAACTACAGATAGAACTTGCTGCTTTACACCATCTAGAATTCTAAAACAGTGATCAGTACAGAGGTGTATAAAAGTGGGTGTCACATAATCATTCTGAGAAGAGTCTACTGAACTCAAAGAGAAAGATAAAAGGAATCTATATGATGTTAACAGAGAAAACAAAACAGGATGCTGGTCATGTTCAAGACTTTTTCAATATCATTCTCTAAAACAGTGTGTCTCAAAGATAATTTTTTGGGAAAAAACTTCTTTGCCTAACTGAAATTGGAACACATTGAATGGATTATCCCTAACCCCCCCTACTCCTAGCAGAGTCACAGTAAAGGAAACCTGTCTAAAGCCATGAAAAAACCTGTATGAGATAACCCCACCTCATTCTGTTGACATTCAGTAGTTTATCATGCTGTTTCTTCCCTGTGAGTGCTTGATTGATCATGTTTTTCCTTAGGTAGTCATGAGAAACCTTTTGTCGTAACAATAATATCAATACGTTAAGTGCAACACAGTTTGGGAAGGGCAGGACTAGTCTATTGAAAAAGATTCTGTGAAATTAAGAGGTGTGGGACAAGACAAGTATATGAAAAAGAGGAGAGGAAGAACATTATCATCTTTATTTTACTTATTTATTTATTTTTGAGACCGTGTCTTGAATATAGCCCAGGCTGGCCTTGAACTCATGGTCTTCCTGCTTCAGCTTCCTCAGTTCTGGGATTATAGTCTGTACCACCTACCTGGCATTTATCAGCTTTGACAAAATATATTCACCTCACATAATTTAGACAAAAGTTTCTACTTTCAACTTATTTGCCCAGATGAGTAGTTTCACAATAAGTCTGTGAAAGGCTCAGTTGCATGGGTTAGATGTAATATGTTTTTTTTAAATCTCTTAAAATGACCTGGAAACTGGGGATATCTGCCCATTAAAATCACTGTTAACAAGAAGAAAAAAGGGGCTTCAGAAGACAAAGCAAATTCAAACTCTTGGATTTTTAGCCATTACTGAAGGCTTGGAGTTAATCAGAGTCTTGGCTTAATGGTACTTTCAAAAGTATATGAAGTATTATATTTTTTTTCAAAATAAAACAAAATGTAGTTTGTGAGAGCTTGTTTGGAGGGGAGCACAGCTACTCATATACCCTTGATAGAACAGTTCTCCTCTATTGGGATGGTCATCCTCTTCAACTGAGCACAGCTTCAGGAGAGATGCATAGGAAATGGTGAGGGAGAAAGGAGACACCTGTCTAGCCAGCCCAATCAGCCAAATCAACCCTGGAGACCAGTGGTGTGACGGATGTTGCAGCCAGATGGCCCTAACATCCCAAAATGTAGATTTTGAACAACTATAGAAACTACTTTTAACAAAAGGTTCTTGACCTGGGGTTATTTGTAGGAGATGGACTTCATAGTACTTATAGTGGTGAGTCATAACCAATGGAATGTACTCTTAAATATTCCCCCAGGAAATAAAAGAAAGTTAGAACTTTAAGTATTTAAAAGGCTGCAATTTGGACTGAAAGTATTGAGAAACACTACTATCATAACCTCAGTGTTCTGGGAAACACACAAGTTTCTCAGATATTGATGAAATTAGTATCCACTCACATATTGCTATTGCTTTTCCATTTCAGGTCCTCATCAGTCCATTAGATATTTATTTATTTATTATTTTTTATTTTTTTGTGTGTGTGAGGATTGAATTCAGGGTCTTGCATATGCTAGATAACTTTTAACACTGAGCAACATCCCCAGCTCTCCTTAGATATTTAGAATTGATCCCACCAGATCACTGACTCACGACAGTGGTCTGCCACCAGAGACAATCCCACCAGCAGCACATTAGACATGGGAACTTTATTAACTGTATAGATCATTGTTATTGAGTCCCTAAGCAAAATGCCTAAAGGTTTTGAAGGATGGGTATTTACTCATTTTCTAATGTGCTTATTAGATTACCTGCACACGTTAGAAGGAAGGTCATCATGGACATTTACAAGAGTCATCTGTTGTACACTCATGGACTACTGTGGCTAAGAACATTGAGAATCAACAGGCAGTAAAACAAGGGACACTGGGCACCCATGAGATTTTCTTATTTGTCAAGTTGTCCTGCTGTCAGGAATTGAATTTTGCCACCTGTAACCTGAGAGTTGGAGTAAATGAACTTTCTTTTAAACTATAAAAACAACACAGGACAAAACAAAAAGGTTTTATTGAAATCAGGTCTGATCTTAGACTGGACTTCTTCAGGGATGGCATTTATACCATTGCAACAGACTTAAAATTGGAACAGACAAATGCCACTCATTATAACAATTTAAATGTCCTAATTTATTATGGCCACTAAATAATACAGCATATTTCCCTTTTATTCGCATGAACCAACTAAAAATAATCAGATGAAAAGCATCTGTTTTGTAAGAAGCTGCATTTATTGAGAGAAAATAAAGCAAAAAAGAAACTCTCTTTGATTCTTAGAAATCCTAGTTATGTGGGATATACATGTCACATACCTACTGGAAATAAGATCAAAAAGAAAGGTAACAAAAAACTTTACCCATCTTCCAAAAGAATTTTTTCTACCTTCTGAAAGGTAAAATTCACTGGAAAAGGCTAGTCTTCATTACTAGGAAGAAAAATATTTGATAGTTTACATCCAGAGATAGAGTACAGTCAGGCTATATAGGTCATAACTTAATTTCATGCTGAATGGCCCAGATAAAGGCTTTAAGAGGAAAGGTTAGCTCTTATGCTTTGCTTTCAGCTTCTCTCAGTCAGGGCTGAGATCTCCCTTTTCCCATCTGATGTGACATCCCAGCATGCACTCTGCTGATGACATCACACCAACCAACAAGTCCTGTAAACATCAAGGCCTCTGGGCACGAAACAAGAAAATAGCATTTTGTCAAACTTCCAAAGGTATTGGTGATGTGTTATAATACAGTTCAAAAAGCAAGCAATCTAGAATGACAGTTGTGAAGTTAAGTTGATTGTAAGTGATGTGAGGCAGGGCTAAACTATTTTGTGAAATGAGCACTTTGAGTTAGAATAAATATAAAAGCTTATTATAATAGCTACTACATTCAAAGACTTCTGAGATATATTTCTTGGACTATAGACCATAATAGAATTACAAACAGATTAATGAACAATCATGTTTTTGTTTCCATTGCACTGAACCAAACAGAACAAGCAAGTTCTACATCAACAAATATTTCCCAAGGAAATTGTGTTGCAAGATCTCAGTTAGGGATTCTGCTATTGGCCAATGCCCAGATATCTTTCACCACAAGTTAGAAACAGAAAACAATCAGAGAAATCAACATTTAAGAGAAGTCAAAGAGCTTTCATTTCCTGAAAGCTGTTCCAATCTTAGCTCCTGCATTGTTCTAGAATGACAATGGCATGACCATCAGATAGCTAATGTAGGATATTATTCTGGGACTCTTTCTTCCCTGCATAGCATTTCTCATCAATCGTCTTACTGGAGTTGGTGGTATCATGAGGAATACAGGTTTCCCAGATTTTAAGGGACAGTACTAAAAGTGGAGTTCAGCTGTCTACCTGGCAGAATTTCATGAATACTTTCTGTCACCCATTTCCTTTTAGACCCTGCGGTGACCTTAGTGACCCTTTCCTAGAAGTAGAACCAGAGGGAATGAAGTAAGGGATGTACTGCCCTCTTTCAACATGGTTCCCATTAATGTAAATAAAAAAGAAAGAGTTGGGCTGGGGATGAAACAGCTAAGATGCTATATAGGTAAGGGTTCCTCAAAGAAATAGAATCAATAAAAGGAAATTTATTATGAGTGATTAGCTCACATGATTATGAAGTCTGAGAAAGCTGAAACTCTACTATCCATAAGCCAGAGACCCATGGAAGTAATAGTATAATTCCAGTCCACACCCAAGGGCCCAAGAACCAGGGGGAACATTTGAGGTATATCTTAGTTCCAGGATAGAGGCCTGATAATTTGGTCCCTAAAAGACTAAAGGTGTCAAGGCACAGTCTGATGATGCCCTGATGACCTCAGAACCAGGGGAGCGGACAAATTCAGCCTCCTCTACCTTTTTATTCTATTCAGGCCCTTAATGGATTTGATGAAGGCCAATGGATTTGATGCTAGTAGTAGCAATCTTCCTTCATCTATCAATTCAATTGCTAATCTCTTCTGGAAACATCCATAAAGACACATTCAGAAGTAACTTTCTATCACCTCTCTAAGTACCCCTTAACCTAATCTCACTGACAAAATTAACCATCACAAATGCAAACCAATGTATCCTTTTAGAATTCATGTCTACATGCACAGAATGCGCTCATTGCCTTTTGTGTTCCTTCTTTCTTTTACCATTCATTCTCTTGGACTCAGTAATTCCACAATTACCTGTCACCTATTGAAAAAGATAAACACCATGCTATGGGCTATACAGAAACAGATTTGCTGCTATCAGCAAGTTTGATAACACACTGCTTTCTTGAATGGTGCCTCCAGAAGATATGGAATTCTTTAGTTTTATGATGTATGTGTTGAGTATAAGAAGTCAGCTTTCTTAAATGATTTTCTAGGTACTTCATAAGTAAATCTTGTCATAATCACTTGACCTGTGTTAATGCCTTGATTCCCTTAATAGTAAAATAAAATCAGAAAACCACTGAACTAACTAACTTTGTGGGGATATTTGGAGGGTTTTGAGGAAAGCCGCTTTAGTTCGTTTTCAACTATCCTGGCAAATGAACATATCACATTTATTAGATGAGAAAACAAAAGTAGCCAATTTCCAAGTAAATCCTTTATGCTTTAGACATTTCAATTAGAACAGTGAAGAGTGTGTAAAAATGACATATGTGTCTATTATCTGAAGTTGCTTTTATATAAAGAAACTATTTCATGACATTGAACCTGTTATCAAATATTAAAGCCTGCAATAGCTAAAAAAAGCTAAGTCAAAACATTGTGTTATATTCAATTATTTAATAATAAACAATTAAACTATAGCCATGAGTTATAGTTTTGGTGGTAGACATTCTTTTCATGATTTTATGGACTCTTTATTTCTTCTTAAGACAATAACCTGAAAAAACAATAGCAACTTAGAAGGTTTATCTCCTGTCACCTTTAAATTGATATTTGAACGTGTATTATTCTTTTCTAGTTTAATGGAAAGCATGATTGATATTTGAAAGTGTACTATTAAGTATTAACTTAAGTTAACATAGGTCTAACTTCCCAGGTATTATAATACTGAATGTGAATTAGAGTCCAAAATGAGTATCCTGCCCTTATAAAACTAAAAAGCTTCTGCTCAACAAAAGAAATGGTCTCTAAACTGAAGAGACCACCCACTGAGTGGGAGAAAATATTTGCCAGCTACACATTAGACAAAGGACTGATAACCAGAACATACAGGGAACTCAAAAAACTAAATTCTCCCAAAATTAATAAACCAATAAAGAAATGGGCAAGTGAACTAAGTGGAACTTTCTCAAAAGAAGAAATTCAAATGGCCAAAAAACACATGAAAAAAATGCTTACCATCTCTAGCCATAAAGGAAATGCAAATCAAAACCACACTATGATTCCACCTCACTCCTGTTAGAATAGCCATCATTAGCAACACCATCAACAACAGGTGTTGGCGAGGATGTGGGGAAAAAGGAACCCTAATCCACTGCTGGTGGGAATGCAAGCTGGTGCAACCTCTCTGGAAAAACATTTGGAGGCTTCTTAAAAATCTAAACATAGACCTGCCATTTGATCCAGCAATACCACTCTTGGGGATATACCCAAAGGAATGGGACACAGGTTACTCCAGAGGTACATGTACACCCATGTTTATTGCGGCACTATTCACAATAGCCAAGTTGTGGAAACAGCCAAGATGCTCCACTACTGACAAATGGATTAAGAAAATGTGGTATTTATACATAATGGAATTTTACACAGCCATGAAGGAGAATGAAATCTTATCATTTGCAAGTAAATGGATGGAACTGGAGAACATCATCCTGAGCGAGGTTAGCCAAACCCAAAAGACCAAAAATCATATGTTCTCCCACATATGCGGACTTTAGATCAAGGGCAAACACAACAAGGGGATAAGGTGAGGATAACAAGGGAGGTATGAGAATTGGTAGGTAACCACCCTCCCAAAAAAAAGATAGCATTTGATGTCTTCAATGCAAAGGAACTAATGCAGAAACTTTAAAGAAACAGAGGCCAATAGGAGAAGGGGACTAGGAACTAGAGAAAAGGTTAGTTCGAGAAGAATCAATTTAGAAAGTAACACATATGTACATAGAATCAATACAAGAATCTCCCTATATAGTTATCCTTACCTCAACTAGCTAAAACCCTGGTTCCCCTTATTAATGTTCATACTCTCTCTTCAACAAAATTAGAGATAAGGGCAAAACAGTATCTGCTTGGAAGCGAGGGGATGCGGGGGAGAGGAAGGGGGTGGGGAGAAAGGGAGGGGGTGGAGGGAAGGGGGTAGTAATGAACCAATCATGTTTACACATATGAATAAAGGAAATAAAATGAAAATAAAAAAAATGAGTGCCATACATATTAAGTGATCGAAGTGATAATTTGATGATTATGAAGCATTTATGTTCTATTGAATGTCCTGGAATATATCCTTTATGATTATTTAATCACACAACACCTACATACATAGTAAAACAGTCTTCAATAGGTTTTCTACTATTTTGAGAGAAGAAATCTGCACTGAGGCAACAATTTGAATGAAGACTCAAAAAAAGAAGTGCTTATTATATTTGTCACTAGTTTCTTCTTATAGCAATAGAATATCTAAATCATAACATTTTAAGCTAAAACAGCACTTTTGAAAGTTCAGGTTCTCTTGATCTATAAAAGTAATTTATGACTGCACAGTAGGCAAAACAAAGGTTACTAATCCATGGACCAAATTATTAAGTAGAAAAGACCAAGGTGGGCATAATTATTTTTACATTTCTGACAGATGCAATTTTTCACCTGTTAAAACTTAGCTGAATGATGGGAAAGGTTAGGAGAAGTGGATTGTCACTGAGATACTTGTGGAAATTACTTGCCATGACACAGAAATGAGTTTTCATCCTTCACATGCAGCTCTCTGCATAGAAAATCTAACTCATAGTGTACTTATGGATAAAACCCTTTCTTCTTCTTTTCATTTAAAATGATTTTGATCATGTAGTTGAATCTTGAATACTTGTTAGAAACAACAGAATTCCAAGTTCAACCATGAGAAGGTTATAGTTCACAGGTTGCTATTACTCCATGCCCTTCAGTTTCAGCATCTATAAAGGAAAAAGGCTGGGCTATAAACTATTTAATCATTTATGATCTAAAATTTTATAATTTTAATAGAGTGAAGTCTTGAAGGATTGATGAATGGATACATATGTAATATAGGATGTAATAAAATGATAACAAGGTGACATGTATATGGGAGTTCGCTGTATGTTTTATGATTTTAGGACAAAATTTTGGGCAATGCAATTTTGGTTAATAATATTCCATCGTTGTGTACTTATATATAACAATTGGTACATGTGTTCACATCACTTGGTATAAACAATGATATTTGAAGTGCCATTGAACTTTTTGCAGCTCCATTTTGTAGAAACAACTGAGAAAAGGAAAAGGATTTAGCCAAAAGATCACCAACTAAGTGATCTTAGTGGAGGAATTTTTTAAAATAGCCCTGACTTGGGGAGTTCAAATTTAAATTAAGCATTAACATATACATCCCTTTGCAAAGTAGTTATTCATACTCTAGGTATTCATTAAATGTGTGCAGTAGTAAAATGATTGATTCATTCAATTTTACTACACTTTACAATTTACAGAGTAGTTTCAGCTATGTTCCCTCATTCAATTAATGAAACAAAACTGTGTGATCAGTTGGATAAGGAATACTACCTACATGTTATCAATGAGACCTTTAGTGCCAGAGATACATCACAATTTACTCAGAGTAACAGAATCAATAAGAAACACATCTGGCCCCAAACCCTGACTGTATCCTGCTGGAAATGTGGAGACTATAAAAGAAGATATTGAAAGGAATAAGTTATAGTGTTTTACAGCATGTTAAAGTAGAGATAGCTTAGAACAATTTTATCAAGAACCAGAAGAGAGGAGTTTGAAGGTTCCCATCACAAAGAAAGGATAAATGTTTGAAATAAAAATACCAATTACCCAGTTTTGATCATTGCACATTGTGTATGTGTGTGGAATTATCACATCATACTCCATATAAGGATAATTGTTATATATCAATTATTAATTTTAAGGAGAAAGAAAGGTATATACTTTACTTACAAGCAACTAACAATTGAATTGGTAAAAAATTGGTTATAAAGTAATTATAACATATTTTTAAAACACTAGCAACTGGCATCTTAATTATGTAAAAACACGCACATAGGAACTTACTAAAGAAATTCAAACTAAGATAAAAGATTGCTACTAGTTACTGATAACTAACTTTTGAATTTCCAACATTGGTGTCAATTCTGAAAATTTTGGTAAACAGAAGCTTTATTCTTTATTAGTAGTTCTCAAATTCTCCAGCCAAGTTGAAGGTACAGTATCCTCCAGTCTTCCAAAAATTGAATCCTGGGAAAGTTCAGTTTTAAACTTGGATAACCCCATTTGGTGTACTTGAGACTAATAATGGAAGTCCATATTGACCATCACCATGACCTCAACCTGGTCAATCTGTTCTTGAAAAGAATGGGACTATACCTGCATCTATGCATAGCATGAAGATTTGGGAATTCACAGTGACCTCAATAATGTATACTTACAACAACAAAATCCAGGCAAAATGAAGAAATATTTTGTTCAAATGTAATAACATAATGCTGATTTAGGATTAGAAGAATTTAATTATATGGGTTGACTTTATCTTCCTGTATTGATACAACTTAAAAATGCGAAAACAAAATTTTAATTAAATATATTTTTTTCTGTTGTGCATGTTCATAGAGAAGAGAAAAAATAAATATAATAAACTAAAATGTTAAGTAAGGCAAAATAAAATTATGAGGCAAGTTCTAAATCAACTCATTTATTAAAATGTTTCTATTGTATAAATTCATCTAAAAACAAGGTTGAGTTAGATTTTCTCTGCTGCTAGAATACAAATTTGATTCTGATCTATCAATAATCTACTTACCATTGATTGAATAGCAGGATATGAGTTTATATTTATATAAACATGGCACAATGTTTATAATAGGGCAAAGTCATAGATACATAATAGAAAATTGTATGCAATTATAGATGATTAACATATCACACTGGAACTTGAATAAAGAAATCAGCATATGATATAATAAAAAGTCTTTTGAAATTATGAGCCTTATTGAGGCTCTAAGAAGACTGGCCTTCCATATAAGGAACAGCAAGACCCATAAAACCACTAGAGATCTTCCTTTACTCCTAATCTCTTCTCTAATCCACAGCCAGAAGGAAAATTGTTGGCACCTTAAAAGTCTTAGGTAAAGGCATTAGTTTCCATGTTCCTAATCACTTTAATTGAACATGTAGTGTGTATACAGAACTGTAATTCTGTCCAGAGGTTGCTTGTCAAGCCATGTTTTTATTGTAATTACCTGATTTGTTCAGCTTTAATCGTATTTACTTTTGAAGGTCAGCTGTCCTGCTCAGACATGGTTAGTTGAAAAGGGAAAATTATGTAACACCCACAGGCAGAAAACCTACAAGACAGAGAAAGGGGAGTAGTAGTACTGTCTTCCTATTTGGATGAGAAATAAAAAGGCAAAATTTTCACCTACAAATTTCTGTGAATTGACAGAATATCTTACTTTCACTTCATTACATCTCATGTTCACTTTTATCATTTGATACTGACTTGTAATATTTAGGGGAGAAGGCTAATAATTTTTTGAAAATTCAATTACCTTTTTTCTTATTGGATACTGATAATAATTAATCTATTCAAAATATTACTTAGGAAAGAAAATTGAAAATGGATACCACCCCATGTTTTCCTGGTTTCTGCTTAGGAAAATTATGTTGTCAATTTTCCATCATGTTCCCATGTATTATGAAAACCTTCTCAAACTCACATCGCTAACTCTAGGGATAGAACTTTCACACAATGATTATACTCCACATCACAGATCTTTAGGATTACTATTACAAGCAATTAACATTACTTACAAATAATTATTTACTTTCTGATATATCCACATATAATTAATACAGACCAAATAACTTGATCACTTGTTTAAATTTTTATCAACCAGAAAGGCATGTAGCTAGTAGTTTCATCCTGATGCCAAGTACAAAATGATGTTATTAATAGCATGAAGCAGAAGAAAAAGTAGAAATAATAAGATGAAGTAAATTAATACTAAAAATAAAATTTTAACAAGTATAGAACAATCTGTAGAAGGATTAGAGGGTGAGAGGCATCTAAACCATCCAGACACTTTTAGAACAAAGTAACAAGAAAATATCTGACATAATTGTAGCCCAAGAAGGAAAAGGAACAATGAATTTCAAAACAAAACTAGCCACTATCATGTTCCAATTATCTATTTCTGTGTAACAAATAATCCCCAAATTTAGTGGCTAAATACCAACCAACCTTTATACTTTGGGGTATCTTGTTTTGGAGCTACTGGAGTTTAAACTCAGTGCCTCATGCTTGCTAGTTAGGTGTTCTACCACTTGAGCCATACCACCATCCCTTTTGTGTATTGATTGGGCTCAGCTAGGGGTCATGGCACTCATAAATTTGAGCTCTGACTATGGCTAGAGCTAGAGCTATCTGAAAATCAGTTTCTTTACTGGGACTTCAGTTGAGGCCACTACCCTGAACACTTGCACATGTCTGCATATGACCTGGACTTCTCAGCATGGTGATTGGGTTCCATGAGCAAACATCTCAAGAGAACCAAGCAGACATGTGTGGTCTTTAATAACATAGTGTCAACTTCCACGCGTCAACTAGTGTCAGTCCTTCTTTGGTGCTTTGTTCATTCTTAATCGGGCAGAGAGAAATTTTTAGCAAAAAACCCTAAAATGATTTTGTATTTCTCTTCTCTTGCAGTATAATATGTGGGTCTTAGCCTACTTGAATTCTATTTAGCACATTTCCAGTTAAAAGCATTGATCAAAATTTTAATGTTTTTAAACCTGATATTTGCCTTAAAACATTAATGGTTCCTTTATTAAGACACTGTTGTTTTCTCACCATTTTTTCAAGCTCATGTCTTGAACATACTACATTATTGAACATACTACAGAAATCCTTCCATTGGTAAAATTCTTTTGTCTTATGTTATCTGAAAACATCTTTATTTTATACTCAACCTCACAGAATAGCTTAAGCATAGTTCTTGATTTATAATTACCATTTCTTAGCATGTTAAGATACCATTTCAATGTTTTCTGGCATCTATATATTTTCTCATGAAGTTTCTGTTTAAAATCAACTTATTTCCTCTGAACATAATTTTCATTTTTTACTCAATGTTTCAATATTTAGACATCTAGAAGGTTGAATTTTATCCAAGCTATTTAGTTTGGATAGGTAGAGGGAACTTAATGGGCTGTACTCAAAATACTTTTATCATATGAAGATGCAAATCGTTCTTAACTCTGGAAACATTTCACCCATTATCTCTCTTCAAATATTGATATTCTCCCATATTCTCTTCTTCCAAGTAGGATACTTGGTAGCATAAGGGTTAAAATTACAGCTCTGTATTCTGATAATTATGTTTAGATCTGCCTTTTTTTTTTTTGTCTCAAAAATGTGCCCGGTCATCAGTTTGTCCCCACTGAAAACCTCTTTTTGAATAGGCATATCCTGCTGGGTAAAATCCAAACCCTGCTCAGTACCCTACATGGAAACTATCCCAACTAAAACTCTTAAGCCTGACTTTCTATAAATTTAATATTCAGAGTTTCTGTTCAAATTAAATGGCCTGCTCACTGTCTTCTGAAATCCCATAGCTTTTACATTGCCACACAATTTTTAGGGTTATATACCCTTCTAGAAATTTACTTTACTTATGAGCACCTTAGCTGTTCTTTGCCACTTGGAAATACAATCACCTACCTAAGAAGAAAACTCAAACAGCAGTAATTTCTATCAACTTGAATTCCTTTGTGGCACATACTATAAAATGAATGTAATGTGTAACATTGGTGTTCATAGACTATAGAACCAACTTTCTTGAATTTAAGTCCTGGAATTCCTACCTGTGAGATTGAAAGTTATGTGACCTGTGTGCTCCACTTTCCAAATCTGTAAAGTGAAATTAAGAAAAGTACCTTCTCCTTTGTTGTCCTGAGAGTTTTAAATATGAAGGTACCAAGTATGAGAAAAAAGGACTCTTAGAATAGTGGTTAACATATGGTATTGCTATATTTTCTGTTAGTTTCAAGTACATCCCAAGTCCCTATCTGTTATATTTTGAGCAGAGGCTTCTGAGGATTACTTCAAGCAGAGGGAACTTACTGGGCTATAATTCCTGGCCTCCCTACTTTCCTTTACCTAGGATATGGAATGACAGAACTTACTCTTGGGGTTCAGGTTGCCACAGAGAACAGATAATTTGCTTTGCCCTTCTTAGGGAAGTTACTAACCTTATGAAGTAACTTTATAACAGGATGAAGAGAAGCCAATATTAGTCATTATTGCCAATAATTGTATCGGCCATTAGATAGGATTCTGAAAGTTACATTTCTGCACCAGTTGACTCTTTCAATTGTTTTACCATTACAGTTTTTATAAACTATCAACTTTATTTTTGGAGTACATATGCCATGTTTTTAAAAAAACTTCTCAATGCATTAAAGACTTGGGAGTCCTTGTTCAGAGACTCTACCATCTAAGTGCCTTGATGATATTAGACACTAAAGAAATATTGTCTAGGGCCAATGATCACTATTATGATTCTACCTCAGAGGAGAAGTGTTGGCTTACACCTAAATAAACTTAATTGAAAATTCCTTTATGAATAGATAAAGAGTGCATTACAAAGTCTTTTATCAACAAATCAAACCTTAAACTAAATATTTAAAAATCCATGAAGTATTAGGCAGCAATTGATAAGACTTCAAGGACCAACGAATAGCAGGATTATTGACTTAATAAACCTTCAATATGTTATGTGATTGATACCTTTCACATGATCTAAATCTTATCTATACTACCTTGGCATTGCTTTCTGATATGGAATAACAGTGGTATATTAGATGAGGTGCCAACCACTGGCTGACCAGGCTGAAATATAGGTGGAAGTATTGATACCATGTACTGTTTCAACCCTTAGGCTGTGAGTCGGCACAGAATAAACTGAGCTTTATACCTGAGCTATTGGCAAACCACTTTTAATCATGAGGTATTGTTGACTCAAGCCTACAACTCATTCCATTCACTTTCCTTATGGCAATGTAAACTAAAGAAAGCTAAAAGGATGCTCGTATTTACATTTCTGTTTCACAGAAGCAAATCTTCATAGACAAGACTGACAAAATGCTCAGAACTTTGATCTTGTGTCTTTTAATTGTCTTTTTTTGTACAGCAGATAAAAATCATTGACATTAATCAATGTTTTATGTAATCTTCAGCAAGTACAAAAGAAAGCCTCTTCTATACCATATTATGACTTTTGATATGTTTGTAAGTATGTGAATTAGTCAAAGCTCATTCAGGAAATCAGAAATCACAATGTTTTAAAAACAGAAGAATTTCAATATTGGAATTTGGAAAGATGATAAAAACAACTGAGGAGCCAAAAAGGGATTAGTGAGTCAATCCAAAGATTAATAATAGCTGGTAGAAGCTACCGTCCTTGGACATGGAGAGTCAGTGAAGGGTGTGGTCTTGACAGAACCCGGAAGTCTGAGCTCCCCATGGGAGGATATGGCTAAAGCAGGGGTTTTTCAGCATTCACCAGGACATGATGTGTGAAGCTAGTGATTCTCTGGTTCAGAGGCTCTGGTTCTGTCAGAGATGTTGCATGATCAAAGCAGAGCAAGTAGGGCAAAGTACCCAGACTTCTTAGCACTTCCTACTCACTAGTTTTCTACAGTTGCCTCCCATTCACTAAATATCCTGGAAGTGACTTATCAACTGATTTGGAAATGTTCTTCCCTGAGACAAGACCAGAGCAGAAAGAAGACAGAGAATGCATGACAAATCAAACAGAAAAATGGTCACTCAGCACCCTCTTCACTTCGTGATGGTTTAGGCAGGGTTTATGCTTGTATGAACTTGTACTCAGGGATGCTAGTGTATATGCTGTTCCCCAAACGGTGCTGCGACTTGCTTCTGTGTCTTAGCCTACTTTATCCCTTGCCTGTTATACCTCTTTCTTCTCTACCTACTTGATTTACTTATCTTTTAAGATTTCCCACCTTCAGGCCTTTCGTAAACACACATCTCTCTTCCTGTTAGAATTAGGGGCATCCTCCTTTTGGCCATTGCTATCATTGCTCTCTATATTACTACCAGAGCACATTGTCATTATAACTAACTAACACATCCACCCTTTCCTAGTAAATGGGAAACTCAAGAGGGCAAGGAGTTTTGTCATGGGTTTGCTTGTTTTAATGTTTGTGGTACCTACCATATTGCCTAGCTTGTAATTCTGTGTATGAAAAGCTGATGAGTGAGAAAATGTTTAGATGGGTAGAGGATGGTGCTCTGGTAGATCTAAGTACATATTTACTGATGTCCTCCTTGGAAGTCTTGTCTTCTACACTATTGCAATCTTTTACTCTCTGATATTAAAACTGACTTCACTTCATTAATAAATTAGAAAGATGGCAAAATATTTTCCTTCCTTCATATATTATTAAGCTCCTACTTAACTATAAAACACTATTTTAGGAGCTAAGGGACCTTGAAGAATATATAGTCTGTCTGAATGTTTTGACTGATTTTATACCAGTTTATTTATCACATAGGCCAGCATTAGTACATATTAACAATCTGCATTCTGATCAATCTATTTAGCTACAAAATTGAGTGTTCATTACATTTTTCCTTAAAGCTATTGTATAATAAGAGGTCACAAGTTGGTTTAAAAAGTTTATGTGTATGAAATTTTCTTTGACATAAAATTGAACTTACAAGCTACTTTGCTTTTACTAATTGAAAGATAAAGTCATTTAGGCTATTTCTTGGTAAATTATATGATAAGACAGCATTGTTAGTATGATATTTTATACAATATTTTTTCTCTTATTATCTACCCAATGTAATGATGTTGTAGTCCACAAATGAATTTACTAATGAGTGGGAAGTTCTTTTTGTTTTGTTTTAGTGCTGGGGATTAAACTCATGGTCTTATACATGCCAGGTGCTATATACAACTGAGTTATATCCCCAGCACTTAGAAGTTTGTTTTTAAAGACAAAAATAATTAATAATTGGCTGGGTAAGAAGATCCTACAACAATTATTGTCTAAACAGACAATAGAACAAAGAAACAAAGCAAAATTATTATCTAAGTATAAGAAAATCCTCTTGGACAGAAGACAGTATCATATTTTTATTTTAGTCAATACATGTTTGGATTCATCACCTTGCTCACACTTTCTAAACTGAGTGAGTAATTCAATGACTTCATTCCAGTATATGATGGTTAATTTTATGTGTCAACTTGACTGGACCATAGGGTGACTGGATGTCTGATCAAGCATTAGTCTGGGTGTGTCATTGAGGATGTTTTTAGATGTGATTAACATTTTATTCAGTAGACAGTAAAACACGTTACCTTTTCCAATGTACATGCACCTCATAAGACTTAAGAAGGATTTTTAAAAGCTGATCCTCTCTGGAGTGAGGGGAAATTACTTCTGCTTGACTGCTTGAGCTGAAACACTGTTTTTTTTTCTGACCCTCAAGCTTAAACTAGAGCATCAACTTGTCTTGAAATTTGATCCTGCCAACTTTTGAACTGGGACATAGGCCATTGATTCTCCTGATTCTCTAGATTGCTGACTTCAGAGCTTGTGACTTCTCAGCCTTCATTTCAGGTGAGGTAATTCATCATTTTATATTATCTATCCTTCTATCTATCTATTTACCTATCTATCTATCATCTTCTATTGATTCTGTTTTCTGGAGAACCCTGACTGATACAGACTTCAATACCAAGAATGGTTCTAAGGAAACAAAATTTTAAGGATGCTTTCTGAATTTTCTGAGGCTACTAAAATTGGTTCTTTAATCTGATTAAATTCAAAGATACCAATTAGTCTATTCCTTATAATAAAGAAAGTAATTGTAATCTATGATATATTCTTGCAATATAGATACACAATATATAACCTTTGGATACTCTTAATCAACACCTTATAGAAAACAAGATTCAGGTGACTGTGTACTGTGGTACTTTTTAACATATTTGGTAACCTGAAATAATGAAATTGGTTGATAGAGCATGTTGTCTCTGGATAAAGTGGAAAAAGAAAATGATTTGAATTCTCACCTTGAGCACCACATACGTGACCTGCAAGCTTCTATGTGTTCCATTTTTTATCTCCTGTAGCTGCAGGGCCAAGATTGCTGAAAATCAAATGCAGTCTCATTGATTTTTCTCACTCAACCAATGACAGTAATTGGCAGAATTACAATTCCAGTTGGACTCCCAGATCTAAAAGGTGTTTATTATTAATAAGAGATCACTAAATAGGAAGGAATGAGATCATGAAAGCTAGGAATGTGTTACCTATGCTTGGTCCACTATTGTATAGATGGAGAGGAATTTTGCCTCAAAATAAATTGTACCTCAAGTATCATCTGTATCTGAATTAGATGATATTTAGATGAAACTATAGATTTTAGAGTTAGAATGAGTTGTGATTTTTAAGGTGGTTGGGATGGAATAAATGCATTTTGCCTGAAAAAAATGACATGTATTTTGGGAGCTCAACGCAAAAATTCTATGGTTAAATTGTGTTACCTTCCTACCGCTGGAAATCTTGTGTTGAAGCCCTAACCACCAATGAGATAGTATTTGGAGATTTAGAGATGGGGCTATTGTTCTCTCTCTCTCTTCTCTCTTCCATATGAAAAGCAGTGACAAGGTGGTTGTTTACAAGACAGGAAGAGATCCCTCACCAAAATCTGACTATACTGGCATGCTTACCTTGACTTTCAACCTCTAGGACCATGAAAATGCAATTCTTCTGTTTAAGATATCTAGTAAATGGTACCTTGTTATATCAGCCCAAGCAGACTAAGATACTGGGCCAGTCCAAAGGATTCCAGACCCTTCTCCAACCAAATGCACACAAGCTGTCATTTCTCTTAACTTTGTCTCTCTGGTAGCATAATCTGCATGGTTTCCTATTCTGACTCCACCAAACCTTTGTGACCTAAATTGTAGAAGTCATGATTTGTAAACCCAGTTTAAATAGTCTGATATTATCCCATTTACCTTTTTTTTTAAAAAAAGAAAAAACCTACATGTAAATCTGCATTAAATTGAACTATTCAAATGTATGAGATTTGGGGATTTGTTTTGTTCCATTTTTTGGCAGTACTGGGGGGTGGGTTGGAGTCATGGCCTCATACTTGCTGGGCAGGTGCTCTACCAGATGAGCCACTCTGCCAGATTTTCCGATAGGATCTCACTTTATGCCCTAGCTGTCCCAATGATCCTCCTCTTTGTGCTTCGCCACATAGCTGGCTGGGGTCACAGGCACATCACACTGCATTCAGCTAACTTTTTGCCCAGGCTGACCGTGAACCATAACCCTCCCAATTATTATGCATATGTCTTTTCTTCAACAAAATCAGTGATAAGAGCAGAACTGGACCTGCCTGAAACTGAGGGGGGGAGGGTGGAGAAATGACCCAAACAATGTATGCACATGTGAATAAATGAACAAACAAACAAACAAAAAATAACTAGGGTTGCAGGCATCAGCCACTACACCTGTTCTCAAATGTTTTTAAGTGCTCCATTTATTTGTGTACATACATATATGATGAGGTATAGCCAACAAGAAATTTTAATTGCTGAAACTTATGTCAGTGGGCTATCATTTTGGAAAGAAAGTTCAACATAATGCTTTATATATTTTGTGCAAGTTTAAGCATACAAGAAAATAATCTAAAATTCTTAGAGAAAGAAGTCTCTAATTAAGTAAATCAAGTAAAATGTGTTCATATAAGAATTAAAGTTTCAATAGTTTACAAACATTTAACTTCCATATCTTATTCATCTATTTGGTATAATTTTAAACTGGTTCTTGGTTTTTCTTTTACATGACATTTTCCAGTGGCATTTTTATTTCTAAATTCCCATTCCCTTATAAAATATTCAAGCCAATGTTATTTGTATCAAATATTGCACTTCCCATGGAAAATTGTTCATGCACCATTCTTCTAGTTTATCAATTCTCCATTCCAACATGAACTTCTCTGAATTTCACACTTAAGTCAAATAATTTGGCAAACAAGACATTTTTGGAATAAGATTTATATAGCAATGACAAATATTTAAAAATGTATAACTGTTGAAACTTTTTAGTCATTTTTTTCCAAATGTGTAAAACAAGCAACCATACTGAACAAAACAGCAACAGTAAAAAGTCATTGTACTAACCAGAGACAGTCAACAGCTGGTAGAAAATTGAATTGAACTTTGTCCAGAGACAATAGGAAAAGGAAATTAAAGGCTTCACAATGCTTATAGCAGGCCAGAGTAAATCCAAATGCATTAGGGAGTCATTAAAACATCTTGAACAATTTTCCAAAGGCTTTTTTTTTGGTTCAAGAAGCCCAAAAAGAAGATTTTGCCAAGCACTACTTTCCTCTCATTGTATTTCATGAGAAATTTAATCCATATGTTTCTGATTCATTTATACTTAAGTCATCAAACAGTTCTTGAGCCAGAGCTATTTGATTTCTAAGAAATCATTTTGGCCTTTTATGAAAGTCTACTATTTTCTTTGAAGTAAGTTTTACAAAACTGAATATACTCAACTTGGTGTTCTAAACCCAGATTTTTAAGTTTTCATACAATCATAGGAACTTAGATTTTAAAAGGGACATTAAACACAATCTATTACAACATCCATCCCAAAGCAGAATATCTCTTGCCATTCTTTGGTACATATAATTTTGGTTGTGTGTTGATCATTTGCCGTGATAGGGAGGGAACTCATTATTTCAGAATTCTTGCCTTTTCAAGCCTTGTCCTCTCCTTTCTCATGTCACTATTGTTTAACATTTATAATGTAAGACTATGTGTGTGTTTGTGTGAGATATGGTATATTATTTTTCTCTGTATAGTGATTTCTTGTACCCCAATGTTACCTTGTTCTGATTTTAATAATTTGAGGGATTTACCTGATATAGAAAATCTGTCTCCAGATCAAAAAGTAGTTTATTTAAGAAAAACTTCATTACATTTTTGTTTAAATATGTAATAAAAATAGATCTATATTTTACATAAAAATTTCTATTAAATAGGTCATTCTCCCTAAGAAAATATTGGTTCCTCAACTGATAAATTGGAAAACCATTTATTGGCTATTATAGTGATTACTACAGTTACTATGATGCAATTAGTTATTATGATGAGGATACATGACTGGTTAGCAGCTCTTCTATATTAAACACTATCAACTAAAATTCCCTTAGAAGGCTTTGTCTCCAGGAGATAGGCATAACAAAAGTAATTGTGTTTTATACACAGTATTTTACTGCTTTGGAATTGTTTAATTATGCATTAGGCTGAGTCACATGAAAATACTGCTTTGTCAGCCAAAAATGTTCAATATCTACAATTACAAATGGTCTAGTTTAATATATAGTTATGTTTGTCTTCATGTTTACATTATTTTGTAGCTGAAAATTTCTGATAGTTCATTCATAAGATTAGTAGGTGACTAAGCATGCTTATTTAGAAGACGGGTTCTTAAAAAGAAGAGAAGAAATAATAGACTTTTTCTGAATTTAAATACTAAATTGCACAGATAATCAGACTCAAGTGCAAATTACATGAGAGATACCAGGCTTTGGAACTCTTTCTTCTCTGATTCACTATGTTTAATGAGAACCAACTATGTGACAAGCAACGGGTCTAGTCTTTGGGATGTAAAATGAATAAGTCACTGTCTCCCTTTTCAAAGGCTTTTCAGTATTTTGACAGAGGTTATTCTTTTTTTTTTAACTGTTCATATTATTGCTTGAGTATTGAAATCCTGATTCCCTGGCTATATTTCTGCCATTTTTTTCTTTAAACTCTCTTAATTCTCTTAACCCTTGCTTATCCAGTAGATTTTTGACTGAAAATGTAAATTTAAAAGTCCCTTTTCATGTTTTGTTTTTCAGTACTGGCTCTGAAATCTGTCCAACACAAAGCATTCTTATTACAAGTAAGCTCTGAATTCCAGTTTTAAGGTTCAATATATGCTATTGCTAAAATTATCTGCTTTATCATTAAAACTATATATTATCCTTAGATAAGTAATATAATTTCCATCCTTATAAAGAGCACTAGAATATATAAAAAGTAAGAAACAAGGTATTATTTTACTATTTAAAATTATTAAAATATCGGTATTTAAAGATAATTTAACCATGACTTTTATCCATTTATTAAGTATTCACTTTATTAAATAACATAAGAAATTTTCAATAGGGATTTTTAAGACAATTTTATATTGAGAAGCCATTCATAGGGAAAAGAAATAGATAATATGAAATAAAGCAACAAAATCACATAAAGTATATACTTAAAGCTGTAGCTTTGATTGATTATTTAAATGACCATTTCAATGAAAACCAGGAATACTTATGATTGAAGAAAGAGTATGCTATTGCTTGGGAAAATGCAAAAGAAGACTATTTCATATGAGGAATAAAAATTATAATGTGGGAGTAGATATATTTTCTAGGCAAGGAATGCAGATTGAGATCAAGCATGTTGAAAGAAATTATATGACCAAAAACTGTAGACTATAGGTTCTTTAGAAATTATCTCATCCAAACATATTTTCCTAGAGAAATGTGAAAAAATTTCAGGCTTTCTCATACCATGGAAGACAGAATTCCACAAGCAAGAAGTCTAAATTCTTCTAGTTTCTATTTTTGCAATTTATATTACTTGGTTTAGGGTATTCTGGAAAAAATAGAAGCTGAGAGCATGGTAGAGGCCTTGAAGATTCACACTAAGCTACGTTCATTGGTATATTCTGTAGTAGGTACGATCTATTATGATACATTGAGTAGATACATAAACTTTGTGAAATAAAAATCTGCCCATGGATCAAAATGTTTGACTGTGGATAGGACAAGTTGGGATTTCAGGCAAGAAAAAACCTGCAGCTGGGAGGAGTAAGTAAAAAGTTTGGCAATGATTATGTTATTGATTTTGGGTATTAAATATGGATTGTGCATATAATATAATCCTCAACCAAATCAAAGGCAGTCTGATTTGTGAAACTATAATTACTGTTCTTTTAATTTATGATATTGGGATGCCAAAGCTCATTAAAAAACACAGAGAAGGATCAGTCATCATTTGAAAGCTTTGGAAACGATGCTATAGGAACTATTGCAGCTGGTTTTAGACTTGGGCAGGGAGTTGGACAAGTTCTCACAGGATTTTAGAGATGAATTTTTTAATTTCCTTTATGAATAAAGAAAATAAAGTTAAGAAATGTTACCTTAAGGAAGTCAACTAAAGAATTGTTTTTCTGTTTGAACTATTAATTCTCCTATAGAGGTGGCTATACTTTTCCATCTTCCTTATTGTACAACTTGCCTGTTTCATTTCTAAAATGTACGTTTTAATAATACCAAACACATTTCAAGTTATATAGAGACAATTTGTAAATTGTGGGAGAGATTAGAGCAGGGAGGCTGTGAAAACCACGCAAGTTATTCGTTAGAAAGTCTCAAATACAAAATCTCTCAGGAATTTAGAATCCAATTTAAGGAAAAATGGAGAGAAATAAAAGAAAAAATGAGGAAAAGTTAAGGAAGAAAATATGACTCTCCATTAAAATAATCATAGTTATTTAGTTAGCAGCTATGTTATGAGAAGCATAGAGATAAGATGACGTGGAGGGGTGAATCCAACTTCCAGAATAGAATTGAGTTGTTGTTTATGGTTATAACACAGAGTTTTAAAGCTTTGAGCTGAGTTGCTGCTCAGACCTATACCACAGCTGGGATCCTTGTCACAGAGCTTCCTTCTGCTACTAAAATGCTAATGGCCAGTTCCAAGAAGAATAGTAATTTGGTTTTCTTTTCTTTTACAGATACAGTGCAGATAGTTGCAATCAGGGCATAGCGGGTTCTTTCAAATAACTTTAAAGCCAGATGGTTATTTTAAGCTGACATATTTTTATATATATGGATTATTACAAGTAAAGGATTTTTTCAAGATTTGCGTAACAATAAACATCCCTACATCCATGATTGCCTTAGACTCTCAGCCACCTTTGAGACAGTTAACTCCCTGTCTTCACGCAGAGTTGTCTTCTCTTAGGAAGAGAGTTTGAGGAATCAAAATTCTCACCTGATCCCTGATTCTTAGAAATAAGTGGCAGTTCTCTCTGTGTCTGGCCACAAATAGCAGGAAGAATGATCAGAGAGACAGAGTATCAAAACTCTTAAAATTGTCTTATGTTTTTAATCAACATCTGTATAATTCTGTCACTACAGTGCTAAGGTTTCAATTTTTTCACAATTTCATAAAAAACACACAAATAGTAGACCTCTATTCTTTTTTTATCGAGAAACCTAATTTTTAAACTATATATGCCCTGATGCTAGAGTGACTCAAATCCAGACACAAATGCTTACTTCATTTTTACTATTAAGTGGGTCACAGGTCTTTTCCTATAAAGTAGAAATATTAAAATGATCCATATAATATCTGATTTTCTTTTGTGTGTGTGTATGTGACACTGGGTTTTGAATTCAGTGCTTCATGTTTGCTAGGCAGGCATTCTATCGCTTGAGCCCTGCCCCCAGCCCTTTGTGCTCTGGTTATTTGGGGGTACAGCCTCACTTTTTACTCAGGCCAGCCTGGACCATTATCCTCCTACATTAAGCTTCCTGCCATAGCTGGAATAACAGACATGTGCCAATCCACACCCATCTTTTTTCCTTTGAGATTGGGTCTCACAAAGTCTTTTGCTTTGGCTGGCTTTGAGCCATGATCCTCCTTAGCTCAGCCTCCCAAGTCGCTAGGATTATAGTGAGCCACTGGCACCCAGTAATGGCTGACTTTCATATAAGCAACAAAATTCAAATCTGAAAGAGACCAAGATTAGACAGGTGTGCAGGAAGATCTTCAACTGTGCCCAACTCTCCTCACTCTAGGTTCACAAGGACTCCTGCTATGTTTTTGGAAACAAAAACCCAATATAATCTATTTTTAAAATGTTGATTATATATAATTATATAAAACTATCTAGTATATTTATATAGTTCTTCTAATTATTATATAATAAGTAGGTTTAAAATATTATTCAAGAAACTCAAAGAATATTTAATTTTTTTTTTTGGCAGTACTGGGGCTTGAACTCAGGGCCTTAAACTTGCAAGGCAGGCACCCTACCACTTGAGCCACTCTACCAGCCTCTAGAATGTTATATTTTTAGTGGTATTTATTCAATGAAAAAATAGATATTTATGGATAATGGGTGGTATATATTATGTATCTTTTTTTTGGTGGTGTTATTGGGATTTGAACTCAGGGCCTCATGCTTGCTAGGCAAATGCTCTGCCACTTGAGCCACTCTGTTAGCCCTCTACATTACATATCTTAATACATATTTCAAGATTTACTTTTTAAATCTCAAGATATGAATCCAATTTTAGTTGTTTTTAGGGTTTTTTTTCCCCAGCCATTAATTTGCTTGATGTGATATTTTCTTGCATTTCTAACTCCAGGAGAGTACTGTCTCTCGGCAGGTCCCCTCACTATTCTGTCCATGTTCAATTGTCGACTGTACAAGAGGCAATAGACTGGGATCCTCTGATTCTCTAAAACTTTATAGAACATGCAATACCTTTGTTTGATTTATTCAGTTTAAATGTTCTTTCTCTTTATAGTTCTTTGTGTTTGATGTCCTTACCTTGATTCTCTACAGCTCTGTAGAATACAGAACAGCACCATTTGGTTTATTCCCTTTATTCTTTCTCTTTCTGTCTCCTCTCTCTTTTTGAAGTCTTTGTTTTCTGTTTCGCCCTTTCAGTTATTATTTGCTGTGCTGAGTCCAATAATTCCCTCTATAGCTTCTTCCATGTAGTCAGATTCACCTCCGTGAGATGAAAAGATTACAAATTTAGGTGACAGAGTAACTGTAAAATTAGGTAACTGCTACGCATATTCCTAATGTATGTTTGGAATGAATTCCCTCTCATTCAAAGCTTAGAAAGTTAAATGTAGGACTCATTTTAAGATTCTTCCACAAAGAGGAAAATCCTCTTGTTCCCATTAGAAGAGTTTGTTTGTGAAGTCTTCTCATGCAGCTAGCACCATGTGGGAAGAAAAAGAAGATTGAGAACATCATAATAGGCACAAAAATAGGGCCAATTTTCACATTACAGAGCTAAATTGGAAAGGAAGGAAATAGAGACATCAGTGGATAAAATTAATGTAATTGGAGAATACTGTAGTCAAAGTAGTTTGTTTGCTCTAATCTTGTACACGATATGAAAATGTTGTTGCAAATGGACCCCAGCTGCAAGTAATCACAGTCGGAGGCTAAATGAAATCAACAAGGATGATCTGGGGGAGAGGCAAATGTCCATGCAGCTTTTCTTGGAGAAAACAGGCAATCAACAGTCCCATGATTAATACATAAAAAAAATGTGTGCAGCTCAAGCTAAGGAACTGAAATGCAGAAAAATACTGTTTTCTAACACCACAATTATTTTATCTATTATTTACTTTTTCTTTATTATATAGCAAAGATACCAACCTCAAATATGAGACCAGCCCCATTATCAGAAGAAATATTTAGTATGAAAGTCCTTGTAAGTGTGTTTGTACCAAAATGGAGGAAGGGAACCCCTGGTATCCAAGTAATGTGTAACTTAATGATGTTATAAGTTATAGTTTTAAAACCTTGTTTATTTTTGGAATATATGAATATTATATTTATTTAAGAATTACTTTAGGTGTGGACATTGTATAAAGAAATGATTAAATCCATTAGTATGGTTTGGATCTTAAATATCCCCCAAGGGACCAAGGACCATGTGTTGGTTACCAGTCTCTGGTGCTATGGGAAAATGCTGGATTCTTCAGAAGGTAGGACTTATTGAAAGGAATTTAGGTTGTTGGGGTGTGCCCTTGACAGCAATATGGGCATACAGGTCTCTATCAGTTTCTGCTTTCTGGCTGCCATGAGGTTAGCAGCTTTGCCTCGCCATGTACTCTTCACAGGATGTGCTGCCTTGCCACCTACTAAAAACAGCAAGAAAACTGATCATGGACTGAGACTTCCAAAACCATAATATAAATCCAACCTTTCCTCCATTTTAGGTTGATTATCAATGATATTTTGCCACAATGATGGAAAACTGTCTAACACACCCATTATATTAAGCATAAAATGGAAAATTTATGTTATGTATTTAAAGTTAACCACCTCACAATTTTAGTTAGTAGAAGTTTAATTTCACCTGGGTCAGAACAGTCTATGTACAAAAGTTGTTCTCCCTTACATTATTCTCTTTATTTTCTGCACAGAATGATTTGCCACTTGAACCCGATGGTGCTTGAATTCCATTGTTGGTCATGTGTGCTACTGTAGAATTCAAATTCATGGAAGCAGAGCTCTCATTTGCCTCAGGCACTCATATTTTACATGTGTGTATCAGAGCATTCATTAAGTGTTTAGTGGATATTTGTTGAATAAACAACTAAAATTTTTTAATAGAGTATTTTTTAATTTGAGAGTTATTGACTTAATAGATTCCAGGCATACTCCTAAATGATTTCCTAAGACATAAACTCTTCAAGGTTATTTCTGTTTTTAGGGAGACAATTTAGAAATCTTATAGATTACATAATTTATGCTGAAACATAGATAGCCATTATGTCCTCAACTTAATTTCTCCTCTATTCTCTTAAGAGTCAAAATTTGCAGAGATGAATTGAGCTAAGAATAACATGGTGGCTAAAGTCCTGGACTTTTATATCAGTCTAACTTGGTATCTAAGTGGATCTGCTACTTTCTAAACATGACCATCAGTAAGGAAGTTAATCCCTGAAACTCAACCTCTCTCTTAGGTGAACATGATAATTTCTTTTCTTTTGAGTTCTAGAATTGACACAATGATGTGTGCAACATACTAAGTTACAGTGCTTGACACACAAGAAGTTTCTCCAAAGTGTAGCTCTTCTTTTTTTAAAATTATTTTATCGTTTTTACATTTACTTACATGTACTTATATTATTTGGGTCATCTCTCCCCTCCTCCTGCCTCTGGGCTGTAGCTCTTCTTATTACTTGGTTTAGTGAATTTTTTAGTGAAGGCTGGGTAAGAACTGAAAGAAGAAATGAAGCCAGAGATACGCATTATCAATATTGGAAAATTATTGGCTCCGTGAAAGGTGTTATATGATTTAATATACAAACAAAGTTCATGATAAAAATTCTGCTTAACCGAGCAGGTAGTAAAATGTTACAAACATTAATGCTCTCCATTTAAAAGTGAATTAACAATTACTTAAGTTATAAGACAAATATTACGTCACCATGAAAAGTTATTTACATTATAAAGTTTTTCTTTTGCTCTATAGTTTTATTGATGCATAATTAATTAATTAAAAAGTAAAATTATGTAGATTGTATATAATGTGATATTTTAATATAGGTATACATTGTGAAATGATTATGAGAAGTGAGCTAGTAAATATATTTATCTATCACTTCAGTTTTTTTCTTTTGTGTGTGTGTGTGTGTGTGTGTGTGATAAGAACACTGAAAATCTACACTCATCAACTTTCAAGTATACCTGATTTATTATTGTCACAATAGATCTCCAGAATGTTTTCCTTTTGTCTTACTGAAACGTTGTAATATCTGAACAGTATTTCACCACTTTCTCTTTTGTCCCCACCCCAGGCAATCACCATTTTATTCACTGTTGTTACGAGCTCAGCTCTCTTTGACTCCACATATAAAGTAAAATCACAGAGTATTTGTCTTTCAATGACTGCTTTATTTCATGTGGCATAAGGTCCTCCAGGTTTATCCATTTTGTCTCAGATGTCAGAATTTCCTTTTCAAATGCCAAGTAGTACTTCATTGTGTATATAGACCATTTTCTTTATGCATCCATCAATAGACATTTATATTGATTCAATAATTGTCTATAGTGAATATTTCTGTAATGAAGATGGGAGTGCAGATAGCTCTTTGACATACTGATTTGATTTCTTTTGCATATATACCAGGGAGTGAGATTACCATGCCATATGGTAGTTCTATTTTTAGCTCTTTAAGGAGTCTCCATACTGTTTTCTATAATTTACATTTCTACCAACAGTGTACAAGGGTCCCTTTTTCTCCACATCCTTGCCAACACTTGTTAGCTTTTGTCTTTTTGATGATATCTACTCTAACACATGTGAGGTGACATCACACTTGATTTTAATTTGTATTTCTCTGACAATTACTGACTTTCAGCATTTTTCATCTATCTGTTGGCTGTTTGCTTTGTTTTAAGAAATATCTAATCAGAGGGGCATGTGGTCCATGCCTTTAATCCCAGCACTTGGGACACTGAAGCAGGAGGATGGCAAGTTGAAGGCCATCTTGGGCAACATAGTATGTTCAGGAAAAGTCTGGGTTCCACTTAAGATCCTGTGTCTGATGGAGGAGTGGGGAAGGGTGAGGGAGAGCAAGAGGGAGGGAGACAGGGAGAATTTCCTAATGTGATTTATTGAAGAGATTATCCCATTGTGTATTCTTGGCACCTTTCTCAAATGTTAAATGAATTCATTTCTGGCCTTTATTCTGTTTCACTATTTTTTTAATGCTTGCTTTTGTGCTAGTACCATGCCATTGTGACCACTACAACTTTGTAGTGTGCTTTTAATTCAAAGAGTATAATGCTGCTAGCTTTGTTCTTTCTGACTGAAATTGCTTTGGCCGTTCCATGCCTTTTTTGGCTTCATACAAATTTTAAGATCATTTTTTCTGTTTCTGCAAAAAAAAATGCCATTAGCATTTTGATAGCTATTTCATTAAATCTGTAGATTGCTTTGAGCAGGGTGGACATTTAAACAATATTACTTCCCCCAATTCATGAACTTAAGCACTATTTCCATTTATTTGAATCCTCTTTATTTTTTTCAAATCAAGGATTAGTAGTTTTTGCTGTACATATATTTCAGCTATTTGGTTTAGTCCTAAGAATTATAGAAACACTACTGATTTTTGTCTTTTGATTTTGTATCATGCAAGTTTCCTGACTTTGTTTATTGATTATAACTCTTTTGGAGGGGTACTTAGTGTTTTCTCTGTATAAGATTATGTTCAAACAGAGACAATTTAAGTTCTTCCTTTCAATTTGGATGCTCTTTATTTATTTTTCTTGTATAATTACTCTGGTGAGTATTTCTAGTACCATATTGATTGGAAATGGTGAGGAGTGACATTCTTAACTTTTTCCTGATATTAAAAGGAACAGAGCTGAGGATGATGCCAGCTATGGGCTTGCCATCTGTCATCTTTATTATGTTGAGATACATTCCTTCTATATTGTTTATGGTTTTTATCACTAAAGGATGTTGAATTTTGTCAAATGCTTCTTTCTGCATCTGTTGTGACTATTACATGAATTTATCTTTCATTCTGTTAATGTGGCATATCATCTTTATTAATTTGCAGTGTTGACCCATTAATTGTCTACTTCATTGTCTTGTATGATCTATTATTGTGCTGTTAAATTTGTTTTACTAATATTTGGTTGAAGATTTATTCATCTATACTTATCAGTGATACTGACCTGATTTTTTTACATATTGTAAAATCTTTCACTACTTGATTTCTTTTAAATGAATATCAACTCTCTTAGAATATTTATGCCTTTATTGCAATGATAAACAGAAACCACAAATCATATATAATTGTCAGTCTCTGAGTAAACATGTGAATGGCTATAAAGTAGAATCAAAATTCTACATGATGAAGAATATCTGAGATTTAGAAATGTACCTTTAAAGCTAACTTGAAACAATTGTGAGTAAAACATGTAAAATTAGTTTGATACAGTCATCAGAATTCAGTCCATTACAACTGAACTTATGATTTGAGATGGGTGTCAAATTTTAGCAATGATTTCCAAATTTCCTGATTTGAGGGTATTTGCCTGAAACAGATCAAGGTCACATTCCTCATCCCTACAAAACTTCCAAATTTATTTTAATTAATATAACAAATCTCCTATGGTTTGCCAAAGGTTTCTAAAAACCTTCTAGAGCTAGACAGTGTCAAGTTTTTATTCAGAAGGTGGCCATGGCCTAAAGTCATGGAGAAAACAGGTTTCTTCAATGTTCTAAAAACACTCATGAAATACATTACATAGTTTGATGTTTCCTCAGTTATAGAACAAGACATGTATGTGTGCAGTATTTTCACATCGCTACCCTCCTAATGCACAGTCAATTTGAAATGGGCTTTCTTCACAGCATGATATAGATTATATTTTATGTATTAGTTCAGTTAGTCCTACCAATTTGAAAACATGCAACATAGAAAAATAAAATCACTATTTTAAAACTGGGCAAATAAGTTAGCACTTCCAGAGTGAAATTTATAAGTTAAATTATAATTTAAATAGAGATATGACTTCAATTTTGGAAATTATCATTGCCATTGTTTGATTTATACTTTAGTTTTGAACTTTTTTTGTGTTTACAAAAAGCAGAGGTTAACTTCTTGAAGGGTACAAAAGAATGATAAACAGCAATAATTTAGAAAGAAAGAAAATGGGGTGTAGAGAACTGGCTCTGTCTGCTTCTGCTTCTAGAGAAAATAAATTTAAAACTTTGTGGGAACAGGAAAGATTTGAATTTTTAACACTTATGTTATTACATACTTTTTATCTAGTTTCTTTACCATTAGTTTCTAGAAGCTGTTCCCTAATACTGAGCACTCTATTGTAGATTCAGAAAAATATCAGTCTCAGGAAGGCCAGGAACCAAGCTTATGTTGCTTCTTAGGATGGCATTGAACAAATGCCTTCTTTTCATTTACAATTATGAAATGGGGCTACATTTCCTATCTTATAAGGATGTTTTATATTCTAGCCAATAGTATGAAGTATTATATAAACACTAATTGTTCTGTATTAGTGTCAAATTCTTATAGCTATCCTGAACCATGTCAAGGAAAGGTAACCTTCATCATTTAGAATAATAGTGTTGATTTGTTACCTTTGTGGGGAGTACATTGGAGTTGTGAGCTTGATTGATGGAGGTGTAATGTGATTTTAACATGTTTTGAAAGGATTTTCAGTAGTACTCAGATGGGCTATAATTATAGTACTACTAAAACATGTTTACACTCAGCTTATTACTATGAAACCTAATACTTAGAATGAGTCTAAAATTTCATCTACAAAGAGGAGATCTGATAAATTTCCAAGTGGGTTGTAATGAAGTCTTAGATTGTCATGCCTTAAAATGTCATCAAATTAATAAGCATAAATGATGAAATCAATCAACTTGTAAATAGTAAATATAATATTTCCAGGTTCCAGAGTAACCTGATAGCTTTATTAGGCATGTTATAATTGTTAATGTTTGTAAAATGTCTCAAAATTCTTAGCTAAAAGCAAAATATCAAGTCCCATATATAAATTAATGTGTAAAATTTTTTAAATGAGAAGTTTTGTTCTATGTGAAAAGAAGTATTTAAAAAGAAACCTCTAAATGAATTTGGCATACACTACAGTCAATAACAGGAAATAATTTACCTTAAAAAGAAAAGAGATTTTGGGGGCTTTCTTAGAGAGTCTTATTAGAAAAAAATTATAACTGGCAATTAGTGTCTTACAATCCTTCAAAGAATGAAAATGTCTCAACTTGTCTGACAGCAGTAAACGTGTGTTTCAAAAAGATAGTTAAAATTAATTAAAAATGCAATATGTAGGAGTTATTATAGACATCTGAATCTAAATATGGGGTTATATGGCACAATCATTGAATACAGTTCTACATAGTGAAAGTATGTTCCAAAGCTCCTTTGTTTAATGATTGTGATTTTGAAATTTGTCTTGCCATCCTCGTTTCTACTTGTTCCCACTTGCCTTGGCACAATGGACAGGTAGGAAAAGTTTTGTATCACCTGAGTAGAAGATTATATAACTAGCCTAAAACCCTTCAATACGACTTACTAATATCACTCAGAACTATTGATCCAAAATTAATTTTTCTAAATTCATAACATGCAAATCCATTTATTTCTGTGTTGCTAACAATTAAAAACATACTTTTATGTACACACCTGTACATTTTCCATGGGCAAATAATTTTTGTTCCTTCAACAAATACTTGGCATGAAGTAATATTTTATTGATAGTTCCTTGAAGAAAATGAGACAATTCCATACATTTTTCTTCTGCATCCCATCAATAACTTCCTTGCATTTAGAAATCTTCAAACCATAACACTTATTTTTTGTGACAATTAAGAGTTTGTTCTGACCGAGAAAAAACATGACAATTATATTTAGCAGGAGAATTTAAATTAATTGGAGGTTGAAATAAAAATAATAGATGATAAATAGAAAGGAAGATGATAGAAAATTGCATTTCCTTGGTTGACATATTTAAAGTTTTCAAAAATACTGTTTCAAAATCTATAATATTTCCTTCTTAAATGAAGATACAACAAATTAAGAATCTAAAACTTTCTTTGACAATGTTGGGACTTGAACTCAGGGCCTCATGCTTTCTAGGTAGGTACTCTTCCACCAGTCTTTTTTAAATAAGTCCTTGCTTTTTTCCTGGGCTGACCTCAAACTTTGATCCTCCTGATCTCTGCCTCCTAAAAAACTAGGATTATGGGCCTGAGCCACTTGCACCCAAAAGAACCTAAAACATGTTGTAAGCAAAATCTAGAGTAAACCACTAACCAAAAACTTATTTGTTTAGAATCATAAGTATATAAGAGCATTTATATTTAAAATTTCTTTTGTGTATTTATCTTTGAACTGAACATTATGGAATATAAGATAACTTCAGTATAAAATTATGTCTTCACATGCTGAAAGATGAAAATTAATTCCAACTCTTGTTATGTGATTTTTATATAGTATATTAATATTAATATAGAATTATCATATAATTATATGTATGATTTACATAAAAAGAGTTTGCAAAGATACTTATACATTTATTCTATTATGTAAAAATGTTTAACATTTTATTGAATATGTTATATGTATTTATATCAATTATAAATAATGGGTGTTGAAAATGTACATTTGCTTTTATTCTGTGAGTTTAAGAGAATATAAACTCATATTTTAATTTTCCATACTGATAGCCGAAGCACACTTAAAACAGCAAGTGTCTGCTGGTGATTCCAGGGTCCAAAAAACTCTGAAGTGGCTCAATAGGAAGAAAGAGATTAAAGAGCCCATGTCATTTTTAGCTTAGTACATTTTACCACAAATGTTTTGGGATTAGATGGTTAGTAGGTGAACATAAAAGTATGCTTCTACTAAAAGAAAGTCCATGTCTCCTTTCTATTCTATAAATCTGATTTGTCTTATTCTTGCTGAATAGAAGCTTTTTAAAACTTGTACTTGGAAATTGGTGGTCGGATCACAAGCAGATAGAAATTAGCAACCATTACAGTTTCCTTCTTTTGTGTTTTTCTGGACAAGTTAATTGGGTAAGTGATAGTAAACTTAGGGAGTATCAGTAACTAAAAGGGATCCAAATATTCTAAGTGTAGTCAGTGCTAATGATTTCACAACAAGAGATTAGCCAAATAATGGCTCATCCTGAACCCATCCTGGTACATGCCTTTTAAGATCGCATGGCTCCATCCTATGACTTGAATAACCAAAGACGGTACCATTCACTGCATTAATATCTTCCAAGCAGTCATTGCAAATTGTAGTAAATTCAGATAATAGTTGAGATAAAACTAGAAACCTTCTCTTCTTAAAGCCCCAAGCCTTTTAGTCCCACACGGTGGTTCAGAGAGATTAAACGTTGTGGGATGGGAACACAGTTTGATGATTTCAAGTCATGAAAACTTGCAGTTCTCTATGTCTCTTACTATCTGTGAAACTTTGAACCAGTGTCTAAAATTCTATAAACTTCAGTTTTTTCTGTGATTAGGCAGCAATATTAGTGAGGCAAAAATTTCTGACACACAATGGATGAACAAATTTGTGGCTGTTATGATTTTTAATGTTTTAAATGCCATTTTCCTAAGGGGTGAAAGAATTGTGATGACAATTCAGGCTTCTTGAATTTTTAGTTCATTATTGTTTTTATTGTTAAACATTATGTCACCTTCTCTGAAGATAAGGAGTCACAAGGAAAACATAATTTTAACAGCTGGATGAGAGATACAGTTTTCATTGACACAAAATGATACTGTAAAGCATAAGCATGAAAAGAATTCAAATAAATTTATTGGAGAAAAATAAAAAATGCAGCTTTAAAAAATTTGGAACATGTTATGTATAAGATACAGAGAAATTATTAAAATTTATTTTACTCTTACAGACTTGAAAATATTTGGGGAATAACGTCTGCACTAAAAAATTTTTAAAATGAGCAACTGGATTTTCTTACATTTTTAAAGCAGTATTTCCTTAAGAAGAAAGCAGGCTTAGTTTTTCAGTGACACAGAAAATTTCTATCATTTTCACTTTGTTCCAAAATTATATTAATGGAGTTTTTGTCATGGGAATAAATTAAAATGGGGCATACGGCATATGGAACGTGATGGTATTTCTGCACCATGCAATTTACAAGAAAACAATCTCAGTTAGATCCTATCAGTGACCATGTGGCTGACATGGGGACCACCTGAAACCCATGGAACCTTGCCACAAAAGTGTTCATTCAGGATGAAATGTGATTGTGAAGAAATTTCATTTACAATTCTTCAGAACAAGTTTATGAAAGGACCACTCATATTTAGATCAGAATGGACTATCCCTTGCAGCTATGCAAATTTCATATTGTGTTTAAGTCCTGGAGTTTTCTGACAGAAGCATAAGTTTAATGGCAGTGATGAGAGAGAGAGAGAGAGAGAGACAGAGAGAGAGAGAGATTAGCAAAGAAAATCCAAACCATAACATTTAAATATCAAAATATGTAAGCATTAGGATCTCTGCCTAACCCTATTACTCCTATTGCTCTCAAATACGTGACTTTGTGACTTTGAATGCACAGGATAAAATATACCATTGTATTAGGCCTTCACAATCATACTCTTCAACCCTTGACGCTACATGTATCTAACAAGAGAAGCAAAAGTGGATCTAAGAACACATCACAAACTTGAGCAAACTATCTGAGATACAATTACATGCAGTCAATATCAAAATATATAAAATGGCATTGAAGTATTTATATTTAATGAGTTTATACATTTTAGAAGATTAGAATATACATTTTGAAATGTTTCTAGGATTTGGAAGATTGTTTTAATTTATATTATAGGTATTTTCCTACAGCAATTCAAATTATGAATCTACATATATCAACCCAAACCATATCCAAGAGAACAAAACTTGTCTATGCAATACACCCATTAATTAGAATCTCCCAATATGTCCTCAAGGCATTCTAAGGATATTCATAAGGATAATGAATAAAGCAAATATTTTGTCCAGTTTTTTATTACAGTTTAACATTAAATTGACTTTTAAAAGTATTCTAATAAAAAGAACTCTGAAATGTCACAGCATTATCTCTTACAGAACCCTAAATACATCACTTAATGATAGGATATCAATGAAGGAAAGACAGGCCCAGGATAAAGAAAGTTTTCAGTTAGCATTATGTATTCTGTAAGTTTCATTCTGATTTTCTCTGCTTCTGTGAAATTTATGCTTTTAGCTACAATGCTCTAAAAGAAACAAAACCACCCACTGTCTGAAACTGTCAATATCATTCTCGCTTCCATTTTTTTGCTTTTCTACCCAGATTAAATAATAATAATAACAATTTCACAATACAGTTATGCAAGCTAGTATTTATGAGCCAACAATCACAAGGAGAGACGATCAGAGTACAGAAGAGCCAAGGGAAGAGGAGGCCAAAGTGAGCCTGAGAAGGGAAGAGAGGAAGCACACACAGAACACATTCTCCGGCTAAATCTAATAGGAAATCGCACAGTAAGGCATTCAGCCAACTGCCATATGCCCCGACAAAGATACCAACAGCAGCAGAGAGCCCAGGGAGCTGTTTCATCATTAGCCCCTCACCCAGCAGTGGTAGAAACTCATTTAGCCCCATGCTGGACTTTCATTAGGCCAGTCTCGCATCAGATGGTCCCGTGTTTTGGCTGTGGCATGGTGTGGCCCTTTATTGGGGGAGGCAGTCACAATCTCAGCGCAGCGGGGAACAGGGATGGGAGTGTTTGTCCCTGACAGATGCCAGGGCAGTGGCCAAGGGGGCCTGATATAATCGCATCTTTTATGCTGGCATTTTTGTGGCACAAAATCTTTAGAAAAGGAACAAAATTTTTCAAAATCTTTCAAATTTAATTTTAACCTGCATTCTACTAAAAATGAGATGGAATTTAAAAAAAGAAAGAAAGAAAGAAAACCAACCCACGAAGATGAAAGCAAAAAGAAAATGCCAGAAATCTTCACTTGGAATCACAGCAAAGAGCCGAGCTGACACTGGCAATTTTTTTTTTTAACCTCAGGACTGTAATAAAAAGTCAACGAAGCAAGGGATGTCAATATAGTCTAATAACAAAGAAGTGAAATTTTAGAAGGACGTTTTGCTGCTTCTTCATTGGAAAGATGTATTAAAATATACACAAATAGAGAGTGAGTGTTACCATCGAATAGAGGAATATGCACGCATAAGAAAGATAGTTTTCTTAGGAAAAGAAACTGAAACTTACAGCAGCAATACATACCATGGTTTGAGAAAAAAAGGAATTTTCAAAACTGAATTTAAGTTCATTTGTTTTAAACCTTTAATAATTCCATTAAGGAATACAGATGAATGCAAGACAGAAATCAGTTGACACTGATATTTTTCTATTAACATTTGAAGGAGGAGATATCATGTTCAATATTTGAGTGACTGATCATTTAAAAATTATATTATGTAATTGTGTTTACTATACTATGCTTTATTCTTTGAAAATTTTTCAGAAATCTGATAGAACCTCAAATTTATCCTTTTAATTTTAAGATTTTATGAATTACAGAACAAACAATAATGATCTAAGAGAAACAAAACTTGACTTTTATTCCTTTATTTCCCTCATTTAATTAGTTTATTTTCATATTAAATTATTGTTGTGCTGGGCATACACTGTGGCATTTACAAAAGTTCTTACAATATATCATACTTGAACTCACCCCCTCTACCATTCTCCTTTATCCACCCTCATAATTTAAGTTACTATTTTAAATAATGGTTATATAAGTTATTTTATATTTACTTGCTTTTCAGTTCAATATGCTAAAAATGTATGTTTCAGTTCAATTGAATTAAAAGCAGTAGATTGAAAGACAAGTTTATAAAAAAGAAGCAGGCAGATCTTCTAATGTCATAGTGTTTTCAAATGGAAAAATCTATTTATTGTAGATTTAGAAGGTCTCAATAAAACTTTAGTAAATTACACAACAGTCCAAAGTAGCTGAAATTGTATTTAAACCCTGAACGTTAGATAAATATGGGAGGAAGAGTTGCCAGTGTCTCATCTTTTCAGAGATGAGTGGCTAGTTGTTGCTGAAGTGTCCTGTTCTCCTTCCTCATCTTCTCTTGGATGAAGTTTGCAGATATCTGCAGGTCAATGGACCATAGGGAGCTTTCTTTGTGCAGTGAATCCCTTTATAGTACATTTCTCTCCAGGCATCTCTATTCCTGTTTGCCAATGACACGTAGCTTATCGTCCACTTAATCATCCTGGTTTATGTCAATTTATGGACATGTTTGAGAGCCTTGCCTTAGATGGTTCCTTTTAGTGAATTTTACAAAAAGTAAACATTGGCATTTTCAAGTATTCCTTCATTTATTGAAATAGTAAAATTATTTGAAAGAAGTAATCTCTTTTCATTAAGGATTATTGGTGCAAAAATAATGCAAATTGCTTTTTAAGGGGAAAAATAATGACATACATACAAATAAATATGATACAAACCTATAACCCATAAAAATACGTTGGGAGCTGAAATGACTGAAGTCTCATTGGTATTTTAAGATCAGTTTTCTCTGGCTTTCAATTTTAGAAGTAGAGCTAATGTAGGTAAGCAGGTATGTGTGTGCATGTTCACGTGTGGGAGGATAATTACCAGGACCTCTAGTAACAGCTCTTCCGGAATAGATGCGTTGGTCGCATTTGATGTTGTTATTGCGTGGGACAACAGTCTTGCTGCACTGTTAGCAAATTGGGCCAAAGCCTCTTTGATGCACCGCAGGTATTAGAAAGTTGAGTGCACAGGGAAGCCTGAAGCAGGTGGGCTGTGTTGAAGCGCCACCTACTGAAAGATCACAATCCCCAATCCTGCATTCTCAAAGTTGTCGTTTACTACAGCATTGGCTGAACTGGTTCAGGGGAAAAAAATTCCAGTACAGATGAAATCCTATTTTTGGCAAGCAGGACTCTAGAAGTGTGTCAGCTTCCAACTTTACTGATTACAACAGTTTGTCTATGCTGATATGTTTGTGATCTCTCTTTGCTAAAGAGGAATATAAACCAGAAAGGAGAATGCCAGCTTGCATGCTCATAAACTGGGTCATTTAGGGGTATACAAAACAACAACAAAAAGAGCAAGGAAAGAGGAGGGCAGACAGTTTTTGATGTAATCTGCACATTTATGAGATTCTATTCAGAATGAAATGATTTGAGTAAAAAAATCACAGTCTTACATATGAACAAACACGCATACACCCACAAAAAGTTATTAATGAAGTACATTTATCCTAATAAAGATTACTAAATTATACTTTGTGAATAGACTTATATGCACACTTTAATTTTTCCACTTACTTTTTATCCTCATAGGGATAACTAGGTATTACATCTCACTTTAAAGTAAGAACAAGAATGTTATCCAGCCACATTGGAAATATTACAAGTAGCTTCTGAACGACTAGACAATCTTGTGTAACTTGTCTTGCAATTGGTTGAGATAATTTTTAGAAGAATTTAAAACAGCGTGCCTTATTATATATTATGGATATTGACAGGATAAGTTTATTTTCTTTCTGAAGCAATCTTTTAAAATAGGACTTAGCATTTTTTTCTACCAAGTAGGCTTGCTCATGATGAGGAAAAATCATCCAGCGTGGTATAAAAGCATAAGAATAATTTAGGGGGAGGAGTAATTTGAGTTTTTTTCTTTTGACTCTATTTTTAAAGTCATGGGAGTAGCAAATCTATTTTTCATGGAAGTATAAACTATTTAAATAATATACCACAGGCTAATTCTGACAGTGCTAATGTAATTTTATGAATCAAAATAATTTAATGTATTTTTAAAATAAGGAAAGTTCTCAGGTCTTATATATTCTTAAAGGTCTCTTTGGTAAATATATATTTGCATGATGTATGGAGGAGCTTGCGCAGAAGTCTATATAAGTAGGAAAGTCATTTATATACTTAACTACTATAGTAAAACATTTACATAGCCTCCCTTTGAAACTGTGATGTTTTATTATGCTGACTTTTAGACTCATAAACTTCTAAAGGTAATACCTCTTATATTACCTACTCTCTCTTCTAAAAAATGACCATGACTCTTTCATGATGTGGGATGTTTAATTACCAAAGTCAAATTAAATCATATTAAGGGATTGATTTAAAGTCACAAAGGAATAAAACAAATCTTGGAAAATGGCTCAATCTTCTTCCTCAAATATTATTTATATTATTATACATGGCTTTTCTTTTCTTTTGGTGGCAATGAGATTTGAACTCAGGGCTTCATACTTTGCTAAGTAGGCACTCTACTGCTTAAGCCACTCTGCCAGTCTACATTGTGTTTTCAATGTAAAAATAACTTGTAATTTTTGAAGATTAAAAATATTTATTTACATGTAACATTCTAGTGTTGCTCTAATTTATTTTTAAGCCATTGTCCTTAATCAGAACTGAAAGTTGTGCCTTTAGGAATTAAAATCCTAGCGAAATCTGGGATTTGCTTTTGTGGCCTGTGCTAAGTCATTTTGACTTAAAAAAATGGGCAAAGGATGAATTCCACATAAGAAGAAACCTCTCATTTCATGGCAGCATATGACGTGTAAATCTGCCATTGCAAAAGAACGTAGTGATCAAAATGTGTACTTCTTTCAGATTGTAACAGCTAACACCTAACATAACAAAGCACAGAAACACAAAAGAAATCATGAACATACTGATAAAAATGGATTAGGCTTCATCATCTGCTACGGTGTCCCGAATACCAGATCACCAAGTCACTCAGTCATGAGTCCAGCCCTGAGGCAGAATTCCCAGTAAATAAGCCGACCTTGGCCCATGCTCCAGGGTCATGGCACAGTAGCTTGACTTACCCAGTGGAGAACACGTTCACATTCTAAAGTAGATAGCACACTGCTCATTGCTCCGAGTTCTAACCTGAAAACTATTAACAGTACAAGGTAGCTGGTGGATTCAGACCTGACACCATACACATGAATCTGTGAAATAAAATAAATGTCTACAAGAGTCTACTTAGCAAAGGCATGTTGAGCAGATTCTTAATCAATTATTTGAAATGATTGCATATTCTTTACAAATCTCAAAATTGACATAATCGTCACCTTTTACTAAGAGATCAGTATGTAATCAGGACCTTTAAGGCATGGTTTTAATTTAATGTATTCTGGATTTCATTTAAAGAAATCTGGAAGGATTTTCCAGGCGATGTGATTTTTTTCATTGTGAATGAAAGTATATCTTAAATGATATTTGTCAGCTAACATCCTCCTAACAACACCATTGCTAACTTGTTTGTAAACAATTCAGTTGATTCTCATTAACTGGGCTGAAGTGCCCAGTGTTCTCTCCAGGAGGGTCCTGGTAAGATCAGTGAAACACCACCTGGGCGTAAGTCCATGTAATACAATAAAGTACAAAAGTTAAGCATTTAAAAAAGAATTAAGGGAAAGATCCTTATGAAGATGGAATAGATCAAGCCTAATTCTGTATTTATGCATGTATTTTAAATAACAACACAAATAAGGGCTCCCAGGTGTTACTCTAAGAATTACTGTTAAAGGCCTATTAATATCAGGTAATAGTAGAGCCCTAATCAAAAGATGCCTCTGTCTCGTCGAGTTCCTCTATGTGCCAGAATTTTCTTATGACCTGTCATGCAGTGCTGTATTACATTTTCTAAACAATATTACAAATATTCAGCCATTTTAGAGATGATAAAACTGAGGATCAGAGAAAATAAATACACCAAAAACCAATTAGAAATTAACAGAGCTCTTTTAGATATTTAAATCCACGTATTACTGACTAAAAAACCCGTGTTCTAAATAGATCTATATTACATGGTGTTTAAGAATGGTACATGGCCTAGACTATGTTGAAGACACTTAATATAAATAATTTGATTTTTATGCTTTGCAAACATGAGGATTCTTAGAATAGAATCATAAACTCCTTTTCCAAAAGTAAATAGCATGTTCTCTCTATATTTTTTATGTTTTCTGCAAATAAAACTTTATTTAGAAGTATTACTACTTATCACTAAATACTTGAAATTTTTCTTTATATAATAATAACATATAGTTAATTAAAAACTGAAACTTTTGTACTTGCAAGTTAAAAAAGTTAACTATTCAAAGACCGTTACTTAAAATATGGTACCTATAAAGGAAAAAGTATAAAAAAGTTTATAATTAACCCAAATAAAAATCAATTTGGCATTTGTTTGTAGTTATTGATATCACTTTTCTCAACATCAAAGCAACAACATCTAAATATTTGTCCAAAGTTCCCCATTTTAGTTTAATTGTAACCATTTAGCTTATAAAGCACCATGCTGGCCTAATTTTCCAGCTTTAGACCTTATTAGTGAACAAATTTCTATATTTAGAACCTCATATTAGTACTTGATTCTTCACATACCTAATTTTTAGTGCCAAGCCCATGATTTAGGTTCTTAAATGCATATTTCAAGCAACTAACTATTTCTTGTTGTAATTGGATTAAGTTCTCTATTATAAATCACAAAGTAGGTAAAATATGCCAAAAGTGTTTATATAAAAGTTTAAGACCCTGAGTGAGCATAGTTTCATTCAACTTATTATTGTAATACTACAAAAACCCTAAAGTCATCATCAGTAATTGGTTAGGTTTATAAATTAGGTTACTAAATTAAGCAGATCAAAAATGATACCAATCCTTTTTCTTAAGGAAATTTATATTTATAATAATCCTACTAGATTTGCAGCACAAAAATTTGACAACCACCCGAGTTACCTGATGCTTAAATATTTTACTTAAATGATGGTAGGACTGACAGTGAGATTAGGAAACAGCGAGTTTATCCTCCTATCATCTGATAGATGAGACCCAGCAGCTCAGGGTCACACAGAAAGCTTGGGATTCTGTTTGTGGTCTGGAGGACAAATGCTACCTTTGCTGCATTTAATTTGAAGTGGGATAAATAACAATATCATTTGAAGGAGTTCTCTTATAGAACTCCATTCAAGAGTTATTTATTTGTCTATTTATACCAAAATTCAACTCTTTTCAAATCTGGATGTAAATCCATTTGAAAAATGCATAACTTCTAAGTGTGTGTGCAGATTTAGTGGTTTGTAAAGTAGTTAAAAAGGATGGTATATAAGTCAAATGATGCTCTTTACTTTATCCAGTTTTGTCTGCCATTCTGTCTCTCCACCTGGGTTGTTTATTTGCTTTGTCTATATTGGAAACAGCAGCATAGCCAGTGGTTTCATACTCACATTAAAATTCCATGCCCAAGGGCTGTGGAGTGATTCAAGTGGTAAAGCACCTGCTTAGCAAGTGTGAGGCCCTGAGTTCAAACTCCAGTACTGCCCAAAAGGCCCATAAAATTCCATGCCCAAAAGAGACTCTTCTTGCCAAATCAGATCATTACAAGAGTTTTCATGAGTAGGAGATGAGAACATGGCCAGAGAGGCATTGCATGCATCTGATTCAAGAGTCTATCTCAGACCAAGTGGACCAAGGTCACCAAAACAAGCCAAAGTCCAATGGGAGGACTGTCCTTTCCCTGACTTTTCCTTTGGTACTTGTTTCAGCCTCTCCCTTTTCCATCCTGAAACCACTTGTTCCTCCCTTTCATTTTGCTCTTCCTCTATCAGACTCTGAAAAGACCAAAAAGAACTATCTAGATTTGTGTACTAAATGGAATGTGGACTTCTCAAGTAGAATAAATATAGGCAATGCCTTTACCTAAAGCACAGGCATTCCCCACCAGCAGAGAATTTCTGTGAAGTCAAAGGGAAAGACCTCTCCAGGGATTTATCACTAATACCACATCAGAGAAAATTGATGTGACTGTGTTAAAAATATTGGCTTTCTCAGTTAGGATTAATGTTTACTTCAACACCAACAAAAAATTCTTCATTCCTAAAAGTTGTAGAATGTCTCCTGTGTGAAGCCTTCCCTGGTTTTCCAAGGGATATAAGTTTCCCTGTCCTTTTCCCTTCTAAAATAAGAAATCCCATTTATCAGGACCGACTACGTTATCCTGTGATTTGTTACCTATAGGTCTGTCCCCCCATGCCCCACTCAACTGACAGCCCATTGTGGGCAGAGACCATGAAATGTTCACCTTTCTCTATGGCTATAGCTCTGCCTATCTGAAATAGTCACCCTTACACTCTCTAGCCCCTGTAGAGAAAGTACATTCATCTTGAGAGACTCAACTCCTCTATCAGGAGTGTGCCCAGCAGGTTCTTCTATTCCCCAGCCCCCACACCCTATGTAGGATCAACTACATTCTGCCTTTTGGTGTGATTATTTCAGCAATACTAAAAACTATTTACTATGGAACTTGGCAGTATGAAATACCAGTATAATCTAGAATTAGGACCACAATATCCTGAAGTGGTTACTAGATTTTTAAATTCCTGACTTAATTATCTTGGAGTATTGCATATAGAACTTAATGGATATTTAATAAAACAGAACAAAAAGCAAATTAAGTAGAGTGCTTTCTTTTATTAATGCTTTCATTCTACCAAGAACTTAGGAGAAAAAATGAGCATTCTAAATTCCATAGAAAGAAGAGAGGAAATTCTATTGAGATTTTTTTAAATGAAGTCATGCTTCTATCTATTATTCATTTTTATTTACTATATTGTTAAAAATGTATGTGTGCATGTGTGTATGTGTATATGTATCTGTGTGTGTATGTATGTATCTGTGTGTGTGTGTGTCTGTATAAGATAAACCAGAAACTGGAAACTGGAGGCTGTTTTCCATTGCAATATTCCACATTCAGAAGATAAAAGTAGAATTTAAAAGGCCAGATGATCTCTGACCAACCACTACTTTAATGGAAATATTTGGAATTAATTTGAAATAAAGAGTAGTAATTTTATCATTTTTATGCAATGAGATCTAAGTGCCTTGGTCAGTGAAGATACAAGACAACCTATTAACTAAGAAGACACATTCTATAAGGTTGTCTAAAGCATGTTCATTTAACAAACATCTCCACTGTCCTGATTGTGCTGAAAATCACTAAGAACATTATACTAACCAATGTGCTAGGTAGTATTAGTAAGTTCGTGTTACAGTTGAAGAAATGGAGGCACAAAGAAGTTAAATATTATCCAAAGTGGCAGAGTTGGAATTTGAACCCAGGCATTCTGTCTGCAGAGTTCATACAATTGTGCATGTAGGGACCAGGCACAAACTAAATAAGGTCTCCCTTATTTAGGGAGCCTTAACTGTGAGACAGGAGAGACACATCCTAGTAAAAGAGCTGTCTTAATCCAAGTTTAAAACTTTGACTTAAGAGATGATTAAGACGCAACTTAATTTGTTACCAACAATTTTGGGTAATGCTGATCTACAGCACCAATTTTTAGGCAAAATACTATCTCTTTTTTATTGTTAGAATGTACAGTTAAAAGTTGATCTGAATGCAGAATAGTGATTCTTGGAGCATAGGAAATGCTGCAGGGAAGCAGATACAGGGAGGCTTGATAACAGCCCTTCATATAGAAGGAGTAAGTTCTAATGTTCTTGAGATAGTTCACAATACCCTATTGCACATTTCTTAAAGATCTTCAAGACAGGGTATCTACAAACCAGAAGACTCCAAGCATAAAGACATGGCAAGGAGAAGGAAATACTAGCTACTCTGATTCGATCAGTGCATGCTACATGCCTGTGTTGAAATAGCTCACTGTTCCCCATTAGTATGTACAATTGTTAGATGTAAATCCAAATATTTAAAACAAATTTTAAAAATAAAAAAAAATCTGCTGAGCAATCCATTTGGCAATACTGCAAGGCAACTTAGTCAACATATGTAACCAAAGCATATCCTCATTCCCCTGTCATTCTTGGACTGACCAGCCAGCACCACCCAGGCACTCAGTCATGAAGTTCAGAAACCTGCCTTTGTTTTAAGCTTAGTTCTCCTTCACCAGCCCCATGTGAAGTTGATCATCCAGCCTATGCATGTATCATCCTGACCATCCTTCAACCTCATTTTTCTCTCCATGCCTACTGCTACAAGTTTATTCCTGATTCAGGGCCTTCTTCTAGGCAGCTCTGTGATCCTCCCATGGTCTGTTGGTTTCTAAGTTTTCTTTGCCTAGACCCATTCCATGCCCCCATATAGCTGCAGCAGGTGAACTTTCTAAAGGACAGATTTAATCATACCATCATGACTGTCAAAATGCCATCTTCCTCACTCCTCCCCTACTGCTTCTCTCTAAGACCAGGGTCAAACTCTGTAGGCTGGAATAAAAGGCTCTGAGTGACTAGTCTCCAGTTGTCCACTATGGTAGTGAGTGGCCATAAACATGTTAAGAATTTGAAATATTGTTAGTCCAGATTGAAATGTGCTCTAAGTGTAAAGTATGTGCCAGCTTTCAAAGACTTAACATGAAAACAAAAATGTAAAATATTCTGTAGTATTTTTTACATTGATTTTCAGTTAAAACTGTAACATTTTGGGGAACAAGCTTTTAGCACATAGGCCTTTGGGGAACATTCAAGATACAAACTTCAGCAACCATCATCATCATGACTAATACCTATATAGCATTTCCTGTGCCGAGGACTGTTCTAGGTGCTTCACATACTTTCATTCAGTACTCATAGGAATCCTGTAAGGAGGCTCTCATAGTACAGAATCCTCACAGCAATGCTGTGTGGTAGATACTGTTCTCATCTCATTTTACAGATGAGACACAGGAGCATAACCTTACTGGTCATCCCACAAAACTCTAGAAGATGTTTCTAGTAACTCTTCTAACTCTCTTACTTTCAGTTCTCACCAACTCACTCTTTGAAGTGCATGCTTTTGATAATTGTCAATTTACTTGCAGAGTTGTCACATTTAATTATCCAATACCAATTCTTTCCTAGCTGATATAACTATGTCCATGAGAGTAGTGTCATGGTTATTTGGTTTAATGAAATGTCCTTTGTACCTACCAGATGACTGGCATGCAGGAACCAGTCAATAAATGCTCATATGCTTTTTGCACTATGTAAAACGTATAAATTATATATGGAAAATATAAATAAACAGTAAAGTTAAAACCAATATCAGCTACCTTATATCCACTGCCTATTTTGATAGGTCATGTACACTTGCCTTATGGCCCCTGCCTTGTGAGGTGGACATGGCTGTGAATACAAAATGCTCCTTACCTTGCCAAAGGATCTTAGCTGGCTTGTATCAGTGGAACTTTTCAGTTCTGATTTGCTCCATTCACTCAGTCACGAGGCTTTGGAAAACAGAAACTAGAAGACTACCAAGACTAGTTGGAAAGAAAATAGACTCTCTTTTCATAACTTGTTGGCTTGAAGGGGGTGCTAGCTAACTTTCAGGTTCCCTCCTCCCTTCCAAGGATGCTAGAACATGGAAAATGGAGGACGCTGAACACGCAAGCTTACCCTGTTATTTGGCTAAGACCTGGTTGCCATTTGGTCAGATTCCCAGAGAAAGCTGAGGCTGCTCTTTACCCCAACCTTGTGTCTCTACTCACCTCACCTGACTATAGCTCAGCACCCTCCAAGGTAAAACCTCCCTGTGACCACACAAACTTCTGCACCTTCAAGAGACTGCAACCAAGAGCACTGAGTTGATGAATGCAAAGCCAATAAGCATAACCAGGACATAAGAGAGTAAAAACAGGTTTATTATTTCTACAAAATAAGGAACACTCTGGGAACAATTCTCAAAGCATTGCCTCTCTAATAAAAAAGTAAGGGGCTTTTATTGGGGGGAATTCATACATATTTGTATTGAAAAGACTCCTTGTCACATAAAAAGGACAGCATGTTCCTGAGAAGGCTTTTTGAGGTCATGCTTCTTCATATTTTATACATTGAAAAAATGGCAGATGAGACATCACTGGGCAGAAAATTTAGTAATATCATGATTAGAGTTTATTCTTTTAAAGAGAAAGTCAGAGTGACTTGATGATTTTGGCTTGTTCCTTGTAAGTTTCTATAGATGGCCTTATCTGAAACAAAAAATCAATTCTGAAGGAAGCTTCATAGTCATTTAAAGGTTCAGCAGTCTTCAGAATCCAGGATTCAAAAGTAAATCCTGACACTCTAATTTCATGGCTGTTTTAGGTGCATCCTAGGATTCCTGGAAAACATAGTCTCTCAACTACTGACTGGTTCTGACCCTTTGCCCAAGGACATGGAAACACTTAAACTACACAGGATTGCAATATAATTAACAGTAGAGAGAATATCTTATATTTCTTTGGTCTGTCAAGATACTCAGCCTGGTGCTAAACATGCTTTCATTGGGTCATTTGCTCATTCTGTACATTTGTAAATAACCCTACTACAAGCAAAGCATTTGACTATGAATCTTGAAGGAAACAGAAGTTCTTTCATGAAAAAATATGCTTGTACACAAATAACTATAAACCCAGGAAGAATAGAATAAATTGCATGGAAAATGAACATACCAACTCTTGTAGTCTTAGTGCTGAGAAAGTAGGGATAGCTGATCAAGAAAATTTTAATGAAGGAGGTAGCACTGAAGTAGGGCCTTGAAAATAGTACAGCATACTAGCAGTGACTTGGAGCTTCTCTATGGTTCCACTTGGTTACACTGTATCTGATATTTTTAAAGAGAGTATTTTATATATTTAACTATAATCTAAAATATGAGATTGGGCTATTTTCCCATCATAAAATTCAGTATGCATTTCTCAAGTTTCAGAGAACCAATTAATTTAAGAAATACTGATTAAGGGGCTACAAGTATATAACAATTTAAGAAATGTAAATATAAACAAAACATAATTTCAGTATTTAAGGATTAAACAAACAAATGAGACACTGGTAATAGCCGCTAAATCGATTGAGCATGTTTTTGAATATTAGTTCATGTATACCCTAAGACAATCAACATTTCACATGAGGAAACTGGTGTACAATTGGAGTATTACGTAGATGCTTTAATACAAGTACGATGTGATTGACATTGCAATAGAAATTTGGAACTGTATAGTAAGGTGTTCTCACCTAAAGTCTGAGGATTCTAACCTACGCAAACCATGCTCATTTATTGGTCTCTTTGTTCTGCTCATTGACCATGGCTGCTGAGTTAAGGGGAAAATGTTTATTCCTCCATCTTACTGAATATCTTCATTATGATGTGATAATCACATTTATGTAAAAGTTCCAATATTTAAAAATAAGCATCACATTTAAAAAATTACAGACAGCAATAAATTTTAGCACTAATAAAAGAAAATAATATTTAGAATTTCTTGAAGATAACTTAAACATTATCTTTAACACATTTGTAAACTCTTTAAACATGCCTTTTATTATTTTATTTTAAGAAAATTGTTTGATTTATGCAGGTAGCTGAAAGTCCATCGTAGATGTAGTCAAATGCACTTATGTGAATGGGCGTTTGTCTATTGACAGCGAGGTCGAACCCTAGCTGGAGCACTGAGCAGCATTTTGGCTCTGTAGTTGGTCAGATGCTCTTTTTATGACATTCAGCAAGCTTTGGAAGAGGCTGTGATACAAAGGCTGTAAGATATGAATTTAACCCCTGTATTCAAACCCATCAAAAAAAACCAGCAGAGAGATAAACCATCTAATAAAGATGGAAACAGTAGGGGGAACAAATGCAACTTCATGTCTTCAGGGGGCTCTCTAGGCGATGATAAAGAAAATCATGGAAGTTTAGGGATTGTGGATCTAAAGTTGATTTATTAAACAGTCAGAAGATTTTTTTGCACCATATACTAGCTGTAAATGCATAAAAAAACCTGCAGGACTTCTCTGGAAATGTTTCTGTATTGATTTCATTGTTGCTTGAGTCAGATATGGATGTTTTTCTTTTATGCAAAATGCTGATGTGTACGGATTTGTGACTGGGTTCATGCCTTCAGGAATTCTCTGTAGGGCATGTAAGTAACCATATTGTAACAGTTTGAAATTGGAAGAACCTCATTTTCCATTTCTTTTCCCTTACTCAGCAACAACAAAAAAACATAAAGGCCAATGACAACCTTTCTCCTTCACTCATCTCACCCTCAAAGAGAAAAAAAAATAATCTCTTGTAGTGATACCTTGATACACAGCATTTTTGCCATATGACCACTGCACTAATTCATCTTTCAATTCTTCTAAAAAAAAAAAGAACTGCTCTCCAGAACCTATTGTTCATTTACCATTACACATTATTTTCTAGGGAAGATGGCTGTGAGGTGATGGTTCTAACACATTTCAAGTGACCTTGGTTTGAAATACTGCTGCTCGGCACAGGCTTAAATAAAACAGCCTTAGGCTAAACTTGGCCTTTGGGTGAAATTTTTACCACACATGCAGACTGTCCTGTCTTTTAGGAAAGACTTTTGTATATTTCTTTTTTAATTGTGCACTTTTAGCTTCCAGGACCTATGCCAATGTTTGTTACTTATCTTTATTTAGACATCCCTATAGTCACTGTGACCATTTGACCAGTTAGTCAATGCAGTTCTAGTCTTATGTTCAAGTCTTTGGAATAACATTAGCCTTGAAGTAGTCTTTGAACATCAATACGTAAAGCTTATGAGAAAGAAGACTGATGGTGGCTCCTAAGAGTGTTTGTGACTGCTAGGTCAACTACATAGTAGCGTCTGGCTAAGCTCCATTGAAATGGATTCTGGTGAGAGTTGAATCTACCTGGACTCATGGATACTTAGTATAGTTATCACATGTAAGATACTAAAGCATGCAAATAAGAAAAAAAAAAAAAAGAAGTGAAAGCAACCCAGTCTGTGAGGTGCCTCGAGGTTTTTAATGTATACACACACACGCACACACACACACACACATTAGTATTTGTTAAATCTTGCAAGAGGATAACCTAATCTAATATACACTGTAAAAAAGCAACACCTTAGGAAAGGAAAGGAGTACAACTGTGGCAAATCTTAGGCTTCATGTGATTGCCAGCTTTGGCTGGATTCAAGGGGACATTCATTACTTGTAATAAAGATCTGAACTCAGATGAGACAAAAGTGTTTGTTGCATGGAACAATGTGAGTTCAAAACCTAGTTGCATTCTTATTAGCTCTGACCTTGAGCACATTACCTAACTGTACTAAGACTTTATCTACTTACTGTAAAACAGTGTTAACCCTTACAATCCCCACTTCACAGTTTCAGTGAGGAGTAAGTTACATAATCCATCCAAAAAAGCCTAGATCCTGACACATAAGTAAAAACTGGATTAGTATTTGTAACTACCTTCATATCAAATAAAATTGTTGATTTTTCCTTACAATACTTGAAACTTGAGAAAATTTTTTAAAAAATTATTAAATACTAGTATTTTTGAGGCCACCAAAATTCAGAAATGATTTGAGTTCACTTATGTCAGGTAGACATACACACACACACACACACACACAAACCCCTGAGGGAACCATAAATAAGAAAAAGAAAAGAGAATGTAATTTGGGAATTATAAAGACTTTTTAATTTTTTAAATTTTATTTTTATTACCATATTATTGTTGTACTGGGGGTACATTGTGACACAGGAATTGTAAGGTCTTAAATATGCAATGCCCAGTGAAGAAGCAGAAGCCTTGCCAGATACCTAGAGAAAATTTTATGTGAAGAATTTCATTATGTAGAAAGTTGTGAATTAAATAACAGAAAACTAAAGTCATTACAGAGATACAATTTCTGGAAGCAGCTACCATCCCTAAGGGAGAGATGGGAATTATTCAAACTTTCAGGCTGGGATCTGGATCACTGAAGAAGGGACTGTCTTTCACAAGTTGGCTTAGCTGATTAGGCTGACTCCAGCAAGGCCCTCTGGTGCAGGGCTGAGTCTCTGGGCTCTTTGAGACCAGTGGGTAGACCAGAGCTACAGGGAGCCAACAAGAAGGAAACACGTTTAAACCAAGACCCTTCTCCCTCCTCCAGCCTTGCCATCTCTCTCTAGTGTCCCCTGTTATAGACCCTGACAAGAAACCATCTGGAAGGGTAGGAATGGGGAGCAGGTCCAAACACCACCTCACCAAGCAGCATATAGATGAGGGTTTGTGGCTTAGCAGTTACAACTGCATAATTGGAACAAAGTTCAATGTGATTTCTTTGATCAAGTTTGAAACTGAGTCTTCCTATCTAGAAAAAAGGGGAGATAATCATACCCAAAAATTAATGCAAAAATTATTCTCATGAAAATGTTTCCTGTAATGTCTTTTTGTCCTTTAAGGAAAGCTGAAATCAGAACATCAGAACACAAGTAAGAAAATATGCATGACTCCAAGACAATATGACTAAGTCAATGGGAGAAAAATAATAACAAAAATTATGAGAAACATAAAGGCAAGCCAAGCTGCAAAAGTGAGTTACTAAGCTCATTTCAACTACGAAAAGCATGCTACAGTGCACTTGAAAAGAAACACATTCGAGTGCAGTTAATAGTCCCAAAATGGTAGAGCAACACTGTATCTGAGCTGGAATAGTACCTTCCAGTTCCCAAACTACTTTCAAAACAGTAAATCCCTCTTTATGAGCTTGGATGCTAAAGATATTGTATACTCTTCAATCAAGCTTAATAATGCTCTCTCTAGAGAATATTAGTCACAGTCTGGTTGTCAAATATTTGTTGCCTTTGTGAGTGGCAGAAATTACCTCCACTTGGAAATGTTGAAAAATCCCAACCACGTATTTTTTTTCATTGAAACTGTGGCATGTTCATTATCGCATAGGATGTCTAGCACCCAAGTGGGAAGTGGTGTCATCATTATCTCTCAGAGTCTGTGTTGAGGGCAGTGATGCTTTCTGTAGACAAGGTCTGTGGTCCAATTTGGGCATTGTTTTAATGAACGAGATCGTGGCTTCTTCAGTTGTCTCAGTGACTTATTCCTTTCTTCTGGGTCAACTGGTAATCAAAAAATATACCAGTATCTCACTAAGCATAGGTTTACAGCCAACCTAGGATCGAGGCATGCCACAGGGTGAGGTCAGGGTAAACATTTGGAAGGTGGCAGCTCACATATCTGAGTTAGACAATTTCTGAGGCCCAACATGACCAAGTAAGGAGGCAACATTGATTTCATAACACCTAAGACCATATGTTCACCGTTAAAAAAACTCCAGAAGGTACAGGACTTTTCTCTTCATTTCCTGGAAAAGATTTTCTTCTGACCTACAAATGTTAAGTTCCTAAACTTTTATACATGACATCTGATGGCACAAGAGTCCCACAGTACAAGCTTTCAACAGGGAGGTTTCCTAATTTTCCCTGGGAATGTGAGACATTAAAAATACTACTATTTGTTGATCTGTGTGAAATTGCCTGAGAGTCAACTATACTTACCTATGAAAAGGCCATTTCATATGGCTCAGCAACTACGGTGACATCATGCTGCATGTTTATGGTGTCTTCTAGTTAGCACAGTCCTTTCTTATGCACCATTTCATTTGATCCCTAAAATAACCTAAGGTAGAAAGGAAACAACTTCCTTCTTATCAATGAGAAATCACTGTTTTAGAGAGATGGAGTTTCCAGGCCTGGGCCACTCACCTGTGCAAAAGCAGAGACAGTGCTCTGGCTTATACCCCAGACCTACCTGCAGAGAGAGGTAGTTGGCCTCTGCACACAGATACTTGTGTTGAGCTCAGTGGAGGCAGGGGATGAACACTGAAATGGAGGCAATGATCTGCTATTAATGACCTTATTGCCCTGGATGGGTCTCTTTTTCTACTATATACCAAAACTTTGTCAACTGAATACAAAGTCAAAACCATCTCCTTGCAGCAGGGGTGTTCACTGATAAATATTTTGAGTATTTTTTGCTCTGGGGTAGAAGTCTGTTGTTTTATCAGGATCATCTGGAACATCTGGCTCCTTACAAGTTTGAGAAAGGTGAACAACCTTAGGGGCACACTTTTTGTGTAAATTACTATTATGTAATAAGAAGGTGGGGAAAATCTTATTCTGTTAAGATTTTCACCTTCTGGCAAGCATGGCCTGTACATTTCTCTTCTCTTAAGTGTAAGTGCAATCTGTGATGAGGATAAAACAGTTACTTCCATGATTATGGTATGTTATATAACTTCTTCTTAGCAGCTGGGAGAGGGATTTTCTTGCTAGATTTAATGAAATAAGCTGACAAGTTTTGAGAAGTTTATGCTAAATTCTGCCGACAACAAGTGAGCTTGAAGGAGGACCCTGACCTCCAAGGGAGACCAGAGTCCAGGCTGAGCCTTTGATTTCAGCCAGTGACACCATGAGCACAATTGCCACTTAACCTGCACATGGATTCCTGACCCATAGAAATTCTGAGATAATAAGTCTGTGTTGTTTTAAAATCTCTAAGTTTGTGGCAATTTGTTATCCAAAAATAAAAAGCTAACATATAAGATAGTCATCAGATACACTCATGGTTTCCCAAATAGCGTCAAACCCAGTTGTCCAATCCTTCCTTGACTTTTATGGTCCTAAGTTTGAACAAGAACTATTTATGTGAACTATTTATGAACTATCTATTCTAGACTCAAAAGCATTGCTATGTCAACCCATATTTTTTAATTCACTCTTTCTAAAACAACATAATAGACCTTCTATAACTGACACATACATATATTTTCTACCTTAATTATTATGAATGATAGACAAAAATATGCATTTTTCACAATATAGTTTAATTAAATGAATGCACAAAAATGATAGCCATGTGAGGTAATGTACTTGTTATACAGTAAAACATTGCTATGTGCAATAAATACATACAACTATATCTCTAAATTTATAAATAAATAAAATTCCAGTCTAGAAATAAAACAACATTGGTAGTTTTTTTTTTAATATGATAGAACTAATTGCTGGGCTACAGTATTAGATTTTGCTAACATCTTCATCATCTTGTCTGTGGGAGCACATTAGCTCCATTTCATGGATAAATAAATTAAACCACATGGGTTCAAAACTAGTAATTGACATTGTGAAATATAAACTCCATTTTTCTGATTCCTGCATTCAAGATTCTTTTGGTTGGAGCACATCTGCAGAAGTAACATCAAACAAAAATAAGTGTAATAGAGAAAACATTTTCCAGGATAACTGTTAGCCACTAGGCAAGGACGTTTAGGATAGTCAACTATGCTTTCAGGGGAAAAGCTGTTGTCCTTTTAAATGCTTTAATGTTTCTTCAAAGTTGTTTGTTTGTTTCAGATAATACCCTATAGGGAAACTTACAAGGAACTACCAGACCCTTTCTAGGTGATCTAGCATAAACTCTGCTTATTATAATACAAAATTCTCTGTCAAAAGGCCTCCTATTGGTCCATGTTTTGAACAGGCAATCTACAACCTCTCAGCATGCTCAGAATTCTGCCTATCTCTACATTTGATGGTAAAGTTTTCCTTTATGAATGTGTATGAATTTTCCCCAATAAAAGCCCCTGGCTTTCTTTTCTTTGTTCAGAGAGGCACTGCCTTGAGAGTCATCTCTGGTATGTTCCTTACTTGCTATAAGTGGTAAATCTTTCTTCACTCTTTGATAAAGAGTCCTGGTTGTGCTCATTGACTTTGCACTTACCAAGAGTCAAAACCATGGCATTCAGTTACATGACTAAAAGAAAAATCCTAAATCTTTTGATTAGGAATGGTAATATTTGAGAGTGTGATATCTAAACCAGTTTCCTTCCTGAGGTAATTCCCCTGGCTCCACCCTCTCTACATGTTATCCAGAATATGTATATGTTCTTAACCTTGTTGATTTTTACCTGATCTACAGAGACGTTATTTCTTTGGGATTTTTAACTTTCTGTGTATCTTTTGAATAGATGTTTTAAACTGCATCTATAGTTTCTCAGTTTGTGCTCACATATTTCTTTATCGTTGACTTTGTTTTGTCAGTGAAACTCCAAGCTAGCATGTGCCCTACATCCTTATGTAGAATGCAAAGTTCATCCTGGGTCCTACAATAGCCACTCTGTCCAGGTCCACTTGTTCTCATTGAGAGGTGAAAGTTTGAGCAGTGTAAATCAGTGGGCCATGTCCATTTGTTTCATTAACTATAGAGTATAAAACAAATGGCTTTACATAGAGAATTACTTGTTAGTAAACTGTATAAACACTTAATTGGTGATTTTTTTCATAAATTAGGGATTTTACTATAATTAAATTGGTCAAAAATAAATTTTGTAGTCATTTGTAGTCAATCAGGTGGCAGTTAGCACCCATTACAAACATTTTAACAATTAAAGCATGCATATTATGAAGAAAAATATAGACCAGAAGAAAATGGTAATGTTTCTATGTTTCTCTATAACAAGAGTAGATGCCAATACAATAGACTGCATAAAGTATGCTTAATTTTTTTTTTACAATGACTTCAATTGGTTTTGGAACAATCGCTATCTATTTGAAGCATCTGTTTCAAAAACTAATAGGAATTGGTATAAAAGTTGTAAACTTTAAAAAAATTGGTTGCTAACCACTTAAGTTCATCTAAGATGTTATGGAATAATCTAACACAAATTGAATATAATATAGTTGATTATATTTATATTACATTACTCCAAATAATGTGTATAAAATGATAATATTTTATGCAAAAATTAAAAGATGAAATATCAATACCAATTTATTTCAATAGTAAGAGTATAGACTGCTTTCTTTTTCTTTAATTTCTTTTATTCATATGTGCATACAATGTTTGGGTCATTTCTCCCCCCTTCCCCCACCCCCTCCCTTTCCCCCACCCCCTCCCTCTCCCCCACTACCCCCTCACTACCAGGCAGAAACTATTTTGCCTTTATCTCTAATTTTGTTGAAGAGAGAGTATAAGCAATAATAGGAAGGACCAAGGGTTTTTGCTAGTGAGATAAGGATAGCTATACAGGGAGTTGACTCACATTGCTTTCTTGTACATGTGTGTTACCTTCTAGGTTAATTCTTCTTGAACTAACCTTTTCTCTAGTTCCTTGTTCCCTTCTCCTATTGGCCTCTGCCGCTTTAAAGTTTCTGCATTAGTTCCTTTGCATTGAGGACAACAAATGCTACCTTTTTTTGAGGGGGATGGGTTTCTTGCCTATCCTCATACTTCTCTTGTGTGCTCTCGCCTCATCATGTGATCAAAGTCCAATCCCCTTGTTGTGTTTGCCCTTGATCTAACGTCCACATATGAGGGAGAACATATGATTTTTGGTCTTCTGGGCCTGGCTAACCTTGCTCAGGATGATGTTCTCCAGTTCCATCCTTTCACCTGCAAATGATAAGATTTCATTCTTCTTCATGGCTGAGTAGTATTCCACTGTGTATAGATACCACATTTTCTTAATCCATTCATCAACAGTGGGGCATCTTGGCTGTTTCCATAACTTGGCTATTGTGAATAGTGCTGCAATAAACATGAGTGTGCAAGTGCCTTTGGGGTAACTTGTGTTGCATTCCTTTGGGTATATCCCCAAGAGTGGTATTGCTGGACCATATGGCAGATCCATGTTTAGATTTTTAAGAAGCCACCAAATATTTTTCCAGAGTGGTTGCACTAGTTTGCATTCCCACCAGCAGTGTAAGCTTTTTAGTTATATGAAGTACCATTTATCTATGCTATCTCTTAGTTGCTGAGCTGCTGGGGTTCCATTGAGAAAGTCCTTGCCTATACCTATTACTTCCAAAGTATTTCCTACTCTTTCCTGTACCAACTTTAGAGTTTGGGGTCTGATATTAAGGTCCTTGATCCATTTTGAGTTAATACTGGTATAGGGTGATAAACGTGGATCTAGTTTCGGTTGTTTGCAGACTGCTAACCAGTTTTTCCAGAAGTTTTTGTTGAAGAGGTTGTCTTTTCTCCATCGTATATTTTTAGCGCCTTTGTCAGAGACAAGTTGGTTATAGTTGTGTGGCTTTATATCCAGTCCTCTGTTCTGTTCCACTGGTCTTCATGTCTGTTTTTGTGCCAGTATCATGCTGTTTTTATTGCTATTGCTTTGTAATATAGTTTGAAGTCGGGTATTGTGATACCTCCAGCATTGTTCTTTTGCTGAGTATTGCCTTGGCTATTCGTGGTCTCTTGTGTTTCCAAATAAATTTAACAGTAGAGTTTTCAATTGCTCTGATGAATGTCATTGGGATTTTGATGGGAATTGCATTAAACTTATAGATTGCTTTTGGGATTATAGCTATTTTTACTATGTTGATTCTACCAATCCATGAACGTGGGAGATCTTTCCACTTTCTATAGTCTTCCTCAATCTCTTTCTTCAGAAGTTTATAGTTTTCCTTGTAGGGCTCATTCACATCCTTTGTTAAATTTACTCCTAGGTATTTGATTTTTTTTGAGGCTATTGTAAATGGAATTGTTTTCATATATTCTTTCTCAGTTTGTTCATTATTAGTGTATAGAAATGGTAATGATTTTTCTACGTTAATTTTATATCCTGCTATCTTGCTATAGCTGTTGATGGTGTCTAGAAGCTTTTGAGTAGTTTTTTGGGTCTTTAAGGCATAGGATCATGTTATCTGCAAATAGGGATATTTTGACAGTTTCTTTACCTATTTGTATTCCTTTTATTCCTACTTATTGCCTAATTGCTCTGGCTAAGAATTCCAGTACTATGTTGAATAGGAGTGGAGGCAGTGGGTATCTTTGTCTCGTACCTGATTTTAGAGGGAATGGTTTCAGTTTTTCACCATTAAGTATAATGCTGGCTATAGATTTGTCATATATAGCTCTTATATTGTTGAGGTACTTTCCTTCTATTCCTAGTTTTCTTAGATCTTTTATCATGAAATGGTGTTGGATCTTGTCAAAGGCTTTTTCTGAATCTATTGAGATAATCAAGTTGTTTTTGTCTTTGCTTCTATTAATGTGGCTTATTATGTTTATTGATTTTTGTGTGTTGAATCACCCCTGCATTCCTGGGATGAAGCCTACTTGGTCGTGGTGAATGATCTTTTTGATGTGTTGTGGAATTCGGTTCGCCATTATTTTATTGAGGATTTTTGCACCAATGTTTATTAAGGAGATTGGTCTATAGTTCTCCTTTTTGGAGGTGTCTTTGCCTGGTTTTGGGATAAGTGTAATACTGGCTTCATAAAATGTGTTAGGTAGTTTTCCTTCCTTTTCTATTCATGGAACAGTTTAAGGAGGGTTGGTGTCAGTTCTTATTTAAAGGTCTGAGAGAATTCAGCAGAGAATTGATCAGGTCCTGGACTTTTCTTTTTTGGGAGACTCTTGATTGCTGCTTCAATTTCATTTTGTGTTGTAGATCTATTCTGGTGATTAATGTCCTCTTGGTTCAGTTTTGGATGATCATAAGTATCTAGAGATCTGTCCATTCTTTAAGATTTTCAAATTTATTTGATTATTGGTTCTCAAAGTAGTTTCTGATGATTTCCTGGACTTCCATGGTGTTTGTTGTTGTCTCACTTTTTGAATTCCTGATTTTACTGATTTGGGTTTTTTTCTCTCCTCATTTTAGTCAGGTTTGCCAGGGGTCTATTGATCTTGTTTACTTTTTTCAAAGAACCAACTTTTTGTTTCATTAATTCTTTGTATGGTTTTTTTGGTTTCTATTTCACTGGTTTCAGCTCTTATTTTTTTATTTCTCTCCATCTATCTGTTTTGGAATTTGCTTGTTCTTACTTTTCTAGGAGTTTGAGATGTTTCATTAGGTCATTGATTTGAGATCTTTTGGTCTTTTTAGTATTTGCACTCATGGCTACAAACTTTCCTCTCAGGACTGCCTTTGCTGTGGCCTATAGGTTCTGGTAGGTTGTGCTTTCATTTTCATTGACTTCCAGGAGCCTTTTGATTTCCTATTTTATTTCTTCAATGATCCACTGTTCATTAAGCAATGAGTTGTTCAGTTTCCAGCTGTTTGCATGTTTTTTCCTTTATTTTTGTTGTTGAGTTCTAGTTTTATTGCATTGTGGTCAGATAGAATGCATGGTATAATTTCTATTTTCTTATATTTGCTGAGGCTTGCTTTGTGCCCTAGGATATGCTCTATTTTGGAGAAGATTCTGTGGGCTGCTGAGAAAAATGTATATTGTGTAGAAGTTGGATGAAATGTTCTGTAGACATCAACTAGGTCTATTTGATCTATGGTATGTTTTAGATCTAGGATTTCTTTATTGATTTTTTGTTTAGATGACCTATCTATTGATGATAGAGGGGTGTTAAAGTCTCCTACTACCACTGTGTTGGAGCTAATATATGCTTTTAGGTCTTTCAGTGTATGTTTGATGAAATTGGGTGCATTGACATTGGGTGCATATAGTCTGATAATTGTTATTTCCTTTTGGTCTATTTTACCTTTTATTAGTATGGAATGTCCTTTATCTTGTTTGATCAATGTAGGTTTGAAGTCTACTTTGTCTGAGATAAGTTTTGCTACTCCTGCCTGTTTTTGGGGGTTATTGGCTTGGTAAATCTTCTTTCATCCTAAGCCTATGCTTATTTCTATCAATGAGATTGTCTCCTGTAAGCAACAAATTGTTGGATCTTCCTTTTTAATCCATTTCGTCAAACGGTGCCTTTTGAAGGGGGAATTCAGTCCATTAACATTGTGTCAGTACTGATAGGTATGTGGTGATTGCTGTCATTTAGTTGTCTTAGTTGTTTGAGGGTTTGGTTGTGTGTAGCTAAATCAATGTTACTCTCTACTTTCTTCCTTTTTCTTTTCCTGTAGTTTGATACTGCCTGCCCTTTCATGGTTATGTTGAGTTTCACTTTCTGTGTGCAGAATCCCTTGAAGAATCTTTTGCAGTGGTGGCTTTGTGAGCATATATTGTTTTAGTTTCTGCTTATCATGGAAGACTTTTATTGCTCCATCTATTTTGAATGATAGTTTTGCTGGGTAGAGTATCCTGGGGTTGAAGTTATTTTCATTGAGTGCCCGGAAGACCTCACCCCAAGCTCTTCTTGCTTTTAATGTTTCTGTTGAGAAGTCTGCTATGATTTTGACGGGTTTACCTTTGTATGTTATTTGTTTTTTTTTCTCATACAGCCTTCAATATTCTTTCTCTAGTCTCTGTACTTGTTGTTTTTATGATAATATGTCATGGGGTAGTTCTAATTTGTTCGGGACTGTTTGGTGTTCTGGAGGCTTTCTGTACCTGTATGGGCATAGTTTTCTCTAGATTTGGGAAGTTTCCTGTTATTATTTTGTTGAATATATTATGCATTCCTTTTTCTTGCACCTCTTCTCCTTCTTCAATGCCCATGATTCTCAGGTTTGGTCTTTTGATGGAGTCAGTAAATTCTTGTATTTTGTTTTCACGGGTCTTGAGTTGTTTAACTAATAGTTCTTTGGTATATCCTTTAATTGCCATTTCATCTCCAAGTTCTGAGTTCTGTCTTCTGCTTGTTTTAGTCTGCTGGATTGGCCTTCCATTTTGTTTTGCAGTTCTGTTTAGTTCTTTTTTCTGAGGTTTTCCATATCCTGAGTCACTTCCTCTTTAATATTGTCTATTTTTGTCCTGAGTTCATTTATCTCTTTCTTTATCATGTTCTTTGTTTCACTTTGATGTTCATACTGTGCTTCTATAGTTTCTTTTATTTGTTCTTGTGCTTTCTCAAATTCTCTATTTTTGTTGTCTTAGAATTTCTTGAGTGTCTCCTGCACATTTTGGTTGACCATATCCAGTATCATCTCTATAAAATTCTCATTGAGTACCTGTAGTATGTCTTCTTTTAGATTATTTTTGTGGGATTCATTGGGTTCTTTGGCATAGTTTATCTTCATTTTGTTGGAGTCTTGATCTGAGTATCTGTTTTCTTCATTTCCCTCTGGCTCCTGTACTAATTTATTGTTGGGGGAAAATTGGTTTCCCTCTTTTTGCCTTCTTCCCATCATTGCCCTTGCTACTGTTACTGTCCCTGTACTGTGTGTAATTCAGTATTGTCTAGCTTATAATAATAATGATGATGATATCTAGAATGGAAGGGTGAGAGGAAAGGGAATTCAAAGAGGATAAAAAAAATGGAAAAAAAACAAACAAAACAAAACAAAAAACAGAGCTGAAGATATAAACAGGGAGAGATAGTGTACTACTCAACAGTGAGCTAAACAGGTATTAGAAGGATAGAGGATTAAGAAAATAATAATAACAATAAAAATAATATTTCCCAAGTTCAAATGCAATAAAGTTTCAGTCCTAATAGTTTCGTGTTAGTCCTTCAGTATCCAGTTCTGGTGTTGGTGTCGAGTAGTAGTTCTGTCATTGTCACATCAAAAGGGAAAAGAAAATATCCCAAGTTCAAATGCAATACAGTTTCAGAAGGAAAAAAAAATGGAGTCTGGAGACAGCTTTGTGAATGTCTATCTGAGGCTGCAGCTCACCTGCCACCTACTGTCAGCCAGCTGCTGCTGCAGGCTTTATTTATTGCAGATCTCAGGAGTGAGCTTTACACTCAAGTAGCCCTGCAGGCTTTGTTTATTTAGAGTTCTCCTGGACCCTTGCCCCTTTTGTCTTCTCCAGTATACAGCCCTACCCACCTGTTGCAATTGCAGTCCTTTTCTATTTAGAGTTTGAGTAGGGAGGTGCCCCTCCTCCACTCTTTTGTGGAGCGAGCCAGACTTTAGCTGCTGTTGGACGCCTCCTCTCCAAGCACACTGGGGGAGGTGGTGCCACACCCGCCTTCTCAGGCTGGCCTGTTTGTTTACAGTTTGTGTGAGGGAGTGCCCCTCTCCAGTGGAGCTTTCCACAGGACAGCCTCTGTTACAAGCTTTCCCTGCTCCAAACTTGCTGGGCAGAGGTCACCACTCTTGCCTTCTCTGGCCGGCTTGTTTATTTACAGTTCTCATGTGTGAGCGTCCCTCCCCACTCTCCGGAGCTCTGGGTGCCGGGCCCTCTTTGTTATATGTCTTTTTTGTTTCAGCAGCTTGTTTATTATTCAGTTTTGGGGTTTTTAAAAAATTTTTTCCCTGGGTGGGGGTCAGTCTGTCCAGGGGGCTAGCTGATTTGTCCCAGGGAGTACTGCGTGCTGCTTATTTGCTCACTTGGTGGTCTCCCAAGCAGGGTAGGAGCTGGCGTCTGGTGGTGCAGGAGCACTCCTGGTTTCTCCATTTAATGTGGAGTGGGGATGCTGTGTGTGGGCTGGGGGTGTGGAGGTGTTGGAGTTTTGCCTCTTCCTGGTGGTTTTTCCTGTTAGGTGTATCTACAGCATCTCTGCAAGAGTTTACTTTAGGAAGCACCCTTTCTGCTTCCTCCCTCTAGTTGCCATCTTGAAATCCGGTCTATAGACTGCTTTTCTGATTTTCTACTTTTTCAAGTTATTCCACAAGGAAAACATTTTACACCAATAAAATATAATGAAAAGATAATATTCTAAAATTCAGAAGTTGCTGTAAATGAATAAAAAAGTCTCTACCTTTGGATCTGTTCATGGTAAAAAGTTCCTGATTAGTTTGTCTATGATTTTTCATTTTAATTTTTTCTGCATTGCCTTTAATCTTACATCTTTTTAATCTGTCTTTTTTTTTTTAATGATATCCTGGTATCTTCTTTCAAGTACTGGCTTGCCTTTTTCTTTTTAATTTTGCCTTTTCTTTTCTTTTTATTTTGAAATGTGTACATTCTTCCTATTAACAAGTCCACATTTTTAAACTTTACATTGACTACTTATCACAATTCCCTACTCTTAACCACCTTCTTGACATAATCTCCTTTGGTTTCCATATCTCAATATTCTCCAGATTTTCTTCCTTTCTCACCATTTCTTTCTCTTCTTTTCCGGTACGTCTTGTGTTTTTTTTCTTTTTTGTTCATTTGATACTTTCCTCCAAACACTGACCTAAGATCATTTTTCCTTTCCCATAATATGCTCCGAACTATTCTCAAATCTTTACTACCTAAATGTTGCTAAACTATATGTTTTCACCTACTACACTTGATTTTTCTTCTTAGCTTCATTCCCACATATGTAAAAGTCCATACATTAGCCTCAGTGTGTCAAACACAGAATTCCCATTTCACTATTTAGTTCTGATCCTCTTCTATTATTCACTGCACAATCACACTCTTGCCTTTCAAACTGATTGCTCTATACAGAGACTTGGAAGTCCTATGTAACCCCTTTCTTTCCGTGGTTTTTTATGCTCAATTAATTACCAGAAACATTGATATTATGTTTTGAATATTTCTAGAATCAGTCCACTGTGGTTATCTAATTGTCTCTTTCATGGTTTAGCTCAACATCATTGTTACCTTTGTTAGAGAAAAAAATCTCTCTCACTCTCTCTTTCTCTCCTTTTAGTTTGGTTTTTGGCTTTTAAGATAGGGTTTCTTCTTTTGCCTGGGCTAGCCTCAGTCTATGATCTTCCCACTTCTACCTCCCAAGTTTGTGGAACTGCAGATGTGTGCCACCATGTTCAACTTTGTTTTTTTGAATTAATTTTTATTATGATATATTCATTATGCAGGGGGATTCACAGCCACAATTATGATTAGACTTATATTTTACATTAGTTACATTGTCCCCATCATCTCTTCCCCTTAAACACCTATCTGCCCCACTTAAAGCAATTGCAAATAGTTTCTTAGTTCTGTTTCATATAGGTATGTGAAGTCCATCTACCATATGCCATCACCTTAATCTTCTTCATTCACCCACCCCTTCCAAAAGTAACTCTCCCACACATGCTGTACCTATTTAATAGTCCTGTTTTTCATAATTAATATTTAAGTTGATGTTCAAAGGGGTGTCTAAATGTATGCCCACTCTGGGTATGCTGTACTTTGGTCCATTCAACCCCTTCTATTACTCTCCCTTATTTTTTGAGATAAGGTCTTGTGAACTTCACTGGGCTGTCTTCAAATTGCAATCTTCCAATTTCCAACTCCTGAGTTGATATGATTACAGATGTGTCATGCCACACCTGTCCCCAAGAAAAAAAAATCTCTTATCTACTCTCCCACCCCTACTCTCAATCCATAATTCACACTAGGATAAGAGTTATACTTTTTTGCAAATGCACTGGAAATAAATGGATTTCCCTGAAAACAACTCTCACTAATCCTAAAAGGCTCTTTATGTAGTCCCTGTGTAGCTTTCTAGTCTTGTTATAAACCATTCAGTTCTCTCTCTCTCTCTGTAATCTAGTCACACTTGACATTTGTCACAAATTTATGTCCCTTTCATTTTCTTTCCTAGTGTAATGTCTACTCTTCATCCAGTTCTCAGTTTATATGTTGTTTCCTCTAGATAACCTGTATTGATCCATCCCTACACTCTTTTAGGTCAGCTTTCTCTTTGTCTCTCTGTGTCTCTGTCTGTCTCTGTCTTTCTGTCTGTCTGTCTCTTTCTCTCTCTCTCTCTCTCTCTTTCCCTCTCCCTCTCAGCTTCAATAACATGTGTTAGTTCCTTTAAATCTTTAATCTTCCAATTGACTATTTGTTTAAGGAGAGCAAGGTTGCATTTACTTTGCATTCTAGTTTTTCCCCAGAACTACCACAGTGCACATTGTAGACATTCAATAAATATGTGTTGAATAAGTTACCAATGGACCCCTTTGCTCTGATGGGGCTGTGTTGGTTTCTGTGTATCAACTACTATTACCATTCTGTCAGCTCCATGTCCAAGATATGAAAGGATACAAAGAAGAGACAGAGAACAATTTACCTTACCATGCTTCCTTGTCCTGACATGCCCTGGGCCCTGCCTTTTTAAAAAGCTGGTGAGCCTTAGTCATTATGTATGAAGGATAGAGGAGTTTTTCTCACAGCCCAAGGAGATCTTGCTTTCTCTTTATTCATGAAGAGAATAGGGCTAAGTGTCTGTAATTGCTGGCTTTGGTCCTAACCAGAAGCTTGAAGAACCAGAAAACCCATGACATATTTCTTGTATTCTGTCTGAGAGTTCTCACATTGACATCAATCTGTGGTCAGTGAAGAACTACAGACTGTGTAGACTGGGGCTGGGCATAGAAAAAGAATTTAGAGCCTCATCCAAAACAAATTTCTCAATTGTTTGACAATTTTTGAGCAATAAGAAAGATGCAATCAATTTAGGATTTTTTTGTTTAGTTTTTACTTATGACTTGAAGCCTTTGGACAATATACCATGCTAATAAAAAATATAGAAGAGACCTTGCTATAATTTCTTCTGTAAGGTCTTAGGATCTAGAGTGCATACATAAAAATTACAATGATAAGGTAAACAAGACAGTTATTAATATTTGGATACATTTCTATTTATACATGCTAAGGCAAAATAACAAAACAGAATAGTTACAAAAAGGTCTATACAAAGTCCCAGAAGACTGATGTTAAATAGTTGGGATAACACCAAATAGTTTTAATTGTTCAATATTTCAAACATTTCAAGATTAAGAAATCACTTCTAAATTTCTCCAGTTGTGACCTCAGATATGATTGAAGTCTGAAGACAGACTCTATCTTATGTTGTCCAGATGATTTTGGGGTTGGCTATGGCCTGTTCAGTCAAACTGTTCATATGTTTTTCTCTGAGAGGAAAGACGAGCACTCCAAGTGATTTACAAATTAAGGAAGAAGGACTGTGAAGAATTGCAATAGACTAAGATTTTTCACCTCTTTGCAAATTAACAAGTCAGTCTGCTATGATTTCATAGATGCTGGCAGAAGACATGAGAGTCTTGGTTCAGAGAAAAGGACTTCATGACTCACAGCACAGAAAACAGCATAAACATAACATTTGTGTTGAATCTTCTCATCCTCAGATTCCTACTTGGATAAGATTGAAGATTCCTGGTGAAACCTGCAACAGAGTGGGTTTTTGTGTGTGTGTGTGTGTGTCACATTTGAGCACCCTCAAACTCAGGAAATCAGGGGATACATGCATAGTTGTTCACCTTTTGAGTCAAAAGGGAAACTATCTCTAACTTCCAAGGGTATCTGTTCTACAACTCTCCTTGAGCTATACCTGTACCATGTTCATAACACATACAGAACTGTGAGGGTGCCAAGGAGAAGCTGTTAAAGGGAAAGGACTAATACTGCATGTTGTTTTCCTTTTATCTCTCTTAGCTTAGACCAAGAAAGTAGATAAAATAATTCATATGAAACCAAATGTGTTATTACAATTTACATAAATAATTGGATATTTAGTTAGTTATTTTGTGTTCCCAAGGCATGACTTAGTCTATTATTTCCTTACTGCACAATACAAGCCCCAAAATGCTTATCTTTGTGAATATTAAGGAAGATGTCAAATAAGCATTGCTAAACTCATCTCCAGAGAAGAGATAGCAACTACTCAAGTGAATAGTCTCTAGCCACTGGGTCATTCCTATTATGCTTTGACCACACTCTCTCAGTTCTGAAGAACATCCAGTTGTAGTACAGGTATAGCACCTCACCTAGAAAATTACTACTATTTTATAAGTTGGGTCACACTGATGAAATGAAGCAATGCTATTCAGCATCACTTTATACACAGAAAGAAAAATAGCACTACCAGAAATTTTCATGTTTTTATGTGTGTCAGGACATAAACTCATGAAAAACATTTCCTTCACCTGTAAGTAGCTGATTCCTCATAAACCTGTGGCCTTCCCTGATGGGTGTAAAGACTGATAAATAAAGAGCTCTCTGACAGAAAAAGTGCCCATACCTGTGAGGTTGATGAGTATTTTGAAGCCACCATGGTTGTATTGAGAGCCCCAGAAGAATTCATTAACCTAACACAAACAGACCATTTACTCTACCTAGAGGATCATGCTAATTAAATTGCTCTGTTTACCTAACTATGTCCCAATTTTCCATGAATACATGATTGTCTTGAGTCTCATTCACTGTTTCTTTGTTGAAGGCTGAGATGATTACAAATTCACACTCTCTAAGCTATACTTTAGCCATCACTCTCAGGATTCCTTGGACTTCCTCTACACTAATTTTTAAAAAACTTATTGCAGTAGTGTTTTACTCGGTAAGATTAGCCCATAAGGAGGAGTTTTAATAATTGCATAGGTCTTTTATTTTAAATTTCAATATGCTTTTTGAAAGTATGGTGTTTTCTACCTCAGCATTTCATTCCAAAAGCTGCAAGTTTCTCATGGGTGTGGTGTGTCGAATGAGTCATGTGACTTTGACTTGTTTACATGCAAAATATCCATGATGATCATTATTTATTATACATATATACAATTGACTATAAATATCTTTAATCAATATCAATGCTTGAGCATTAATCATCTTATTTCTTCTTGCTAAAATTCAAGAATGTCATTCTTACCTGACAAAGGTTCTTTGCTTGGTCAAACTTTTGTCAGTGTTTTTAATCTTGTAAGCTCATCTTGTACTTTATTGTAAAATCTAGTTTTAGCAAGAACCCCTCATTTTGATTATTAGATCATTCTTAGTTTCTGAATGGATTTTTCAGCCTCCAACATCCCCCAGTGATGTCTGACCCTTATGGCCTATCTTCAGTGAAGTCAACATGGGTTGAGTTGGCCAGAATCCCCCTCACTCCTGAGGTTTCCTTTTAGCAATTTTCTATCCTTTGACCCTTTGATGTTCCTTGGATATCAATTTACATTTGTCTAGGCTGTACTTGGAATTAAGTTAAATCTCTCTCCCCAACCAAAATGCCGCAGTGGTTCCTATATTTATTGTGATGATCCTGAATAAAGTCTTCCTCATAGCACTTTGAACAACTTTTCAAATAACTTTTTATTAATAATAAAATTATAAGACTTTACATTTTAAAATTTAATATTACATGTTATGTAATAAAATATATAAAATTATAATATAACATATTCATTTATAACAACTTTTATCAAATAACTTTTCAATAACTATTCAAGTATCATTGAATAACCTTTCTCTGATATACCAAGTACTAATTTCTACACCAGTGCTATGGATTCCATCCTAAGGACTCTAAAATTGTAAGCAAGCCTTATCTCTTATTTAATGTCTCATTCTGTATTTCTATTTATATCTTTTTTTTTCTCAACTGTAGCTTTCTCCTTTGCTTTTAACTGTGTTCATGTCTCTTCTATAAAACAGCAGTAACAAATACTTCCCAAATATCTCATCTCCTTCTATTAACTTCTTCATTTTCTCTACTTCTTGGCTAAACTTTCCAAAAGAACTGTCTTTGTCATTGTTTTTATTTCCTCACTTTATTACAATAGAGGTTCATCTACTTTATGCAGTTTTCATGAAGGTTGACAATGGTGCTCAGATCATAGAATCTAAAATACATTTCTGGTTTTTTTATTCAAGTTCTCCCAGTAGCATTCAAAATTTTTTACTATTTTTCAAAACTTTTCTTCCCTTGGCATTTAGACTTACTCTCTAAGATTTTCTTCCTACTTTTTTGCTGTTCACTTTCTGTTAATGTCCTCTACTTTGATATGAACGCTGTTTCCAGGAATTCTCTTATTATTATACATACGTTCTCCTCTATTGATTTCCAGCATTTCTGTGGCGTGAATTCCAATGAATTTACAGATAACTTACAAATATACAGCTCCAGCCCCAAATACTTCTGATTTCCATACCATATATACAACTTCCTTCTTGACATTTCCTTTGGAAATGTGAAACCATATAAAAGTAAAATTGTCCAATTAGAACTCATTTACATTCCTTTATCCCTCCCCTGACAATCCTCTAAAAACATCACCCAGTCTATCTGCCTAAGAAATCTTGAGTGATCATTGATAATTTATTTTCCCAAATCTATTATCAAGTTCCATTGACTTTTTTCCCTTTGGTAGTTCTGACTTGTATTTCACCACCCTGGGTCACATCCTCAGTGTGTTTCTCAAAGAGTACTATAGCAGGCTTCCCAGGGAATCTATCTACATCCACTCTGGCTCCCTTCCAATGTATCATGAAAAGAAGGGCTTTCAATAGGTGGGACTATTCAAAAAATTATCCATGTCATTGTGTTAGCTTCTATAGTCCTTAATACAAAGGAAACTACTCAACATGGTTATTCAGATGCTGTCCAGAAGTTTCTCTGTACCCTTCCTTTTCCTTTGTTTTCTGGTGTTGCTAGTTCTTCTTTCAGTCCCCCACATCCCATGTGCTCTTTCCTGGCACAGTGTTGTGCTTGTCTTGGTCTCTCTGCTGGCATAGTCTTCTTTTGCATTTTTGCCTAGTAAATTCTAGCTGATCTTTTAGCTCTCAGATCAAGTGACATTTTCTCAAGGAACTTTTAGTTTTTGGTAGGTCATTTTTCCTTTTCTGTGTTCTTAATCAATGTACCTTTCTGTAGTTCTTGTCACTGGAGCAATTTAACATGTTTACATGATTATTTAATGAATGTCTTTCTTCTACACCAAAATACAATCTACACAAAATTAGAGATGAGTCTATTTTTGCTTGCCAGGGATTATCAAAATGAAAGCCATATGTGAGACATGTAATAAATAATTGATGGCCTAAGAAATGGAAAAACAAGAAACAACAGTTATAGAATTAAACACATGTAGACTAGAAAGTGGTCAAAGAATTATGAAAGCAAGCAAGAAAGAACAATGAGAAAGAAGAGAAAAACACCACCCATGATTGCTAAAAACAACAACAAAACTTATTTATGAAATATTTGGTTTATGCTAAGCACCATATTAGATCTTTATAGGAATTACTCTTAGAGAAAATCCAAAGAATGCAGTATTTTAGCTTCTAGTCTATAAGTGAGACAACAAAGGCGTAGAAAAGCTCAAGATTATAATATATTTAGGTGCTGTGATTTAAACCCAGGGCTGTCTCTAATGAAAAGAGATACTTTAGAATTTTCAAACCCAAGATTATAATTTTGAATTAAACATTTTAGATGACATAGACTGTCTGAGAACTTTTGAGGGGCAGTTCATGTGGTTCCAATCATGTGTATAAATAACACAGCCTCTTTAATTAGATCAAATGAAAATTTTGGCTAAAATAAATTATTAGAATGACTAATAAATGACTAATTTTTATAAAGTAATGATTTGATTAAAAATAATAGTTCATGCTAAATACTGACAATGACTTTATTTTTTGAATGGCAAACGGATACAAATGGATACTAACCTCTGACTTAGATTTCTAGTGAGAAAAAGCAATTTATATTCTCAAACTAATCTTTGGTTAAGAATATTTTTAAAGTGCTGTACTTTAAGAATGATAAATGAGAGTAATAGACGTGATATAAATAATGGGCCACAAAAACATGAAATGTTAGTGCTTATCATAGGGAAGGTGGCTAATGCACTTCATGCTCTGCTTTACACTGGAGATTCACATGCATCAAATGACATAAGCTTCATAACATCAAGCAATACTAGTACTGTTCTCTTTTACCTTAAAAAAGAAGACATCGAGTCTCTAAATGGCTTAGCATTTTATACAAGGTCAGGCAACTAGTGTATATGGAGTCTAGTGCTCTTCTGAGTATGAGCAATAGATTTCATTTCACATACTTTCCATCAGCACCAATGATGGGCAATGAGAAAAGAAGGAAGATGTACCACTGAAACAGCCAAGGTCATAATGGTTTGAAGATGTTTGAGAAAAAAATAATTTCATTAAACTCTCAGTTTAAACATGACTACTAACTTGCATTTGCTATCCTAGACTTCATAACGTGCTTTGCATGCAAAGATCATTTTACTATCACAATCGCCCATTATAATGGGGAATGTTTTCCAGTTCGCAGCTGTAGAAACCAAAATGGAAGCATGTTAACTGACCTGCCCAGCATTATTCTGTAAGTGATGAAGTAAGAACATGAACAAACTTTTCCTTAGAACACTGTGGTCTAACTGGGTGCTGGTGGCTCTCGCTTGTAATCCTAGCTACTCAGGAGACAGAGATCAGGAGGATCACTGTTCAAAGCCAGCCCAGGATAAATAATTCATGAGACCCTGTGTGGAGTGGCTCAAGTGATAGAGCACCTGCCTAGCAAGCATGATTTTCTGAGTTCAAACCCCAATACTGCCAAAAAAAAAAAAAAAAAACCCACTGTGGCTTATGGGAGCCTAGTTGGAGACACATTTTAGGAGAAAGAAAGTTTGAGTATTCCTAAAAGTTAAGAGGAAGAAAGCTAATTGCTAGTTGAATAAAGAAAGGAAGGAATTAATACTTCAACAAGATTTTATTTTCAAGAACTACATACTATGCGACAACTTTAGGATTCAAAGAACAAATAAAAATAAACTTCATTTTTATCATAATCATTGTTATTGTACTCTAATTTTACTCAACTCACAATTCTGTTATTGGTAACTTATTTTAAGCAGACATTAATGGTCTGAGTAGGGCACATATAAAAGAAAACCAAGGTAAATCTTTCCTGACAACATCACTATTGTTATCAAGAAACTGCTGAAAGTCTAATACCCATGATGAGAACACATTGTTTCTAGAAAACACATAGTGTCTTAATTAACAAACTGAGTAAAAATTTAAATTTTCAACCCAAGTCAAATAAGTGAATGTTTTTCTCACTTATGGCAAGCACATGTCTCTGATATCTGTGAACTTCTTTTTTTATTCTTACATAAATTAATTCCTAAAAGCTTTTATTAGGGTTGGGAAAGATTACTAGTTGTCTTGGTAATTTAGGAGAACATCTGATTTCTCAATTTGGGGAAATAATTTGGAAATTTCTGTTGCTAAAGTACTAATAGTATGTCTATTTCCATCCCTAGTCAATGGAAAATATTTTTTTTCTTTGGACAAAACCTGTAGTAGTTTCCTGAGTTTCTCAACTCAGGAAATTAATTGGCACATAACAGTTGAGATTGAGAGAAGAGGAAGAGATGAACATAGAAACATGAAATTTCAAAAGCTTCTACTCTGAATAAACTCATTTGATGACATTAAAATAAACAAGGCTCAGTGAACCCTAACATATGATCATCATGACAACTGGCATCACCATAAAGATTGTGTCTTATAAGTTACTTTAAAATATGTTAGATAGGATATGGGAAAAATAAAACCTCTAAGTTACATACTGTTCAATGATACTCCTTTTACTACTTAATCTTAGCATGACTACCATACTATCTACTTGAATGAATATACTCTATCTCATTCAAGTTTCTCAGAAAAAGATAAAACCTATCAGTTTCTCTGATGAAATCATATCCTTTGAATGGGACATGAAAATCTACTATCCCAAAAATAGAGAAAGCTTTGAAAAGGTATCATATTAGGTGATAAAGGAAAGGCACTCTCACCAACTTTAGCATTCTCTTAAAGGCAAATCTCAAACTCGTCATGTGTGCAAAACTCATCTCCTGTCTTCCTTCTCCTTATTACACACGGTTATCTGTATGCTAATAAAACTTGTAGCAAATAGGCCAAAGCTGATAAGGTGGCACTAGATGAGAAGAGACTGAGGAATTTCTATCAAAATGGCTTTTTTTCTGGAACAAAGAATAATCAGGAGCAAATAGAAGTCAGATAGACATTCTGACTTCCTGCGGACCAGAAATTCAAAATCAAAGTCCTATCATCTCCCCAAGTCCTTTTTAAACTGTGGCTTCATTACCTACAAATTTTCCTCTCTCTAGCCATTAGTGCTGGCTCTATAGGACTTATTTGTCTTTGGAGTGGAGGATAATGCAATGGTTGAGAGCCCAGGATTCATAAATAGAGAGAAGAGGATTAGTATCCTGGCAGGTGTTCTCAGGCAATTGACTTATACAATTGCCTTGGGCAATTCATTTGTATTCTCACCCTCAGAGAAATAATACCTGGTTCTCAGGATTATTGAGTATATTAAATGACATAAAATACAGAACCCATCAAACCTTACAGAAACTCATCAAAGCTAGAGTTGCTAGCTCTGGTGAGTTTAAAAAAATGTAACTATTGATGATGATTATGGTTATTATGAGATGGTAGGAGGAGGAAGAAAAGGAAAAGAAACCAGAAAGCAAGCAGGACAGGATCATGGTTGCTGTTCTGCCTTATTGACATGTTCCCTAAACTGTGTTCTTATAATCACAAAATTCCATTCTTCTTTGGACTCATAGCCCAGGCAGGTTGCACATGAACCCATAAATGCTGTCTTTTCCACCCTCCCTCCTTAGCTAAGAGTACTTAGCTCTTCCTCATGCCTAATCACCCCTTCCCTAATCAGATAACTTTTGCCCTTCTGCCGTCCAAAGCTCATCTTTATCACTCCCATTTTAAGAGATTGGCAATAGTCAGTTACTCCAATCTCTCTTCCCATCATTTCCCTTAGTGCTCTGTATTCAGCAGCCTGCCTCACAAAAAGTAATGTGACAAAGCGATGCTGTTTCAATGTTGTCTACTAGAAATGCTAATATTTTCCTAACTCACGTGCACTTACTTTTAAAATGGCTGTATGACGTAGGGTTAACCAGAGCCACAAAACAAGAAGGAGATAAAATCGTCCCTCATATCCATGAGGAACTGGTTCCAGGATACAGCACAAATACCAAAATCTGAGGATGCTTGAATCTTTTTTGAATATGTGATTAAAAACTCATGGAGATGAAGGACCAACTGTATGTATGAAGAGATTTGTTTGTTGTTTTTTGTACCTAGAAAGTATTGCATCTCTTTATTAAGACTGATTCCTAAGCTCCTTATTCATTCTCTGCAGCATACAAATCTTTTATATTTAAGGATTTCTTTCAGTAAATGTTACCATTTTTTAAATTTTTATTTTTAAGCCATTATTGCTAGAGATTACTTATCATTAATATTATTTTTGGCAGTCCTTTTCTATAAACATGGTTTTGTTTCATGTAGTTCAAAATCTAAAATAACTTAATGCCATATAGTAAAAAAGTCCTCTCTAACTCCTGACCCTAACTACACAGATCTTTCCCAGAAGCAACCAGTGCAATAAATTTCCTACAAATTCTCCCAAATCTATTTTACATAGATGTAAGTACACTGTATGCATATTTAAATGTACAACATGTTACCATATCATAAACGACATGACTAGTCACAGTAATAAAAGTTGGAAGAAGGGCCTAACATAGAATCTGAATGTTTATGCTGACTAAATTTCCCAAACACTCTGTAAAAAGAAAATTATTTAATAGAAAATTCTAAAGTCATGGTTGCCATTTCCATTTGGTATATTTTGGTACAATAATTCCATGTGCTTAGATAAAGAAAATCAGAAGTGGGGAGTGGTGGTGCATGCCTATAATCCCAGCACCTGGGAGGTGAAGGGAGGCTAGCTCAAGGCTAACCTAGGCTACTTAGCAAGTTCCAGGCCAGCCTGAGCTACATAGTGAGACTCTGTGTCAAAAAAAATCATAAAAACAAAAAAGAAAATCAGGCTCTTTAAAAAAACAGCAGTTTTTTTTTTTTTAAAGTGGGTAAAGCACATCATCTTGGCTAATGCTGAGCTACAAACAAAGAAGCAAACTGTTCCTGCTGGGCTCCATCAGGAGGAGGCATCAGGAGCCTAGGCATGAACACATGGTCATGGTCTCTGTGGTCTCTGACATGGTAGGGTAAGGAGGTGGCTTAGATGATTGTGGCAACTGGCAAAGCAAGTTTGACATCTGCAGGGCAGGCTATGGGGAAGAATAGGCAGGAACTCTTGGATATGAGCTAAGTGGTTGCCTTAGAGAGAGTCCAACCTCCCATGTTCCTGTTTTCCAGTACTTCCTCAGTACTGTTCTTAAGAGCATTCAATATTTGAATCAGGTCCACCCAAATTATCAAGGATATTTCCTTACTTAGAACTAATTGAGGTTGGACTGTCATCACCTCTGCAAAATCACTCCCCAGCATTTCTAAATTAGCATGAATGAATAACTAGGTGGTACAGCCTAATGAAGTAGACTCATAAAACTGACCATCACAGTCCACCCTTTGATATCCACACCCAAATCCATAAACAATACTTAATCTCAAATAAAGACAATAGGAAAGTCATACTTTTGTCTAATATGATACAACTAATCCCACGTATAACCAAAAACATGCTAACCTCTTCCCCAGGGGAGGACAGAAAGTTCTTAAGTGATATTCACTCCTCTCCTTTGATTTCCTATAGCTTAAATACTGAGATAAAAGGGTAACTATTAATAATACCTCTGATAATAGACAATAGGGGATAAAAGAGGGAAGAAAACAAAAACATTAGGAAACACCTATTCAAGCATATTAATTATTTTAGAAAAGAACATCTAATTTTGCAACTAGTTCTATGGTCACAACTTGTATTTATAACCACCATCTTCCACTACCACATTCACATTGCCCCCACAGGACACACCAGCAGGTTATGTTTTTTTTTTTTTAATCATAGAATGACTCAAGGATTCATTTTTGAAAGGCAGTTAGAAGCCCTCCAAAATCAGTCACTCTAACCAATACCATAACCATGTATTTTAGCCTGTTGGTCCAAAGGCATACAGATTTCAAAGAAATCAGTGGCAGTCTTAATTTCTAGTTCAACGGAAATATTGCTATGTTTCCCAGTGGGAGACATACCGTCAGTGCCTAAGATCACAGGGATGGGAGGCAAATATTTTGCTTGTGGATCCTTAGTGGTAACAGTGAGCGGTGTTGTTCTGAATCCTACCTTTTGATTTCTAAACACAGGGATCCCAACTATAGGAGAAACAGCACAATATTAAGTGCTGATTCAGAGCACATAAAGACACCTGGCGAATACTGCCCCAGTTCTGCTAGGTGCTATAATCGAGTCTTCAAAAGGCCGTTCCACTATTCTATCAAGCTGCAAAGGGTGGACTGTGATGGTCAGTTTAATGTGTCCACTTCACTAGGCTATAATCCCTAAGATTATAATTGAACAGGGAACTTTACAAGATTAGTAAGTTTTATGAGCAGAGGCTCATTGGCTTCCTTCATTTGCTGTGAAGTGAGTTTCTTATGCAGAAACTACTATATGAAACACAGTGATAGTGGAGAAAGCATTCAGTAAGTCCAACATGGGTAGTTTTGGCAGATACACTGTTTGCAGGTTAGGGAAATTTGTATCCAAGATAAATGTCTACTCCAGTAACAACAAACTGTTATCCCCTCCATGATGGAAATGGTTCAGTGGGATAAGATGACATCAGTTTGGCTGGCAACCCAAGCGAATTGTGCCAGACTGGGGACTTAGAGTAAGTCTCTCATGTTGGCAGATTGGGCACTCAGCAGTGGCTGCACCCAGTTTGGCCTTACTCTTGTGATTTTTCCTTTAAGGCAAATAGTCAGGGGCACTGCCTAAATTGCTGCCCACTGGGAGGAGCTCCTTAAGGACTGTCCTTAAGAACAGTCCAGGATGAAGCTATCGTGCTGAAAATGTCCAAGTTTGGCCAGTGCTTGCACTCATCATGCAGAACCATCTGTAACTGACATTCTTTTTCTTGGTCAATTGTTTATAGAAAACAATCGGTGAGATCTTAAATGCAGACTGGCAGAGAGAATGTAGTGTAGCAGGAAGAGAGGTCATGGGCCTTTGGAATTCTTCATTCTGTTTTACCTGTGCCTTCTGGACAATAGCTGAAATATTTAGAGGACCCTGGAATGTGAAAGTTCTCAAATTCTACTGAGATGAGCTGGCTAAACAGAAATTGCAGGGATGAGCCTCAGTATGAAGTTATAAGAAATGGCACTGGAGGAGCAATTGTGAGTGAAAATAACCCTGCTTTTCATAGTTCATCTCATCTTCTTAGATGTGGCTTTCTTTGAAAATTATCTCAAGGTCACCCAAGGTCATATCCTAGTCCCATCTCCTAGGACAAACAGAAGATTTTTATAGCATGATAGGAAATGTTTTTAGTTTAGAGTTGAAAATATCTCTTTAGCCTTTAGTTTTTCTAAATCTTTTCAACATATGCCAAACCACTATTGTGGTTTAGAACTTGACTCCATACTTTATTAATAAGCAGGCAATGAAAAGGAAGTGTGAGTATAATTTGAAGCTTTCTTTTAATTTTTGTTTGTGAAAATGTATGCCTTGGATAATTAGTAACATGTTCCATTCATGCATTTAATGCCTGGTGTTTTCCAGGGTGACCCAGGGACCCTTCATTTCCATTCTTATAGCGCAAAGTAGGCAGAAGTAACCAAGGATGTATAAATACAAATTTGCCTAAGACCTAGGTTTTTATGTCCCTTCCATTACATATTTAAAATTCTCTTTTATCTGAAGACTATTAAATAAAACACATTTGTTTTGTTTCTTTGACAGTGATAATAGTTATTCATACAGACTCCTTAACTCTCCTTAACTTAAAGTGAAATAATATTGTCATTCATGTGATAGAGAAACACTCAGAACACAACCTATATTAAATAGTGTGCATTATTTAACCAGAAATTCTTGGAATTAAGTGGTCTAAAATTCATCAAGCAAATTTTATAAACAGCATGTAACTGAGGCCTCTAGTTTAATAGTAAACATTAAAACCATAAGTAGAAGAGTCAGCTACTTAGTTTTAGGATATATCTATATTCTTCCACTGTTTAGGTTGAAACATTTCACTGAAGGTACATTTAAATCTCTAATCCGGGAAATATGATGATGTAAATACAAATTAAAATTTCACAAATACATCTTAATTTATCCTTTGGAATAGATTTTATTTTCAGAATTTAAAAATATCTAAACCAAAATGCTGGTTACTAAGATTTCTGTTATTTTTTTAATGAAAAACATGGTGTTTTTGCTAGTTTGAGCTACCCAGGGGCTTCCCTTGTGCTGTTTCCATGCATTTATGCTCCAATTGACTCTCCTCTTCCAGTCTTCTTCACTCCTTGCTAGTCCACTTCCCCTGGTGGTCCCAGCCAGTTTAAAATTTCTATGTTCATTCATGTACAGTGAGCACATCAACTTCATTCAAGTTTTTTTGTTTCCTTTTATTGCCCCATCCCTCTCTTGCACAGCCTCTCCTTAGTGTGACCCATGTCCGATAATAAATGCTGATTTGTTTTAGGTCTACAGTCTGTCTATGAGGAAGAACATGCAGCTTTTGGCTTTCTGAGCCTGGCTAACTTTGCTTAAGGTGATGTTCTCCCGTTACATACCTTTACCTGTGAATGACAAAATTTCATTCTTTGTGGCTGAGTAAAATTCCATTGTATATAAATACCACATTTTCTTAATCCATTTTTCAGTAGTGGGGCATTGTGGCTGTTTCCACAGCTTAGCTATTGTGAACTGTGCTGCAATAAACATGGGTGTGCAGGTGCCTTTGTTGTAACCTGAGTCACATTCCTTCAGGTTTATCCCTAGGAGTAGTACTGCTGGATCATATGGCAGATCTATTTCTAGTTTTTTAAGAAGACTCCATACTGTTTTCCATAGTGGTTGTATAGCTTACATTCCTACCAGCAGTGTATGAGGGTTCCTTTCTCCCTGCGTCCTCTCCGACATTTGTTGTTGGTGGTGTTATTGATGGTAACTATTCTAACAAGAGTGAGGTGGAATCTTAGTGTGTGGTTTTGATTTGCATTTCCTTTATGGCCAGGAATGGTGAGCATTTTTCATGTGTATTTTAACCATTTGGATTTCTTCCTTTCAAAAAGTTCAAGTTGCCCAATTGTTTATTTGGGGGGAGTTTAGATTTTAGAGTTCCATGTATATTTTGGTTATCAGTCCCTTGTTTGTTATATAGCTAGCAAAGATTTTCTCCCATTCTGTGGGTGGCCTCCTCAATTTGGAAACAATTTCTTTTGTTGCAGAAGTTATTTAATGTCATCTAGTTCCATTTGTCAATCCTCTCTCTTACATGCCGAGCCGCTTGTGTTTTACTGAGGAAGTCCTTGCTTATGGCTATTGCTTCCAGGGTATTCCCTGCTTTTTTCCATATTAGTGTCAAGGTTTCAGATCCTGGACTTTTCTTTTTTGGGAGGCTCTTGATTGCTGCTTTAATTTCATTATGTGTTATAGATCTGTTTACGTGATTAATAGTCTTTTGGTTCAGTTTTGGATGGTTGTATGTATCTAGAAATCTGTCCATTTCTTCAAGATTTTCCAATTTATCTGAATATAGGTTCTCAAAGTAGTCCCTGATGATTCCCTGGATTGCCTTAGTGTTGGTTTCTTTCCTTTTTCATATCTAATTTTATTAATTTGGTAATTTCCCTCCTCATTTAAGCAGATTTGCCAGGGGTTTGTTGATCTTGTTCATTTTTTCAAAGAACCATCTTTTTATTTCATTGATGCTTTGTATTTTTTCTTTTTGATCTCTATTTCATTAATTTTGGCCCTTATTTTTATTATTTCTCTCCTTCTACTTGTTTTGGGGTTAGCTTGTTCTTGTTTTGCTAGGAGTTTGAGGTATAGCATTAGGTTGTTTATTTGAGATCTTCCTGTGTTTTTAATATATGTACTCCTGTCTATAAACTTTCCTTTTAGGACTGCCTTTTCTGTATCTGATAGGTTCTGATAGGTTGTATTTTCATTTTCATTAAATTCTAGGAACTTTATTTCCTCCCTTATTCATTCTATGACTCACTGATCATTGAGCAATGTGTTTTTCAGTCTGTAATTGTTTGAATATTTTCTGCTTCTGATTTAGTGTTGAGTTATAGTTTTATTGCATTGTGATCAGATAGTATGGAGGAGGTTATTTCAATTTTCTTGTATTTGTTGAGGCTTGCTTTGTGCCCTAAGATATGATCTATTTTGGAGAAAGTTCCATGGGCTGCTGAGAAGAATATATATTGTGCTATTGCAGGACAAAATACTCTGTAGACACCTGTCAGTTCTATTAGATCTATTGTGTCATTTAGTTTTAAGATTTCTTTGTTGATTTTTTGTCTGGCTGACCTATCTATTGCTGATAGAAAGGTATTAAAGTCTCCCACTACTACTGTTTTGGGGTCTATATGTGGTTTTAATTCCTTTAGTGTATGTTTAATGAAGTTGAGTGCACTGACATTGGGTGCACATAAATTGATAATTGTTATTTCCTCTTGAGTATTGTTCCTTTTATTAGTATGCAGTGACCTTCTTTATCCCTTTTGACTAATTTAAATTTTAAGTCCACTTTAGTTTCTCCTTGACTATCTCAATGATCTCAGGAGTATTGCTACTCCTGCCTGTTTTGGGGAGCCAGTAGTTTGGTAAATAGTCTTCCAGGATTTCATCTGTAGCCAGTGTTTGCTTCTGTCAACAAAGTGGGTCTCTTTTAAACAACAGATTTTCGAGTCTTCCTTTTTAATCCAGTTTGCCAAATGGTGTCTTTTGATGGCAGGGTTGAGTCCATTAGCATTCAGTGTTAGTATTAGGAGGTTTGTGGTGATTCCTGCCATTTAGTTGTTTTTGTTGTTCAAGGATTTGAGTGTGTGCAGCCAATTCAGTGCTTCTCTCTGAGTGCTTGTCTGTTCTTCTCATGAGGTTTAATACTTCCTGTCCTTTCACAATTATATTTGCTTTTGTCTTCTGTGTGTAGAATTCCTTTCAGAATCTTCTGTAGTGGTGGCTTGGTGGACATATATTGTTTAAGTTTGTGTTTATCATGGAAGACTTTTATTTCTCCATCAATTTTGAATGATAGTTTTGCTAGGTAGAGTTTACTAGACTGAAATAGTTTTCTTTCAGTACTTGAAATACCTCACTCCATGCCTTTCTTGCTTTTGAGGTTGCAGTTGAGAAACCTGCAGTTATTTTGAAGGGTTTATCTTTATATGTTGTTTGTTTTTTTCTCTCCTACATCCTTCAGTATTCTTTCTCCATTTTCTGTGCTCATTGTTTTAACAATAATATACCATGGAGAGGTTTTATTTTGGATAAGACTGTTTGGTATCCTGGAGGTTTCCTTTGGACTTTTTCTTGAGATTTGGGAAATTCAGCTATTATTTTGTTGAACGTATTTCATATCCCTTTGGCTTGGACTCTTCTCCTTCTTCAATGCCCATGATTCACAGGTTTGGTCTTTTGATGGAGTTGCTGAGTCCTTGCATATTCTTTTTGCAGCTTTTTGAGTCTTTTGTCTAAGAATTCTTCTGTTTTTTCTTTAATATCTATTTTGTCTTCAAGTCCTGAGATTCTGTCTGCCACTTGCTCTAGTCTGTTGGAATGACTTTCCTCTGTATTTTTTATTTGATTTAAGGAACTTATTTCAAGGGTTTCTGTGTGATTCTTTTTTTCTGAGATTTTTCCGTACCTTTGTTAAATTCCTTTTTCATATCTTACGTTATCTTTTTTATTTCATGTATCTTTTTTTATAGTTTCCTTTGTTTCACTTTGGAGTTTGTCGAAGTCCTCTCTGTGTTCATTTATTTGTTTCTGTTTCTTCTCAAGTTTTTTATTTGTGGTGTCTTGATATTGCTTGAGTTCATCCTGTACTTTCTGTTTAACCATGTCTTATAGCTTCTCCATGACTGTCTCAGTGATCTCATTCATAATTTCCTCTTTGAGAGACTGCTTTATGGATATTATTTGGCTTGTTGGTCATAATTAGCATTGTTCTGTTGGGGTCAGGAACTAGGTATTCATTTTCTTCATTTCTCCCTAAATCCTCTATTGAATTATTGGCCTATTGGGGGATAGGATTTCCTGGCCTCCTTCTTCTCCCCATGTTTCTATGATGTGCTGTGCTCTTATGTTGTTGAGTGGCTAATTGGGGATTTTAATCACCTATTACCTTCCCCTTGACTCAATTACTGTACTACGATGTACTATTTCTGTTCCCTGCTTAGGCAGTATAAAATAGCAATAACAAATTCACTGAATCAATGCCAGACTAGTTATTTATAAAATATGTAGTAAGCCCTGTGGTGATATTATTTATAAGCAATGGAGTTTGGGAGGATGACAGTTGTTTGGGTAGAGGTGGATACTTAGGTATTGAAAGAGTTGATGCTGGAGGAAGGGGCAGAAAGGGGAGATGGGGTAGAGGGGGAGTGGTGTGAGGTAGGGGTTCTAGGGTACTAAGTTCCTAGTGTGTGTTGAGGTGTAGGTCAGTCACTGTGGAAGAGGGTGCTATTGTCAGGGATTGCCAAGTGATAGGAAGAATGCGGTAATGTGTAAAGTTGGTATAATATATTCAGTGGGTACTGCATTTTGAGTAGGTCGAGGTAGTGGGGGAAGAAGGATGGGGAGGAGAGGAAGGTGAGGAGAAGGAAGTGAAGGGGAGAGAAGATGGAAAGAGATGAGAAAGAAAAAATTATGGTTAAAAAAGGGATATGGGATAATAGAGGGCTGAGCGAGTTAGTGTTAGGGCAGAATGGAGAAGGGAGGTAGGTAACAGTAAGTTGGAGGAAAAAAATGAAAAAAATTAAAATTAAAAAATAAAGTAAAGTAAAATAAAAATAAAAAGATAGTCTATATCTATCTATCTGTCTATATATATATCTATATCTGTATCTAGCTATCTATCTGTCTATCTATATCTCAGTTCAAGGAATGTTCTGGACTCTTTCCTCTGATTTCAGGTTGAGGTGGTGATGTTTTATTTCTGTTTTCAATCCCATTAAAACCATCCTCTAATTTTCTTTGCAGTCTTTGATGAGCCACGGTTCAGTTAGAAATGTGTCTTTAAATTTGTAAGAATTTTTAAATTTTTTAAATGTTATTATCTTGCTGGTTTCTAATTTAATTTCATTGAAGGTTTCTAATTTAATTTCTGTGAAGGTGTATTCTACATTAAACTCACTGAGACTTCTTTTGAGGATCAGCATTTGGCAGCTGACCCTCAGAACCTGTTCTGATGGAGCTGAGCCAATGAAAGTGGGGAAGACCTAAGATGAAACTCCAGTCTACTCATTTAAAGAATCTCTGGAAGAGGCAACATTTGTGTGATTCAAATGCAGGAAGAGAGCTTTGCAGTCAAAGATTTTCTGATTAAGCTAAACATAATTATATAAAAAATTACTATGCAATGAATATCATCACAAAAATAAGTTTTGGGTAAAAGTAGTTATGTTGTCAGGAAATATACAAGGTAAAAGATTTTAATGTGATTATAAATTTATCTTCATAATTAATGAGTCAAACACTTTCTTTGATTTCTACCTGGGAAGAAAACACATATATATTTGCTGTCAGAAGAACATCTTGAAGCAAGTGAGTCAGTTCAAATAAGATGTCCTGGGTCTCCGCCTCCAGAAGGCTCAATGCCTGGTGTTGGATCTCATTACCAGAGAACTCAGGGGAGACTAAAGGATGTCTGCCTGAATAACAGAACAGCAGCAAGCAACAAAAGGGCACATTTTTATTCAAAGAACAAAATTGATGCATTTTGCCTAATTTTATTATATGACGGGAATGCACAAGTTTAAAACAAATAAAAAGCAATATACTTCAGAAAAGTACTTTGGATGGGAGGTTTTATTATTTTATTTGGTAAAACGAAGATAAAAATAATCAAAGATCATTGTCACACCTCTCTCCAATTACTATCACATGAGCAAATAAAAATAATCCTTCTATCTTAGAAAAAAAAAAAGAGCCTAAAACTAGGGGTTTAATTTCCAGTAGAAAAACCACAAATGTTCCTCATCTTTTCCTTCCTTCCTTCCTTCCTTCCTCCCTCCCTCCTTCCCTTCCTTTTCTATCCTTTCTCTTCCTTTCCTCCCTCCTAATTCTTTGTCTTCCCTTTCTTCTTGCCAGTTTCCTCCTCCTTTCTCTCCCTCTACTTCCTTCCCCTCTGCTTCCCTTCCACTCCCCTTCTTCTTCTTCTTCTTCTTCTTCTTCTTCTTCTTCTTCTTCTTCTTCTTCTTCTTCTTCTTCTTCTTCTTCTTCTTCCTCCCCCTCCTCCCCCTCCTCCTTCCCTCCTTCTTATTCTTCTTTTTCTTCTCTCTCTCTCTCTCTTGTCTCTCATCTTCCTTTCTCCTTCCCCCTCTCTCCTTTCTTAGGAAAATAAAAAGTCAAATAAATTAAAAATAAAGTTGGAGACCAAAATCTAATACCTGAGTTAAAATATTCAGGGTAACACATTCATAAACTGCTTGCAATTCAACCCAGGACAAAACAAAAAACTATTTTAGTTTTGCATTGTAATTATGGTATGTATATCAGATAAGATCCACAATAAGATTTTATTAAAAGAATTTATATAAAAAAGATACTCAATAGATTTAACTTTAAATACAATGAGTCCTTTCTATCAATAGTTTCCACATCCACATATTTGACAAACTATGGGCTGAAAGTACTTGAAAAAATGGCATGTCATCATTACTAATGCATATATTTACTATGTAGTGAGGCTTACAGTAATTATGTTCATATACAAAATGTATATGTCCTTGCCAGCACTACTTAACCAATACATCATAACTACTATTTGCATAGTATTTACAGTATGTGCATAGTATTAAGCATTATAAGTCATCTAGAGATTATTTAAAGCATGCAAATATTACACCATTTTATATAAGGGACTTGAACATCCACAGTTCTGGTATTTGTGGAAGTGCTGGAACAACTTTCCATGGACACCGAAGGATAATTTGTATTGCCTTAACATACCTCTTTATTTTAATATAATGAATATTTCTTAAAGTTTCACTAAAGGAATCACTTTTTTAAACAACAAAAAAATAAGTAAAACAAAAATAAAAGGAAATCAGTTTTTAAAAACTCTTCACATTATATACGTATCCCATCATCCTGACACTGTACTGTCTATAGAGACAATAACAAGTTTGGGATTCAATCACTGTTTTATAGAAACTGCCATTTGAATGGTGAAATGCCATTGCAGGGGACAAAAACAATAAATACTGGCCGATAGGTGACAAATAGCAAAAGACTGGTAACTAATAGGTGGATGAGATATTTTCCATTTGGAATGGTTAAAAACATTTATAGCTTAGAATAAAAGAATTAGTTTAATTTTAGTTGGTTAAAATAGAAAGGATACTATTTTAAGCTATTCTACTATCATCTGACCCAAGATGTGGATGGGACTACCCATGCTTGGCTTATTGGTATATCTATTCAATATGAAAAACTAAGTGCAATTAATATATAATTTAGGCTATATTATCTTAGAATTTGTTGACTATATTGAATTATTAATCAGGCTTTGGTTTCCAAATTTTGATTAATGACTTTTCTTCAAACATTTTTTTCATATTTTGCAATCAGGGTGCTGTTTTAAGAATAGTTTAATCCATATGTTTTTATTCATCAACTCTTATAATTGCTAAAGTGCATTGTTGTTTTTAATGGATATTTTATGTTCTAAAGGAGTGTTTTGAGCTATTTTAATGACATTTTTATTCTCATTATGAAACACAGTGGTTATTTTTAGCCAAGGGATTTCAAAACAATCCGGAAGAAAACATTCTCCTCAAATTTTGTGCCTTTACACATCTTTCTGGAGTGCATTTCTACCACAGGCATAAGACTGAGAGCAGCCAGCTGTTTTAGGTAGGAAAGGAAAAAAAAGAGCTGGACACAAATAAGCACAAGGAGTGTGTGGAAGAGCTTCCTTTCCATTTATGAGCAAGGAGTGCTTCATGTCTATGACTGAATCCAGCAGGAGTGGGCATCATCACCAGCTTTTCTCCGTATTCTTGCAATAGTGATTCAAGTGAAACTCCAGATGCACTTAGTGAGGTAGCCATGCCATAATACAAGATATTTACAAAGAGGGAAACTGGTCTATTTAATAAATGTGGAAGAGTAATTAAATGAGATGAGAATATTGATTAATAATATTTTTTTCTTAGTTGGTCAGACAGTCTTCACAGAGTCCAATGGCAACATCATGTCTTTCAGAATGAATCAGTGAATGAACACCATGCATTTATCTATGTATTTATTTCTCAGCCCAAAGTAGCCATAGAGAAGTGAAGTAAAAGGAAGGGCTAGAGCAGCCATGTCACATGCAGGTAAAATAGGCAGTTGCCAGCAACATTAAGACGTGGTTCATACTGAGAATCTCCCTTCACACAGTCTGTCATTGAAATCTAGCATTTCTTGAATAAGGTTTATTTCTTTGGCCCCAAAGTTTGGCCACATCATCCCATTAAAGGGAACAGAATAATAATTCTCGACGGGGGAGAATGATTTTTTATTTTTTGAGTTTTCATAGACTAGATATCTTGGCAAAAGTCTTTAAAAATGCATTAAATTTGCCCAGGAGTTTAATCTGTATAGGTTTAAAGAAGATGTAGCTAAAAAGGAACCTTCTAACATACTCATAATCAATATCATAGTCAAATTCCAAAAGCAACCTGTCAAATAATTATGTAGTGTAGAGTTATTTATAATCTATCACAGTGGATTATAGAACATTTTATTCTGGTATAGTTCTTTCAGTGTGAATTTTTATGAATAATGCCAATTTATGAAACTTTTTTGCATTGCAAAAGGCAAAAAAATTCATACTGCAATGAGATTTTAAAGATTTATTTTATTAAAAATTTTCAACTTATAAATCATAATTCTATACATTCATGGAGTACAGTGTGATATTTTATGTATGTATACATCCCACATGGTCCCCACTGCACTCTGAAACAATTAGATTCTATACTGGAATAGGTTTATAGTTTGCAAAGGAGTGTTTTCTGCCAAAGACTTTAATGTGATCATCATAACACTAAAGGTGAAATTGTACTCTAAAGGAAGCACATGTTGACACTTCCAGTCTGGTTCCATGCAGTAATAATGCATGACTTTTAAATGTGGGGAACTTTTCAAACACTAATCAATTTTTCACATTTTATCATTGCTTCCTCATCAAGAATGAAAGAATAATTGATCAAGAAAGAATAATTATTGCCATCTATTTTTACAACTAACTTGAGACAGGGTAGCTGTGTAAGTCAAATCTTCGAAGCAAGGGAGGGTTTGTGATTCTATTCTATAATTTCTTCCTCACTCTGGCATGTCTTTGTTTGTTCCACAATATGAGAACCATAGAAATCTTCTAAGGTTCCCTTTAAGAATCTATTTCCATGCATTTCAGAATAAAGTTTCTGAAGTCCATTCTAGGACCAGGTAAGAGCCCAGACTCAGGATATTTAAGCTACCCGTGGGATCTAACAACAGACAAGGTTGATAGATTCCTTTTCACCCTTCTTTCTTATTACAGTGGAAGTGAATCAAAGTTGTAATTCTTGGAGAGTTTCAGAATGGGAAATGCAGCCTAAACCTGGGTGCTGCTGTCTGCATGTTAAAAGGTAATTGAATAGTAGCAAGTACAAGTACATTTGGATATGTAGGCTAGAGGCACTAAGTTTCAGTCTTGAAGAGGTCACACTGAAATGAATTTTTTAAAAGGACTATAAAATTGCATCAAAGATAGATGGGGAGCAAAAGCAATATTTAAATGAAATTGTTATGGATATAAGTCACTTTCTAGGCATTATAACTATTTCTAACATAAAATATGTTTTCACTTCATATATAAAACATTGTTATTATTCACATCTTATGACATGTTAACATATTAAAACTTAAATGTTTAATGCATATATTAAAATTTTGTGTCATCATTAACCCAGCTGATGAATTTTCCTGGAAAAAATAATAGAAAAGATAGATCAAGGGAGATAATTTTTACAATTAGAATAAAAAAACGTAACTTTAGAGTGGTGAGATAAAAATGCCTAATACAAAGTTTCAAACCCTCTTTTTTCTTTTTTGGCTCATGAGAATCCTACTGCCATTTGTTTTCCTATTAAATGACATTTCAAATACTTTATTATAAACATAAATCACATCTCCTTTCAAGAAGGCAAATGACAAACTAAATTTGAGATCTAGCTTGCATTTCTATGCCTACCAAGACTAAATAGATGAACAGTTGCTTTATAGATTGTATCTGAAGGATAAACAAAGAGAGACAGTAGATTACAGAAAACATATCACTTGAAACTGACATCTGCCCTTTAATTCACAAACATCATTCTAAACCCTGTCACATCAGTTGACATCTGTTACACATCCTGATGCATAAAGTTGTAGAGAAAAGACAAATCTTATCTGCTTTTCGTCAGGAAAAATGTATATGCTTTTAACTATGTGTATATATACATGTATATACATATACATATGTACGTATACACATATTAAGCTCGATTGGTTTATTTTTCAAAATGCTAAAAAATAAGTGGTTGTTGTTCACACCCTGATGGATGAACATCTAGCAATGGATAGTGTGAGAAACACTGAAAATCTCATCTGCCAAATAAATACACTTTGTGACATAGAGAATTATCTTCACGAATTTGATTTGAGTTAAAGCAACTCAAGAAAATTCTTGTGAGATGTATAGGCACTGCCTGTGTAACTCATGAATGTTCTTATGCTGATTATCACTGGCCATCACTTTCATGGAGAAAGGAGCTTTTGAAATAAAGGAAGAATTGGCAACAAGGGACAATGGCTGGAAGGCATCCAGAGCCAAATCTAGCTTTTTATTACTCCAAGTGTGGTCTGCCAACCAACAGTGTCAACATCATTTGGAAGGTTGAGATAAATGTAAATTCTTTGGGCTCATCCTCCCCTACCCCAACACACACAGGATCAGAATACCTTGAGGTGGAGCCTACATTTTAGCAAGTGCTGAAGGTGATTCTTTTGTTGGTTACCATTTGTCAGTCAGCAACCTAAACTTGGCACCCACTGACAGCAGGAAAGGAATGAATGAGCAGAGGTGGAAGAATTATTTCATGCACCATTTTCAGTTATTTGACACATTAATTTATAACAATCATTTGTGCAATTAAATCTCACAAATGATGTTACAAAATTAAACCTATACCATGGGTATGATATTTGCGTATAGCATGATGACATCAGTAGCTTAAAAATGCTCTGCACAGAGTGCATATTTAAATAGAACTTGACTGGGTATATAATTTCTAAAGTGTTGAAGTATTCTATACATTTTTAAGAGACATTATTTATGCGAGCATTTTGATATCTGAAGCTACTGTTCAATCTTTGGGTGGAGAGGTACACAAGGCAAGACAAAGCATAAACAACCAAAACTTCTATGTGAGATCAAAGAGTTTATAGGTACTTATGAAGTCATAATAATCTTTCGGTTTGTAGATTGTAACTATAATTGTGCTCCCTAAAGATGTAAAGACCATGCTTGGGATGGAGGGACACAGCTCTTAACATGATGAGGCTGGTGACTTGGAAAAAGGGGATGAACTGGACTGGAGGTGGGTTGGCTCGGCTTCAAGACACAGGAGCTGAAATGAGGCCTCTGAAGTTGCAGGAAGCACCTTTTCCCTGGACTCAAAACATGGACTGTGATTATGGAGAGTCCCACCACCTTCCACAGTGGACAAATCTTTGGCTCTGTGACAACTTGGAAGACAGTTTTGCTACATAAAAAATGCAAGAATTTTTTTAAATGAACTTGTTTTAATTGAAATGAATTTTAGATTAACTTTTTGCTATTACAAAATTAAATTTGATGACCTTGTATGAGGATGATGTAAGAGTATGTATATATTTATACATAGATATGAAAATGGAGTCTTTTCTCTGTTACTTTGCCACCTACTTTGTTCACATGTTAATATGCCTTAAGTACATTTCATGTCAATAATGTTCTTCTATAACATTTTTAACGCGTACTGAACAATCCATTTTATGGCTGTGCCATAATTTATTTACCAAATGCCCAGTTGCTCTCCATAAGTAATTTCTAGTTTCTCACTATTGTAAGCAATGCTCTGATGAGGCATCCTGGTAGTTACACTTTTATGCAAACCCTTACTATTTCCTTAAAATATAAGTTATACAACTATAAAAAGTGTGGTGTTGCTAAATACCTACACATCAGTGGACTTATGTTACTCAGATGGCAAAAATTGTATGTTTAACTTTGCTGAGTTCCATCTTTTTAGATTTAGTTCATTGCTGAAGCCTGCAGAGAAGTTGTCAAAGTCCAATGGCATCATTAAATGAACTCACTGCACTACCTTACTTAAGGACACCTGGCTACTTTTCATAAATGCCCTATTCATGTCTATAGTTTTTATAAGATGTCCTAGAAGCAAGAAAATTTTCTGAATCCATACTTTGAGTATTAGCAGCAAAGTAATAAAATAACTTTTCTAATAAAAGTGCAGGACAGCTGATCTCTTCTGGGCTTTGCATAAAGCACCATAGCTGATCAGTTCTTTACAATATAAAATTATGGAGTTCTTATTTTTCTGTCTGGATACAATTCTGAAGAGTATTTAATTTTAATAGTGACTACTTTCATAACAACAACAATCTTGGATTTAAAGTTGAAGCTTTCTTCATTTATCTGTCATTTGAGGAATGTTCTCTCCAGAGCTTTTTTTTTTTTTTTAAATGTACTTGAAGCTTCTCCAACTAGCTAAACATAATGCTTACAGAGGTTAGTGGCTTCAGAAGCCACTAATCCAACAACTGTGTGCTCTGTTATTTTTCTTGCTTTACAGCTTGCTCTCTTAAGATTATGTATTTTGGGGCCTTATCTTTAATTGTGAGAAAACTTGCCCTAACTGCGTCAAAATATTAATGTACAAAGAAAGGTCTGGATTAAAAGGACTCCCATGTTGTATTGATATGATTTTTCTGCTTTTAATAGAATATGTAGTCATTTATATTTTTTATATCAGTCCAAAGCTCACCGTCAGCACCCCAGTGGTGTCTGGGAAGCATCCTATATATAGATGCATTAATATTTCTTTAGCAAAAACTTGGATATTCATACTAAGTAGAATAAATAAATAAATAGCCTCAAGTCAGTTCATTCACCAAGGGGTTCAGGACAAAAGAGGTTTTGCCATCCAAAAAGACAGTGAAAGCTTTTTTAGGTTTTGGTATGGCAGATCATAGATTATCTGCTTAGAGCCTGGCTGAAGTTATAACAAGGCAGTTATGGAGGCATAATGCAGGAGGGTCCTGCAGTTATGCTCTCATGACTCCTCCCCTGCACCACCCAGGAAAGCCTGACAGTTTTTGCATTAATCCCCTCTGATTAGTAAACTGTCAGAAGCTTCCCATTACCAGGTATACAGACGTAGCCTGGGATTCATGGCCTTGGATGACCTCCTCAATACTAGCCCCCACTGTTTCTTTTGGAGACACTTTCTTTAGGGCACACCAATGGGTGACAGTGGCTTTGGGGTGTGGTGTCCTGTTCCTATGAGAGCTCTTCTCTAGTGGCTTCTTCCTGCATCCGATGATTACTCATGGATTTCAAATCCTCCTTTCATGACAAGTCTTCTTAGCAACTTCTTCTAAATGGCTCTAGAATCTGTCAATACCTGTGACAATCATATCACATTCAAAATGCAACGACTTGTATGGTAATACCATATAAAGATTCCCTCTTACCCACAGGGAACTGTCTTCAGACCTGCAGTGGATGCCTGAAGCAGCAGATATAACCCATCCCTATAAATATTATAAGATCCATTCACAATATGAAAGTCATCTGCTTTATTCAAAATCTGCTGATTTAAATAAAACTCACCTTGATAAATACAACCCAAAGCAATAGATAGTGATTCACAGACACAGGCACAGAAAACACTACCAGTCACTATCATCCCTTCCCAAAGGTAAAAGCACCAACATACCTCAATTAGGTCTGTTTTAAAAATGTGCGTAAATGCTTATAGCATTTATTATGCTTATTATATATTACAATATTACATAACATTTATGAATAATACAATTACTCTTTATGAATTTGGCTTCTTTTGTTTAGATTCTGCTTTAGGAGACATCCAATATTACTCTAAGTTATATATTTTGTATACATAAATTGCATTAGTTTATTAAATTCTCTATATTGTGTAAGATGTGTTAATTTTTCATACTCTATTAACTCATCAACTGTTGGACATTTATATTTTTCAGTTTTGGCTTCTTTTGTAATGCTACTAGAATATGCTTGTTTATGTTTTAGAATATATATGATATGTAAACATCCTGCAGAATATACATTCAAAAGTGAAATTGCTGTATTTAAGATTATGTATCTGGTCTGCTTTAGCAAATATAATCCGCTGCAGGCATCCACTGCAGGTCTTAGGACAGTTCTCTGTGGATAATCAATAAATGATGCAACGTGATTATAAACAGTTTCTCTTCCATCAATAGTGTTTTATCAGTCATTTTAATGTTAATTGTTCTGTGCAGTGGTACCTTATTGTGTGTGTATGTATGTGTCTACTGGCTTCTTTTGATGATCAAGAGAACTGGTAGCCTTTTTGACTTCACTGAACAGTGTTATGGTTTGGATCTAAAATGTCCAAAATCTCATATGATGAAGGCTTTGTGTTCAGTGTTCAGAATTAGAGTCTGGGAAGTGAAGGGTTCATGGAGGCTTTCACCTCATCAGTTCATGAATGAATTAATTCACTGCTGTATTCATAGCTTAATGGGCTGTTTGGAGGTAGTAGAAACTTTAGGAGGTGGAGCTTAGTTGGAGGAAGCAAGTCACTGGGAGCATGCTATGAAGGGTATTTTCTCTTGTTCTCTCTCTCTCTCTCTCTCTCTGTGTCTCTCTCTCTTTCTCTCTCTCCTCCACCCTGCCTCCATGAGGTGAGAAAGCTTGTCCACCATATGCTCCCCACCATGAAGTCCTGCCTCACCATTGGTTAGAAACAGCAAAGTCAAGTAAGTGGTCATGGACTGAAACCTCTGAAACTGTAAGCTAAAATAAATGTTTCCCTTTTAAATTGATTTTCTCGGGCATTCTGTCAAAATGATGGCAAACTAACAAACACATGAATTTCATTATCCTATTTTTGTTGTTTTTGGTTTTTCTGTCTGCTTAAGAGACAAGATTGATTGGTTTTTAATCATCTTCCTTTAAAAATATGATTCTAAAGCTATAAATTTCTTTCTAGTCGTTGTTAGCTACATTCTCCCTACCTCAAGTTTTGTAATTTTATCTTTTCCTTACCATGCAGCCAAAATTTTTTCTAATGGCTGTTCTTTTTTTTTTTTTTTTAAATCTATGCATTACTTAGAAGTGCATTACTTAATTTCCGAGCAGTTGGGGGTATTTTCTAGTTTTCTTTTTCTTATTGACTTCTAACTTAATTTCACTGTGGTCAAAGAGTATACTTTGAATGTCTTAAAACCTTTGAAATGTGTTGATGTCTGCTTTATGATCCAGCATGTGGTCAATTTGGTAAATTTTTCATGTGCTCTCTGTTGTCATTGGATAAAGTGTTCTGATGTCAATTATTTCCCATGGTTAATTGTGTTTGTGGAGGACATTCTCAATTATCCTTGCCCTGTGATAATCAAACCCTCATGTAATTCGCCTCCCTTGAATGTTGGTGGATCATAGGTCTTGCTTATTACCAATGGAATATGATTGCGTTACATAAGATTGTACCATCAGTAAGAGTAGGAGACTTGCTCTTGCTAGTTTTGATGGAGAAAGTAGCTCTGTTTGAGGAGACCCATGTGACAAGAAACTGTAGCTAAAAATCAGGTATATAAAGAGGGAACTCAAGTCAAAAAGTACCAAGAAAGAGGGGCCTTTGACTCAATAGCTTGCAAGGGAGACAACTGTGCCTAGAAATGTGTGATCCTTAGAAGTGGATCCTTCCCTACTCAAGCCCTGAGATGAGCTCCCTTTTACACCCTGATTGCAGCTTTCACATGAGACCCTGAAGGAGAGAGGCCTGGATGAGCTGCCATATGACTATAGATTGAGTATGTGATGCCACTAAAGCAGTGTCAACTGGATACTCAGCAACAGATAATGAATACAGTGCTGTTTACAACTGTTATATGTGTGCTAAAATGTGTATCCTTATTATATTAACTACAGAGAAAAGAACATGAAACTACTACCACTTTTGTGGATTGTTCTTTTTCCTTTTAGTACTATCATGTTTTGCTTAAATATTTTGAAGTTATGTTTTTGATTGCATGTAAGTTTAGGGTAAGGATTTTTGTATCTTCCGGTATCTTTTTAAATCCTGTATCATTGTAAAATTTTCTTCCTATTTCTGGTAGTATTTCATGCTTCTGACAGTGGTTAACTTTTGTTCTTCATGTGGTTTTCAACAATCTTCTGATGATGAGCTTAGTTGTGAGTTTCTTTTAATCTGTCTACTTAATCTTCAAAGAGTATCCTGAATTTGTAGATGATCACATTTAGTATATCCTTAGCTATCATCAGTCTGTTAAGTATTGTTTCTTCTCTATTTGTCCTTCTCTACTTCTCTAGTTAACATGTATATTTTCTGACACTTCTCACATGAAATTTTATGAATTTTCTTTTTCATGAACTTCATAATTTTTCTTTCTCTTTGTTTGAACTTTTTGCTTACCAGTCTTCCAGCTCTCTACTTCTTGTGTTTTTCAATTTTCAATATTAAACCCACTTAAAAAAATTCTTAATTTTATCTGTTCAACAGGTATTTAGTGAGTACCTAATACATGTTAGCACTGCTTTTATTCCCTAGAAAGATGAACTAAAAAAATCCCACTCCAGAGGAACTAATACAGAAACCTTAAAGTGACAGAGGTTAACATGAGAAGGGGATCAGGAACCAGTGTAAAGATCAGTTAGAGATGAATCAACTTGGGTTGTAACACATGTACATGAAAGCAATGCTAGGAATCTTTCTGTATAGTTATCCTTAACTCAACTAGCAAAAACACTTTGTCTTCCTTCTTATGCTTATGTCTTCTCTTCAACAAAATTAGAGATAAGGGCAAAACAGGTTCTGCCTAGAAGTGAGGGGAGGAGGGGAGAGGGGGGAGGGGAGGGGTGCAGGGGGGAGAAATGATCCAAACAATGTATCCACATGTGAATAAATGAATAATAAAAAAGGAAGAAAAAGAAAGAAACAAACAAAAATCCTGACAAATATTTTTACCTTCACATTGTTTATATTTTATGACCGGGAAACATAACATTTAAAAATCAATTGATGAATTACTAATCAACCTAAAAGGCTATGATATAATATGTTAAACTGTGATATGTTGCATAAATAGACTGGCCAAGTTTCCCATATATACTCTGTCGAATGGTATTTTTACTTTTGCATTTGTCTATAACTTTTCTTTGTAGAATTATTCACACAACTTTTATGTTATTGTACTTCCTTCTATTCTCATACTGAGTGTTGTCTTGGAATGTTGATAACTGGAGAGAAACTAAGACCTGACTGATGGGTTGTAACTGAATTATCCATTCAGCAGAGATCTTCAATGAAAAGGAATTTCCAAAAAGATTCCTTCATTTAAAGCCAATTACCAGTAGTTGTTGCTCTGATCAATGACATCCTTTTTCAAAACTTCCCAGCAACAATATTTAGCAAACCTGAACTTCTTCTTAACAACATTACTCATACAAATTTGATTATTATAGTTATCCAATGCAACATCTAAACATCTTTCTAATCTCTTCCAATTTTACTAACACAGTTCTATTGCTTAGTTCAAGTCTTTGGTGAGTTCTCTCCTATATGAATAAAATTTTCCACTCTTAATTCTACCATTTTTGAGTTGATTCTTGAGTTGATACTCCAATTAGAATTTGGGTAAAGTTGGCCCAAATATTATGTTTCAGATTCTTAACATGATCTAAGAGTTAGTCCTGTGGTTGTGCATGTGTGTATATGTGTGTGCGTGTGTGTGTGTGTGTGTGTGTGTGTGTGTGTGTGTGTGTGCTGGGGATCAAACCCAGGGTCCTGTGTATGCTAGGCAAGTGCTCTACCACTGAGACACACCTACAGCCCTTTAGTTTTCTTCTTAATTTTTAAGAATGAGCTTCTTCATTTCCTGGAAAGAATAAAGTTCTGTCATCTTTCAGTTGGATTCTGGTTTATTTGTGCTAATCATTCAAAACAGATTAAATAACGCTTTTTGACACTGCACTCAGACATTTGTAATCATTTTCCCTTGTGTTCCTATAACAGTTTTGCACATACATATCAAATCTTAAGGGGATTTGTTTCTTTTCATTTCTTTCAACATTTTCTTCTCTAGACTTTTGACATTCTTATAGGCAAGACCTGGGTCTTACCTCTTGCTCCACCAGCAATTAATATACTTCCTGAAAAACAGAGGAAAAAAAATTAAATATTTTAAACAAATAAAAACATAAATGATCCAATGCTTTAGGTCAGTATAAAGGCTTCATTGCTTCAGAAAAAATGCCCAAAATATATCCCTCAGGTAGTGGGAAAATAAATTTACTTTTCTATGTAAAGGAAAAATGAAAATTTTCAGAGAATATTAAATATCTTGTTCCACTGAGATATTTATGAGGTTTCTGAATTGAATTGAAATTTCTCCCTCAATCTAAATCTTAGATACAAGTCAAGTGTTCTTAGGGGACTGGTACTAGAAAAGGAAACAAAAAGCAAACCAAACATTAGGTTTTAGTCTAAGAATTTGAGTGCTTTTTTAAACCCACCAGTATAATCAGATTTATATTTATTTTTACAGAAATGTTTGTTCAGCTAATGCATTCCTAATCAAATAATGGGTGTTCCATGATGGAAATTTCAAATACAGTTCTTAAGCCTGTCAAAAAGTAAATAAGCTAACTAGAATTATATTTCTTTGTTTCCCAGTGGACCTCATAAATGTTTGGAGAGAGATATGACGTACTTAGAAAGAGGACACACAGACACTCAAATGCAAGTAAGTCAACACTCTCTCCTCCATCCTTGGCCTCCACTGATTTCATGCATAACTTCTGAAGCAATATGTCCACTTTTAATTACAAATATATCATGATTTCTTAACTTTTTTTCATCATGTGGTTTATTTTTGACAAATTCCAACTGCCTTAAAAGCTCCTATAATTCCATTAATTAATTTATTTCACAAAATAATAAACATCATTTTATTCCATCAATATGTTTGTGTTTTATGGCTGTCCACATGGATTTTATCTCATTAGTGTGAATGAAGATCAATTAATTTTTAAACTTGCATTATAAAATGTTCAAATGAACCCAGTATACTGCTAAGTGGAACTTCAGATTGTTTTGAAGTTGACTTTGAGGTACTCTGTGAAATCTTCCAAAAGTGACATAATGGATTCAGTCTGTGAGGTTTCTAATTGAATATAAGCTCTATAATTTTCAGACTTGTGACAAAGGGGTTGGAGAAAATTTACTAAAACAGTAATTTTGGGTACCCACATTTAGACACTGTACACTATCATTTGTGCCAATGAAATATTGAAAAAGCATGCATTGATTTTCAGTGCTGTGATTCATAAGACATTAGTAATTAAGCCAAGTTTTATGAAACATTGCTTTGAAAAATTTCATTAAAATAGATTTGAAAACATTGGAATGGAACGGCAAAAGTTCAGATTGTCTGTGTTTACTCTTGTTTAAAATATCTCTCATTGAAAAAGTGAGAACAGTGGACCACAAGTTCAACTTGTCTGAATTTTAACAGTACTTTATTTGAAGAAAACATTGGTTCACATGTTGTAAGACAATGTGATGAAAATGAGACTGCTGCCCTCTGAGCTCATGCAACCTGAGGACAACTGGCAGTAGAAGGAAATAGCCAATGAAGGATGTTGCAGAACACTGAGAGCACAGAATGCTCAGGTATGTTCTAAGATCACTTTTCTCTCCATATCCAATACAGGCAAATAGAAAGAAAGACCATATGACCTTAAAGAAATCTTGAGTTCTAACATTAAAAAAGGGAAGATAAATAGTGAAGGAAAAAAGTTATCTGAAGATTTCCTCGTAATTATTTGTCTGCATTTTCATGTATAAACACTCCAAGAAAATAAGCTTCCTGGAAAGTCACAGCAGACTCATGGTGAACCTATTTTTAAATAGCAATAGTAGCACAGTAGTGTCCACCTTCACCCCGTACCTCTCAAGACTCAGCATATGTCATGCTTGTAAGAGATCTACCAGTTTATAACAGGTAAGTGAATTGAGGACTTGAAAGGGAGCAACTTGTCCAAGACCAGACTTCTGTACAGTGTACGAACAAAAAACAAGTAAAAGAGAAAATGTTGATATTATAAAAAGTATAATAAATGTTGATATTATCCATTTTTAAAAATGTGGAGGGGATGAATTGTGAACTCAGGTCTTTCTGATCCCAAAGCTGCTTATTTCATATAGGAAAGACATGAAGCTCAAAAAATTGAAATGCATGGAAATTAGGAGCTCTTTGAGGTCCAGCAGGTGAATCAATTCAGCCAAGCCAGACTTCCTCCAGAGATAGATGATTTTTACCTGAACTGCTGTATGGGCCCCTGTGATGGTTCTCAGTGCAACTCCACCTTTTCTCCCATGCCTTACATTCAGGACTAGTGGGAATATTCAGTTGGCCAAGTCTTAGGCACATGGTTATGTCTTGGCTTCTAGGAGGTGAGAGTAGGGGGATGTGCCTCCTACTAAGCTGCGTTCTAGTAGTGTTTCATGAATATTATACACAAAAAAGGATTCCTGAAAACAGGAAAGTTTTAGATCCTGCCTTTGCAAATGATTGACCATATGATCCTGGTCATACATACTGAAGTACCCACCTCTTAGATGGTTTGTCCTCCTTGCCTTCATCCCATCTATCCATTCACAACTCATAGATGAAGAACTCTACAACATCTTGTATCATGTTACCTGTTTGCTCTATACCCTCAGCAGGTTCTTGCCTTGCTCAGAGTAAAACCTTCAAGCCAATTTTCAGATATGTGTGCAGGATTAAGGGTGTAAACAAGGAGAGATTGTAAGACAAGCAGGGTCTAGCAAGATCACATAGCTGTTCCCAGCTCTAAATCTGTGCATCCTTCCTCAGTGTCCAATTACCCCACCACAGCCAGGTTCTATGGTTGGGATGTGGAGGTGGGCTCAGCTATGTGCTACATAGACAGTGGGTTTGTATCACCATTAAGTTTAAGAAACTCCAGTCCTATAAGTGAGCTGCTGATAATCCTGCCTAATCTTTGTCCCCTAATAAGGAAGATTTTCTTTATTTCTTTATTATCTTGAACAACAAATAACTTATCCTCTATTAGAGATGACAATACTATCCCTAACTTCCAAGACTACTCATTTTCTTCAGAACAAAAGTTATCACAAGAAAAATGGAAGCACAGAGCCTATGAAGAGCTGTTTCCCGACACGTGTTAGGCACAGGTCTATATTCTAAAATATCCTTTATACATTTTAGGATATTCAAACTATTTCATAGGAATGTATTAAATAACATGAATCCTTCACATGGTTGGCTCTGGGTACTGTATAAGTTCATTAGATGAAACTTGCTACTTGTTCTGTTTTCATCTCTTTTCTTACTAAGTATTTTCTATTGGATCTCTTTGATACTGAGGGAAGTACATTAAATACTTTGCCAATATTTTAGATTTTTGGCCTTATTTTTGTATTTCCAAGTTTGGTTTTCATATTTTATAATGTTTTTTGCAAACAATATTTTCATTTTTATTTTGTTCAAATGAACCATTAAATTATTTATGTTTGAATCTCTATACCTCCAATAATGTTTTTTGTCTAAAAGATTATTTTGTTATACTATAATTATTGTAACACCTGATTTATTCTGCGAGAATATCAGTTATGATTCTGGATAGAAACAGATGGCCTACTACAACTGAGTAACTGAGGAGATTTAATAAAGGGAGAATTTACATAGTTGTGAACAAGACCTGGGAAAATAAGGAATTGGCATAATACCTGGGGTTCTTGTCATTCAATTGCACCTATTTGAAAATCTCCCTTTTCCCATTCCAACAGTTACTATTGTTAGAATTGAATCATGAAGTTATAAAAGTTTTATGTTTTTTATAAAACTGCACTTTACTCTGCTGGATTTCCTTTGTCCACCTCTGGTTTACATCTCAGGTACAGTCAGTAGTGAATTTTCTCAGCAAGTTTTAGTCATACAACAACCATTGTCAGCTATAAAATGCCCAACTAGAACATGAACTTCAATCTCTCTTCCAACTGTGAATTTGTACTGAATTTCTACCAACTCAAGAAAAAGAAAAAAAAGAAAGGGGAGGAATCTTGTTTTTCACAATTACTTCATTTTTTCATTCCACTACTCTTCCACTCACAGGAGTGTGGTAATGTTTGAATGGTATTTTTTGTAGTTAGTCATTTTATGAATTTACTCCTCCTCTGGAATTTTCTAAATGAAACAATTTCCACTGACCTTTCTTATTTCATCTCAGGGGCTGGCCGGAGCAGGGGGGAGGTGCATCCTACATGTATTAGTTTGCTGTTGCTGGGTAACAAATTACCACAGATTTAGCAGCTTAAAGCTATAGGCACTTATTATCTCATAGTTCTGTAAGTCAGAAGTCCAGATAGGTTTGGCTGGGTCCCCTACTGAAACAAACACATTGATTTGTCCTGATGCTTATCTGGAGCCTTTGGCTGTTAGCAGAATCCATTCACTTGTGATTGTAGGACTGAAGTCCATGTTTTCTTTCTTTCCATCCATGAGGCCACTGTCAGCTTCTAGAGCTCTCTCTCCAGTCCTTGCATGGAATCCTTTCTATGGATTCCAATCTAGCAGCACTGTGTCAAAACCTTCTCATGCTCCATATTTTTTTTAACTTATCCATTCTGCCATTAGCTACAGAATGCTTTGGAAATTTTACCGTATCTTCGAAATCTCTTGTTTGAATAAGTAATTAAAGAATGTGAATTATAGGTGTCATGTCTAGAATTCCATCCATTCTCTAAACCTCTCCCACCTCTGAAAAATCACATCTCTCTCAAATGTGAAATAAATATACTCACTCCATTTCAAACTCCTTGAGATAGTTACCTTTATGTGTCAACTTGGTCTGGCTCTCATCCTCAGCTCTTCAGTCAACTGTCTAGCTAAGTGTTGCTTTGGAGATATTTTTTGGTAGATCCAATTAGTATTTCCAACCAATTGACTTTATCTAAACAAGATCACCCTTGATATACAAGTTACCTTGATTCAGTAAGTTGAAAGGATCCAAGAACAGAAGTAAAAAGAAACAAACTCCCCCTGTGGAGGGCAGCATCAGCTTTTCTAGGCTGTCTGATGGCCTGCTCAATGGACTATGTACTTGTTGAGGCTATCCTCACAATTGCCAACTCCATACAATGAATGTGTCGTATATGTAACATTTACATATAACATGTAATGTATGTCATAAACTACACACATATATTGCATGTTATCATTTATATAATGCTTACCATTGCATATGTATGCTATCACATGGATCTGAGTATCCCCCAAAGGCCATTATCCCCTGAATGGCACTCATTATTGAGAGGTAGTGCAAACTTTAAGAGGTGGAGCATAGAAGGAGGCATTCAAGTCATTGAGTCCATACCCATGAAGGGGTATGCAGACCTCAGTCTCTTCCTCTCTCTCTTTCACTTCCGGGCCATGCTACATCTCTATAGGTCTCATGCACCAGTCATGCTCCCTCCATAGGCCTAAAACAATAGGGTCAACTGATCATGGACTGAAACCTCCAAAACTGTGAACCAAAATAAACCTTTTCACTGTTATAGTAACAGAAAGCTGACTAACATATCTTTATTTTTTTAAAAAAATGGTTCCCACTGCTATGATTTCTAGTGGGCCCTGGCTGATGGAGTCCACGAGTATCATCCTGTTATAGAAGATGTTGAAAATCCAAGATCTCCCTTAAATATCATTGGTTCAAAAGTCCAAATTCCCAGCATCTAAATCAGGTACAAGGAGATACATGGGTGTAATTCGTTCTGGGCCACAATGAGGTTTCATCTGTGGACCTGATAAACTAAAGAGTTATTTGCCCCAAATACCCTCAAGACACAATGATGGATATGGAACACAATGGGTCAAACTACAAACACTCCAATTTAAAAAAGGAGATTGTAAAATACAAAGGAGTTACCAGCCCAAAGTACTTTAGAAATCCCGTTATCGAACTCCCAGAAGTCTCAAGGCTCCCAGGTCTATATTCATGGTTGCAGCATATGAACAAGTTTCTGCCTCTGAATCCCTTCTCTCTTATGTGGACGGTAACTTGTGTTTGTAACTGAGTAGTTTTGACAAATGGCTTCCTGAAAGTAGAACAGTAAGGACTTGGAAACTTCTTTTAATATAATAACTTTTATTTCAAACTACAAGTTCTTATTTTTCTTTAATTGGCTCTGAAAAATCATATGATAACCAGTTTACAGCTATCATTTTCAAGATTTAATTTTTTCTCTCTGCATTTAGTGCAAACATTCCTTTGATGATCTACACAAAGCAATTGTCATATCGGAAGTCATGACAATTTTTCTTATTGTTTCTTGTTAATGATGGTTTTCACTCATGGTGTATTATTTCCTTAAGTAACTGATTATGGCTTTTGAATAATTATTTTTGTTAATAATTTGAAACTTAGAACAATAAAATCTTCTTTCTGAGAAGTTGCTAATTTATTTCAATTAGAACAAGTCAAGTTTCAAACCTTGAGGGTCCATGGACCAAGCATGCAAAGCCACTTCATGATTGCTGTAGTTTGGGATCATCTTTTCTTGTATAGGGTCACATTTAGGTACCCATCCCACTAGTTGCAGTGAGCAAGTTTAGGATTCCCTAACTCAGACAACTTCATCTCAGTTTTTCAGGTATCATGTCGCAAGTAGCAATTTTTCCTAAAGCAGAAGAAGCTTTTGAGTGTTGGGTTTCTGATGTTCTCTTTGAATATTGCCCAGGAAATTTCTCATTATCTTTTAAGATTTTTGAAGCTTTTGGAAATATTGTTTACAGTCTTTGTAGTTGTTCTTGGGGAACAGATTGGTCCAATTACCCAGCCTGCCATTGTTACAGTAGAAGTTTATGAGCAAAGTATTTCTTGTGCCTGTTTCACATGTACACAAACTTTTTGAAGGTCTAGGCTTTATTTCCTACATACAGTTTTCAGTCTATGAAGGTCAGAGATTGTGTCCCTATATGGGTTTAGAATACTGAACCACCATTTGCTAAGGTCAAATATAGTTTCAGCCCTCACCCTTCTTAATTTGGTTTTAAGTTTCCTTTTCATTTCTAGCACACAGCAATTCTTCCTCCCCATGATTAAGAGATTGAGCCTCATTTTTGTAACTTATTTTTAAGCTTTGCAGATGGAACATTTATACAAATAAATAATGAAGATTAGCTATTTATTTTTCCCAAGAGTTTACTGTGACTGTATCAGAATAAAGGTGCTCCACATTAACTAATTCTACATAATGTTAGAATCACACCCCCATACACAAACATACTCTTTATTTTATTATTTAAGCTTCTCCTCCTCAACCAAAATCATATTACTTGATATATACACTTTATAAGTTATATATGTGGGTATAATTTATTTTATCTTTATCAATTTCCCACAGAATGGGAAAAAACTTTGCTAGCTATATATCAGACAAGGGATTAATAACAAGAATATACAAGGAGCTCAAAAACTTACCTCCCCCCAAATCAATAACCCAATGAAGAAATGAGCAAATGAACTGAACAGAGGTTTTCCAAGAAAGAAGTATGAATGGTTAAAAAAAAATGAAGAAATGCTGGGCATAAAGCAAATGCAAATCAAAATCATGTTAAGATTCCACCTCACTCCTGTTAGAATGGTTACCATCAAGAACACAAACAGCAGCAAATATTGGCAAGGATGTGGGGAAAAAGGAACCCTCATATGCTGTTGGTGGGAATGTAAATTAATACAATCACCATGGAAAACAGTAGGGAGGTTCCTCAAAAAGCTAAAAATACAACTACCATATATCCAACAATACCACTCCTAGGGATGTACCCAAAGGAATGTAAGTCAGGTTACAATAAAGACACCTGCATGCCCATGTTTATTGCAGCATTAGTCAAAATAGCTAAGCTATGAAAACAGCCAAGATGCCTCACAACTAATGAATGAATTAAGAAATTATGGTATTTATGCACAATGGAATTTTATTTGGCAATGAAGAAGAATGAAATTTTGTTGTTTGCAGATAAATGAATGGAACTGGAGAGCATCATCTTAAGTGAAGTTAACTAGGTTCAGAAAGCCAAAGGCTGCATGTTTTCTCTCATACATGGAATATAGGCCCAATGCAAATACAAGCAATATTATGTATATACATACATACATACATAGAAATATATACAGAGCATGTATCCAAAAGTGGGACTGGTAGAAGAGACCAAGGGAAGAGTAAAAGAAGGGAAGAAAGATAACAAATAATAATGAAATCCATCATATGTGGGAGCAAGACAATAAGCAAGCATGCTGAAAACTGTAGAACAATGAAGATAAGGAGAAAAGGGCAAGGAAGTGCAGTGGAGGGGTTTATATTGACTTAAGCACAATACATATTCAGGTATAAAACCGTGGCAAAATCCCCACTGACCAACCAACAGACAAATAAACAATGAAGGATAAGAATGAAAAACAGGTAATGGTAAGAGAAGGGCACTAAAGGGGGGAGTTGGTAAAAGAAGACAATAAAGAAGGTGACTATGGGTGATGTACTCTCTATACAAGAATGAATATAAAATTTTAAAACCTGTTGAACTCACCATAAGAAAAGGACTAAGCTAGAAAGGACAAAAATGGAGGGGATTAACCAATTCAGGACACAAAACATATATATGGAAATGTCTTAATGAAACTCTCTGTATAGCTATCTTAACCAAACAAAAATGTGTTCTTTTTCTCAAAAACAGAAAACAGAAAGGTAAAACAAGTCTTGTCTGGGGGTTGTACTAGTGGGAGGGGAGAGGATATAAGGAAAGGGTGTAGGAGGGTGAATATGGTAGAAGTTTTATGTACTTATGTATGAAAATGGAAAAATGAGACCTGTTGAAACTATTCTAAGAATTGGGGGATAGGAGATAAAAGAGAATGAGGGAGGGGATGATTTAACTAAGATACATTGTAAGCACTTTTGTAAATGTCACAATGTACACCCAATACAACACTAAGGTAATAAAAAATCTTAAAAGGAGCATATTATAGGAGAAATTGTTTTATGATTATAAAAATGAAAACAAAATTCTGTTCACCCTTTACTACTTATTGTTTAGTAATACCATGAAGGGATTTTTAAAAAACCCAAATATATTATCCACTTTTGATAGTGAATTTGACAACATTGCTTCGTAATTATAAATGACATCATCTGACATTTTTCTAGTACAAGAATATCAATAATGTTACCAAAGTTTAAGTTTATTTTTAGTGGAAGAATTTATATGTTTTTCTACAATAGTTGGATTACCATAGAAGCAATAAATTCTATTAAAACATCCTGTTCTCTAAATTTTCTAAAGAAAATCATAGCTATTTTCTATGGATTTAATATGTGTTTTTCCAAAATTCATGTTAGAACCAAATAGCCAGTTTGATACTATTAAGAGTTTGGACTTTAGGAGATTATCAAGATATGAGGGCTTCCCCTTCATGAATGGGATTGCTCATAGAACAGTTCAGATACATTCTTTTTTTTTAAAAGAATTGTTTACTAATTATACATTTTTATATACAAATGATGATGGCAAAAGCTGGGTTAAGATTAATACATATCAGATACATTTTTTATTATATCACAGATACTTAATAAAAGTTTGTCATAAGATGTAAGTACAGGATCTTGTTTCAAGGAAGAACAATTACAACAGCAGAAATGAGGAAATCTAAGTATCCAATGTTAAGACAAGCACAAAGCATGGGTACATATCAATGTCACAAAGCACAGTGCAAGTAAGAAAATTCTATACAAGTAACTATTGAGAAGGAAAAACCACATTATACATGTTTCAGAGAAGTTCTTGCTCATGGGCAAGTAAATTTAAGTGACTGGTACCCCAACATATTAACAGCATATCTGGATTGGTAGTAGAAATCCCATTGGAATTATTCATCTCTCCAGGAATGCTTAAGTTTATACAGCCTGGAAGAAAAAGATTTAATTTTAAGATGGAATGAATTTAGTTTCTCTGAATTTTTTTCTGGCTGGGAAGAACAGCTGTTCATATATATTTGCCTATTTCCCTATTTCCCCTTGCTGGCACCCCAGAGAAATTGTCTCAGTAAAATTCAACAAGAATTATACTATTGAGAAACTCACCAATCCTGATTTCATTATTTGCAAGTTACAGTTAAGTGATGTCAATATTTTACTACCTGTGGCCATACAAACCTATATTGTATATGAAAGATGACATAGGATATTAAGGGGTGTCAATTGGCCAGAGTCGTGTTCTTGGACCTGAATGGTGAATTAATATGTGATTATGTTATGCAGCAACCACTTAATTGTATGATCTCTACTTTCCTCATTTGTCAAAGGACTTAGATTTCCTAGGCTCAAGATTTAATGTTTTGTCATTCTATTCCTTTTGACTTCAAGCTATAGAATGATAATCTGACCTACATACATATAGATACTCACCAGTCACACAAACTTTCTCTACACAAATTGGCAGCACTTTAAGAACATAATGAGGAACTAGAACTACGATCACTGACAAAGCTTTAAAAGAAGATATTTTAATTTTTCATTGCTTAATTTAAATATGTGTTAATAAATATAAAACACAACTTTATAATGAATCAGATAATACCTCTCATCCTCTTGGTTTACTTTTCCTCCACCACTACTGTGCAGCTAGAGTTTTAGCACTGCATCTCAGCTGTACTTTTTGCTTTTGACACCAAGCCTCCTTTGATGTTGTAGCAGGGAAATCATGCAGAAATTCACTGAAGTCATGCATGTACTAACACAAGTGATAGAGAGTTAATGGCCTGTGTAGCAATCTTAAGTAATGGGGAAAGGATCAGATAGATAACTTCCCCTTCCTTCTATCCCTCAGTAGCACAAGTATAAGAATCACTCTGCATAGTTTCTCTGAGGGTCCCTGTGGGATTGAATCTCAGTTGCCCTCAATAGTGTGATCAGCTCAATAATACACACTAATTGGCTTTCTTCTTCTCTGTTTCAAAACCTTCTGCCTCCCTCTCCTGTGCCCTCTAATCACTTCCCAAACAAACCACCTGCATGTGAGTTAATGGCTCAGGCTCTGCTTTTGGAGGAGCATATCAAGGTTATGAAAATCAGTGCTAGAAATATCCTAGAAAGCAGACCTTAAAAAGGAGATTCCGGAACTGGACCACTGGCTCTTGGGCAATGAGGATGCTATTGTTGGGTGTGAGCCAAGTAGTCATTAATCATCAATACCATTACAATTAATCATCAATTAGCATTGCAGCTCTCACCAGGGGTGGATTAGGATGAGTTGCAGGTGAAAGTTAACCCTTGACTAGTCTCAAATAATATGAAATCTATGGTAAATCTAGGTTGGTTGCAGTATTTGTTAACTGTATTAGAATTCTTATAAAAATAAATAATTCTAACTGAAAATCTTCACCTTCCGATGTGCTGTAAAAACTAGAAGTCTCTATGTTTAAAAAGCTCTTTATCTCCTTTAACTGCAAGGCTAAAACCAGAGTTTTATATTTAATTATAAGGGTAGCAAAGCTAATAAGGAGACCAAATGCCTAAGTTAGGCTCCTATGGGAAAGTACCAGAAGAAGAAAGAACACCTGACACCTGGATGCAAACATTTGGGATGATGAGCTTGAGAATCTTGCATCACAAGATTCCACCGAACCCTCCTTTCCAAGAGAAGTGCTGATTCATTCCCTGAACCCCTTTGAAATTCCCCCTGGAGCTAGGGACCTGTCCAGGTGAGGCTGTTCATCCTCCAAAACTCCAGTTCCACTCCACTCATTCTTTCTAGTTTAGTAAGTACAGTCAGGTTTTAATATAATGCCAAAAGGAAAAAGTACAATCCGTTTGGCAAGGAAATACAACCCTTCTCCCAAAATGGCAGAATATAGCAAATATGTTCCACCAAGCACTAAGAAGTGGATCTTGAGATGGAATAGAGAGTTGTGTAATGCAATGGTGAGTGGATAAGAATTCATTGACACAGGAGTCTGCTCCATGATAGAGAGTGAAACTTCCCTGAAAGCACAAAGGAAGCTGAGTATGTTACAATGATGGGATGTTTGCTTGGAACTAGGAGTAAATAAGGTAGAGATGCTTCAGTAGCCTTTCCCTGGAACTGAGAAAAGCTCGAAAAGCCCAGGACATAAGATTTCTATATGAATTTATTCTATAGAACAAGAGAACCATCATTTGGGAAGACCTGAAATGAATGTCCTCACTAAGAAAACAAGGAACTCAATGGTGAAGGGTCCCAGCATATTGAGAAGATCAAAAGTGTTTGTTCTCTATAGGCTGGAGTTGGCAACAGGAGATACTACCATGTGACAGAGCTTCCTAATATCATGAAAGTTCAGACTAGGTGGTAGCACTTAATTTGAAGAAGTAAATCCCATACGATGAATGAAATAGGCAGAGAGACCAATGTGGCAAATTGATTGCCTTGAGTTTCAGGGAGCTATGATAGTCTATGGTGTTTCCAGGTGCAAGATGGATAGAATGTTGAATACGATATTTTAGACTCATTTCATTTAAAGATATAAAAATCTGTCAAGTAAAATACTGAAACTAGCACTACAAACCTTTACTCATTTTCAGATCTGACACATTTTATAGATGCCCAGATACTATTTATTAAAAGTAACACTGGGCTCCCTTGATGTAAGACTCCAAAACATCACAGGCAGTCATATTCTGAGAGAAACAGGAAAATATAGACTACAACTATTGGAAGCAGGATATAAGCTAACACTGGTAGAGGGAATCTGACATGCCATTCTGGTCCTCCAGTTCAAATAGGACTTAAGGAAAACAAGCGACAGAGTGCTCTCTCAAGTCTCTTCACTGTGGATCCATTTGTTTATATCAGTGGCTTCCAAACCTTTCTACTGATCAAAAATTCTGATATCCAGGTTATACTCCATACCAACTTGATCCTCCAACTAGCATGGAGCTCGAGGATCAGCATTCTCAAAATTCCCCACAGATCTTTCTTTTGTCCCTGAGAGAAAAGTGGGACAGATATTCTTAGTAGATCATAGAACCTTCATATGTGTTCCTTGACCTATAGAGTAGGAGCCATGATAAGAGGAAGGGTCAAGAGGAAGCCTCTGATACTGCTCTCCTAGTCCCTGAATGAGCGACAAATGGAAAATACCAAAATTGTTACTGCTTTGAATATCATATTAAGAGTCGTGAGTGCCATAAGGAAAGAGAAAAAAACACATAACATTTTAGAGTCTGCAACATCAGTGGTTTTTAGGGATTAGTCTGAGAGACATCCAGGGTAATTCCCTGTCATGGACCAGTTGTTGCTCCTTTCTCTGTTCTTACTACTAAGAAAGAGGTCAGCACTTAGAGGGGAATCTTTGAATATTTTCAAGTTTTTAATTGAAATATATGATGCATTCAGAAAAGCCACATACCTTGAGTGGAAAATAACTACTGACTCTAGCAGCCAGTAAGTCTGTCATCATGGGGTATCAATTAACTATGTGACCAGAGCTTCTTGTCATGAGTTGGATATTATCTCACACAAGGAGTCAGTAACTGCAGAAATCCATTATATAATGGAAATAGAACAGATTAGGTCACAGCAGACCTTGGAAATAAAAAAAAACCCCACAGTACTTCATCCCTAGTTTAGATTCCCACAACACTTGCCCATTTACAAATGCTGACTCTTACTCAATTCACACTTCTGTGTATATCAGTGGTTTCCAAACTTTGTTACTAATCAAAAATTCAGATACCCAGATTGTACCCCAAACCAACTTGATCCTTCAACTAGCATGGAGCACAAGAAGAGTCTTCTCAAAGTTCCCCATAGCTATTGATTTGATCACTGAGAATGTTACTAAGAAGGAAATTTTCCAGGTCTGTTCCAAGGACAGACCCACTAAATGCATGCATGACAGAAAGTATTGCTGCTGCCTACTGTACTACTTGGGGAGGACCTAAAGGATGCAGATGAAAGGAAATTCACCCATTAGGCTGAACTTCAATACACTTAGCCCTCCAGAAGATACGACTATCTGAATAAATGGTGCAAGCAGCAGGGCAAGGGAAAGAGCCCATTTTCACTCAAGCCTCCACTATAGAAACCAGCTTCAGACAGGTGTAATCTAGCAGAACCTTGCCTCAGCTGTACTTGCTTTCTACCTTGGGGATGCTCTGAGGCCACAGAGACACTCGCACATATGTGAGCTTATCACTCACACATGTGAGTTCCAGGGCCACAAGAGTATTAGTGTCCTGTGAGAACTCTGGGTAGTAGCAGGAAGGAAACAATGAATAGATGCTCCCCACTTAGTCCTCAGGAGGTACATTCTGTATAGTTTTTCAGAAGGTCCTTATGAGTTTCAGGCCTCACTGTCTACACAGCATAAACATTTAGGTAGCTTTCCCTTTAGAAGTAGCATTTATTATTATTCAGGAGAGGCAAGGCCAGTAGATAAACAGATATCTTGCACAGAAAAGGTACTGTGTTGTTCAAAATTCCCCAAGAGGAAAGGACAGACCAGACTACACAGGGTCACATGGAGGAGTACCAAGGCTGGTCAGATTAGGAGGATATGGTTAATGGCTTTTCATGTGATTTTGGCAGGAAGGAATGGGTAAGGCAGGAGATGCATGCTAAGAAAGGCTAGGATTGGCTTATTTAGGTAATTTCTATAGACTTGTGGGTCTAAGAGCTAGCCATAGTAGACTAGTACTTGAGCTTGGAGGAATTATGGCAGGGGTCTAGTAGCCTGGAAGAGGCAGTTGAGGGGGCCCAAGGATGCCGAGTTGGTTTGTCTGACCATGAGAACAAACATCCAAGAGATTCCTTTGCCACTTCTAGAGTTAAGCTACCCTTGAAGGGGCGTTTCTTCCCCCAGGGGCAGCAAGAGCCCAGATGTCAAAGCATCAGAAAAACGAGAAAGTAAAAAGGCAGGGTTAAAGCACCTTGCATCTGTTATCCTTGCTTCTCTGCTTCACTATTCTCAGATTTCACTCCTTTCATTCCCTGAAATTGCTTTATAAACATATTACATTCACACGAACTCTAGTCTCATTCATTTTGCTCTCACAGAGTAGGTGTGCAAAGGAAAGGGTGAAGGGCTAACTTAACTCAGGCTAAGTAAAATTCTTTCCCACTCATTCACCTTTAGATTTCATGCAAATATCTTAGATTTGACTACCATGGTCATCCCATTCAGTGGCCATGACCAGTGTCTTGCTTGTTGCATTTCTGAAGAAAATTGACTTGTGAAAGTAGAAATGCCATATTAGGAGAAAAACAGATCTGACCTGTAAGATGGCTCAAGAGATTCAAGAGATGTGTTTGTTTGTTTTTACAAATATGGAAAGTGAAGGCATTTGAGAAATCCAGTACATGCCGTTTGTTTATTTATTATTTATTTATTCATTTATACATACACACACATATATATAAACATATATATAATAGTTATGGGCATGAAACCCAAGGGCCTCACACATACTAGGTAAGCACTCTGCCACTGAGATACATCCCCAGGCCCATGTTTTTAATCACTGAAAAAGTTTAATAATTAAATATAAAAATGTTAAATTGTTTTGCTGGTTTAAACAAAGAGGCAGGAAAAAAAGATAAAAGATCTACACACTAGATTAACTACCCTGTATTTCAGAATGGCAAATTCTTTGGCACGAGTCATAAATTTTCTCCTTTCTGAGATTTCCTTGTGTACTTTCTTAAGGGTTTGAATTTGGAAATCCAAATACATTGGGGACTAAATTATTTAGAAATTACCCTGAATACCAGATTAGTGAGATTATCTAAAAATAACTGAGGTAATGTGATGCAGAAGGTAACTAATGACCTGTAAATGCAGGTTCCTCCATAACGCTCTCTTTAGGGAGTAGTTAATGTTTCTCTAATGGCTTCTATGGGAACTGGATGGTTCAGAGGAACTGGTAATAAGAGATGATACAGTGATTTTGCCATTATGTCCTGACTTGAACAAACCATCTTTCTAAGCAAATATATTCACAAATGCTTAAGAAATACATCAAATGCTGATAACAGTCTAGAAATCTGTACTTCTAATCAGACTTCTCAAGCTTACTTGTCAGAATTCATTTTACAGAGCACATAGCAGTGTTTTTGCTTTTGCTTTTCTGCCTTCACTCTAGTGTAAAACTTCCATTGCAAACAAATGTTAATCAGACGTTCCCTCTCCATTTGTACCTATTTCAATTGGGCCTTGTATAGATAATCAAGTAATTTGGGGGCTAATGCAGAGAGTGGAGAGCAAGAGGGAGCATTTACTAGAAGGAGGAATGCTGAAAGAGACCACAAGAGGGAAAAAAGTAGAGCTGAAAGGAAATTTGTCATTATTTGGCATCAAGCTCTTTATTTCAGACATGTGCAAGTGCAATAGAGATGGGTTGAAGTAATTTGCTCAGGTAAAGTACTTGAGGAAGAGCAAAGGGTCAAGTCTTGTCCCCTAACCTCTTGAGTGCTTTTTCCTCTACAGCTCACTGCCTGTCTCAAAAGGCATGAGACACAAATCACTAATCTTACTGTGATTGCTGAGACACAGCAGACAGACCAATCAGAGCAAGGCAGGGAGTGACCACAGTGTTCTTTAAAACTAGGCCAGGCTGCCTTGTATTTGTATTCATAAGTACATGACAGTAATTATGAGTGAAAAATTATAGCAAGCTACATGGTCCTTTCAATGCTTTTTATTTAATCTGACAATGAATAAAAATGATGGAAAAAGGAAAAGAGCACTTCTAGCTCTTTGATTGTCTTTGTTAATCAAACTAGTTACACTGGCATTTTTTAATTACAGAAGTTTATAACTGCAGTATACCCACATTATATAGGTACTCCCCACTGGCCCCACCATGGACCAAAAGTCGCCAGGGCTATCAGATCACTTGTCATAGTATCACAGATCTTGTATTTAAGTAACACTTATTTTTTTAATGATGGCCAAATGCCCAAGAGTAGTGATGCTGGCAATTTTGTTATAGTATATAGTTGCAATTGTTCTATTTTTTATTAGTTATTGCTGTTATTCTCTTACTGTGTCTGATTTATACATTACACTTTGCCACAGGTATGCATGAATAAGAAAATACAGCATATATAAAGCTTGCTTCTACCTGTGGTTTCAGACATCCACTGGGATTTCTGGAAGGCATCCCCTTTAGGTAAGGAGGGGCTTAAAAGAGAAGTTTGAGTTAGAGTTCGGTGGTGCTGGCATGTGAGTTAGGCATGGTTTGTTTTTGTGCCTGTGTTTTGGTGTCTCTCCTCCTATTGCTGTGCCTAGCAAAACTTGAAGTTCTACCAGCCTGGTTTTACAAAATCTAGCTCTCTCTTGAGATAGAATTGTTCACAAACAACAGCTAAAGAAGGAAATGGCCCAGGTACTTATCCGGGATTTAAAGGGCAGTGTATTACAGTGGATTGGTAGCTGGAAAGAAAGCCAGAGTAAGAGACTGGGTGATATGCAAACTCAAGAACTTGCAATTTATGAAGCTGGTAGAAATGAGGCCTCTTTTCTCTTTCTTCCATTACTCTAAAAATAAAAGTGACCTTTTTTGAGTAACAATACAAATCTTGAAATTAATAGCAGTCTTTATGTGTAAAACACATATACAGTATAAACATTATAGATAAACACAAATGTAAATTTTAAGTTGGGTTGAGTGAGATTATATGCAAGGAGATAAGAGAACACATAGTTTCAGCCATTAAGCATGTCTAAAGTGATGCAGTTGAAAGTAATAAGAATATTATTGATGACTGAGCCAAAACAAATAATATAGAAAAGTGCACCTGGTTACTTCCGTATTATTCCATAAATCAATAGTCTGAATTTATCTACAAATAGGATTCTAAAATATGTATATGACATCATGGATTAAAATAGCAGTCCCTACTGAATAGTAACTAGTGTTATATATGTTTAAATGAGTTAAGTCACTATATAATTATCTTCTAGTTTCACTGAAGTTGGGCCACACTCAGTTGAATTAGGCCATATACTTGCTTAAATAAAACCTGAAAAGGAAGGTTGGCCTATGAAATAATATCGTAGCAAAATAAATCATATGTTTCTGTAAAGGAACATAAATATATTTTGGATATAAATTTATTGCATACAATAGCTTACCATGAGTTTAAATGATGTTTTAGTAAAAATAAGAAGAAAAAGTAATCCAATCTAAAGAAAGTTCTATCAGAACATGAATTTTTTAAAAAATGTGTTTCTTCTATGTGGCACTTAATAAATGTCTTGACATGAACAAATACATTAATGACACTATCCTCTTTCCAGATTTTCACCAAGTGACCAGTGACCTGGGAAATGATACAAGCAGTAATTTTGATTTGACAAGGCAGACATTGGTAAGTCATGTATGATAGATGTCTGCATATCACTCAATATGCTTTTCTCATCACCTGCTCTCAAGCCAGGATTATCTATTATAGCTGTTGTACTAGCTGAGTCATGTAGATTCTCTATACTTCAGCCTGAGGAGCTTTAAAAAATGTGTCTCTAAACATATTCCACCAGTCTTCCCTCTCCTTAAAACCTTTAAAGGCTTCCAATTATGCAAAAGAGAAAACCCCAAACAAAGTGGCTCACAAGACCTTTGCCATGTCTTCAACTAAACTTCTTCTTTGCCATCTTTCCTACTGCTTCTTACTACCCTTCTCATCAGTCCTCAAACTGCATGTGTTGTCTTCATCATAAGCCCCTTCTCCAGCCTTGACTACTTTCCCTTTCACTTCTTTAAGTTAACATTTATTCACGTTTCAGTTTTTACTGCAAACTTTACTTCTTGACGGGTGCCTTCTCTTATCTTCAGAATGGAAATAAACTCTGACAGGTCGTGTTTATTTTCATGGTTATCTGATCAATAACTGACTCTCAAAAAGAGTCTCACTGGTGGGTGGGGAAGAAAATATATCTATATTTTAATTCACATTTATATCCTGATACCTAACAAAGGAATTGATACATAAAAACATGCCTAGATGAATTCATTCCTTCACATAGTGAACACAAATAAATATATTATTTCCTTTAATATGTGGAAAAGAATTTTATAGATGAAGCAAAGTCTCTACTAGTCATTAAGGTGGTTCAATGATTTATCAGAAGCAAGCAACTTATTCAATGAAGTATGATACATAGAACCTCTATTTTATGTTTAACACTACAGAAAATGTGAGAGAGGCATTTCTACATCTTTTAAATGAAAGGATAATTTAGATTCAGCAAAGTCCACACTTCACTATTTATATATCTTAAGGTTTTGACAAAAACATGCAATCATGTAGTCACCAGTGAAGATACAGATCTATTCCATCATTCCAGAATACTGCTTATGCACCCCTGGTCATTTGTAACCTTCCTAAGATCAATCATACATGTCCACTGTGTTGTTTTCTTTCCACTTATAGTTTTTCTTTTTCCAAAAGGTTATACAAAACATTCTCTCTGTAGCCCTTTAAATCTGGGGTTCTTTCACTTAAAATAACGCATTATAGTCTTATCCATTTTGTTTTATCTATAATAGTTCATCCTTTATATAACTCACTATATTACATTGCATGGCTATACTACTGTCTCTTTTTCATTTCTTATGTTGACTGACAGGTTGACACTGTGGAAATTCTGGATAAAATGATTTGAAACAGTCATACACCAATTTTTGTGTGAATATTAGTTTTAGGGGAATAAAGGCCTAGAAACGTGATTGCAAGACATACAGTAAGTGTGCATTAACTTTACTAGAAAGTACCCAACCATTTTCCAGGAGCTAAAATATTGTTTATTCTCCCCAGAAACATGTAAGCCTCATTTGTCCCACCTCTTTGGCAAAATCTGGTCTAATTCATCTTTTCATCCTAACTATTCACTTCTGCCCTGCATATGTTTTATTTCTTTATCTTTTTGTCTTCATTGCATTAGCTAAGAACACCAGCATGATGATAAATAGTCATGGGGTGAGTGACCATCCACACTTGATTTTCAATCTGAGGTAATGCATTCAATATTCTGCTGTATGATGTCAGTTGCAGGGTTTTTTTAAGTTCCTTTTATCAGACTAGGAGATCATACCCTGTTTTGCCGAATTGATGTTAAGTTTTCATGTAAGTATTTCCCATTTAATCTCAATTGATAACTTTATGGGCATAGAGTTGTTGACAGCCTTTCTTTGTTAGTCTTACAATTATTGTAGTGATGTTCATTTATTATTTCAGATGTTGGTATTTTCTCTGTATTTCTATGTAGTTATGACTATTGATTTATCCTTTTACTTATTGCTTCAAAAGAGAAACTTTTTGTTCATTTTTCTTGCTTTTACACTTTCAATTTTATTGATTTCTGCTCTAATCTTTTTTTCTGTTATACTTCCTTGGACTTACTCTCCATTTGCAATTCAGTGAGGTGATTCCTCTTTTAGACCCAAAATTGGGTTGTTTATTTTCCTTTATTCAAAATTATAGCTCTTTTGTGATTGTTATTCTTAGGCCATTTAACTTTAAAATGATTATTGCTATCATTGAAATAAAATATGCCATCTTGCTAGTTATTTTCTATTTATTCCATCACATCTTTGGTCCTTTGTTTTGCCAGCTATTTTTCAGTATTCTATCTTATTTTCAATGTTAACTTTTTTCTTTTAAATTTTGGAAAGTGTTTTTAGTAGCTTACATAATATGCATCTTTAATTACTTATTATCTATTTTATAATATTGTATCACTTCATTTATAGTGTATGCTCCTTACAATAAAAGATTAGCTTCTATCTTTTGTGCTTACTTCTACATGTACTGAGAAGCCAAAGGCATTGATGCTATTTTGGGGGTTGAGAGGTACTAGGGATTGAATTCAGGACCTTAGCCTTGCTAGGCAAGCACTCTACCACTTGAACCACACCCCAGCCCTTTTTGCTTTGGTTTGTTTCTCAGAAAAGGTCTCCTGTTTTTGCCTGGATTCGACCTTAGACTTAGATCTTCCTACCTCCTCTTCCTGAGTACTGAGAATACAGACATAGGCCACCAAATCCATCCCTGATGTATTTTTGCTATAGAAATAAGGTACCTTTTCTACAAGTAAAAAAAATTGACTTTGTTTTCATTTATATCCTTTCTCTATCTCCCTATTACTTTTTGTCCTATTTCTTGGCCTTCTGTCCTCTTTCTTCTGCTTGTAAAACTTCCTTTAATATTTTCCTTAATGAACATACACTAGTAAAATATTACCACTGTTTTTATTTATCTAAAAAGGTCTTTATAACTCCTTCATTTGAAAGACAATTTCCCTGGATATAGAACTTTAAGATGACAATTACTTTCTTACTCCAACTAAAAGACATCACCCCACTGTACTATCCTTGTCTAGTTTCTCACAAAAGCTTGCTGTAATTTTTATCTTTGTTATTTATATGTAATATGAATTTTTTCCCACTTTTTATCATTGATTTAGAACAGCTTGAATCTCTCCTCCATGGCTCTGTCTTATTTTTCTTTTTAATTTGTGTTGCTTATCATTTTCTTAGATTCTTAGATAGATGATTCAAAATGTCCTTTGTCCTTAAAATTTTTTGTTAAGTATTTACTATTATTTCTTTAAATATATATTCCATGACATTCTTTCCTTCATCTCCTTCAGGAATTTCACTGGGTCATTTGATATTGCATCACCTCTTGAGGGTTTTTTCTATAACTTTGACTTTTTCACCTTCTTTTGTGTTTCCGTTTGTTTAATTCATTGATCCATGTTGAAGTCAGCTGTGTTGAATCTACTGTTTTGTAAGCATTATCATTATAATTCTGCCATCTCTAGCATTTCCATTAGGTTGCATCCTATAGATTGCATCCATCTGCTGGTTTCCAATCTGAGCAGTGTGCTGACCATGCATACCCACTTCAGCATATTAATCACAATTATTTCATACTCCTTCTGGTACTGCCAATAATGCTGCAGTATCTGATTTTGATTGTGTAGATTAGTTTTGTCTCTTGATGGTGTATTTTTTTCTTGGTCCTTTCGGTATATTTTTCGTTGAAAACTGGGACATTACATAGGACAGTAGAGACGGAAATCCTATGCATTGTCTGTTTTTTCACTTATTTATTACTAGGCTTTTAGTATAGGAGGTGAGTCAGTTTACTAGGAGTTGTGTTGCATTTAGTTTTGTTGCTACTCAGTGCATCTTAGTCCTCTGTTCCCCCTAGCATTAAATTACATTTCGGGTAGGGATGGTTTCCCAGAAGTTTCATCTCAGTGTTCCTTCTCTGCCTTATGTGTCTCTTTTGCATCTCTGGCCCAGAAGTCTCTTTCCATGTTCCTGAACTCCTCCCAGAACATTTGCTCCACATGCTTGCTTGCTTACGAAATGGAAGGAACATTTTCTTACTGGTTTGACTGCCAGTCTTCTCCAGGTATTATGTCCCTGAGACTAAAGAAGAGGATATTGCCTTCTGAAGTAGGAAGTCGCTGATTGTCAGGATCCAGTACATATCCTTGCCCTTTTCCTAGGAGCAGAAGGTGAAGAGCTTTTTGTTTTTGTTTTTGCTTTTGGTTTTTCTCTTCCCTGTTCCTGGTTGCAGAGTCCTCACACATGGTCTTTTGAGACAAGGTTTCTGTCCCTTCATAGGCAGCTTAAGTTTTTTGTTCTACAGGGGTGATAAGGTCAGGGTGGGTCTTCATACCTTCCCTGAAATGTCCTCTTTCCATGCCTGCTCAAAGAAGGAGACTTTCTTGAGGCTCATTCACCTGTCAATATTGCTTATGATCACCCAGTGAGATCTATGGAAATCCTGTCTTGGGATGTGAGTTATTCTTGGGTCAGCAGCTTCACTGATTCTATTTTCTCACACTGACTTAACAACTTATTAGAAAATTTAGCTAAATTATTCTACTGACTTGTATGTTTTTTTGGTATCATCCCAGGTGAACATGTGTTTGTCCATTCTCTGAGCAGCCGTATTTCAGGAATTAAATGTACAGTAATGATTACAAGTGAAATGGGAATTCAGAAGTGATAGATCAGGGAAACGATAATCAGAGTTGTTTTTTAAGAGAAAGGGCTACTCATCATTAAGTAGGATTCAAGAGCCCACATAACATAAATGTATCAACAACTTAGCATTAATCTCATTAAGAAGAGAGATTTTCTTGGGAAAAAAGAACACTCAATACTTTGCAATTTAACTGTCAGCTTTAATGTCTTTAGACTTGTTCAAGCAAGAACAGTGGGCCACATTGGGTTAAATAGGATGTACATGTTCCTTTTTCCCTTCCTTCAAAATTAAAAGGATAGTGAAAGAATAACCAGGAAGAAATTCTGAGTAGGATAGAAAAAAAAAGATTACCACATTCTCAAATGCTAATTAGTTAAAAAATATGGCAGACATCAAGCTTTTCTAGTAAACTGTAGTTTTACAAAGGGAATTCCAATAAGAAATATTATTATTGTTATTAAACTACAGAAATTATGGTGAAAATTTCTAAAATTTCAAATGATGTGTATAAGATAATAGTAGTTGTTATGGGTAAGTAACTTTGTTAAAGGATTTCAAAGTTCTACATCCTGGTCTTTGTTGAAGTTTTGAAATGTACTAAGTCAAGAAAAGAGTATAATTCAACTTTGCTAAAGGGTATAAAGTCCTAAGTCTTGGTCTTTGTTAAAGGGTTTCAAAGTCCTAAATCACAAATTAGCTATAATCCATCATTCAGTTCCAGCAACACAAATTTTTGGAAGAGAGAGGGAAAGTAAGCAAGTGAGCTATCTAGCTTTCTATTTCTATGAGTAAGGAGCCAGTTATCAGAAATTCCATATTGGTAAAATCTTCATTTCATTATAGGTCAATACAGAAGAAAGAAAACATTTTTCTACAAAGGTCTATGTTGCTGTCAGATGGAAGCACATTAAATTGTTTGAAAAATCCACATCCTGGCATGTGAGTGTTTTTCAAAGCTAACTATTCATAAAATGTTGACATATCATTACTGTAACTGTCAACAGACACGGATACTGGTATGATCACATGAAATTCTATTCTCAAGGAGACCAGAAATCATAAGACTACACTGAGAATTTTCAGAGTACTAGGACTCAAAAGAAGGAAATGGTCAGATTTATCTTAATGTATAACAATATGATTAAAAGTAACAGTTTCAAAATAAGAAATTCTGAAATAATAACAAAGTCAAGAGTCATTCAAATAGAATCATAAGTCATTAGAAAGTCCTATTAATTATATTTGTCAAACTCGGTAAAGCATATAGCTTTGCAGGCCATAATATATTATAAAAATCACTTTAAAATATAGTAAATTAATTTTACAAAGTAGCTGCATTAATCGTGGCTCAAAGTAGGGATATGTAAAGCTTTATTTACCCTTGGAATATGAGCTTTTACACAATTTATTTAGGCCATATTAAGGTGATGATTTTAATATATGTTATTAGAAACGGGAATTTGAGGAAGAACGCAGATTACAGAAATAAATTTTCCTTGATTATTCTCCAATTAGTGATTGACAAAATGTGTTAAACAAATTGAAAGCACTTTTTAAATATCATCAAAAGTAATCTTACCAAATCTTTAAGAATAAATTTGTAATTTTCTTTTGAAATACATTATTCTCTCTTTTTGTGGTTAATCTATAACCAGCTTTAACTAGAGCCATCATTTATTGAGTAATTATTTTGTGACAGGAAATATGATTGGCATTTCATGTATGTTATTTCATGTTCAATAACAAATATCTAGGTTAGTTCTAGTAATTCTCAAATAGGGAAAAACTCAGGCAGCACTTCCATTGACTCCAGAAAATAAAATGGATATTATTAATCAGTTTAGATATTGGTGATTCCAACGTGCTGGCTTTGTGGGCACTTGCTCATTTTCATTCCACTTTTCCTTTGATCTTACTATTTATTTTATGCAAATTTATCAGTCTTTCCTATCGTGAAAGAATTAGGCACTCAGAATCTAAGGTGTATGTGCTCACTTTATGAATGTCCTCATCCAGAATGTAATTATGATGACCATTCTTAGGGAGGCAACTGATGAAAATAGCCACTCAAATCATTACCTCCACCACCTGGCTCAGAGGAGGGTCCATGGTTGAGAAAAAACAAAAGAAACAGTGAGTATTTGATTTCCCTTTGTTCCCATTTGCGATTAGTGAGAATCATGAACTTTAATGCCCATTTATGATACCATTTAATCATTATTTCCCTGGGTATAATTATGTTAAGTGATTGAGAATGCCAATTTTAGGTAGTAGGGAAAAGATTTAGTAGCTCTATCTCCTCTAGCTTATTAGTATTATTACAGATTATTTTATTAGCCATTTTTCTCATTATCACATAAGTAAAGAGTAAAATACTAGCTGTAATCTTTAGGATTTGAAACCAAATCCTAACTGTTAAAGGCATATTTTCTGGAAGAAATCTGGATGAGTAATATGCTCATTTCAATAAAGATATTTTACAGCATTTTCTGATTACATAGGTATAAGCAAGAAGTCGCTTACTCTTTTCTGTTTTCCTCTGGACACATTATATCTTTTTCTCTCATTTGCTATTCTGTTTATTTATTTATTTACTTTTGGAAAATTGACACATTGGCTTTGTTGCATTTTTCTTTGTGTATGTTACACTTAGAGAATTTGTTTGATATGTGGGTTTGTAATTTTCACCAAATTGGCCTCTCTCCCTTCTTTCCTTTGTTCCTTCCTTCCTTCATTCATTCCTTCCTTCTTTCTTTTCTTTTCTTTTTTTCAGATGGAGTCTTGTTATGTATCCCAGGCTGACCTGTAACTCATTATCTTTCTCCCTCAGCTTCCCAGGTATGTACCACCATGTGCTGGCTTGGCTATTATTGCTTAGCTATTTTTTGCCCCTTCCACTTTTCTTGTTTGTTGGATTCTGTGATAGTGTCATATAGATTATTGATGACTTGTTTATTTTTTAAAATTTGTTTTTATTTTTATGCTAAGGCATGAGGACCAGTAAATTAGTGGAGTTATAGGGATTATCTTTTGTATTTGTTTATTTTATTGCTCTCTTTCTGTCAAGGATCACCATCCTGTAGTGCCAACAGTCCAATGTTTAAATCCTCTGTTTCATATACTTTGTCTGCTTTCACTTCTTGTTTAAGGTCAGATGTTTTAATTCTGTACCTGTTATTATTCTATATCAATAAGAGAAAAAGGTACTTTTGAAAAAAAATTCTCATCTAAATCTAAATCTAGATAAACCCTATGACCCAGTAATTCTACTCCTAGGCATTTTCTCAATGTAAATGAAACTATAACCAAAAGACTTGCATGGGAGTTTTCATGTCAGCTTCATTTATAGCAGCCCTGAAATGGTTATTACTCAAATTCCAATCAACCTGAAAATGCATAAACAAATTGTTTCATATTAATACAAGGAATATTACCTAACAATAGATATGAATACCTTACTGCACACACAAAGATAAATCTCACAGGTATTATACTGATTAATAAAACATAACCTAGCCAATGATTGCATATACATGAAGTTCAATAGCAGACAAAACAAGTTTTAGTATAAAAAAAATCAGAAACTGATAGCATCTGAATATGGAGATTACCCAAAAAAGACACCAGAGAGTGTTCTTAAGACAGGAGAATACTCTCTAACTTTATTGAAGTGTAGGATGTTAGTTTATACCTTTTCTCAAAACATGAAAATTTCATTATAAAATATGTATTTTTTATTTTATATAAACTTTCCCTAAAAGAACTATAATTGGATATTAAATATTAGTTGTTAGAATTGCTTTTCATAGCAAGAGGAGCTAGCAAATCTTAAATCACTTTGTGAAATTTCTGTATAGTTTAGGTTTGGGAAGCTATTAAATAGATTGAGGAAAATTGGAGGCAGTTTTCTTACTGTTGGAGAATAAATTTGCAAGTATGAAAAGGAGAAGGACTAACCTCTATCCTATGGTATTAGATTAGGACTGGTAGGCACTGAAGTAAATCAATGTTTGAATATAGATATAGGCATATCTATATATACTTTTTCTTTCCTGAAGAAGCAATGACATATCAGCATCATTGACAGACTCAGCACACATATTGATTTCTACAAATACTGATTTCTAAACTAAAAGGAAATAGATTCTCTTGGAATAAAAATTGAAGTCAAGGCAAGTATAGGGAAAGTATGAGATGTTCCTAGAACATTATTTTGTTGCAAAAATCAAGGAGTGCTCAAAGAATGATGAATGATTGAGTTATGTCAAAAATATAGTCTCCTGCTGGTCAATTACAATTTGATCATCAAAATAAATATTGATCATAATGTGTTACAGACAGTACAGTGAGTTAGTAAGCTGACTTTCTATTAAAAGCTTTCTCATTGGCAACACGTGCTTGTTTCTACAATGTAAACCGTCCCATTATGAGTAATTTCAAGCTACCAGAATTATGCCAATGGTTTGGAAGGCAGTGCTTGTACCTGGTTCGCATGAGTAATCAAGATTACAATATCACATCAATTAGAGCTGTAAAATGAAAGAAAGATACATACATTTTTACAGATTATCAATAAATGATGGATTTTCTTAATAAAAGGAAAATACCTTGTTTGTAGAAGAATTTTCACTAACACAGAAGACAGAAGAGAATAAATCAATGAATGCCAAAATTAGTAAGGGAAATGTGATGATAGGTTTGATGTACATTTTCTAAACCTACACAATCTGAAAGACTCACCTTTTACATTATTTAATAATTACAAAAAGAAAAATCATGACTTTGCAACAGAGAGAGCTGATGGATTCCACTTTAACCAAGTGATCAAAGTTAAGAGCTCCAATACTGGGACAAACTGATGTCATGTATCTCTTGTTAAAAGGCCCAAAGGAAGATCAGAGTCTATTCTCTACCACAACTCATGGGTCACTCAGAATTCTCCAAAACAACAGAAATAATAGGACATCGTTATATAAAGTGATGTGCTTGAGGCATTGGCACATGCAGTTGTGGGAATGGCAAATGTAAACTCTATAAGGCAGGCTGAGGATTTGGGCAGAATTTTTAAAATACCAAGTTGAGGCTGAGTCCTTCCTGCCTGAGATAACTCATTTTTTCTCTTAGGCCTTCAAATGATAAGGTGAGGAGCATCTATGTAATTGAGTATAATCACCTTGGGTTAAGGTCAACTAATTCTACATATTAAACATATCTACAAAATACCTTCAAGAGAGCATCTAGATTAGTGTTTGTCTCAACAACTGTGCACTATAGCCTAAACAAGTTGACATATATAAGTTAAGTACTACATCTGCCAAAACTTCATAATTTGAATCCAATCATGAAAAACCACTGGACAAATACAAATAGAAGGTCATTTATGAAATAACAGCACACATGAAACATTAGAGATGGAATACAGTATTTCCAAGTCAGTATAGTGAGAATAGTGGCTCCTAGATGATGTCTGAATCCTGGGGTCTGCAAATAGTTTTCCTTACTTGACAAAATAAATATTACAGATGTGATGAAGATGTTGAGATGAGGAGATTAACCTGGGTAATCATGGTGGGCCCAGTGTAATCATAAGGCCTCTACAAATTGAAAGAGGGAGAAAGAAGTGTCAGACAGAGACAGAGAGGTAAGGACAGAAGCAGAGTTCAGTGATGATGCAAGAGTTGGTTTTGAAGATGGTTAGGGCCCCAGCCAATGAATGCAGGCAACTCCCAAGCACTGGAAGAACTAACTGAGCTTCTAGAAACTGGAAAAGGAAATGAACAGACCTTCCCTAGAAAGCTTGCTGCCATATTTATTTTAGACTCAGAAATGCCATTTTGGCCTTATAAGTGCCTAAATAATTAGAGCCTACATTTTTGAAATTTCAATTCACTAGATTCATAGTATAGTGTTTTACTACCAATAGAAAACTAATATACCCCAAAATCATTCTAAAAAATTATGCATGTTTTTGTAACTATAAATAGAATACTAAATCAAAGCAAACACAAAATAGAAAACTTTTACTAAGAGTCCTGGAAGTTTCTTGTACTACTCTTGCAAGGTTTCTCTAAGTTTTAAAACATAGATTTAGAATTTGAATACATAAAATTTGTTTCAAATAAGCCAGAGAGCGGGAAGTGGATGAGCCATAGCTCAGTCAGTGTTGATCACAGACAAATGATAATGCAAAAAAAAATGCTATGGTAATGCATAAAAGAGTTTTGTGTATACTATTTTGTCTGCTTTTGCATGTGTTTCAAATTCTTTAAAAATTAAAAATAGAGCCATTTTATTTAAAAGACTATGGAAGGGAAAATGGTGAAATACTAACATTTCATGTAGCAATCAGTGTATGTGAGGAGCTAGAGTCCTCAAGTGAAAAAAAAAAAATTGTCCCAGCCTATAATCCTAGCTGGTCAGGAAGCAGAGATCAAGAAGCTCATGGTTCAAAGTCAGCCTGGGCAAATAGTTTGTGAGACCTTATCTTGAAAAAACCATCACAAAAATGGAGTGGTGGAGTGGCTCAATGTGTAGGCTCTGATTTCAAACCCTAGTACTGACAAAATAAAAAAAAGGTTGTTCCAAGCTTTTAACAGTCTGGTTATAAAAGATTAGTATGTTTCATTTACTGGAAGAGATAAAGCAAGAAGCAAGAGGCTTTTCATGGAGTGTATCAGCCAGCAGACATTAACCTTTCTCTACTGTCAATGCTACTCTGCAGTTTTTGCAGTTCGTTTGGCTTTTTTGTTTGCTTTTATAATTGTAGGCATGACCAAAAGTGTTCAGAGTATTCTGTTAAAAATAGCAGTATTTGAAGACACTGGAAGTCACTTAAAATATGACCCTTGGATAAACATCACGTGCTGCTGGCCTTCTTACAAAATGAGTAAGTGCAGACTTCGTCTCTTTCTGACTGCCAACATTGCTTGAGTTTTCTGGAGCTTCTAGTTAGCAGATAGTTTGAGGACCACTAGCATACAGTTTAAGAACCTCTAGCATACATTTGGATTACTATCTTCATTTGTTTTACCTGTGCCATTTTTCTAAATAAATACATAAAAAAGCTAAAGACCTATTTCTACACAGTTAAAAGGAACAAGACAACTAAAATAGTTCAGCTAGCTAACCAAACTTTTTGCCCTTCCCCAAAGAGACAAACAAACAAAAGCATTCATTTTTTTGGCTAGATCCAATGAATTTAAATTTTTCCATTAGCATATAATAGGTTTATACTATAAATCCCTTTGAGTGTGGGAATCAGCGAGGAAAAGCAACAACGCTCTGCAAGCTATTGCTCAAATAAGCTCAAACCATTATTTTAGAATAGACTGTGCCTATAAAGAGAAAGAGAATCAGTTTTATGTGTGTCAATTTTTTTTTAAATAGCAAGATTTTTTAAAAAGCCATTTCATCTCTGAAAGATTCAATGACCATGTTTGATGACAAGCCAGATGGCAGCTTTCTCCAGCCCCAGTGCCAGGAAGCGTGAGGAAAGCTGCAATTTACCTTCCGTGGTGAGGCTCACTGCTGCAGCTCACCCCAGCTGCGGGCGGCAGGCTGCTGCCGGTAAGTGCAAACACAGTTGGTTCTCTCCCAATTTGGATGAGGCAGGTAAGAGGCTGAATCAGTCCCCAGCAATTATGGAATTGGCATGCACTGCATTGTTTACTCACAGTAATATTCCTACTGGACTTTATTAAAACACCATCTGTTGTCAGGGCAGACAAAGAATCCAAACAGAAATACATAGCAAGATGCAGAGAGGAAGAGAAAGCGAAAGCATGCGTGTGCATCCTAGAGTCCTGCTCTAGGGTTTGATTGCATTTCTAAGGGCCACAATTGATCTGAGGGGTTATCTTTTCATACAATATCCTGATATCCCAGGTTTTTCTTTATTGGTTTCCATTGCCAGCTAGGCTAAAATAATTTGTGGTCCAAATGAAGTTGGCTGTGTATGATTCAGGCTGGAATTGAAGGCAGCGAGTCCATGGATGTGGGTAGAACCCAATCCCATTTGCATTACTGCAAATTAAAACCAAAATCATGGAAAGTTAAGTCATTCTACTGAATGATGCTCAGAGTGAACTTCTGAGTTAATGTTCAAATAGGCTGAGTAATAAAGAATATCTGCCAATAAGAATAACTTCAGGGCACAAGGAAAAGTGACTTTTTTACAATCAGCTGTTTTCTCTCACTCTTTTTAATCCTGCAGATGGGGATCAGATATTTCTGATACACAGCTGGTCTCTACAAATGGCCAAGTGTAATTTTTCATATGCCTGCATACAATTCCAGGTGAAATCAATTAGTCAGAATTCCTCATCAGATAATATACTAATAAAATGCGATACAAGTAATTAATATGCAAACATAAAAACAACAGCATTAAAACTCAGTTGTGTCATTTCCACTCTACAAAAAGACATCTGTGTACTTGGAACTTTAAGTGCAAACCAAAAGCAAAACCAAAACAAACCCTATAATGAACATGTACACAAACCCTGATTCATGTGACAAAATGAAATGCTGCAGAAAAAATTAATCTAAAATAAGCATTGAATTCTTTCTGGGTAAAATTGGCTTATTTAAAATATATATACAAATATGATGGAGCAGATGAATTAAGATGCTGTGGTGAAGCCAAAGGGAAAAGTCCTACAGGGTATGATGTCACCATCTGCATTGCCTGCCACTCAGACCCCTGTTATTCTTGCCAGGATATGAGCAGTCATTTTAATTTGCAGGAATGCTGCTTACCACTTTGCAAGCCCTACCAATATTTACAGAGAATCCAGTGAATGAACGAAAAGAAACAGCTGCAACTCCTTCCACCTCATTGCCCATGTCGTCTCTAACTCTCCTTCTCTGTACTGTCTTATTTATAGTCATTTTGTTGAGCAATGGATTGGGTTGGCAGCATTCAATACATGGATGCCTGTTTGTTGAACACATCATAATTCCTGTTACGTATGTTCCTTTTCCTAAGAAAACCATAACAGATAAGTCCTGCATACATATTTTGAATAGGCTTCAATGGTCATGAATATCCTGGTTATGTATTTTTCCCTAATACTCCATTTAAGATAGTTTTAAGCCTCTCTCTAATAAATGATTGATACAGTTCTGTTATTTGATAATGTATGTATTCCACAGAATGAGTTATACTAGAATGTTTAAAAAGTAAATAGACACAATTCTTTCCTTAAGGGAGTTTAAAATTTAGTTAAGGAGGTTGAATATATACTGAAACAATGCAAAACAATATCAAGTTACATGTGATTAATATTCATACAGAGCGCCAACTCACAGAAGTACAGGAATTCAGAGGAAGAAGCAACCAAAAAAGCAGTTATAGTGGAATTCCTGTCTTACCTGTCTTGTGATGGTTGAAAAAAGTCACAAATGTAGGGGAAGAGGGAAAAGCAACCTTTGGAGAGATACAGAAGTGAAAAAGAGAAAGGGGGGTCCTCAGGGAACATGAAACTCGTCCTTGGTCCAAAGCAATCGAGGCAATGAAGACTTAAGCAGAAATTCGTTTCAGGAAACATTTTATCATATCACACAAGGAGACCAGCTTTCCAGAGAGCGTGGTGAAGATTTTCATAGAGGAAAAAACAATAGAATTGTTGGAAAATTTTTGTAGTCGCCATCTAATTTTGATACCCAACATTGCCTGCAAAGCAAGCTTGAGCTTTAATGGCCAAAGCTTGCCAAGGAAGAATGAATTGTAACAACTGAAAAATGTAAGAGCGTGTTGCAACCTAAATGCCCTTGTTTGAAATTTTCTCAGGTTCTATGCTACTTACTGGTTTAAACCAAATGTAGATGATTATTCTACAGGTTCTTATGACCTGGGCTGGTGAGCTGTGTTTGCAGGACATCTGATCGGTATACCACAAGCTTCAGCCATCTTGCAAAGAAGGAGTCTGTACTCAAAGATGAAATAAAATAACTGTCTCTGTGCTAGACCTAGGGCAAAAATTAAACCATCCATGAGATAAAAGTGGAGCCAGATATGAAGCCATGAAGAGTCAAAATAAATTAAGAAGTGCGGTGGGGCAAACCGAGCATGAGAGTAGACCAAGGATAAAAGTCGTAAGAATCGTGTGATTTGGCTTTACACAGTGCTTTGTAGGAGCCAAACACAGTTTTCCAAAAAGGGAAAATAGACAAATATATTACCAGTTTACCATGTAATACCATTTTACCATGTTTTACACATTAAAACAGCACATTTTAATACAGGTTTCCCTTTCTATCTTGGTAGAAGTTTGATCCTACTTAAACAAATGACTATATGTCATTAAGACCTTTAAATTTTATTGCTATTAACTTCATTAGCATAAAAGAAGATACAGAGATAACTATCTCCATGGAATGACTAGAAATGTGAAAACTGATGTTTTTTGTATAATATCACCAAAACCTGCTTCTATCCCTCATCCTCACCCTAGCAACCACTAACTCTTCTCAATTGGAAAATTCTATAGGACTAGACTTCTAGCTTATGAATTGTGCCTGGAGAAGAACAAAATATAGTTCCTGTCTTTTCCCACCAGTGTCCTTCCTTCCATCCACTCTGGAAAATGTGGGCTCCCTTCTATAGAGTTGTTGTCTTCCCCTGTAGACTGTTGACTTTGGGCATTAATTTAAGACATAGGTTCTTCTCTTTGCCCATCAAAAGGGTTTAGTTTTAAAACATCAGACTCTAAAGGGAGCACTGGGACAATAAGCCTTCATTTAAAAGTCTGCTGTTTTAGAGAAAACTGCTATGTAAACAATTTGGAATGTTTTCTAGGGTATTCTCACAACAGCTTCTTATTTGTGCACATAGGCATGCATACACATGCAAACAACACCCTGAACTTTTAGCCTTTATTCAAAAGCAAAATAGGATTGTCTCTGGTTCTCAACTGCACTTTCAAGTAACCCAGTTAGCATGGAGATGACAACCATAAATTCTCACCCCAATACTCCACCACACTTGTCACTGCAGGATTCAGTGGCTCCTTTGAATGAGAAATTTTGGAACGAGTACAGTAAAAATATCTTAAGTCTTGTACTTATCCCATAGAGAGTCTCCCAGGCAGCTATGGACGGCCCTTGTATCTTGGGCTACTGAAACCAACTCTTCTCCCTATATGGCTAGACCCCAGCAGGTGAAGCTGAACTTGGTATTATATCATACTGACAAGAAGAACGCTGCCGGTTTTCTACAGGCCCTGTCTGTTATGTTGAGATGCCAAGAGCTCCATAACACAAATAGATTGGTCTTTCTTTTGTTCTTTTTCCAGTAATAGCAATAAGTACTCATGGCCAAAGACTTCTATAGTTTCTCAGCACAGGGTCACTGATTGAAGCATCCATTGTTGATATACTGATCAGTTGTAAAGTCTAGCACTTCTATACAGAAGCCAATGTTATCAATGTGAGCAGATAGCAAAACAGATGTCATAAGGCAGAGTTTCCAGGAATGCCCTCTCTGGTTAAATAAATGACAGCTCCTAGAATTTTTCAGATATAAAGATAAACTTTTAGAATGTGTCTTTTTTTTCTTGACAGTATTGTGTTTTGAACTCAGGGTAATTTGTCACCCAAGCTACACCCCCAGCCTTTGTTGCTTTAGTTATTTTTCAAATAGGGTTTCTCATTTTTGCCATAAGATGACGTCAGACCCTGATCTTCCTATATATGGCCTCTACCATAGCTGGGATGACAGTCATGAACACCATGCTTGGCTTGTTGGTTGAGATGGAGGTCTCACTAACTTTTTGCCTGGGCTGACCTTCAACCACAATCTTCATGATCTCTGCTTCCTAAGAAACTGGGATTACAAGCATGAGTCACTGTGTCTAGCCTTAGAATATGTCTTTCATATTTAAGAGGCATGAATACTAAACTTCCATCCCTGGCAATGACAAATTACCATAGCAAGGAATGTAGTCTGGTTGATTTTTTGACCATTTGCAACTATGATGAAAGCAAGGGAGTATTCCTGCTAATGGGAAAGATTTGAGACATGAGTCTTTTGACCTCTTCAATTATTGGAGAGAATAAAGAACTTTTGGAGTGGACAGAGGAAATCTGTCTGCAATGGTTTGAAAGTGTTTTGTCTCCACTGAAACTCCCACTGAAGTTTAATTCCTCAGTGCAGCAGTGTTGGAGGTGGGGTCTAATGGAGGTGAGAAGATCACTGGACAAAGACAAGATCAATAGAATAATGACATCTCTCCTCTCCCAAGAGCAAGTGAGTTCTCCCTTTTAAGGGACTAGATGAGTTACCCAAAGGTGAGTTGTTATAAAATGAGTTTGTCTTCCTTGACTTTCTCCTGCTTCCTCTCTTGCCATGTGACCTCTCTTCTGCACACTCTTGCTTACCCTTCTACTTCTTTCCATCATGAAGCAAAAAAAGGTTTAAATTGAAACTGTAAGAAGTATTCTCAAGAAAACTTTAAAATATGCAATGTAGGTAAGATACACAAATGTCTTCGAAAAACAGTAGACATTAGGATTAATACTTGCAGTAAGCTTCTACATCAATTCATAGAGAACAAATGAGTGGATTTGGATTTCAGAAGACTGTAGAATTGAACAAATGGATAGGATTTGGACAAAATATGGCTGACAATAGAACAAATGCCTCATTAAAAATAGAATAAGTAGACTTGCAATTAGGGCAAATTCTTATTAAGAAATTATAAACATATCAGAAAAATCATCTAATATAGAATATACATTACAAACCATGAGGATATTGCAAATAGTGTTACCATGAACATGGAATACAGATATCTCTTCAGAACACTGGTAATTTCTTTGGATAAAAACCCACCCAAATTATGATTGCTGGTCACGTAGTAACTGTTTTTTATCATTTTCTAAGGAAATTCCATGTTCATTTTCATAATGACTATAGTAATTTACATTCACACCAAAGTGTTCAAGTGTTCACTTTTCTCTTCTTCTTCACTAACCCTTTTTAGCTTTTGTTTTTTTGTAATAGCCATATCAACAGGCATGAGAGCATATCTCATTTTAGTTTCAATTTTCATTTCCCTGAGGATTTATAACAATGAGCATGTTTTTGTTATAAATTTTCATTAGGATATATTCATTATACAGGGGAGATTCATAGTGACAATTCTGATTAGACTTATATTGTACATTATTTATATTGCCCATCATTTTTCCCCCTCAGTCCCCTCCCCACCCCACTTAAAGCAATTCCGAGAGGTTATTTAGTTCTGTTTTATATATGTATTTGAAGTCCATCAGCCATATACCGTCACCTTAATCTCCTTCCTTCACCCAGTTCCCTCACTAATACCCCCACACACACTGTGCCTATTAGTTCTGATTTTTGTTATTAATATTTAAGTTGACGTTCAAAGGGCTGTCTTAACATATGCCGTCTGTGGGTGTGCTTTACTTTTGTCTGTTCCTTTCTTTTGCATACTCTCCCTTACCCCTTTACCTCCCTCCCCCTGTCTTTCAACAATTTTCAATACACATCCTTATATCCTCTACCTTCACATCTTATGGCATGCAGTATTATTGATGCTCTATCACTCTCTGTTCCTTTCCCTCTTTCCCTGAATTCCATAGAGTAGTTCCACTGTTACAAACATGTTCTACATTTGAGTTTGTATATGATGGTGTTTGTTTTTGTATATATGTTTATTTTTAATGAGAATTTTTCATATATCTGTTTGACATTTGTATATCTTCTTTGGGAGAAAGGTTATTTAGGTCCTTTGCCCATTTTTGATTGAGTTATTTGTTTCCTTCACTTGAATTTTGCATATATTTTGATATTAACTTCTTATCACATATATGGTTTACAAATATTTTCTCCCAGTTTGTGAGCTGTTTCTTCTATCTATTATTTGTTTCCTTTGCTACTGGAAGATTTTAGTTCAATATAATCCTTTTATTATTTTTCTTTTGTTTATGGAAGCAACATTGATGTCTATCATCAGATGAGTAGGTAAAGTAAATGTGGTATATGTACACAATGAAATACTACCCAGTATTAAAAAGAAGGAAATTCTGTCATTTATAGCAACATAGATAAATGTGGAGGACATTATTACAAATAAAATACACCAGATACAGAAAGATGATTTTTCTTACAATGGAGTCTAAAAAAGTCAAACTCATAGAAGTAGGGAGTAGAATGGTGGTTACCAGAGATAGAAGAGTGTGGATGGAGTCAGGAGAGATATTAGTCAAATGTATAAAGTGTCAATTAGGAAAAGTAAGCATTAGGAATCTGTTGTACAGAGTAGTGACTATAATAAATAATAATATATATTTCAAAATTACTAATAGTTGGTGCATGGAATTTTACTTCTTTGTTATCAGTGAAATCAATTGATGACGATGATATTTAAATATCAACTTAAATATAATTAAATTGGAATGAAAAAGCATGCCACATATTTTAGAAGACAGATCTAGTTTTAAGTCTCCTGTATTCCACTATTTATTATCTTGGTTATCCTGACCAAGTCCAAATTTCTTTCTTGAGATGTTTTGTTTCTCATTTTTAATGAGCAGTTTACATAAATCTAGAGTACAGATTACCACATGCTTCACTGGATCAGAAAATTTAACTTTAGAAATTCTGTTATTCTTTCTTATATCAGTAAGGTCAGCAAAATAGAAAACGACTGTAATAATTCAAAATCTGGCAATTAACTATGACTGAATATGAGGAAAGAAAAAATGGTCATAGTGGACCAGTTACTTATTAACCACATTGTAACACCCTGTCTCACCCTACTTTTGTTCAGCCTCAGAACTATACAAAGAAATGATGCTCTTCTATTAGTGCCAATTAATTTTCTTCAGAGGGACACATCACCAGTGCCAAGATGGCAAGTCACTTCTTTAACAACCTGCTGGTAAATAGGGTTTTGCATTTATTTGACTCTTTTTCTTGTATTAAATTTTAACATTTCTTGAAACTTAAACAACTTTTGCAATCCTTAAAGCTATAATAAATGAATGAAAATCCCAACAGATAATTGTGTAAATATTCTGCCCCAATATCCACTATATATCTTTGGATAAAACCAAATGTAGTATTAGTATTTTTATAAATTTTATTCATACTCTAAAAGTGCTTACTAAAATATAAAGCACATATTAAAATTGAAGGAAAATATCATCATTTAGTAAAAAAGTAGACACAAATTTTTTTCCAAAAATCATTGTTAGAAGAAATATTTCAGTTTTAAAGACCTAATAAGGATATGATAGGCATTGCTATCTATAGTTTGGATCTGGAATGTCCCCAAAAGTTCCATGAGTTAAAGGCTTTGTCTCAAGCTCATGACTATATTGGGAAGTGGTGAAATCTTTAAAAGGTGGGGCCTAGTAGGAGGTTTCAAGGTGTTGAGTTCATGCCCCTAGAGGGAAGAGTGGGACCTTAACCCCTTCTTTTTCGTCTACTTTATATCTTGGTCATCAGGTGAATATCTTTGCTCTCTGCCAGGATGTGTTATCTCTCCGTGGGCCCAAAAGCAACAGGGCCAATCAAACCATGGATTGAAACCTTCAAAACTGTGAATCAAAGTAAATCTTTACTCTTATAAATTTATTATCTCAGGTATCTTGTTATACTAATGAAAAATTGACTACCACAGTCATTCATGACAGCAATCCTTTTTGCCTTATTCCACTTGAAATTAAATTGGACTCAAAATTTTACTGCATTTTGTAGATGAGGGTCAAATACATTTTATTACCTAAAAATTATTTCTTTGGAAGATCCACAGATTGTTCTTATGACAATGATTCTAACACAGACTACCTCACCAGATTTCCCCAGAACACTTTTGAAATATAGATTCTAGGTCTTTTGCAAATTTATTGAATCAGATTCTCTATGGTGATGTCCATGAATGAGTGTTGAGTCTTTTGTTGTTTTTTGTTGTTGTTTTGTTTGTGGTGGTTGTTTGTTTGATTTAGAGATATTTTTTGAAGGCATGATGGGGTGATGGGGATTGAACCGAGGATCTTATGAATGTTAAGGACATGCTCCATGACTGAGCTACTTTGCTAGCCAAATACATGTTTTCAACAAACATCCCAGGTAATCTAAATAGACAGAATAAAGTTTGAGAATGACTTTGGTATGATTTTTTAAAGGCTTTTATTAAGAATTTCCTGATATCTAGGCAAATATTCAACTCCACAATGCTCTAAAATTTCATTTCATTAAATGAATTGCATGTCAAATGTGGAGTGCCCTATTTTTTTGGTACAGATACTTTTTTATAGATTCCATTGTATTGTCCATGGGAAGTAAAAGTGATACAATCCTAAGGGATATAAAACCATGCCCCTGTGATTGTTATCTTGTCCAGGTAATAAGAAATATAACAATCATTCCATCTTGGGAAGTGACATGAATTGCAGTGACCATAATCACCTTGACAGCAGAGCACTTGGATCTCCAGACATTATTTTCTGAGAAAGCATAATACATGAAGTAAAGTGTTATTCTAGATTTTCAAAAGTAATAATTCTATAACTACATGTATGATAAGTACAACAAAACTTATATATATATAATTCCAAAAGAATGGGAGTAGGATTCACTCTTTTTTCTTCTGTATCACTTTAGCATTTCAGTTTTCTATTTTTTTCCTGGAGAGATAATAGTCTTGAGAGAGGAAGCTTGGGAAGAGGGAGAAAACATAATGAACCCACCACTTGTTTCAGGAAAGAATGTTTTGTGTGATTCAGGAGTAAGTTAGGGAGTCAGCAAAAGTAGCTAACATAATTACGAGAAGTTAAATAGTCCCCTCTCCTATGGGTAGCATTCAGTATTAACCTGCTAAGAAGATAAATGCCAAATGTATTTATTGTCACAGGGGTCATTGGGTATCCTGCATTAAAACAACCAGGATTTGTTGGCACTGGCTTTTGTCTTGTCTACCTGTGTGGGAGCATCGACACATCTGAGGATGAGTCCATCATGCTGTGCAATGTAAACATACTGAGGCTGGGTAACATCTGTGCCAGAACTTTTGTGTCCTTGTAAATCATGCCTCAGCTCTTACTGGGGAGACAAGAAAGAAATTTTGGCATATAAATGTAAGTTATTGCATGCCCTCTAGAATAGAGTAATAATCAAGTTGATTTACCAGCTATGCACAGTTCTCTGAGAAACTTTGAGAGTGGAGGGTGGTCTTCATGGAGTGTAGAGGTTGACTTTTAATGGAACTACTCACATATGATTAAAATAATAAGTGATCAGCATTATTTATCACAGGTTCTGGGTAGAAATCACCATCAATCCCTAGATGCACACTGGAGAGAGAAAAAAGCAGAGAACAAATTCCATACCCCATGTCAGTAATATATCTGATCCCTTCATGTCCTGTTGTGGCCCATGTAAAAGAATTTGGTACCAGAAGAGATGATACCACCCTTGTGCACATTACTATGTGTTTAAGTATTTGGCTAGAGTCAAGAGAAAACCAAAGGGAGGACGTTCTTTCCCTCTACAGATTCATCATCTTGAAAATTCAGGTTGCTAGGCTCTGACAGGAAGGAATATATTCCTAAAAGCAATACACTTCCTCAGAGTTTCTTCCCCCCCCCCTTTTCTTCTGCCTTCTCCATGACAATACATTGTTTTTAATTCATAGTTTCAACAAAACTATGTCTCTCTGTAAGAGCCTACGCTTGTCCACCCTGATAAAGATAAAAAGTCAAAAGCATAACCATCGTAAGTTTGGGGGCATCTGTATCATAATTAATACTACTCAACAACACCAGTGCATTGATTATTGCAGTCGTCCATGGCACTATCGTGACATTTCTTTAGCACATGCATTCCTAAATACAAAAGTTGAATACTTCCAGTACTTGAAACATTGGTCTGTCTTCACTACGAGGAGCTCTCTGTCTATGGTATAGTAAGACACAGTCATTCCAAAATACATTCAGAAATTCCATATACGGAGTAACTAGGGGACTAAAAGTCCCAATTCTCATAAAAGTATTGTTTAGACTCACCATTTGATTAAAATGTTGGAAAGTTTGGTGCAAGATCACAAGGCTTATCCACAATTTCCTGGAAATTAACAGAAATTCTAATTGATTACCTTTTCAGAAAAAAAGGATGCATCTACAAAAGAATAATGAAACTATTTGATGGATAAAAAGCAATCTGACAGGTGTATTTTCATGTACAGGGCAATTTACTTATGCTTTAAAATCCAGATTTCTCTATACCCATTTTCTCTTTTGCAGAGAGACAATTTTATTTTTCCTAAAATTCAGTCATCAACAGTTATAAAAAATAATCCATGGGATTTATAGATGTTTTGAGGTCCTGTGACCAATTCACCATCAAACTTAAAATCTTACTTGAATATACAGTTAAGTGGCTTGGTGAATTCACTTTTTTGGTCTTTTTTCCTAAATCTGTACTCTGACATGTTTTAGCAAAATCCATCCATCTATCTACATACATAAATATACATACACACATACAGACATGTGTAAGTGATATTACTTTATTGTCATGATTACTAGTAAGCATTCTTGAATATAATTTAATTTTTAAGTTATACTTGAAAATTATTTGTTAGAACAGTTGGCACTGTCTCTGTGCTGTCTATACATAGATAAAAGATATAGTAATGTTTATGCCCTTAACACAGAGAAACTAAAGCAGATACCTTAAAAGCAACTGAGGCCAATAGGAAAAGGGGACCAGGAACTAGAGAAAAGGTTAGATCAAAAAGAATTAACCTAGAAGGTAACACACACGCACAGGAAATTAATGTGAGTCAACTCCCCGTATAGCTATCCTTGTTCCTTCCTATTATTGCTTACACTCTGTCTTCAACAAAATTAGAAATAAGGGCAAAATAGTTTCTGCTGGGTATTGAGGGGATGGGGGGAGAGGGAGGGGGCGGAGTGGGTGGTAAGGGAGGGGGTGGGGGCAGGGGGAAGAAATGACCCAAGCATTGTATGCACATACGAATAATAAAACAATAATAATAAAAAAAAGATATAATATTGTTTATCAACAGGTATGTGGAGGTCAGGCAGCATGCTTTCTGAATGAGCAATTACACTTTTTGAACAGCAGAATATTGGTTATTTAAAATAAATAAATATCTAAAATATCTGATAAGATAGTTTTATAAGTAAATCTTCTCAAGAAATTTCTCTTGGGGCAACTTCTATGCCATGTGGTAAAGGTTACACTACTCTACTTTTCACAATTTATCATAAGACATCCAAAAGCAACTTAATGGTGCATACATAAAGATGTTCAATAACAACAATGACTAAACACCCAATGACAGAAGGGAATAATTAGGATTATGTTTTGTCATACTTGACCAACATACAACCTCCAATTTCAAAATGTTTATATTGAAAATGGGATATCAACTGGGCAAAAAAAGCTGGTGACATAATCATTAAGAATAGAAAGCGATATGCAGAAGTGTATTTTTGTTAAATTTTCATGCTGATAGTAAAAAAAAAAGCACAAATGGCGAATAAAAAGTAAACTAATCATAACTTCTTGGTTTTCACTGCTTTTATCTCCATACCTCCTGGTCTATCACGTACAGCTACTCCTTGACTTACATGGGGTTATGTATTGATAAGCCCATCATAAGTTTAAAATATTATGTCAAAAGTACACTTAATACACCTAATCTATTGAACACCAGAGTTTACCAACACAGCACATGAAAGAGTGTTGGTGGCCTCCCCTTGTGACCTAGTTGCTGCCACTCATTGCCATAACCCAGCATGGAGAGAAAGGATCCAACCACTCATCATTAGTCCAGAAAAGATCTAAATTCAAAATTGAAGGCTTTGTTTTGACTGAATGTGCATTACTTTTTATTGTTATAAAGTTGAAAACTCAAAAGTGTAACCATTATAAGTCTGGGGACATCTGCATTGTCATTAAAACGATTAAGAATATCCATGCATTCATCGTTGCACTCCACTATGGCACTGTCATGACATTTCTTCAACGCAATTTGGAATGGAGTATCTTGTACGGATGCATTGTTTCCTCTTCAAGTGCAGTTTCAATTTGAGAGCTGTGTTTCCTTTTCTGTTTTAACGCTGGCCTTTATGCTTAGCAACTCTTCGCACCAGTATTGAGTCCTCAGCCATAGTGCTTCCATATGTGGTGAAAGAAAAATAAATTTCAACAAATGTTTGGTACCAGTGTTAGGTTCTCTCTTTCTATATCACAAATAACCACTTAGTTAGTGGCTTCAACAATGCAACTTTATCTCACAAGTTCCCAAGTTCAGCAGTTGGGCAGGGGTGAGCAGGTTCTCTGTCCAGGGTCCAATCAGACTGATGTTAAGGTGTATACTGGTACCACCATTTCATCTGAGCCTCAGCATCCCTTTCCAAGCTATTTCAGATTCCTGAAAGAATTCATTTCCTTGCTGTTGTCCTTACTATCTGAAGAGCTGTCCACCTGGGGATCATGTTTAGCTCCCAGAGGAGTTACATGGTCATATCTTTGCTCTATCAAGGTTAGCAGGAAAAGTTCTCCTTATTCTGCTATGACGGAATTATATAATATGACATTTTCATGACAGTGACTGTCTTCCCTTCGCTCACATAAGTTAACTTAATCATCATATTAACTGAAGGACATGTAGACTGCAGGTTGGAAACTTTGAGGTCATCTCGGATTTCTGCTTACCACTGTGCTCTTAACTTAGGCTATCAACAAAACAAAGGAATTAAGAAATTTTTTTCTAAGGAAAAGAAATAAATTATTCCTTAAGATAAAAAATTTGTAAGTCAGAAAATTAAATACAGTCCCTTGATTTCAGAGAGAGCAAATAATAGTAGAATATTCTTTAATGAAGAGAAACAAAGCTGGGGGCTCACACATGTAATCGTAGCTACTTGGAAGACTGAAAATGGGGGGCTCCCTGTTTGAGGTCATCTTGGGCAAACAGTTCACAAAACCCCATTGCCAAAAAATAGCCAGAGAAAAACTGACTTGAAATGTGGCTTAAGCAGTAAAGCACCTGCTTTGAAAGTATAAAGTCCTGAGTTCAAACCCCAGACTATGGGGGGAAAAATGGAAAACAACATCTTTCTATGATTCCTGGGAGGGATAGAATTCATGAAAAACTAAGCAATGCCATGTTTGACTTTCATGGAGGAATTTTTTTAAGACATGCTAATTATAAAGACCTGATATCTTATTAAGAAATGCTTTAGTTTTCTCTCTCTTAGATATTCTCCTCTGAAATCTTGCATTTCTTCACAGGTGAGTGTTCCTATTTAGATATAGGTCCAGCATAGTTTTTGCAAGGCATGGCAGATGTTACACTAATGAAGGGTGCCCCCAAACTCAACTGTATTATTCATCCCTTCTGCTATACCCTACACACAATTGTGCTAATGTTTATGTGATAGCCTATTTAATTTTAAAGTATCCCAAAACTTTCAACCCTGTGTATGCACTCATCAAACCGATAGTTACCTGCTTCCTTCTGTTGTGCAGATGAAATTTAAAAAACTGATAGAGTGACTTCTTTTTCTGAGGCTTCTTGACTAATCAGTGAGGTAACGAGGATTATAACTCAGCTTCTGATTTTTTTTGCCTGTGTGCTCTAGCCAATATGAAAGAGGTGAGCACTATGGTTTACATTTGAACTGTGAATATAATCTGAAAAAAACACTGAGACTCTCACTTAATTTCCTCAGTAGCATTTATTGGGGGAATCAGCTAATGCCACCAACTCCTTATCTCAATAAATTTACCACTTGCTATTTTTAGACACAAATACAGACATATAGATGCTAAAGTTCACAGCTGTGAAATTTACTGAGTTAATCTCCTTTTAGAAACATAATTTTGCAAACCCTTTCTAGAATAAACTGAACAGTGTTTCCAAGTTGTAATCATCCAAAGACAACTAAACAAGTCTCTGAACCCTCTGCACACTACAGCACCATTTGGGATAACTTCCCAACTCTCCAAGGATTTCTAGAAAGTACCCTTCAAAATGAAATGGGCTTTAAAGCACTTTGAAGCTCATCTCTCTGCTAATGCAGCTTTTAGCCGGACCTCTTGCACCAGATGAATATTCTTAGAAGTTGTCCTTTTTCTCAGTTATTTATGATAGTGAGCAAAGATTTTATTTTGGATAAGTGCTTTGGTTAACCAAATTCAAGTCAAAACAGAGTCCTAGTGAATAGAGGGAAAGAAATGTTTTCTTATAGAAGCTACCTAATACCTTCTCAAAATGTTTCTTCCAACCAGGCATCGTGGCTTACACCTATAATCCTAGGTAATGGAGAGGTGGATATTGAGAGGCTGGGTCATGGTTGGAGGCCAGCCTGGGCAAAAGTTAGCAAGACTCCATTTCAACCAGTAAAGATGGGAGTGGTGGCATGCACTTGTCATCTCAGTAACATGGAAAGCATCATTAGGAGGATCGTGGTCCAGTCAAGGATACAGTTCAAAGCCAGCCCAGGCACATCATTCGTGAGACCTGCACCTCAAAAATAGCCACAGCAAAATGGACTGGAGGTAGGGTTCAATCAGTAGAGCACCTAATTTGCAAGTGAAAAGTCCTGAATTTAAACTCTCGTCCCACAAAAAAAGAAAAGAAAAAGAAACACTAACACATCACTCCTCCCACATAAATTAGTTGCATTTACTGGGATTCTAGAAGAAAGACTAAATCCATAGGAATCCATCTGTTTTATCTATTTTTGAAATACTAGCCTAACCAAAGAGATGATTAACAATGGCTCGTCATGTCAATCCTCAAGTTTGTATATAAAATATAAGCATCACCTATAAATTGCTTTTAGGTCTTCAAAGTATTTTCATATGTATTATTGTATTGGGGATTAACAATAATTTGTTGAGGCATCTAGGCAAGCTGTTAGACTAACTTTCACAAATTTAATGCAGACAGGTTAAATGATAAAGTAACGTGGCCCAGCCAGTTCTTAAAATTAGGGCTGGAATCAAAGTGACAAGCCATGACATCTTAAAGGTTAGACTCAACTATGAGGTATCAACTCAAATCTCACAGGCAGTGGGGAAATTTAAACTAAATAGAGGCCTTTGTTTGAGTCATTAATTCATTTTAAATTTGCAGATAATATATACAATGTCCAAGAATTCTAATAATTTCTTTAAAATGAAATTTTATATTTTCATTCTAGCATTTGTACACACCCACCATCATGTAAATTCACCAAGGAAAAATCCGAATTAACTTCTCCATAGATGTCTCCTTGACTCTCTTGCAAATGTGAGTGAAGTGCTTGGCTCTGCAAAGCAGTACTGGAATATCTTCAGCATATTTCTTAATTATCTGACCTCTCTGTCCCATGCTCCTTGCAGAATTGTATGGCATTTCGGTTTTCTAAAAGGCCTTTACTGTTTCTTAATCCAAATGTTCCACAGGCAGATACACTTACATCACCTTAGAATTCAACATGCAAGCAAAGCAGTAAATCTTCATTCCTCATTTTGTTAGTCAGTGTTTTGCCACTGTGACAAAATAGCTGAGATAAACAAATTATAAGAAAGAAAAGTTTGTCTTGGCTCCTGATTTCAGAGATTTCAGTCCATAGTATGTTCACTCTGTTGCTTTTGGGCCTGTGGTGAGGCGGCACAACATGGTGGAATCATATGGCAGAAAAAAATGCTTACCTAATGGCAGAAGGGAGGCAAAGAGGAAGAAGACAGGAAGGAGCTGGGGTCTCATTGTCTCCTTCAAGAGCATGCTAACAATGACCTAACTTCCTCCCATTAGGCTTCTAAAGGTTCCACCAACTCCCAACAGTGCCACAGAGGGATGACCAAGGCTTAAACGCATGGGCTTTGGGGTCACTCATGCAAAACATAGCACCCATGAATTATAATAATATATAATAAGGGAGAGGGCGTTTGTTTTCTCATCTAAATGTTTTCAAACTGAATACATCTTGATTCAGTCAATATCCACTTAGCCAAAATGCATTTATTTACTGCATTTTGATTTGTTGCAATAATTTACTATTTATTCCTTTCTCTAATCACATCTTCTCTTCTAATGTATTTTAAAGAAATTCTGTATTCTACTTTCAGATATACATTTTAAAAAATAAATCACCTATCTTCCCAACCCCTCTCACAGCAAGTGATCCTTTAGTGATGTTCATTGCTTAGAAAAATGAAGCCTTTAATACTGAGTCTTTCACTAAGTGCAGGTTATTCTTGTTATTCACCCCATATGTATTTTATGAAGTTACCATGAATAGCAAATTTAATAAGAGTCAATGTTCTTAGGGTAACTACAGGGTTAGGTTCCCAAAAGCTTCTGATTACAACATTTTTGTCAACCAGTCAATACATGGCACTGCTTCGTGTATGTTTCTGTTTAAAGATGTTTAAAATATATTGTTGATGCATTAATATTGAACTCACAGCCAGCGGTTCATGCTTGAATGAATCTTCTAATAACGTACTTAATTTTCTCCAGAAGACACATCAGAGTCTTCTTGTGCTTAGTATTATAAGAGTGCACTAAGTTTGAGGCTATTTAATTAAATTTATTTATTTATTGTGGTATGGGGAATTGAATTCAGGGCCTTATGCTTCCTGGGCAACCACTCTGCCTCTTGAGCCAGGACCCTAGCCCTTTTGCTTTTAGTTTGCTTTTTAAAAAATTATTTATTTATTCACATATGCATACATTGTTTGGGTCATTTCTCCCCCTTCTCCCCTCCCCCTACTTCTGTCCCCCTCTCCCCCTCACTTCCAGGCCAAACCTGTTCTGCCCTTGTCTCTAATTTTGTTGAAGAAAATACATAAGCATAATAAGGAAGACGAAGCATTTTTGCTAGTTGAGTTAAAGATAGCTATAAAGAAATATTCCTAGCATTACTTTCGTGTACACATGTGATACAACCCATGTTGATTCATCTCTAACTGATCTTTGCAGTGGTTCCTGATTCCCTTCTCATGTTAACCTCTGTTGCTTCAAGGTTTCTGAATTAGTTCCTCTCGAGTGGGGACATCAAACACTTTCATGTTTTGGGTGTTCTACCTCTTCCTATATCTCCTGTATGTGCTCTCCCCTGTCATGTGATCCAAGTCCAACCACATTGCTGCATTTGCCCTAGATCTACAGGCTAATTTCCTTAATAAATATCAATGCAAAAATCCTTAAAAAAATAATGGCATGACCAAGTTGGCTTCATTCCAGTGATGCAGGGGTGGTTCAACACACACACATCTATAAATGTAATACAGCACATCAATAGAAGCAAAGACAAAAACCACTTGATCATCTCATTAGATGCAGGAAAAGCCTTCAACAAGATTCAACACCACTTCATGATAAAAGCTCTAAGAAAACTAGGAATAGAAGGAATGTTCCTCAACATTGTAAAGGCTATATATGACAAACCTACAGCCAGTACCATACTTTACAGTAAAAAACTAAAATCATTCCCTCTAAAATCAGGAACAAAACAAGGGTGCCCACTATCCCCACTCCTATTCAACATAGTACTGGAATTTCTAGCCAGAGCAATTAGGCAAGAAGAAGAAATAAAAGGACTACAAATAGATAAAGAAACTGTCAAAATATCACTATTTGCAGATGACATGATTCTATACCTTAAAGACCCAAAAAACTCTACCCAAAAACTCTTAGACACCATAATCAGCTACAGCAAGGTGGCAGGATACAAAACAAATTACAAAAATCATTAGCTTTTCTATACACCAACAAGGAACAAACTGAGAAGGAACACATGGAAACAATTCCATTCACAATAGCCTCAAAAAAAAAAATCAAATACCTAGTTTGTTTTTGAAATAGTCTTATGGTAACTTTTCCTGGGCTAGCCTCAGAACACAATCCTCCTACCTCTACCTCCTAAGTAGCTGGGTTTACAGCATGTACCACCATTCCCCAGCTCTGGGGGATGATTTTAAACAGCAAAATCATCCCCAAAAAACAGAAATGACATAAATATGGTGCTAAGCAGACTGTAAAAAGAGTGATTGCTTGCAGTAGAGAAACAAAACAAGGAGGCAGAGTGTTGCCTTGTTTGATGTCACCAGGGAGGTACACATTGGGTGGATGAAATTTTTCACAACTTTGTACATGCCTTTAGTAAAAGTATATATTTGCTATGTATATTAGGTTTGGAGTACAAATAAACTTTAGGGAGTAGGTGAATTTGAAAATACAGAATTCTTAAATAATGAGGATAGGATGAATTTACATTATAATCAGAACTTCACTCTACTTTTACCCACACTAAAAATGAGCCACAGTCTGTCCAGTGGAGATGCGTGAGTAGGCCCAGAATTCAACCTATATTCTCTAAATCTCACTTTTTTGTGCCATACCCTAAATCTAAAGTCACTCCCATGTTTCTTCCTTCACATAGATTTCTTTGGTAAAAATCAATTAAAAATCAATATCTCCTCTGCAACAGAACTAGTTCTAGTAGCCCAGTCAGCCATGATTATAGAACATTTCACTTTCTCCTTGAATTCACCATATCTTTATTCAGATATGACCCATCCCCTCTCCATCTCTGTCCCAAAAATGTAAGTTAAAGCTCCATGAGTGCAAAAGCTTTCTTTCATATTTCTTTGTATACAAGGTAGCTTGCCCAGAACCCAGCACATAGCAAGGGCTGATAAATATTTGTGAAACATAACTCAATTGAATTTGATTTGACCTAGCCAAGATCTATTGCTATTTCTTAAGTACCCCAATAAAAATCATTTATCCTCGATACACTTTTCTAATCCACCTACAGTAAAATAGCCAGTAAAGAATGGAGAAATCTTATAACAATCAGGGCTTCCATAAAGAGCCAGGGAAAACCATTAGATAATCAAGAAGAAAAGTATTTGTGGCAGTAGCAATCCAGTGGGAAGGGTGCTAGTTGACAATTTAAAGCAGTGTTTGCAAAGCAATCACAATATTTTTTATATTACAAATACTACAAATACTGGAGTGTCTTGACATAAGTGTGAGAGTGAGTTAGGGTGAGTGATGGCTATTCATGGTGAGCTAGGGCTGAAGAGACAGCTTCCTTGCCAATAATGGCATCTGATAGGCTCTATCCATATAATTCAGGGGAATGGTAGAATGCTAGAAAACTAGAGTACATCTAGTTAATTGTTACAGTGTAATTATAATCAGTGTAATTTCTCACCAAAACAAGTAATGAGTACTTCACTTTCCAACCATGCTTAAATAGTAGCACCAAGTCAATTCTCTACATTTATTAAGTTTGCTATATATTGACATGTTAAGGAAGTTATGACAATCTAGATTAAAATTAAAATATTCATTGTATCTGCCCCTAATTAATGGCTTCAACCAGTTTCTTCAAGCTCAAAGCAGTGAACAAGGGCCATGACTCACAAACTCCGTTAATCATCTTCATCCTCCAGGGAGCCTGCTGCATGGCAGGTCTCTCCATCTCTCCCCACCCTGAGGTTCTGATCCAGTAGATCTAAAAGTGTTCAAGATTCTTGTCAGTACTGGACATCACTAAGTAAGATGAGTCTTCTCACTATTTTCATATATGAAAACATAAGTTCTTTAAAATGTTTACTTCTTGTTTATTTCTTATTGAGGTATATACTTTATTTTATAAAAATAGAGGCATTAGGAGAGACTTACCATCATTTTCCATGAATAAAAGGACTGATACCAGTGTGCTGATGCAAATTAGAGATTTAGTCTACTTAATTTTTTTTAACATTCCTCAAGAGGAAATAGAAAATTTTCACTGACAACAAACTACACTAATTAAACATGTTTTTAGTCTATTTATCTATTAATCTATCATCTCTTATCTAGTTAGCTATCTTACCTCTCTTACCTATCATCTATCTATCCTATTTGTATACTTTCTATCTACCTATCTTCTAACTAACTGTCATCTGTCATCTATCTTATTTATCTGTTCTATTTATTTACTTAAAATTTGATTCAAGTTGCCTTTACTACAAGTCTCCACAAATAATGGCCATACAAACCCTTTTTATAAGTATTTGTTTTATTGGTTGAACTTCTAAAATCAGAAAAAATACCATTACAATCCATCAGTGTGGCTTTCTTATCTCCACAACTGTTCAACTTATAGTTGTTCTATTTCATTGTAAAGGGTGCTTGAATTTGGTAAGCTTACATGAAATAGCAATTTTATCTTAAAAGAGTTTCAAACAGTAACACACACAAACATACACACAGAGAGAGAGAGAGAGAGAGAGAGAGGGCATCCAGGTAATAGCACAAATTCTCTCAGCCACCTAAACAAACTAGTTGTAATACCAGTGTGATACTTATCTCTATGAGTGATACAGCTTTGGAAGTGAATTCTCCCAGAAATGAAGACAAGGGAATGGATAAAAAGTACATTAGAGGGTATCTTATCTATACTAGTCCAGAGTCACATGCCAAGAAGTATGTCTGGAATAATTATAATTTCTGTTTAGAGCCTCCTTAATTGTCATTATTCAAATATAGATGATTGACTAAGGGTATGACCTTGTTCACACTCATGAACTTGTTCTCTAGAGAAGAAAACTGATAACAGGCTTCTTTGTCATCAAAGGGTGAAGAAATGTGACAATCTGGGAACTGGTTTTAGGGCCCCATCTGCTAAACCAGAGAGAAATCAAGATTTTACAGTTCTATAAATATTTTAGTGTATCCCATCATTTATGAACTGTGGCAGCTATCATAAAACGTCCCTGACTTTTGTTACAACTGCATATAAGGCCAGAAAATTGCATCTCGTGGTAAACCATAAAAACCTAAGTAAAAGCACCATTCCTTTCAGTATATTCTAAAAATATACAACCTCCCTGTCAGTACATGGCAGAGTAGTTACCATCCCAGGATGCCTGTTTCTTTCTCATTTTTTTATCTGATCTTACCCTGGTCTTTTCAAGCCCTTTTGTATTTCAGTATCTTTTTATGCTTCATAAATAATGGCCATCACCACATAACAGCTGAAATAGATTTTACTTTGTCACAACATATTGTAAACAAGAGATACTTGGATGGCGGTAATGCTACCATACAATCAGCCTTCATTTTTGACCTGGCATCTAATTGCTGAAGATGAGATTCATGTTTTGTCTCTAATGCTTTGCTTAGTATTATGATTAAAAGAGCTTAATTAAGAGATTGGTTGAAAGATTTGCAAGAGGCATCTACTCCTAAGATCTGTATGGTAAAATAGATACAAACTTGATGGGACATATGGATTAAAATGGTGAACTGTGGATTGACTCATCTTATTCTATATACTCTTATTCTCTTTCAAGATACTATATAATACTTGTAATATGTTGACTCTTAACTGTGGTTTGATCCTCTGGAAAGGATCCTTTGCCTTTGGAAATATGTTACAGCTCTAAGAGTCAAGAGGGACAAACTATTCATGTTTGTGTCATTTGGCTAAGCATAAGAATGCTTGTCTTCTTACTAGCCTATGATTTGATAGGCTAAAAAGTTAATAAGGTAATAGATCTGAAGTCTTGCAGTCATTTGTAGAAAACTGACAGCCTATATACACTCTCGTTGATATACATCAGATGATACATGGTTCATATTTTCAAGGATTAGGCAATAATATCACTCTTTTTATTCTTAATTTTTTTCTGTTTTGTTTGTGGTACTGGTGATCAAACTCAGGACCTTGAATATACTAAGAATACGATGTACCACAGGGCTACATCTCCAGCTCATTCTTGGTTTCTAATTTTCAGAAGAATGCATGATCCTTAAGACCCAAATTCTACTTGAGTATTTATCTTCCAAACCAAATATTTCTCAGCTTAGATTTAATGTGATTTCCAACCCCCTAAAATTTGCCCCTCTACTCCCATTTTTCCTCCCTAAAAATAAGCCATTCTCATCTACAGTGACTATCAGCCTAATACTTGGTATGGGAATGTGAATATGAGACAATATGAGGCGGATTTATTGTTCATAAATATATTTTAGTCACACCCAGGTTTGGGATGGATTGCCCTGTATGCCTGTGTTCTCAAATATAAGTGATGGAATATGGTAGCTTTTCCTTCCATACCCCATAAAGATCAGATTTGACCTGGGCAGACACTTTCACATATAGACAACTGAGCAGAGGAAGAAGGCATAACTCCCCAGGAGCACTCTTGGGGTAGTGCCAGAGCCTCTGCAGAAAGGGGACTGCATTGCTGTTGTAGGGAGATCTTGTATGGTCTTACTGGGATCCTGTTGATAATAGCAGGTATCAGCAGACATCATGTGCCAGAACCTGTCAAGGAAATGAAGATCTCTGATCAAGAAACTAGTGGTTTGGAACACATGACCCAAAGCTTTCTGGATGTGCTGACCTGGGAAAACTACATTCACATGCTACAGAGCTGAAACACAATAAGTGCATGAAAGCAGAAAGCCACAGTGATAGGAAGGACTTACCTTGATTAATAAAGGTAGCATGTAAAAGTTTTCTGAATCATCCCTGGGAGGTTTTCCACTTGCTAGGTAAGATAAGTTCATTTACTATATCAAACTCCTAACTTTTTCTGCTGTAAAATGACAGGAACATGCTACATAGATACAAGGTAATAAAACTCATGGCAAAGAAAGAACAACTCCATAAAATATAGTTCTTGTTGTTTTGTTATGTCTGGCATATAGTAGGGGCTCAATAGATTTTGGTCAAATTGAATTAAACAGAGACATATATAAGTATACTTATATATAAAACTATTCCTGTACGTAAATACTAAGTACTGTTTGTTGTTTACCTCATAGAATTCTTATATAAATCTGTAAGATAATTATTTTTTCATTGTTTTGGTTTAGAAAAAACCCTAAACTTCAGAGATATGAATTAACTTACTTGCGATTATCTAACTAAATGACAAAAATCAGGGTTTGAACTAGGTTCCAATGCTAATAGCAATACCAATACAGATACCAATAGGCTCAAATACCAAAACACAAAAGAGGAAACATAATAGGTAAGAAACTCAAAAGCTCCCAACTTAACATTCTATTTGTTATGACAGAAAAAACACAAATGTTGAATAATTAAAGTGTTAGACATTTTGTATTAGAATCCATTAAATCCTGTGACCCAGGCACACTTGAGCACCTTGTTTTGACCAAGGCAAATATAATTCCATTCTTTGAACCTTGGAGAACAACATGCTCATTGTAGACAATGAATCTGGTAAAGTCAGACATATAAAAATAAATGAAAGTTAAGACATCTCAAGAATGCAAGGGGGAGGTGGGTAAAATTTTAATCAAAGTAGGTACTGCCCTATTTCTGTCTCTCTTTACTGTCTGTGGTTGGCTTGTTAATTTTAAGTGCTGGTGAGACCTCAACATTAGGATAAAGAGTTCCTAGTTCCATTTCTGAGCTGCCCAAGTATATCCCAAAGCACAACAACCCCACCTCTGTCTTTCCAGTTAAAAGTTTATGATTGGCCTGATAGAATGACCATGGATGTGGGGATTCATTTCCAAAGCAGGAAGTGAGGCTGGGAGGAAATACAACAAGGCTGATGCATGTTGTAACTAAATCCGTGTCTGTGTTTAATCAAAGGGCACTGGTGAGTCACGACAGGGAGAACAGGGCTCCCCACGTCAGTAATCAGCAGCAGAAGGCCACATCAAATGCTGCTCCAGTGTCTGACTTCCTGCTCTCTATTGTCACACAGACATTCTTAGACAGAGTGAAAGATACGGCATAGACTGTCTATGCTTTTAAGTCCTTGTTTTCAAGACACTTGGCTCTTACACAGAGATGCATGTCTCAAAGCAACTAAGACAAGACAGCAGAGTGTAGTATCTACTAAAAGACTGGGAACATTGCTGGATTTGGACCCATGACCCTGATGGCTGTCTGGAGCTTCCTGCTCCAGCAGATTTGTATGAGACCCATCTTATTCATGTTTGGCATTGTGCCTGACTGAAAGGGCAAACTTCCCTCATGTGAGTTATCACTCTCCCCAAGATCTCAAGGGTACTCCAAGGAAATGTTGCTTAGAGTTTTGCATTTTGAAAGTCTTTCCCAAGGAAGCATCATCTCCCAGTGGCACATGAGCCTCTGTAGGAAGTGTTCTTACCTAAGGATAACAAATTATTCAGTGTATCACAAAGTTATGCCTCTTATACCAACTACAAAGTATATTGCAGGGAAATTACTACACGGAATTGCAGGATGAAAGTAAAACCTAACATTCCTAAACTGCAAACAGAAGACTATATCTTGAATTATCTTTCAAAGGGAACATAATTGAAAAGAGGGGTTGGGGGTGCAACTCAGTGGAAGAGTGCACAAGGCCAAGGGTTCAATCCCCAGCACCTCAAAAAAATATAAATAGAAGCTACAAAGAGCATGACACTAACTTTTAGACATATTCCTATTTCATAAACTAATTCTGAAATTCACATCAACTTATACTGAGCATGTTTGGAATATTATACGTTATTTTTATTTAAATAATAATATGTATTAATTTTCAAATAGCCTATTATCAATACTTTTATTCAAACCAGAGCTGCATGGCATTTTGGAATTTAAGCACATATTTAAAATGACCCCTTTCATTGCTTCATTTGGGATTCAAAAATTGAATAGCTAGAATAACTTTAAAATCTATTTAAATACAAATATCAGCTCACATTTTTAGTAAAACATACCCAGGGATAACCAACAGAGACATACTATACCATACTTAATTTTCTTAATAAAACTTTGGTAAAGAACACTGACAAATATATTTAGGTCTGTCCCTTCTTCTTGGTACTTTTTACAGTACTTTTTACACTTATGCGTCTGAACTAGAATTGAAATATGAAATAAGTAGATAATAACAGTTTCATGCTCTACTTTTTGTGTTAGGGCTATTGCAATAAGAGTAAGACTTCACATTTTAAAAATCTGAAAATAGAAGCACCAGTGTTGGCTTAGTTAAATTGGTATTCTTACTGTTTTCTGATAACAATAGATAATATATTTCTCAACAAATCTGTAAGCTATTTTTAAATAAGACAAATGTGAGGAGTGTTTCCCCTTTAAATGATTAGCAACAAAGTTGCCCAGAATCTCAGTGAGCAGTTTCTCTTCTCCACTGAGGGTGGCCATCCTGTTCTGCTTAAGGGACATTCCATCCTGGAAAAAGGACGCCAGCACAGGTCACATATAGTAAGGAATACTTAGACTTTCTTGCTTCACTTGTTCTTGTTTTGCAACAAAAGGGATCTATGGATGGAAAAAGTTGTTCTAAATACATTTCTACTTCGTACTTGAAAGACGGTGACTTTCCTCATCTAGGAACTTTGCATAAGCCCTTTTATATACATATCTTGCCAAAGATATTTGTTTCTTCTAGTTACGTTATTTCTTGTGCGGATCAGCATCTTGGCTTGGAAGCAAGTAGATCTAGCAGTTGCATTCAGAACAAATACTCTGAGGATCCTATACACTGGTATGAGTCTGCTACATCCTATTCATACTACAAATACGAAGACCACCTTACTTCGAAACAGAACAGAGAATGTTTAGCTTCAGCTATATTTTTCAAAACAAGACTTGGCACATCCTCAAAAATTAGAGAGGAAATTTTATAGTGTTTTCTTTGCTTATTCCAATTTGTTCTTGTAATTCCTTTGCTCATTGTAGACTTAAATAGCAAACATAATGGAAAATGGACCTGCTCTGCCCTGAAACGATGAGCAGTTTGCAAAATGCAAAACTGAAAATGAAAAGAAAAGAAAAGAATATAAAAGTCAATGGTTTTCGGTTAAGTATTGGTTTTGCTGTGATGGGAAAAATAGTTTTCTATTCACAAAATATCTGTTCCTGTCTGTAAAGGTTTTGGTTGTCTTTCATGTTCTACTTAATATCCAAGTGAAGACTCATTGGATGGCAGTGAGGGCCTACTCTAATGACTTGGGGTGCTTTTCTAAGTCTTGATCAACATTGTTACCTCCTCAGGCCATAATTTAGTTTAGCCATGATTTAATTTCTTCTGAGATTTGAGCCCAGAGCTCTCCAATAATTTTCATGTCTACAGCTCACACTTTTAGTAAAACATACCCAGGGTTAACCAGCAGAGACGTACTATACTATACTTAACTTTCTTAATAAAACTTTGGTAGGTAACACTGACAACTGTATTCTAGGTCTGTCCCTTCTACTGGGTATTTTTTGCAGTACTTTTTACACTTATGAGTCTGAGCTAGCAATGAAATATGAAATATGTAGCTAATAACAGTTTCATGGTATGCTTTTTGTGTTGGAGCTATTGCAACAATACATCTATTACATCTATTCACATTTGCACATTGACGAACCTCAGAGAAGCGTTTGTTAAATGCCACTAATGTGCTGACAGTACCAATATGTGTTTTTATTTTCTATCACACTGTTTAAGCTGAAACTTTTTATCAGTGCTTGGCCTGAAACTAAATGAATCCCAATCTACACATCCTTAGACAATGCACAGAACATTTGAGAATGGTTTGCCCACTCTGACAACCTTGCAATTTTATTTAAACAAATTCTTCTCCCCCAAATCCCTACAGAGCAGCTATTGTACCCTTTTGTTGATTGTAGTGGACATATTGCAGATCTCCAATTACCTCCCCATGGACCACCCACCACAAGAAGGGTTTGTCTGCCCACACAGAAGCACAGACAGCTTCTTGCCTCCTGGAGACTGGAGAGTGGCCTTTGTCTCAGACTGCACTCCACTGCCCCTCATCTGTGCTTTTCCTGACATTGATCAACCTAATCAATTACACCAAACCACTTTGGACTAAATATATTGTCTACCAGGATTATAATTAGGTGGTAAAAAGAAAATATCCTAATGTTCCTTTGGATGGTTGACAGCTTCCAGACAAATGTAGAGATTTGTGATGTGAAATTGTAGCAATGGAGGAAGACATTTTGTCATTGAAAAGAACAAAGATCATTGGGACAGACAGACTCTGTGTCTTCTCTCAAATCTCTGAGTATTTACAGTAAAAACCTTACTTAAGAATTGTATAATTTTGAATCATATACTGACAAGATGGAAAATAATAATTATGAAATTCATGTTCTCTTTTAGTTCCACATGCACCAGAATTAAGTGTCACTGGGATGCTCAATAGAAACAAAATGATACTGTGACAACTTTCCTCCTACTTCCCTGATTCTACAACTTTTTAATCTCCAACACACTACCCATGCACACACACACACACACACACAAACAGACACTATACACACTATATAACCCCCACTAAACACCATGTGTACATTATGTATATACAACACCACTCAACTCCAAGATCAGGGAGATGTTTCTTATTTATGAGATTTTTTAATGCTTCATTACTATTCTATGATAATGAAGTTGATCTTTGTACTTCAGAAGGAGCTGGTGGTAACAGTAGTGTTCACAAACACATAAAGACACACACAGTTTTACTCTTGGGCACTGTGCTTGTATCACCATTTGGAGAACTATTTAAAATAAGTTTTCTCATTTTTAATGTACAACCAAAATATAACAAATACATGGAAAATGCACACAAATCATAATGCTATAGATGACAGAATATTACAAAGTAAACAAACCTTACAACCAGCAGTCAAATGAAGAAATGAACTGATTCGAAGCCTCTCCTGAAACTTCCACTCAGCCTTTTCGCCAAAGGTAACCATTTCCCTGAGCTCTGACACCATGAATTGTTTTTTTCTGTTTAATGAACATTACATAAGTGGAATAATTAATTACGTATACATTTGTCTGGCACATTTGTCCAGTATATTTTGGGGATTTTTCCTATTGTTACATATAGCAATAATAATTCCTGCCAACACTCTGTAGTATTCAATTACATGAATATACAAGAGTTTCTCTCTTCTACCCTTGAGTTACTTTCATTTTGTGCTTATCGAAATGGTGCTGACATGAGATTTTTATATAAATTTCTCTCAGTGAAGATATATGTATGTACAGCTAGAAGTGGAATTGCTAAACTGTATGGCATTTATAATAACTTTTAGTAGATATTGCCAACCCTTTCCAAAATGACTTAGCACCAATATATACTTCTTTCATATCCTGAGAGCTCCGATTGCTCCACATACTCACTGACACTGATTTTATCTGATTTATCATTTTAGCTGTTCTTATGTGTATCAAGCAAAATTACATTAAGGTTTGATTTTGTATTCCCACTAATAAATTTGAGGATTGAAAAATATATTTACAGGCAGTTTTTGAAAATAATTTAATACAAAATATCACAAAAATATTTTGTCTATTTTTCTATTAGTTTGGGTATTTTTCTCCTATTGACTTGTAGGCATTTGTAGTATAGTCAGAGTGAATATTGGGCATAAGCATTTTAAATAGATTTGCCTTTTTTGTAGCTTACTTTTAACTTGTATTTGTATCAACTTTATATCTAGAATTTATATGAAAATTGTTACTGTGCTTTGTTTGAAAGAAGGGTTAACATTATTTCATTTTCCTTAATGTCTAATTGATTCAGCATTATTTATTGCAAAAATCATTCTTTACCTCTCACACTGCTGTTTCACCTGTGACATACATCCCCTGACTGTGTAAATATGGGTCTCTTCCTGTTCTGCTTCTTTACATGTTTGTCTATATGTTCAACAATGCTACCCAGGTTTCATTGCTGTAACACCTTAATAAAACTTCACATTGGTCAGACTTCTAGCTTTATACTTATTCAAGATGGTCTTAGTGATTCCTGATACTCTTTATTTCTCTATAAATTACAGTGACTACCTAAATTTATATATACAAATGCCAAAAGCCTTTCAATGTTATTATTCTCCATTTATTTAGGTTTTCTTTAGTTTATTTCAATAATTCTCCATGTGTTCAATGGAAAATTTCTTCATATATTTATTTTCATCACAATTATTTGATATTTTGCCACTTTATCATAAATTGGATTATTGAACTTTCATTTTCTGTTTATGCTGGTATGTAAAAATAGCACTGGCTTTTCTACACTGACCTTTCATTGCCTAATCTTGCTAAATTTACAAATAATATTTCCTAGTTTCTATGTTGATTATATGTGCATCATCATGTCATTTTATTTTTTCCTTCCATTTTTTCTTTTTTGTTTCCTTGCTTTATTACATTAAGTAGGACATCAGTAAAATGTGAATTGTAGTCACAGTGAATATCTTTTCAATACTTCACTATGAAGTGTTATTCTCCACATGGGTTTGTTCCTGATACATCTATCCAATGAGACAAGTTTTTAATCTATATTTTATAAATGTTATTACAATGAAAGTTGTTAAATTTAATCAATCTTCTGTATTTATTGTTTTTTTACTTTTTTCCATTAATGTGATAAATTTCAAAATCAAAGCTCAGCTTTCTTCAACAATTAATTGTCAAAATACTTAAGTGTCATTTCTTAAAGCATTTGTGATGGCAGTATACCCTTTATATGAAAATGTAAAGGAAAATGATAAAACAGTTTCTCTCATGATCATATGTACAAAAATCTTAAAGTGATAAAAAGTTAAATGCAAAGACACATTAAAAATGACAATATATCATGACCAACTGAGGCTTTTTTCTTTTTTCTTAGGAAGATATTTGGCAAGATCTCCTGTGATCATGGATTGGCAAAATCAACATAGTAGAAATGTCTATACTACCAAAAGCACAATTCCCATAAAAATCCCAATGACATTCATCACAAAGATTGAAAAATCTACCCTAAAGTTCATTTGGAAACACAGAAGACAAAGAACAGCCAAGGCAATAATGAGTAAAATAACAATGCTGGAGGTATCACAATACCCAACTTCAAACTATACTACAAAGCCATAGCAATAGAAACAGCATGGTACTGGCACAAAAACAGATATGAAGACCAGTGGAACAGAATAGAGGACCTGGATATGAGTCCACACAGCTATGCCCACTTTATTTTTGACAAAGTTGCCAAAAACATCTTATGGAGAGAAGACAGCCTCTTCAACAAATGTTGATAAATTATTATTTTATCAATTTCAATTATACCTTCTTTCTAGAAAAATTTGTTGCCTTAAACTCTACTTTGCCTCCTATTAGTGTAGCTATACAAATGCTCAGATATTTTTATGAATCTTAGAATTCCATATATACTTGGCCATGTACATGCTGTAGGAAAAATGATTTTTTGAAGATGTCTTATCTCTAATGCACAGTCATGTGTTCCTTAATGATGGGAATGCATTGGAAGAAATACATCCTTGGCTGATTTTGTCATTGTATGGTCACCACAGAGTAGTCTTATACAAATATAGATAACTATGACATCACTAGGTGATAAAGTCTTCTGGAAGCACTAATGAATATACAGTCTGCAGTTAGATATAACATCATTACCTGGCTCATGACTGTATTCAGAATACTTCAGTATTGTGGAAAATGTTTTTGTTTTACATATAAATTTAAAAGAAAATTTAAAATGCTAAATTCAGTGTCTCACATATGAATTATTACTGATATAGCATGCTGAGTTCTTAGTAGTTCATCATGTTGGATGTAGTAGCAAAACTAAACAGTATTATGCAAGAAGAGCTTGGGAAGAAGTGAAAAGAGAATTCAAATAAATATCATAGTTTTCTAGAAAAATATAGAAATGGAAAACTCATGTAAGTAAAAGCGATGACCAAACTCAGAGAAGGACAATGCATTGGTTCAAAGGGCCAACATTATGTAGACCAAAAATGTGGTCAGCCTTTTTCTTGCAAAGTGTGAAATTATCCTCGATGTGAGAACCAACCACCAGTTTAGACAATGTTTCTCAAAACTTCATTATGTAATGCTAATGACTTACTTGGTGGTAGCTGAGTGTTATTATACTATGAAGACTTTGTTCCTGCTAGTGGGCATAGAACACTGTATTTTATCTAGCCCCTAAATTTCTGTTGCAGTGTTTCTGATATCCACACTTGTAAGAAGACTGGCGTAGGACTTGCATAGGATCACTGGAGTCATGTGAGACTCAGTACATGGGTGAGTAGATAGAAGATAGAGGGACTCATTTGTAGTAAAGTAGAGTGTTAAATGCTGGAATGCCCAAGAAAACACTGCATTTCTGGTACAGTCTCAGCAGGAAAACTATTCTCCATATCCAGTGAGGCTAAGAACACTTAAAAGAATACCAGAGTTGTGATAAGAAGGTTTAGCTGTTTCACATTCCAATGACTGAAAACATTCATATTGCTTTATGGTGTATATACTTCTTAATATAAATATGGCTAAAATACTTGGGCTATTCATAAAGGATTATGCTTTGAACCCTAAATGAAAGTAGCAATGTTTATTTATTTTCAAAAGACTTTAAAACTGCTATAAACATGTTCATTTTCTTTTTTTTCTTATGTGAATTTCCAAAATTATTAAGTATTCTGATAGTTTGGCTGTCCGTATGTTCTTATAATTAGATTTGGAAACTAACTATTTCCTTAAAATATTTTATTTATGATTGGTCTGTCCTTGTAGGTATATATATTAATCCCCTTTCATCCATGGAACAATCCTGTGATTTTGTTATTTAAAGATGAAAAATTTTACCTATGGAATTGCAGTAACCTGAGGAAATGTCCCAAACTCAGTAAGTGGTAAATCTGAGACTCAAAGACAGGTGTCTTTTTCTGCAAAATCTCACTTCCCATTGCTCCACACAATACTGTCTGCCTGCACTGCAACATTTTAGGATACCTGTGTATGTTATAAATTACTCTTCACTTTTGGAGAAGCACCTCTATTCTATAGAGACTAGCCTGTGGCAATTATGTCTGTTTTCATTCTACGCTTAGGTACAAGTCATTGGAAGAAAAGAGTTGATCAACTCTTCACCAAAATTATGCCTGAATTGATTTTTCTCTTGCTTTATTTGAGATAAGTTATTACTGATAGACACGATGACTGCCATAATGATAGCATGAAGCTAAATAAATGTTTGTCACTTTTACTTACTTCTGATTCCCACATTTTTTTAGTTTGTGAATCATCTTTTTTTTATTATTCATTTATTCACATATGCATACATTGTGTGAGTCATTTCTCCCTCCTGCTCTCACCCCCACCCTCTCCCCCCTGCCTCCCTTCCTTCCAGGAAGAACCTGTTCTGTGCTTTTCTCCAGTTCCGTTGAAGAGTAGAAATAAGCAATAATAAGAAAGACATAGCATTTTTGCTAGTTGAGATAAGGACAGCTATACAGAGAGATTCCTAGCATTGCTTTCATGTGTTTCCACCCAGGCTGATTCATCTCTGACTGATCTTTACACTGGTTCCTGATCCCCTTCTCCTGTTGACCTCTATTGCTTTAAGGTTTCTGTATTAATTCCTCTGGAGTGGGGACATCAAATGCTTTCATGTTTTGGGTTTTCTATCTAACCCCGTACCTCCCGTACATGTTCTCCCCTTGTCATGTAACCCAAGTCCTACAACATTGCTGTATTTGCCCTAGCTCTAAAGGCCATATATGAGAGATTCCCACATTTTTTTGATACCTGGTTATATTTGTAAAATAAAGACCTCACTATTTAATGAGCTAATTTATAATGATTTCTTTTACTAGCCACCAGATTACCTAATCTCCTTTGTTACAATGTTGCCTTCCAGGCATTTTCCAATTTTTACCTGTGAAGTATTAAAGGAATCTAGAATATATTAATAACTTCTATAAGTCAATATGGAAGGACACATTAATAGAAATATGGACAAAAGTCTTGATCAGCATATTGATGTATTTAATTTACAAAAATCTATAGCATTTTAGCTTGTGATTTGTGTACTTTTTTCTGTAAATGTTAGAGTTAAATGTAAAAGTGTCCTTTAAAAAGTCATTGGTACTTTAAAAATGGACTTAAATTTTACAAAATCATTTAAAAAGCACATAACCTAGTTTATTTTTTAAAGAGTTATCATGATAAAATTATAAATCTTACTTCATTAAAACTTGAATCTTCACATATTAGCCCCTGATGAAAATTAATTTGGGTGCATTACAAAATTAATACTCAATGTTTTGCTCTTCTTACACAACTCGGAACTATGATATAAAGTGTGCTTGTTATAGCCTAGTACTCATACTTTTTATAATCTCCCTTGCTTAAGTGTGGACAGGAATTGTGACTTGTTTCTACAAAAGGATATGAAAGGAGATCCACTTGCATGGCTATGTTTCATTACATAAAAGTCCATCTTGCTAGTATATATACTCTGAGATTTTCCCTCTAGCTGGCTTTTGTTGCTGTTGTTATTTTCTTCTAGTGCATTTCAATTGTACAGAATAATGGTTTGCATTGTGTCATTACTGTTGATGCATGTAATGTACTTAGATCACATTCACCCTGTAATACTCCCCCTCTGCCTTCCCCCGGTCCCCTTGTTCTCTCTAATATTCTCCCTTCTACTTTCATGTCTTTTTTTGAAGAGTTCCCACATGAGAAAAAAATGTGATACATGTCTTTCTAAGTCTGTCCTCATGGCTTTGAAGTAGCAAATGACCATGTTGGGAGGCCTGCATGGTAACAGTGGGGATGGCCTCCAGATGAAAGCCTGTAATAATATCTTCATCCTAAAGTTCACATAGTGATATAATAGTTACTGCTAATATACTACAATAGCCATAGAAGAATTATATAAATTTATCATAACATAAAAAAATACTAGAATACCTTGAAACCCAAGTATACTACCCTTTGGTAACAAATCAAAAATATCTTTATAGTCTGGATTGTTTAAACAAGAATTGTTCATATTCTCTATCATATTTATACTTGAGTAAAGAACCAAACCCTGGCATTTACCATACTCAAGTTGCAAGGGCTGGCAAAATGTATCAAGTGGAAAGAGCACCTGCCTAGCAAGCATGAAGCCCTGCATTCAAACCCCAGTGCCTCCAAAATAAAAAGTTGTAGTCAATACCCTATATCCAGGAAGAAAGTAAATTCACTTCTGAATCACTTTTAAAACATTACTTTTATTGTCAGTAAAAAAAATAGTTTATTTTTCTCAATAAAAACATTATATACTTACCTTAAACATAAGCCTGGGTTAGTCAGCTCTCCATCACTATGAAAAAATTCTGAGATAGAAAACTTAAAAAGTAGAATGGTTTATTTCAGCTCACAATTTCAGAAGCTTTAGTCAATTGTCAGTTGGCCTGTTGCTTTTTGGTCCTTGGCAAGGCAGCACATAATGGTAGGAAGCACATGGGTGTCAACGTTCTTACCTCTTGGCAGCAGGGGTGGAGCAGGGAGAGAAAGAGAGGGAGGGAGTGAGAAAGAAAGGGAGGGGAAAGAGTGCCAAGCTGAGGCTCAAACCTTTAATATATGACTTTTATAGTCATCTCAGATCCAAACTATGACAGAGCCCAAGTGTGAACTAAAGCTACTTTAGATCATAGGTGCCTGAGTTTTGTTATATGTCAGATTTTGCCATGGGTGAATTATAGCTTCTAAACTCAGTTCTGGAGATTAGCTTGCTCCTTCCATTAACAACATCTACCTACATTGAACATTCTCCTCAAAAACAGTAGGTAGAGTTCTGGAGCGATGTGTGGTTTCATTCAGTGTCATCTCTAGTGGCAGATGTAGCCTCAGGTGTGGGCAGTTGAGTTAATCACATCCATCCTTTTATGGTAACTCCTCATCATTTGCCATGAAAATCATCCCCCTTTGTCTTTCTGTGGTAATTAGGATTTGAGCTCAGGGTCACATGCAGGTTAAGCAAACCCCCTAACACTGGGCTACAGCCAAGAAAAGTCCTTAATTTCAATTATTTTACTTATTTCCACTCCTCATTTCTACTCTGGGTTTGTTTCTTCCCACATACAATCATTCTGATGTGCTTTATGTTAAAACTCACACTCATTACATTTCCTTCTTTTTGCACTTACCACCACCACAACAAACACCACCATGATGAGATTCACATCTCAAGTAGATGTGTGCTTAATTTGACTACTAGTGAATGCTATGCAGAACGATCACCAGACTTCCCTCAGGCTAGCAATTTATGATGATTTAATTACCCTCAAATCCATTCAAATGCTGGCATTATCATCTTTTCCAATTGTTGCCATCCTAGAAAGTTTGCTATGATATCACTGTTTAACATTACCATTGGGCAAATGACTTTGTGTATATCTTTATCTGCTTTTTTTTTTGTTTTGGAGGTTTCTATACCCTGTTCATATATTTTGCCCATTTCCCATTAGGCTGTATTCTTGTTTTTCTTCATGCTTTGGAGGAATCCTTCTATAATCCACATATTTGTTTTTTGTTAATTTTAAATATTAAACATACCTTTCAAGCCTTTTTTTCTTTTGTCTTTTTATGTGGTATACTCTTTGAGCTGAAACTCTTAATTTAATCACATTCATTGATTTATAGTGAATATGGAAAATTATTAACTCTATGAATTAAATAATACATCACTAAGATAGAAACAAAGATGTTGGGGGAAGGAATAGGAAATATTTGACCAACAAAATAAATAATGGTAGTGTTGGGATTATAATCCAAAGAATAAAATAAGTATGCATGAGTACTGTTTATATCTGAGTGGTTGAACCAATCAATGAATGAAGAAAATGAACTACGTACCATTCAGAAGGGGGAAATCACTATTAGGATTCCACAACAATAACTACTGAAGTGCTAAACATTGTAACTGAAAGTTTTGCAACAACAAGATCTTTAAGAAACCTCAGTTTAGTTCTAAAAAATTTATTAATTACTGTGGTGTTTTAAATTAAAGCCACACCTTCGCTAGTCTTGTCTCTTGGTGGATGTCAATTGCCTTCCCCTTGAATATGTGTTAGATATTCACTTATTACATCTTGAGTATAGAAAAAGTAATAATTGTCCATGGAGAAACTTATGAATGTCATCTTACAACATGATCATGGTTAATATTATCCATGGCTATCATTTGGATGTTGTTTGTTCCACAACAGTTTATGTGTTGGATGGTCAGTTTCAAGTGTGGCAGAGTTGAGAGGATGGCAATTTTAAGAGGTAGAATCTATAGGGGATTCGTAGGTCATTTGGGATATGCCCTTGGACGTGGTAGGGTAGCTCTCATAGGAATCCAGAGCTTGTGTTTGTGAGAGAGTCATTCTAAAAGAATAACTCCCCAGCATCTCTGGCTTCTTATCAAGCCATGTGATCCCTCTCTTTTGCATGCGTTCCCATGATGATGCCATCTGCCAGTTAGGTCCTAACCACAGGCTAAATCAATGGAATTTCCTGAGCTTGGATCTTCTGTCTCCAAAGCTGTGATCTAAATGAAACTCTTTTTCCATACTTATGTATAGAAGATTCAAGTATTTTCTTACAGTAATAGAAAACAGACTAATAACCTATAATGACTCAGAATTATATCTTCTAATAAATATGATATTATATAATGAGAAGGGTAAATCACTATGTGGGATTCTTCCTCAAAATATGTAATATCAGTCAAATTATGGAAACTATCCATCAGACAAACCCCAAATAAGAGAAACTTTACAAAATTGTTGATCAGTACTCTGTAAAAATGGCAAGATCATGATAGAAAAGAATAATAATAATCACAAACTGGAGGAGATTGGGGAGATGTGACCACTAATTTCAATATGGTCTACATTAAAGCCTGGAAATTGGTGAAAAATGGGATACCCAATGTTGCTGCCTTAGTTTTGATCATTCTACCATGATAATGCAAAGTTCAAAATTAGAGTAAAATAGGTAAACATATGCAGAAATTCTTTATTCAAGTCTTTGAAAATCTAATAATTTTTCAATATTTTTAATTTGAGAAATGATTTTTATTACAGCATATGATTAAAATTCATGTGGACAGGAGACTTGTTGAACTGGCATTTGAGTTCTTTCATATGTATTATCATAGCTGTGTTTTCTCTCAGCTAGCCCTCCAGACCCTGTTGGGTTTTTTTTTTTTTTTTGGCTGTTTTTTCTGCTATTGGTGGTGGTGGTTGTGGTATGTTTTATTCTACATTCATAAAATTATCTACATTTTCTAAATATTAAACTCATGTAAAATTTCTGTTTTATTTATAACCTTGTCTGCTTGTCATTCTGTTTTTCTTAACTACCGTGCTTTGTATCCATGTCTCCTTTTAATCTTTTAAAAATGTTTCTAATTAGTCTAATCTCTGCTGGTTTGTTGTTGCTGCTGTTTTATTTCACTGATTTCTACCTTTGTCTTTATTATTACCTTCTCTCATGTTTGGGTAAGGTTTTTTCTAACTTCTCATCAGAAAACTTAACTTCTTTTTTTCAGAACTTGTTTCCTGACAACTATTGTTGTCATATTGTTTATGAAGAACCATGTATGTGCAATAATACTATTTCAGAGTTTTAAAAGTTCCTCATTTTGCCTTTCTAAGGAAAGCTCAGTTTTTCTCATAATATGAGTTCTTGACTATCTTCTGAAGCTGTTAGCTGATATGTTTATTCTTCCTGATGCATCAATTCACATATTACAATACCATTGGACAAAGATTTGTATCTGTCTGGTTTCAAGTGGTATTTTTAAAAGGGAGGAACATTTAACTTTCTCTGGACTTTCTCCCTATCAAACTCCATATAAATCTGTTTTCTTGTGGTTTTCTTAAATCAGATAAAGCAAGCTTTTTAAAATTATTATTCTTAAATAGTTTTGCTCCTCTTGCAAAAGTGCTCAATGTTGATATTGGAAAATAGGACAGGATACCCATAGAACTTTAACAATGCAAGTTCCTCCTATATGCCTATGGCACTGATGAACTTCTAGAGTACTATGAAGGAGAAGGGCAAAGATCATAAATTGACCAATGGCAGGCTGCACTAGCTGTCTCCTGTCACAGAGAAATTATTGAAAGATTGAAGGACACTGCTTTTACTCACCATCTTGGGTCTGCCATCATTTGCCAATGAACAATAGTTATTTCATGAGTTTTAGATAAACAATAACTTTCCAGTGAAAATTTCTACATAGTGAAACAAACAACCTTGGAACCATTAATCACTATGAAAATGAATATGCACCACACAGACAAATGTGTATTTCTTCTGAACATTGACCCACAACTCTGTTTTGAATCAAACAAATCTGGGTGACTTTTATTCAACAACAAAATGAGGGAACTGGAGAGAAGAAAGAGAGCGAGGAAACAAAGAAGGAAAGGAAGGAGGGAAGGACTGAGAGAGAGAGGAAGCTGCATATAAAAAAAGATCATGTTGGTATAAACCCAACAAAATCCTGATAGAGTTTTATAGCTGTAGCAATAATTTCTGGTACCATCTTCTTGCAAAAGATGGTAATTTATTTTACCATCTTATGTGTACACTTCTTCTCAATGTATTAAAAGTAATCATTCTTAAGAGATTGAAATAAACACACTTCCAAATCTAACATTAAAAAATTTTATTCAAAAATTCATCTTATAAAAGGAAAGTATTCAAACAGTGGTCCAACAGTCCTTCATGCCTTCCTCAATACCTTCTGTAGTTTTTATCATTCTGAATCTTGAAAGAGGAGTCAATACATTCTTCATCCAAAGAAAACTACAACATAATTTGGGGCCTGTTCTCCTTTTCTTTTTATCCCATTTCTTCTGATTCTGGCATGTCTCCCCACTGTGACTTTTGTATTTCTTCAATTACCAGCATTTTACAAGTGAATATACAAGAGAACTTACTGAGATTGTTTAAGATAGTGAGACATGTTTCTAAACTATGGATTCAAGAATAGGATTCCATAAACAGATATAAGGGACAAGTTTAGCTTTTCATATGGGAAGATTCTATACCTATGTATGAACACAATAAAGCTCTATTTATTCATGCATCTATCAATTTTTACTAAGTGTTTGTTATATACTAGTTTCTATGGCATAATATATGGCACCAGACTCTTACTGGACATTGAGTTAATACTTAGCTATAGATTTTATAGGCTTCCATTAAACATGAACAAGGTGCAGTGGCTCAGGGAAATACCCAGAATTATCTTAAGAACAATCACATCATATTCTTAAAGTTGTATAGTCACCAGTATTCCCACATGGGAAAGAGGGGCACAATAACACTAATCATTACAGGTATTTATGTTGTGTTAGGTACTAAGTAAATGCTTCTATTTATGGTATTTCAGTTCTCCATACCACCACTAGTGAGGCTGAGAGCTTTATTCCTATTTATGGGATATTATAATGAAATTTGAAGAGTTACATTAGCTTGCCTGATGTTCATACATATAATAAAAGACAAAATTAAAATTCAAACCTGGGTTGAGATAATACTGGAACAAAGTCACTGCACTGGCAGAATTCTGCCTTTTTGTTACTACAATAGCTAATTGTTCATTTGTTTCTCAGGACTATTAACCAGTTCAATACCAAAAAATTAAAAATAAACAATAAATGAACAAATAAACAATAAATGAACCAACAAACAAAAATCTAAAGCATGGTAAAAAGGGGCTAGCTGAGGTCATGGGGTGAAATAAAACTTTGCCATTCTCTACAGCCATAGAATTATTTGATCCCTGCTTAAAATCATTATGGAGGATACTTCTGGATTACTTCTTCCTAATTTGGTTTGCTCAGTTTCTCTAAGAAAAAATAAATTCCCAACTACATCATTTGTAGAAGCTATGATCTTTCATTTTGTGATTAATATCAAATATTATTTTGCAATTAATATCTAATCTATAATATCCAATTAATACTCAATATCCAAGACTAGTCAAGGAGCTTGAAAGGAAAGTTACCTTAAAATATTTTCAGAAAGTTACAAAAGAAATGAGAAGGGGATCCTCTAATCATATACTTTTCATTTTACTAACTCTCTCTAAAAAAAGTTTTGTGAAGAAGAGTATGAATAGTTTTCTAAGTAATAAATTAACAGCCATTTGAAATCATAAAAATATATAAAATGTTAGGAAGCCTCTGCTACAGCTATATTAGGTGATTGGAGAGAAATCTTGAGTTTTTCTCTTAAGAGATAGGTCCCATTGTATCATCTTTGCTTCCATCATGCATCCAAATTTGAATGAAGACAACATGACAACTTTTACTTTTGAGTATATATATTTTGGGTATTGGAACAAATGAATATTGAATTCAATTTAGTAAATGGAAATAAACAGTGGAAAGTACGTGTGCCTCTGAGCTAGATTGAACTAGTTTCAAATTCTAACCCATCTATTTTCCAGCCATCTAAGCTTCCTTTATAGACAGACTAATAAAGAACATTTTGTGGTAGTTATTTCTGTTTGAACTAGCATAGATGAAAATAGGGATCATCTTTACCAACATCATAGGACAGAATGTTAGGTTTATCCTGGAAGGTACAAGAATTAACAGAAAGTCATATTATAATCACTTTATAGGTCAAAAATTTTACTAATAATTTCTTTAAATTTTTTAAAACTTAGACCAATCCTATCTTTTTCCAGGCAGTGCACAATCTACTCTACAAAACTGCATTTTTAGAATAACGGATTTACACACTGAATATATTGTTGTTATATATATATATTTTTTAGTTTTTGCAATTTCATAATTATCTTTCAGCTGGAAAATCACAATTTTAAAACCTGAGTTTAAATTAGATATTCATGACACATTTTATAATTTGAATAATGGTGTGACATGTTGTGCATCGATATTTAATAATAGCAAAACTTCCTAAGTATTTCTCTGGCCTCAGTATTTGTAATTTTTATCCATGACCATTTTATAACAAGCCATTTTCTCCATATTTGAAGTAACTGTTTTCCAAAGCCCACTACTCCAATGCTGCTATGACTTCAGTTATATCCTTCAGTGTATTTTGGAAAAACTTAGGCACAGAGAATTATTTGCAAGCATACAGTGTTTCTGCATTACAAAGGTGTTTTACAGATTTTCCTCACTGAAGGCCTTGGAGGAGAGGCAATTATGAGTGGGATGCCATCCTGATGTGGCCCCTACTAGTATAATACCCTAGATAAATCACTTTACCACTTTTGACATCAGAATCTTTTTTCATGTCATTGTCATGTTGACTGTGCAACCTACATGGGTTTCATCTCCCTAAAATAACCCAGGATTCATGAAAAGACCTAATGGCCTGAAAGAGTTCATGTTCATTTTTAACCGCTGACTTCAATCTTGCATTTGCAAATGCCAAATCTTTAACCAGTGTGGTGGCTACATGAATGTTTGTTTCAAGATTATTCCCTAAAATCTACACATCTATATTTGCATTTTATGCTGTTCTCTGTGTGCATAAATATATAGTCTACTGATTCCATTATTTACTTTAACAAATCATTTTTCTTTGCTGTCACCTTGACAATCTTGTAATGCCTTTTATCGTTTCCATGTACCCTCTTCCCCAAACCTAATCACCAGAGCACTATTGCTTTGCTGCAAACTAAAAACTACTCAGACAGAACTCTGCAATGATGTTCATGTTTTGAAAATTATTGTTGCTATATTGTCCAAAGAATATAATCTTTCTGCAAATCTGGCTTCTCAGCTCCTGAACACTTATTTTTATTAAAACATTCAATTTTATACCTTATATAATGCACAGAGATGCTCTTTCTCTGTGTGTTGCAAAGGTGATGACTGAAACCTTTCTGTAGCCAACTTAATATGGAAATAGTTTAGATGATGTCCTATGTGTGTTCTTTTCCTTTGCATTTATTCCATTAGAATGGAATAAAATTCATATAGTTGAGTCCAAATAATGTTAAACCAAACCCTTACAATACTCTGAAGTAGCCCAACATGGATGTTGACCTCTTGGTCAGCTTTAGCCTTGGTTGTGACGCCTTTCATCCAACTTAATGAGATGCAAGGAGACCCCTTGGGAAAAAGTCAGATCTAAGAATTTTTATGGTCTACATATAACAAATAAGACCAGACAGGGTTGTTTGATGAATCACATATATGATATTTGAGTTCTTTTTTGCTGGCAAAGAACATCCCTAAGACTTAGAAGTGCTATTTTTTTTTCCCTGTGCTTTCTAATTTCTCTTTCACATTCTACCTTGTTACTCCTTTTCTTGTAACTTTTTTTTGCCACTGAACATTAAGTTCATTGATTACAAGAGTGGCAGAAGTGACCTAATGATGGGTCAGTCTTAATGAGAAAAGCGGCTGCCTGTGATGTGGCCTGGCTCTGGGAACCCCCCACTGTGTCCCTGCATGTCAGACTTAGTCTCCTTTAAGAGACTGGAGCGTGGAAAATCAACAGAAAACCACCCGGTGCCTCCTCACAGAATGGACCATGTGCATGGCTATTTAGCCCTGTAAAAGAAAGCGCATTTGCACAAATGGGAGTGAACATAAGGAGTCCTTCAGAAAAGAATGGGGCTTTGGCAAATTTATAGACTCCCTGAAAGAAAGTGATTACAGATCATTATCCAATTGAGGCAGATTGATGGGCTGGGGTCAAAGTAATATTGCAGATCTCACCAAAGGGACAATGGCTGCTTGTCACAGTGAAAGAAAGAAAGGGAAGGGAAACCGCCACACAGAGAGGCAAGGCTTAAGCTTTACCAACTGCTATGAAAGGGCCTAGATGTATATGTCATGACTTTTCTTGAGCACCATGTTTTATTTTATGTTACAAAGGATATACCATTGAGATCAAATTGGGCATCCAAATGTTCCCCAATAAAGAGCACACAAATGACCTAAAGACAGACTGCAACTCTCACTTTTTTCTTCTACAAAGATAATGAAGCAACCAAGATGGGAGAAAAAAAATTATCTACTTGGAAATGCTTCTTTCTGACTCTGTCTCTCTGTCTCTCTGTCTATCTTACAGACTTAGCTCATAAAATGTGAATATGCCAAAGACAGTAGTAGCGAGAAGTTCGTAATGCTTACACGTACAGCAACCTTTAGCTGACAGCCAGGGGACGAACAGATTTGACTTTGAAACTCCACAACATCTAGTCAAGCAAAACTGCAGTCCTGAAATTGAATCAAACAGGAATAAACTTGTTCTCACTGCTCCCGCTGTATTGATTCCTGAGTGTTTAAAGGTGCTTTGCATTCATGCGTTTTACAAAAGGCAAAAGAATAGACAGCACACCAGTGTGCATTTGCCTTTCATTTTACAATAAGATTGTCAGACCTAGCAATTTAGAAATATCAGGCAAACATGTATTCAGAGAAGATCTGATTTTGGTCTATTTGTCTGGGTCAAAAGAGTATTAGCAAGTAAAAAGGAACTAATTTATATGCTGCATACATTTTGCCAAGAAACAGCAGTAAATTTTTCACATATACATTAATCCTAAACAATAAGATTATTTGGTTTCTTCAATTTATAGTCATCTAAAATTTAAGAATATATACGTGTGTGTACATGCACACTATATGTATGTGTGTGCGTGTATGTACGTACATACATATATATGTATATGAGAGAGGGGAAAACTCCGTTTGGGAGTATGAGCTTTTTAAGCTTTTTCTGTCATGATGGATGGAATGGATAAAATTATGGAATTATGGATTCTGTCTCCCATATCACCTCTTTTTTTAAACCAATAGGCTCAGACATTATGAATGGTTACATTATTGTCTGTTTATATTTTGAAAGTACATATACTTCTCTTGCCTTCCTTATTAGATATCATAGATGTAGTTCATATTTTTATGTGATATTGAGGAAGTTTACAAATAAGACTTCCTTCTTAAACTGCTTGGATTTTTTTTTTTGTTTCCCTTAATCACAGGGTCTTCTCTGCTCCTAATGAGCTGTTAATGAGCTGTCAATTGCTTATGCAAATAGAGAAAGAAACAGACACTGAGGAGTTGATAGAGATTCAGTTAAAATGTGACACTGACTAACCTCTGGAAGTTATTAAAAATGTAAATTGCTGAAACTTAATAACTGGCCTTGACCGTCCTTTTCCTTCTCTACTTCTTTTAGGTTTGTCATTTGAAAGCATCTGAGACACCATCATTTTATGAATACTAGTCCTGTGATAGAAAATATTGAGTATATAGTTAAGGTTTTATGTTGAGTGGACTGGACTGATTCCATATTAAATGAAAAAACTGAGTGACAATTCTGTACCTTATTTGAGGCATGTACTCTAAAATACTAGAGATACCATCAGCCCTTGGTGTCTGTGAATTCTGCATTTGCAGACTCAACCAACTGAAGAATTGAAAAAGAATTGTCTCATAGAATATGAACACATTTTATTTTTCTTGTCTTTATTCCCTAATCCATATAATAACTACCTGTTCAGCATTTGCATTGATTCAGTGATATAAGTAACATAGAGATGATGTAAGGTATTTGGAGGAAGTTTGTAAGTTCTATGCAAATACTAGACCTTCTAATATAAACGACATGAGCATCTTCAGATTTTGGTACCTGTGAGGTACCAAAAATTCCCTGGGGACACTGAGGGACTGCCTTGTGCCATATTCATAGCAGTGGTTGTCCCTAATGAGAGAAGCAGAAATGGAAGTGGTAAGTAGGGCTTTTTACATTTGTATATGTGTCCTTTACATACATATCATACTCTTTTATTGCTTGCATAAATTAGGAAGAAATTAGAAGTAAAATTAAAAATAGTTTTTTGTCACCCATAATTTTCCAGAAATATTCAAGATTCATGAACATTTACAAAGAAAAGGAATTCTTCCTTTGGGAAGAATTTTATTGTTGACTTTTCTCAAATTTTATTTCAAGCCACTAAATTATGCATCAGTATTTTTTACTAAGCTGCATCTACACGCTTATTGAGACTTGAAGGGATTCTAAATAATTCCTTAGTCTCAAGAGACTCCCTAGAGATCGAAATGGTGCAACGTAATCATCAATGCTTTTATTTGATAATACTCCATAAACAGAAACAGGTGTGTTGAGACTTTCATGTCTTAGACTGACAAGCTAGCTGATGCTTGAAGGAGCATCTTGGGTTGGGGGCATTGTCTGAGGGAATGGGGATGGGGTCTGAATTTGACTTTGATCATAGTGACTAACATGATACTGTTTTACCTGTTGATAAGAAGTCTACTGACTTCACAGGCATACCACAACTCTTTCCACAATCCTGCTTCTTAGGCTTGAATTTATTGGCAAGTGGGTAGGACATGGTATCATTTCCAGAATGTCTGGATATTAAAGTTGTCTGGGGAACCAATTCCCTTAATTATCTAAGGGGAGAAAAGTTCTGAGGGGGAAAAGATGTTAAGAGTGAAGGTCAGTGGGCATACATATGAGTAAACTAATCCACTTTCCCCTTTTATCTGGGGGTAGATTCTGGGGCTAAAAATTCAAAAGATGGTTGATACCCCTTCAGGGCCAAAAATCTTATCTGATTAATTAGTTGTGATTGTAAGTAATATGTACCTTATTTCACATTTCACTATATTATGAAATAGTAACTTAAATGATAACTGAGCCTGAAACTTATCAGGTTTCTACACCAGATTCAGTAGGAGGTGAGCTCCCATTAGGTATCTTGGCACAGATGGGTTGGCTCATTTCTTTATAGCCTTGTATCATCTTGGCAAGATAATCTTCTTCCTATAGGTGGCCTTTTATGCACTGCAAGATTCTGTAGTAAATCCAGAAATTATGAGCCTTTCTGTGAAAGATAGACTAAACTCAGACATAAGTACACACTGTTTCAAGTTTTTTATTCAGCTCTAGTCTCAAACAATGCTCTCTATTCTGAACTGCATCAATAGGTGAGAGATACAGAGGATACAAAACCTCAATCTTCTTTAGACACACAAATGTTTTGCAAACCTTCCATACATGTCAGACAATAAAGAGAGAGGGATACCTACAGCTTTGAATTTTTTCCAAATGCACAATAATTAAGAATTTTTTAAATTACCCCAATGCAATGCAAACATATTAATGATTTTAAAAAGCAGTCATTTGATCTAAGATGAAATTTAAGATTGTGTCCTTCTGGTCAAACATAGGATCCTATAGAGAGAGAAGAATTACTGATCAAAAAAAGGATCCTGCAAATAGAAGAAATATAAAAGCAAGCATAAATAAAATGTAGTTAAAAATTACAAATCTGCACACTATTGTGCTTGTCTTTCTCTTGTACAACATAATTATTTAACCAACATAATTTCTATATTCAAATGTATACCATTTACATGGCCTGCTTCTAACAGCAGAAAGAGAAAAAGACAATTTAAGACATTTGCCTTATCTTCTACAGACAGGCTATACGTGAGCAACAGCAAATTCTAAGAGACAGATTTATATGCTGTGTGTCATTCAAGTCAGTTAATATAACTCTTCAATATTGATTTAGCTGATAGGATAATTGTTTCGGTGAAGTAAAAAATTTGTATATTGATATAAATACTCTGTAAAGAGGCCAGAAAAGAAAACTTTGAGAATGTGTGGTTGCTTAGGGTAAAGTGGAAAAAAATTGTAATTTTTGTCAATCTGATGTATTTGTGTAGCTAATCTGGATCATTACAGTCTGTAAAGGGAATTTGTGACCTGATTTATTTGTTTCACATTTCTAAGGTTACCCATGATTGTATAAAACACTATCTAGAATCCTTTAAAGAATTTAGAGAAAGTAGAAAAAAAGTGAATTCCCTAAGTACTTATAGTCACTAATCTGAGTTAAATGGAGTAAAGTAATAGACTTCTTTCATTTTGTATTATTTATTAATATCATATTTTTTTCAAAATAGATTAAGAACTGTTTTTAGTTTTTCCTATTCAAAATAGGAAAGCTTTATCAAGTTCCAGTTAAGCATCCACTTACAACAGTCCTTACAACTTTAGTTGACCCTTACAAGTCATTATGACATTGTTGTTAATTCTTACAAAAGTGTTCAGAGATTTTTATTATCATACGATCTGTAGTCTAAGGTGTTATAATTGTTACCACTTCTTGGTCTTTTAGCTAAAATCAAGTATAAAGTGTTATAATTGTGAAAGCATTGTTTTGATGCATCATTTCATTTAACCCTTAAAGAATTTTATGAGTAATTCTGGGACTAAAAGAAGTAAAGCCAATTCCCAAGGAAACACAAGCTAAAGGGAACACAAACAATACTACACTAGGTTATTTCTTAAAGCCTCGCTTGGCAGGCTGGGTGAATGAAGGCAGGTCACTAACTCTTGAATGGAAGAATAGGACCATTAATCCTCGGTATTTATTCTTGATTTCTAAGTTTAAAGATGCTCATAGAATTTCAGATTTGCCTGTAAGAGTCCAGTTGTTATAGCCATTAGACATCCCAATGGTTTCCAAATTAGGATGAAGGACAAGAGTTCTACCTGTAGAATTCTGTTTGCATAAAATTAAGTGAGGACAGCATAAGGAATGTGTTTATGGCAGAGACCCAATCAATGTTTCCCAAGTAAATCTAGACCCACTCAATGTTTATCTCTGCCCTATCAAGTGAATTAGAAACTCAAGCAAGTTTGACCTTTTGAAGTTCGTAGGTCAATTAATCCTTTTTCATTAATTGAATAAATTATTTGCTGATTATTGATAATGTGTATAGTGTCATCCAGAGAATTATAAAGGAACTTATAACAATTCCATACACTATTTTGCCTGAAAGAATTCATGTAGCTTTCCAGAAGGGAATTAGTTCTTCCATAGGAGCCATTTTGCAAATTTAAAAAATGTGGCTTACCAGTCAGTGATAAAGCAGAATGAATTTCTCAGGCTTTCTCTATATTCTCTGGGAAAATTTTAACAGTGTAGAATTCTCCAATTCTCCTCATCAGGAAATGAACATACCTATATTTTTCACAGCTATTTATGTTTACATTTCTACCAATAGATACATCTTTTCATAATTTTGGCAAAAAAAAGTCTTTCTTTTTGACTCTAAAATAAATCTACACAAAAAACATCTATTTATCTATATGAGATAATACTTTTTCAGTCCTGAAAGCTGCTTCACTTCACAATGTCTTAAATTAAACTTCAGTATGACCACAGAATCTTTCACAATACTACCAAACCTAGATTTCTCCCTAGCTTTACCAAAACCCCAAATTTTATTTTGTCCTAGAATTGTTTTAGCTAAGAAAGAACTCTCCACAGAAATTAGTGAATGAATTTAAAAAAAAAACACTAACCAATTTCAGTACTGTGTAAAAGGCAGCATAATACAAGCATCATGTGTTTATGATCAAGCTGTAAAAAAGAAACTAGCATGCTAGATATTATCACAAGGTAGCAGACTATTGGCATCAAAATGAACAAAACTGCCTCTATCAAACTGACTGTGGTTGGATCAGACAAAATGCATTAACAGTCTTTCTCCTGGAAGCATTTGTCCACATCTAAGCATATATCTAACCTAGGATGTGGATGCAGGTCCATATTACTTCCACTTTACTTATGAAGGGTTAGACAAAATCTAAATAGACAGGCTCCCGGCCCACTGTAAACACCAGTTTAAAGAAGACATTGTGAATAATCTTGCAAAGATAATGATGTAAAAACTGCAATGTCATTCTCTGTAGTGATCAAAATAGGCTGAAGATAAGATGAATAAAATACTCTTGAGAATGAAAAGCTTACTCCCAATTAATAAATGTTCATTTCAGCATAATTTAGTGCATCATGATGTATATTGATTTATATTCCAATGCAAGCTGTATATTTGTATTGTCACATCTTACTTTTTTCACATTTTTTAGCATATAGTCTTTGTATAGGGGGAATTTATTGTGCCAATTCCAAATAGCCTTCCTTGCATTGTATATTAGTTAGATTGCCCCCACCGTCTCCTCCCATCTCTGTAATTCCCTCCCTACCCCACTTAAAGCAATCACAAGAGGTTTCATTGTTCTATTTCACATATGTATGTGAAGCCCATCAACCATATTCACTCACCTTCATCTCCTCCATTCATCCTCCCCCTCCCACAAGTACCAGCTCCACACCATATCTATTTTACAGTCCGGTCTTTCTTTTTGCCACATCTTTGTTTTCAAACAATTTTCATGAATATTTTCTTATTTGGTTTTCATTTTGATAACCAATAAATAGAGATTTTTGCTGGTTTATCTTAGGTTGGATAGGAGTAAATGGAAGATCCAATAATAAGAGTTTTGGTCTCCTTACTCTCCTAAGGTTGTCACCTGATTCTATTGTGGTGTGTGGACATTTTTAAAGACCTTTACCAAGATTGTGGGAGCCTACAGTGTCTGATGATGCATCAATTTAGCAGAATCCTCCCCATTATGTCAAGTGGAAACAGGATTTTCTGGTTTGTGTTATTGGCAATACACACACCAAAAAAAAAAAAAAAAAAAAAATCTGCCCCAGTCAAGCTTCAAAGACTAATTTGACTGCTCTGTGTTCACTGTGATTTGGTCTCATGATAAATAGGGCTGATATTTTACTCTGTTATTGAGATACTTTTACTTTTCACCTGTAGTAATGAATGTATAGATTAAATAGCTCTCCTAGATACTGCTGTAGAATAACAGTTGGGAGAGATAGTGGGAAAAAATGTGAAAGATTCCTAAATAAAATTAAATTTTAAATTAATAAATAACACTTCATATTCATCACGGCCATTCATCTAAAATAAAAACAAGTTGTTTCAATAATTAATATCAATAAATAAAAAAGAATCATATCATTTAAAATAATTTTTTAACAAGAATTGTAGGACTACCTGTATTATCAAGAGTACACTTGGTGACCTAATAGGAATTTTTATGGAGGCTGTTCCCTCGGTCCTGGAGGTGAGCCTTTTTGACTATTAATCCCCTTTCAAGATGAAAGTCTGTTTCACTCTTCTCCACTAATCTCTGAAGAATATATGTGAGGTTAAAAAAACTATGACTTGATATAATTGTCAAGCTATGATATGGTATGGAATTAATTTAGAGCAAAAAGGAAAAATTAAACATCATTTTGTCCAAATGTCATCTTATAGGTAGAGAAACCAACTTAAATACAACTGTCTCTGGTCAAAGAAACTCCTGTTCTTGCCTGTTGAGCAGAGTACTATGCTCTTAAAACCTTGTTGTACTTATTTAAGAAGGGTTTTCAGTATTAAAAAGTGGAAGATAGGGACAGAGACAGAAAGAGACTTCCAGCAAGCAGAAATGAAAGAAATAAAAATTATTCTTTTATTTTTCTTCTGGGCTTACTTTAACTTGAAAGATTTCATCTTGTTTATTGTGTTTGCTATTTAGAATATTTTTTCCACATTGGTAAATAATAAAATACATTATACCTGGCAAATTGTATTACATGTATAAAATGTGGAAGTTGAGGTTATCTCTATATAAGCAGAGGTCATCAAACAAGTTGAGGTGTTGCTCAGCAGTAAAGAACCTGTCTAGAATGGGTGAGGACCTGGGTTCTATCACTAGCACTGAAAAAACAAACTACACAAATTGCAATTTAAAATATTTACTTCCACATGATCCTTTCTGCCAACATAATGATCATAAATTTTGAGTGAATGTTCAAATGCATTAAAATATCTGCTGTTGTCTACACTCATCCTTTTGAATGACTTGGTGTTTACTGGATAGATAGTCACTAGATGTTTCTCTACAGGGATGCTGTATCCCACACTCGAGAGGTTGTACATCCTGGGAGTCAAAAGAAGTCACAGAGCAGTCAAGCTTTCACAAGGTCATGTTGCCCATTTGGTTAACTGCAACATAAACCCAAATCTAACTGCTGCAGACAACTGGACTGCAGACTGGAACAGTCTTCTTGCTTTGGAGCTCCAAGTGGCCTTCAGCGACACTGATACTGTGCATTGTTACCCTGGCTAATTAGGCTGGGTTTCCTGTCATGCTAAGTGTTCCCTCTGCCCAACAGTACATCTTCAAGCTGTACTAGCTGTGACTAATAACTGTATTACACCTCTCAAATGTATTTATGTTTGACAGGAGAAATACCTTGTTTCTTCATTTGATACTTGGTCACATCATTCACACAGACGGATGATAAGTCCCTTACTATGCTGAGAGGTACAGTGTGGGAAATTGAAGAAAATGGCTGACAAAATCACTTGGGAAGCAATTGGAAAACAAAACAAATAGATGGAAGTTATCTTTTTTCCTTTTTTTTTCTCCCAACGTGACCAAGGTTAGCCTTGAACTTGAGGCTAACCTTGAACTCTGCCTGCTTCTGTCTCTCGAGTGCTGGTATTACAGGTGTGAATCAACATACTCTCTTTGGCATAGACAATTTCTACACAATAGGCACTGTCTCCATTTCCTATTGTTGAAAAGTGTGTCATTATTTAATTTCCCAGTTAATTTTCTCCAGTAGGACTATTCTCATTTTAGTGTACATTCTTAACTAATAATGCCTCATATTCACTACAGCCATCAATTAAGATGAAAACCAGCTTTCTCAATAAATACTATCAATAAGTTAAGAGAATTTTAATAAAAGAATATTAGAAAATTAAGTAGAAAAATCACATCTGATAATTTCCACTGGCACCATGACAAAGAAAATCATTTACTAATAATTGTGTTTGTACAGAGGAAAAGAAAATTAACTCTGATTTCTTTTTATTAAAATGGAAAATGATTTAAAATGCATATATAGCAATGCTGCCCAGACTTGAGGGTCTTTCTCTTCCTTGAGTTTTTGAGAGGAAAAAAGCTAGGAGGGTAATGATATACCATTAATACCCTAAAGGAAATGTAGACTAAGTCACTCACTCAAATTATACTGACCATAAAGACTTCACTGGGCCATTTCATTAGTTTATTAGGTAAAATTGAATGAAAGAGGCCTTAAATGAATTATAACCAGCTTGTGGAATAACAAATATATTGTGTATGAGAAAATTAGCTCCATGTGACATCCTCAGCCACCATATGTAAAACCCCTATTATTTGTCCTTTCTCTTTGAAAATCATTTTATTGGAATGTATCCGCTAAACTAAAACACATGACTATCCTTCTTGGGACATGAAAGAAACCACTGAAGACAAATTTCTGCCCAGCCCCCCACCCCCCACACCGCTGGCATGTGAACACTCTGGGAAAGTCAGCCTCAAGGACCTTTTTATCAGTGTCCATGTGAAAGCAAGTGCATCACATGCATACTGAGCCATTAGCTGCCTCTGTCTGAAAGAATGTGGTCAACATTTAGGAATTCAATTAATGAAAGATCAGTCTTATAAACTTCTGTTGGCTAGAGGAGGGGATTATGTATTTTTTCCAACTTCCTGGATCATTGCAAGTGATGCTCATCAGTGCCTTCATGTGATAGAGGGCAGGTCCTGAACAAGAAGCTACATTGTGACTTTAGGACATGCACCCATCTGCTATAGATCCCAGGATGTGTTTACTCCATGCAGTTTGTTTTGCACATTTTACATTTATTGAGCATTAGCACAATATCCAATTGCTCCTGGAACATTCCTATAGGTGGTTTCTCACCTAACAGAGTACATCAATAATGCAGCAGTGTCCAGGTTATTCCTGATGCACATCTGAGTGGAGGCAAGAATGCTCATCAGAGGTAATGCACTGGGAGTTTTTATTAAACACTACTTCTTACAGGATGATGCCAAATAATTATTTCTTGCCTTTCAGAATTAGTTGAATGCAAAGCTGAATATGATGTAGAAGAAACCCTTTGACAGAGAAGCTATATAAAATTATATAATGAATGTGTTTCCATGGGTTGAGAATGGTGTGAAGGAATTCTCCCAGATGTGGCATTCTTACTTATATTTCATATTTTCATTAGCAAGTACTTTTGTTATTTTTATGCCATATAGATATTACTCAAAGTGATATCAAGTAAAGATTATACTCTTATTCATAAAGACATAGTTATAATAACCACAAACCTTAATGTATCTACTTATAATTTAGATACTTATAATTAGAATCATTAATTTTACATGTATAACCTAATTTAATGAAAAGTCAATGAGGTAAATTATATTCTATCTCATTTTGCAGTTTTAAAAATGAAGACTAAAAGCATCGCTTCATAGTCATAAAGAGCTAATTGCAAAGTCCTTGTTCCCAACTTCTGTCCCACCTCCCTGAGACCTTCAAAGATATCTTTTACCTAAATGATATGATTAAATATGGCTCATTGAGTACTTTCATAGAAATGACAATACTTATGAATTTAATGTAATTTTATTCTAGTTTCAAAAGTATCAGAGACAAATTTCCTCCATGATAATTTTATACTCAAAGAAAGACAATAAAATCTCATTAAATGACACCATTTATCACTGCTGACTTGAATCATGGAGAAGGATCTGGAAGGGAAGGGCTGTTGTGGGATTAGTGGTACTGGATTATACTGTTTGGCTTATATTTCTTTCTTAGAGAATGTATCAGTCACCTTTGCATTACTGTAACAAAATACATGATATAACTTATAAAGAGGAAAGGTTTATTTGGTCATAATTTTGGAAGTTCTAGGCCATGATGGGTTGGACAATTACTTTTGTACTTGTGGTGAGGTAGTCCATCATGGCAGGGAGCAAGTGATGGAGGAAGCTGCTTGCCTCATGCTGACTGAGAAGCAAAAAGAATGAAGGAGAGACCAGGATTTCACACCCTCTTTGAAGAGCATGCCCTCAGTAACCTAAGACCTCCCAGTGGGCCTGCCTTTTTAAAGTTTCCCCTGCTTCCCAACAGAGTCATGAACTGAACATTAAGCCCTTAAAACATGGGACTTTGGGGACACTTATCCAAACCATAGCAGACAGTAATGTCTCCAAGGAAGGGTAGAATTATGTGCTTACTGTGGAAAATCTTAGCGTTGGTGGTTAAAACCAGAGCCTGACACAGATACATACGAAAGTCACAGAATTATTTGACTATGTAAGACCAATTACAGGGTTGAGACAAATGTAGCTTGCAATGGTGATATAAAGTTTGAAAATGACCTTAAAGATGAGCAAAAATAGTCTTCTAATTTTTCAGGTGAAAATCAAACATTTAGAGAGGTGGTCTTTTCCCAACTACATAGATTTTCAATGGCCAGTATCAAATTAGAACCTAAATACTTTTTAAAATTGAATCAGAATATTTATTTTAAAATAGCATAACTCAGTGAATACCACATGGAATGCACTTAATAAATATCATAAACACTGGTATTCTTTCTATCCTTCCATTGTGACCCAATCAATACCCACTATTTCAATGTGATCATTGTTATAGAAGCAAGTAGTCATGTTTTGAATACTTTCTCACTTTTTGCCCAGGCTGGCCTGGAGCTATGATCCTCCTTCTCCATGCCTTTCATGTATCTTGGATTACAGATGTTCACCACCACATCCCATATCAGATGATGCACATGTGAATAAATGAATAATAAATAAATAAACTGCTTGAAAGCCCAAGGAGAAGATAAGAACTAACTAATTAGTTATACCAGAGACTTTAAGTCAAAGACATAAAAAAATCTATGTACATAGAAGAAGGTGGAAGATAAGAAAATTGAGGAGTAACTTAAATCTTACCATGGCCTAGTGATATAGAAAGAGTTCATCTCTTTGGGAGAAGATCAATTGGTTTAAGTTGCTCAGTTTAAATGTTCAGAAAATTTGGACTATGTTTCTGGCTTTGTTTTATGGTTATGATTATAGCCTACCCAGGAACGATTCAGGCTCCCGGACAGTAATATACAGCAGCACTGGATTGACAACCACTAAATCCAAAGTGATTTGTAGATTCAGAGCACAGCTTCATGGATGGAGTAACACCACAATTCTTTCACTTGTTCATTTTCAGAAAGAGTTTTGGTTAGGAGTTTTGATCACAGAACCAGATGAGATAGTTGATGGCTAGTTTACAAAATTGACTCTTGGGTAATAACATCATTCACAGTAAAAATTCCATCAAATATCATTTTGAGAGGCTATTTTGTCCTGCTGATTGTCCACTGCTGCTGAGTCTCCAAATAATTAACCCAATTGACTTTAATCTGTTGCTATAAGTTGAATTTAGGTATAAACTCTATCCATTTTGTAAAGTCTCTGTCATGTTCACTTTTTTATATTAAAAAACTCAACTACTTCATCTCCAGGGACACAAAAGTAATATTAGTTCTTGTCACTTACAGTTCTCAACATCTTTCATTTAACATCACCAAGTTTTTTACAAATACCAAAAGAATAAAACTTACTACAATCCAGTTTGTAGAGAAGCTTAACCTCATCTCAATTCTTAGTAGTTGACTAGACATAAAAAATACTGTGGTGTTTACTGGCTCACGATCAGCTCACACCAGAACTGATAAAGTGAAATTTTGTTCTTATTTCCTGTTTTTCATGGTTACAACTTTAGAGACAATTAGCTTTATTTTATCCATAATTTCACAAGCATAAAGAAAAGAGGGAAGAAATAAAAACCTCTGCTTATCTCCCTTATTGTTCTTTTATAAAGTATAAGTGGAAAACAAAGAATTAGATTTCCTCAAGACAGAAACTCTACTTGTTAATTAAAGTAGGGACCATTTTGGACTCACCAATGCCCACACTCCCCATACACACACACACACATACACACACACACACACACACACCCCTACACATAATGGATACCACTCTAAATTGTGTGAAAGGAATGAAAAGGAGACAAAACAGGCTTTACGTAAAATGATAAAGTTATTCCATATTGGTGAACCAACCTGCACCAACTGAGTCTATTTAGATTATTAAGACCCACTTAAGCATAAGCAATCAATTCCAATACTCTTACACAAATTAGTAAAGAGAAAACTCTTTACACTGAATTGAGGTGCACCTGCTAGAACAAGAGAACCCCAAATTATAATTTTCCCATGTATCATTATAAATATCTAATATAAATATTACTGCCTAACAATGGTAATGATAACAACTTTGTTTATACATCTGCATGATTTGATTATTTAAACACTAGTTATCAGCCATTAATATGACTTGTGAAAATCTGGAAAATATTTCAGAAAAATTTTAATATTTTTCTTTTGTTACATATAGCTATCAAATCTGTTTTTAGGTTTTAGTAGTTTAATTTCTTTTAATGTTTCCTCAGAAATAGCATTAACAAGATGATAGATTAGATATAATAATGTGATACTCATGCCATGCAGCAAAATTTATCTTCATCATATGTCTGATAATATCCTCTTATTGTGTAATGAACCCTGCTATTTGTATCTATCATACTTTTCCCCATTCATCTTCTTAGTTACTAAAGATAGAGTTGTCATCCAGAGTCTCTCTTACAAATGCAAATTCATACTCCTCTATGTGTCCTTCATTATTTGTGGTCATGTAACAAATTGGCTCTTCATATTCTAGTATGAGTGGCATTTCTTGAGAGGCATATCATAGTCTAATATATTTTATATATGGATAATACCAGTTGTGCAAGAAATTATTATAATTAATCTTTTTGGCATGTCTGCAAAACGTCAAGAACTGCAATCACCTTTCTACCAAAAACATGAGCTAGAGCATAAACTATGAGAAGTGTGATTGACTGGAAGTTCTGTCATCTACCTGACACTCAGAAGGGATCCATTCCAAAAACTCTTGTTCCCCTTTTTCTTCTCTTCTGTCCTTAAACTTCCACTGTCGTCATGTACCACTTAATGACAAGGACACATTCTCAGACATGACTCATTAAATAATTTTGTCATTTTGCAAACAATACAGAGTATATTATGCACACAAACCTGTATGGTCTAGGTCAGCTGTGGCCTCTTGATGCAAACAAGAGATGAGGTTAGCATGGGATGCCTAGGAAAGAACCTGCACATAGAAATCTGATAGACTGTGAGAAGTGAAGTGTAGATATTGTACACCTAGAGTAATTTCTTTTCAAAACATATATAACTAAGAAGTTATATTGAGGAATTGAAAGAAATACCAAAATTACTTGATTAACAAGAAACAAACATATAAAAGCAAAAAATAAAATAATAGGATTATGTAAGATCAAGTAGCAAAGTTGTGGTTTTAAAATAAGCATATCTTTACTTACAAACTGAAGTACACTATATAATGAACCCCACTGAACACTGTTTGATAAGGGAGGAAGAAGGGAGAAATGGGGATATAATGGAGAGAGTGAATTTGTTCAAGTTACACTGTATACATGAACAGAATTACCACAATGAAAACCCCTCACATTATTAATGTATGTTAATTCAAAAATAAAATAAAAGTTAAAACAATAATTGTTTTCACATACACACAGTAGACCAAGATCCAGGCACGGCGAGTCACACAGTAATCCCAGCTACTAGGTAGGAAGGCAGAGGCAGGAGAGCTCAAATTCAAGGCCAATCACAGGCATATTTAGCAAGACTCTATCTGAAAAACAAAATAAAAGCTCAAGTGATACAGCACTTGCCTAACATGCATGCCAGACCAAGAATTCAATCCCTAGTAAAGGTCCCCCAAAATGCAGAACACATCAGGCAGGAAAAAGGAGCAAGATATCACCTTACACTATTATCAATGATGACATTAAATTCAAATACACAAATGTGTTGAAATTTTAAAAAGGAGAAGATACACCATATGGAGCAAGAAAAAGAAAATTGTGGTGGCTCTACTGATACCAAATAAAGCATAATTTATAAATAAAAGGAGGTGTGTCAAATTACTAAAATCACTAAATAATCAATAGATATAGCAGTGTTCCTGTGAAGATACTTCAACATACACAAAACAGGACATCCACTTTGGGGAAGGTGGAATAAATGCACTTTTATTATTACTCTTGCTCAGCACAACTCAAATCCCCAGTCATTGTATATAAAACAAGTATCAAACATAGCAAGATGCAAAATGGAAGGCAGAGTGTCTAGACACCTCAGGACACAGGAAGCAACGAGGTGATTTCAATTGTAAAACACTGATATCAAGAGGCAGAATGACCTGAAATTAAATGGAAAAAGATAATTAACATATGCCAGCACCAAGATGAGACCACAGATGTTGGAATTATTTGGCAAGGATTTTAAAACAGCTATCAAAAAATTGCTTCAATGAGCAATTATGAACAAGCTTGAAAAAATAAAGAAGAAATAGAATACAAATGGAGATTTTAAAACTTAAAAATAAAATTACTGAGGTAAAAAAATAGATTGAGTTCACAAAAGAAGGTAGAGGACAGAGGAAACATGAGGGTATTTGAAGATAGAAGAACAGAAATTACCCAATCTAAAACAACAGAGAGAATGCTGAAAAAAAAAAAGCTCAGACTCTGATGGACATGGAAAACTATAGCAAAAGATCTAACAATCCCTTGTCACTAAATTTCCAGTTCAAGAATAGAATGAGTATGGCTGGAAAAATACTCAAATATGTAGTAGCTAAAACTATATATTTGCTCAAATTTGGCAAACAAACAAAAACCCATAAAGCTACAGATTCAACAACCTGTGGGAACCTTAAATGAGAGAAAGCCAAAGAAATCCACACCAAGACTCATCAGTTTTGAAAGGGAAAGGCAAAGGAAAGTCTTGAAGGCAGCCTAAGAAAAAGGATTCATTTCCTATAGATGAGGGGGAAAAAACAGGAAAAAGGAAGGAAGGAAGTTAAGGAGGAATTAATACAGCATTTTTTAAGTGCTGAAAGAAAAGAATTGTCAGACAATAATTCCATATTCATAAGTATGAAGGAGATGTCAGTACATTTAGTAAATACATTCATAAAATATGTGCAGTTGTAACTATTTCACTAAATTATAAAAATGTATGTACAGTTTTTGCTTTGTTCAGGTAAAGGTATCATTCAACATCACATGTTTTTTATTATTCATTATCATTGAAATTACAGATATTGCTTTTTCATAAATTTTTATTAGGATATATTTGTTATACAGGGGGGATTCATAGTGACAATTCAGGTTAGATTTATATTATACATCAGTTACATTGTACCCATTGTCTCTCCCCCTCAACCCCCTCCTCTCTACCTTTACAGAAATTGCAAGAGGTGTCTTAGTTCTGTTTCATCTAGGCATATAAAGTTCATCTACCATATATTGTCACCTTAATCTCCTTCATTCACCGTCTCTCTCCCACTAGTACCCCCTCACACACATGTGGTACCTTTTTTACAGTCCTGTTCTTCATTATTACTATCTAAGTTGATGTTCAAAGGAGTGGTCTCAATGCATGCCCACTGTGAGTGTACTTTACTTTGGTCCATTCAACCCCTTCCATTACTCAGCCTTACCCCTTTACCTCCCACACCATATTTTTCAATAGTTTTCAATACGTATCCTTATATCCTCTACCTTCACATCTTATGTTATGCAACATTACTGATGCTCTGTCATTCTTTTTTACTTTTTCCCTTTCCCCAAGTTCCATACAGTAGTTCCATTGTTACAAACATGTTCTATATCTGAGTTTGTATATGCTCATGCTTATTTTGTGTATAAGTTTATCTTTTGCTGTTCACAATAGCCAAGCTTTAAAAACAAACCAGGTGCCCTACAACTGATGAATGGATCAAGAAAATGTGGTATACATATACAATGGAGAATTACTCAGCCATAAGGAATAATGACATGTGGTTTGAAAGTAAATGGATGCAATTGGAGGACATCATGTTAAGTGAAGTAAGCCAGGCTCAGAAACAAAAAGGCTGTGTGTTTTCTCTCAGGTATTGCTTTTAAAAACAATTGAAATATTCCATTAGAAACATACCATGAATCATCTTTACTGATCTCAAACTACATGAACTAAGATTTGGTTGGCATAGTATACTAGTACTTCTCTGTAATACTCCCAAAATGAAAATGCTGTTTATAGAAGTACAACTTTTCTGATCTTGTTTTAGGGAAGTTTTAGTGTCTCATGAAAAATAAAATGAATAATTGCAATAGTTAATGAACTTCAAAAGTATCCCTTGGAAAGGCCCATGATTCAGAATTGCACAATTGTAGATAAGAGAATGGTCTGAGCATAACCCAGTGGCACAATTTTGAATGTCATGACTTCATGATAGCCCATTACCAAATGGAATTCTCCAGACATTTCCACAGGAGGTAAAGTATCATTTTCTCTCTGGTAAAAATATTTCACTTTCTCTCTAATTGCCATGCACACAACACTAGTTTTCAAGGATCCTGAACTTGTAACCAGATCCATTTATATCCATCAACAAGATCATTAGTGGAACTTGTACCTGCCCTAGTTTTCAGGTCCTGCTGGTTCTGTAGAACAATCAGTCCTAACTTTGACCTTGCTCCTGAGATGCAATTGTTCTTTAGTAACAAGCAAATAACCCAGTTGTGATATTTGATGTGATACTTCTCAACTCAAGTTGCAAAATATTTTAGCAGTTGTATCATAGGAAGGGACTTTTGTTCAAATAAATGAGATTCCTTATACAGGCATCTTAAAGCCTGACCAGAGTCCAATCACCCCATTTCACAATGAAAGTAAGAAGACTGGAGGTTTGTAGTCAGAGATAACAGTGAATTATGTCACTGCTAAAGTACCTCTTATACAATGGTGACAAGTGATTTGGAAGCAAACAAGTAGTTTAAAAAACTAAAGTCATCATCCAAATACTGAAAGCTCTGTAGCTTAGCTTTCAGGTAAAAATATATTTTAAGATTTTAACGTTCACATTTTTTCACAGTCTTTTTCTCCTCCCTCCCTTTCTCCTTCCCTTCCTTCCTCCCTCTTTTCTTTTCTTTCTTTCTTTCTTTCTTCCTTTTCATCTGTTTCTCTTTTCCCCTCCCTCCCTCTTTTCCTTCATTTCTTCCATCAACAAGGTCTCATTATGTAGTCTAGGCTGGCCTTGAATTTGGGATCTTCCTTCTGCAGAAGCCTCCAGAGTGCTGGGATTGCAAGTGTGCACCACCACACCTGGCACTTATTACACAGTCTTTAGCAGTGATTACATGGGATCCACTTTTCATTTTACTCAATTGTGTATATTATATAGCTAGAGGAGCCTGTTATCCTGGCTTTCCTGAAATTGTAGGGATTTTTTTTAATTTCAATTCCAAAAATGAAATACTTTTGTTCTTCAATGTTTTACTTCTCCAGAATTATTTTTAGCAGTCTGCCTTCAAAATAAGTCAGAGTCCAGAAATTGTAAAATTATTTTTATGCATTAGAAATAATTTGTTGGCAAGAGTTTTAAAAAAACATAAAATCATTTATAGTTGACTCTAATGTATAAAACAAATCAATGGATGAGGAAATTGTGATATTAAAAGTGAAGGAGTTAAAAAATTGAATTGTCTAATTTTTTTTCCTTGAACATCAAATTCATAAGGAGCCACATCAGAATTGTATCTTGTGTGCATTGTCATCTAACTATCCCTTGCTGTTGGCCCAGGACAACTTACTAAGGAAAACTCAACAGCAGTCAGAACTGCAAGAGCCTTCCTGAAACTCACATATGCAGAATATTCCAGGAAGGACAGAAGACACCACCTCCCTGGATCTCTGAGAGACTGCCACTTTGGTCAAAGCACACAACTTTCCTCATTACTCATCTCAAGGATGGAGGAGACCAGTTAGTGAATCATAAATTTCCTTAATTTATGGAAGGAAAAAAGTATAGATGTAGAATACTCTTTTATTTTATTTTTTAAGCAAAGCCTGAAGAAATCCAACTTCAATGGCATGGAACAAGTTTGTGAATTGTGCCCTAAGAACTCATTGTGCTTTGCATTCCTGAAAACACCTTCATTTTTTTTTTGTTAACTGAACTGATTTAACTGCTAATTAAAAGTAGTCAGTAAGCACAATGCAAAATTAATTAAACCATTTAGGAGAGAGATGCAAATTAGGCAACACAATGCATTGGACACTATCAAAGTAAGTGCAATTGCCACTTGTCATCAGGCAAAAGAGTTCTTAGGGTAAGTACCTTCCCCGGGGAGAAATGTGAAGTAATAAAAATCATCTTGTTGATTGTATGATGTTTTATTAAGTAAATGTGTTAAAATACAGCTTATCTTTTAAATGAAAAAGGAAAAAAGCCTGGAGTCTTATAGTAGTTAAATAATCACTAAAAATTTGTGAATAGTACATATAGTAAAATTTGTCACTTTCTTAGACTTTAGAAAGGTAAAATTTTAAACCATGTGATACAAGAACATTGCTTCTCTCACCTAAAGAAAGAAGTTAACTAGTGTCTTTCCATCCTCCATGTTTCAATTCTGGATCTTTTATCTAATAATAGTCTTCCATTTAAGAGCCAGCCACTTCCTTTATCAATAAATACATCATTTTAACATTGTAAATATTCCTGATTTTCTTAACTTTTTTTCCCCAACCTTGGAATATTTTCTTCCACGAATAGGTTCCCATAGAGTATTCAGGGTTGTCAAGGGAATAATAAACACTTTGCCTTTAGCACTCCAACGTATGAAAAGGGAGCATTTTTTGCTTTTGTTTTTTTTTCCACTATGAATGCTGGTGATATTTATGAATATTTTTTCTATGTTAGACTTTGTTACTTTCTATCACTGCACCCGAGGTAATTACACATTGTGGTTTGGTAGTATCTACTGATATGATTACTAGTGGTATTTTCAACTAAAACAATCATATACCAACTAATCGCTCAACAGACATATGTCACATTGGTCATGAAGTTTATCCCTAATTCTCTGCAACACAGCCAGTTACAACCTTGACTTTCCCCATTCTTAAATTATGAAATAACTACAGAATTCTGGATCTATAGCAACCCACAGAAATCTATGGCAATTCTTATTCTACCCTTGCAATATCTCTTAATTCTGGAATTAGAGTGGGACTGTAGCAGGGAGGAAGTCCAAAAATAAACAAGTCTGTGTTCTGATATTGTAGCAGTAGGAAGGGGATGGCATAGCAGAGAGATAAAACTTAAAAATCCAAGAATGAAGAAGGTCATGTAGCACTGAGGGTAAAGTAGCTAATGGAGTTAAATGTAGCCATATATGTGTTGAAACTTGCTTTTTGCTTCTGTAACCCACTTGCAAGGGTATATAAAGGAAGACCCTTTGTTCTTGGGGCTCAGCCTTTGGATATGAATCTGTTGAGCTGCTGCCAGCAAGCTAATAAACATTGCTTCCCAAAAAGCCTTGGTGTCTTGTGTCTCTGTTCGAGATTCCCATAACATTTGTAGATGCTAATCTGGGATTCAGAGGTGTTTTCACCTTTTTGTCGAACAGACTCAGCATTCCAAGCTCATCGGGAGAGCATCCCACCAGGTGCCAGCTGACCTGTTGATCAGATGGAGGGACTTGCCTCTCCTGGTGTGCCAGAGAGCAAGTCTCAGTTGCACAAAAGAAACTGGAGAAGGCTAGGGAACCAATTGGGAGCCCCACCCGTCAGGCTGGTAAGAATACAGGTTCAAATAATAGGCCTGCCTTTGGGAGGCAGAAGGGGAAATTGATTACCTCCCAGAGACCCCTGAGTAACCCTGTCTGGGGTGAAACCAGGTCTTTCAGGTTTAGGAAATGGGGCAAAACTATGTGAGACACCTCCGGAAATTGAGGAGGTTGAGCTTTTCCTGGGAATAGCCACAACTGAGATTAAGGGATGGGTAACAAAAATTCAGTTCCAAAGAGGGAGACTCACAAGAGAACAAATGCTTTATCCACCATTCCAACCCATAGCCCTCTGGGTATAATTTTGAAGTTTTTTCTTTTTTTTGAGAGTGCACTTTAATTGTGTGTGTGTGTGTGTGTGTGTGTGTGTGTGTGTGTGTGTGTGTGTGTGTGAACTTGTTTAAAGCATTGGGCAAAGTTTAATTTGTCCAGAAATTCCAGCTCAACTTATGCATGCTTAAGGTGACTTTTTTTTCAGACATGCTTAATTTATAAAACTTTTGTGTGTGTGTGTGTGTGTCTGTAAGCATCTTCAAAATGGTTCTTAAACTGCTATTATAAGGTTCATGTGATATTCAAGGTAACAAAAAAACAGGGTGTTTGTTTTAAAGATCTCTGTTATAAACTGCTTAAGCTTTTTATATATGAATATGTAAACCATCTTGAGGATGGTTCTTATTATAGAGTCAATGTAAAAAAATTATTACTCTGTTCTACTGCTACTTTTAAGAAAACCAATTTTCAAACTTATTTCAATTAGGTCTCACTAGGATGCAGACATTCAGGGATTAACACTGGCTCAGACCAGAGGAGGAAAAAAAGAAAAAGAAAAAAGAGGGCCATCTACAGCAGGAATATTAAAATTTGGATAGTTAAAAATTGACTTTAGCTTGTTTCATTCTGTCATAAATAAAATCTGGGATTTAAGTCTCTCTTATAATACACTGGTCTATAAACAGGGCTTTCTATAAATGGTTTTTATTTAAAAAATCATTTTAAGGTTGCTTTCTTTCTGTTTTTTTTTCACAAAAATATAAGGCTCTAAGTTAAAAGGGTTTGTGGAGTTATTTTCAACAAATATTAAGGATATGGTTTTTAAAAAGTAAAAGGTTAAAAATACTTTTAAATAAAAAAGGGATAAAGACAAGCTCCTCCAGATGATACAAAATAAGTTGTCATAAAAGTATAGAGTAAGGTCTCATAAAAAGATGGAGCTTATAAATGCTTATGTAAGTGATTGAGTTGGCTGAAATCCATTTACATTAAAGGTTCTCTAAGGTCAAAATTTAATGTACTAATGTTAAACTAAAACTTAATTCTCTAAGCTCCTAACAACATGCCTATCTTAAAAATATATTGTCCTTAATAACATTTACAAAAAAATTGTCTTAAAATGGTTTTTGTTTTGTCAAGATAACTGTCAGGAATTTTTGGTGCTATTGGTTAATCTACAAATTTATCAAGAACAGCAAGAGTTTATTAAAACACGGAGAGGCAAGAGGCAACAGAGCACAGGGAGTGCTGCTGCACTGATATGAGGGTTGAGACAGATGTAAAGCAAACTAAAAAGAACAACAACAACAATGGCATCTTCCAGATAGGATAAAGAAAAAAAACTCAAAAAGGAGTTTTTTGAGTTCAAGACCTCCAGTTTTGTTGGAGTCAACAGAGTGGAGATGTTAGTCATACTCCTTTCACATGTAAGTCGGAGGGAATTTTTGGCCTGGGATGGCCAGATTGGGCCTGTTATTTTAAGGGGGCTCCATTGAGTACAGGTTGATGGGATCCTGCTGTATGTCTTGAGCCATCTGTTAATGTCAACAGTCTAGGATATGATCCCTTATCAACATCTGAGCCACGATTCTTGGCCATTAGGTTTCCTAACTCCACACTTACCTGAGTTCTCTGGTGATTCTTCTCAGGGTTTTGACTGCTAAGATAACTTGAGTCATGTTCATTTAAGAGTTGGTTTATGTAAAATTTTCTAGATGACCTCATAGTTAAACAATTATTGTCTTGGGTGGTTCTAAAGCAGTCAATATACTATATGTGTCTGTGACTGGGCTATTTGGGGTCACTCCTCCCAACTGATGAGAAAATCTAAGGTTTTACTTCAAGAACAACAAGTAAACAAATATGTATATATAACCTCTATAGAGCTGTGATGCTGTTACTGGTTCCTGTATACTAAATACGCTTATTTTTTTCAAGTATATTAAGCCTTCTAAAACAAAAAATTTAGATGAACACAGTAACAAAAAAGTTAATGGTACTGATATACTGTTCAGTTAGTTGCTAAATTGTCCATCAAAATATTAACCAGGGCTCTTTTAAGTTTTTGTCACTACAGTTCTGATCCTTCTGGGGCATTTACAATCAAGTCCATAAAAATATAACTCTCATGAGTACTTATATATCAACCAGGTTATCTCTTTAGACATCTGCTTTTGTTGAATTTTGTTTTGTCTTTCTCTAGAAGCCCACTGCCTAAGAGACACTCCTTCTAAGCCTCTTTGTTGCTTAAATTTGGCCAAAATGGTGCATTTGGCACTGACTCCCCACCTGATCTGCTTATTACTTTCTCTATCCCTGCCCCAACTTGGGACCAAAACCAAACAAACTAATAGAAATCCAGCAAAAAGCAAATCCTCATGATGAGGGAAGAAAATGACAAATCAAGAAAGATCTTCAGTCTATGGCCATATCACCCTGAATGCACCCAATCTCATATGTTCTTGGAAGCCTAGCAGGGTCAAGCCTGGTTAGTACTTGGATGGGAAAAAGATCTTCAGAGGAGACTGCTTAGAGACAAACAGTTTGTATACAAGGGGAGAATGTCATCAAAATTCAAATGGAGTTACTCGTGCCAGACCTCTCAAAAATAACCAAGGCTGAAAGGACTGATGGTTCTTATGCGTGTGTGTCTATCTGGCATTAAAGCCCTTCCAGATACAAGCTCATATTTTTTAGACAGGGTCTTATACTTAAATAGAGACAAAATGACTACTTTTTACTGCTGTAAAAATGCCCTTTGATACTTAAAGATGGTGTTTTTAACTTTTTTTAAACAATGTGTTTTCTTGGACATATATTCTGATACTATATTGTTGCCATGGTAATTCTACTCAGTGAAAAAAAAAAAAGAAAGAAATCAAAAGACACTGTCTGGGTAAAAGAATAAAATGTCCCACCATCAAAATCCCATTGGAGGGGCCTTTTTGTTGTTATCTTGTCTATCCCCACTGCAGTTAAAGTAGCAAAAATTGCTCCCTGGATCCACCACAGCCAAGTAAAGCCAGCCTCTCCAGTCAAGGACCAGACTTTACTGTTGGAAGAGGTTGGTTGTCTCTGAGTGGTGTGCACTTCTGTGAGATATGCCTCAGACTGACTTTATTCAGAGTAGAATTTTTCATGGTAGTAAAATAGTTTTTTTTCCCTTGTGAATGCCAGAAAAAGAACTCAAACTCCACGTTAAGAAAAAAAAAATGTATGGGGGATTGCACTTATTCACCAACAAAAACCTATAGAGGTAGCAGCATACCCTTTGATCTCTGATGGATCCAGGCTTAGATAACATAAGGTCCCTTTCTCTTCTTTTTCTTTCTTTTCTCGTCTTTTTTCCCTTCCCTTCTCCTCTTCCTCCCATTCCCCTCTTCTTCATTCTCTCCCTTCTCCTTTTTCTTCCTCCTCTTTCTCTTCCACCCCATCAGTTTTTACTCCCATTTCTCTCCTTCCCCCCACCAACTCTCTCTCTTTCTCTCCTTTTTCATATTTCTCTCCAGTTCTTTCAGCTCCCCTCTCTCCTCTTTCCCAGGCAGTATCTCTCCACTCTCACACAATCCTGAAGCCCATATCTCCAAGGCAGGCCCCTCCTCTCCATCTCTTCTTTGGCATCAATGTCTGTCAAGGGTCTTCTCATTGAAAATCCTCCATACTGTGCCCATCTCCTTGGTAAGGATGGCAGGACCCTTTGATTGATAGAACCACACCTCTAGGGAAAATCCCCAAGCCAAACAAAGTTCTAATACTAGAAGAAGAAGGAATGCCAGGTAAACAACAGATGCTAGCTATACAAGGATTTTGATGGCCAAAAAATCAAAGCATCAAAGAAATGAACTTGGAGTTAATTCAACGCAGACAGCAGAAGGAGGAGAAAGAGAAAGAGGTGTCCTAGAACTTAGATTCTCATTCTGATTCCACTGTTAACTATTATAGCAAAACCGTTGTCTTCTGGATCTCATTTTCTTTATCTTATAAATAGTGAACTTGATTTGACTAATATGTAAGAAACATTTTTAAAAGAGGAAGACTAATCTACATAACTTGATACTTGCTTTATGAGAGTACCTTTGACATGGAACAGAAAGACAGAGAAGCCATTCCCTATTTACACACCCCCAAGTTTTAGCAAGTCAAAAAACATTGTAAAATAGATTAGCAGTGCTAAACACACATGGACATATACAGAAACATTTTAGTAACATTAGCCATGATTTATTCTAGACCAAAGTAAAGTGTTTATGCAATCATTTTGAAAGAGTAGATTGCTGAAGATGATTTTTTAAACTAACCACGTAATTGAGTTTATATGTAAGTGTTTTTTCACCAGGAAAGTATGAATCATGTATAATATAATATATATAATGCTGAGATATATACTTAAAATGAGCACTAATTAGGTGAAGGACTGGTTTTGAACTGGTAAGTCAATGAAGTCTCAGAACAGGCAAAAATGAGGTTTTTAACTGCTTCTGATTATAGAATTCTGATATGATCAAATGACAGTTTAAAAATCCAAGCAAAACTATATTTATATTTCATGTGTTCAAAGCAAAGGTTTTGTTTAGTTTTTGGTTTGCTTTGGTTGGGTGGGATTTTGATAATGAACCTGACTGATTGACTAGTAGGCTTATTTTTATGTAAGCAGACTACTCACTGCTACCTCCCAACTGGAGCTTTACCCTTAAAACTAGCATCCAACTGCCTCTATCTTGTTGTGTAGAAGAGCAAAATGGTGATTATTAACAATGGGGGTTTATTTGGGTTCTCAGCCCCAGGGCTTTATGAAACTCCTTCAGCAACCAGGCTGCAAAGGCACAGGTGGGGATCAGTTCCCCTTGCTTCCTGCCAAGAGCTACTGAATGCAGGACACACCAGAGGTGAGCTGGATTGTCCTTGTTCTGTTATGCCTGTAAAATAAGAACCTACCAAAAGCACAACTTAAAGGATTTCAGAAGGCCTTTATGCTAGAAAAGCTCTCTCCCACATTGATTAAAACTTAGGGCTTTATCCAGCTTTCAAACACCTTCAGAGATTAATTACCAAAGAGGGCAAGTGATTTGATTAAAATTGTGTGTGGGGGCGTGGAATATGGCCTAAGCTTCCCAATTCCTGGTACCAGGAAAAGAAAGTCTTGACACGAATAGCCAAGGCAATACTCAGTAAAAAGACAATGCTAGAGGTATCACAATACCTGCCTTCAAACTATATTACAAAGCAATAGCAATAAAAACAGCATGGTACTGGCACAAAAACAGACATGAAGACCAGTGGAACAGAATAGAGGACTAGGATATGAAGCCACACAACTATAACCAACTTATCTTTGACAAAGGTGCTAAAAATATACGGTGGAGAAAAGACAGCCTCTTCAACAAAAACTGCTTAGGAGTCTGCAAAAAACTGAAACTAGATCCATGTTTATCACCCTATACCAATGGATCAAGGATCAAGGACCTTAATATCAGACCACAAACTATAAAGTTGGTACAGCAAAGAGTAGGAAATACCTTGGAATTAATAGGTATAGGCAAGAACTTTCTCAATAGAGCCCCAGCAGCTCAGCAACTAAGAGATAGCATAGATAAATGGGACTCCATAAAACTAAAAAGCTTCTGCTCAACAAAAGAAATGGTCTCTAAACTGGAGAGACCACCCACAGAGTGGGAGAAAATATTTGCCAGCTACACATCAGACAAAGGACTGATAACCAGAATATATAGGGAAACCAAAAAACTAAATTCTCCCAAAATTAATGAACCAATAAAGAAATGGGCAAGTGAACTAAACAGAACTTTCTCAAAAGAAGAAATTCAAATGGCCAAAAAACACATGAAAAAATGCTCACCATCTCTAGCAATAAAGGAAATGCAAATTAAAACCACACTAAGATTCCACCTCACCCCTGTTAGAATAGCCATCATTAGCAACACCACTAACAACAGGTGTTGGCAAGGATGTGGGGAAAAAGGAACCCTCTTACACTGCTGGTGGGAATGTAAACTAGTACAACCACTCTGGAAAAAAATTTGGAGGCTACTTAAAAAGCTAGACATTGATATACCATATGATCCAGCAATACCACTCTTGGGGATACCCAAAAGAATGTGACACAGGCTACTCCATAGGCACCTGCACACCCATGTTTATTGCAGCACTATTCACAATAGCCAAGTTATGGAAACAGCCAAGATGCCCCACTGCTAATGAATGGATTAAGAAAATGTGGTATTTATACACAATAGAATGTTATGCAGCCATGAAGAAGAAATGAAATGTTATAATTCACAGGTAAATGGATAGAACTGGAGTACATCTTTCTGAGTGAGGTTAGCCTGGCCTAAAAGACCAAAAATTATATGTTCTCCCTCATTTGGGGACATTAGATCAAGAGCAAACACAACAAGGGGATTGGACTTTGATCACAGAGAAAGCAAGAACACACAAGGAAGGTATGAGGATAGGTAAAACACCCAAAAAACTAGATAGTATTTGTTGCCTTCAACGCAGAGAAACTAAAGCAGGTATTTTAAAGCAATTGAGGCCAATAGGAGAAGGGGACCAGGAACTAGAGAAAAGGTTAGTTTGAGAAGAATTAACTTAGTAGGTAACACACATGTACAGGAAAGCAATGCAAGTCAACTCTTTGTATAGCTATCCTTATCTCAACTAGCAAAAACCCTTGTTCCTTCCTATTATTGCTTATACTCTTTCTTCAACAAAATTAGAGATAAGGGCAAAATAGTTTCTGCCTGGTAGCAAGGGATTAGGGGGGATAAGGGAGGGAGTGGGGTGGGGGGGGTTAAGGGAAGAGGTGGGGGGAAGGGGGGAGAAATGACCCAAACATTGTATGCACATATGAATATAATAAAAAAAAAAGAAAGGCTTGATAAGCTAAATGTCACCTCTGGACTTCAGTCCACACTGATAAGTGATCCTAACTGAATCCCTAAATTTAGGTTTCATGTAAGTAAGGGAAGATCTGCAATTTTTTAAAAATATATTCGTTTACTTTTAAAATTCTGATTCATCTTTTGATTACTTGGAATCTATATTCAGATGATCCTCTCCAATGAAAGGCTATCTTATGTTTCTATAGTATTAATAACTTATGAGCAACGTTTAGACAAACTCTTGTGTATTTCTTATTTGTCCCACTGAATAAGAATAGCCATCTTTTACTATAGAAATGTTAGCATGTTTTATTATGATTTATGACTTCAGACTTTGAATCTTAGTAAAATATGCACTGTAATTTGAGATTATCCTGTTTAAATTTTCTAGAATCTTCCACATTTAGTCTCTAAGATGAGCAGTTTGCTACTATAGTTTCCTTCATCTACTTCTGTCCCCAAACACAAGTCTATTTTCTAACTTGTGGTCACATTAGTTCTTTTAAAACCAGATGAGCCTCATCACTTCTTTCTCTCAACTCTCTACCATTAATGAGTCTGCAGAACTTGTGTGTGTCCTACACAGCCCTCCCTGAGTTTCCTGGTGCTGTAGTATGAAGTTCCTTCCAAGATTCCTAAAGAAATTCAACTACCCTAATAATGTATGAAGAGGTGGGATCTTTAAGAGGTGATTAGTTGAATGGATTCATTTTGTTATTGGGGGACTGGGGTCCTGATATAAAGGATGAGTTCAGTTTAGTTTTTCCCTTTCTCTCATACTTGCCTGTCTGCTCTTCCACCATGTTGTGACATAGCACGATCACCTCATCAGCTGCCAGTGCCATGCTGATAGACTTCCCAGCCTCCAGACCATTAGGCAAGTAAACTTATATTGTTTATAAATCATCCAGTCTGAAGTTTTATGTTATAGCAACAGAAAATGGACTAAGCTACCTGATACTTACCTTTCTTTGTACTGCTCCAAATTCAGTCGCTTGCTTCCTATTCCTCAAACCATCCTGGGGCACATCCTCCCCAGGGCATCACACCTGCTAAAGCCTCTTCCCCTAGATATCAGTTTAACTTTCTCATCCACTTCACTGAGTCACCATTGAAATTCCATCTCCTTAGACTGACCTCGCTTAGTCCCCTGAAATAACTTTGCCTTCCTCTTACTATGCTGTAGCATGTTTACCCAGAATAAAGTCAACCTAGTTTTCAACAAAGAAAATTCCTTTCTGTTCGTGGGTTTTACAAAATTGAAGTTATATTTATTGCTTTACATGGTAAAAGGGTTGGAAATTACATAATTTGTCAGTCAGGAATTGTGATTGATGCTGGCAAATTTAAGATGCCTTGTAACAAAGGGATTGGATGCAATCTCAGTATTTGAGTAGTTTTGGGGGAAGAAGAGTCTTGTATTGAAAGACAGCATAGGTTAACAATGTTCCAAAGGCCAACACCCATCTGGGGGCAAGGGGTGGGTAGGTGGGTCTTATGATCCAGTTCAAAGTTTCAGCTGCAGATGTATCTGAAAACAGATTAACAATGGCCTCCTAACTCCATTTAAGTGTCCCAATAAGACTATCCCATTTTGAATTTTTTCTGTCAACAACTATTTTAATTCAAAGGCATAATTTTTAATAGAATGTGAAAATATAAAGCAAGAGCATTCAGTCAAAGCTATTTTCTGTTAAGTATTTCATCAATATCCTATAAATATTTTATAAAGTTATCTTTTATTATGAATCTGCAAATCTATAGTTCATAAAATATTATCTTCCTTATAAGAGTTATTTGTCAATTGTGCCATCTGAGTATATTACTGAGGGGGAAAGCAATGTAGAAACCAAGGCTTAAGAAACAGCCTATCCCACAGAAGTTTCTGTCTTCCAGCCCTCAAATAGTCCAAATGCAGGACCACTCCACTGCCCCAGTAGTATAAACAGCCCATGGATCATGTTGTACCATGAATTGGGTTTAATAAAATCAGAGAAATGAAGGAAAAAGAAGCTGGAGAAATGCTTAAGTGAACTGGCCACATGTCATTCACATACCTGAGAGATTTTTTGCTATTTCTTGTGTTCTAGTGTCCACATCTGAGTTATTTTATTTTTATTTAGTTCACAAAGGAATAGAAAGATTATCAAGACAGGGATATCATAAAAGTTCATCAGAATTTCCTCCATGTCTAATATTAGTATTGCTTTTAAAAGAAAAAAATCAAGATCACTGTCTCAAAATTTTGGTGTGGTAGAAGTCACAAGGCATTATGTTTGCACCTGTCTAGATTCTGAAACTTTGAACAAAATGTTATTTTTTTAAATTGAGACAAATTTTATCACAGTGATACATGGACACAAATAAAAATACCGTTAAAAGTCAGTAGGCAAAGTTGATTTATATTCAACAACCTCTCACTGAGAATTTGTTAAGAATCTATTGACTTTTCTCAGAATTGTGATTAATTTATTGCTTTGCAAACTCAGTATGGGACAAAGAGGAAACTTGTCAAACATCATGCAGACTATCATTCAGGAACTTCAACTTGACTGGAATTGTAAGATTTACTCATAAATCAGTTATGAAATTATTTAGTTTGGTTTATACAAGCAATGTTGAACTGTGTATTTTGGAAGAGGGAAGTATGAGAAGTTTACTGTTACTGTTTTACAGATTAAACAGAATCTATCTTCAAATATCTAGATTTCTCTCTGTTTTCAAGATGTATGTTCTTCTTTCACATGTTTACTATTGGTCTATGCTCCCTAAAACTGGAATAAGTGTCTTCATCATCCATTTTCTTCATGGAAGATTTAATCCTCTGTCTCATGTGTCCCCTTAAAAAGTGCCATTTTCTTAAAGTCTGTCCAAATTTTCCCAGTTGGGTGCATTAATATAACACCTTTGTACAACCTGAATGCATTTGTAAATGTGAAATTCCTTATGAGTTAAATAGTTAATTGAGAGTAGGTGACTAAGTACTGCTTGAAGTGAATTGTGAGGTGCCACAGGGTTCAAAGAAAAAAGGGCAATCGAGTAGATTACCACTATGTAGTTTAATACAAGATTTTTTCAACTTTCACCGAAATTGGTTCTATATCAGTGTTTAACAATTACTCATTATGCAGATTGAGTATCCGTAACACAAAAACATAAAATCTGAAATGTTCCAAAATTTTAAATTTTTGAGTATGTATTGACACAAGGATAAAATTCTATACCATAAAACTTGATTCATGCAAAAAATCATTTAAAAAATTTTATAAAGTTGCCTTCAACCAGCCTGTAATCCCATTACTCAGGTGGCTGAGGCAGGAGGATTGTGTTTGAGACTAGTCTGGGCTACCTAGTAAGATACTATCTCAAAAAAAACTTACTTTCAGTCAGTGTGTTTGAGGTGGATATGAACCACAAATAAATTTCATGTTACACTTGGGTCTCATCCCCAAGATGTTACATTATGTATATGAAAATATTCTAAAATCTGAAATTCAAAATCTAGTCCCAAGCATTTCAGAAAAAGGATACTCAACCTGTATTATTAACATTTTAAAGAATAATAGTGTCTAGTGTTGGTGAGATTGTGAAGAAGTTAGTGTGCTTACACAGTTGCTGTGAGATATAACATTTTGGAGAGCAATTTTTCATGACTCATTAAAATTAAAATATATGTTTGTCCTAAATGAAATATTCCATTTCTTATTGCTTGCCTTATAAGAACACTAGCATGTTGCACAAAAACAGTTGCAAATATGTTCTTTATTTAGTGCTTGTAATTATAAAAATCAGGAAACACCTTAACACTAACACATGATTTTATATAAACTATGGTATATGCACAGCATGGAATATTATGCAGCACTAAAGAACAACTTCAATATTTATGTTTGGACTTCAAAATACCTTTAAGAAATTTGATGAAAATTTAAAATAAAAATAAATACAGCATAGTGAGAACCTACATATGTAAAATTATATTAATACACATATGTGAATACACACATGTAAATATTGTGATCCTTACTAAACTGTTAAGAATATTTATTTAAATCTGGCAAGAAGAGGACATAGCAAGAAATATCCAAGGGATCTGTGCCAGTTGATTTTTTATAGTGCAATGCTTTCAATGATAACATTTGTCACTTAGGAACACTGTCCACTAAAACAGTCAATAGTACACTAAGCAATTATTTGAAAATGGCATGTATCTCCTTGCTCCATTCCTTTAGATTTTTAAATAAATTCCCTTTTTAGCACACTTGTAAGTACAACAAAAACAATGACTATTACTGATCATCTCTCACCAAATAAAAGAATGTGGAAATGATATTTTAATGTTTGCACTTTCAACCATGACAAACAAGGTGAGTTTTATCTTCTTCCTACCTTAAGCCAATAAAAAAATCAAGAAATAAATAAAACAATTATTTTCAAGCTTTAGACAGTAGATATCATTGGATGTTAATTATTTTAATAAGAAAAAAATAGAAAAATGAGTGAGAACTATGCTTTTCCAGGTGTACTGCCTTGGTACAGGTTATATGTTGCAGTGGAAGAAGAGGGACAGGAACAGAGGTATACAGTATTGCCAAGTTGAGCAGAGAGACGTGAGCATTTGGGGAAGCCAAGCAGAATAACATTTATATGGCAAAATACTAAGAAGGAGGATGCCACACTCAGAGTTCTGAAGACCTCATCAGAGGGGTCATCTCAACTTTCGTACTTCAGAATGAGCACAACTGTGTTTAGTAAGAGACTAACCAAGGATGGAAAAAGATCCACCAGAGATCAGAAGGCTGAAGATTTTTGGGAACTCATAAAGGACTGGGAATAGTTGATGTCTCTAGTGCCAGAATTGAGAAACAATTAAATATAAGAGGCATTTACATTTTGTCAAAAGTATTTCACCTTAGTATAAAAAGTAAATTAGTCCTATACTAAAAGGTATACCGATCACACTAACAAATCTTAACAGAAAAATCTTCAAAAAAATCCATCTGATTACATATAATTTAGCATTATGCAGGAACAAATGCCAATGCTATTCAAAGGGATACAACAAATTGAAGCATTAGATTGTGAAATTCATGACTTTGGGCATCTGGCCAAAAATTAACTGGCATTCAAAGAAGCAGGAAAATATGATTTCTTTCATAAGCAAGAGAAAAATCAGTCAACAGAAACAGAACTAGAAATGATGGAAATGTTGCAATAAAAATACAAAAAGAATAACATAGTAGTTATAAATATACACCATAGACTGAAGAACTTAAAGACACAATCAGCATAGTAGATAAATGGAAGATATTTTAAAATTCCATTTAAAATAATGAAAAATATGATATCTTAAATGAAAAATACAGTAGATGGATTAACAGCAGATTATACATTGCAGAAAATGTTCAATGAACTTGAAGATGCAAAAGAAACTGTAGAACAAATAGAATAAAGTTAAAAACATTACCATGGTTTTAGTGACTTGTGACATAACAGTCCAACATTCATGCTATTGACCTTCTGATGAAAAGGAATGGAGTAGAAAAGGGGCTAAAAAACATTGGAAAAATAAAATTTTCCAAATTTTCTAGAAACCATAGAATAAAATATGAAGGAAACCAAGAAAGAGCCAAAGAGAAGTACCTAAATAAAACCAAAAGAAAATTCTAATTCTTTCACATTAGATTTTCAATAAACAATAAGGAAAAATATCCATAGTAGATATTAATAATATCCATAATAATAGGTATTTTCAGAGATGAAAATAACAGCAGACTTCTCATCAGATACAATGGCAATGATAAAACAATACAATAAATAACATGATTTAGTACTGATAGTGGGCGAAAATTTTTTACCCACAATTTTTATACCCAAAGAAATTTTTTTCAAAAAATAGAGGTGAAATATAGTTATTGATACACACAAATAGCTAAGAAAATTAATCAATAGCAAATTTGCACTACAATAAGTGTTGAAGAGACTTTTGCCAGCAGGTGAATGGTCCAGAAGAAAATCTGTATCTAATAAAAGGAATAAAGAATTCAGAGAATGACAAATATTTGGATAACTATAAACATATTTCTCATGTTTACTCTCTTCAAAAGAAAAGTGACTACTGAAGGACAAAATGAAAATTTATTAAATAGTACAACTTAATGTAGATTTTAAATTCATAATAACAACATAAGGAATAAGAAGGGGAGAAGTGTATAACTATTCATTTTTGCACTGTATGTGATGTGGTATAATATCACTTGAAAGTAGATTGTGGTAAATTCAAGATGCATGTTGACAAACGCATACACACAACAGCTGTTAGTATTCATCCAATAATATAGATAACCAAGCCATAATACTCAATTATTTGAAAACAAAACAGTGAAAATGAAACATGGAACAAAGAACGGTTAGGATTCGATTTTTAAAAGAAGTAGATGTTATAATTAAACCTAATTCTATTGATTTTTTAGTTAAATGTAAATGAACTAGACATCTTCTTTAAAAGAAATTGTCTTTGGCAGAGATAAAAATGTATAACCCAACTCTAAGAAAGCTACTTAAGCTACTAAATGCAACTCACTTAAACTATAAAGACATAGATTGGCTTAAAATGAATTATATATATATATATATATAATGTATATACAAATAATATATAATAAAATATCCAATATAATATATAATAAAACAATATCCAATAGAAATTGGGGTGGCAATATTAATTCCCATCAAAGTATTATCGCTCTATTCCAAGGAAATGACTCAGAAAAACTTTCATCAGATGGAAAAATGTTTTCTCATATTTTTTAGATAAACCTTCCTTGATGTCTCTTTTTTGGCCTGAAATTGGGACTTGATGCTAGTTGTAAATCATGATGATATAACCGGGGAAAATATGGCCATGATTTCTGTCGTCTTAATACCTGGTCACAGAGATGTGCATACACATAAATAACCATACATGTAGCATAAACCATCATTTGAAGACATTATCCAAGATCGTCATATGGAAACATGAATATCTTTTCTCCTCTCCTCCCGTGTCCTCCACTCCCCTCTCCTCTTTCTCTTTTTCAGTGTTGGCCTTGTGCATAAACTCCTGCTTTACCACCAAGCTACATCCCTAGCTACCCAAACACTTTTTTGAAGTTATGTTCAAGGCACTACAAAGTTGTGCAAAATCATAAATACTACTACTACTATTACTACTACTACTAATAATAAATTCCCCTCCCATCTACCTTCCCAAAAGGATAAATTTTCTTTTATATTTCAAAGAACAAAACAAAACAAAAAGGAAAAAGGGAATTAAGAGGCTAGTCCTGCAGAGGGACAGATGCAAAAATGAGGTTATTATCTCAAGTAGTGGGTGGGTTTTAGCCAACAGCAAAAGGCATCAGTTCATAATCTTGTCTCAGACACACGTCACACTGTTAAGTGGAGTAATTAGAGATTTGGCACCAGCAAAGGTTTTTTATATTGCCAGAATGCAGTGGTTTAAGTAGCAAATCATTACCACCACTTTCAGCAGGTCCAATCATCCATCCGTTATTGATTCCCTTGGCTTGCACTGCATACCATGGCTGTTTCTGGGCAAAGAAGCCAGGGAGGCTCCAGTTAAATTAAACTGTCTTCTGCAGTCTGGTCATTCCTCAACATTGCAATTTAACTGTGAGATGCAATGATTGATGCAATCTTTTTGGGTGACTGTTATACTCAAATGTGTTTCTAGGGAGGATATTTCTGTCTTCAGAAATTTGAACGGGATGGAATTCATTTCAGAAGTCATGCTATCGATATAAAGAAAACAATTGCTCGTGACATGATTCCTTCTCCAGTGCCATCTGCCCTGTTGTTTTCAATGCTCATGTGAACAGAATGACTTGTATCATTCAGTACACTTTCATTTGAATGCACTATGCTTGTTAAGTTCTTAAAATATGCAGCTACCGCAGGTTCATCTTTCATGATGTTCTTTTTTGTGATTCTAAGTCATATTTTATACCAACCTGTTCCACATTTTTGATTGTTTGCTTCTTTGTGTTTTAGTCTCCCACACTAGAGTATAAGCTTTATGTGTACAGGTTGCACCTGTCCACTCACCCATGTATCACAACTTTGAGAAGAGTGTCTGCAGCATAGTCTGTGGCTAGAAGCATCAAAATGAAGAATAAAGGTTTCATTCAGAAAATATGTAATGGTTGATGTTTTCATTGTTATCTTTTCTGAAGGCAAACTACTTTGTGCGACTATCTCAGAATAATAAAAAGTTGTTTTTCATATTTATCATAAACAAATATGTTAATTAAAAAGTATGGTGTTTAATTTTTTAACACTTTTTGCTAATCAAGGCAGCTATTATAAAACTTGAAATTTTTACACTTAGAGAAATATACTTGCTGAATGTTTTCACAAATAAAAACAAATTTTTACAAATTTACTTAATGATATATGTTTATTATAAAGTGGCCTCCTCTTATTATAAGCATAATAAATTGAAAGCCAACAATTACATATTTTAAAGTTAATGGTTTAGATGGTTTATACCATTCAATTGCTGCCTAATGAAAAGTTTCCCATGTCAAAGGAAATGATGAATCAAAAAATTTGCCTCAGTCTCATGTGAACACATTAAAAAGGAACCCATAATTCTCAGTGTGTTCCCCAAATGAACAAAATCAGTAATTCCTCAATAACCTAGAGATTGGATTATGACATGGTAAACTAGGTGTGTATGACATCACTATATATGATATTGTGTGCATGCTTAATCTTGGCTTTCAAACAAGTCAGATAAAATAGCCAATAAACAAAAAGTGCACACACATTTGTCCAGCACAAGTGTGGTGTTTTGGAGACAAAGAATGTTGTGGTGCAAATATCTAATCTGCTAATTGGCAGCTGTATCTGTGGCATAACTGGATTTCCAACAAACCTAAACAAATCAGTTTCTACCCAAGAGCTTTCCCTAAGTGAAGATTTATAAGGACTAAGATTTTGAGGGGAACTTGACTCCTTGTTCACTTATATGGAGAATTAATTTAGAGTAGTCACTCTTTCCTTTTTATTTTTTCACTCTCTGCTCACTTTTCTTCCTATTCTCATAAAGGATGATTTTGAGAGGGTCATGTCAAGGCTGAATCATGTGAAAAGGATGTCAGAGAGGGACTAATTAAGCAGTTTTAATGATTATTCCCCAGAAAGCAATCTAGATGCACACAGAATTTTCTCCATAAGAATATTGTATATTATTGCCAGGCACCTCACGCCTGTAACCCTAGCTACAGGGAGACTAAGATCATGGTTTTAGGCTAGCCTGGGCAAATAGTTCCATAGCAAAATGGTCTGTAGGTATAGCTCAAGTAGTACCTGAGTTCAAACCCCAGTCCCACCAGAAAAAAAAAGAGAATACAGTATATTAGAAGAGTAATGATCTGAAAGATTTCAAAGTGCTAGTAAAACTCTTAATTTCCCCTATGACTAATACTTATTATACTTTAATTGTTGCAAAATGTCATAAGAATAAATGATTTTTTAAAAATTTTTGATTAAGAGCTATTTAAGAAGACATTTTAAATAATTTAAAGTTTTATCAATGGTTGTTACAAAGATGAAACACGTGCTAAAGGTTGTAGCTTAGCACTAATTTAATATATTTGAATGACTATATTTATATAAATATTATTTAGCTAAATTATTAATTATTTTGGTTTCTCTTTTTCAAATCAATAATCCTCTTGATGATAGCCAAATATCCTAGGGAAAGTGGTAAGGCATAATCTAAGGTCAAGAGAACATCAGTCTTTCAAATGAATGTTTCTTATTCTCTAGGGTTAGGTTGGAACAAACATTGAACACAATGTCTGATATGTTCACTATGATAAACTTCTTCAACACAGACCTCATATTGGAGGATAAGGAGGATATTGAAACCAGTTGCTTATGTGGTATACAGATGACAGAAGATGGGAAGCCAGGAGGAAAAGAAAGAAGTAGAGGAAAGGAGGGAGTGACAGTGTGGTGGACCTGGAGATGTGCTGCCTTAGGACCCTTCATGGGAAGACATATTGCCTCAGCTGTGGGGTCTTTCAGGCTTGCTTCCACTATAGAGAGCAAACTCATTTGCTTCTCAGGCTGTGTTGGTCCTAACTGTGACTGATGGCTCCACTTGGGCATATCTTGCTGGTCATTAACTTAGTGTTCTTTCAAAGCACAAGACTTCACTTTTCTCTTTCCTTCCCTTGCCTCTCCATTCTTTCCCAAAAGCAATCTCTAGCATATTCATTTGAGATATAATGTCGCACTTTTTCCCCATGGATGACACCATCTTTTGGATGAGCATCTTGTTTCAGATGTTTTCATGTTCAGAGTTCTATATCCTAATTTCTTATCCTTAGAGTTTTTGCTTACTCCTACTTCCCTGGAAGTGATATAAATCACTAACTTGTTTGAATAATAAACAAATAAAATGCTATATAATTTTTCATTCCCTTCCTAGAAACTTGAATCTTATTACTCTGAATGCAGAATGATAATCTAATATTATGAATACATACTGAGAAACCTCAGCTTTCTCAATCTGTTTGCATTTGTAACATAATATTTCTTCAGAATTATTCTTTTAAACAGTCCAACTTATCTGTATCACCATGCAGTGATGTGTGCCTCTATTTTTTAAAGATAATGAAATGTTGAATGGGTGTCTGCTAACATCCCTGAGCTCAGTAATGTATTTATATCCTCTACCTTTGTAAGAGACTATGGCATGTAACAAACTAGCTCCTGCATTATTACATTGCTATGAGTAATAGAAACTCAATAAAGATTAATATTTGAAAAACATCAGATGGCTACCAATCAAGAATACTTTAAAACAACGCTTTCCTACAAATAAGAAGAAAAGAGGAATTCATAATTCACATAAATATGATGGACAATACACCTCTATCATGAACATGGTAGTGAGAGAATTAAAGTCTATTATTTCTACTTCTTTGTCATTTTCAGAATTATGATTAACCCTTACATCTGAGTAAGAGCTGAGGATCCTTACGGGCAAATCTTTCAAACTTACATGTGAGAAAATATTGTGGCAGGTTGCTAAGATGACATACAGGGAAGGAAGTATGGAAAATAGAGTGCTTCCAGGGAATGTGGAGTGTGGAGCTATGAAAAATATAGTGGAGGACTTGGGCATAATGAAAGTGTATGCAGCCTCTTTGTAAAAATGTAGATAATTGTGTGGAAGGACTCACAGGCTTCTCTTAAGATACGACATCTCAGGAAATAAATGATCCTTACTCCACTGAAAGGACTTATGAATTATTTCTATTTAATTTCTGTTATTTTATATTCCTTAGTTATATTCTTTGCTTCAATTTGATTTTAATAAGTTCTTGTTCTCTTTTTAAGCTCTATTAACTAATTGAATCTGTATGTATATAGGCAAATGTATGTGTGTGTATAATACTTATCTATTTCAAACAAACTTTTAAATAGGTAAAGGACAAAAAAGGGATACCTATGAATAAGATTCATTTTTTGCAAGATTTATAAGATTTTTATTTCTGCATGTTTTGATGTCTCTTCCAGCCCTGCTCATACGAATATCAACCACACAGAATTGTGGTGTTGATGAGGAACTGATGGTCTCTTCCTGTTTTAGTAGTTTCCATTTAATCCAGTACCATAGTAAGTCTCCCTCATGTAATACTGTCAGGCTTCTTCTGGTTCCTCAACCTCAGTCTCTTTAGGAAGAATTTCACAATGGAAAGGTCCTGGGTCTGGCCAAACTGTCAGAGCTCTGCTGACAAACATGGGGACTGGGATAGAGTCACCTTGGAAGGAACCTGTGCATGTGATCAAGAAATCTAAGTTTAACATCCAAACAATTCAACTTTTCCATTGCAGATTTTTAGAACAAGGTCCAAGACATTTTAAAAAATTCAATACCTCTCTAACTGTAGTGTGAATTTTGGATTATTTTTTATCAAGAAGCCCTCAGAAGGTATCTCCTTGTACTTTGTTCCCTGCTTTAATTTGGATCTGAAATACTCCCCAAAGACCCATGTGTTGACAGTCCTCAGCCTGGTACCACTAGGAGGGGGGGAAGATTTAGAAAGTGGGACCTAGTGGAAGAATGTGTGCTTCTGACAAGGTTGTTGGAACCCTGTCCCCTTCTTGTGCCTCTCTATGCTTCCTGGCCACCATGAGGAGAACCAGCCTTCTCTGCCTCTCATTGACACCATGTTATACTGTACTGCCACAGGCCCGAAGCTGAGAGACCATAGACTAAAACCATCAGCCAAAAAAAGTCTTTACTCCTTATAAATACACTATCTTAGGAATTTTATCCCAATGTCAAAAGCTGACTGACACATTCTCCAACAGTGAATGTTCCATAGGATTAGTTATATACTCAGGAAATATGTTAGCATGGGCACAAATATAGTTTTACTGCCTTCTCTGTGTATACAAAAGAAAAACACCTTACTTTTACCAGAGAGGGTTTGACTAGATTTTCTCAAGTAAAAAGCTTAATGAAAATTAAAATATCTTGGGGATCTTTTTTTGTCGGGTGTGGTTACCACACACAGCTGCCTGATTCCCCATGGAGTCAAGGCTACACATGGCTAAGCTCAGGCTGTAGCATGAGGACCTGACTCTGAGCCAGAGACTGTCCACCAAACTCCATGGACACCCCTTAATCACAAGCTTACTCCACTGAGCTACAGTGCTTCATTGACAAGATCCTCTTTTTTTGTTGTTATTATCAGCAATGGTCAATTTTAGTAGAAGAACCAGTAGACCTCATTCATCAACCAAATCTTGAAATTGACTACTTTTCAGGTTTCTCATACATTGTTTGTGGATTTAAAGTAGATATACAAAGCAAAAGCAAAAACAAGTAGTAAAATAACAAAACATCCTTTTCAGCACTATTGTCAATGGTGCGTTCATGTCAGCTTCAACATTAAAGTATGTTGGTGTCTGTCATGAGCAAGAAAATCACTGATGTACAACACATGGCCTCTGCCCTTTAGACAACCACAGATGACTACATAAAACAAAACATGTCATAAGCAAACTTGCATATATCTTTCCAGGACCTCACCCATGCTAAGCACATGCTCTGCCACTGAACCACATACCCAGCCAAACTTGTCTGTCTTGATCTTAATGTGTACTTTTAAACACTGGTCAGAAAAGTTTCTAGTTTCAGATATGAAACATAAATGACCAGTCATTTTGCTGAAGTAAAAATGTGACAACTTTGGCTTAACACAATGACAGTGATTAGAAAGTGATGGGTGTTTAAACCTTCACCCTTTTTCCATTGGTGCTCTCTGGAGTATGAGATGATGAGCTCTCAGATGTGGATTGTTGCAAGCAACAACATACATTACATATTTAATGGTCCACCTATTTCCTGATCAAAGGAGAAGTTCCAAACCCATTTTCATCACATTCACAGATGCTCTCCCCCTCCAAATGCCTTTTTAAGTATCTAGACACAGCAGTCTGGCTCTTCCTCTCTGTAGCCATCTCCTCTTCTGGCTACGAGTATAGTTACATGCTCCAATAGACCAAATCTTCCAAGAACCTGATACTTTCAAATAACAAAAATCTTATTTCATACTTAGACACACATGGCCTTGAAATTAAGATGATCATCAATGATAAGCAGGATGGAGTCTTCTCTGTTCACAGAGACCAGAGATGGGAAGCAGGGACACTTGGATGAGGTTCCTGGGAAACTGACAAGATAGGAATGCTATTGAAAATTGGAGGAAATATCTCTGTCTCCATCATTATGCCACCAGGAGTGCTTGAAACTCAGCTGCACACAGTGGGAGATGGGAGCTCTCGGAAGAGGCAGATGGAGCCATGTGAGGAAGCTAGAAAGCAGAGGATTCTACCCTACTTGGATCTAGCCCCTTTTCTCCTTTGTCTCCCAGCCCAAGAGATTCTGAGCTTGCTTATTCTTTCCCAGAAGCAGAAGCAGAGTATCTTGCCAAAAGAAGAGCTGCAAGTCGTCTTCTGGATGTCCTTCCAATGTTGTCTCTTGAGCCCCAGAAAAGTAGATTCAGAGAGAAGTGACAGTGTGGATTTTGAAGTCAATGTCAGGCCAGTAAGCTGACAGAGCTTCAATTTTGTTGAAGGAAAAAAATCTATTTTCTTCCTGTGCATATTCTGCTGTGTAAGAAAAATGCACATTGTTGCCAAGAATAAGGGGGAATTATATTTCCCACCATTTCTAATCTTCTTGAGTGGAACCAATTTATTTTGTGTTGAATGGGGGTGCTCATAAGCCAAAAGGTAGCCTTGGGACTGGATTGAGATATGAAGGGAAATTGAAACACAATAAAACCCCATGTGTGATGGTTTGTACCAGATCCATAATCACCATATAAGATGTTCTTATGTAGACAGGTGCAGGTAATTATGCAACACATTGATGATTTCTCAGTCCCTCAGCCATTTCCAAGGGAGCTGGGATGATGCCATGTTAAGCAGTCAAGCACTTCTAGACAGGATCAGGAATGAAGAAAAGTTTCCACTGCACTGTCCAGTATCATATAAGACAACTAAAATTTAACTTTGTTCTTTGAACTGAGTGTAAAAATTCATCTCTCATTGCTTATCTGGCTAGGTAAAATGCTCACATGAGTGAGCATTTTAGGAAATACATAATTATTCTGGACCAAACAGAGCTTAGGTCTTATCCTGCACAAATAATTTAACCAATAAAGAGGACCAAGTGACATCCCTCAGACCTGAAATTCAGAGTTAGCAAGCTTCCCAATTGCCAAGCAGGTAGACACACACTTCCTTATTTGACACGCACTTTTTACAGGAAAGCAAAACACTGCCTAATTGTACAGATCCTTAGCAGTTAAGTTTTGACAATTTTTTGCAGGCTGTGCCCCACAGCTGCAGAGTCATGGCACTGTCTAGAAATTCAGCAGCAGCTGTCCATGATTAGTCACCCTTCGGGGCCTTGTCAAAACCCTTCCTGTTGTGGTTTTTGGTGCCAGTGTTGGGTCTAGTCACCATCAGATAATTTAATAGCCTACAATACCTGAGAATTCCACACCACTGCAACATTCTCTCATATAATCACATGGCCAAGGTGCAGTCCTGTCCTGCTATATTTGCAAAATCTTGGTGACAATGTATTCATCCCCTTGGCTCTATACAAGATATTGGTGATGTTTTGGCTTTCTTTTTGTGTTTGTGCAGATATGACTGTGCTCCCTGGGTATCTTCTGTCCTCAAACACCTAATCTATGGAAATCATAGGCTTAATTTATGGAAAATAAATATACACCATAAAGTTCAAATGAGCAATGAAAGTAGAAGCTTGTAAAGAACAGGTAGCATTGTCTTACGTAGATCAAGTTTAATTCCATTTTAATCTGGAGATATATAAATGCCTTTCAATGTGGGGAGAAGTTGGAATGTCCAACTTGTTGGACATTGTCCTGTTGTCTATTCGCCCTTAAATGGTTTCAAACAGATTTTCTTTTCTTTTGGTGGTACTGGGCTTTGAACTTAAGGCTTTGTGCTTGCTAAGCAGACACTCTCCCACTGGAGACATACCTCCAATCCTTTTGCTCTGGTTATTTTAGAGATAGGGGTTTACTTCTTGCTCAGGCTAGCTGATCATCCCTCTCCTTGCTATCTTCACTGGGATGACAGGAGTGCACCACCACCACTTCACCTAGCTTTTTTCCATTGAGATGTGGTCTTGTGAATTATTTTGCCCATACTGGATTGGAACTGAGGTCCCCCTGATCTCAGCTCCCAAATAACTAAATTTACAGGCATGAGCCACCTGTGTCTGAAATGTTTTTGCTCACAGAAAATCAGATCAACTGGTTTTACTCAGCTATTGTTACAGACATGGTGTTCCTGTTATGCTATCAGTATGTAGATGCTATGAAAATAAATGGAATGTCTCCAAAGGGGAGTATGCTATGAGAAGAAATGAGGGTCCATAAGGGACTCAAACACTAATGAAAGAGTGTGTGAAATTGTGATGGAGAACCTGCATAATGCAGGGTGCTAGATGATAAGAGAAGATGGTTCCAAAATGGAAGAAGTGGTTCCTGACATGAAATGCCTTGTCCATTAAGTAACACCTAGAGACTAAGCATTGGCCATCCACACTCAAGGAGGTCCATGGACCTTATCAATGGCCATTGCTTCAAAGCACTGTGGTCAAATGCAGACTTTAATGGAAAGACACACATTTTTTTCTAGTGGGAGAACTTAAACATATTTAAGTATGAGGAGTCAACAGAAGACAGATTAAAATTATTAGAAAGAAGAGTGGGAATCAGGAATTCATGTCCCTCAGTTTAGGAGTCCATCTCCAAAATGGCTTCCAAGCACCTCCACCTCCAGTATTCAGCCCTTTATATGGTTACCTCTGTTATTCTAGAGTTGGTGTGTGTAATACACAAAATATGACAGAAGGATGTTTGTATCTGTCTTGCCTGCACTTTCATGCACATTATCTCTTGGGAAAACCAGCTGCCATGCTTGCAGGAGCTCAGGGGTCCTGTGCAGAGGCCACACAGCAAGGAACTGAGGTCTCTGCCCAACAGACTGCAAGGAAGCAGTGTTTCCTTGTAACAGCCATGTAAATGAACTTGGAAGTAGGTCCTCCTGTGCTTAAACCTTGGCCGACCATAGTCTTGCAACTTCACAAGTGACTCAGAGCCAGGGCCAACCAGCTAAGCTGCTTCTGGATTCCCTTAGAAACTGTGAGTAATCCATGCTTGGTGTCTCAATGTGCTTAATACTGTGGCAGTATGTAACAACAGATAATTAATACAATGTGAAGTAAGGCAAAAAGGAAAAGGATCCAGAGCTCAAGGAGTGTGTGTGTGTGTGTGTGTGTGTGTGTGTGTGTGTGTGTGTGTGTCTGGGCTCAAGTGATTATCTGGTCTCCAGCCTATGTAGTAGCTGAGATTATAGGTGTACACTATCATGTCAAGTTAAGAGTATATAATGTTTATTTTTGAAAAACTTTTATTATTATATATTAATTGTGCAAAGTGAAGGGTTTCATGGTGATATTTCCACACATGTATACAATGTCCTTCATTCACCTTTTCTATTTTTCTTTCTAATTGTCCATCCTCCACCCTCACTTTTTTTTTAAAGTTTCTTCAGAGTCTTAAATGGGTTTTTACATGTGCATACAGTATACTTCAATCATATTCTACCCCTACCTTCTTTTGCCCCTCCCACTTCCTGTTGATTTCCCCCCCACAAAAATTATCCCCTTTTATGTTCATGTCCTTTTCTTTAGGTCTAGACTCTGCATATGAAAGAAAACATGCAGTATTTGTCTTAATATGATAATGTCCAGTTCCATCCATCTTCCTGAAAATGACTTCATTTCTTCTGCTGTTGTGGATATATATCACATTTTCTTTATCCATTTATCTGTGGATGGCACCTTGGCTAAGAGGAGAGGCACCATCACCATAAGAGATACTTCTTTCTGAAGCAGACATATAAGTCTCTAATTTTACAGCCCTACCAATATTTAGCTTGTTTTTTTTTGTGTGTGAATTTTTCCTCAGCTTTTCTTGTCACACAGCTGTTTGTGGGAAGACAGTAGATTGTTAATTCAACCTGGGCCTGGTGGTGGACAGAGGGAGATGCTACAGACATCTAATCAAGGTCACTGTTAAGCAAGTAGTAAAAAGAACAAACTGTGAGAGTTAAGATACCATGAAATACAAATGAAGAGGATCCAAGATGGTGACTAGAGTGCAGAAGCAGACAGTGGGATCTCCATAAATCAAAAATTTTGCTGAGATGCTGGAGCCACACCTGGCAGAAAAAAAGCACCAAGAAGAATCAAAACTTTGAACCGCCAGCCCATACAAAGCTTCACTATGCCATGTTACACTGAGAAGACAGGAGGCTCCTGTGCCATCAGATACCAGCTCCAAACCTGCTTGGGAGACATTTGGCATACCATCTGGTGAGCACCAAGCATCACACAGTATTCCCCCAGCTACCCCTGGAATACACCAGCATAGCCCCTGGGCAGACTGACCTCCACCCCACAAAAAAATTAACAAAAACAAACAAATAGAACTGAATAATAAGCAAGAAACTGCAAAGGAACAAGCAGCAAAGGGGACTGGGTGCTCTAAACACACTGGAGAAGGGGAGAAGGGCAAGGAGCTGCTCTCTGCACGAACTTTCAGTAAACAAAGACTGGAAAGGCAGAAGGACCGACAGTGGGCAGATGATAAGCCGCTGCCTGAAGTAAGACATAGCAGTCCACAAAGCTCATCTCCTGAGCCAGTGAACAACATAAAAAGTCAAAAGACACTGCAAAATTGAAAAACAGTCAGCAAACCATCATAACACACTGACACCAGGAACCTGGCTCAGGAATCTCTGACTTTTCCCCAGAGAAAGGGGGTGAGGCAAAGAAACAAGCCCCCAATAAACCAACACAACAAAACCCAACTCCAAAGCAGGACAGGTTATGTACCACAGAGCTGATCTCTGGAAACTGAGGACAAGTCACACCTCACTGAGGGAGCTGCCACTGAAAGACAGGACAAAACACTGGGGAGTCTCCCCAACCACCTGGTGAGACAAAGACAGAGCTTCTGCTTAAATACCAATACCAGGAATGGATACTTAAGGAGTAACACCAGAACTACTAAGACTGAAATTCAATTGTTCCTGAACCTGGAATTTTTTTAATGTGTTTGTTCGTTTGTTTGTTTTGTTCTCTGTTTCTTCAACACCACCTCTCCCTGTTGATTTCTTTGATTTTCTTTGCTTGTTTTTTCTTTTCTTTTCTTGTTTTCTTTGTTTTGTTAGTTTTACTATTATAAGTTAGCTAATACTAAATTACACACAGACCAGGGACAGAAACAGCAACAAGTGGAGTGATGGTAAAATAAAAAAGGAATGGAAACCATTCACCCCCCCACCAAAATAAATTAATACAGTATTCAGAGGGAAATGAAGAAAATGGATACCCAGTTGGAGACTCCAACAAAACAAAGATAAACTATGCGAAGGAACCCAACGAAGCCCACAAGTACTACCTGAAAGAAGAAATCTTGCAAGTAATCAATGAGAATTTCATGGAGATGTTACTAGACATGGTCAAACAAAACATACAAGAAGCATTCAAGAAATTCCAAGACAAAAAAAGAAGAATATGAGAAGACACAAAAACAAATGAATGAACTCATAGAAGCCCTAAATAAACACCAAAGACAACACCATAAATAGAGAGATAAGTGAAGTAAGAACGAAAACTGATAACATTAGAGAGGAAGTGACCCATGGTATGGAAAACTTCAGAAAAAAGAATGAAACAGAAATGCAAAACACAGTGGAAGGCCACTCCAGCAGAATAGAACAAGAACAGAAGACAGAATCTCAGAACTTGAAGATGAAATGGAAATTAAAGGAAAAACTGAAGAGCTATTACTCAAACAAGGAATATGCAAGAACTCACTGACTCCATCAAAAGACCAAACCTGAGAATTATGGGTATTGAAGAAGGAGAAGAGATGCAAGTAAAAGGAATTCATAATATATTCAACAAAACTATAACAGAAAATTTCCCAAATCTAGAGAAAACTATGCCCATTCAGGTACAGAAGCCTCCAGGACACCAAACAGACTTGACCAAAATAGAACTACCCCACGACATATCATCATAAAACAATAAGCACAGAGAATAGAGAAAGAATATTGAAGTCTATAAGAGAGAAAAAACAAATAACATACAAAGGTAAATCCATCAAAATCACAGCAGATTTCTGAACAGAAACATTAAAAGCAAGAAGAGCATGGAGTGAGGTCTTCCGGGCACTGAATGAAAATAACTTAAATTATTTTGCTGGGATACTTTATCCAGCAAAACTATCATTCAAAATAGATCGAGCAATAAAAGTCTTCCATGATAAGCAGAAACTAAAACAATATATGATCACCAATCCACCACTACAAAAGATTCTTCAAGGAATTCTGCA